>NC_092140.1:44755095-47255095 GCF_043159975.1 Macaca nemestrina
TGGCAAATAATTCACTGATACATTTAAAAGTTTTAAAAAGTGATGTTTTGCTTATCATGTCCTTTTTAGATTACATTTTAGTTCTCAAAAAAAAGTTTACATTAAAATATTGTTCATCTTAATCATGAAGTTACTTGAAAAAAACCATAAATTTTGTACTTCAGGCAAGTGCTGCAGCTGCCTCATTCTAGCTCTGGCCCTTTGGTAATAACAAATCTTTCAATGTTTATTTTATCCTTAATTTTCTTACATTTTGTTATGCCTTATTTTACTAATTTGGTTAATCACATTTTATTTATGTCAACATGGCAGTTTCTATAACGCACCTTGATTTCTCTTGTCTACCATTTCTGGAATCTTCTGGATTTTAAGGTACAAAAGATTAATTTTATAAAAAATTTAAAAGTAAACATAGAATGTCTTTTCTAAAGATAATTTTAAAATTTTAATTTTTGTTGATATTTTTTCTAATTATGCCCATAATTTTGATACATATGTGCACTACTTCAAGTCTTTGTCACTTTCCACAGTATAGTTTAAGATGATTTTCTTTTATTGATCGTGATTGATAATCATACATTCATTTATTCATGTATTAATTTAGGAAGCCAATATTTATTGTGTACTTGCTTTAATATATCTTTTCAAATAAGTTCTCTACTGAGAATATTCACTATATATTTTTCTTATAATTTTTTGTTATTTAAAAATTGCCATTTCATTTACTTGTCTTTTATGTGTTTATTTCTTTCCAAACTGTGTATTTGTTTTCAATCTTTATTATTCTGAATTCAAACATTTCAAATATTTGTCTCATTATCTGCATAAGGATCTAAATTCACCTATTCCATTCTGGAGACCTACTCCTCAGGTGAAATTTCTAGACTTTCATTTGTACCACTCCTGTGTTGGATCTCCGTATTCTTCATTCAAACATCGATTTATTTCCTCTTTCTTGGCTTATTCTAGACATTTTAAGAAAACGTCCATCTATTAGTTTTCTAAAAAATTATGAAGATAAAGTTTTAACATATTGATCTTTTAAATTACCTTTGTTCTGCCTTTTCCTTTTCATGGGTATAAAATTCTTAGTTGAAAATAATGTTTACAACTAAGTATTTCTGAATCATTTATTCTATTGCTTTCTAGTTCTAGTATTATTCTTAGGAATCCTAAGTACTGTTTTGCTTCTCCAATCCAATTTTCCTTTCTCTGGAATATTTTACTATTAAAGAAAACCTCTCAGTTATAAAATTTCTCAGAGATATGCCATTGGTGATATTTTAAAAATAATTATGGAGAAGATTCAGTGAAAATATTTTTGAACATTTCTCACTTTACAGAATCTCGTAATTGGATACTGGACCACAGAGATTGGTTCTCTCAATTTTCTTGTCCTTTGCCTCATTTTTAGCTCTTTGATTTATTGCATTTTTTAGCCAAGCTTTTGGAATGTTTGCTTTTTGTTCCTTTTTTATTATTTTAATTGATCCATAATAATTGTACATATTTATGGGGTACAGTGTAATATTCCAATACATGTATGTAATGTGTAATGATCAAATCGGAGTAATGAGCATAGTCATTGCCTCAAACATTTATCATTGCTTTGTGTTGGGAATACCACAATAGCCAAAATATGGAATCAGCCTGTGTTCATTGGCAAATGAATGGATAAAGAAAATGTGTTATGTGTACACAACAGAATACTACTTACTCATAAAAAAATAATGAAATTCTGTCATTCACATTAACACAGATGAGCTTGGAGAACAATTATCTTATATGAAATTATCCAGGCACAGAGGGATGCATACCGAATATTCTCATATATGAAAGTTAAAAAGTTATTCTTATATTGTTAGAGAGTAGAATAGTATTATAGTTACTGGAGGGGAGAAAGGGTAGGAGAGAGGAGTGAAATTTTTGCTTTTAATTTTTTATTCTGAGAGTTTTTCAGACTTTAATATTATGATATATATTTTGTTGTCATTTTAAAATTATAGAGTTTGATTCTTATTTTCTGTTCATTTAAAAAATATTATCCAGTTAAGGTTCATTGTTAATGTCCTGTGTTTCCTTCTATACCTGCTCTATTGCTGTTTCTTTCTAGTTCTATATTTAATTTACTTTGCTCTCTACTATTTACATTTTTACTTAATAGGTAGAACGTGCCCATTTGGGGGCTTAATATTATTGATTGTTTGGGGACCCTCATTTATAGGTTCAGTCTGTGGAACTCTCCTTCACTTCTGAATAAGAGTACCCAGTCTTCTGCCTATTGGCATAGTCTCCTGGCACAGAGATAAACCTTGAACCATATAACATGAGGGCATATAGACATTTACTTAATGACACTGATTTTGCTCATTGTTTCTTATAAATTAAGCTAAGTTTCTTTTTTTAATATTTCAGAGTTTATTTGCAAAAGTTATTTGAAGCCTGAATCTCTCATCTACTGATAAGGGAAAGGAGGCAGAGTTGCTGCTAGTAAGCATGTAAGTGTATATCTAATCCTCCCATTTTTGCCTGTCCCTTATTCTTCTTCTCAGTTGTGCTTTAGGTAACTGAGTCTAGAAAATGTGCATTTCAAATTCTTCTATGTTTCACGTGGTTAGTACAGAAATGTTCTGTTTGTGGAGGTTAAGTAAAATCTGCATTTGACAATATATTTCTAAAGATTTTCAAGCAATCCCAAGCCTTCTAACCAAATGCCTTACCTTCTGTCTCTTCTCATTAATAAACTCCTCTGCAACGTAACATTCTCAGTTTCTTCATCTCTTCTACACATGCTGCGTCTTAAAATAATTGTTTTTATAACTGTTATCCCTTACTGTTTCTTCTACCATTCTCTTTGCATTTATGAGTATGTCAGCTTTCATATTTTTTAGTATCATTTTGGCATTATTTTGGGGACAAGGGAGGTAAATGTACCTACTTCCATATTTAACTGAAAGTCCTTGGAAGTTAATCTATTTGACATTTTATATATATGCTGCTTTTTAAAAATCAATTCTTTAACTGATCCACTAATTTATTAAATAGTGTCCAAGTCCTATATTAGGATTTTATATTTCCACAGTCCCTGTATATTGGTTATAATATCAATATGGTATGCTTTATTTGATGGAAAGGACAGAATTTAAATCCTGAACCATGGCTGTAGAGGAAGTCACTATGTTTTCTGTCCACTATTGAAGTGGAGAGGAGCAATGAATTTGAATTGTGACAGTGTCCAAGAGGATAATATCAGTTCAAAGCATGAGAAATTAAGAATGAGAATGAAAACAAAGTGGAAAATAATACAGGCACTACAGGAAGAAGAGGAAAAACAAGTAAAAGCATTTAAATGACCCTATACTTCTTCAAATATTGTGTTTATTAGTTGATTGTTATTTTTGTTAAAAATAATATCATTTCTTGGGTTTAAATACGAGTCTGTGAAATTCAAGCTTTACTAATTAACACTTTGGATGTATGCAATGAAAAAAATCTAGATGTTAAGATCTGAATATCTTTTCCTAGTAAGGGAATCTGTCCAAAATTTACATGAATGTGCATTAAGAAAGTCAGATAAATGATTTTTTAAATGAAAGTGAAACAATTTTCCATAACAAATAAATTGTAAAGGGAATACATTTCAGGTCATACTAAGCCTATTAGTCATTACCTTTATAGTCCGTCCTTCTCATTTAATATTAGCACAAACATAGGAAGTAGGAAGGATTTTGTTACTTAGATACTATCCACATGTTTTTAAAACTCAGTGCCTCTGAGGTCACCAGAATATATATATATTTTTAAATTTTGTTCTTTTTTATCTTACAGAAACAGACAGTTTTACATGGTCATCACTTTTCACAAAGCTTATGGTAATAAAAAATTGTAACTAATATTTTGAAAAACTAAGGTTAGTCCAAGTATTCAATACTGAATTTTCTCATTCTCATATCCTTGTTTGATACATTGTTTACCACAACTTTTACACATACTTCTTCAGAAGAATGGTATATACTGTAAAGCTATACATTTACTATATGCATTTCACTATAAAACTTTACATTATTATTACATATAAATAACCAATTATTTTAAATATACATTACCTTGATAATATTTAGCTTGCAGCTTTACATTACTGGACAAAAACCCCAACTCTAGTATAGTACAAACTACTCTACATAAACAAATCAACAATCTACACCCACTACCCTTGGAATACAATAATTACAGATATTTTTACCATTAAAAAATGATTTATCAAAATCGTGTCTCTGAAATCAAGTATTTAAACAAATACTTGATTTAAACAAGTATATAAAATGCCTATTTTATATATTTATTCATAAAGACTGATAATTCCAAATACATAAAATTATCAATAAATTGGTTAATTCTACTTAAAGTTAAATTGCAAAATTATACCAGACCAAAAATTACAGTTTGGTTACCCATAGTCAGATTCCTGTATGTGAAATAATTACTTTTATGACTCTGATTAAATTTTATAAATGTCTTTATTAGTAGAGAAGAAGTCACATTTCTTTATATTTTCTATGTGTATGAACACATCTATTGCTGAGTTTAAGGGGAAAAGTTCTTTCCTGGTTAAGGGAGATAAAAACATGCACAAGAATGTGATGGAACCTAGAGAATGTTGAGAGGTTATCATCAAAAGACTCACTCATACTAAATATTTTAGCACTTTATTGCCTTTTTGCTCATCAGAATATTTTCTCAAATTATTTTTGAAAAGCTAAACATTTTTTATTTTGAATATTTAAACAATATTTTTGATATGACACACTTTTCTGGATTCAATTTGCTGAGAAACCTGTTTTATTTCCCTCTTTTATTAGGTAATCTGTCTTAGCTGGTTGAAATCAGTATATAGAGAGACGCAAAGTCTTTGACTAATGTCATCAAAAAATGTAAACCAAAAATAGTTGAAGTAGCAAAGAAAAACTATTTTAAATGAGAAAAGCCAAAATTCACACTATTGGTACCATTTAGGCAAATAGTATTCACCCGACATTATTTCAGGTCAAATGAAACTGTCAACTGGGTATATTCTAGCCCCAAGTACAGGAAGGTCTGATTATGCCATAAGGACTGTCTCATAAGCAGTCCTTCCAAAGCAACAAAAGAGAGCCATTACTGACATGCAACCTGTATTTCACCTCTATACCCACTCTTTTAAACTCTCTGAATTCTATTGTCACTTTTTAAAATAAATATTAATATTAATATTCTATCCACTTTTACAATTGATATAAGAGAAAGATCAAACTCTGAAATAGCAGGAGGCAGTGGCAACCTGATTTCCATTGTCTTTCAGCACCATCTTGTACTTGGCCAAATTCAGTAAAATGGATGTAATTCGTTGTGCAGTGATATATTCCTCTATAGTCTCAAGGTTGGACATAAGAAAACAAATTATAAAGAAAGAAAAACAACTAAACTTATTACCGACCCCCTATTTGTCCTATGGGTAATTAAAGCCCCTAAACCTTCTAGTGTTTTTGCTTCCCAAGGAAGCAATTATTATGATAATGTTTATGCAGTACACCCATTTATCCTTAAGAGCTATCAAGTCTAAGTCTTGATCCACTAGATTGTGACAGTACAAAAGTAAATTCAAATACCTCTTTGGCAAAAATATGTGTCCTGAAGTCTCTTCAACATACATGGAAATTGTTCTTAGCTGAACTCAGAAATAAAATGGAAAATACAATGACTAAGCTTAATACAAATGTCTCAGTCAATAACCTTATTGTACATTACTTACCATGCTAAGTATGGCTGAAGGTATTAAGAAAACCAATTGTGTTCATCCTTAATCGTCCACTCCCAGTCTTTATGTACTTTCTGACTTGCATACCGATCAGCTGGGGAAATTAGAAAAGAAGTTAGTAAGAATCAAAGCTCCCACTTTCACCATTACCTGTATTATAGTGGTGACTTCTTGCTTCCTTCCCAGATTTCTGAATTGTTTAAAATTTATTATAGGGAGGGACTGGGCCCTTCCACAAGTTCATATTTAGCATACCCACTTAAAATTGGGTAAAGAGTAAATTTGACTGATCTCCATTAGAGAATAATAGAGACAGAATCCTCAATCCCTGCATAATAACCACCTCAATTATGCATTCTGGTTAGGAAACACAACCCCAGAATGTTTTCTGCACTGACGTTTTCCAATTCTCAATTTAAGTGAAATGGTCGAATTCACCACAGTATCACTATAATTTCCCCACTTACTCTAGAATATTCTCTCTACTCATAGTGATTAGTATACATTGCCATTTCATATCTTGTAATTCCTTATGCCCTCTGGCCCATATCATTAAAAAGAACTTAAATGTCAGGGATTGGCTGAGTTCATTCCCATCCTTCAGTCAATTGTTTTTATATTCTATGATGTTAACTAAAGTGACAATTCAGTCTTCTTTTAAATAATTTTTGACTAAAAATTTGGACTTCTGTACAGTTGACCTTTCGATAACATCAGTTTGAAGTATGCATATCCACCTGCACAGGGATTTGCATCTTCTGAGATAACAGGGTCAACCTCTCCTCATCCTCCTTCACCTCAACTTATTCAATGTGAGGACGACAGGGATGGAGACCCTTATAATGATCAATTTCCATTTATGATGAGTAAATATAATTTCTTTTCCTTATGATTTTCTTAACATTTCATTTCCCCTAGTTTACTTTATTATAAGAATACAGTAAATAATACATATAACATACAAAGTATATGTTAATTGTTCATGTTATTAGTAAACTTCTAGTCAATAATAGGCTATTAATGGTTAGATTTTGGGGGAATCGAAGTTACACACAGATTTTGTAAAGCAGAGAGGTTTGGTTCCCCTAATCTCTGCATTATTTAAATATCAACATTAATTAAATTGAATATATTCAAAATTGACCTGATTCTCCAAAGGTGTAGTTGTCACAATGGCTATTTCTCACCATTTTAGAGGTCAATAATGTGCTATTAATTATACCATCAATGTCTTCCTCTCCATTCTGTTATTTGAAACCCATGTAACAATTACCAATTATAGATTTTGCTAAAGTTATTTCTGCTTGAAATTTCCTACCTATGCATGTTGCCAGTTTCCTAGGTCTAAAGAGATTTCTTCCAAATTGCATTGGGAAGATTTGTCTACTACAATATTTCTAAAGCCATTTGGAACTTCATACCAAGGATAAGGAGAGAGTAATTCTAACAAAATGTTGTCATCATTTTTTTTTACATCTCTTTCATTTCCTTTTCTCCTCCTGTCAGAAAAATGTATTGGACATTAGATTGCATGGTTGTAAAAGACACTGCCATAGCTGCATTGAATTTATAATGCAGTATTAAAAGTGTTGAGTTGTTAAGGAATAGTCACTTGAAGTATATTTTTTATTCAACAACAAATTTTGCTTACTCCAAATTAACAAAATGTAATCCAATGATACAAGTAGAGACTAAATAAGAATGTGACTTTTTTTTTTTTTTTTTTTTTTTTTCTGAAGAAGACCTGATCTATATAAATGCAGGTCCTTAAATTTCATTTTCCTACAACTGTGATGCAAGTTAGTTTGAAAGTAACAGATGAGCACTGTTAAAGGGGACATTATACATCATCTCAGATGAAGCAACTCAGTTTTGGGGCATGTTACTTTGTTATACATATGCTCCTCTCCTTAACTTATGATGGGGTTACATCCCTGTAAACCCATGGTACATTAGTCAAATATGCATTTAATACATCTAACCTACGGAACATCATAACTTAGCCTCATCTACTTTAAACATATTCATCTCTCTTTTCCTCTTTATTAGACTTGCTAGCGGTCTTTCAATTTTGTTGATCTTTTCAAAAACCAGCTCCTGGATTCATTATTTTTTGAAGGGTTTTTTGTGTCTCTATCTCCTTCAGTTCTGCTCTGATCTTATTTATTTCTTGCCTTCTGCTAGCTTTTGAATGTGTTTGCTCTTACTTTTCTAGTTCTTTTAATTGTGATGTTAGGGTGTCGATTTTAGATCTTTCCTACTTTCTCTTGTGGGCATTTAGTGCTACAATTTCCCTCTACATACTGCTTTAAATGTGTCCCAGATATTCTGGCATATTGTGTTTTTGTTCTCATTGATTTCAAAGAACATTTTTATTTCTGCCTTCATTTCATTATGTACCCAGTAGTCATTCAGGAGCAGGTTGTTCAGTTTCCATGTAGTTGAGAGGTTTTGAATGAGTTTCTTAATCCTGAGTTCTAGTTTGATTGCACTGTGGTCTGAGAGACAGTTTGTTATAATTTCAGTTCTTTTACATTTGCTGAGGAGTGCTTTACTTCCAACTATGTGGTCAATTTTGCAATAAGTGTAGTGTGGTGCTGAGAAGAATGTATATTCTGTTGATTTGGGGTGGAGAGCTCCGTAGATGTCTATTAGGTCCACTTGGTGCAGAGCTGAGTTCAATTCTGGTATATTCTTGTTAACTTTCTGTCTCGTTGATCTGTCTAATGTTGACAGTGGGGTGTTAAAGTCTACCATTATTATTGTGTGGGAGTCTAAGTGTTTTTGTAAGTTTCTAAGGACTTGTTTTATGAATCTGGGTTCTCCTGTATAGGGTGCATATATATTTAGGATAGTTAGCTCTTCCTGATGAATTGATCCCTTTACCATTATGTAGTGGCCTTCTTTGTCTCTTCTGATCTTTGTTGGTTTAAAGTCTGCTTTATCAGAGATTACAATGGCAACCCTTGCTTTTTTTTGTTTGTTTTGTTTTCCATTTGTTTGGTAGATCTTCCTCCATCCCTTTATTTTGAGCCTATGTGTGTCTCTGCACATGAGATGGGTCTCCTGAATACAGCACACTGATAGGTCTTGACTCTGTCCAATTTGCCAGCCTTTTAATTGGAGCATTTAGCCCATTTACATTTAAGGTTAATATTGTTATGTGTGAACTTGATCTTGTCCTTATGATGTTAGCTGGTTATTTACTTGTTAGTTGATGCAGTTTCCTCCTAGCATCGATGGTTTTTACAATTTGGCATGTTTTTGCAGTGGTTGGTACCGGTTGTTCCTTTTCATGTTTAGTGTTTCCTTCAGGATCCCTTGTAAGGCAGGCCTGGTGGTGGCAAAATCTCAACATTTGCTTCTCTGTAAAGGATTTTATTTCTTTTTCACTTATGAAGCTTAGTTTGGCTGGGGGGATATTACCACCGATCCCACAGAGATACAACCTACCATCAGAGAATACTATAAACACCTCTACACAAATGAAGTAGATAATCTAGAAGAAATGGATAAATTCCTGGACACATACACTCTCCCAAGACTAAATCAGGAAAAGTTGAATCCCTGAATAGATCAATAACAGGCTCTGAAATTGAGACAATAATTAAGAGCCTACCAACCAAAAGAAGTCCAGGACCAGACAGTTTCACAGCCAAATTCTGGAAGCATTCCCTTTGAAAACTGGCACAAGAGAGGGATGCCCTATCCTCTCTGCCACTCCTTTTCACATAGTGTTGGAGGTTCTGGCCAGAGCAATCAGGCAGGAGAAAGAAATAAATGTATTCAATTAGGAAAAGAGGAAGTCAAATTGTCCCTGTTTGTGATGACATGATTTTATATTTAGAAAACCCCATCATCTCAGCCCAAAATCTCCTTAAGCTGATAAGCAAATTCAGCAAAGTCTCAAGATACAAAATCAATGTGCAAAAATCACAAGCATTCCTATACATCAATAACAGACAAACAGAGAGCCAAATCATGAGTGAATTCCCATTCACAATTGCTTCAAAAAGAATAACATACCTAGGAATCCAACTTACAGGCGATATGAAGGACCTCTTCAAGGAGAATTACAAACCACTGCTCAACAAAATAAAAGAGGACATGAACAAATGGAATAATATTCCATGCTCATGGAGAGGAAGAATCAATATTGTGCAAACGGCCATACTGCCCAAGGTAATTTATAGATTCAATGCCATCCCCATCAAGCTACCAATGACTTTCTTCACAGAATTGGAAAAAACTACCTTAAAGTTCATATGGAAAAAAAAGAGCCTGCATTGCCAAGACAATCCTAAGCCAAAAGGACAAAGCTGGAGGCATCATACTACTTGACTTCAAAATCTACTACAAGTCTACAGTAACCAAAACAGCATGGTACTGGTACCAAAACAGAGATATAGACTAATGGAACAGAACAGTGTCCTTGGAAATAATACCACACATCTACAACCATCTGATGTTTGACAAATCTGACAAAAACAAGAAATGGGGAAAGGATTCGCTATTTAATAAATGGTGCTGGGATGGCTGGAAAAATGTAGAAAGCTGAAACTGGATCCCTTCCTTATACCTTATACAAAAATTAATTCAAGATGGATTAAAGACTTAAATGTCAGACCTAAAACCATAAAAATCCTCTAAGAAAACAGACAATATAATTCAGGACACAGGCATGGACAAGGACTTCATGTCCAAAACACCAAAAGCAATGGTAACAAAAGCCAACATTGAAAAATGGGATCTAATTAAACCCAAGAGTTTCTGCACAGCAAAAGAAACTACCATCAGAGTGAACAGGCAACCTACTGAATGGTAGAAAATTTTTGCAACCTACCCATCTGACAAAGGGCTAATATCCATAATCTACAAATAACTTACACTAATTTACTAGAAAATATAAAAGCACCCCATCAATAAGTGGGTGAAGGATATGAACAAACACCTCTCAAAAGAAGACATTTATGCAGCCAACAGACACATGAAAAAATGCTCATCATCACTGGCCATCAGAGAAATGCAAATCAAAACCACAGTGAGATACCATCTTACACCAGTTAGAATGGCAATCATTAAAAAGTCAGGAAACAACAAGTGCTGGAGAGGATGTGAAGAAATAGGAAACTTTTACACTGTTGGTGGGACTGTAAACTAGTTCAACCATTGTGAAAAACAGTATGACGATTCCTCATGGATCTATAACTAGAAATACCATTTGACCCCGCCATCCCATTACTGGGTATATACCCAAAGGATTATAAATCTTGCTGCTATAAAGATATGCACACATATGTTTATTGCGGTACTATTCACAATAGTAAAGACTTGGAACCAACCCAAACATCCATCAATGTTAGACTGGATTAAGAAAATATGGCACATATACACCATGGAATACTATACAGTCAAAAAAAAAGGATGAGTTCATGTACTTTCTAGGGACATGGATGAAGCTGGAAACCATCATTCTGAGCGAACTATTGCAAGGACAGAAAATCAAACACCGCATGTTCTCACTCATAGGTGGGAACTGAAAATGAGAACACTTGGACACAGGGTGGGGAATACCACACACGGGGGCCTGACATGGGGTGAGGGGAGAGGAGAGGGATAGCATTAGGAGATATACATAATGTAAATGACGACTGAATGGGTGCAGCACACCAACATGGCACATGTACACACATGTGACAAACCTGCACATTGTTCACATGTACCCTAGAACTTAAAGCATAATAATAATAATAATAAAACATATTCAGAACATTTGGAAAAAATAATCTAACACAAAGCTTATTTTTAATGTATCTCTCTAGAGCTAAAATTATCAAGGGTTGACTATCTCGTGTAATTTATTGAACATTATACTGAAAGAGAAAAACAAAATGGTTATACGGACACTGACAGTTTCTACTGAATGCATGCTACTTTCAAACTGTGGTAATATAAACATTCATGAGTTGAACTATCATAAGTTAGAGACTGTCTGTTCTTGGTTGATCACTCCTCAGAGGAAGAACTATGTGGCAAACTTCTCTCCAGCTGTTTTTAATAAATCCATAAATTCTGGTATTATTTACAGCAACCCATTCTAAATTAAATATGAGGATTCTGTTAAAAATATCTTGATAAAGAAATCTCTGGGTTTTCTACCTAGTAAATATCATCAGAATGTTTACAAAGGAGTCTAGTCACAGTCAGCTGCCATAATGTTGTAAATATTAGCTATTCAAAAACTTAAAATAAAATTTAAAAGAACTTAAACTCCACTCCATAACAAAAAGGGAGAAAAAGCTATTCACACTTTATACATTATAATCATATTTGACTACTTTAAAATTAGACCTGACCCTTCCAAAAATGTGGTTATAGTAGCATTTTTTTTTTTTATACAATGGGGTGGGAGCTAAAAATGGACTTCACTATTTCTAACATAGTCAAGGAAAATTATTCAAAAAATACATGTTTCTACATTAATTCATGTTTGGAAGCTATATTCTAATAAACATGAAATGTATATCAAAACCTGAGAAAATTGTAGAATTAATATTTTATATAGAATGGATGTCACTAAGTTTGTGTTTATTCATAGCTATGACAGTTAATTATAAAGAATTTAAGAACATTTAGGAATATAATTACTGTATTAGTTTGTTAAGACCACTGTAACAAAATACCACAGACTGGACAGCTTAAGTAATCAAAATTTATTTTTCACACAGTTTTGAGTGTTAAGAAGTTCGAGATTAAGATATCGGTGGGTTTGATTTCTTCTGAGGCATCTCTCTTTGACTTGCAGATGGCCACTTTCTCCCTATGTCCTTATGAGATGTGTTTTTCTGTGTGAGTAAACGGTGTCTCCCTGGGTGTCTTAATTTCTTTTTCTTGTTCTAGTCAGATTGAATCAAGATCAACTCTAATAACTTGTTTTTATTTAATTTCCTCTTTAGAGGCCTTATCTTTACATATATTCACAATTAAAAATGCCTGCATTTAGGGAATTTAGAGTTTTGACGTGAATTTTGGAGTAACACAATTCAGTCTGTAACAATTACTTCATCCTATCCAGGTGTACTAAACCATCATTTATAGATAATGGCAGCAGATGTATACCCATATTCATATAAAACTATGATGTTATTTGAATTCCAGTTCTTCTTGCAAATACTGTGAAATCAAAATTAGTTTGGGAGAAATTACTTAACTAATCATGCAATTTATATAAATCGTGAAGAAACTTTTAATATATCTCTCTAGAGCTAAAATCATCCAGATGTTATTTCTCCTTTCTGCCTAAGAAATTACTTTTGTAATTTGCAATTCTTTGTGCTATTCAAACACTGCATCAATAAATCATGATTTTGGTCATATAAAGTGTTGACTTTTGTGCTTCATACTAAACTTCCTTGTAGAAGAAAATGCCTTTGTTTAAAAAATGATAGTTGATCCTAAACACCACAAAATCAGAACTGTATAAAATTAAAATCAATGCTTTAATAGTTTATTTCTGTAGAGTATATAGTATAGGATATATGATATATTTCATGTAAACCTTTTGTTTATGTCAATACACTTTTCTCACTAGAGTGGGGAGACAGTTTAAATAATTAATTTATATTTAGCCTCTATGATACAGTATCGTGAGAGATGTGATTGAGAAAAATACAGTAACATAACAGGTTAATGATAAAAGTTCTTGTAGTATAGAAAAACAATGGTACTTTGTTTATAGAGAACTACTGAGTCAAAGTATATATTATAATACTTCAACCAGAGACCAGCATATACAATGTTTCAATTCAAAACAGACAACTGCCAATCATCATCATCTAATGAAGGTTGAGATACAATCAGGTTCTTCAAGAAACTCACTCATCCTTAAATTTCTAAAGATTCCTCTTATTGTTCTAGAGGCTTTAGCTAGAAGGTTCTTGCTGTCTTGAAAAGTGCAAAAAATGCCTAACAACTCCAACACATTCTGAGTTAATTCAATAAGCTACATGAATCAAAGATTAATTTCTCAGATACAGTGCCACTGGAAGACATAGAATTCAAGGTCACTGAAGGACAATTGTTGAAGTCCACTCTCTCCCCTCACTGTTAATTGTTCTTACCTTTTTAGTCTTTTAAAAATATTCATTGCATATAAGGTAGAAAACTAAATAATGCCCCTTATCATAAAAACAATTACTAAAATATTCCCAGTAATGAATGTGTGTTTAATTTGAACACAACGAAGTATTGCATATTACTTATATAAATAAATTATTTCCCCTATTTTGATCACTTTTCACAAGAAACTGCTATTTCAACTCTTGCCAGTTGAAACTATTAAATTATATAAATAATAGTAGTAATATCTTCAAGGGAGACTCTATCATAAGCACTATTTTTGGATAGCTTAAAAACCATTCTTGCTCTTTACCTACAAAGAGATGACTCATGTTTATCTATTCTAATCACAGAATGTGTTACTCTCTAAGGAATGCTGACTCTTTTAGAACACCAAGTTGTTTCCTAATATACAAAATAAACATATAAACTCAGAACTTTTCAACACTCACGTAACATAATTCAATGATATGGTAACAAGCATATTCACAAAAACTGTATCAAAATATAGTTTTTGAATATCTGACCAATGAGAAAAATATATTCTTCTTTACACAACTAGAAAATAGGCAAATATATAAAACAATATTTTTAAGCAATGGACAAAAGTGCAGAACCGTGATCTCTGAGAGAAGGGAAAATGAGGTTAATCCTCTCATTGCTTCAGCTTTCTAACACTTACAGACAGCCCCTGTAATGCAGGCATAGGGAAAGGAAATCCAAATCCAAATTGCCAAACTGGATGAGGTAAAGAGATGGAGATAGAAATGCATGGAAGATGAGGCTAATAGAAGTTGCAAGAAAGATTTTATTTCTTATGCAAATAAAGGCTCCATGAATATTTGTAAGGACCCGTTTAAGTCTTTGCTGGGTTCTACCTTCTCTGGATATAAATTGAAAAGCCACAAGGTAGTCAAAGAATGACAGGACAGATGTAAACTAAAATTTCAGAAATTACACAAAGCAGAGGACATTTGAGCTCTGCCTAATCAGAATAGAAAGTACTTAATCATTTGAGGTATACAATGGAGACTATAGAGTGTGATACGTCTTAGTAGTTAGGTTGAATTATACCTAGAATGAAATAAAATAAATGCCCATCCTTTGAAAATCACTTTGCAAAGTGAAGGAAGCTGCAGGGAGATAAAACCTAGTATAAAAGTTGTGGGCAGGCAAAAATTTATTTGCCTGCCAAAAAAAGACTGGTACCAAAAATGTCTGGCACTAAAAACAGAAGAAACAAAGTTGAGAGCCAGACTATGTAATATTTCCAAACCATAATCCAATAATAAAAATACAATGAACAACAACAGAGATTAAAAAAAACACTGGGCATGCAAAAAGCAGAACTATATAATCCATAAAAAATGTAATATGATACAAAGAATTCCAGAAATGAGACAGATGATGAAGCTAGAAGACAAAAATGTTAAAGTTGTATTAAAAGTGTTTTCAAGTATTAAAACACACACATGTGGAAAGGGTGCAAAAAGGGTAGAAGAATAAAGATAAAAATAACTTAATATTTTAAATGAGTGAAAATACAATTTAGAAATGGGAATATAATTGGATTTTTGGAGAAAATAAAAAAGAAAGAACTGAATAATAATGAAATGTATATTGTAAGCAGAACAACAGTATTAGAAATGTTACAGAAAATTATTCTCATGGAAAGAAAATGTTACATGATAGAATATTGTGTCTCCATAGATAATGAAAATATTTAGAAATTATAAATATATAAATAAATATAAAATACATTATAGTAGCAGTCTTTAAGATGTCTTCCCATGATCTCCACCCTTTAATATTCACATCTTTGTGTAATCTTTCTCCTCTGTAACGTGGGCAAAATGTGTGACTTCCTTATCATGAATAGAAATTGTACAGGTTCTACGAAGTCACTTTTGTGTCTAGGTTACATGAGATCATGACTTATGTAGGCTTGCAGACTCTGTTACATGAGCACCTTCCTTGGTTTGGATGAAGTCAGCTGCCATGTTGGAGCAACATCTGACAAGGAACTGAAGATGTTCTCTTGTCAACAGTCAGCTTGAAACTGAGACCCTCTGTCCAACAAGTTTTGAGGAGCTGCATTTTTTTCCAGCAAATACGTGAGCTTGCAAGTGGTTAAGACTCGCTGAGTCAAACACTCAGGATAATTCATTCCTTGATGTTACCTTGATTGTCGCCTTGTGTGAAAACCTAAAGAAGAGAATCTGAAAAAGTTATATCTATTTTCCCAATGCACAGAAACTGTGATACAATAAATATGTATTATTTTGAGCCTCTTTGTTTGTGGTAATTCATTATACACTTTTAGATAACTAATTTTTTTCAATTTTTAGTAAATAATTGACAGACTGGAGCAAAAACTACAATGATTTATAGAGTTCATAATATATGTAGAAGTAAATCATATGACAGTAGTCAATCAAGAGTTAAAAGAGGAGAAATGAAAGTATAACAGTGTAAGAGTTTAACATTACTTGCATTTCTATAGTATTATTTTAAGGTAGATTATGATAAAGATGCATGTTTTAAACAATTGAGAAAAAGGTAAAAAGAACACTGACAATATTCAATGAAATTTGGTTACATATTAATCTGATGAAAGAGTATAAAAATACTAAAAATTATTTGGTCCAAAAAATGCATTAAAGATTGAAAAAATACCAAAGAAGAGACAGGTGATATTGAAAGCAGAAAGCATAAAAGCATATCAAAATTCAACTTTATAAATAATCAAATGAATTTATATTAAATGTACTAAATAACTAAAAGACACTCAAATTAGATGCTTTTCACCAAAATCCCACTTCAAAGGAAAATGATAAAAACTACATATAATGAAAATCTTAAGCATAACAAAATGGAGTAATTATATTCATAGTTGAAAAACTATACGCTTGTAAAAAAAAGTTCCTTAAAAATAAATTAGAAGGATACGAATGTACAACATAACATAATTTATGAGATACAGTTAAAGCGTTGCATACAGCAAAAATAGTGGCTTTAAAACGTTTTATCAGAAAAGAAAAAAGTTTTAAATCAATAATGTAAGTTTTCCACTAGAGAGAAAAATAACTAACATATATTGAGTAGAGCAAAGGAGGAAATAAAAGGCTAAAATTCTCAAAAACAATTTTTAAATGACTAATTAGACTTAGCAGAAATTAACAAGAAATGAATATTTGTAGAAGTTGAGGATAAACAAGGGGCCATCAGAACAAATCCTACAATAAGAAATAATAATCCAGAAATATTCTTAAATATTTTATGTCAATACATTTGGCAATGTAGGTAAAAATGTATAACTTTATCAGAAGTCACATATTACCAAAATGAGTTAAGAATAAAAAGAAAAGATCAGTAATAGCACATATTTTTAATGAACTTATAATTATAAACCTTGACATAAAGAAAACTCAAGACTCAGAAAACTTTATTAATGAATTAGATGAAGCCTTGAAAAGAAATACCTTTATTCCCATTAAATATCCTGAGCATATAATGAGTACTTTCTTAGTCATATGAGGATGCTAAAATTACTTTGATAGCAACACTGAAAAAGTAAGAGGAAAGAAACTTACAGGTCATAGCTTTGGGATATAACATATGACACTTTGGGACTATGGACTAAAGAATACTGAACAAAACATTAGCAATCAATTAAGAAGAAAAATATGATCAAATACGGTTTTCTAATAAAGTATGTTTGTTTTTAACATTTAACACCAATTGATATAATTTTGAATATTACTACAATTTGAAATATAAGTACAATATATAATTATCCTCTCAATCCTTGCAGGGAAAAAATTAAATTTACCATCACTCAGTACCATTTATAATTTAAACTCTCAGAAAGCCAAGAGGAGAAGAAAATTTCTCAATCTTAAATACTATAATAAAAATAAATAGCTAACATTATACTTAATAGTTATAGACCAAATGTTTTCCTCCTCAGAAGAGAAACAAAAAATATATCTATCTGTTCTCATCATTTTTTGGTTAACGTTGTTTTCACAGTCCTAGCTAGTGCAATAGACAAGGGAAAGAAATAAAGAATAATAAAAATGAATGGGTAGAATAAAATGTTCTCAATTTTTTGATGACTTTTTTGTGTGTTAAAAAAAGTTACTAAAATGCCCAATGAAACCAAAAAGAAACATTTTACAAGCTTGAGAGCAGTTAAGTGAGGCTACTGAAGACAAGAACAACATGCTAACAAATAAGCAATTATACTTATAAATAATAAAGTGACAACTGAAAATTGGTATCAGAAAATACCATTATCATTATCTTAAAATAAAATATCTGAGCATCAGTTTATTCAAATATTTGTAAATTTTGTGTACTTAAAACTGCAAAACATTACTGAAAATAAAGATCTAAACGAATGGATAGGTATACTAAGTTCTTGGATAGATTTTGAAGCTGCCAATTCTCTTCAAATTGATCTTTATACTCTATGCAAAGTAAAAGATACACAAGTAGGAATTTTTTTCTGAAGGAATTGATAATAATTTATTTGAGTCTCAGAAAGTAAATTAGGATCTTTTTGTTGGATTTTTAGTAATTACTATGTCAGTCTGGAGATATTTTGGAAGTATAGAAAACATTTAATGTTGATCTTGGGAAGCCAAGACTTTGAATACGGTGGGTATGTGAAGAAAGACTTCTAACTACATAGAGTAAGAATTTTATAAAACTAGAAATTCTATTTAAAAGGGAGACAAAATTACAATATGCAAAAAAAAAAATGTGAATTACTACAATTTTCTATAGAACAATTGTCCAAATATGTCAATTTAAAGTATGCATATGCTATGATATAATCATTAATGTAGAGTTTAATATAAGAATGTGATTAGTTTTCATTTTTATCTGAATAATATTCTATTATTTAAAATAGTAAAAAGTTGAAGAAACAAATAAGCAATACAAAGAGGATTAATAACAATGGGGTGCTATATGTTTTAAAATGTAAAACAATGAATACATACAAATATTTACATTTCAAAAACATTTATTTTACATTATAAAAAGCTGGCTATGGGATGGTTATGTGTATTACATCTGGAAACATATTTGTAATAGGAAATATTTCATCACATACTCCATGGAAAAAATATGGTTACAACAGTTAACAGAGGTATAAATTTACTTGTAAGTTTTTACTTTCATTTTGGCCAATTTGTATTTTCTGTTTTTTCTTCAAATACAGTATAATAGTATTTAATAGTCCTACATGTGAGCTTCAATACAATATAAATACAGTATAGTAGCTCAAGAAGCTGAATTTGGAATTTTTAAGAAAATTTAAAATCATGCTTCTTTAGTGTTTGAAATTCTATATAACACAAAAATGAGTAAGGAAACATTTAATAGAATGTAATTAACACTATGTTAGAAATGTGAAAAATATTTTATTTCTTAAAATCATTGAAATATTGGTTATGATTAGTATTCACATATGCATCTGATAAGTAAAATTTTTATAATTATTTCGTTTCAAAAAATTGAAGCTAATCTGGTTTTATGACCCAGTACTGCTTTACTACTTCTAACATCTGTTTCTTATAAAATCTTACCAAATCGGGGAGGCGGAGCAAGATGGCCAAATAGGAAGAGCTCCAGTCTCCAACTCCCAGCAGGAGCGACACAGAAGACTGGTGATTTCTGCATTTTCAACTGAGGTACTGGGTTCATCTCACTAGGGAGTGCCAGACAATTGGTGCTGGTCAGCTGCTGCAGCCCGACCAGCGAGAGCTGAAGCAGGGCGAGGCATCGCCTCGCCTGGGAAGCACAAGGGGGAAGGGAATCCCTTTTCCGAGGCAGGGGAACTGAGACACACAACACCTGGAAAATTGGGTAACTCCCACTCCAATACTGCGCTTTAAGCAAACAGGCACACCAGGAGATTATATCCCACACCTGGCCGGGAGGGTCCCACGCCCATGGAGCCTCCCTCATTGCTAGCACAGCAGTCTGCAATCTAACCACAAGGCAGCAGTGAGGCTGGGGGAGGGGCGCCCGCCATTGCTGAGGCTTAAATAGGTAAACAAAGCCGCTGGGAAGCTCGAACTGGGTGGAGCTCATAGCAGCTCAAGGAAACCTGCCTGTCTCTGTAGACTCCACCTCTGGGGACAGGGCACAGCTAAACAACAACAAGAAAAAGCAGCAGAAACCTCTGCAGACGCAAACGACTGTGTCTGACAGCTTTGAAGAGAGCAGTGGATCTCCCAACACGGAGGTTGAGATCTGAGAAGGGACAGACTGCCTGCTCAAGTGGGTCCCTGACCCCTGAGTAGCCTAACTGGGAGACATCCCCCACTAGAGGCAGTCTGACACCCCACACCTCACAGGGTGGAGTACACCCCTGAGAGGAAGCTTCCAAAGTAAGAATCACACAGGTACACTTGCTGTTCAGCAGTATTCTATCTTCTGCAGCCTCTGCTGCTAATACCCAGGCAAACAGGGTCTGGAGTGGACCTCAAGTAATCTCCAACAGACCTACAGCTGAGGGTCCTGACTGTTAGAAGGAAAACTATCAAACAGGAAGGACACCTACACCAAAACCCCATCAGTACGTCACCATCATCAAAGACCAGAGGCAGATAAAACCACAAAGATGGGGAAAAAGCAGGGCAGAAAAGCTGGAAATTCAAAAAATAAGAGCGCATCTCCCCCTGCAAAGGAGCACAGCTCATCGCCAGCAACGGATCAAAGCTGGATGGAGAATGACTTTGACGAGACGAGAGAAGAAGGCTTCAGTCCATCAAACTTCTCACAACTAAAGGAGGAATTACGTACCCAGCGCAAAGAAACTAAAAATCTTGAAAAAAGAGTGGAAGAATTGATGGCTAGAGAAATTAATGCAGAGAAGGTCATAAACGAAATGAAAGAGATGAAAACCATGACAGGAGAAATACGTGACAAATGCACAAGCTTCAGTAACCGACTCGATCAACTGGAAGAAAGTATCAGCGATTGAGGATCAAATGAATGAAATGAAGCGAGAAGAGAAACCAAAAGAAAAAAGAAGAAAAAGAAATGAACAAAGCCTTCAAGAAGTATGGGATTATGTAAAAAGACCAAATCTACGTCTGATTGGGGTGTCTGAAAGTGAGGGGGAAAATGGAACCAAGTTGGAAAACACTCTACAGGATATCATCCAGGAGAACTTTCCCAACCTAGTAGGGCAGGCCAACATTCAAATCCAGGAAATACAGAGAATGCTACAGAGATACTCCTCGAGAAGAGCAACTCCAAGACACATAATTGTCAGATTCACCAAAGATGAAATGACGGAAAAAATCTTAAGGGCAGCCAGAGAGAAAGGTCGGGTTACCCACAAAGGGAAGCCCATCAGACTAACAGCAGATCTCTCAGCAGAAACTCTCCAAGCCAGAAGAGAGTGGGGGCCAATATTCAACATACTTAAAGAAAAGAATTTTCAACCCAGAATTTCATATCCAGCCAAACTAAGTTTCATAAGTGAAGGAGAAATAAAATCCTTTAGAGATAAGCAAATGCTTAGAGATTTTGTCACCACCAGGCCTGCCTTACAAGAGACCCTGAAGGAAGCACTAAACACGGAAAGGAAAACCGGAACCAGCCATTGCAAAAACATGCCAAAATGTAAAGACCATTGAGGCTAGGAAGAAACTGCATCAACTAACGAGCAAAATAACCAGTTAATATCATAATGGCAGGATCAAGTTCACACATAACAATCTTAACCTTAAATATAAATGGACTAAATGCTCCAATTAAAAGACACAGACTGGCAAACTGGATAGAGTCAAGACCCATCAGTCTGCTGTATTCAAGAGACCCATCTCACATGCAGAGACATACATAGGCTCAAAATAAAGGGATGGAGGAAGATCTACCAAGCCAATGGAGAACAAAAAAAAGCACGAGTTGCAATACTAGTCTCTGATAAAACAGACTTTAAACCATCAAAGATCAAAAGAGACAAAGAAGGTCATTACATAATGGTAAAGGGATCAATTCAACAGGAAGAGCTAACTATCCTAAATATATATGCACCCAATACAGGAGCACCCAGATTCATAAAGCAAGTCCTTAGAGACTTACAAAGAGACTTAGACTCCCATACAATAATAGTGGGAGATTTCAACACTCAACTGTCAACATTAGACAGATCAATGAGACAGAAAGTTAACAAGGATATCCAGGAATTGAACTCATCTGTGCAGCAAGCAGACCTAATAGACATCTATAGAACTCTCCACCCCAAATCAACAGAATATACATTCTTCTCAGCACCACATCACACTTACTCCAAAATTGACCACATAGTTGGAAGTAAAGCACTCCTCAGCAAATGTACAAGAACAGAAATTATAACAAACAGTCTCTCAGACCACAGTGCAATCAAACTAGAACTCAGGACTAAGAAACTCAATCAAAACCGCTCAACAACATGAAAACTGAACAACCTGCTCCTGAATGACTACTGGGTCCATAATGAAATGAAGGCAGAAATAAAGATGTTCTTTGAAACCAATGAGAACAAAGATACAACATACCAGAATCTCTGGGACACATTTAAAGCAGTATATAGAGGGAAATTTATAGCACTAAATGCCCACAAGAGGAAGCTGGAAAGATCTAAAATTGACACTCTAACATCACAATTAAAAGAACTAGAGAAGCAAGAGCAAACACATTCAAAAGCTAGCAGAAGGCAAGAGATAACTAAGATCAGAGCAGAACTGAAGGAGATAGAGACATAAAAAATCCTCCAAAAAATCAATGAATCCAGGAGTTGGTTTTTTGAAAAGATCAACAAAATTGACAGACCGCTAACAAGACTCATAAAGAAGAAAAGAGAGAAGAATCAAATAGACGCAATAAAAAATGATAAAGGGGATATTACCACCGACCCCACAGAAATACAAACTACCATCAGAGAATATTATATACACCTCTACGCAAATAAACTAGAAAATCTAGAAGAAATGGATAATTTCCTGGACACTTACACTCTTCCAAGACTAAACCAGGAAGAATTGAATCCCTGAAAGACCAATAACAGGCTCTGAAATTGAGGCAATAATTAATAGCCTACCAACCAAAAAAAGTCCAGGACCAGATGGATTCACAGCTGAATTCTGCCAGAGGTACAAGGAGGAGCTGGTACCATTCTTTCTGAAACTATTCCAATCAATAGAAAAAGAGGGAATCCTCCCGAACTCATTTTATGAGGCCAACATCATCCTGATACCAAAGCCTGGCAGAGACACAACAACAAAAAAGAGAATTTTAGACCAATATCCCTGATGAACATCAATGCAAAAATCCTCAATAAAATACTGGCAAACTGGATTCAGCAACACATCAAAAAGCTTATCCACCATGATCAAGTGGGCTTTATCCCTGGGATGCAAGGCTGGTTCAACATTCGCAAATCAATAAACATAATCCAGCATATAAACAGAACCAAAGACAAGAACCATAGGATTATCTCAATAGATGCAGAAAAGGCTTTTGACAAAATTCAACAGCCCTTCATGCTAAAAACACTCAATAAAATCGGTATTGATGGAACATACCTCAAAATAATAAGAGCTATTTATGACAAACCCACAGCCAATATCATACTGAATGGGCAAAAACTGGAAAAATTCCCTTTGAAAACTGGCACAAGACAGGGATGCCCTCTCTCACCACTCCTATTCAACATAGTGTTGGAAGTTCTGGCTAGGGCAATTAGGCAAGAGAAAGAAATCAAGGGTATTCAGTTAGGAAAAGAAGAAGTCAAATTGTCCCTGTTTGCAGATGACATGATTGTATATTTAGAAAACCCCATTGTCTCAGCCAAAAATCTCCTTAAGCTGATAAGCAACGTCAGCAAAGTCTCAGGATACAAAATCAATGTGCAAAAATCACAAGCATTCTTATACACCAGTAACAGACAAACAGAGAGCCAAATCAGGAATGAACTTCCATTCACAATTGCTTCAAAGAGAATATAATACCTAGGAATCCAACTTACAAGGGATGTAAAGGACCTCTTCAAGGAGAACTACAAACCACTGCTCAGTGAAATCAAAGAGGACACAAACAAATGGAAGAACATACCATGCTCATGGATAGGAAGAATCAATATCGTGAAAATGGCCATACTGCCCAAGGTTATTTATAGATTCAATGCCATCCCCATCAAGCTACCAATGAGTTTCTTCACAGAATTGGAAAAAAACTGCTTTAAAGTTCCAATGGAACCAAAAAAGAGCCCACATCGCCAAGACAATCCTAAGTCAAAAGAACAAAGCTGGAGGCATCACGCTACCTGACTTCAAACTATACTACAAGGCTACAGTAACCAAAACAGCATGGTACTGGTACCAAAACAGAGATATAGAACAATGGAACAGAGTAGAGTCCTCAGAAATAATACCACACATCTACAGCCAGCTGATCTTTGACAAACCTGAGAGAAATAAGAAATGGGGAAAGGATTCCCTATTTAATAAATGGTGCTGGGAAAATTGGCTAACCATAAGTAGAAAGCTTAAACTGGATCCTTTCCTTACTCCTTATACGAAAATTCATTCAAGATGGAATAGAGACTTAAATGTTAGACCTAATACCGTAAAAACCCTAGAAGAAAACCTAGGTAGTACCATTCAGGACATAGGCATGGGCAAAGACTTCATGTCTAAAACACCAAAAGCAACGGCAGCAAAAGCCAAAATTGACAAATGGGATCTCATTAAACTAAAGAGCTTCTGCACAGCAAAAGAAACTACCATCAGAGTGAACAGGCAACCTACAGAATGGGAGAAAATTTTTGCAATCTACTCATCTGACAAAGGGCTAATATCCAGAACCTACAAAAAACTCAAACAAATTTACAAGAAAAAAACAAACAACCCCATCAAAAAGTGGGCAAAGGATATGAACAGACATTTCTTAAAAGAAGACATGCATACAGCCAACAGACACATGAAAAAATGCTCATCATCACTGGCCATTAGAGAAATGCAAATCAAAACCACAATGAAATACCATCTCACACCAGTTAGAATGGTGATCATTAAAAAGTCAGGAAACAACAGGTGCTGGAGAGGATGTGGAGAAATAGGAACACTTTTACACTGTTCGTGGGATTGTAAACTAGTTCAACCATTATGGAAAACAGTATGGCGATTCCTCAAGGATCTAGAACTAGATGTACCATATGACCCAGCCATCCCATTACTGGGTATATACCCAAAGGATTATAAATTATGCTGCTATAAAGACACATGCACACGTATGTTTATTGCAGCACTATTCACAATAGCAAAGACTCAGAATCAACCCAAATGTCCATCAGTGACAGACTAGATTAAGAAAATTTGGCACATATACACCATGGAATACTATGCAGCCATCAAAAAGGATGAGTTTGTGTCCTTTGTAGGGACATGGATGCAGCTGGAAACCATCATTCTTAGCAAACTATCACAAGAACAGAAAACCAAACACCGCATGTTCTCACTCATAGGTGGGAACTGAACAATGAGATCACTTGGACTCAGGAAGGGAAACATCACACACTGGGGCGTATCATGGGGAGGGGGAAGGGGAGAGGGATTGCATTGGGAGTTATACCTGATGTAAATGACGAGTTGATGGGTGCTGACAAGTTGATGGGTGCAGCACAGCAACATGGCACAATATACATATGTAACAAACCTGCACGTTATGCACATGTACCCTACAACTTAAAGTATAATAATAATAATAAATAAATTTTTAAAAATCTTACCAAATCATTGAATCTTGGTTATTTCTGAATTGAAAGCTTGAGTGTTTAAAAATCTTACTGATAAGCCTTCGTTACCAGATATTTAGAATTTTGTTACATGCATGTTGATGATTAATTTTAAAATTATCTCTTTCGTTTGTTTTGCTTACTCCTTCTATTTTAAACATATTTTGACTTGTCATGTTTTATTAATTTGAAGATTATTTATATCTAAAACAATGGAATTATAGAATTTTATGTTGACAACTTAGATTAATTACTTAATATTATACTGCACTGCCCTTAGACATATTTAAAAAATAATAATAATAATGTATTATGTACAGTTGAAGTCCTTTTGCTCTCTCGTTCATTTCTGTTCTCCATGTTGCATTTTAGGTGTTACTATGCATTATTACCATTCATTTTTTAATGTGTATATGTATATATTTTAAACTGCTCATACAAAATGCATTTTTCTTCTGCAATCTGGTCACATCTGAACAAAGTATTTTCTATATATATATCGATGTTTTTAAAAGATTCATCAATTAATTCAGTGTAACTGCCATGTGGTATGCATGATATAATTTGTGACAGATAAAAATAAAACAAAACTATGCATATATCATTGTTACTTGTATATAGCTTGGGGTTCTTGAGTAACAATGTGCGTATTCATTGTCCTTTTTGTTCTCACATCAATTTGCTCATTGTAATTTAAAGTGAGACACCAACTGATATGACATTCTCTTCCATATCTAAATGTGAATGTTTTGTAAATGATGAAACAGCAAAACATTTTGACAACGCAACATTGTAATTATGACAGCAACTCAAGAAACATAATAAAGATCATTAAATAATCCCTATGTTGTCTTTTCCTTTTACTGTTTTTCTTGTTATTTTTAAGATGCAGTCTTGCTCTGGTACTCAGGCTGGAGTGCAGTGGAGCGATCTCAGCCCACTTCAACCTCCACCTCCCAGGTTCAAGCGATTCTTCCACCTCAGCCTCCCGAGTAGCTGGGATTACAGGCATGCACCACCACTCCTGGCTAAATTTTGTATTTTTAGTGGAGATGGGGTTTCGCCATGTTGGTCAGGCTGGTCTCGAACTCCTGACCTAAAGTGATCTTTCTATAGGTACTTTTTGTTTGCTTACCTGCTTGCTCCCTGTTGGCTTGTTTTCTCCAAAAGAATTTTACAGAAGTATGTGTCTAATGTAGGAAACATTTTTTAATGTTCTAATTTTGTTCATTTTCTTGGGCAGGTTCATTTATTGAATATCTTTAATAAGAAGTCTACCTTAAAAATGTTTTAAAATATGTTTTTTGTTTTTTGTTTTTTTTTTCCATATCAGGCAGAGTGTGAGGAAATTTTTTCTTCCAAAAGTCATGGCATGATTTTATGACCTGGTTGAAAGTATAAAAGTTATCAGGATTTGTAAATACTATTATGTTTAAATTATTGAGTTTGGAACTATATTCTATGCTTTTAAAATTATGTCAAAATTAATTCTTGTTTGTACAATCTTCCATGACCAAATTTATGAGTCTAAGAATTTCTTCTGAGCAGAGTTGGAATCTGGCCCCGGAATATGATTTATGATGCAATCAGTATGTATATGTTTAATCTGTTTGATCCAACATTCTCAAAAATTCTACATTTTTGGAAAGTACATGTAAAATAAAGACTACTTTATTTAAGTATTTCAGGGGATCTCGTTTTTAAACTGTCATTGAATAAATACTCATAACCATTTAAAATTTTCAATGAACCCTTTTCTAAATCTCCATAAAATATTTATCCCTTGATAAGTCATACATGGATGACAACTTAATTCCCATTCACTTTTATTATTACAGGGGTCCATAAGATAGTACAAAAAATAATATTGGACTGATGAGGTCAGGAAAGCTCACTTTACATAGGGAGTACTACTACTAACACTAAAACCATTGTTGTTATTCTTACTACTTTTATTATAATCATCTGCATAAATTGTCATTTTAAAAAAGATGTAAATTATAAACTAACAAAGGAGTCATAAAGAGAAAATTTCTAAAATTTCTAAAGTTTTACTCTAACCAGAATATTGGAGGCTATTTTAACATAAAAGGGGAAAATGGTAAAATGTTCAAATAATATGATTCAATTTCCCAAGCAACAATAACAGACTACATTCTATGACAGAAGCCAAAGACTTCCTTGAAGACACGCATGTTCCCATGCTAATGCACATGGTTCTTAAAATAAATTAATTTTTATGAGGCAGAAAAAATTCTCCCACTACCTTGGAATAAGCTTTGTTAAAAAAAGAAACAGATATAAATATCAATGAATTGAGGCAAGTAACTAATTAGAGGATGGTAAGAGGCATCGCTAGTGGAATGGAGATGAGCAAAATACCTGTGAGTATCTGCTCTGCGTGTGGGTACGTGTGTGTGTGTGTCTGTGTTTGTGTGCATGTGCATATGGTTGAGGAAGGTGATTAAAGACCAAGTTCTTTGAGAGCAGTAACATTTAGCTTTAACATTTCTTTCCTTTCATTTGTTTTCTTTGCTGAGTTTTGAGAATAACAAAATGAAAGTATTGGCTGTATCTATTCTTTTGGGTTTTTTAACTTTCATTTAAGTTCAGGATTACATGTGCAGGTTTGTTATACAGGTAAACTTGTGTCAAGGGGATTTGTTGTACAGATTATTTCATCACTCAGGTGTTAAGCCTAGTACCAATCAGTTATTTTCCTGATCATCTCCCTCCCATCCTCCACCCTCCAATAGGCCCAGGGTGTGTTGTTTTCCTCTATATGTCCATGTGTTCTCATTATTTAGCTCCCACTTACAAGTGAAAACATGCAGTATTTGATTTTCTGTTCCTATGGGTTGTTGCTAAGGATAATGGCCCCCAGCTCCATTCATATTCCTGCAAAAGACAGGAACTCATTCCTTTTATAGCTGCATAGTATTCCGTGGTGTATATGTACCACATTTTTCTTACCCAGTCTACTATTGATGGGCATTTAGGTTGATTCCATGTCTTTGCTATTGTGAATAGTGTTGCAGTAAACGTATATGTGCATATGTCTTTATAATAGAATGATTTGTATTCCTTTGGGTGTGTATCCAGTAATGGGATTGGTGGGTCGAATGGTATTTCTGTTTATAGGTCTTTGAGGAATCACCACACTGTCTTCTGCAATGGCTCAACTAATTTATGCCACCCTCAAGAGTGGATAAGCATTCCTTTTTCTCCACAATCTTGCCAGCATCTATTATTTTTGGACTTGAATTCTGATTGATGCTAGATGGTAATTCATTGTGGTTTTTATATGCATTTCCCTAATGATCAGTCATACTGAGTTTTTTTTCATATGATTATTGGCCACATGTATGTCTTATTCTGGAAAAGTGTCTGTTCATGTTCTTGCCCATATCTGGTAAATTATAACAACGAAATATAAGCAGCTTGACAATGCTAGTTATAAAACCCCATAAAGGGAACTGAAGGAATTAGGTTCAGAGTGAAAGTATTCACAGGAAAGACAAGCAGAATTAAATTACATCATTTTAAGCATGTTCTACTGTCAGTCAGCTTGGAAGATTTTCTATTGTTATTTGAAAAGTATAGAATGATGAATGATGGGAACTGTAATATTTAGCCCAACTTATTCCTTTTATCCCTCTTTATATATGTGTGTATGTGTTTTTATATATATAATATATATACACACTTGTATATGTGTGTATATATGTATACACATATGTATATATGTATATATGCACACATATACACACATATATGTGTGTGTATATATAAACACATACACACATACACATGTACACCCTCACTTATATATAACATATACATATATATACACAAATATGCATATTTGGATAGCTATATGAATAGATATTTCTCTTCTTTTTATTCCTTTCTCTCTCCTCTTCTTGACCCTCCTCTTCCTCCTTTCTCCTACTTGTTCTTCTTCCCCTCTCACTCTTGCTCTCTCATTTGCTATTGTTCTATCTCTATTACTATCTTTCTCTTCTCTCTATTTATAGGATTTCTTTGAGCAAAAACTCCTTAATAATCATCTTACTGATTGTCAGTTGTCATTGCTTTCAATAAAATCATTATCTAAGGAATAATCTTTAAGGCAGAATAATCTGTATATATCACTCTGTGACATATTAATACTCATTAGTACTGTGCCAGAATTGAGAGCACATAGTAGAGATACATCTACTGTAAAGCTAGAAAAGTAACAGTAACTCAGTAACTGTGTCTAATATTATAAAAGTCACCTTGATCTTAAAAATACCAAAATGATCTGATAATCTGATTTGAGTCATATTGTCATCTTACAGTAGACACACAACACACACAAAAATGTTGAATGGATAAGTCAGCCAAGGGCAACCTCTCTTTTTCCTATGAACTTACATATTTAAATCCAGTATAATGTTCAGTTGACACTCAAGCAAATACCTGTGCTACTTAAACTTGAAACTATACAAATGTCAACTTTTGCATAATGATGGCCACCTTACTACCAAATTGATCTATAATTTATTGACTATGTAATACATATTTAATACTAAAATTTAGGGTATACAATAGTATAGTTTCATCCAATAAGAAATTCAGGCCAGGCTTGGTGGCTCACACCTGTATTCCCAGCACTTTGGAAGGCTGAAGAGGGATAATCGCTTTAGCCCAGTATCTGTAATCTAATATACAGATTTTCACATTAAGATACAAATGCCTGACCAAACAGAATAAATTTCAAAATCCACATGTTCACATGTAGAATTTTCAAAATAGCAGAGTCCTACTAATGCCAAATATAGGTAAATTATGCAATTTACCAGCAATTTTACTTCTATTTTTATATACTATAGAAATACAAATATATGTTCAAGAACAGTCATAGCATGTATAGTATGCTATTCTTAGTAGCAGCAATGTGAAAACAACCCTAAATGTCTGCCAGTAATACAATGAATAAATACATTTATGCAACCTTAAAAAATATAGTCACTCTAGTAATAAGAATAAATAAATTTTGTAACATGGAATAATAAGGTTGAGTCTAACTTCCATGACATGAAGTGAAACAAACCAAACATAAGTAATTGTATACAATTTGATTCCACGTTTGTAATTTTTTTTTAAGTCTAATCAATTATGCTGTGGGATTTTAGGTAAGTGGTTATTCTCCAGAGGATAGTGACTGGAATGAGGTACAAACGCTTTTTCATGGCGCTGGAATGTTCTGTTTTATTTTGTTTGTTTGTTTTTTATCTAAGGGCTGGTTACACAGTTATTTTTTCCAGAAAACCTTTTTAGTATGGAATAATTTTAGATTTCCACAGTGTTGGCAAAGGTAGTACGGAAAGTTCCTATACACACTTCATCCAATTTCCCCTAATTTGAACATCTGAAATGTTCAGTCTGTCAAAAATCAAGAAACTAAAAATGCTATCTTAATAACTAAACTTCAAACTTTATTTGGATTTCACCTGTTATTCCAGTAATGACTTTGTTGTGTTTCAGCATCAGGATATTACATAGCATTTAAATGCCTTTCAAAAAATTCATTGAGCTATACACTGGTGCAACTTTTCTCTATGTATATTATGCATAATACATTTTCAGAAGTAGAAAACAAATAAATGTTCTTAAGTCCTCAAAACAATAAGCTACTTGTAATGATTAAAGAACCCTAAAACCCAATGCTTCTGCCATGTTCTTTGTAAACTCCAAGTTAGGACTGGAACCTGATGTTGGGAACTTGGTATTTTGGTCTATAAGTAATACTCATGATTGAGAAATATGGTAGATAAAGTGGTAATAACGCAATTTGTTATTTTGTTTAAGGACTTGGACTCCTTTATATACTAACGTATTCCTAAGAACACATTTTTCTTGAGATGAATTTTCAAAAGAGCAAAGCAATGAGATGATAAGTAATAAACACTAAATGCTAAAAGATGATTTCAATATATTTGAACGTAAGTAATCATTTTTAGTTATTCTCATAATTTATTCTGAAGAGTCATTTTCTGAAAATAATGACTGGTTGAAACAGCCAAAGCAGAATGAAGTAATGGCACTAACACTTTGAAATATGACTACAAAATTTATTTTTTGGCTACTAACTTTGGTGAAATTTATTGGAGACAATTCATAGTTAACTTTTCTCTATTATTTTCTGCCATACTTGATGTCTTCTACTGAATTATGTAGTTGAATTTATTTTACAAAATTATATAAGGAAACATGCCAGAGACAATTTTCTTTTTATTTCATCTTATTAAATGATATTTCCCTTTTTCTACTTGAAAAAAAATAGGCATATCACCAATAAATTATCGATCATATGTACACCTTTTACTTCATTAAGTGGATAGAAAAAGACTTAAACATTAAAACTAATTAAATAACACCATTTTCGCTAATTTTTGCTCTTGACATATTTAAGTATTAACAAAAGCTAAACAAGAGTTCAATGCACACATGTAGATATATATATATATATGCTTAAGATATATATATATATGCTTATAAATTTATGCTTATATAAGCATATATATATATATATGCTTAAGTTCTATATTTTAGCACCTATATTTTGTCTTAAAAACTTAAAGTTTGGGAACATTGATACAAATTCACTGAGTAATTGCATATTGACATATTAAATTATTTTTATTACTTTGCTTGAAATAGATTATATCTACATCAGTTTAATTTTGAATTCACTGGATTTCAGTAATCTATCAGAACGTGCGTTCTATAATTTAGTTTTCAGTAGTTTTACAATATCCTTTTAAAAATAAATTAACATTTTTATTTGATTTGAAAGTAAAATCAGCAAGATGTGATGGCTTGTGCCTTTAATCTCAGTTACTCAGGAGGCTGAAGTGAGAGGATCCTATAAGCCCAGGATTTTAGGGTTCAATTCGCTATGATTGAGCCACTGCACTCTAATCTGGGCAAGAGAGTGAGACCTCATCTCTTAAAGAAAGGAAAAGAAAAAGAGATAAAATCAGATTTTTATAACTAAAAGTAAGTCTGTTTTACTATTCGGTTTAAGAATGATAACTGTGCCAATTATATTCATTTGGCAGAACATTTTAATCCTAAGGTTAATAAGTTAAATCTCAGCATCCATCTTGGCTAAATTAGACACAGAGTCATTACTAAGGTAAAAGTTTTTTTCAAAAGAAATTGTGTTGACGAATATATATTTAAGTTAACAGCATTTTTATTTCCTGAACCTCTTTCATGTTTCACCCCCCAGCCCAACTTTCCCACACTTCCAAATTTTGGAGTTTCCAATGACTGTAATTCTACTCTGCATATCCATGTGCATCCATTGTTTAGCACCCACAGATAAGTGATAACATGCAGTATTTCACTTAAAATAATGGGCTCCGGTTCCACGTATGTTGCTGTAAAATACATGATTTCATTCTTTTTCATAGCTAGAAAGTATCGCTATATATACATATAAAACTGGTATATTATATAAAAATACATATCGCTTTTTAATACAGTCATCTGTTGATGGACACTTAAGTTGATTTCATGACTTCGCTATTGTGTATAACACTGTGATATTCATATAACTGTATGTGTCTTTTTGATATAATCATTTCTTTTCCTCTGGTTAGATACTCGGTAGTGGGATTGATGAATTGAATGATAGTGCTATTTATAGTTCTTTGAGAGGAGTACTGAGGCTTCTCTTCAGATCCTATAGTTCTCTGAGAAATCTGCATAAAGTTTTCCATAGAGCTTGTAGTAATATACATTCAAACCAACAGTTTATATGCATTCCCTTTTCTCCACCTTCTGGCCAACATCTTTTGCTTTTGATTTAACAATAGTCTTTCTGAATGGAATAAAATGGTGTATCACTGTGGTTTAAATTTACATTTATGTGATGATTCATTATAGTGAAAGCTTTTTCATGTTTGTTGGACATTTTGTATGTGTCCCCCCCCCTTTTTTTTTTTTTTTTTTTTGAGACGTAGTTTTACTCTTGTTGACCAGGCTGGAGTTCAACGGTGTGATCTCCGCTCACTGCAGCACCGCCTGCCGGGTTCAAGTGATTCTCCTGCCTCAGCCTCTCGAGAAGCTGGGTTTACACTGCACCCAGACTGTATGTCCTCTTTTGAAAAATGTCTGTTCATGTCCCTTACCCACTTTTCAGTGGTGGTGTTTTTTATTTCTTGAGTTCAGTTCCTTGTAGATAGAAGATATTAGTCCTTTGTCAAATGAATAGTTTGCAAATAGTTTCTCTCATTCTGTTGTTGGTTGTTTATTCTGTGGATTATTTCTTTTCCTGTGCAGAAGATACTCAGTTTAATTAAGTCCATTGGTCTATTTTTGTTGTTGTTGTTTCTTTTTGTAAACCTAGCTGTAAATTGTTTAATTAGGTGAATGGATGTTCCCAGGTTTCCTTCTATGATTTTTATAATTTCATGTCTTACCTTTAAGTCTATGGTTAATCATGAGTTAATTTTTAGTGGTCTGTTTATATTCTTCTGCGTATGTCTCTCCAATTTTTCCCACACCATTTATAAAATAAGGTGTCCTTTCTCCAGTGTATATTTTTGTCAGCTTTGTCAAAGATCAGTTAGTTGTAGGTATGTGGTTTTATTTCTGGGTTCTTTGTTCTGTTTGGTTGATGAGTGTGTCTATTTTTATATCACTACCATGGTGCTTTGGTTACTATAGCCTTGTAGTATAATTCAAAATCAGGTAATGTAATACCTCCAGTGTTACTTCATTTTCTTAGGATTGCTTTGGTTATTTGGGCTCTTTTTTATTCTATATATATTTTACAATTACTTTTTTTCAATTCTGTGAAAAATAATGTTGGTAATTTGATAACAATTGTATTTATAGATTGCTTTGGGTAGTATGGCTACGTTAATGATATGTATTATTTCTATCTGTGAACATGGGATGTTTTTCCATTTGCTTTTGTCTTCTAAAATTTTTTTCATTAGTTTTTTTTTTTGTAAATGTCTATTGTCAATGGGCTTGAGTTCTTGATTTGATTCTCATCTTGAGTGTTGCTGGAATATAGAAATGCAACTGATTTTAGTACATTAATTTTTTATCCTGAAACTTTACTGAGGTCATTTATCAAATTTAGGAGTCTTTTGGAGGATTATTTAGTGTTTTCTAGGTATAAGACTATGTCATCAGCAGACAGAGATAATTTGACTTCCCTTTTTATATTTGAATACCTTTTATTTATTTCTTTTGCTTGATTACTCCAGCTAGGACTTGCAGCACTGTGTTAAACAGCAGTAGTGAAAATGTCATCCTTATCTTATTCCAGTTCTTAGGGAAAATGCTCTCAACTTTTCCCTATTCAGCGTGACGTTGGCTGTGAATTTGCTATATATGGCTTTTATTATTTTGAGATACACGCCTTCTATTCCTACTATGTTGAGGATTTTAAAATGAAGTGATGCTGGATTTTATTGGCTCAATTTTTCTGCATCTATGGGACAATTGCATGTTTTTTTTTTTTTTTCTAATTTTGTTTATACAGTGAATCACATTTTTTGATTTACATGTGTTGAACCACCCTTGCATTCCTGGAATAAAAACTACTTGATTATGGTATATTATCTTTTTGATATGCTGTTGGATTTAGTTTACTAGTGTTTTTTGAGAATTTTTGCATCTATGTTTATGTAGTTTGAATGCTGTCCCCAACCCAAATCCCATTTCAAAATGTAATCCCTAATGTTGGAGGTGGGGCCTCTGGAAGGTGATTAGATCATGGGGGTGGATTTCTCATGAATGGTTTATTACCACCCCCTTGGTACTGTCTTCATGAAAATGAGTGAGTTCTCATGAGATCTGGTCGCTTAAAAGTGTGTGGCACCTCCCGCATGAGCTCTCTTGCTCCTGCTCTGACCATGTGATGTGCCTGCTCCCCCTTTACCCTCTGCCATGACTGTATGTTTTCTGAGGCCTACCCAGAAGCTGAACAGATGCCAGGATCATGCTTCTTGTAAAGCCTGCAGAAAAGTGAGAAAATTAAATCTTCTTGTCTTATAAATTACCCAGTATCAGATATTTCTTTATAATTATGTGAGAATGGCCTAATACATATGTTAATCAGAGATAGTGGCCTGTGGTTTTATTTCTTTTCTGTATTCCTGCCAGGCTTTGGTATCAGGGTAATGCTGGCTTTGTACAATGAGTTATGGAGGATTTGCTTCTCTTTGATTTTTTTTATTAGGTCCTCTAGGATTGAAACCATATCTTCTTTGTATCTCTCATAGAAGTCAGCTTTGAATTTATTCCTGGCCTGTATTTTATGTTTGGAGAGTTATCATTGCTTAATCAATTTTGTTACTCATTATTAGTCTGTTCATGGTTTCTACTTCTTCCTTGTTCAATCTTGGGAGGTTGTGTGTGTATCCATAATTTATCTATACAATAATGTATCCGTTTCTTCTAGGTTTTCCAGTTTGTGTGCGTAGAGATGATGTTTGTACTCATCTTAAAGAATTGTTTGTATTTCTGTTAAGTCAGTTGAAAGGCCACCTTTGTCATATCTAATTGTGCTTATTTTGATCTTTTCTCTCTTTTTTATTCATTCATCTGTCTAGTAGTCTTTCAATCTTGTTCTTTTTCAGAGCACTTTTGATTTTGTTGATCTTTTTCCTGGATTTTTGTATCTGAATTTAATTGAGTTCAGCTTCAATTTTTGTTATTTTTTTTTCTCTGGTAGCTTTGGGGTTTCTTTGCTCTTGTTTTTTTTTGGTTTCTGTAGATGTGATGTTAGATTGTTAATCTGAGACCTTTCAGTTTCTACATGTAGGCATTTAAAGCTATAAACGTTGCCTGTTTAACACCACTTTAGCTGTGTCCCAGAGATTCATATATGTTGTTTCTCTGTTTTCATTAGTTTCAAATTTTTTTTTTATTTTTGTCTTAATTTAATTCTATACCCTACAGTCATTCAGGAGGAGATTGTTTAACTTCCTTGCAATTATATGATTTTGAGAGATCTTTTGGAAATTGATTTCTCTTTTTATTGAACTGTGGTCTGAGATCATGGTTGGTATGATTTAGTTGAGTTTTGTTTGGATTTTTTAAGATTTCCTTTATGGCGACATTAGGCCATTCTTTCATTGCAATAAAGAAACACCAGAGACAATTGTATGGACTTTACAGGAAGTATGGTGCTGGCATCTACTAGGCTTCAAGGGAAGCCTTGAGAAGCTTAAAATTATGGTAGAAGGTGAAGGGGGAGCAGATACTCACTCACATGGCAAAAGCAGGAGTGAGAGAGAAAGAGTGGGGAGGTGATGCCACACAATTAAAGAATGAGGTCTCATGTGAACTGAGAGCAAGAGCTGATTTGCAACCAAGAGGATGGCCCAAGCCATAAAGGAGGCATCCACCTACATGATCCAAACACCTTTCACCAGGCACCAGCTACATTACAGTGTTTGCCATGTGCAGGTGCGAAGAATGTATATTCTGTTTTTGTTGTTAGGAGTATTCTGTAGATGTCTGTTAGGTCCAATTCATCAAGTGTTGAGTTTAAGTCTAGAATATCTTTGTATTCTGCCTCAGTGATCTATCAAATGTTGTCAGTGGGGTGACAAGGATTTCCACAATCACTGTGGTGTTATTGGAATCTCTTTTTAGGTTTCTAATAACTTGTTTTATTAATCTGGGTGCTTTAGTTTTGAGTATAAATATATTTAGGATAGTTAGATCTTTTAATTGAATCAAACCCTTTATCATTATGTAATGTCATTCTTGGTCCATTTTGATCATGATTAGTTTGCAGTCTGTTTTATCTGATATAAAAATAGTAATTTCTACTCTTTTTGTCTTGCTATTTGTCTGATAGCTCTTTCTCCATCCTCTTACTTTGAGTCTATGGATGTCATTACCTGTGGGATGGTCTCTTAAACACAGAAAACAATTGAGTATTGCTTATTTATCCAACTTGCTACTCTATGCCTCTTAAGTGGGTGTTTAGCCCATTTATATTCAAGGTCAATATTGATCTGTGTCATTTGGATCCTGTCATCATGTTAACTTGTTGTTATGTAGACTTGATTGTATAGTTGCTTTAGAGTGTCAATGGGTTATTTACTTAAGTGTGTTTTAGTGGTAGCAGGCATTGTTCTTTTGTTTCCATGTTTAGCATACCCTTTAGGGTCGCTTGTAAGGCAGGTGTAGTAACAAATTCCCTTAGTGTTTGCTTGTCTCTAAAGGACTTTATTTCTCCTTTGATTATGAAGCTTAGTTTGAAGGAATATGAAATTCTTGATTGAAATTTCTTTTCTTTAAAGATTAGGTGCTCCATTGTTGGATGTATTTATATTTAGTGTCTTTATATCTTATTGTTAAATTGATTTCTTTATCATTATACAATGACTTACTTTGTTTTCCGCTTCTGTTGTTGATTTAAAGTCTGTTCTATATGATATAAATACAGCTACACCTGTTTGCTTTTGTGTCCATATGTGAAATATATTTTTCCACCTCTTCATTTTTAGCTCACAAATCTTTTTATCATTTAGGTGGGTTTCTTGCAGTCTGCTTTGTGTTGATCTTGTATTATAACCCATCCTACCAGCCTACATCTCTTATGTGGGGCATTTAGTTCATTTGCATTCAAGGTTAATATTGATAGGTGAGGTTTTTTTTCTGTTGTAACGTTAATTATTACCTAGTTCTTTTATAGTCTTGATTACTTATGATTACTGCTAGTTTTGTATTTTCATGTTTTTTTTTTTTTTTTTTTTTTTTTTTATGGTGAGTACTACCTTTTTGTTTCCATGTTTAAAACTCTGTTGGGCATTTCTTTTTTTTCTTTTTTGAGACGGAGTCTCGTTCTATTGCTCAGCCTGGAGTGAAGTGGCGAGATCTCAGCTCACTGCAAACTCTGCCTTCTGGGTTCACGCCATCCTCCTGCCTCAGCCCCTCGAGTAGCTGAGACTACAGGTGCCTGCCACAACGCCCAGCTAATTTTTTTGTATTTTTGGTAGAGACAGGGTTTCAACGTGTTAGCCAGGATGGTGTCAATCTCCTGGCCTCGTGATCCATCTGCTTCAGCCTCCCAAAGTGCTGGGATTACAAGCGTGAGCCACCACACCTGGTCGGGCATTTCTTATAGGACTAGTCTAGTGGTTAAGAATTTCCTTAGTATGTGCTTGTTTGGGAAATTATTTATTCCTTCTTCACTTATGAAACTTAGTTTAGCAGGATACAAAATACTTGGTTGGCATTTTTTTCTTAAGAAGACAGAAAATAGAACCTCAATCTCTGGTTTATAAGATTTCTGCTGAGAAATCTGCTGCTGGTGTGATAGGATTTCCTTTATAGGTGATTATTAGATGCTTCTTTCTTGCTGCTTTTATGATTTTTCCTTCATATTGAGTGTCAATTGTCTGATGATTATATGTGCTGGTGAAGTTTATCTTTCAATGTATTTTCTAGGAATTATCTGAACTTCTTATATCTGGATGTCTAAGTCTCTACCAAGACCAGGGAAGCTATCCTAATTTCCTCAAATATGTTTTCCATCGTTTTTACTTTTTCTTGTTCTCCCTCTGGAATACCTATACCTCAGAGATTTGGATATTTTATAGAATTCAATTTTTCTCAAAGGCTTTGTTTTTTAAGAATTTATTTATTTTTTACTTTTTTTGACTGGGTTAATCAAAAGACCTGTTTTCCAGCTTTGGAATTCTTTCTTCTGCTTGTCTCACCTAATCACCTATTGTTAATGCCTCCATATGTGTCTTGTAATTTTTCGATATATATATTTTTTTGTTTTCAGAAGTTCTGTTTGTTTTGTTTGTTTGTTTCAAATTACGTAACAAGTTGTTTGCTCTGCATCTTTGCTTTTACCATAAATGGAGTATGGAGCACTCAAGTTGTCATCTAATAGAATTTTAAAAATTGAGTTTAATCATAGATCACAATATGATGTAATCGAACACCATTTATAAAACAGAATTTCCTCCATTTCCACCATTTCTTATATTTGTAAACCAAATTTATCTGTGTGTATACAAAAAGTAATTAAAAATGGAATATTATTACAAATGGTATGATAATAGGTAGTATTCTTCTATGGATGTACAAACTATTTTAAAAATGTAGTTCATTTGTATCTCACTATAAGACATATTCACAATAATTCAATTATCTTTAATTTTTAAATTTGAAGAATAAAATATATTTCGATCATTTTAAAACTTACAATCAAATCTAAATATTCAGAAATACCATTTTAACTACAGAGAGAAAATTTTCTTTATACTTTTAATTTCAGGATATATTTTTGCTGTAGTAAAACTGTAATGAAATTATTAATAATCTTCACTTATAAAGATATTTGATTTGTTTAAATTATAAAGAAGTTGAATGGAAATGTAAGTTCATAAAAAGTATCAGAAGATAAGCTATTTGATTGTACAAATCCACTTAGTCATGAATTTCTAAATGAATATTGGTGGGTTTTTGACTCTTATGGTATTCAGATTCCACTTGTTATATTTAGCATATTAATGAAAGATTTTTAAAATACATTAATATTATAATATGAAAGTTATATCATTTTTAACTTAAAATTTTAAAAATTTATATGCCAGCTTAATAAATATGTGAGAGAAACTATTTATTAGAGTTAGATGTGGAAATATTTAGAAGGTAATTATTATAACTATTCCAAAAAGTTATGTGACAGCTAAAACATATAACAATTACTTAAAAGAAAGAAAAAGTCTCCACAGACAACCTATTTGAGCTGATTTGTGAAACAGAGGTATAAGTTATTCAGAAGGAAGCAAGGACATAAATTTAAATCTGGCTGAAGAACATGTGCAAAAACACAGGGTGTGAAACAATTTGGTCAATTTTAGAAGTGGTAATTTAATATATTTATCCAAAAGTCCCATAAGTGGCACATAAAAGACAGTGCAGAAAAGATAGGAGCAAGTTAAGAAGGACATTTGCTGACATTAACATATTATGGGCCTAATAGGGGGTTATTAAAAATTTTACCTTAATGAGTAACATCAGATTTTTTGTGTTAGAATAATTACTCTTTTTGTCATAGGAAAAAAAACATATGTATTTAAGAGAAAAAGACTTAAGGTTTAAAATCAAGCAATAGACCTGAAAAATAATGAGGACATGAACTAATAAAATTTTAGAAGAAATATGCTATAATGCTAAGGTATAGAATAAAGACAGACAGACATAATGTGGACAAAATTTGTGGAAAATTGATCTACGTGGATAGATGATGAAATGTAGACATCTGTCTTTAAGCATTTCAGCATATTAATTCTCTTAACAGAATTTTAAAGGAATATACTTTGATATGGCATTTTATTCCTTTTTATACACTGAAAATTTACACACTGAAAATTTAAGGTCCACTAAAAATTCAGGAAGAAATGCTGAAAAATAATTGGAAATTTTTATCTGTAGCTTAGAGAATGGGTCACAGTTGGAGGTGGTCATGATTAATTTTATGTGTCATCTTGCCTGCAAGAAAGTTTTCTCAGATAGCTGAGAAAACATTGTTTCTGGATGTGTCTGTGAGAGTGCTTCAAAAAGAGATTGCCGTTTAAATTGGCAGACTAAGTAAAGCAGATCCACTCTCACTAATCTTATTAGTTAACCTCCGTTCTATTGAGCCTGAATAAAAATAGAACCAAAAGGTAGAAGGAAAGGCAAATTATTTCTTTCTCCTTAATCGAAGATCTCTCTCTTCCTCTGCCCCCAGACATTAAGATTGGTTCTCCAGTCTTTGGACTTTAGGACTTACACCTGAACTGTGCCGCTATCAGAGACGCACCTCCCCAGACTGGGAGTTGCAGCATTGGCTCCCCTTGTTCTCATGCCTTCAGACTCAGACTAAATTACACCACTGATTTTCATGGTTCTCCAGTTTGGAGAGAGAAAAACATGGGACTTCTTGGTTTCAATTGCATGAGCCAATAATAAATCTCTCTCTCTTCTTCTCTCTATCTCTGTCTCTCTCTATATATATGTATACACACACAATTATATACATAAACAGACACATAATTTTTTCATATTATATATAATATGAAATTATATCATATAATATGAAAAAATTATGTATATGTATATAATTTTATATATATGAAAAATTATGTATATATCCTCTATTGATTCTGTTTCCATAGAGAATCCTGACCAATATAGAGGTAAAGTCATGAAGCCCTAAGACACAGGTACACATTAAGTAGCTAGAATGAGAAATTGTCCAAAAAGAAATGATCAGTAACAGGAATATTTATGGGTAGGTGGAGGGCAAAGAATAATCAGAACTCAAAGAATAATTATAGAAATTTATAAAAATAAAATAAATGGTATTATTAAAGCAAAAATATGAGAAAAAGTAATGGATAATGACATGTTGAAAAAGTTAAAGTAAGAAAACAAATATAAAGTATTTTTTCCATGTAGAATTTATCAATTCACTGGTGATCTAGCAAGAATTGTCAGCTTGTAGAAAGAGCTGAATATTGCAGTGAACCCAGAAAATAAATGAAGTTCAGTGCTTAAAAAGAAGAAATCCATTTTTAAAGTTTTTATTGTAAAAAAAAAAAAGTGAGAAGATTAGAAGAAGTAGTCAAATTATTATTTTTAAGTTATTGGCCGGGCGCGGTGGCTCAAGCCTGTAATCCCAGCACTTTGGGAGGCCAAGACGGGCGGATCACGAGGTCAGGAGATCGAGACCATCCTGCCTAACACAATGAAACCCCGTCTCCACTAAAAATACAAAAAAAATAGCCGGGCATGGTGGCAGCGCCTGTCGTCCCAGCTACTCGGGAGGCTGAGGCAGGAGAATGGCGGGAACCCGGGAGGCGGAGCTTGCAGTGAGCCGAGATCACGCCACTGCACTCCAGCCTGGGCGACAGAGCGAGACTCCCCCTCAAAAAAAAAAAAAAAAAAAAAAAAAAAAAAAAAAAATTATTTACTAAGAATGAGACTTACCAATGTTTAAAGGATAAAGGTAAGGGCCCAAAGTAAAGGGAAAAATAGATGTTATAGGAGTGAAAATAGATTATTTATGGCCCATTTATAGGAAAATATATTATTCAAGATATTCAGGAGGAATAGCACTTGAGGGTATTGGCGGAAGAGTTTGATGCTCAGGATCAAATCCTGGTTCACTTCTCACTAACTGTGTGATTTGGGCAGGTTACTAAACATAGGCTTGATTTATAAACTGGAGATAGTAACAATTATATCTTCTACAATTACCATGAATATTAATGTGCCCAGTAATGTAAACTAATGGAATCAAGGACCAACAAACAGGAAATATTCCATAAGTGTAAGTTTTAGTAGATGTAAAAAATTTGAATTTCTGGTTTACAAAACTATAGAGTAAGTGGACCTCAGCTAAGTAGGACAGCAGTTTGACTATAAGAGCTTTATTAACATTAGATGATATTCATGAAAAATGACAAAGATGCATTACTTTGTTTAATTTTCTGCAAAACAAAGAGATTGTCACCTACTGGTGGAGAAGGCAAATGATTAGATTCACCCAAGTGGAAGGCGTAGAAGATATGTGGACTAGTATAACAAAAACTTGAGGGAGGATGGGCTAAAGACCTGTTAAAATAAGACTCTTTCTTGTTTATGAAAAGAAGCACCCGTTTAAAGTCAGAACTAGCAAATCCTATTCACATATCTGTCTTGTGAGGTCTCTCCCTCGGCCTTTATATGTTTATGCCAAAAGGAGAAGGAAAATTGTTGGGGAAAGAAAAAGTAAAAATGTGTACAGCAACAGGAACTTTCAATCATTCTTGGTGGAAATGCAAAAAGGTGCAGCCACTTTGAAAGAGACTTTGCTAGTGTCTCATAAAACTAAACACACTTTTAACCTACCCTCTAGAAACCACCCTCCTTCGTATTTTCCCAAAGTTGAAAACTTCTGTCTGCACAAAACTCTGCACATAGTTTTATAGAATCTTTAGTCATGATTGTTAAAACTTGGACGCAACCAAGATGTCTTTTAGTAGGAAAATGAATAAATAAACTGTAGTACATCCAGGCAAAGGAATATCATTCAGTGCCAAGAAGGAATGAGTTATCAAACCCTAAAAATACATGTAGGAAACTAAGTAAAAGCAGCCAATATGAAACGAAAAAACAAACAAACAAAAACTACATAATGTATGATTACAATTGTATGACATTCTGGAAAAGGCAAAACTATGGAGACAATAAAAAGATCAGAAGAGTGAGAAGTTAAGTGACGGAGGGATGAAGAGACAGGACGCAGGATTTTTAGGACAACGAAACTACCTGTATGAGACTATAGTGATGAATACATATTATTACACTTTTGTTTTGTTTTGTTTTGTTTTGCTTGTTTTTTGAGATGGAGTCTCGCTCTGTCACCCAGGCTGGAGTGCAGTGGCGCGATCTCGGCTCACTGCAAGCTCCGCCTCCCAGGTTCGCCATTCTCCTGCCTCAGCCTCCCAGCTGGGACTACAGGCGCCCACGACCGCGCCCAGCTAATTTTTTTTTTTTTTTTTTTTTTTTTTGGTGGAGACGGGGTTTCACCGTGTTAGCCAGGATGGTCTCAATCTCCCGACGTCGTGATCCGCCCTCCTCGGCCTCCGAAAGTTCCGGGATTACAGGCATGAGCCACTACGCCCGATCATTATTACATATTTGTCCAATCCCATAGAACGTGCAACACCAACAGTGAACTCTAACGTAAATTATGGATCTTCATTGACAAAGACGTACCAACCTGGGTTCATCAATTGTGGAAAATTTGCCACTCTGCCAGAGAATATTGATAATTGGGAGACTATGCAAATTTGGGGGGAGTGGGTATACGAAAAATCTCTGTAACTTCCTCTCAATTTTTCTGTAAACTTAAAACTGCTGTAAAATAATTTATTAAAAATAAATTGAAAAAGAAAAGAAACATTGGCTTAATAAAAGCTCAGAAAAGAGAATGTTTTAAGAATACGTGTATGAAATATGATATCAAATATTATGGCAGTATTAAGCAGCATGAGCCTGAGAAATGTCCACTGGATAAACACACAAGATAATAGGTGATACTGGCAAGAGCTCTTTGGGGAGAATCGTGTAGTGGTTGGTAGAGTGATGTGGAGAGAACAAGTAAGGATACAAGAACATATAAAAATAGTAGTGGTAGACAGATTGAAGCAAAGAGAATGAATGAGGATATAAGACAATATAAAAATAATGGCAAGTGATTCAAGAAATTACATTGTGAGAAGGAACAGAGAAATGTGGCAGCACATTAAGAAAATATTAGATTCATTGAAGCTTCTCTCTCTCTTCTCTTTGGCTCTTACTATACGCATGCAAGCACATATGTGTGCATGGATGTGAGTGTGTATTTGTGTTTTTGTGTTTAATGGGAAATATTTGATGTTTTAAGAAGCAAAGGTGGGTTGAAATGGGCACACATGGCCTTTTGGAACACTTGTATACTAACTTCCACCTTTAATTGAATGCATAAGGAAGAGCTATAAAATGCAGCATTTTGATATCAATAATAAAGACAATATGAACAGTAATTATTATAGAGGGCTGCCTACATCTGGTCACAGACAAAATGGCCTTACACATAGTAACTCGTTTAATATCTGCAATAAATCTTAAAGTCAGTGATACTAAGCTTATTATGCTGAGGAGGAAACTTAGGTGCAGAGCAGACATATAACCTTCCTATAGTCACTGGTGGAATAGGTGGTCTAGCTAATACTTTGTTCCAGACTGCAGGACCCCAGAGTCTGTGTCCTTAAATACCACAATATGCTGCCTCTGTCAGAATATTTTGTGAAACTATAGGGTACTAGTGCAATTTTGTGACATACACAGATTGTGTAGTAGTTTAAATCAGGGCTTTAGGATATTCATTGCCCAAATAATGTACATTGTCCCTATTAAGCAATTTCTCATCACCCACTCCTCTCTAGAGATTTTAAGGCACACTTATTATTACTCACATGTCTTAGAATTCACTTTGGGAGGTGCTGACAATGATCAATAAGTCATAAAGAAGAAGACCCATGTCCTGGAGAATGGCTTAAGGTAGATAGCTAAGGGGAAGAATGCAGGTGATAGAAAAGAAATTAGTGCAGAAGATGTTACAAAAGTTAAAAAAAATAATGGGGAAGGGCAGGGCTTGTAGAGATAAAGTTGTCATAAGAACAATCAATGAAAGGGTATATAATAGTATGATAGAAATCTTATTTTCTTTTTTTAGTGGAATTCTATATTCTATTTTAGCAGTTCACAAACAATGACTTAGTTTTATATTTCCATATTTTCTTCCGCATATGTATTAGTTTGTTTGCATTGTTATAAATAAATTCCTGAGACTAGGTAATTTATTTAAAAAAAAAAAAAGGTTTATTTTGTCTTTTGGCTCTATAGGCTGTATATGAAGTGTGGTGCTAGTATTTTCTTCTGGTGGGAGTCTCAGGAAGCTTACAATCATGATAGAAGCTGACCAGGAAGCAGGTGCATCACGTGGTAAGAGAGGGGGCAAAGAGCAAAAAGGAAGTTCCAGGATCTTTGAGACAACCAGATCTCACGTGAATTCATAGAGTGAGAATTCATTCATTATTACCAAGATGGAACAAAGCCATTCATGAGGGACGTGCCCCCATGATGTAACCAACCCCCCATCAAGCCCAACCTCTAACACTGGGGATTAGATATCAACACAAGATTTCAAAGGAACAAACATCCAAACTGTAGCTAGGTTACCTTGGTTTGAAAAGTCAATTATGTATTCTAAGTGCCTAGTTATCATGAACTTAGACTCTGAAATAATGTGATATTTGTAGGAAATAAGATATTTCTTCATGATCTAGAAATTCTAATTTTATAGTAAATTCATTTGATTAAAATAATTGTGTGCTAGCCCTTAGCTCTTAGGCGTGCAGGCTATAGGAAGTTTTAGTTTAAATTGAGTTTAAATCTCTTTTTCCACATGAAACACATGTAAAACTCACTTCTTTAAAGAAAGTGGTCATTCAGAATGGGATGAACACTGAATCTTTGTGTAGCACTAGACTTGATATATATCAAAAGATATGTTCTCAAATCAGAGGGTATTTTGTAAATTGCAGTAACATTTTCCATAATCTGACTAATGTAAAACTCTGTGCAATGGTTCTTATTCAAAGGATACAAATACGAAGATAACTTTTATTTATTTTTTTATTGAAAGAAATATTTCAAGTCCTTGCTTCAAACCCATTGAAAATAATTATCTGGTAGTTTGTCTAGGGATGTTTATAATATCAAAATATTTCCAGGTAAACTATGCACTCTCTTCTCCTTATTAAAAGATACTGCTAAGTAACACAAAGTAAAATGAACTTACTTGTAGGCCAGATACCTTGTCTAACCTCCAGCCCAACTGAATAACCCCTTTTTAATATTCTTGACAGACATCATATTACCTCTCATATAATTTTGTAGTTTTCTTATAGAACTAGTTATATATATCAATAGTTCAAATTTATAAAATTATTAGAGTTTATAAATGCTATATAGATGTAGTCAATCTATTCAACAATCCTGTGAAATGAGAAATTCATGGAAATTACCTCAATTTTTCAATTAATAAAATTAGTGGTATGGAGATTTATTGATTTTTTACCACATTAGGAAATATCAAGTGTCAGAGCTGGGATAAAATTCAAGCCTAAAGATATTACCATTACACCATATGACATTCCTGTGCATGAGGTGATCATAGAACAGTATTTCTCTCACCAACTTCAAGTCTTTGTACAACTCTGCTTTTCTTGGATCCATCAGCATTTCTCTCTTCACCAGTTTTCTGACTCTTATGCAGTCTAATTTTATTTATTCAATTCTTAACAGAAATGTGATTTTCTTGAATATTGACCCAAGGAGTTTAGGTGACCTTCTTATATAATACCTTTTGCTCTCCTGTCATGAAACTTACTAAAGTTGCTTGAATTATGGTTAGTGTAATGACCCCTCATCTTTCAACACTAACATCTCTTAATCTACATTGACCATGTCTTACTTTCTCACTGTAAACTTTCTATCTTTTACACTCAGCTAATTCCGTGTAAGAAATTCAACAGCAAATGGCTATCTGTTGAATTAGTCAATGAATAAAAGGAGGACATTTTTATTTTTTAGTAAATTTTTATAATAATTCAAGATAGTACTCCCCATCTCTCCAATTCCTTAAAGTAAACGCTTTTAAATTTGTTTGATTTTTAGCCAGATTTTAAAAACAAATGCATGATACCGAGTTGACTAGTTAGATCCTGTGGGCTTTCTTTTTAACCTGAAGGGCTCAGAACTGATTTTGCTATAGTTCATTTTATCTCAGTAGGGCTGACAACTACCTTACTACTGCTTCTTTACTTCTCCACTTTAATATGGACACTTAAATTGTATTAATTCTAAGTCAAAATTTCCTTTCTGACAGCCCTGTCATCACACTAACTTATTTTCCACTTGTAGTCAACTGAAACTCCAGGTCTTTTTCACTTAAACTGTCGGATATTCACAACTCACCTGTCTTGTATTTCTGCATTTGGTTTCTGAATCTAAGTAAATCAATAAATTAGATAATGAATTATTCAATATTGCCAGTGGCTCATATTGCTTGTCTTGTTTTCTACTCTAAAAACATCTGGTGATATTTGTTGGTGAATTTTGAATATGGTTTACCTTCACATTTTTTTTTTTTTCTATTGCTGCTGCAGTCATAAAAGATAGAATGTGTACTGAGGTACCAAATGCTTCACTTCTACTTTCGCTTTGCCAGAGACTGGAAATATGGACACTTCCCTTTCTAAACTGTTCACTCATCCCAGAACCCTCCTGTTTCCATTTGAAGCTTTCAATAGCTTCCATAGCTATGACTGCCTTTTTTTTTTTTTATTTTTTTTATTTTAGACAGAGTTGCTCTGTCACCCAGGTTGGAGTGCAGTGGTGCAATCTCGGCTCACTGTAACCTCTACCTCCTGGGTTCAAGCGATTCTCCTGCTTCAGCTGCCCAAGTAGTTGGGATTATAAGTGCCCGCCACCACACCCAGCTAATTTTGTGTTTTTAGTAAAGACAAGGTTTCACCATGTTGGCCAGGCTGGTCTCAAACTCCTGGCTTCATGTGATCCGCTTGCCTTGGCCTCCCAAAGTACTGGGATTACAGGCGTGAGCCACTGTGCCTAGCCTCTGACTGCCTTTAATGAGAGGCAAATTCATGAGAATTCTAAAACTGTTATTCTTACAATTTATACATGATTTTTAAACTGTTTTTATTAAAGGATTTTTTACTTCTAAATAAATGCTTATTAGTACTTGAATTATAACATAAAAATTTTTGTTCAACATAACATGTTTTCCTTTTTTTTTTTTTTTTTTTTTTTTTTTGAGACGGAGTCTCGCTCTGTCACCCAGGCTGGAGTGCAGTGGCCGGATCTCAGCTCACTGCAAGCTCCGCCTCCCGGGTTCACGCCATTCTCCTGCCTCAGCCTCCCGAGTAGCTGGGACTACAGGCGCCCGCCACCTCGCCCAGCTAAGTTTTTGTATTTTTAGTAGAGACGGGGTTTCACTGTGTTAGCCAGGATGGTCTCGATCTCCTGACCTCGTGATCCGCCCGTCTCGGCCTCCCAAAGTGCTGGGATTACAGGCTTGAGCCACCGCGCCCGGCCCATAACATGTTTTAATGCTAGATATCATACTTATGTAATAGATAATATCACCTAAAAATAAATATGTGTATAGTAAACTTTAATTATTTTTCAGGATTAGTGTTGATTGCTATGTGAGTGTAATATATTCCTGTTATAATTTAGTATTTAAGTCCCTTTGTATGAAATTTTTAAAAAACGGCAAAGAACCAGCCAGTAAATAATAGTCATTGCTCTTTCTCTAGCTCACTACTGATATAGAAAACAAACAAACAGACAAAATTTAAAAGCTTAGTTTCTTCAAAAATTCTTATAATGTGGAGTGGATAGAATATTTAGTGATTTAACTAGGGGGTTCTTGATGGGGATTTTCACTTCAAATTAATGCCTTCACTATATTTCTACAATTTCTATGAATGTCTCTCTAACTCTCTCTTTTCTCTCTGTATCAATATGTTTATTTATGTCTATGCCTATATATGTATCTCTGAAAAAGTAGGACAAATTTGTGTCTGATTATAAAACAGTATATGTATCACAGTTGCAAGATGCACATTTGACTTTAATGAAGAAGAAAAATAGCAGTATCAACCATTCATTGAGAAATACAAATGGGCTACATAATCACAAGACTCATCAAACTACCAGGAGAATACAGGGACGTGAATCTTCTGGGAAGGACTTCTTTATAATGAAATTATGTCTCTTGTTTTGTTTGTTTGTTTATTTTTGAGACAGGGTCTTGCTATGTTGCCCATGCCAGAGTGCAGTGGCACAATCAAGGTTCACTGCAGTCTCTGTCTCCCAGACTCAAGTGATCCTCCCACCTCAGCCTCCAGAGCAGCAGGGACTACAGGTGCGTGCCACCATGCTGGCTAATAATTATTTATTTATTTGTTTTAGTGTAGACAAAGTCTTACTATATTGCTCAGGCTGGTCTCTAACTCCCAAGCTAAGGCAATCTTCCTGTCTTGGCCACTCTGAACCCAGTTTGTTTGCTTTATATGTCTTTATAATCTTAGCAGCCTCTTAATTATGGAAACACAGTGAGAAAGACAGAAGTAACTTCAGTACTAAGTATACGTCTGAATATTGCATGATACTGAGGAGTATTTTGTACTGCTTGCGTTAAGTAATACTAAGTATTTTCGTGTTTCCTAAACACAAAGTTGATGATTTCTCAGTTTAGGAAAATCCGCAGCAAACGCATTCTCCCTATTAGATCTGAATACAGTAATTACAAATCACGTCCTCATAGAGATGAAGGGAGGGCTGTGCCTGGCTATCTGGCTCTTCTCATTACTTCTCTCACTTTTCTCTTTCCCAACTCTAATCTTGTCCATTAACTCTCTGATATGGGGAGTAGGCAGCTCCAAAGTGGCTTTCTTTTTGTCCAGAACTCCCATTGTCCATATTTTTAATTTCTCAATGTTTGCGTCCCTGTATTTCACCTAAATACTCACACTACCAGTGAATATCCTAATAAAAAGAGGTATTATTGTAACATTTTTTTGTTGGAAGAGAGGTCAACATTGCACAGTGGGAAGTACTTTAGAATATGTCTAATATGTATTAAAACAGCACTTTCATGACTTTCTTATTTTGTAACCATAGAGGAATATCTTAATATTATTGGCCCTTATTTTCTTTATTTTCTAAAACGAATAGGAACTAATTAGCTTGTTAGTTAAAATTAAATATACTTGTTACATAATTAACATTAAGAATATGTAAGTTAACCTTAATATCACATCCCCAGGCAGTTTTAAACGAAGCTAATGAACCCTTTGATCTGCACGACCATCTTGTATACTGGCCTTTCTGAGGTAGTATTGTAGCAATGTATGCATATAGTTATCTGCCTCCATAAAACTGAAAATGGTTTTTCCTAACAATTAGTTGAGATTGTTATCTCTTTCCAGTTGAAATTTTCCTCTCTTAGAATTTCCCTAATGCTTATTGACAATAGAATGGGATTGGAAATTTTGCAGATCTGACTAAGGATGAGTTTTGTTGGGGATATACTTAGTTTACATTTAGTAAATTTTTTTATATTTAAATGGTATGCAGATGCATTTTAATTAAACTAGGTTATTGATGGTGTCTGATATGTAAATGGCTTCAATAAATACTTCTCTTCCCAAAGTATTAAATCACTTTACAGTGTGATAAGAGGGTACAGACTTAGTGATCAGATATCATTCTAAATGTGTTATTCTCCTCCATTACTCTAGCAGTAATGGAGGAGAAAAAAAAGTTTGAAATACATAAAGCCAGAAAGCAATCTAAAAAATTATTCCAAACATCAACCTGAAATTCTCTATAAAATAATTTGCTTTGTAAAACAATACTAGCTGGAGCATCCAGGAGAAGAGTCAAAATAAGAAAACAAAAACATAATTCATGAAAGAGGTAGAATATATTAGTATCTTTTTCACTCCTCTGCAATATGCACACAGAAACACATACTACATATGCATGGGTGTGCGTGTGTATGGGCACGTATTGTCAGACTGTTGAAAATCAGTTTTCATTGATTTCCATTGAAAAGAAAAGTTCTTCCTTTTTAGGAGAAACTAATGTCTTTCCTTTTTTAATTGGAATTTTTCAAAATTGAATTTACTAGAATGACAGTTTATATTTTAACTACCCAGAATATACTAGAGAAAAAGCAAGCTTCTATGTCCGTGAAGTCGTCTTGAGCATCATGAATCATCACATTATTTCTTCAATTACTTGAAGTATGTTTAATTTATTAGGAAACTGCCAAAATGCCTTTCAACATGGCAGTACCAGTTTGCATTCCTACTGGTGATGAATGAAGTTTCTATTGTTCGTTATCCTCATCAACATGAGTTATTGTCAGCATGTTGGATTTTGGTCATTCTAATGAATGTGTAGTTGTACCTCTGTGAAGTTTTATCTAGTTATTTTAACCCACAATTTCCTTTCCTTTCCATTAATTCTTCAAACGAAGTCACATACTGCAGTTCTATGGGCTGAATCAACTTACAAGATTTTTTTGTGTGTGAGTGGGGACACATTGTTTAAAATATTTTAGTTTGAATTTCTTTCAACGAAATGAACTCTCAAGTTCAACACCATTCTCACCACTACTTACTGTTTTTTAATCACCTCAGTTTCCTAATTTCATTCATCTGCTGTGTCCTTAAATGTGAATTTAAAACCACTGCAATTCACTCGGGCTTTAATGCAGTGGGTATTGTTAGTTACTGTCTTAGAGTTCTCCAGAAAAACAGAACCAATAGGATGTATCTTCATGGAGAAAGACATTTATTTTAAGGAACTGACTCATAGTTGTGGGAAAAATTTAAGATGCAGATCATTAGAAAATTCTGGTAGAAGTTGGCCGGGCCAATGGCTCACGCCTGTAATCCCAACACCTTGGGAGGCCGAGGCGGGTGGATCACCAGATCAAGAGATCCAGACCATCTTGGTCAGCATGGTGAAACCCCGTGTCTACTAAAAGTACAAAAATTAGCTGGGCGTGGTGTCACCTGCCTATAGTCCCAGCTACTCAGGAGGCTGAGGCAGGAGACTCGCTTCAACCAGGCAGTCACAGGTTGCAGTGAGCCCAGATGGCGCCACTGCACTCCAGCCTGGGGACAGAGCGAGATTCTCTTTCTCAAAAAAAAAAAAAAAAAAGAAAAAAAGAAAGAAAAAGAAAAAGAAAAAAAGGCTCGGCGCAGTGGCTCACACCTGTAATCCCAGCACTCTGGGAGGCTGAGGCAGGCAGATCATGAGGTCAGGAGATTGAGACCATCCTGGCTAACACACTGAAACCCCATCTCCGCTAAAAATACAAAAAAATAAATAAATAAATAAATAAAAAATAAAATAAAATAAAAAATTATCCGGGCGTGGTGGTGGGCCCCTGTAGTCCTAGCTACTTGGGAGGCTGAGGCAGGAGAATGGCATGAACCTAGGAGGCAGAGCTCGCAGTGAGCAAAGATCGCACCAGTGCACTCCAGCCTGAGCAACAGAGCGAGAGTCTGAAAAAGAAAGAGGAAGGAAGGAAGGAAGGAAGGAAGGAAGGAAGGAAGGAAGGAAGGAAGGAAGGAAGGAAGGAAGGAAGGAAGGAGGGAAGGAGGGACGGAGGGAGGGACGGAGGGAGGGAGGGAAGGAAGGAAGGAAGGAAGGAAGGAAGGAAGGAAGGAAGGAAGGAAGGAAGGAAGGAAGGAAGGAAGGCAGGCAGGCAGGCAGGCAGGCAGGCAGGAAGGAGTCTTAAGTTGAAGGCATTCTAGAGGCAGAGTTTTTTAAATGTAAGTAATATTTTATACTGATAGTCTAAATTGTTTAACAGAATACTGATAGTCTAAATTGTTTAACAGATAACCCTTACCAAAATGCTAGGGGATCATTAATAAATGCAATTATATAATACTGTCTTCTAAGAAAAATGATTACATATGCTATATGTAAAATTATACTTATTTAGATTCTTAAACCATCTGGCAATGGTACATATTAAAATAGTTTTCCATACAATTAATTTAAATGGAGAGAAGAAAAAAATTCAAATTAAGAAATGATTTTAGGCATCTTTTCAAAATCAAAGTATATAAAATATTAATAGCTTATTATTTAATACCATATTTCATTTTTTCTTGTCTTTATATTTGTCTCTAAAATATTCAGACATCATGTTAGTATAACTAATAGTTAAAATCCTGATAAACTCAATAAACAAATCTCTCTAAACCATTGTTAACCAGTTAGTAAATAGTCTTAGCAGATGATTTATTAGTTGAGCAAGGAATACCCAGCCAAGCAAATACATATCAATATTCTATTCTATGGCTTACTTTTCAATGGTTAGCTCATTAACATTATATATATATATATATATGGGCTGGGTGTGGTGGCTCATGCCTGTAATCCTAGCCCTTTGAGAGGCTGAGGCGGGTGGATCACCTGAGGTCGAGAGTTCAAGACCAGCCTGATCAACATGGAGAAATTCTGTCTCTACTAAAATACAAAAAATTAGCCAGGCATGGTGGTGCATGCCTATAATCCCAGCTATTCGGGAGGCTGAGGTAGGAGAATCGCTTGAACCTGAGAGGCAGGGGTTGAGGTGAGTAGAGATCGCAGTTGTACTCCAGCCTGGGCCAAAAGAGTGAAACTCTATCTCAATAAACAAACAAAAGATACATGTATCTTGCATAAACTTGTTCAGAAGTGCATATGATTTTTCTGAGAATTGGATTACATATAAACTATTGTTTATTACTGAATATTTTAGTCATCTTCATGTTTCTTTAGAGCAATATAACAAAAAATTCCATATCCATATAATATGCAGCCAAATGCTTTTACATATGCATTTTATTATATAATTATGCAAGTTATGTCATTATACATGTTAAATACAGAAAATTAAAAATAATCACAAAATAAAAATACTTGGAAAAGCAATTGTTTGTGACTTGAAGTTTCCAATTAACTTCGACACATACCGGCAAATGACTTCCTGTTTTTTTTACTGTGTTTCTGGTATTTTACTCCTAAAATAGTTACATAAAATTCTACTGATTCTTATTTTTCTAATTATAAATCTATTCAACCTTTTTGTCTATGTTACTCATATATTCTTTTCTCAGGTAACATCCTAATACCTCTCAGCCATTTGATTAAATCGCCTCAGCTCACTTGTATGCTATTATAGTTGCAGTAGTTTAATGTACTGATTTCTGAAATCTTGTTTGTTGAACCCATTTTGTTTCTCCCCAATCCACAGAATATTAAGCCAGAAAAAGAAATGTTAGCTTGATCTTGATCAACTTAATCTAGAATTTATCACTTTTATTCAAAATGGTTTTACATGTACATAGTGTTGTCAACATATTTATGATCATAAGAAATATAAATTTCAACAATTCCTAATTGCATATTCTATAAAAAGAACCTCATTATCTGTTATAATTTTATACTTCATTAAAGCTTTTTTTTGTGTGTATTATACTCTTTCTCATCATCAAAGAGTATCTGAAGCTCATTAACTATCTTGAAATGACAAATTACTTTCTTTCTTTGACTACAAGTTTCTCTCCTTTTTATCAGTAAGTGTTTTCCTTTCAAGATTACACTTAATCTTTTTTACCCTTTAAATGATTTACTTCTTAAGTAACATGAACAACTTTATAATTAAATGCTTTGACAAGAAAAAAGCTGATCTGTTTTGCTGAAGAGGATATAGATTGGCCCACTATATAAAAAGTTTAAAAAGTTTTTATCCCTAACAGTACAGAAATGGAAATATAAGGAATATTATGAATACAAAAACAATCTTTAAGCTTAATACAAATGCTTTTAAGGATTCTAAATTTTAATGGATTTGAGAATTTCGTATTTATTTATTTTATTATGGTTAAATCACATAGCTGAACTCTCTTCCACTAATAACTGTGAAGAATATTACCATACCTAAGTCATTTAAATATGGGAAAAACAGTTCTGCTGTAGTGTCAGTAAGTGATAATTAGTCTTCCTGTTCACAGAATTTTGCGTTATACACTTTCAAGGTTGAATTTTGTGTTGATCTCAATAGCAATGTAAACGACTAAATATACCAGATTTCACAGAGCAGATATCACATATGGGATGGCTGCCAAGTGAAAACCACTTAGGTTCCAAGCTCCATGATGAGCTGTGGGATATAGACCTGTCACTGATGAGCAACTCAATCTCTTCCATATTTGTAAATAAAAATAAGGGCACAGATATAATTCATGACAGTGGGAAATTAATTTCATTTTGTATTGGCGGAGCGTTGCTTTTACAAACTTACTTTTACTTTTTAATCACGTCAGTCTCTATTTTACTGCTTGTGAAGAGTGCAATTAATGCAGATTTTACTGAAAGACATACTTATTAATAAGCAGTTAAATCGCCTTCAGGAATACTCAAATGACTTTTTTAAAGTATAATGTTTAAAATTATATGCCTCTAAAATCTATATAATTATACATTATGTAATTTAAGATAGTTTTAGCATTTTGTGTATACACAGACACATACAATTCTGCCAGTGTATAGCATAAAAATTGATTATTTTACTTTCAAATAATGCACTCTTTATAAATGAATATGATATTAAAATATACCTACTTTTTTCTAGTTTTGATGAAATAATTTAATCTAGATTTAAGTTCATTTTGCAAAATTGATGTAAGATAAGGCATGATATACCAACAAACTCAGAAAAAGAAATTTTTACAGCAACTGCTTTTACAAACTTCTGGGAATTTCTTAATGACTGAAATTTTATGAGACAGCAAATCTAAAGTGTTTAAGTATCAGAAAATTTTATTTATTTATTTATTTATTTATTTATTTATTTATTTATTTATTTTGAGACGGAGTCTTGCTCTGTGCCCCAGGCTGGAGTGCAGTGGCGCGATCTCGGCTCACTGCAAGCAAGCTCCGCCCCCCCCGGGTTCACGCCATTCTCCTGCCTCAGCCTCCCGAGTAGCTGGGACTACAGGCGCCTGCCACCTCGCCCGGCTAAGTATCAGAAAATTTTAATTCAGCAAATTAAATATATTTTGTTATACAGGTCACCAGAAATTTTTAAATCTGCCCCCCAGGTGAACAGAATTAGATTGATTTTCTTTTTTTTTTTTTTTTTTTTTTTTTTTTTTTAAGAGGGCGTCTCGCTCTGTCGCTCAGGCTGGGGTGCAGTGGCCGGATCTCAGCTCACTGCAAGCTCCGCCTCCCGGGTTTACGCCATTCTCCTGCCTCAGCCTCCCGACTAGCTGGGACTACAGGCGCCCGCCACATCGCCCGGCTAGTTTTTTTGTATTTTTTAGTAGAGATGGGGTTTCACCATGTTAGCCAGGATGGTCTGGATTTCCTGACCTCGTGATCCGCCCGTTTCGGCCTCCCAAAGTGCTGGGATTACAGGCTTGAGCCACCACTCCCGGCAGATTGATTTTCATGCTTATGTAATACATGGAAGTTCAGTCTGTGTATGGCTGTATGCACGTAAGTAGGTAGGTAGTATGCATGCATTTTTATTATATAATAAGCAACCATAAAATCAACACAAACTCAAAGCTAGAAATGTGTCAATATCTACTTCTAGCTATTCTTTTCATCTACTTTTGATTGTTATTCTACCTCCCTGCTTATAACTAGATAGTCCATATCTTGAGCTTTTTATACCTAGAGATACTTCATATCTTGATTTTTTTTTTGTTTTCATTGTTTCTTTTCATATTGTAAAAAGTGTTGTTACATATACGCTTATGTCTGTACAATTCTTGTTTAGATCTTGTTTCTGGATATTGTATACAAAGTCATCTCCCGGGACTTGCTTATTTCATCTCAATTATAATTAGTTTACTGTTAACTTATATCCATATTGTATCTATGAAGCTGTGGTCCATTCATGCCCATATTTAATATTACATTGTATAAATATGTCCCAATTTATCTTTGGTTTTCTGACTTTTATCTATTAAAAACATTGATATAATCAGCATTATTATTTTCTTTTTCTTTCAAATATTTTATGGCCATATGTTTAGTCCTTCATAAATAAACATATTGTTAGATTTTTAAAAATCTCATGTGATAATTTCTTTCTCTTCGCTAGTATGTTTATTGAATTGAAATGTATGTATGTATATATGTATGTATGTGTTCTCCAATGTTGTAACTTGTTAATAAATTTGACTCCGTTTAACTACATATTTGTTTCTGGTTGGCTTTGGTTGGAGTGCATGCACATTATCATCAACTAAGTTTAAAAGAGGTGGTTTGCTTTCTCTGAACACATTGATCTCTCCCTAGACATGCTATTAAATTATAAGGTTTCTTATAATCAAAAAGATCTTATAACAGAGAAAACACAGCATTTCTGGTTATTTGCTATGACTTGCATAATAACAATGTATTTTTGGTTTTACCTTGATCAGTTTTCATATCTTTATTTGTCCCAGATGTTTTAACTTTTTTATGAGAGCAAGTTTCCAATAAAACTTGAAAATATTTTATGGATCCAACATTTTCCTGACCTTTCTAGGCCTCAAACCAGGTAGATCCATATTTAAATGTCAATATTTGATGTATTTCTCAGTTTACATACATTTTTCTCCCAGTTGGAATGATGGCATGCTGTAGAATGAAATCTCTATTTTAGAACATGGAATTACATGAAAGTGTTCAACTTGGAGGTAAAAGACAGGAGCAGAACATATCTTAAACATTGAATATCTGTACCTACAATTTAGGCTGGTATAATTCCATGTATTTTAGAATACATGCTGGGTTATTTTCAGGCAATATGAACTCAGTGTCTTCCTCTTTACCTTATGAGTACAAGCATTTGTTCAAGGGCTACTACTTCATTCACTTTATTATATATCATTTTAGTCCATAAATTCCAAGATGCAGAGACACCAGCAACAAAATATTTATGTGCTTCACATATTATTTTAAATACACAGTCTGTTCCTTTTCTAATATCAAGAGCAGCATTAATCTGCCTAGCACAAAAACACTTAAAATGTGGTTAAGTAAATATTATATATCATCTAACTGACAAAAATAATAATAAGCCAATTACTTAGCATTTACTTTGTGTTTTTATTTTTATTTAAAGCTAAGTTCTTTTAAAGGACATTTATGCAAACCTCAGAATAGCCCTGTGGTCTTAATGTTAATATTAACCCTTTTCACTGATGAAGACATTTAGTCTTACATAGTAAATTACTTATTCAAGGTCATCCATGAGTAACCTATTTATTTAAAGATTTAGTCCAATTAATGTCAAAATTTAATCTCTCTATATATTCAAAACTTATTGCATCTTTCTCTCATCTCAAATATGATTTCTCACCACTCATTCTGTAGACCAGCAATGGTGGTTCCAGCTTGTAGTTTGATGTTCTCCCTGTTCCAATTCCTTTATCTCTTGATCTTTTGCCCCCTTCCTTTTGCCTCCTCTGATCTCAGGGCAAGAGATGAGTGATATAAAATATTGAAAATATAGAAATACAGTAATGAAGCAAACTTATACTAACTGTTTATTTAGTTTTATTTGTAGCTTTCTCTTTTCTCTCATGAGAGGCTACAATAACTGTCATTGGTCATGATTAACACAAATTTATCTAAAATTTCATAGGTTTTATTTAGCTCTGTTGGAAAGTTAATTGCCATGATATTTCTGGACATCTTGCATCAGCTTTTGTGCTGGACTAACTTTTCGAGAATGTTTGCATAGCAAACAGTTTTGGAAATAAGCATAGTATCTTCCTGCCTGTCAAAGAGCAAGTTTGTTTACTGTCCTTTAAATTTGTTTAAATTTGTTGAAGGATAATAAAGATAATGTCTCCCTCCAGGGTAATATTTGGGCAAGCTTGCTAGATGCCGCCTTTAAAATATTGAAGTTTCCTAAACTTGGGGTTTCTCAGCTGTGACCCAAATCTACCATGTGTCTTTCATATAACTGAGTCTGCTCCTGTATTTCTCCCATAGGTGATAGGGGAAAGAGTCACTACTGATGTAAACATTGAGCTCATTCTCTCTGCTATGCCATGATAAACAAATCCCTTTGTTGCTAACCCAGGAATCTCTTTTATCTGCTTCCATCTATGAAACCAGGGAAGGCTAACTTGTTAGGTTACAGAAAGAGTAAAAGTTCAACACCTTCAAAATTCTTAACAAGGTGCTTCCCCACTGACACATCTCTGGAAGGGTCACTGTTGGGCAGAGTTCTTTAAGAAAACTGCAAGACCTGATCCTTTCCCCAAGTCATTCAGAGCAAAGGAACAGTCAGTTCTATAAAGCTCTGATAAGTTAGGTGTTCTCATTGCTGTTTCTCATCTACCCACCCATAAGGACATTGAACAACCACCTCCAGACTTCTTTGGGCAAAAGCTGGCATTATGTTCTATGACTCAGATCTTCATAAGGGGCATACCAAGTTCTCCCAATAACTATTCCATGCTCTGGTCATGTTGCGGCGCTGGAGAGGAGATGGAGATATTGCAGTTCAGGTGGTATCCAGCTGTTCAGAAATGTGCTAGCATTTGCTTTTTCACTAAGATCTAACCTATTTAATGGTCCTACTTTAAATAACCCGTCAACTATTTGATTGTTACTGACCAATGAGATAAGAAACTTGTGATAATCAGTATATCTCTACACTGCTTCCGTCATTGGAAATATTTTCCTGTGGAAAATTAAAATTTCTTTTTGCAGGTCTCATTAACATGTGTCTCTTATCATCCTCACCTTTGAAATCATGACCAATTCATTAAAATATAAGAATATGTAATAGCCAGTTGAGCTCAGATTCAAAGTCACAGAGAGGTAAAAAGGGCAGAAATCAGCAATTTTGGAGAGGTCTTAAGAGTAATTTATATCTAATCTATCATAACTAAATTAATCCAACATATGATGTCAAGATCTCTAAAACAATGCTTCTCATTATGTTTTCTTAAGCTTTTCCACTCTGTTTGGAGCCAATGCTTTTAAAAATATGATACAAGTTAATTATTTGAAAAAGAAATTTAAAAATACATGAAGTACCATCTCAACATTTTTATCGATAGATTCAACAGACATAAAATTACTGTCACAATGATTACAATATTGTTTGGCATCAATTCCTATGCTAACTTGTGTGGTCAGTAACAAATACTTTATGAGGGAAATGAGTCTGTGGACTGCAATTTGAGTATGAGTCTGCCAAAGCATTTCTGGATGTTAATTAATATTCAGTGACCCACATCATTCCTTATTGTGCAGAATAGTCCAAATATGAAGGTTTTTTTACAAGTCAAGTGACTGATCATTTTAAAATTTTGATTATAATTTGGACCACCCTTAATGCTTTATCCTTCCAATAACAGTGATATTTGTTATTTTAATAATTATTGGTATGTTGCTATTACCTCATATAGTTCACTAATAAAAGGGTATTAATTCACTTATATGTACACTGTGGTTTAATTTCTGTATCTACTGTTGCTAACTTGCTATTTCGTGGTATCATTTCAAATGCTTATACTAATTATTTGCAGAAAAAATAACTCTCTTTAAAAATTCTGTTCATCTGTATATACAACGTTATATTTCTGGATTCAAGAGCACATCTGGTTATTTGTTGTTGTTGTTGTTGAGACAGAGTCTCACTCTGTTGCCAGGCTGGAGTACAGTGGCATGATCTTGGCTCACTGCAGTCTCTTTCTCCCAGGTTCAAGCAATACTCCTACCCCAGCATCCCGAGTAGCTGGGGTAGGAGTATTGCTTGAACCTGGGAGAAAGAGACTACAAGCGTGCGCCATCATGCCCAACTAATTTTTGTATTTTTAGTACAGACCGGGTTTCACCATGTTGTCCAGGATGGTCTCGATCTCCTGACCTCATGATCCACCTTCCTCGGCCTCCCAAAGTGCTGGGATTACAGGCATGAGTCACTGAGTCCAGCTGCCCATCTGTTTTTAAATGTTAATTTACCAACATGCACTGCAGTTTAAAAAGTAGAGATTTATGACTGCTCTTAGTATTCTGTAATAAAGTTTTCTTTCCCAGTAGTCAAAATCTTTTGGGAATTTGCATGATCTTCAGTGTTAACACAACTGGTTGGCACTAATGATTGCTAGTCATTTGATTCTATACTAAAGAACTTACATTTAAGCACAGTACTATCAGAATATTTAAAATGTAATTCATCTTTAATAACATTAATGAGCATTTAAAATCATGTTGCTCTTTTCTACTATTCTTTCTCACCACCATCAAGGATTTTATGGTTATTATTTTTTGCTTTACCCTCTAGTTCTGCAGCTAAGGAGCATTACATTTCATTTCTTTGTCGCATTTGAAATAATAAGGCTATATCAGTAGCACTAAGGAAACTATTCCAGATTTGATTAAATCCTTGCAGAGCGCAGCCAGCTTTCTTTTATATTTGTAGCTACTATCTCTGCCCACTTAATCCTCCTATGCCATCTAATTTCAAAATGTGATTGTCATTTGGAGATCCCTTTTATATATCATTCCTAACGGACCATCAGCTTTTCCATCAAAAAACCAATATGCACAAATGATGATCTCTTTGTAGTCCATGTGGCATATGATTTAGGTAATAACAAATAATCATAATTATTTTTTCTGCTGCTAGAAAGGATATAGTCTAAAATATGAGTTCTCTTAATGATTAAGTGTATGTTTTTAAAATTCATGTTTTTATATCATTTCCAAATAGCATTCCTTAAAATTATACAGTTCAGTCATTCTAACAATATCTCTGCCACTCAACTAATATAGGATGTTAGCTACTTCTTAACACAAGGAACATGAATGTTATGTTGAATCAAGTTTCAATCTAAGTATTTGCATTTAAATTTGAGAATTTGCACATATTTTGGAACTATTTGAATAATTTATTCAATTATTTGCTTGTTAAACCAAGAAGTAAATTTTTGAAGTGCCTCTGGTGAATCCAAGGAAATAATATTGGTATACAGTTAACATTAGAAGGCACATACTAATACAATAGGCAACTGGTTTGTTTATTTGCTTGTTGTTTTGCTTCTGAGCTTTCAGTAACCCTTCCATTTATTTGGAATATTTTAATATATTAGACTGAATAAAGTCCCTTTCTTCAATTGAATGCATTAACCTACTTTTCTGGACCTTGAGTTATTCACTTAAGAACAGCAATGAAAGTATTCATTGCGTCAGTGGCACTGAGAGTCTATTTCCAGTAGAGCCAGCAGCTGCATCCTAAGGGACTGCTGCTCTATGTGCTGGGCTCTATCCTCCACTGCTCAGTCTCCACCAGCTCCTGACAGTTTTCTGATCTTGGTTTTTCAGCAGTCTCATGGACTCTATGACATCTCTGTTAACAGAAAATAAAAATAAAAACAATAACAATTGAAACAATTTTTAAAAATCTCCCTCAAAGATCCTGATAGATGCAATCCAGAAATGGATGGTGGTTCTAATCTAGTAAGTGTACAGAAGACTTCATACTTTCCAGCTCTTTGTTTTTTCATTCTAAGTGTGTGTGATTGGTCTGCAGGTCCGCGTGAGAGTTCCATCTGGCAAGAAGTAGTAGAAACAGGAAGGAACAAAGAAGGGACAAGGTGTCTTAAGGTTCCCAGAAAATCAGAAAATGCTACACTTCTATTCAAACTCCAGAGAAGCGGTCTTTCTGCCTTTGATCAGCGCTTAATTGCATGGCCATCCCTAAAAGCAACAGAGGATGGGTGGTATATGTAGCTTTTATTAAAGGATAATTTGTGTCCTCATTTTGCCTCTCAAATATGCTCGTTTCCTCCTCTTTCTACATATAAATACAGGTACTTTTTACCTAAGTAAGAAAAAGAATAACTTTGTTTAGCTCTTCTCTGCAATGTGCAATGCCCTCCAGCATGTTCAGTTTTTGATTATTGTGGTCAGGTGACTTACAAATAAAAATATTTATTACCTATACCCTCAGACCTTTTAAAATAAAAAGAAAGTAGGAACAAGATGAAAGGAATTAAGGAAAAAACAAGCACACAAAAAACTTCACATTACAGCAAAGGGATACTGCTGAAATCACTCAGAAGTTGCATGTCCCTAGTAGTTATTAATTCATGCTTAGAAAGAATGCAAAAATTTGCTTCACTGGAAGTAGAATATCAGCTCATCTTACAGCTCAATGTACTGTTCATTAGGAAGAATTCTCTTGCCCATTAATCCTCATGGTCATTGACGTTGTTGCTTGAAAATTCTTCCCTTTTATCTTCCATTGCCTCTTCTGAACTGGACATTATGAAATTATGCCTTCCACTTCCACTTCATATGGTATACATTTGTCAGCCTGGTAATATGGTAATTTCTTTTTTTTTTCTTTTTAGATGGAATCTCACTCTGTTGCCCAAGCTGGAGTGTGGTGGCACAATCTTGGCTCACTGCAACCTCTGCCTCCCAGGTTCAAACGATTCTTCTGCCTCAGCCTCCGGAGTAGGTGAGATTACAGGCGCGTGACCGGGCCTGGTTACTGTTTGTATTTTTTAGGAGAGATGTGGTTTCATCATGTCGGCCAGGCTGGAGGGTGATTTCTAGAAGTTGAAAATGTCAGGAGATTTTGATATCTTTGGCAATACAATTTTTTTGAAACAGTAATCTTCTGATTTATTATTTCTGGTCAGTTCCATATGCAGAAAACCACAGTCAAATACTTTGGTCTTTTTAAATTTAAAACTCGAAAGACTGTTTTTTCCCTTCATAATATAGATATTCTCCTTATTCCTCTATCTTAAAATAATGTTGTATAGCTTGAGATCATTTGAAAAAAGATGAATTGGATGTGAAGGCAAGAGTCTTGATCCAGTTTTTACTATCAGGCTATTGGTAATATAAGTTAGAGCCTCAGTGTTAAGACTGCTATTCATGTCTTTGCTTTTGTGAGTAGTGCTGCAGTGAACATATGTGTGGATGTGTTTTTATAACAGAATGATTTATCTTCCTTTGGGTATATAGCCAGTAATGGGATTGCTGGGTCAAATGGTATTTCTGTCTTTATGTCTATGAGGAATAACCACATTTTCTTCCACAATAGTTGAACTAATTTATACTCCCACCAGCAGCTTGTAAGTGTCCCTTTTTTCCCACAACTTCACCAACGTGTTACTTTTTTACTTTATAATAGTCTCCATTCTGACTGATCTGAAATGGTATCTCATTGTGGTTTAGATGTGCATTTTTCTAATGAGGAATAAAACAAAACAAAAACGAAAGACTACCATTCAAACCCCCACTACTCATGACTGCTTCAACTTGAAGCACAGAAGCTCATTCTCTCTCTACTTTATAGAATCTTAGTCAAGCGTGTTATGGGGGGAAAGTGCTTCCCTTAGTAAATTTATGTTCCCTTGTTATCACTGCTTAAAAACTATAGTCACTAACCTGAGTTTATCTCTAAGCATCAAGAAAAAAAAAATGCCACAACTACAGACACACCTTTTCCTATTTCTCCTAATGTTACATTGGGCAGATATAAGTAAGTCATCAATTCCCTAACCTTTGGTATCTGAAATCTCACTGTTTACCTCTTCTCTGATTCAACTCAATGCTATATATTTGGATCATCTTACTTTCAGCATACTTATTGCAGTTACCATATTTTGTATCATTTAAGATTAGATTCAGTCATTTAAAAAATACTAAAATATTATATCCCATTAAAAATTGTGAAAGTATGCAATCTGGTACTGATAGAAATTGCTTCTTTTAAAGTTTGAGAATATTTTTTACCCTCCTTGCAAACCATTTATTTTTATTTCTCCTTTTCCTGGTTAAGTATATTATACTCTCTATTAGTTGTAAAAAAGCATAATGTGTAAATATGTATCTCATACCATTTTATACTATAGTTCAGGTTAACAGGTTAAAATTTATTTTATTTTAAGAAATAAAAATATTAATAATGCAATATACCATCTTTAGGGATTTATAATAACAAAGGTGATTTTCTGTTTTTTGTTTGTTTGTTTTGTTTTGTTTTGAGACGGAGTTTCACTCTTGTTGTCCAGGCTTGAGTGCAATGGTGCGATCTTGGCTCACCGCAATCTCTACCTCCCAGGTTCAAGTGATTTTCCTGCCTCAACCTGCCAAGATAGCTGGTATTGCAGGTACCTGCCACCACACCTGGCTAATTTTGTATTTTTTTAGTAGAGACGGGGTTTCACCATGTTAGTCAGTCTGATCTCAAACTCCTGACCTAAGGAGATCCACCCACCTCAGCCTCCCAAAGTGCTGGGATTACAGGCGTAAGCCACCACGCCTGGCCAACAAAGGTGATTTTCATTTAAATTCTGTATATAAAAATGCATTGACTGGCTCTTTAGAGCATAAGTGTTCATTTCCTGGTAAATTCAGTTTCCAATGATGACAAACAAATGACATGGTATCATATTTTTGTTTTCATTGCCGAATGCTTCTTCTTTGAGCCTAGGAAAACCCATTTGTAACATAGAAACATGGATTTTTGAGCTACTTTGAGTGACTCTGAATTTCAAAGCAAAAATATCTTATGAATTGGTCTGATGTAGAGAAAATTTTTTTTAAAAATTGCATATTGTTGTGGGAATTCAGGGACCCTGAATGGAGGGACTGGCTGGAGCCATGGCAGAGGAACATAAATTGTGAAGATTTCATGGACATTTATCAGTTCCCAAATAATACTTTTATAATTTCTTATGCTTGTCTTTAATCTCTTAATCCTGCTATCTTAGTAAGCTGAGGATGTACATCACCTCAGGACCACTGTGATAATTGTGTTAACTGTACAAATTGATTGCAAAATGTATGTTCAAACAATATGAAATCAGTGCACCTTGAAAAAGAGCAGAATAACAGCAATTTTTAGGGAACAAAGGAAGACAACCATAAGGTCTGACTGCCTGTGGGGTTGGGCAAAAACAGCCATATTTTTCTTCTTACAGAGAGCCTATAAATGGATGTGCAAGTAGGAAACATATTGCTAAATTATTTTCCTAGCAAGAAATATTAATATTAATACCCTGGGAAAGGAATGTGTTCCTGCGGGGAGGTCTATAAATGGTCACTCTGAGAATGTCTGTCTTATGCAGTTGAGATAAGGACTGAGATACTTCCTGGTCTCCTGCAGAACCCTAAGGCTTACTAGGGTGGGGAAAAACTCCACCCTGGTAAATGTGTGGTCAGACCGGTTCTCTGCTCTCGAACCCTGTTGTCTGTTGTTTAAGATGTTTATCAAGACAATATGTGCACCGCTGAACATAAACCCATATCAGTAGTTCTGCTTTTGCCCTTTGTCCTGTTCCCTCAGAAGCATGTGATCTTTGTTAGATCCTTATTAGTGGTTCTGCTTTTTGCCCTTTGAAGCATGTGATATTTGTACCTACTCCCTGTTCTTACACTCCCTCCCCTTTTGAAACCCTTAATAAAAACTTCCTGTTCTGAGACTCAGGCAGGCATCACAGTCCTACCGATATGTGATGTTGCCCTCGACAGCCCAGCTGTAAAATTCCTCTCTTTATACTGTCTCTCTTTATTTCTCAGCTGGCTGATACTTGTGGAAAATAGAAAGAACCTACATTGAAATATTGGGGGCAAGTTCCCCCCAATAACATATTTTATTGATTATTTATTGAACCAGTCATTGAAATCTCCTTTATATCATTGGGATGACATTTTTAATCACAATGTATCAATATTTTGATTACAATATGTTGCTCAGTAAAGTTAGATTTTATTCAAAAGCATAGAGAATATTGCTACAATCATATTTTAAGAAAAACAAAGCAATATTATTAATTCATTACTAAGATTTTGATTATCTTAGTAAATCACATTATCTCTACACCAGGGAATTATTTTAAAGCTGTTACACTCTTCTTCTTTATTATGGCAAGCCTATCAATGCACTTACAATCCTCTCCAACTCCGTAGAACTACCACAAAGACTCTCTCTCTCTCTCTTACACACACACCCTCCCCCCCAACTATACCACCACCACCACCACCACCACACTATGAGGGAATTTTTCATGTGAGCAGTCCAGGTGGCCACAGTCTCACTTTCTGCATGCTGGTGTACAGAAAGACATATTCACACACAGTAAATTTTTTTTTCTTTAATTTCTCCCCAGAGGAATACGTGATGGGAGTTAATGCTTGCATTTGTATTTCATAGCTCATTTTACCACACATTTTTAAGGAATCTTCTGTATCATGTATTTCTTCTCCTTCTTGAATCTCTACATTCAATTTCTTTAATGACTTTTTCTCCTTAGGTTTAAAATGATAGTCTCTCACATCTTTAAATAGTTTTCCCTCAATTCCGAATGTCTAAATTTATCTTAAGCTACTTTTATAACACTTGCTTTCATTTCACTATCTTCAAAATACCCTATGCTCATTATGCTGAATAACATATGTTATATTTTCCTTTATTTTGACCCGTATGTGAGCTATAGTGAATTCACCGAGGACAAGTCATCCCCCTGCTGTATTTTAATATCCAACCTGAACATTTTAAAATTTCAAAAATTGATTGTGGCTTATAGATTGAACAGTCTAAAGAAAACATATGATTAGATTGCTATTTTTTTAATAACATAGCCGAAAACACTTGTGAAAAAATTAATTAATACTTTGTATGAGAGTAGAATTTGAAAGCGAGATGCTCCATGTCACACTCATTCCACTTATATATTGAATGACTGTTAAGCTGCCAGATATCATTTCATGTACTTTGCATGCTCCAGTTATTAACAAGAAAAAAACAAAAATTTTAAAACTCCTAGAATTAAAGAACAAATATTTTATAAACTCACTGTAATCTATAATAAAAAAAAGTAAAATATAAGTATCTTAGAAGATTATAAGTGCAAATGATAGAGAAAAGAGACAGAATAGAACCCTGACATGGTGACATTTGAGAAAACATCTGTAGGAAGTTCAGGAGGTGCCATGTCTGTATGTTGGGAACACTGTTCCAGGCAAGGGCATTACCATTGCAATAGCCCTGAGGCCTGAGCACAACCATTTATTTTGAGGAACAGAAAGGTTGCTAGTTTGTATCAAGCAGAGTGAAGAACAGTCATGACAGATGAGGTTATGAAGAAATAAGTGGTTTGTAGGATCTAATTGGGAATTGTCCATCTCCCAGGGGCTCCAAAATGAAATGAAAGTGTATTGTCATATAAGTACCGCGCGCTAACCGATAGAGGGAAATTTATAGCACTAAATGCCCACAAGAGAAAGCAGGAAAGATCTAAAATTGACACTCTAACATCGCAATTAAAAGAACTAGAGAAGCACGAGCAAACACATTCGAAAGCTAGCAGAAGGCAAGAAATAACTAAGATCAGAGCAGAACTGAAGGAGATAGAGACACAAAAAATCCTCCAAAAAATCAATGAATCCAGGAGTTGGTTTTTTGAAAAGATCAACAAAATTGACAGACCACTAGCAAGACTAATAAAGAAGAAAAGAGAGAAGAATCAAATCGACGCAATTAAAAATGATAAAGGGGATATCACCACCGACCCCACAGAAATACAAACTACCATCAGAGAATACTATAAACACCTCTACGCAAATAAACTGGAAAATCTAGAAGAAATGGATAATTTCCTGGACACTTACACTCTTCCAAGACTAAACCAGGAAGAAGTTGAATCCCTGAATAGACCAATAGCAGGCTCTGAAATTGAGGCAACAATTAATAGCCTACCAACCAAAAAAAGTCCAGGACCAGATGGATTCACAGCTGAATTCTACCAGAGGTACAAGGAGGAGTTGGTACCATTCCTTCTGAAACTATTCCAATCAATAGAAAAAGAGGGAATCCTCCCAAACTCATTTTATGAGGCCAACATCATCCTGATACCAAAGCCTGGCAGAGACAGAACAAAAAAAGAGAATTTTAGACCAATATCCCTGATGAACATCGATGCAAAAATCCTCAATAAAATACTGGCAAACCGGATTCAGCAACACATCAAAAAGCTTATCGACCATGATCAAGTGGGCTTCATCCCTGGGATGCAAGGCTGGTTCAACATTCGCAAATCAATAAACATAATCCAGCATATAAACAGAACCAAAGACAAGAACCACATGATTATCTCAATAGATGCAGAAAAGGCTTTTGACAAAATTCAACAGCCCTTCATGCTAAAAACGCTCAATAAATTTGGTATTGATGGAACGTACCTCAAAATAATAAGAGCTATTTATGACAAACCCACAGCCAATATCATACTGAATGGGCAAAAACTGGAAAAATTCCCTTTGAAAACTGGCACAAGACAGGGATGCCCTCTCTCATCACTCCTATTCAACATAGTGTTGGAAGTTCTGGCTAGGGCAATCAGGCAAGAGAAAGAAATCAAGGGTATTCAGTTAGGAAAAGAAGAAGTCAAATTGTCCCTGTTTGCAGATGACATGATTGTATATTTAGAAAACCCCATTGTCTCAGCCCAAAATCTCCTTAAGCTAATAAGCAACTTCAGCAAAGTCTCAGGATACAAAATTAATGTGCAAAAATCACAAGCATTCTTATACACCAGTAACAGACAAACAGAGAGCCAAATCAGGAATGAACTTCCATTCACAATTGCTTCAAAGAGAATAAAATACCTAGGAATCCAACTTACAAGGGATGTAAAGGACCTCTTCAAGGAGAACTACAAACCACTGCTCAGTGAAATAAAAGAGGACACAAACAAATGGAAGAACATACCATGCTCATGGATAGGAAGAATCAATATCGTGAAAATGGCCATACTGCCCAAGGTAATTTATAGATTCAATGCCATCCCCATCAAGCTACCAATGAGTTTCTTCACAGAATTGGAAAAAACTGCTTTAAAGTTCATATGGAACCAAAAAAGAGCCCGCATCTCCAAGACAATCCTAAGTCAAAAGAACAAAGCTGGAGGCATCACGCTACCTGACTTCAAACTATAATACAAGGCTACAGTAACCAAAACAGCATGGTACTGGTACCAAAACAGAGATATAGACCAATGGAACAGAACAGAGTCCTCAGAGATAATACCACACATCTACAGCCATCTGATCTTTGACAAACCTGAGAGAAACAAGAAATGGGGAAAGGATTCCCTATTTAATAAATGGTGCTGGGAAACTTGGCTAGCCATAAGTAGAAAGCTTAAACTGGATCCTTTCCTTACTCCTTATACGAAAATTAATTCAAGATGGATTAGAGACTTAAATGTTAGACCTAATACCATAAAAATCCTAGAGGAAAACCTAGGTAGTACCATTCAGGACATAGGCATGGGCAAAGACTTCATGTCTAAAACACCAAAAGCAACAGCAGCAAAAGCCAAAATTGACAAATGGGATCTAATTAAACTAAAGAGCTTCTGCACAGCAAAATAAACTACCATCAGAGTGAACAGGCAACCTACAGAATGGGAGAAAATTTTTGCAATCTACTCGTCTGACAAAGGGCTAATATCCAGAACCTACAAAGAACTCAAACAAATTTACAAGAAAAAAACAAACAACCCCATCAAAAAGTGGGCAAAGGATATGAACAGACATTTCTCAAAAGAAGACATTCATACAGCCAACAGACACATGAAAAAATGCTCATCATCAATGGCCATCAGAGAAATGCAAATCAAAACCACAATGAGATACCATCTCACACCAGTTAGAATGGCGATCATTCAAAAGTCAGGAAACAACAGGTGCTGGAGAGGATGTGGAGAAATAGGAACACTTTTACACTGTTGGTGGGATTGTAAACTAGTTCAACCATTATGGAAAACAGTATGGCGATTCCTCAAGGATCTAGAACTAGATGTACCATATGACCCAGCCATCCCATTACTGGGGATATACCCAAAGGATTATAAATCATGCTGCTATAAAGACACATGCACACGTATGTTTATTGTGGCACTATTCACAATAGCAAAGACTTGGAATCAACCCAAATGTCCATCAGTGACAGACTGGATTAAGAAAATGTGGCACATATACACCATGGAATACTATGCAGCCATCAAAAAGGATGAGTTTGTGTCCTTTGTAGGGCCATGGATGCAGCTGGAAACCATCATTCTTAGCAAACTATCACAAGAACAGAAAACCAAACACCGCATGTTCTCACTCATAGGTGGGAACTGAACAATGAGATCACTTGGACTCGGGAAGGGGAACATCACACACCGGGGCCTATCATGGGGAGGGGGCAGGGGGGAGGGATTGCATTGGGAGTTATACCTGATGTAAATGACGAGTTGATGGGTGCAGCACAGCAACATGGCACAAGTATACATATGTAACAAACCTGCACGTTATGCACATGTACCCTACAACTTAAAGTATAATAATAATAAATAAATTTAAAAATAACAGTGAAAAAATAAAATGTATTGAATAAGAAAAAAAAATGTATTGTCAATGTAGGTTTCCTTAGAACACTTTAGACTACAGAAAACAAAGCAGTTTTGTTATGTGATCATAGTCTTGCTTCTTGAGTTTATTTGAATTTCCAGATAACATCCTCTGAGACTCGACATATAACCACTCTTTATATTTTAACTACAACTTAAGATACCATCTTCTTGTAGTCAATTCAGTAAAATAGATTTCAGTAGGCTCGTGTGTTCAGCTTCCACCCAGGCCCGATAATAGCTAAACACTTGATTATCAAAAGGCATTTATCTTTCATCTGACTCTGGGAGCTTACAGGTCCATGGGATTTCAGGTCCAGAAACCTGATGGGGTCTGCTAACCTGCACCAGTGTCCCTTTGTCATAGGCTCCAATTAGAAAACTGAGAGGTTGCTGGAACCTATAACTCAAATGGCAAATGTAGACCAGTGAGGCCCTGAAGGAAAGAGAACCTGGGTGGTTTGTTGGAGGGCCCAGAGGGCATCCCTGTTATTTGGGAACCCTGTTCAAAAGTAAAGGCTTTCTGGTAATACTGCAGATTGTGGCCATCGACGTTCCTACACTGGGAGATAGATGAGAGTGCCAGGCACAGCCCCATCAGTACTGAACCTCATTTTTACTTGTTTAGGTAGAGAGGGCTGAAGAGACCTCACAGACTCTTTACTTGTTTGACTCAATGAGACAGTGATAATCTTGTTAAACCTAGCATGAAAGAGAATAGCACCCTATGGAGCACATCACTACAGAACATCTTTATTACAGTGTTTTCACAAGTCCCATTTTGCCAGAGGAAGAGGAGGAAGCAGAGGGAGGGAGGTTCATGTAAATGTGAGAACCTCTCCTTCCTGGGTGAGGCACTATTTGGGCTCTGAAAGACTTGACCTTATGGTGAGGAGTTCTGTGCCATTAAAACTATGTTTAAACCATTAGTCAACGTATAAAGTAGCATTTTAACCTCAGAAAAATTTGACAATCATTATCTGCAATATCCATTTAAGCCTAGAAATCTATTTTGTTTTTGTTTTGTAAGACTTCTAGGATAAGTGTGGGTAGTCTTTAGTGAGTTATAAAAGAGGGCTTTTTCTTTCCTCAGATAGTCATGCCCTAAAAAAGGGACTGCATTTTGGCAAAATTGTAATTTACCTTTTGAAACTTTATGTTCCCTATATACTAAGAGAATAAGTAAGTAAAGTTCTTTATATAGTTTTCTTTATTCTCTGTACAATGTAGGTAGTCATCTATGTATTACATCAGAACTGAATCAGAAATGAAATGTAGATTTTTGTCTTGACTGATGACATGGAGAAAATATTGATGGGTCAGGGGTTGGTAAATTCTAGGAATATGAATGCCCACATGTCATTGTCCTCACCAGGCAAAGGGAAAGAGCTGTTGACTATTCTAGTTTGGAAGCACACTGAAAAATGCCGTACAAGAATACACTACAGTGAAGCAGGTGGCTTCAGGTGGAATTCATGAGAGAATTGTATTTTAGTTTATTATTTCCAAGAAGTAAGGAATAACAGTTTTGTTGATGGCCCTGAGTTCTGAAATGAATCAATATCACTGCTCATGTGGTTTCCTCACTGGGAGGACAGGAGTGGTTAAAAGACTAACACAGTGTACCAGAACACTTCTGAATATAAAGTCTTCAAATATAGATGTGTATCCTTCTGCTTTGGGGTTCAGGTGATACTAGGGATGTTTGGGAAATCATTTGGTAGGATCTATCCATTAATGAGTTCTTCTCTAATTTTTCCTAAGTCTATGGAATTTTTAGCCCATAGCGTGCTAGACATAATACTAACATTTTAAGATGTTTTGAATCATATCCCAGAAGGTGTTTATCTGGAATCTGATTCAAAGATAAAGGAGTAGACACAACTTGAATATGACCAGATAAATCTCCTGAATTTCAAGAATTGTTCACCCTTGTGTGAATATAATCTTACAATTCTGTTTGGAAAGTAAATCTTTCCCCATTAAATTGGTACAGGTGGTATCAATTTTCAGAGGAGAGCTGAATGGTTTTTTTTTTTTTTTTCTTTTTTTCCGGAGTCTAAGGTTAAGAATTAAGGCCTAGGAGAAAATGAGTATCTGTGGGTTACTCAAAATACATACCAAATGTGTGATATGTTTATTCTGGGGAAAATTTCGAGCAAAGATGGTAGAGTTTAATATAGAAAGGGCAGCACTTATATTTACCATACATTAATTAGTCTAAGTATCTGTATTTACAGTTAATTTACCTTGAACATTTCAGTGTAAAGCAGGATACATTTCTGTTTTTTTGGATCACCCTTTTTGAAAACAGTTGAGAGATTTTTCTTCCAGAACAAAAGATACTGTAGAAGACAATGGCTTCTTAAATTGCAAACTACATTATACAGAGAGAGAGAGAAAAAAAGAGAAAGACACAGAGAGAGCAGGTTAGAAATGCAGAGAGAAGGGAGGAAGTAGGAAAGAATGAAAGGAAAAAAGTGTGTGTGTTTGGGAGGGAATTTTTGTAGGTTTAGCGACTAAAGAGGTACAAAAGTTGGACAAATCATTGTTGCTTGACAATATCCTTTAACAAAACATAAAATAAAATAAAATAAAAAACACCTATGTAAGATGTTTTGGAGAATGTTGAGTATTAATAAGATATAAGGCAATATTTGATAATTTATGCTAATTTTGTTATGAATAATATTATTGTTGCAATATAAGCAAGCATATTTTTATTTAAAAGATTCTAGTTTAGTCACGGATGACTATCAGGATATCTACAAATTCATTTAAAAAGACATGTAAATAATATTCCAGAATGTGACTAATTTTTGGATTTAGGTGAGGGGATCATTGTATTTTTCTCTATTTTTCAACTTTTTGACATATTTTATTCAATATTACATTATTTTATATACATATTTGATCAAAACAAGATTATTATTTTTATTTTAACCTTTTTTTATACTTACTAGTCAGGCTCACCTATATTTCTCAACTTTTAAAAATTCTTATTTTTTTTAGGTGTGTCTTTGTTATATACCATAGAGTCAGGTATTGTTTGTGAGATATATGGTAAAAATATTTTTTAATAATTAAAATTAAGTCATCAAATAGAAGAGTTATGCTTAGTTTTACCCTTTCTTTATTTAAGGTCAATACTACTGCTTAGTACATGACACTAAAACAAAGTGACTCAAAAGTGATTCATCAATGTTTGTATCAGTTGGGCATTAGTTCTCCTGTAGGATGTGTTTTCTCATCCCTCTGCACTCAACAGTAAAACAGATAGGTCTGCTAATCTTGATTCTGTTGGTTTATATAATCATGGGCCAGATTTCTGTTGACTGGTCTACATCTTCTGTCATAATCTACCATGGTAGCCTTGACTTGTTCACAAATGTGGTGGCAGGATTCCCAGGGGAAGTCCTCCTGAGCCTCAAGCCCACATTTCTTGCAACTGTGTTTTCACCTAATTCTGTTGATCACATTAAATTGCAAGAATTATCAATAATCAAGAGGATGCAGAAATCATCTCTATCCATGGTTAGATGGTCAGATCTGTAATGTCACATTACTAAGGGCACATACGCAAAGAGAGATTGCAAAGGACATAGATGCAAAGAGACGTTCATTTTCAAATCAATCTACTACCATCTTAAAATTGTCATATAAGTTTAGGTTATGCATTTTGCAATACGCTTTTAAGAAATCCAAGCTATTACAGATCAGAAAATTGGCTAATTAATTTCAGCCCCCATATGCCACCTTTTCTCCTATCAATTCTTTGTAAGTTGTACTGTTGCAAAATTATTAGAACACACATATTTACATATTTCAATCTCTGAATTTTTACATTTGCTGTATTCTTAATTCACCTTGTAAATATAGGTAATTTATGACCAAATTTTTATAATTTGTGAGGTCATATCCTGATTTCAAATAATACCATAGTCAATATTCATGAAAAAAATAAAAGCATACATGGCATAGTTAACATAAATACCAATTGCAGTGTACAATGCAATGTGCATAGTTTTCACGGTGAAAATGCCTTGTTTCTCCCTGTGTTGATATTAATTTTGATTATCTGCACTAAGGTATCCCTTCTATTCTTTGGAAGAGAAAACTGATCTTATCTTTGTTGGACTTCCCCATTACAAATTTTTGACTGCTCTTTTCTCTGTTCTTATTTGCCATCAATTTGACCACATTTGTGTTTAATTTCTTAGGAATTATTTCATGTTTTTCTCAGATTTATTCATGCATATGTAATGTGTGATACATTAATTGATCTTTATACAAAAGGAAGGTACTTGATTGTGTCCCTAACAATACATTAATCCAAGTTTTAGATTTGTCTTCACAATTCTTCCCTTTGTTGAGCAGAATCAAGGAAAGCAAGTCCTAAACTAGGTAAAATAAAAGATGTTTGTATTATGTAAAAAGTGTTTTGGTTTTCTGAAAAGTTTTCTCACATATTTTATATTAAAAGAGGATTGAAACAAATTTTCATTTCTGGTGGAGGAACCTAGAATCTGTGGATAATACCTGGGGTGAGCCAGTATCTGGAAACCCACATATGGAAATTTTGTTTCTTTGTGTTTCTTCTATTTCTGAAGAAGTTATTTTAAAAACAAGATTTGCATTTTTAAACTAATTTTGTCCTCAATTCCACTCCAGCTCTCTATGGGTTTTGTCACCTCTGTTAAATGAATAAGTGAATTAATTTTTAAAAGATGTGGTTCTGTATTTCTCCTTTATAGCACAACTCTCCTCTGTCAATGAAAGGTTTATTTAAGTCAGTGAGAGACCGACTAGTCGGAGAGCTTTTTGTTTGATAAATTTTTCCTCAATCCCATGCAATAAATGTATGTATGTTTTTGTCTTTCCTGGATCACCCTTACTGAAATCAGTTGAGAGATTTTTTCTTCCAGAATAAAAGATATCGTAAAAGACAACGGCTTTTTAAATTCCAAACTATATTGTGCACAGAGAGAGAATGAGAGAGAGACAGAGACAGAGAGCAGAAGGATTGAAAGAAGGCAGAGGGAAGGAACGAATTAGGAAAGAACAGAAGAACAAAAGCATGTTTATTTGGGAGGAGACTGTTGTAGATTAGGCAACTAAGGTTTAAGAGATCTTAATCTTTGTAAATTAAGAGTTAAGGGACCTTAACCTTTATTGCAGATTAAGAGACTAATAATAAGGTTGAATGAAGCTAAACTTCAAAACACCATTCAACCACCTCTAAAACACAGTATTGAAAGAGATACAAATTGGAGCACTCACTTTCTGCTCCATACTCCTACACCCACCATCTCTTCATATGCAATTTCAAAGATCTGTAACTACTTTTGTGACAATATTCTGCTTTGGTAAGTAGCTTCTTAATGACTTTTTTGTGTCTTTTCTTTACATTTTTTACTCTTTCCCACACCTTAAAGAAAATTATAAAAGATTTTTGCATGTACAAAGTATTTTTAAGTTCTGTGACAAGTTTATATGATTTCATTTATTTTAATAACCACACATAGAAACACGCACACATTCACACAGGGTTTTGCTTAATGAAGCAGTCTATTATTCAGAATAATATACAAAACAAATGAGTGCAATGTGCATCTGTCCACAGCATAACACCTTTAGCAACCTATTTAGTAAGTGATGTTCTATGTCTTCAGTTTCATGCCATGACTAAATACTATCTTGCTTCTCTTATTGAAAATAAATAATACTGAATTTATTACTTTAGGCTTCTGATTCTTTGGCATTCTTATTTCCAAGACACTTTTAAATCTCTTTCTATATAAAAGTCCCTTAATCAGAAATGACAAATATGTAATAAAAAGCAAATAACTAAGTCATCTGAAGCAGAGTAATTTTTTAATAATTTTGGATAATATTTTCACAACAATTTCCAACTCTCCATTTTGTAATGCTATGTTCAAACATTAATTACAGATGTTAATATTTATTAATTGTTAATTAAATTATTTAATTTTGTTATGTGCTCTTTGTATACCCTTTAGTTTGTCAATGCTCTGACAAAGAATTGATTTTACAAATCATACAACTGTTATGTAATGTTAAAATATTATTGAAGTATATTTTAGTTTTATTTTCTATTTTACACTTAGAATTTTTTAGAGGGTGCCAAAAGTCTAGTTGATAATAAACATTATAAATATTTGTGTAAATATAATTTTATATTGAAGGTACATTGTCCATATTTTATACTTAGCTAAAACCGTCATTTCTTTAGTTTTTCAATTGAAACAAGCTCATGGCAAGGTTAAGAAACTTTGTCAAATTACATGGAAATATAATTTATATGACTGAAAAAATAATGTTAAATTTAGAATATGTATTATGCAAATGATTTCTATCAATAAAAAATTTATTTTTTATTCTATTACATTGTCTTAGTATATAAGCACATCAATAATATAAACTCAAAATTAAGTGAATATTCAAATCTTTTCAGAATAAACTTAATAACAAATACCAGCTACCCACTCATTTCCTATAATACTACTGCCATATGTTTAACTTGGTTTCATGAAAAATAGAAAATTTGAAATTTTCTTGGCATAGTTGGAAGACAAAAATTAAGGGAAAAAACTGAAAATTTTCAATATTCAGCATATGTCACAATCAAATCTAGAAGGTAAAAATGTTAATTTTTTACATAAGAGATACATTTTTATATAATCATAATAGTTTTAAAAAGTAATCACATATGTAAGTCTGTAAATTTTTCTCATAGCTTACTGATGTAACAATTCGACTTACTAAACACGAATTGAATCAATCATGGCTGTATGAAGCATTTTAAAGCAATACACACACACGAACATACACATTTACATGTATTTTTGCTTTAAGCAAAGTTTGATGAGAAATACTGTTATATAAAAAAGGAGAGAAGTGGATCTTTGGTGGAAAAAGGGGTGGACAAAGAGTCAAAAGACATTTTAAATTAACTTAAAAATTAAATTAAAATAGGACAAGAAATCCTGTTTACTTGGCTTTCCATTTCCAGTGTTCTCATACCCTGCTGCACCATGGACAGCTCCATTCACTACAGTTTGAAAACGACTGCTCTAAATTTGCTTTTGCTACTAAAATTTTTTGATTGATAATGCTACAAAAATATTGCTTATAGGCTCTTAGTCTTTCTTAGATGCCTAGGGAATTGTCACTTGGGGCTAGTTATAGTAGTCAGGGCTGGTCAACAAATCCAGTTATTTATTTATTGTACTTTCACTTACAAGTGCTATCATAATAAAATAAACTTATGTCTAGAATAGCAGAGTCAAAATACATTTTAAATTAACTTAGAAGAATAAGTGTTCATTTTAGGTTATAAAATAAGTATTTTTTATTTTCTTATTTTTTCAAGCTCTTCAATCACAATATTTTATGAAAAATTTAACTTTTCTTCTTAGTAAGTTAATTTATACTAATGAGAAAAGTGTCAGTTACTATTTACAGGTTTCTATCACTAAAATTTTTATCAGAGTATTTCCTTAATATCATAAAGAAGTACCAGTATGTTATTTATTTTATAAACACATTTACTCAGGAAATAGAATACATTGCTTATAATAAATTAAACAGAAATTCTATATTTTTACTATTCATATAATGTCCTAACATTGTCTGTAATTTGGTCAATCTTTCAAAATTTAATTTTCTTTTTAGAGTGTTTATTGAATTTTTTTCTTCTGTTTATAACAAATTCTAGTACACAGCATTTCATTATAGTGATGAAGAAACAAACAATAAGAATAATGGAGTGTGTTGAGTTGTATATTTTTTATTCACTTTTAGTTTGATAAGATCGTAATTTACCATGGTAACTAAGTTTTATCAATCTCCACCCCCATTTTTTCAATCCACTTAAATGAGAGAGGCTGTAAGAAGAGCATTCACCAGTAACATAAACAAAACTGATTCTAATGAAAGAAGACATGCTCACAGAAATATTGAGAAGCCTAATTTACCACCATGCACAATTTAATAAGAACCTGCATTTTTCTTTGAATGATATGTCCTTTTGTTACAGTTTATTGCTCTTTTGTAATTATTAGTTTATATTAATGTCAACTGTCATGATTTTATGTGATATTAGTAAAATTTAGCAAGAATGAAATAGCATTGCTCTATAAAACAGTAAGATCACTCTGAATATACTGCTCACTCAAAAAATGGCAATAAATCTGCTGATATTGTTTGGCTGTGACCACACAAATCTCATCCTGAATTGTACTTTTCATAATATCTATGTGTCATGGGAGGGACCCATTAGGATGTAATTGAACCATGAGGGCAGTTAACCTCCTGCTCTTCTCCTGATAGTGAGTTCTCATGAGATCTCATAGCTTTGTAAGGGGCTTTTCTCCCTTTTTGCTGAGTACTTTTCCTTATGACTGCCATGTGAAGAAAGACATGTTTGATTCTGCCATAATTGTAAGTTTCCTGAAGCCTCCCCAGTCATGCTGAATTGTGAGTCTATTAAACCTCTTTTGTTTATAAATTATCAAGTTTCACACATGTCTTTAATAGCAGCATGAGAACAGAAGAATATATCTACAATTGAAGAAAATCATTTGACAAAACATTCCTTTCCAAAATATTTCCAAATTAGAAAACATGTTTATGAAACTTGAAAAATAGAATTTAGATTTAGTACTAATGAAAAAAATATTTTTTTCTACAAAAATATAATTTAAAAAAGACTATAGTATATAAAATATTTTTGATATATTTTTATGGTGCAAATTTTATTATAGGTAAAGAATAAGTCTTATGTTTTTTGTTTTTATATGTTAATTTAATTCTGTTTTCTGAAAGTTCTTATTTTCATATACTATAAATGATTGCATTATTTATGTATATTATGGAAATTAAACAGATTAAAACCAATATTATCAGAGATCTTCAGCACATTTTTGAATGAAGTCATGTGGAAAAATACAAATTACACAACTGAATAGACTGGCAACCCCTTTAATACAAAATACTTAACCTATACTTAAATTTTTTGTTTACTGACAAAGTAGTGGCTATAATGAAGTTGTTACAATGTTCCAGAAACTTTTATCCTATGGGGCAGCTAACTGTAATTTACTAATTTTCAAATGAGTAAGTAAGTAGTTAAATCTTTTATCTTTCATTTTAGTATCCAATATTTGACTATCCAATATTTCTCTTTGATTAATATCCAATATTTAAACTTGCTATATAAATATACACCATTTTTAACAAAAAAATTATTATTTTCACTTGTAATTTATTACAATTATTCTAAAAAATGTGTCTGTTATCACGGTTTCTTTTGGAACTGCTGAGGAAAGTCAGTCCTCCATATGGCATGTCATTCTCCAGCAGGTTCGCACAGGCTTGTTCATATGGAACAACAGATTCCAAGAGCAATAACAGAAATGTTTAAACATTTTCAGGGCAGAATTAAAAGTTGTTCAATGTTACTTCTGCTTCATTGTATTGCTCAACACAATCAAAAGGTCACCTTAGCTTCAGGAAATACACACACACACACACACACACACACACACACACACACACACACACACAGAAAGAGAGAGGGGCAGGCATGTACCTCTTTCCATGTCACTAGAATATTAAGATTACTCACGGTAAAGCAGATATTTTTGCCTTTTTGTTCTAATCTGTACCCTCAGCACATATATTGCTGTCTGGCATATAGTAGGAGCTTAAGAAATATTTCTTTAATGAATAAATAAATCATTACCATAGGATGAATTTATTTTTCTTGATTATCTTAGTTGTTAAATTTATTTCATCTGTGTATTCTTGACCAATACAAGGCTGGAGGCTTCTCAAATATGCTCATTTAACTGTTTGCACCTGCCTCCAGAGAATAATGGATTTTTCTTTCTCCTCTTCATTTCAAATATTATCTGTTTGTTTATTTATTTATTTATTTATTTTGCATTTTACAGATCTACCTGGGACTAAAAATGTAAAGAAATCTAGGATATGTAGTTTACATTTTCTCCTCTGTAAGGCACAGGTATCCATATGAGGGAGAATAATGATATAAAATTGAATCAGGTAACCTATTACATGATTCCAATGTATTTCAACTGAAACTAATTTTACTATCAGCTGACAGGTAGATATTAGATCCCGATCTTGCCTACTGGACACATATCCTTATCCATAAGTTTCAGATCTAATGTGAGCCAACATCAAAGTTTGAGTTTGAGTCTGTGTAGAATGGAGTTCTTGTTACTTTTTCATCTCCTGAATGTGAAGATGCAACCTTAGACCTTCTGGAAACCCTACTACAATATCAAATATAGAGAAGAGGTCTAACTGGCTCCTTAATACATAATTCGTTAAGATATAGTTTAATCCTATGGAACTAGCAATCAGCAAATATCACTTGTCACCTATAAGTTATGTAAACCTATGTATATAATGTGTCATTGTTTCAGGTGAGTAACATCGGTCAATGGATAGAAAATAAAACACAGAATCTGACCAACATTGCCATAACATTCCATATATCTATATATCTATATCTATTTCTATCTACATATATATGTATATATATGGGTAAAACTTAAGCATTCTGCAAGTGACATCTCTGTTACAGTAAAGATATAGACAAAAGTTTGTTATGGAAAATTGCAATTTGTTAAAGTGAATGTAAAGTCAGGAGTTACGAAAACACAGTTTTAAAAACTCAGATTAAAAAATCTTAGGTCATGGTCGACGGAATGAGCCAGACTATTAGAAGAGTCAGCTGTCCTCCTCCAAATGCATCACAAGTCCATAAGTCATGATAAAAGAAAAGAATAAATGGAAAGAGAAAACTATAAAATTATTTTACATTAGTAGATACAAACACAGTCTTAAATATTACTAAATTGAGTCCTAGAAGACTTGAAAATCAAAGTACATCAGAACTTCATAAAAATATAGATAATTAAATATTAGGCAATTATTATTATTTTTTAAAAATTTATTTATTATTATACTTTAAGTTGTAGGGTACATGTGCATAACGTGCAGGTTTGTTACATATGTATACTTGTGCCATGTTGCTGTGCTGCACCCATCAACTCGTCATTTACATCAGGTATAACTCCCAATACAAACCCTCCCCCTTTCCCCCTCCCCATGATAGGCCCCAGTGTGTGATGTTCCCCTTCCTGAGTCCAAGTGATCTCATTGTTCAGTTCCCACCTATGAGTGAGAACATGCGGTGTTTGGTTTTCTGTTCTTGTGATAGTTTGCTAAGAATGATGGTTTCCAGCTGCATCCATGTCCCTACAAAGGACACAAACTCATCCTTTTTGATGGCTGCATAGTATTCCATGGTGTATATGTGCCACATTTTCTTAATCCAGTCTGTCACTGATAGACATTTGGGTTGATTCCAAGTCTTTGCTATTGTGAATAGTGCCGCAATAAACATACATGTGCGTGTGTCTTTATAGCAGCATAATTTATAATCCTTTGGGTATATACCCAGTAAAGGGATGGCTGGGTCATATGGTACATCTAGTTCTAGATCCTTGAGGAATCGCCATACTGGTTTCCATAATGGTTGAACTAGTTTACAATCCCACCAACAGTGTAAAAGTGTTCCTATTTCTCCACATCCTCTCCAGCACCTGTTGTTTCCTGACTTTTTAATGATCGCCATTCTAACTGGTGTGAGATGGTATCTCATTGTGGTTTTGATTTGCATTTCTCTGATGGCCAGTGATGATGAGCATTTTTTCATGTGTCTGTTGGCTGTATGAATGTCTTCTTTTAAGAAATGTCTGTTCATATCCTTTGCCCACTTTTTGATGGGGTTGTTTGTTTTTTTCTTGTAAATTTGTTTGAGTTCTTTGTAGGTTCTGGATATTAGCCCTTTGTCAGATGAGTAGATTGCAAAAATTTTCTCCCATTCTGTAGGTTGCCTGTTCACTCTGATGGTAGTTTCTTTTGCTGTGCAGAAGCTCTTTAGTTTAATGAGATCCCATTTGTCAATTTTGGCTTTTGCTGCTGTTGCTTTTGGTGTTTTAGACATGAAGTCTTTGCCCATGTCTATGTCCTGAATGGTACTACCTAGGTTTTCCTCTAAGATTTTTATGGTATTAGGTCTAACATTTAAGTCTCTAATCCATCTTGAATTAATTTTCATATAATGAGTAAGGAAAGGATCCAGTTTCAGCTTTCTACTTATGGCTAGCCAATTTTCCCAGCACCATTTATTAAATAGGGAATCCTTTCCCCATTTCTTGTTTCTCTCAGGTTTGTCAAAGATCAGATGGCTGTAGATGTGTGGTATTATTTCTGAGGACTCTGTTCTGTTCCATTGGTCTATATCTCTGTTTTGGTACCAGTACCATGCTGTTTTGGTTACTGTAGCCTTGTAGTATAGTTTGAAGTCAGGTAGCATGATGCCTCCAGCTTTGTTCTTTTGACTTAGGATTGTCTTGGAGATGCGGGCTCTTTTTTGGTTCCATATGAACTTTAAAGCAGTTTTTTCCAATTCTGTGAAGAAACTCATTGGTAGCTTGATGGGGATGGCATTGAATCTATAAATTACCTTGGGCAGTATGGCCATTTTCACGATATTGATTCTTCCTATCCATGAGCATGGTATGTTCTTCCATTTGTTTGTGTCCTCTTTTATTTCACTGAGCAGTGGTTTGTAGTTCTCCTTGAAGAGGTCCTTTACATCCCTTGTCAGTTGGATTCCTAGGTATTTTATTCTCTTTGAAGCAATTGTGAATGGAAGTTCATTCCTGATTTGGCTCTCTGTTTGTCTGTTACTGGTGTATAAGAATGCTTGTGATTTTTGCACATTAATTTTGTATCCTGAGACTTTGCTGAAGTTGCTTATTAGCTTAATGAGATTTTGGGCTGAGACAATGGGGTTTTCTAAATATACAATCATGTCATCTGCAAACAGGGACAATTTGACTTCTTCTTTTCCTAACTGAATACCCTTGATTTCTTTCTCTTGCCTAATTGCCCTAGCCAGAACTTCCAACACTGTGTTGAATAGGAGTGGTGAGAGAGGGCATCCCTGTCTTGTGCCAGTTTTCAAAGGGAATTTTTCCAGGTTTTGCCCATTCAGTATGATATTGGCTGTGGGTTTGTCATAAATAGCTCTTATTATTTTGAGGTACGTTCCATCAATACCGAATTTATTGAGCGTTTTTAGCATGAAGGGCTGTTGTATTTTGTCAAAAGCCTTTTCTGCATCAATTGAGATAATCATGTGGTTCTTGTCTTTGGTTCTGTTTATATGCTGGATTATGTTTATTGATTTGCGAATATTGAGCCAGCCTTGCATCCCAGGGATGAAGCCCACTTGATCATGGTGGATAAGCTTTTTGATGTGTTGCTGAATCCGGTTTGCCAGTATTTTATTGAGGATTTTTGCATCGATGTTCATCAGGGATATTGGTCTAAAATTCTCTTTTTTTTGTTGTGTCTCTGCCAGGCTTTGGTATCAGGATGATGTTGGCCTCATAAAATGAGTTCGGGAGGATTCCCTCTTTTTCTATTGATTGGAATAGTTTCAGAAAGAATGGTACCAACTCCTCCTTGTACCTCTGGTAGAATTCAGCTGTGAATCCATCTGGTCCTGGACTTTTTTTGGTTGGTAGGCTATTAATTATTGCCTCAATTTCAGAGCCTGCTATTGGTCTATTCAGGGATTCAACTTCTTCCTGGTTTAGTCTTGGAAGAGTGTAAGTGTCCAGGAACTTATCCATTTCTTCTAGATTTTCCAGTTTATTTGCGTAGAGGTGTTTATAGTATTCTCTGATGGTAGTTTGTATTTCTGTGGGGTCGGTGGTGATATCCCCTTTATCATTTTTAATTGCATCGATTTGATTCTTCTCTCTTTTCTTCTTTATTAGTCTTGCTAGTGGTCTGTCAATTTTGTTGATCTTTTCAAAAAACCAACTCCTGGAGTCATTGTTTTTTTGGAGGGATTTTTGTGTCTCTATCTCCTTCAGTTCTGCTCTGATCTTAGTTATTTCTTGCCTTCTGCTAGCTTTCGAATGTGTTTGCTCTTGCTTCTCTAGTTCTTTTAATTGTGATGTTAGAGTGTCAAATTTAGATCTTTCCTGCTTTCTCTTGTGGGCATTTAGTGCTATAAATTTCCCTCTACACACTGCTTTAAATGTGTCCCAGAGATTCTGGTATGTTGTATCTTTATTCTCATTGGTTCAAAGAACATCTTTATTTCTGCCTTCATTTCGTTATGTACCCAGTAGTCATTCAGGAGCAGGTTGTTCAGTTTCCATGTAGTTGAGCGGTTTTGATTGAGTTTCTTAGTCCTGAGTTCTAGTTTGATTGCACTGTGGTCTGAGAGACAGTTTGTTATAATTTCTGTTCTTGTACATTTGCTGAGGAGTGCTTTACTTCCAATTACGTGGTCAATTTTGGAGTAAGTACGATGTGGTGCTGAGAAGAATGTATATTCTGTTGATTTGGGGTGGAGAGTTCTATGGATGTCTATTATGTCTGCTTGCTGCAGAGATGAGTTCAATTCCTGGATATCCTTGTTAACTTTGTGTCTCATTGATCTGTCTAATGTTGACAGTGGAGTGTTGAAGTCTCCCATTATTGTTGTATGGGAGTCTAAGTCTCTTTGTAGGTCTCTAAGGACTTGCTTTATGAATCTGGGTGCTCCTGTATTGGGTGCATATATATTTAGGATAGTTAGCTCTTCCTGTTGAATTGATCCCTTTACCATTATGTAATGGCCTTCTTTGTCTCTTTTGATCTTTGATGGTTTAAAGTCTGTTTTATCAGAGACTAGTATTGCAACCCCCGCTTTTTTTTGTTCTCCATTTGCTTGGTAAATCTTCCTCCATCCCTTTATTTTGAGCCTATGTATGTCTCTGCGTGTGAGATGGGTCTCCTGAATACAGCAGACTGATGGGTCTTGACTCTTTATCCAGTTTGCCAGTCTGTGTCTTTTAATTGGAGCATTAAGTCCATTTACTTTTAAGGTTAAGATTGTTATGTGTGAACTTGATCCTGCCATTATGATATTAACTGGTTATTTTGCTCGTTAGTTGATGCAGTTTCTTCCTAGCCTCGATGGTCTTTACATGTTGGCATGTTTTTGCAATGGCTGGTACCGGTTGTTCCTTTCCATGTTGAGTGCTTCCTTCAGGGTCTCTTGTAAGGCAGGCCTAGTGGTGACAAAATCTCTAAGCATTTGCTTATCTGTAAAGGATTTTATTTCTCCTTCACTTACGAAACTTAGTTTGGCTGGATATGAAATTCTGGGTTTAAAATTCTTTTCTTTAAGAATGTTGAATATTGGCCCCCACTCTCTTCTGGCTTGGAGAGTTTCTGCTGAGAGATCTGCTGTTAGTCTGATGGGCTTCCCTTTGTGGGTAACCCGACCTTTCTCTCTGGCTGCCCTTAAGATTTTTTCCTTCTTTTCAACTTTGGTGAATCTGGCAATTATGTGTCTTGGAGTTGCTCTTCTCGAGGAGTATCTTTGTGGCGTTCTCTGTATTTCCTGGATTTGAATGTTGGCCTGCCCTACTAGGTTGGGGAAGTTCTCCTGGATGATATCCTGAAGAGTGTTTTCCAACTTGGTTCCATTTTCCCCCTCACTTTCAGGCACCCCAATCAGACGTAGATTTGGTCTTTTTACATAATCCCATACTTCTTGCAGGCTTTGTTCATTTCTTTTTCTTCTTTTTTCTTTTGGTTTCTCTTCTCGCTTCATTTCATTCATTTGATCCTCAATCGCTGATACTCTTTCTTCCAGTTGATCGAGTCGGTTACTGAAGCTTGTGCATTTGTCACGTATTTCTCATGTCATGGTTTTCATCTCTTTCATTTCGTTTATGACCTTCTCTGCATTAATTACTCTAGCCATCAATTCTTCCACTTTTTTTTCAAGATTTTTAGTTTCTTTGCACTGGGTACGTAATTCCTCCTTTAGCTCTGAGAAATTTGATGGACTGAAGCCTTCTTCTCTCATCTCGTCAAAGTCATTCTCCGTCCAGCTTTGATCCGTTGCTAGCGATGAGCTGCGCTCCTTTGCCGGGGGAGATGCGCTCTTATTTTTTGAATTTCCAGCTTTTCTGCCCTGCTTTTTCCCCATCTTTGTGGTTTTATCTGCCTCTGGTCTTTGATGATGGTGATGTACTGATGGGGTTTTGGTGTAGGTGTCCTTCCTGTTTGATAGTTTTCCTTCTAACAGTCAGGACCCTCAGCTGTAGGTCTGTTGGTGATTGCTTGAGGTCCACTCCAGACCCTGTTTGCCTGGGTATTAGCAGCAGAGGCTGCAGAAGATAGAATATTTCTGAACAGCGAGTGTACCTGTCTGATTCTTGCTTTGGAAGCTTCCTCTCAAGGGTTTACTCCACCCTGTGAGGTGTGGGGTGTCAGACTGCCCCTAGTGGGGGATGTCTCCCAGTTAGGCTACTCAGGGGTCAGGGACCCACTTGAGCAGGGAGTCTGTCCCTTCTTAGATCTGAACCTCCATGTTGGGAGATCCACTGCTCTCTTCAAAGCTGTCAGACAGAGTCATTTGCGTCTGCAGAGGTTTTGGCTGCATTTGTTATTGTTTACTGTGCCCTGTCCCCAGAGGTGGAGTCTACAGAGACAGGCAGGTTTCCTTGAGCTGCTGTGAGCCCCACCCAGTTTGAGCTTCCCAGCAGCTTTGTTTACCTACTTAAGCCTCAGCAATGGTGGGCGCCCCTCCCCCAGCCTCGCTACTGCCTTGCCGGTAGATCACAGACTGCTGTGCTAGCAATGAGGGGGGCTCCGTGGGTGTGGGACCCTCCCAGCCAGGTGTTGGATATGATCTCCTGGTGTGCCTGTTTGCTTAAAGCGCAGTATTGGGGTGGGAGTTACCCGATTTTCCAGGTGTTGTGTGTCTCAGTTCCCCTGGCTAGGAAAAGGGATTCCCTTCCCCCTTGTGCTTCCCAGGTGAGGCAATGCCTCGCCCTGCTTCAGCTCTCGCTGGTCGGGCTGCAGCAGCTGACCAGCACCGATCTTCCGGCACTCCCCAGTAAGATGAACCCAGTACCTCAGTTGAAAATGCAGAAATCACTGGTCTTCTGTGTCACTTGTCCTGGGAGTTGGAGACTGGAGCTGTTCCTATTCGGCCATCTTGCTGTGCCCCTAGGCAATTATTTAGTAATTCTTAAACTATTAGTTAAAGGGAAGAATCTTCAAATATTCAGAAGGGGAAGTGTTAAAAATAATTTTAACAATTAAAAACTCTTAAATGTAGGGAATAAGAAGGGAGACATTTTTCCTGAAAAATAATATATACTTACTTTGTGCAAATTTTATTCAAGTTATTTGTAAAGTAAATACAAATATAACAATTAGCATAATGGTCATAAAATAATCAGCATTACAAGTTTTATTCAATGTAATTTCTTATGCATAGTTAATTACTCCAAAGCTATTCATGGCATTATTTTCTTCAAGTATGCTCACTGTATTGTATAACAAGGTCCCATGTGTACAGGTGTATGTTTTGTCGAAAACAATTGCACTAGACAAGTTCCAAAGGCGAGGAAAACAGTATTCAAGACTATTGCAATAGACGAGAGAGATTAAACTGAACTCTGCTGAATCGAAAGGCAGGAGAGCTTTTGTGCATGGGGATGAATTAGTGATAAAATAATGGAGGACGCTAGAGAGGAGGTTGTTGAAGGTAATTGGGCCATCTGTGTTTGCTAACTGGTGCTTGTAGAAGTTAGGCTCCTCCTCTGCCATCGAGACTGGGAGATAGGTACACTATCTTTTTCCCTACATATTCTTGAGTTATAAAACTGACAAGAAGCTGGAAGAAGATGATGTACATATCAAATGGGCAAAGAAGGCATACACAATTGCAAATTTTCTAAAGTAGATATTATAAGAAAAGAGAAACAAAAGAGACAAGGCAATAGTCGGGGTGAAATCTTTCTAAATTTGAGTTAAGATGAAGGAAATGTTATGGCCCTGTTGGTGAGATTATGTGCCCTATTTTCTATCCATTGTTACTCACCTGAACCAGTGACACATTATAATGATCATAATGACTGTATACCAAATTTTGAGATCAATAAAATTAAGTTTATTGGTAATCTTCTTCATAATCTTCATCATAAAACAACTATTTTTTCACCTTTAATTTTCATGCTACCTTAAAAAGGTATATTGAATTAAATTACAATTATTTATAATATATAAATTACTGTTCTTTTAAGTTCAGAGGTTTGTGTGCAGGTTTATTAAATAGCTAAACTTGTGTCATGTGGGTATGTTGTATAGATTGTATAGATTACTTCATCACCCAGGTATTAAGCTTAGTACCCATTAATTATTTTTCTTGATTATCTCCTTTCTCCCACCCTCTACCTTAAAGGAGCCCCCAGTGTCTGTTGTTCCCTTCTATGTGTCCATGTGTTCTCAGCATTTAGATCCCACTTAAAAGTAAGAACATGCAGTATTCAGTTTTCTGTTACTGCATTAGCCTGCTAAAGATACTGGGCTCTAGTTCCATTCATGTTCCTGTAAATCATATGATCTCATGTTTTTATTTGTGTCTATATAGTATTCCACGGTGTATTATGTACCACATTTTCTTTATCTGGCCAATATTGATAGGCATTTAGGTTGATCCCATGTCTTTGCAATTGTAAAGAATGTTACACTGAACATATGCATGCTGGGTTGAATGGTATTCCTGTTTTTAGGTCTTCAAGGAATCACTAGATTGCATTTTACAATGGTTGAATTAATTTACACTGTCACCAATAGTGCATAAGCTCCTTTTTGTCTGAAATCTCACCAGCATCTGTTAGTTTTTAAATTTCTATTAATAGCCATTCTGACTAATGTGAGATGACATCTCATCGTGGCTTAGATTTGCATTTCTCTAATGATCAGTGATGCTGAGCATTTTTCATATCCTTGTTAGCCACATGTATGTCTTCTTTTGAAAATGTCTTTTGCCCACTTCTTAATGAGGTTGTTTGTTTTCTTCCTGTAGATTTGTTTAAGTTCCTTATAGATACTGGATATTATACATTTGTTGGTTGCATAGTTTTCAAAAATTTTCTCCCGTTCTGTAAGTTATCTTTTCACTCTTGCTTTGCAGAAGGGCAGTTTAATTAGATACTATTTGTCAATTTTTGCTTTTGTTGCAATTGCTTTTGGCATCTTTGTCATGAAATCTTTTCCCATTCTTGTGTTCAAAATGGTATTGCCTTCACTGTCTTCCAGGGATTTATAGTTTTGCATTTTAAATTTAAGCCTTTATTCCATCTTGAGATAATTTTTCTATGCGGTGCAAAGAAGGGGTCCAGTTTCAGTCTGCTGCATATGGCTAACCAGTTCTCCCAGCGTGACTTATTGTACAGAGAGTCCTTTTCCTATTGCTTCTATTTGTCAGGATTGTAGAAGATCTGATAGCTGTGGGTGTGCAGACTTATTTCCGGGCTCTCTATTCTGTTCCATTTGTCTGTGTTTCTGTTTTTGTACCAGTGCCATTCTGCTTTGGTTACTGTAGCCCTCTAGTACAGTTTGATATGGAGTAATGTTTTGCCTCCAGCTTTCTTCTCTTTACTTAAAATTACCTTGGCTATTTGGACACCTCTTTGGGTCCATACGAAGTTTAAGATAGTTTTATTTTCTAGTTCTGTGCAGAATCTCAATAGTAGTTTAATAGAAATAACATTGAATCTATAAATTGCTTTGGCAATATGACCATTTTCACCATATTGATTCATCCTATCCATGAACATGGAATGTTTTTCCAATTTTTTGTGTCATCTCTGATTTCTTTGAGCAGCAATTTTTAGTTCTCCTTATAGACATCTTTCACCTTTGGGGTTAATTCTTTTCCTAGGTATTTTATATTTTTTTGTGGCAATTGTGAATGAGACAGAATTTCTGATTTGGCTTGCAGCTTGACTGTTGCTGGTGTTTAGGAATGCTAGTGATTTTTGCACACTGATTTGGTATACTGAGACTTTGCCAAAGTTATCCATTTAAGGAGCTTTTGGGCTGAGAGTGTGGGGTTTTCTAGATATAGGATTATGCCATCTGCAAACAGGGATAGTTTGACTTCCTCTCTTCCTATTTTGATGCCCTTCATTTCTGTCTCTTACCTGATTGCCCTGGACAGGACTTCCAGTACTATGCTTAATAGGAGTAGACAGGGCATCCTTGTCTTGTGTTGGGTTTCAAGGGGAAGGCTTCCAGTTTTTGTCCATTCAGTATAATGTTTTCTGTGGGTTTGTCATAGTTGGCTCTTATCATTTTGAGGTATTTTCTTCAATACCCAGTTTATTGATAATTTCTAACATAAAGTCATGTTGGATGTTATCTAAATGTTATTCTGCATCTATAAAGATAATCATGTTAGTTTTGCTTTAGTTCTGTTTATATGAGGAATCAAATGTATTGGTTTGCATGTGTTGAACCAAACTTGCATTCCAGGGGTGAAGCCTACTTCATCCTAGTGGATAAGCTTTTTGATGTGATGCTGGACTTGGTTTGCCCATATGTTGTTGAGGATTTTTGCATTGATACTCATCGAAGATATTGGCCCAAAGCTTTCTTTTTCTGTTATATCTGCCTGGTTTGGGTATCAGGATGATGCTGGCCTCATAGAATGAATTAGGGAGAATGCCCTCTTCTTCAATTTCTTGGAATAATTTCAGGAGGAATGATACTACCTCTTCTTTGTACATCTGGTAGAATTTAACTGTGAATCTGTCTGTTTATAACCTTTTTTTTTTTTCTTTTGCATGGCAGGCTATTCATTAGTGACTCAATTTCAAAGCTTACTATTGATATGCTCAGGGATTCAATTTCTTTCTGTTTCAGTATTGAGAGCCTGTATGTGTCCAGGAATTTATCCACTTCTTGTAGTTTTTCTAGTTTATGTGCATTGAGGTGTTCATAATATTTTCTGATGGTTGTTTGTATTTCTGTGGGGTCAGTGGTAATATCCCCTTTGTTGTTTCTGATTATATTCATGTGAATCTTCTCTCATTTCTTTTTCTATCAGTCTGGTTAGCAATCTATATGTTACATTATTTTTTTCAATAAACAGTTTCTGTATTCATTGATCTTTTGAATGTTTTTATGTATTCCAATCTCTGTCAGTTCAACTCTGATTTTGATTATCTCTTGTCTTATGCCAGCTTTGGGATTCATTTGCTCTTTGTTCTCTAGTTTATTTAGTTGTGATGTTAGGTGGTTAAACTGAGATCTTTATAACTCTTTAATGTGGGCATTTAGTGCTGTAAATTTGTCTCTTATTACTGCCTTAGTTGTGTCCCAGAGATACTGGTATGCTGTATCTTTGTCATCATTATTTTCAAAGAACTTATTGATTTCTGCCTTAATTTCATTATTTACCCAAACATCATTCAGGAGCAGGTTATTCAATTTCCATGTAATTGTACTGTTTGGAGTGAATTTCTTAGTCTTGATTTTTAAGTTAATTGCACTGTAGTCCAAGAGATTGTTTGTTATGAATTTAGTAATGTTTGCATTTGCTGAGGAGTGTTTTCCCTCTGATTATGTGATCAATTTTAGAGTATGTACCATATGGCAATGAGGAGAATGTATATTATGTTGTTTGCGGGTGGAGAGATAGGTATACATCAGGTCCATTTGTTCCAGTGCTGAGTTCTGGTCTTGAAGATCTTTGTTAATTTTCTGTCTCAATGATCTGTCTAATATTTTAAATGGGGTGTTAAAGTATCCCACTCTTGTTGTCTGGGAATTTAAGTCTCTTTGAAGGTCTCCAAAAACTTTCTCTATGAATCTGGGTGCTCCTGTGTTGGGGGAATATATATTTAAAATAGGTCTTCTTGTTGAATTAAACGCTTTACCATTATGTGATGTCCTGCTTGGTCTTTGTCTTTTTGTTGTTGTTGTTGTTGCTGTTGTTGTTGTTTTAATCTTTGTTGGTTTAAAGTCTGTTTTTTCTGAAACTAGGATTGCCACCTTTGCTTTTTTTCTGATTTCCATTTGCTTGGTAGATATTTCTCCATCCCTTTATTTTGAGGCTATGTGTTTCACTGCATGTGAGATGGGTTTCTGGAAGAAACCAGTGGATCTTTGTTCTTTATCCTACCAATCGATCTTGGTTCTTTATCCTGTTTACCACTCTGTGTCTTTTTTTAATTGGAGCATTCAGTACATCACCTCTCCGGCAAGGATATGGCGGAAATAACAGAAATAGAATTTGGAATATGGATAGGAACAAAGATTACTAAGCTATCAGAGTAAATTGAAATTCAATCTAAGGAAACTAAAAATCATAATGAAACAATGCAGGAGCTGACACACAAAATAGCCGGTATAGAAAAGTACATAATCGACCTGACAGAGCTGAAAAACACACTACAATAATTACAATAATTTCTTTTTCTTCTTCTTCTTCTTCTTTTTTTTTTTCGAGACAGAGTTTTGCTCTTGTCTCCCAGGCTAGAGTGCAATGGAACAATCTCGGCTCACTGCAACCTCCGCCTCCTGTATTCAAGCGATTCTTCTGCCTCAGTTTCTTGAGTAGCTGGGATTACAGGCACCTGCCACCACGCCCGCCTAATGTTTGCATTTTTAGTGGAGACAGGGTTTCTCCATGTTGTCCAGGCTGGTCTCAAACTCCTGACCTCAATTGATCCACTGTCCTCAGTCTCCCAAAGTGCTGGGATTACAGGCATGAACCACCATGCTCAGCCACAATAATTTCATAATACAATCATAATAGCAGAATGAACAAAACACAGGAAAGAATCTCAGAACTTTAAGATTGGCTTTCTGAAATAAGACAGTGTACTAGTCAATTTTTATCCTGCTGATAAAGACATACCTGAGACTGGGCAATTTACAAAAGAAAGAAGTTTAATGGACTTACAGTTCCACGTGGCTAGGGAGAACTCACAAGCATGGCAGAGGCAAAAGGCACTTCTTACATGGTGGTGGCAAGAGAGAATGAGAGACAAGTGAAAGAGTTTTCCCCTTATAAAACCATCAGAACTCGTGAGACTTATTCACTACCACAAGAACAGTATGAGAGAATCTGTCCCCATTATTCAATTCTCTCCCACCAAGTCCATCACACAACATATGGGAATTATGGGAGTACAATTCAAGATGAGATTTGGGTGGGGACACAGAGCCAAACCATATCAGACAGTCAGAACAGAATAGAGAAAAGTGAAATAAATGGAATGAAGAAAACCTCCTAGAAATATGGGATTGTGTTAAGAGAGCAAATCTATGACCCTTTGGTGTCCCTGAAAGAGATGAGGAGAATGAAAGCAACTTGGAAAGCACATTTTGGGAGATCATCTATGAGCATTTCCCCAACGCAGATAGAGAGACCAACATTCAAATTCAAGAAATTCAGGGAGCCCCAGTAAGATACTTCATAAAAATATCATCCTGAAGACATATAACCATCAGATACTCCAAGGTCAAAATGAAAGAAAAAATGTTAAAAGTTACTAGAAAGGGAAAGGTCAGGTTACCTACAAATGGAAGCCCATCAGACTAACATCAGACCTCTCAGCAGAAACACTCTTAGCCAGAAGAGATTGGGAGCCAATATTCAAAATTGTTAAAGAAACAAAATTCCAAACCAGAATTTCATATCTTGCCAAAGTAAGCTTCATAAGCAAAGGAGAAATAATATCCTTTTCAGACAAGCAAGTGCTGAGGAAATTCATTACCAGCAGACCTGCCTTACAAGAACTTCTGAAGGAAGCATTACCAATGGGAAGGAAAGACAATTACCAGCCACTACAAAAGCACGCTTAAGTACACAGAGCAGTGACACTATAAAATGACTACATAAACAAATCTGCAAAATTACAAGCTAAAATCATAATGACAGCGTCAAATCCACATGTATCAACACTAAACTTGAATGTAAATGCTCCCAATTAAAAGATATTGAATATATAAATTACTTTAACAAAATGCATATTTTATAATGCTTGTTCTTGAAAATTATATGTCTGTATTTGTTTACATCTCAATTTATACTATCTTATAGATATACTTTTTTCTCTAAAGTTCTTAGAGATATTTTTACATATATATAATACATTTCTTGTTATTGTTTTTGTTTTATATTAATTAGTAAGGTGTTTTTGAAGCAAAATTACTTATGACTGATAAACATTTGAAACTTACTATATATGTTAGCAAAAACTTCTTTTTGTTTATAAGCAAAATGTTGCTTCCTAAAAAATATTGTATTTCTATAATCTTTTTATTAATTAGAAATTGTTTTATATTTATTTCCAAATATTTTAAGGGCTTTGTGTTTTAAAACTCTCCTTTTAAAATAATTTAATGTATTTTCTAAGAAGGGGTGTGTGTGTGTGTGTGTGTGTATGTGTGTAAATCTGTCACTGCCCAAAGTAAAAATGAACTATTATATCTTTTTATTTGAAACAGGATTATACTGTTTAATAATACTCTGGATATGTCTTTAAATGTGCCTATACATGCACACATATATACTCACATCAAACAAGAATGAGAAAATTAAATAATAATGATTTTGTTTACAAATAGTTATTGCCATGTAAGTCTTGATCTCATGTTGGGATGTCAAAATAAAACATGGCATATTGGTTGACAACAAGCCCATTTAATTCTAACTCTGTCGAATAGCAATAATAGAGTAGGAATATTCAAATGAATCTGAGCCGTAATGTTTAACAAATTTAAGTAGAACTTTTAGCACATCAGTACTTACTTAATTATCGTATTACTGTTGTTATAATTAACGTGATTGTTTTCTACTGAACATTGATCTTCCACTTTTAATGCTATTTTTTTCCTCTGTTTACCTGAGAAAAAGTTATAAAAGTCAAAAATCTCTTTTGCCTGAAAAGGACAAAATGAAACTTTATAACCCTAATGTATCAGTGCTGCTAAAATACATAAACTCTTCTCTGCTCATAAGCTTGAACACTTCGGCTAAAAGAAAAGTTAAAGCACTGAGTTGTATCTCTCATTCATGAGATGCCAAGGAATCATGGGAATCTTGCCAAATTCCAGATGGCATACTGCAAATAATGAGTGCAGTCATATTTACTACCATTGATGATTTTCAAGTGAGAAGGCATACCCTGTATTGGAATATAAATACTTTTAAAAAAACATAAAATGTTCAATATTATTGTGGAAAGATAATAAAAAATTAAAACAAACATTAATCTCCTCCTTGGTGTTGAAGTTACAATGCTGAAATAGACAACTAGATAAGTAGTGCTCTCCTATTCAAGGGATCCCATTAAATTAAAACATATTTAAAAGCCATGGAATAAATTAATTTTTCATTATGTTGATTTAATGTGGGTACATTTTCCATAGATCACACATACGCAAATAAAAATTTGGGGAAAAATTTTAAAATGTGAGTATTGCTGAGAAGTGTTTTACGGTTTATTTTCTTTATGCCTGTTTTGCTGAAATCTTTATTCCATAATTTTCTTACAAGTTACTATTTAGATTATTTAATGCATAATATCAGCATGTCAAAATAATTATTAGGTTGGTGCAAAAGTAATTGCATTTTGGCCATTTCTTTCGATGGCAAAAACCTCAATTACATTGCAAGATATTTACCATGTCTTTTTCAAAATATATATTGTGTGTATGTGTGTATCTCTGTGGGTGCTTATTTTATTACTTTAGATTTTTCTATCCATCTTATATGTAATACTAATGAGGTGCTTCTTTCCTCTCAAACTGAATGCAATACTTATATACAGATCTCATTAAACAATTATTACCTCATGATTTTAAATAGATTCACATGCCAGCAAAGAAAAGCATCTCTCAGTTTCCAGATACGTTTTAACTCTTAGATTCTGAGATTTGTCTTACTCTAAAATGGTCAAAATGTAAATGAAGTACTTTCAATATCATTACTCAGAGCATAAATGTAATGAATCTTATCTAGAACTGACTAACCTGAATGGTGACCTTTTGGAGACATTTATTTATATATACACATATATATGTACATATATACATATGTATATATGGATATATGTTTATTCATTTAGGTATATGCATATATGCATATTTAACATTCCTATGTATACACTTTATACATATACAGACATATATGCATATATAATATTCATATTTCATAAATACTTTTAAAAAATGTTAGCATACCATGCTCCATGACTGACTGATACAGTAGACCCCAAATTACTTTTTTTGCAGCAATTTTCCCTGTTTATTTATCTACAGAAAACAGCTCAGAGGCAAATTTAGCAAAGACAGTTTAATGGGTGAATTCTATGCCCCCCAAGCAGTTCTTATGTCAGTCTTCACATTATAAAGCCACGACTTATGTGAAGGCCATTGAGATTTCTACTGTTAGAATAGTAATTTGTTTCAGGGCAGAATGACTAGGAATTCTTATATAATCTGTGAGCTATGGCAGCAATAATAGGAAAACATTCACATGGTCCATTTACAAGATGAGATTGCATGAAGTCCATCTGATTACATATAAGTGGTTATTAGAATAGGTTCTCAAATAAGAGTCATAAGAGAGCTACAAATTTTTCAGCCATCTATTTTCAAGTCATTTTATGAGAATTGTAGTTTCATGCATATTGGGCACTTCATTGTCATTGAATGTGGAACAAAAATTAATGGCACATTCACCGGCCAGTTACAGGCTTCTTGGTTCAAGTGTCAATGCAGGCTGTACTATTATAGTAACAAAGAAATATTAGAACAGGAAAATAGCTGTTGATAACAACCACTTTCTTTTTGACTCTATAAAATAAGAATGTTAATTCACTACATATATCAGAAGCTCTTATGAAGTTCTAAAGACAGACATGTTTTGTTATAAGAAAGGCATGCTGTAATTTATCAGTACAAAGCCTCAAAGTGTGTAAGCCCTTGGGTGGTTGAAAAAGAAAACTGTAAACGTGCACTTACAAAACTAGTCAAAGTATTCATGTAGAGAGACAAATTTAAAAGAACATTGTTTTTGTCATGCCAAGACACAAATATCTACATTCCTTAGAATATGTTTGCTTATTCATTCATTCTGTTTCAAGACCTCTCTCCCCCACAGAGATCCAAAGGCAAAGTGAACTCACAGAGAGTGACTCCTGAAACAGTGAGAACTCCTGTGGTTTGAAAAAGGCTTCCAGTTGGCCTGAGTAAGGCACTACTGAAAATTATTACCTGAAAGTGTAGGTTGAAGAATCAACTGTAAGCTTTCAGAATTCCATTGTAAAAAAAAAAAATTTCTTAAGGTTGTATTTATCGATTTTTATTCATGTGTTTATTATAATTTTTGATTTTGGGCATTACATAGTAGGTGTATATGTTAATGGAGTACATGAGATATTTTGATATAAGCATACAATATGTAATAATCACATCAAGGTAAATTGGGTATTCCATCATGTCAGGTATTTATCATTTGTTTGTGTTACAAACATTCTCATTCTACTCTTTGAGTTATTTTTAAATGTACAATAAATTATTGTTGACTGTAGGCATGCTATTGTGATATCAAATACTAGATCTTATTCATTCTTACTATATTTTTGTACTCAATAACCATCCCCAATACCTGTTCCCCCATACTACCTTTCCCATCCTCTGGTAACCATTGTTTTACTCTCTATCTCCATGAGTTCAACTGGCTTAATTTTTAGCTCCCGGACATAAGTGAGACCATGTGGTTTGCCTTTCTATGTCTGGCTTTACTTAGGCGTTAATATTAACCAAAAGCTTCCACTAAATGTATGAAATTAAGTTTTAGTAGTTTAAAAATGCATAAACACATCAAGGTGTAGTTCCTTCAACAAAATGTGATGTGAAGGGAATAATTGGTTAAATATTTTATAAATTTATGTTTCTTTACTGATACATTTTTGAAAACATTTATATCAATTACCTATTCAAGATAAAAGTTATACATTCAGTTTACTTATGGCCTGAATTATTAACACCAAAACTGCATTTTAGTTACATAACTGAACCAATAAGCCTTCAAATTGTTAAGATGGAAGGAAACAAGAAAGTTCATTTTAAAAATATCTTCTAAATAAACATCTAAAGCAATCGGAATCAATAGAGAGAATAAATTCAATACAGAGGGTAAAAAATGTACAGGGTTCTGGAATATTTACTTCAAACACCAATAGAAGATTGATATGAAAATGACAAGTGGTTAATCTAAATTAAAATCCTGAAAGCCAAAAATTTTAGAGACAAATAGAAAGCAAATATTTTGCTACTTTTGCAGCTGCTAGGAAAAACAACAACAACAACGAACACTTTTCTAGAACCCAAACAGAAAAATATATTTTTTTCCATCTATGGCGATTTGTGTCCTCTCAAAAAATAATATAATAGAACAGATAAGTTATTTTCTTAGAGCTAGAATATATCTCAAGTTTTCATCTAGACAATCCTTCATAATTTTGGTAGATTAAGTATATCTTCCTTGCTTCCACAGAGGAAATAATCAACATTCAGAAAGGCCAGCTAGCCTATCTAGTCACTAAGTGGAATTTTCCTGGGATCAAAAGATATGTATTATTTCTTTAATGTGCTCAGAGACAAGAAAGGTGAATTAAAATAAATTTTGCATTATAATTGTTTTTTAAAAATCTCATTATTTAAAAAATCAATTTTCTTCTTCCTCTTTTTCTGTGATATATATTTAATGTTACTTTTAAATAGCTTAGTTCAAAATTTAAAAGTTCATATGTACTCTAGGTACATATTTTAGGTACGTACTTTAGGTACCTGTATTTAGATAGTCCTAAATTTGCACATAATTATATGCATTTGATAAATGTCCAGTTAAAATAAATTATAATTAAATAATTAGCATGCACAATCAAGTTCAGAAATATAAATGACCTCTCAAAATATAAGTAAATATTTTGCAGTATAAAAAATATCAAGAAGAAACTCCTTTGCTTATGTTACTTTTCCACTAAAATCTATAGATGACTAATACATAGACAAAATTCATGAATTTTCTAATATCATAATCGATTTATACAAACCTTTTGGCAAAAAGTGTTATATAAACCTTTTGGCAAAAAAGTTTTATATAAACATTTTTGGCAAATATATTAGATGATTAAATTACTTACTCCTCTGCATATCTCTGTGATGATATAGAAATTGTTTTTTTCTATAACAAATCAATCAAATCCAATATCTAATATATTAACAACTTTGAAAATATATTTTCTATGGAAAACATAACTTAAGACCAGCTTACCTAGCGGACTCCCTTGAAATTAGTCCTACAATGGGAAAGTTACCCGTTCCATATTTTACAAGTATACTGAAGCAGGCACAAAGAAAAGATGGTCTTATTTTACCAATTGTTGAATAAAAATGGAAACTACTTTTTTACTTAAGCTATCCCTTTTTATATCTTTAAAATTGAGTAGCATTCTGTTTTAAGTACAATAATCACTCCTTTTTTTTTAGTATAATAATCAACATAGTAAATACCTGATAGTATCTAGATGAATTTGAAAACTGGTAATTTTTGTACCTATAGAAAATTTAGCACAGATTAAATTATAAATGAACATACTATTTCTTTGTCCCAATTAATTTAGAATTTCTTATTGTAGGAAAAAAATTTAGTTCCCTTAAACTTTCTTTGCTTTTTCAACGAGGACTTGGTAGACAATTGTTACCAATTTTTTATTATTATATAATATACAAATTATGTGTGTATAATATGTCTGAAAGTTGTAACACTTTCAATTTAAGCTTTGTTATGTAAAAAACCTAACATTAACCACTCCCATGTTCTTGACAAAAAAAAAAAAAAAAGAAGACAAACAAATTGAAAAATCAATGAATTTTCTTGGGCACATCAGATAATTGAGGTCACACAGAATCCCCTTAATCTCCAAAACTGGAGCAATATGTTACAACAAATAATCATAGCTGAGATCATGTGACATGTGGAAAACATTTATTATAAGGCTACCATAATCTAGATAATATGGTATTGGTGAAGCATAGACATACGGATCAATGGGACAGAGTACATGGCTCACATAAATAAGGTGAACTGATCTTTCAGAAAAGATCAAGGCAATTCAATGAGAAAAGATAGAAGATTTAGCAATAGTGCTATAAAATTGTAAATTTTTCCACATGCAAAAAATTAAACTTTTTTATATACAAAGCTATGAATCTCAACATCGTCCTTAAACCTCTTGTAAAACTGAACAAAGATTAGATCATAGAACAAAATGTAAAATGACAAAATATAAAACTTCCAAAAGAAAACAGGAGAAAGCCAAGTTGACCACAGATTTGGTGACAAGTTTTAGATATAACAGCAAAACAAAGTAATTACAGAAAAATACGTTGGATATTTTAAAATTAAAAACTTCTGCTCTGTGAAAGATACTGTTAAGAGAATTTGAAGACAAGTCACTCACTTGGAGAAAATATATGAAAAACCTACGTATGATAAAATAATTGCATTTAAATTATACAAAGAATGCTAAAATGCAACAATGAGGAAAAAAGTCCAAATTTAAAAATAGGTAAAAGCTGTAAACATACTTTATCAAAGAAAATAATCGTGAAAAGATGCTCAATACCATTTGACATTAGATAAAATTACATTGTTGCAAATGAAAGCAACAATAAGCTAGTACTACACACTGATTTAAAACATCAAAATCCAAAGACTAACAACACTAAATGTTGGTGATGATGTGGAACAACAGGAACTCTCTTTCACTGCTGGTAGGACTGTCAGATGGCACAACCCCTTTGGAAAACATTTTGAAGATTTCTTGTAAAGCTAAACATAGCTGAAGAGGAGATCCGACAGTCATGTTCCTAGATATTAACCGATTTGAAAATGTACGTCTATACAAAACCTGATATTTATAACACTTTTATTCATAATCACTGCAAATGAGAAGAATCCCAAATATTTTAATAAGTGAATGAATATACAAATTGTATTGTTCATATGCAGGAGTATGAATGAATACACAAATTGTATGTTCATATACAGGAGAATTATTCAGCAATGAAGTGAAGTGAGTTATCAAGCCATAAAAAGACCTGAGTGAACCTAAAATGAATATTGTCAAGTGAAACAAGTCAATGTAAAAATAAAAAAGACTACACGTACTACGATTGCAATTATATGACATTCTGAAAAAGGTAAAAGTTAAAAAAAAAAAACTCTAAAAATATCAGTTATACAAAACAAATAACCATGAGTTCATGTTGTTATAATAAGAGATCAAATGAAATTAATAATTGGAGAAGATACACATCTCCTGTGTAGCTGAATTCTAAATAACGTAGACACTTCCTCCAATGAAAGGGAGAACAAATCCCTAGTTCTTAAGTGTAGGCTATGCATAGTGGTTTCAAAGAGTACAATATAAAAAGAGTTAAAAAATGTAACTTTGTAGTGGAGAAACCCGACAAACACTAGCTTAAACATGCCATCAAGGTTAACATCAGTGCTGAAAAACCTACTGATAATATATACCCTTCATATGAAGTGATGAAAACACTCTTACAACTGGTCCTCCTCTCCAAAACCTGTAACTCCAGTCAAACCCTGAGAAAAACAATAGATTCTGTAGAGAGGTATCCTACAAAATATTTTACTACTCCTCAGAATATCACTTCTCACCACCCTCAAGGTCATCAAAAACAAAGACAGTCTAAAAAACTGTCACAGCCAAGAGAAACTGAAATAAACATGACAACTCAGTGGAATTGTTAACCTAAATGAGATACCGTAAAAGGAGAAGAACATTATTTATAAATGGAGGAAATCAGAATAAATGATGGGCTTTAGTTAACAAGGATGTATCAGTATCAGTCTATTATTTGTAATAAATAAATTAATCATTCTTATATAAGTTGTGGATAATAGGGAATATTAGGTTCAAGACATACAGGAATGTTTTGCACTACCTTCCCAATTTTTCTACAAATTCAAAACTTTAATGTAAATGTGTTTAAAAATAAATCCATTATCTTCATCAAATTCTTCTCAGAGACTTGGTCAAGTTTTCAGCTAGCTAATAAATATATGTAAGATTATAAAGGCATGCATACATTATTGTTAAGTCAGAGCGTTTATTCAAAGAAATGCAGCACTTTTTGTTGTTGTTTTCTTTTGCTCTTGCCACAATAGCTATAACATGTAGGCTTATTCTGCTCTGCTACTAGCCTCATTCTCTGCTACATGTGCATGCTCACATTCTTCTAATTAGAATCACTAGCTTAAAAAGAAGGTCCACAATTGTAAGAAATGTATGTGATACAGAGATGTCAGAAATCTCATACAGTGTGTGAATAAATATCAGGTGCTTTTGAAATAGGTTTGCCAAGATATATCAACGAATGAACTTAAATAAGGATGGAACAAATAGCTGCTTTAGGGCTAATCTTCAGGTGTTTATATATTAGGTTGTGTTCTTTGTTACATATTTTCTGCCCTAGAGCCACAAATTACTGTCCCTTTGTAGAACTTTCCTGTTTCGTCAACAGAAAATCCCTGTCCTATATTTCTAAAGCTGTCTTCTTTTTCATTCATTACCAGAGGATGAAGTGAAAAATAGAAAGGAAACTTTATATTTACTATTGTCATTATTTAGAAATTGACAGTATATTTTTAATTTTGAGAATAATTAATGATACGTTAGTTTTTGCCTTCAGTTACAGGTATACATTTATCTGTGGGATTAAATTATAAAAGCGACTTTTTTCTTAAGTACAATCAACAATACATAATGTTTAATCTTAAAAATAAAAAACAACCCATAAATCTGTGTAGGACAAATTCAGATACCCAATGTTTTGATTTCAACTTGCTCTTTTACAAAACCCAAGGTGATTAGTGTCACTCTCAGTCAGAGCAAGCTGTAGCCGTCTGAAGATTTTGGTTTCACAGAAAATCAATAAGTTAGTTTTGTCAACAAATTTTATTTTATATATTTTATTTTTTATCTCGTCACTCTCAGTCAGAGTGAGCTGTAGCAGTACAAAGATTTTGGTTTCACAGAAAATCAGTAAGTCAGTTTTTTCAACAAATTTTCTTTTTTTTTAATCTTTGTTTATTGATAAAGTGATTCATTATTATTTTTGAAAAAATTCTAAAATGTTCTGTGTACCTGTTAATGTAGGTTAGGTCATCCAAAAGACAAAGCAAACCGTCAACATTAAGTCATGGGCTAGGATTATACAAATGAGAATAAATACAAGGCTTATGGTACTTGTTAGGTAAATACAACCAAACTAAACTGTACTTCAAGATTGTTTATATAAAAGTGTATTAAAGCTCACTTTAAAATAATTTCCATCTTTTCTATTAAACAGGCATAGACTCATTTGCACTCATGTACAAAATATACCTAATAGTTTTCTTTATTTTTAAATACAAGTACAATTCCTTGCTTCTTTCTGCAATCCAACAAAATAATATAGAATGAAGTCATTAGAAAAATATGAATCTTTCTGAATCTATATTTTTAATTTAAATCGGAAAATATAGTTTAGATCATAGGAAACATGGATCTCAGACATATATTATCTGTTTCTAACAGATTATTAGATACAGTCTTTGTTTTGGCTGAAACACAAAAATATTACTTTCTTAATAACAGATTAGTTAAAAATACTTTCCACTGATAGCAGTGCTAGTCCCTAGAACAAAAGGTAAACAAACCTCATTTGTAAGTTACTGCTATTCAATCAATGCCTGGAATATGTAGATCCTAAATCTAAGCCCTTAATATACATCTGCTTTAGCGATAACCCTTAAATGGTCCTGTAAACATAGTCCAAATCTGCTTTCTAATAGAAATACAATTCAAGTAAACATTGCATATTTGATTTAAACCACCTTACAGTTAAATTAACTCATAACACATTGACTATGTGTAAAAATAGTTTTTAAAAAATCATTCTTATGCAAAGATGAAAAGAAACTTTGTAAACTTGTTCATTTAAAATAACTAATGTTCTGCAGCTGCTCTTTGGTTTGGCATAGTTTCAGGTACTAAATATTTAAGTAAATTTATTCCCAGGTAAACTAAGTCTCCTGTCTAATTTGTTTTTAATGGCAATGGCAAGACCTGAACTTCAACTTTATTTTTCTTAAGTGTCATCACAAATGTTCAAGTGTTTGAAGGAACAAAGATAGTACTTATAAAATTTTACAGGGCTTCATTTTTATTTTTCTCCCAAAATAGTTGATAGCAATAATCAATACCAATTGAGACACCAAAGAGGCAACTTCTCCCTGTTTCCCACACCACTTATAGGCCCTTGCTAGAATGGTCATTAATACGTATGAATAAGTTCAGCTAAATATTATTTGGAATGTGACAACATGCTGGCTGTAAATTAAATCAAAAATAAATAATTCAAAGGCCTTAACTGAAAATGTCCTAAAAGATATTTGCTGTGCTATTAAAGATGATGTTAAATAACAAAAATTAAAAGAACTGAGAAAGACTACAATACCACGAAAGTGCATAGTAATGAAGAAAAAAATGAAGCTTCCTCGGCTGTTTGTAAGGTGCATGCAACTCTTTTGATCTGAATGTAGAAATACTCACAAAAAGTACCAGAAAAACATTTCTGAAAATAGTCAAGTATGTTTAAACATTTATCTCCTTATACTATGTAAACCGCTAAGCTGAAGTTATGTTCTTTAGTTGGTAACTGATTTATTTTTATGTATTTATTTATTTTAGATGGAGTTTCACTTTTGGCGTCCACGTTGAAGCGCAGTGGCACAATTTTGGCTCACGGCAACCTCCACTTCCTGGGTTCAAGCAACTCTCCCGCTTCTGCCTCCCAAGCAGCTGGGACCACAGGCGTGTGCCACCATGCCTGGACATTTTTTTATTTTGTTTTTCAGGTTTTTGTTTTGTATTTTTTAATAGAGATGGGGTTCTGCCATCCTGGCCAGGCTAGTCTCAAACCCCTGACCCCAGGTGATCCACCAGCCTCAGTCTCTCAGAGTGCTCGGATCACAAGCATGAGCCACCATGCCCAGCAACAATTGGTATCTCTTAACTCTCATTCTACTTTTCTAGACTCAAGACTATTAAGACTAAGGAGTTGAAACAAAGGTAGAAGAATCCATTCTATAGTATTCCAAACTATGTTTTCAAAGTTAACTCATTCCTTTGGTTCAAAGAGGAAAAAAAGTTACCTCCTTTTAAAATCTAACATTAGTATGGCTGATGGAAATTAGACCAGTCTTTCAAATTATAAATCTACAGTAGCAACCGTAAAATTTATGCTGTAGTAGGAAATAATAGAGCTATCCCTCATGTATTGTTTAGCATATAGAAGGTACTCCAAAAAATGTAGTGGGGCTGGGCGTGGTGGCTCACGCCTGCAATCCCAGCACCCCGGGAGACCGAGGCAGGTGGACCACCCGAGGCCAGGAGTTCAAGACCAGTCCAGCCAACACGGCAAAACCTTGTCTCTACCAAAAATGTAAAAATTAGCTGGGCATGGTGGCATGAGCTGGCAATCCCAGCCCCTCGGGAGGCCGAGGCAGGAGAATCTCTCAAACCCAGGAGGCGGAGACTGCAGCGACCAGAGATAGAGCCACTACACTCCAGGCCAGGAGACAGAGCAAGACTCTGTCCAAAAAAACAACAAAAAAAAAATTATTGGGTGAATGAAAAGTGATTTTGCAAAATTAGGCATCGCAGAATGTTAGAAGTCATCCAGTCCAACTCATTCATAACACACCCTCCCCTGCAGTCCCATTTTACAGACAAGAAACTCCAACCTGTACTACTCACAGATACTGCTAAGATTCATCTCCACCTCACTAACTGGAAGCAATCAGTTATTTTGTAGTGTGTGTGTGTCTAACTAAAAAGTATACATGAGGAATAACATTTCTACATTGCTTATTCTGTACTTTTCTTTGAAGTTAATGCAACAACTCCTGTGACTTAGATTAGATTTTAAAAGGAAAAAGGAGAAATGCATCTAGTTCTAAAGGGGTTGGTTGCTTTTAGGAAGTCAGACTTAAGATTGTGCATCTAAGAGTAGAATCCACTTCTCAGAGACTGGGGATGTTAAATAATTACTCAGGTTAGAATAACTAACTGACAGCCAGGAGGAAAACTTATCCTAAAGTTATTTATTATTATTATTATTATTATTATTATTATTATTATTATTGTCTAGTTTGAATTGCATTTTAAGTCACTGTTTAAGCTGTTGCAGAAATACTATAAAAGTTTCAAAGTAATTTTTGGTCATTACCTACACTGAAATTTGAAAGTCACGTCAACAGCATACTTTATTCTAACTACCATTAAAACTCAAACGACTTTTTTAACAGATTACAATAGTCCTCTTATCTTTTCTTCTGAACACTTACACCTCTTCCCACTGTGTCCAGTATTTCTCCAGTACATGTACCTCTGTGTTTCTCTGCCCATGTACATACCCCTGAAAGTTCAACCAAAAAAGTCATAGAAAGCAGAGAGAAACCAAAATATTTCTTACACTGCCAAGTTCCCTAGTTCCCTTTAAGTCTTGAGTACCTGCTCCACTACATGGTTGTATTAATGCTTATAACTAAGCTTTCGATGAATTAGACCAAAGTGTTCTATGTTCTAAATGATATTTAGATATCTGAATCCTTCTGTTAGAGCCAACAATAAAAATGTTATTTAAAATGTTGAAAAGTATAAAATAGTGATTATAAGTTAGCAAATACCCAGTTTAAAAAAGCAGTTTTCCTTATACAGTACAAGCAATGGTAATTTGGATATTATTCACTTTCAGCCACCATTTGCTCTAGATGTATTTTACTTAAGACAAGTTTTTAAGCTTGTGTTTTTGGAGTGAAAATTTACATGGGTACTCACAATTCTAATAATGTAATTCAGGTATCAGAAAATACATATACATGTTAAAATGTGATGATAGCTCATTACTCTAGCATCTCATAACAGGTAAGTATTTTTTCCAGAATAACATTAAGTCACTTTTGTAGCTGTAAGTCAATGCTGCACAAATCGGCACTTAAGAGTAAGGCATCGTCTTGCTCTGGAGTAGTGCCTCTGTGGATCCCAGGAACTGTACAAAGGTTTAGTTTTTTTAAAAAATATAACTTCTCTTATACTTCAATTATTTCATTCCATTCATCATTTTCTTGCGAATGAAATTGAAAATATCAGTCTATAATGTTTTCATACACCTGGTATGACAATGCCTTCTTCAGCTCCATTCTCTAGCCACTGAGTGAAAAATTCACTGTCCAACAAGAGGTTTTTGGATTCACTAAGCTGTTTGAAAGGAAAAGGCTGATTTGAGCCACTTCTGGCATACTCTTTCTGGTTTGTAACAGAAGCTTGTTCTGGATCCACCCACATAAGGCAAGTTGGAAACTGCAACCATCAGCCAGCCTTGAAAATATTGGAAGTAGCCAATATTTCTTTTCATCACCAAAGACTTGCCTCCAATTTTTATTGTATCTAAGAGAGAAACCATTTACATTAGGTCCATATGAAAATATGGGTGCACAGAATGATTCTATTATTGTTCTATTTTTTTTCCAACTAGCCAGCAGTGGTAGCTGAAAAGTGAGAGGACGCTGATGAAGAACATTGCAGACACAAAGAAAAGAAAAAGGACATGGAATTTTGCACGTGGATCTGTCAGTTCATTCCTCCAAAATTTTATGAAGTACTCTAAAACTGTTGCAGCCATGAAAAGGCAATATAATAGAGAATACAATAAAAACAGCAGGAATAATTTGTAATTAGAAAATCCAGCACAGTTATTCACCCAAAGACAGTAATGATCCATCTTAAGAATACATGAGTCACATGCTGAGCAGTGATGAGCCCGATCAGGTTTAATCAGCTGACATTTTTCACAGTATCTGATAGTTTTTGAAACTGACGTGGTGTAGATAGGTAAAGCTCTTGCTGCTCTTCTCAAAATTTCTTGTTGTCTTTCTTGGCTGAATTCTTTTCCATAGCGTTCCTTTTCAGAATTGGACAAGTAGAACTCTTCGGAGGGGGAAGCGGGAGATACGAAGATTGTCATCCATTACTACCATACAAACATAACAAAGAACAGATGGAAAGCCACAAGGGAAAACACGGTCTTTCCATTTTCTTCATCTTCAAAAATAGTAAACAAGCATAGCTCCACCACGAACGCGTAGTGGGACCAAATGACCATGAAGGTGAGGAAGAGCACCGGCACCCAGCCCATGATGCATTGGCAGCAGCCAGAGAGCGTCCAGGGCGCCATGTTTGTCTGGTGGCTGCAGAGCCCCGCATCCCATCATTCTGGGGAGCGTAGGAGTCCCGGCGGGGCGGCAACTCAAACGCTCTGGGCTGCTCCTGGCCCAGCTACCCTGCCTCCGAGGCAGGGATTCTGGGAGCAAAAGTCCTAGGAGCCACCGGGCCTCCTCCCCTCCAGGCGCCGGGCCAGGTCCTGCCCCCACCCCACATACCGCCGCCCCCCTCCCCACATACCGCCGCCCCCCTCCCCAGCGTCAGTCCCCAACCGCCCACCCTGGACCGCTAGCCCTGGGCCAACTGCTCTGGGCCTCAAGCAGCCCCTGGTCTCCGCACCCTCAGGGGGCAACAATTTTCTTTTTAAAATAAAAATTACATTATTGTATTCTGCACCTTTGTTATGTACCTGAAAGTATCAAACTGGTGAGAATGTCAGTTCTTTTATTATTATTATTATACTTTAAGTTCTAGGGTACATTTGCACAAGTGCAGGTTTGTTATATATGTATGCATGTGCCATGTTGCTGTGCTGTACCCCTTAACTCGTCATTTACATTAGGTATATCTCCTAATGCTATCCCCCCATCCACTCCCACCCCATGACAGGCCCCAATGTGTGATGTTCCCCACCCTGTTAACAAGTGTTGTCATTGTTCAGTTCCCACCTATGAATGAGAACATGCGGTGTTTGGTTTTCTGTCCTTGCCACAGTTTTCTCAGAATGATGGTTTCCAGCTGCATCCATGTCCCTACAAAGGACATGAATTCATCCTTTTTTATGGTTGCATAGTATTCCATGGTGTGTATGTGCCACATTTTCTTAATCCAGTCTATCATTGATGGACATCTGGGTTGGTTCCAAGTCTTTGCTATTGTGAATAGTGCCGCAATAAACGTATGTGTGCATGTGTCTTTATAGCAGCATGATTTGAAATCCTTTGGGTATATGCCCAGTAATGGGATGGCTGGGTCAAATGATATTTATAGTTCTAGATCCTTGAGGAATCACCACACTGTCTTCCACAATGGTTGAACTAGTTTACAGTCCCCCCAACAGTGTAAAAGTGTTCCTATTTCTCCACATCCTCTCCAGTACTTGTTGTTTCCTGACTTTTTAATGATCACCATTCTAACTGGTGTAAGATGGTATCTCACTGTGGTTTTGATTTGCATTTCTCTGATGGCCAGTGATGATGAGCATTTTTTCATGTGTCTGCCGGCTGCATAAATGTCTTCTTTTGAGAAGTGTCCATTCATATCATTTGCCCACTTTTTGATGGGGTTGTTTGATTTTTTCTTGTAAATTTGTTTAAGTTCTTTGTAGATTCTGGATATTAGCCCTTTGTCAGATGAGTAAATTGCAAAAATTTTCTCCCATTCTGTAGGTTGCCTGTTCACTCTGATGGTAGTTTCTTTTGTTGTGCAGAAACTCTTTAGTTTAGTTAGATCCCATTTGCCAATTTTGGCTTTTGTTGCCGTTGCTTTTGGTGTTTTAGTCATGAAGTCCTTGCCCATGCCTATGCCCTGAATGGTATTGCCTAGGTTTTCTTCTAGGGTTTTTATGCTTTTCGGTCTGACATTTAAGTCTTTAATCCATCTTGAATTAATTTTTGTATAAGGTGTAAGGAAGGATCCAGTTTCGGCTTTCTACATATGGTTAGTCAGTTTTCCCAGCACCATTTATTAAATAGGGAATCGTTTCCCCATTTATTGTTTTTGTCAAGTTTGCCAAAGATCAGATGGTTGTATATAGTGTATATAGAAATATATGTATTCATATTATATTAATATCTATAAAACGTTATATGTGTTGAGTCTAATGTTCTGTGAAATAGACATATAAAACAGAATATATATACCTAATAATTCAAAAGTTTACTTGGGGTTGCATTATCTTCTAGATCAGATTAGAGAAAGCAAGCAATTAAAAATTATGTTCTGTTATGAAAATTGTGAGATATATTTACTAGTCTGCCTGAGATAGTTTAGCTTTATGCCTGATGTTTATATAATTGATAGTTTTGAAAATGGCAGGAGACAAATTTCTAGGCTGATAGGGGTGGGTCCTCATGAAACCAGACCTTCAAACCAAAGACAATTTAAAGCCTGAAAACTGAGCTGCCAGTTCCAGGTAGAGTGCATGCCCGGAGTGAAAACTTCGTTGATGCCTTTTAGCCCATCAAATGGTGCTTTATCTAGGAATGCTTATGGACCAATCAGCAGCCTCGCCCCCATTCTGAGCACATAAAAACCCCTGGACTCAGCCCCACGTGGAGCTTCCTGCTTTCAATCCCCCTCTCACAGAGACGGCTAACCAGTTAGGGTCTCCTCTTATTGTGGAGAGCGTTTTTGTCACTCAATAAAATTCTTTGTCTCCTTGCTCACTCTCTGGTGTCCGCATAGTTCATTCTTCTTGGACACAAGAGCCTGAAACCCACTCAATGGCAGTTGCAAAAGAAGCTGTAACACCTTAACCCTTCTTCACACTCACTGAGCACTGGGAGAGTAAAAGCCTCTGGGTACCACATGCTCTCGTTCACTGGACTATAGGCGTGAAAAGTTGTGACCCCTTTGTGAGCCCAGACCTGGGGACTCTCTAAGCCAGAGCTACAACATGCCCCTATTCACTGTGCTGCAGGCAGTGGGAACAAACATGAGCTGTAACACAAACGAACTGTAACATGACCCCACCATTACCCACACTGCAGGTGGCAGGAAGGAGGAGAGCTGCAACAGTCCTTGAGGGCTCAGGCCTTAAGACTCCCCGAGTGGGATCCATAACACCTCTTGGGGTTCCATAGTTGCTGACATCTCCAAGGTTTCAGGTGCCACCACATTCCGCTCAATCAGCCTCCACCGCTCAAGGTGGAAGCAGGTCGCAGCATGCCAGGTTCAGCCGTGGGCTGAATGTGGGTTACATGTGAGTGCAGGATCAGGGCCAGGCGCAAGCTGAGTGCAGTCCACGAGGCCAGGTGGGTGGAGTGAGCCCAGTGGCAAGCCTAGAGCCCAGCAATGCCCAGGCAGGGGTGCTGGCTGCAGAGATTTCTGACTGGTGAAGCGGCACTGAAAGACTCCTGTGTCAATTTTCCCTTTTACTCTCAGAAATGTTTCATTTTAGAAGGTGTATTATACAATATCTTGATAGAAGGGATTTCAGAAACCACCTTTCATTGTCATCTCTTTCTGCATTTCTTCAAAGGTGAAGGTTCTGCTCTTCAAAATAAAAAAAGTCTGCCCTCTGCAGTAATTTGTATTATTGTGTAAATATAAAACATTGGTGCAAAGTCTGATTATTCCAGGTAGTATTAGGAATCATCCCATAATTTTATGTGATAAAGATTTTCTGCTTGATACACCTTAGTCTAAAAATTAAAATAGTACTATTAAAGGAAATGTCTTTTTGCATTGCAGAAAATTTTTATTTAAATAAGGAAAATCAAAGTGTATTTAAAATCTAATGAAAAGTCATTTTTGTAAATTTCAATGAGTGCTGACTCTTGAATTATCAATTTAAGTATGCAAGAGTGTGAACTTGGTGTAATTTAGCTCAAAAAAGCACATGTATACATGCTGTTTTAAATTACTTTCTTTGAAATAATTTTTGATTTATAGAAGACATAAAAATGTAATACAGAATTTTCTGTACACTTTACCCAGCTTCCCTTGATGTTAACACCTTGTGTAATCAAAGAACATCAAAGTACGGGCAGCATTTGGATATCCCCACACTTTTTACTGGAGTTTATGCAATTTGAGGATCAAATCTAGGACACTACTTTGCATTTTACTGACATGCCATCTCAGTCACCTCCCAATCTGTGACAGTTTTTTATCCCCTTTTATTGTTGTTATGACCTTGAATCTTCTGAAGATTTCTGCCCCTGTCCAGATATTTTGTACATTGCCCATTGATTTGTGTTTATTTAATGTATATTGGGGTTATGGATTTGAGGAAGAGTACCATAGGTGATTTCATCACATCATATGTAATGTCAACATGCTGTTACTATGACTTAAACATGGTGACATTAACCTTGATCTACTAGTTAAGGTGAGGTGTGCCATTACATAGTCACTATTTTCCATTCCCATACTTACTTTATGGGAAGCAAGTTAATAAATTCAAATCACACTTAAGGGAAATAAACTAATCTCCACCTCCTGAAGGGAGAATTATCAAATAATTTGGAGGCAGATGTTAAAACCACTATACTAATTAGAATTATTTTTGGTGAGATGTTTTGAGGATATGCACGTATTTTGTGTCTTAACATTTTACTCACCATTCCACAAAATCACTGGAATTGGCTACAACAGTTGTTACTGTGGTGTTCTGATGGTATTTCTCTTTCTCTAATTGTTTATACATTTATTATTTGGAAATCTTCTGAAAAGAAATCTTTCTTTTCACTCACACTTATTTAATCCATTATTTGTTTACAACAGGAGAAATTATAGATGTTTATTTTGTTATTTTTGTTATAAGCCAATACTCTAGGTATTTAATTTGTTGATCAGATTATTTAGCCTTGGATAAGAATCTCTTTCCAGTTGGCCGGGCGCGGTGGCTCAAGCCTGTAATCCCAGCACTTTGGGAGGCCGAGACGGGCGAATCACGAGGTCAGGAGATCGAGACCATCCTGGTTAACACGGTGAAACCTCGTCTCTACTAAAAATACAAAAAACTAGCCGGGCGAGGTGGCGGGCGCCTGTAGTCCCAGATACTCGGGAGACTGAGGCAGGAGAATGGCGTAAACCTGGGAGGCGGAGCTTGCAGTGAGCTGAGATCCGGCCACTGTACTCCAACCTGGGTGGCAGAGCGAGACTCCGTCTCAAAAAAAAAAAAGAAAAAAAGAAAAAAAAGAATCTCTTTCCAGTTGCCTCTTGTCTGTGTTTTTTAATGTTTCTTATTTTACGGGTCATAATGTATGTTCCTTCCTCAGCCTTAGAATCAAACATTAATAAAAAGAGTCTTTGATTCTTTTCTTCAAAAACTACCATCTAGGTACAAAATATGCTCATTGTTCCTGGCATGTCCCTACTTTTAGGCTATCTCAGTCGAAAGAGCTAGTAGTCTACATATACTTGTGTGTATGACCACAATCATCTCTATATTTATCTACAAATATACTTTGTTCAGCTTTTATTTTAGGTTCAGAGGGTACATGTGTAGACTTCTTTTCTTACATAGGTAAATTGTGTGTTGTAGGTGTTTAGTGTACAGATTATATTTTTCACCAGGTAATGAGCATAGTACTCAATATTTAGTATGGTTTTTTTTTTTTTTTTTGGTCCCCACCCTCCTCCCACCCTCCACATTCAAGTAGGGCCCGTGTCTGTTGCTACTTACTTTGTGTCCCTGTCTGTTGCTACTTACTTTGTGTCCATGTGTACTCAGTGTTTATCTCCCACTTATAAGAGAGAACATATGGTATTTGGTTTTCTGTTCCTGCATTAATTCACTTAAGATAATGACCTCAAGCTTCATCTATGTTGCTGCACAGAACAAGATTTAATTCTTTTGTATAACTGCATACTATTTTTTTTCTTTTTTTTTTCTTTTTTTTTTAAAAAATTTATTTATTATTATTATACTTTAAGTTGTAGGGTACATGTGCATAACATGCAGGTTTGTTACATATGTATACTTGTGCCATGTTGCTGCGCTGCACCCATCAACTCGTCATTTACATCAGGTATAACTCCCAATGCAATCCCTCCCCCCTCCCCCCTCCCCATGATAGGCCCCGGTGTGTGATGTTCCTCTTCCTGAGTCCAAGTGATCTCATTGTTCAGTTCCCACCTATGAGTGAGAACATGCGGTGTTTGGTTTTCTGTTCTTGTGATAGTTTGCTAAGAATGATGGTTTCCAGCTGCATCCATGTCCCTACAAAGGACACAAACTCATCCTTTTTGATGGCTGCATAGTATTCCATGGTGTGTATGTGCCACATTTTCTTAATCCAATCTGTCACTGATGGACATTTGGGTTGATTCCAAGTCTTTGCTATTGTGAATAGTGCCGCAATAAACATACGAGTGCATGTGTCTTTATAGCAGCATAATTTATAATCCTTTGGGTATATACCCAGTAATGGGATGGCTGGGTCATATGGTACATCTAGTTCTAGATCCTTGAGGAATCGCCATACTGTTTTCCATAATGGTTGAACTAGTTTACAATCCCACCAACAGTGTAAAAGTGTTCCTATTTCTCCACATCCTCTCCAGCACCTGTTGTTTCCTGACTTTTTAATGATCGCCATTCTAACTGGTGTGAGATGGTATCTCATTGTGGTTTTGATTTGCATTTCTCTGATGGCCAGTGATGATGAGCATTTTTTCATGTGTTTGTTGGCTGTATGAATGTCTTCTTTTGAGAAATGTCTATTCATATCCTTTGCCGACTTTTTGATGGGGTTGTTTGTTTTTTTCTTCCAAATTTGTTTGAGTTCTTTGTAGGTTCTGGATATTAGCCCTTTGTCAGATGAGTAGATTGCAAAAATTTTCTCCCATTCTGTAGGTTGCCTGTTCACTCTGATGGTAGTTTCTTTTGCTGTGCAGAAGCTCTTTAGTTTAATGAGATCCCATTTGTCAATTTTGACTTTTGCTGCTGTTGCTTTTGGTGTTTTAGACATGAAGTCTTTGCGCATGCCTATGTCCTGAATGGTACTACCTAGGTTTTCCTCTAGGATTTTTATGGTATTAGGTCTAACATTTAAGTCTCTAATCCATCTTGAATTAATTTTCGTATAAGGAGTAAGGAAAGGATCCAGTTTCAGCTTTCTACTTATGGCTAGCCAATTTTCCCAGCACCATTTATTAAATAGGGAATCCTTTCCCCATTTCTTGTTTCTCTCAGGTTTGTCAAAGATCAGATGGCTGTAGATGTGTGGTATTATCTCTGAGGACTCTGTTCTGTTCCATTGGTCTATATCTCTGTTTTGGTACCAGTACCATGCTGTTTTGGTTACTGTAGCCTTGTAGTATAGTTTGAAGTCAGGTAGCGTGATGCCTCCAGCTTTGTTCTTTTGACTTAGGATTGTCTTGGAGATGCGGGCTCTTTTTTGGTTCCATATGAACTTTAAAGCAGTTTTTTCCAATTCTTGAAGAAACTCATTGGTAGCTTGATGGGGATGGCATTGAATCTATAAATAACGTTGGGCAGTATGGCCATTTTCACGATATTGATTCTTCCTATCCATGAGCATGGTATGTTCTTCCATTTGTTTGTGTCCTCTTTTATTTCACTGAGCAGTGGTTTGTAGTTCTCCTTGAAGAGGTCCTTTACATCCCTTGTAAGTTGGATTCCTAGGTATTTGATTCTCTTTGAAGCAATTGTGAATGGAAGTTCATTCCTGATTTGGCTCTCTGTTTGTCTGTTACTGGTGTATAAGAATGCTTGTGATTTTTGCACATTAATTTTGTATCCTGAGACTTTGCTGAAGTTGCTTATCAGCTTAAGGAGATTTTTGGCTAAGACAATGGGGTTTTCTAAATATACAATCATGTCATCTGCAAACAGGGACAATTTGACTTCTTCTTTTCCTAACTGAATACCCTTGATTTCTTTCTCTTGCCTAATTGCCCTAGCCAGAACTTCCAACACTATGTTGAATAGGAGTGGTGAGAGAGGGCATCCCTGTCTTGTGCCAGTTTTCAAAGGGAATTTTTCCAGTTTTTGCCCATTCAGTATGATATTGGCTGTGGGTTTGTCATAAATAGCTCTTATTATTTTGAGGTACGTTCCATCAATACCGAATTTATTGAGCGTTTTTAGCATGAAGGGCTGTTGAATTTTGTCAAAAGCCTTTTCTGCATCTATTGAGATAATCATGTGGTTCTTGTCTTTGGTTCTGTTTATATGCTGGATTATGTTTATTGATATTGATTTGCGAATGTTGAACCAGCCTTGCATCCCAAGGATGAAGCCCACTTGATCATGGTGGATAAGCTTATTGATGTGTTGCTAAATCCGGTTTGCCAGTATTTTATTGAGGATTTTTGCATCAATGTTCATCAGGGATATTGGTCTAAAATTCTCTTTTTTTGTTGTGTCTCTGCCAGGCTTTGGTATCAGGATGATGTTGGCCTCATAAAATGAGTTTGGGAGGATTCCCTCTTTTTCTATTGATTGGAATAGTTTCAGAAGGAATGGTACCAACTCCTCCTTGTACCTCTGGTAGAATTCAGCTGTGAATCCATCTGGTCCTGGACTTTTTTTGGTTGGTAGGCTATTAATTATTGCCTCAATTTCAGAGCCTGCTATTGGTCTATTCAGGGATTCAACTTCTTCCTGGTTTAGTCTTGGAAGAGTGTAAGTGTCCAGGAAATTATCCATTTCTTCTAGATTTTCCAGTTTATTTGCGTAGAGGTGTTTATAGTATTCTCTGATGGTAGTTTGTATTTCTGTGGGGTCGGTGGTGATATCCCCTTTATCATTTTTTATTGCGTCGATTTGATTCTTCTCTCTTTTCTTCTTTATTAGTCTTGCTAGTGGTCTGTCAATTTTGTTGATCTTTTCAAAAAACCAACTCCTGGATTCATTGATTTTTTGGAGGGTTTTTTGTGTCTCTATCTCCTTCAGTTCTGCTCTGATCTTAGTTATTTCTTGCCTTCTGCTAGCTTTCGAATGTGTTTGCTCTAGCTTCTCTAGTTCTTTTAATTGCGATGTTAGAGTGTCAATTTTAGATCTTTCCAGCTTTCTCTTGTGGGCATTTAGTGCTATAAATTTCCCTCTACACACTGCTTTAAATGTGTCCCAGAGATTCTGGTATGTTGTATCTTTGTTCTCATTGGTTTCAAAGAACATCTTTATTTCTGCCTTCATTTCATTATGTACCCAGTAGTCATTCAGGAGCAGGTTGTTCAGTTTCCATGTAGTTGAGCGGTTTTGATTGAGTTTCTTAGTACTGAGTTCTAGTTTGATTGCACTGTGGTCTGAGAGACAGTTTGTTATAATTTCTGTTCTTGTACATTTGCTGAGGAGTGCTTTACTTCCAATTACGTGGTCGATTTTGGAGTAAGTACGATGTGGTGCTGAGAAGAATGTATATTCTGTTGATTTGGGGTGGAGAGTTCTATAGATGTCTATTAGGTCTGCTTGCTGCAGAGATGAGTTCAATTCCTGGATATCTTTGTTAACTTTCTGTCTCATTGATCTGTCTAATGTTGACAGTGGAGTGTTGAAGTCTCCCATTATTATTGTATGGGAGTCTAAGTCTCTTTGTAAGTCTCTAAGGACTTGCTTGATGAATCTGGGTGCTCCTGTATTGGGTGCCTATATATTTAGGATAGTTAGCTCTTCCTGTTGAATTGATCCCTTTACCATTATGTAATGGCCTTCTTTGTCTCTTTTGATCTTTGATGGTTTAAAGTCTGTTTTATCAGAGACTAGTATTGCAACCCCCACTTTTTTTTGTTCTCCATTTGCCTGGTAAATCTTCCTCCATCCTTTTATTTTGAGCCTATGTATGTCTCTGCGTGTGAGATGGGTCTCCTGAATACAGCACACTGATGGGTCTTGACTCTTTATCCAGTTTGCCAGTCTGTGTCTTTTAATTGGACCATTTAGTCCATTTACATTTAAGGTTAAGATTGTTATGTGTGAACTTGATCCTGCCATTATGATATTAAGTGGTTATTTTGCTCGTTAGTTGATGCAGTTTCTTCCTAGCCTCGATGGTCTTTACATGTTGGCATGTTTTTGCAATGGCTGGTACCGGTTGTTCCTTTCCATGTTGAGTGCTTCCTTCAGGGTCTCTTGTAAGGCAGGCCTAGTGGTGACAAAATCTCTAAGCATTTGCTTATCTGTAAAGGATTTTATTTCCCCTTCACTGATGAAACTTAGTTTGGCTGGATATGAAATTCTGGGTTTAAAATTCTTTTCTTAAGAATGTTGAATATTGGCCCCCACTCTCTTCTGGCTTGTAGAGTTTCTGCCGAAAGATCTGCTGTTAGTCTGATGGGCTTCCCTTTGTGGGTAACTCGACCTTTCTCTCTGGTTGCCCTTAAGATTTTTTCCTTCATTTCAACTTTGGTGAATCTGGCAATTATGTGTCTTGGAGTTGCTCTTCTGGAGGAGTATCTTTGTGGTGTTCTCTGTATTTCCTGGATTTGAATGTTGGCCTGCCCTACGGTTGGGGAAGTTCTCCTGGATGATATCCTGAAGAGTGTTTTCCAACTTGGTTCCATTTTCCCCCTCACTTTCAAGCACCCCAATCAGACGTAGATTTGGTCTTTTTACATAATCCCATACTTCTTGCAGGCTTTGTTCATTTCTTTTTCTTCTTTTTTCTTTTGGTTTCTCTTCTCGCTTCATTTCATTCATTTGATCCTCCATCACTGATACTCTTTCTTCCAGTTGATAGAGTCGGTTACTGAAGCTTGTGCATTTGTCACGTATTTCTCGTGTCATGGTTTTCATCTCTTTCATTTCGTTTATGACCTTCTCTGCATTAATTACTCTAGCCATCAATTCTTCCACTTTTTTTTCAAGATTTTTAGTTTCTTTGCGCTGGGTACGTAATTCCTCCTTTAGCTCTGAGAAATTTGATGGAGTGAAGCCTTCTTCTCTCATCTCGTCAAAGTCATTCTCCGTCCAGCTTTGATCCGTTGCTGGTGATGAGCTGCGCTCCTTTGCCGGGGGAGATGCGCTCTTATTTTTTGAATTTCCAGCTTTTCTACCCTGCTTTTTCCCCATCTTTGTGGTTTTATCTGCCTCTGGTCTTTGATGATGGTGATGTACTGATGGGGTTTTGGTGTAGGTGTCCTTCCTGTTTGATAGTTTTCCTTCTAACAGTCAGGACCCTCAGCTGTAGGTCTGTTGGTGATTGCTTGAGGTCCACTCCAGACCCTGTTTGCCTGGGTATCAGCAGCAGAGGCTGCAGAAGATAGAATATTTCTGAACAGCGAGTGTACCTGTCTGATTCTTGCTTTGGAAGCTTCCTCTCAGGGGTGTACTCCACCCTGTGAGGTGTATGGTGTCAGACTGCCCCTGGTGGGGGTTGTCTCCCAGTTAGGCTACTCAGGGGTCAGGGACCCACTTGAGCAGGGAGTCTGTCCCTTCTCAGATCTGAACCTCCGTGTTGGGAGATCCACTGCTCTCTTCAAAGCTGTCAGACAGAGTCGTTTGCGTCTGCAGAGGTTTCGGCTGAGTTTGTTATTGTTTACTGTGCCCTGTCCCCAGAGGTGGAGTCTATAGAGACAGGCGGGTTTCCTTGAGCTGCTCTGAGCTCCACACAGTTCGAGCTTCCCAGCAGCTTTGTTTACCTACTTAAGCCTCAGCAATGGCGGGCGCCCCTCCCCCAGCCTCGCTGCTGCCTTGCCGGTAGATCACAGACTGCTGTGCTAGCAATGAGGGAGGCTCCGTGGGTGTGGGACCCTCCCGGCCAGGTGTGGGATATGATCTCCTGGTGTGCCTGTTTGCTTAAAGCGCAGTATTGTGGTGGGAGTTACCCGATTTTCCAGGTGTTGTGTGTCTCAGTTCCCCTGGCTAGGAAAAGGGATTCCCTTCCCCCTTGCGCTTCCCAGGTGAGGCAATGCCTCGCCCTGCTTCAGCTCTCGCTGGTCGGGCTGCAGCAGCTGATCAGCACCGATCGTCCGGCACTCCCCAGTGAGATGAACCCAGTACCTCAGTTGAAAATACAGAAATCACCGGTCTTCTGTGTCGCTCGCGCTGGGAGTTGGAGACTGGAGCTGTTCCTATTCGGCCATCTTGCTCTGCCCCCCAACTGCATACTATTCCATGGTGTATATGTATCACATTTTATTTATCCAGTCCACTGTTGATGGGCATCTAGGTTGATTTCATGTCTTTTCTATTGTGAACAGTACTGTGATAAATATATGAGCACATGCATTTTTGTGGTAGAATTATTTATATTTCTTTGAGTATATACCCAGCAATGATACGTTGAGTTGAACGATCGTTCTGTTTTATGTTCTTTGAGAAATTAAATTGATTTCACAGTGGCTGAACTGGTTTACATTCCCATTCGTAGTGTACAAGTATTTCCTTTTGTCTGCAACGGCCAGTATCTGTTATTTTTTTACTTTTTAATATTAGCCATTTTGACTGGCATGAGATGGTATCTCACTGTGGTTTTGACTTGCATTTCTCTATAAAACTTTTAAATAATAATTAGAAACTATTCTCAAACTATTCTAAAATATGAAGGGGAGGAAATTCTTCCAAACTCATTCTGGGAGGCTACTATAACCCTGATAACAAAACCAGATAAGAACAATAATAAGGAAGCTATAGGCTAACATCCCCAATAAACATGATTCAAATATCCTCCACAAAGTACTAGAAATCTAAATCCAACACCACATCAAAAGGATTATATATCATAATCAAGTTTGAATTATCCCTGGGATTCAAGAATGGTTTAACATATGCAAATCAATACACAAAAAACATAACATCAAAAGAATAAAGAAGAAAAACCATATGATCGACTCAATAGACATGGAAAAAGCATTTGATAAAATTCAGCATCCTTTTATAATAAAAACACTCGACAAATTAGGCATAGAAGGAATGAATCTCATAAATATTACAATACATGGCAAACCCATAGCTCTCATCCTTAATGGGGAAAAGTTGAAAGCTTTTCCTCTAAAACTGGAAAACCCAAAGAATTCTCATTTTCATCACTCTTAGTCAACATAGTATTCAAAGTCCTAGAGTAATTAAGGAAGAGAAATAAATAGTGTTTAAATTAAAAAAGAGGCAGTCAAATTGTCCCTGTTTCCAGCGGACTTGTTCTTTTGTACAGAAAAACCTAAAAATTCTACCAAAAAATTTCTAGAACGGATAAATGAGTTCAGTAAAGTTGAGGACACAAAATCAACATAGAAAATCAGGAGAATTTCTGTACATCAATAACAAAATATCAGGAAAGAAATCAAGAAAGCTATCCAATTTACAATAGCTGCAAAAAATACTCAGAAATAAATTTAACCTAGGAAGTTAAAGATCTCTACAATAAACATTATAAAACATTCATGCAGAAAATTGAAAAGAATACACACAAAACACAGAGTGATCTCTTGTTCATGATTTGGAAAAATTAAGATTGTTAAAATGACCTTATTACCCAAGTGATCTATAGATTGAAGCCAATCCCTTTCAAAATACCAATGACATTTTTCACAGAAGTAAGAAAAAAAGTCATGAAATTTGTATGAAACCATAAAACACTTCAAATCCTCAAAACAATTCTAAACAAAAGTGTCACTAGACACTAGATGTGTCTAGTGATCACAATACCTGACTTTTAAATACATTATAAAACTATATAGTAAATAAAACAGTATGCATGGTACTGGCATAAACAAAAACATATAGATCAAAGGAACAGAATAGAGAACCCAGAAATAAATTCACATATTTACAGCTAACTGATTTTTGGCAAAGGCACCAAGAACACACAGTGAAGAAAGGATAATCTTTTCAAAACATGATGCTAGGAGGACTGGATATCCATATGTAGAAGAATAAAACTACATCCCTTCTCTCAAGGAAAGAGGGAAAAATTATATCAAATAAAAATGAATTAAAGACTTAAATGTAAGACCTAAAACTATAGAAGTTCTAGAAGAAAATATGGGAGAAATGCCTCAGGATATTGGTGTGGGAAAAGATTTCGTGGATGAGACCTCAAATGATTTCATGGATAAGACCTCAAATGCATAGGCAACAAAAATCAAAGTATGAAAATGTGATTATATCAAACTAAAAAGTCTTTGTGTAGCAAAGGAAACAATCATCAGAGACAATATGCAAAATGAGGGAAAATATTTGCAAACTATTCAATTGATGAGGGATTAATATCCTGAATATACAAGGAACTTAAATATCTCAACAGGGGGAAAAAAAAAACACACACACACACACACAAATAATGCAACTAAAAATGGGCAAATAATCTGAATAGATATTTCTCAATGAAATTGTATAAATAGCCAACAAGTATAATAAAACGTTGTAAATATCACTAATCATCAGGGAAATGCAAATCAAATCATAACAACAGTGAGCTATCATATCTCCCCAGTTAAAATAGCTATTATCTAAAAGACCGACCCCCCGCCCCTCAAAAATGCTGCGAATAATGCAGAGAAAAGGGAACTCTTATACACTATTGGGAAGAATGTAAATTTGCACAACCATATGGAAACAGTATGGAGGTTTCTTAAAAAACTAAACATAGATTAGAAAATCATCTGACTACTGGATATATACACAAATGAAGGGAAATTAGTATATTAAAGAGATATCTGTACTTCCATGAGTATTGCCGCACCATTCACAACAGCCAAGACATTCAATCAACTTAAGTGTCCATCAACAGATAAATCAATTTTAAAAATGTGGTATACATACACAATGGAATAATATCCAGTTATAAAAAGAAAGACATCTTGTAATTTGTGGTGACATGGAATGAGCTTGGTGGGCATTATGTTAAGCAAAATAAACCAGGCACAAGAAGATAAATGCTACATGTATTCACTCGTATGTGGAATTTCAAAAAATTAATCGCTTAGAAGTAGAGAGTAGGATGGTGGTTACTAGAAGCTGAACAGGGGATGTGGCAGGGAGAATAGACAGAGGCTGGCTAAAGGAAATAAGTTACACTGAAGAGGATTAAGTGCTAGTGTCCTACAGCATAATAAGGTGACTATAGTTAACAATAATTTATTGTATATTTTCAAATAGTTAGAAGAGAGAATTTTGAATATTCCCAACACAAAAAAATAAATTTTTGAAAGATAGATACACTGATTACCCCGAATTGATCATTACACATTGCATATACATGTATTGAAAAATCACTGTATATACAATAAATATGTACAACTATGTGTCAACTAGAAATTTTTTAAAAATATAATTTTTTAAAATACAGATAACATACCAGAATTGCCCAAAAATAATTTACACTTTTAGCCACTCCATTATTGCCTCTAACATATGATTTATAGATGAAGAAAGTGAGGCTTGAAAAGTTAATGAATTTTTTTCAAGTTTATGGATTTAGAATGGCTATGCTAAAATTTCAGCCTTATTTTTTGTGACTCCATAGCCCAGGAACTCTTACTAACTTTCTGTAATTTAATTGACTTTTTTTTTTTTTACTTACTAAAAATGACTTGAAATTATCCTCCTTTTCTTAACAAGTGACTTCTGATTAGGCTAGAGATACAACCACATTCCATAAATTGAACTCTGTTCTACCTAGCTCTACCTCTGTTTACTAGATCAGTGTTTTTCAAATTGTGAGTCCAAAATTAATTTAATGAGTTATGACTTGTCTTTAAAAATAAAGAAAACATAGAATCTGATACCAGGTATAAAATTAACATTACTTCATGTATGTATGTACATATATATATTTCGGTTTGTGCTTATGGGTAACATGAAGAAAAACAGGGCTAGGTGTGGTGATCACGCCTGTAATCTTAGCACTTTGTGAGACCAAAATGGGAGGATCGCTTGAGGCCAGGAGTTTGAGACCAGCTTGGGCAACGTAGCAACATCCCATCTCTACAAAAAAGGAAAAATTAGGTATGGCGCCATGCACCTGTAGTTCCAGCTACTCAGAAGGTGGAGGTGGAGAATCACTTGAGCCTGGAAGGTTGAAGCTGCAGTGATCTGTGATTGAATCACTGCATAAGGCCTAGGCAACAGAGACACTGTCTTGAAAAACTAAAAATAAAAAAATAAAAAAAAAAAAGAAAAGAAAAAGAAAAAGTGAAAAACAGATTTGTCACTATGAACAAATATTTTTAAAAGACAATGCATTAAATAATGGTAAGTTTATGTTAAGGTAAGAGAAGCAAGAGGAGTCTGATATCTCAAAAATATATAGTAATTATGGAAATAAATAAAAACAAGCTTTAAGAAGGCTCTTAATAAGCATGACATCAATAACAGTACCGGTAAAAACAAATCAGCCATCTCTATAATTTGTTTCATTTAGTCTTCTCAAAAATTCTGTGACGCAGATTTTATTTTATATCTTTTGTACAGATGATGAAATTGAAGGATAAAAGTTTAAATAACTTGCCTAAGATTATTTGACAAATAATAAGGCTAAAACAAGGGCTTCTTAAACCTGCTGGATGCCAAAACCTAAGGTCTTTCTTGAAGCCTTGTGCCCTCACAAGAGGAAATAAGTACTACTCTCACAGTTTACTTTTCCAGGAATACATTTGTGTTAATACATCCAAATATCATGTAATAGGGAAATAGGGGAATGTACTGGTTTTCAGTTGTTTGAATCATGGCAACCCTCTGACATATAACTACCTACCTGGTTGGAAACCCATCAGAGAAATAACTAGGTTCAAAACTGATATGGGAAGTTTATTCCATGAATGATTATGCAGGAATTTTATGACAACACAGTTATGAATAGACTAGAATAAACAAAAGCATCCAACAATAGTGAACCTATTTTAATATATTTTAAATATAATATATTTTAAATATATTTAATATATTTTAAATATAATATATTTTAAATATATTTAATGTATTTTAAATATAATCTAATATAAATAGATTATATTAGGCAGCTATTTTTAAATCATGTTATAAAATTATTTACCAACAGAAATAAATTAATAGTGTGACATGCAGAAAAAAAGCAAGCTATAAAATAATTTTATCCTATTTATTAAAAATAGGAAGTATCCCTCACCATTCACATCTATTTGGTTTCTGCTTTTGGATATGAAGAATTCAGAGAGTGAGTCTGGATAGTGAGTTTGAGGGAAGCCAAATTATCCAACTCTACTTGGTTGCTGTGTTTTGAATATCAAACAGTAAGAGTTTAAAGATTGAAGAATTCATGTGAAACACATTTTTTTTTAAGTTTGGATAGTGGGAGTTCAAAAAGAAAATACGCGCACACACACACACATACACATTTTCATAAGCAAGGTGTGGGGACAAAGAGATAGTGACCCTTAAAGACTAGTAGACTGTTATCACCAAGCACATACTCAATCTGAAGCATATGCTATTTGAGTGATAAATGGGGATAGATTCCTGTCTCTATTTTAATTTTTGTTTTGGTACATTTAACATTTTTACTGGGTATGTGCAGTTGACTTTACCTCAGTTAAATGTATATAAAGACCGGGCGCAATGGCTCATGCCTATAATCCCAGCAATTTGGGAGGCCAAAGCAGGCAGATTACCAAAAGTCAGGAGTTTGAAACCAGCCTGGTCAAGATGGTGAAAGCCCGTCTTTACTAAATATACAAAAATTTGCCGGGTGTGGGGCACATGCCTGTAGTCCCATCTACTCAGGAGGCTGAGGCAGGAGAATCGCCTGAATCCGGGAGGTGGAGGTTACAGTGAGCTGAGATTATACCACTGCACTCCAGCCTGGGTGACAGAGAGGGACTCCATCTAAAATAATAATAATAATAATAAATAAATGTACATAAAGTAGAGCTTCAGTTTATATGTCTATAATATGTATATATGTGTGTCTGCATTTATTTATTTTAAAATAATTTATATAGAAGAAAATCTGGAAGGCCAAATGGTATAATAGTCATGGTTATCTTCAAGTGGTGAGATTAGATTTTATTTTTCTTAACTTTGCTTAATTATATTTTCCAAATGCTCTTATAGTGAACATATATTGTTTCTACGATGAGTTATAGTTACCTGATATAGTAAACACAAACAAATGCAAAATCTTTGTGTTGGGATAAGAACATTAACATTTAATTTACAACAGCTCTATTTTATGAGCTCATGGATTAAATAGAAAGAACACTGTCTAGTTTTACCTCTAGAGCTTTCTGTTGCAACAAGTCACATTCTTCTTTCTCTTTGCCAACAAGCCACACTTCCCATGGTGTCATGCTGCTTTCTAGTAGGCGCACCTGTTTCTATTTTATTATCTTCTGATCCAACCTCATTGCTACAAAATAGAGACTACTATAGCAGTTGTACATGAAACTCTTTTGCTTACTCCTCAAAATCAACTTAGTTGTACAGTAAATGAAAATTTAATAATATATTTACAATATTGTGATTTCATAGATACAAATGAATTAATTATATGTAAGTATGCATTTAAAAATCATGAAAAGGAAGTCCAATATTTGAATTAATGTATTCATCAAACTGCCTTTGAATTCCTTCATCTTGTAAAACAAAAGTATTTAAAAACCCATTAAAATAAACCACACCCAATCCTCAATGCCAATAACTTTTAATTCTTAAAAATACTTTTTGGGTAACTAATCACAATACACAACCCTAATTAGATATTGGAGCAGGCTTTTTAATTTTCCTCCCTTAAATATATCAGAAAAAAAAGAATATGTATATACATAGAATGATAAATGTACTGACAATTACAGATTCTAGACAAAGGATAAACATAAGTTACTTATATTTTTCTTTCAACTTTTCTGTAAGTTTGAAATTGTTTTGGAATAAAAACACACTAAATAACATTGGTTTTACTTTCTGTGTCTTCAAATTAAATAAATTACTAAGGAATTTTTTTAAAGTGTCTACTGTGATTATGGATTATTTTGTTTATCTTCATATATTTGTCTAATTTTGCTTTATATTTTAACCCAAATAATTGGATACCTGAAATTTATAATTTTGTTTTTACGGGTGAATTGAAAGTATTGTAATTATAAATTGACTACTTCTATCTATATGTCTCTCTTTCTGTTGATCCTTCCATCTGTCCATCTATCCATATATTCCCCTCTTTTTTTTAAATATCCAAAAATCTATCAACATAGTTCCAGAAGCTTTCCTTGGATTATACACAAATCTTTTTGTGTACTTTTATCTTAGGCACCATGTTTTAGAGAAAAATAATCCTGCCTTATAATCTTTATCTTCCACTGGACTACGTTATTTTCATGTAATGTAATTACTAATACATTTGGCTTAAATCTGCCATTTTCCTAATTATTTGCACTATTTTCTAGCTTGCTTTTTGATTGATACCATTTTATAATTTATTTATCCTCATCCTGTTTCACTACAACTTGTTATTTCTTGCTTACATAACACATCATTTGAGATCAATAGAGCTCTGCTCTACCAGTTTTTCATTCTCAATTCTAAGTTAAAAGAACAACCCCTATCTGGTTCATGAAGTTTTCCTAGCACAGAAAATAAAATGTTGATGAAGCCCTGTAATGGTTTTTATACTTGCTGAAAGGGAATATGCCACTTTCACGTACATTGACTATCTAAAGTAAACCCTTGACTCTGTATGCCATTGGAAGCAGGTTTCTTTCTCAAGAAAAGGCACCACAAGTCAGATGTCAACAGACAGAATTAAAAATCCCCTCTACAAGCAAGTGTGAATAATTGCAAATATTTATATAACCTACCACAGTTTGGTAGATTACACTTTGTTTTTAATATGCTACTGATATCCATCTATCATATTTAAATTTCTACATACATATAAGGTATTACCATTTATATATTCATTTTTAATTTAGATTTACTTTTATTGTTCATAAAAAAATTACAACTCTTACGATACTTATGGTGTAATTTTCTTAGACCCTAATGAAAATAATTTAGTATTCTTTTTATTGCAAGTCAACTTGTAATCAGTTCTCCAGGATACATTTTTTGAATAAAGAATTCTACGAGATTAATCATTTCATTTCAAAATTTTGTAGATATTGTTCGCTTATTTTCTTGTTCTAATTGTCTCTTTTGAGAAGTCATCTGTGAGTGTACATATTGCTTCTATGGTGGCAAAATGTATTTTATTTGAAGGTAGTTTATATAAGATTTTTCTCACTGTCTTTGGCTTTCATCAGTTTACTATTGTTCACCTTGGTATAGGAGAATATTGAGTTATTCTTTTAAACATTTCTAGAAAGTTTGTTACTTCCTAATATTTTATTTAGTATTAGAAAGTTCTGAGCCATTTCTCTTCAATTATTTATTTGGACAAAAAACATTTTAAGGATCACCAAATGAAATGTTCTTTAAATTAAATTCTAGTATAATTTCACCATTTATTGTGAACATACTACATGTCAGATTAAGTAACACTTAATATTTGTATTTTATTTAATTAGTAGAATTTCTATACAATGTAGGTTGTATTATTCTATTTTATAAAGACTCAAAAGTCATAATCTATTGTACTAATTCAAATAGCTTTTTACTAGTGTTTCTGAATTATAATTTTATGATTTTAGGTCACTAAATTTGCGGTCCTTTGATTAAATGTGTTCAAATTCCTCTGCTAGAATATTATTGAAATATTGTGAAATATAATCGTATTCACAACTCTATTGGTAAAAGTAAAGGTTATTTAAAAACTAAATGTTTATTTTGTGCCACTGTGTCAGAAATCCTACAAATTTGTCTTATCAAAATTTTTAATACTATATCAATTGCACCAACATTATCTATTCATAGGTAAAAAAAAAAAAAACACTAATATTACAGGGATTAAATATCTTGCCTATAACCAACGTAGCTAAGTCCATGTGAATTACAACCTATACTATTGGACATAATATTGTAATGACATCAGCATAAAAACAGGAAGAAAAGACAAAAATTCAAAAACCTTAAAGTTTCTCAACGTTAAAGAAAAGATCAGAAAAGAGATTGATCTGATCAGACTTGGTAACTGATGAACTGATAGCCTGGTAATTAAGAAAACCACAATCTGAGGTTACGTGTTGTTTTAAAACATGACTTTTGGTAATTTGCTAAAGAATTAAATAATTCACTAAATGCAATAATATTTAACCCTTATTATTAAATAATGACTGTTTTCTTTTAGTAGAGTTAAATGCTTCTGTTTTAAATAAGAATGGAAAAGTTGCACTTGGATTATAGGGATATTTAAATTTCCTAAATGAAATTTCTAGGTTACAGAAGTAGTTTACGATTTTTTTTTCTTGATTACTTAAACCGGTAAAATATTTTTGAAAATTATGGCATATGAATAATAAAAGTAGCAGCTTTGATTCTGAGAAATGGGTGAGACTATAAACCGGACTTCACTATTCCAGACAATTTATAATCTATGTTGGCATATAAATGTGAGTGTCAGTGTGTGTGTGTGTGTGTGTGTGTGTGTGTGTGTGTAAAGAAAATACAATGGGAAGACAATATATGATACATTGTGTTTTTCTTATGATGGTTGCCAGATTATTATAATAAATTATTTAAAATTTAAAGTCATTACTTATGTGCTATGCTTTACACATCTAAAATGAATAGAAAAATTAGTTGAAAACAACTTTGTTTCTTTAAATTAGGTCTTTTATGTAAACAACTAATACAAACTCTTATTCCACAGAATGAATTTTCCTTTAATTTGTATTACCACAAATGACTAAAACTTTGATTACTTTTTTCTACTTTTAAATTTTCTCCTAAATACAGTACCCTGTGTTAACTGGAATGTGCTTTTCAACAGGATATGCACTTAATTGGCACCATTTCCAAGGAACTAAATTAAATCTGACGACATGGTCTCCCATTTAATTGGAATGGTAATTCCCCTTAATAGGGACACTTGCAGATAATTATGTGAGGTTCAAATGGGGCTATGGGTCCATAGGAGGCTCAAAGGTTGTTGATTCTTTTACTTCTACAACATCTGTCACCAATTATCTACTAACTGCAGAAGTTTGAACTCACTGTGGGAGACATTTAAAACCGCTTCTTACTGAGTTTAGCTCAGAATTTTTTGTTACACCTGTTAAGATCTGAAAGAAAGCTCTGCTTCTGCCTTCTCATATTTATCACTTCAAACAGCTCTCCTACCTTTTTGACATAGGCCAGTGATGTGGGAGCTGGCTCCTGCTTCACGAAACTACATAAAATTTCTGGTTCTAAGACAATTGACTGTGCTTTCTATTCTCATATGCTATATATTCACAGTTTGAAAAGTCCTTGTAATCATCTTGTTGCCAGGTGGGACTATCAATCATTGTTAACGCTGCTTTATAGCGTTCCCTACTACTTTATTTTAACTATTATTGACTATCATTTTCTATATGTTCAAATGTGTGTATTGTTTTGTAAATGCTGTAACTACCAGTGCTGACAGTTTTCAGTTGCTTTTCTCTTTACACAAATGAAATTTCAGACAGTGGCTTAAGAGCTCAGGATTTATAAGTAAATACAGACTCAGGCATTAAACACTTTTTAATTTTGGCTATTATTTTATTTCACTGAGCTTTTCCTTTCTCTCCCATAAAATGAATCATATTTTGTTAACTGATTGACAAATATACATATTGTGCCCCTACTTTGTACCAGGTAGGTCTATTTCTTTTGGGGTATGTAATATTGATTGAAGAAGACAGAAGTCTTAACGATGTGGAACTTAACTCATAAAGGGAGAGGTAAAACAACCATTTGAAGAAATGCTTTCGTATTCATGTGAATTCTACACAAAAATTCAGATGTGAGAACAAAAAGCCACATTTCTTTATTTTATTTAAATCATATTAAATCTGACTTTGAGGTCCCATCTTGTAATGCAGGCAGGAAATTGAATCCACTGCATTATTTGTGCCATGCTCCTTTCTCTGGGTCATCACAATAGTAGGAGTCAACTGCGGGATGAAAAGGCACGCCAGTTACCCCATGTCTTTATCCCATCATGGCCACCTTTGATGTGCTTCTTATCCATCCTCAGCAGTACCTTGATGCGATGATATGAGTTGCAAATGTGTAATTTAAAACTCAGTTATTTTTTCTGGAAGATTTTAAACCAAACAATGAAAAACATCCACCTGGCATTAAAACCACCTCTTCAGGTTTCTGAAAGGTAATGGGATATAGAACAATTAACTTTGGAATGCCACTCTCCCCTAGACGTGAACTAAATTAATACTCTTTTTCTTATTTCAACTTCTTTCTCCTCACAGGCATTCAGTTCTCCCCACCTACCATTTGTATAATTCCTAAAGAACTTAGATTTCCAGAGAACAAAACCTAGGGTCTCATTTTCTGTCAGGATCTTTGTATTTTCTTCTTCATATACCTCATATTATTCATAAGATGAAGTACATCTGAGTGGGGCAAAGAAATACAAATGACTTGTTGATTTGCTTAAAATTGGAGAAAACATTACAGACACAAAACAAAATATCAAATTAATTAGTTATACCACAATTATTAAGTTGTATGAGAAAATAAAGAATAATATTATCATGGAGAGTAAAATGATGCTGTGGGAAGAACTTGTATGGGATGATCATGGAAATTATTTAAATAGAATTACTTACATGGGATGATCATAGAAATCATCTTTGAAAAGATAACACAGTAAAAGATGACATTTTAAAACTGCTATATGAAAAGCTGGAGAAAGAACCTTTGAAAACCTTGGAATCCACAGGTGAGAGTCTCTAAAATAATAAGAATTGAAAATGACATGAGACAAGAGTGTATTGAACAAAGAAAAGAGCAGTTAAAGAGGCAGCTGTGAGAATAAATAAGGGTCAAGTAATATAAAACCTTGTAAACTATAGAAAAAGAATTTTGATTCTAAGTGTTGAGTGAAGATAATCACATGTTTACATGGGCAAGTTACATGATTTTATTTTCAATTTTGAAAGGTCCTTTGGCACCCACAGAGATGTGTGAAATAAAATAAGAGAGAAAGCATGGGGATGTTTTAAGAAATCCCTGACAGTGTCCACAACAGAGAAAAGGATACTGAGGAGAAAAGATGAGACATCATTTTTGCAAGGTGATTGTCAGAGTCACACATGCATTATACTCTTGTAACAGTATCATTTGTGTCAACAATCTGCTTACTGTTATGAGAGGATATTTCGTGATTAGAGTTAGAAACTAATGAATCTTGTGTAGAAAGAAAGGATTACTGGTGTGGACAGGCAGCTACCCTAAACATTGGCTTCTTTGTTTTCCTGGGTGCTGTGGTATTTGTTAACTTTAAAACATTTATGCTTTGTTTTTTTCTTGTAAGTGTGTATTCATCATTTTCCCTAATTTTCAATAGATGAGTTTATTTATTAAAAAGAATCCCACAAATATAAAAGCTTCAGGACCTTTAACACACAAATATGCAGCCCATTATTTTATTTTATTTTATTTTATTTTATTTTATATTTGCAATTATGGATTATATACTAAAAGAAAGCCACAAAAGAGGGTATAATTTATTTCAATTAATTTTATTATTATCATCATTATCATGAACTATCATTATCATGAATAAATATTATTATCATTGTCATGAGTAAATAATTATCAAGAATTATTCATGAAAAATATGGCTTGAAATAATCACATTATCATTATCTATATCTTGAATTGTCCTAGGAATATCTTGAAAATATGAGAGAATATAGGCCAGCTCTATAACAATTGTTTCAAAAGGATTGTTATATAAAATATAGAAGGATATTTTATGTTTATATTTTGTGTAAATGCATGACAAAATTAACAAGTAGTTAACAAAGAAGGGATTCTTTATACTAAAATATTAAGAATAAAAATCTGTTGAAGAAGTATATGAGGAGTATATGAGTATATGAGAATTTTCATTGTGATCTAAGAAGTCATTCTCCAGCTTAGATCACCAGCATCAGGAGATAAAGGGAAGTCATAAGGACACGTGGTCTATAACTTTCAGAGCCGAAACAATGCTTATCTCAGTTAGACATGCACAATTCAGAGTGAAGCCTAATGATTTTTCTGTTGCTGTATCTGGCATAGTAAAAGAAAAGCCCACATTTTTGACCTGGAGTTCTTTATGCTTATAATAAAATTGATTTTCTGTGCTTTATGTTTTCGTGTGTGTGTGTGTGTGTGTGTGTGTGTGTGTGTGTGTGTGTGAAAGAGATTGAGAGAGAGAGAGAGAGAGAGAAAGATTCTCTTTTGGTCTGAACCAATTTAAACTTGGTTTCTGTATCTAATATAGTCACACTTGTTTAATGACTTTCTGTCTTAACAAAGTTCACTAGGTGCAGGTTTATCCTGAAGGTATATCAAACTAATGGAATATTTTAGTACGCTCTTGATAATAATAATCTAATGATTTGAATTTGCAGACACTAAGAAGAAGGAGGAGGAAAAGAAAGAGGAGGAGAAAGAGGAAATGTGGAGGAGGAGAGAATCACGAAGAGGGGGAGGAACAAGACATGAAAAAGATAGAAGGGGAGACAAAGAAGGAAAATGAATTGTTAACGTTTTATAGTCTCATCATCCTATGACTTTACTTACACAAATTGACTTATTTCTCACAAATATAAAGGTTTGTAATGGTTCTATTTTACAAATAGGAAATCAAAAATACAACTTAGCCTTCGAGAGGTTAAGTCACTTTTTCTGCTAATAAGTTTAAGACCTAGAGCGCAAACACAGGAAAAGTGCTCTTAGCAGTGCCCAGCTTTTAATCAGTACTGCAAGCCTACCTGGTTTGTTGCACAGACGTCTACAGAAAAAAATAAATAACTAAATAAAGCAAACGCATTTTAAATATAGGAATTCACTTTTGCAAGGCTAATGTTATATAAATCCCTGGAAAGCAGTGGTGATTATAGTTCTTTACCACATTAAAAATATAATAAAAATGTTTTGTTTCAAAAATATCTGTGTGCATTAATTAATCTTATTTTGTACTCATAAACGTCATGACAGGTGCTAGGAATATAAATATAAGTAAAACATAGTGTCAATTTTTTAGACTCTTACAATCCAGTAGATGAGACTAATACGTAAATATATAATTACAATTAAACATTGTGTAGGTTTTAACTTTGATAAAACTAAAACTCACAAAATATAAACTCTGAACAATATCAGATACAAGTTTAGGTGAGGAAAAAAATATGTACTTAAAAGATACAATATTCTCTATCAATATTCCTCAAAGATCACTAAAAAATCCACATATACTCATACATAGTACAGGAAATATGCCACTGAAATATTTCACTTTTCTGCTCACTTTTTTCACAATCTGTAGATATTACTGAGACTACTTTTCAAACTCCTAAATTCAATTCTTTATCCAATTGAATTGATGCAATTTCTTATTATTTACTAAAATAACTCCTGAGATTCACAATATTTTATTGTATAAGCAAATTTAACTTCTGCTACAGCACTAAAGAATCTTTGGTTGAAAACACAGGGAAAAAAATTGGGAACAATGTTGGTTTTTTTCCCTTTGTTTTCCCAGGGAGGTGTATGAAACATAAATAGAAAACTCTTGTTAACTGAAGCAGAAGTAAAACAGACATCACTACTGATTTTACAAACATTAAAAAGATAATAAGGAAATATTATGGACAATTTTATGGACATAAACTCTACAAGAAAAAGGCTTTATAAAACAAAATTTCACTGATTGGAAAGGAAGAAATAAAACTGTCTTTATTTGAATTTTACATGATTGTTTATGTAGAAAATCCCCAAAACTCTATCAAATAAAGTTTGCAGAACTGATAAGTAAGTTTAGTATATACAAAATACAGTTGTTTTCTCTATATTAGTAATGAAAAATATGAATTTGTAGTTTAAAATATATAACAATAGAATTAATACATAAATAGAAATACAACATAAATATAGAAATAATAAATATATATACAAGAGCATTAATATATAACATATGTATGACTACAATAACAAAAAGAAAATACATATGTATTTATATACATATATACAGTATATATACACACACAGAATCTTAATGATGAAAAATGTAAACACTACAGAAAGAAACCAAATAAGGATTAATATATAAATGGACAAATAAATCATATCCATAGATTGAACAGCTCATTATATAACAGAATACTATTTAACAATAAAAAGTAATAAACTATCAATTCACACAACAAAAATATGAAACTTAAATATGAGTTTTTAAGTAAAAGAACCCAGATACAAAATGTACATTCTGGAAATTATGATATTCTTAAAAAAGCAAAATGATAGATGTAGAAAATAGGTCAATCATCATCAATGTTTGGAGTAAAATGTAATGATTAATACAAACAGCCACACAAGATATTTGCTATAGGACAAGGATTGTCTATAAATTGCTGTCTGTAGAGCACAGGATTGTAAACACAAGTCATTAAATATTTTTTCAAAGTTATTATGGTAACACCAATGACTCTGTATTTTGAAAGGTTTATACCTAAATACTTCAGAGTTTTGTTGTTGTCTCTATTGGAAATAATGATTTGTTTTCTATTTCAAATTTTAGTTTTTCATTTCTGGTATATAGGAAATAAATTGATATTTGTATATTGATCTTATGTTCTGATACCTTGTTATGCTTATTAGTTCTGGTAGTACTTTTTAGATTCTGTGGGATTTTTCACATAAGCAATCATGCCACCTGAGAATAAAGATAGATTTATTTAGTTTTAAAATATAAATAAATTTCAATAATTTATTTTTAATTCATATTATTGCAAGAGTATGATATAGAATAGAAGTGAGAATAGAGGACATCCTGTTTCCAGCCGTAGGGGTAAAGTATCCACTCTCTCACAGTTATATATGATGTCAGGAGTTTGTTTCTTTTTAGTCGATGTTCTTGATCATTATGAGAAAGTTTCTCTCTATTTCCAATTTGCTGAGATTTTACATAATGAATGAGTATTGGATTACACAATGCTTTTTGTATGTCAATTTACACGATAATTTTATATTTACTTAAAAGTTTGATTTGGTAGACTACATTGATTTTGGAGTGTCTAATCTATTTTGCATATCTAGTACACTACTAGATATATGCATATTTAGTATATCTCATTTGGTCATGTTTCATAAATCCTTCCATAGCTAGATTTGACTTCAATATTTTACTGAAGATTTTTCTGTCTGGGTTCATGAGAGATATTCATATGGAATTTTCCTTTCTTATAATATTTTTAATACTTATAGTATTGGCATAATATTGGCCTATAAACCTTGCAAAAATTTCCCTCTGATTCTATTTTCTGGAAAGAATTGTGAAGAATCGCTAATGGTTCTCTGTAAAGGTTTAGTAAAACTCGACAGTGAAGCCACCTTATGCTTGGTACTTACTTTTTGGAGAGTTTTAAATAATTTTTTCAATTTCCTTCATTCATTTTTATAGTACAATTTAAGTTATCTGCTTTTCCCTGTGTAAATTTCAGTAGTTTGAATCTCTATTTAATCTATGTTATCAAATATGTGGGAATAGAGTTTTTCACATTTCTTTTTTATCTTTTAATGTGCCTGGAATCAGTGTTATCAATAATAAGGATATCACATTTATTTCACTTTTGCCCCACCCACTCTGTTTCACTAGTTAACCTGGCTAGAGATTTAATAACTTTATAGAACTTTTCAATGAACCAACTTTTGGTATTGTTGATTTTCTCTACTGTTTCACTGTTTTCAGTTCCATCAATTACTGCTTTAATTCTATTACTGTTTTCTGCTTACTTTCTGCTTAAATTCTAATTTTTCTCTTTCTTAAGTTGGAGACTTTCTTCTCTTCTAATATATGCATTTAAATCTATAAATGTTTCCTTAAGCATTATCTTCAGTGCATCCAAATTTGTTTTGATAATTTATGTTTTCATTGTTATATTTTCTGAAAATTTTAAAAACTTTTTTGAGACTCTTCCCTTACCCACAGTGTACATAGAACTGTGATGATTAGTTTCTAATCCAAACTCCAAGTTCTTCAGTTTTGGGACTTAGACTGGCTCTCTTTGCTCCTCAGCTTGCAGATGGCCTATTGTGGGACCTTGTCATTGTGTGAATTAATACTTAATAAGCTCCCCTTTATATATTACATATATTAAATATATATTACATATTATTATAATTATATAATATACTTAATGTTATATAATTATATATTAAGATATATCTTATTATTTATTTAGATATCTATCTCAATAAACAAACTCCCCTTTATATCTATATCCTATTAGTTCTGTCCCTCTAGAGAACCCTGACAAATAGAGGTGCATATACAGTAAGAATTACATCTTTTTTGATAATTAACTACTATAACATAATGTAATTCTGATGCTCACCTTCATCCTTATACTCTTCCTTGTTTTTGTTTGTTGTTTTGGGGGGACATGGTCTCACTCACTCCAGGTGCAAGTGCAGAGGCACAATCATGGCTCACTGCAGCAGCAACCTCCTAGCCTTATGTGATCCTTTCACCTACCACCTCAGCCTCCCTAGTACCTGGGACTATAGGCCTGCACCCCCATGCCAGCTAATTTCTGTATTTTTTGTAGAGATGGGGTTTTACCATACTGCCCAGGCTGATCTTGAACTCCTGAGCTCAAGCTATCTACCTGCCTCAGCCTCCCAAAATGCTGGGATCACAGGTGAGAGTGAGTTATTGTGTCCAGTCATCTTCCTTATGTTGATGTGTGCTTCGTCTGAAATTTAATATAGCTATTTCAGCTTTTTATAATTATCATTTTCATAGGATAACTTTATCCATCCCTTTACTTTTGAGTTGTCTGAATCTTTATATGTAAAGCGTGTTTCTTTATTCAACATCATGTCATGATTTGTTATTTTTTACTTTTTTATTGTATAACTTCACAGGGTACTGTATGATGTTTTGACATATGTAGAAAAATTAAATCAAACTAATTAACATATCCATCACCTCAACTACTTATATTTTGTGGTGATGTATTAGTCTGTTATCATGTTGCTATGAAGAAATACCCACTACTGGGTAATTTATAAAGAAAAGATGCTTAATTGGCTCACAGTTCCACATGACTGGGAAGGCCTCAGGAAACTTACAGTCATGGCAGAAGGCACCTCTTCACAGAGGAGCAGGAGACAGAATGAGTGCCAAGCAAAGGGGGAAGCCCCTTATGAAACTATCAGATCTCTTGAGAAATCACTCAATGTCATGAGAACAGCATGAGCAAACAAAATGTCCCCATTATTCAATAATCTCCACTTGGTCCTGCCCTCAACATGTGGGGATTATTACAATTGAAGATGAGATTTGAGTGGGGACAGAAAGTCAAATCACACCAGGTGTGAATGTATAAAATCTATGCTTTTAGCAAATTAAAAACATTCCTCCTGACAAGCTTTAAATTTATACCCTTTTTTCAACATCTCACCTTTTCCCCATCTCCCACCAATACGATACCTCCCAATACCAACCACTATGTAGTTCATGCAAGTAACAAAATTACAACTGACCCCATAAATTTATACAAATATAAAATAAATAAGTGGTATAAGTGTACAAATGAAAAGTTTTTAGAATGTGTATAATATCTGCATGCTCACATTTATTTCAACATTATTCACAATAGCCAAGTTATGGAGGCGACATAAGTGTCCATCAATGGATGTGTGGATAAAGCAAATGTGTTACGTACAAACAATGGAATACTTAACACCTGAAAAAAAAAAGGAAATTATGTAATTTTTGACACCAAAGATTAACCTGGAAGACATTTTGTTAAGTAAAATAAGCCAGGGAACAGAAAGACAAATTCTGCATAATCTCACTTATACAGAAAATCTAAAAAGATTAAAAGATGGAAGCAGAGTGTAGAATATTGCTTTACATGTGCTCTGGGTATAACAGGGTATTTCTTTATAACATGACATAACCTTATAGCAATTCCTCCCTCTTATCACGTGCTATTGCTGTCATTCACTTCACTTATAAACTATACTTTTTAATACAGTGCTATTAATCCTTTCTTAAAGTTTTATATCAGTTGAGTAAAAATTTTTTTTAAAAATTTTACTTTCATCCACTCTTTTCTGATGCTTATTCTTTTTTAATTTAGATCCAGTTTACTGATTCTTCTTGAAATGCATCTTTTAACATTTCTTTCAAGGCAAGTCCCCAGGAAATGAACTTCTTCAGTTTAGGATGATTTAGGGAAATCATTCTTTCTTCTTTTACTTTTGTATGATAATATAGTTAGTTATACAATTCTAGTTTGCTGTTTGTTTTTTCAACATGTGCTGTATTTAAGTATATCTTCTTCTTGCTTCCATAGTTTCTGATGAGAGGTTCACTGTACTTCTCATCCTTGCTCCACTATAAATAGGTTGTACTTTTCTCTGACTTCTTTTTCAAAATGTTTGGTTGGTCTTTGGTTTTACACAGTTTGAATAAAATGTACCTTGGTCATTAATTTTTCAAATTTATTAGCCATCATTATTTCAGATATTTCATCTGCTCTCTTCTCCCTTTTTTCTGCTTCTCATGTACTAATCTCACATTTGTTATGCTTTTTGATAATATTCCACAGTTCTTGGATCTTTTTTTAAATTTCATTTTCAGGAGTTTCTTTAACCTATATTCACAATCATGAATTCCTTCCTCAGTTATATATTTCATGGATCACCCTTTCAGAGTCATTCTTAATTTTTCTAGTTGTGTTTTTGATTTCTAATATTTCTTTTTAATTCTTTCTTTCTGGGATATTTCCTCTCTCTGCTTGTATTACTCATCTGTTATTGAATGTTGTGTACTTTTTCCATGACGGTCATTAACATACTGATCATAGTAACTTTAATTTCCTTAGAATAATTCGAGCACCTGTGTCATAACTGAGTATGGCTGTAATAATTTTGCTGTCTCCTAAGAGGACATGCTTTTATTTTTTAATAGATCATATTTTTTGGAAGCTAGATATGTTATATCAGGTAATCGGAAAAGAGAGGAGTAGATCTGCAGTATAAATATTTATGAAAATCTCACTGAGATTTTGGCTGTGCTTAATGTTTGATGAATAAAAAGACATGAAATGCTTCAAATTCCTCCATTATTTTTCTCCTTCTTTTCTTTGTGTTTCTTATATGCTCCTCCTAACACTATTTCAGTCTTTGTGGTAAAATATTATTATTACTCTAAAGTCCTCTTGATGAGATTGTAAAGTTTAGGAGAGATACAGTATCCCATCACTTTATGACTAAATTTCAGTTTTGTGCCGAGATTTTGTAGTTGTGACATTCCACAAGAGTTTTTTCAATGGTCTATTTTCTCCCTCCTCCCTATTATTTATTTTTTTCCAAATTGCAGCATTCCCAGTCCTTTTATTGAAGATCTGACTTGAGTATGTTCATTTATTTCCTTAGTCACAACTGGAAGGTAGGATGTGGCAAGAATGGGGATCAATTTACTTCCTTCTTTGGATGAAATTTCAGAATTGCACTCTAGCAATCTCCATTCCCTTGGAGAATACACTTTGTTAAGGAGAAGACTCTGGGAATGTTTCACAATGATTGTTCTTCTCCTTCCACTGCCAAAACATAGAGAGTTCTATTTTTTTTCTCAGATCCTGATCACGAGAACCTAGTGATATTCCTGCAAGGAAAACTCCATGAGAATGGAAATATGAGCCTCATCTAAATTTGTGGCCCCAGGAGATTTTGCTCCCAGAAATTCCCAAGAAATCTCACAAAATTACCATTTTTAGAGTGTTCCCTAATTTATGGTTCCAGTATTTTCTCCTCCAGTTGAGCACACGTAGATGGCTACATCTCTCTGGATGCACTTGTCTCTCTAGATTTTAGGGTGGTGTTTCCCTAAAACCTGTTTTCTGATATGTCCAAGAAAAGTTGTTGATTTTCAGTTTTCTTTATTTTCCCTTTTTTGCAGTAATTGGGATAACAATTACCAAGTCCTGTACATGTTGAATGTAATGACACATCTCTCTATTTGCCATTAGCAAACTAAATAGAATTGTAAAATATTAAACTGAAAAAAAAAATCCAGCTGAATCAACTTATTTGAAGCGAAAACTGCATATTTTTGATCCAACTAGCTCCATTTTAAGCTTTTATTGTTTTGAAGCTACTATCTACACTTTTTATCACAAAAATTTTAGAAAACTCAGTGTACTACCAGAAAGTACTTGCTGTTCAACTGCAAGAAATGAAGTTCGCTGATGACCTCCAGCTGTTACAGCCTTTAGAACTAACTCACCTTTTAAGCTAAGGTCAATCTCTTCTCAGATGCAGTCTCCTCCAGGCAATGCAGGGGCAGGGTGCAGATATTCTCGCTTTGTCACTTATGCTCAAATTGGAGCTGTCTTCTAAATGTTAATCTTAGCTTTGGATCTCCCTACTGAGTTAGCCAGACTTTGACATATCTACATCAAAGTTTAAGACTTTCTCTGCTCACTCCTGCTACCTTCCACCATTTTTTTTTCCACAGATATCTAATCTGTATCATTTTGGGATCATGTCATACCTAATCCTACTTTCTCTCTTTTTTAACTTTCATGGCCATTGTTCATCAATACGCTTCTTGAACTCCTAATTCCCTCTGTGTTTCCAACCCAGATTATGCCACTTGTATATTATACTTGTTAAAATAATATTTTTTCTTAAAATTTTGCTTATCTCCAATTATTTAATAGGAAAATAACTGAATATCTCAGCTTTTCTATAGGCAAAATAAAGAATAGTTTATTTTATATATCTGTTTTGAGAATTAATGTTATACATTTATGGTATTTAGAGCATTGACTTACAAATTAAGTATAATACATTGCTAATGCTGTCACAGCTATTATTCATAAAATTTATTAATAAATGTCAGTAAAAATGAATTTCAAGCTTTTATTTTACAGTTTTAAATTTTATATATTTTGCTTTTATTTATTTTCTAAGTTTTCTAGCTCTATCCCAGCAAAACCGTAGATATCAAAGAATTTGGGGAGCTTTCACAAAAGCTAAACAAAATATTATTAATTTACTTATATCAATATATCTTTTAGTATTCTATATAGAGTTTCTTTTAATGGTCAAACAATATTATCTCTTATAAATCTACTAGAAAAAAGATTTCAGATTTTACCAGTTTTATTTATTTTCTGTAGACCTTAACTCATTTTTATTTACACAATCTTGGACTGTTTTTTATTACTTTAATTGCATTTTGGATAATGATCAATATTAAGTTGTTTCTGTATACACACATATCCATACTATGAAGCTGATGTTTCATGCACAGAGCAAGGAATTGCTTCCTACTGACTAAGAGTACCAATTAGGTCAATGTTTTACAGTCTGCCAAATTAATCATGTGGGTGTATCGCTATTTTAATCTATTTGAAAAAGAAAATAAAAAAATACAAGCATTTATATTAGATTCTCTACTAAACTAAGGTCTGATTTCTAAAAAACTTCATACTAGTACTCTGAAAATGAATTCATGTAAGTTTGATTTTACAATTCACTTCCTACAAGTCTAGTCAATAAAGAGCAAATTTTACTTTAAATTACAAAAAAAAAAAAAAATCAAAGCTTTCTAAAATATGCTAACAATTAAGGACATTAAACCTTTGTTGTGGAGGTAATACCACTCATTCAATTTTTATTTCTAATTCAAAAACTTTTAATTAAATACAATTTGTATGGATTCAATGCTATTCTCTCCCGATTTCTTGTGGAGGGTAACAGAACTGAAATAAAAATTAGTGAAGCACTCTATATCCACATGGATTTTGCTAGAACACAGAAGACAATGGAAGACTAGATAATTAAGTTGAGAATCAAAACAAAGTGCAATATTACTATGTGTTACAGACAAAAGTTTGATCTGGTTGAGGGAGATTGGAAAAACCTTCATGGAAATGGTGACATTCCTAATGATCGTTCAATAATGTGCAGCCTCCAGAAGAGTAAGCCCAAGGGAGGCTGGAAGATCCAGTGCCATCAGTAAAAGATACAGATGAGAAATCAAAGGATTTGACTCAACAACTTAAGGAATATAATATAAGCAAGACTTTTTTGGTACATAATGATGTGGAAATAAAGAAGGAAATATAAATCTAGGAGAGAAAATTAACTCTAAAATACAGAATACTTTGCATGACAGAGTGGTAGTTCACACCGGCTTTACCAGATGAAAAGTTATTAAAGGCCTGTAAGCAGTGGAAAATGGTGTCACTAGAGATTTGGGAGCTCTTCATCTAATAATAAATTGGATAGATTGATGTTGTTGAAGAAACAGTTTATGTAAAAAAGGTTATTCCTTCTTTGATTAGGAATAAAGAATGTAATAGATTAAATAAGGGTAGAAGCACTGAAAATTCTCAAAGGATAGCATTCAACTGAGAAACATTAGTGAATTAGAATTTATATAGTGAAAGCATAGTCATACTCAATATAATGATGCTTAATTTAAATGTACATAACATACATATATTTATAAATTACCATGTAGAAGTTATTGGATTGTTAAATATAAAACATTTATTTATTCTACAAATAGTTATTGATCATCTAATGTTAGTGAGGAACTACTCTACACATTCAAACAAAATTTAATACATTTTTTAACAAAATTTAAATACATTTCAATTCAAATGGGAAAAGAATACCATAGACAATCAAAGATGTTAACTTTAGTCTATAAAATACATAGAAATACTGACATATATGACCCATTGGTATGGTTGTCAGGCAAAATCTAAGAAAAACTATTTAAACTAAATTCTAAATTATAAAAAGCATACCTTGAGAAAAGGAGTATTACTTTATTAGAAACTATAGAAAGTTCAATTGAAAAAGAACTCTGTTAAGTCATATAAACTATGCTTATATGGCTGAGATGTAGTGAGGTGTGGAGGAACAGTGGAAGAGGTGAGGCTGGAGGTGGTGGGAAGCCATATCTCAGAGGGCTATAAGAATATTTTAAGAAGCTTTATTTTATTTTTATATTTATAAAGCTCCTCTGGCTGCTGTGTGGAGAATTAATAGTAGGAAAGTAAAATAGGAGGACATGCAATAGTTAGGACTTACTGGTAGTTACCCAGGAAAGACTCCAATGAGGGCAGGAAGAAGTGATGGAAAGGATAAATCATTGGAACATTTATGGGGAGGTATATTCAATATTTCCTAATAGTAAATTGAGTGAGTTTTAAAACAGATTGGAATTAAAGATTATTTTTATATTTTGAAACGTAAAACTTGGCAACATATCCCATATTCTATCTTAGGCACATTTAGGAACAAAATTGGAATTTTGCCAAGAAATAACTAAGGTTTCCTATAGTAATACTTTAATTTGTGATTTCTATTAAATTTCTAACTAGAGTTTGCAAAAATAATGTAGGATATGTGGAGCACAACAAACAGTACAGAATAAATGTTTAAATGTGTAAATCATAAACCTAAGCTTGTTATTTGAAGCCATAAAATTGGTTGAAATCACCAAACAGTAGCGGAGAAAATCTTGATGAGATAGAATGAAAAAATAGAAAATAAAATCCTTGTGGAGACACAAGCAATAATGAAGGTTACAAATGGTAACATTTATATAGTTATTTGATGTTAAAAAGAAAGACCAGTCAAGATAGGCAGATCACTTGAGGCCAGGAGATCCAGACTAGCCTGGCCAAGAGGGCAATTAAAAATATATATATAAAAGTTAACTGAGTGTGGTGGTGTGTGCCTATAATCCCAGCTACTCTGGAGGCTGAAGCACAAGAATAGCTTGAACCTGGGAGGCAGAGATTGCAATGAGTCAAGATTGCACCACTGCACTCCATCCTGGGCAATAGAGTAAGACTCTGTCTAACAAAAAAAAAAAAAAAAGAAAAGAAAAAAAGAAAAGAAAAACAAAAGATAGTTGCACTAATCAGAAATCTTTGAAAATGCAGTTTAAATATAAATATTTGATTAATTTCTATATAAAAAGGTAGTTCAGTAAAAATGGTAATTAACTTTAGCCCATTTAAAAGAACAGTTCTCTCCAAGGCAAAACTTATAAATTAATAATTATTATTACCTTAAAACTGTGGTCAAATAATATCTATGGGTTAAAATTTTGTAATGTTTTGGTTGGCTTAAATCTTCATAATAAAATTGCCTCTGTAAAAATATTTCTTAGTAGTAGTTGAATCTGGTATTCATATGGAAAGGGTATGTATGTATTCAGTGAAATTTATTTTGTGTAAAGGCATACATAACTAATAATATAATTTTGTAACAATATTACTTAGAATCTAGAATATGCAGGTATACACATTTGTGAGATGCTTTTCTATAAGAGGTATTCTCTTACTGAGTCACAAACAGCTATGTACTAGGTATAATGTTATATCTGGAGTAATAGTCAAGCCTGTTTTATTCTAGGAAAATGAAAATACATAATAATATTTCAACAAGGAACAAAAAACAACCAGGTAATTAAAATTCAAGATTCATTTATAATGGAAATTTTAGAAGTAGTTAGAAATTTTCTCACCTAAAGTTTATCTTTCCTGAACCAAGAGAATATACTATATTTAATGGATGAGGGGGAAAAAGCAAATCCTTTTGTAAGAAGAACAAAAGATCAGTTGATGATTAAATTAAAGGGCTGGGTTTCAAAGAAATTCCTATTTTTTAATATTAATAACACCTAGGATAATCATGGGGTTTTGAGTGGAGAGTAATAGACTGTGTACTAAAGATCTAAGCGCTAATAAATGAGGGAGACTGATTAAGAAGGTTGTAGTATATATCAGAATTTCCTGTCATTTTAAGGCTGAATAACATTCCATTGTATGCGTAAACTACGTGTTCCATATTCATTCCTATGTCCATGGACACTTGTATCATTTATATATTTTAACTACTGTGAACAATGCTGCTACAAAAGTGAGTGTACTAACATTTGTAGGAGACTGTTTTTGCAAATCTTGTGGCTATATACACAGAAGTGGCACTGCTGAATCATATGGTAATTCAATTTTTAATTATTTGAGAAACTACCAGACTGTTTTCCACAGAAACTATTCCATTTTACATTCCCACCACCAGTGCACAGGAGGTTCCATTTCTCCACATTCTTGCCAATACTTGTTATTTTTCTTTTGTTTTCCTGATAGCCATAATACTAATAGATGTCAGATAATATCTTATTATTGTTTTGATTTGCATGTGCCAAATAGCTATATTTAACATCTTTCACGTATTTAATTGTCATGTTTATATATTCTTTGGAGAAATGTCTAATTGAGTCCCATTTTCATTTTTGAATCAGGTATTTTTAAATATTTAATTTTAGTAATTTTCTGTATATTCTGTATATTATTATCCTACAGACATATTATTTGCAAATGTTTTTCCTGTTCTGTGTATAGCCTTTTTACTCTGTTCATAGTGTTTTTAGATGCAAAATTTTTTAAAAATCTCTGTGAAGACCAATTTTTTTCATTGCTTATGCCTATGGTATGATATCTAATGTATCATTGCCAAAGCTAATACTGTGAAATATTTGCCCTATATTTTCTCATAAGAGTTGTAATTTTAGGTCTTACATTTATTTAGGTCATGGATACACTTTGATTTAATTCTCGTATATAGTGTTAGGAATGGGTCCAACTGCATTTTTTACATATAGATATCTAGTTTGTTCAACAGCATTATCTAAAAAGACTGTCTTTGCTTCATTGAATGGCATTGGCATCCTTTTTGAAAATTATTTGATGATAAATGTGAGAATTTATTTATGAGCTCACTATTCCATTCCATTTGTCTGTATGTCTGTAACACACCATTTTGATTACTGTAACTTTGTGGTAAGTTTTGAACCCAGGAAGTGTGAATACTCTAGCTTTCTTATTTTATTTTTAAGATTGTTTTAATTATTGGGGTCCCTGGAGAATGCATATGAATTTAGGATGGATTTTTCTATTCTTGTAAATAAGTCATTAATATTTTGATAGAGATTGCATTGAATGCATAGGTGGCTTTTGGCAATATTGAGGTTTTAACAATTTTGGCTTTCAATTCATGTACCCATAATGTATTTCCATTATTTATATTTTATTTAATTTCTTTCAGCAATATTTGTATTTTCATCCTGTAAGTCTTTTACTACATTGTTTACTTCCTATGTATTTTATTTGTTTGAGGCTACTATAAATAAAATTAGTTTCTAAAACTTTCTTTTTGGATTGTTCATTGTTAGTGAATGGAAATGAAATTGATTTTTGCATGTTGACTTTGTATTCTACTACTTTACTGAATTTGTTTATCAGTTTTTTGTGTGTGTGGAAACATAAGAATTTTATTTATGTAAGACCATATCATCTGTCAACAAAGATAATTTTACTTCTTTCATTCTAATGTGGATGTCTTTTAATTTTTTTATTGTCTAATGTCTCTTAGTTGAATTTCCAGTACTATGTTAAGTAGAAATGGTGGAAGCAAGCATCTTTGTTTTGTTCCTTAACCTTACAAAAAAACTTTCAGTCCTTCCCTATAAATTAAAAGTATAATTTTATTATGGGTTTTTCATATGTGGCTCTTATTACATATAGCTTTTTTCTATTTATATTTTGCTGAGTGATCTGTTTATCATAAAAGTGTTTTGTATGTTGTCAAATACCCTTTCTGCATTGATTGAGATTAACATAGGTATTTTTTTCTTATTCTGTTAATGTGGCATATGACATTAATGAATTTTCACATACTGAATCATCCTTGCACTCCAGGAATAAATTCCATTTGCTCATGTCATATAATTATCTTAATATGCTACTAAATTCAGTTTGGTTTGCTAGTATATTTTTGAGGAATTTTGCATAAATATTTGTAAGGGATACTGGTCTGTAGTTTTCTTTTTTTTTTTTTTTCTTTTTTTTTTTAATAGTATTGTTGGCTTTAGTGTCAATGCTGTTGGTTCCAGAGTATGAGTTAGAAAGTGTTCCATCCATTCTCTTCTCCCTCTCTCTCTCTCTTTTTTTTTTTTTTTTTTTTTTTGGAAATGTGTGAGAAAGATTGGTGCTTGTGCTTCTTTAAGTCTTTGGTAGAAATAACTTGTGAAGCCATCAGGTCCAGGGCTTTTCTTTACCATGGGTGTGGAGAATTGGTTGCTGCTGCTGAGCTGAGCTAAAATTGACCAAAATTAACCACACTTTACTATCCAAGTCTTTCCTTGGAAGTTGCAAGACTTTAATAAGCTCCAGAGTTTCAACAGGCAGATTTTCCCTATGTACTTGTCTGGGTGGAGTGACAGATTCCTGGTGCTTCCTAATCTTCCAACTTTGCTGAATGTGCCCGCTAGTTTAATTTTAATGGTGGTTGTATATAATGATTCTCTTGCAAAGAGTTTGAAAATTTAGTAATTAGTTCTCAGTATAGGCCAACTCCAACATACTACTTGCTGCAAGCAACAGCATTTTTATAGTTCAGAGAACATACAGAAAAAATAAGTTAGATAGTTATGGAATGGTGGGTTTTGAGTGTTCAATTAAATGATTTTCAGTTGGAAGGCAGAGAGGGCTTGATCATGTGTAAAGCAATGATTATCATTATAGATGTGATAATATACAATGAATAATTGCCAGTATGGAATAGGGACATAACTTTGGGATGAAATGATTAAAACAATGAGAGACACACTGTTTTGCTTTAAACAAGCTCATTGATGCTAGTAGGTACTGATTCAATTGGCAAGATAAAGAGGTTTACTTGTTAAAAATGGTTATGGATATAAACCCAGCAGATTCACCCTAATGAGTAGAATGAATAGTGCACGTATAAACTGAACTTAAAGTGTATTATCCGTTTTGAGCACCAATTATGGGCCAGGTCAGAGATAAAATAGTCTTCTCTTAAGCAGCTTATATTTTAGTGTGAGAGTCAGTTACTATTCAGATAAACACAGAAGACAATGTAAAATTTTTAGCCTCAAAAGTTTCTGAACGAGTGATTTATGGATCTAATGAGGTGTTTAAAAGTAGAACTTGCCAAATTTAGGGCTTAAGGGAAAACTTCCCTGAGGACATAATAGTTGAACTGAAATTAATGGTTCATTAGGCATATTTTAAAGAGAAGAATACTAAGAAGTTGGGGACAGATTTCAAAAGGGCACTGTGAAAAGGAAAAGTCAGGGGACCTGTGATCTCAGGGAAGAGTGGAAAAGTAAATAATAGGCAGGGTATTTTAACTATTAGTTACGGAAACGAAATCAGGCTTCCCTTAGCAAAAAATAAATACATACATACATAAAATATAACTGACTTGAATAATTGAAAAATTTAGATATGATTGAATTTAGTATTTAAATGATGCAACCAAGAATTGATTCTTTTGTAATTACTTGGCTTGGAATTTTTTTGCATTGTCTTCATTTTTAATTGGCTCCTTTCTCATTCACACAAGATGGCTTCCATGATATTTAGTTTCCATCAGTTCTGAACCTCAACAATAAGGATCTTCTTTCACTAAAATTCTAACAAACAACCTTTGGATTGTTTTGAATTGAATCTATTTGGGTCTTCTGCTATATCTTTGAATAATACCTGTGGTTAGAGGGATGGTATGAAATGAATAACCTAGTCTAAGTCACATCTGACACTTTCAGCTTAAATCATATGAACTATTATATTATGATGGCAGATGTCTGTATCCCATAAGAAACATTGGGGAACTACTAACAGAGGAAAGACAAATGGTTCCTAAGCTTGCCAAAAAACAGATGTAATAAATATCTAGTCATATAGGACTCTGCATGATATGTTAAATTTATGACTAAAAGTGTTCTGAAAGTGAGATAAGTAGCTCAAAAATATTTAGTAAAAGCAGGATAATATGTCAAATTTACATTTTCAAATGTTCACTATTCCCATAAGGATTAGAAAATATTGGGAAGGTACTGTATGGAACCTTGAGGATCAGAATGGGTCACTGGTATTATAAAAGTCAATAGACCAGTTAGTTGACAATGAGATTACGTATAAGTTAGCAGAAATGATAAAAATGGAAAGAAGTGGCCTGAATCTGGCTTAGACACTTTGAAATAATCTTCAGAAATCCCTCCTCCGTAACCATAGGTTTTCTAAAAATGGAAGGACAAACTGCAGACTACCAAACTGTATAGCCTGGGTGACATTAATTACAGAATGAAATGCTAATCAACATTTAAAATGCTGGATTTCTATGTATTATCTTCAAATAATTATATTGAATGTCAGCATATGATTAATACAGGAAGACTAATCATTGTAAATTGATATCAATTAACCTATCATAAACCTTAACTTATAAAATGTATTACTCTTTTCATTCAAGATTTCTGCTTATAAGGGCTGACTTTCAATTATTACTTTTTGATTTATAGTAGTAACCTCAATATCTAATATTATGCCACTGTTTGCTGCACAGAAATGAGTATCTGTACCTTTACAAAATCATCAATTTTTTTTTACAGAGATTAGAAAGATATACCCAGAAAGTGGTAAATTTATTTTCTTTTTGTGATCAGTAAGACCAGGAGTTTTGCTCTTCACAGGATTCTTGTGTTAATCGCAATGTGGAATTTATATAAAGAAATAATTTGATGGTTTTCCATTCCATCTATAAGCCTCTTTTTATGAATCATTCTAACAACATGACTGCAAAGATGAGTGCTGCTGGGAAAAAAAGTTCAATTACATAAAGTGGTATAATTAGCGTGAGTAATCTATGATCTTCCATCCCGTTGTGTCTATTTTTGCTTGGCATTTTTTTTTCAAATTACTTTAATTCATATCCTTACTTTCATTCTCAGTGATGACCTTATTATTTGGTTGAGAATTTTTGTGCACATAAGGTTCATGAGAGATATTTGTCTGTAGTGACTGTGGATATATGATTTATTTTTCCTCCCACAAAAGTCATGTTGAAATTTAATCCCCAGTGTGGCAGTGTTGGTACCAGGGATGAGGGTTTGGGTTATGGGGGTAGATTCCTCGTGAGAGGCTTAGCACTCCCCTTGAGGTTGTGTCTTCTCATTCTGGCAAAATGGGATTCATTCTTCAGAGAATTAATTAGTTCCCATTGGAGTAGGTGTTATAAAGTGAGGTTCTTCTTCCTATTTGGTTGTTCTTCACATGCACCTGCTTTCCCTTTGAGTTTCTCTACATGTTTTGATGCAGCACAAGGCCCTCACCAAAAACCAAGCAGATGCTGACACCATGTTTCTTGTATAGACTGACCTATGAGTCAAATAAACCCCTTTTCTTTAGAAATTACCCAGTCTCAGATATTCCATTATAGCAACACAAAACAGACTAAAACAGCAAGTTTATTTGTAATGTCTTTGGTTAGGTTATCAGTGTAATAATGGCCTCATAAATTAAATACAAATGTGATTCCTCCACTTCTATTTTTTGTAAGAGATGACAAAATTGTGATAATTTTGTATTAAGTTTTTGGTGGAATTCTTCTGTAAAACCACCTGAGCATCTGTATTTATTTGGGGTTGAGCTATGTAATTATAGATTCCATATATTTGTTGGTTGTTCAGATTGTCTATTTCATCTTAGTTAACTTTTGGTAGTTTGTGGAGTTCAAGGTATAAGTCCATGTCTTTTAAACTGTTAAATTTATGAAAACACAGTTGTAATATTCACCTATTATCTTTTAATGGCTGCAGAAGATTTAGGTCTATTCTCTATTTCACATATGATATTGTTAGTTTACGTATTTTTGCCCTTTCATTTTCGTTAGTGTTGCTATTGCTTCGTTTTTTAAAGCCACTTTTCAAAGAAGCACTCTTTTATTTCATTGAAATTATATTTTTTTCCTAATTTCAATAGTGTTGATTTGAGACCATTTCATATTTCTAATGTAAGCATTTAGTACTACTAATCTCTTTAAACATCGTTTTAAGCATATCTCAAATATTTTCATATGTAATCCTTTGATTTTGTTTAGTTCTATTTATTTTTAAAATATTTCATTTGGGACTTTTTCTTTGAACCACAGATTTTTTAGAAGTATGTTGTTTAATTTTCTCTCTTTGAATATATATTGTGTCTTCTGTTATTATAATTCCAATATTTTCATTTGTTTTAATTTTTTTACGGTTCATATACTTTATCATGGTGAATATTTTATGACACTTGGAAAAAATATAAATGTGTATTCTACTGTTGTTAGGTGGAGTGTCATATGTATGTCAATCTGTTCCTGTTGGTTGTGTTATTCATACAATAAATGCTTACTCCTACTTATTTTCTGTTTAGTAGATCAATAAGTAGCTGGGAGCGTGGTAGAGTTTGAAGTCCACAGACCTAATTTTATATTTATCTATATGTTTTCTTTCAGATCTATTCATGTTTTATTCATGCATTTTGAATGTCTGTAGTTTGGTTCAGACATATTCCTGATTTTTTAAAATGTGGGCATGTTGCATTTTTTCCCATCCTTTCACTTTTATTCTACCAGTTTTATTGAATTGGAAATTACTTTCTTGTAAGGGCTGTATAATTTTGTTTTAATTCACTGCATTAATTTCTATCTTTTGATTGCTGTATATAGATCGTTGGCATTTAAGTCAATTATTAGTATGTTGCCACTTAGGTGTGCTATTCTGTTCTTTGCTTTAAATATATATATCTTGGGGTTCTTATTTCCCCGTATATCTTCCCTTGCCTTTCTGAAGGTTACTTGAAAATTGCTTAGGATTTAGTTTCTTAATTTATTCATAGTGTATGGAATGCATCTCTTTATGTAAACACACACACACACATTGAATCCATATATATAATGGATTCAGTTGGTACATATGCAAGTTAGGTTACATGTATATATTGCATAATGGTGGAGTTTGGGCTTCTTGTGTACCCATCTCCTGAACAGTGAACAATTTACCCAGTAGATAATTTTTAAACCCTCTCTCCCTCTCTATCTCCCCACTTTTGGAGTCCTCAGTGTCTAGTATTGCCCCCCATATGTCCATGTGTATCTGTTGTTTACCTCCCACTTTTAAGTGAGAACATGCGGTATTGGTTGTCTTTTCCTGAGTTATTTCTGTTGGGGTAATGGCCTTCTTTTTATGTAATTTTTGTAGAGGTTGGCCTGGTGTTTCTAATACACCTGTGTGACTTATATTAGTCTACTGGTTTGAATATTTTACTCAACATTTGAGTGAAACAGGGAAACCACATTTCCCTTAATTCACCTAATCTCCACCACTTTCAAATATTATTGTATTAAATATCAGATTGTGTTAGAGTTTCTATTTCAATCATCAAATATGGTTTTAAAAACTCATCAGGAAAAGAAAAGTCTGTTGCTTGCATTCATCCACATTTTGCTTTTTCCATTATTCCTTATTTCTTTTGTCATGTTTCAAAATTGCTTCCTTTATTAAATTTGAATAACTTCCATTAGCAAATTTTGTTAAGGGCAGGTCTGCTAGTGTAAAAATCTGTTTAGTTTTACTTCATCTGAGAATGTTTCATTTTTTCTTTATTCTTGAAGAATAATTTTCCCAGATTTAAAATCCATAATTGACCATTTTTTTGGAAAGTTTTCAGATATTGCTTTTTTGAATACTCTTTCAGGCCTACTCTCACTGTACATTATTATGGATATTTAGTGATACAAATACTGATTCTTTGCTTATTCCTCTATGATTCTCAGACTCTGTGTATGTTTAAATTATAGTCAATTTTCTCTCTGTTTTTCACAGTGGGTGAATATTTTATTTTTCCTCAAGTTAGTAACCCTGCTAAGCAAGTCTTTTTTTATGTTCAACTTTTTGTATTTGTTATTATATTGCATAGTAATACCGTATTGTGCAATATTAGTGTGTACTATGTTTTAATTTTTATATTTAACTTGGCATTTTATAGTAACAATTTCCAATTATTTCTTGTTTTATAACTTCATTTCCTTGCTGATGTTTTCCATTTTATTTTCATCAATAATATTTGTAGCAATTGCTAAAGCAATTTTATGGCACCTGCTTTAAAATTCCTGTCAGTTAATTCTAGCATATTATTCTTCTCAGTATTGGCATCAGTTGATATTTTTTTTTTCTCATTTAAGTTGTGATTTACTGGGTTTTGGATATGATGGGTTATTTTGCACTTTATCCTAGGCATTGTGTCCATTATATTAGGAGATTTTGAGTCTCAGTTAACTCTTTTTAAAAAATATTTGTTTGGTAGACATTCAGTATACCTACATTTACCACAGTGATAATCTTGGCCTTCTGTTTTGAGCTGTGGTTCAAATGACAATTGAGTTTCCAGAGCCTTTTAGTGTTATTTTTGTCTGCTTGGTTAATCTGGTGCCTGCTGGCAACTCTCAGATGGTGGAGGGTTAAGTGGCATCCTATTAGTGACATCTGACTTCCCTTGTGTCTCTGAGTAGAGACAAGTTTAATCAGAGTGAAAAAAGAGGTTATCTGGTTGGGCCATTTTCTGTGACTGTGCCCCTTTTTTGGGAATCTGTTCACTCTAGTGTCTCTCAAAGGAGAAATTGATTCTCAGTCATGATAAAGAGATTATTTCCCCTGTATGCTTGTTTTTAATGACTGCTTTCTCCTAGTTGTGTTTCCTGTGAGTGATGTAGAAATCGCCTGGTGTTTCCTGGGGGATTTCTATTGGTTCTGTGGGATTCCTTCTTCTCTTAGATGCAGGGTCAGTAAACTCATAGTCTGAGGAGCTTTCTGTATTTTCTGTATTTTTTCTTTCTTTTTTTTTTTTTTAACAGGGGGGATGTAAAAAGACCTGCTGATGTCCTGCTCCTCCTTGAGTTCCCAAATCAGCTTGACTTTTTCTTACGCTCTCAGAGTTCTCCTTTGGTTGTCTTGTGCACCATCTCCCGGGATTATAGTTGTTTTAATAGGGACAAAAAAAAAATTGGTTTATGACATCTTGTATCAACCCAGATCCCTTTTCTTGGATGTTTAACCTTCCTTCCACTGCAAGTTTTTCATCAATACTTTTTTTTTTAATGTGAAAAGTATTTTCTACAGTAGGAAACAGTCTTTAATGTTTATAGGAACCAAGTAGCAAACATAAATAATTTAAAAGATTAAGAAGTTGAAAAGGATATATGAAGCCTGAAATTAAATTCTTATTTTCAATGAACAGACAGTACACATTATACAACTTCAGTCAAGTGGTTTTAGTGATCCAGGTTTGGCAGTAATGTGTAGCCCAATATCACAGATGTCATTTTCCCCTGCCAAATACTTTGAAATGTGTATATTAATATAACTTTCCTTATTTTAAAATTATTTTATATTCTTTAACACTGTATGGAACAAATAAAGATTAGAAATTGGTGAAGCATATGTTTGTTTTACATCGTTTTCATCTTACTAGCTCCATTTTTTGTCACATTAAGACAATCTTATGATCCTTTTATTCAACAATTTTTACAATAATATAATATCTAACTACACACGATTACTGAAGTTAAGAGATGGATTCTGGATGGCACCATGTTTGTTTAAATTATGGGTTCATCAATTTTTAGTCATGAGAATTGTAGGAAGAATGAAATGAGATTTAAAATTAAAATTAAACAGAACAAAGCACATATACTATATGTGAATTTTCTATATCTATTATTTGTGTATACTTTATATATATAAATGAGGACATCATACTGTCTACCTTTATGAAATTTATAATTTATTTATGAAGATAATCATTAATCAGCTTATTCTAGAAAAGGTGAATGGAAAATGATACTATGAATATATACTGCAATCCATTTGACCTATTATTTATCCTCATTTATCACTTCTTAGCCATGAAATCTAATGGAGACTTTCAGTTCTCATCATGACTTGTTTTTAACACATCTTCCTCAAATGTTCCATATATTTACTCTTTGTTTGACTCTTCATTTTCCCCCCTTTTGTTTGAGTCCTGAGCTCTCCTCTCTCCTAATCTCTCACTTTGTTTTTGATTATCTTATGACCGTTTCTAGAATTATTTTTCTGTAGAGCTACATGTAAGATGGAAAATAGTTTAGTTGAATGTGTGAGAATACAATGGCTGTCACTTTGTTTCCCTAATAAATGCTGGCAGGCAGGAGTGGAGAGATCTTGAGTTTCTCAAAGACAATACCCATGGCAGAGATACATGAGAGTGGGCAAAAACGCATAATCAATAAAATCTCAAGGTGAGGCAAAGATTTTTGAGTTTTTATGTAGTTACAGAGTAAGAAGTAAAAGTTCCATAAGACAAACACACGTTTTAAGACATCCCTGTGGAAAAATAGTCCTTCCAAAGTTATGGTGGTAGGATTCTCTCTGGCAATGAAGTAATGAAGCAGGCATAACTAAGATAATCAGTACTGGAAAAATGTGTGCTGGACCTTGAGATAACTATGTGGGACATATAAAATTTTTGAAACATCAGAGAATATAACGAGATACATAATATTAGAATTGACTAAGAGGTAGTGTTGGGCCTAAAAGAAGGAAGAAAAAATGGCATCAATAGTGGGGCCAAATGATAAAGAATATAATTCTAATGATAAGAAAATCTTCTCACTGCTGATACATAGTCAATCCATAAGTGGACTGGTATCTCCTACAATGATTTCCTTTTTTTCTGATAATGAGAAATAGGAAGAACATGATTCATCAAAAGTAAAGGGAACTTACAGAAGGAGAGGCAAGTAATAAAACTCTTCAACACTCTGAAATTTTACCCAATATTTAACAGATAGATGCTAATATTTAAACCAAAAAAGGGGAAATATATTGGAAGCAAACATATTACAGTTTCTTATGCTGAAGGGAACTGAATATCTCTTAGAACTTGTAATAGATTATAAATATGTGTTTTTATTTTTGTATAAATCACAACAAAAAGTCAAACGACAATTCACATACTGGCCAGTCTTCACGGATTCAATAGGAACAGAAAATTGGGGTAGGAATCAAACCAGATAAGGAGACTAGAAATGATGTTCGCTTTGTACCAAAGAAAAAAAAAATGGACAAGAAGGAGGAAAACAATATCCTGGGACAAAGGAATATAAATTCAAATATATATCTTAAGTGTTACTATCACACACACACACACACACACACGAAGAAAATTATAACTATTGAGGTCATGGATATGTTAATTAGCATGATTTTGATGATCATCTCACAATGCATTTATATATCAAAATATCAAGTTGTGGCTTTAAGTATATATAATTCTTACATGTCAATTATAGCTGAAGAATTTAAATTATTCCATTCATTTCTGGAGTGAAATGAAAATAAATGCCAATAACAAATCCCCCCAAAAATTCAGCTATTTGTGTTATCTATGTGTTTGGAATTATGCTGTGTATTAGTTAAAATGCTGAACACATATAGTACTTAATTTTAGTCCAGTGACAATTGTACTAAGTCATACACTGTATTGAATATAGAATCAGAAGTCTATATACAAAGTGGTATAGATGGCATTTAGAGATACTCAGGATACATGATCAGTATTCCATGTCTCTATTATTATTATTATTATGGCATTTAATATGGATGACAAATTTCATGCTTAGTATAAGACAAGTACGATTTTAAGAGGTTTGCATGTAATATTTCATTTAACCCTTGCAATGAACCTATATATTCTGATTTTTTTTTAAAATTTTTTAAAAATTATTATTATACTTTAAGTTCTAGGGTACATGTGCATAACGTGCAGGTTTGTTACATATGTATACTTGTGCCATGTTGGTGTGCTGCACCCATCAACTCGTCAGCACCCATCAACTCGTCATTTACATCAGGTATAACTCCCAATGCAATCCCTCCCCCCTCCCCCCTCCCCATAATAGGCCCTGATGTGTGATGTTCCCCTTCCCGAGTCCAAGTGATCTCGTTGTTCAGTTCCCACATATGAGTGAGAACATGCGGTGTTTGGTTTTCTATTCTTGCGATAGTTTGCTGAGAATGATGGTTTCCAACTGCATCCATGTCCCTACAAAGGGCACAAACTCGTCCTTTTTGATGGCTGCATAGTATTCCATGGTGTATATGTGCCACATTTTCTTAATCCAGTCTGTCACTGATGGACATTTGGGTTGATTCCAAGTCTTTGCTACTGTGAATAGTGCCACAATAAACATACGTGTGCATGTGTCCTTATAGCAGCATGATTTATAATCCTTTGGGTATATACCCAGTAATGGGATGGCTGGGTCATATGGTACTTCTAGTTCTAGATCCTTGAGGAATCGCCATACTGTTTTCCATAATCGTTGAACTAGTTTACAATCCCACCAACAGTGTAAAAGTGTTCCTATTTCTCCACATCCTCTCCAGCACCTGTTGTTTCCTGACTTTTGAATGATCGCCATTCTAACTGGTGTGAGATGGTATCTCATTGTGGTTTTGATTTGCATTTCTCTGATGGCCAGTGATGATGAGCATTTTTTCACATGTCTGTTGGCTGTATGAATGTTTTATTTTGAGAAATGTCTGTTCATGTCCCTTGCCAACTTTTTGATGGGGTTGTTTGTTTTTTTTCTTGTAAATTTGTTTGAGTTCCTTGTAGGTTCTGGATATTAGCCCTTTGTCAGAGGAGTAGATTGCAAAAATTTACTTCCATTCTGTAAGTTCCCTGTTCACTCTGATGGTAGTTTCTTTTGCTGTGCAGAAGCTCTTTAGTTTAATTAGATCCCATTTGTCAATTTTGTCTTTTGTTGCCGTTGCTTTTGGTGTTTTAGACATGAAGTCCTTGCCCATGCCTATGTCCTGAATGGTATTACCTAGGTTTTCTTCTAGGGTTTTTATGGTATTAGGTCTAACATTTAAGTCTCTAATCCATCTTGAATTAATTTTCGTATAAGCAGTAAGGAAAGGATCAAGTTTCAGCTTTCTACTTATGGCTAGCCAATTTTCCCAGTACCATTTATTAAATAGGGAATCCTTTCCCCATTTCTTGTTTTTCTTAGGTTTGTCAAAGATCAGATGGCTGTAGATGTGTGGTATTATTTCTGAGGACTCTACTCTGATCCATTGGTCTATATCTCTGTTTTGGCACCAGTATCATGCTGTTTTGGTTACTGTAGCCTTGTAGTATAGTTTGAAGTCAGGTAGCATGATGCCTCCAGCTTTGTTCTTTTGACTTAGGATTGTCTTGGCAATGCGTGCTCTTTTTTGGTTCCATATGAACTTTAAAGCAGTTTTTTTCCAATTCTGTGAAGAAACTCATTGGTAGCTTGATGGGGATGGCATTGAATCTATAAATTACCTTGGGCAGTATGGCCATTTTCACGATATTGATTCTTCCAATCCATGAGCATGGGATGTTCTTCCATTTGTTTGTGTCATCCTTTATTTCATTGAACAGTGGTTTGTAGTTCTCCTTGAAGAGGTCCTTTACATCCCTTCTAAGTTGGATTCCTAGGTATTTTATTCTCTTGGTAGCAATTCTGAATGAAAGTTCACTCATGATTTGGCTCTCTGTTTGTCTGTAATTGATGTATAGGAATGCTTGTGATTTTTGCACATTCATTTTGTATCCTGAGACTTTGCTGAAGTTGCTTATCAGCTAAAGGAGATTTTGGGCTGAGACGATGGGGTTTTCTAAATATAGAATCATGTCATCTGCAAACAGGGACAATTTGACTTCTTCTTTTCCTAGCTGAATACCCTTGATTTCTTTCTCTTGTCTGATTGCCCTAGCGAGAACTTCCAACACTATGTTGAATAGGAGTGGTAAGAGAGGGTATCCCTGTCTTGTGTCAGTTTTCAAAGGGAATTTTTCCAGTTTTTGCCCATTCAGTATGATATTGGCTGTGGGTTTGTCATAAATAACTCTTATTATTTTGAGATATGTTCCATCAATACCTAGTTTATTGAGAGTTTTTAGCATGAAGCGCTGTTGAATTTTGTCAAAAGCCTTTTCTGCATCTATTGAGATAATCATGTGGTTTCTGTGTTTGGTTCTGTTTGTATGCTGGATTACATTTATTGATTTGCGTATGTTGAACCAGCCTTACATCCCAGGGATGAAGCCCACTTGATCATGGTGGATAAGTTTTTTGATGTGCTGCTGGATCCGGTTTGCCAGTATTTTACTGAGGATTTTTGCATCGATGTTCATCAGGGATATTGGTCTAAAATTCTCTTTTATTGTTGTGTCTCTGCCAGGTTTTGGTATCAGGATGATGTTGGCCTCATAAAATGAGTTAGGGAGGATTCCCTCTTTTTCTATTGATTGGAATATTTTCAGAAGGAATGGTACCAGCTCCTCCTTGTACCTCTGGTAGAATTCGGCTGTGAATCCATCTGGGCCTGGACTTTTTTTGTTTGGTAGGCTATTAATTATTGCCTCAATTTCAGAGCCTGCTATTGGTCTCTTCAGGGATTCAACTTCTTCCTGGTGTAGTCTTGGGAGGGTGTAAGTGTCCAGGAAATTATCCATTTCTTCCAAATTTTATAGTTTATTTGCATAGTGGTGCTTATAGCATTCTCTGATGGTAGTTTGTATTTCTGTGGGGTTGGTGGTGATATCCCCTTTATCATTTTTGTATTGCATCTATTTGATTCTTCTCTCTTTTCTTCTTTATTAGTCTTGCTAGCGTTCTATCAATTTTGTTGATCTTTTCAAAAAACCAACTCCTGGATTCATTGATTTGTTGGAGGGTTTTTTGTGTCTCTATCTCCTTCACTTCTGCTCTGATCTTAGTTATTTCTTGCCTTCTGCTAGCTTTTGAATGTGTTTGCTCTTACTTCTCTAGTTCTTTTAATTGTGATGTTAGGGTGTCAATTTTAGATCTTTCCAGCTTTCTCTTGTGGGCATTTAGTGCTATAAATTTCCCTCTACACACTGCTTTAAATGTGTCCCAGAGATTCCGGTATGTTGTGCCTTTGTTCTCATTGGTTTCGAAGAACATCTTTACTTCTGCCTTCATTTCATTATGTACCCAGTAGTCATTCAGGAGCAGGTTGTTCAGTTTCCATGTAGTTGAAAGGTTTCGATTGAGTTTCTTAACCCTGAGTTCTAGTTTGATTGCACTGTGGTCTGAGAGACAGTTTGTTATAATTTCTGTTCTTGTACATTTGCTGAGGAGTGCTTTACTTCCAATTACGTGGTCAATTTTGGAGTAAGTACGATGTGGTGCTGAGAAGAATGTATATTCTGTTGATTTGGGGTGGAGAGTTCTATAGATATCTATTAGGTCTGCTTGCTGCTGAGATGAGTTCAATTCCTGGATATCCTTGTTAACTTTCTGTCTCGTTGATCTGTCTAATGTTGACAGTGGAGTGTTGAAGTCTCCCATTATTATTGTATGGGAGTCTAAGTCTCTTTGTAAGTCTCTAAGGACTTGCTTGATGAATCTGGGTGCTCCTGTATTGGGTGCATATATATTTAGGATAGTTAGCTCTTCCTGTTGAATTGATCCCTTTACCATTATGTAATGGCCTTTTTTGTCTCTTTTGATCTTTGATGGTTTAAAGTTTGTTTTATCAGAGACTAGTATTGCAACCCCTGCTTTTTTTTGTTCTCCATTTGCTTGGTAAATCTTCCTCCATCCCTTTATTTTGAGCCTATGTATGTCTCTGCGTGTGAGATGGGTCTCCTGAATACAGCAATCTGATGGGTCTTGGCTCTTTATCCAGTTTGCCAATCTTTGTCTTTTAATTGGACCATTTAATCCATTTACATTTAAGGTTAATATTGTTATGTGTGAACTTGATCCTGCCATTATGATATTAGCTGGTTATTTTGCTCATTAGTTGATGCAGTTTCTTCCTAGCCTCGATGGTCTTTACATGTTGGCATGTTTTTGCAATGGCTGGTACCGGTTGTTCCTTTCCATGTTGAGTGCTTCCTTCAGGGTCTCTTGTAGGGCAGGCCTGGTGGTAACAAAACATCTAAGCATTTGCTTGTCTGTAAAGGATTTTATTTCGCCTTCACTTATGAAACTTAGTTTGGCCTGATATGAAATTCTGGGTTGAAAATTCTTTTCCTTAAGAATGTTGAATATTGGCTCCCACTCTCTTCTAGCTTGGAGAGTTTCTGCCGAGAGATCTGCTGTTAGTCTGATGGGCTTCCCTTTGTGGGTAACCCAACTTTCTCTCTGGTTGCCCTTAAGATTTTTTCCCTCCTTTCAACTTTGGTGAATCTGGCAATTATGTGTCTTGGAGTTGCTCTTCTTGAGGATTATCTTTGTGGCGTTCTCTGTATTTCCCGAATTTGAATGTTGGCCTTTCCTACTAGGTTGGGGAAGTTTTCCTGGATGATATCTTGAAGAGTGTTTTCCAACGTGGTTCCATTTTCCCCCTCACTTTCAGGCACCCCAATCAGACATAGATTGGTCTTTTTACATAATGCCATACTTCTTGCAGGCTTTGTTCATTTCTTTTTCTTCTTTTTTCTTTAGATTTCTCTTCTCACTGCATTTCATTCATTTGATCCCCAATCAATGATACACTTTCTTCCAGTTGATCTAGTCAGTTACTGAAGCTTGTGTATTTGTCACATATTTCTCATGTCATGGTTTTCATCTCTGTCAGTTCGTTTATGGTCTTCTCTGCATTAATTATTCTAGTTATCAATTCTTCCACTCTTTTTTCAAGATTTTTAGTTTCCTTGCACTGGATACTTAATTCCTCCTTCAGCTCTGAGAAGTTTGATGGACTGAAGCCTTCTTCTCTCATCTCGTCAAAGTCATTCTCCTTCCAGCTTTGATCCGTTGCTGGCGATGAGCTGCATTCCTTTGCAGGGGGAGATGCGCTCTTATTTTTTGAATTTACAGCTTTTCTGCCCTGCTTTTCCCCATCTTTGTGTTTTTACCTGCCTCTGGTCTTTGATGATGGTGACGTACTGATGGGGTTTTGGTGTGGGTGTCCTTCCTGTTTGATAGTTTTCCTTCTAACAGTCAGGACCCTTAGCTGTAGGTCTGTTAGAGATTGCTTGAGGTCCACTCCAGACCTTGTTTGCCTGGGTGTCAGCAGCCGAGGCTGCAGAAGATAGAATATTGCTGAACAGCAAGTGTACCTGTCTGATTCTTCCTTTGGAGGCTTCCTCTCAGGGGTGTATTCCACCATATGAGGTTTGGGGTGTTGGTGTGCCACTAGTGGGGGATGTCTCCCAGTTAGGCTACTCAGGGATCAGGGACCCACTTGAGCAGGCAGTCTGTCCCTTCTTAGATCTCAACCTCCGTGTTGGGAGATCCACTGCTCTCTTCAGAGCTGTCAGACAGAGTCGTTTGCATCTGCAGAGGTTTCTGCTGCTTTTGTTGTTGTTGTTGTTGTTGTTTAGCTGTGCCCTGTCCCCAGAGGTGAAATCTACAGAGACAGGCAGGCCTCCTTGAGCTGCTGTGAGCTCCACCCAGTTCGAGCCTCAGCAATGGTGGGCGCCCCTCTCCCAGCCTCGCTGCTGCCTTGTGGTTAGATCACAGACTTCTGTGCTAGTAATGAGGGAGGCTCCGTGGACGTGGGACCCTCCCGGCCAGGTGTGGGATATAATCTCCTGCTGTGCCCGTTTGCTAAGACCCTTGGTAAAACGCAGTATTGGGGTGGGAGTTACCCGATTTTCCAGGTGTTGTGTGTCTCAGTTCCCCTGGCTAGGAAGAGGGATTCCCTTCCCCCTTGTGCTTCCCAGGAGAGGCGATGCCTCGCCGTGCTTCAGCTCTGGCTGGTCCGGCTGCAGCAGCTGACCAGCACCAATTGTCCGGCACTCCCTAGTGAGATGAACCCAGTACCTCAGTTGAAAATGCAGAAATCACCTGTCTTCTGTGTCGTTGGCACTGGGAGCTGGAGACTGGAGCTCTTCCTATTTGGCCATCTTGCTCCGCCCCTATAGTCTGATTATTTACCAGTAATTAAATTTAAGAATACAGTGAAGACAAGAGAACTGCATAAGGTTTCCCAACTGATAAGTGTGTGTAATAAGACTTTGAAAGCCAGGTAATGGTGTTCTAGAACTTAGCTCTTAACCACTGTTGCTGTATTATTTCTGTTTTAGTTATAATGCTTTTCTATGTGCACTGACTAGGCTATTTACAATTAAATTTCTCAGATTTTATAACTTTTTGAAGACAACTGGAATGAAAGTTGCTAGATTTTGTTAATCTGCTAAAGTAGATACTTATTTTACCCATGAATCTGGGTTACTTTTCCAATTGGAAAGGTGTTTTTCCTAAGATAGATGAGTGTTTCTTAATTTCTTATTATGAGAAAAGCACTGGTCCCCACAAAATTCCATATGTGCTTGTTAAATCATAATCATCTAGAAACTACCCCAGATAAGCTTGTAAGGTAGCAACATTATATTTAATGCAAAACCATGTTTATTGTAAAAGCGCAACTGACAGAAAAACTGCAAAATGTCACTTGATGAGAGGGACCAGAAAGGTATTTCTTTTTTAAAATTTGAGTATCCTTTGAAAGATTTTGAGAAGGGCCTAGGGGAAGCAGGTCTGAGTTTTGAAGTTGTGATTAAAAGAAGCAAGAGTTAACTGTGGATTGGGTGCTATTATGAGATGAAAGTGGTTGATGAAGTGAGGGCAAAGGTCTGGCTTAGTATAGGCCTATTCTCCTAGCCTGATTAATGGCAGAGCTGCTTTTGCCCTTGTAATTTGAGCTGCCTTTCATTCTTTCAGCCTGAGAAAGGTTTTACTCTTTCACTATATGTGATGAAACCTTGGAAAAGAATTCTGTCATTCTACTAATTCTACACGTTTGTTAATACGTTTTCATATTTATTTCCACCTTTGGTAAGATTTTGTTAATTTTTTTTTCATTACAAAACAAGTACTAATTTCACATTTATATTGACATTGGCAATCACCCTAGAAAATCTTGCTTCCTCAGATGAGACACACATTTCATCTAATGGCACTGACTCTTTCCATAATGGAAAAACGAAAGTTATGCAGTACACTGGAAACAAGTTGAAAGAGCAAAAATTTGTAAATATTTACTTGTAGTGTACTCTGGGGCCACAGTCTTAAAACTTTCAGTGGCACTTCACTTTCTGTATTGCTAAATGTCCATTATTATTTAAATATAATACATTTCAATGTTCCCTGCATACTGATAGGGAACGACTATCAGCATTTCCATGTCTATGCATGGATCTATGGGGCACATAGAAATTCTTATCAAGTGATTCCCCAAGTTATATTGACCAATTGGTCTATGCTTGTGAATGTCCCTCAGGGTATCCCATGTGTAGTAAATCAAATGGAACATGTACGTATCCATATTTTGTAATTGCCCATTTTAGAGCCGAAATATTCACTAACACCAGGTCCTACAATTCAACAGATTTTAATGTGAAAAATAATAAACTTCTTTCACACTTCATTTTCCTTTTTAAAATAAATTATGTATATTGGAGTTAGACAAATCTAATAATGAGTATTGCATCTTTATCTAAGTACTAAGGTTTTGTTTTTAAAGACACTAAACTCTTTATTCTGAATTTCACGATAGGGAATTCCTATCAGACTAATTTGCCTAAAGATGGAAACTGAAATATTTAGAAAAATTACAAAAAGTGCAATAACCTATAAGTACTAGAGAGCCATAAACAGCAGAGAAATGTGGAGGAGAATCAATATGAAGAAAAAGCACTGGAAAATTTCCCCTTTTGTGGTCTTTTTTGCCTTAAGGCATTATCCAGTGGATGTGAGACAACAATTCTAATGGAAATCTTCATTTTGTTGTCTGCACAAAATGAAATGTTGCCTGGAAGAATCAGACAACAAAATCTAGAACCACTATGACATCAGGTAAGTGTGAACAAGGGATGACTTGAAAAAAAAAGAGAGGTCCAAATTGGGAGAACTTCAAAATGGGTAGAGGCCTGAAGCATGTTTGCATGAGGCAGAATCCAATAGCCTAGACAAGATTAAAGAAGTTCATACAGATTTTATTCCCTGCCCGTCAGAATAATGAAACAATTAGAACTCGAAAATAGCCAAGGTAATTGCCTACTAAACAAAATAAGCAACTTAAAAAAACAACAAAAATCAGATTGTCAACTATTTATTACTAAAATTTCAGGGGAGGTCAACCACTAAGAAAATCATACACACACACACACACACACACACACACACACACGAAGTAGAATTTAAATGTACACTATTTAGCACAAAGAAAAGCAATAATAGAGGGATAGACAAATAGAGGAGACATAGCGCACGTGCGCACGTACACACACACACACACACATAAAATCACAAAATAGTAAACAGAAATCCTCCCCTATAGCTAATGACATTGGATGTAAATTGATGAAATACTCCAATTAAAAGGCAGATATTTAAGAAATGAATAAAAATGATACAATTAATTTTTATTTATATAATATGAACTCTACATTGCATTATAGAAACAGTTTAAAAGTACAAAAAATTAAAAAGATAGATAAAACCTAAAAGCATTGTACAATAGAGAACTGGGTGGCTATATTATCAGACATAATAGAAATTCAGACAAAAATTGTTGATAGATAAAGGGTATATTGTACAATGATAAAAAGGGTCAAACTGTCAGGAAGATATAAAAATTATAAATATATACGTGCCTTACAAGAGAGCTCCAAAATATATGAAGCAAAACTCACAGAATTGAAGGGAGAAATACAGTGTCAAAAGGTCTAAAGTAAATGTAATTGGAATCTCAGCAGAAGAGGACAAAAATAATGAGGCAGAAAAACATATTATCAGATGTAATAAAGGAAAGATTTTTAAATGTGAGGAAAGACAAAAAGTTACACAATTAGGTAGCTCAGCAAACTATAAATAGAACAAATATAACGAAAAACATATATAAGTGCATTGTAGTAAAACTGCTAGAAATTAACAATTACTAAAATATTAAAAGCAGCTAAAGAAAAGAAGATATCATTAGTGATGATACTAATACATGCAAACTTCTTAGAAAGACAATGGAAACTACGAAACATTAGAAAAATATTTGAATTGCTTATGGAAATAAATGTCAATTTAAAATTCTCTATTAGGCAAATTACCATTCAAGAATGGAGACAAAATAGTTACAAGTTTAGGTAAAGGAAACTAAGAATGCTTTGAAGGGTAATTGAACTACAAAAAGGGTTAAAGGAAATTCTTTCCATGAAGGCAAATAATTTATGCCAGAGGGGAAACCATGAAAAACAAAGAACATTAACAATTTATATAGTTGTGTGAATATAAGCAACTTATTTTCCTCTTAATTTCTTTAAACTGTGTAAGAATATTTGAAACAACATTTTTAGCATTGTCTTATAAATTTTATGTTTATAGTTGTAATATATCCAATAGCTACAGAATAAAGAATAGTGGAGAGGATTTCTACATTTGATGTGACTACAATGAAACTACATTATAAGTTATTATTAGTATCCACATAAACAATAAAAAATTATACATCAATAGCCATGTTAATTCAGAAAAAATAGAAATATTTTGAAATTAAACAACATACTTCTAAATAGTTCTTATTTTGAAGAAGAAATTGCTAAGTAAATAAAGGAATTTTTAAGCTGAATAATAATGAAAATGCAATATATAACAATTTCTAGGATACAGTTAAAATAGTGTTTATAGACAATTTTTTGGTTTTAAATATCTTCATTATAAAGAAGAAAGCACTAGAATAAATAATCTGTTTCTGCCACAGGATGCTAGAAAATAGCCCTAAAACTATTAAAGGAACTATATATGTTAAATATTTTTTTTTACCAACAAAACCTCAGGCCTAGAAAATTTATTTTCAAAATTCTACCACTATTTAAGGAAGAAATTATACCTATTTTATAAGAAAATCTTTCGAAAGTAAAAAGTAGAAATGATTTTAATACATTTTATAATGTTGGCATAATCTAATGGTAAGAACGGACAGACATTAACAAATGAATACAGACAAATATTCCTGATGATTGGAGATCAAAACTCTTAATAAAGTATTAGCAAATTACATTAATGTATGTTACACATAAAGCTTATATGTATTCTAAATTTCTATCTCTTCCACCAATTTATAAGTTGAAACCTCATGAAATTATATATTTATATATAGTATATGATATACATTCATATAACAAATGTATAATTTTACATTACATATATATTTATATGTACATATATATATGCACACACTAAATTTTTGTGTCTTCTTCCAGTTCATATGTTGAAACGCAATGAAAGATATTAGAAGGTAGGGCCATTGGGTGGTGATTAGGTCAGGAGGGCAGAGCCATCAGGTATGTGATCAGTGAAGTCATAAAAGAAACCGCAGAAAGCCCCCACCGTCCTTCCACCATTTAGTCTCAGTGAGAAGGCACCGTGGATGAACCAGAGAGTGATCTCTCACTGGGCAGAATCTGCCAGTACCTTGATCTTTCAAGCCCTCAGAACTGTAAGAATTGCTGTTGTTTATAAACCACTCAGATTATGATATTTTGTTATAGCAGCCTGAATGGACTAAGACAAAAACATACACACACACACACACGCACACACACACTCATTACTGCGGCCAAGAAGAATTTTCCCTGGAATGTAAGATTCATCTAATGTTTGACAATGAATGTGTATTTCACCATGTTAACTAAAATATAAAAGATCCTCTCAATAGATACAGAAAGCAATTTAAGAAAATTCAACACTCTTTTATTAAAATTTAAAAAAATATGTTCTCGACAAACTAGAAATAGAGGATAGTGTTTTTCAACCTCATTGACCTGATAAGGGCATTTATGAAATGCCTAACATAATAGTTCATGGTAGAATATTGAACACCGTTTTCTGAGACTTAGAAGTCAACTTTTCCCACTTTTATTCATCACTGTACTAGAGTTCCTAGACATTACATTAAAACACGAAAAATAAATTGCATATAGAGGGTCAATGAAACAGCACCAAGTGCAAGAGAAGCTCTGGGATATTCACCCAGATCTCCCTCCAGATATTCTGAGTTCTCTTTATGCAACTCTCTCTTCTCCAGTCATTTGTGCTGCAAACTATAGCTCTTTTGGCCTTCGTAGACCTCTAGATCCTTCTACTTTACTCAGAGACTTTAGTTTCTGCCTTGTTTCCCATATTTACACTGCAACCTGGTGACTATTGCCTCTCAGTATATTGAAACAACAGTGAGTGCATAGATATCTATATTTATATCTATATCTAGATAGATAGATAGATAGATAGATAGATAGATAGATAGATAGATACATACATACATACATACATACATACACACACACACACATACCTATATTATTTCTTTCTGTCATGGAACATAAACCTTTATTTGTCTAATGTCAAATTTTTGAAATCTATTGATACACACAGACAAACACACACATATTCTGGTTTGTAGTGTTTCAGTGGGATGGTAAATAATCTTTCTGCTACTCCATCTTATCCAGAAACAGAGTTTTACTGAAGGATATTTTCACTAGAAATATCAAATCTAGATCATCAGTTTGGCCTTATTAACATGACTCTTTTACTAACATTATTCTTCTGAAATGAAAATTGAAAACAAATATATAGTTACTTTGATCTGTAGAAGTAGATGTTGCCGTGAATATAAAATTGAGACTAGAGTCATAATTTGTTAAAGGGCAGATGATTTTTTCCCGAAGAAAAGCATAATATAAATTAAATGTTCATAATTTACAATCCTAATCTACAGAATTGGTTTTTAAGAAAGTTAAATTGAATTTCAATCATGTAATGAAAGTTGTTTCATTTTATATGACCTCTATATGAAAAAAGTATTTAGAAGTAAGCAAAAATAACTTTAGTTAATTACGAGGTTATTATTTTCTTAATTCACGTAAGTGAGCATCAATATGAGGATAATTTTTGTTTGTAAGGAAACTACTGGAAGGAAATGTAAGTAACATTAAATATTAACTTTTTAAGTTGAGTCATCTTTGGACATGTAAATTACAATATATTTCAGTTTAATGAGCATCTTAAAGAGAGAGTAAAAATATTTATTGAGACAGACTATCAAGACGTATGAAAATGCATCTTATCTTCACTTATTCACATATGTCTCTACATCTTTGTATGCATATACCTATCTAGCTGTAACACTTTTCTGAATACTCTTGAAACTGCCTTTGCAAAAGTTATAACTGAGGAAATTATGACAGTGAAAGACATCAGACATAACCGACTGCATGTTGCTTCTCACCTTTAAGCTGTCCTTTTTCATTCCTGGGTGTAGGCCAAACTAACCTTGGAAAATAATTTAGTTTATAGTTTAACTCTGATAGCCCTTTCCTGGAAAAAAAAAAACAAACAAAAACAAAACAAAACAAAACAAAACAAAACAAAACAAAAAAACCCTTTTTGCCTGAGGACCGGTCTGCCTTTGTAGGACTAATATATTAGCTATTTAGAAAGTAAGTATTAGGGGCCATGCCTGAACCTCCCCAAATTGCTCCTGGGAGTAATATCACTATTGTAAAACCTAAGATCAATGCTTGAGATATTTTGCAGACCCTTGCACTTGATGGATCAGCTGACACCACCCAGAACAGTAATCTGGCTCAACCAGTTCTGTGATCCCACCCTGGAACAGAAGACAGCCAAGAAAGACTTACTTTGACCCCCTATGATTTCATCTCCAACCTGACCAATAAGCTCTCCCACTTCCCAAACACCTACCTGCCGAATTATCCTTAAAAACTCACATCCCTGCATGTTCACCAAGACTCATTTGAGTAATAAAACTCTAGTCTCTTGCATAGCTAGCTCCACATGAATTACTGTTTCTCTGTTGCAATTCCCCTGGCAAAGTGAACCCATTGGGTTGTTACACTGTGTGGCAATTAAAATACAATACAAATTTTATGTAATGTGATTTATGCTTTTCATATGTTTAATTTTTAATTTCCCTTCTAATGCAATCTTGAATTGCCAGAATACTGAGAATTCTAAGAATAATCTTTGTGATCATAGATGGTGATCTATGATGGTGATGGTGATTTGATGATTGGGTAGGAATAAATACAAAATCAACTTGAACAGGCAAAGATTTTTAAATGCTAATATATTTCCTAGGTATTCTGACAAATGGGAAAGGGTTGTAGTTTATGGGTTACTCTGTATTATCTCAGCATAAATGACTTGCAGAATTATCTTCCAAAAAACTGAGAAAATAATAAAAATTGGAATATTTAGTTCAAACTCACTTTTAATCTATTAAAATTATTCAATGCAAACCATTTCTTCAGTCAATGTCTCCTCCACATTGCTATTCTCTATATTTTATTATGACATTTTTGAGAGTAGTATCTCTGTTTGTGTCACTTTTCAGTTCCGACACCTAGCAAGGTGTCTTGAATATTTAATATGTTCAATGAATATTTATTTTAATTCAATAAAGGTATAAAATTTGAGTGTTTTATTAAATATTAGACCCTTTAATGTGATGATTAGTTGGCTTACAAAGATCTTATATGTATCAATATTTAAGGCATATATTTTTTACATGGGAGTCTGCTTAACAAAGACATGGAAAACAAGAAAGTGATGTTTCCTTATGTTTTTGTACTTTTTATGAATTTCCTATTTCACAGTTAAATTAGAAACTACAAAAAATACTTTATTATTGGATGGTTTTATTTAAAAACATAATGGTCTTTATTTTCTACTTATAAGACATGTCATAAAAAAAAACCCTGGCATGTATATATAAATGAGTACAAAATACAATTACTTTAATAATTTCTATACATGACAAGCCTTGGTCTTCAAATATATTCATACATTTTTATTTTATAAAATAAATTCAACTAAATCTTTATACTCTCCTAAAATAATATTGAAAATAGAAATGAGTCCAATATTCCCCCCAGAGAAAAGAACAGGTATCAAATATATTCTGCAGATTATACAGAGATTACTTAGATTAGTTTTTAAAAAGAAAATGCATGCTTTAAAAAATTCTGTGGAATAGATACTCACTGCAAGCAGCTGGACATAAAATGAGCAAAAGGGACTAGGTTCAATCTTTACAAACACACGTGTAGGGTAGTTAAATAAGAAGAGTTCCTTGCATCCTCCGTACTGAGAGACAAATAATCTATAGGAAATAAAGAATAGTCTCATAAAGAATTCTGAAGTCATCGTCTTCAAATTGAGCACAACAAGTCAACCTCCACTGCTGTTAGGTAAAGTCACAAATTTCACATACAGAAAATATTCATCAATAAAGAAAAGTACTCTGAATAAAAATAAGTGCTTGATTTTGGCAATGTATTTCCAAGGAAACTAAAGATAGTTGTGTTTAGAATAGTCTCTTTATCTAAGTATAAAATGTTATAAAAGAAAAGCAAGTAAAATAAACATGTATAGTTACAGTTAACATGTGTGATAAAATACAGACTTTCTGATACCTGTTTTAATACATACATTTATCTTGTTTAATTTTTAATATTGAGTTTCTATAATTAGAACAATACAGTAACTTGAACGTCTCTTTCCTCACCAGTACCAAAAAAAGTCACAAGGTTGGACAAGTTTCTATTGTTCGCCTCCTAAATTTCTTCTCCGTGGTATTTTCTAAATTTTATTTTACTATTCATTGATTGGCTCATTAACTCAGTAATAGTACCCTATAATGTGGTAGCTGTATTATATTCCTAGAATAAAGACCGGAATATGACATATTATTTGGGCTTTAGGAGGCTCACAGTATGATCAATATGATAAGTAAACATCAATTCTAGCAGAATGAATAAAAATGTTGAATTACATTTCTCAGCAAAGAGATACAGAAATTGAAAAGTAGATGTTATTAGTTCTCATTGCAAGGCTAAGGAAGCCATTATAATGGAAGCTAGAATTCCCTTTGAATAATTTGGAATTTTATTTTGGTGACATTGAAGATATCACAAATATGTATTTAAAAAATAAATTTGATTACAGCATTGACTTTGTTTTCCAGATAATTTTAGAGAATTCTGCTCACAGTTTCAGGTTGAATGCCGAAAAAAAGAGGCATGTATATTTTATAATGAGACTAATATACTGTTCTAGACAGTAAATTGCAAGCAAAAAAGCTAGGACAACAGTGTGAAAATAAAGAAAATGTTATTTCTTGGAAATATTAAAGATACATTCACATTGTAAAAAATATTTTATTATTTTACCTGAAAATAATAATTTCAAATTTTTACTGATTAAAATAATTTCACAATATTATGTCTTGTTTTATTAATAAAAAAGTTACTTATGGATGCAGAAATAGCAATGAACAAAATATTTTTCATATTTTACATTACATATAAAAGATATAAAAATAATTGCATAGCTTAAAAAGTAATACATAATATCTCTACAACAAAAAAATTGGAGGAAGTTGATAGACATGCAAATGTGAGAGTTTCATACCAGAACTAGGCCCAATCAGTGTTTTGTTGTTGTTGTTTGTTTGTTTTTTTGAGATGGAGCTTTGCTCTTGTTGCCCAGGCTGGAGTGCAATGGCATGATCTTGGCTCACCACAACCTCTGCCTCCTGGGTTCAAGCGATTCTCCTGCCTCCACCTCCCCAGTAGCTGTGATTACAGGCATGTGCCACCACGCCCAGCTAATTTTGTGTCTTTTTTTTTTTTTTTTAAGTAGAAACGGGATTTCTCTATGTTGGTCAGGCTGGTCGCGAACTCCCAACCTCACGTGATCCGCCCGCCTTGGCCTCGCAAAGTGCTGGAATTACAGGCATGAGCCAGCGTGCCCCCCGCAATTTGTGTTTTAACAAGTCCTCAATGTGACTCGGAAACACTCAATAGTCCCATAGGCAGATTTTTTGGATAAACATAGAAATGAACCATTCTGGTCTTAAAGCTTGAAACTTACATTTGTTTTATTGAGTTCCTTCCTTAGGAAATGTTCCTCTGTTCTCCAAAAACTGTCAAAGAACATAAACTCACCAGATCACCTCATCCAGGCAATGAGATGCCAGACCCCTCATCCCTTATGATTACCTCCTTACCCCTCGCTAGTTCATGTTTTCTCACACACAGTTGTATTTCTTTCCTGCTATATAAACCCCTACTTTTAGACAGGGAGATGGATTTGAGAATAATCTCCCTTCTCTGCTACAGCACCCCATTAAAGCCATCTTCTTTGGTAATACTCATTGTCTCAGTGATTGACATTCTGTGTGGTGAGCAGCAGGACCGAGACTGGACCTAGTGTTTTGGTAACAATTCTGATGGGCACCAAAGTTTAAAAAACATTGAACTATGGTGCCAGTCAGGAAAGAGCTGAAAGTGGTTGAAAAGTTACTGCGTATTAGAGGAAATCCAAAATTTTTGTATTAGCAAATTGATGGAGTTCTTATTTGGTAAACTCCATTTCTTATTTGAGCTAATAAATAAGAAGAGTGAGAGAAGTATGAGAATACTGGAGAATTAAGAAAACTTAAGTAATCTTCAGACAGAAAGGAAACGAAAGAAAGCAAATGTTCAGAACACTTGCTTGAGAACAATTGTGTCTATGACAGATTACACAGATACTTTCCTCATCTGGAATTCTACATTTTATTGATACAGTGACATAATATTATTTTGTAGGTTTTTACATTCTATATAATACTCTTATTGTTAATATGCTCTTAGTTCTGAGGGTATGTTTTAGGTCTTTACATTTAGCTTAATCATGACAAGGACTATTGCCTTCTACTACTTTAAGTTTTCCTAGAATAAGGTTTCAAAACAGTCCATAAATGTTTAGAAATGAATAATTTGATTAATACATGACTAAATGCTATGGAGACCCAAGCAGAAAATAAAAACAAGTTGAAGGCTTACAAATATAATGGACTGTTTCCTATTATCTTGGCACACTTGAAAAGTTAAGAACAATATTATGAAGTCAAGGTTAATCTAAAAAACTGTCTTAGAGAGGCTGTAAAAGTAACAAAAACTATTGTTTTCTGAATTACTGCTGGGCATATTAAGCTGCATTACTGGAATCTATGTGCTGTCTGCCTGCCGTAGCTTGTCACAAAACAAGCAACCATTTGTGCTTTGAAATTTCCTTCATTCACAGAGCAATTACTGGACATAATGTGCTATATGCATTTTTTAATCCTGTAATTTACTTATCCTATCTCATGTTGTCCAATAAAAATGAAGAGGGAGCAAGTCCATGGAAAATGCTAGTGCTTTTTTATTGCTCATGTACTGAAAGATTAAAAATTTGTGATGAATACAAGAAGGTCTCCATAGCAACACATGTAGTTAGACAACGTTCTAGATGATTACAGTGAGAGAAGTAATATCAACTGATTAAAAATGAATGGTACTTATTCCATTGAGACAGGCTTGACAAATGGAGTGACAGGGCTCAAGGACAAATGAATATCAAGGAAGACTGACCTGTCTCACTCAGTCATGTTCAAGCTGTTCTACAGCCTTATATAAAAGTGAGTGAATCTTCTCTCATTCTTAAAATGCAAACCTTGCCCAGCCTCAGAGCCCCATTTTGGATGCTGGCACAAATATTATGAATATTATGAATCATATGAAAATTCAAAAGCACTCTATTAACCACAAATGATCTTGAATATATTTCAGTTTATTAAAGAAACAGAAAGGAAGGCTCAATACAGGTATAAAGAGTAATCCTTGTTTTAAGTTCTTGAAAAACTGTCAAAAATTTGGAGTTACTGATAAAAATGGTAGGAAATATATACTGTAACCATTTGAGACATCTTGACTACAACATAAAATTCGTATTATACAGTAAAATGTCTGCCTCATTATTAAAATCAATCTCGTTAGTGTTTATCATTTCTTAAATCCTTTTAAAGTCTTTTCACATTTCAAGAGTGGAGCCAAAATGTCAGGTTAGTTCTATAGTGAAAACATTAACTATAGCTTAAAAACTTATACTAAAGTTTTAAAAAATGTACATGCAGAATGATTCAACTTCTACAAGTAATAACTTTTATCATTTTGTAAGTAGAATAGACTATAATGTGTACTGAGTACACTACCATTGACATTGTATACTGTGATTATTTCAGTGTATAGATTTTACAAACCACATCATTATTTAATTTCAATATTATCACTATTTAAAATGCTAGTTTAATCTCTCTATTAGTTTTTTAGGGCTGCTGTAACAAATTACCACACTCTTGGTACTTAAAACAACAGAAATTTATTTTTTTCACAATCTGGAGGCCATGACTCCAAAAGCAAGGTGTAGATGGGGCTGCAACTCCTCTTGAATCTCTGTTTCCGGTGCCTGTTCTCATTCATTGTTTTGTGACTGCGTCAATAAAATCTTGGCCATGTTTACCTTGTGCTCTCCTCTTCTGTGTCTGTTTAATAATTCTCTGTCTCACTCTTTGAGAACACTTACAATTGAATTTAGCCAACCTAGATAATCCAGGACCAGCTCCTTCATTCAATTACTTAATCACATATTTTGCCATAAAAATTAATATTCACACTGTAGACGTATCTTTTTGGGGGCCACCATGAAGCCTACAGTGGTCTCACATTTCAATTAAAACATAAGGTTTAATCAATTATGTTCTCTGAAAAAATGGTTTTAATTATAATTTATTATCAAACGAATTTGTAAAACATAAAGATGGTATCATTATGACCCAAAAAAACCTCAATGATATTTTTCCAGCCTGAACAAAAAAATAGTTTTTTCTTAATAACTGTAGAAAAAAAATATTATTCTCTACGACTTATTTCATGATGTAGATTCTTTTGTTCAAAAGCATTTTTATTATCAAATTATGCTTCAAGTAGTATAGTCTCAACAATGAAGCAGAAAGTAAAGTCCAGACACACACATATTTAATTTAAAAAGTAATGAAGCATCTTTGGTGACAGGCAAAAATGTAACCTTTTTTTGTTTGTGTTTTGAGACAGGGTGTCATTCTGTCTTCTAACACTAGAGTGCAGTGGTGCCATTTCAGCTGACTGCAGCCTGGCCTTCCTGGTGTCTATCTAGCAATCCTCCCGTCTCAGCTTTCTGTGTAGCCAGGACCACAGTTGCCTGCCACCCTCTCTAACTTTTTTTTTTTTTTTTTTTGTAGAGATAGTGTCTCACTATGTTGCCCAGGCTGATCCTGAAATCCTGAACTCAAGCCATCCTCCTGCCTCAGCCTCTGAAAATGCTGAGATTACCTGCATGAGCTACCACTGGAGTGCAGTGGCCGGATCTCAGCTCACTGCAAGCTCCACCTCCCGGGTTCACGCCATTCTCCTGCCTCAGCCTCCCGAGTAGCTGGGACTACAGGCGCGCGCCACCTCGCCCGACTAGTTTTTTTGGAATTTTTTTTAGTAGAGACGGGGTTTCACCGGCTTAGCCAGGATGGTCTCGATCCCCTGACCTCGTGATCCGCCCGTCTCGGCCTCCCAAAGTGAAAAACATGCTTTTTTTAAAAAAATCAGTTATAAAACCATTGAGGATATTATTTAGAGATATTTCATAGCTATTTGCTGAATTTCAATTAAGTATTATTTTGAGTGTCTAAGATACCTTGTGTAATACAATTGTAACTTTTAATTGTTTCTGTTGATCTACAGCTTCTCATTGTAAATAAAATAAAGTCACTGTGAATAATATACTTCTCTTTCATCAGAATATAAAACTGTAATCCACTTCATGAATCTAAAATTTATTTTTGATTTGATTACAGCTAGATATTTACTTAGTCTTCTAATCATTATTAATTATATATACTTAATATATTTGTTGGTACATTTAACAACTTATCTAGTCATCATTAATTTACCCTCATTAGAATTTATTTTTTTAAAATTAACAAGTAACAAAACTAATTTTGTTCATCTCAGTCATGTTTATATGTGATGAATTAATTTGTATTGAAAGTATAGTTGTGGTTTACAGGTAGTTAGTAAACAATTCTTAAAAATGCTGGAGAAGTTTATAGTAACTATGTTATAACCATTAATATTTCCAGATCTAAATTTGAATGTGAAACAATGGTTACCTAAAACACATTAATACATTTCTTTGAAAAAAATCAGAAAATCTTGAAAGACAGGACAATAAACAGCTGTAGAAGTTTGAACTTGTAGAAGTTTTATATATATATATACACACTATTTGCTTCCTTGCTTCCTTTGCCACTTCAAAAGTCCCAGAGATTAATGTTTTAAAGGCGACAAGAGCATGTCAAGAAATAAGAACAAAGCGTATTTTGTACTGAGGCAACAGAAATATCATATTGTAAACACGTTTCTTAACCTTGGCTTAGACAGCAGACAATCTACTGCTGTGTTAATAACCAACCTGAAGAGGACAAAATGAAAATGTAATTATGTGATATAAAAAGCTTATTGATTTGTCAAAATGCAATCTTTCAAGCATTTTTTACTATAATTCTGCCAGAATTCTCTCTCATTAACCTCTTCATATTTTAACACCAGGAGTATCACCATTTATGAAAAATAAATGTAACTGAGATAATTTCAGTTTAACAAAGGATGCTAATTTAAAGGTTTTCTGGGAAGAAAAATATTAAAAATTATAAAAAAGTATGGACACTAGTTTTATGAAAGTTGTATTTTAAAGTTATTCATGTTTGAAGTAGTGGCAATGGATATATATTTCATATTTTATTTGGTTAAAGGATTCCAGGTATATGTGCAATACTTGCTGTAATTAGGGAAAAGAAGGCCATGACCATATAGTCAATTTAAAAACTTAAAATTATAAATGATATTATTCTGTTTAGGTACAATGAAATGTTTACCTTTGGTTTTGAAGTTATTTTAGAAATATTCTTAAAGTCTTAATTCTTAAACTGAAGTTAATACTCCAAACACACACACACACACACACACACACACACACATATATATATATAGAGAGAGAGAGAGAGACAGAGACAGAGAGATAGATTAAGAATAAATTGTTGCATATTAATTAACTTTTCAGTTACTTAAGGACTTAACATTTTATAGAATTAATTTAGTTTAAACTTTTGGAGAGAAGTACTATGTTTAAAAATATTCACATAGAGCAATATTAATTTGATAATATATGATAATAGCAAAAAATCAGGTATTATAGTTAACTTATATTGATATAAATACCTACCTGGTTTCTCAAATGCATATTCTTATATCCGTATCTTCCAACATGTACACACACACACACACACACACACAAGTTTACACAAAGAAAACATAAAATAGGAAAGAAAATTAAATCTCTTCTAAGCCCAAAAATGTAGAAAACTATGAGAATGCATCAGTGAAGCTATGATAAATATCTGCATTAAATATCAAATATTCACTGGATGGATCATTAAATGTCACTAAGCTTTTATCCAGCAATACAGATATAAAAGTATTTGTTCTATATCCCAATGTGTATATATGCATTGTACCTTGATATATGGATATGTCCCTGGATTTAAATACATAGATTAAATATATTTACTGTATATTTTTTCTTTTTGACACATATTATAAGGTTATTCAACCTTTCAGCAAGGATAGATTATGCCAGACTTTTCTAAGGCAAAGTGACTTATATAAGAAATATTTAATCTCCATTAAACGCCATTGTTTTTCTTAATTATTTTCCCTTTACTCTCATTGTCATAGAATTGTCACAGCACGAAAAACTTTTTATTGAAATATTGCAAAATAAGTTTTACATTATTTACAATATGCAGATAGAAGAGTATTTCTTCATCAGGACACTAGCTACAGAACTTGTATAATCAAATTTGAAATTCTTGGTCTTACATGTTCTACATAGATATATAATTTTTATAGTCAAATTTGACTAAGAGAAGTACTAGGATAGCCATGCCAAAAAGAAGGAAAACTGATCACTTTCTTACCCACAATTAACCCAAATAATTATTATAATAACTTTGATAGTAAACACTATTTTTTAATGAATGTTACTTACCAAACAGCAATTCAAATATCTTTTATATTATTAGTTCATTTTATTCTTATATCAATTATATGATATAGGTATTAATGTTATATTTTATAGATAAAAATTCAAATAATTTGTAGAAAGTACATTTAGTACAATAACTAATGAAGACAGTATTCAACTCCAGCTTCATATTTATTTTCTTAAAAATTATCTACTTCCTTTAATATTAATTTTTTGAGAGAACCCAATCTAATTTAATTTTTCATATAGACCCTTCAGAAAGTAATATGAAGTGGATGTTCCACATGTTGATAATATGTTCTTTAATTTTAGGAAATTAGATAACACCTAAAAGAAAGAAATCTGTCAAATGATGTGGAGAGCCTAATAACACATACCTGAGGCTGGACAACATAAATGTCTCCAACTAATTTAAATCCAAGTGGAACAAAGAAGCCAGAAAATGTGCAAAATATTATGAAATAAATATCACGTTAAATTTCAGATGATATAGTAATTCATTTTCACACTGCTATAAAGAACCATGTGAGACTGGGTAATTCATAAAGAAAAAAAGGATGAATGTTATCATTCATTCTACAATAGAAGTCAGTCTTGCAACAGTTGAAACTCAGGAGCTAGATGTCTTCACTGCATTTAACAGGTATGGCTTCTGCATTATTTCTACCTCCGGAGGCAAAATCTTGAGTGGATCTGTCTAATTAGTGCCACCAAGTTTGGCTGTTTGTAGACAAACAAACTTTTTGTATTATGCTTTATTCCGTGAGGAGGTGGGATTCACTGGGAAGAGTCCCCAAAGACTGGTCACCAAGAAAGCAAGAAAAATGTACAATAAAACTATGCTATGTGGAAAATTAAACCTCTCTATCAAGGTCTATAATTGGTGGATACAAAGGTGACAAAGATGATAGCCGACGGGGTTTTAAATATGGAGGATATGTTGAGTTAAAAATTTAATTCACTTTGTTCAGATAACATAGCATGTGTTTTTCTCCTTATTACAAGGCTTTCTGTAATACAAGGGCAAAAATAATTATAAAGAGAGTATAAGAAAAATTGGCTCAAAAACAATAACTCACCAACAAATGCATAATATATTGCCACTCTGCCTAACCAGAAAAATTTCAGTGCAAAAAATATTTTATTTAATTTTAACAGCAAGCATTTTTAAACCTAGTTTTCTAGTTCTAAAGATTCCTTGTAGAATACAGATCATTTATTACATGATACAAGTATTCTTCTTAAATTACTAGAAGCAAACAATTCAAATATTTTTGAGGACTGCTATATGAATCAATGTGTATTTGAAATTACACAACTGGTTATAATAAATTTTAAAAACTCAATTTTCTAGAAACTGTAAATCATTATTTTGAAGAAACTGGTAGGTTTGCTTATATAGTATAGTATTTAGCATAAAATATTTTTGAAAAATATTCTGCATTTTTATCATGTATGTTAATATGAATTTGATATTTATGCTCACTAGAGGGAACTTTCCCATATAGCCTGAACCTTCTGCATTGCTTATATTTGGACTTCCTTTTATTTGGACAGGTGAAATCATACACAAATGAAAAAGGAATCCTTGGAATAACAAAATTAACATTTAATGCACAGTATATTGTTTTAATAAATTCTCAAAGTCCAGTGAAACCGGATGGATGGATGAATGGATGGACAGATGGATAACTGGCTGTAGCAGAATATATCATAATGAACTTACCTAATATTTGATCTAGACCTTGTAAAAATATACACCAAAATAATAATGTTTCCACTTCCCATATCATTTCTCTTAGTTGTAACAAAACTATTATTCATCTAGTTTCCCAAGACAGAACTTTGCAATTAATTCTTATTTCTTCTCTATCACTATCCAGTTCACATAAATCATTTAATGTAATCAGCATAACACACAAAAATAAAAGCAATAAAGCATACAAGAAGAGAATACATGTTTTCCAAGATTAGTTTATTCAGCATGAGAGGATTTTTGTAATAACAACCACATAAAATTCTTAAGGTTTTTTTTTAATTCTAATTTTGGATGCAGGAAAATTTAGTATCAGTGAAAATTCACCCAAGTTTATAGTAGAGACAGGGACAAGGACTATGATAAATTCTGTGTGCAATATCAAGTCTAAGCATCTGGACCTACCAAGACATAGATTTTCATTTGTCTAGTTGTTGTTTACTCTTTTACAACATATTATTATTGCAATTGAATTTGCTAGTTGGTATTTTATCATTATTAGTAGTAGTAATAGCATATAGAAAGTAACTATGGAATTTCATTTCTGCCATGTATCATGCTGCTAGTCCATGTTGTTTTATAATAGGTCCCTTAAAATATGTCAGAAAAAGCTGGGCACAGTGGCTCATGCCTGTAATCCCAGCACTTTGGGACGCCAAGGTGGGCGGATCACCTGAGGTCAGGAGTTCGAGACCAGCTTGGGCAACATGGCGAAATCCCGTCTTTACTAAAAACACAAAAATTAGCTGGGCATGGTAACATGTGTCTGTAATTCCAACTACTCGGAAGGCTGAGGCAGGAGAATCGCTTGAACCCAGGTAGTGAAGGTTGCAGTGAGCTGAGATCGCGCCACTGCACTCCAACCTGGATGACAAGTATGAAACTCCATCTCAAAAAAAAAAAAAAAAAGTCATAAAATACATACTGTATTCTCACATCTATCAATAAGTATATTAAAGGAAGGAAGTCATTGAACCTTTTAAATATATTTTCTCTGCAAATTAGTTGGCTAGACAAGGTAATCTCTGTAGACGTTTTGGCTTTTAGTATTGTTTACTAAAAAAAAGAAAGATAGGTAAATAATTTCATACATCATAATGTTGGCTAATTTCTTAAATGTGATTTTTCAACGCATTATCTATAGGTATTCCTATTACAAAAACTTAAATTACTTTTTTTATTTCTGCCAACTTTAAAATCTTCTAGTTCTTTTTCACTTGTATATTGATAATTGAGCTGAAATGATCCTTTGTTCTTGTAGGTTTCATCAATGTTACTGTAAAATTAGCTATATTTTTTATTTTATAATATTTTACTTTTGGTACAGGATCTTGCTCCGTTGCCTAGGTTGGAGTGCAAGGGTGCAATCATCACTCACTGCAGCATTGATCTCCCGGACTCAAGCAATCTTCCAACCTCCTAAGTAGGTGGGACGACAGGTGCATACCACCATACCAGGTTAATTTAAAAAAACATATATTTGGTAAGGAGGAGATTTCACTATGCTGGCCAAGCTGGTCTTGAAATCCTGAGCTCAAGGAATTCTCCCGACTCAGCCTGCCAAAGGTATTGGTATGACAGGCATGAGCCACCACAGCTGGCTAATGCTATTTTTAAATTTTAATTTAACTTTTATACCTTTTTCTTACATTGGCTATTTATCAAAGGTTAATCTATATTCAAGACAAGAAGAAGAGAAGGTTAGTGAAAGAGGAAAAAATACCTTTCTATTTTTTTTTCTATTTTTGACATCAATAAAAATAGGAAAACAGCCACAGAGCAGGGAGAGGCCATGCTAGGAAACAGTACCTTGCCTTGAATTAAGATGGCTGCTTCCGTGAGCAAAAATGCACAATTTTACCATCAATATTTACTCATTCTCACTGATTTAATGGCATAAATGTGTATAAAACTGAAGATACGATGAAAAAATTAAGCTGAAAATATGTGCTAATCATTGTTTGTGAGTGTGCGTGTGTTCTTTATAAGAGGTCTGTACATTTAAAAGTTCTGTTCTCCTGTTCTCAACATTTTGTCTGAGAGCTCAGAGATAATTAATGGTACTGATTTAAGTGTGTGTTATAAATTAACAGCACTGCACCTCACCCACAAGTGACTCATTAGTAGGAACATATGATCATGCAATCCTATTGACATATACTACTACATGGTTTCCATTAATGAAAAAAGAATATATGAAATGTGGGAGATGAGAGTTGAGATTCATGTATTCACAGTAGAAAACATAAGTTTCTAGTGTTTCTTAAGCAGGACGTTGATATCATGTTGGCTAGATAATACTACCTTCAGGTTTCACTGTCACTAGGTAGACAATTTTAAAGTTATGCCCTTTTTATGTCCATGAAAACTTTTTACATTATGGATTTTGGGCTATAATAGAATTCTATATCCAGAGATATGCCTACCACGTGTCCTATTTTTAGAAAGCATAGAGTTTTTCATTGTTTCACCTCAGATTATTTAAGATATAATTATATATATATATTTTTTTATTTAGGAAGATAATTTGATTCATCAAGCCATGCATAAGAAAACAAGAACATGAAATAAACACATATTAAAGGTATTAACTCTCTCTTAACCTCAGTCTCCACGAAAGCAGAGTCTAAGTCAAAACCCTGGGCCAGTGATGATTTAGAAAATGATCTCCGAAAGCAAGAAAGAGAAGCCGAAGGAGTTGACTGAGGTAAGAAGAAAATCAATATAAGAAGCATTAGCAAGGTGACTGCTGCTAAGGCTGATTGGTAAGCTTGCTCATAGACTCCTAGAGGCTTCATTTTATGGTTTTGTGCAAAAATGATTAAAGAAAATGGGCTGTATTTTTAAGGAGAGAGCTAAACTTCAAGGCAGTTCTTAAGCTTCCCATTAACTTTCTAGAGATTGAAAAATCTCTAAATAAAATACATTCATAAGTCCTTTTATAAGTAGTAAAGAATTGGAGTTTTTCCACTGACTTTAAGACTTGGAATTTGGAGAAAGTCAACAGTGTTTTTGGAATGAAAATATTTCTGGGTGGTCTCCTGTAACCAAAGATGAGGAAAGAGAGGATACTAAGCTTTGTGCCCTAAAAGTCTACATTCCTGAAAGTTACATTCTAAATGCCTAAGCATTAAACTCCCGAGAGAGACATTAAAAGTGGATTTGCAGAGTTACCTGTGAAAACCATATTAGGCATAAATGGGAGGTGTTCATTTGGTAATGTGTGCTTGCTACCAGTATAAGTCTGACGCCAAAAGATTTGATCAGATCATCAGTAGAATCATCACAGCTTCCCTCTTCAGAAAGCTTAAATGTCAACATTTGAACATGGAGCCATACATGCAATTCAAAGATTAAAAAATACATGAATGCGCTTCCAGAATATTCTGCCCCCTGTCAAAAGTAGGAAGTGTTTATCCCTAAGATGCCATCCCCAATTACTCAAGGTGTGCCGTGTTGCCTCTTCTACCTTTTCTAGGTGTGAATTTATGACTGCCTTGTGCTTTATCACAGTTGCCATCCTTTATGTATCAGAGATTTCCCAGAGGAAGAAATGGAAGATCCATAGCAAAATTTGCGTCAGGAGGCTGACCTTGCACCTAACAAGAATAATCAAAGCCTGCTTAAAAGTGGTTGCAGATAAAACAACTTGAGGTGGAGCTGGGACCAAGAGAACTTGTCATGGCATGCAACTGTTGACCCGTAGCACCTGCAGTACTTCTCCATGCAGTGTTAAGTAAAGAACTAACTGATATGAGTTACTTTAATCACAAAGTACAATTTTTATAACAGTACTACTTAGGTGAAATCTAATGAATTAAAGTATAAAGTAATTTTTGATTTTCAAACTCTTGAATCTACTATTTTAGAATTTCTAGGATGTTATAAAAGCAAGAAGAACCATGTTAACTGAGGATTTAGAAACAAAGTGACAAAGGAACCTGGAGGTAACATATTTTCAGCTGGAGATTGAACACATGACCACCAGGAAAATTGTTACAACCTGGAAGTACCTTGGAAATAAATCTGAGCTTCCTGATTGCATAAGGGTTATGAAAGCAGGAATTTTTGTGAGTAAAAGGAAAATTAGGAAGACGTAGAAGATTGTTTTCTGACCAAAAATGATGATTTATTTATAGCTTAGATGTTCCATAATCAAAGCCAAATCATCTATGAAATAATTTAAACTTTGATATAATTTTTGTTACCTAGGGAAAATAGTTTGCTGTTTTGAAAAATACACACATTTAATTGACTGACTTCTCAAAACAATTGTTTTTAGTAAAACAGTACATGCTCTTTAGCTGTTTATAGTTGAATTAACTATTAAGGCTTGTATTAAAAAACTAGAAAGAGTAAAACTTAATTATCCTAACAAATGAACACAGAAGAAACAGGATGCATCCACAGGTGGTAAATCATCTCAACTGTGAGTGAAATGCGAAAGCAAAAGTAATAGCCAGCTGTTCAGAGCAGTGCAAATTGTACACAGCAAACCTGAACTGAATATCCAAGCTAAGGCTTAATGTAATTCCTTCAAGGCATCAGATGTTCATAGAGGTAGAGAGGAGGAGGGCAATTTATTGTAGAAAATTACATTTATATTATGATCTGTGATCTAGATATTAAATTGAAGATCTCTCATAGTCTGTAGTCCAATATTGGAAACACAATTTAGTTCTACTGGCACAGAAAATGAAGATTCAGTATGCAGTATTAAGCTTCAGTATTCAGTAATAGTATAACCATCTGGAATGAGACCCTGTTAGTATACCATCCACTCAGATGCTAGACAAACTGTGTGGAGAATAACTAGACTAGGTGTATAAAAAATGAAATAATCACAGATATTTCTCAAAATAAAATATGTTTTCATTGTTCATGGAGAGTAGAAATAGAAAAAGATTCAATATTTAATAACTGACAAAAATGATGGAGTAATCAATATAAAAATGTAGACATAATTTTAATCTAAATAAACACATAAGATGAACCATAGTAAACAATAATCACCCACAATATTAAAGCAACCAGGAGATTCCATTAATGAAAATATTATACAAGTGAACATTAATGAAATGGCAAGAAAAAAGACACTAATTATCTCCACCACAATAATCACATAGTGGTGTTTTATCTCTTTCTTTCCATAATTTTAGTAGTTATGATTGTATCTAATTTGGCTTTTTCACCACATGAAAAATTATTCCTGAATATGAGGAATTTCTAAAACATTTTTTTAAAAAACTAATTTGAGGCTGGACACAGTGGCTCATACCTGTAATTACAGCATTTTGGGAAGCTGAAGCTAGTGGATCTTGTGAGGTCAACAGTTCGAGACCAGGATGGCCAACATGGTGAAACCCTGTCTCTACTAAAAATACAAAAATTAGTCAGGCATGATGGCATGCATACCTGTAGTCCCAGCTACTCGGGAGGCTGAGGCAGGAGAATCACTTGAACTGGGGAAGTGGAGGTTGCAGTGAGCCGACATCAAGCCACTGCACTCAAGCCTGGGAGACAGAGCAAGACTTCATCTCAAACAAACAAACAAACAAACAAACAAACTTAAAACCTGTTTGTTTAAGAATTATAGTATATACACTAAATATCTGAGAGAGGCTTTAAATATTTTACCACTTATTTTAAAATGAGCAATTCCTGCAACTTTAAACTGTCTTTGATATTTTCATTAGCATATGTGTTACATTCACATGAATTATGAACCAAGAACACAATGTTATTATTTTGTTTTAAAGGCGTGAGTATTTTTTAAAACTCGAGAGTGAAAATAAAGTGTTTTATTTTACTCATATTCATATATACAATGTACTTTCTTCTGTCTTAAAAAAAATTTCTTTTTTTTTTTTCATGTCATGGCAGCACACAAATTAGCTGCCATGATACATTTTAAAAAGTGATAGTTAGCATTTTTATAGTGCATGTTCTTTGGTAAAATAATTATTCATTAATGTTATTTCATCAGAAAGGTATTTATATAGCTTTCGTTCTTTTAGTGCTCTATAATTTTGTTAGATGTAGAATGCCAGGTTGACATCTATTCTTAGCAATAAAAAACTAGTTTTCCACTGCCCATAGTTTCTGAATACTCAACCAAGTTTCCTCACTTTCAATATGTCATTTTTCCTCTTATTTAAGTCAACTTGTTCATTGGTTTTCAGCTATTTGACTGTAATATACCTATGTGAGTTTTTTGTTGGTTTGTTTATATTCCATCTTGTTTTGTGAGCTCTTGAATTTCCACATTTATGTAAATATGTTTATTTTCAACAAACAGATATTATACTCCCATTCTTTGAAGTACTCTCTTCTTTCCGTAAGGACTATAATTACGCATATGTTTGAACTTTTAATACTGTCACACATATCTCTGAGTTACTTATTTCTCTCAATAATTTTCTTCTGTGTTTCAAATTAGATAATTTCTATTGGTCCATCTTGAAGCTTGATGTTTCTTTCCTTTCCACTGTCATTTTGCTCATAAGATTAAATAGTGAATTTTTTTAGATACTGCATTTTTCACATCTAGAATTTAAATTTGGTTTACGAGTATCTATATTTCTGCAGAGAACGTTTATCTTTTTACTCACTATAAATTTTCTCTACATTCTTGAACAAAGGTGTAATAACTACCTTAAAAGGGTTTTTTGGGTTTTTTTGTTTGTTTGTTTTTACAGACTCTAGGTTATTCCAGTTTTGGTCTTGTTAATTTTCTTTTTCTTTATAATGAGCCATATTTTCTGTTTTGTGGGGATTTTTTTACATTGAGAATAATATGATACACTGTAGAAATGATGCATTCTGCCAAATTTCTCTGAAGAATATTATATTTTTAAGAAGGTAGTTGATTTGGCTGAATTCATCTTGTAACTATGTCTTAAGCAACAGAGAGTGGATTAAATTTCAGTTCAATTCCTTTAACTTTAGCTTACCTGCATGAAACCTGATTATACATATGTGGTTCATGGATCTGTAATAAAATGAGAAAAGGGTAGAGGTAATATGCAGAAAGTCAATCTTACTTCTTTGACATTTCTCACTTTTCAAAACTCTGCTTGACCAAACCCAGCATATGGTTTTTCAGCACAAGATTGCATGTTTTCTATTAAAACGTTACTTCTTATTGTACAAACTTTGATAAGATCTATAAAAATAAGCTTCAGATATATTTGGGAACTGCCACAGTATTCACTGCACACTGGGAATTGTTTGCCTCTTATTCTATAGTATATCTCCTAGCCTCTCACCTCAGGCCACATTGGCCTTTTAGGTAATGCAATGTGCAATGCTTCTTACCAAAGAGCCTGTGCTTTTGCTATTGCCATTGTCTAGAAGCCAGCAGAAATGTATTAGTTTGTTTTCATGATGCTATGAAGAAATACTCAAGATTGGGTAATTTATAAAGAAAAGAGGTTTAATTGACTCACACTTCTACATGGCTGGGGAGGCCTCAGAAAACTTACAATCATAGTGGAAGGGGAAACAAACATGTCCTTCATCACATGACAGCTGGAGAGAGAAGTGCTGAGCAAAGCGAGGGAAAGCCACTTATAAAACCATCAGATCTCATGTGAACTTACTCACTATCACAGAAACAGCATGGAGAAACCTCCCCCATAATCTAATCACCTCCCAGGAGGTCCCTCCTCCAACACATGGGTATTACGATTTAAGAGGAGATTTGGGTGGGGACACAAAGCCAGACCATATCATTCTGCCCCTGCTACCTCCAAAATCTCATTGTTCTCACATTTCAAAACACAATTAAGCCTTTTCAACAGTTGCCCCAAATTTTATTTCATTTCAGCATTAACCCAAAAGTCCAAGTCCAACGTTTCATCTAAGATAAGACAAGACTTGTCCACCTATGAGCCTGTAAAAGCAAGTTAATTAGTTTCTAGATACAATGTGGGTACAGGCATTGGGTAAACATGCCATTCAAAATTGGATAAATATTGGCCAAAACAAAGGGGTTACAGGCCCCATGAAAGTCCAAAATTCAATAGAACAAACATTAAACCTTAAAGTTTCAAAATTATCTCCTTTGACTCCATGTCTCACATCCAGGTCATGCTGATACAAGAAGTGAACTCCCATGGCATTGGTCAGCTCTGCCCTGGTGGCTTTGAAGGGTACAGCCCCCCTCCTGGCTTCTTTCTTGGTGTCTGTGGCTTTTCCAAATGTGTGGTGCAAGCTGTTGGTGGATCTACATTCTAGGGTCTGGAGGGCAATGGCCCTCTTCTCATAGCTCAACTAGACAATGTCCCATTGGGGATTCTATGCACGGCTCCAACCCAACATTTCCCTTCAGCACTGCCTTAGCAAAGATTCTCCATGAGGGCTCACCCCTGCAGCAAACTTCTGCCTGGACATCCAGGTATTTGCATACTTCCTCTGAAATCTAGGTGAAGGTTACCAAACCTCAATTCTTGACTCTGTGCACCCACAGGCTCCACACCACATGGAAGATGCCAAGGCTTGGTGCTTACAACCTCCAAAACATTGGCTTGAGCTGTACCTTGGCCCCTTTTAGCCATAGCTGAAGCTGAAGCAGCTGGGACACAGGGCACCATGTCCCGGGACTGCAAAGAGCAGGGGGATCTGGGGCCAGCCTAAGAAATCATTTTTTTTTTTTTCATCTAGGCTTCCAGGCCTGCAAGGGGTAGCACTGCTGTGAAATTATCTGACATGCCCTGAAGACATTTTTTTTCCCATTGTCTTAGCAATTAACATTCATCTCCTTGCTACTTAAGCAAATTTCTGCAGAAGGCTTAAGCTTCTCCCCAGAAAAGAGATTTTTCTTGTCTACTGCATCACCAGGCAGCAAATTTTCTAAACTTTTATGCTGGGTCTTCTTGAACGCTTTTGTGCCTAGAAATTTTTCCACCAGATACCCTAAATCATATCTCTCAAGTTCAAAGTTCCACAGATCTCTAGGTCAGCAAAATGCTGCCAGTCTCTTTGCTAAAGCATATCAAGAGTAACCTTTGCACTAGTTCCCAACAAGTTGCTCATCTTCATCTGAGACCACCTCAGCCTGGACTTCATTGTCCATATCACTAACAACATTTTTATCAAAACAATTCTACAAGTCTCCAGGAAGTTCCAACTACTTAAAAATCCAAAGCAAGAAAGATTTCTATCCTGGAGTAACTAAGTCACCTGGAGAAGAAAAATACATAAAAATGATTATTTAAAATCAAACTGAGTATGAAGATAGGTGAAGGGTTCACAGGACTCTATATTAACTGCACGATTTTTGTAAATGTGAATTTACAATTATTTCAAAATTAAAAGTTAAAGAAAAAGCAAACCAGAAAGGTGGCAGCAGTGATGTCATTTTTTTAGTATCCTTCATTATAAATATATTTTTAAAAAGGAGATAAAAAGGTACACCTGTACTCCAAAATGTAAGTTCAACCCCACTAACAGTTTTACAAGACCTGTTTAAATGGTTATATATTTATGCAGGAGGAAGCAGAGAAAAGCAATGGGTGCTAAAGGATCCAATAGCAGATAAGTATAAAATAGGCATGAAGTCCTAACTATGTGTCACCAGTGGTGTTGCAGGAGTCAGGGGCTTGGCCCTATAACTTACTCAAAACTAATTATTTGATGTTTCCTTCTAGGAAAAAGCTGATAATTACTGAACCCAGATAATGAATGTGAGTGTCCATTAACCATTCTGTCAAATTCTGTATATGTTTAAATATTCTATAATAAAAATGTTTTAAAAATGTAAAAAATGAAACTGCCACAGCCACTCTAACCTGTAGCCAGACTGCTCTGATCAATCTGCAGCCGTAAACATCAAGGCAAGACCCTCTGTAGCAAAAACTTTATGACTCTAAGACTCAGATAATGGTTAGCATTTTTTTAGGGAAAAAAAAATGTATGTTTAAATAAGATACACAATGGTCTTCATAGGCATAATGCTATTTCAGTCTTAACCTACAGTATAATGTAAGCGTAACTGTTATAAGCACTGGGATACCAAAAAGTCTGTGGGATTATTGCAGTGGTCTTGAACCAAATGTTCAATATCTCCAAGGTATGCCTGTATTTCTTTTTCTTTTTCATCTTTTCCTTTTTTTTTTTTTTTCCCCAGACAGAGTCTCGCTCTGTCACCCAGGCTTGAGTGCAGTGGCACGATCTCAGCTCACTGCAACCTCCACTTCCCAGGTGCAAGTGACTCCCGTGCCTCAGCCTCCTAAGTAGCTGGAATTACATGTGCCCATGACCATACCCAGCTGATTTTTGTATGTTTAGTAGAGATGGGATTTCACCATATTGGCCAAGTTGGTCTCAAACTCCTGACCTCAGGTGATCTGCTCTCCTAGGCCTCCCAAAGTGCTGGGATTACAGGCGTGAGCCACCACACCCAGCCCTGCACTTCTATAACCTGATTTATCTTCTTTCCTGCTTGGAAGATCCACCTAAATTGACTCATCTTGATCATTTTACTCTCTATTTAATAGAATTAGAAATTATTTGGTCTTCTTCACTGACTGCTCAAACTCCTTTCAATATACTCATACCTTTAAGACTCCGCTTTAAAACTATTTTCTCTCTTTTTTTTCCTCAAGTGAATAAAGGAAAAATTATTTATTTATATTTTAACTTTTATTTTAAGTTCTAAAAGCCATATGCAGGCTTGTTATATAGGTAAACTTGTGCCATGGGGGTTTGGTGTACAGATTATTTCATCATCCAGATATTAAGCCTAGTACCCAATAGTTATTTTTCATGATCTTCTTCCTCTTTCCACTCTCCACCATCTGATAGGCCCCGTTGTGTGTAGTTCCCCTCTATGTGTTTATGTGCTTTCATCATTTAGCTCTCACTTATAAGTGAGAACATGTAGTATTTGGTTTTCTGTTCCTCTGTTAGTTTGTTATGGGTCATGGTGGCCTCCAGCTCCCACCATGTTCCTGCAAAGGATATAGTCTCATTCTTTTTATGGCTGCATAGTATTCAATAGTGTATACATACCTCATTTTGTTTATCAAGTCTATTATTCCTAGGAATTTAGATTGATCCCATGTCTTTGCTACTGTGAACAGTGCTTCAGTGAACACATGCATCCATGTGCCTTTAAAACAGAATGATTGCTATTCTTTGGGGTATATACCCAGGAATGGGATTGCTGTGCCAAATGACATTTCTGTTTTTAGGTCTTTGAAGAGTTATCACCCTGTCTTCCACAATGGCTGAACTTCTTTACGCTCTCACCAACATTTTAAGTGTTCCTTTTTCTCTACAACCACGCCAGCATCTGTTATTTTAATTTTTTTTTTTTTTTAGTAATAGTCATTTTTACTGATATGAGATGGTATCCATTGTAGTTTTGAATTGCCTTCTTCTAATGATCAACAATATTGAACTTTCTCTCTACGATTGTTGGCTGCATTTATGTTATTCTTTTGAAGTGTCTGTTCATGTCCTTTGCCCACTTTTTAATGAGTTTATTTGTTTTTCTCTTGTAAATTTAAGTATCTTATAGATGCTGGGTATTAGACTTTGTCACATGCATAGTTTACAAAATCCCCCCCACCCCATTCTGTTGTTTGTTCACTTTGTTTATCATTTCTTTTGTTGTGCAGAAGTTCTTTAGTTTAATCAATCTCATTTGTCAATATTTGTTTTTGTTGCAATTGCTTTTGACATGTTCATTATGAAATCTTTGCCCATTCCTATGTTCAGAATGGTATTGCCTACATTGTCTTCCAGGTTTTTATAGCTTTGGATTTTATATTTAAGACTTTAACCCACCTTGAATTAATTTTTGTATATTTGTAAGGAAGGGATCCTGTTTCAATCTTCTGCATATAGCTAGCTAGTTATTCCAGCACCATTTATTAATAAGGAGTCTTTTTCCATTCCTTTTTTTTTTTGGTCAGGTATGTTGAAAGTCAGACACTTGAAAGTGAGTGGCCTTATTTCTCGGTTCTCTATTTTGTTCCATTTGTCTATGTGTTTGCTTTTGTACCAGTATCATGCTGTCTTGGCTATTGTAGCCCTGTAGTATAGTTTGAAATTAGGTAGCATGGTGCCTCCAGCTTTGCTCTTTTGCTTAGGATTGTCTGGGCTATTTGGGCTGTTTTGGGGATTCCTATACATTTTAAGATAGTTCTTTCCAGTTCAGTGAAGAATGTCAATGGTAGTTTAATAGAAATAGTATTGAATGTATAAAATGCTTTGGGAAGTATGGTCATTTTAATGATTTCGACTCTTCCTATCCATGAGCATGGAATGTTTTTCCTTTTTTTGAGCGTGTCATCTCTAATTTCTGAAAGTGGATGATAGTTCTCCTTATAGAGATCTTTCGCCACCTTAGTGGCATTCCTAGGTATTTTATTCTTTTTGTAACAATTGTGAATAGTATCCTATTCCTGATTTGGCTCTCAGCTTGACTGTTGTTTGTGTATAGGAATATTAGTGATTTTTGCACATTGATTTTATATGCTGAGACTTTGCTGAAGTTGTTTATCAGGCTAAAGAGCTTTGGTGCTGAGACTATGGGGTTTTTAGACATAGGATCATGTCATTTGCATGCAGGGATAATTTGACTTTCTCTTTTCCTATTTAGATGCTTTTGCCTAATTGCCCTGGCCAGGACTCCAATACCATGTTGAATAGGAATGACAGAGGGCATCCTTGTCTTATGTCCATTTTCAAGGTGAATGCTTCCAGCTTTTTGTCTATTCAATATGATCTTGGCTATGGGTTTGTGATAGATGGCTTTTATTATTTTGAGGTATGTTCCTTCAATACCTAGTTTATTGATAGTTTTCAACATAAAGAGGTATTGAATTTCACCTAAAGCCTTTTCTGCATTTATAGAGATAGTCCTGCGGATTTTGTCTTTAGTTATGGTTATGTGATGAATCACATTTATTGATTCGCATATGTTGAACCAACTTTCTCTCCCAGAGGTAAAGCTTATGTAATCATAGTGGTTAAGCTTTTGGATGTGCTGCTGGATTCGTTTTGCAAGTATTTAATTGATAACGGTTGCACTGATGTTCATTAACGATATTGGCCTGAAGTTTTGTTTGTTCATTTGTTTGTTTGTTTTAACTCTGCCAGGTTTTGGTACCAGAAACCTGGACCTGTAGAATGAGTTAGGGAGGAGTTCCTCTTCCTCAACTTTTTGGAATAGATTCAGCATGAATGAAACCAGATCTTCTTTGTACATCTGGTAGAATTAAGCTGTGATTTTTTCTGGTTCTTAGTTTTTTGTTTCTTTTTCTTTTTTTTTTTTTTTTTTTTTTGGTTTGTAGTCTTCATTACTGACTCAAATTCGGAGCTCATTATTAGTTTGTTCAGGCATTCAGTTTCTGATTTACCCTTGGGAGGACATATGTGTCTAGGAATTCATCCATTTCTTCTTCTAGATTTTCTAGTTATGTGCATAGAGGTGATCATAGTATTCTCTGATGGTTGTTTGTATTTCTGTTAGGTCAGTGGTAATATACCCCTTGTCATTTCTAATTGTGTTTATTTGAAACCTTTCTCTTTTCTATCATTTATCTTAGCATCTACCAATCTCTATTATTCCTCATTGATCTCTTCCAACTCTTAGGTCATACAGAATTTAAAAGATGAACTTTAAATATGCATAATATCTATTTCTTTAGGTATATTGTAAGAATAAATATGCTGTAATCTCTACGAATTACAAGAGTTATGGTATGGTATTTGGTAACACAGAGTTATACTGCAATTTTCAGAACATAGTAGGTTCATGAAGTTGTGAAAACAAGTAAAATAAATTGTAAATATAATTATAGTAAGTCAAAAAAGACAGAGAGATGAAATGAGAAATCAATCTCTGGCTTCATATTACCATTATAGAATTGTTTCCCCAGTACTTTTACATGATGATAAATATATCTTATGCATTAGTAAACATAACTCCTTTTAAGAAATAAATATCATTCTTAATAATATTTTAAAACTATTAATGATTTAACTAAATGCTAGAATGTTAATTTTTCTAACTAAATATTGCATTCATTTAGCAAATTCTTACCATAAGAGTAGAAAGCCCCTTTACATTTCAAGCAATACCATATTATAAAAATGACCTAAAAAAGACTTAGAGTATAACAAATTGCAGTATCTTGCTTCCTAATATCTTAAAATTTCAATGATTTATTTAGTATTCAGCTTATTTGGAAAACACTAGATGTAGAAAATAATTTTATTCAATGCTTTAATGTATTTTATTTCAAATTCTCGTAACTTACAAATAAGACCATCTGTACTATATTAGCTGGGAGAAAGATGGTTAAAAGGCAGAATTTTCTTAGCTTGAGTACACAGGTGCTATGACTCATGGTGTGGGAGGGGAGTTAACAAAGCACTCCTTTAACAGCATAATCTAACTCTCACAGAGAAACGAAGATTGTCTACTGGAAGAATTGGGTTTTGCATTCATGATTGATGAGATTATTGTAACAAGTGAAAATAAACAGTTACTGATGGCACACGTATGTTAGTTGCTGATAAGATGCTTTTTGGGTGCCATTATTATGCCATCTGTCTTTAATGCATTGTTTCTTTTTTTTCTTTTTTTTTACTTTATGACCATCTAGCTGTTTGATGACAGTTTGCCGGTATCTTGATTCAAGAACATTTGTAAGAAAGCAAAACAATAATTTTCCATACGAATTGTTGTGATTCGTACACATATATACTCTTTTTATATTTATTCATTAACACAAATTTCTACCAAGAGATAAAATGTGTAGTACCCTTGAAACACCTTTAAAATTGATTTTTATGTAATAAAATAAATTGCAGTAAAATTAGATGTCATTTAGTTTTCCATTTCCAGATGATTTTTAGCACTTTTTGCCATGAATTTGATTAAATATTTTAGAATTAAATGACTTTGAAAGTCATTATGGCTTCCACAATATCCAGATGTCTTTGTGTAACATACATAAGGTTTTTACAGTATAGATCAAAGTTTACTCTGAGGAATGAGACTAAAGTGAGTCTTCTTTTCTCAATAACTCACTTGAAGTGATTTCTAAATATCGTGATATTAAAAGCAAGAAATAAGATATGTAAATAAATAAGACTACATTTATACACCAAATAGTCTATAAATCACACTTTTCTTAGAATATTTGGAACATACGTAGATTAAAATAAGTGTTCATCTTCATGAAAACGTAAGTAAACTACAGCTTCACACAGCATATTCTATATAGAAAGCTGAGAATTCAACAATGACAGAAGGGAAATACCTAAGACTTTTACCTCCAAGAATTACCTACAACCTATCATCCTTAGATCTATTTTCAGCCTCTCATAGGACAATCCCTTTATATGCTGAATTAAGAATGAAAAATAATTATTAGTAAAAGTCAGTATTTTGTGTAGTGTTTACTATGACACAAGCACGGAGCTTTGAATTCAGAGATAAATAAGGCTGCTGTACTTCCAGGGGCTAACAATTTTTCTGGAGATAAAGAAATATGGCAGCTGGTATATGTATCAAATCGTAAAATGTACAAGTCAAAGTCCTGTAGAAGCACAGAGGAGAAAGTGTTACTGTGTTTGCAACTGCAATTTGAAATACAGAAGAAACAATTATTTACACCAGCAGTCACAAATTGCAGAAGCATGTAACCTGCATTGCAGGCACCCTAATGAAGCAGATGTTCTAGGTAGAAATATTAGCAGTCTTTTATCCAAACTATTGCATGCTTAATTCCTTGGTTCTGCAGGTTTTTAAATATACAGTCATCACTTTTAAACTTGAGACAACACACAGAATGGGGTAAAATATTTGCAAACTATACATCTGACAAATGACTGATATCCATTTTCTACAAGAAACTCAAACAACTCAACAACAACAACAAACAAACAAACCAAAATAAAAGCATAAACAAATTGACAAAGAGCATGAAGAGACATTTCTTAAAAGAAGACATACAAGTGGCCAGCAAACATGAAAAAATGCTCAACATTAACATCACTCATTATTAGAGACACACAAATTAAAATCACAATGAGATACCATCTCATATGAGTAAGAATTGCTATTATTAAAAAGACAAAAAGCAACAGATGTTGGCAACAACATAGAAAATAGGGAATGCTTGTACACTGTTGGTGGGAATGTAAATTAGTACAATCTCTATTGAAAACAGTATGGAGATTTCTCACAGAACTAAAATTAGATCTATTATTCAATCTAGCAATCCCAATATTGGGTATACACCCAAAGGAAAATAAATAATTATATGAAAGGGACACCTGCACTGGTATGTTTATTGCAGCACTGATCAAAGTCATGCAGTCAATATAAATGTCTATCAGTGAATGACTGGACAAAGAAAATGTGAAATATATATATATATATATTTCATATATTTCATATATATTTCATTCATATATATATATATATTCCATGGTGTGTGTGTGTGTATATATATATACACGATGGAATACTATGCTGTTATAACAAAGAACAAAATCATGTCATGTTGTTAGTAGCAACATGGACGAAGCTGACGGCCATTATCCTAAGTGAAATGACTCAGAAACAATAAATGTTCACACTTACAAGTGGAAGCTATGTAATAGGTACACATGGGCTTAAAGAGGAAAATAATAGCCATTGGGGACTCTATAAGGGGAAATAAGAGAAGGATGTGGGTGCAGTGGCTCATGCCTGTAATCCCAGCACTTTGGCAGGCCAAGGCAGGCGGATCATGAGGTCAGGAGATCGAGACCATCCTGGCTAACATGGTGAAACTCAGTCTCTACTAAAAATACAAAAGAAAAATTAGCCCGAGGTAATGGCGGGCACCTGTAGTCCCAGCTACTCGGGATGCTGAGGCAGGAGAATGGCATGAACCTGGGAGGCAGAGCTTGCAGTGAGTCGAGATTGTGCCACTGCACTCCTGCCTGGGCAACAGAGCAAGACTTTTTCAAAAAAAAAAAAAAATAGAGAAGGATGAGGGTTACAAAATAACTTATTAGCTACAATGTTCCCTGTTAGATGATAGATACACTAGAAGTCCAATCCACACCATTTTGCAATATATCTATAAAGCACACCTGTACACATCCATTTTGAATTTATTTTTAAAAAGGACATAGAGTGGTTGAATGAATTTTTTTAAAACACTTTACTGTATGCTGCCACAAGGAACTGACTTCATCTGTAAAGACCCATGCACTGAAAATTAAGAGATGGAAAAAGTTATTCCATGCAAATAGAAACCAAAAACAAGTAGGAGTAGTTATATTTAGATAAAACAGATTTCAAGATGAAAAGCCTAAAAACAGATAAAAATGGTTATTATATAACAATGAAGGCAGCTTATACAAATTTTCAGCCAACACTGGAGCATCAAAATATATAAAGTAAGTATTATTAGGCTAAAGAGAGTGATAGCCCCAGATACAATAAATGAAGACCTTAACCCCCACTTTTAGCATTAGACCAGTAATCCAGAGAGAAAACCAAAACAGAAATATTGGACATAATCGGCCCTGTAGACCAAATGGGCTTACTAAATATCTACAGACCATTTCATCCAATAGCTGCAGCCTAGACATTTTGCTTCTCAGCAAATTAATTATTTCAAGAATAGACCATGTTAAGCCACAAAACAAATTTTAATAATTCAAAAAAATTGAAATCATGTTAAATATATTCTCTGACTACAATGAAATAATACTAAAAATCAATAATAGGATGAACTTTAGAATCTATACAATCACATATAAATCAAATAATATGTTCCAGAATGAATAATGGATCAATGAAGAAAATTTAAAAAATAAAAATGTATTTAAATAAGTGAAAATGAAAACACAACATACCTAAACCTATCAATAATGACATTGAATGTAAATGGATTAAACTCAGAAGACTTTTCTAGACCTTAGCCTAGGTAAAGATATATGAAAAATAGCACTAAGAGAAAAGTTTATAGCAATAAGCAATTACATCAAAAAAGTAGAAAAACTTCAAATAAACAACTCAACAATGCATATTAAAGAATAAAAAAATGTAGAGCAAACCAAACTCAAAATTAGTAGAAGAAAAAAATTTACAAAGATCAGAGTAGAAAGAAAATTGAAACAAAGGAAATGATACCAAAGATCAATGAAATGAAAGTTGTTTTTTAAAAAATAAACAAAACTAACAAATCTCTAGCCACATTAACCAATAAAAACAGAAGACTCAAATACATAAAATCTGACATGGAAAGAAAAGACAATACAATTCATACCACAGAAATTTGGGATCACTAAAGACTACTGTGAACAACAATATGCCAATAAATTAAACAACCTTGAAGAAATAGATGAATTCCTAGACACATGCAACATACTAACATCAAACCACAAAGAAACCCAAAGTATGAATAGGCATATAACAAGTAATGAGATGGGAATTATAATAAAATTATTCCATCAAAGAAAAGCCAAGAACCTGATGATTTCATTATTGAATTCTACCAAACATTTATAGAAACCCTAATACTAACCCTACTCAAACTATTTCAAAAAATGAAGGAGGAGGGAATACTTCCAAACTCATTCTATAAGACTGATATTTCCCTAATACCAAAACCAAAGTCACAACAAAAAAAGAAAACTACATGCCAATATCTCTGATAAAGATGGATACAAAAATCTTCCACAAAATGTTAACAAACCTAATTCAACAACATGATTTAAAGATTATTCATTACAACCAAGTGGAATTCATTCCAGGGATGCAAGGATGGTTTAGCATTTGTGATATGGATTAGATATTTGTCCCCACACAAATTTCATGTGAAATTCAATCCCTGATGTTTTGTTTGAGGTGGGGCCTTGTGGGAGGTGTTTGGATTATGGGATTGGATTAATCATGAATGGCTTGGTCCATCCCCTTGGTAATAAGTGAGTGCTTGCTCTGCATTCAAATGAGATCTAGTGGTTTAAAAGTGTGTGACACCCCTCACCCCACTCTATCTCTTTTGCTATTGCTTTCACTATGTGATATGTTTGCTCAAGCTTCGCCATAAGTAATAGCTCCTGATGCCTCCCAGGAGCCAAGCAGATGCAAGCAGCACACTGCCTGTATAGCCACAGAACTGCGATCCAGTAAACCTATTTTATTTATAAATTATCCAGTCTCAAGTATTTCTTTATGACAGTGCAAGAATGGCCTGATACAACATGCAATTCAATCAATGAGATATATCTTATCAACAGAATGAAGGACAAAAATCATATGATTATTTCAATAGGTGTTGAAAAAACTTTTGATAAAATTTAACATTCCTTTGTCATAAAAACAATAAAAAGTGGGCACTGAGGGAATACACCTCAACACAATAAAAGCCATATCCAACAGTATCACATCGAATGGGGAAAAAACTGAAAGCCTTTCCTCTGAGATCTAGATCAAGATGAGAATGCTCACTTTAACTCCTATTTAACATAGTACTTGTATTAGTGTATTCTCATGTTGCTATAAAAAGAAATATCTGAGACTGTGGAACTTATAAAGAAAAGTTTAATTGGCTCACAGTTCTTCAGGCTGTACAGAAAACATAGCAGCTTCCGTTTCTGGAGAGGCCTCAACAAGCTTTCGATCTTGGTGGAAGGCAAAAGGAGAATAAATTATATTACATGGTGGGAGCAGGAGCAAGGAAAGAGGAGGTGCTCCCCACTTTTTAACAACCAGATCTTGGGAGATGTCGCTCACTATCATGAGAACAGAACCAAGTAGATGGTGCTAAACCAGTCATGAAGATTCCACACCCATGATCCAATCACCTCCCACCAGGCTGCACTTCCAAAATTGGAGATTATAATATGACAGGAGATTTGAGTGAGAACACAGATTCAAACCATATTTTTATTCCGCTCCCCACCCATGTCCTTCCCACATTGCAAAATACAATCATGGCTTCCCAACAGTCCTGCAAAATCTTGACTCTTGTTCAGCAACAACTCATAACTTCAAATTCCCAAATCTCATCCGAGACAAAGCAAGTTCCTTCCACCTATGAGCTTGTAAAATCAAAAACAAGTTAATTACTTTCAAGATACATATCTGGCCATATTTGTCCTTTAGCCATGATCCAAATGAACTTGTAGGAGTAACCATTGATACTGATGACATGTGAGTTATAAAAATGGACACAAAAAATAAAACACACAGAAACAAAAAAATGACAGAGAAAGAGATGGAGATTAGTGGGATTTACTCTCAGGATAAAATTGTTTCAGAAAAAAGAGAAATAGACTATAGAGGGAGGCTTCCTCCTGTTAGTGTCTTGTCACCCTTAGTTAGTAGCAGACAAATGCCTAGGTACTCAGATTTTCTGTCTATGATACATACTAGAGTGGGCCAGGGAAGGAGAGAATTCTATTTGGTTCAAGGAGGAGGTAGGAGTAGTCAGGGAACTACGAGGCCCTCAGCAGAAAGGAACAGAACTAAGAGCTTTGGAGGTGCTCTCCATCCTTTAGAACTCTCTCATCATGGAACGTGGTGCTCCAAACCTCATATCACCATCATATTGGATTGCACCTTTGTGTCAGATCTCTAGTTACTTGACCCTATTTGTGGGTCAGAAGAGACACCATCATGCTGGGTGAAAGTAAGGAGGTAATGGAGGGTCTTCAAAGTAGAACATTAAATGGAATAAGAGGGATAACTACCTATGCAATGGGGTTGAATTTTAAATTACTGCCACTACAAAGGCTGTCACAGATTGGGCATTGGGACTAAGATCATAATAAAGAGGTATACTTAAGTCAGGAAGCATTACTATTTGCCCCAGCCTAAGATATTGGTTGCCATTATACAAATCTTCATTTCTAATAAAAGCAGTGACATTCCACATTCAAACAGTGATATACATATGAATAGCTAAAAAATAACCAGTTTATTTCTAGAGTAATGGAAGCTAGTTTTTTCAAAAAAGTAAATGTAGAATTATGTCTCCTGTCTAACTGTATTATTTTATAATCTTCTAGTCCACACTGAAGTAAATTGACAGGAGCAACTCAGGAGGCATGTATCAATGAGAGGAGTTATAAATAGATAAATAAAGACATATGTATGTGTAAGTGTGCATAGAACTACATACACACAGAGTCACATAAACAAATATATCCATATATACATACATACATATACACTTCTCTCAACACACGTCCACAGACAAACCCATGCACACAATGGAAACATAAAACAAGGAGACAGATGGTAATTTGTGGAATTTACTCTCAGGAGCCTGCATGGTCACATAGAGTGTTTTTAACAGGGTTTCCAGTTCTTCTTCTTGTAACATTTGTAGGTAAATCTGCATCACTTTTTGATGAAGTTGTAAAAAGGAGCAGGTCATAGGAGAGTTACTTCTTCCTGTTAGTGTATTTATCACCCTTAGTTCTTAGTAAGGAGTTTTTTAAGCAACTCAGATTTCTGGAGTTTGAGACCTTTACTAGAGTGGCCCAGGGGAGGATAGAATCCTATTTGCAACATGGAGGAGATAGCAGCTGGCAAGGAGCTGTGAAGCCCTGGACAGAAAATGGGGAACCTAATATACTGTGGATTTGTCCGTTACCCTCCAGAGCTCTGTTGACATGTGAGGTTGGTGCCAATACCCAGACTGATACAGGGGTATAGGCAATAGGTAAATATTCTCATTCCAAAAGGAAGAAATAGTCAAAAAAAAAAAAAAAAAAAAAAAAGAAAGAAAAGGATGACAGTCCTTACACAAGTCTGAAGCCCAGCAAGGCAGTAGTTAAATCTTGAAGCTCCAAAATAATATCCTTTGACTTTATTTTCCACATCCAGGACTTACTGATATAAAGGGTGGTTTCCCAAGGCCTTGGGCAGCTCTGTCCTTATGGCTTTATGGGGTTCAGTTCCTGTGGCTGCTCTCATGGCCTGGCATTGTCTGTGGCTATTTTTAGGTTGAGACTGAAAGCTGCCAGTGGTTCTACCATTCTGGGATCTAGAAGATGGTGGTCCTTTTCTCATAGCTTCACCGAGAAGTGCCCCAGTGAGGACTCTGTGTGGGGGCTCCAACCCCACATTTACCCTCCACACTGCTCTGGTAAAGATTCTCTGTTAGGGCTCCACTCCAGCAGCAGGCTTCTCCCTGGAAATCCAAGCTTTTACATAGATTCACAGAAATCTAGGCAGAGGCTCCCAAGCCTCAATTCTTGGACTCTGTGTGTTTGCATGCTTAACACTGTGTGGAAGCCACCAAAAAATATGGCTTTCACCTTTTGAAGCAGTGGCCTGAGCTACATCTGGACCTTTTGGAGTCACAGCTGCACCTGGAGTGGCTGGGATGCAGGGAGAGAGTGTCCTGAGGCTTCTCAGGGCATCAAGGCCATGAACATGGCTCAGGAAACATTCAGTCCTCCTAGACCTCCAGGCCTGTGATGGAATGGGCTGCTACAAGTTCTCTGAAATGTCTTCAAGGCTTGTTCCCCAGACACTTGGCTATTAGCATTTGGCTCCTTTTAACTTACGCAAATTTCTGCTGCCTGCTTGAATTTATCCACTGTAAATGGACTTTTATTTTTTACCACATGGCTAGGCTGCAAATTTCCCAAACTTTACACTCTGCTTCCTTTTTAAATGCAAGTTCCAATTTTGGGTGATTTATTTGCTTACACATATGAATATAGGTGGTTAAAAGTAGAACAGCTACTTGCCTTGCTGCTTAGAAATTTCTTCACCAGATACCCTAAATCATCACTCTCAAGTTCAAAGTTTCACAAATCCTTAAAAAAGTTTCCCAAAGCCAAATTCTTTGGTAATGCATAACAGAGGTGACCTTAGTTTGAGTTCCCAAAAAGTTCCTCATCTCCATCTGAAACCTCATCAGCCTGTTTTTCTTTGTCTGTCTCACTATCAGCATTTTGGTCTCAGCTGTTTAACCAGCCCCTAGAAAGTTCCAAACTTTCTCTTATCAGCCTGTCACCTTCTGAGCCCTCCCAACCCTTCCAACCTCTGCCTTTACACAGTTCCAAAACTGCTTCCACATTTTCAAGTATCTTTACCTGAAATATAAATATACCTGAAGAGCAGGTATCTCTGAAATCTCATTCTTTGAAACCTAGGCAGGTTCCCACACCTCAATTCTTGGACTCTGTGTACCTACATGCTTAACAGTTTGTGGAAGCCACCAAGGACCAAGGGAGAAGCAATGCCTCACTCCTTGGTACCAATTTTCTGGATTAGTTCATTCTCACATTGCTATAAAGAAATATCTGAGACTGGGTAGTTTATTTAAAGAGATTTAATTATGTCATTGTTCTGCAGGCTGTATAGGAAGCCTAGTGGCTTACATCTCTGGGGAGGCATCAGGAAACTTCCAATCATGGCAAAAAGCAAAATGAGAATGAGGTGTCTGACATGGTGGGAGAAGAAGCAAGAGAAAGTGAGGGGCAAGCAAGGTGCTATATGCTTAAATAATCAGATCTCATGATAACTCTATTAAGAGAAAATCACCAAGCGGATGGTGCCAAATAATTCACAAGCAATCCACCCCCATGATTAAGTCACCATCCACCAGGTCCTAGCTCCAGCACTGGGGATTACAATTTGACATAAAATTTGGGTGGGCGACACAGATCCAAACCATACCAGTACTGGATGTTCTAGTTAGAGCAATTAGACAAAATAAAGAAATAACTGACATTTGAACTGGAATAGAAGTCAAATTATTTTGTTTTAGACCACATGATCATGTATTAATACAAAACATAAGAACTTCAGCAAAACAAAAAAGCAAGAAACAATTAGATCTGACTGTTCTAGTAAAGTTACAGAATACAAAAATCAACATACAAAAATCAGTAGAATTATGTACTTCACCAGTGAACAATCTTTTAAAAAAATCAAGAAAGTAATCCTATTTACAATAGCTACAAATAAAATTAAATACCTAGGAAAAAACTTTACCAAAGCAATAAACAATTTCTACTATAAAACACCGAGGACAGAAAAAAAAAATATATTCCATGTCCTTTGATTGGACAAATCAATATTGTTAAAATGTGCGTACTATCCAAAACAATCTACAGGTTTATTGCAGTTCTTATGAAAATGCCAGTGATATTCTTCAAGGAAATAGAAAAAATAATTATAAAATGTATGTGTAACCACAATAGACTCAGAATAGCCAAAATCATTCTGAGTAAAAAGAAAAACTGAAGGAATCACATTACCTGACTTCAAACATACTACAGAGCTGTAGAAACAAAAACCGCATGGTAGTGATATAAAAAAAAAAGACACATAGACCAATGGAACTGCATAGAGAATCCATAAATAAATCCATCTACAATGAAGCCATTTTTCATTGTAGGTACCAAGAACATACATTGAAGAAAGAATAGTCTCTTAAATAAACGGTGCTTTGAAAACTGGAGATAGACAGGATAGATAGATAGATTAGATAGATAGATAGATAGATAGATAGATAGATAGATAGATAGTATTTTCACTGTATACACACACAAACACACATGCAGAAAAATAAAACTAGACCCTTGTCTCTCATCATATAAAAAAATCAAATCCAAATGAATTAAACTCTTAAATCTAAGACCTGAAGCTCTAAAACTACTGAAAGAAAACTTTGGAGAAACTCTGCAGGACATTGGTCTATGTAAAGATCTTCTGAGTAATACTTCAAAAGCATAGGCAACCAAAGCACAAATAGACAAGTAGAATCACATAAAGCCTAAAAGCTTCTTCAGAGCAGAGGACACAATCAACTAATGCATAGGCAACTCACAGAATGAGAAAATATTTAACTACTACCCATCTGACAAGGGATTTTTAATCAGAATATATGAGGAGTCCAAACAACTCAATAAAAAAAATCAAGCAATCTGATTTAAAAATTGGTGAGTGAGCCAAATAGACATTTCTTAAAAGAAGACATACATGGCCCAATAGGTATGTAAAAAATGCTCAACATCATTAATTATCAGAGAAATGGACATCAAAATCACAATGAGCTATCATCTCACACCAATTAAAAGTAACTTTATCCAAAAGACAGGCAATAACAAGTTTTAGTGAGGTTGTGGACAAAGGGAAACCCCTGTACATTGTTGGTGGGAATGTAAATTAGTACATACACTTTAGGTATGGAAATAAAAAAGACAAAAAAGCAAACAAACAAAAAAAAAGAGAATGGTATGGAGATTCCTTATAAAGCTAAAAATAGAACTACCATTTTACCCAGCAACCCCACTACTAAGTACAAACGCAAATAAAGGGAATCAGCATATTAAAGAAATGTCTGCACTTCCATGTTTATTGTAACATTTTTCACAATAGCCAAGATTTGGAATCAGCTTCAGTGTTCATCAGTAGATGAATAGATAAAGATAGCATGGCATATATACATAATGGAATATTGTTCAGGCATAAATAAATGAAATTCTGTTATTTCTAGAAACACAGATGAAACCGGAGAACATTATGTTAAGTAAAATAAGTCAGGCACATATAATTTTTTTATGTTTTCCCTCTTATGTGAGAGCTAAAATTTGAAACAATTAAACTCATAGAGATAGTAGAATAATGGCTACCAGAGGCTGGAAAGGGTAGTTGGGTGGAGGATTAATAGGTGCAAAATATAGTTAGATAGAATGAATAATATCTAGTAATTTATACCACAACAAGGTTAATATAGTTGATAATTGTTTATTGTATATTTAATATTGGTTAAAGAATGAAATTATGTTACTAACACAAGGAAATAATAAATGCTTGAGGTGCTAGATACTCTAATTACCCTGATTTAATTATTACACATTGTATACCTGCATCAGAACATCACATGTACCACACAAATATATACAACTATTAATATTTTGTACCCATAATAACTAAAAACTTAAAAAACCTTAAAGGCAGAAATAAATGACATGTAGATTGAAAGATAAAAATTACAATTATATTTACCCTAAAATTTTTTAACTCATGTATTCAAAAAATGTCATAAGTAAACTACAAAATAAATCCACTAAAAGTAATAATTTATTTTATAAAAGTCATGGGTTACAAGGTCATATGAAAATAAAATTTAAATCAATCTAATACCAGTAACTTTGTATTTGAAACTAAAATAATCCAACTTCCATTGACTACTGTAATGGCTGTCCTAATCATTGCAATAAAATAAGAAAAATATATAAAATGGATACAGAAAAAATTCTGAAAGTATCTATTTATAAGTACCACAGTCGTATATGAAAAATATCCTAAGGTAGCTACCAAAATATACTTGAGATAATAAGTGAGCTTAGTAAGTTTGTAGAAAACAAGGTCAACATTACAAAAAAAAAAAATGCAGATTTGTATATCTATATGCTAGCAATAAACATTTGGAAAGTGAAATTTTAAAATATCCCTTTTGCAATAGCATCGAAATATAAAATATTTAGATTGTGTGGTATTTGTTTAAATTAGACATATAAATCAGTGTAACCTCATAGAACCCATAAATAAAACCCATAAATATATAGTTAATTTATTTATAGCAAAGGTACTGAGAAAATTAAATAGGAAAATAATACATTTTTAACACAATCTTGCTGAGACAACTGGATAATCAAATAGATAAAACACAGCCATGCATCTCTTAATGATGGGGATATATTCTGAAAAATGCACCATTAAGCAGTTTAGTTCTTGTGCAAACAACATAGAATTTACTTGCACAAACCTATTAATTCATGTTATAGACTACTACACATCTAGGATATACGGTATGGCCTATTGCTCCTAGGCTACAAATTTGTACAGCATGTTACTGCACTAAATACTGTAGGCAATTTTAACACAATGTTTAAGTATTTGCATATCTAAACAATCTAAGCATAGAAAAAGTACAGTAAGAATATATTATAATCTTATGAGACTACCATCATGTATATGGTGAGTTGTTGACTAAAATGTCATTATGTGGAGCATGATTATACACAAGCGTCACTGATCCTCTAGGCATACACAGTGATCAACAGAAACCTATGCAATATTGATTTATCTGATATTACAAGTGAATCTCAAATGTATTTTGATAAACCAAAGAAGCAAGAAACTAGTGTAATATAGACTTCCATTTATATGAAACTCTACAAAAGACAGATGTAAACTATAGTGAGATAAGGCAGATTATGGAGTGTTTGTGGATTGAGTCAGGCCCTTAAGTTGGCTAGATACAAAGGAGCTTTTGGCATGATGACAATTTTTTTACATGTTTTATGCTAATTTATAATTGTTTCAGTATTTGAAACAATATAATATGTAAAATGATTATATTGTTGCAATATATAGTAAACATTAATAAAGCTGGTTACAAACTGAAGGCATTTTACATAAGCATATTCTACAGCTTGTGAGTAAGACAATAAAGGGGTAAGTGTGTATGTTTGCCTATAAAATTTGAGCACCTGTTAGCAAACCAAATATTATTGAATAATTCAAGAAAACAAAGAAAGAAAGATATACATAATTTTTTAAAATTTATTTATGGCAATAAAGAATTAATATTTTATTATCCAATGCACATGCTGAAATTAATTTAATGAAGTAAAAATACATCTAGATGTTATTTAATTATTTATGGATACATTGTCTGAATTACTTTTGTCACAAACTAATTTATTATGGAAACTTAAGCCAATTATGTATCTTTAGCCTATACACAGAGACTGAAATTTATTAAAAATCCTGCAATGAATGATAAATCTAAACAGTAAATGAATGAACCATTAACACTTCATTTACTTTTGACAATAAATTTTGTTCAGAGCAACAATGAGCATATGTCCTGAAAATGGAATAAAAATTATTTTCTATCCTGGATTTAAAATTCTATCCTTTCAAAAAGGGGGTTATATGTGAAAGTTTTGTTTTGTTTTTTTTCACCATATTAAATTTAAGGAAGACAAACACTGTTATTTGTGCTTAATTATTTGATTCCTATTTTGTTATGCCCAGTACCAAGAGCAAGCTCCAAAAATGTGAATGTAATCCCCATGAATTCTTCAACCGAATGCCTACTAAAAAATAACAGAGACTGGAAAAATAATTATAGCAAGTAACACTCAGAACAATACTAAGACTCACATAGAGTTGAGAATATTTTATTTTACTATTTAATAGACAAGATGTAAAAACTCCTAATACATAGGCATCACATAGAGTTCTCAGAACGGTGTTTAAAAAATAAAAGAATAAAATTAAAGCCAAAAATCTATTTTGGATCTAACAAAGCTTAAAATAAAGCCCTGAAGGAAAAAACAAACAAATTTTTTCCAGTAATTGACCTCAGTCTATAATCCAAAGTATGGAACCTAGAAACAAAATATATTACCATTACTATGATGGAAAAAAAAAAAAAAAACAGACATGAAAAGAATTACAGAAATATTGCTTAGTATAAGAGAAAAAAATAGGTAATAGAATTAGACCTGGAAATGACAAAAATGATAAAATGGGTGGTCAAGGGCATTAACAAATGGTCTTATCAATATACTCGTATTCAAGACTACAGAGAAAACCATGAAAAGCAGAGAAAGAGGTTAAAAACACATACATAATAATCTGTAATTAAAAAGATGTAATATCTGAGATTAAGTAATACAATAGACTAACAGAATATTAGACATTGCAGACAATTACATAAATTTGAAAACACAGAAATTAAATTATTCTAAATGAAACATATGTAAATAAAAGACTAAAAAAATTAAGCAAGCCATTAATAAGCTCTAGAAAAACACCAAGTGGCTTACTATTTACCTAATTTGAGCCTCAAAAGGAGAGAAACCATTTGTGGTAGAGAGGGCTAGAAATATATTTAGTAGAATAATGACAGACAACTTTTAAAATTTTGCGAAAAGTATAAATCCAAGAAGCTCATGTAAATAAAGGGTCATAAATAAAATCACATAGGTATATAATAAACAAATTACTTAAAACAGTGTAAAGCAACCAGTTAATGAAAAGACATATTACTCCTACAGGACCAACTTTAAGAATGACAACAGCCTTTTATTGTACAGTGAAAGTCAGAATATATTGAAGTAATTATTTACTTAACTATGTATCATTCATATGGAATTCTATGCACAACAAAATATCATACAAAAATAATGATGAAATAATTCCAGATATACAAAAAGAAATAATTCATGGTCAATGTTAGAAACAAAATGCTTGTTCCTTGGTGCCACAAAGAAATAGCAAAAATATAAATATAATTTTCTCAGCAAATCAATTTTCACCTCTAAAGAAGGGTGTAACTTGTGAATGGAGTAATGGAGAGAGCATACCTCAACAAGGGAGGGGAAGGGGTTCTTATTCCTAAAGCAGGTAGCCCCTACTGCTGTGTAGTTCCCCTATTGGCTAGGGTTAGACCTCACAGTCTAAGATAATTCTGATTTGCTATTCTAAAGAGAGCAGGGGTATAAGCCAGAGTGACAGGATGAGTAGTCTGGCAGGAAGGATGGTTAGGAACAGGTAAGTAAATGTGACTTAGGTCAGAGAAGGTGACCAGGGGTGACTTAGGTCAAAGCAGGTGACCAGGATGAGTCAGGACAGAGTAGGTGACCAGGTGAACAGATGTAAACTACTGATTAAAACTGGTTGAAAATGTTCTTTACTGAAACTATGAAGAAGTTAAACTTTGAAATGGAGGACAAACAACTGAACATACTGACATACTGATTCTTTGAAGAGAAATCTAGAATGCACTGTATCTGACAGTCAACACACCAGTACTAAAAGAAATACCAAATTATTAGACAAGTGGAAAATGGTCCAGATGTATATCTATACAAAGTAATCAATGGCAACAAAAATAATAAATATGTGGGTAAAAGTAATCTGCTTTTTAAAAACTCTCATGTAAGGACAGTTAGAATTAAATTAAGAAACTTCCAGCTTCAGAGAACACAGAGTGAGTCCACAGACCTCTCCCCTACTAATAATTGCAAATAGTAAACCCCGAACAAAATGTACAAAATACTATAAAGACTGTGGAAGGAGGGAAAGAATACAGATTGACTAGTGACTTCAGTACCTGAGGACTTTCTTGACATTATTTTACATTTATATGTTGGTACATTTTTACTTCTTATATATCCCAGCCTGGACATTACAACAAGTGACTTCCTAGAAACAGGAACAGATTCAGAAAAAACAAGCAACAATGCAAACAAGAAATTGCTTCATTCTCTAACCAAAGTACAAGGATTGGGAAGCCCAGGAGGACAAAACACTTTTGACAATATTTGCTCTATAACCTTCCCATTTTCCACAGGGCACTGCCATCATGGTTACTGTGAGACAGAATCCTGCTGCCAATTCCTGCCCTGCACTAATGAATGAAGGTGGTGCTCCCCCATTACCAGATAGTGCTGAATGTATTCAGAGATGAAGCTCCACCAACCACCTGAAGTAAACAACTGAAAACAGGGACCACACCCTAGCCTCTTTCAAAAAGAGTGGGAATAAGGTTACAGAAAGGACAGAGGAGGAGGAAAGAAACTTTAAATTTACTTTTCTAATTCTTTGCATTGCTATTCTAGTCTTCCCAGCAGTGTGCTACTCAGGTGTTAATAGAAAGCCTGAGTAGTGATCCACACTATCATTCAGTTCTCAGAGATGGTTCTATGTAGTTTCTGGTCATTTTAATGCCTGGGCCATACAAAAAGTTGACTAGGACTTCATACACAGATTTAAACTTGAGCATTGCCAACAAATTAAGATAGATGTGCATCATGAACAAATAAGTTATACTCAAAACACTTCCATGAAAACATGAAATAAATAATATTTTGGTAGCCCACAAGAGGAAATGAAAGGGAAAATAGAAAATCTCTGAAAACAAACAAACAAAATAAATGGATAAAATGGCATATATAAAGCTTATAGCAATAATTATATTAAATATAGAAAGTCTTTAATAATAGAGATTTTCTTAATGGAAGAAAAACATGACCCACTGTATGCTGTCTACAATAAATTAATTTAAAATAGATTCAAATTAAAAACAGATGAAATTGATATATAAGATAGATGATAAATATAAGGCACATACAAATAAAAGAAAAGCTTGAGTGACTTAATATCCACATACAAATAAAAGAAAAGCTTGAGTGACTTAATATCCACATACAAATAAAAGAAAAGCTTGAGTGACTTAATATCAGGCAGTATATTTTATAGACACATCTTAAAGTTTTATTAGGATAGCATCATTTTTCTTTTGAAAATTTCCATTAATTTGAGTCACTCTAAGAAAACCTTTTGATTTTTAAATTTTAAATCAATGAAACTTGTCTTTACATTTTAGTTAAAAATGACCAGACAAATAATTTAAAGTAGGTATTATCTTGTTAGAGGATGAACAATTGGCATTTTCCATAATACTGATATTAACTTTAGGGGAACTTTCAAGAAAACTGCATAACATGTCCAGGGTTCAGGGTCTAAAAACCCTAGTGGTCTTTGGAACACCAAACTCCATGCTAAGGGGTGGAAAGCTACCCTGACACACCATAATCTAAGCCCAGGGTATAAAATCTCTCATGGCTTGGATAGAATCCAGGGCTCATGGCTCTGGAATGTGTCTAGACTTGCTGACTCCTTGGTCCTTGCTCTTCAGGATCAATTTTAATTGAGTTAAAAGAACTTGCTCTCCATTATCTCACGTGGGAGAGAAAATGTTAACCATCACAGCTGTAAATTATGTGTTTAATGCAACACACTCTTTTGACCCCCACATTCTCACCACCTGTTTCTTTGTTGGATTGCCAATAAATAGTGTGCGCTCCCAGAGCTCAAGGACTTTGCAGCCTCCACAAGCACGATGGCCCCCTGGTCCCACTTTTCTCTCTCAAACTCTTGTCTCAATCCTTTGACTCCGCTGGACTTCATCTCCCCTGTGAACTGGTGTTGGATCTCATCACCCCAACAGTCAGCGTTAAAAAAAGAAAATTCTATAATTTGCATCACCATAGATGAACCTGGAGGACATTATGCTAAGTAAAATAAGCCAAGAACAAAAACAAACAAACAAAAACATGTTCTCACTCATAAATGAAATCTAAAACAATTAGACTTAAACAGAAAGAAAAATGATAGTTGCCAGATGCTAGGGATGGAGGGGAATGAGAAGATATTGGTCAAAGGAAATAATGTTTTATTTAGATATAAAAAGATAGATTACAAGTATTTGAAGTGATGAATATGTTAATAACCTCGATTCAATCATTATACATAATATACATATATCATAGCCTCCTTTTTTATCTCCAAAATATATACAACTAAAATTTTAAAATATTAAATAACATTAAAAAAACATAAAAATGTAATGATCATGGTTTAGTGATGCAAGTAAAATAATTCATTACTCTAAAGACTAATGGAAAAAATGAACCAAGCATTTATTCTAATTTATTCTAATGCTTTTGATAAACTGCACATAGGGTAACCAAATTAAAAAAAAAACCAAAAAAACAAAAAACTTAGATGTCACTTCTCAATATAAGATGATCAATCCTTTTTAAAGGAACTAAACTAAAACATTCTTTATCTAACTAAAACATTGTATCTTTTGACCAACATCTTCTCATTCCCCTCAATCCCTGGCATCTGGCTAAATTCTTGGCCAGAATTTAGTGGCATGGTAACGTATATTCAAGGGGAAAAAAAGACATGTTCATTTCATTTTGGGGTCATTGTTGCCTTGCGTAAATACAGTTTTTATTAATAAAGAGAGGAAAGTTAACATTTAATAAGCAACCAATGGCCCTTCACAGGATGCTCAAGTATAAAATGAAAGTGTTTGTATAACTTAGAAGTTTTTGATTTTAATATTGATTACTTTTTATTCATATAGCTAAAAAATATTTTAGAAAATTTCTAAGATGACTTTTTCAATATTAATCTCATTTCTTTTCATTCTATTTTTTCCTTGTGTCCTCGCAAAAATGAATTAACTTGAATGAATTGAGTAAATTGAGATTTCTATTTAATATCACGGATGCATTCCTGCAGTACTATTGTATTAGTCTATTTTCACACAGCTAATAAAGACATACCCAAGACTGGGTAATTTATAAATAAAAGCTATTTGATTGACTGACAGTTCAGCATGCCTGGGGAAGCCTCAGGACACTTACAATCATGGTGGAAGGTGAAGCAAACACATCCTTTTTCACATAGCAGCAGCAAGGAGAAGAATGAGCAAAAGGGAGAAAAACCCCTTATAAAATCATCAGATCTCGTGAGATCTCACTCACTATCATGAGAATAGCTTCATGGGGTAACCACCCCCATGATTCAATTACCTTCCACCGAGCCCCTCCCACTACACATTGGGATTATGGAAAATACAATTCAAGATGAGATTTGGGTGGGGACCTAGCCAAGCCATATCAGTTATATTAAAATTCAAAAATTTTATAAGCCAATTGAAGTATAATATAGATTTTAAAAGCTATATTTATTCAGAAGTTAAATATATTGACCTATAATTTCACTGATGTCAATGAAATTGTGAAAGAACATGCATAAAACCTGATATGTCATAAAAACTACATTACCATCAGTGAACTTCTTTGAGGTAGCTTATTGAGACTTAGCTATTAATTCTTAAGGAAGTATAAAATTAAAAAATCTATTGATCCAACAGCATAAATCCAGGAGACATGTACATTTACATTTGCTTATTGTTATTCAACAAAAGAAATTTTTTTAAAAAATGACTGAACATTTATGTTAGATATAAGTTCTAAATTTCTCTTCAAATAATAAATATGTCAGTATGTTCAATTCTTTTTCTTCTACTTTTAAACTTAACTTCCTTGTAAAGCAACCTTTTTCCATTACCTACTCCACCCTGACTCTTTCTGATTACCTGCTCCACCCTGACTCATTCAGATTACCTGCTACCTGCTCTGCCCTGACTTATTCTCCACTATGCATAACAATTTTTTCCCCACCAAAGCACTCATTTTGTCACTCTCTTTAAATTAGCCAATCAGAATTAGTTTAGCCTGTGCAGTTTTACCCTAGCCAATAGGGGAACCACACAGCAGCAGGAGCTAAGAAGTTAAAAAAATGTGAGACATCCTCACTACGGGGGGCGGCGGGGGGGAGATTGAACCTCACACAAACCTCCAGTAGTAGAAAAGGCAATAAATTTCCGGAGGGGAAATTGAGCCTCACCCCAAAAGGCAAGAAATTTCCAGTGGAAATTGAGCCTTACCCCAAAAGTCGAGAAAGTTCCAGCAAGGGAAATTGAACCTTGAATCTTACCCCAAAACCATCATGATGGGAAATACCCCAAGCAAGACAAGGATCAAGGGGGATAAAGATGGTAACAATCATATTCATCTGGATAGCCCCCTAAGTCTCAGCTAGATTCAGCACTTGCAAGTTAAACTTTCATTGTAGCTACGTGTGTGCTATATCTTTTCCAAGAATGCAAAAAACCTTTCTACACATATGTAGAAAACTTCTTTTAGTCTACCTATATGCGCCATATTTCATTACAACCAATGGAATAATTTTCCATGGGTTTTATTCATTTTTCAATAGCTTGAATGCTAAGAAATTACATTAATGGGTAACATCTATATACATTGCAGACAAAATATTTGTGCTTAATCAAACTGAATGAACCATTTTTTTTTAACTCATACAGATGAAAAAAAAATTCTTTAAAAATTACTGATCAATGATGACTGGCTAGACCTACTATGATGTAACAAAAGTTAGTCATTTATTTGACCATTATGTTGTGGAACTATCATCTTTATGAGTGCTGCTTGGCTGACACCCCCCACCCCGCTCCCTGCCAGAAGAGCTAGAAATGGTGATGATCACTAATTCTGCCTCCCATGTACCAGAAATATATGCACCAGCTTCTTTTATTGAATCAAGAATTACTGATAAAAAAAGAAGATAATTGTTTCAGGGACAGTAATAATGACCTGTAGGTTGGAGTTGACTGCAGACTTTTGAGTAGCAGAGAGTGTCATCTAGAGTTTCTTAGAGGCAGCAGCTCTTTTCTATCCAAACCAGAGCTATGTTTTAGAGCAGATGGGGAAGCCTAGGCTCAAACCCAGCATTTCTTGCTATTCTGAACACTTTTGGCTCCTTTTCTGCTTTATCTGGCAGAATCAGCTTCTTTTACATACAGTAAATAATTTATCTAATTTAAAACAGTTGAATTTTGTGATAAACCACAGTATGTCATCTAAAGCACAAAAAACACTATGAAGAAAATTACCAAGTGTTAATATTTATGAATGTAGTAATCTATTAAAAACAACAAGCCTATAATTCAAATGAATGAGACATAAACTTATAGATCTTCCTTATTAAATTTATATGGGCATATCTAGCACTGTTTGCTACATCAGCCTTCTATCCTGAGATTATTGGGGAGAGAAAATGTGAAGAAAAAGGGAAAATTTTCATGGAAATAACGTGTGTGAATGCATACTAAAGTGGTGGTGGTATGTATACCCGAGTTCAGATGGGTATGTTTTTACTTTTCAATTGTCTACAGAATATTATTTGTCACTATAATCAATGTTTTTTTTTTTTTTAAATAAGGGTTTAGATTGGACATGGAAAATTCAATACATATACAAAACTGAAGCATTTTTTTTTTAGCTGCTTTGTAGAATTAGGTATTCTCTTGCCTTCAGCTTCTCGTCGACCTGATTTCCTCAGCTATTCTCTCAGAGGAAAGAGTTTTCCTTGGTATGTGTTAATTTCAGATATTTACAAACATCACAATGTTTTGGTGCTAATCTTGGGATTTGGTAATTAACAAGACATGGAAATTTATAGACAATCTTGACATTTGAATGTTGCAGGGAGTCATTTTATTTCACATTTTTCATATAGATTTGCTATAAGGTTATCTTCTTTTCTTTTCTCACATCTCCATCCCACTTTGGCTTTATAGGGACATTGAGTGCAAAAATATGAATTCTCCTAGAACTAAAGTAACTAGATGTTTTCTTAAAAATACTTCATTCAGAACAAGTAAATATGCATTGTAGAGAAAATTGTGGCTTGAATTGCAGGAAGAAAGGCAGAAACACACACACAAAAATACTTTATCTATAGCAGTGTTTCAATTTTTAAAAAATTGAGCTTATATAATGAGAGATAGTAATGTAATGAGTTGGGTAGATGGAAGAAAGCCATTCTAGGCTGTAATTCTAAAAGGCTTTTTGGACTAAATAGGTCTACATTCCAACCTTTGCTCAGTAAACAGTTCAGTCTTACAAATATTCACTCTTATTGTTGGTGTACTTTATTTCCTTTCATAACCTGTTTAAGAGAAATAAATGAACAAACAAAAATCTGTCTATCAGTGTTGCTATGAAGACCAAGTGAGTTTGCAGGTGTGAACTGCCTAGTAAATTGAAACATTTCCTTGAAGGATTGGGACAGGTTATATTATTTTTCAGTAAATATTCAGTCTCCCTTTTCTTGTCAATGAAAAGTCTACATTTCATCCTTGACCGTGAGTACTTTTGGCAATGGATGTTAGCTGCTTTGACTTAATTAATATTTGAGTAGAGGCTTCAAATGTGCTTAAGATGTTTTGGATTATGCTTTTAGTATCCTGTCCTTCACCACACAAAGAACATATCTGTATTAGTTGAAGTTCTCCAGAGAAAGAGAACCAAAAAATATTTATTTTGAATAATTTAATCATCCAATTATGGTGGCCAAGTCCCATAATATGTCATCTGCAATTGGAACTCCCAGGAAAGCCAGTGTGGTTCAATTTACTCCAAGCAGGAAGGCCTGAGAACCATGGTAGGCAAAAGTGTAAATCCCAGACTAAGAGCAGGTGAAAATCTATGTCCTTATAAGGCAAACAGGCAGAAGGCAAAAATGGCAAATTTATCCTTCCTTCACCTTTGTGTTCTGTTGAAGCTCTCAATGGGTTGGATAATCCCCAACCCCACTGGGGAGAGTGATCTACTTTCCCGAGTCCACGATTTCAAATGCTAATTTCATCAGGAACCACCTTCTCAGGCACCCCTATACATGTTTTATTTGGGGGACACCCCATGGCGCATGGCAATTGACACATGAAATTAATCATCACAGTGCCCAAGTACTCACTCTCCGCTTTATAGTCTGGGGCCTAAAAAGAGAGACAGGTGGAGCAGATTTATGCCAGGTTGTTTTCTTTCTCTGTAATTTATGCTCGAGGTCTCTCTCTTGACAGGGACTCTAAGCCTGTCCTGACAGGACTTGAGAGGATTTGGTTGTGGATGTTACAGTGTGCCTTTCAAAGTATACTCCTTTACCTTGGCAGAAAGCCTATTCCCCAAGTGTCCAACATGGAACTCACTAGGCCTGTTGATCACTGCCCTTTCTCCAGCTCCCTGCATGGACTGGAGGCCACTGCTCAGTCACAGCAGTGTGGGACTCATGTTGGACACTTAGACAATAGGCTGTCTGCCAGTGTCACACTGCTGTGACTGAGCGATGGTCTCCAGTCCATGCAGGGGGTGGGGTGGGGGGTGGAGTGGTGATCAATGGGCCTGGTCCAGAAGACTCTGTCTATATGTCCCAGAGGGAGGTCACCAAGAAGTCCTTATTGAGGGCAGATATCTGGATTGACCACATTCAGTAACTGGGAGGGAGCTGAGAACTGGAAATTCAGTTAGTTATGTCTATATTCAGCTCCTGGTACAAGACAATTAATCTGATACTCAAAATAGATGCCCAGGCAACAAAAGTATTCACTGTAAATCCAGAGCCCAGCAGAAAACCACAGCCAACCTGCAGATTTAAGAAAAAGAATTAAGAATTTGTTATTCAGCCAGGTGTGGTGGCTCACGCCTGTACTTCCAGCACTTTGGAAGACTGAGGTGGGCATATCACAAGGACAGGAATTAGAAACCAGTCTGGCCAACACGGTGAAACTCTGTCTTTACTAAAAATACAAAAATTAACTGAGCGTGGTGGTGGTCGCCTGTAATCCCAGCTACTTGAGAGGCTGAGGCAGGAGAATCGCTTGAACCCTGGAGGCAGAGGCTGCAGCGAGCCAAGATCACACCACTGCACTCCAGCCCAGGTAACAGTGCAAGACTCTGTCTCAAAAAAAAAAAAAAAAAAAAAAAAAAAAAAAAAAAAAATTGTTATTATAAGTCACTAACATTTTATTTTATTTTTATTTTATGTATATTACAAAATGTTGGCTGATATAGGGGCCAATAAACACTGCATTTTTCTTCCTCAAGTTTCAGAGATTTTTCTCAAGGCCGACCCAGCAGGAGGATCCTTTACTTACTTAAACAAACCATTAGAGTCCAGCTATATTTTTCTATATGGAACAGAGTAAACATGTGAATCGAACTTTGTTTTTTAAAAGCTCTGAAACAAGAGACTTGTAACAAGCTTACTAATGAAAAGGTAGCATTTGCTGTAACTTGACTGCATAAAGTAAGGCCTGATGAAAATGAAATATTAATATGCAGGTTATGTTAGATGCTGCTTCAGAATTTCAGAAAAATGAACAGTAATCAAATGAGGGTGTCACATAATACACAGCAAGCAGAGAGCCAATTATGTAAATGAACACCCAAGGTTAGCATGATACAATGCTTTTTAATTTGACAAATATGAAAATCAACTTGTTCTTAATGTAATAGATGACTGTGACAAAAGTTAAAGAGCACCCAGTGTTTTCGTAATCCCCTGTCAAATTAAAAATGCTATTGTGAGTGAGCTGCTTTCATCAGTACAATAGTTGAAAGGCTCGAAATGTACAACATTTCCTGGGTTTCCGAAACATTGGACTAAAACGTTTCTGAGATAAAAGTCATAATGATCAGTTTACATCTACTTCCAACAACTGGAAATACATAATGGTAAACTCCTGTTGCCTCAGTACATTTCCAAAATATGAAGAGCTTCTCCCGTTTAGCTGATTTTACTTGAATAAACTGCAGATACATTTTTAGAATTATGTGAATTTTATTCATGACTCTATAAAAATTATTTGGCAGAATCTATCTTCCTTTTTTATTTTCTTGCTTACTAGTCTACTTTTCCAGCTAGTCTACTTTCTTTATTTTAATCATTGCTAATAATATAAATAGCGAATATAGATTGGATTTAATTTTCTGTATAAACTAAATGCATATGTATATTTACATTTATTAATGTGTGTGTCAAAATGTATAATCACATAAGAAAAAAATATATAGCCATATGATTTTCAATACCAAAAGAATACCATATTTACAAAATCACTGGGGTTTTTAATATTATTTAATTTTTTTATTTTAAATTTGAAAAAATGTGTCTCACTTGGGGAAGGTAACATTTTAATTTTTAGTGTTTAGTGATTTATATCTGAAATGTATTTCCTTCTGTAGAACTATAAATATATGATTCTCCTAAGTTTGATTATCTTCTAAGAAAAAATGACAAAATATTTTCACCTTGACAGTGTTCTTGCTAACAGGTGTCAAATTGTTTTTATGTTGGCCTGCAATTTTCACCAGAAGAAAAACAATAGAATGAGGAAAAGAAAGGGTTTTAAGGTAACAAATTTACTTAGATACTTAGACTTTTATCTCTAGAAATCACTCTATAATTAAACAAAAACGATATGACTTTTGCTTTAAATTAAATGTACTCATTTCATGTCTTTGAACCTGATAATAAAAATAGATAGTGGATATTTCAGAAATATATTCTTAATAATTAAAAAGATGAGCTATTAATTATTCCTTAGTTTCTGTACTAGGGTTTTATGAGACTGGAGATTATAAAATCTGTATAAACTATTTAAGTGAAGGAATGTAAAATTTCAAATACAAAATTCTGTATAGAGCATAGAAATGGTTCATGCAATGAAGAATCCTGAAGTCTACAGTTTATTTCTAAGAAATCCATTCTTGTTTATATATAATAATTGACAAAGCCCTGGTTCGTATTAATAAATACCCCCTTTTCAAAGAAAGAACAGCATTTTGAAATAACAATGTGTAAGAGACTCACAGAACAAGGTTAAATATAAGAAAGAATATATATGCAGAAAAATATATTAGTTCACCATTTAAAAAATATAATGCTAAACTCCAATAAATTTTGATTATAAAAATGTTTTCAATATAAGCATTTATGACAAGAAGTTAGGCAAAATAGATTAAAGTACATCATATGATTTTGCCATTTTTGCTATTTGCATTGTATTACATATAGAATAAAAATATTTATTACATTGTAGATGAAAATCCATTAAAATACCATACCCGGTTTCTTCCAAACTCTGAAGACATTAATGGAAAATAAATCTCAATTAATGATGGTCAAGAGATGTATTAGTAACACGAACACATAGGATCTCCCACCTACACACTTCCATTTGAAAATAAAAAATTAAAATATGTAAACGAAATACACAGGCTGTATTTGATGATCATAATAAAAAATATTAAAGCCTGTATGAGAACTTCAGATATTTAGAATAAACAGTTTCTCATTGTAATATTATGTAATAATAATATGTTTTTTAGCAAAAATAATGTAAGTTTTAACTTCAGCTATTCTATGTAGAATAACTAAAATTTAGAAAGAGTAATAATTTGGATCACAGTTTTGTAATCACAATGTTCATTACTTAAATGCAATAAAATAACAACTGGCTAATAAAAATGCTCAAATTACCTCTATAATTTTGTGCAGTGATTGCAAAGAGTATGCTATAAAAGCAATATAAGCTCTAATGTCAAATATGATAGCTAGTAGACACACATGATAGCCATTAGACACAAATAACTATTTCAGTTTCAACATCAATTAATTAAATCAAATTAAGTTAAAAATTTATTTCTGGTGTCAAACTAGCCACAATACAACAGCCACATGTAGCTGATGACTACCATATTTGGTAGCATATGGACAGCTTTCATCACCATATAGATTTTTTAAATCATATAATGTTACAATAAAGGCTGTTGGAAATTGCACCACAAGTCAATCATTTATTGATCTACCACTAATGAATTGAAAATCTCCCAGGCACCACCACGACATTGCTTTATCTGTTTTTTTTTTTTTTTTTTTTTTTCAGCTCTATCTTTACTTGCTATATACTAGTGATTTTTGTTTCTTTAGTTTTCAAAGTTTTGCTATTTTAAGAAGTGTGGAAATCAATGAACTTATAAATTAACAGATTTAGATATTTTAGGAAATGAAACGTTCCTTTTTACTTAAATATTTTATTACAAAAATTGTTAACATACATAGACATTGAAAGGATAGTATATAAATCCCATATAACTCCTGCCAATGTTTGAACACTACTTTCTTAGTAATTGATAGAATGATAAACAGAAAATCACTAAGGATGTTAAATATTTGGGTAATATGCTTAATAAAATTTAATATTTGATATCTATTAAATAAACACACCCAACAACTCAAGAATATATGTTATTTTGAGTGCAGCAGGAACGTTTACCAAGTTAAATGTTCAAGTGAAAACACAAATTCTTGTCCAATAAACATGATAAATGTCAAGAATTAAAAATATACTAAATGAGTTTTCTCACTAAAATTGCATTAAATTAGAAATCAAAAAGTATACACCTACAAAATTACCAAATGTTAGAAAATGAAGTATAACATTTCTAAATAACTCATGTCAAAATGTAAATTAAATTAAAAAATTGTAGAATATTTCAAACAATATTAATAAAGCTGCAACATATCAAAATATGTGAGATGAAAATAATGCAGTGTTTTGATGAATATGTATGGCCTTAAATATCTATATTAGAAATACAAACTGTATGAAATTATTTAGAAAGTAAAGAAAGTAAGCAATAAAAACAAAATAGCAATCATATGTAGATGAACATTTCAGAATGCTAAAAAAGCCGAAATTTTGTTCTTCAAAAATATTAATACAATTGATAAATCAATCCAAAGCAATATCAGTTAGGGAAATAAAAGAGAAAAAGGAAATCAACAATACTATAGTTCTTATAACATGAACTATATGTAAAAAATGACAACTTAGATTAAATGAAAAAAAATTCTAAAATAACTTGTCTTACCAATACAGAAGAAAGATGGAAAATACAAATAACATTCTTTATAATAAAAAAAAAGTCTACTAAAAAAATTCCCACAAATAAATCTTCAGGCACAGATGATGCTCCTGGAAGAATTCTATCAAACTTTTCATTCATAAATAACATCACTTTAATATACATACATACTTTCAGAAAATAGAAGAATATGAGAGCCTCAACAACTTAGTATAGGAAGGCAGAATTACCCAAATACAAAAATACGATATTGACATTACAAGATAAGAAGAACACACTACACAAATATCCTTCAGGAACATCAACCCAAAAAGGCATAACAAATATTGGTAAATCAAATCCAGCATATATAAAAAGTTGTATAATATCCATGACCAAGTGGCATTTGTCTGAATCGCCATATAATAAGTAAATCAATTTAATAAGTACAAAAACACCTTTTCAGAAGGGAAGCCCAGACCTAGATATTTTGGGAACATGAATTCAGTTTTTATTCTTCAGCCCATAAGATGTGAAGGTGAAGGCCTGTTGACTTCAGCAGTGAAGTTTCATCATCTCAGTTTTCTGATGCCTACATCACAGCTTTCTGTCATCAGGAAGAGAACAAGAAGTCAAGTATTCTTGAACTCATTGTTTCATTAGTGTCTTCAGAGGTAGTGGCTTCCCTGGTAGGTCCGTTCTATATTGTTCTTACAGTCATTCTATTAGGCTTAGTGAGAACCCACTCATCAGCCTTTCCAACAGTTTTGTAAGCATTTAGTTATCTGTAGCAATTTCTTAAATTACATAGAGTGATTTCTGTTTCCTGAAGGAAACTCTGTCTGACAGACTCATACTTTTAATATTTGAATGTCAAATACTATTTACTTGCTTAAAAGTAACACCAACCATTTAATATAAACTTTGAACACTTAAATCGGGATTTTGTTTTACTAAGTTTCTAATTATTTTCTGTATATCTGACACATTGCAGAGCTTATACTCCATAATTATATTAAGTATTTTGTGGGAATTTATAGAAATGTTAAAATTTTGTAGGAATTTAGTTATTTCTCTTTTCAATATAACCAGATTTAATATTTTCAAGACATTCAACAATATTGCCACCATATTTTTTGTGGGTATTTATATTCATAGATTAACAGATTTTCACATTTGCTCAGTCTTTCTCATTCTCAATCTAATGCATGGGTTTATTTTTTTAAAAAAAATCAAGAAAAAATAAAAATCAAAGACATAGGGGGCTGAGGTAAGAAAGGTAGTTCAGTTAATATATAATTATAAATAATTATAATTTCTTTACTTCGCATTTGAGTTTTGCGACTGCTCATTGTAGTCATTTTTAAGCCACTGGCATGCCTTAGCCACATTAAATGAGTGTGATTGTCTGTTTTTTAAACACTGTTCTTGCTACCACTTAATTGCTTTTGGGTTTTATCCTTTTGTTTCTGGTATAGTGTCAATTTTATTCTGATTACTTTAGATATCTGTGGTCAACCCCAAGACCTCACATATGATGTGTAAAGGGAAATTTTCTGCTTTAACAAAATTGAAATTTATATAATGGATTTGACGTAGGGTTGTGATTTGACCTTGTCAGTCTTTGTTTACATTTATGAAACTAGCATGTTTATTCAGGGTGATTTATTATATTCTCAAGATTGTCTTGGCTTTGTATGATATTTATGGTCTACCTACTTATACCATTTATGTGATATAGACACTTCCTACTCTTTCAAACTCTACTTTTATAGGCATTTGTTTATATATAAAGCACAATTTGCCCAGACTGTTCAGTTATTATGTCTCTAAAACATCAGGATCATCTGTGTCAATACATTTTAAATATGCCATATCCTATGCCTCATTAAACACATCTAATATCTTGTCTTACTAATGCAATTCATCCTTTAGGTCTTAGCTTACATGAAATTTCTACAGACAGGACTTTTTGAACAACCATTAATAATTTGATTACTCTTTTTTCTTTTATAACAATCTGTCCATTTTTCACATCCTCAAATATCATATTTAATATTTATATATCTTCTCTAATACTCTGTAAACTTCAGATTGGCAAAAGAAAACATAAACGCTTTGTGTACCACTGTGTACACAGTGCGCAGAAGACTTCCTGGAATACACAGATGGTGTTCAGTATTTAAAAGAATATAAGATTACTCTAATGCAAAAATGATCACCTAGATAATTTGCTTCTCAGAATGATTTCACTGTAAAAACTTATGCATTAAAAATACACTCATACAAATCTGATTTTATTAGCAAAGTATTGAAACTGACCTCATAGAAATGTTGTGAATGTTGATAATTCCTTAAGAAATGTCATTCTTGGGATTTATATATTTTTATGGCTTCATGGACGAGGGTAACTGGAGGGAAGAAGATAAAGACCAAATTATTCATTTATGGTAACTGCCAAAACTTATTTGTAATTAATTATTGCCTGGATTTTGATTTTGTGAAAGCACTACTACACTATTTTCCATCAAGAATAATAACATTGTTGTATATATGTCAATAAAATAGTGGGACTATAAAGAACAAGAGGAATCATTCAAATAGTTGTACATTTTTGTATTAGTAAGGTTAATCATTTTCCACTGATATTGTCATTCTTAAATACCTGTATAATTTATTGTAAGAGCAACTTTTAAGAAAATAATGATTTAATACTTTGTAGTTATATTTTTATACAACAAATTCAAAAGAAGTTATTAATAAGAATGCTCATTGAATAAGGGATCAATTCTAGACAACATTATTAATGACTTTTATGCTTGTATCTTTGTTCTTTTCTTCATTATTTGTGCACATACACAATTTAATTATTATTTAATTAAGATATCTTGATGCATACTATTTGTCAACACAATTACAGGTTCTGGGGATAGAGCACTGAATATATAAGCATAAATCTTGTTCTCATGGTGCTCACATTCTCACATTCTAGTAAACATAGACAAGAGACAAGCGAGTAAAATTTAGAACATGTCAGACAGTGGCAAGTGCCATGGAAAAGAACTAGCTGAGAAAGGTCATAAATCATGCGGCTGGTTACAAAACAGGATGTGCTTTTCAATAGTATGACAAGGAATGGTATCACAAAATACAAAACCAAGTGAAGACTGAAGGAAGTGAAGCCATGTAGATGTATAAGGAAAATGTGTTCCAGACCAAGCTAGTATCTAGTACAGTACACTATATAGAATATGTCTGCTTCATTCAGTAAACACAGAGTTCTCTGTACCCGGAATTGGGGGAATCACAGAGAGAGTATTGGGAAATGATGTCAGGAATGTTAATGAGGGTCAAATTATACAGGGCCTTATAGGTGTATTGTTATTACTCACAGTAAAATGAAAAGCCAAAGCAAAGCATTAATGAATAAATTACATTATATAACTCTTCTAAAAATACCTTTCTGGCTACCTTTTAAAAATATTTAGACCATAGATGTACATGAATCAAAGAAACACAAATTAGGAAAATATTGCAATTACCCTGATAGGGAATTATGTTGACTGGGAAAGAACAGAAATAACAGAAATATTTAGAAGTAACTGGATCTTAGATTTTTTTTGAAGGTATATTCAAGAGGTGGTGTTGTGAGAATAAAGGTGTAGTCTAAAGGAAAATTAAGGAATAACCAAAATTTATTTCCCTGAAAGAGAGGAATCACTAAACTGCAGTTTTTAAAAAAGAGAACTCTGAGATAAATGTTTTATGGATATGAGAATCAGTAATTTAATATAGATATATTAAATGTAAAGTGCCTAGTAGAAGGCCAAGTGGATATTTTCAGTTCACATTTGGGTATATCAAACCTGAATGTCAGACAAGACTTCTGGGCTGGAACTGTAAATTCACTTGCCAAATATTCAAACTATAAATTTGGATGAGATCACCAGCAGAGTCAATGTAAATAGAGACGAGTACAAGCCAAGACCTTGTACTCAAGGTTCTCCACTATTAGGTGTTCGAAAACATAAGGTGAATCGGGCACAAGAGTGGAATGTCCAGTGAGGTAGATGGGAAGCAGTGAAGCGGAGCAACCTGGAAGTCAAGACAGAAAATGTTTTGTGTATGTGAAAGATGTTTTGTTTTAAATACTGCTAATCGTTAAATCAAGATGAATGCAATGACGGCTAAAAGTCGATTATTGGACTGAGCACCACTGAGATCACTGTGACCTTTAGAGATGTAATCTCAGTGGTTACTGGGAACGCTGAATGAGAGACGTTTCACAAATGAAATTCATCAGAGAAATTGGCCATGTCAAGTATAGATGACCCTTTAGTGACTCATAACGCTGTTATCAGTTCTTTGGTTATTACACTGAAGTAGCCATCCACATACATGTTTTCACTTGTTTAGGACTTTAGTCTTCCTATGGTCATGACCTCTGTAAGGACTGGTTTTTTGTTTTGTTTTGTTTGCTGGAAAATATGTTCAACAAATGATTTCTAATAATTTCATAGCTGCTAAGGGTTAACTCCTTTTAAATTTTTTCAAAAATTCTCTATAAATTTTAAGGGAAATACTTGAATATAACTGTGACAACAACAGTGATTCATATTTTCATCACTTTTCAAATATTTAGCAAAATGGTGAGGAGACAACTTGAGGAGCTCTGCATGCTGATGCATTTGTTACAGACTTTCATATACATACTGAATTTAAACTGCTGAAAAACACATACAGGTACATACAACATGTGTATACACAAACACATACTGCGCTTAGTGCAAAGATTACTCAATTTAAAGGCAGAGAATCTGAAAGTAAGTGACTGTGTACCACCCTCTAGATATGTCTCCTTAGAGATATCTCATAATACATTTTCTCATATCAATAATAAAGAAAATATCATTAACTACCAAAAAGTTTATAGTGGTCATCAAATAAGCGAACACGAGTGAAAACCTTTGTTAAACAACTAAAATGTATAATTCATAAATAATTATGCATATTTTCATAATATTTTAAAAAAATATGTTAATGTATATGTTTATCTAATCAGGTATTACCAAATAGTCCATTATTATAAAATTGGAGAAAAATGATTAAATTTTTCTTACCTTGCTCAGCATCACAATGTTCACAACCATGTGGTATCTTTTACAGACTTTGCAAAATTCGTATTTTCCTTTTTAGAATGTATTTTAATGGATAATATGCTTGTAAATATTTTCTATATTAAGAAATCATTTACATAAAAGTGCATACTATTTATACTTGGTCCAATGATAGTTGCTGGGAGCTGCAGCGGGAGATGGAGCTCAATGGCATAATGAGTACAGGGCTTCCTTTTAGGATAATAAAAATATTTTAGAACTAGATAGAGATAGGAGTTTCATCATGTTTTGGATTTATTAAATCCTACCAAATTGTTTATGTTAAAATGGTTAATTTTATGTGATGTAAATTTTACATCAACTTTAAAAAAATTATGCTTGTCAAATTGCTGACAATTGCTGAATTGGGTGATGCTAGCTGAGTTCACCATATTTTTCTCTCTTGTAAGGGTGCTTATAGAATCAAAAAGTTGTCACACTTGCTCTAAAATAACTTTAACAACTAAACTTAATCCTATCAAACTCTTTTGCCAAACCCAAACCCATGTTACCTATCCAAACCACTGAGAATGATAAACTACAAGAATAATTCCTTTCTTTTCTAAGAATTCTTTTTTATTGCTTACTCTCAATTTGGTCTTGAAATTTTGTTGACCTTTCTTCCTAAAATTATTCCTTTCTTTCCCCAGGTAGAACTTTTGTTTGGAATTATTCTTGTGTCACATCATTCTGAGTAAAAGCATAAAAGTGTTCTTATTGATTTTTCCACTCACCTTCTATTAAGTTTGACCAAAAAAAAAAATAATAAAAAAGTTAAAAAGACAATAATTTTTTCTTAACATAGTCAAGTAAATTTAATACCTATTTAAATAATGACTATTTTCCTAATTTAAGTGATAGTCATCATCCATTATATTAAGACATGTGGAACTGTTAAGCATACTATTATTCCTGAAAAAAATTCTACTTGCTTATGAGCTATCAACATTTCTAAACCTCATAATACATTCTATTTACTAGTAAACTATTCTCTTCCTACTATAGACAATTATATATTTTTAAAAAATCACACTGGAAAATGTAAGATTCAACTATTAATGAATTCAGGGTAAAACCATGTATGGAAATTGAGAGTTTGCCTGAACTTAAAATGGACTGATAAATCTATTTTATTTTTTCATAAATATTCTAAAATGATTAAAATAGTAAGTTCATAATACATACCCCACAACCTTCCCATTGCCAGTGTACACTTAGGATAATTTAATTTACACAGTTTGCAATCACCATTGCCATCTAGTTTAAGAATATATTTTCCTTACTACAAGATACTTTCTCATATTGGGTTAACTAAATTATTAAGTGTTAGCGTTTACCTTTCCTTTTACAATTATATGTCAAAAGACAATATTCTGCATAATTTCAAAGCTTTGAAACTTGTTCAGAATTGTTTATGAGCCAGTCTATGATCAGTTTGAAAAACTTTATAACATTATGAAATTTCTTGATACTTGTTTAATGGCACAGCTATATAATCACTTTTGGTAAATGGCCTGTGTTCACTTGAAATGAATGTGGATATCCTTGTAGTTATTCAATTGTACATGTTAAGTAGATAGACATTTCCTGCTAATTTTATTGGCTTATTTCTCATCTTATTTCTATTAAGTTTTTGTTTTGTATATTTGAGGCTATTTCATTGAGTGGATACTGATTTTGGAAGACTGATGCTTTTACTATAAAATATTCATATTTTTATATTAGACATCTTGCCTTAAAGACAATTTTTCAGATATTAATTTGGCTATATCACCAGTTTTTGTTTAAATCTTTTTACTTTAAACCTCTTGTGACATTATACTTAAAGCATGTGTATGTCAAATGGTATTATTTGTTGTTTTTCAAATCTAGTCTGATAATCTTAGCCTTTTAGTTGGAGTAATAGCCTCTCATACATTTTAATTTTAGACTTACTTTTGTTTGTATCTACAATCTTACTTATTTAGTGTAATATGTCTGTTTTGTGTCCTTTTTATCTTTTTTAGTTTTAATTGATTATTCTAATTTCCCCTCTATCAGTATATTATTTATATAATCTTTTATCATTCTGTTAGTAATTACCATAGAAGTATCTAAATTTATGATTGATTTCTTACAATGTAATTTAAATTATATCCTTTACGACTTTTGGGATAGCTTAAGACAATCTGACTACTTTTGTCTTTCACCTTTAACATTGCTGATATCATATTAGCACCACATACATTTTAAATTTCATACATTATCATTCTTATCCTGTAGTAAATATGTAGTCAACATTTATTTGCATTTATCCCTATATCTGAATATTCTATTGCTCTTCCTTTTTCATGTCATTCTATCTTTCCATCTGTGATTATGTTCTATCTTAATAACTTTTAAATTTATTTCTCTTAAAAGTCTGATAGAAATGAACATTTAAACTTTTGTCAGATAAAATGTTTATGAACTCTTAATTTTGAATGGCATATTAACAACATTTAAAAGTTGAGTTTGGAAGTTATTTTCTTTCAGCACTCTAAAAATTATATCCCACCTGTTCTAGTTTATTTATGTTGAAAACTCAGTTGTCAGTCATGACACAGCTACTATGACACTAATGTGTGTATTTTTTTTTCTAGGCAGTTTTAAGATTATTTGTTTTATTTATAATTGTCCTACTATGATATGCCTTGATACTTTTGTAACTATGTCGTTTATGTCTAGTAGATAATCTTGATTCTATGGGTTGATCTCAGTATCACCCATTCTTTTCTATTATCAGCAGTGGTCTTGAATTCAGCTTGACCATGCAATTTGTAAAAACAGTAGCTCCACCTGAAACCACATTAAGGGCCGGGCACGGTGGCTCACGCCTGTAAACCCAACACTTTGGGAGGCCGAGGCGGGCAGATCACGAGGTCAGGAGATCAAGACCATCCTGGCTAATATGGTGAAACTCCGTCTCCACTAAAAATACAAAAAATTAGCCAGGCATGGAGGCGGGTGCCTGTAGTCCCTGTTACTGGGGAGGCTGAGGCACGAGAATGGCGTGAACCGGGAGGCCGAGCTTGCAGTGAGCCGAGATCACGCAACTGCACTCCAGCCTGGGCGACAGAGCGACGCTCCGTCGGAAAAAAAAAAAAAAAAAAAAAAAAAAAAATTACTGGGTTTACTGAGTTTGAAGAAAGGAAACAGCAAAGAACAGCATAGCAATGATCTCCTGATTCTCATGCATAGCATCTGATGTCCCAGTCATTCTGTATCACATGTATGTGTTCACTATGTGCAACCTCGGTTCCAGAAAATTATCAATTATGGGATTGCTTTGGCTTAATTACATTTCCAACTCAGGAAAATAATTACTCAGGACAATAAGATTAGCTTCCATTCTCCAGGTAAGCTGCATCTCATCAGTCCCGGTTATTTATTACTCAGTCTCAACAAGCAATTACAGGTGCTTGGTTTCACATTCTTTGTTCAGATTCTCATTTGTCTTAAGTAAAACATGTTTAGTCAATCTTGAGTAACTCTATAAGTAAAAGTTACATGAAGTATCCAAAAAATGCAAAAATCTTTAGGTATCTCTAAGGTTATAATAATTAAAAAAAAAAATCTAACCCTTTTGTTTGGATTTACCTCCATCTTAATCTCTGGAATGCTTGCTACATTTTACACGACATTTTAAAAAAATAATACTTAGTTGAAACATCTTCAATGTTTAATACGTTAAGACTATTAGGAATTCCCTCCTTGAACACATTAAACATAACCATAACCCCATGGTTATGAATGCTTACTCATAGACCTTTACTACCTGGTCTATTTGTCACACAATTTTACCTACTATTACTTGAAAATTTCTACAGATGTTAATAGAAGCATTTAACTGTGTGTGTAACTTTCTCAAAGCTAAATTTCTTTCTTTCTATTAGTCTTCATGTATATTATGTTAGTTTGAAGTTTAAATGAGCTATTCAAAATATTTTCCTCTTACGGATTGTTTTCTGTAGACTTTAATTTTTATTTAACTACACATATAAACCAAAATAATTTGTATTATACACATAGCTTTTGAAAAAGTATTCATGTAGAAATTAACACAACAACTATTAGTTAATACTAATGTAATTACTAATACCTTATTTGGGAAATAAAGCCACAAATATTCCTTTTCAAATTACTTAAAAGTAATGTAATTGTTTATATATTCTTGCAAAGAAAGTGCTCTTTTAGCCGGGCGCGGTGGCTCAAGCCTGTAATCCCAGCACTTTGGGAGGCCGAGACGGGCGGATCACGAGGTCAGGAGATCGAGACCATCCTGGCTAACACGGTGAAACCCCGTCTCTACTAAAAATACAAAAAACTAGCCGGGCGAGGTGGCGGGCGCCTGTAGTCCCAGCTACTCGGGAGGCTGAGGCAGGAGAATGGCGCAAACCCGGGAGGCGGAGCTTGCAGTGAGCTGAGATCCGGCCACTGCACTCCAGCCCGGGCTACAGAGCAAGACTCCGTCTCAAAAAAAAAAAAAAAAAAAAAAAAAGAAAGTGCTCTTTTGTCATATATTCTACATTTTATAACTTAGAATCCTTAGAGAGCACTACTATAGGTCCATACTATATTGGGGCATAACTTTATGACTTGGGGCAAGTCACCAAGAACACATGTTCTTTGGCACAGGTTTCCAGGTATCACTAGGGAAAACCATTCGTTCATCTTGCATTCATTCAACATGGCGTTTATCATTCATCTGACTCTTCCAACCAATTGTACCAGAGGAAATACTGGCTCCTTTTCCTTCACTGGTACGGTGGCTAAGAGGAAGCAGAGGTAAGCCCCACAATTGGCAGTGATGAGTTTGCATTATATACACAGACCATAGGAGTCTCAAAAACGGACCTTGCTGTCCTGAGCCTTCAGCATTCCCAGTCACATCCTTTAAACACACCAGAGCACACTGGAATTAATATGTTAAAAATCCTTCTTTAATGAAGGTTTACACTCTCCCCAAGATTTCTGCTGAGTTTAATACAATATTAGTGTTGAAATATTTGAGCAAAACATCTCCCTCTGCCAGAAAAACAAATACTGCCCAGACCTGATTTGATTGTGTCTGGCATGGTAATGGCAAATGTTTGTGATGTAGAAGAGAGGCAGAATTTTGTGATCTCATGATTTACCCAACACATGCCCCAATTCCCACTGAATCATATAAAACTTTTCCAAAAATATTCCTCATTCACTACTTGTCATATTCAAATGAAGGACATATTCACCCAGTTGAGGCAGCCAGTCCTTAATTTCCTTACCATGCCCTATTCTAGTTTCTTTAGCTGGGTAGCAAATTACTTCAAAACTTACTTCAAAATTGTGAGCAAATGAACTCATCATCAAACAGTTATTATGGTGCTGGATTACACAGGTTAAGAATTCAAATAGGTCATAACAAGGATGGTTTTTCTCTGCTCCATGATATCTGCGGCCTAAGAGGGATGACTCCAAGCCTGGAGGCTAAAATTATTTAGTTCTCATTTCTTCAAAAGAATGCTGGCTTGCAGTGGGAATGAAGGGCTTCATTTACTTTCTACATGGGCCCCTACCTGTGAACTCACCATGCCCCCTTCCTAACAGGATGATGCTTGGATTCCAAGGATGACTTTCTTAGAGTAAGCAAGGAAGAAGCAATATCATTTGAAGGCATCTTCAAAAGCCAGATATATCCCTTTTGCCATATTCTAGGGGACTAAGCAATTACAAATTATCTCACATTCAATCCAAGATGAATCTATGCATCACTTTTCAGTGGGAGGAGTGTCCACAACAGTACAAACAGGACATGCAAGAGAAGAGACTTTGAGAGGAAAATGAATTGTGGAAATCAGTGAAAAGTCCAAAATACAGTTTACTGGAATCCAAGAACGTAAAGTGATAGATAATAAAGAAAAATATTATTTGAAAAGATAACGGATACAAATTTTCAAAAACTGATGAATGTCATTAGAAGAAAATGTTAATTACTAGCTGTGTAGTCTTTTCCTCTAGCATCAGACACACCAGAGAATTTGATATTTCATTAAATCCACCTTATGACATTAACTCAAGGAACAATTATTAACCTGTAGATGGATCAATCATAAATGAGAATTCAGTCTAGGTTATATACTGAACAAAACCTTTGTATCTCATTATCAACATTGTTTAACAAGTAATGAGTAAGTGGATTTCATGAGATGTAACTGAAACAGAAAATAGGGTTAGTTATGAATCCTTTGAGAATTTTGTAATTATCCAGTCCCATAGCCTTGAGGGAATAATGTGACCAGCTAAGGGTATTCTTTAAAGGATATTCTGTATGGCTCTTTTGAAATGACCTGCTTTCTCAAACAGTTATGCTCACCTCTCATGATTACACACATCATGAGTGGAATCAAGTCATATCATTGACTTTAGGATATCTGAACCTTTGGAAATGGTAACTAGAAGTCTTAAAACATTAGCTACGTATTGATTCTCTCATCTTCAGATAAAAGGGAATGCCCTCTTTCATAAATTAAATCAATTTGATATGGAATGAAACCTGTTTTGTGTTTTTTGTTGTTGTTGTTTTTGTTTTTCCTAATGAAGCAGATTGTCAATCCAAACCTATAACCATCGTTCTTTGAAAGCATGAGCTTTGCAGGGTAGTATGAGAAGTGGGGTTGACTGTTAGTCTCCAAAATCTATTAGTTAAAGAAATTTTAAGTTAATATATATATATGTGTGTGTGTGTGTGTGTGTGTGTGTGTGTGTGTAGAAAATACTTAAAAATTTTTGATGATAGCATGGTTGTCCTCCTGTCCTTGGTTTGAAGAACTGAAAGCAGCAGATATTCAGTGGTGAATCTTATCAGTGGAATATAAATGAAATATCTTTATCTAAAAAAATTGATAAAACAGATTGCAAAAAGGTGGTATAAAAATTAGATAATGTCTATGAAATACCATTTTTCTGAGTGTTGTCAGCCCTTAGCAATAATATATCCATTGATATGAGAAGGCAAAGTAAACAAAATTGAGCAAAGAAAAATTTGAGGCGTATTTGAAACTATGGCAGGAAAAATAATGCCTCCCCCAAAAGTTGCCGCATCCTAATTGCCTATATCTATGTATATGTTAATTTAAAAAGCAAAAGAAACTTTGAAGACATAATTACCATAAGGATATCGAGTTGGAGAAATTTTCCTTAGTTATCTGAGTGGACACAATGAAATCACAAGGGTCCATATAAAAGAGAGTCAGGAAGGTCAAAGTCAAAGAGGATCCATATAAAAGAAAATTAGAAGTATGGCAACAGAAGAGGAGATCTTTGGAGGAAAGCAGCCAAGAAGCAAGGAACGTATGCACTTTTCAGAAAATGGGAAATAAAAGGAAATGTTTTCTTCCTTAGAGTCTTGGGAAGGAATACTGGTTTGCTAACACCTTGATTTTAGCCCCATAAGACCATTGGACCTCTGCCTTCCAGAACTGTAGTGTAATAACACGATATTGTTTTAAGCCACTAAATTTGGGATAATTTGTTACAACAGCAACAAAATGTTTAAGCACCAACAACGTAAGTTTGGAATATGAAATGTTGAGTAATAAGGCAAGCCAAATTATATACTTCTGATCTAAACAGTGGTAGATGCTATGATACGGATAGAACTCATTCCCTGTATGAACTTTATTCAACCCTCCTTTTAAGAGGGAGAGAAACTATTTTGGAACCTGAGCCAATTCGCTACCATGCAGATATGCTCTTTATTGGTATTAGCAATGTTAGAGTCATTCAAAAGAAGGAGAATGGCTGACAGAAAATAATGATAATAATGAGAACAAGAAAGAACTTAACTGAGTAGTACCATAATATTTAACAAATAATGCAATAATTTAAATAGATAAAATTAATGTAGTTGCCATAAAAGAAAAAGAGAACAACAACAAAAAAAACTAGTGGTGCATTGTTGCTCTCTGGGTGGAGGAAAACCAATCTCTCCCTTTGGGAGGCAGGTAGATCATCTGCACTCAGGAGTTCCAGACCAGCATGGGCAACATGGGAAAACTCCATCTCTACAAAAAAAAAAAAAAAAAAAAAAAGAAAGAACAAGTGTTCAGCATTCAGAAAATGAAAACCATAACTACCTATATGACAGCATATAGGTAGGTCAGGTAACATGCCAGCTTAAATAACCTGTCAAATATGTTCCCTTTATTCTATGTTGGAAAAATTAAAATCCAATAATGCAAAAATGGATTGAAAACAATATCAAAAACAAAAACTACATAAAAAATGAGATTAAACTCAATCTTTTAATGTGGTAATAGTAAAGGATGAATGATTTGAGGCTTAGTGTTATCTCACCCAACCTTTATCTAAGACTCTAAGACTGTGTGCTATGGTTAAAGTTAAATAGTCTGTGATAGAAAACAATGTATTTTGAGAAGAATAGATTTTAATGCAAAATATACTGGAAGACAAGAGGAAGCAATTAGATGACTTAAACTGAAACATGGAGGCCACATTCATACTATGGCGCAGTCACCAGGGTTACAGCATATCTATACATTAACCTGTATCATGGTATGGTAGCATTACCTGCAATAGCACGCATAATTGGGATGAAGGAGAGTATAAATGGGAATAATTACTATTGATGGCCTATAGTTGAATATGGGGCAATTCTGAAATTTGTTATATTATTATAAATAATAGGAAATTTTTAAATAGGAAAATTTTAGAACTGTTGAAACTACAAATATTGTATTTAATAAAAGAATGGTACAAGTAGGCACACTTACACTCAAAACATCTCCAATTACAAGAATCCTGTGAGATTCTAAGGAAAGTTAGCACAGTAGAGTGACTATGGTTAAAAATAATTTATTATATATGCCAAAATAGCTAGAAGATTTGGAATGTTCCCAACAGAAAGAAATGACAAACTTTTGAGGTGAAGGATTGATTATCCCAATTATCCTGATTTGATCATTACACATTTGCATGTAAATATCAAAATGTCACATGTACCCAATAAATATAACAATTATTATGTACCAATTAACAAATTGAAAAAAGTAGATAGTTCCTGAAAAGCAAATGTTCATGTTATGGCATAATATCTTAATTATAAATTAATTCCACCAATGGCCTCTGTTTCTAGGTATGAACACGCTAAAGTATAAAGTTGATTGTTATGCGGTCATATAGGTAGCTAAGGTTTTCTTTCATTTTCTGTCTTAATTTTGAAGATCGCTGAACACTTGTTCTTCTTTTTTTTTTTGGTGGAGATGGAGTTTTCCCATGTTGCCCATGCTGGTCTGGAACTCTTGAGCGCAGATGATCCACCCGCCTCTGCCTCCCAAAGTGCTGGAATTACAGGGATGAGCCACTGAGCCTGACCCATTTCCTTGTTTCTCTTTTCTTTGTTTATCCCACCTCCCATAGAAACAACTGAAGAGTAGTAACAGAATACAACTGTTCGTCCTCTAGGGCGCCTAAATTTCCCAGAGTTCCTTTAGAATCTGATGAGATGAGGTTTAGATCTGATGACCTTCAAAAGTAAGTTGATGCTTTACATTGATTGTATTATAGAATTGTTTTCAGAAAAGATAGTCAAGAAATTTTAAGAAATGTAATATGTGACTAATTGGTATAGCCTATATGCCATACATAATAGGATATATAATCAAAGGTTAATTAAAACATCTAAAACTTAGGACTCAGGCCAATCTTTTTTTTTTTTTTTTTTTTTTTTTGAGGCGGAGTCTCGCGCTGTCGCCCAGGCTGGAGTGCTGTGGCCGGATCTCAGCTCACTGCAAGCTCCGCCTCCAGGGTTCCCGCCATTCTCCTGCTTCAGCCTCCCGAGTAGCTGGAACTACAGGCGCCCGCCACCTCGCCCGGCTAGTTTTTTGTATTTTTTTAGTAGAGACGGGGTTTCACAGTGTTAGCCAGGATGGTCTCGATCTCCTGACCTCGTGATCCGCCCGTCTCGGCCTCCCAAAGTGCTGGGATTACAGGCTTGAGCCACCGCGCCCGGCCTCAGGCCAATCTTTTAAATCATGAGGGATATTCTGGGCATGGGCCTCAAGAGACATTAAATAAAAATATGAAATATATACTGGCTTTACTGCATTTTTCTGACTATGAAGTTCTATAATGCTATATGAGGCTTTTTTATTTTGATTGACACATATTCTTCCAATGGGTATCTTATTAGTGACTACAAATATCGTCCCCAGAAATAAATATGAATGTTATGTGATTCAGAACAAAAAGAGGTTTCTGAGAGACTTGCAGACAATAGTAGTCCAAGGGGTGGCATTTGGGATATATGATGCTAAAGCTGGATTCTATCATTGATGATAATACATCGTATTAGATTGGTATTATTAAGAACAAACTTGTTATGTTGAAGTACTAACCTGCTCCTTAAGTGTTTCCCAACACATTTAATTTTGCTCTTGCTAAATATCCATCTCAGGTTGGCAGAGATTCAGACAGAGAGTATATATCTTGACCAGTCCTTTCAGAAACAGTAGCAGGGAGAAAATGGATATAAAGAATCATGCACTAACCCTGGAAAGTTTATAAGCAAATGTGCCATGAATTTCTTCTATTCAGACTCCAATGTCCAGGCAGATCATATGGCCACATGTAACATTATGGTGTGCAGGAAAGTGCAATTTTATTGTGTGTCCACAAAGAGGAGATCCAAAATACTTGTAGTAATTCTAATGATTACAATATGCAGGCTTATTAACTTGGATTTATGAATAACAGTTGCTAGGAATTAGAATTTGCTATATTGTACATACCACATTTCATTTGAGCATGTTTTAAAGTGAGGGGAAATATATTATTTTTAAAGGTGCTATGCATCTCACATATGTATATTTTGAAGTTATGTTCTAATTGCTCACAACCGTTAGAAACCATTCCTCTTTTGTCTGGGTACAATTATATTTTGATTTAGTAATTTAACACAATGAGTCTAAAATGTTTCTTTTAATTTATCGAATTAGATTGTGATCATATTAAAGGAATAAATACATTGAGTATTCTCTGATGCAAAATTGTTATGTGTCCACTTGAATTACTATATTAACATGTTCAATAATTAGGATGATAATGTTCAAAGGCATTTGCAATAGTAAAATATTCCCTTTTGTGAGGATTGCTTATTCTCTCAATTCTCCTGAGTAGCTAAAAGTAATTATTTTGCTGTTGTTTTTTACACGCTTATTTTACAAATACAATGTACACATGTGTGTTTGTACGATTCATTGTACATTGTATTTTGTTGGTGCAGGATGGGTGATTACATTTTGCTAAAAATACGACAGTTAATTTACGAAGGAGAGGCACACAGGAAAACATATATATTATTCTCTTGGGTTCATTGATTTTTCCAGAGTAGGTTGTGTTGATAAAAAGCTTTTAGCTTTCTTTTCTTAAGTTTCTTTATCCTAATCCCAGGTGTTAGACTTTTATTTTCTTTCTCATTTTCTATTTCCCTTAAGTTCTTATCTGTCTGTATCCCCTCGCTTGTTTGCTTTAGATTCTGCAGCATAACTTTAAAAATCTTTTTAAGCCATATGGGAATTGGGGTTCTAGAAATATTTCTGAAGGTGAGTTTCTTACCTGTATTCTTCTAGTTAAGCTTTCAAAGTACTATTTGGAGTTGTCCTCATTTTAAGTACTCATTATTATATCCTGGTATCTACTTATGGTTTAGCTTCCACCTCATTCTATTTAGGATAAGTGTATTTTATGTGATTTTCTTTCACACTCATGAATCCTTCGGTAACAAACTATTAATCTGTAATATTACGGTTCCGAAAAGTGGAGTACAGCTTCAGCATGATTCAAAGTATTATATTGCAAGAATTTTCTTCATTCCACTATAACATTTGTGAATGCAAAATAATTCATCCATGTTTGAGAAGTCAGAACTAATAAAATATTCAAAAGAAAACAAAAATAAATGTAATTTTAACCTTTATAAAATACAAACAATATAAAAATATAACAAAATATTACATAACAATTTATAAAGGCCATTTAAGTCCTTACTTTACATATACATGTATGTATGCATGTGTAAATGTGTATGTATATACATACATACATATGTATGTGTGTGTATATATGTATGTGTATACATACATATACATTTACATATACATACATATCCATTTGTACCAGTTCTTCTCTGTATGTCTGGTAGAATTTGTGAATCCATGTTATCTTGGGCTTTTGGGGACAAAATAATTTTTATTACTGATTCAGTATCACTACTTGTTAGATGACTGTCTGTTTAGGATTTCTATTTCTTTCTGGTTCATTATTCATTTCTTCCAGGATGCGTAGTTTGTGAGTATAAAGATGTTCATAGATGTCTCTGATGGTCTTTTGTATTTTTTGTAGTAGTGATTTTAATGTCTCTTTTTTCATTTCTGGTGGTGCTTATTTTAATCTTTATTCTTCATTTTTGGTTAATCTAGCATGTAGGCTATCAATTTTGTTTATCTTTTCAAATAACCAAATTTTAATTTTGTTAATATTTTGTATTACTTTTTGTCCCCTCAACTTCATTTAGTTCAGCTTTTATCTTTATGTTTCTTTTCTTCTTCTCTTTGGTCTGGCTTTTTCTTCCTTTTCTAGTTCCTTCAGGTGTTACATTGAGTTGTGAATTTATGATTGTTCTTTCTTTCAAAGTCAGCAGTCAATGCTATAAATTTTCCTCTTAGCACTGCATTTGTTGTATGCCAGAGATTCTGGCATGTTATATCTCTATTTACATTTGTTTAATTATTTTTAATTTTTAGCTTAATTTTGTTATTAACCCAAAGATCATTCAAGAGCAAATTGTTTAATTTCCATGCATTTATATAGTTTTGAGAGTTTCTATGGGAATTGATTTTTAGTTTTATTCCTCTGCGACCTGAGAAGATACTTGACATAATTTTGATTTAAAAAAATTTGAGACTGTTTCGTGACGTAACATATGGTCAATCAAATATGACATAATATCTATTAATAAGATAGACCATATGTTTGTGGCCCAACATATGATCTATTATCAGCACATGGAACAAGTCTAAAGAATGTTTCAGCCAGTAATCCCAGCACTTTGTGAGGCAGATGTGGGCAGATCACTTGAGGTCAAGAGTTTGAGACCAGCTTGGCCAATATGGTGAAACCCCATCTCTACTAAAAATACAAAAATTAACCAGGCGTGGTGGCACACCTCCAGCTACTCAGGAGGCTGAGCCAGGAGAATCCCTTGAACTTGGTAGGCAGAGGTTACAGTGAGCTAAGATCACACCACTGTATACCAGCCTGGGTGAAAGAGCTAGACTCCATCTCAAAAAAAAAAAAAAAAAAAAAAAAAAAAAAAAAAAAAAAAAAAAAAAAAAAAAATTCCGTGTGCTGATAAGAAGAATGTATTTTCTGCTGTTGCTGAGTAGAACGTTATGCAAATATCTATTATGTTCATTCGGTCTAAGTCCAATTAAAATCCAATTGTTTTGTTAATTTTATAGCTCAATAATTTGACTAGTGCTATGAGTAGGGGATTAAAGACTCCTACTATTATTGTGTTGCAATAAATTTCTTTTCTTTGGTCTAGTAGTAATTTTTTTTAAAAATGAATCTGGATGTTCTAGTATTGGTTGCATATATCTTAGGATTGTTATGCATTCTTACTAAATTGATCCCTTTATCATGACATAATGACTTTCTTTTTTTAATATATACTGCTGTTGATTTAAAGTACATTTATCTGATAAAAGTCTAGTTACTCCTGTTGGCAGTCAGTTTCTGTTTACATAGAATATTTATTGAATGTATAATTTAGTGTGGTGTCTTTAAGCTGCATATGGTTTGATTTTGTACTTTTTCTCCATTCTGCATATATATATTTATACTTTAAGTTCTGGGATACATGTGCCAAATGTGCAGGTTTGTTACATAGGTATACACGTGCGTGGTGGTTTGCTGCACCCATCAACTTGTCATCTACATTAGGTATTTCTCCTAATGCTATCCCTCCTCTAGGCCCCCACCCAACAGGCCTCAGTGTGTGATGTTCCCCTCCCCATGTCCATGTGTTCTCATTGTTCAACTCCCACTTATGAGTGAGGACATGCAGTGTTTGGTTTTCTGTTCCTGTCTTAGTTTGCTGAGAATGATGGTTTCTAGCTTCATCCATGTCCCTGCAAAGGACATGAACTCATCCTTTGTATGGCTGCCTAGTATTCCATGGTGTATATGTGCCACCTTTTCTTTATGCAGTCTATCATGGTTCCAAGTCTTTGCTATTGTGAACAGTGCCACAATAAACATACGTGTGCATGTAGATAAATTATCTGTTTTTACTTTTGAATTTGAATTTGCTTACATTTGGATGGGATTTTTAAATTCCCTTTTTGGAACATGGCTACAATGTATGCTGTCTAGGGTTGTTAGTCTTTGGTTCTAAGTGCTTTCAGTGTTGAACACTCTCTGTATATGTGTTCCTTGGTTATTGAGAGCCTTACTGTGATGGTTTTCTCAGATTGGTTGTAGTAGCAAGCTATGTACTGGGCTTGTGAACAGGCTTGCAAATTCCTGCTGGGCTGGGAGGGAGGAGGTGTCAGAAAGTTTGTTTTCTAGTGCTATGTACTCATGTCAGCAGATTTTTGTATTGGGTCATGAAGTTCAACCTTCAGGCTAGTAGGTTCCCTCTACTACAGAAATTCTGCTACTTTGTGTAGAAAGGAGAAGGGCCAAACCTTTCATGCAAGCCTTGGTTCAGTTGGGATGCTGTTGCCCCTAAGAGCCTTAGAATGATCCTCCTCTGGCATGCTTGTGTCAATCTCCTGTTGGAGCAGCAACAGGTGTTTCTGCAGCAGTGGGTGGAGGTGGAAGGAGAAATGCCTATCCCCAAGGCTGTTCTCAAATACTGAGGTCACTTGGCCACAGGGAGAGAATTTCAATACTCCTTTGCAGAGCCAACTAAAGCACCCACATCTCCATTGGAAGTGGCACAGTCATTCTCAGCCCTTAAGCAGGGAGCTTTCAGGCACAGTAAATTATATGCTCTGGTTTCTTTTGTCCCAAAAGCTACTCCCTTGGTGTGCTGCACTCCATCTCCCTTAGAAGCAACACTCCCTAAGGGCTAGAACACTGGGAACCCTGCACTCCTCTGTGCTCAGGGAGCCTTGTGTGGTTGTTGCAAGTTGAGCGGGTGGTGGAGATGGTCTGTGGGGGCTTTGGTGATGTGGAGACACAAGGGTAGAGATTCTCTAATTAGGAAACAGTCTCCTGATGACTGTACTTCCCAGTATAATGCCCCCCACCACGGCTTAGGTCCAGAGTGAGAGTGATGGACCTGATACATGTTGGTAGTCCAGTGTAATGCTCTCAAGAAGAACCCAAGTTGTTGCCCATACCAGTGATGATTGGTTTATGAGAGCAGAGGAGCTCTCTATCAGTTCAGGTACTGGCAGTCTGCCACAGGGATGAGGGGATAAAAACATTCCCATTTAACCTTTCAACAAATTACCAAATCCCTCATGGTTCCTATCTGATTTCTGCCAGCTTCATGCTTCTGTCTTCCTCTGTACCCTAGTTTGTTACCATTAGCTCCTTACTAGTCTCCACCCTTCCCTTGACATTCTATTTGAGATACAATTATTCCCCTGTAACTTTGGTTCTACTTTTTGAGAAAAACTAGTATCCAACATCTCTAGTAAGTCATCTTGACAAAATATAATTTTTGTTTTAAGTAATTTTGCATAAATTCATAAGAGTCACCAGCCAAATATCAAGCATTAAATTAATTGCTACCTCAAAATTATGTTTACTTTTGTGTGCTTTTAGATAAATATTCAATATCTTAAAACTTACAATTTCTAATACACATAGGATCTATGCAATGCAGATTAAAATGTTTGAATAAAACTTGAAATGGTAAAAAATATTAAAGCTTAAAACATATTTTCCTTTAAAAAATTTCAAGGGGCGTTAATGATAGCTGAGACGAAGCATTTTGTACTCAACTCTTCCACTAGAAGCACCAAAATTATTAATAGATTATCACACTTCAAATCGATGAAACAAGAGAACATGGAAATTCAATGGAAACATGACAGACAACAATTAAAGCAAAGGAGAATGAAGCAAGACAGCTTGCAAGGCCAGCAGTGACTGAGAGCTGAGAGATACTCCCCAGTATGGAGAAAGAATGAGTGAAATACCCTCAGAGGTTTACATTTCCATCATATACTCTGGCAATCCTAACCATGAGAAAGACCCTTAACCCTTGAGGACCCTGAAACTAACATAAGGAGCTTAAGGAGCTAGAAGGAAATTGTGTGAAGGCACTGCACCAATGAGGAAGGTAGCACTGAGTCCCACACATTCTCTGAGACCAGAGCAGCTACACAAGGCACCATTTTAGAGCCCCGTCTCCTCAACAGACTGCTCACTGTGCTAGAGTCCAACATCACTGGGGCTGAGGTGCAAGAGATGTGACAGCTGCTGCCACCAGAGCTTAGGTGCAAGCAACCATGGTTGACCACACCTGGGACTCAGCAGCAAGCAAGGCTTCCCGATAACTGCACTTCACCTGTAAAGACACATAAAGTCTGAAAATAAAATAATGACAAAAGATACTTCATGTAAATGCAAGCTAGCATGACTAGCTATATTTAGATTAGATAAAACAGACTCCAAGTTAAAAGCAGTTTAAAAAAAAGGAAAAAGAAGACAATGAAGGGCATCATATAATGATAAAAGGAAAAATCTGGCAAAAGGATATAACAAGTCTAAATATGTGTGCACCCAACACTTGAGCATCCAGATTAACAAAGCATATATTCCTAGATCTAAAGAGAGAGACAGACTGCAATACAATAATAGTGGAGAACATCAACAAAGAGCCAGTAGCATTAAGCAGATTATCTAGACAGAAAATGAAAAAAGAAACATTGAATTTAAACTGGATCTTGGACCAAAGGGACCTAACAGATATTTACAGAACATTTTATCTAATAACTGTAAAATATACTACACATCCTTCTCTTCACTACATGGAACATTCTCCAGGATAGACCATATGTTATTCTTCAAAGCCTTTTCAACATATTTTTAAAAAAATTATATTAAGTATCTTCTAAGAACACAATGGAATATAACTAGAAATCAGCACCACGAGGAACTTTTGAAACTATACAAATACATGGACATGAAATAACACACTCTTGAACAGCCATTGGGTCAATGAATAAATTAAAATACAAATAAAAAAATTATCACAAATGAAAATGGAAACACAGCATACCAAAACCTATAGGATTCAACAAAAGCAGTACTAAGAGGGAAATTTGTAGCAATAAACATGTATATCAAAAGAGCAGAAAATTTTCAAATAAACAGTCTAATAATGCACCTCAAGGAATTAGAGTAGCATGAACCAGACAAAGCAAAAATTAGCAAAAGGAAAGAAATAATAAAGGTCAAAGCAGAACTAAATGAAAAAGACATTAAAAAACACACAAGTTCAATGAAAAGTTGATTCTTTGAAAAGATTAAAAAAAGATTAAATGTTAGCTAGACTAACCAGAAAAACACCCAAATAAACAAAATCAAAATGAAAAAAGCAACATTTCAACGAATACTACAGAAATACAAAATATCAACAGAGATTATGAACAACTATATATTAAAATAGTGGAAAACATAGAGAAAATGGGTATATTTCTGCAAACATACAACCTATCAAGATTATATGAGAAAGAAATAGAAAATCTGAACAGAACAATAATGAGTAGTGATAGTAAATCACTGATAAAAAATCTTTCAACAAATTAAAGCTCATGGCTGAATGGATTCACTATGGAATTCTACCAAACATAGAAAAAGGAAATAGTACCAATCCTTCTCAAAGTATTTCAAAAAAATTGAAGAGGAGGGAATTCTTTCTAACTCATTGTATGAGGCTGACATTCCCCTGATACCAAACTAACCAGAGGCCTAACGGCAACAAAAATACTTACAGGTCAATATTCCTCATGAACGTAGATGCAAAAATTTTCAACAACATGATAGCAAATAAAATTCAGCAGGATATCAAAAAGATAACATCATGATCTATTGGAATTTTTCTGAAGGACTCAAGTATGATTTAACATATACAAATCTATTAATGGGATACATCATGTCATGAAAATGAAGGACAAAAACGTATACTCACAATAGATGTAGAAAAAGCATTTGATAAAATTCAGTATCTCTTCATGACAAAAACTCTCAACAAACTAGACATAGGAAAAAACATACCTCAAAATAATAAAGGTTACATATGACAAATCCACAGCTAATGTCATTCTGAATAGGGTAAGGTTTAGAGTCTTTCCTCTAAGCACTAGAATAAAACAAGAATGTTCACTTTCATCACTCTTTTTCAACTTAGTATTAGAAAGTGCTAGCCAGTGCAATCATGCAAAACAAAAAATAAAAGATATCCAAATTGGAAAAGAGAATGTTAAGTAGTTTCTATCTGCAGATGAAATGATATTATATTTAGAAAAACCTAAAGACTACACCAAAATAACTCTTAGCGCTTAAAAATAAATTCAGTACAGTTGCAGAAGACAAAATTAACATATACAAGTTAGTGGCATTTCTATATAATAATTAAATAGTTGAAAAATAAATCAAGTTGGTAATCCTATTTCCAATAGCTACAATAAAAACAAAATACCTAGGAATAAATTTAAATAAGGTGGTAAAAGATCTCTTCAAGGAAAACTATAAGACATTGATGAAAACATTGAACAAACAAATGAAAAGACATCCTATAGTCATGGATAAGAGGAATTAATATCATTGAAACAACCATACTACCCCAAACAAAATGCACATTCAATACCTTCCCTATCAAAATACCATTGCAATTTTTCACAGAAATAGAATGTCCATCAGTGACAGACTGGATTAAGAAAATGTGGCACATATACACCATGAAATACTATGCAGTCATATAAAAGGATGAGTTTGTGTCCTTTGTAGGGACATGGATGCACCTGGAAACCATCATTCTCAGCAAATTATCGCAAGAACAGAAAACCAAACACCACATGTTCTCACTCATAGGTGGGAATTGAATGATGAGATCACTTGGACTCAGGAAGGGGAACATCACACACCGGGGCCTATTATGGGGAGGGGGTGGGGGGAGGTGGGAGGGAGGCATTGGGAGTTATACCTGATGTAAATGACGAGTTGATGGGTGCTGACGAGTTGATGGGTGCAGCACACCAACATGGCACAAGTATACATATGTAACAAACCTGCACATTGTGCACATGTACCCTAGAACTTAAAGTATAATAAAAAATAAAAAATAAAGCAATCCTAAAATTTTTATGGAACCAAGATGTAGTCGGAATACCCAAAGCAATCCTGAGCAAAAAGAACAAAGTTCAAAACCTCACACCACCTGACTTCAGAATATATTACAAGGCTATAATAATCAAAGCAGCATGATATTGGTATAGAAATAGACACAATGGAACAGAATAAAGCACCCAGAAATAAATTCAAATATATAAGATTTTTAACAAAGGAGCCAAGAACATACATTAGAGAAATGATATCATCTTCAATAAATTGTTTTGGGAAAATCAGCTATCCATATACAGAAGAATTTAACTGGACTCTTATCTCTCACTATACACAAAAATTAAGTTCAGATAAAATAAATAATTAAATGTAAGATGCAAAACTATAAAATAAAATAAAACATAGAATAAACACTTTAGGACATTAACGTAGGGATTTTATGGCTAAGACCTCAAAAGCACAAACAAAAATACCCAACTGGAATGATGTTAAACCAAAAGATTTCTTCACAGCAAAGAAAATAATCAACAGAGTGATGAGAAAACATTTTTCATAGGAGAAAAAGTTGTAAAGTACTCATCTGGCTAGGAACTAATATACAGAATATATAAGGAATTCACATAACTTAACAATAGAAAGAATAATCCAATTAAAACGTAAGATAAGAATACGCATAGTCATTTCTTTAAAAAAAAACATGCTAATGGCCCACAGGTATATACAAAAATGCTCAACATCACTTATCATTTGTAAAATGCAAGTCAAAACCCCAATAAGATATCACCTTACCCTAGTTAGAATGGCTGTTATTAAAAAGACGAAAAAAAAAAATAGCAGATGGTGGCAACGAAGTGGAGAAAAGGTAATTCTTATACACTCCTAGTGGGAATGTATGTTAATACAAGCACTGTGGAAACCAGTATGAAAATTTATATGAAAAACAAATAAAAGAACTACCATACAATCTAGCAATTTCACTCCCAATTATCTATTCACAAAACAAGCATTCTTATACAGGTATCTCAAAGAGGTACCTATACTTGTCCCTACCCTGACATGTGGGGATTACAGTTCAAGATGAGATTTGGGTGGGGAAAAAGAGTCAAACCATATCAGTGAGTGAGTCAAATTTACAGCTATATAGAAGCAATAAAATAAGTCCTAGTGTTTAATAGCATAATGGAGTGACTGTCATTTGCAACAATATATATTTCAAAGTAGCTAGAATCGAAGACATGTTACAAACACATAGAAAAGATAAGTACTCAATGTGATGAATAGCCTCAATCACTTTTCTTAATCATTACACATCCTTTGCTTTTAAAAGCATTCACATTACTCCATAAATATGCAAAATATTATTTATCAATAAAATAAAAATAACATTTTGAAGTATGACTATTTCAATTATTTCCTCCTGAAATAGTCATAAAATATACAGATCATGGAGCAAAATTTAGTGGGATAATAATAAGTAGCTTGGGTATCATAAAAAATTATGTTTTAAATTTTCAGTTCCCAACTTCCTTACTAGCTGTATGATCTTAAAAAGGCAAAATAGTTTCTTTGATTCTCAGGTTTTGGTGTGTAACACAATGTCAATACGTTCTGAATGGTCCATGAGGCTTAAAACTGAAAATGGATAGAAAATATTTCTACACGCTCTGCTGTATAGTGAAGCGTTATTAATACGCACAGGTATGTGTCTGCACATGCACACACATACACACACACAATTTAGTATCACTTTCCTTGAGTTGTCTTCTCAAATGGATTATTCCTATTTACTCCCCACAGGGAAAAGAGGCTGAAAAACCACATAGACAATCAATATGTAATTATATTTTTTATGATCAACATTTTATAATTTTTCTATATTCTTGCCTAAAGTTATTTTGCTATGTTCACTAATAAACTTTATTAGAGAAATATGTATCAGAACTAAAACATTCTTTAATTGAGATGTTGTGTTCAAAGATAAGTTGTATATGGCAGTGTTTTTATTGTTTGTCAAAATTTAATATATTCTTGTAGTATCAAGAAAGACAATAAAATACAGCATTTTCTCATGCAGTCAAATTATACTAGAAATGAGAGTGCAATGATCTTTTACCAAGCCAAATATAAAGATGATAAAAATGTATATGGTTTCTGTTGATTCTAAATGTCTAATTATCTCTGAAAGTTATGATGGAAAAGTTCTACCTCAGACTTATTTTAGTGTGTACTATAGGATAATTGGATGAATTTCTTCAGTTTTACAGAGAATGAGATGCATAGTAAACTTTGAAAACAGTTGCTAAGATGTCTATCTTTAAAACAAAAGAGAAAGAGATTATCTCTTTCAAAATGAAAGAATGTATATGAAAAGTACTAATAAAATGTTTATAAAAACATATTACTTACACAGAGCAGTTCTGAAATCATGGGTGTGCACTAGGTTTTTATACCTTTTTAAATCACCCTTAGCTCACTCGCACTTTTCCGTTCACCCCCTTCTCAATTACTGCCTCTGCCTCTCTCTCACCGGCAATTATTTCTAGCATGTAATTGCAATATCATTTTTTTTTTTTTAGTTTTTCTGAACTTTGGCATTTTATTACTGTGTTAAATCTCAAGTTATAGCCTCAGCATAATAGTCTTAGCATATTGTTTGATTGGAATTTTTTTCTTAAGTTTCTTTCTTTTTAATGTTATTTGATTGAGATGATGACAAAATAGGTAAAACAGCTGGAGTTGCAGTAGATTTAAGTACATGGAGAAGAATGAGACTGACTCCTAGGAGAAATACCAATAGGTAGAAGACAGAGGGTGATTCTCCACACACCTAAATAAAGTTAGTTACACTTTGTATTTTACAATGAAGTAATGATAGGGAGAATTCACAAACAAATTAGTACAACATCTTTATGTGACATTAACACAAACTCACCCAACCTGTAAAACATGTCAGTCTACTTGTAAATCAGATAACACATGCTGGATAGCATAACTTTTCGGAGTCATTCAAAAAGAGCCTATTGATTTTTTCCCCTTACTTGTGTAAAAATTGTTGTGAATATGTTTCAATTTAAAGGCCACTCTCTTTGTTTTTTGACATATTGAAAACATTTTCCTACTTATAGTATTTGAAAATTTTGACAATAAACTGTTATCTGACATATTATAATTTCCATAATGCATTTTAAGATAGCCACAGAGATATTGAGATACAGTTACATAATAATGAATCTGGGTGGATAAGTCATGACTTTCACATGAATAAATGGTTAGGTCTCTAAAGTAACTTGATGATTTTATTTAATATTTCACATTTTAGTGAATTTTTCTGATGATTCCTTGAGTATAAGTAGTATTTTAAAATAGTTTCTCTGTATCTTCATCATAGATTCTCTCAAAAGAGTTTGATGTTTTCATTTGAAATTATCAGGACTTCTGACCCTACTTATTCTCTAAATGAAATAACATTTATATTTTAATGTACTAATAAATTTAAAGGAGATAAATCCTGCATTTTTAACCAAAAACATTTACTAGTTTTGAAAGATTTCTCATATTTCTAATATTCTCTCATGCCAAATCTACCTTTTGAAAAAATGCTCAGAAACTGATTTTTATATACAACAGTATTATTAAGTGTTCATGAAATCACAAATATTGGAACCATATACATTTAGAACACTGTTGAGGAAAAATACCACTAGAAGAGTTTTTATTTTCACTTTAATTGAAAAGAAATTATTTTCATTGTTTTTAGCATAATATATTATATTTGACATTGTCTGAGTGCTCTCTGAATAATTTATTTAATAACAAGAGCATTTTGCATATTTTACCTCATTTATTTGTCAAAACAATTCTTTGAGCTAGATATTATTAGTCTCATTTTTCAGGAAAGGAAATTGAGGTGTTAAGAATTTTAAACAACTTTACCAAATAGATAGCTCATTAATAATTAGAGTTGAAAGGTTTATGACACTCAAGTTTGTTTTATGCACATATAATTTTTGCATATTAGTTGTGTCAGAGTCTAATCAAAATCAAAATCAATAGGTGGTCAGGAAATTGGGAAATAGGAAAATAGAGACGGGGGAGAAATAAAACTGTGATCATTTGTGGGACCACTGAAGATACATTGGAATCAAAATTGTTTTCTTCCACTTTAAGGTTTTCAGCTTTGATTATGAGGAGATAATGAGTGAAAGCTGAAACTTTCACTGTGGGTCTGATAATTCACATAACTGCAGAGTCAAAGAAGCTGAAGGAGGAGAGTCAGCAGGAGCTGGACTTCCAACAGATCTTCTGGGTCTACTAAGGGGGAAAAATGGGAATCCAGAGGGTAAGTGGCAATCGGCGTCAGCTAAAACATTTTTGCCCTGCCCCAAATTGGAAGTGTAAGAGTATGGCTGATATTTCATTTGCACCTACCAAATCTTACAGAAAATGTGCCTTGTAACTACGTGAATTTAGATATACACAGGGCAAGGAATACTGGAAAAATATACACCCAACTTAGCTATGCTGACACACTGTAAACTTACTACAGTCCAGCTCTTGTCTGTGGGCTTGTATATATCCCACATATAGCAATGTTTAACTTCCAAATAAAGACATGGGTGCAACATACCTCTACCAAAGAAAATGCATCTTTTCCTCATAACCAGTAGTTCCTCCTTATCGGTGGGGGATATGTTTCAAGATCCTCAGTGCATGACTGAAACTGTGGATAGTACTGAACTCTGTATATGCTACGCATACATTTCTTTTTTCTTCTTCACAATTTCATGGATAGAAAATTCATCCTTAATGTAGATTTTAGCAACTTTAGCATACAATTTTTTTCTTTGTTAAGTCAAGAACTTTCACCTTTCACTTAAATAAAGAACTTTATGTCTTCTCTTTGGCCTATTCAAACCACCAGCATCTTGTGTTTTGGTGCCATTACTATGTAAAATAAGGGCAACCTGAACACAAGCATTGCAATACTGGGGTAGCTGATCTGATAACCGAGAGGACTACCAAGTGACTAACTGGGGAGTCTATACAGTGTGCAGGTGCTGGACAAAAAGAGCTGGGCACAGTGGCTCATGCCTGTAATCCCAGTACTTTGGGAGGCTGAGGCGAGTGGATCACCTGAGGTCAGGAGTTCAAGAGCAGCCTGGCAAACATGACAAAACCCCATCTCTACTAAAAAAAAAAAAATACAAAAAATAGCTGGACACAGTGGTAGGTGCCTGTAATCCTAGCTACTCGGGAGGCTGAGGCAGGAGAATAACTTGAACCCAGGAGGCCGAGGTTGCAGTTAGATGAGATTGCACCATAGCACTCCAGCCTGGGCATCAACAGTGAAAGTCTATCTCGAAAAAATAACAAAAGATGGTTCTCATCCTGGACAGGGTGGAGTGGGAAGACAAGATTTTTCAGATTGCTCAGAACAATGACAATGTAAAACTTATAAACTGCTTATTTCCGTAATTTTTCATTTAATATTTTCAGACCACAGTTGACTGCAGGTTACTAAAATTGCCAAAAGCAAAACCATGGATAAGAAGTGGCTACTATAATAACAACAACAACAACAAAAAAAATGCATTCATTAAAAGATGCCTTAAACTTGTCTCCCAAGGTCTCTTTATCCATGGGCCTTGTCTCTTTTTTTAGGTTAATTTACGCTAGCCCTCTTTGATGTACCTTAACTTAAATACTGAAATTCAAGGTTATCTACTAATAATACTACTCATGTTATATGATAGGGTTATGGAAGAGGAGAAAATAAAATTATTAATACATATGATAATATAACCACATAAAATTCAAAATAAGAGATATTCATAATTATTATAGTTCTGGTATCTTTGAGTGGTCATGTGGTTACAACTAGTAATTAAATCTGCCTTCCCTGACTATCCATTTATGTTTTTTTGCACTAAGCAAGCAACTCAGCTGAGTATTATGGTTCCTTGCATGTTGGGTGGTACACATTTTTATTCCAAAAGGTTAAGACTATCAATAGGTTTGCCTGTATTGTGTTGCTATTATTTTTGTTTGGCTTCATAATCAGTATCGGAAATACAATAAGACATCCAGGAGATCCCCTCCATTTCAGACATACTCCTACTTATTCTCATTATGTAGTAGGAATCCAGTGTCACTTTGAAACTCAAAAATGTGGAGTAGTATCCTTTTTTCCTACTGATTCACTGGCATTACAGCCATTTGAGCTCCTCATCTTCCAGTTTGGAACCATGTGAAATATTTCACATGGATTCTGAAGACACATGCAGCTGAACTTCACCCATAGTTTAAAAATTAAGAGCATGATAAAATGATAGTGTTCAGAATATTTCGTAGAATAATTATTTTAAAAGTAGATATAACTTTGTCTTTTCTTAGATGATAAGTCAATGCAGGGGTACCTTTGGCTGCTTTTCCAGGAATTTGGGAAGTCAAATAAAACACATGTTCAATTCTGTTTCAAAATAGAAGAGCAACTTCTTTCATATCCCATAGTTGAAAATTATTTTTTCCACTTGGTTCTATTGATATACTAAGACTATGTTGTATAATGCATTCCTGCCACTAGCTACTCTTCTGACATTTCAGAATAAGAATACATTCAAATGCAAAAAAACATTTGAAAAATTAATTAGACACCTAAATTGAAAATTCCTAAAACCCATTCATTTATTTAATCTAAAAATACTTAATTTCCCTTTTAGAGCTATGATTTGTGCTAATATAGTGTGTAAAGTTGTGCCAAAAAGTGAACATAGCAAGCCTGAGATTGACTATCCTTAGAAAAAACAAGTTTGGTACTTGTTTGGTCTCTGGGAACTTGGCTGATAATCCATTCCCTACACTGATATAAAATGCTGATTAAACAAGTGTGTCTGACTGTCCCTAAACTGTTTGCATATGTGGTGTGTTTTGTGCTGAACATGCTTTTCTTCTTTCTTCGATGGCTAGGTAGAGGGCGCCTATGTGAGTGGGCTCAAATAAAAACCTTGGACCCTAAGATTGCATTTAGCTAACCTACTAGCCAACACTTTGCAGACATTGTCACATTTCATTTTCAGAGAATTAAGTACTCTGTGTGAAACAACTGGGAGAGGATATGTGAAAGCTCGTGTTTAGTTTTCTCCAGACATTACTCTACCTACCTTTTTTGCTAATTTTGCTTTGCATTTATTTACTATAATAAACTGTATGAGCATAATGGCTTCTGAGCCCTGCGAGTTCTTATAACAAATTGTATTAATTTCTATAAAGAATAGACTAGAATAATAAAGCAGAGAGTTTTGTGAGATCAGATTTAATTTGGAGGTTAAGCTTTTTGAATACCTTCACACACTAAATTTCTTAGTGTATGAAAAATTACAATTCTCTGGATTCCATTTTCTAAATGGTAGGAAAAAAACATGGCATTCTTCTGTTAACACAGATATTGGAGAATAATAGTATTTCTCATTAGTTCTATTTTTGCTGTTGAGTTAGGCCTATTTTTTCTATACTATATTGCTCACATCCCTACTTATTTCTGTAAAATCTCCTATATGAAATCTTTCATTTAATGCAACAGACATTATTTTTCAACCAGTTTTATGTGCCCAATGGTGTGATAGAAACTAGACATACAGAAATGCTACAAATAATTATTTGTCTTTCAAGAGCTATACATAAACAATAGTTAATTACAGTAGGACGTGTTACGTTTTGTGATAATGTGAAGTATATAGTGTTTTAGAAGCACACAATAAGTTTGATTAATCACATATTACATGGCTATGGGAGTTTTACCAGAGAAAGTTGGATCCTAAAAGATAACTAGGAGTGAGTCAAATGTAGAGAAGTTTATAACATGTGAAAAGAACAAAGCTCAGTGGTAGCCTATTGGAAGGTTTTAATCTAGAATGAGAGAGAGAAGCAGAGAACTGATCATAAGTAATTTTTAGATTGACAAATAAAACTGGAACCTAAATCTCTAATTAATTTACCTATGTGTTAACTGGAGTTGGATACAGAATATTAAACAAAAAACAAAATCAAATACTTCACTCTCATGTAGCTTATTTTTTTACTGATCAAAAGGCTAATGAGATTGGGTGCAGTGGCTCACGCCTGCAATCCCAGAACTTTGGGGGGCCAAGGTGAGTGGATCACCCGAGGTCAGGAGTTCAAGACCAGCCTGGCCAACATGGTGAAACACCATCTATACTAAAAATACAAAAATCAGCTGGGCGTGATGGCACGCACCTGTTGTCTCAGCTACTTGGGAGGCTGAGGCAGCAGAATTGCTTGAACCCAGGAGGTAGAGGTTACAGTGAGCCGAGATTGCACCACTGCACTCCAGCCTGGGCAACAGAGGGAGACTCTGTAAAAAAAAAAAAAAAAAAAAAAAAAAAAAAAAAAAAAAAAGGTAAGAGAAGGCAAATAAATTAACCCAGGTTAGTGTGACCCAAAATGCAAACTTCCAACAGATGCCAGCTTAGAGAATTATTTGTTAGCACATCATAAGTATACAAATTGACAGTAGAGGGTGAGATATATTTACCACAATTTAAATTTACTGTAATATCAAATAACATAGTCAGCGGATTTGAGTCATTGAAGAGGATATTGGTCACTTCAGGTGTTATCAAAGTCGTGGTATCACAGTAAGACCCCATAAATATGCATGGTATTTTGGTTTATTAGTTAGGAAATCTGGATTTGACACAGTTACATCGAAGATGATTGAAAATCTGAGAAAATAATATTAATCATATAAGTTACTTTCAAAGTTATTTTAATTTTATTCAACTCACTTTTATTTTAAATTTAAATTTATTGTCAATTTTGGACATAGAATTAATATTTTTACTTTAATAAGATAAGCATCACTTGATTCACATAAATTTATGAAAATACACTTTTTCACAATGCTTCAGTAGTAATCAATGATAACAAAATTAATTTAGAAGAAAGGATCACCTATGGAATTCTTTCTAGTTTTACTCAAACAGTGTTATATATCTTGAGTTTAATTTTTTAGCCATAATTGATGGTGAAGTGGTAAAAATCATCATTCATCATTTACAGATATATATGGACTAATTCAACAAAAATATTCAAAATGCAAGCATCTTCTATTTAACAAGTCCAGGAAAAAATAAAATGCACAAAAGTTTCATAAATAAAGTGTACTTGGGCTAAAAATTGGACAAAAAGAAATGTCCGGTATTCCAAAAGTTAATATGAGTGTTTTGTGAACTCACAAAGTAGCATTCTAGGACACTAAAAAATGATAGACAGATAGAGATGGATGGATAAATGATAGACAGATAGATAGATGGATAGATAGATAGATAGATAGATAGATAGATAGATAGATAGATAGATAGATAGGTGCTAGATAGAAGCTGATAATAGATTCATAATACTTAGATATGTTGATAATATACAGTGGCTGAAGTATTATGGGAAGACTTCATCAAAGACGTTTGTTTGTTTGAAATACTGTGTCATTTGGCAACAAAGAACATAGCTCAAGCATCAACCTTCCAATTACCTCATTAGAACCATCGCATTTTCAGAAACTTGCTATGATATGGGAAGCCAACTCATAGAAAAAAAAATCATCTGAAAAAAGTATTTTTATTTGCAATTTGTTCAATTTTCTTAGTATTAACATGACAAGCTTGCCATACATGTGTAATTTGAAGACTTCATTTTTTATATGAATACAGCTATATTCAAGTCATATTTAATATTTAAGATAAAGCAGAAAAAGAGTGGGCTACATTTGATAATAAAAGTAGACATCTAAGGAGTTAGGAAGCAAATCAGAAGTGTTAGTGTTCCCAAATTCTGAGTGAATTTAATATTTCAATCAAGAAGAAATGAATTACCTATGGTGATACATGATCACAAGGGACTGTAATTACCATGAGGTAAGTCAGTTGGCAATAAGCATTTCATCATGTGTGCTCTTGGTAATAGAAATCAGATTACAATGTTTATAGAATAAATAAGATATTCAAAACTGAAGATGAAAAAAGGAAGTGGTTACGTAGAATTCTGTCTCATGTCTGCCCAAGGTGGGATGGAAAGTGAGTAAGTAAGCTAATAGAGCAAAATAATGAGCTTAGACAGCTCTTTCTTAATGCTTATTTATATTTGATAAAGGAGGGATGTTGAGAGGAAAATATTAAACATAGGTGTAGTTGATAATTATAAAGAAAATCTCTTGAGGGATTTTAATCATGAACACAAGTGGAGGTTTTTTGTTTATTTTAGAAAGGATTGAAATGACTAAAATGAGAGAGAAGGAGGTTGAGTGAGAACAGATGCAAGTAAATGTAACAATGAGAGTTAGCTTGATGCTAATTCCCAGGTTTTATGTAAATATATGAGGGGTTTCATATGCTCATTCCCTGTACTTCCAATTGAAAGTCAGCTTTCTGTCATAGTTATATGGGTCTATAATTTTTGTTTTCTATTTGAACATAAACTATCAAAGCAAGACTTTAAAAAATATTCTTTATCTAATATCTGGCAGAGGGTATAAGACAAACAAATGCTCAATAAGACTTCACCAAAACAATCACTGCAGGCGATTTCTGGTCATGTGTATATCATGTCCATGGAGACTGAGCTAAGAGTCAAGAGGACAAACAGTGACAAAACATGCTAGCATGTATATTTAGCATCTATTCACTGTCTGGAAGTTATGGTAAAGTGGTTGTAATGGAGAGTGAACTCCACATATATTATATGTATACATGCAACACTTACTTTTTCCATATTATAGCACTTTCAACATATGAAGTATATTAGAGACAGATTCCGTAGATGAGATGTTTCCATGACACACGCTGATAAACAGAAATGACTCCAAGTAATAAAGTGGAATCTGAAAAGTAGCGGTAACTTGGAAACAATCAAGAAAATTAAAGGAATGCTGTGATCTCATTGAGATATGAATAAATATGTGGCTGAGGCAGAGTGTAAAATTAGCAGCATGTGCAACCTCAGGTCTGTTAGATTTTAAGTAGATTTGAAATTTAAGAGTTTGAAGTCTCATAATGTTAGGACTCAAGGGAGCATTTATAAACAAGGAAAAAAAAAAAAACTAGCCTGTTGTACAGATAAGAGCCAGTTTTACAGGTAAGAGAGTTCTGGTCATTTTCAAAACTCAGCCAAACAGTGGAGCCCTATCAAAACAAAGGAGATAAAATAGGGAAATAACGAAACACTATATTTGCACATGCCCACTTAGGAAGATGAAAATAGTTTTGAGACCTATAAATGTATTTTCCTTAATGAAAATTCCTGAGAGTTAGGCATTTATATAAATCTATCCTTTATTTGATTTAAAATATTTATATTTAAAATGTGTTATTGCCTGATATTTAACTGGTGCAAGTTTCACACTTAAGAGTTTCAGAAGTGTCAGGAAAAGAAAATATGACACCTGGACACTTTTATTTACAGTCATTACCAGAAGAGATTAATGATAAACTGCACACACAGAGATGCTCATCATGGGAGACCAATCCAACATAGGATGTACTAAAATGTTATTAATATAAAAATAATTGAATAAATTGATTGATTGTCCCTCTGCATAATAATGCACCTAGTCTTACAAATAAACTGCATTTTCATATCCAGAAAACAAGTGTTTACATTCAGAGATTCTCTTTAATTTTTACATGGTATTATTGATGGAAAGGCACTGGATTTAGATGGATGAGTATGACAAATCCTTTTCTTTGAGAAGATACAAAACAATAATAAAGTTAAAAAGATGAATACAATCAATAAACTAGTATGTGGAGATTTTAAGTCTTCAAAATCTGTGGATGTGTTTCCAAATTGTTATAAATATGTGGTGGTCGGTAAGTAGATTTTAGTCCACATTTTTAGAAAAACTATTATTGTATTAGCCAAAACCTGGCTACAAATTATTTTGGCTATTGCAGAAATTAAATAAAATTTGAAAGCACATTATTTGTCCCAAGTGAAGAAGTTATGCTGTTATTTGTATATATGTAGTGAATTTTGAGTGCAACTTCAACATAAGGCGTAGGAAAAATTTATAATAAAGACAAATTGGAACAATACTTAGAACATCCAAATAAAACTGGTAACATGCAAAATCCATAAAATTTATGAACATTTTATAATATGCGTAATGGAAGTTTAAAAATATGCAAGCAGAAAAGAGAGAAGAAGAAAACTAGTAATCATTAAAAATCATAAACTGAATAGCAAAAAATAAAAATTTATGCTATACACATTAAATGGCAAAAATTGCTGCAATGGAAAAATTGCTCATTGGAATTGGTCTCCTGGAATACAAAGGCTAAAGAAAAAAGAAAATAAAACATAAAAGGATAGCCTTTTAATATACTTAGAAAGTAGGGAAATATAATTCAGCCTATTAATAATTGAAATTTCTGAAGAGAATGCATTACAATTGTAATGTTTGTGATAATGAAAATATAATGAGAAAATCTCACATTTTAGACACTATGATTGTCAAAATTTTTTAAATAACCTATAAGTATTGATGTCATATTTTTAATCAAACTTATGTTTTTTAACATGGTAGAAGTAATCTAAATATTATCCAGAGAAAGAAATTAATGTAAATGTTAAGTATCTTGAAATAGCATTGAAATGATAGGAAATTTATAATGATAGTAAACTATAACAGTTCCTCACACATGAAAATAATTTATGGGATATTATTTGAATGTTAAAATAAACTACTTGTTTAAAGATAAAATAATTTGAAATTAATATTAGAGAATAGATAGTGCTTAATCATACATTATAACCAGTTCTATAATAAAATATGACACCTTAAGAGTACCAAAGAGAGGAAGCTACCTCAATAAAGAAAAAATTATTTTGTGAAATTCAGGAAACATTTTTAGAAAATGTAAATGTATTAACTCTTCATTATGCATTAAAGAAAACTAAATTCCCCTTTGGGAGGCCGAGACGGGAGGATCACGAGGTCAGAAGATCAAGACCATCCTGGCTAACACGGTGAAACCCCGTCTCTACTAAAAAATACAAAAAAATAGCTGGGCGTGGTGGCGGGCACCTGCAGTCCCAGCTACTCGGGAGGCTGAGGCAGGAGAATGGCGTAAACCCGGGAGGCAGAGCTTGCAGTGAGCTGAGATCGGGCCACTGCACTCCAGCCTGGGCGACAGGGTGAGACTCCGACTCAAAAAAAAAAAAAAGAAAAAGAAAAGAAAACTAAATTCCTAACAATCCCTATTTGTCTAAAGATATATTTAAATGTAGTCTTCCTTAGTCTTCCTTTTCAAGTCCTTGCTAAGTGATTTAAATTGATAAATGAACTTGGTGTATGAGTGTGTGTGAGAATCGGTTTGTGTTTGAGCATATAAGTGAGGTGGGAGAGCACAATCTCATTCAGAGGCTTGGGGACATCCCATACGTCTCTGAGGTTCTGGGACTCCAAGGAGGCTTTGCAGTTATTTGGACTGGTGTTTGGCTACAATGAAGCATTGCTTATGGAGCTGAAAGGATATACACCACAGGTCTTATTAGGGGAAAGTTCAGGAGTCCTCTGTCCTTAGTCTTCTTAGGATAAAAGATTCAGGCAAGAGACCAATTAGTAATGTAAGCAAAAGGTTTATTAAGGAGATAAGAGTACAGTCCTAGAGAGGAGTGGGTTGACCTGGCTGGAAAACAGCTCTTGGCTGGTTTGGCTGGAAAACAGCAGTAGTAAGAGCAAGGGTTAAGTAGTAGCACAGACAGTATACTCGGAAAGACAAGGCAGAGCAGGCTGCTAAAAAGAGAATGTAATGATACAGCAGCAGATCAGAGCATTCTACCTTGCAGCTTTTTATGTTGGACTCTTTCTTTAAGTTCCTGCCTGTCTGAAGCCTCTACCTTTGTCTAATTTCTCACTTTTGCCTTAAGTCTCTGTCTTTTCCACGTCTACTTCCCACCCCAGGTTTGTGGGATTCTCTCTTACTGTGAGGTGAAGTGCATGAGCAAACCCGGTGTTGAATATAAATTCTACCAATGGCAGGCTTGCTCATTACCACTACCAGGAAAGTTGTATTGCAGTTAAATCTGTACTTATTGTGCCTGCATATCTCTTAGGAGTTTTCTCCTTGGACCTCCTTTCCTAACTTTCCTAACAGTTCATAACTGCAGAATGAACAATCAATGGTCGTCTTAAAGGGCATTTCTTTCTGCATAGGTGTTTCCCCTCCTCGCTGATTATATATAGCCTGCATATATATATGAAACCTAAATATTTCAGACTTCATTTTTTTCAAAGGCTTCTTCTCTTGCTCATATCAAGCTATCTCCCTGTTCTAACATTCTGACAAAAGACTGGCCTATCTCAGGGTCAGATCCTGAAGTGAGGACCTTGAGAGACTGCATTAGTCCATTTTCACACTGCTATGAAAAGTGCCTGAAACTGGGTAACTTATGAAGAAAAGAGGTTTAATTGTCTCACAGTTCTGCAGGCTGTACAGAAAGAATGGCTGAGAGACCTCAGGAAACATATAATCATGGTGAAAGGCAAAAGGTAGGTAAGCACATCTCACCAGGTTGGAGTAGGAGAGAGAGAAAAAGCAAAAGGGAAGTGCTGCACATTTTTACAGAACAAGATCTCATGAGAGCTCACTCATTATCATGAGAACAGCAAGGGGAAAATCTCTCCCATGATTCAATCACTGCTCACAAGGTTCCTCCCCCACCATTGTGAATTACAATTTTACATGAGATTTGAGTAGGGACATAGAGCCAAACAATATCACTCCATTCCTGTCTTCTCCCAAATCTCATGTTCTTCTCACATTTCAAAACACAATCATGCTTTCCCAATGTCCTCCACACTCTTAAGTCATTCCAGCATTAATGCAAAAGTCCAAGTCCAAAGCCTCAACTGAGACAAGGCAAGTTCCCTCACCTATGAACCTGTAAAATAAAACAAACAAACAAACAAAAAAACACAGTTTGTTAATTCCAAAATACAATGTGGTGTATACAGGCATTGAGTAAATGCTTCCATTCCCAAAGGGAGAAATTGGACGAAACAAAGGACTACATGCCCCATGCAAGTCTAAAACCCTAGAGGGCAGTCATTATATCTTGAAGTTACAAAATATTCTTCTTTGACTCCATGTCTCACATCCAGGCATGCTGATGCAAGGGTTGGGCTCCCAAGGCCTTGGGCAGTCCCACTCGTGGGACTCTGCAGGGTTCAGCCCCTGCAGCTGCTTTCACAGGCAGGTGTTGAGTGACTGTGGCTCTTCCTGGGGGATGGTGCAAGTTGTCATTGGATGTACCATTCTAGGGACTCAAGGATGGTGGCCATCTACTCGCAGCTCCACTAGACAGTGTCCCAGTGGGGACTCTGTGTGAGGTCTCCAAACCCACATTTCTCCCATGCAGTGCTCAAGTAGATGTTCTCCATGAGGGCTCTGCCCCTGCGGCAGACTTCTGCCTGGTCATCCAGGCATTTTTATACATCCTCCAAAATCTAGGCAGAGGCTCTCAAGCCTCAGTTCTTGCCTTTTGTGCACCTACACACCACATGGAAGCTACTAAACCTTGGGGCTTTCACCCTCTCATGGCCCAAACAGTACCTTGGCCCCTTTTAGCCATGGGTAGAGCCATGAGTAGCTGGGACACACGGCATCATGTCCTAAGGCTGCACAGAGCAGCAGGGCCCTAGGCCTGGTTCACAAAACCATTTTTCCTCCTAGGCCTACAGGCCTATAATTAGAGGGGCTGCTGTGAAGGTCTCTGAAATGCCCTGGAAGCATTTCCTCCATTGTCTTGGTTATTAACTTTTGTCTTCTCTTTACTTATGAAAATTTCTGCAGCCTTGAATTCCTCTTCAGAAAACTGGTTTTTCTTTTGTACTGTAGGGTCAGGCTGCAAATTTTCCAAACTTTTATGCTCTGCTTCTCTTTCAGATATAAGTTCCAATTTCAGGTCATTTCTTTCCTTATGCAAATGAGTTTAGGCTTTTAGAATCAGCCAGATCACATTTTGAATGCTTTGCTGCTTAGAAATTTCTTAACTGACTTTTTCTAAATTAACTCTCTTAAGTTCAAAATTCCACAGATCTCTAGAACAGGGGCATAATGCCAACAGTCTCTTTGCTAAAGCATAGCAAGAGTGACCTTTATTCCAGTTCCCAGTAAGTTGCTCATCTTCAACGGAGACCACCTCAACCTGGACTTCACTGTCCATAACACTATCAGAATTTTGGTCACAACCATCCAATAAGTCTCTAGGAAGCTCCAAACTTACTTCATCTTCCTGTCTTCTTCTGATTCCTCCATACTGTTCCAACCTCTGCTCATTACCCAGTTCCAAAGTTGCTTCCACATTTTCGGCCATCTTTATATTAATGCTCACTTCTCCAGTACCAATTTTCTGTATCAGTCCATTCTCACACTGCTATAAATAACTAGCTAATACTATGTCATTTATGAAGAAAATAAGCTTAATTGACTCACAGTTCTTCAGGCAGTACAGGAAGCATGGCAGAAAGGACTCAAGAAACATACAATCATGGTGGAAGGCAAAGAGGAAGCCAGCACATATGACCATGGTGGAGCAGGAGCGAGCAAAGGGTGAAGTGCTACACACGTTTTAACAATGAGATCTCATGAGAACTCACTCACTGTTACAAGAAAAGCAAGGGGGAAATCTGCCCCCATGATCCAATCACCTCCTACCAGGCCCCTTCCCCAACACTCAGAATTACAATTCAAAATGAGATTTGGGTGAGGACACAAAGCCAAACCATATTAGTGACCCTCCCAGCCGAGTAAAATGGCTCTTTGGACTTAAATAGGAAAAATCTGTTTCTACCTGCTAGCTCTTTATTGCAATGAGGGAATCCAACTATTGATTAAGGACCACTTAACAAGATCATTTTATTTGTGGCCTTTAATTTTCTGCAAAGCAACATAGTTATAATTTTTAATCGACACTACCTCTCATCATTAATGTCAAAGAGATCATAATTTGATTAGATTAAATGTATACACTTGAAGAGGGAAAAGTGTATTAGTCCATTGCTGATGAAGACGTATGAGAGACTGGACAATTTACAAAAGAAAGAGGTTGTTTGGACTTACAGTTCCACATGGCTGGGGAGGCCTTACGATCATGGCGGAAGGCAAGGAGAAGCAAGTTACATGTAAGTGGATGGCAGCAGGCAAAAAAAGAGTTTGTGCAGGGCAACTCCCATTTTTAAACCCATCAGATCTCAAGGGACCCATTCACTATCATAAGAATAGCAAAGGAAAGACCTACCGCCATGATTTAATCATCTCCCACTGGGTCCTCCCACAACATGTGGGAATTATGGGAGTTATGAGATGAGACTTGGCCAAACCATATCAAAAACTACGTCAAGCAAGTCTACTATGTGGCTTCTATTAAAGGAAATAAATGGGATAAATATAAATTACTTGGAAAAGTTAATGAGATTTTCTATGAGATAATGCCATGCTCTATACATATACCTATATATACACACATATACATACATACATATAAATATATTTACATATATATACACACACATATATACGTGTATATATATGGTATTTTGGGTTAAATAAAATATAACATCCAGTTTATAAACGTCAAAAATAGATATTCACGTGAATGTTTTTATCAGCTTCATTAATAACCATCAAAATATAAAACACCAAAAACTGATATCAAAATTTTGAAACTAACTTCTACCCCCAAAAGATGAAAATATTCAAATAATGTTAATAAAAGCACCAATGTAATAGAGCTGAACTTAAACTCAAAGTACAGAAAAATCATAATCAGAATTTTTAATATTAATAGAAATAAAAATATTAAGCACATGAGACTAATAGACAGAAATGCAGTAAAATGAAATAATAAAGAAAACAACAGAAATGTACTAGACATTTGTATCTTAGAATAAAAATACAATGAAATAAAACAATATATAAGATCATTTTTTAAAAGTTTGAGAATTTTTTCAAAGTTTTACCTAACATAATAGAGAAAATAAGGAAAAGTCATAAATACACAAAACAAGATATTTTAGGGTAACTAACAGACAAATAGCCAATTAATATTCAAAAAGCATCTGAGCAACCTTGTACCTTTTTGTACTATTTTGCTCTCAACCCTATGTAAATAAAATACATTTTAAAACAAAAAAAAAAAGTAGAAAAATTTAATTTATGAAAACTGACCCCAAAATAGACCATCCAGAAAAAATTACATCCATAGTAGGTGGAAAGATGTGAGTTTTAAAGGAATTATCTCTTTCTGAAGCCATAAGTTAATAAATGATTAATCTACTTTTTGAACAACAGATAACTACCTTACTATTAAAATATTGTACATACTGAAATCAGAAAACAAAATCCCCAATTTTTGGAAACTTTTAGTGAAGTGAGATTATATTAATCTCACACCTGAAAAAGATTTTTTAAAAAAGAGAGAACAATTTTAATTAAGATTGATGCAAAGGTCATAATGAATTCAGAATCCACCATACATTATCTACACATGGTAGATAAAATTACCCACCTCTTGCTCCCCAAAAATGGAATTCTAGTTTATCATTACAATATGTATTCTGTATATTAAGCATTAATTAATTTCTTAATTCTTGTACACTTAAGTAATACAATTATGTTGATGCTAAAAAGAATATCAAAAAGTCAGAACTCAACTTGGGAAAAAATAAAAATTAATAACAGCTTTAATCAAACAAACTTTGTAACTCTATAATGTTCTAATAGCATCATCTGACCTAACAGGAATATAATAGAAGCAGTTCATCTATAGACAGAAAAAAGTAACAATATTTTAATAGAAGGAAATCATAGCTAAAACAATCTGAAATTCATAGTATCATTATTTTCAGATTGCAGATGATACAATTGTATGCCTAGGAAAACATAGTAATTAAATAATGATTACTAAAGTCAATTAGAGGATTTTTAAGATATGATAGTGAATAAAATTAAATGAATTAATAGCATTTGTTTAAATATAAGTGAGTTAAAATGTAATACAAGAGAAGACTTCATTTAAAATAGCACCCATTCTTAGGTGCAATGTTTTCAAACATTTCCCCATTCAAGATGATGTTGGCTGTGGGTTTGTCATAGATGGCCCTTATTATTTTGAGATCTGTTCCTCCCATCCCTAGTTTGTTACCATGAAGGATGTTGAATTTTATCAAATGCTTTCTTTCTACATATATTAAGATTATCATACAGTTTTTGTTTTTAATTCTGTTTATATGGTGAATCACATGTATTGATTTAGGTATGTCAAACCATCATTGCATTCCTGGAATAAAACCCATGTGACTGCTGTATATTATATTTGATTTGTTGTTAAATTTGGTTTGCTAGCATTTTGTTGAGAATTTTTGCATCATCTTCATTAGTGACATTAGTCTGTAGTTTTCTTTTTACGTTGCGTTTTTTTTTGGGGGGGGGCTTTGGTAACATTTTATTGGATAATGGCTTTGTAGAATGAGTTAGGGAAGATTCCCTCCTCCTAGACATTTTGGAACATTTTCAGTAGTATTGGAACCAGTTATTCTTTCTCTGGTATATTTTTACTGTTAAACCATCTGGTGTTGGCTTTTTTGTTGTTGTTCTTTTTGGGAGTTGTTGTTGTTTTTTTTTATTATTATTATTACTGATTCAGTTTTACCACTCATTGTCAGTATTTTCAGGATTTCTATTTCTTCCTTGTTCAATCTTGGGAAGTTTGTATGTTTCCAGGAATTAATCAATTTCCTCTGAATTTTCTAGTTTGCAATGTGGAAACTAGAAAATGTTCATAGAAGTCTCAAGGTGGAAATATTCATAGTTGTCTCAGAGGTTCTTTTGTATTTGTGTGGAATCATTTGTAATGTCTCCTTTTTCATTTCTAATTGTGCTTATTTGAATCTTCTCTTCGTTCTTGGATAGTCTAACTAGCAGTATATCAAATTTCTTTATCTTTCCAAAAAACCAACTCTCATTTAGTTGATCCTTTGTATTTTATTTTTTGGTCTTAATTTCATTTATTTCTGTTCTGATCTTTGCCATTTCTTTTTTTCTGCTAATTTTGAGTTTTCTTTGTTCTTGTCTTGTAGTTCCTTAAGGTACAACACTAAGTTGATATTTTATGATCTTTCTATCTTTTTTATGTAGGCATTGAATGCTATACAGTTCCCTCTTAGTATTGCTTTTGCTATATCCCAGAAGTTGTGGTATGTTGTGTCTTCATTTTCATTCATTTTAAAATGTTTTTATTTCTATCTTAGTTTCATTATTGACACACAGATCATTCAGGAGTACATTGTTCAATTTCCATGTATTTGTATAGCTTTGAGAATTACTCTTGGAATTGACTTCTAATTTTATTCCACTGAGGTCCAAGAACATACTTGGTATATTTTTTATTTTGAAAAAATTATTGAGAATTGTTTTGTTGCGTATAGTCTATCTTGGAGAATGTATGTTTTCTGGTTGTTGAGTAGAATATTCTGTAAATGTCTGTTAGGTCCATTTGTTCTAAGGTCTAATTTTAGTCTAGTGTTTCTCTGTTGATTTTCTGTCTCAATCAGTGTAGTGCTGTAAGTGGAATGTGGAAGTGTCCTACTATTATTGTATTTCTGTCTATTTTTTTAACTTCAAATTATATTTCAGGACTATAGTAGTCAAAATAGCATGGTACTGACATAAAAGTAGACACACAGATCAAAAGAACAGAATCAAAAAGTCATAAGATCTTTGAAAGATCAGCCAACTGATCTTTGAAACTTTGACAAAAACATACATTGGGGAAATGAGATCACATTCAATAAATGGTGCTTGGAATATTGGATTGCCATATGCAGAAACATATGTCACCAGACCTCTGTCTCTCACCAGATACAAAAATTAACTCAAGATGAATTAAAGATTAAATGTAAAACCTGAAACTATATAAACACTAGAAGGAAACCTAAAATCAAAAACTCTTCGGGACATTGGCCTTGACAAAGAAGCCATGAATAAGGTTACAAAAGCAAATGCAATAAAGACAAATAGACAAATGAGACTTAAATAAACTATATATATATATATTTGCAAGGCAAAAGAATAATCAACAAAGTGATCAGACAATCTGAAGAATGAAAGGACATATTTGCAAATAGTGCATCTTACAAAAGACTAATATTCAGACTCCACAAGGAATTCAGCCATTGAACAAGCAAAAAACAAATAATTAATTTTAACAAGTGGACAAATACCATGAACAGACATTTTTCCAAAGAAGACATACAAGTCACCCACAAATATATTTTAAAAAATCTCAACATCACTACTTATCACGGAAATGCAAATTAAAATCACTAAAAATGACTACTATGATTTTTTTTTTTTTAATGAGATGTTGGTAAGGATGCAGGAAAAAAGCAATACTGCTTCCTGTAGCAATTTTACTAATTTACATTCCCAGTAAATTACTAAAATCACTACAGGAAACAGTATGAAGCTTTCTCCAAGAACTGAAAATGGAAGCAAGAGTAGATCCAGCAAACCCACTACTGGGTATCTACCCAATGGGAAAGAAAGAAACATACCAAAAGTATAACCTGCACTCATGCATTTATTGCAGCACTATTCACAAAAGCAAAGATGTGGACTCAACGTAAACGTTTATCTAGTGGATGATGATTGGACAGAAAATGTGGTACAGGCCGGGCGCAGTGGCTCAAGCCTGTAATCCCAGCACTTTGGGAGGCCAAGACGGGCGGATCACTAGGTCAGGAGATCGAGACCATCTTGGCTAAAACGGTGAAACCCCGTCTCTACTAAAAAAAAAAAAAAAACAAAAAAAAAAACTAGCCAGGCGAGGTGGCGGGCGCCTGTAGTCCCAGCTACTCGGGAGGCTGAGGCAGGAGAATGGCGTGAACCCAGGAGGCGGAGCTTGCAGTGAGCTGAGATCCGGCCACCGCACTCCAGCCTGGGCGACAGAGCAAGACTCCGTCTCAAAAAAAAAAAAAAAAAAAAAAAAAAAAAAAAAAAAAAAAAAAAAAAAAAAGAAAAGAAAATGTGGTACATATATATATCATATGGAATGCTACTTAGCCATAAAAAATGAATCGTTTTCTGCAGCAACGTGATGGAACCAGAGGCCGTTATTTTAAGAGCAACAATTCAAAAACAGAATGTCAAAACATGTTCTCTTTTATAAGTGGGAAATAGTTTATAATCACGTACAATGAGAGTCAAATAATGGGCGTTGGAAACTTAGAAGGGTGGAACACAGGAGGGAGATGAGAAATGAGGAATTACTTAATGAATACAATGTACACTATTTGGGAAATGGCTACACTGAAATTTCAGACTTTGCCAGTATGTAATATATCCATGTAACAAAACTGCACTTATAACCTTTGAATCTATAAGAAAATAGCATCAACACATAACATTTTTTGAAGTAAACTAAAAAATGTAGAAAAATATGAGTATCAAAAATATCTTGATGGATAAAAAATAAACTTGAAGACGTTAAAAAAGTTATACTCAGAAAACTCGTAATTAGAAACGTATCAATTCTATTTACCTTGCATACAATTACGATATTAAATCATAAAATTACTTAAAAGAATTAGGAAGTAAATCTTTAAAGTCTTGGAATAAGAAGGTGGTTTTTTAACTATGACATAAAATATAGAATATATAATTAGAACATTGATTAGATTATATTTCTAAAAATATTTCCTGCTAATAAGCACATTTGAAAAGTCAAAAGGATATATAGAAGCTAGTATATTTATTAGTGATTCAAAGAATAAGGATTAATCTTCCTATTATATAATGATCTCATAGAAAGTGAATTTAGAAATTTTAAAATTTTTATTTATTTTTCATTTTTTCATTTTTTTTTGAAACAAGAGTCTCACTCCATCACCCAGGCTGGAGTGCAGTGGTGCAATCTCAGTTCAATGCAACCTCCGCCTCCCAGGTTCAAGTGATTCTCCTGCCTCAGCCTCTCCAGTGGCTGGGATTGCGGACACGCACCACCACACCTGGCTAATGTGTGTTTTGTTTGTTTGTTTGTTTGTTTTTGTAGAGAAGGGGTTTCACTATGTTGGCCAAGCTGTTCTCAAACTCCTGACCTCAAGTGATCCGCCTGCCTCCGCCTCCCAAAATGCGGGATTATAGGCATGAGCCATCGCGCCTCGCCAAGTTTAGAATTATAACACCAAAGAAAAATAATTAGCAAAATTAATGAATTGAGTTTTGAGGGAAAAAAAGCCCTTAAATATATAAAAATATGTTCAACTCCACCTACGATAAGATAAATGAAAATTAAAAGTATAATGACATACCATTTCTTACTTTCAAACTAGTAAATATTCAAAATGTTGACAACACTCTATAGTAATATAGGTGTGGAATAATCTCTGTATCTTGATATTAAGTGAAAAGTTTGAACTGCAGAAATTCAGTCACAAAGGTTAAGAAATTATAATACATAGTTATATTTACTGCTATAAAACATTTCTAAAAAACAATAAAATTGGTAACAGTTGTGTGGATGTTTTGGATGAGGATAACTTAATGAATGACATACTTCTTTTTTCCATAATTTTAAGTTTGAGCATCATGAACATATAATAATCAGGGAGATAATTTTTATTATAAGGCATTGATGGCCTACATAATCAAATTGTTTTTAAAAAATAAGTTAGCAAATTGAATCATCGGTGCTGGAAACTGTATCTTCCAGAACCTAAGTCAAATAAAAATATTATTTTGCAATACAAAAATATTATAACAAATAAATGAAAAAAAATGAGTTACATATTTAGGGTTTCTACTATGCTCATGGTATGAGTACCTCACTGAGGTACCAGAAAAGATAGAGGAGGTAAAATTAACAAATAATAGATGCTCACATTTCTTGACTGAATAGCCACTTGGAGCTGCATATTGAAATGGTACAATGACTAGGGGTAATGAATAAGACACAAAATAAATACGTATGTATATATAATTTGAACTTAGAAGAGAGGGATTTTTAGTACCTTTTTATCAAAGAAAATTTACAAAATAAAGAAAAGCAGATATATTTTTGAACTGTATCAGGGGAAACACACTTAAATAGCTTTATAAAAATGTGCAAATAGTAAGGTCTATAAACCAAAATTTCTACACCCAACAAATATAAATACATGTATATGTATATATAATATATACACATATGTTAGAGATATATACAAGGTACACTATATTATATATATCAAAAATACATTCTTTTTTTTTTTTAAAGACATTAGTGGTTATACCAAGATTCAGCACTTGCATTAACTATTTGTCACACCTGTTGAAATTTTACAAAGACATACTCTATATAAAATAAACTTAGACAAAATACTCCCCCCAAAAGAGAAAATAAGTAGTATAAGAAGCATAATAAACTATGAACTAAGAAAATGCATGTGCAATTAAAATAACTGATAGTAATGATTACATACTGAATATCTGTTAACAAAGTATACTCAATAAAAAGAACAGCACAAAGAAATTCTTAGTAATAGCATGAAAATAATATTGCAAATGATTTAGAAACATGATCCCTGTGTTTGGATGGAGAGTAGCAGAAGGGATCTTAGTTACAGAGATTTGAAAACTATTGTTCAAATAAGAATATTGTGGTAATAACTGCAGTTGGTTCAAAGAATTAAACCAGAGTTCAAAAATTTAGAAAAATAATTTCTAGTGTTAAGAAGTACAATAAAGGATATACTCCAGGCACTGTGGAGCATCCCTGTAGTCTCAGCTACTTGGAAGGCTGAGTCAGGAGTCTTGCCTGTGCCCAGGAATTCAAGGCTGTAATGCCCTAAGATTAAGCCTGTTAATAGCCACTGCCCTCCAGCTTGGGCAACATATAAAGATCCCATCTTTTAAATATATGCATGTATACATATTTAATATGTATATTTATATATATTAATTTGTCACTGATATTTACGCATCAAAATATATGAAATAGTAAATTACTTTCTGTAATCAACTGTTTCATGGCAAACATTCTACATTTAGATTGAATAGAAATCTTTTACTAAGAGGGAATATATTACTATGACTCCTATATTAAAAAGCAAAACAATAATAATTGTGTTTGGCATACAATATCAAAAAATAAAAAGTAAACGGTATAATAGTAAACAAAATGTGGATAAGTATATAATGTATATGTACCAATATATAAAGTATTGTTGAAGTTGATTTCTAACACACACAAAGAAAAACAGGAAGAGATTCATCAAGGAGTTTGGGAGTGCAATATTTGTAGTAAAGGATACTCCCACATTCTGAAAATAACAACCGACATAGTACTTTTATGACAATTACTTGGGATATATTTTTAAAAGGAGATTGATATCTCGTTCACCTACTAATTTCTGACGAAGGAGTGAATTTAATGAGCTGCACAATGTAGCCCTGGTTAGAACCACATGGGTGGAAGAAAATTAGAGCAGTCTTAAGGTTGGGGTGGGATTGGGAACGGCTTTTTCCCAGCAGTAAATGTCCTGCGATCTTACCACTTGGGAATAACAAAGACGTGTCTTTCCCTTTGCGAAGTGCTTGCTCTTGAGCCATTTTGGTAAGTCAGAGAGGAATTCACTGGGACAGAAGACACTAGCAGCAGATTCTAAAACTCCTTGTGGCAGAATTTGAGGTGGAGGAAGAGGTTCGTTTGGTGACAGATGCTCAACTTTAATTGTGTTACTTTGAAGCCCCACAGTCTTTCTTAATTAAAAATGCATGTGCCCACAAGAGAGCCAAAACTACCAGTGTTCAATACCCATAGTGAATAGAAGCCAAAGTAAACCAGAATATCAGTAATAACCAACCAAGAATTTCTACACCACGGAAAGTTTACTAAATCAATGTTTGCCTTGTTTTTGTTTAATCTTTTTCTCCTCCAAACTTTTCATGAGAACGGTAAAACCTAGAAAAAGAAATCAGGAGAAATTTCTGAATCAAAATATATTACTTATCTTTGCTCCAGAAGCCTGATATAAGTAAAAGGAGGAGTAAAAATGGAAATTATACCTCTTCTTCATTGCAAATTCCTAGAGATAGTATCTTTTCTTTGCATAGGGAATGAGAAAAAAGACATTAATATAATGAAAAAGATGACCATTTAATTTTAAAATAGAAAACTAAAAGTGATAAAATTTGCCAGAAATCGTAGGGAACTACATGAGATTTTATACAGTATAAATTTAGCATTAATTAGAGAAAAAGTATCATATCCTATTTGCACTCTTGAGTTGAATCTAAACTTGCACTGGCACTGCCTATCGATAAATATAATGAAGATGATTCTGGAGTATGAAGCCTCAGGGGTGTATCTCCTTCAATCTTATGAGAAAGCAGTGACAGGAGAGGTAGCTGTTGTGCATTTGGGATAGGGGCTAAAATCTTGCTCTCCTCCAAGATATCCCTTTAAGATATCCAAAGATATCAATATGGTTGATCACAATCTCCCCAAATAAAAACCAAATTGTCTTTGGGTTAAACACAGCTGTATCAGTAAATATGGAAAACAAATGACTAAAACTTTAACAACCATGATTTGCAAAGTCTTTGTCTCTAAAATTTTAATCAGTCAGAGATACGTGCCTCACTCCAATTTTTACTAGAATGCCTTTTTTTTTTTTCTGCTGTATCTGGAGATAAAGCATCTCCAGATTTTTCAATTGAGGATTTAGCATTCAGTTGCAATGTGTTTATAATCTGTGTAACATTATACAATCTATTCTTATTCTCCAAATCCTCAGCTTGTACAATTTTAAAACAAGAATAATATATTGGAAAATTCTAAATTACTTTCATCTCTTTAATTCATTGAAATAGTATGTATAATTTTATAAAGAAGAAAACGGAGCAAATCATTTGTAAGACATTTTGACAAGCTCAAATAACTCTTTATAAAGTTAACATATTATACTTATATTTCAGCATTAAGATTTATAAGTCAAGAAACCCATTATTTTATCTGTTTGCATTCTTGCAAAGTACTAAATTATAGAGCACTCACAAAAGAGCTTAGTCACAGTTTCATCCTATCTGTGACCCAGAACATTACAACAGCTTGTGCAGCATAAAAGGGCAAAAAAGGATAAACATCCTTTGCAATTATATAACAATAAATGAACCATAGCTGATCAGCATTATGATGAGCTGTGTCCTGAGAGAATTTATTTAGTCAGTTAGTCATTGAGAAAAAGTGCACAGAATAAATCCATTGGGCATATGGGCAGCATGTGTTCAAGGACTCTCTGCAGCATTGAGATGACACATTATTATAAAATATAATGTATCATCTCTGCTATTATGATAATTCTTAGGAGAAAAAATAATTCTATGTTTTTATATACAGATATTTCCTGGGAATAAAACAACACAAAAAGGTGATGTGGAAAGCTTCTAAAGATATTTTTAACTGTGAAAAGTAGTGATTTATAATAAAACTTGATAGAGAATGGTATATAATATAAAAAGACTTTTTTGTCTTCAAGTTACCAGATGCCTTATGGTTTCTTAGTATCATTTATTTTCTTTATTTCATACTTAAAGTTCATATTGACAGTCTAAATTAGGTGTTTTCTTTTTCATACCTAAATTCCAGAATAATATCCATTACTAAATATATTAATTTATTTTTTTCAAGAATAGTTACTTAATAGTACAGCCAAGACTTCTTTGTGTATGGGTATCATCTATATTTTTCAAATATATTATCTTTTCTGAACATGTAAATATATAACTAATATAATCAACATTATTTAAATTAACCAATATATTGTTTTCAAAATAAATGGTTCCAGAAAAATTACTGAAATTTCCAAAGTTCCTTCCTCATTGACCAAGAAGAATGGAAGAAAGACTATGAATGTTCTTATATGTACTAGATTTTAGGAAAATCTAGCTTCTAAAAAAAAAAAAAAAAACGAAAAATAGCAACAAACCACAATGAAAACAAAAAAAAAAATGATTTGTGAACCCAGATGTATCTTTTGATTCTATGTCATAAAGTCATCTGTTTGATAACAGAGATCAGGCAGGCAGTGATATTACATATTAGCAAATTGTGCTATGAAGAAGCCAGCTCATACCAGCTGACTAAAGCCAGTTGCTTAACACAGCTATGAATAAATTTATTCTACATTGTTTAGGTTAAAAACAAAGATACTACTACTTTACACTCATTACTTCCTAATTCTTCTGCTAAATTTTAATATTGTGTCTGGATTCAAAGTTATTTATGTCTATTCTAGTTTTGTAGTGAAAATACTATTTAATCAGTGGTAGCACGCATCTCTTCTAACTCCAAGAGATGTGAAGTTAGTAGCTTGAAATAGGTTCACATAAAAGTATTTGCACTATGAAAATGGACAAGTTGTACAAACCAGGGTAAAATGTATGATTTTGTTAATTTGCTTTTTTTTTTTCAATTGACAAGGGCAGTTTTATTTTTGTTTCTTTCCAATTAGTGCATGTTTTATTTTTATCCTGGCTTATTGCATCAGTTAGAACTTCCAGTGTGATGTTGAAAAGGAATGGTGAGAGAAGATGTCCTTGCCTCAGTCCTGATCATAGCAGAAAAGCTTTGAGTTTCTCATGAAGTATGATGTTAGCTGTACTACAAAAAAGACACATAGACCAACATAACAGAATAGAAAATGTAGAAATAAGGCCACACACCTGCAACCATCAGATCTTTAATAAACCTGACAAAAACAAGCCATGGGGAAAGGACTCTCTGTTCAATAAATGGTGCTGGGATAACTGGATAGCCATATGCAGAACATTAAAACTGGACACTTCTTAAATAAAATATACAAAAAGGAATTAAAGACTTAAATGTAAAATGAAAAACTACAAAGCCCTGAAAAACAACGTATGCATTCTGGACGTAGAACTAAGCAAAGATTTCATGTTGAAGATGCCAAAAGCAAATGCAACAAAAGCAAAAGTTGACAAATGGGATCTAATTAAACTTAAGAGCTCTGCACAGCAAAATAAACTATTAATGCAGTAAATAGACAACCTAAAGAATGGGAAGAAATTTTCCATCTATGTATTTGACAAAGATCTAATATTCAGTATCTATAAGTAACTTAAATAAATTTACAAGAAACAAATAACCTTACTAAAAAAAAAATGGGCAAAGGACATGAACAGATACTTTTCAAAAGAAGATATACATGTCACCAAGAAACATATAAATAAAAAAGTTCAATATCACTGATTATTAGAGAAATGCAAATCAAAATCACAATGAGATACCATCTCACATCAGTCAAAATGGCTATTATTAAGAAGTCAAAAATCACTGATCCTGTCAAGGTTGTGGAGAAAAGGGAACACTTATCCACTGTTGATCAGAATATAAATTAGTTCAACCATTGTTGAAAACAATGGTGCAATAGCTCAAACAGCTAAAAAGAAAACTACCATTTGACCCAGTAAGTCAATTACTGGGTATATATACAAAGGGATATAAATTATTCTACCATAAAGACATAAGTCATTCCACTGTAAAGACACCTATATGTTCTTTCCAGGACTATTCACAATAGAAAAATAAATAAATCAACTTAAATATCCATTAATAACTGATTGAATTAAGACAATGTGATACATATACACCATGGAATACTACATAGAATGATGTATTGGTCCATTTTTAAATACTGCTATAAATAAATATCTGAGACTGAATAATTTATAAATAAAAGGTTTAATGGACTCACAGTTCCACATGACTAGGGAGGTCTGACAATCATGACAGAAGGTGAAGTAGGAGCAAAGGCACATCTTACATGGTGGCAGGCAAGACAGCATGTTCAGGGTAACTGTGCTTTATAAAACCATTAGATCTCTTAAGACCTGTTCACCATCATGAGAACCGCACAGGAAAGACCTGCTCTCATGATTCAGTTACCTACCACTAGGCCCCTCCCATGACGTGGGAATTCTGGAAGCTACAATTCAAGATGGGAATAGGGTGAGGATACAGCCAAACCATATCATTTTGCCCTGGCCCCTCCCAAATCTCATGTTCTCACATTTTAAAACCAATCATGCCTTCCCAGTAGTCCCCCAAAGTCTTAACTCATATCAGCATCAATTCAAAAGTCCATAGTCCAAAGCCTCACCTGAGACAAGGAAGTACCTTCCACCTATGAGCCTGGAAAATCAAAATCCAAGTTAGTTAGTTCCTAGATACAATGGGGGTACAGGAATTAGGTAAATATGCCTGTTTTGAATGGGAGACATTGTCCAAAACAATGGGGCTACAGGCCCCATGTCAATCCAAAATCCAGTGGCACAGTCAAGCTAATGTTCCAAAATGATCTCCTTTAGCTCCATGTCTCGCATCCAGGTAACCCTGATGTAAGAGATGGGTTCCAATGGCCTTGGGCAGCTTTGCCCCTGTTTCTTTGCAGAGTATAGCCCCACTCCTGGCTGCTTTCACAGGCTGGTGTTGAGTGTCTGTGACTTTCCCAGGTTCATGGTGCAAGCTGTCAGTGTGTATCTACCATTCTGGGGTCTGGAGGATGATGACAGCTTCTCACAGCTTCAGTAAGCAGTGCCCCAGTAGGGACTCTGTCTGGGGCCTCCTATCCTACTTTTCCCTAGCAGAGGTTCTCTCTATGAGGATGAGGTCTCTGCCCCTGCAGCCACCTCTGCCTGAACATCCAGGCATTTCAATACATCCTCTGAAATTTAGGCAGAACTTCCCAAACTTCAATTATTGACTTCTGTGCACCTGCAGGCCCAAAACCACATGTAAGCCACCAAGGCTTGGGGCTTGCACCCACTGAAGCAATGGCCTGATCTCTACATTAGCCCATTTTTGCCATGGCTGGCATGCGGGGCATCAGGTATCAAGACTGCACAAAACAGCAAGGTCTAGGGCCCAGCACAGGAAACAACTTTTTCCTCCTAGGCCTCCCAGCTTATGATGGGAGGGACTGCCATGAAGACTTCTGACATGCCCTGGAGACATTTTCCCCATTGTCTTGGTGATTAACATTTGACTCCTTGTTACTTATGCAAATTTCTGCATAAGTTTGACTTTGTCCTCAGAAAATGGGTTTTTCTTTTCTACAGCATCATCAGGCTGCAAATTTTCCAAACTATTTTTTCTGCTTACTTTTTAAACATACTTTCTAATTCCAAAGTGTATCTTTGTTAATGAATAAAAATGAATGATTTTAAGAGCCGCCAAGTCACCTGTTGAACATTTTGCTGCTTGGAAATTTTCTCCACCAGATGCCCTTAATCATCTCTCTCAAGTTCAAAGTTTCACAGATCTCTAGGGCAGGGGCAAAATGCTACCAATCTCTTTGCTAAAGCATAGCAAGAATCATCTTTATTCCAGTTCCCAGTAAGTTCCTCATCTTCATCTGAGACCACCCTAGCAAGACTTTATGGTCAAAACCATTCAACAAGCCTCCAGAAAGTTCCAAACTTTCCCACACCTTCCTGTCTTCTTCTGAGCCTTCCAAACTGTTCCAACCTCTGCCTGTCACCCAGTTCCAAAGTCACTTCCACATTTTTGGGGATGATAATAGCACTGCCCAACTCTACCTGTACCAATTTATTGTATTATTTCATTTTCATACTGCTATGAACAAATATGAGAATGAGTAATTTATAAAGAAAAAGAGCTTTAATGAACGCACAGTTCCATATGGCTGGGGAGGCCTCACCATCATGGCAGGAGGCAAAGGAGGAGCAAAGGCATGTCTTACACAGCAGCAGGCAAGAGAACATGTGCAGGGGAATGGCCCTTTATAAAACCATCAGATCTCATGAGACTTATGCACTGTCATGAGGACAGCATAGGAAAACCCACCCCCATGATTCAATTACCTCCCACCAGGTCCCTCCTATGACACATGGAGATTATGCAAGTTACAATTCAAGATTTTGATGAGGAGACAGCCAAACAGTATCAAAAGGGACCATGTCTTTTGTGAGAACATGTTTATAGCTGGAGGTCATTATCTTTAGCAAACTACATCAGGAACAGAAAACCAAATGCCACATGTTCTCACTTGTAAGTAGGAGCTAGATAATGAGAACACATGGACATAAAGAGCCCAACAACAGATACTGGATCCTACTTGAGAGTTGAGGGCTGGAAGAGGGAGAGGATCAGAAAAAAATAACTATTGGGTACTAAGTTTAGTTCATGCATGATGAAATAATCTCAACAACAAATCCCCATGCCGTAAGTTTTCCTACATAACAAACACAAAAATAATATAATACAATGAAAAAAAAGTTTTGAAATTGGGTAATATGAGTCTTCCAATATTGTTCTTTGTTTTGAAGATTATTCTTTTTTTTGAAGAGAGTTTTGATTATTTTAGGTCCTTTTGAATTTCACATACATGTTATAATCACCTTATCAATGTATATACAAAGCATGTTGGTTTTTTAATTTTAGTTTCATTTCTTTATGTTTTTGAGAACAGGTTATGAGACTGGCTAATGTGTGTATGTTTGGTAGAGATGGGGTTTCCCCATGTTGCCTAGGCTGGTTTGGAACTTCTGGCCTCCTGTGATCCACCCTCCTCAGCCTCCCAACATGCTGGCACTACAATCGTGAGCCCTTGTGCCCAGTCCTTGCTGGGATTTTGATTGAGATTTTATTGAATCTAGACTGATATGGCAGGTGTGGAGGGAATGAATTGAATGCTTTGCTGTATCTAGCATTGCCTCATTCGTTGAGGTTTTGCCAGTTTTCTAGATGTAAAATCCATTGAGGTTTTGCCAATTTTCCAGATGTAAAAAGTAATTGAAAATTTTTAGTTTGTTGTATCAATAGCTATTACATTATGATTACCACAAAACATCCATTATTGGAAAACTATTATCTTTTTCAATAAAAAGGTTACGTGTTTGACTCACGTGAATTTCTGTTATGTTACCACTATTTTATGTTACTCATTAATTTAAACAAAAAATAACCAAATTTCAGGTAAAAACTATTTTAATCAGTCAATTGCTTCTATAGATACAAAAACCTGGCAAAACGCTTTAAGAGTTTTATGCGATAATTGATTCACTATTAGAGATTTATCATAAAGAGGTTTATATAGTTTATTGTTATTTGTAAATGTGTGCTATACTTCCTTTACATCAGTAAAATTTATAATCAACTTATGTATATACACATATACTTACATTATTTTTCTGGAGAACTGGTTGTTAAACATGTATCATCAACCATTGCATAAATTTAAAAAATGAGGTAACACAGAGAAATACTACACTGAAAAACAAACAAACAAACACACAAACAAACAAAAAACAGAGAAAATGAAGAAAACGAAAGATGCAAAAATTTTCAGGAAATTCTTTTTTTTTCCATTTTTTAAAACTTTTATTTTAATATCAAGGCTGTAAGTGCAGGTTTGTTACATAGGTAAACTTGTGTCATGGGGTTTGTTGTGCAGTTTATTTCATTACCCAAATATTAGGCCTAGTACTCATTACTTACTTTTCCCAATGCTCTCCATCCTCCCACCCTCCACTGTTTCAAAGGCCCCAGTGTGGGTTGTTTTCCTATATGTGTCCACTTGTTCTCATTATTTAACTCCCACTTATAAGTGAGAACATGCAGTATTTGGTTTTCTGTCTCTGCATTAGTTTGCTAAGAATAATGGCCTACAGCTCCATCCATGTCCCTACAAAGGACATGCTCTCATTCTTTCATTATGGGTACATAGTACTCCATGGCATATATGTACCATATTTTCTTCATGCAGTCTATCTTTGATTGTGATTTAGGTGGATTCCATGTCTTTGCTACTGTGGATAGTGCTTCAGTGAACACATGTGTGCATGTGTCACTATAATAGAAGGATTTTTATTTCTTTGGGCACATACCCAGTAATGGGATTGCTGGGTCAAATGGTGATTCTGTCTTTAGGTCTTTGAGGAAACACCACACTGCCTTCCAAAGTAGCTGAACTAATTTACACTCCCACCAACAGTAGATAAGCATTCCTTTTTCTCCACAAGTTGCCAGCATCTATTACTTTTTGACTTTTTAATACAAGTCATTTTGACTGATGTGAGATGGTATCTCACTGTGGTTTTGATTTGCATTTCTCTAATGATCAGTGATATTAAGCTTTTTTTCATATGATTGTTGACCACATGTATGCCTTCTTTTGAAAAGTATCTGTTTACATCCAACCAAATCCAAATGCCTGTCAATGATTGACTGGATAAAGAAAATGTGGTACATATACACCATGGAATACTATGCAGCCATAAAAAGGAATGAGATAATATCTTTTGCAGGGTCATGGATGTAGCTGGAAGCCATCATCCTCAGCAAACTAACACAGAAACAGAAAATCAAGCACCACATGTTCTCACTCATAAGTGTGAGGTGAATATTGGGAACACATGGACACAGAGAGGAGAACAACACACACCGGGGGTAGTGGGACAAGGGGAGGGAACTTAGAGGACAGGTCAATAGTTGCAGCAAACCACCATGGAACATGTACACCTACTTAGCAAACCTGCACTTTCTGCACATGTATCCCATTTTTTTTAGAAGAAATAAAGAAAAACAAAAATTAAAAAAAGAAAATAACAATAAGCCTTTCAGACGACCACTGAGTTATTTCTAAATAGTTAAAATATAAATAAATAAATAAATAAATAAATAAATAAATAAATAAATAAGGAAAAAAGTGTCTGTTTATGTCCTTTGCCCACTTTTTTTATGGGGTTGTCTTTATTTATTTATTTTGATAAATTTGTTTAAATTTCTTATAGATGATGGATATTAGACCTTTGTCAGACGCATAGTTGGCAACACTTTTCTCCTATTCTTTAAGTTGTCTGTTTACTCCATTCATAGTTTCTTTTGCTGTGCAGAATCTCTTTACCTCAATTAGATCCTATTTGACAATTTTGCTTTTGTTACAATTGCCTTTGGTGTCTTCGCCCTGAATTCTTTTCCTGTACTGATGTTCTGAATGCTATTGCCTAGGTTGTCCTCTAGAGTTTATATAGTTTTGGGTTTTACATTTAAGATTATAATCCATCTTGAGTTAATTTTTGTATATGATTTAAGAAAGGGGTCCAGTTTTAACCTTCTGCATGTATCTAGCCAGCTATCTCAGCACGATTTACTGAGTAGGGAATCCTTTTCCCATTGTTTGATTTTGTCAGGTTTGTCAAAGATCAGCTGGTTGTATATGTGTGGTTTTATTTCTGGATTCTCTATTCTGTTCTACTGGTCTATGTGTCTGTTTTGTGCTAGTACTGTGCTGTTTTGGTTACTGTAGCTCTGTAGTATACTTTGAAGTTGGGTAGAGTGATGTCTCTTTGTTCTTTTTGTTTAGGATTCCCTTGGCTATTCAGTCTCTTTTTTTTTTTTTTAATTTCATATGAATTTTAAAACAGTTTTCTGTAGTTTAGTGAAGAATGTGTAAACTTACATGGAAATTAAAATGGCATGCTTCTGAATAGTACATGGGTCAGAGAATTCTCAAGAGAAATTGAAATGTTTTGAACTAAGTGAAAATAAAAATACAACTTATTTCAGTGTCTGGGATGCAGTGAAAGAAGTGATTAGAGAGAAATTTACAGCAATAACCTAAGTTTCCACCTTAGGAAACTAGAGAAAAAAGCTATTTAAGCCTAAAATGAAGAAAATAAATAAAAATTAGAGCAGAAATTAAATTAAAACCAAGAAATTAAATATGTTCTTTTGAAATGATCAATTATTTTAATTAACATCTATCCAATTGAATTTTTTTAACCTATATTCTAGTTCTGTAGGTTTTTCTTCCTTTATATTTCTCGTATGTTCATGCCTATTGTTCATCTTTTTATACTAGATTTTCACTTATGTGTAGTTGCTTTAATTTTTTTGTCTTTTTCAACATTTGGGTCATTACTGACTCTGGTTTTATCAACTCTATTTTTGATACTGTATGGTTCTTTCCTGCTTTTTAAATTTGTCTTGTACTTTTACTTAATATAACACATCATATTTAGAATACCAGAGACTGAAGTAAATTATATTTACCCCTAGAAATGCACCTGCTCAATTTGTTGCTGTTTTTTGTTTGTTTTGCTGTTAACATGAATGTTTGATTCTTTTTCATCAGGAGTTGAGCTGGGTTTCCGTCTTGTTGCTATGGTTACATATAGTGCATAACAGCTTGCATTTTCCTATGCAGTATCTTTACATCAGGTAGTGGCTGAGGCACCAGAGGGTTTTTTTCTCAATGTTCTTGATTCATTCTTCGTTACTGGCATTAACCCTCTGATCCTGACAAAGAGATATTCTCTCTCCACACTCAGCCCTTCCCTAGTGTTCTTCTGTTATTGCTTTTGATTAATTTTATCTAAGATGTTGGAGGATCAATAATTGTTTTGTATTCTCCTGCTTCAATATTAGGCTTAAGTGGGCCATGTTTGCTTGGTTCTCTAAGGCGTGTCCTTTTAAGTATCTTTTCTGTTATCCCCTAACAGAAAAAGATGCTAAGCATCTCAACAACTTAGTTAGGGGATAGAGTTCTCTTAGTCTCATTTAGTGGTAGACCTTTTCTGATAGTATCTAGAAAATTAGGTTGGTGCAAAAGTAATTGCAGTTTAGAATGTTGGATTTAGAATATTGTTTTCCCTTTCCTATACAGCAGAAATGTTATTATCATTTCCTTTACTCCCAGAGAGATTTTGACCTGTCTCATGGATGGAGAGTTTTTCTGTTTCTCCTCCAGTAGCTTACAGTTTTTGTTTATCATCTCCCTGATGCTGAACATTCTCATGAAAAGCTGGGAATGAGTGCAAATTCCATTTATGTCTGCAACTCTCAGAGTTTCTATATATACATGCTAGCTATACTCACCTTTTAGCAATTTGTTATATAAAATTTAGCCAAATTCTTAGAGTTTATTACCTACTTGCGTGGTGTCCATGTCCCTTCCTTCTCTTCACTGACACAGGGTGTGCCAGTGATTACATCCTCTCTTCTCTTAACACGCATTATTTTAGATATCAAGCTGCTTGTTTGTGTAGCAACCTGAGCTCTCTCTGATAGATTCAAGAAAAGTTATGATTTATGAAAAAGAGTTATGAATGTCACTTAGCAAAATAAAGGTTCTGGAGTTAACCAGGCCTTATCCTTCTTAGATACCAGTTTGATATCCCTTGGTAATATTCATTTTATTCATATATCTATATAAAATGAAATTACTCACCAAATTCTAAAAAATATCTTTCTAATTAATGTTCTACTTTTAGTTTATCTTTCCTAGTAATGTTTTAGTGAATCTTTAAATTGAAGTCTAGTTTACCAGCCCCATATTAAACTTTATAATTCCTGCTAACTCAAAACTAATAATCATTTTGATAATGACACAAAATTCTACTTTGGAAAATTTTAATATTTTAATATTGTTAATAATCTCAGACTAGAAAATACAGGAATCATTGAATAAAGCATACTTTAAAAAATTTTACATCTATAAATCTTAAAGGGAATAAACTGTGGCTTGAAAAAGTGGAATGCTTATGGTCTTACGGAAGTTTCAGAAAATGTATTATATAATGAGTTACTTTTCTTCCAAAAAATATGGCACACTTTCCCTACATGTGAATGTACATAAACCATCCTATGGGAATGGGTAATGTTTTATTTTGTTTTATTAATTTAGCCCCAAATACATATAATCTGTTAGATTTTATGTCAGTACAACTGCTTTCTTCAAATTCTGTTACTGAAGACAGATTTTTAATCCTATGTATGCACCTGGAAGAGAAAGTTCAAGAAAACAATGTACTCAGAAAACAGAAATTCCCCACATGGCCCAGGACAGCATGACCTAAACCATTTCCAACTTTATGTTTTCTTTTCCTGGGATTGTGTTCCATTCCACTGAGACTTTCTGGTGTTTGGGGGTGTATAAATTTAAGGGGTACCGGGGCAATTTTTTTACATGAATATATTGTGTAGCGGTGGAATCTTGGATTTTTGTACGTCTGTCACCTGAATGCTGTACATTGTACCCACTAAGTAATTTACCACCACCCATCACTCTTCTGCCCCCTACCTTTTGGAGTCTCCAGGATCTGTCATTCCATGTTCTATGTCCATGTGCATACCTTAGCTTTACCTTCCACTTGTAAATGAGAACATTCAGTATTTGACTTCCTGAGTTGTTTCACTTAAGATAATGACCTCCAGTTCCTGTTGCTGCAAAAGAAATGAGTTCATCCTTTTATGTGGCTGAATAATATTTCAATATGTACCATATTTTCTTTATCCAATTATCTATTGATGTACACTTAAGGCTGATTTCATATTTTTGCTGTTGTAAATAGTTCTGTGATAAACATATAAAAGTAGATATCTTGTTGATATAATTATTTATTTTGCTTTGGTTAGATACCCAGTAATGGTACTGCTGGATCGAATGGTAGTTCTATGTTTCATTCTTGGAGAAAGCTCCATACTATTTTTCACAGAGACTGTACTAATTTACACTCCCACCAACAATGTGTAAGTGTTCTCTTTTCTTTGCATCTTTGCCAACATTTGTTGTTTTTGACTTTTTAGTAATAGCCATTCTGACTAATGTAAGATGACATTCATGATGTTGAATACGTTTTTTCATATACTTGTTGGCCATTTCTATGTTGTCTTTTGAAAAGTATCTATTCATGTGCTTTGCCCATCTTTTTTATTGAGGCTATTTGCTTGTTTTTGTTGCTGAGTTCTTTGAGTTCCTTAATCAGAATTAGCACATTGGACTTCTTCTGGTTTTCCATCAGGACAGTGCTCCAGTCCTCTTATGCTCCAGGCGTTTGTTGAAAAAGATGAAAATAATATAAAGAACAGCATTTAATCAGGAGATAATACTGTAAATGTTTATATGTCTCCCTTTTCTTCATGGTCATGGCCCAAATATGTTTTATTTTCAGGGTAGAGGAAGAGTAGGTAATCTTGAGCTTTTGCTAGGAGTTAAATCTAACATATAAACCTACAGAAAAAAAATGAAGCAGGAAAAGATATTTTAATACAATGGGATAGAATGATGGGGAATTGCATTTCTACTTCTATGAAGCCAAAACTGAGAGTCCTTATATAAAATCAATGTAAATGCTGTTCTAAAATGATATGGGGGAAAACATAAATGGGATACTCATTGTAAAATAATTTTACCTTTAATGTATTCCAAGGATTTCTTCAAAATCTGATTTTGAAATAGTTTTTACTATCATTTTAAAATTAACTATTTACCCAAGGGCAGATTTTTTTAAAGTAGGCTTTTTTTCCCCAAAGGAATGCTCAGAATACTAGTTATGGCAAAAACACAGTAAACATAATCTTTTCATGGTGAATTCATTCCAGATGACATCTCAGGTTACACCAAATCAACATAGGATAGAAAAGCACAAACACATACACACACACACACAAGATTGTTGGATCTTTAAAATAAAAATCTAACCCAAAGAATGCTATTTAACTTTTCCATTTAGAAGAAAAGTGCATCTTGCTGCCAGTACTCATTTAATTTTACATAAACATACTATTTGAGGCTGAAGCAAAACTGACTGATTTTCAATGTAAATATATATATATATATTATATATATAAACTGTTATTGGAGTTATCTGTGAGCAGACCATCAGAATTGTCTAAAGCATCAGAATCATCTATTCTGGAAAAATCAGATACATCAAATAAATCTTTGGCCAATGACTGCTCCAGAAGGATATTAACATCACACGTAAAATGCCACATTTTCTAGGATTTGACATTTTCAGTGACCAAAAATTACTGTATTTTGTAAATGGAAATACTACTACTAAAAGCAGAATGCTATAAATAGAATGATGTCTTTTGTTTCCAAAGTCAATATACTAGAGTGATGCAAAAAAATAAGTAAATAAAATCCAGATATTTCATGGCAAAGTTATCTCAGGATAAATGCTGCAGCTGCAACTGCCACCAGCGAGTATTCTTGAGGCAAATGGGAAAAGGGTTAAACCTTGTATTTTTGTAAGCATTTTTTTAAGGATTGGAGCAAAGTACACTATGATAGGCAGAATTATGCCACTTCTTCCCCAGAGCTGTTCATGCCTTATTCACCTAAACCTGTGAATACATCGCATCATAGGGGAAAAAAAAAAAAAAAAAAAAAAAGCTTCCCAGATAACAGGAATCTTATAATGGGAGATTGGCCTGGATAATCCAGGTAAGCCCAATCTAAGTACATCAGCCCTTAAAACAGAGAACTTTCTCCTACCTGTAGCAGAAGAGATTCAGCAGTGAGGAAAGCCAGAATCAAGTCATGATGACTCAATGCAATATTGCTGATTTGAAGACAAAGCGGACAATGTGGAGATACTTACCTGATAGCCAAAAAACAAACAAACAAAAACTGGGTTTTCAACCCTATAACTCAGGGTTCCCTAACCCCCAGGCCACAGACCATTACCAGTCCATGACCAGTTAGGAACCGAGTGACTGAGAAGGAAGTGAGAGGAGGGCAAGCCAATGTCACCGCCTGAGCTCCACCTCCTGTCAGATCAGCAGCAGCATTAAATTCTCATAGGAGCGAGAACCCTATAGTGAACTGTGCATACAAAGGATCTAGGTTGCACACTCCTTATGTGAATCTAATGACTGATTATCGTCACTGTCTCCCATCACTCCAACATGGGACCATCTGGTTGCAGGACCACAAGCTCAGGGCACCCACTGATTCCACATTATGATGAGTTTTATAATTATTTCATTGTATATTACAATGTAACAATAATAGAAATGAAGTGCACAATAAATGTAGTGCGTTTGAATCACGCTGAAACCATCTCCTTGCCCCCAGTCCATGGAAACATTGTCTTCCAAAAAACCAGTCTCTGGTGCCAAAATGTCAGGGACTGCTGGAAGGCACCGAATTCTGCCAAGAGCCTGAATGAGCCTAGAAACAGATTCTCCCTGAAAGCTTCAAGGTAATAGCACAGGAGCATAACCTATATTGATTTTGGTCTTCAGAAACCAAGAGCAAATGAGCCAGTCCAGCCCAAATAAACTTCTCACCTTTAGAACCATGAGATAGTAAATTTGTGTTGCCTTAATGGGCTGCATGTGTGGGAATCTGTTACAGCAGCAAAGAGAAAGCTAATACATTCACTTTAATAATCGCAAATTACAGAGTGAAATATAATTCTACAGACAGCAAAACAATATTTGTTGAAAAGCTCAATGATGCAATTTTGATGTTTTGTTTTAGAACAGCAAATATACCTCTGTATAACATATGAGTGTATGTGTGTGTGTGTGTATATATGTATATAATGTGTGTGTGTGTAAATATTTGAATATAATAGATAGACTTGGGTTAAATCCCTGTCTTTATATGATATTACTCTGCTTATTTCAAATCGCTTTGCAGAAATTGGGAAGCAGTGGTTTCATGTTCTATGTGAGGTAACATTTATTCACATGAGAACTGCATGTGTTTATATGCTTATACCAATACAAAAATTTAACCAAAGTCAGAAAGAATCGAGCTTTTAATATATTTAAAGTGGGATAAATCAAATATTTTCTGTAAAATTTAAAATATGAACTTTTTTTACATTGATATGATTTATAATGATTTATTTTTTACTTAAGATGATCTTCATATTTAATTTGAAGTAATATATTCAAATTAAAGCTTTTGAATTGAAACACATGACACATACCTTTAGAGAAGAATGGCTTTTAGTTTTTCTCTTATTTAGCTTTTAGTTTTTCTCTTATTTAAAGTAGTGGAAAGCTGAGAAACACAGGGGAAATTTCTTTTATTTAGAGGCAGTTTTGACTAAATTAAGCAAGTGAAAGTGGTTACCTAGGCCCTTGTTTATTCTGCCTCTATTTCAAAGTTGTAAGGAGATAAAAATGTTGAGGTAAAGTAAATAATCCAAAACGACTTTTGTTTCTTTTATTTATTTATTTTTTAGTATTCTTTGGTCTATTTGAATATTGTAAGCTGACTGTTTTACTTAATTATGCAGAGGATGATTAGATACATTAGGAAATGTATGAAAATGAATTAAGTTACAAGATTATATTTTAAATTTGTAAAACCAATTTCTATGTAAATAAGAACATATGATGTTAGGATAGGGAATGTGATAAATTTAAGGATCAGAAAAGGAGAAGTTTAAAAATGATTTTGAGTTTAGGGTGGATTTTCTGTATCTCTCAGTGTCATGTTAGATGTTAGGCCAACCTAAAACTCTTTCCCAGATACATACCTCAGGGAAAGCTAGAAGTAAAACTGCCCCCAAATTAAAAGAGGCATAAGACCTTAAGAGAAACAAAAATGAAACACAACAAATAAAAAATGCTTCAAAATAAAAAAAAGCTTATGTTTGTATACAACATATTTGTATACATATAAATCAGTATGCACTATCATGTTATTATTATTCTTAACATTAGCTATAATACCATGAAGATACAAGGGAGCAAGGAAGAATTCTAAAAAATAATCTGTGTAGCACAGTGACTCACACCTTCACTCCCAGCTACTCAGGAGGTTGAAGCTGGGGGATTCCTCGAGCCCAGGAGTTCATACCTGCAGTGAACTATGATCCTGCTACTGCCCTCCAGCCTGGGCAGCAAAGTGAGACTCCCTCTTTTAAAAAATAAGAAATCCATGTAAATGCATTGTGTTGAAGAAATACTTCTTTCCTAGTATGACACAAAATTGTAGAGCACAATGTAGAATATTTGGGCGTAAAGAGAACATTTAACTGACTTTGCTTGAATTTTTATATTTTGAAAATTCTTACACCCTTGCTCAGAAGAAGATGATTATTCATTAGTTTTGCCTGTCATGCTTTCATAGTTTCACTGACTTGAATTTATCGTTAGGGTGTTTGGGTTCCTTTCAACAATTTATTCTCACCAATAAACCATTTAATTTTTCTTGTAAATTGATTTAAATAAACTTAATTATGCAAAAATGAGGCTATATTTTGTAGTGATTGGTTGCATTAGCTGTCAAAAATATGATGTAGAGGCCGGGTGGGGTGGCTCACACCTGTAATCCCAGCACTTTGGGAGGCCGAGGCTGGCGGATCATGAGGTCAGGAGATCGAGACCATCCTGGCTAACAGGGTGAAACCCCGTCTCCACTAAAAATACAAAAAATTAGCTGGGCGTGGTGGCGGGTGCCTGCGGGCCCAACTACTCAGGAGGCTGAGGCAGGATAATGGTGTGAACCTGGGAGGCAGAGCTTGTAGCGAGCCGAGATCACACCACTGCACTCCAGCCTAGGCAACAGAGACAGACTCCATCTCAAAATATATATATATATATATATGACGTGGAAAATTTTAGCTACTCTACTCCACAACCTCAATACCAGATTATATGAAACTAAGTCTGATGCCAAATTCTGCACCTCATAGAGATATTTATTATATATAACTTGACAGTCACAAAACATTTCATAAGATATATTCCGTAAACTTAGTGAAACCCCACTTGTTGTTGTAGGTGGTTTCGCCACATGCTTTATAAATAGAACTCAAACCCCAGACCCAGCAGCATTCCCCAAGCAAGACTTTGCGTAGGAATGCCTGAAAATACTTCGGTGAATGGATCTTGATTAGAAGATGAATGACTCAGAAGACTGGAAAGTATACATTTGTTATACACTATACCCAGAATAGAATTCATGTCCTTATATACTCTGCACAAATCTATGATGCTGATGCCCATACCATATCCAAATAACCAAACATGCATAAACAAGTTACTAGGGGTTTGGTCAAGGAGCTAGCATGAATATACAAATAACCTACATCTGCTCCCCAATTGTACATAAAACAAGCACACTCTATCTAAACACTCATCAGTGGACAAATAACAACAACAACAACAACAACAAAGACTTTGTGTAATTGGCAGCCTGCATTCAGCAATCTCCCTGATTAATGGGAGGACAGAAGAGCCATCTGGAACACCATCCTGAAAGTGAAAAGTTACCAGACTTTCTGAAGTCTTAGATCCTGTTCACAGGTGAGGAGGATATCTGAGTTACTTTAACTCTAAAACCTTTAGTTTCACTTTTTGGTTTACTTTTAGATTCATAAAAAGAACACACTTCAATCTTTGATCATACGTATTAGCAAGTTAGTTGTGTGTGCGTGTTTTGTTGGTTGTTGATAAATTTTAAGAGTGATCTACACAGAACTCTTTATGAAATTATGCAAATTCATCAGTTTTGTCCTGTGATTTTTTTCTAACATGTTGTCAGGTTAATGACCATACCAAAGGTCATGTTGAGGTCCTGAGGGAGTGGGTAGATGAGCAGAAAGAATACTCGGGCGGGGCGTAGGCAGATGAAAGATGATTTTATTCAGCAGCAGCTGTCATCAATAGCTTTCTCTCACACTGTCTACCCTGTCTCAGCTGCTTAGTCAGGTGGTCCCCACACACAGCTGCATGGCCAGCTCTCCCCTGCCTTCAGGGTCAGCAGCTTAACTCTTTCTCTCCCTGGGCACGATCAAGCTGAGCTGTGTCCTGGCTCCCCTCTGTCTGTCTGCAAAGACAGGCAGCTCTGACTCTCTCTTTCTCTGGGTACCAGTACTCCTGTATAGTGTCAACAGGACAATTATACCTTTTACAGACAATAGTGGTTTAGAGCCAAGTGATGCTGTTCCCTATGTTATGGCTATGGTGGTGAGCTTCTCTATGTTAGGTCTACATGGTTATGTTGACAAGTGGAGTTATACGCTTGTACTCTAGACTCACTGAGTCACACAGGATGTAAACATCCTACCTTGGCCTATCCTTGACCAAAGCACAGCCACGTTTTTTCACGTTAGTTGACTACACATAAAATTAAAATTGAAAGTACCTATCACTTGCAAAATATAACACAGATTTTACTGAACTAATATTGAAGTGTTGATTTTCAAGAAGTTCAAAATTATAGTCACTGCAAGTAATTTTCTCTTTTTTCTATTTTGTGCATTATCTCTCTATCATTGTTTCAATTTTAGCTTCCCAGAAATTTAGAAATTTTTAAAGGTACAATTTGGAATTACAAAAAAAAAAATTCTAGCTCAAAAATAGAAAGATATATATATATATATATATACACACACACACACTTTAAAGTTTAATTAAATTGATTTTTAAATATTTCCCACATTGTATTTTATATATTTAAATGCATTTTATTATTTATTTAAAACATTGTAATTACCTTGCCATATTATTTTTATACAACAGGAAATTAATATAAATGTGCCTAATACAGTCATTATAGTTAGATCTAAAAATAAGAGATTGGATAGTGTTAGCACTAAAATCTGTCAAGGCCACACAACAGATATTAGAAGAAATGATATCTGTCAGTCAAAAGCAAATAACAGTAAACGTCCCACCAAATAATTATTTTAGGTAAATTTCTAGAAAACATCTCTTCAAGAGACACATGTACATACTATAGGCACAGAAGCTAAGTTTTATTTGTGATAAAAACTCTCATTTCTACTTATTTTTCAATTTAAATAAGCAGAAATCAGAGACGTAACAAATTTGTGGGCACCACACAATACAATTTTCCATATGTCTTAATCAATAGGATTAAGACAGCATTTTTCACTATAAAACAATAATACAAATTACAAAATAAGTCTAAATAGTGCCTAGTAATATGCATGAATACCTTGCATGCTCAGTTTCAGTTAAAAAAAAAAAAAAGACTATTTCTACCTCAGGAATTATCTTAGTTTCTAATTTAAAGTTGCTAAATACTTATTAAATTAATTTATATTTCTCCCAGGTTTTGTGGTTTATGAGGTTATGGAAGTGCTCTTAGACAGAAACAAATTATTTAAAAGAAGGCTCTTTTTTATGATGAGATACATTTGTGGTTGAAAATCATCTGACAATAATGTTATAGTCTATTATTTGTAAAGTAATAGTTTATTTTTACTTTGACCAAATTTTAAACTCAAGTATCATTATTTCAAAAAGTCTCAACTCATTTTTATAACTTTTCATCATTATCTCAAAGCTAGTAACACCACTTTGCTGGCTTACTTTCCGTAAGTTTAATTGGTTCGCCCTTATAACCAAGGTGACTCTGATCTGGAAGGTTGGCAGTTGCATCCGCAGTATTATGACCGTAAATAGATCATAGAAGTAAATACTACATTGAGTCGTTCAGAGTGCAGGAGAATCATAACCTTCTAAAATAAAAGCAATTTAAAAAGTAGAACCAATTTTGCAAGACTATTTTAGTAGCCAGCACATTTTTTTGTTTGTTTTGTTACTTCTATATTCAAGTAAAACATACAAGTAAGACAGGCCTCTCCTGTTTTCAGATTACGTGTGTGTGTGAATGTGTATGTATGTGTGTATACATGTATGTGTGTGAGTTAAATTAACTATACATTCAGTTAAAAGTTAAAATATTTTATGGCTAAACTTTGGTTTCACTGACTTCACAGTGGCTTGTAATTGCAGTCCATGTCACAGTTTAGTCAGGCACAAACAGTTTTCAAAACCCATAAAATGAATCATAAATGTAAAAGGTGATTTTATTTCAAAGTTTCAAAGTCTATTCATGTTGGAAAATGTATAGCCAAAGGCACCTATGGTAGGCAGATAATGAGATAAGGGCTTCTCAAAGATGCCTATATCCTAATCCTCAGAACCTATAAATATGTTAGGTTACAAATAAATTTAGACTGCGTATGTGATTAAGTTTGCTAATCAACTGACTTCAAATTAGAAAGATCACTCTGAAATATTTAGGTGTGCCCAGTGTAATCCCAGACTCCTAAAAAATGGAAGAGGTTGGAATGATGTGATATAAAAGGACTCGTCCCATCATTGTTTGCTTTAATGATTAAAGAAAGAGTAAAGAACCAAGGAATACAGGCAGCATTTAGAAGCTGTAAAAGATAAAGAAACAGACTGACCTCCGGAGGTTTCAGAAAGCATAGCCCTTCCTATACCAGTTAGCTCGTTTATTCAACTGAGTACCTCAGCCCCTTCAATCAAGGCAGGAACTATTCTGACAAGATATTGGGACTGAGAATCAGAATTTATTATAGCATTTATGTATTATTGCTTATTGCTTTTTTAAAACAGCCAAGCACAAAATTGTTTTTGTAAAGTAAGTTAAATTTGCATATCTATATGTTGCATCATGAGCATCTGCTAGAAATGTGTAAAAGAGAAATAAGTGGGCAAGTGAGGGTTTTACTGTGATCACCCAGAAGTGAGTTGTAGACTTCATATCTGTTTTCTCTTGTCCTGTATCCCACCACTGAAAACTGAAAATAATACATTTTTTATTTATTTTTGCAATAAAATGGCACACACTTTCATATTTTCACAAGATGATCATTATGGATTTAAAAAAATCCATCATACACTATTCATTAAACCATCATACTGTATCTTTATCATGAACGCACCAAAAAGATTCATAATCAACGAGTTGTAATTATTTGCCAGCATTACTTTACCCTTACACAATATTTATCTTCTAAATAATTCTAACTTATAAATATTGGAGTTGTTCTTATGTAATTGGTTGGTAAAACCTCCAAGTTTATTGTATTCCATGAGAGACACTGTATGGCAATTAATTGAAAACCTTACTTTGTGCCTTTTGACATTCTGACTCTTAAAGCACCCAATATTAATACACTATTACTATAATCGATGCATAGTTTTAAAATATTAATTATACAAATTAATTATACTTAGATTTTCAAAGGCAAAAAATTGTCAAGTTAATAAGAACAATTGTAGATTCCTAATAATTAGTGTTACATTAATGCATAAGGTGATATGACAATTATAGTGGTGTTATTATAAACTAAAATTTGTAGTATTAATATTGCAGTCTTTACATAGGTGACAAGGAAACAACTATGATTCATTTTAATAAGGTGCTTGTTAAATACAGCATGGTGTTTCTATGTTGAACTATGGCATAAGCTTAAGATAGAAGACAGAACAATTTGCAGATTTATCTGGTTACTTATACTTGGTCTATCCCTTTATGAAAAATATATAGAATACATTACAATTCAACTAAGTTATCTCTAAAATTGGAGAAGAGGATTTGTTTATGTATGACGGTCTTACCGACCAGTGTTCTAGGGATTAAAGATGGCCAGTGTGACTGATATCAAATGATACTGTTTATATAATATAAGTCATGCTGGAATTAATGAAATATTCATAGATAACTTGTTAATAGTGCAGAGTCTATCTGGACACAATGTTTATTCAGGTGATAAGGAAATTGATCTTATCAACATAAGAGTTGTAAGGTATTCAAAGAGTTGTACTCATTAGAGCACAGATCTATTCATCTGATCAGCTTAAAGAATTCTGTTCATATTTTATTTCAAGAGTGATGCATGAACAAAGCTGATCCGTTTTATTATCTTAGAATTCCATTTATAGATATCTGATCATAGCTTACATATTATCTGTAAATGGAATTGGGAGAAGATATAAAATGTGGGCAATAAAGTATTATCAACTTTTTCTCACTGAGTTTGTCTTTTGCCTAACATCTGCTTTGGAATTGATTAGCACCTGAAACCACAAAGCAATGCCTTTCACTGGCCCAAGTGCAACCATATCATACATAAGAGGAAAAGAAATTACAGAATGATTCATCATCAAGCAATTCTAAGAGTAAGGCTCCTGTAGTGATATCACACAAGAGGGAATCACCCCGTAGGAAAAATCTTACCAGTCATTTTTGAAGTTGATTAGTGACACATAAAACTGTCTCTCTGAAGCATTTTTGGAAGGATCCAATCAGCCCTGTGAGATCACCTGTTTCTTGGTTGCCATAAGAGTAATAGCTTGCAGTTGTGGGCAACAGTTGACTCAATTACTGCACACAGATCTCACTGCCTTTGAGGCTGAATTAATGATTCAAAGCACCTTCTCAACATGCTTATGGAACTAATTGTCTCTAAGAAAAGGTTTTCAGCTGTGAGTCTAACATAACTATCAACATACTATAATAACATTTATATTGTATGACTCTCCTCTTTTATTTAGAACTAGATGGTCATCAAACAATTCATTCTGTATTCTGTGTTAGAGATTACCATGTACTTACTAAAACTTGTTTATTTTCAACCTGGGCATTTTATTCCAATCAATTTCTCAGGTTCCCTTGTAGTTCAGTGTGGCCATGTAACTGGGTTTTCATCAACTGAATTGAAGCAGAAGCTCTTCCCTCCTTCACATCTGGCCCATTAAAATGTACAGTTTGTGCCTTTCAGTCTTTTTCTCTATATGTATCAGTAAAATGGAGAGGATCTATCAGAAGACCATAGGGTGTTAGCAAATGGCAGAACAACAAAAATAAGCACATCCACTGAGCAGATGCCTAGCCAAAGAAACTGCTGATACCTCTTTCTTAAATGCTGTTGAGCAGAAGGTCTTAGTGCAACACATTGAAGGTTGTGGACCAGCAAGATTAAAGAAGTTTTAGCCACTTAATCACTGCTTAGAAAAAGCCACCCTACCAATAACTCTTCCACTGAACTGTTATGATACGCAAATATGACTTTTGAAGGGTTAAGTCATTAAGATTTTAACATTTATCTGTAAAAATTTGTGTAATTAATACAGAAATTGATGCTAATATTGAGGTGCTTTCTTGGCAGATTAGTACCATTGGTTTAGTATACTGGAGGAAGCAGGCAACAGAACAAATATTTCTGGATGCAAGGATAGAGATTTTTCTTATACCTTATCAAAGGTTGGCAAAACTATGTCCTGTAATGATTTTCAAGGCAAACAATGTGTTTACTGAGGCTGTATCACTAGCAGAAATTGTTGAAAGTAATCTGAAATGTTTTAGCTACTATTGAACACTTAATCTATCATTATAATTAAACCAACTTAGGAAAGATGATTATGTTTTTCAAGTGGAGAGCAAGGAATAGAGATATTTTAAAGTCAAAGGCATTTTAGCTTTAAAAGTCTGACTGCCCTTAAATCCAAAAAGTGAAATAATCAAATGACTATAACAACAACACTTTAAAAAGACTTTGGGAAATAAAAGCTTTGTGAAACTTCTTAGAGTTAGATAAAGCAAATCAACTTTGTATCCAACTTCAGATTAAGAAAGCTCCCTTTCAGATAGTTTCAAAAAATGTCATTAAATTGATGAAAATGACATGAGAGAGAAGAAACAAAGATATATAATATACCTGGCATTTCTGGTCAGATAACGACATCTGTATGTGGTTGCTTGGTGCACAGAACTTGTGCATCAAGGAATTATATAGGTAAGCAATCTAAAATCCTAGCTCTCTGCTCAGAAAGTTGAGAATTGATAAAAACCTTCATAACAGTAATTATCTAACAGAAAACAGCATAAAGTCTAAATAGGGCTCAAAGGAAAGCATATTCCCCAACTTCCACTTTAGGTGAAGCCATGGAGAATAATATATAGGGAAGAACAGACTTGAGTATGGGGGTAAGGAACATCAAAGAAAGGATCCGAGATTTCCCTCAGAGAGAAGATTGAAGAAACTTGCATCAACTTCTTTAAAACATACAACTTCTCAAATTTAAAATTGCTTTGGCCTGGAGACAGCGGTATGATGACTTTTCTCTCCATGTCCAAGTAAAAGTGTTTATTGTGTGTTATTTTGTCTTTGATTAGCCATCCTTGCCATTGTCTTCCTGGTAATTTAGCAGAGTCCATTGTGAGTAAATAACATATAATTTTGTTTACAGGCCTTGAACAAGAAACTGGAGCAAGACTGTCCACCTACTGGAGATTCTGAGTTTGTGTTGAATGCAAAATCTAATGAAATCTTAAGTCCAAAGACATAAGGGATATTTCTTCAATTATCAGTGTAACAAATTTTATTTATTTTAAAAATTAGTTAAGTTGACAACTCTTGTTTTTGATGTGAGGGAGCAGCTGGGCCCACAGCACCTCTAGATCTTTCTGATCAGTCCTTTCAGAGCCAGGTATCAGCTGGAGGCCAATTTCTCTTTCAAGTAACCAGCATCTTGAAAGTTGTAGTTTTGGTGATGGTTTGAAAAGAACGTGGATTCTACCTTGTTCTCACTTGTTTCAGTTTCCCATTGCTCTCCCCAACTTAATACTCATCTTTACTTCTCAATTACTGATTGGCTGACTTCAGGACAGCAAAAGACACAGAAGAAATGACCTGCTTTTTAATAGTTAAAATAATAATTTAAGTCAAATTCTTATAATAAATGTCATAATCAATATTATTCCTTGTAATGCATTCTTTTGAGTACTAAATGATATATAAACAGGAATATGGTAGAACATGCCAAGTGTTTAAATATACTTTTCCTATTTAGCACACATCTACAGTATATATGTCATGACCCCCTTTGCAGCTGGAGTAATTAAGCATTTGAGCCAATGAAATATATGGGGAAATCATGTATGCTAGGTACAAACACTCTCCATGTCTTCCTACAGTGGGCTTAACAGAAATAGCTTGTACAAGGTGGAACCAGAAGTATGAAGAGCCTGAGCCCTTGAGTAATCACACTGAGAAACAGTATGACCAGGAACACCCCACTGAAATTTGACCTCCACCTGAAATATTTTTATGTTAAACCTTTGAGATTTCAAGTATCTATTAAAGCAGTTATCATTTACTTAATTCGTGGCATATCTACAGTATCTCCCTGTCTTATCTTTAGTAACTAATGTTAGAGTTATGTTGGGCAAAAGCAATTGGCATACAGGGGTTAACCTACACTCAAATAAAGTAATTACCCTCAGCTTCAAAATATCTGATCTTTTAATATTCCCATCAAATCTAGTGCTGCTCATTTCCACTGTTTCAAATTTTATTATTTTTACTAATATTTCATATTATTCTTGGTTTAAATGGTCAACACACTGTCTTTTGTCTGTAATCACATTTTATGAGAAAGTATGATAAATATATCCTCCAAATTCTCATAAAAATTACTGAGAAAGTGAGGAAAATTCAAGACCAAACCTGGCAACCTCTTTTTTTCTGCTCAGAATCAGAATACATCTTTACACTGAGATCTGAGATTGAGTGGATCTGACACTTTTTGGATGAAAATTTTAAATTAATTGTTAAGTAGTCAAAAACACTTATTTCCAGTTGGACTTTATAATCTTACCTCTACATATGTAAAATAATATATCAAAACCTTATTTAAAAAAAAAATTGTTGAATTTGACTTTTCTTACCAGTTGCCAGTACTTGAGGTGACACATTCTCATGATACTTATAAATTATTTATTAATGTGGTATACAACTCTGCCAGACAACTTTACTCTGTTTTACTCTCTCTATGATATAATTTTTTGTTATTTTTAGTTAGAAAAGTAAAACAAGTATTTGCATCTTATTTTCAACTACCAAATCCTCAAAGGAGCTACTCTTCACTATCCTATTATATAGCATGTCCTCACTTCACTCCATCTATGTATATTATTTTTATTTCCTTGTATTGATAATTTTATAGCACCTTTTAAAATATGAAATATATTAAGTATATTTACTTGGGTTTTCTGATCTGAATCTCCATTTACAAATTAAGCTTCTTAAAACCTGAGACTCTAGATCTTTTTCTACTACTGCATAATCACTAACTAGCACATGAGATATAGTAAGTACTGATTAATTAAATTAACTGTAGATATTGTTATACAAATTCTACATCTTTTCCACATGAATCTGGTAGATGATTTTCTTGGTATTAAATAAAGTGAGTTCTATAAGTTTTATTGTCTTCTGGGGATAATTCAGAAGTTACTAATTATGATGGTTAATAAATATTTTTGAATTAGCATTAAATTATTTTATATATTTTTATATATATTTTATATATAATTTATTATATATAATAAATAATTTAATGCTTGCATTTTCCCCTAATACATTCACAATGCAAAAATGAATACACATGATATAAGATAACTTGGGGAAATAATGCATCAATATATGTGTTTTACAAGATTTCACTTTTTAATTCTAGGCTAGTTTTTCTAATTACTCGTTTTATTATTAGCTGAAATTAAATTACCTATGTAATTGCACTGCCCAATGTCTAATTTTAAATATTACTTCATTTACTTTGATAATAAGTAAAGCATGTTAATTATCCCAAACTCAGAAATAACTTTTAAGTATTTACCACACATCCATAACTACTACTATTTTATTACATATTACAACCAGTTTTTAAATTACTTATCTATATATTACAAATACGGATTTCTGATACTATGGATTCTTCAAAACTGTTATTTTTGAAAGCTTAGTATAATCTGTCATTTAATTGTACAGTAATTAATAAAAATATACGCTCTTTTCATTATAATTTTGGTTTGATTTTAACACTAATTTGACTATACAGTTATGTTGGGATACATTCTGAAAAACTTTGTATATACATTACATATGCATTTATTGAAAGTTTTTGTATACCTTCAAAAAGATATATATGTATTTAATATGTATCGATTATTGTGTATGTATATAATTTTTATGTATATCCATTTATAAGGCAATGATGTGTCAAAAACATTGATATCATGTATATTATAGCATAGTATTGCTTAATTCATTGACCACAAATTATTTTTCTTTACAATTGCCTGGTCTGCCTGAGAATGTTTAATTTTCTACACCAGTAACAGACAAACAGAGAGACAAATCATGAATGAACTTCCGTTCACAATTGCTTCAAAGAGAATAAAATACCTAGGAATTCAACTTACAAGGGATATAAAGGACCTCTTCAAGGAGAACTGCAAACCACTGCTCAGTGAAATAAAAGAGGACACAAACAAATGGAAGAACATACCATGCTCATGGATAGGAAGAATCAATATCCTGAAAATGGCCATACTGCCCAAGGTGATTTATAGATTCAATGCCATCCCCATCAAGCTACCAATGAGTTTCTTCACAGAATTGGAAAAAACTGCTTTAAAGTTCATATGGAACCAAAAAAGAGCCCACATTGCCAAGACAATCCTAAGTCAAAAGAACAAAGCTGGAGGCATCACGGTACCTGACTTCAAACTATACTACAAGGCTATAGTAACCAAAACAGCATGGTACTGATACCAAAACAGAGATATAGACCAATGGAACAGAACAATGTCCTCAGAAATAATACCACACATGAAATTAATTCAAGATGGATTAGAGACTTAAATGTTAGACCTAATACCATAAAAACCCTAGAAGAAAACCTAGGTAATATCATTCAGGACATAGGCATGGGCAAGAACTTCATGTCTAAAACACCAAAAGCAATGGCAACAAAAGCCAAAATTGACAAATAGGATCTCATTAAACTAAAGAGCTTCTGCACAGCAAAAGAAACTACCATCAGAGTGAACAGGCAACCTACAGAATGGGAGAAAATTTTTGCAATCTACTCATCTGACAAAGGGCTAATATCCAGAACCTACAAGGAACTCAAACAAATTTACAAGAAAAAAACAAACAACCCCATCAAAAAGTGGGCAAAGGATATGAACAGACATTTCTCAAAAGAAGACATGCATACAGCCAACAGACACATGACATGCTCGTCATCACTGGCCATCAGAGAAATGCAAATCAAAACCACAATGAGATACCATCTCACACCAGTTAGAATGGCAATCATTAAAAAGTCAGGAAACAACAGGTGCTGGAGAGGATGTGGAGAAATAGGAACACTTTTACACTGTTGGTGGGATTGTAAACTAGTTCAACCATTATGGAAAACAGTATGGCGATTCCTCAAGGATCTAGAACTAGAAGTACCATATGACCCAGCCATCCCATTACTGGGTATATAACCAAAGGATTATAAATCATGCTGCTATAAAGACACATGCACATGTGTGTTCATTGTGGTACTATTCACAATAGCAAAGACTTGAAATCAACCCAAATGTCCACCAGCAACAGATTGGATTAAGAAAATGTGGCACATATACACCATGGAATCTATGCAGTCATAAAAAAGGATGAGTCTGTGTCCTTTGTAGGGACATGGATGCAGCTGGAAACCATCATTCTCAGCAAACTATCACAAGAACAGAAAACCAAACACCGCATGTTCTCACTCATAGGTGGGAACTGAACAATGAGATCACTTGGACTCGGGAAGGGGAACATCACACACCGGGGCCTATTATGGGGAGGGGGGAGGGGAGAGGGGGGAGGGATTGTATTGGCAGTTATACCTGATATAAATGACGAGTTGATGGGTGCAGCACACCAACATGGCACAAGTATACATATGTAACAAACCTGCACGTCATGCACATGTACCCTAGAACTTAAAGTAGAATAACAAAAAAGTAAAAAAAATAAAAAATAAAAAATAAATTAAAAAAAAATTTTCTACAATCAAATACAGCTATTTTCTTAATTATAACATCATTTTATTATACCATAATTAATCAAAATATATTATGTATATACATATATATATATTTTTTCAGGGGACAGAGTTTCATTCTTATTGTCCAGGCTGGAGTGCAATGGCACAATCTCGGCTCACCACAACCTCTGCCTCCAGGGTTCAAGTGATTCTCCTGGCTCAGCCTCCCGAGTAGCTGTGATTGCAGGCATGTACCACCATGCTCGGCTAATTTTCTGCATGTTGGTCAGGCTGGTCTCGAACTCCTGACCTCAAGTGATCCACCCGCCTCAGCCTCCCAGAGTACTGGGATTACAGGCATGAGCCACTGCACCCGGCCATGTTCTTTTCATTATAATGAAAATCTTAATTTGCTTCCACTTTTATTTATCTATTTTTAATTGAAATGATGTACATATTTATCCTGCACAACATGATGTTTTGAAATATGTATACATTGTGGAATAGCAAAATTGAGCTATTTAACTCACATCTCATACTTAACCATTTTTCGTGGTGAGAATACTTAAGGTCAAAACAGGAATATTGTGGTTTTTTCACTCTATGTTCACTTCTCTGCTATCAGTGAGCTTGGATTTGCTTTTATATATACTGGCCTCTCTTAAATTCTTCTTTTGCACACTTACATTTTATATCTTTTGATAATCTTCCAAATATTTGCTAAGGAAATTTAGAGCTAAGCTAAATATACACTGATAAGATTCATGAATATAAATATTTAATACTTACCCTCTATACATAGTTTATTAATTGTAGCCGAGAGAGATCTATTCAAAAATACAATAAAACATTTTAAATAAAAACTTTAATAACAACCAATATTAAAATATTTTGGAATTTTTTTCTGTCACACCATTGATGTCAAATCACTGGTCTAGCTTTTTAGTATTTTAGGATACTAACTTATCTGATAATCAACCAAGAACATTTTTAGTGGGAAGGGGTGGTAAAATTACATGCGTGACAAAGTGTATATAATCATTAAAAACAGTAAATGTAGAAGATAATGCTAGTTGATAAGTATAAGTTTTAACATTCAGACATTTTGGTCCAGGAAGCAAAATAAGTTTCAGCTATAAAAGCTGAAATATTAGTTGAGAAATACAGAGAATTAATAGCTCCAGAGGAATTATTATATTTTACAATCATATTTAAAAAATGTCTTTCTCTTGTATTAGGCTGTTCTTGCCTTGCTATAAAGAAATACCTGAGACTGGGGCATTTATTTTCAAAAAAGAGGTTTAATTGACTTAGAGTTCCACAAGCTTTACAGGAAGCATGCTGCTGGCATATGCTCAGCTTCTGGAGAAGCCTTGGAGAGCTTTCAGTCATGGCGGAAATCAAAGCAGGAGCAGGCACTTCACATGCTGAAAACAGGGGCGAGGGACAGAGAGTGGGACGGTTCCACACACATTTAAATGACGAACATCTCATGACAACTTACTGTTTTGAAGACAGCACCAAGTCATGAGGGATCTGCTCATATTTGTTTTCCAAACTTTAAAGATTCAGCCAAGTCAGAGAATAATGTACAATCTCTGTTCATTTTCGTCTTTATTAGTTGATTTTATCTTACTAGAGTTCATAGAGATCACCTTCTTCAATTATTTAGATCTAAAATTGAGGTTTCAAGAGTAAGGATCAGTTTACACAACAAATTGTTTAAATATAATGATTTTTGAAATATGAAGAAAATCACACCTATGCACATTATAATAAAAAAATCTTAAAACCAAAACTTAGAGAAAATCTTGAAATATTCAACATAAAAATACATATTATGCACTGTAGAACAGAACAACACGTTAAGTAAATGCTAACATTTTTTTTTTTTTTTTTTTGAGACGGAGTCTTGCTCTGTCGCCCAGGCTGGAGTGCAGTGGCCGGATCTCAGCTCACTGCAAGCTCCGCCTCCCGGGTTCACGCCATTCTCCTGCCTCAGCCTCCCGAGTAGCTGGGACTACAGGCGCCCGCCACCTCGCCCGGCTAGTTTTTTGTATTTTTTAGTAGAGACGGGGTTTCACCGGGTTAGCCAGGATGGTCTCGATCTCATGACCTTGTGATCCGGCCGACTCGGCCTCCCAAAGTGCTGGGATTACAGGCTTGAGCCACCGCGCCCGGCCCATGCTAACTTTTCTTGAGAAATACATAAATCCAGAAGAAAATGAAACAATATATTTAATGTGTAAGGCAAAATAAAACAAATGGGACACCTCAAGTATCAACTTTATCTTCAACAACAACAACAAAAATCCTAAGAAATAAAGTTGAGACATAGTAGTTATGAGTGTCTGAGTAGTCTCCTCTACAACTGAACTATGCAGATAAAACAAACATAAAACTATAAAAAATAGACAAAATAATAGAAAGCCTACTACATGAAGGGCCTGGAGACTGATCACATATGAGCAGATGCTGAAGGAAATCTTGTAAGTGGATAGCGATTAAAACAGAAGAAAAAATAAAATTAAGCAAATAAAAAATAATCAAAGTCTCACAATATTGTGTTGTGCCTACACTACAAAAAATACCTAAAGAAAAAGGACACTACATGGAAATTCAGATCATCAGGGAAGAATGCAAAATAGAAAAATTCAAAATATATTTTTAGATAAAAATTACGATTTTGAGACACTTTGAATTCCCAAAAATAATATTTAATTTAAAATAAAAATTTATAATATTATCTCACATGGATTATTATGTATATATGTGTAATACATACCTACAGCACAAAAAAGGTGGAGAGTAATAAGCCCTATACAAAGTTTCTATATTTTTATATAAAGTGGTAAAATACTGTTTATTGTAGACTGTGAAAAATGAATTATGTGTAAAGTAATCACTAAAACAAATTCTAATAGCATTCAAAACAGTTTACCTAAAAAGAGATTGAGGATAAAATGGTGGTTACTAGTGGTGTGGTGGGGCAGGGAGAAATATATGTCAAATAATACAAGGTTGCAGATATGCAGGATGAGTAAGTCTAGAAATCTTATATACCACCTGATGACTATGCCTAATAACATTGTACTGCATTTGGGACTTTTGCTAGAAGAGTAGATTTTAGGTGTAGATTTACAACAAAAAACGCTAACAATTGAGTATGTTCATTTTCTTGACTATAGCTATTATTTCACTACACATAAGGAGGTCAGTATATCATATCCTTATCTATACATACAATGAAAATAATTCAAAGAGTTAACGGAAAATTTATAATTATAAGCCAGGTGTAGTGGCTCACACCTGTAATCCCAGCACTTTGGGAGGCTGAGGCAGGTGGATCACATAATGTCAGGGGTTTGAGACTAGCCTGGCCAACATGGTGAAACCCCGTCTCTTCTAAAAATACAAAAATTAGCCAGGTGTGGTGGTGCATACCTGTAATCCCAGCTACTGGAGAGGCTGAGGCAGGAGAATTGCTTGAACCCGGGAGGCAGAGGTTGCTGAGATGGCACCACTGCACTCCAGCCTGGGTGACAGAGCGAGACTCTGTCTCAAAAAAATATATATATAAATATATATAAAATATAAATTATATATATTTATAAATATATATGTATAGATTATAGATAATATATTTATAAAAGAAATTCAACTAGTATGTCTCCAAAAACATAGGAAAGAAATAGCACAGAAATAAAAATGAGTCACAAATAGACAATAAAAATAAAATAATAAACCCAACTACATTGATGATTAACTGTTAGCAAACAAGATATAACTAAAAAATATAAATTATTACAATAATCTGAAAGGTAAAATAAATATAGGCAATCTTCAAGTGACACATTTTAAATATTACAGAAAGTAGTTTGAAAATAAATTCCTGTAAAATAGCATACCTAGCAATTCATGAATATAGGAAGGCTTATGTTGCTATATTAATATTACCTAAAAGAGAGTAAGTGTAGGCTCTAGTTGATATGGTGTACAGTAGTTAGAAGACTGTTTCAGAGATAACAAGAAATATGGCAGAAAGATAGAAGTGAAAATTCATCAGGATGAAATGAGAATCATAAATGTATATAAATGTAGTAGACCTTCAAAATATCTGAAGCAAAACTATTACAACCAAAGGATATAAACACATTTTCAATCATATTGTAGAAATAACATCTGTATCTTAGCAATCAATAGGCAATTTAAAAAAATGACATAGATTATTCTAATCACATTAACAAATGAAAAATATTATGAAACAATTTGTATAATTCATATTTATAGACATAATATCCAGCAAATATAGAAAAAAAACTACAGTATTTTGAATATATGGGATAAAGTCAATAAGGTGGACACAATTTAAGCCCATGAAATACTCTCAAGTTTTTAAAAATACTGAATAAAAAAGTACATTTTTTACAACAATTGGAATTAAAGTACAATGACACCTTGGAAATTCAATATGTTTGGAAATTAATAAAAATGTAGAAACCAAAGTAAGAAATTTAAATCTTATTTCTTAAAGATAAAATATACAAACACTAACAATATGAATTACATAATCTGATACCCCCATAATTACCGGATAACTTTTGTCAGACATTTACAGAAGTGAAAATGCAATATTTCACAGAGTATTTTAAAAAATACAGAAGTAGAAAATACTACCCAACTTATTTTATGAGGCCACAGTGATCTTGATAAGAAAACTAAGCAATAACATTACAATAATAATGATGATACATACTATTATAGACAATGTCCCTGTTGCAAGAGGCAATCTTCTATTGGCCCTGAGCATTCATACATGTTTTTACTGCTCATGCCCAAAATGTAAAGCTCTGAACACTCTCTACCAAGACCATCTCTCATTGTTGTTTGCAGGGAATAACCTCAGAGATGGGTTATATAACATCCAGATCAGATAGCAGACTAGTTTCCATTTGATATAAAACAGTGAATACTCCAAACTCCATTTACCTATAATGAACACAACCAACTGTACGTGCAAACATTGATGCTGACCTCTATGCAGAGGGCATGGAGAACTGATACCAATGAACATAAAACTCTGGCTATGATTAAAAGTACATTATGCTGGGCCTAGGAGTCTTTGCCTTCTGCCAGTATTGATGAAGCTAAGATCAGCTAACTTGTTTGCTTGCAAGTACCTGCGGTGCAAAATCTCAGAACCAGCACAAGTTTTCACAGTCTCTCAAGAACATACAACGATTTGTTGGCAAATCTAATTCAGGAATATATAAATCTAAGCAATTGTTATTTATTTTACAAATGCAAAGTTGATTTTACATCCAAGATTATTCAGTATAATGTATATTTTAGTGGAATAAAGGAGAGAATTATTAGATAATTTAAATAGATCTAGAAACAGTTTACAAGTTCAAATAACCCTTCATGATTAAAACTTGTAGCAAACTAAGATTCAAAAGAAACCACTTTAAACTGATAGAGGACCCATTAAGCATGAAACTTAATAATAAACTTTGAAATATATTCACCTTAATAGTAATAAGAAAGCAAGGGTACCTCAATGCCTTGAATATCTCGAAAAATGAATGAAAGCATAAAAATGGTGAAGGAAAAATGCATTACATATATAGCTGTTTACATAGAAACCATAGGCACCACACAAAAACTACTAAAAGTGATATGTAAAAGATCAGAGGAAACAAATTTATTATAAAAAAATTTGTTAATTTTATATAAAACCAGCAAACAATTGGAAAGTAAAAGGTAAAAAAAAATTATCATAGTGATACTAAACATAAGTTAATTTGAAATAAATAAATGAAAAGTTCTGTCATGTTTCATCTATTGGAAAATCCAAAATATTTAAAGATTTTAAAATTATTTCCAAATTGATCTGTAGATGCAGTGCCATCCCATAATAATTCTAGTAACATTGTTTTTAAGGTAAAAATTGACCATTTGAATCCACAATTTATAGGTAATTTCAACGAGTAGGACTTGGTGGAAGAGGAATCAAGAAGGACATGATTAAAAACACTTTCAGTGCAGGACTGAAGACATAAATCTAGTTTGAGTTTGCAAAGTAATAATCAATGATAACTAAGTAAAGATATTAGATACCTATAACTTTTATCAGAATTTTACTGGGACATAGTTTGTGGGGTGGAAAGATTTTCTTTGTGTATTTGTGCTTTGGATTTGTGTTGGTTTGATTTAGTTGGTTTGGGCTGTGTTTCACTTGATTTAACAAAACAGGCAAGAGCATACTCATATGGTCATGAAAATAATCTAATAGAGCGAAGATAAAGTTGCAAGGAAACGGACGAATCTTGTAGATACTACACACTGACGTAAGTGAAAGGTGATGGAATTCAGAAGACAAATTAAGACTCTTCCCTTTAAAAGGGGGAAGTAGAGAAAAGGCCTCTATAAGAAGCAGAAGAAAGGCCATTCTTGCAGTAATTGTATTCACTTGATTATGAAAAAAAAAAATCATGGTTTTCTCTTCCAGTTGTTCTTGTGTAAGCTAAGTCTCTTAATGATATTTTTAAAATCAGCACAGACTTTTGACTTAGTTTTCTAGAAACCCCAAAGATTCATGTCTACTTAAAAAAATAGTGACTTAAAACGTAGATATTGTAAATCATCCCTGCAAAAAGTATTCTATCAATTTTAGATTAAGTTCTAAATATGCAGGAGTTTGAAATTCCATTAGTAAAGTCAGTTTTGATTTTGATCTTAACACCAAACAATATTTACATTTATTATCATATTTGTATACCTTCTGTAATATAAAGAAAGAACCTTTATACCTTGTATTCTACTCCAGTTGTCTGGGGTTGGGGAAGTTCAAGGGCCCAAATCTTGAAAATATTTTTATAATTACTTTCCTGGTTTATCATATTCATCACTTATATTACAGTTAATTTTTTAAATCTTTAATATGCTCTCTACTAGAATCCATTCCTCAACACAGTGTATTAACAACTTAAATGTATTAGAGTTATTGCGTTGAATTTTAGATTAGGCCAAGGTAGGATATTTGTGAAATAGAAAATTGTCATTTTTCAGTGGTTCAAACCATCTCTAGCCCTGAGATGAATGTCAAAGTCTGAAAATTCTACTTTATTAATCTATATTTAAACAAAAAAGGAAATGGACTATTACCATACTGAATAAGAGTGTTAAATTCATATGGAGACCTATACAGTCTAAACAATCTCTTATTCATGAGATTAATATCTTTCATATAGAATATAATAGGCTGAAATATGTTCAATCATAGGCTGCTTGGCTGAGAGCAGTCATAAAAATGACCCATTCACAACTTCTAGGAACAAATTTCATGGTGGAGAATGCTTAAACTAAGTCTCTTATTCAATAAGTGATATACAGATAAGATTCAAGTTGACTGAAAGCATTGAGACTGATCCTACAATAGATGCTAAACTTAAATATAACATCAAAGAATCTCATGTGACAAAAGATCATGTTGAGAAGTAAAAGATAAGGAATACCTTTCTTTAAATAATAAGTTGGGTAGCTGGCAAGATATCTGAATAGGAACAGCACAGTCTGTAGCTGGGACCCAGCAAAATTAACCTAGAAGGTGTATGATTTCTGCATTTCCAACTGAGGTACCTGTTTCATCTCACTGGGACTGGTTAGACAGTGGGTTCAGCTCACGGAGGCTGAGCCGAAGCAGAATCGTATGTCACCTCAACCAGGAAGTGAAGGGTCAGGGAAATCCTTCCCCTAGGTAAAGGAAGCCATAAAGGGACTGTGCCATGAGGAACGGTGCATTCCAGCCCAGATACTATGCTTTTCCCATGGTCTTCGCAACTCGCAGAATAGGAGATTCCCTTGGGTGCCTATGCCACCAGGGTTTCAAGCACAAAACTGGGCTTCTGTTTGGGCAGACACCGAGCTAGCTGCTGGAGTTTTTTGTTTTTTGTTTTTCTTTCTTTCTTTTTTTTTTTTTTTTTTTCATACACCAGTGATGCCTGGAATGCCAGCAAGACAGAACTATTCACTCCCCTGGAAAGGGAACCAAAGCCAGGGAGAGAAGTGGTCTGGCTCAGTGGATCCCACCCACACGAAGCCCAGCAAGCTAAGATCCACTGGCTTGAAATTCTTGCTGCCAGCACAGCAGTCTGAAGTTGACCTGGGACACTCGAGCTTGGTATGGAGAGGGGTGTCCACCATTATTGAGGCTTGAGTAGGTGGTTTTCCCCTCACAGTGTAAACAAAGCCTCCGGGAAGCTCGAACTGGGCAGAGCACACTGCAGCTCAGCAAAGCCGCTGTAGCCAGATTGCCTCTCTAGATTCATCCTTTCTGGGCATGGCATCTCTGAAAGAAAGGCAGCAGCCCTAGTCAGGGCCTTATAAATAAAACGCCCATCTCCCTAGGACAGAGCACCTAGGGGAAGGGGCGTCTGTGGGCGCAGCTTCAACAGACTTAAACATTCCAGCCTACCGACTCTGAAGAGAGCAGCGGATCTCCCAGCACAGCGCTGAACCTCTCTCAAGTGGGTCCTTGGTGCCAGTGTCTCCTGACTGGAAGACACGTACCAGCAGGGGTCAATAGACACCTCATACAGGAGAACTCTGGCTGGCATCTGGCAGGTGCCCCTCTGGGACAAAGGTTCCATACAAAGGACCAGGTAGCAATCTTTGCTGTTCTGCAGCCTCCGCTGGTGATACCCGGGCAAAGAGGGTTTGGAGTGGACCTCCAGCAAACTCCAGCAGACCTGCAGCAGAGGGGCTTGACTGTTAGATGGAAAACTAACAAAGAGAAAGGAATAGCATAAACAAATAGGACATCCACAGAAAAATCCCATCTGAAAGTCACGAACATCAAAGACCAAAGGTAGATAAATCCATGAAGATGAGGAAAATCCAGCACAAAAAGGCTGAAAATTCCAAAACCAGAACGCCTCTTCTCCTCCAAAGGATCACAACTTCTCTCCAGCAAGAGAACAAAACTGGATGGAGAATGAGTTTGATGAATTGACAGAAGTATGCTTCAGAAGTTGGGTAATAAGAAACTCCTCCAAGTTAAAGAAGCATGTTCCAATCCAATACAAGGAAGCTAAGAACCTTGAAAAAAGTTAGAGGAAAGGCTAACTAGAATAACCAGTTTAGAGAAGAACATAAATGACCTGATGGAGCTGAAAAACACAGCACGAGAACTTCTTGAAGAATATACAAGTGTCAATAGCGGAATCTATCAAGCAGAAGAAAGGATATCAGAGATTGAAGATCCACTTAATGAAATAAAGTATGAAGACAATATTAGAGAAAAGAGAATGAAAAGGAACAAACAAAGCCTTCAAGAAATATGGGACTATGTGAAAAGACTAAACCCTATGTTTGATTAGTGTACCTGAAAGTGATGGGGAAAATGGAATCAAGTTGGAAAACACTCTTCAGGATATTATCCAGGAGAACTTCCCCAACCTAGCAAGACAGGCCAACATTCAAATTCAGGAAATACAGAGAACACATAATAGTCAGATTCACCAATGTTGAAATGAAGGAAAAAGTGTTAAGCGCAGCCAGAGAGAAAGGTCGGGTTACCCACAAAGGGAAGACCATCAGACTAACAGTGGATCTGTCTCCAGAAACCTTACAAGCCAGAAGAGAGTGGGGGCCATTATTGAACATTCTTAAAGAAAATAATTTTCAACCCAGAATTTCTTATCCAGTCAAACTAAGCTTCATAAGTGAATGAGAAATAAATTCCTTTACAGATAAGCAAATGTTGAGAGATTTTTTCACCACCAGGCCTGCTTTACAAGAGCTCATAAAGAAAGCAGTAAATATGGAAATGCAAAAACATACCAAATTGTAAAGACCATCAACACTATGAAGAAACTGAGTCAACTAATGGGCAAAATAACCAGCTAGCATCATAATGACAGGATCAAATTCACACAAAACAACACTAACCTTAAATGTAAATGGGCTAAATGCCCCAATTAAAAGATACAGACTGGCAAATTGGATAAAGAGTCAAGACCCATTGGTGAGCTGTATTCTGTAGACCCATCTCATGTGCAAAGACACACATAGGCTAAAAATAAAGGGATGGAGGAGGATTTACCAAGCAAATGGAAAGAAAAAAAAAAAAAAAGCAGTGGTTGCAATCCTAGTCTCTGATAAAACAGACTTTAAACCAACAGAGATAAAAAAAGACAAAGAAGGTCATTACTTAATGGTAAAGGGATCAATGCAACGAAAAGAGCTAACTATCCTAAATATACATGCACCCAATACAGGAGCACCCAGATTCATAAAGCAAGTTCTTAGAGACCTACAAAGAGACTTAGACCCCCACATAATAATAGTAGGAGACTTTAACACCCCACTGTCAATATTAGACAGATCAACAAGACAGAAAATTAACAAGGATATCCAGGACTTGAACTCAGCTCAGGCCAGGTGGACCTAATAGACATCTAAAGAACTCTCCACCCTAAATCAAGAGAATATACATTTTTCTCAGCATCACATTGCACTTATTCTAAAATCGACCACATAAATGGAAGTAAAACACTCCTCAGCAAATGAAAAAGAATGGAAATCATAACAAACACTCTGTCAGACCACAGTGCAATCAAATTAGAGCTCAGGATTAAGAAACTCACTCAAAATTGCACAATTATGTAGAAACTGAACAACCTGCTCCTGAATAACTTCTGGGTAAATAACAAAATCAAGGCAGAAATAAATAAGTTCTTTGAAACCAATGAGAACAAAGACACAACGTACCAGAATCGCTTGGACACAGCCAAAGCAGTGTTTAGAGGGAAATTTATAGCGCTAAATGCCCACAGGAGAAAGTGGGAAAGATCTAAAATCAACATCCTACATCACAATTAAAATAACTAGAGAAACAAGGGCAAACAAATTCAAAAGCAAGCAGAAGACAAGAAATAACTAAGATCAGAGCAGAACTGAAGGAGATAGAGACATGAAAAAAAAAAAAAAAAAAAACTTCAAAAAAATCAATGAATCCAGGAGCTGCTTTTTTGAAAAGATTAACAAAATAGGCAGATCGCTAGCCAGACTATAAAAGAAGAAAAGAGAGAAGAATAAAATACACATAATAAAAACTGATAAAGGGGATATCACCACTGTTCCCACAGAAATACAAACTACCATTAGAGAATACTATAAACACCTCTACACAAATAAATTAGAAAATCCAGAAAAAATGGTTAAATTCCTGGACACATACACCCTCCCAACACTAAAACAGTAAAAAGTCAAATCCCTGAATAGACCAATAACAAGTTGTAAAATTGAGGTAGTAATATCCTACCAACCAAAAAAACCCAAGACTAGACAGATTCACAGCCAAATTCTACCATTGGTACAAACAGGAGATGGTACCATTCCTTCTGAAACTATTCCAAACAACAGAAAAAGAGGAACTCCTCCCTAATTCATTTTATAAGTCCAGTATCATCGTGATACCAAAACCTGGCAGAGACACACACACAAAAAAAAGAAAATTTCAGGTCAATATCCCTGACGAACATTGATGCAAAAATCCTCAATAAAATACTGGCAAACCGAATCCGGTGGCACATCAAAAAGCTTACCCAACATGATCAAGTTGACTCCATCCCTGGGATGGAAGGCTGGTTCAACATATGCAAATCAATAAATGTAATCCATCACATAAACAGTACCAATGACAAAAACCACACGATTATCTCAATAGATGCAGGAAAGGCCTTCAAAAAATTCAACAGCCTTTCATGCTAAAAATTCTCAATAAACTAGGTATTGATGGAATTTTTCTCAAAATAATAAGTGCCATTTATGACAAACCCAGAGCCAATATCATACTGAATGAGCAAAAGCTGAAACCATTCCCTCTGAAAACTAGCATAAGACAAGGAGGGCCTCTCTCACCACTCCTATTCAACATACTATTGTAATTTCTGGCCAGGGCAATCAGGCAAGAGAAAGAAATAAGGGTATTCAAATAGGAAGAAAGGAAGTCAAATTGTTTCTGTTTGCAGATTACATGATTGTATATTTAGAAAACCCCATCATCTCATCCTAAAATCTCCTTAAGCTGATAAGCAACTTCAGAAAAGTCTCAGGATAAAAAAGCAATGTGTAACAATCACAAGCATTCTTATACACCAATAATAGACAAACACAGAGCCAAATCATGAGTGAACTCCCATTCATAATTGTTACAAAAAGAATAAAATATGTAGGAAAACAACTTACCAGGGATGTGAAGGACATCTTCAAGGAGAACTACAAATGACTGTTCAAGGAAATAAGAGAGGACACAAACAAATGTAAAAACATTCCATGTTCATGGATAGGAAGAATCAATATCGTGAAAATGGCCATACTGCCCAAAGTAATTTATAGATTCAATGCTATCCCCATCAAGCTACCATTGACTTTCCTCACAGAATTAGAAAAAACAACTTTAAATTTTATACTGAACCAAAAAAAGAGCCTATAGAGTCAAGACAATCCTAAGAAAAACGAACAAACCTGGAGGCATCACACTACCTGACTTCAAACTATACTACAAGGGTACAGTAACCAAAACAGCACGGTACTGGTACCAAAACAAACATATAGACCAATGGAACAGAACTGAGGCCTCAGAAATAACCTCACGTATCTACAACCATTTGATCTTTGACAAACCTGATGAAAACAAGCAATGGGGAAAGGATTCCCTATTTAATAAATGCTGTTGGGAAAACTGGCTAGCCATATCCACAAAACTGAAACTGGACCCCTTCCTTACACTTTATACAAAAAATGAAGTCAAGATGGATTAAAGACTTAAATGTAAGACCTAAAAGCATATGAACTCTAGAAGAAAACCTAGGCCATACCATTCAGGACATAGGCATGGCCAAACACTTCATGACTAAAACATCAAAAGCAGTGGCAACAAAAGTCAAAATTGATAAATGGTATCTAATTAAACTAAAGAGCTTCTGCACAGCAAAAGAAACTATCATCAGAGTGAACAGTCAACCTACAGAATGGGAGAAAATTTTTGCAATCTATCCATCTGACAAAGAGCTAATATCCAGAATCTACAAAGAACTTAAAAAAATTTACAAGAAAAAAAGAACATCAAAAAGTGGGTGAAGGATATGAACAGACACTTCTCAAATAAGACATTTATGTAGCCATCAAACATATGATAAAAAGCTCATCATCACTGGTCATTAGAAAAAAGCAAATCAAAACTACAATGAGATACCATCTCACACCAGTTAGAATGGCGATCATTAAAAAGTCAGGAAACAACAGATGCTGGAGAGGATGTGGAGAAACAGAAATGCTTTTACACTGTTGGTGGGAGTGTAAACTAGTTCAACCATTGTGGAAGACAGTGTGGCGACTCCTTAAGGCTCTAGAACCAGAAATACCATTTGACCCAGCAATCCCATGACTGGGTTTATACCCAAAGGATTATTAATCATTGTGCTATAAAGACACATGCACACGTGTATTTATTGCAGCATTATTCACAATAGCAAAGACTTGGAACCAACACAAATGTCCATCAATGATAGACTGGATAAAGAAAATTTGACACATATACACCATGGAATACTATGCAGCCATAAAAAAGGATTAGTTCATGTCCTTCACAAGGACATGGATGCAGCTGGAAACCATCATTCTCAGCAAACTAACACAGGAACAGAAAACCAAACAGTGCATGTTCTCACTCATAAGTGGGAGCTGAACAATGAGAACACATGGACACAGGGAGGGGAACATCACACACTGGGGCCTGTTGTGGGGGTGGGGGGCTAGGGGAGGGATAGCATTAGGAGTAATACCTAATGTAGATGATGGGTTGATGGGTGCAGCAAACCACCATGGCATGTGTATACCTGTGTAACAAACCTGAACGTTTTGCACCTGTATCCCAGAACTTAAAGTATAATAATGAAGAAAAAAAGAACAGGTTAAAAGTATCAACTTAAGGTCACACACTGAGTAAATTGCAGAACTGGAAATAAATTCCAGACCTCCTTTTTGGTTTTCTACTTTAAGTAAGAGGCTAAAATCATTTTATAAAAAACCTATTTGTATTTTTGAATCTAGACTATTTCTGCATTTTGCGGTTATTCTACAGCAAGAATAGGTGAATTTACTGTTTTTCCCATTAATATATTTTTAGTCAAATTTGAATGTTCTCTTTTCCAGCTCTTAACCCAAATTCATTGCTGTAGAATTATCTTAGTGATAGGAAATCAATTTTAATATTGTCTCTATATTTTTTTCTTTAGTACTTCTTGAGGTTTTTGAATTTATACGTTTTGAGTATTTTCTACATGCATTTTTAAATGATATTTAAATGACAACCTAAAATTTTGATGATATTCTTTTAATCATTCAAGTTGAAATAATGCATATTAATTCACTAAAATGACAGGGACTCTGATATACTGGATTATGTAGATTAGTAAGCAAGCAATTACACACATAATAAAAAATTAAGGAAAATGAGACATAAATGTATTTTTTTATTTATTTAGACAACTATGGTTTAAATTATATATGAGATACTTCACATTATGTTAATGACTAGCTGCTAGTATACTGTGAAATAGAATTTTGAGGTTTAAATATGTAACCAAAAATCCTGTGTTAATAAATATTTTCTGAGAGTACATTGAGATGCTAGAGTTTTGTGAGAAATTAGCAAAAAACAAATGGTATATAGGTTACCTTCCATAAATAGAATTTGTTTTAAAGTGTGATGTGTCCCTCTGGCATATCTGATTTCTTTAACATTTCTGTGTCCCAGAAAAGTCTAATAAGTCTTTTGAACTGCTATTTGAAATTTTTTACTATATTTCTTTGACAACTTTGTGTGATAGAGATATGTAACATTATTTTAAAAGTTAATACAGGCCTTACAAATCAAAGTTAAAGAATTGAGATTGTTACCTTAAAATTTATTTTATAAAAAGAGATATTTAAAAAAAGAATTCTTAGCATCATAGGATTTCTCCATTATTTTAAGCCATTAGTAAGAGTCATACTAATATTAATTAACTGGTTTTGTAAGAAAATTGCGATGTCAAAATTGACTATTTTTGATTAGTAAACATATGTATATTTCAAAACAAAGTTCTGAAAGTTCCACTAATGTGAAATCTAATAAACTAATAATCTGATCAATTATAGAATTAGAGGTGGAAGACATACAAATATTAATTATTTCATTTTTATTTTTATTTTTGCTTATGAAAGTTAGATTGATTTTGACAGTTAACCAATGGTGCCCACTGAGAATGAAAATATTTATTTATTTATTGACATATAAGGTCTTGTTCTGTTGCCCAGACTGGAGTGCAGCGATGCAATCACTGCTCACTGCAGCCTCAACTCCCCAAGTGATCCTGCCACCTCAGCCTCCAGAGTAGCTGGTACTACAAGCATGTGCCAACACACTCGGCTAATTTTTGTATTTTTTTCTAGAGATGAGATTTTGCCATGTTGCCACGACATATCTGGAACTCCTTGGCTCAAGCAATCCACCTACCTTGGCCTCCCAAAGTGCTGCAATTACAGGTGTGGGCCACTATGCCTGACCAAAGATGTATTAAAATTGAAGTATTTTAGCTACAAACAGACATGATAATTTATTTTATTTGGCATTAAAATCTCCTTTTCCAAAACCATCAATCTCCTTGCTCAAATAACGAACATGTACACATACAATTGCCCTAAAACACAAAATAAAACAGAAAATAAAGTAAAATATTTTAAGTACACAAGATAGTTTTTTTTTTTTTTTTTGGTAATTATTCTTTGAGATCCCATTCAAATTTGAATTTTTTCTGCATTAGATTTTGTTTTTGTGGCCCATATAAAAATTATAATTAGAACAGCTATTGTACTGTGAAATAAAGTGCATTGGGTCAGTGTCTTATTCTGTTTGGGCTGCCACAACAAAGTACCATAGACTGTGTGGCCTACACAACAAACATTTATTTTTTACAGTTTTAGAAGTTAGAGATCCAGAATCGAGGTGCTGACAGGTTTGGTTACTTCTAAGACTTGTCTTCTTGGTTTACAGATAGATGGCCATCTTCTTAGGTTGTCCTCTCATAGCTTTTTCCTTTATACAAGCTTATGTTGGTGTAGCCTCTCCATATGTCCAAATGTCCTTCTCTTAGATGGACACCTGTCATATTGGATTAGAGTCCACCTTAAATCCTTCATTTTAATTTAATTATGTCTTTAAAGAACTTGTGTCCAAATGCAGTCACATTTCAAGTTACTGAGGGTTAGAATTTAAATATGTGAATTTGGGGAGAATGCAATTTGACCTATAGTGATAAATTAAAATATAATCAATTATATGAAATAATTTGTAAAGCAAAGAATACTGAAGAAATGTTTTGTTTTGTTTTGTTTTTTCTCCTATTTAAAAATTTACTTGTATTGAATACCTAAGCCCACAGGGGGCACTTGCTCCCTTAACTCCTTATGCGATGACAACATTGACACATTTACCTTTCCTTTTTTTTTTTCTTTCTATCTCTGTAAACATGGGCAAAAAAAAAAAAAAAAAAAAACCTTCAGTGAACCAAGACTGTTTTAGATTCTAGAGATAAAACTGTGAGCAAATTATATACATCCATAGGCTGCAGTGTGCTTACACTTCATGACATGCATGCTGTGACATGTATTCTACAATTAAAAAAATAAAATATATTATCAATATTAAAACAGTGGCAAATGCTAATAAGAAAAATGAAGGTAAAATGTCTAAGTATAAGCTCTGACCTAGTTTAGGTACTAAGGCAATTTTTCCTAAAGAAATAACATTAAAATTGTAATCTGAATGATAAATATGAATAAATGCCATTTTCAAAATGTATAACCTAGAAGGGCTAAGGAACTGAATAAAGCACAGCTACAGTTAAGAACAGTGGGATTGGCCAGGTGCAGTGACTCACACCTTTAATCCCAGCACTTTGGGAGGCCAAGGAAGGCAGATCATGAGGTCAGGAGTTCAAGACCAACCTGATCAACATGGTGAAACCCCGTCTCTACTGAAAATACAAAAGTTAGCCAGATGTGGTGTTATAGAAATTGAATCAATAATTTAAAGCTCCAAAATAGAAAGCTTCAGAAACAAATAGTTTCACTGGGAAATTCTCACAAAAACTCAAGAAATATTATACTAATAATCTAAAATCTCTTCAGAGAACAGAAGCATAGGAAATACTTCCTAACTTACTCTAGGAGGCTAGCATTCCAAATGTCAAAATTAAACAAAAACATTACAAGAAAAAAAACCTACAAACTAATATCTCTCATGAACATAGACACAAGTATCCTCAAGAAAACATAGAAAACATTAGAAAATAGAATCCACCAATGAGTAAAAATAATTATACACTACAGCCAAGTGGGATTTATCCCAGGTATGCGGAATTCATTGAACATTCCATAATCAATTAACATTAATATCGCACATCAACTGACTAAAAAACAAAAATCACATGATCACACCAATAGATGTAGTTTGTTTGACAAAACTCAAAACACATTCATGATAAAAACTCTCTGTATTGAGAAATAGAGGAAAACTTCCTCAACTTGATAAAGAACAGCCACAAAATACCTACAGCTAACATTATTTATAATGGCGAGATATTTTCTAATATCAAAAATAAGGAAAAGATACCACTTCTCACTCCTCCTTTCTAACATCATACTGGTAGTATTAAGTAATGCAATAAGACCAAAAAATAAAATGAAAAGGTGTACAAGTTAGATGGAAATTAATAAAATTGTCTTTGTTTCAACATGTCTAATAATTTATGTAGAAACAACTTCCTTTGTTTGAAGATGTCTAATAATCTATGTAGAAAACTTGAAAGAAAAACTTGAAAGAACAACAAAAAAAATCCTTCTGCAACTAAAAAGCATATGACAAGGTTTTGGGTGCAAGGTTAATATACCAAAGCTAATTACCTTCCTATATACCAGAGGTGAAAAGTACCAGCAGTAAGAAAGTATAATTTTTACTTGAAAACAGAAAGTATCTTTATTAACACCCTAAAAAGAAATATTTCTGTATGTATTTAACAATGTGTATACAATATTTACAATCAAAGACGATTTAAGAGCTCGTCCATATTTATGGATTGGATCACTCAATATTGTTAAGATGTCAGTTTTCCCCAATTTGATGTATGGATTCAATACAATCTCAAAATCTCATCAAGTTATTTTGTGGATATCAGCAAACTTATCCTAAAGTTAATAGAGAAAAACAAAATACCAAGAATAAACAACAGAGTGTTAAAGGAGAACAAGGTTACAGGACTAACTTCCTGACTTTAAGACTTACTGTACAATGACAGTAATCAGGACATTGTGGTAATGAAGGAAAAATAGAAAAACAGAGGCCCATAAATGTAGTCAACTGCTCTTTCACAAGGGAAAAAGACAATACAATGGAGCAAAAATAATCTTTTCAGCAAAAGATTCTTGCTGGAAAAAAAGCTGTTAGACAACTGGACACACACATGCAAAAAATAAATCTGGACAAAGACTTCACATTTTTTACAAAAAAAATAATCAAAATGGGTCATGGACCCAAATGTAAAATAAAAACTCTAAAACTCCTGTAAGATAGCATAGGAGAAAACTTAAATGACCATGGATATGGCAAAACTTTAGTAAAACAAAGTCACAATCCATAAGGTAAATAATTGATAGAGTGGATCTTATAAAAATTTTAAAATTCTGCTTTTTGAAAGACAATGTCAATAGAATGAAAGCACAATCCAGAGACTGGGAGAATATTTTTGTAAAACACATATAAAGGACTGTTATCCATAATTTACAAAGAACTTTTAAAACCCAACAGTAGAAAACAAAGAGCATGATTAAACATTGGCCAAAGACCTTAACAGACACCTCACCAAAGAAGATATATAGATGGCAAATAAGCATATAAAAAGATGGTCCACTTCACATGTCAACAAGAAAATGCAAATTACAAAAACAGTGAGCTACCACTATACACCCATTAGAATGTCCAAAATCCAAAACAATGACAACACATGCTTGAAAGGATATAGAAGACATGAACTCTTATTCATTGTTGATAGAAATATGTTCACTTTGGAAATCTGGCAGTTTCTTATAAAAGTAAACATACTCATACTCATACATGATCCAGCAATTGCATTTCATGTTATTTACCTAAAGGGGTTGAAAATATGTCCGTACAAAAACCAGAACATAGATGTTTATAGTCGCTTTATTCATAATTGCCAAAACATGGACGCAACTACAATGTCATTTACTAGGTGAATTCATTAGTAAACTGTGGTGCATTCAGACAATGAAATATTATTAAGTACTAAAAGTAAATGAGCTATCAAACCATGAAAAGACATGGAGGAATCTTAAATGCATATTACTAAGTGAAAGAAGTCAATCTGCAATGGCTGCATACTGTATGATGCCAACTACATTATGTTCTGGAATAGTAAAAACTATGCAGACATTTAAAAGATTACAGTTGTAAGGGGTTGGGTGTGGGGAGGGATGAATCGGTGGAGCACACAGAATTTTTAGGGCAATGATTATATGTGATCTACATGATACTACTAAAAAGGGTGCCTGTCATTATACATTATACATTATACAGAGAATTTTTAGGGCAATGATTATATATAGTAACTACATGATACTACTAAAAAGGGTGCCTGTCATTATACATTTGTCCAAACCCAAAATGTACAACACCAAGAGTGAACCATAATGTAAACTATGGGCTTTGGCTGATTATGATATGTCAATGTCGGTTCATCAACTGTAAAAATTGTGCCAGTTTGATGACAGATGTTTATGATAGAAAAGTTACATATTTGCGGAAGCAGAGTGGGTATATGGGAAATTTCTGTATCTTTTTCTTAATTTTGTTGAGAATTTAAAACTGCTCTAAAAATAAGTCTTTTTTTTTTTTTTTTTTTTTTTTTTTTTTTTTTGAGACGGAGTTTCACTCTTGTTGCCCAGGATGGAGGGCAATGGCCCATTCTCGGCTCACGGCAACCTCCGCCTCCCGGGTTCAAGGCGATTCTCCTACCTCAGCCTTCCTGAGTAGCTGGGATCACAGGCATACAGCACCATGCCTGGCTACTTTTGTATTTTTAGTAGAGACGGAGTTTCTCCATGTTAGTCAGGCTGGTCTTGAATTCCCGATCTCAGATTATCCGCCAGCCTCAGCCTCCCAAAGTGCTGGGATTACAGTCATGAGCCACTGTGCCTGGCCAAGTCATAAAATTTTTTAAAAACTTTATTGCATACATATTTCAGGACTATGTATGCTGCATGTGAGGTCTTAAATCATGGATTTCTTTATATGTATTATTCAGGTTTAGTTTGGCATTAAAATTTGGTAAAAAGAAAAAATGATTTGCAAATTGATCCTAGCTAAATAAAAAAATACAATAAAATGGGGGTATTTATTATTAAGTGATTTATTTTAGTATAAAAACTGGGAAAGAAGGGGATTAAGCAGCTGACCTGTCATTCATTTATTCCCAGTTAGGTGAAGAGGTACTCTCAGGGGAAAGAAAATACAGTGGTCAAGTCAAACGCTGCTGTAGATTGATAACTAGACTTCAAGGTAAACAATATTTTCTAGGAGATAGTCTCTATGAAATATTCCAACTAATATGTTCATGATTTATGATTGTTTCTCTTTTTAATTGAAGTTCAGAGGTACATGTATAGGTTTGTTATATAAGTAAACTTGTGTCATGGGGATTTGTTCATACAGATTATTTCATCACCGAGGTATTAAGCCTAGTACTCATCAGTTATTTTTCCTGATCCTCTCCCTGCTCCCACCATCCACCCTCTGAATGGCCCCAGGGTGTGTTTTTCTCATCTACATGTCCATGTGTTCTCATCATTTAGTTCCACTTATAAGTGAAACCATGCAGGACATGATTTTCTGTTCCTGTATTACTGTGCTAAGGATAATGGTCTCCAGCTCCATTCCTGTCCCCGCAAAGGACATGATCTCATTCTTTTTATGGCTGCATAGTATTCCATGGTGTAGATGTATTGTGATACATTTTCTTTATCCAGTCTAGCACTGACCAGCATTTAGGTTGATTCCGTATCTTTGCTGTAGTGAATAGTGCTGCAATGAACATATGCATGCATGTGTCTTTATAACAGAAAGATTTATATACCTTTGGGTATATACCCAGTAATGGGATTGCTGAGATTAATGGTATTTCTGTCTTTAACTCTCAGAAGAATCACCACACTGTCTTCCACAATGGTTGAACTAATATACTCTCTGACCAACAGTGGATAAGCATTCCTTTTTCCCCACAACCTGCATCTATTATTTTGACTTTTTAATAATAGCCATTTCTCACTGGTGTGAGATGGCATCTCATTGTTGCTCTGATTTGTATTTCTCGAATGATCAGTGATGTTGAGCTTTTATTTATATTATTGTTGGCCACATGTTGTCTTCTTTTAAGAAGTGTCTGTTCATGTTCTTTGCCCAATTTTAAATCGGGGTTTCTGTTTTGGGTTTCAAATTTAAATTCCTTATAGATGCTGGATATTAGACCTTTGTCAAGTACATTATGTGCAAATGGCAGAAATATTTTCTACCATTCTGTAGGATGTCTGCTCATTCTGTTGATAGTTTGCTTTGCTGTGCAGAAGCTCTTTAGTTTAATTAGATCTCATTTGTCAGTTTTTGCTTTTGTTGCAATTGCTTCTGGCATCCTTGTGATTTCTTTCCCATTTCTATTTCCAGAATGGTATTTCCTAGGTTGTTTTCCAGAGTGATTTTTTAGTTTTGGGTTTTACATTTAAACCTTTAATTCATTTTGAGTTAATTTTTGTATATGATGTAACAAAGGTGTCCAGTTTCAATATTCTGCATATAGCTAGCCAGTTATCCCAGCACCATATATTGAATAGAGAAACGTTTCCATACTGCTTGATTTTGTCAAGTTTGTCAAAGATCAGATAGTTGTAGGTATGCAGTTTTATTTCTGGGTTCTCTATTCTGTTCCATTGGTATATGTGTCTATTTTTGCAAACAGCAGTACCATGCTATTTAGGTTACTGTAGCCATGTAGTATAAAGTCGGGAAGCATGATGCCTCCAGCTTTGTTCTTTTAGCTTAGGATTGGCTTGGCTATTTGGGCTCATTTTTTGTTCCATAAAAACTTTAAAATAGTTTTCTCTTGTTTAGTGAAGAATGGTTTAATAGGAATAACATTAAATCTATAAATGTTAATAATATCTGAACACTAAGGCCATTTTAATAATATTGATTCTTCCTATCCATGAGCATGGATATTTTTTTGCATTTGTTTGTGTCATCCCTGATTTTGTTGAGCAGCAGTTTGTAGTACTCCTTGCAGAGGTCTTTTACCTCCCAAGTTAGCTGTGTTCTCAGGTACTTTATTCTTTTTGTGGCCATTGTACATGGTAGTATGTTCCTGATTTGACTCTTGGCTTGACTGTTGTTGTTGTATAGGAATGTTAGTGGCTTTTGCACATTGATTTTGTATCCCAAGACTTTGCTGAAGTTGTTTATCAGCCTAAGGAGCTTTTAAGCTGAGTCTATGGGATTTTCTAGATATAGAATCATGTCTTCTGGAAATTGGGATAGTTTAACTTCTTCTCTTCCTATCTGGATACTCTTTATTTCTTTCTCTTGCCTGATTGTCCTGGCCAGGACTCCAGTTCTATGGTGAATACAAGTGGTGAGAGAGGGTATTCTTGCCTTGGGCCAATTTTCCTGTTTCTCACAAATACACCTGTGATCTACAGATTTATGAAGCACATTTCTACAGCAAGTGCTATGTAACTAGTCAATTTTCTGGGTTGAAAATGAGAGGTCTTATTCCATAAATTTTCCTGCTGTCTGAGTTGATTCAGGATCTCATTAAAAACTTTGCTTATTGTTCCTTCCCACAGAACACATATCCAGTACAGGAAGGAAGGAGACATCTGAGACATGCCAGACCTCTCTTCTTTTCCTGTGGGTATTTGTTTTTTGAAATCTTGAAATTAATAATCAAATTTTACTTTGGTAAAATTGTTCATTTGTGTGGATTTGATTTGTCAAACTAGTCTTTTAACTGGTTTTAGCTCAACATACATAAACACAAGAAAACACATTTATATAGTTGTGAATTCTATATCCAGTCTATGTAAATACGAAGTCTTAAATTTGCTCTTGAATTTGTTTCATATTTAATAACATTTTTTAAGGTTTAACTTATGCATGCTGTGATCTTAAATTCAGCTTGATGAATTTTGACAAACATATACAGTGTAGAGTAAGATATAAAAAATTCTACTACCACAGAAATTTATCTTCATTTGTTTTACAGTCAAACATTATCTCTTCCAAACCAATAGCAAGGGCTGTTCTTATTTTAATTCTACCACACATTAATTAATTTTGCCTGTTCTTACACGAAAGAATGTTGAATTTTGTCCTGACAGATAAATAACTAGAGGATTACCTTGACATGGTGGAGGCTTGGCTTTTGGTTTTATAAAGAAAGGTTGTGGAGACTAGTCTTTTGTCCTACAGCAAAACCTTTGGTTTAGAGATCACTCCTAGAATATGTAACCTTTGCTTTTAACAGGGAAACCAGCGATTTTGTAACAAACCCTTCCTTTGGCTGGGATTTGAACTTCAAATTATTTTTTCTCTGCACAGGTTATGTCTAAAAAGTTATATCTCAGCTGCTATTCCTTCTAGATTCCTTGGATTTTTTTCACTTGCATGAATAGTTAAAGAGTACAAAATAGAGTTGAGAAAAGTTTATGTATATACTCTTTGTGACTCTCTTCTGTTTTGAGAGAAGAAAGAGGTGGAGAATTGGGAATCTTCCCTCAATTTACATCACTTCTGACAACCTTAAAAATTGACCTAATATTATTCCTATGTCTTAATAAAAGTATTATTTTCTATTTTTCCTTATACCCCAATAGTAAGGCCTATAATCTGGAAAGTGTTCTCAGGAGAGGATAGCTATATATGACACATCAGAGTTTGCTTATCTTCCTTCAATGTTGGTATCCTTATAGTTCCTTCCTGTAGGGTCTCCTTAAATAGTTATGTTTTATGTTTTATCCAGATTTGGTTATTGTTATCAGCTCAATACATATTCAATACAAGTATCCCTGCCATGATCAAAACTCCTAAATTATGTTTCTTAGAGTTCAAAGAAAATGTGTATGCAAAATATAAAATAACACGTGTTTAAAATATATCTGCCAAATAAATATTTTAGATTTGCAAATTTTTGGGTAACTCATTAGCTTTCTCATTTTCTTCTCTAATGAAAAAAAAAATGTGACATGTATATTTTATCCCCAAAGTCTTTACAATTTGCTTACCATGTATGATATGCATATATACCTATGGGGAATAATTAAATAATAATCATAATCATAAAACAATTGTGACTACATGAAACGTGAAAGCTGTTTATGAACTTTGGAAGTGACACTATTGCCTAAATGAGGAGTCAAGGTATCAAGGGTTATTTGGGGATTATGATGTTTAAAAATTTTACCTCTAGACTCTTCAGTAAAATAACTTTTTGCTCATAGCAGGATGAGTATGTACAATTTTTTTTTAAATTATCATTTTTAATAGTTGTTATTTTTGCCTTTATTTTCCCAGCATTGATCATATTAATGTAAACACTAAGAGCATTTGTAGAAAATTATTTGATTTTTCATGAAGTAATTTATATAATTTACTTTCTCTTTGCATATTTCAAAAGGCAAATCCTGATAATTTTAGGATGTTTTCATTAATGAGAGCTGACAAAGACTTAATCTTCAGGAAAATGCTGTTGTAAGAACTGAACAATAGATAAATAAATGTTAGATAAATATATTGAAATTAGTATGGGTAGCATTATATTTGCAGTTTTTAAAAAACCTGAAAAAATTAAAGAGTTATACTGAATAATTTCCAGCTTCTTAAAAATAAGGAGAAATAGGGGAGGCACATGGAACAGAGTACAGGGAGAACGTAGCTGCAGAGACCTCTACATTCCTGTACCAGGTTTCTGGACTTTTAAACTGGGTTTCGTTTAGCATGTGAATATGAGGATTCCACCAAGGACAGGGAAAGAACAATCTGAAAGGACTATGGGGAACACTTCCCAGATCCCACCAGGGATGGAATTATTTGGTATTTTCAGTAGCCAGTCTAGAAAAATCTCATAATTTATGGGCCATCCGGTAGAGAAATCAGGATTTTCCCACAACAGTGATTCAACATTTGCCTTAGTCAGTGCTTCTAGGATTTTACTCAAGTATAATCTTAAATGCAAAACCCAAAAAAGATTAAACTGTTTCCAAAGAACTCAACTGCATCCCAGAACAAAGCATATATATATTTATAGGAACATTAAGATATCTAATTACCAACAAGACAAAATTAGCAATGCATGGAATACTATCAACAATTACTGGACTTGTATTGAAGCAGGAAAAGTATCAATCAGTGGAAACTGAAACGGGAATGAAACACATGATAGAATAAGTGAACAACTACATTCAACCAATTAGAACTATGTTCTTTATGGTCAGAAGCTTAAGGAAAGCTTGACTATGTTAGGCAGAGTCATGAAAGACATAAGACACAAGTATTCTAAAAACCAAAATATAAGGACATAGATAAAAATACACAGTATGGAACTGATAATTTTGATATCATGCTGGTAAAGATTAGTGAATTTGAAAAGACTGTATTAGAATATATATTACATATATTCTATTATATATATATTGTATACGTTATATATAATATAATACTATGTTCTTATATATATGGAAATGTAGGTGTCTTAGGGACCACTCACGATTTTGGATATTTGCAGTTTTGCAGGTATAATCATAGATATCTTCTAAGAATATTGTTATACAATATTGTCTAAATAAAAAGCAGCAAATCATGATATCTGAAGAGTATACACATTTTATATGATATAATGTTACAAATATATTTAATCAATAAAGATAGTATATATTCAAAGTAAATGATGGGAAGATATATATTTTATAAATATATTAGTTTACTAAAACTTAGGGATCACAGCTTAGGCCTTCTAGATAACAATAGCAGAAAGATGCAACAAAAAAGGCCCAGGAGTTGGTAGAATCTTTCAATACACTATCATCTATGCAAACGGAGAAACATTACTTCAGTTTTACTTTAAACTGAGTTTTGCATATTGATAGAGGATTATACTTAGCTGTCACTAGCATTAAATAGTAAATAAATTTTACTGTTCACCATTTTCATACATAGAATTTTGCCAGCAAATACTAATTACTTTTTAGATTTCCTGTATTGATACAATTTTATGAAAGATACTAGAATAAAATACATTCACAATTATAATTTTAAACAAAATAAGCAATGCAAATTCCCAGAGTATACTCTGGATCCATTAGTGTTTCTGACAATTTCACATTATTGTTTACCACTAAAGAGCAGTATAGTAAGCACTAAGTTTAAAATAACAGACCAATTATTACAAGGTATGCAACCATCAGATAATTATGAATATTATTTGTTGTAAGTCTCTTTGGTAAATTCATTTTAAGATTTAGAGTATCGCATTTCAGAAATGTTGCTGATAATAAATGCATCATAAAAATGGATTTTGGATTAGTTTCAATTAAGATGGCATAGTTAATAATCAACATTGGCAAACCTAAATCAAAAATTGTATTATATGAGTCTCTCATTCCTGACTGACGTCAGTTAGAAACACAGAATGTTGGGTTTCTTACAAAGTTCAAAGTAAGTTTAATGAAATGTTAAATAACAATTTTGTGTTCATTGTGAAATGTCTATGTTGAATGTTTTCAATAAAAATGTATTCAGCAGAGAATATATGTACAAATACACACACTAAACATATATTCATACATACATATACACACACATTCACACATATACACATATACATATATGAAATATGGTTATATCATGAAAAACAAAAACTCCTACTTATTTAGTAAGTTAATTAGAAAAACCTTTTAAACCTTGACACTGTGAGAACACTCATTTTTGGACATGCCACATCATGTGATATTTTTTAATTAGTCCCCATTATTATTTTTGGAATATCTCCATTAAAATATAGGTCTTTAACCCATCTTATTCAGGCTATCACATATGAGAATATCTAAATTTTCTTTTACATTCTACAAAAACAACAAAATAATAGTTCCAAAGCACAGTATTCATAAAATGTTTGCATTATGTAGAAGAATTCTGTAACAACAAACACTTTCTGAATGATCAAGAAGAGTAGTCATTACCGGAATGTCATCCCATTTAGGAAATACATTATAGAAATTAATAAATGCTATAAAATGATATAATTTATATTTATCAATTTATTTAATTTCTTAATTTTTATAAATTTATTGATAACTTTATTTTTAATTCATGTTGCCTATATATAGGCATATGATTATTTAAGTGCATAATTTTCAATTTTGTTTATTAAGAAGGGACCCAGAAATCTTGATAATTATTGGATCTATTAAATAAAAATAAATAAGAAATTCCATAATAAATTACATATTGTATCTACACCAAATTTTAAAGGGACAAACTATAAAATGGACTAGATATGAGAAAGTATATTGAGAAAACTTGAGTTTAGTTACACTCCTAACAATTAGCACATAATTCTTGAAAAGTAGAAAACTGAATATTTGTAATATAAAATAAATATCTATATTTTGGGAAATGTGTTTCTATAGGGTCACTAAAAGAAACACTGCTGAGTTGAAGCCTAAAAAATTTAGCAGAATTGAATGAGTCAGATTGTTGTTCTTTAAAACTGTCTTATTTTCAATAGAGGAGAGTTAAAAATTAATATAAAGAAATATAGAAAAAAGGAAAAAATAAAGTGGTAGAAATAACTATGGAATATAACAATTTTAGAAGAAAAATACATGGATGAAAATAGCATATCAAATTAAAGTCAAACATTTGAAGACCTCTATGTTTTTATGAATACTATTCACTTTTTTTTATTATACTTTAAGTTCGTTCTAGGGTACATGTGCACAACGTGCAGGTTTGTTACATATGTATACATGTACCATGTTGGTGTGCTGCACCCATTAACTCGTCATTTACATTAGGTATATCTCCTAATGCTATCCCTTCCCTCTCCCCCACCCCACGACAGGCCCTGTTGTGTGATGTTCCCCACCCTGTGTCCAAGTGTTCTCATTGTTCAATTCCCACCTATGAATGAGAACATGCGATGTTTGGTTTTCTGTCCTTGCAATAGATTGCTCAGAATGGTTTATCGTGTTTCGCTTAGTAATATTATTTTCATTTGCCAATATTAATTATTGTAAATGTTTTAAATAAAGTTAACAACCAACAGATAAATTTCTCTATTTCATTTTTATTCTATACATTATAGAGTGGTATACTGGAACTAGTTGTTATTGCCTTGCAAAACCTGATTGTTAAATGTTCAGGCATTGTGGAAGGTGAGTAACAATGGCCATAAAAATTGGCTTGGAAATTGAAAAATAATGCAAATTGTTTTGGAGCTCCCCTGCCCTAAGAGCTGTTTATTTACTATTATGTAACAGCTCACTGCTGATTACATGTATTCTAAAATAATTTTTCTGAGAGATATAGATAGATAGATATCTGCATGCATGTATATTTCATAGCAGGTTTCTTTAGAAATAAGAATAACACATCAATTCATGTATATTAAAAGAGTAATCAGATTATTTATTCATTTAATATTTGAACTTCAATCTTTGTAGATCAAGTTAAGCGGGCTAAACATAGATCTTATACAGAATTATCTACTGTTTCTTAAATAATATTTGAAATTAAATTTATGTTTTAAATGCATTCAAAAACAAATTAAGAAATCCGGGCTTAGAACAAGAAACTCAGTCATCATATAAATTTATCCATCTAATAAAATTACTCTAATTTTTTTTTGCTTAAGTGGTTTGAAATTCATGTCAGTTTTTAACATACTGTACAATTATTTTCTTTCTAACACACCTGCATATTTTACTCTACAAAATGCATGGATTGTTTTTTATTAAAGATATTCTGTTTTTATATTCCTATTATAAATGTTAAGGGCATACCTATTTCATTTTTTTCTTTCAAACAATAAGTACTTACATTCTTTGCTATCATTGTATGAATAGTCTTTACTGAGAATTTGTGCAAAGTTAAAGTCTTGTAGAAGAGTACACTCCTAATTAGTGACTAAATAATCTGCCTTATTTATCAAAAGAATACTGTAGATTTTTTCTAAAGCAATTAATGTATTTGGTGTTCTCAGTTTCTTAGAAATGGGTGCTAACACTGCATATTTTTAGAAAGTGTATAAATAAAATTATTGATCTTTAGAAACCAAGTGGCTGAATCTGTACAGATTGTAGTCAGTACTAATCATATAGTTAATATTTAAAATGTATTACCTACAAAATGTATTTCTATTAGAATAAATTTATTATAAGTAAATGGATTATTCTTCCACTTAAATCCTTGTCAGTTAAAATTTATATGTCTTACCTTTTTTTCAGCAAGTATGTATACCGTTTTCATTAGTAAAATTTGTTTCTTCCAATTTAGAGGTTGCTCTGAAGATGTCGTATGCAAACAAAAACTTACACAAATTTTTTTGTTATTCTACTGAGAGCAAGAAACTCAGTCATCATAAAAATGATAAGTTTAATAGATTGATCATATAAATCTATTAAATTATAAATTCATAGATCCATTGCACTTACTGAAATAAACCAAAAATAACTGATTCAGATGTGGGTCAAGGAGTACATCAACTTATGTTGATCAAATATCCAAAATCTGTAAGTTCTGCGATCTCATATATAGCAAGGTGACTAGAGGTAACAATACTGTGTTGTATACTTAAAATGTATTAAGAGAATAGATTCTAAGTTATCTCATCACACACATAAAAAACGTATTTATCTTAGGTAATAGAAATGTTAGTTACATTGATTGTGATGGTTATTTCACAATGAAGAGGTATAGCAAATCGTCAGGTTGTACACCTTAAATATCTACAATGATTTGATATATCTTATTATTATTTATCTTTGCATCAGATAATTTTTTTTAGTAAGAAAATAAAATCCGTATACTTAATCAAATACTTACGTAAGTGTTTACATAGACTGGCTATCATATATAATAAAAGAAGAGGCAAATATCCTTGTTTAGTGTGTTAGTTCATTTTTTTTTTTTTTTTTTTTTTTTTTTTTTTTTGAGACAGAGCCTTGCTCTGTCGCCCAGGCTGGAGTGCAGTGGCTGGCCGGACCTCAGCTCACTGCAAGCTACGTCTCCCAGGTTTACGCCATTCTCCTGCCTCAGCCTCCCGCGTAGCTGGGACTACAGGCGCCCGCCACCTCGCCTGGCTAGTTTTTTGTATTTTTTTAGTAGAGACGGGGTTTCACCGGATTAGCCAGGATAGTCTCTATCTCCCGAACTCGTGATCCGCCGTCTCGGCCTCCCAAAGTGCTGGGATTACAGGCTTCAGTCACTGCGCCCGGCCGTTTGTTAGTTCATATTAACGCTGACGATAAAGACATACCCAAAGCTGGGAACAAAAAGAGGTTTAATTAGACTTACAGTTCCACATAGCTTGGGGGGCCTCAGAATCATCGCGGGAGACAAAAGGCACGTCTTACTTGGTGGCAGTAAAAGAAAAATGAGAAAGAAGCAAAAGCGGAAACCCCTGATAAACTCCTCAGTTCTCGTGAGATTTGTTCACTATCACAAGAATAGTATGGGAAAGACTAGTCCCCATGCCTTAATTACCTCCCCCGGTTTCCTCCCACAACACATGGGAATTCTGGGAAATACAATTCAAGTTGCGATTTCAATGGGCACACAGTCAAAATATATTACCTGGTATTTGCTCTTTTTTTTTTCTTTGTATATATTTGCATTTTTAATTTCCCCTGGGAAAGAAAGTAAAGTATATATGTCTACTTTCTTGCAAATAACTCAGTCTCGGATATATAAAATGTATAGAGTCATGTAGTTAGCAGAATTTCTGATCCTGGTAAAACCACATTTCATTTCTCAAACTTGTATCAATTTTACAGATGTGCAAGACTAGTTCAGTGTCCTCTAATAGGTTCACCAACAGGTCCCAAATTCACAGGTATTTAGTTTCATGTTTAAATAATTTCTCCCTTGTAATTTATTCCAATTTTCACTAGCTTCAATGTTCTCAATTTCATAGATTTTGTACATTCATTTTTAACTTCTACCTTTTAAATGACATATTTTCAGCATTTAATAGCTTTGTCAATCATCCTTGACTCTTTAATTGATGCTTTTAATAGTGAAGTACTCTCATTCTGGGCAGGTGATTTCCTGTTTAACACAACGATTAGCTTCCATTGGATTTCAAAAGAGCAATAGATGTTACTCACAATTACAAGGAATTTTATCTTTCTAGATAAAAGTGAAAATATTTTTTACATGGCAAATTGTTCATTCACTTATTGTGCTGTAATAAAGTTTGCCCTTAGTGCTTGGTGCATGCTTAGAAAACTGATAAACTAAATCCTCAATGTTTATAATCTAGGTTTGACAGGTAGGTTCTTACCTGTAGAATCTGTATGCATTTTAAAAATTAATCTGTTCTTGCAAATGTTTAATAAAGTCTTTTTCATACCTCAGCTTCTAAAGTTGATGCAACTCACCTCTGACCTAGTGCTTTGCCTCTATGAACATCACAATGATTGTTAATTGTGTGGCACAGGCAGGAAAGGAAGAAAAGCAAACATAGCAGTTGTATTTTAGAATTATTAAAATCTAAAAAAAAAAAAAAAACCCTCATCTTGTATGTTCATTCTACTGCACACTTAAGGCTTATTTAGTATAATTTAATAAATTTATTATATGCAGATTTACTTATATTTGGGAAAGCATTGTTATATGTATTTAGGGGGGGAAAAAAAGAAGAGAGGGAGAAATAAAAGAGAGAGATAGACACAGAAAGAGACTGAGACAGAGACAGAAAGAATTCAAGATACAAATTCTTTCCTCCATTGTCCTTGCAGTTTTCATTCAGGATGCTCTAATGACAAAAACCTTGCCAAGCCACATCTCAATAAGGCAATGTTTGGAGAGTCTCACTCAAGGATCATAAGGCAAGGTAAAAAAGAATGAATTTGATGAGATGCAATAAATAGATAATTGCCACAGCACGTGGGGATTTTACATCACCTAGTGGCACAATGGCCAATATGTAGTGTAGGTTTAACAAATAACAGGCCAACTATTTCTGGACTGACATTGTTCTCAAACTACTATATCTGTGAAAGTAAGAAATGTATCAATATTAATTTAGTTAATATTTATTTAAAGCTTACCATATGCTAGGCAGGATGCTATGTGCTAAGCATACAAAGTACCTGTCCTCAAGTAACTTTCATCCCATTGGAAAAACAAGAAAAAAAAATAGGCTAGAGAGATAATGGCAATAGTTTCATAGGACAATGTGTCACAGAGAAATGAAGGGGAGTCTATGTTTTTGTAATAGATGATTGATGCATTAAGTCAAACTGGATGAGTGAAAATTAGTTGTGCTAAAAAATGAAGAAAGAAAATTTCAGGCAAAGAAAAAATATGTTCTTTTTTACAAAAAGCCTCAGTTCCCTAATAAGTCATTGCAGCATATAATTCATCTTGATTTTTTGATAATTCTATGCTTACTATTTTTGTGTGCTGACAGTTAAGACCATCTGTGTGAATATTGCTGTTGTATGTGTCTTTATGCATTTTGTTTCAAAGGTAACATTATAAATCAGCATAATTTACACTTTATACTACCAAATTGCAAATACTTCTCTGACAAGAATTTCAAATATTAAACAGCAGGTGTATATATAAGACTGAACAGGCTATTCATTGTATTTTAATATACTTGGCTGCATTGACAAAGATAACTGCTATATGATCTTCTCAAATTTGAAGGTTACTCAGAATTGGGAAGGATAATGTCAACTTACATGCAGCTAACATTTATTCATATAGATTAAAACTGATTTATATATGTATATTTCGTCTAGATGTACCATTTTAAATTCTCGTTCAAAAATGTTTTCAGGAGTATTTAATCTTGGAATAATGTGATCTGGTCTAATAATGTTTAGGGTAAGATATTTTTGAGTTACTAGATTAGAAATAAATATACAGTTCAGTGACAAATTTATCATGGAGAATGTTTTAGATTTCTTTATTAAAAGATACCAGGAGTAAATTTAGGCTTCTAATGACTGGCATTAAAAATATATAAGCCAATAAGCAATCTTCTCCAATTCTAATACAGTAGTAACTTTAAAAGCATCATACTGGTAAATATTGGCCTGGTCTTTTGTGAAGGGATTCTGTGTAAAATATTTTAAATATTTGAGGTTTGCATGCACTTGGCCTGCTGATGTTGGCTTCTCCGGGCTTTCTCATCTACTTGACACTTTGAAAACAAATACCCTAGATATTTTATTCTCTTTGAAGCAATAGTGAATGGAAGTTCATTCATGATTTGGCTCTCTGTTTGTCTGTTACTGGTGTATAAGAATGCTTGTGGCCGGGCGCGGTGGCTCAAGCCTGTAATCCCAGCACTTTGGGAGGCCGAGGCGGACGGATCACAAGGTCAGGAGATCGAGACCACAGTGAAACCCCGTCTCTACTAAAAATACAAAAAATTAGCCGGGCGCGGTGGTGGGCGCCTGTAGTCCTAGCTACTCAGGAGGCTGAGGCAGGAGAATGGCGTGAACCCAGGAGGCGGAGCTTGCAGTGAGCCGAGATCGCGCCACTGCACTCCAGCCTGGGCAACAGCGTGAGACTCCGACTCAAAAAAAAAAAAAAAAAAAAGAATGCTTGTGATTTTTGCACATTAACTTTGTATCCTGATACTTTGCTGAAGTTGCTTATCAGCTTAAGGAGATTTTGGGCTGAGATGATGGGGTTTTCTAAATATGTAACCATGTCATCTGCAAATAGGGACAATTTGACTTCTTCTTTTCTTAACTGAATATCCTTTATTTCTTTCTCTTGCCTGATTGCCCTAGCCAGAACTTCCAACACTATGTTGAATAGGAGTGGTGAGAGAGGACATCCCTGTCTTGTGCCAGTTTTCAAAGGGAATTTTTCCAGTTTTTGCCCATTCAGTATGATATTGGCTGTGGGTTTGTCATAAATAGCTCTTATTATTTGGAGATACGTTCCATCAATACCTAGTTTATTGAGAGTTTTTAGCATGAAGGGCTGTTGAATTTTGTCAAAGGCCTTCTCTGCATCTATTGAAATAATCATGTAGTTTTTGTCTTTGGTTCCGTTTATATGCTGGATTTGGTTATTGATTTGCGAATGTTGAACCAGCCTTGCATCCCAGGGATGAAGCCCACTTGATCATGGTGGATAAGCTTTTTGATGTGCTGCTGGATTCGGTTTGCCAGTATTTTATTGAGGATTTTTGCATTGATGTTCATCAGGGATACTGGTCTAAAATTCTCTTTTTTTGTTGTGTCTCTGCCAGGCTTTGGTATCAGGAAGATGTTGGCCTCATAAAATGAGTTAGGGAGGATTCCCTCTTTTTCTATTGATTGGAATAGTTTCAGAAGGAATGGTACCAGCTCCTCTTTGTACCTCTGGTAGAATTCAGCTGTGAATCCATCTGGTCCTGCACATTTTTTGGTTGGTAGGCTATTAATTATTGCCTCAATTTCAGAGCCTGCTATTGGTCTATTCAGGGATTCAACTTCTTCCTGGTTTAGTCTTGGGAGAGTGTAAGTGTCCAGGAAATTATCCATTTCTTCTAGATTTTCTAGTTTATTTGCGTAGAGGTGTTCATAGTATTCTCTGATGGTATTTTGTATTTCTGTGGGGTCGGTGGTGATATCACCTTTATCGTTTTTTACTGTGTCTATTTGATTCTTCTCTCTTTTCTTCTTTATTAGTCTTGCTGGCAGCCTATCAGTTTTGTTGATCTTTTCAAAACACCAGCTCCTGGATTCATTGATTTTTTGGAGGTTTTTTTGTGTCTCTATCTCCTTCAGTTCTGCCCTGATCTTAGTTATTTCTTGCTGTCTGCTAGCTTTTGAACTATAGCCATCTGATCTTTGACAAACCTGAGAAAAACAAGAAATGGGGAAAGGATTCCCTATTTAATAAATGGTACTGGGAAAATTGGCTAGCCATAAGTAAAAAGCTGAAACTGGATCCTTTCCTTACTCCTTATACGAAAATTAATTCAAGATGGATTAGAGACTTAAATGTTAGACCTAATATCATAAAAACCCTAGAAGAAAACCTAGGTAATACCATTCAGGACATAGACATGAGCAAGGACTTCATGTCTAAAACACCAAAAGCAATGGCAACAAAAGCCAAAATTGACAAATGGGATCTACCATCAGAGTGAACAGGCAACCTACAGAATGGGAGAAAATTTTTGCAATCTACTCATCTGACAAAGGGCTAACATCCAGAACCTACAAAGAACTCGAACAAATTTACAAGAAAAAACAAACAACTCCATCAAAAAGTGGGCAAAGGATATGAACAGACATTTCTCAAAGGAAGACATGCATGCAGCCAACAGACAAATGAAAACATGCTCGTCATCACTGGCCATCAGAGAAATGCAAATCAAAACCACAATGAGATACCATCTCACACCAGTTAGAATGGCAATCATTAAAAAGTCAGGAAACAACAGGTGCTGGAGAAGATGTAGAGAAATAGGAACACTTTTACACTGTTGGTGGGACTGTAAACTAGTTCAACCATATAGAAAACAGTATGGGGATTCCTCAAGGATCTAGAACTAGAAGTACTATATGACCCAGCCATCCTATTACTGGGTATATACCCAAAGGATTTTAAATCATGCTGCTATAAAGACACATGCACATGTATGTTCATTGTGGCGCTATTCATAATAGCAAAGACTTGGAATCAACCCAAATGTCCACCAGTGACAGATTGCATTAAGAAAATGTGGCACATATACACCATGTAATACTATGCAGTCATAAAAAAGGATGAGTTTGTGTCCTTTGTAGGGACATGGATGCACCTGGAAACCATCATTCTCAGCAAACTATCGCAAGAACAGAAAACCAAACACCGCATGTTCTCACTCATAGGTGAGAACTGAACAATGAGATCACTTGGACTTGGGAAGGGGAACATCACACACCGGGGCCTATCATGGGGAGGGGGGAGGGGAGAGGGGGGAGGGATTGCGTTGGGAGTTATACCTGATGTAATGACGAGTTGATGGGTGCTGACGAATTGATGAGTGCAGCACACCAATATGGCACAAGTATACATGTGTAACAAACCTGCCTGTTATGCACATGTACCCTAGAACTTAAAGTATAATAATAAAAAAAAAAGAAAGAAAACAAATATCCTCTACTCCTCCTCTCATTTGAATGAGCCTAGACCTAGTAACGCCAAACTGAATCACTAGGAACCAATAAACTGACAGCAATAGTTGGTCCTAATAGCACACTCGTTCTCATCATAAATTCTCCTTTGAGGAAAAGAGTTGGATACAGAAGCCAATGTTTTGTTTATTGATTTATTTATTTTTCTGCTGCTTCCCAAATTATATTCTGTAGCCTGAAGAGCATAGGTATTATGTGTGCCCTTTTTAAATTGTTCTCAAAAAAAGAGTGAAAGAAAGAAAGTATCTGACTTATTCCCAGTGCTGAAAAGGGAAGAGCCTGTTCAAAGATGAGCACCCAGTTTACAAGAAAAGCCATGGAATAACGTTCCAGGGAAGTCAAGACTCAGTCTTATGTCCCTATCAGATTAGATCCCCATCATTGGACATTGGGAGACTGTTAGTGCATATATATCACTAGTTGGGGTTTCAATATTTATAAAAAAACTTATATATTGTTGTTGTTTTTTCATTTCCAGTTGTTTGGGCTATATTATGTAGATTTTGATTAACATTTGATTCATTTTGAGCCACAGAAGCCAGAACTGCAAAGGTACAGATTATTAGTTGATGTGATAGGCAATGCTTGATTCAATGGTATTTTATTAATAATGACTAAGTTTCATCCCAAAAAACTCCAGGAAATTATAATAGTCTGTGAAATAAAATGAACGTATTGACTCATAACTCTCAGGTTCAAGGGTGCCGACGATTCCCTTTCTCTCTCCCTCCTTCTCTCTCTCCCTCTCTCACTTTCATTCTCTTGCTTTTATTCTCACTCTTGTTCTTGTGTTTCTCTCTATCTTTACCTTATTTCTACTTAAGCATCTTTATCCCTTACTGTGTGGAGGATTTCTTTACTCTGGAGGTAATTTGATCTTTGGAAAAAGACTGTCTATAATTTTCAGATATGTGGCCCAGTAGGAAAATCTTTTTTCAGCTGCTTCCATATTTTAAAAATCCAGAGAAGAAATATGACTGCCTTAACTTCCTGTTGGTCTAAACACTACTGTCAGAAGATGATTGCATGTGAATAATTTGCTCAGAATGTCAGCAAATTTGATAGAGAATTATAGCTATTATGCCTATTGAATCATATGGTTGAGTGTGGATAAGCAGATCTCCAAAAGAAGTGAAGATACTGTACAGTGCAGACCAAAAAATAATATAATACAAATACCGTAAATCTGCAGCCACCCAGTACATCCATATAAACTCATTCTCATAATGTGATCTAGAAAAATGCAAAAATACCATGCAACTATCCACTGACAACCAAAGTTCTTAGTCCCATGCCCTTCTTTTATGCAACTAAAGTCCCAAGACGTTTGGATGTTAGTAAATATTCTCCCTCCACACTGCTGTTTTTATTTTGAATTGACAATTTATAATTGTATAAGTTTATAGGACAACAAGTAATGGTATTATTTATGAATGCAATCTAACATAATTTAATCAAGATAGTTAACATATCCATTATCTCAAATATGTAACATTTTTGGTGGTAACAATATTTGAAAATTACTATCCTAACAATTTTGAAATGTACAATCCTCTATTATTATTTGTAGTTGTTGTCGTTTTGTTGTTTTTGAGATGGAGTCTTGCTCTGCTGCCCAGGTTAGAGTACAGTGACATGATCTTGGCTCACTGCAACTCCTCCACCTCCCAGTTTAAAATGATTCTCCTGCCTCAGTCTCCCAGGTAGCTGGTTACTTTTTGTATTTTTAGTAGAGATGGGGTTTCACCATGTTGGTCAGCCTGATCTCGAGCTCCTGACCTCAGGTAATCCACCCACATCGGCCTCCCAAAGTGTTGGGTTTACAGGCTTGAGCCATGACACCCGGCCCTCTTTTATTAATTACATTCATTGTGCTGTGCAAAAGACCTAAAATAATATTCCTCTTCTCTGAGATTTTGTACCCTTTTGCCATCATCTTCCCATTTCCCCTGCCCTCAGGTTCTGTAACTACCATTCTACTCTCTGCTTCTATGTGTTTGATTATTTTAGATTTCACGTATAAGTAAGACCATGTGGTATTTGTCCTTCTGTGCTTGGCTTATTTCACTTAGAATAATGCTCTCCAATTTCATTAATGTTGTTGCAAATGACATTTTTTTTATTTGAAGCTAAATAGTATTCCATTGTGTTTATGTGTGTGTTTGTGTGTGTGTGTGTGTGTGTGTATGGATACACATACACCACATTTTCTTTATCTATTCATCTGTTGATGGCATTTAGGTTGATTCTATGATGGCCATTGTGAACAATGCTGCAATAAATATGGGAGCACAGGCATCTCTTCTACAAATTAATTTCATAACTTCTGGATAACTGCCTAGAAGTGAGACTCCTAAATCATACGGTAATTCTATATTTTTTTCAGAAACCTACACACAATTTTTCATATGACTGCACTAATCCACATTGCCACCAAAAGCATATAAGTGTTCCCTTTCTCCTTATTGTTGTTGGCACTTGTTATCATTAGTCTTTTTGATAATAGTCATTCTAACAGCTATGAGATATCTCATTGTGATTTTAATGTTCATTTCCCTAATGATTGTCAATGTCAAGCGTTTTTTTCACATTTCCTTTGGCCATTTGTATGTCATCTTTTAAGAAATATCTATTCAGGTTATTTGCCCATTTTTAATAGTTTTTTAAAAATTTTATTGCTATTGAGTTGTTAGAGCTCCTAATATGTTGTTAATATTAATCCCTAATCGGATGTATAGTTGCAAACACTTTCTCCCAATGTGTGAGTTGTCTCTGAATACCGTTAATTGTTTTTATGCAGAAACGTTTTGTTCTATGTAAAACCATTTATCTAATTTTGATTTTATTGCCTGCACTTTGGAGTCAAATTCAAAAAATCATTGACCAAACCAATGTACTGTAGTTTTACTCCTGTATTTTCTTCTAGTAGTTTTACAGATTTAGTGTTAAGTCTGTCTTTAATGCATTTTGAATTGATTCTACATATGGTATGCAGTAAGGGTCCAATTGTATTCTTCTGCATGTGGATATACAGGTTTTCCAACACCATTTATTAAGTGACTATCCTTTTTCCATTAGGTATTGTTGGCGCCTTTATTGAAAATCAATTGACCATACATGTGTGGATTTATTTATAGGTTCTATATTGTTTTCCTTTGGTTGTTTTTGTTTGTTTGTTTGTTTTTAATTTGTACCACGCTATTCTAATAACTGCATGATTTGTGAGTAGATTCAGTTAGCATTCCTCAACGTAAGAATTAACAGTATGGCAGCCAGGCGCGGTGGCTCCAGCCTGTAATCCCAGCACTTTGGGAGGCTGAGGCGGGTGGATCACGAGATCAAGAGATCGATAACATCCTGGCTAACACAGTGAAACCCCATCTCTACTAAAAATACAAAAAAATTTTCCGGGCATGGTGGCGGGCGCCTGTAGTACCAGCTACTCGGGAGACTGAGACAGGAGAATGGCCTGAACCCGGGAAGTGGAGCTTGCAGGGAACTGAGATCACACCACTGCACTCCAGCCTGGGCGACAGAGCCAGACTCCGTCTCAAAAAAAAAAAAAAAAAAAAAAAAAAAAAAAAAAAAAAAAAAAAAAAAAAAGAGTAAACAGCATGGCTACATGACAAATTTGCAACTCCAGCACACTGAATATAGAGTAAAAATGAAAAATTGTTTAGAGATGTTTAAGATAAGGAAACAAGAGGCAATACACCTTAAGTTAAGAACAACAGCAAGAAAAAGCAGTCCATTTTATCAGATAGTAGGTCATAGTGAATGACAGCAGGTCATTTACTTTCTTCACAATCAAATGTAATATTTCATCAGACTGAGTATTTATGTCTCATTTCTTAACTTCATTAAACATTATTTTTGAATTGAAAGATAAAATTGTATATGTTTATTGTGTACAGCATGATGTTTTCAAGTATCTATACATTGTGGAATAGCTAAAATTAGTGAATTCACATATAAATTAGCTCACACAGTTTTTTTTATGGGAACAATTTAACATTGTATTATTTTCAAGAACACAATATATTGTTATAACTATAGGCACTATGTTTTACAATTGATCTCTTGAACCGAAGAGATTAATGCTTCCATGTTTATTAATACATTATTCCCAATAGTCAAAATTTGGAATGAATCTAAGTGTCCATCAGTGAATGAATGGGTAAAGAAAATGTGATATATATATACAATGGAGTACTTATTATTCAGTCTTAAAAAAATAAGGCAATTCTCTTGTGACAACATGGATGAAACTGTAGGACATTATCTTAGGTGAAATAAATCAGGCACAGAAAGATAAATACTGCATGACCTCACCTATATATGGAATCTGAAAAAAAGAAAAAAGTTGATCGTATGGAATTAGTGAGTGGAATGGTGATTACTAGGGGAGAGGGGAGTTAGGGGGTGGAGTCGGAATTGTTGTCCCTCATTTCTGGACAACTGAGAGATCCTCTGTGTTCATCATACTTACTGTACGTCTCTAAGATGGAAGTCCTTTTTTAGTGTTTATGAAGAACTGGGTAAGTTATTGGTGTAAAAAGTAATCATAGACTAGACTACCAGACTTGGGATTTTCTTCCATAATACCCCCCATAAAACACAATAAATCTCAATTTGATTTGGTTTCTAGGTTCCATCTTTGATAGCAGAGATGCCATAAATTGTGTCAAGTTCTTCGAATATGAAGATTATTCCTGTTATTTTTGTCTCTGCTTTCTTGCAACACCCATTTTCACAGATTCTCTCTTGTAAGGTGTTTCGTATAAATATATACCAATAATATGGTGGGCAGGATTTATGTTTCTTGTGTGAAGGCTCTGTATTTATAGTTGGCATTTTATAGTAGAAGAAAGTACTGCATGTCATGGGTAGGGGTATATGGAAAGAAACAATAGGGAGGTCTTGGCGTTTCAGACATTGTCTATTTTTTTGGTTCCTTCAAAGTCGCATTTTTATCTTCATTTGTTAGTTCTATTTCTGTATCTAACACTTCTAGTCTCCATAGAACAGAACCCAAAATAAGCCTTTGAAATGAAATAAAGCCTTTGACTGTGGTCACTGAATGGGTTTGTATCACTAGTCTCAAGCACAGAGTATCTCACTCTACCAACTCAAACTGAGTCTTACCTTTTCTGTAAGACAATGCTGAGGATTGTAAGGTTGCCTAAAGACTCCATATTTTATCATATTTCAACATGGGTTTTACATTGCTAGCTGGGTGGACACATTGGCTAAGTCCAGAGACAGAGCAGGTAATGACTTAACTAGAGGCTTCTCTTTTACATACAAAATTCAGCTTCTTAACCAGAAATATGAGATTCTCACTACTCTTTCCTCAGATGCCAGAACAATATTTCTAATCTTTCACTTGAAACAAAAGTTGTAAATGCACCACTTTTCTGTTAGTCAATATTCCTGGAGTAACAAGTGAAAAGAAAGAGAATTCAAGCTACCTTATGCCAGAAATAGAATATACTGTCCCCTAAATTGTAAGCAGTCCATGAGTGGTTTTAGGCATGACAAGGTTCAAGGATTCAAGACATGGCATCTGGGTTTGTAAATTTTTCTCCCTCAGCCTCCTTGCTTAGTTCTTTCTAAGTTTCTACTTCTCCTCCAGCATCCAGTTTTTCTCCCTGTATTAAGGAAGTTGGCCTTTGATAGTCCTTAACTGGGTAGAGTTTCCAAAATGATGAGATTATTGGACATTCCAAAATATATATTCACTATAAGTACTTAATGGAATGAACTGAAAGACCACAATAAAATTTTCGTAATATATATTCTCATATTACACAGTGAGTTTCTTCTGTACACCACATTTTTTTCTTTGTATAATGAATACTACCTAGAAATCTTTTACATAGCAGATATTTAAAAATAAACTAAATACTTTAAGTGACTGGAGTTTTTTAAGTAGATAATTAGGACATATTTACTAATAAATTACATTTTTGAGCAGTAAATAAAGCTCCAAATTATTTTTTCTAAGTTAATAGAATCAAAGTATATAATGGTATTTTAAAACATTTTATACTATAGGTATTTTATCAAATTATATCTTCATTAAATAGGTAATGCATTATATGCCACAGGTATTCTTTTCAAATACTAGACATATACATTTTTCAAACTCTCCCAAATTATGACAAGCAAAATTAGGAGGAGAAAAAAAGCACTTATGAGTATTTCTTGATAGAAGAACATTAATATAAGTACTTTATGCTTGAAAACAGGCCCTTAAAACTATCTTGAAGATAAACTTATATTAAGAAATTGCATTAATATTGGCTTTTGGAATGTTATATTTCTGATTTCAGTTAGAATAGACCAAAAATTCACAGTATTTAGCGACAGTTTCAACACATACCTACCACATGGAAAAATTACTAAATATTCTCAATAGTCACAAGTTGTTTACAAAAATCATTATTTTCTAAATATGGCAAATGATTTTTCTCAAATGTTAGAGCATCCACATATGACTATAGTCTTAGGAATGACTATCTAGCGAAAGAGTGGTCATTTGGCAAAATGTCCCTACAGAATAGATACCCCAGCATTTACAGCTGAATCCAAATGTTCAACAGATGGCAAGCTGAATGTGTTACAGCTGGAGCTAAACTACACTTTATAGAGGAAAAATGTATATGTTGGAGAGAAAGGGATAACGCAAAAGAATATTAACAAGATACCTTGAAACAATAGTGAAAAAAGGTCAGTCTAAGTCATATTATTGAAGTTTCATGCTGAGAAAAAATAATGGGACTCTGCTGGACTAATTTCAGCTTTAATTTATGACATGACCTTTAGGCCAAAATATGACATTATAATAAAGATGTGTCTTTACTATAAGCTAGATTTAGTTCTGTAGTAACAGTAACTTATTTCGTAGTAAATCTTTAAGAATATTTTACTTCAATGTATGCATTGATAAAAACCCAAGCCATGAAGACATACTATTTCCATGTCTATTCTGTAATACTGCTGCGTGTAAAATTAGATTCATATTTTTTGGGGAAAAATGATTTGCTACAAATTTTAAATGCTTCAACAACTCACAAATATTACCAGAGCTTGTGCAAATTATTTGCTGAAGATTAGCACTCTATTCCTATATTTATGTCATGACTTTCGTTGCCTACAAGGGATTTCTTGAATATGACTTTTATATTCTCATTCTCCCACTGTTCATACTAATATTTTTGTTGTTGAATTTTCCAGGTAATAAACTTATCTCTACTTTATCAAAAGAATAAGTCAACATCCTTAATATAACCATTACCATAGCAAGTCAAACTTGTAGCACAATTATGATGGCCACATGATTAGGAGCCAAATAGTAAACCATGTAAAGTAGTTTCCAAATTTTACCAATCTATGAGGACTTCATTTCCTTATCTTTACTTTGAATTGTTTATTAATATATGCATACTAACATTGTTAAAATTGTACCTTCAAGTAGAACATAATCAAAGCTAATATAATAATTTTTTGTTAATAGATCATATTAAAGGAAGTCAGGAATAAAAGTGACCTATTCATTTCTAGACTCCATTTTCCTGAAAATCCATAGATATGTGTGTAGTGAAGTAAGACAGTTATGGGGTTACAATGACTGAAGCAAAACTTTATAACAATTGTGATGTTAAGTTACAATTAAGGGAATAATTGAAGTAAATTTCTTCATTATATTTAGCATGGTACAAACTAGTAACAGTTTTGTTAAGTTGAATTTAATCCATTCAGCCTCCCAATACCTCAATGTCTTCAGGAGTGACATACCATCATTCAACTGTACTCTAGTGATCACAGAGGCAAACCCTGGCACAGTGTGGAAGAGGACTACACAAAGGTATGAGAAACAGGAGGTGAGACCTCTAGGCCTCTTACCAGGGTGGGAACATTCCTAGTGTTTCTCCTTACTTTCCTTACCTGAATTATTATTACTATTTTGTAGTGTATTCTTTAGTGTAATTACTTGGCCAATGGAAGGATTTCTCATTTCACTACCCCTTTAAACATATAATAAATATTGTTAGTTTTAAATAATATGTTGTTTTATATTTAACATCCTTTATTACAAAAAGTCAAAGAGTCTGGAATTTCCATGTTATTTTGTTTTTTTGTTTTTGGTGTTTTTTGATTTTTTTTTTTTTTTTTTCATTTTAAGCCTTATCCTGCTGCCAACATTCTAACTTACCACTTATCCAAGTATATTGAATTTGAGGGGTATTGTGTGTTGGATGTTGTTGGTGGTGGTGTTTTCTTTTTTTATTATTTTTTATTTTTTGTTGTTGTTTGGTTGTTTGTTTTTTCTGAAAAGCAGCCCAGAAAGTTACATTCAGGGGTACTATAAAGACATGGCCGTAAGTGATTTACTGGCTTTTCTGCATTCAAGGAGGTCACTTTTCTTCATTTATTTGACAAAACCTGGGGTACCAGGAAAGGAATAAAATTGTTTCAACTGCATTTTGATATTGTACATTAGAGTTTTATCCAAGCTTTAAATATAGAATCTGTAAACATTTCTGTAAAAGGCCAGATAGTAAATATTTAGGACTTTGCAGGCCTTGCTGTCTCTGTCATAATTATTCAACCCTGCTATGCAGCAAAAATGAGCCACACCAAAACAGTGAGGGTGACTATGTTCTAATACAACTTATTTTTAAAAAGTACAGACAGTGAGAAGGACTTGACCTGTGGGCCATAGTTTGCCAACCCTGCTTTGGATGCTGAAAGTTTCACTCACAACTTACTAATTACATCACTGGCCATATTTTTGTTTTAAAACATACTAAATACTTTCATTTCATTTTGTTTTGTTTCTATGAGTAAGGCAAAGAAATATGTGGAAGAACAAAATTATACATTTACTTATTTATTTCTTCTAATATTTACAGAGAGCCTTTAGAGAGAACTAGGCATTGTAGATAGTGGGAGGATTCAAGAGTTAAAATGCAGTAAAGAAGAAGTTTCTGCTCTCAAGTATTACTTTTCTTTCCTTCCTTCCTTCCTTCCTACCTTCCTTCCTCCCTCCCTCCCTTTGTGTGCTTCCATTTCTGTTTCTTAAATTAGAAGATTAGTAATATCTATCACAGAATAGTGTTGTTTGGATTAAATAATAGATACATATACATTATTTAACTCATTTCCTGAAATTTAATAAGCATTAGATAATGTAACTATGATAATCTTAAAAATCTAAGACAATCGAAGCTTTTGTTTTTCAAACAATGGAATACATACACTCAAGAAAAATTTACTGTGTAAATAAATACTAACCTTTTAAAATAACTCTTCCCTGAAATACAGTTATGGAAGTCAGAATAGAAATAGACTATATCTTTTTCAGCCTGACAATAAGAAGATTCACAATAAGATATGGTTGATTAATAGTTTGAAAAATCTAACAAAATAGCATTATGTTGATAATTATCTTGAGCATCTTTTATTGACTTTCACCAAAATCCAAATACAGATTACATTATTTAATATATTAAATTTTAAGATAACATTTCCATGTACTAATATCACACTGAATTTGGACCTAGATTATAATATGTGGCGATTGTATTTAAATTTGAAAAAAATAATGGCTAATCAGTCACTTATAAAGTATGTCCATGTCAGAAAGTCACACATAGTATACACATGTATGTAAAAACATGAAAGAAAAGTACCTTGCAGGTGGACAAATATAAACTCCCTCTTCTTGCTACAGAAAAGAAAATATTGATGCCATTTTAAGAGACAGCTGTATATTTAGATGAGATTTTGGATTTTAAGTTGACACTATAATGGGTTAATACTTTTTGAGAATACTGGAATAAGGTGAATAATGTATTTTGCACAAAAAGGGGCTAGAGGGCAGACAAATATAGACTGAAATGTATCTCCAAAATATGTTGAAGTCTTAAACTTCAGTACAAATGAATGTGATTTTATTTGGAAATAGGGTCTTTTGCAGATATAATCATGTTAAGATAACATTATACCGGGTTAGGGTGGGCCCTGATCCAATATATCTGGTGTTCTACCAATAAAAGAGCAAGAGGTGTGGAGAGGAAGAAGACCATGTGAAAATATAGGAAGAGACTGGAGTTAATGATGCCACAGGATAAGGAAAACCAAGGATTGCCAGTAACCACCAGAGGCAAGGAAAAGGAACCTCTGGAACAGATTCTGCCTCCGAGTGCCTGTGAAGGCACAGACCCTCTGACATTTTGATTTCAGACTTTTTTACTCTAAAATTCTGATACAGTGCATTTTATGTTGTTTTAAACTGTCAAATTTGTAGTACTGGTTCTTTTTATGTCAGCCTTAGAAAACTAATAAAAGTGCAGAAACATTTTGTGTGTGTGTGTGAACACAAACCTTCTTGGGAAAATCTCCATCAAGAACTCAATTTTGAAAAGCATAAAGTCACAATTTGCCCCTGTAATGAAGAATCCAAAAAGTACTAGCCCTTTAATATAAAAATGATCCCAATTTATTTCCAAATATTTTAACCTATTATTAAAAGCAAATAGTTTAGCAACAATATTACATATTATAATTACAAACACAAATAATTATATAACTTACCACTTAAATAATAAAAATATCAATATTGGTTCTGCCAAAATTTTAATTTACTTTAGATTCTGTTAATGGCAGTAGATTAATACTAAGTGGCCAAGATAGGAAATACCAGAAAATAATTATCCTATCATTATAGAGTTTCTTTAGAACTTGTTTTAGCTATGTAATTATGCCTATGCTAAGATGCCATAGGCATTCAATTAAATTAAAAGCATGTTAATGATCTATTTTCTTTAATTTATTAGGGGAGCCTATGATTCAGAGGCTTTGAGTTTGGGATCATAATTGCCCCAGGGACTCACTTTCAATAAGGATCTAATTTTCAGTGAGAAGAGAATCAATAAAGCAATTGGACTTGTATAACATTGTAGGGTACACAAAAGTGGTGACAAAAAAAAAGTACTGTCTTTGCATTCGGGCAATATACAATGCTACAGATGGTAACATATTTTAGTGGTAAGTGTATAGTCTTTATAATATAAAAGATCTGGGTCAATACCGTCACTACCATTTACTTGCTATGAAAGTCTTCTAAAATTCTCATGGCATGGTTTCACCAACAAAACAAAGAAGATTTTGATGTAAGTAGTTCTCACCGTTATCTCAAGAACCAAAATATATAAGATAAAGTATAAAGATGCTTAGTGGCAAAATATAAATGCTTTATAACTGAGCACTAAGTTTGTATACTATTCTTTCTTTTCACCTGAAATTTATGAGAACTTAATAAATCAAACTACATGTTTATATACTTCTCATGTTACATGGTATGATATAATAAATTATTTATCTATTATTATACCTGGTTTCAAACCTTAATCCATCAACAGTACAATGAATGCATAAATGATAGCATATTTGTTGAATGTAATACCAGTTGACATTTAGATGAGAAGCAAAAACTACAAGCCAACAGATATATGTATATATATATAGAGAAATTTATAAACATTATGTTTAGTTAAAGAAATAACACAAATGAGTATATACTGAATGATCCCATTTATACAAATATAAATTATTTGTATACAATATAAAGGTCAAAACTATATAAAACTAACCTATTATATTAAAAGTGAAGATAGTGGTTGCTTTGTGGGCATTAAAGGGCTTTTAGGGTTCTGGTCATTTTCATTTCTTGATCTGAATACCATTTACACAGTGATTGCTCTCATCACTCTGTGAAAATTAATTGAGCTATACACTTAATATTTGAGCACATTGTTTTTTGTATATTAAGCTTTAATAAGAAGCTAACATGGAACATGAACTCTATAATTTTGTAGTATTTTTAGAAAATAAACAGCTGAGTCAACAGTAAAAAAAAAATGCTATGAAAGAAAGTGTTAAGTACATTTCAACATGGTGTTAATTGAAATTCTTCAAAAGCATGTGAGTCAAATTGTATTATAATGTATGAAACATAAATGAGCCCAAGCATCTTAGAATGACCATGTCTCTATCATTATCTTACCTCATTTAATTGCATATTGGTCGAAAAAAGTTGAAAGTCTCCAAATCATCAAAAATGTGTTAGCAAGGAAAATAATATGCTTAGAATATTTGCTAGTGTTTTAAAGGAAAATGATATCTTTTCTATTGCTCTATGTGGTTATTTCAGGATAGTATTTTAGATCTTTTGAAAAGATTCACTGCAGAATTTTGTACTTTTCTCATTTACTAAAATGTAGGATGTAACTCTTTTTTATAACTGTCATTGAACATAGAGATTACTGTCTAGAACATAAGATACTGAATAAAATTACCCACACCCATGCCACAGTTTGTAATTCAATTTGTCCTGATTGTGCTGTGATCTGTGATCTGAGATACCCATAATCGCAAATATAAGCACATTCCAAAAAGAAAGTATCTGTTTCTTTACAAACAGGTTTGAAAGATGACCAAAAAAGTCTTTTGAAGGTGTTAATAATAGAGCATAAATAAATAAATAAATAATAATGATAACAACTAGTAATAATAATAATGGCTTCAGTGGCATACTGAGGGACCACAGAAAAATCATAAAGGCCTAGAGCACTCTCAGCCTTCAAGGATTTCAATAGCTTTCAATGAAATCTAAGAAGAGAAATACACCAACACTTAAAGCAACTAGGCATTGATGAATAGTTCTATGGCGAGTGTAATAGAACCCTGAGATTCAAAACAAAGGATATGGTTTAAAATACTGGTGGGGATATGATTTAGAGGAGATTAACTTTGCTATATACTATAAATGTGGCATAATAGACAAGCCACTTTATCTATCATTTATCTATCTATCCAATCCTTAGTTACAACAGATGAGCCAGTCATTGAGGGATGAAGCTAGGGCAATTATATGATTTCACCACTATTCTCTACATATAAAAGTATCAGTAATTCTTTTTTTTTGGGGGGGGTGAGTTCTTTTTTTATTAATATTACACTTTAAGTTCTGGGGTACATGTGCACAATGTGCAGTTTGTTACATAGGTATACATGTGCCATGTTGGTTTGCTGCACCCATCAACTTGTCATTTACATTAAGTATTTCTCCTAATGCTATCCCTCTCCCAGCCCCCCAACCCCCAACAGAACCCCATGTGTGATGATCCCTTCCCAGTGTCCATGTGTTCTCATTGTTCAACTCCTACTTATGAGTGAGCACATGCATTGTTTGGTTTTCTCTTCCTGTGTTACTTTGCTGAGAATTATGGTTTTCAGTTTCATCCATGTCCCTCCAAAGGACATTAACTCATCCTTTTGTATGGCTGCATAGTATTCCATGGTATATATGTGGCACATTTTCTTTATCTAGTCTATCATTGATGGGCACTGGGAGTGGTTCCAAGGGTTTGCTATTACGAACAGTGCTGCAATAAACATACGTGTGCATGTGTCCTTATAGTACAATGATTTATCATCCTTTGGGTATATACCCAGTAATGGGATTGCTGAGTCAAATGGTTTTCTGGCTCTAGATCCTTGAGGGGTCACCACAACTGTCTTCCACAATGGTGGAACTAATTTACACTCCCACCAACAATGTAAAAGTGTTCCTATTTCTCCACATCCTCTCCATCATCTGTTGTTTCCTGACTTTAATGATCACCATTCTAACTGGCATGAGATGGTATCACATTGTGGCTTTGATTTGCATTTCTCTAATGACCAGTAATGATGAGCATTTTTTCATAAGTTTGTTGGCTGCACAAATGTCTTTTTTTTTTTTTTGAGAAGTGTCTGTTCATATCCTTCGCCCACTTTTTAATGGGGTTGTTTGTTTTTTTCTTGTAAATTTGTTTAAGTTCTTTGTAGATTCTGGATATTAGCCATTTGTCAGATGAATAGATTACAAAAACGCTCTCCCATTCTTTAGGTTGCCTGTTCACTCTGCTAATAGTTTATTTTGCTGTTCAGAAGCTCTTTAATTTAATTAGATCCCATTTGTCTATTTTGGCTTTTGTTACCATTGCTTTCGGTGTTTTAGTCATGAAGTTGTTGCCCATACCTATGTCCTGAATGGCGTTGCCTAGGTTTTCTTCTAGAGTTTTTATGGTTTTAGGTCTTACATTTAAGTCCTTAATCCATCCTGAGTTAATTTTTGTGTAAGGTGTAAGGAAGGGATCCAGTTTCAGCTTTCTGCATAAAAAGTGCCAGTAACTCTTAATGTCAAAGAAACCACAAGAAAAGCTTGGCCAAGTAGTCTTAATTCTTAGTACTGTAGTAAACTGTGTTATTATTTTAAATTAGCCTATGCATATTACAGGACTATATATAAACACAGTTCTGTTAAAATTATCAGAAAACCAGTTTTTAAGGAGAGAAACAAAATTCATGCATCAAAGAATTAAAGTTAAAAACTATTATTATCTTCTGAGTAGATGTCAAAAGGTTATTGAAGGCCAGGAGTTCTCACTATATAATGATGAGAACATTTGAGTGTCAAAAATAATAACAACTTCAACTGATTGAAAAACATAATACATATAAATATATATTAGCTCATATGATATTTAAAACTACTCATTGAACATAATTTATTAGTTGTGCTATTATTTCAAAAGCTGTATTTGGGATTAACTAAGTACTGGAGGAAAAGCTCTTATAATTTTTCAAATAAAATGATAGAATTAGAAAATAACAATTTTAAAATTCTGAATGAAGTAATTTATCTCAAGATTAATAATAATCAATTGATAAAACCACTACCTGCAATATTTATTAGGTCATTTATAAAAGAGGTACCAGGTTGTTAAAAACTAAACACATTAGTCAGTTTTACATCCTTAATAGTGGGAAAGCCACATATTTGTGCCTTTTGTTGTGGCTGACTTGCCAAAACTGATCCTAAATCTTACAAAACCTCTAAATCTAATTAACATTTTTCAGGGCATAATGAAAAAAACTAGACACAGTTAACTACAAGAAAAATGTGGAATTTTTTACATGGCACACATTCAAGTTTATTCAATAAAAAAAAATTGCCTGAAGAAAACAATAAACAAAATGATTATAAATTTTAACAGACTAAAAACGGCCAACAAAACTGTAATTCTTAGATTCTGTTAGAAACAAACCAGCTATAAAATGAAGGTTGCAAGACAATTAGGGAAATTTAATGATAGGCCTAGATGATGTTATAGAATTACTGCTAAGTTTATTAGCAGTTTTAATGAGAGTGCAGTTATGTAAAATACTAAGCTTTTTTCTATTTCATACTGAAATATTTATGGGTAAATGAATTGATCATTTTAGTGGTTTTAAATTACGTCAGCAAAACAATAATAAGATAAAAAATACCTATATACAAATAGTCTCTCCTATTTTCATGTCTGGATGGGTAAAATAAGATTGGGTTATGGATACCTGAAAAATTATTATTCTATGCATTCTACTCCTGTACTTTTAGAAATTCCACAAATAATTATATTTTTAAAACAATACCTACATTTTTTGCAAGATGCCACTGTATGATCAGGGCCCTGTGTTCTGCAAGCACATACACTACCATTGCTTTGATGACCCTGCTCTAGCCAAAGTGACGATAACGCTCAAACAACCCAGGCCTTTCCATTTAACATTTGATGTTTGTTCTCCTTGCAATGTACTAGACCTGATATTGACATGACCCTCAACAATTTGAAGTCTTTGTTCTAAAGTCTTCCTGATGAGTCCTCCATTCATTCTAGTCAAAATTGACCAGTTCATTGACATAATTACTTATTTCCATTTTCTGTTTTAATTTTTATATGATTTTATATAATTTTATATATTTTATATAATTTTAAGTTAGTTATTGCCATCTAACTTACTATACATTTCACGTATTTTATTTATTGTATGTATCCTCACTTCTCCAATAGTATGTGTTCACCGTTGTCACTTTTGTTCAATCTCATGTATAGAATATCTAGAAAGACTGTTATTTGCAAGTCAAAACAATAGTATTTTACATAACTTAGTATTTTACATAACTGCACTCTCATTAAAACTGCTAATAAATTTAGCGGTAATTCTATCACATCATCTTGGCCCATCATTAAATTTCCCTAATTATCTTGCAACTTTCATTTTATAGCTGGTTTGTTTCTAACAGAATCTAAGAATTATAGTTTTGTTGGCCGTTTTTAGTCTGTTAAAATTTGTAATCATTTTGTTTATTGTTTTCTTAAAAAGAATCTTTGAATGAATGGATATATTATGTATTAGAAAGAGAACATGTTTGGACTTAGACAAAACTGAGCTTCAGATTCGGTGCAACCAGGTATTAGCTGATCTTGGATAGGTAACTATTCCCTTTTGAGACTAATTTTCTTTATATGCCAAATAGAAATAACAATACTGAACTTTAAGGGTTACTATGAGAATTCAATGAAATATTACTTGGCTACATACCTGGAATATAGGTTTGTTAATTCTTTCTTTTGTACTCATTATCACTAGCAAATTGATTATCATACAAAATGTACAACATTATTATAAGTAGTATATTTTTTGTGTTATAATAAATGATGAACTAGTATCAATTATTTTCCATATAGTTATAATTCACTCTGATTTGCTGAGCTATTGCTTGCACCAATGATCCAGCATCTTGAAGTTCAGTAATTCTTGCCACAATTGCTTGCATGAAGACTGTAACACACAAATAATACACATATTCACCAGAATTTATGTTTATGTTTGGAAAATTTCCTTTATGATTTGCTGAGATATGTTTTGCATGAGTGATTCAGCATCTTGAAGATCAGTAATTCTTATCACAATTGCTTTCAAGAAGAATATAACACAAAAATAATACATATATTCACCAGAATTTATATTTATGTTTGGAAAATTTCCAAATGGAAACAATTGCTGTAACATTTAAATTTATTAATGAAATAAATTTACTTTTAATAACTCCAGGGGAATTTTAAGCCAGTATGCAAGAAGAATTATTCTTCTATTGAGTCCTCAGACAGAATATATTGGTTTATCTAAAATACTTTTGAAGAATACAGGAGTCTATGATATTCAGAGTGAAGGTAATAGTGGACTAAAAAATGTAAAGCATCACACTGGTTCCAGGTTTAAAACTGTAACTGAGAAATCTAATTTATTCTAGAAATTTTAAAGAATTAAAAGGAGAATATTTTGATATGCTAAAAATAAAAATGATTCATCCATATGTTGTGCAAAGCATACACTTAAATCTAACTTGTTGGAGATCTATCACAAATGTATTTTAGTCCATGGGAAGCTTATGAATCATTGTTTCTATTGAGGAAAAGAAACAAAGGATAGGAAATTCTATCAATATTGTGATATAATACTTTATGTTTCTGAATACTAGGACTAGAAAGATACAGTAACATTGTATTAGTTAAGTAGGACTGCCATAACAGTTTAAGTACCCCAAGCTGGGTAGCTTAAACAAAGATTTATTTCTTCACATTTCTAGAGGATTTATTTCTTCACAGTTCTAGAGGCAAAGTCCAAGATCAAGGTGTCAGCAAAGTTTGTTTCTTTTTCTTGTGAGGCCTTTTTCCTTGACTTACAGATAACCACCTTCTCCCTGTGCCTTCCTATCATCTTTCTTCTGTATGTGTTTGTCTTAAACTCTTCTTATAAGGACATTAGTCATATTGAACTGGGGCCCAATCCAATTGACCTCATTTAGCCTAAATCACCAGTTTAAAGTTCCTATCTCAAACAAAGTCACATTCTGCTGTACTGGGGGTTAGGATTTTAACATATAAATTGGAGGGGCAACCAGTTCAACTCGTAACAAACACTATTCTATTGTCTGTTATTTCACCTTGGATCTTAGTAGTTCACTGTTTACATGGAAGCGCTGAAGTGGCGGAGATATTGTGTTTCACTATTATGGAAGAAGTGTGCCATATGTAATAGCATTTGCATTAGTAAACTCACTTTAATGAAAGCAATCAATTGTTATATTCTGATATTACCTTCCTAAAGTTAAATAAAATCACTATAACCCCATGATATACATATGTTTTATAATCTTTGTGCATAATTTTAGAGGAATCATTATTTTGTGAATACATTTTGAGTTAAAAAATAACAGTTTGGATTAAATAGTTTTATGTTTCTTCTATTTTGCTTCATTAAATTCAAATAAAATAAACTCAAGATATTTTTAGATAGCATGCATACTACCCCTTTGAAAGTATTTCTATCTACATGTATCAACTCTTTATTGAAAATTTGTATTTTTAATTATCTAAGTTCTTATCCTATTAATGGTGATTAATATTTTTGTTAATGATGAATAATATTTTAGTATATATTGTTTATTTTTATGATTTGTTTTTGAAACCTACTTTATTTTATCAGAGTAAATCTATAGGCTAATCATTCTAAAATGAAAAAGATGTAGGTAGCAATTTAAAAATTTTAATAAGGTGACTTTCATGCATACAATTGTAATTTGTTTTAAATCTGATAATGCCACGAGTGATCATATCTCTGTTTGTTTATTTTTTTCTTTCAAATTGTATGTTAGGTTTGGGGGTATATGTGAAGGTTTGTTACTGTGCCATGGACTCCTTTATCAAAAAATCTTCAGTTGATTTCCCTGAAAATAGTGACATATCTTATTAAACAAATTATTCTTCCAAAGACTACAGGAATTATTTCTGTCACGTATTGTATAGTCTCTTATACAACATTTCTAGCACCATCACAAATGTACTCAAATTAGTCCAGGGTACAAGAAACAATAAGCCTAAGTGAGTCACAGTAATGGTCAAAAAAGTAAATATTGTAATAACTTCAGTGTCTGTGAAACTGAATGGACTCCACCTTTCTTAGAATTTCCTAAATAATTCTTGATTTTTTCAGAAATTGTTCCTCTCTGCTCATCAACTTATCATCTTCCTGGTTAGTTTAAGGAGATGTGTTTATACCTTTCCTGCTGCAGTCTGTTGAAATGATTCATCCTACCTGATAATTCTGTACTGAAGCCTCCACTCTTGCCAAAATATGCTAAAGTCACCTATCAGCAGCAGGGACGTTGTTGTAAAACTATCAAAGCATGATACCCTTCAATGTGGTTTTTTTTTTTTTTTTTTTTTTTGCTTCAGTTGCAGGTTGACTCACTCCATGCTCATAAAATGTGTAATGTTCCTCATCCAATATCCTCACTCCTAGAGAAATTCTAAAAGAGAAGATATCTCTCTTGCTCAGCTGCTTCTACTGCATTGTTTAAAAAGAGCAGAGCTTCTTGTGTCACTGTTGCCTATGGAAATTTAGTAAAGCAGTCCTTTTAGTATCCATTTGCTCTTCTTTCTGGTCCCCAGTCCCCTGGAGTCATACATGAATTCCATAACACCGAGCTGGGTGTTTCAAAGTGGGAATCCCCATCCTGAGCTCAATCACTCTAAGTGACAAGCATCTGTCATGTTGCTATTGGACAAAATGTGTGTTATTGAATCCCTCTTTCCTTATTTTGAGTTATCTTTCAGGTATCTCTGAAGCCATACCACTTATGGAATTGATTTTGCAATTAAATGTTGATAAATTGAATTATTATCTCAATTATCTGCTCAGAGTTACCATTTGCTTTCCTTTGTTTCTTGACTCTAATTTTTTGAGAACCTTTATGATCTATTTTCATGTGTGTAGGTGATAAATGTATCCCTTGATGTAAGTGTTCTGAGTTGCAATCTTAATCATATCATTATATGATCAATATGTTGGTAAGTTATTTAATGAATCTATTCTTTAGTTACCTCATCTGTGAATGGATTATGAAAAATAGTGCTGGCTTAATTATAGTAAGTATGACTATGAATAGGATAGTAGAATACCTTAAGGCAATGGCTGGTATATAATAAACACTCAGAAATACTATGTGATATTATAAGTTATTTTAAGATTAGTCAATTTGGTTGTCCTCCTCTGGCTAATGTCATTCTTCCCTTAACTCCCAATAACTATTAACATTATCCTTAGTTTAATTGTGTCTCTCCAGACAGAAGAAACAGACATTTATGCTGATATAATTAAAAATCAAGTCATCTACAACAATTGAGTTCAAGTTGCCACTCACAAGATGAATGGCATCTGAACAATTTATGAATATACAGCTAAATTAGTTGATGAAAGGGACAAGAATTATTAGTTTCCAAGTCCACCATTTGCATGTTATTCTGGTAATGGAAAGATCATAGCTTGATGGGAAGATCAGTCTTTCCTGGGTGTCAGATTTTATGCTTTATTATAGATTTTTTGTTGCTTTTATAGAAGACTTTAGCTTATCATCTGAATACTCATTTTCAGTTTAATTTTCTTAAAAACTACTGCTCAAGTCAAAGAAGGAAAGAGGGGAAAGTCAAAATCTTTTGGTAGTGAGAAAAGATACAAAATGACAGGGCAAAATATTTTCTCTATTTTTATAGGAAGATTTTTTCTATAGTAAAATGATGCAAATCTAAACCATAAAACATTTCATTATGGGCTTTTGGTGTGTACAGCATAATTGTGCTTGCTTTTCATTCTGATTAAACTTTTCCTCCTCCACTCATATGGCTTAGTTACATCAATACTAGTATATTGCAAATTTGTGTACTATCACAATGAATTTCTCACCCTTAGAAACTTCTGACAAAAATGAAAGAACTTTCATCTCATCTTTGTACCAAAACATGCTTACTTTCTCGAGGCTTTTACTTTATCCCTATTAACTAAAATGTTCATGGTATGTACACTAAAGAGAAGCAGATTTTGTTGACATTCATTTATCCATTATCTCATTTGACTAAATATCTACAATGTATTTTCCAATAACCTATTTATTTTCCAAATGGTGTGTCATTTAAACTTTAACTTTTAAATAAAAATATTTTCTCTCCAATTTTTTAAAATCAACTTTCTATTTCTGAATGCTTTTACATTTATAGGTTAATAGATTTATATATTAATCAGATCAGATTAGCTAGCTTTATACCAAATGTAAAAGAGGTATACAGGACATTCTTCCAGTTCTTGGAAATATGTCACTGTCATTAAAATATATAACATGAAGGACAAGCCTGCATTGTTAAAATGGTTATTGATTGAATTTCATAGGATCTTGTTTTTATGTTGCTTAGTTGCAATATCTGTGAATATTGTATAATCTTGATCCTCAAAACATATGGAAATAATATTCTTCTGTGAAAATAATATCCTGATCACAACATCTATGCTGAATTAATAGAAAATGTCAGGGAGCATGTTACTACAAAATAAAAGAAAGCCTGCTGTCAAAATATGCTACTAAGACATAAATGACCAGATCATTTTGAAAACCTAACAAAATAATAGTTGCTGTTTAGCAACAATAGAATTTAATTGCATTATATCTTCATATTTAATTGCACAGACTTCATTCGAAAGAGGTGCATTTAAATTCACATACTTTACTTTCATTCACAATACTGTTTATCTTAATTTACCAGTGATGTTTACTGATATGCTTCACTTATAAGAGAAGGTCGAATTGTCCTCCTCAGGGCATTTCAATCTCTGGCAACAATTTTTATTTGCTGATAGTAAATGTACTTTAAATTTCTGCATTGTTATTTTATGTAATAATGTCAAGGACAAACATTCTGAAGCATGTCTAATAACATTGAGATCCATTTTCTTCCCTCTACAATTCAGCACCCCATTAAATTTAAAGATAACAGAGCAATTCTTTAGCTTGCTTGGTATTGGGTGGACTAAATTATTTTCAAAAAGTTTTGGTTTTGTTTTCTAATTTTTCTCAATTCTTTTTTGGAGAAATCTGTGCCCAGATTAAAATGACATATTAGAGAAGGTTCTGGTAGAAGAAAAAAATTCTACCACATCTTCTATGCTATTTTTATTCTTATTTCTACTGAAATGATTAAAAAAAAAAAAAAAAACCAACATGGTAATGCTGAATGTAATTAATGCAAGAATAAAATTTGTAGTAAGTTAGAATAATTAACCTATATCCTATACTCTTGTTGAACATATTCCTTACTGTGTAAACCATTTTTGAAAACTCACTTAGAAAATGTACGATAAGAGCTATCCATCTGTGCTTAAGGCAAGTATGCTCACTACTGTACTTCTTTGCAACAGATCAGTAAATTATAATCTTCCTGATGAAAAACCTACGCATTTGCACCCCATAACAGTCCATCAAAACTATTTCTTCAATGGATAGGTTAATGGTTATGCCAGTATAGAATCTTTTAGGAGAATATTTCAATTTCTAATATGTTTTTTATTCTATATGAAGTATGTTTTAAATTATATAGTGGATATTAATCTTTTTTTATATTCCTTGTAAACACATTCCTCCAACCTAACATTATCATTTAACTTTGTTTATGATGTTTATTTTGCTGTACAAATTTGTTAAACTTTAAAACATTCAACTCTTTTAGATTTTTAAGTTTTTAATCTCATAAAAACTTATTTCCCCGCATTCCACTTATAAAATACACAAACACTTTTTAATGCATTTTCAAATATCAGTGTTTTATTTGGAATTAGAGGTCAGAATTCAGTGTGAAATTCCCTCAGTTTGAATCTTGGCTCCACTACATACCATGGGGTCTCAGTTTCCTTGTATGTAAAAGAAGGATGATAACAATTTTATAAGTTGTCATGAAGAATAAATCAGCTAATATATGAGGGAACATTGAAGAAAGTCTTGTGTATAGTGATCGTTCAATACATGCTAAATCTTATTTTCAGATTTATATTTGTTATTATTTGATTTATTTTGTTTTAATTTAGTTTTTAATTTTTATGGCTACATAGCAGGTGTTTAGATTTACAGGGTGCATGAGATATTTTGATAAAGAAATACAATGCATAATTATCACATTAGGATAAGTGGAATGTTTAAGTATGTGGATGTCTTAACTGACTGTCAACTCCTTTCACATATTTGTTTGATTGCTCATGATTTCACCAAATATTTAAAAGATCTTTCTTAGTGTAAAATCTAAAATCTCATCTCTAGATGTTCCTATTTGTACACTCTTGGTTTTATCCCATTGATCTATGTGTTTGTTGATATGTCATTCATGCATAGTTTTAATTTTTCCAGGAATATTGAATCTGCCACTTAGATGTGCAAGTCATTCCCAAATCTACTTCTTTCTCTTACTCTGTTACAAAATTAGATTAATTTATTAATAATTCTCCTCTGGATACATTTTGGAAATGTTACCAAAAAAAGCATGGAAATTTCACCTGAAGTGATGGAGTTTGTAAACCAATGGTGAAAAAAAATGTCAACTTTACAACATTGATTCATTCAAGACACAACTTTGTCGTACATTTTACTGATTCATGTCTTCTTCTGTGTAATCTAGTACAAAAATTTTTGCTTTCTTAAAATATATTTTGGCCCCTTTGAAAAGAAATAAATGTTTCTTTTGCTATTTTAATATGGTTTATGTTAGGATATTAAATAAATTATATCAATGAATTGAACTTTAAAATAAAAGTAATCTTAATGTCTTGATTGACTATTAATCAAAATAATGCCACCGTCATAGATATAAACATCGTCCTCAATATGCAGTACATACATATGCATACCTATAAACTTCAATATTTTTCAAGTGTGTGAAGTACTATGAGGCAAATAAAGTTGTATGACTTACATTTTTACTCAACTAATTGTCAATGCATGGGGAACTGACTCGTGTTAGCTTCTGCATAATATGCAAGAGCTGCTCATTATTTACTAATTGTTAAGAAAATTCTTTCTTTTCTGGGTAAATATGCCTGCTGGCAGCTATTCCTACTCACTCACAGTTGATATGCTTCACATCTAGTTATCAACACCTGGATTTAAGTTTAGGCATTTTTAGCCATTCGGAGTGTCATACAACCTGGTCATGAATATTCAGTACCACTGCTATGCAACAAGACCTATATGAGATCACAGAGAGAAGCATTTGTTTTTTTCTGTTCTGTACTTCAACCCAAGAGGATGTAGGGAGTGACTGTTGCAGTCATCTACTTATAAATCATTTAATATTGATAATGCATAAAACATGAAAGAAAGAAGACCTGAAAAGTGCATAGACAGAAGTTAGACTACTTTTTAAATTTTAGGCATGTGAGGTGAAGAAATTCCATTTTTAAAAGTGGTTTAACCAAAGTGTTCAAAAATGTATAAATTCCTTTTGCTTTTCATATGCATTTTGAAGGCACATGTACTTAAGGAGTCTAAAGGGGAGATGCATCAAAACTCTATTTTGAATATAGCAAACTTCCAACCTTAATTCTATCAATGAGAAAGAATTTCAAAGGAAGAAACACAGAAATGATTGAATTGAGGATTTTTATATTTTAGCAGACTGCTTTTAATCTGTATTTTCTTGAATTTGATTCTTGTCTTTATGTTTTACAATTGTACACATTTGGTAAATGAAAATCACTTATATGGATTCTATGTCTAAAATAAATGCAAAATCCCCCCCAAAATTCTCAAAGTTTATTAAGGTAATTAGGAGTATCAAACCTTACAGATGTCAAAGCTGAAACACAGATTTAGGTTGTTAACTCCTCGTCTACCATAATGAAAACAAAATTCTATTTCAGTGGTTAAAAATCAATTAAGAATAAATTCTTCAATAGTACTATTACCATGGTTAAATCATATGCTTGTGTACATAATTTTACTGGAATGGAAGTCAAAGCAGTAGGCCACAAGAAGCAGCACACGTCTACTCAAAAAGGTTTCTGTTGCTTCTGCCATTTTCTTAGTCAAAGGTAAACATTTTAATATACATTTAAGTTAACCAAAATAATAATATGAAAACAATGTCAAAGCAAAAATTGCACTGGAGTAATTTAAGTATGAAAGATAAACTTTATTCGAGTCTATCGCTTTGAAACAAGGACTGGAAAATTTTAAGAGCCAAAAAATTAAGAGCCGAAAAATTAAAAGCTGAAAAATTAAGAGCATAAGCCATTTCTGCAAATTGACTTTGCCCACAGAAAAAGTAAAATTTCTCAAAGCTTCATGACAAGAGGTAGCTTTCTAACTTTCAGCAAGGAGCCTGTCAAAGTTAGGCTCCTGCTCTCCCACAGAATTTGGGAATAGGGGCTCTATATTCCTTGATGACTACTTTTCAAAGGGATGAATTCAAAGGTTCCTGGGAAAATAGATTTTTATAAACTGGAAAGATTTTCAAAAATATTTACATCTCACAATAAAAGAGAATGAATTGACAAAGACAAGTTATCTAAATTAGGTGCTCTAAGGAAAGAGAAATGAAGGGCCTAGAGTAGAAAGAAGCCTGTCTTCTAACGTCTAGTCAAACTGAGGGACATTAGGATTTCTTGCAAATATCTGACTAATTTCACAAGCATCTCAGAAACACAATTTAGAACAATTTGTTCTACTCTGGACAAAATTGCTTCTAGCTATGTTTCCAAATATATGACAATATACGGAGTCTTGCAGGAGAGCATGACTATCTTTTTTATTGGAGAAGATATCAAACGTCTTAGCAAGTACACTAGGCAATTTGTTATTACTGTAAAAAGTTCAAATTGATCCTGTTTTGAATTTTGATTCTGTCACTTACCAATACACAAGCTTAGAAAAATTACAACACAAATCTAGACCTTAATTTCTTCAGTAAAAATGCCTAATTCTTAGGGTTGTGGCTAGGATTTAAGTAAAATTTGAGCAGTTATTATTATATTGCAAAAGTACAATGTATTTTACCTATTCATTTTTTTATTTCAAAAACCACTTGTTAATTTTCCAAAGTATTGACACTGGTAAGTATGAGAAATCTGTATTGTGTATGAATAAAGTCAATATTCTCCAGATTAAACTCTAGCTGCTTCCAAAATCACCATAAGTAAAATTGACTTCTCTATATGCAGCTGGTGAAAATATTTTCATCTTCAGTTTTTCAAAAAAAAGAAGGGTAAAACTACTCTGCTTTTAAATATGGAACTCATCACATATTGGTTGGTTTCTTTAAAAAGATATTTACTAAGAGATGATATCTCAGAACTTGAAAGCCCTCTAATAAAATACATTTGTTGTTACAGCTCTGCTGTAACAGAGCTGTGCTCTGTTTTTTTGTGCCCACCTGGGTAAATAAAAGAGGTCCTACTTATAATAAATTTATAGCCTATTTCAGTGAATCATGACCATAGTTGCATTATTAGGGTGACCTAAAAAGTAATTTCCAGTAATTTCCAAACCAGAATCTCATAATAAAAACATGTATGATATTCATATTGTTTGAAAACATCCTGAGCTCAGGACAGAGAACTATTGATGTAGTGGTGTATGGGCTCAGAAACAACAGCAAAATAAATAAATAAATACATGCCTGTTCTGTTTAAACAAAAAGTAGGTAACTATTCACTATCAAGACAGCATTAGTATATATTTGCAAACTAGAATTCAGTTAATTAAAATGTAAAATGTAACTAATAAAAGATAAGAAACTATTTCACATTTAATAATTGTCAATTTTATTTGAGATTATATAGAATGATACTTTAGAAAATTCTTTTTATTTCAGGTAGATATTCTGTATATTTTGAAAAATGACACGGAAGGTAGGTCTGCTCTGGCCATTTGATAAAATGTCAAAAACAACATGCAATTACTTCTTCGCTCATTTAAATTTTGATTATCGTTAAGAGTCCTATTCATGGAACACTTCAGAACACCTTCTCTTCACATTCTTCCATTTAAATATTTACCTACGATGCTCAGATTTACCCGTAGCTCTAAAGCATCATAGGACATTTAATAGTCATAGCTACTAATAACAATGTTTGAAACTATAATTAAAATAATGACTGGATTAACATACACAGGAGATAAATATAAGCATATATTGATCATTTTAAATTGATATGCCAATGATGAGACATTACTGTCATCATAAATTTCCACACTTTCAAAATTAATCATTTACTTTGGTTGTGCTCCAGATATTCCAGGTAAGTTAATATCCTAAATAATTTTATTTGATTTAGTAAGAAAAGCATTTCAATGTTACTGAATTCTTTATTCCAAAAACACCTGCATTACTGATCATTTTAGAACTAAGAATTAATAAAAATAGGCAATATATTTTATACAATTAATTTAATTTAAATCCAATTCTATGATTATGTCTTTAAAAGATGTTTTGAAATTGTATCTTTGATTTTATTGAAGTTACTTAGCAAAGTCAGAGGGCATTGTACTGTAAGTTCTTTGTGTCTCTCTTTGAATAAGGATACTGCATAACCAAATAAACTCAGTGAAGTGTATAGGATCATATTATCTAATGCTGTTTGTGATGCTTTAACACACACTTCCTGAGAGCCAAAGAAAAATGTGTCCTCATTGTAGGAGTAATAAACACAGGCTATTACGCATAATTATGGAGATTAAGTTCCAATTAAGGCTCAATTTCAATAATATCCCCATCCACAAATCTTTTCAAGTTTTTAGTGACATGAAAAAAGATCAAGGTAACTCAAGGTATTAATCCCTACTAAGGTTAAAGATGAGTTTGATTAGGGAGTTCTGCATGTATTCCAGTATTCTAGCAGCGTGACATGTTCAAGAACATATTTCCGTTTGCATTTGCATGCATTTTTCTAAATCAACTTTTTGAATATGTATGTGTTTGGCATTGTGCTAAATTACTCTACATGCCTCTATGTTAAATGACTCCTACAATTATCATCTTCATACAGATGAGGAAACCGTGGCTTACAGAGTTTAGGTAACTTGATCACTGTAACAGCTAGTAAGTCGCTGGGTTTTGAACGCATATGATTACCTTGTATGCTTAACAAAATGCCTTATTCAAAGTAAACAGCCATATTTCTTTTAATGTAAATATCTATACAACTTGATATCATAGTATTCTTCATTGTAGAGAGCAAAAGAGAAAGGGATATACCGTGTCCTTTGTGCACAGAGCCATAAATTCATACCATATTTAGGATGAGTACACTGAAATAACAAGTTGATTGAGATAAATTTTTCTACAGAGCATTCTGTGATCAGATCCAAGAAGAGTTTCTTCATCCTTGCACCTTGCGGCCAAAGGTCTTTCCTGGTCTGCGTCTTGCATCTATCCAACTCTATTTTTTTAGTTTTTGTTTTCTTAGAGCTTTTACTCCTCATTACCCACTACATTTCACACACATATCGAAATAGCATATCACCAATAAAATAGAATTGGTATTACAACATAAAAGACAAAACAAAACAAAAATGAAAATATTTAACTTTTTAAATATGATACTTGGAAGAAATAACACTTGAGTTTATTTTTATCTAGAAGAATCCTCTTCTATAAGTCTGCCATTATTTAACAAGAATATGGAAGATACACAGTTCCACTTCTTTAAACAATTATGTTTTTTTCCCCGTTGGTTGCATATTAGAAAATATCAGTGGAGGGGGAATTTGTATTTTCTCTCTTACTAGTGAATTTTTAAACTGTAAAGACACATAGGTGTTCATCACTCACTACATATAATACCAAAAAGAATTAACATTTATATGGTTGAGAAAAAAATCATTAATGAATGGATATTATGGAATCCTACTAAAACTCAGACAATATAAAGCCAATTATCCTGCATTAGACCAGGCTTATATATTTCAAACAACTTTCAGGAATAAATACATTACATCCAGAAAATAGTGGGATATTACACCAGGATCAATTATCTACTGATTACTAAATTTAACTGGTATGTGAAACAGATAGGTTTCATTCATGATAGCACTCATTTTGTTAAACAACTTTTATAGTAAGCTAATGAAAATAAGGGAGAAGTGATATAGTAAATTTTGAGAATTTTAAGGTGTGAAAACACATTTATTTTGCTTTTCACAATGAAGTGGTAGCAAGAATGGGTATAAAATTATATGTGGAAAAAAATTCCTCCAGATTTTCATGAAGAATATTCCACTGCTTTATAACTTTCACTGTCCCTGGTTAAAAGATTGATGACATTCTGATTTTTTTGTAAAGTAATTATGATTCTTTAAATTTACCAGAATCTTGCAGAATCTTGTTTCTTGTCTCAGTATTCTGATGCCTAATTATGTGCATTAGTATAAATCTATTTTAAACCATTGCATTATGACTCAACAATGACTTCTTTCCACCTAGAAAATATTGGATGTATTTTGCTGAAACTTTGCTTAATTATCTATGACTCGTTTCCTTGTGTTTACTCTGTTCTTTCACTATGGGGTAAGTCTTATTGAGACCTGAACTGTTTCTGAAACTTTGAAGTCTGTTTTTTAACCCCTTTTGAATTTTTGTTCACATTCTGGGAAATAGCTTATTTTATTTTTCAAACATTCTACTGAAGTTTCTACTCTGTATTAATGTTTATTTTTTCAAGGACTCTTTATAACTTCTGAATACTGTATTGGAGAGTTATTCAAAAATTATTTATATTTATGGATGTAATAATTACAAACCTTTTCCTTGTCTTTACTTTATAACTTATTTATATTATTATCTTGTTTTGGCCACTAAGAATCAGTATTTCTGTTGAGAATGAGCTTAGGGAGGATCTGAAGATAAACTTTTCAAAATTAAAAATACATTTATTATGTGAATATAATACTTTGACCATCCCTGATTGATTTGGCTATGAATATATAAAAATTCCATTGAATAAAATAAATCTGTGCTCAAATTCTAACTATGCTACTTAGTATCTGTGTGAATTTTGTTAAGTTAGTTTATATTTCTAGAGAAAGCTATACTTATCTATAAAGGAAGAAAATCTTGATAATCCTAAAATAATCAGGAAAGTTTAGTGAAATAACACATATAACTTATTATCAACTGCCTGAAATATAGTAAAATTCATTGTATACTAAAGGGAGAAAATCAACAATGAATTCTCATAACTCTAAGTGACCTAATTCAACTTTATTTCTTACATATTTTCCATGTGTATCACATTGGCTTTGTATAAGTATTAACTAAAAAGAAAAATCTAAATTTTTATAATAGTTTAAAAATGAATACAGCACTGTTTTGGTTATCAGTAAAATACAAGTTAATTGAAAAGTGTAATATATAAAAACAAAAATCTAAACATACATATAAACATAAATATGTGTATTTAAAATATTGTACTATAGCCATCATGAGGTACCTGTGGTAATTATGAAACTATTTTCTAAAAGTTAAATTTCTGAGTATGTGGAATATAAATTTAGAAGTCTGTGTTCCGAGAGCTGTTGCTCTTTTGCCTATCATAAATTTTAGGCGGTGATATATGGTATTACCACAAGCAGATGTGATACTGCCTATAACTTAACCCATGCTGGATATTATGGAAATATAAATTGTTTTCCAATCAATACGGTAAACAAAAAAAAAAATGGAATACAATGGATCAGAACACTTATTTATTTATTTATTTATTTATTGAGATGGAGTTTCACTCTGTTGCCCAGTCTGGAGTGTAGTGGCACAATCTCGGCTCAGTGCAACCTCGGCCTCCCTGGTTTGAGCAATTCTCCTGCCTCAGGCTCCCAAGTAGCTGGGAATACAGGAATGCACCACCATGCTCAGCAAATTTTTTTTTTTTTTTTTTTTTTTTTTAGTAGAGATGAGTTTTCTCCATGTTGATCAGGTTAATCTCAAACTGCTGACCTCAAATTATCCACCAGCCTCGGCCTCCCAAAGAAAATGTACACATTGTCCATTTTCAAAAAAAAATTTAGAATTACTTCTTTGTATTTTGTATGTTAAAAAATAATATCACTTATAAAGTTGTAAATATCTTCCATTTTTATCTTTGGTAGAAGTCATTGTGGGACTTAAACACATACATATGCAAACATAATTTTTGAAATATAAAAATATATTTGTTTTGTACGTAGCAATAACTAGAACACATAGAAACTGACTGGTTGTTTTAAGAAATAGAAATCTTCCACTAATATGGAACCCTTCTTTGTTTATCTTTAATAACAACTTTTGCCTTTCATCCAGAAGTAAATAATATGTTAAATTTTGTGTTCATTCATCATTATCTATAGAGTTTTTAAGTATATAAGCGAATGAATAACATTGGTTATTTTTGCCTATTTTTTACTCTGCACTCCTGGAAGGCTGCTGTATATACTCTGTAATTTGTTTTTTATTTCTATGGTACATCAACTTTGACATGTTTAGTTGTAGATCAGTATTTTTTCATGTCTAAGTCACATTTTATTGAATGAATTTGCTCATATTTATTAATGTGATTACCATGTTCATATTAATTTCTTGTTAAGTTTTAGAATGTTTCTTTGTTATAGAAACAGTAAATGCTATAAAACATTCTTGAGAATATTCTTTAATCCTAGCAGAAACTTTTATCTGTGGTATATAAGTAATGTTGAGATTATGGAGTTATATATACTTTTTCAATTTCCTACATAATGCCAATATTTTCCAGAGAGATTGTAAAGATTTATGAAATTATTAATATTGTATACATTTTGTAGCTGCTACAGTCTCACATCTACTCTATCATCAAATATTTTACTTTTTGTCAGGCTATGAATTATAAAAAATTTTGTTTTGTTTCATGTTCCTGGGCACTAACATATAGTCATTGTGTTTCTAATTGTATTTCAGGCCCAAAATACCTTTTGGTCATTTTACTGTTTTCTGTTGCTTGTTAATTCTTATTTTTAATGTTAAGAGGTCCTTATAGATTCCGGATATTATTATGTTGTTTCATATTTGGCAAATGTCTTCACGTAAGAGGTCATACTTTTAATCAATTAAAATTATCCTATTTAAGAAAAAAAAACACGTATTTTTTCTAATGGAATTTAATATTTTTATTCTTTTGTTTGGACACTATGTTAATTAATTTAGAAATCATTCCTACCAAAAGTTGGTAAGTATATTCCCCTGTATCCTCTGGTAAATCCTTAATGCTTTGCCTTTTACTTTAAAAAATAAGTCTATCTGGAGTTGGTTTTCTTGTGTACAATGGGAGGCAGAAATCCACCATCCTTTCTCTTCTACATAAAAATTGGGCTACTTTACAATCGTTTTCACCACAGGTCCGCAATACCTACTTTGCTATATTGTAGTTTTCTATGTATGTACTAGCTTATTTCTGAGTCATTTCATTCTATGTGTCCACTTGCCTATCAAAAAAAAAAAAATACTTTAATTATACTATTTTATAAGCCATAATGTTATCTAGTAGAGTTTATCCTATTAAGTTAGTTTTTCTTCATAAGAATCATTATAAAGATTCTCTAGTAAAATAAGTAGCAAAAATTAGATATTTTATAGTAATTGATTGGATATTCAGAATTTAGGAAATAATGTCTATATGGAATACAGTTTCCTTAAGGTTATGAGTTATCTATACTAGTTGGGGTCTTACTTCAAAAATTAAAATAATATTTTCATACATTTCTTTTAAACATAATTTCAGGAAAAAGTTTATTTCTAGTGTTCTTTTCTTGCCTCTGTAGAGAAATATTGTATGTTTTTATAATTTTTATATATAACAAAGTAAATAAATTCACTTATTAATTCCCACAACTTGTTAGTCTTATTTATTTTGTGTTATTTATGTAGTCAATCATATTACTTTATGTTTTCTTCCTCTCTTCAAGCCTTTAAAATTCTCTTTTCTAATATTTCTGGCTAAAACCTGGCAAAATTTTAAATAGTAAGTTTCAATATTGGATATTCTTCTATGGATTTCGTTGACATTAAATGTTGTGATGTTAATTTTATGGGCTAAGTGAGCTAGGCTCTGGTGCCATTATTTGGTCAAACACCAGTGTAGAGGTTGCTCTGAATGTATTATTAGATGTATTTAATGTATAAATTCATAGGCATTTAATATAGCTAATTTCCCTCCAAAATTGGGTGAGCCTCATGCAATCATTTGAAGGTCTTCATAGAAAAGACTGAGGTCCCCGAAGAAGGAATTCTTTCTCCTAACTGCAATACAGTAATTCTGCAATATCAGCTTTTGCTAGAATTTCTAGGCTACTTTCTTGCCCTGCAATTGTCTGAATTGTTGGCCCTCACAATAGCGTGAGTTGATGATGCCTTATAACAAATATTTTTCTATCTCTAGAAATGCATGCTATTGGTTCTGTTTTTCTGGAGTTCACTAATATAGATTCTATATTTGTGGAATACTGAATATAGTTTTCAAACATAATAATAAATAATATATATATTTTAGGTTATCAGTTATTCTTCAGTCTAGATAGATTAATAACATTTAGTGTTTTAATATCATTTTTATTTAACTCACAAAGTCTACTTGTCTTTGATGTTCTTAAAAACAATAAATTATTTTTTAGTAGTTACATCTGAGGACCATCATCTTTGATTGCATGCTATTACTGTGGAATACTTCATTTTATCATATTACACAGATCAACTATTAACACTGCTGTTTTATTTAGTCAATGTTTTTTTACATTGCTCTGTTGATTCTTACATCTATGGTCACCAATTTTTATGATGAAACATTATAGTTTAAAAATAAATTTTGATAGAGTAATATAATTTTAACCTCACCAATCATTATTTTATTTGTTTTATTCTCTAGCTTACACTGATTCGTTCACCATGTTATTTTTCTTCTTTCATTTGCAAAGCAAAATGCATTAATTTCTACCTTTATTAAATTACAAATCAATAAATTTATTGAGTAGTTGACAATAAAACATAGTTCTGTGCTATACATATTGAGAATATAAATACATTAGTATTTATATGCATTGCGAAATGCATTTATAACCACAACATGTATAACATAGAACGATTTATGATATCTTATCTTTTAAATAAGATATTAGCATGATGTGGTGGCTCACACCAGTAATCTCAGCTACACAAGGGCAGGAGGATCACTTGAGGCCAGGTCACTGGTATTTGACTAACATTTACTTATTTATTTATGTTCTGTCTACTTATTCCATCTAAATATTAGAAACTGGTCATAAAGTATAAAGTATGGAAAAGATATAATTTTTAATTCTAATGAATTGCCCTAGAAAACATTATCCAACATATCGTTTTATCAATATTCCCTTTTTAGATGAAAAAATTACATAAAAACAGCTGTAATCTAATTACTGATTTATTGACAGACTGAAGCAAATACATCATCTAAAATATTTACATGTATTTGCTTAGTCTTAGATTCCTCTTTGGATCTGATATCAAATTCTAATTGTGTGGTAAATATTAATTATAGCTTTTGATGAATGCTTTAGAAGCTTTTCTGGTTTAATTTAGGAGGAAAAATTATTCATTTATATTTTTCCAATTTTGTATTACTCAATGGATTACAGTAGAAAAGTGAAATGAATGTCATTATATTAACTTATTATTTATACAGGACATAAATTGAGTCTCATTTTACTAAATTTTTAGTAGAAACAAAACTCCTCAATTTAGTAGAATAAAACCCCACATAGAAGTACATGAATTACAACATTGCTGTTACTGTTAGACACATCATACCTAAAAGGATATTATGATGTACAAGAGATACTGGATCTGAATCTGAAACAGAAATCCTAATATAACATGCAGACTAAGAGAAAGAAAAGGAATACATGACACTTTCTTTAAATTCTTTATCAATACAATATACACACAAATAACTTACCAAATTTTCAATTTGATTGTCAGGCTAATCTGAAAGAAAATTGTGAGTAATCTTAATTGGGTCATTGTAAACTTTGTAAATTAATAGAGGGGCTTGAATATTTTTTTAAATAGGATTCTTCTGGGAAATCCATAGAAAGCCAATAATTAAATGAAGGACTTTATTGACAAACTTGTGGCAAGTAATCCTCAAAATAAAATAATTTCATCACTGCAGGAACATTTTAGTTAAAATTATTCAGGGGAGAGTTAGTTCACATTGATGAGGAATATAGTCTATTACTCAGAGATAATACCCATACATAAGCAAAAAAATAATATTAAGATATCAGGAAAATTTACAATTTTATAAATTAAAAAAATTCTCAAAAACATTATTACGTCTACATATTTGACAACCATTGAGTAACAATGTCTTAGTCCATTCAGGCTGCTATAAAAGAATATTATAGACTGGGTGGATTATATGCAATAGAAATTCGTCACAGTACTGGAGGCTGGAAACTACAAGATTAAAGTGCTGGCAGATTCAGTGTGTGTTGCAGGCTTGCTTGCTGGTTCATAGATGCCATCTTTTCCCTGTGTACTCACATGGCAGAAGGACAAGAGAGCTCCCTGGATCCTTTTTAATAAGGGCACTTATCCCATTTATAACCTTATTATCTCTCAAAGACTCCATCTTCTAATACCATCTCACTGGGAGGTTAGAATTTCAACAAATGAATTTAGAGTTAACACAAACTGTCATTCTAAAGCAGGCAATACATTTGTAATTGTAGTTATTGCAATGCACACAATATTGTGGTGGTATTTTTTACTTATTGACTATTAACTCTCAAACTTTACATGTTAACATTAACAAATAATTGATATAAAAGTAAATTTGCATTTTCACACAAAATTAGAACTCTTCAGTGTAGATACAAGCATAAACAACATTACCTCCAATTTAAATCAAGCTTTTCCTCAGAAAGATATTATTAGGTTCCAATAGTAGAAAAATAAATTCTCCAAGGTACAATTCTAACATTGATGTAGTAGATCTAATGATATTTTTTAAAGGAGCAAAGGTAATCTGATGTCATCCTTCAAGTAATATACATAACTATACTAAGCACTCATTTCATTAGCTGTGTGCAATGTTATTATGTGGTCCACAAACCATAAAGAAAAAAAAAACATAAAAACTGGATTAAATATTTATGATTATGTTAAAATTTTAAAACGAAGTGGTATTGTGACATAGATGTGAAATTTGGAATTCAGAAACCAAAGAATAAAAATATTCAAAGTGTACACAATGTATTCCTCAGTGTCATCCACTTCATATGGTGTAGTCAAGTTAATCTATGAGACAGAAATATGGTGGTGTTTCTCAATAAAACAAATAATTTTAAACTGCTTAGCAATTTGTTTCATAAAGTTTTCATTCATTTTTCTAAAAGGAAAAGTAAAGCCCTTAAAAACCACACATGTTAAGTCTAGCAATTAGAAGATGATCAATACAAGGTAAATGACCATTATAATTCTTACTTTATAAAGAGTTCTGTGAATGGTTAAAATATAAATATTATTTTCCCACGAGTTGTCTCTGTCTAATTATACTTATGTTACACCTTAAGTAATATTAGAAGCATATTTAAAAAGGCAGAAAGCCAGGAGGCATGTAGATAAACTCAATATCACGATCAGAACATGAGAATACACATTTTTCAAGCTTCTGTGTAGCATATACAAAGATAGCTGACATTTTGGGTCATAAAACATACCTTAATAAAATTTAAATAATATAAATCACACAAAGTATGCTGCTATCAGAACACAGTGAAATTAAACTAGATATCAATAACAGAAAGACAGCTGGAAAATCCTGAAATCTTTAAGATTAAACACACATTTCTAAATTACCCATAGGTCCAAAAGGAAGCCTTAAAATAAATTTTAAAATATTTTACGTTAAATAAAAACAAAAATGCAACTTATTAAGATGAGTGGGACACAGCAAAAGCAGCACTTAGAGATAAATTTATAGTATTGAATGCATACACGAGGAAAGAAGAAAGATCTAAAATCAATCTAAACTTCAACTCTGGTATATAACAAACAAGATAATTTAAAAAGTTGGAATCCAAAATAAGTGAAAACAATTTAAAAAGGCCAAAAAATAAATGAAATTTAATATAGAAAATTAGTAGAAAAATAATCAACAAAATCAAACCTGGCTCTTTATAAAGACCTAAAAAGTTGATGAATCGCCAGCCTGAGTAACCTGGAGAAAATGAAACGTAACAAAAATGACTAATTTCAGAAATGAACTGCCATTCCCAGTAATCCCATGAGCATTATAAGCAACTCTGCGCCCATAAATTTGATAACTTACCTAAATTGGAAAAATTCATGGAGAGACACAATCTACCAAAACTCATAAAGGATAAAATAGATAATCTGAGTAGTTCTCTGTGTATTAAGGAGATCGAAGCAATAATTAATAACTTTCCAAAGAAGAAAGCACAAAACCCTGATGGTTTCACTGATGAATTACCCCAACCCTTTAAAAAAGAAATGATAATGACCTTCTGAAATCTCTTTTAGATAGTAGAAACTGATGGCACACTTTCTGGTTCTTTGAAGTCGGCTTTATGCTAATTTCAAAACAAAAGACTTCACAAGAAAGAAAAACTGCAAACTAGTATTTTTCATGACCATAGAGGTAAATATACTCCACAAAATATTAGCAGATTAACTCCAATAATACATAAAATAAATCCCATCATGGTCTATTGAGATTTATTTCAGCTATAAAAGAAAGTTTCAAGATCCCATAATTATTTAATGTAATCTATCACATCAACAAGCTAAAGAAAAAAATATAGATTTTAAAGATACATATATAAATATTTTACAAAACCCCATACTCATTTATTATTTAAATAAAACCTCTCAGCAAACTAGGTATAGAGGGGCACTTTCTCAACTTGATAAAAATACATCTTCAAAAAAGTTACAGCTGACATCATACTCAATGATGAGAAACTAAATATTGTCACCCTAAGACCAGGAACAAGGCATGGACAGCCACATGCAAGATAATAATAATAATAATCTAGACAAAGATATACCTTTCACAAAAATTAAGTAAAAATCTATCATAAACCAAAGGTAAAATGGAAAAGTGTACAACTTCTAGAAAATATCCTAGGAGAAAATGTAGGTGAGTGAGTTTGGTGATGACTTTCTAGATACAACACCAAAAGTACAATCCATTAAAGAAAAACATGAATGTTGGACTTCATATAATTTTTAAAATTTCTGCTTTGAAAAAGTAGTCAGGAGAATAAAGAGATAAATTACCAACTGGGAGACAATATTTGCAAAGCTCATATCTGATAAAGGATTGACATCCAAATACACTAAAAACTCTTGGAACAATAAGTAAACAAATAACTCATCGAAAAATGGGCTAAAATGGGTTCACTTTAGATGACGTAAACAGACACTTCATCAGTGAAGACAAGCAGATGGCAAAATAGCATACGAAAAGGTATTCAATATCATATGAAGCTAGAGAATCGCAAATTAAAATAACAATGACATACTATTACATATCTATTAGAAGAGTAAAATCTCAAACACTGACAACACCCAATGCGGACAAGGATATGGAGCCACAGGAACAATTACTCATTGCAAATGAGAATGCAAAACATTACAGCCACTTTCTAAAAACAGCTCAGCAGTTCCTTGCAAAGTTGATAGTAAGCTTAACACCATAACATCCAGCAACTATACTTGTTGGTATTTACCAAAATTAGTTGAAAAACTTCTGTCCACATGAAAACCTACACACAAATGCTTACAGCAACTTTCTTTATAATTTCAAGTAATTGTATGCATCAGGATATACTTCAACAGATGAATAGATAACCAAACTGTGGTGCATTCATAAAATAAAATATTATTCAGAGATAAAAAAAGTGGCATATCCAATTATGAAAAATGAATAGTAAGAATAGGATAAACCTTAAATATATTTTGCTAAGTGAAATAGACCAGTTTGAAAAGTGTACATACTGTATGTTGATGACTATATAACATTCTGGAAAAGGCAGTAAATATTATAGAGAGAATAAAAAGATTAATGGTTGTCAAGATGTTATGAAGGAAAGATGAACAGGGGAATAAATATGGATTACAGAATACTTTTTAGGACAGGAAACTATTCTGTATGATCCTATAATGACAGACACATGAATTTATTCATTTGTCAAAACTAATTGGACTGTACGAAACACAGAGTGCTCCCTCCTGTTATCTATTACTTTGATAAATAATGTATAAATATTGGTTTATTCATTTTACTAAATGTACCACATTAATGTAAAATGTTGATATTTGCAAAAATGGGTATGAAGGATTGAGGGATATATGGAAACTCTGCACTTCACAGTTTTTCTATAAAAATAAAACTAAAAATAAATCTACCAATTAAGAAAAAAATCATGCGGAATCATGGTTACTTTGTGCCAGAAGCTAAAATAGAACACCTACTGATTCACAAAATGAAATGATGTGGCTTAGTCTCGATACATGTATCAGTTTGGGAAATTTGCTTAAATTCTTTCAATTGCTGCATAATACTTCCTAACAAGGAACAGAGTCTTAAATTAGCATGATATTGACCATGTCAATCTCTCCAGATGCCTCATCTCACTTCCCCACTCATTCTCATTAGGCATGCTTCCAATAAAGATGTTTCTTTACAATTTAGAATAATTTATTTTTATTTTGAACCATTATTTTTATTTGTGTATACAATCTCATCACTTTTGTACAAACATATAGTTTTATACCATAGTATTTTAAAGGATTTTACTTTATGTATATGCTAAAATTTTGTTTTCACACATTAATTTGTACAGATTCATTATGTGGATAAATCCTGGACATTCCAGGTAAGGTTTCAATCTTGGGATACAATTGTGAAAAAAAACCAGAATCCTTCCTGGAACATACATTCTAGGAGACAAAAACTTAAAAAACGCATATAATGACTTTGAAGACACATTAAATTATGAGTGATAATATAATCATTAACACATATAATTTATAAACTGTGTTAGGTAATAATATATCATAATACATGGGATGTATATATACTTACATTATGATTATCATAGTATTAAATATAATTATATATAATTATATATGCAGTTACATACATATTGTATATGTGTGTGTATATATAATACTCTAATATATTGTAATGTGGTATGCAATATTATGCAACTCATATCTGTGCCCTGTGTGTATGTGTGTGTTTGCTTGTGGGTAATAACAACCACAATGTTACATTAATATAATGCATTTTTAAAGTCTTGGATCTTGTGAGCTTTAAACATTGCCAAGGATGAAGAGGATTTGTCCTGATAGTAAATGTGAATAAATAAATTAATGTGAGAATAAATTTTGGCATATCCATACAAGAAAATGATATGCAATAAATAAAACGTTGTAGTATACAACTGTAAACTGATATATAAAACTAATAAGTGACATGTCACATTATAGGTAATATAGAATATATGAATATATATTATAATAATCATAGTACCACCTGTAATTTAATGTCAGGTATTAAACCAATCACCTCTTTTGGATCTCTAGGTTGTTTCCTGTATTCTCACTAATAAAAATTACCTTATCATGCATATGCTTCTTGATAGGACTTTAAACATTTTTTCTCTTAGAATTCATTTTTAAAAATTAAAAGATATGTATGAGTTCAGGACGTTCCATATGTAAGCTACATACAGTCAGGATGGTAAATGGCAAACTTCAGGATATGAAAGAGTAACTACTACCTTAAAGCAACTCATGAATGAATGAATAATAAATTTGATAATGTTAGTATCTTATTGTATTATAGATGAAAAACCTGAAGTCCAGAGAAATTAGTGGTTTCTTTAGGTCACGGCAATGATAGACACTAGAATCTGACTGGTAGATATTTTATCACTGTACTTATTTAATTTGGTTATGATGGCAGTAAAGTCATATAAATTATATTTGAAAAATTATTTTTGTAACCTCCAGTATCAAATAAAAACAATGTTGACAAAAGTTAACAGGTTTTAGCAAATACCAGTTAACAAAAATTGCGATTCAATCGTAATAAAACAATGTGACATTTTTCAAAGTATGTTTTACAAAATGTGATTCCCCATATTATTAATGGAAATTATACACAAGAAATGACTCAGAGTTCCTGTTCTTAATAGCTAGAGAAATACATGGCTTAACAAAATAATCAAATTTCTTAATGGTAAGTATTATCAGAATTTTTAATGTGACATATACTTTTTAAGTTCTTCAAAAAGGAAACAAGCCAATATTATTTATTTTAGAGGCCCTCTCACAAAACTACTTATTTTCTTCCCAACTTTTAAGTTCAGGGATACATGTGTCAGATGTGCAGATTTGTTACATTGGTAGATGTATATCATGGCGGTTTGCAACACAGATCATCCCATCACCTAGGTATGAAACCAGTCCATCCATTAATTATTCTTCCTGATGCTCTCCCTCCCACTACTCCTCACCCCCCAATAGGCCCCAGTGTGTGTTGCTCCCCACCATCTGTTCATGTGTTCTCATCATTCAGCTCTCATTTATAGTGAGAACATGCAGTGTTAGGTTTCCTGTTCCTCTGTTTGCTGAGGGTAATGGCTCCAGCTCCATCCATGTTCCTGCATGATCTCATTCCTTGCCATGGTTGCATAGTATTCCAAGGTGTATATGTACCACATTTTCTTAATTAGTCTTTCACTGATGGGCATGTGGGTTGATTCCATGTCTTTGTTGTTGTGAACAGTGCTGCAAGGAACACACACGTGTGTGTATCTTTATAATAGATTGTTTTACAAAACCTTATCTTAATAATAAAATGCACAGTGTAAAATATCATAAAATTTGCTCTAAATACATAAAAATTATTATATTTCATCAATGTAAAACTAGCTTTAAATACATAGAAATTATTATATTTTGAAATAAAAAGCACAATTCTTAAACCTAAAGAAATAATACACTATTATGCTTTGAAACAAAAAACAAAACAAAAAACAAAACAAAACAAAAAATCAACTCTGACTAAAATCACACAGGAGGAGACTGGATAACCATTCATTCATTTAATAAACTTTTAGGGAGAACATATAAAATAGGCTATTATAATTTAGAGAGCAAAGATAGCCCATGACCTGAAGAGTTCGTAGCCTAATCAGGCATATTGGTGGGCATCCTAGCTGATAAGTGACTCCTAACAGCACGAAAGTTATTCTGAGTTCAGAGAAGCAAACACTAACTTGGACTGGCTGAGTGACTATAGTTATTATAGATTTTTGTGGAAGTGACAACTAAACTTTGAAATGTGATTTGGCCTTTGTGAGTGAAAGAAGCAAGAGATGGAAATTGGGTGCTTAGATCTCTAATACAGAATGAAAACACTTTATAATATTAACCCCATGCTGGAGACTTAGCTAAGATTTACTGTCCTTTTTGCCCATTCGCTTCTGTGACAATGAATAACTCCATCACCAAAGAGAAGGGTGTTTGGTTTTGTTGGTTTGTTTTGCTTTGCTATATTCCCCTCATATATACAAATACCTAACATCTGAAGTAGAACTGAGTTAAATGCAGATGTTCAGGTATCTTGCTGGATTAAAGGTAAACATGGCAATTTGTGGTGGTATCTAAGGCTATTTTGAGCATGTTTGACTAACTATATTGATTTTGTATTTATGGTAATATCTTTATTAATAGGGTTTAAAGATTAACAGCTTTAGTTTCTTAAATATCAGCAAAAAATAATTAGTACTGTTTTGTCTTAAAAATAACAAAGGTCACCAGAAACCCAAATTAAGGTTCTTATTAACCGTTTCTATAGAAATACAGCATTCTAGTGTAATAACTTAAAACATCCTCTGTGTTATTTACTTACAAGAACCTCAAAATACATCTCTGTATAAAAGATCTTCTACAGGAAGCTATAATTCTGTCTTAACCGCTGTGTATGTATCATTTTAAAGACATCCCAGGTGCAACCTTTCTGCCTGGCCACTTTAAATCTCACAGATGGTTCTGTCAACATGTATTACGAAATTTCCACTTTGGTTCTTTTTTCCTGCTCTTTCGCTAAAGATCAGGAAACACTGATTTGATCAAACACATCAACCACTTTTATTCAATAATTTTATTTGTAATTCATTTCCATCCATGGTTTGTTACTGTTGCTGTCATTTAGAAGTCCACCTTTGACAATGACTGCCATTGACCCCATGTATAAAAACTATTAGCAATTATACACAAAACTTAGTAATTGTATACAAATTGAAAGAAATGAATTTTGTTACGTGTATTGTAATATTTCTTGGAGTGAGGAAAGTATTGCAGGCATGTTATTGACTTATTGACGTCACTAGAACAATAGAATAAGCATTGAAGAAACTATTATTGTTGTGTTTTATGCAGGGAAGGGGCTAAGATGAGCTTTAAGAATTGAAAAATATTTTATGATGTAGCATGAGGAAAATAGACTTAAGACATTTTAATACATCTTTGATATATCCCTTGCTGCTTAAACTCAGCAACATTTTATTGAGGAAGCGAATTACATTTATAAAGTAAAAAGACCAAATTAAGTCTTTACTGGATTAAGATTACTTATTCAGGAAATTACATTTCTGAAGATATGAGGCATAGCAGGGAGGAAGGTTTTGTTTGATGTAGACTTTCATTACTAGTCTCAAAATAATATTGAAAAATGCATTCAATAAATTCTTTTATATGTCCTGTATTTATTCTTAAATATTCCAAATACAGTATGTGTCTTAGACTAGAGAAGATCTAGAAAATATTTCATACAACAATCCCTGAGTCTGCTTTTTTCACATTACTATGTATTCCTCATATTGGGGCTTATTTGAAGCCAGAAGGGCAGAGCAGCAGGGTCTCCCAAGCCTGTAGTTACTGTTTCTCATTCTGACAAATCAATATAAAATGTGAGCCTGAAACCTGATATCATGAACCACATTTTCTCATTTTCACAGCAGGAAATAAAGTTATTTCAAAATCCAGGGCACCAAATGCACAAGTGTTTATCGTAACATAATTTTGCCAGGCAAAATACTGAACTATTATTTTATCGTAATTCTATGGTTTATAATGGTTGATTCAACATTTCTGTGAGCATATGCTGCAAAGAATAAATCAGCATAAATATACACTTTTATATACATATTTATTGACAATACCTGTTATTTGAATGCAGGTCAGTCTAGTACAAATTTAAAAGAAGTAAATATGTGTTTTCAATAGTCTATCTTTAATGGTTTTTTTTTTCTATTTTTATTCAGATCTTTTCTGTGCCTTAGGATCCAGTGCTGTTAGAGTCTCTAGTCTATCTGTAATTTACTGTGTCTGAACCAAGAAATTACTTGCATGAATTTTAATAATATAATCTCATTTTTGGTGCAATTTCAATAATAAGAAGGAGATATTTGGCATTGAGTGGTTTGCCATTATCCATACTATCATACAATGAAGATGATTACATAAAATGCTTATCCCAATTTTTAAAATTCAGAGTATGACTGCTAAAATCTGAAAACTCAAACATTTTGTAGGTTAATGGTAGGTTAAATAATTTGGTAGGTTAATGGTTATAGCATATATTTCAAGAGAAAGTCATGTCTCTAAATCGGTGCGTCTGTGACATTCTGAAAAGAAGTTGGGTGAATTACATCTTATTGGGCAAATATTTGACAAATTTCACTGTCTTTCCCAGAGACAGTGTACTGGTATTTTTCACATTGTGTGAAGGTTTTGGAATAACCTGGAATCTACTGTGTTTGTGAATCTCCAGAAATGAACTCTATGACTAGCCCTACATTGGGCCAGAATGGAGAATCATTAAAACTTTCAGACACAGTCGAGCTAAAGAAAAAAAAAATTCTTTTAATTCTAAATATTTATCCCAATCCATATTCCTCTACCTGATCTGGAACAAAATGAGTCTTGGTTTCAAGGTTTGGGACAATACTTGCTTATTTTTTGAGAGGAAATTACCATACCGTATACAGATGCATGCATAATTTTAAATACTATGTCCTGCAACAATGATTCTCCTTTTCTTTTTCTATGACAGTGGCAAGGAATTTTAAGATAAAAAGGTTTTAAAAATAGGGATGTATGTTATGACTATTTTAATGTTATTAAAAGTATTTCAGTATCAATATCTTTGACTTGTCAGTCACGTATTTATTTGTATTTATAGTGTGACAGTATGTAAAATCTATAATTTTTCCCAACTATTCTGAAGAATTACTTTAATTATTAATTGCTTTATGTTTATGATATTTACTTGTATAGAATGCAGTAAACTTTTCCTCTTTAATGTTATGGAAATAAGCAGTGTCAAATATACATGAAGGAAATAAATCAACTTGTGACATTAGGTACTTTATCAGGTAGTACAGCACCAGATGTTTCAAGCATTGTTTGTCAGTTCCATAGAGTGAATAAAGATGAAATTTAATGAAGAGGAAGGATGATCAGTGAAGAGGAAGAAGAAACTTGAAGTAGCATAATAGGCACTAAATAAAGTACATGATTACTTCTTAGAAATTGAACTAAAGTTCATCATTCAAAGAGCTCTCAACAGTTTAACTCCATTCAGAAGGATGTTTCTGTTGTGTTTCAATTTTGAATACACTGGCATCATTCCTTAGGCAAGGCAGATTTTAGCTCAGTAGGCCTTGGAGTTGATCCAGGTAGCTGGCATGAGGCCCCACATAAATACACGTTGAAGAGTACTACACTGCACCAGCAATGTTAAATTAAACTTGACATTCTGAACAAAAAGATTCATTATTTACATACTTTTGGGAAATCTGATTTGTTCCCATAGTGCTCTTTCCTCTGTATTCTGAGCAGCTGCTGTAAAATAAAATATGTTTCTCCCACCTAAATCTATTACTCATAATTAATACTTATGAAAATACAAATATTTACAAATCGCCATAATTTGGTAGTGAAATTAGTTACATCATTGGCAACATAATTTAAAATCACATTATTATCCAGCTATTAGCCATTTGAAAAAAAAATTACCTTGTATGATGCTATATTGTGTTTCTCTAGGCCATACTTATTTTTATGTAATAATGACGTCAAGACACCACTAACATTTGCACTTAAATTAACCTGTAGAACTTCTGCTTACACTTCATCCTCTTTAAAATAATTCTGAATAATACTTGAAGTTTCCTAAGGAGTTATAGTGCTTGGATTCACATAGTTTTGCTTTTAGATGCTCTGTAGTAAATCCAAACCCCTCATCTAGCACACCACAGTGATGCTGACTGTAGATACTACCAACAAACAGCCAAGTATGGATGATGATTCAGTTCTGCTGATGTGCACCTGAATCACTGAGACAAAGACTTTCTTCACAGTGAGATGTTCTCTCCCTCAACTAAATATTAGTGGTAAACACCTGCACTATTGCTCATTCTTTTTAAAAAATCCAACTTGTTCTCATAGTAATAAAACATAAGGTGTGCCTTTCTTTCCTATCAGTGAAATTCTCCATTATTTTATGCTTACTCCTAATAAGCAACACTATATATTACAGTGTCCGTGTGTCTATTTTAAGCTAATCTATTCTTATTATTGTCTATATAAATGTATAAAATTTTTCCCAACTTGTTACCAGACTCAAGTTGAAAATTTATCTTATTGAAACAAAAAACATGATTCAAAATTATATTATCTTTAATCACCTAGGAAAATTAAATTTTTCATATATAAAGATGTAAAATAACAAAAGGTACTGAACAAATATGCACATATCAGTAAACAGTCATGTTTATTATTCAAGAAAAATGTCATCGCATTGCTTTTTCATCAGCAAATATATTTGAAAGAGGAAAGACTAAAATACGGCACATATCTTTCAATTGTACAAGTATTCACTGTTGATGCTACTGAAACTGAAGAATGCAGACATTTAAAGACTATAAATCAGATACCAATCAAAAATCTCTCATAATATTATTTAATAGTAGACAATAACTGAAGGGAGCTGCTTCTATTTTTTTTTTTTTTTTTTTTTTTTTTTTTTTTTTTTTTGAGACGGAGTCTCGCTCTGTCGCCCAGGCTGGAGTGCAGTGGCCGGATCTCAGCTCACTGCAAGCTCCGCCTCCCGGGTTCCCGCCATTCTCCTGCCTCAGCCTCCGGAGTAGCTGGGACTACAGGCGCCCGCCACCTGGCCCGGCTAGTTTTTTGTATTTTTAGTAGAGACGGGGTTTCACCGTGTTAGCCAGGATGGCTGCTTCTATTTTAAGAAGTCCAGAGCAATATGTGAAAGAGATGTCTTCACTAATCTAATTTACGTACAGCCGAAAGTGACATTGCCATGGCAGATATACGGAGTTCCATTACACTTTCATACCATCAGATTTATTTAATATAGACATGCGACATTTTCTCTAATAGTATCGCAACGATTCAAATAAAATAAATCAATTTATAAATTAACTAGAGAATTGGAAATAACAAACCAGTATAGTCGGAAGCTTAATTATACATCCCTGAACTGTTTTTCTCCACAAATCCCTGTCTAGATGCCAAACTCTGATGAAATTTATAAGCTTCTTCAACATTCAACTGCATGTAGCAGAGGGAAAAACACATTACAAAGAAGAACAGTATTTAAAAAGTAAAGTTATAATAAAGAATATAAAATATGTTGGAAAGAATAAAAGCAAATACGTAAATATTCAATTATGTAAATGGAGAGAATTTTGCTATAGAGTTACTATCAGAATGTGCTGTATGAAGTTTTTAAATTTACACTTAAAATTTTGGCAAAGAAAGGTAGAAATGAGAGTGTTTGCAAATGTGTACTTTAAATCTATCCAAAAATATAAATAATAATAACAACAATAAATCAGCAAAACAGAACTGAGGTCAAAATAATAAATGAGTATTAATATATTGGAGGTTTCTTAACATATTATAGGCATAAAGTTTTATGTAACAGACAAAACCGCAGTAAATGCATACATCTAGAATTACAAAGATTATTCAAATAAGTAAATAATAGTGCAAAATTTTCTTGTAGCTCTCCAAGAATTTTTGAGATAAAATTAACAAAATGGAACCAAAAGTTGAGGATTAGAAAAATATAAATTACAAACTTGTATGTTTATACTAAGGAGTGTAAATTTTAAGTCTATCCTGTGATGCAATCAGCATGATAATAATATATACACACATTCATAATAAAATTATAAGCAATTTCAAGTACTTAAAAGAACAATCAAAAATATATTACCTATAAATATATAAATGATAAAATATAAGGAGAAAACAGGATACTATTTGTAGATATTATAAAAGATAATTAGAAAGGCATAATTACAAGATGAAACCTGAATTTATTTTAAAAACAACTAGAAGAAAATAATGCAAAATTACAATCTCTTTGAAAGTAACATAAATTAGAATTAAATATCTATTAAATGAGGTGATTGGGAAAAAATGTTTGACTAGAATGGCAACATATAGCAGAAAATAAGTATAAATGAAACATTATTTCAGAAGTAAAGTCAATACTTGATAGATTACATTGGTGATTAAATACAGTGGAAAAAAGTCTTCAAGATGAAAAATAGAAAAATGTAAAAATCAAAAGGAAAAAAGAAACAAAGCACTTTCTGATAAAAAATATACATACAGAAGAAAAGCAAAAGAAATGCACAATATGGAAAAAGGATTACACAGAAATAAGCCAAATCAATGAAATAGAATCAATAACAAAATTTATTTTTGACAAAACTTTCTTTTAATTAGGTATGTGACACAGATCTTCATATTTTCTATATACCTTCACAAAACAACCTAATGGCCCAACCTGATGTATATTATGGTAAAACTTTTTGGAATTTTTAGAAACCAGACAAAATATCAAAGAATATCCATGTCCTCAGACTTCTGCATCATAATTATGTATATCCCCCAAAAATTAACCTAGTAAATATTTCAAGGGTATAAAATATGACAAACAGTATTTTTGCAGCCATACTCATATATATATATGTGTGTGTGTGTTTATATATATGTATACTCATACACATATATACCTATATATATGAGGCCCACCTACGTTAGGGAGCCAATCTTTAATCAGACAATCTTTACCAATTCATGTGTTAATCTCAGCTAGAAACACCCTTACAGACATACCTAGATTAGTGTTTGATCAGATGTCTAGATACCCTATGGCTCAGTCAAGTGGACACAGAAAATTAAACATCACAATAACCAAACAAAAAAAGAAGAAATATTCATGTTATGAAACTTCCCTCAAATTTCTACTTAAGAACATGCTTTAGACATAGAAAGAAGCAAAAAATAAAGAAACAACAGGATACTGACTGATGGGGAACATTAAATATAAATTATATATATATTTAACATAAATGTATTTTATATATTTTATATATACTTAAATATATGTTTAAATATATAAATTTATATATAAAGATACATATACATATATTTCTTATAACATAAAGCTAAATTATATTCATGAGTTATAATGTATAGTTTTTTAACAGGCAAGAACTCTGGTAATGTTACTTTCAAAAGTTTCAATTCAGGCAGGTCAGATTGCTTATTATCTTACAAAAATTATTTGGAAGCAAGTCATGTAATTATAAATTAGATGGCATGGATAAAGAAGAAAATGGTTTAGAAAAAGTTATTAGCTGAGTTTTACCCTGTTCTAGTAGGTAAGCAGTAGACAATATTATTTCTCTAATCCCCCAAAAAGTAGATTAAGTGTATTAGGTAATATTATTATCACAAAAACAATTAAAGCAAAAATAATAACCTTCCTAAATAATAAAATTTGTATTAAAATTGAGAAAGGATAAAGACATGATGAAAAAGCCTAATGTAAAATATAAAGATATATCTTAAAACAATATGAAAAAAGTAAAACCAAAATATCAATAATATTAATAAATGTACATGAATTTATAAAGAGAAAACATTCAGATTGACTAAAACTGAAAGGTTCAAGACTTTCTGTATAAAAGATGCTTATCCCAAGGGAAGGGTGTCAGAAATTTTTTTTAATTAAAAAAAAAAGTTTTAAAATACAAACTCAGGATAACCCTTTATCCCACATTTTTAGTGTTATAGTTTGAAAATAAAAACACATCATAACCCTTTTTAAAATAAAAACTCATTATAACCCCTTTCTCCCACTTACTGCAACTAAAACCTCTTATCAAACTACTAAAAATAAGTTCCCTGGTGATTATGAAAATTAGATAATACCAACCGTATTGTGGTGAAATTCAAACTTAGGAAGAGAATCTCATAGATCATTTTCCTTTTAAGCTGTGACAACAATCCACACTAGTAGATCCCCTGGGAAAGCTTCAGTGAAAGGGAAATCCTGTCTATCTGGCCAGAACAGCCAGAATATAGAGCCTTTCAGGTTTGAGAATGCAGAAAAAAATTCCACAAGGGAGATACCTAAATAAAGAAAAACACTAGTTTTGTGTAGTAACTTATACAGGTCTCAGGCTCACCCCAAGCTATACAAGAACTGGTAGTCTCAAATCAGCAGCACAAAGGTTTAGAAACTGAATTGAGATTTAAATCAACATCCTAGTCTCAAATCACTGAGTGTTTCACACGCATGACAGACCAAAAAAAGTAGAGCAGTTGAGCTTTGAGAATTGAATGGCTACATGAGCCACAGACAGAAGAAATGAGGCACACATCTAAACCTACTTTTCTGGCTGTCACCTAAAACTAAAAAAAAATAAAAAATTAAAAAAGAAAAAGTAACCTTTTCCAAAGGATCGTCACAAGCCTAGAGTCTACATACATATGGTAACATTCAATTTGCTCAAGACAAAATTTAATTAAAACAAGCAAAGACCTGTTAGTATGTAATTAATTACCTTTGGATAAAACAGCAGTGGTGCACATCCAAATATGTCCAAGATGTTGACATTACCAAAGACTTTAAAGCAGCTATTGTTGACTATGTTCAAAATGGTAAAGAATAACACCCATGAAGTAAACAGAAAGGTAAGGTTCATAGAGATTTTTTGAAGTTAAGAAAGCATCTAATAAAATTATAATAGTGAAAAAATCTGAAACACAAAACCAGTGGATGTGTACAATAGCAAAATGGAGATGTTAAAATACAAAATGAACTTAAAGGAGTGAACTTGAAAATAAATGAATAGAAATTATGCATTTGGAGAATAGAGAAAAATATATTGAAAAAGGAAAGCAGATCCTTCAAGATAAGTGGCATTATATCAGAAAGCTTAACAAATGAATCACTGAAGCTTCCAAATTCTTTTAGGGGGTATAAAACAGGAAGATAAAACAATAGAGCAAAAAGTATTTAAATTTATCATAAACATAGCTCTCCAGAAATTAATGATATAAATGATCAAGAACTCAGCAAATTTCAATATATAATAAAATAAAATAAAGCAATGCCTAGACATATCATAGTAAAGCTGCTGATTACCAAAGACGAAGAAAAATATCTTGAAAGTCGCTAGAGCAAAATAAAACACTGAATATAGGGAAACAATGATTGGAAAGTTTATCAATTAATCATCAGAAATCATGACTGTCAGAAAGTGAACTGCTATCTATAAAGTGGTGCTGAAGAGAATGCAAAAAATATACAATAAGACATTAAAAACAAGACATTCATCAGAAATTTTTCTAAGAATACAGAGTTTATTCAATAGTAAGAAACTCTAAAACATCCATAATTTTAGCTGAAGCATATAGAAAAATTAATCTCCTCAAAGATGGGGAGAATAATTTAATAAAACAGGATGCAGATTCAGGTTAAATATTTAAAATCTTTAAATGTAATTAGGACAAGTATATAATCTCTAAATTTAATAAAATCTTCTGTGTATGATGTAATACATATTGAATACCTATATCAAAACTTCAGCCTCCAAACCAACATTTTATGTAACGGAGAAACACTTGAAACCTTTGCACTAACGTCAAAAACAGAAAAAACATGCCTACTATATCTCATGCACTTTACAGCTTTACTGGATATTTAAAATAATGCAATTACAAAAGAGAAAACAATAAAATATTTAAACAATGAAAAGGATAACATAAGTAAAATGTTTTCTATTTTCATTGTATATAAATATCTATCTGGAAAACTCCAAAGAATTAACTATGAAATTATTAAAATTATCAAGAAATTTGTTAAAAGTACAGATTATAGATTTAACACAAGCGAAAATAAAAAAAAATACATCCTGCATCCAAATACAAAAAAGTACATATATGTAATAATATATAACAAAAGATAAAATCCAATATTTTATAGCAAGTAAAGAAATTATATGCTTAGTCATAAGCCTGATAGGAAACCTCTAATATATATAGAAAAATCTACAAAATACTAATAAAATATACTGGATTGGACCTGAAGAAATGAAGACACACATGAGTGCTTCAATTCTCAACCTCTTAGGTATGTCGATTCTCCTAGGTACATTTATACATTGAGTGCAGTGCCAAAATGAGAGGCATTAAGTATTTTTATGAAGCTGCTGTAGCTATTTATAAAGTTCATTTCAAAAAGAAGTCAAAAAGGAAAGATGGATTTTTTCTTAAGTGGTAATAGAATAGTCTTTTTTTTTTTTTTTAGTTCTTTTTTTTCTTTTTTGGGTCCTTATCTTTCTTTTTTTTTAAATTTATTATTATTATTATACTTTAAGTTCTAGGGTACATGTGCATAACGTGCAGGTTTGTTACATATGTATACTTCTGCCATGTTGGTGTGTTGCACCCATCAACTCGTCAGCACCCATCAACTCGTCATTTACATCAGGTATAACTCCCAATGCAATCCATCCCCCCTCCCCCCTCCCCGTGATAGGCCCCGGTGTATGATGTTCCCCTTCCCGAGTCCAAGTGATCTCATTGTTCAGTTCCCACCTATGAGTGAGAACATGCGGTGTTTGGTTTTCTGTTCTTGTGATAGTTTGCTAAGAATGATGGTTTCCAGCTGCATCCATGTCCCTACAAAGGACACAAACTCATCCTTTTTTATGACTGCATAGTATTACATGGTGTATATGTGCCACATTTTCTTAATCCAGTCTGTCTGTCACTGATGGACATTTGGGTTGATTCCAAGTCTTTGCTATTGTGAATAGTGCCGCAATAAACATACGTGTGCATGTGTCTTTAGAGCAGCATGATTTATAATCCTTTGGGTATATGCCCAGTAATGAGATGGCTGGGTCATATGGTACATCTAGTTCTAGATCCTTGAGGAATCGCCATACCGTTTTCCATAATGGTTGAACTAGTTTATAATCCCACCAACAGTGTAAAAGTGTTCCTATTTCTCCACATCCTCTCCAGCACCTGTTGTTTCCTGACTTTTTAATGATCGCCATTCTAACTGGTGTGAGATGGTATCTCATTGTGGTTTTGATTTGCATTTCTCTGAAGGCCAGTGATGATGAGCATTTTTTCATGTGTTTGTTGGCTGTATGAATGTCTTCTTTTGAGAAATGTCTGTTCATATCCTTTGCCCACTTTTTGATGGGGTTGTTTGTTTTTTTCTTGTAAATTTGTTTGAGTTCTTTGTAGGTTCTGGATATTAGCCCTTTGTCAGATGAGTACATTGCAAAAATTTTCTCCCATTCTGTAGGTTGCCTGTTCACTCTGATGGTAGTTTCTTCTGCTGTGCAGAAGCTCTTTAGTTTAATTAGATCCCATTTGTCAATTTTGGCTTTTGCTGCTGTTGCTTTTGGTGTTTTAGACATGAAGTCTTTGCCCATGCCTATGTCCTGAATGGTACTACCTAGGTTTTCCTCTAGGGTTTTTATGGTATTAGGTCTAACATTTAAGTCTCTAATCCATCTTGAATTAATTTTCGTATAAGGAGTAAGGAAAGGATCCAGTTTCAGCTTTCTACTTATGGCTAGCCAATTTTCCCAGCACCATTTGTTAAATAGGGAATCCTTTCCCCATTTCTTGTTTCTCTCAGGTTTGTCAAAGATCAGATGGCTGTAGATGTGTGGTATTATTTCTGAGGACTCTGTTCTGTTCCATTGGTCTATATCTCTGTTTTGGTACCAGTACCATGCTGTTTTGGTTACTGTAGCCTTGTAATATAGTTTGAAGTCAGGTAGTGTGATGCCTCCAGCTTTGTTCTTTTGACTTAGGATTGTCTTGGAGATGCGGACTCTTTTTTGGTTCCATATGAACTTTAAAGCAGTTTTTTCCAATTCTGTGAAGAAACTCATTGGTAGCTTGATGGGGATGGCATTGAATCTATAAATTACCTTGGGCAGTATGGCCATTTTCACGATATTGATTCTTCCTATCCATGAGCATGGTATGTTCTTCCATTTGTTTGTGTCCTCTTTGATTTCACTGAGCAGTAGTTTTTAGTTCTCCTTGAAGAGGTCCTTTACATCCCTTGTAAGTTGGATTCCTAGGTATTTGATTCTCTTTGAAGCAATTGTGAATGGAAGTTCATTCCTGATTTGGCTCTCTGTTTGTCTGTTACTGGTGTATAAGAATGCTTGTGATTTTTGCACATTAATTTTGTATCCTGAGACTTTGCTGAAGTTTCTTATCAGCTTAAGGAGATTTTGGGCTGAGACAATGGGGTTTTCTAAATATAGAATCATGTCATCTGCAAAGAGGAACAATTTGACTTCTTCTTTTCCTAACTGAATACCCTTGATTTCTTTCTCTTGCCTGATTGCCCTAGCCAGAACTTCCAACACTATGTTGAATAGGAGTGGTGAGAGAGGGCATCCCTGTCTTATGCCAGTTTTCAAAGGGAATTTTTCCAGTTTTTGCCCATTCAGTATGATATTGGTTGTGGGTTTGTCATAAATAGCTCTTATTATTTTGAGGTACGTTCCATCAATACCAAATTTATTGAGCGCTTTTAGCATGAAAGGCTGTTGAATTTTGTCAAAAGCCTTTTCTGCATCTATTGAGATAATCATGTGGTTCTTGTCTTTGGTTCTGTTTATATGCTGGATTATGTTTATTGATTTGCGAATGTTGAACCAGCCTTGCATCCCAGGGATGAAGCCCACTTGATCATGGTGGATAAGCTTTTTGATGTGTTGCTGAATCCAGTTTGCCAGTATTTTATTGAGGATTTTTGCATCGATGTTCATCAGGGATATTGGTCTAAAATTCTGTTTTTTTGTGGTGTCCCTGCCAGGCTTTGGTATCAGGATGATGTTGGCCTCATAAAATGAGTTCGGGAGGATTCCCTCTTTTTCTATTGATTGGAATAGTTTCAGAAGGAATGGTACCAGCTCCTCCTTGTACCTCTGGTAGAATTCAGCTGTGAATCCATCTGGTCCTGGACTTTTTTTGGTTGGTAGGCTATTAATTATTGCCTCAATTTCAGAGCCTGCTATTGGTCTATTCAGGGATTCAACTTCTTCCTGGTTTAGTCTTGGAAGAGTGTAAGTGTCCAGGAAATTATCAATTTCTTCTAGATTTTCCAGTTTATTTGCGTAGAGGTGTTTATAGTATTCTCTGATGGTAGTTTGTATTTCTGTGGGGTCGGTGGTGATATCCCCTTTATCATTTTTTATTGTGTCTATTTGATTCTTCTCTCTTTTCTTCTTTATTAGTCTTGGTAGCGGTCTGTCAATTTTGTTGATCTTTTCAAAAAACCAACTCCTGGATTCATTGATTTTTTGGAGGGTTTTTTGTGTCTCTATCTCCTTCAGTTCTGCTCTGATCTTAGTTATTTTTGCCTTGTGCTAGCTTTTGACTGTGTTTGCTCTTACTTCTCTAGTTCTTCTAATTGTGATGTTAGGGTGTCAACTTTAGATCTTTCCTGCTTTCTCTTGTGGGCATTTAGTGCTATAAATTTCCCTCTACACACTACTTTAAATGTGTCCCAGAGATTCTGGTATGTTGTATCTTTGTTCTCATTGATTTCAAAGAACATCTTTATTTCTGCCTTCATTTCGTTATGTACCCAGTAGTCATTCAGGAGCAAGTTGTTCAGTTTTCATGTAGTTGAGCAGTTTTGATTGAGTTTCTTAGTCCTGAGTTCTAGTTTGATTGCACTGTGGTCTGAGAGACAGTTTGTAATAATTTCTGTTCTTGTACATTTGCTGAGGAGTGCTTTACTTCCAATTATGTGGTCAATTTTGGAATAAGTGTGATGTGGTGCTGAGAAGAATGTATATTCTGTTGATTTGGGGTGGAGAGTTCTATAGATGTCTATTAGGTCTGCTTGCTGCAGAGATGAGTTCAATTCCTGGATATCCTTGTTAACTTTCTGTCTCGTTGATCTGTCTAATGTTGACAGTGGAGTGTTTAAGTCTCCCATTATTATTTAGAATAGTCTTATTTTTAAAATGGAATTATTCTTTCAAATTATATAGCTCAAATGGAACATATATACTATTTAAGTTTTAATGTATAAGTGGAAATATCAAAAAATATCTGTATAATATTAAAACAGAAGAAAAAAATATAATCATGTATCAAAACCTAGAAACATATAAATAAAATAGTTAAAAATAAAAAAAATAAATAGATACAACAGAGGATAAATTGTTTCCCTTTTAAAAGTTCTATAATGGCATATAGAATTTCAAATTTCAGAGGGATACTTTAGTCATCTTTGGATAATGCGAGATAACTGACTTTTTGTTAACTTCTTAGTAAAAAATTTTTTAAAAATCAATTTGTTGGCCGGACGCGGTGGCTCAAGCCTGTAATCCCAGCACTTTGGGAGGCCGAGGCGGGTGGATCACGAGGTCAGGAGATCAAGACTATCCTGGCTAACACGGTGAAACCCCGTCTCTACTGAAAATACAAAAAAATTAGCCGGGCGTGGTAGTGGGCGCCTGTAGTCCCAGCTACTTGGGAGGCTGAGTCGGGAGAATGGCGTGAACCCAGGGGGCGGAGCTTGCTTTGAGCGGAGATTGCGCCACTGCACTCCAGCCTGGGAGACACAGCGAGACTCCGTCTCAAAAAAAAAAAAAAAAAACCAAACAAACAAAAAAAAAATCAATTTGTTTTTCTACTTTTCCCAAGTGATCTGTACTCCAGAGTAACAAAAGTGTTAATAGAATTAAACTTTTTCTTTACTGAAGTGGTTCAAATACAGTCATGCTTCACTTAATGACAAGATTACAATCTGAAAATACCTTGTTAAACATTTTTGTCATTGTGTGAATATCATAGAGTGTGCCTACACAAAACTAGATGATATAGCCTACGACACTTCTAGGCTATACAATGTAGGCTAATTCTCCTAGGCTACAAACCTGTACAACATGTTAATGTAATGAATAATGTAAGCAATTATAACACAATAAGTATTTATGTATCTAAACATAGATAAGGTACAGTAAAGTATGGTATAAAATATAGAAAATGGAAGACCTGTCTAGAGCATATACCAGAAATGGAGCTTGCAGGACAGGAAGTTGCTCTGGGTGAATCAGGAAGTGGTGAGTGAATGAGAAAGACTAGGAAATCACTGTATGCTGCTGTAGATTTTATGAACACTGTACACATTTTCTAAACTAAATGTCCGCTTTCAAATTTCTTTTTTCACTGATAAATTAATCTTAGCTTACCATAACTTTTACTCTATATCTTTTCAACTATGTCTGACTAAATTTTTACTTTTATTTTTTTTAAGATGGGGATTTCACTCTGTTCCTGGGCTGGTCTCAAACTCCTGGCCTCAAGTGGTATCCCACCTCTGCCTCCCAAGTAGCTGAGACTATAGGCACAAGTCACTATGCCTGGATCTCTTTTTATTTTTATTTTTTCAACTTTTTTATTCTTTGGTAATAATCTTACGGGAAAGGGGTCCCAACCCAGACTCCAAAAGAGAGTTCTTGGATCTCACACAAGAAAGATTCAAGGCAAGATCACAGTGCAAAGTGAAAGCAAGTTTATTAACAACATAAAGGGAGGGGGGCGGAGCAAGATGGCCAAATAGGAGCAGCTCCAGTCTCCAACTCCCAGCGCAGGCGACACAGAAGACAGGTGATTTCTGCATTTTCAACTGAGGTACTGGGTTCATCTCACTGGGGAGTGCCGGACGATCGGTGCTGGTCAGCTGCTGCAGCCCGACCAGCGAGAGCTGAAACAGGGCGAGGCATTGCCTCACCTGGGAAGCGCAAGGGGGAAGGGAGTCCCTTTTCCTAGCCAGGGGAACTGAGACACACAACACCTGGAAAATCGGGTAACTCCCACCCCAATACTGCGCTTTAAGCAAACAGGCACACCAGGAGATCACATCCCACACCTGGCCGGGAGGGTCCCACGCCCACGGAGCCTCCCTCATTGCTAGCACAGCAGTCTGTGATCTACCGGCAAGGCAGCAGCGAGGCTGGGGGAGGGGCACCCGCCATGGCTGAGGCTTAAGTAGGTAAACAAAGCTGCTGGGAAGCTCGAACTGGGTGGAGCTCACAGCAGCTCAAGGAAACCTGTCTGTCTCTGTAGACTCCACCTCTGGGGACAGGACACAGTAAACTAAACAAACGCAGCAGACACCTCTGCAGACTCAAACGACTCTGTCTGACAGCTTTGAAGAGAGCAGTGGATCTCCCAACACGGAGGTTGAGATCTGAGAAGGGACAGACTCCCTGCTCAAGTGGGTCCCTGACCCCTGAGTAGCCTAACTGGGAGACATCCCCCACTAGGGGCAGTCTGACACCCCACACCTCACAGGGAGGAGTACACCCTTGAGAGGAAGCTTCCAAAGCAAGAATCAGACAGGTACACTCGCAGTTCAGAAATATTCTATCTTCTGCAGCCTCTGCTGCTGATACCCAGGCAAACAGGGTCTGGAGTGGACCTCAAGCAATCTCCAACAGACCTACAGCTGAGGGTCCTGACTGTTAGAAGGAAAACTATCAAAGAGGAAGGACACCTACACCAAAACCCCATCAGTACATCACCATCATCAAAGACCAGAGGCAGATAAAACCACAAAGATAGGGAAAAAGCAGGGCAGAAAAGCTGGAAATTCAAAAAATAAGAGCGCATCTCCCGCGGCAAAGGAGCGCAGCTCATCGCCAGCAACGGATCAAAGCTGGACGGAGAATGACTTTGACGAGATGAGAGAAGAAGGCTTCAGTCCATCAAATTTCTCAGAGCTAAAGGAGGAATTACGTACCCAGCGCAAAGAAACTAAAAATCTTGAAAAAAGAGTGGAAGAATTGATGGCTAGAGTAATTAATGCAGAGAAGGTCATAAACGAAATGAAAGAGATGAAAACCATGACACGAGAAATATGTGACAAATGCACAAGCTTCAGTAACCGACTCGATCAACTGGAAGAAAGAGTATCAGCGATTGAGGATCAAATGAATGAAATGAAGCGAGAAGAGAAACCAAAAGAAAAAAGAAGAAAAAGAAATGAACAAAGCCGGCAAGAAGTATGGGATTATGTAAAAAGACCAAATCTACGTTTGATTGGGGTGCCTGAAAGTGAGGGGGAAAATGGAACCAAGTTGGAAAACACTCTTCAGGATATCATCCAGGAGAACTTCCCCAACCTAGTAGGGCAGGCCAACATTTAAATCCAGGAAATACAGAGAATGTCACAAAGATACTCCTCGAGAAGAGCAACTCCAAGACACATAATTGCCAGATTCACCAAAGTTGAAATGATGGAAAAAATCTTAAGGGCAGCCAGAGAGAAAGGTCGGGTTACCCACAAAGGGAAGCCCATCAGACTAACAGCAGATCTCTCAGCAGAAACTCTCCAAGCCAGAAGAGAGTGGGGGCCAATATTCAACATTCTTAAAGAAAAGAATTTCCAACCCAGAATTTCATATCCAGCCAAACTAAGTTTCATAAGTGAAGGAGAAATAAAATCCTTTACAGATAAGCAAATGCTTAGAGATTTTGTCACCACTAGGCCTGCCTTACAAGAGACCCTGAAGGAAGCACTAAACATGGAAAGGAACAACCGGTACCAGCCATTGCAAAAACATGCCAAAATGTAAAGACCATTGAGGCTAGGAAGAAACTGCATCAACTAACGAGCAAAATAACCAGTTAATATCATAATGGCAGGATCAAGTTCACACATAACAATCTTAACCTTAAATGTAAATGGACTAAATGCTCTAATTAAAAGACACAGACTGGCAAACTGGATAAAGAGTCAAGACCCATCAGTCTGCTGTATTCAGGAGACCCATCTCACACGCAGAGACATACATAAGCTCAAAATAAAGGGATGGAGGAAGATTTACCAAGCAAATGGAGAACAAAAAAAGCAGGGGTTGCAATACTAGTCTCTGATAAAACAGACTTTAAACCATCAAAGATCAAAAGAGACAAAGAAGGCCATTACATAATGGTAAAGGGATCAATTCAAAAGGAAGAGCTAACTATCCTAAATCTATATGCACCCAATATAGGAGCACCCAGATTCATAAAGCAAGTCCTTAGAGACTTACAAAGAGACTTAGACTCCCATACAATAATAATGGGAGACTTCAACACTCCACTGTCAACATTAAACAGATCAACGAGACAGAAAGTTAACAAGGATATCCAGGAATTGAACTCATCTCTGCAGCAAGCAGACCTAATAGACATCTATAGAACTCTCCACCCCAAATCAACAGAATATACATTCTTCTCAGCACCACATCATACTTACTCCAAAATTGACCACGTAATTGGAAGTAAAGCACTCCTCAGCAAATGTACAAGAACAGAAATTATAACAAACTGTCACTCAGACCACAGTGCAATCAAACTAGAACTCAGGACTAAGAAACTCAATCAAAACTGCTCAACTACATGGAAACTGAACAACCTGCTCCTGAATGACTACTGGGTACATAACGAAATGAAGGCAGAAATAAAGATGTTCTTTGAAACCAATGAGAACAAAGATACAACATACCAGAATCTCTGGGACACATTTAAAGCAGTGTGTAGAGGGAAATTTATAGCACTAAATGCCCACAAGAGAAAGCAGGAAAGACCTAAAATTGACACTCTCACATCGCAATTAAAAGAACTAGAGAAGCAAGAGCAAACACATTCGAAAGCTAGCAGAAGGCAAGAAATAACTAAGATCAGAGCAGAACTGAAGGAGATAGAGACACAAAAAACCCTCCAAAACATCAATGAATCCAGGAGTTGGTTTTTTGAAAAGATCAACAAAATTGACAGACTGCTAGCAAGACTAATAAAGAAGAAAAGAGAGAAGAATCAAAGAGACACAATAAAAAATTATAAAGGGGATATCACCACTGACCCCACAGAAATACAAACTACCATCAGAGAATACTATAAACACCTCTTCGCAAATAAACTGGAAAATCTAGAAGAAATTGATAATTTCCTGGACACTTGCACTCTTCCAAGACTAAACCAGGAAGAAGTTGAATCCCTGAATAGACCAATAGTAGGCTCTGAAATTGAGGCAATAATTAATAGCCTACCAACGAAAAAAAGTCCAGGACCAGATGGATTCACAGCTGAATTCTACCAGAGGTACAAGGAGGAGTTGGTACCATTCCTTGTGAAACTATTCCAATCAATAGAAAAAGAGGGAATCCTCCCTAACTCATTTTATGAGGCCAACATCATCATGATACCAAAGCCTGGCAGAGACACACACAAAAAAGAGAATTTTAGACCAATATCCCTGATGAACATCGATGCAAAAATCCTCAATAAAATACTGGCAAACCGGATTCAGCAACACATCAAAAAGCTTATCCACCATGATCAAGTGGGCTTCATCCCTGGGATGCAAGGCTGGTTCAACATTCGCAAATCAATAAACATAATCCAGCATAAAAACAGAACCAAAGACAAGAACCACATGATTATCTCAATGGATGCAGAAAAGGCTTTTGACAAAATTCAACAGCCCTTCATGCTAAAAGCGCTCAATAAATTTGGTATTGATGGAACGTACCTCAAAATAATAAGAGCTATTTATGACAAACCCACAGCCAATATCATACTGAATGGGCAAAAACTGGAAAAATTCCCTTTGAAAACTGGCACAAGACAGGGATGCCCTCTCTCACCACTCCTATTCAACATAGTGTTGGACGTTCTGACTAGGGCAATCAGGCAAGAGAAAGAAATCAAGGGTATTCAGTTAGGAAAAGAAGAAGTCAAATTGTCCCTGTTTGCAGATGACATGATTGTATATTTAGAAAACCCCATTGTCTCAGCCCAAAATCTCCTTAAGCTGATAAGCAACTTCAGCAAAGTCCAGGATACAAAATTAATGTGCAAAAATCACAAGCATTCTTATACACCAGTAACAGACAAACAGAGAGCCAAATCAGGAATGAACTTCCATTCACAATTGCTTCAAAGAGAATCAAATACCTAGGAATCCAACTTACAAGGGATGTAAAGGACCTCTTCAAGGAGAACTACAAACCACTGCTCAGTGAAATCAAAGAGGACACAAACAAATGGAAGAACATACCATGCTCATGGATAGGAAGAATCAATATCGTGAAAATGGCCATACTGCCCAAGGTAATTTATAGATTCAATGCCATCCCCATCAAGCTACCAATGAGTTTCTTCACAGAATTGGAAAAAACTGCTTTAAAGTTCATATGGAACCAAAAAAGAGCCCGCATCTCCAAGACAATCCTAAGTCAAAAGAACAAAGCTGGAGGCATCATGCTACCTGACTTCAAACTATACTACAAGGCTACAGTAACCAAAACAGCATGCTACTGGTACCAAAACAGAGATATAGACCAATGGAACAGAACAGAGTCCTCAGAAATAATACCACACATCTACAGCCATTTGATCTTTGACAAACCTGAGAGAAACAAGAAATGGGGAAAGGATTCCCTATTTAATAAATGGTGCTGGGAAAATTGGCTAGCCATAAGTAGAAAGCTGAAACTGGATCCTTTCCTTACTCCTGATACGAAAATTAATTCAAGATGGATTAGAGACTTAAATGTTAGACCTAATGCCATAAAAATCCTAGAGGAAAACCTAGGTAGTACCATTCAGGACATAGGCATGCGCAAAGACTTCATGTCTAAAACACCAAAAGCTACAGCAGCAAAAGCCAAAATTGACAAATGGGATCTCATTAAACTAAAGATCTTCTGCACAGCAAAAGAAACTACCATCAGAGTGAACAGGCAACCTACAGAATGGGAGAAAATTTTTGCAATCTACTCATCTGACAAAGGGCTAATATCCAGAACCTACAAAGAACTCAAACAAATTTACAAGAAAAAAACAAACAACCCCATCAAAAAGTGGGCAAAGGATATGAACACACATTTCTCAAAAGAAGACATGCATACAGCCAACAGACACATGAAAAAATGCTCATCATCACTGGCCATCAGAGAAATGCAAATCAAAACCACAATGAGATACCATCTCATACCAGTTAGAATGGTGATCATTAAAAAGTCAGGAAACAACAGGTGCTGGAGAGGATGTGGAGAAATAGGAACACTTTTACACTGTTGGTGGGATTGTAAACTAGTTCAACCATTATGGAAAACAGTATGGCGATTCCTCAAGGATCTAGAACTAGAAGTACCATATGACCCAGCCATCCCATTACTGGGTATATACCCAAAGGATTATAAATTATGCTGCTATAAAGACACATGCACACGTATGTTTATTGCAGCACTATTCACAATAGCAAAGACTCGGAATCAACCCAAATGTCCATCAGTGACAGACTGGATTAAGAAAATGTGGCACATATACACCATGGAATACTATGCAGCCATCAAAAAGGATGAGTTTGTGTCCTTTGTAGGAACATGGATGCAGCTGGAAACCATCATTCTTAGCAAACTATCACAAGAACAGAAAACCAAACACCGCATGTTCTCACTCATAGGTGGGAACTGAACAATGAGATCACTCGGACTCAGGAAGGGGAACATCACACACCGGGGCCTATCATGGGGAGGGGGTAGGGGGGAGGGATTGCTTTGGGAGTTATACCTGATGTAAATGACGAGTTGATGGGTGCAGCACAGCAACATGGCACAAGTATACATATGTAACAAACCTGCACGTTATGCACATGTACCCTACAACTTAAAGTATAATAATAATAAATAAATTAAAAAAAAAACATAAAGGCATAAAAAAATGGCTACTCCATAGAGCAGCCCTGAGGGCTGCTGATTGCCCATTTTTATGGTTATTTCTTGATTACATGCAAAACAAGGGGTGAATTATTCAGGCCTCTCCTTTTTAGACCATATAGGGTACATCCTAAAGTTGCCATGGCATTTATAAACTCTCATGGCACTGGTGGGAGTGTAGACGTGAGGACAACCAGAGATCACTCTTTGTCACCATTTTGGTTTTGGTGGGTTTTGGCCAGCTCCTTTACTGCAACCTGTTTTATCAGCAAGGTCTTTATGACCTGTATTTTGTGCTGACCTCCTATCTCATCCAGTGACTTAGAAAGCCTTAACCATCTGGGAATACAACCCAGTAGGTTTCAGTCTCATTTTACCCAGCTCCTGTTTAAGACGGAGTTGCTCTGGTTCACATGCCTCTGGCAATAACACTCAGCTTAAAACATGAACAGTTTATAGCTATAGAAAAATATTTTCTTTATATACTTCTTATTCTATAAGTTTCTACTTTTATTTTTTTTGTTTTTATTGTTTACCTTTTAAACATTTTTGTTACAAATTAAGTCACAAATACACTCCTTGTTCACCTAGACCTACACAGGGTTAGAATCTTCAATATCATTGTCTTCCACCTCCACATCTTATCCCACTGGAAGGTTTTCAGGAGCAATAACACACACATGGAGCTGTCTTCTCTTGTTATAACAGCATCTTCTTCCAGGCTACCTTCTGAAGGACCTGCCTGAGTCTGTTTTCCAATTCAGTTTCTTTTTTTAAAAAGGAGTATGCTCTAACGTAACAATAAAAAGTATAGTATAGTAGTTGCATACACTGGGATCATAGTTATTATCAAGTATTATGTAGTGTACATAATAGTATATACTTTTATAAGACTGGCGATGGCTTTGGTTTATTTATACCAGCATCACCAGAAGTGTGTGAGTAATGAGTTGAATTCTACCATTAAGACTGCTACAGCATCACTGGGTAAATGGAATTTTTCAGCTCCATTATAAGCTTATATGACCACTGTTGTATATGTGGTTTGTCATTGACTAAAATAGGTGCATGTGGCACATAACTCTAGTGGGAAAAAAAGGGTTAACTAATAATATTACCATTTTAAACTCCTAGTGAGTTCAAGAATTTAAGAAATACTCTCCAGTAGCTAACATCATTATAAAATTATAAGCAACAAGGTATCATAATATTATACTCTCTTGATGCATACACATAACATTTATGGAATTGTGTTGCCAGGACAAGATTAAACTTGAATCTGACGAACCTTCTAGATCCAACTTCACTTTATAGGAAGTACATTAGTGGCTATGTTAGATGGCATGTCTTTTAGTTACAGGTTTCTAATGACACAAAGATCTATATCTAGGCAGCAGTGGGAGCTGCACATCCCCTAGAGATCCTAAGATTTGACCAGGCTGCAGAATTTGTACAGAATTTTGTCATCATCTTCCTTGAGAGATGGCTGGGTGTGTTTTAAATGTGGGAAGAAAGGTACATACGGATATTTGGAGGTTAAAGAAAAGCACTATGACAGAGAATGTTGGCTAATTTCTTAGTGATGGGAGCCCTAATTTCCTAGTGGATATATGATCACTCAATAGGTAGTATATTATGCAGATTCTTTAGTATTTGTTATGACCGTGTCATTAAATTCTGGTCAACATAGGTGTATGTAAATGTATTGTGTAATTATATGAGAATGGAGATCTTAACTAGAGAAGTTGCTTTCTTACATTTCCATTTTTTTACTGATATGGTTAGTATCAATGGCTGCAGTTTTAATATCCATTTTGAACCATGACCTTGAAGCCACATTTAGAGGATGGTTAAGCAGGATTTCTTGATTTTCTTATTTATCTTAAGATAATAAATACATCCAGCACAACCTTCACACTGAAACCTTTTAAAGATAGTACTAAAATAAAAATATGAAGGATATATCTTATATACAATGATTCAAATATCTTATTAGCACATATAACAAAAGATCTAACAATTAGCAATTCAAATAGTGCTTATTTTAGGAATTCATAAATTCAACATTAGGAAATCTACTTATTATATTCAGAAAAATAAAAGGAAAATTATGAATACATTAAAACATGTAGCTTACTACAAATGCAAATATGATCCCACATACTTACAAAATCTTTCTCCACCAAATTATTAAATAATATATTGCTAAAGCATTTTTTATTAAAATAATGTAATAAACAAGGATGACTTTTGCTTTGAGAATTATTAAAAATTTTAGAGGTTTTGGAACATAAAATATTGCAGAAAACATTATCAACTGGAAAATGAAATGGCACAATTACATTCTATTTAATTGATATTTCCATTGTGTAGCTGAATCCAAGATGGTTTTTAATAATTTTTGTGATTAGTAGTAAAATGAACTACTAATTAATAACAGTTTAATAAAATAAATATAAAGCTTCAAAAATGACTCTGATCGCTTGCCTTTACCAGTTATATATAGAAAGTTAATATAATACAAATGTAGCATTTCTATATATTTGTGTACTTTTATATATAAACACATATAATATAGGTATATAATTTACAATAGATATGAAAACTATAAAAATACCATAAAAAGTTTAAAATAGTACACATGACATACAAAAGATTACATTTGATGTAAGGCATGAATAAATTAAAAGTACCCTCTTTTGAATTAAAAAAACAGATGTCATAAAACGTCAATCTTTTCCAAACTAATGTACTAATTTATTTAACTTAAATGTAAACCTCATTGAGGTTTACTTTTGGATTTTGGAAAAATGAATTTTATACTAATATGATGAAGTATCTGAAATAGTCAAGACTAATGCAATAGCAGAGATTATCTGGGGAGAATTTGCCTGCTCAGGTATTACATATTATGACAAATATAGTCATTTTAAAACACTATGATTTTGACTACATAACAGAGAAGTCAATCAGTACTAAATAATCCATTAATATATCCAAGTATGTATGAAAACTTAATACATGACAGAAGTGGCATTTCAATTTAGTTGGAAAATAATGGCTTAACAGTTGGTGCTAGCATATAAAGACATTCATTGGATTTAGGAATCTCCTAAATCTGGGGTGATTTCATCTTGATATCATTAACTAATTACATCTGCAAAAACCCTATTTCAAATAAGGTCAAATTCCCAAGTACTATGGGCTAGTGTTTTAAAATATATTTTGGGGGGCAAACTTCAACCCATAACAGTCTGTCCGCTGGCTCCCCAAATTCATGCATTTCTCACACACAATATGGATTCACCCAATCCCAACATCCCCCTGAATCTTTACTCATCATTAAATATAATCTAAAATCTCACCTGAATATAATCATCTGAAAATATCCCAGGCCTCATCATCTAAATCAATTATGGATGAGCCCATCATGGAGAAAATTTCTTCTCCATTTGTGGACCTGTAAAAAAAAAAAAAAAAAACAAACAAACAAGTTACCTGATTTTTAAATAAAAATACAATGGTGGAACAGGAATAAGAAAGACATTCTTATTCCCACAGGAAGAAATTTAATAAAAAATAAAAGGTTGTCAGTCCTAAGCAAGTCCCTAAGCCAGCAGGACAAGCTGAATCAAATATCAATGCCTGAGAACAGTCCATTATGGTTTGATGCCCCTCCCTTTGGGACTGAAGCCAGCAGCCACCCCCACCTGCGCACTGGAAAGCAGTTCTGCCTTCTCCAACACCTACCTCTCTATGAGTGCCTGTGCCCGCTAAGTCATTGTGACTAATCTTTAAATGTTAGGTGGAATATTAATGGAAATACCGGGGTGTAATATATATTGATTGAGAGTTTTATCTCAGACATATTGAACAATGAATTGGAAGTATAAAAATATTAAAGAGAAGAAAGTGATCTATGTTTTAATTTGCATTGGCTTTTCCCTTGCAGTCACCTCATGCTTTTCCACATAGGTGTTTCCTGTGTTATTGTCATTATTCTCCTCAATTGTAAATTCTTTCTAACAGTGTCTAAACACGTTTGAAAGAAAATTCATTTTACTCTCAATGTCTAAATTTTCAGTGCTTATAATCAAATGCAAATTATTGAATTAGGCAATATTTAGTGTGATTTTGTCAAAATCCTTTGTCGAAACCATGAGCCTTTGTTATAATTCCTTGTCAAACCAAATGATTAGTGTTCTCCTGACTACATTCTACATTTACTGCTGGCACTGCAGACTAGCCCTGTATAGAAATTTGGCTCTGAGCTTACTCTCTAACCATATGCTTTGCTCTTGTAAACCTCTTTTCTTTGGTTTTAGGAGCAGAGTTTGTTACAGGATCCAGTCCCTCATTTTCTCAGCCATTGGATTAGATATGTTCAATATTTTAGAACACCAGAGACCACAACACTGCTATTCACGTGTTTTCAAGAGTTCTTTTGGAAATGCCCATTATTGTCACTCAGCAGATTTTTAACCTTTTAAGTAAACGTGCTTGACTTACTGCTGAAAAGATTGCCATAACTATTTAATATTTGAAATTGAATATTAGCCCTTGCTGTTAAAGGCATAATAAGTTCTCCCATAGCTGGATCTAATTGTTTCTTTTTCAATAGACAGCATGTTGAAGTTTCTAGCATTTTAAGCCAAATTGATATGGAATATGATACAGAATTATAACTGATATCTTGCCATTTTCCGTTCTGTTATTTTCCTCACACTATTTCAGTGCTTCCATTGACTAACAGGAAGCATGAGTTAGAAAGGAGAGAAGAAAAAGAGAGAGAATTTCTTGCTTCATATAATTTTGACAGTTAGAAAAATTACATGAAAGCCCATTGTTGTTAGATAAATTGTCCTGGTATACAAACACCAGTTTTGAGGAAGAGCACAAATATGTTTTCCCTAAAATACTTAAAATATGTGCCATTGCTTTTATTTTTAATATAGCATTAGAATGAATGTTAGCTATTCTTATAAAGACATCCCTTTCACTCAAATGCATTCCATTGCTATTTTGTGAGGGACGGAATGTGTTCTAGCTATGAAAGGTTGTTACTCTCAGTTGATTTAATCTCTGCAACAACCTGTGATCTGGGAAATTCTATTCATCGTATCCTTTTTTAAAATGGCAACTACTGTTTTTGCCATGAGTGGGAAAAAAATGTTAAGAATTTTTGCCTTTTTTTAAAACATAAAAACGCTTTGATTTGAAATACATTAGTTGTAAAACTCTACAGTTAAAAAAGTATTCAAAGTAAAATGTATATGAAGTATTAGAAAATAATTGTCAAATATTTACTGTGGCTCAATCACATGTGAGGCACTCAGCGATTTTAAGTAATGTAAACACAAACACACTACAAAAAGAAAAAAAAAATACCCTAAAAATTATAAGTAGTATTCACAAAATATAAGATATGTAATGCTAGTACAAAAAAAAAAAAAAAAAGTAAGTCAAATAGCCCTATTATTATCATGGTCTGAAATTACATTCTGTATGATAAAAATCAGTTCAGTTTTAAAAGGAAGTTCAGTAGCTATGAAGAAATAAAAATATGTTTTTAAAGTAGCATGAAAATTATTACAAGTTTATATAGGTTTGCATTGTCTGTTTTTTGCCACATACATAGTGAAGTCTCTCTACTTCCACATTCATATTACTAAAAATGAATGCATAAATAGAAAGTAAAATATGACGGTATTTGGACCAGATCAATTAAATAGGCAAGGAAAACTTTATTCAAGACTACTGCAATAGGAAAGGAAGGTTTTTTCCAACTCTATTGAATAAAAGAAAGAAAATTATTAAACACTGGGGTAAACTAGCAGAAAAGTACTGGCGGAAATTAGAGGGATGTTAGTCAATATGATTAGGCCATCTGTGTTTGCTAATTGGTACTTTTTGAAAGTTAGGCTCCTGCCATCCCACAGAAACTGGGAGATAGAGGTGCTATTTTACTAAATGATTACATTTCAAAGGAATGGCTCCCAGGTCCTGGAGAAAGACATTCCTGGCTTGTAGAAAATTTACATTTCAAAGGCCCAAAGAAATAATTTACAATTGCAAGTTTTCTAAAGCAAATGCTCTAAGAAAAGGAAGGTCAAGACCTGTAGTCAAAAGAAACTTTTATAAAATTTAATCAAGTCGAGGGGATCATTAAGGCCATCCTGGTTAGTCATTGAATAAAGTATGAAGCGAATAATATTGCAATACAATTTCACTGTTTAGCTCTAAGTTTTGTTTGACCTTGATCATCCTCCAGTCAGAACAACCTTATTCTCAGGGTCCTATTTCTATATATATTTTTAAATTCCAGTCAAAACTTTTCCAGTTAAGACTTTAATTTTTGTTGACAATGTTTTCCTATAAGTATCTTTTTCTTCACTAACTGGTCCAGGTATATTAATTTGGGTTCTAATTTCATAACTATTTTTCTTATTGTTATAATAATCAGTCATGTGAGTCACAAATTTTGTAAAAATTATGACTGCTTGTATTTGCATTATTTTTAAAACCAAGTAAACATTGCAAGTAACGTCCATCTTCAATAATTTTAACACGTTAGGAACAAAATATAGAAAGCAAAAGTTTTTATGACCTAAATCCCTGGTCAGGAATGCAGGATTAGAGAATTTTAATATCTTTATTAAAATCAAGTTTATTCATATAGAAGAGAACTTTGCCTCATTAAATTATTCAACAGGTGTTTACCAATAACTTCGTATGTGTCAGTCACTGCTATAATAATGGGTATTTATTTTAGCAGGAATAAAAACAAGCTAAGGCATAAATGAGATAAATAAGTAAATAAACTACTCATTTAATAAAATATAATTTATTAGGAAAACAGCAAGTTCGGTAGTATGTGCTATGGAAAAAGATAATGGAAAGAATGAGAAGGAATATGTTCTGGGAGCCCCCAGCTAAACTGGGATTCTAGTACCACAGCAGCTAGCAGTTAGCAACTCTGTCCTAATAGGAAATAAAGGGGAGCTGGACGGTGTTTACAATGCCTTTTACGGGACACTTTTTTTTTTTTTTTTGAGACAGGATCTCACTCTCTTGCCCAGACATGTAGTGGCCCAATCTCTGATCGCTGCTCACCGCAACCTCTGCCTCTCAGACTCAAGGGATCCTCCCGCCTCAGCTTCCTGAGTATTTGGGATTATAGGCGTACGCCACCACCGCCCGGCTAATTTTTCTGTTTTTAGTACAGATGGAGTTTCACCATGTTGGCCAGGCTGGTCTCGAACTCCTGACCTCAAATGATCTATCCACTTCAACCTCCCAAAGTGCTGGGATTACAGATGTGAGCCACTGTACTTGGCTGGGATACTTCTTTCACCTGGTAGACGGCCTAATGCCTACCTGTCAAACTTATGACCAACCAGTCAGGGTGGGAGTGGTAAGGGAGTGTTTGTCACAGGGGAAACACCTTTATACAAATATCTTATTTGAACTTGTGGTTCTTGTCTGACCAGCGTCCACTTTATGTTTGTCTAACTATTGCCCTGGTACTGGAGCCAGGAGGAGATGATGAGTCAGGAGGGTAATTGTCTGTTTCCAAGTCAAAGGAGGAAGGAACGACATATCAGGCAGAAAGAGACAGTATTGCCTAGCAAATAGCAGAGTATATGGTGAATTAGAGTGTGGGTCACTTTCAGTTTGAGGGCAAGTGCCTAAATGGTTCATTTAAAGGAAGCATTGAAAAAGTGGGAACCCAGTCTAGTCTCCTAGGCCGAGAAATCACTCTAAATTCTGAGATCTGGCCACAGGCTTGAGCCATTTAGGTGTGTTGTGGAAATGGATAATCTGTCATGGGTGACTGAGTCCTGCTTCTGGTGTAAAAAATTAAACTTGCATTGAAAGTGGATGATGAGGCAACATAAAATTATGATAAATTATTACAGGGCAGCTGAAAGGAAATATTGACATTTTAAACAGTTTCGTGGGAAGATCTTGCTGATAATTAAAATTTGGTGTAAGCCACATGGTTATCTGAAGGATGAGAGCTCCAGACAAAGAAGCAACAAGTACAAAAAATCTGAAGTAAGAGACCCAGATGCATAAAAAGAAAGTGTGGTGCCGGGTGAGGTGGCGGAGAAGAAAAAAAAAGGGAATGATGTTCTGATGATAACAGAAAACAGAAATATATAAGCCTATGTTTGGCATGGGGAAACTTTTGATTTGACTGAGATGGGCCATGAGGGCAGAGTTTTGACCTGAGATAAAACATATATCAAAAGGAACATTCTGGTGACTCTGTAAACAGGAAAGTAAGAAATTAGGTACTGTTTTTACAGTACTTTTTCAATAATTCAGGTGGGAAAGGAGAGTGGCTTTCTCATATTGATCACGGCAGTAGGAAGTGGCAGGATTCTGGATTTGGAACAGAAGATACAAGGCGAGAAAAATTCCAAAATGGCTCAAACAATTTGGACTTCTGAATCTAGAAAGAAGGAATTTATACTTACTGAGATGGGAAAATCTCTGGGAAGAGAAGATTTGAAAGAGGTTTCGTATGTATTAGGTTTGGATACCTTATCAAAATCTAATCAGAGACAGTAAGTAGATAGTAGACTATGACTCAAAAGCTTAGGAAAGACCTCCTAGCCGGGGAGATGTATTTGGTATTAGTAGCATATACATGGTGTTTAAAGAAAATAAAGCATGATTTGTAAGAAATTCCATTTGTCTTCATCTCCACTATCTACCCATTTTTTAGAAAATTTCATAATATTGACATTGATAATATTAATTATCCAAAAGATGATTAGAAATTTTAGTGTTTTACATCTTTACTTTCATTAAAAGAACTGTGTTATTTATAATTACACTTAAGCTGAAATTATAAAATCCAGACAGGTTAACTAACTGACCTGTGGGTTTCAGCAAATAGGAAACTTTTTACTGAAACATGTAGTCAGATTACACACTTTGATCTTTCCAAAGCAACCTATGAAACATTATACTTCATAGCCCCGGCAGGAGAAATAAGCATTTCCTCTATTTATCTATGATTACATGATAATTATGGCACTGCTATTATGATTGTCTTGCTTAAAACTGCTAGAGATTAAGCTTCTTAAATAAAATGTATGTACCTCAAAATGTAAGTGTGTATATATATGAGTGTGCCTGTATATGTACACATACATATAATCAGTGATCCAGAACAAGTTTAAATAAATATTCCTTCTGAGAAAGGAATTTTGATGTATCCAGCTATCACTGTGATTTTTTTCTATTTATTTTTAGATATTACAGTTTTTACTTTACTTATTTTTAAGCTCAGTTGTTACATGTATATGCATTAGGATATTTATGTCCTTTTGAAAATCATTATATATATCCCCCTTTAAATATGAGAATATTCTGTGTTCTGATGTCACTTTGTCTGAAATTAAGAGAGTTATTTTAGTTTCTTTTTTGTTACATATATATATGATATATGGCATATATAATATATAGATATTAAACTCAAATTCATCTTCAAATTATAAATTAGCTCATGGACTACAGACATTACTTCCTCTCACAGCAACATGATGAGTACTGGCTAGCCAAACTAAATCTAGCCTTACCACTAACTATCAACCTGATTTGAAAACTATTGGTAGTTACAGAATTCTTTTCATGATCTAATTTTACCTTTCTCCTTATAGGACTTAATGTACTAATTACAGCCTTATAGAACCTCTATATATAAATAACACAATGAGGAAAATTTGCATATTACATTAATAATATAAGACCACCATTTACACAAGAAAATGCTCTTATATTTATTCAGATTCTACTCCTAATATCACTTAAACCCCAAATTATCAAAGGGCCCATATATTGTAAATATAGTTTAAATAAATAAACATTAGATTGTGAATCTAATAATATAACTTTAGAAACTTCTATTATTGTGAGAAACTATCTAGGAATTGCTAACTCAAGTCTCCAAATTAGCAATATGCTTTTGCCAACTTTTATAGAACGGAAGAAAACTATTGGCCTTAGGAGCCAAAAAAATTGGGTGCAATTCCAAATAACAATAATGAATTTATTATTTTCATCTATTGTAATGTCACTGGTCATTTTAATCTAACCAATTGCCGTAACTATTAACAATGTTTACAAAAATACTACTTATCCACACTACATAAAGCCTTCTGTATTATACGTTTTCTTTCTGGTGCCCACAATTTCATCAGGTTCTAAGAATGGTATTTAAATAGAGACTGTTATCTTTTGTTGTAACTTGTTATCTTGTCCAGGACTCTTTTCTTTTCTCTCCTATCTGCCATGTGGATGATGTCAAAACATATGTCCAGGTCCTTCTCCCAACTCTCCTTTATTTTTTATTTATTTATTTTTTTGAGATGGAGTCTCGTCTCGCTCTGTCGCCCAGGCTGGAGTGCAATGGCCCCATCTCAGCTCACTGCAAGCTCCGCCTCCCGGGTTCACGCCATTCTCCTGCCTCAGCCTCCGGAGTAGCTGGGACTACAGGGGCCCGCCACCTCGCCCGGCTGCCAACTCTCTCCTTCAATCTAGCAGCTTTCAGATAAGAAAGAAGGACATGGTTTTTGTAAGTAGGCCAGTTCTGTCTTGTGGGGAAAAACAGTATTTTTCCTTGAGTTATGGGAAGTATTGTTATTATTACTATTATTGCAATCAGAGGTTCTAGAAGGGACAATGGAACCAGTGAAAATATGACAAAGAGGCCATTTGTCCTGATTCATTTTGTTTCATTTAACCCACTTTGTTACTCTACGAGCTACAGATTAACTACTCGTATCCTAGTGATGGAATTTTTTTTTACTTTTTAGCTAGGTCAGGGTTCTTGTCTCATGACCTGGAAGAAACAGGAAGGCAGACATCGAAGAGTGAGTGGAGAAGCTCTCAGCGGAGAGAGGGGTCCTGAAAGCAGGTTCCCGGTTGACCCCTTCACAGTTGAATTCAAGGGCTTTTACATACAAGGCCGATGGGGCTGGTTTCCATTTTTGCACAATGCGTGAATTCCTGGTGGCGTGACCTCATCTGCCAGCGCGCATGGGAGCCCTTAGTCAGTTGCGGACACGTTTAGGCAACCCCCGCTGTGCAAGTTCCCTTATCTGCACAAAACATCTGGTGTAAGCGCTTGTGGGGTAGGTCCAGGGTTTTCCAGGGGACCCTTCCCTTACTGTCTGCCTAAAGCAAGCTGGCTAACTCCTTTCACTAGCAAACAACAAGGTATGGATTGCCTCAATTTTACTGTGACTGTACATCTTTCTCAGGGAGAATGTTAACAAAACCAGTACAGAAATTCTCTCATGGCAACATAATTATAATGATTGCTAAAGTATAGTTAACCTATAATATGTCCCATGCTCAGTGCTAAGAACTTTGCGTGAATTATGTGGTTTATTCTTCACACCAAACCTAGGAAATGGGTATTAGTAGACACACAGAAAGGAAGAAACTGAGCCTTGGAGGAAATAAATGTGTTGCCCACGTTTACACAAATAAGAAGCTGTGGATCTGGGATTCAAATCTATAAAGCTTGATTATGGAAAGTGTGTTTTTAGCTCATTTGTAAAATACATACATCTGTACAAATATCTACACATATATTTGTGTCAACATCTTTCAACAGCTAGATAGACAAATACGTATATGTGTATTTATGTGATATAACATAAAGACAACTGTTTGTTAATAATGTCCTTTGTACCATTATGGAAGTTATCTTGTGAGGAAAATAAAATTCTAATATTTATTTTTTAAAAGAAAAGAGTACAGTGAAATGAAATTCCAGAATTAAAGAAATGAAGTTTTCAGAATTTCACAGTTACAGAAAACTGTAACTTTTCTTTTGAAGGGAAATCAGTTTCAATCACTTCATTTGAAATATGCTATTGTTGTGACTGCAACAATTACATGATTCGTCTGGTTCTGAACCCTTAATTAGTGATAATTAATTGCTGGTTTTCTGAGCCATGTTTCAAACCGTTTTGATTATTAGTAGTAGGCCATTTTTATCTTGTTTCATCACAAAGGTAACTACATTTTCTAATAAATTTTACTGGGAATATTGAATTACAGATGGACAAGCTGTAACTAAGCTACTAGTAGTTGAGCACACTGTTTAAACTGCATTGTAATCAAACACAAACAATACGAGGAGATGGTTTGATTCTACACCAAATAGTCATGAAGAAAAAAAAAGACCAGTGCTAAAATATACAGGAGTGATAAGTTCTGAAGAAATAAGTGATGAAATGTAAGTGACTGATCTAAACCATGTCTTTATATGTGCATATCATTTCAGATAGCTTCCCAAGTAAAATAAGGTTTTTTTTTTTGTTTTTTTTTTTTAGACAGGTAAGTATTAAAGTAATAAAACCATTAATAGGAGTGGGATACAAAACATGTGATTTTGTATTTTTACATACAATTAATTATCATATGTTTTCTAGATAGTACAAAGAAGTTTTAGAATAAAATATATGTCTAATTTTTGATGGTTGATTTTTAAACGGTAACATCTGCTAACATTCCCTTACGATCACCCTTTTCAAACTGCTAAAGAAAAAATTAATTTGAAATTGAACTGCAAAGAAAGTATCTAAATAACATAGCTGTGATATATTTAGGAAAGTCTTCTCAGTCAATAAGGTACTCTGTAAAGGTATGAGCTATTTAAACAAATGGAATTAATTCTTTCATGACATTAGGGAACCAATAATTAATTAATACTTGATTTAATAATTGACTTTGAGATTGTTAAAAGGTCCATAATATGTTTGATTTTAGCAAACATGTCTGTTGTCTAAGAATAAACTTCAACCATCTTAAAAAATAGTGTGGCCTGAAAAGTTGAAAATTTTAGTCAGACAGGAAAACAATACATTTCACACTTCTTTAAGATTTTATAGCAAGAGAAGACGTACATGCAGCCAACAATCACATTAAAAAAAAATCTCAACATCACTGATCATTAGAGAAATGCAAATCAAAACCACAATGATGTACCATCTCACACCAGTCAGAATAGCTAGTATTCTTTAAAAGTCCAAAAATAACAGATGCTGGAGAAGTTGTGGAGAAACAAGATGCTAATACGTTGTCAGTGGGAGTGTAAATTAGTCCCAACTATTGTGGAAGACAGTGTAGCAATTCCTCAAAGAGCTAAAAGCAGAACTACCATTCAATCTAGCAATCCCATTACTGTATATATCCAAAAGAATATAAATCATTCTATTATGAAGACACATGCATGCATGTTTATTGTAGTGCTATTCACAATAGCAAAGACATAGAATCAACCTAAATGCTCATCAGTGATAGACTGGATAAAGAAAATGCAGTACATCTATACCATGGAATACTATGCAGCCGTAAAAAAGAACAAGATCATGTCCTTCACAGCAACTTGAATGGAACTGGAAGCAATTATCATTAGCAAACTAACATAGGAACAGAAAACCAAATACCACATGTTCTTACTTGTAAGTGGGAGCTAAATGATGAGAGCTCATGGACACATAGAAAGGAAAAACACACACTGGGCCCTACCAGAGGATGGAGGGTTAGAGGAGGAAGAGTATCAGGAAAATAACTAATGGATACTAGGCTTAACACTTGGGTGATGAAATAACCTGTACAACAAGTCCCCATTACACAAGTTTATCTATATAACAAACCTGCACATGTACCCCTGAACTTAAAATAAAAGTTTTCTAAAAAAGATTTTATAGCAAGAAATTAAATTGCAAACAAGATGGAATGAGTCCATCCATGGTAATCTAACGTGTTTGGATAAACTTAATTTTGATTCTATTTCTTCATATAACTCAACAAATATTGGTAGGGCTGTGCTGTTCAATGTCTTCCTTCCAAGCTATATGGAGGTGGAGGTTGAAGGGTGTCTATAAAAGCAGAGGGATGTACAGGCACATCCTACTGTATCTGTGTGTTATTTCAAGTTATGTATTAGCTCTTGGTTCAGGTTAACATCAGAAGGATGTGTGCAAGTAAAGAAAAAAAATGCTTAGTAATGATAAACAATATAGCCAACATTTGCTCTAAAAAGTGGTAATGTTTATGTAAATGATATATGAGAAGTAAAAAATAATATAAGAATACCGTAATTTCTTTGCACATTTCCTTTCACCGTAAATATTTTCTTGGGCTCAAGAACACAACTAGACTACTCTCCTCACTGTCTGTCACAACTACTTACTTAACTTATGTCTTACTGAATTTGTTTTTCTATTGATGATAAATTATCTTCATTTTCTTATTTCCTAAATCCTGTGTGGAATTCAAGAGAAACCCCAAGAGAATTGTGACTCTCATTTTTGTTAAATTCACTAGGTCCTCAATAATTTTTTTGTTTAATCTTGTGAAAACTTAAGAGTTGTATAACTGAAAATGATTTTATTTTTAGTGCATTCATATTTTATTTATTTTCAGCTTTATTGAGGTATAATTGACAAAAATAAACTGTATGTATCTAAGGTGTACAACTTGATTATTTTATATATATATAGAATACCACTATCAAGTTACTATACCTATTACCTCACATGGTAAATTAGTGTAACTCTTTTGGCAAATTTCAAGTACATAATACAATATTATTAACTATAGTTACCTTGCTGTTTATTAGATCCCCACAAGTTATTCATCTCATAACTAAAAATTTAACTTTAACCACCTTCTCCTCCTGTCTCTAGCCATGGCAAAAACCATTGTATACTCTATTTCTATGAGTTCAAATTTTTTAGATTCTTCATATAATGATATCATACAGTATTTTTCTCTGCGTATCTCACTTATTTCACTTAGCATAATGTCCTTTGGGTTCTTCAAAGTTGTGTAAATGGCAAGACTTCTCTGTTTTTTATAACTGAATAATATTCCATTGTATGTGAATGCCACATTTTTGTTATCTATTCCTCTATTGATGCACCCATAGATTTTTTTTTTTCATATCTTGACTATTGTGAATAAATTCTGCAGTGAAGTCAGGGATACAGCTATGTCTTTGAGATAGGGATTTTATTTCTTTAGATATATATCCAGTAATGGAATTGTTGGATCATATGGTAGATCTATATTTTTGATAAATGTCCTCCATACTGTTTTTAATAATAGATTATCAATCAACATTCCTGCCAACAGTGTGCAAAGATTTCCTATTTTTTTTTTCTACACTCTGGCCAAGACTTGCTGTCTTTTTAATAAGTAATATTATTTCTTACTCTATGAGGTATTATCTCACAGTGGTTTTGATTTGCATTCAATTGATGATTAATGAATATGAAAACTTTTCATGTACCTACTGGCTAATTGTACGTCTACTTTGCAAAAATATCTATTCAGATATTTTGCCCATTTAAAAATCGGGTTATTTATTTTCTAGCTATTGAATTATTTGACTTTGTAAAATACATTTTGCATATAACCTTTTATCAGCTGTATGGTTTGCCAGTATTTTCTTGTATCCTCTAGATTGCCTTTTAATCTTGTTCATTGTTTCATCTGCTGTGTGGATGCTTTTTAGTTTCATGTAGTCCCACTTGTTTACATTTAAGTCTTTAATCCATTGTGAGTTAATTTTTGTATGTGATGCAAGATAAGAATCCGTTTTTATTCTCTTGCATGTAGTATGCATTTCCCTTAATGCAATTTACTGAAGAGACTATCCTTTTTCCCATTATTCATACTTGGTGCCATTTTCAAAAGTTAGTCGACCATATAGGCGTGGATTTTTTTCTGCACTCTGTATTTTGTTTCATTGGTCTATGGTCTGTTTTATGCAAATAACATATTGTTTTGATTACTACAGTTTTGCAATATAGTTTGAAATCAGGAAGTTTGATATCTCCAGTTTTGTTCTTAAACAAGATTGCTGTGGTTATTTAGGGTCTATTTTGGTTCCACACAAATTTTAAGAGTTTTTTTTTTTTTTTTTTTTTTTTTTTTTTTCTGTAAAAGATGCCATTGGAATTTTGTAGGAATTGTATTGAATCTGTAGATTGCTTTGGGTAGTATAAACATTTTAATAAGTATAATTGTTTTAATTCATGAACATGTGATATCTTTTCATTTGTGTCATTTTTTCATCAATGCTTTACAGTTTTCAGTGTGCCAATCATTAATTTCCTTGATTAAATTTATTCCTCATTATCTGTTGTTTCTGGTGCAATTGTAAATGATATATTTATAACATTTTGTTTTCAATAGCCTGTCCTAAATGAAACTGTTTTCTTAAAGATTGATTTTTCATCTTGCAACTTTAATGAATATTTTATTAGTGTTTACAGTTGTTTTTTGGTGCAGTCTTTCAATTTTTCTATGCATGGGATTATGTTGTATGCAAACAGGGACAATTTCATTTTTTCTTTCCAATTTGGATGGCTTTATTTCTTTCTCTTGTTTAATTATTCTTGCTGCTACTTCCAGTACTATGTTGAATAGAAATCATGAGAGTGTGCACATTTTTCTTGTTCATTATCTTAGAGGAAAAGCTTTCAGCTTGAGCAAGAGGTAAGCTGCGAGATTGACATGTATGGCCTTTATTGTGTTGAGGTACATTCTTTCAATACTTAATTTTTTCAGTGTTTCACCATGAGAAGATATTAGATGATTTTTCTGCATCTGTTGAGATTATTGTATGACTTTTTTATTCTTTATCCTGTTAACATAGTGGATCACATTTATTGATTTGTATATGCCAAACCATTATTTCACTTCAGGAACAAATCCTGGTGTATGATACTTTAAAAATGCTGTTGAATTCAGTTTGCTAATATTTTGTTGAAGATTTTTGCATCTATGCTCATCAAAGATATTCCGGTGTACTTTATTTTCTTGTAGTGTTCTTGTCTGGTTTTAGCATAAGGATAATACCGACCTCATTAAATTAGTTTGGAAGTGTTTCTTTCTCACAATTTTTAAAGAAAAGTCCTAGAAGGATTAGCATGAATTCTCTCAATGCTTGGTACAATCAATCTCTGAAGCCAATTGGTTCTACATTTTTCTTTGGAGATATTTTGATTACTACTTGGATATTCTTATTATTGGACTGCGTATATTTTCAACTTCTTCAAGATTCAGTTTTGGTAGGTTGGTTGTTTCTAGGAATTTATTAATTTCTGTTAAGTTATTCAATTTGATGATCTGTAATTGTTCACACTAGTCTTGAGATTCTTTGCATTTCTGTGGTATCATTTGTAATATCTCATCTTTCAGATCTATTTTTATTTATCTGAGTGCTCCTTTGTTTTCTTGGTTGCTCTAATTTTTTTTTTTTTAGTTTTGTTCATTTTTTTAAAAACTTGCTTTTTTATCTTTTCTATTGTCTTTGTAGTATCTATTACACGTTACTGCTCTGATTATTACTATTATTATTTTCTTATTATTAACTTTGGGCTTAGTTTGTCCTTCTAACGGGCTACTTTTAAATATATCTGTCTTTATGTTGACTTATTATTTTTTCTGTTTTATTAACTTTGCAGGTAAGCTCTCTATTGAATTTTTCATTTATTGTATTCTTCAGCTCCAAGATAACTGTTTGTTTCTTTTTCATGGTTTTAATTTTCTTGGTAAATTATTCATTTTTTTTGTAGCTTTTTAAAAATATTTCATCTAATTTTCTGTGTTTCATTGAGCTTCTTTAAGGTTTATTTTGAATTCTTATTCAGACAATCCATAGATCTCCATTTTTTGGAGGGGGTGGTTACTGTGACTTTATTGGTGTCCATTCATGGTGTTGTGTTTGCCTGATTCTGAGTGATACATGGAGGCTTTTGTTGAGACCTGTGCATCTGTGCATTGGAAGGAGCTAACACTTCGTTCAGCCTTTAAATAGTAATTTCAACAGGTAAAGGTCTTCTTTTGCTGAGTCCGAAGGCTTATGGACTTGTCTCCAGCATTACAGTTAAGCAGGGTTGGAGATTGATTACATGGTTGCTGTTGGGTCCACAGTGAGATCCACACATGGGGTAGCCTGTTATCATGGGTTTAGGCCAGCATGAATTATTTTTGTCCCTGAGCACACAAAATTGACTCTAGAACTCTGGTCACTAGGGTTGACAACAGGACAATGTTCTGTTTCAGAATCTCTAGTTAGGTTTGCAGACTGCATGCTTGTTACTAGGTGCATGAATGGGTCTGGCTTCTGCTGCGACCATAGAAGGACTCCTGTTGTGTCACTAGATAGGGCTGTGAGAAGGCTGACTGACCCTAGAATGCAAATGAGAAGGGTTGGAACTAAGTCACAGGGCTGCTTCAGGTCCCTCAGCCAAGACAGCAGTCTGCATGCCTGCGTCTGTTGCATGGACAGACATGCCTAGTACTGGTTCCTGAGCAGAAAAGACTGCTCCTGGCTCATAGCTCAAAGGGCTTGTTGTGGGTTATAGGGCTGCTTCAAGCTCCAGCTCCATAGTTGGACCCAAGTTAGCATGCTTGCCTCTGGGGGAATGATTTCAATTCTCAAGATCACCAATAGAAATGTTTAGCCTAAAAACTGTAACTGATTAGAATTTCAAATGCTTAAATATACAAAGATTGTTTTCAAATGTAAATATTTTTGTATTTATGTCATTTACATTTTTAGCCAATCAATTTTTTTGTGATTTAATAATTTTTTTACATTTATAGGGTTTTGATCATATTATTATTGACTACAAATAATATTAGAATGCAGACTTTTGCCTTTCTAATATATAGGCAGATTTTGTGAGCTATTGCATAAAATATTTTTTATTTGTTGGTAATAGAAAATGATGTATAATAACCAATTGTTGCCTGGGCTGAAATTCTGAAATTTTTGCTTTATATGCTATAAGAAAAATTCATTGATTGTACTGTGCTTTGGCATTCTTTTAATCTTTTGTTAAATTTTTTCTCTTTAAAGATAATTCACTATTGGCCTAAAATATTATTTCTATGAGTTCACTTTTTAAACTTTGTTTAAAAATTTTTGTGGTATTATTTCTGAGGACTCTGTTCTGTTCCATTGGTCTATATCTCTGTTTTGGTACCAGTACCATGCTGTTTTGGTTACTGTAGCCTTGTAGTATAGTTTGAAGTCAGGTAGCGTGATGCCTCCAGCTTTGTTCTTTTGACTTAGGATTGTCTTGGAGATGCGGGCTCTTTTTTGGTTCCATATGAACTTTAAAGCAGTTTTTTCCAATTCTGTGAAGAAACTCATTGGTAGCTTGATGGGGATGGCATTGAATCTATAAATAACCTTGAGCAGTATGGCCATTTTCACGATATTGATTCTTCCTATCCATGAGCATGGTATGTTCTTCCATTTGTTTGTGTCCTCTTTTATTTCACTGAACAGTGGTTTGTAGTTCTCCTTGAAGAGTTGATGGGTGCAGCACACCAACATGGCACAAGTATACATATGTAACAAACCTGCACGTTATGCACATGTACCCTACAACTTAAAGTATAATAATAATAAATAAATTAAAAAAAAATTTTTTGTGTATACCAATAGTTAAGTATTTGTCAAAGTTATTCCATCCCATAAACTTTCTTCAAGTTTTGAATTTGTTTCTTGTAAACAGATATAAATAATATTTTATCTAATGCAAGATTACACCCTCTTCATTTAACCTAACATATTCATCTCTATTCATTTTTCTGGATTAGTGATATATTTGCATTTGTTGCTACATCTAATTTTGTGCTTTTTACTCATCATATTTTTTTTTTAGTGTTGCTGTATCTACTTTCTACATGCAATTCAATACACAATGTGAATATCCCAAATTTCAATACAATTTAATTGATACCCATAGGACTGGGACTTCTGGGAATGTAGTGGCTTATAAAAACTTTATTCAACATATTCAAATGTCTATACATAAAAGGAAATACCTACTATAACCTACATACAGCTATTTATGAAAGAAGGCTTTTGTGATTCTTCAAGAGAACTTGGGCATCTTTTTAAACATTCTTCATATATATGCAAAAATTTGGGAAACTCAGGAACGATTTGGAAATAGGCTGACACTTAAATGTATGGGAAATGAAAATAGGAATTATAAACTTGGATGTGCCTGAGTAAAGAGTTGTTTGAAACACAAAAGACTAAGAATAAACAGAACACGTTGTCCAAATAATTCTCCATTCAGATATTATTAAAGCAAAAAAAGATGAGGAAGAAATCTTCTAATGGGTTCCAATTTATTGACAAAATCTAATTGACAATGGATGATTTTTTATTACCTGAGTTATGAAATAATTTGTACACCAAATCCCTGCAACATACTATTTACATATATAACAAACCTACACATGTGTCCCTGAAACTAAAATAAAAGTTTTTTTTTAAAAAAAACACACTTTCAAGAACTGGAGAAAATCTTAAGATTAAATTTACTTTTATATCTAAAAATTAAAGAAATTGACAGAAGATATATATATATATGAATATGAATATGTTATATACATTTCTCAGGGAAGCAGTCACATTTGTGGCAGCATGTAATATATAAAGACTTATTTTATTATAGTATAGAAAACATTTATTTTATTATATTATTAGCATAAAATTTACCACTAGGACAATTACAACAATAAAATTACCAAAAGAAATACCAAAGAAAAGAGATACCTCTATTTTCAGGGATTTTTTTGAATCCACTTAAACTATTAGCATCTAGAAGTGAACTGCTGCACTAAACTAGAAAGTCTTTGATCTATAATTGGTGTAAAAGGCAGTGAGAAATTGAAATCTTCCAAAGGGAGATTCTAAAATGTATATCTGATGTCTATTTTTCCTAAAGAGGAACTGTTCAAGAAGGTGGCTTGAATTGCTTCATTTGAAGTGGCTAGTAATTTGGCTAAATGACTGGAGGTTTAGAGAAAACAAGACTAGAGGGTTGCATAAGTGTGCATCTTGGTAAATCAAATACGTAAGTGATCAGTGATCATCTGGGTGTTCACTCAACAATGATGAGGCCATTGATAATCAGGTGAGAAAGATGACTTATTCTGTGGAAGTCAGTTAGCCTCTTTCTCCGTAACCTAACATATGCTCAGTAAACTCAAAACCAAAGTCAATATGTTGTTAGGAATGGAAATATTTGTATAGATTCAACTGAATACATTTTTCTTCTCAAAGCCTGAAGTGATCCCAGTATCCAAAAGCAGAGATCAATGCTAAAGGTCCAAAAAGGAGTCATTTCTCAGAGGAGCAGTCATATAGGTGGCAGTGACTTACTGCAGATGGCTTTCATCATAGATGATTTTGTTTCACTGTAAAAGACACTTACATTGGACATAGATGTGTGTCCTTTGTGAAAGTGGTCTGATAACCCTTCCTTCTGCTGACTTATGAAAGCTTTATTTATATGGAGACCATAGGGAGAGGCATGGAACAAATTCTCCTTCATAGCTTTCAGAAGGAAACAAGTGTGATGAGCCTCGATCTTGAAATTTTAGCCTCCAGAACTAGGAAACAATGAATTTCTGTTGTTTAAGCAACCCAGTTTGTGATACTATGTTACAGGAGCCCCAGGAAACCAGTACAATAAGCAAAGATTTGAGGCACTACTAATCTTCTTTTACATTTAATTATGAGTGGAAGGGTATTTAGAAATGCTGAGTGGCAGGTTATTGCCTCTTGGTGCTCATGACAATTTCCTCCCTTATAAGCACTTCACTATATTACAGGAGCTGGAAAGCTCTTTTGCCTGAAAGTTTCCAGTTTAAATTCTGCCGTTAAAAGACACTTGTGTAAAGAATTGGAAAGTGAAATAGAAGCCAGGTTTGCCCCTGCAGCCGTAGTGAGTAAGCACATTGGCTTTGACAGATGACAGATGTGAGGTTTTGCTGGTGGCTTATGGGCATCTTCTTCAAATCCCCCAGCTGGAGACTGCAGGCAGCTCATCTTACTCAGCGACTCCTGGTGATATCTGCACTTCCTGATTACTTGAACAGTGGTTATGGATTCCTTGACCTTCTTACCCCAATGTTTCTGACATTATTTTAAGACTGTAATTCCCTATATTGCATCCCTGGCAGTTTGAAATACCTAAAACCTTATCAGTTTTCCTAAACCAAATACACATCCCCTCAAACTTTATAAAAGAAATTAGAATTTAGAAATAGGAATCCTCACATAATCCAAAAATAATGAAAAACTTTACAGAATATTACTATGAAGGCAAAATTGTATGACCTTTAGAATGAAACACCTATTTTATTCTCCAAAGACAAATGACTAATTGATGCTTTGCTTATTTTAGCTTCACATTGTACTATACAATTTTGTGAAATGACACATATCATAAAGTATTAATGTGAGTGTCTTGTCGACTATGGGTTGATAGTTCACAGAGTCCCATGAATTAAGCCCAGTGGCAGGCTTTTATGTCTCCAAAGTGATGCTGACTTATAAATGACAAAAGTTAAAAGCAGAACCCTAGTTGGCTAGAAAATATTTTACATGTTAGATTATTTCATGCGAAACAAACTGAGACTGCTGTCAAACTGATTTTATCTTCTAGAAAATTATGCTACATTTTCTATCACAATACAGACATCTATTATAGAAGCAAAGTGAATCGAGTACATAGTTGTCATAAGATAATAACCACTCATGGGAATTATAGATACTCGGTTAAGTTTAGTATCTCTTCCTGCCTTAGGGATGGGGTTATATTATGACAAACATAGCCCTCATCATTTCTTTTTAAAATATATTATTAGTATAGTATTTTAATACTGTTATATTGTAGGTTGAAATTTCCACATTGGAGAATTCTAGCTATTCAAACATTTTAGAATGATTCCTAAGCCGTTTATTTCTGCATTACTACTATGCTTTTCATAAATTGAGCATTACAGGGGCATTTTTGTTAGCCTATACACTCGCCCAGGTGGCTATGTTTTTCTTGAACTTCAGGATGTTAAGGTTGAAATTTATTTGGAGAATTATGTTCAGGATAAATCCTTAAGCAGTGCATATATTCAGGATTAGAAATAGCTGCTATTAAAAACTCATTTCCAAATAATTCCAAATTGATGATGCTAGGACATACCTGAGTGAGCCTGGGTGCTGTATTGTTCAGACCCCCATTAAATCTATATTCTCTCACGAACAAGTACTCAGTTATCTTTAGTGCTTTGTATAATGTAGAATATGTAGAATAAGTCCATGAGTTGGCATATTTACAATTAAGGCTGTTTTGTTTTAATCCCTGGCACAGAGACTCCCGTATCAAACTAGCATGCTTAGTGATGCTGTAAAAATATACTAATTAGGTAGGTTCTAAGTTAAGGAACCTTTAAGATCAAGTAAACACAGTACATCCCTTCTCTCCCACTGAATGCAGAGAAAAATCCTAAACACAGCATGTTGGGGAGCTACGTAAGGACTGAAAAGCAGAGTGGCAGGCTGTTTGAAAAGATCAGAATTTGAAATATCATGGGCCGGGCACCATGGCTCATACCTATAATCCCAGCACTTTGGGCGGCCAAGGCAGGTGGATCACCTGAGGTCAGGAGTTCGAGACCAGTCTGACCAACATGGAGAAATGCCGTCTCTACTAAGAACACAAAATTAGCCAGGCATGGTGGCACCTGCCTGTAATCCCAGCTACTCGGGAGGCTGAGGCAGGAGAATTGCTTGAACTCAGGAGGCAGAGGTTGTAATGAGGTGAGATCATGCCATTGCACTCCAGCTTGGGCAATAAGAGTAAAACTCTGTCTCAAAAAGAAAAAAAAAAAAAGAAATATCACTATCACTATATAGCAGTGAGTTTCCTCCCCAGCCAACCACCCTCACCAGTATTTCTGAACATGATGTCAAGGCAATCCAAAACCTTGGAATTGGACATCACAGCAGTCAGAGAGAGTGCCAGAAGTAACCTCTGGTTTAGGCTCTTGGTTGGAGAAAAGGATTCTTCTGGCAATGGTGAAAGTGGCAATAAGAATGTGTAGAACAGAAAACTGTGAGTTAGAGGGAAAATCTTCCTCAGCTGAAAATGCTGTACTGCCTGAAATTAGTACAAAAACTTATTGAAGTTTTCCTCTTTGTGTCTTCCTGCCGTTTGCTCCAGGATGAAGGTGTGATAAAGAAAATTGTGTGTTAATTGAGGAGAGGATGAATAGGGCCACACCTTTTTAGCTGAAGGACCTAAAAAAGGATTTAAATAGTATCAGGGAGATGACAGACAGAGAGGACCTAGGGAGAATAAACTCTTGGATTCACTCCCAACGGAGCATGTGTAAATCTACTTCTAAAAAAGCACAAACGTACTTAAGAGACAAACCAGTGCTCAGTCCCCAAAGTAGCTACTGACTGATGCACATGTGAAATAGGCCAGAATAGCGCTTCAAAGTATTTGAAACTTAAACATCGAAACCAAACATCAGAAAACCCTGGAAAGAAAGTGCCAGCTAAATTTAACCATGTAGACTGCCTGATAAAACAAAAAAGTTAACATTTTCCACAGAAACTAAACAAGGATCAGAATCTTATATCACAGTATTCTAAGTGGACGTGGTAAAACCAAAAATGCATACAAAAACAAGAACCAATCTTTACACATATCACAAAAGACAATCAGCAGACATGAATGACAAGATGACACTGATGTTGGAATTTTATAAATAGCTTAAACATAGCTATTTATAAATATGTCCATATATTACCGGAGAAGACTCTTGAAGTAAATACAGAGGAAAATGATCTCAACACAAAGAAATACATATATATATTTATTGAATATATTGAAAAATAATTAGAGCATTAGAGACCCGTGGGGCAATAACAAAATATCTAACTTTAGTGTCACTGAACTCCAAGAAGGAAAGGAGAAAAAAATGTGTTGCAAAAGAAAGGTTAAGAAATTAAGGGCTAAAAACACCCCATATTTGGTGAGAGACACAAACTTATTCATAAATGACATTCAGGAAAGACGAAAATAAGCTAATTAGTTGGAATGATATAACACACTTCTGAATTGTTCAAAAAGGAACATTTCTAAGGCAAATTAGAAAATATTTTGGATTGGATGAAAAAAAAAACTCAGCATATTAAACTGTATAATGTTGCTAAACTATGATTTTGAGGAAAATACGTACCATTAAGTGACTATAAAAGAAAAGATAGAAGGTCTTCTAAGAGTTATGTTATATTCAATCTAAATAAATACCAAAAAAAGAAAAGAGGAAGACAAACAAGATGTGGCAATGATTAAATTGAAAACAGAAAGCAATAGAGAAAAATGAATGAAACTAAATGCTTATTTAATGGATAAATTAGATAAACTTTTAGGAAAGCTGACTGAAAAAGAAATATACACATAACCAGTATCAAGAATGATAGTGGGGATGCCACTACAGACATCACAAGAATTAAAAGCATTATAAGGAAACGGGAGTGGCAACGCATGCCTGTAATCCCAACTATTTGAGGGATTGAGGCAGGAGGAGAATTGCTTGAGTCCAGGAATTCTGGCCTGTAATGCTGCATGCTGATCTAATGTCTGTGCTAAATTTGACATTAATATACCACCAGGTTGCCTAAGAAGGAGTGAAGGCTCAGATTGAAAGCAGCGCAAGTCAAAACTCTCATAATGATCCGTAGTGGTATTGTTCCTGTGAAGAGCCACTGCACTTCAGCCTGGGCAACATAGTGAGACCCCATCTTAAAAAACATAGAATAGAAGGAATGTTACAGACAACTCTATGCAAATTTATTTGATGACTTAGATTAAATGAACCAATTCCTCACATCAATACTACTCAATGTTATACTGATATACTGAAACTTCAGGTGTATAAAATAAAAAGAAAAATAAGTAAAACATGTAACAGTTGGAATGGAAGAAAAAAACTGTCTCTATAGAAAATATTATCTACAAAGAAAACACTAGAAATATACAAAGAAACTCCTGGAACTAATAAGTTCATTAAACTTATAGAAAACCAGTTGAACAGTTTAACGTAAATATATCATCATATTCCTATATACTAACAGTGACCAATGAGAATCCAGCCTAAAAATATCATTTGAGCCAGCCAGCTTAGTTTAAAAAGTTTTAATGTTAAACGTACTTAAGTACATTTTTAAAATAATAAAATAAATAAACAAATGATATAAATTAGTAGAGAGTCTGAGCTTATTGATTTGATTCAAACATTCAACACAGTAAAGAGGTCAGTCCTCTCAAATTGGTCTACAGACTTAAATACAATATCAACCAAAATCCAAGCAGGATTACATTGTAAGTACAGGCAAGCTGATTCTAATTTATTTAATAGAAAAGCAGAGATACTAAAATAGCAAAGTAGTTTTAAAATACAAGAATTTAGAACTATTTGAATTTATATTGCAATATAATGTTACACTAAACAAGATAGCATGGTATTGATGAAGGGAGAGACACATAGATCAATAGAACAAAACAAAGATTTCTGAGACTGCCACTCAAAGATGACTAATTGATTTATGACCAAGGTTTGAAAACAAAAGACTACCGAGGTGGTCACCTTTATAACAGCATGATGTTGGAACAAGTGGACATCTATGTGTATGCATTTGAAACTTAATAGCACTCTGATACTTTTTACAAAAATCAACCACAAAAATAATAGCTACAAAGATAAAACATAAAATTATAAAAATATTAGAAGAAATCATAGGAAACATTTTTTATAATCAGAGGTTAGGCAAAGAATTCATAAACATGACACTAATAGGCAAATCATGAAAACCATATAAATTAAAATTCACCAAAAATTTAAACCTTTTTATGTGAAGAATCTATTAAAAGAATGAAGAGATAAGCTTTAGAGTGGATAAAAGTATTTTTCTGTTACATATCTGAAAAGGAACTTGCACTTGCCAAAAATTGGGACAACTCAAAAATAAATGCTGAAGAACTAACTAGCAATCCAATAGGAAAATGCTGGGAAGAGTCGAGGAAAAGCACGTGAACAGACTTTAATCAAAGAAAGTGTGTGTATATGTGGAAGGTAAAGAAATGCATTTCTCCACTAGGGAAGTAAATTCACAGTGCGATTCTACAACACAGTTATTAGAAGGGCTTAAAAGTAAGAACTGTGATAATAACAAGTGCTAATGAGGATGCACAGGAAATGAAACTTACACACAGAGCTTACTGAGTGGCAACATTTACAGCCACTCAGGAAAATGGTCTGTCAATTTTTAATAAAGTTATACATACACATATCGTGTGACTCAGCAATTCTACTTGTTAGATTCACCCTAGAGAAGTGAAAAGTTGTGTTTACAGAAAAACTTGTACACAAATGTTTTCAGAAGTTCTGTTTACAAGATTGAAAAGTTGGAAACAACTTAAGTGTCCCTCAGATGAGTGAATTCATACAATTAAATAATAGAGTCAAAAAAGGTATGCACCAAGACACCTGCCCTAAGACAGGTTCTGTTGATGTACACAATAGCTTGGATGGACCTTAAAGGCTACGTATAAGAAGCTAGTTCCAAAAGGTTACTTATTGTTGTAACATTTATATGACTTTCTCAAACAGAGAAAACTATAATGACATAGCAGATCAGTGCCTGTCAGGAATTAGGAATAGGGCAAGTGTGTGGCTACTAAAGGATAACAAGAGAATACCTTTCAGATGAGTAAACTGTTCTGTCTCTATCTTGATTATGGTGGTGCTTAATGAAATTATACATATGTAAAAATTTATAAAATTATATCATAAAGTCAATTTTACCATGTTAATTAGAAAAATAATATTAACTATAGTGTACTAAGTAGTAATATGATTTTATTACTTAAGTAACGTAAAGGCTGTCTGTCTCCAAATTCCTCCGATATACAGTTTCTAAATTCCATACCTGAATAGCAAATTACCTGTTTAATATCTCTGGGTGTTACAGGACTGAGGTGTCTCATAATCATTCAAATAGAACATATGAACTCCCAATTTTCAATCTACACTCCCCATTTATGAACTTGCTCCTCTCTTCTCTCATTCAGAAAAGAACACTATCTACTACCCAAAGTTACATTGCAGAAACAGTAATTTCATCTTCAAATCTTTCTCTCATCTAACATTGAACCAATCACCACATCACATTAGCTGTGTTTTCATCACACACACACACACACACACACACACACACACACACACACACACACAGAGACAGAGACAGAGAGAGAGACATTTAATTTCTGTTCAACCACCAGTACTTATTTTAAGCTATGACACTTGACTAATGCCTTGTAAGAAGCGTTTTAACAGATTTTTGTTTGGGTTGGGTTTGGGATTTTTTTTTTTTCTTTATCTACTAATCTCTTTAAATCTACTTAGTAACCAATAGGCTGATGAATGACTTCATGTTTTTACTTGGCTCTCAGCGCCTAACTGCTTAAAGTCTTTTAATAAATTTGTAGTGGATTTGTAAGAAAATGCAAAAATAACAAAGGAAGCTGTGAGCCTTTATATGATCTGACTCCTGCCCACTTCTCAGGTCTCATTTTGCGCAACTCTCTTGGTAACTACTTACTACACTCTCTCTTTAATTACCTTCTTTCATTTTCCTGATTAAGGGAAGCTCTTACTCTCTCTTTATTAACCCAAGTGTCCCCACCATGTTGATCTCTGCCCATTATACTCCTCCACACCTACCCCATGACTCTAATGACTATTTATCACACAGATTGTTGCCTAGATAATATCTTCAGGAAAAAGCCTTGATTCCCATCTTCCAGAGAAGCAACTAATTATGTTCTTTATGTTACCAGTCTTTCCTTTAAAGCACTATGACATTACATAATTACATGCAATGTTGCTGGTTTTAAATATCTGAATTATTAGTGGCTAGTGAGTTCCAATAAGACAAGAACTAATGTCTGTTTTACTCATAGGTGGTTACAGTGCCTAAAACTACCTGCATATAATAAGCTCTAGTATTAATAACAATTCATATGTCCGTCTTAAAATATCTGGCTCTTTTTGTTCAGATTATTAATAGCGTGTTTCTCTGAGAATGGCAAATTGGATGGGGGTACAGTTTGGCATTTACTTAATGTAATTTCGTTGACAAGCTCATTGTATCCATAAATTAAAGCATACATTTAATTGTGTTAATACTCTTGACAATAATAGAATTGCTGAGTGGCCATACCAATTTGCAATGAGTAAAATGTTTTGTGCCTGCAGTTTATTTAAATAAAATAATCTAACTGCATTATAATCTAAAAATATTCTTAGAAGGTAGTCATTTTGAAATAATGTTAGTCAAGTGTTCAATTATATGCATTCTTGGTTTGTTTGTATACAGCATGTCATGATGACATATGGTATACAAATAGTCTAAGGGATTTTTAAAATTTTAAATTGGAGAATTTAATCAATAGTTAAGAAGAGTCATATATTAGTGAGGAGTATACATTTTAAATAACACAAAACCTAACTCAAATGACATTAAATAAGTAGAATGTAATGGCACATGTTTAAACACTTAGAATTAAGATATTTGACAAGCTTAAAAAGTTTCCAGGCTTCTGAAATGTTCTGAATGATTCAATGTTTTCATTTTCCAGGCTGTTACTATATTCTATCTGAACTTTCTAAATATGGCAGCTTTATTCAGCAGAGAGCCCATACTTATTAAAAGATATTACCAAGACAGTGGCATTACTACTTTGCTCATCCATGAAAACAGGGGTCAGGATATGAAGGACAATAATTGTATCCAATCAGTAATTTTTAAAAATCATGAATACCAGAAGTCCTGGTATTTGCTGAAATGGTATCAAATAGGTACAGGCATTCTTATCTGATCCAGTTGCTCTGTTCAGGAACAAACCGTGGACTGCCTGGGTGATGAGGATTGTGGATTAACATTTATGATCATAGGCTAATGAGGGCCCCCCTTAGATCTGAAATGGGATGAATTTAATTCAGACTATGTAAGTGCTGTACAATATGAAGGTTATCTCAAAGAAAGAAAATTTGAAGTCTATAAGAAGGATGAAAGAAATATTTTATAAATGTTTGAAAGTCATATCTGGCTACCTATAATAAATTACATGCAATTATTTGAAAATTTTATCAATTATCTAATAAAATATTGCATGTAAAATTCTTATTTATTTATATTTAATAATAACTTTTTTATAGATGCAGACGCTTATTGTCAGCAAAAAGAGCTTTCATTAAGAGAAGCTATATTATTCAAACATAGTTGGTTTCCAAAGTCCATCAGTTTTGACTCAAAAGCACAGACACTCACCAAGACTGCTTATTACTACAAAGTTGGATTTTTTTCTCCTAAAAAGTATCAATATAAAAATTATATATTTAACATTTTAACCACAATTATGTATAAAAGTAAAAGAAATTAGAAATATTATATTACATGAAATGGCAATAATACTAATTTTTCTTCTCTACAAATATGCTAGAGAATTTCTATTGTGTCATATTACAATAGACTATTATTTATACGTATAACTGCATCACATAAAATGAATCATATAACAGACATTCTTGCTTCAATTAATTTTATATATTGCATACCTAAAAATTAAAAAAGCCAAAATTATCATAAAATAAAAGTTGAATTACTCTATTTTGCTACAATAAACTTTTTATAAGAGAATTCCTTACTTAAAAAGTCCTGTCTACAAAATCTCATTGACTCTGGAGAGAAGATTTTATTATACTCAGTTATATAGAAGAAATACTATCCCCAGCAATGACTTGCATGATGCACATTATCAAAGATATTTCCAAGATCATCCACTTTTAAAACAATCAGAGATCTATTCTGTGTACGTTAAACTAGACCTTTTGTGGAACTAATCATTCAACATTTTGGGTGGCTGTCCTTTCATGCTAAAAATTGCAAGTGCAATGTACAAACTGTTTGCCTTAAAAGTTTGTAGATTTTGTCCTCACATACAATTTAATTTTGTTGCTATAGCAATTGCTACAGGGAAAGAAAATTAATCTGCCTTATAGTTTAGGCTCCAGGAGTGCACCCTCTGTGTGTGAGTGCAGTAATTAAGTCTTGCTTACTGTGTTTTCTTTAAAAACTTTGATGTATCTGATGATATCATCACTGCTTGATTGATTTTTCAGGTAAGGGAAACAACCAAAATTAATTGTCCTAATCCTCACTCAAGGACAACACATATATTTTGAGCTGAAGCAAACTGTTTCTTTTTGGTTTTTAAACAGCTAGACATTTTGAATTTCATTTTCATTTCCTTTTCTGTGTTATAAGAAAACATTCTCAGGGAGGGGAAAATCGCTGTAATCCACAGGTTGAGATTTTGGATGTGGAGCATGAAATGGACAGAACAAAAGGATTTGCTCTTAAATTAATGCACCTCCCCTCCTAATACAAAATGACAGCAGTAAAGAAAACGCTTGCAAATAAAGATGCTATGTTTAAAGGCAGATGCAGCTTAAATTGGATTTAATATATTACATTCTAACAGTAGACAATTTTTTTAATAACTATTTTTTCTCAGATCTGAATGCAAAACAATTAATACCTATATTAAAAATGTACAAGTATGATAGAGGACCATTCCAACATAACAAAAAGATAAAAATAATTTTAAAATTGTATTCATGTTTTTACAACTTTTTAACTATTGCCGTATAACACAGAGTGATATAAAATTTATTCACATATTACTTCAGGAGCATGAGGTTTTATTGACTAATCAAGAAAAATAATTTCTGCTTTTAGGAAAATAATCAACTCTATGTAGCCAGTCTGAAAGCATGTTAACATTTACTGTAGTTATCTAAAACCAACATAAAAGTTTCTTTCAATCCACCCATAAATTGGTTTACTTGTTCTCAACTGCCAGTTTCCTTTTGTACTCTTGAACAATTATTCCTATTTTTGCCACTATCTTATTAAACTTACGTCCTTTCATAAAAACAGAATGCCTGGCTTCTCATTTTCTAGACAAAATAGAAAACATTACCTACGTAAATTTCCTAAAGCCCACTGCATTGCAATTACACAATTTATATAACTATGTCTATTCTCTCATCCTTTTCTCCATGTCACAATAGGAAGGCTCTCTCCTTCTGTTTGGAGGCAATCTTTACACCTAATTGTATTAATTCTTTTTTTCTCAGAAGGCTATAGATACGTTCAAATCTATTTTACTCTATCGTATTTAATTTTAATACGGTCTAACTTTATTTTTCCACCTGTATGTTATTTTATCAACCACATTTCTAATAAGATAATGTTTTCTACTAAGTCCCTGAAGAGAGATACATGCCCCAGATTTTTTTTCTTTTCCCTAACAATGTTAAATTTACTTCACATAGGCAGGGCGCGGTGGCTCACGCCTGTAATCCCAGCACTTTGGGAGGCCGAGGCGGATGGATCACGAGACCAGGAGCTGGAGACCATCCTGGCTAACACTGTGAAACCCCATCTCTACTAAAATACAAAAAATTACCCCAGCGTGGTGGCGGGTGCCTGTCGTCCCAGCTACTCGAGAGGCTGAGGCAGGAGAATGGCGTGAACCCGGGAGGCAGAGCTTGCAATGAGCTGAGATCGCGCCACTGCACTCCAGCCTGGGCGACAGAGCGACACTCCATCTCAAAAAAAAAAAAAAAAAAAACCTTTACTTCACATAATACAATATAATTTCTAGTCCTTCCTTAAACATTCTTTGGAAAGCTTTGTAACCACTTGTGGACTCCTCAATTTTACTAAATATAAAGGTGAATTAAAAGTTTATCAAAATGATTTTTTAAAAAATTCCAACATTCATTTTAACCAGAGGTCATAGGTCATTTTCACTGACTGTTTTTATCCAACTTTTGTCTCTCCTATTATCATCTCCTTTAATATAGATCCTTCAAGTAAGAAGAAAAAAATTATAATTGTAGAATGAAAATGACTCTCTAAATACAGAAAAACTTAATATCTGAAATAAGTGTCTGAATATTAGAACAGTAGACATAGTACATTATGAGGCTAACTACTATTCATTTTGTTATCTAGAGATTGGAGATAACAGCTGTGAAAGGAAAATAAACCTTTGACCCTCAAATCACTAAGCCAAGGAAAAGTCAAGCTGCCAGCTATGTCAGGCAAACCTGGCTCCTATTTTATTCCTAAACAAGATAGCTACAAAGGTAAGCTACATACGTCCCTCACAATTCACCGACAAGGAAATTCTTTGTGGACAAAGGACAGACGGAACTCAAATTCATCCCTCTGAGGCTCACCTAAGACAAATGCGTAGCTGATTCCTTCCTCTGTCCTATGGTTTATGTAAAAATGCAGACTCCCTGAGTCACACGAAATTGTGTATTCAGTGGAAGGCTGATCAATAACTCAAAAGAATGCAACCTTTTGTCTTTTATATACTTCTAACTGGAAGCCCCCAGTTTGATTTGTCCTGCCCTACCAGACCAAACCAATACACTTTTTATACATATAGATTGATGTCTCATGTCACCCTAAACTGTATAAAAGCAAGTTGTACCCTGACCACCTTCAGCACATGCCATCAGGACCTTCTGAGGCTGTATCACGGGCACATCATTAACCTTGGCAAACTAAACTTTATAAATTGACTGAGACCTGTCTCAGATATTTTGGGTTCACAGAGTATTTACGAGAATCACAGAACATGTCTTTCAAACTAGCACATTTTCGAAAGTAAAAGAGACTCTTCTAATAATCATGCCTAGACAAAAAAAGAGAAAAGATTAACACTATGAAGCATGATCATTCTACATACGTAGCCAATTTAAATTTCTTTCTAGATTTAATTGTTGTCCCTGTGAACCCTCAAAGAGCAATTTTTTCAAGATAGATCCTAAGTGATTAACTGAGCCTAAATGAACAGAGCAATCATTTGTTGACTAGAGGTCACACACTATTCTGCATTTCTGGAAACCCCCCGCCACTTGGTTCACTTGGGGATTTTTATAACTGTCCTTTTCTGTTTATGTCCCTGAATTAGCCAATAGACTTTGACCTGAATCAACCACTCAGAAATCAGCAAGTTTTGACCAATCATAACTCAGAAAGTTTTAACCAATGATAATTAAGCAGGTTGCATCCTGTATTTACATAAGTGAACCAGAGTGAAAACCAGGGTGGAACGTTTCTCTGTAAAAGGTAACCCCTCTCTTGTAACCACTCTCTTTGTTTTCTCAGGATGCATCTTTGTCTTGTATAGAGGCTGCTTCTCCCTAGCTTGTAACTATTTATCTGAGTAAAGTCTCTGGATTTTCTTAAAAGAAAATCATTTTCAGTAGATTTGTTGACATATCATTTGCTCTGCATTTTCTTGGCCAATGACATTTGTACTGAGATTATCAGTGTTGTTTCACTGTACCTATTACATTTGCTTCTTTTTTTAAAAAAAGAAATCTTATATATTTTTCAAAGTGTAGTGATGTTAATACTTTATAGTATAGCATGGGAGTCACTGTGCATAACAACATATCTTATGTACAAGATCATATGGTACTGAATAAAATGGCTACTTTTTTTTTTTTTTTTTTTTTTTTGAGACGGAGTCTCACGCTGTTGCCCAGGCTGGAGTGCAGTGGCGCGATCTCGGCTCACTGCAAGCTCCGCCTCCTGGGTTCACGCCATTCTCCTGCCTCAGCCTCCTGAGTAGCTAGGACTACAGGCGCCCGCCACCGCGCCCGGCTAATTTTTTGTATTTTTAGTAGAGACGGGGTTTCACTGTGGTCTCGATCTCCTGACCTTGTGATCCGCCCGCCTCGGCCTCCCAAAGTGCTGGGATTACAGGCTTGAGCCACCGCGCCCGGCCTAAAATGGCTACTTTTAATAATAGTTTGTATCATTCTAAATGAAAGTAAGAAAAAGAGAAGTTCCAGTCACTTTTTTTTTTTTTTTTTTTTTTTTTTTTTTTTTGAGACAGAGTCTGGCTTAGTCGCCCAGGCTGGAGTGCAGTGGCGCGATCTCGGCTCACTGCAAGCTCCGCCTCCCGGGTTCACGCCATTCTCCTGCCTCAGCCTCCCGAGTAGCTGAGACTACAGGCGCCCGCCGCCTCGCCCGGCTAATTTTTTGCATTTTTAGTAGAGACGGGGTTTCACAGTGTTAGCCAGGATGGTCTCGATCTCCTGACCTTGTGATCCGCCCGCCTCGGCCTCCCAAAGTGCTGGGATTACAGGCGTGAGCCACCGCGCCCGGCCCAGTCACATTAATTATTATTCTAATTGGCACAATTTTCAGTGGATTCTTCCTTTCTTTCAAGAAGTTTGAAGGAATATAAAGATCCTCTCAAAGGGTTTTCTCATATTTATTTATTAAGGAATATTTAATATGTCTTCTGAGTGGCTTCCCAGATGACTGTAGCTGGCTAATGTAAATATAAGTTTGCACGCAGCACACACACATAGGCACTCAAATAGAGATATTCTAATACATTGATTTATATATGTAAACTGATATAAAACACAAATCCCTGAATATGCATTAATATCTCCAAACATATGATAATTATCCATTTTTTCAAGTGAACAAACATTGCTAAAATAATATTATAATTAAAATGATTAATTCTTGAAGTATGGTTGCCCTACTTCCCAATAAGTAGGAGTTAGATTTTGTTTGTTGAAGCATACCAATCACCATCATGACGAATCCGAATCTTATACTGAAACATACTCTCATGTTTCATTTTCTGTGTACAAGTCAAGTAGGACAATAAAATGTAATTTAAGAAACATACATTTCTTTTTATGTAGATGATCTTCAGTGATCTAAAACTTTTTAAGAGCAATAAAACAACACTGTATTTTAAATTAGTAAGAATTCATAAATGTATAAAGTGCAAATATGAAATGGTTTGTTTCAAACTTTATTAAATCACTATCAAATTAAATTACTCATAAGTATTCAGAAATTGTATTAAAACATGAACAATTTTTGTATTTCTTAATTTGAAAATAAAGTAGTAACATAAGGTTCTGTTTAAAAAAAATCAATTTGTATTAAAATAGAAGAAAATCACATTTATGCTAAAAAGATAGCTAATTAGAGGCCGTACATTTAAAGGTGATAAGTTGATGTTTGTGCAGACCATATTAGTCATAAAATACTATTTTGAAAAATATACTGTACCCTAAAAAATATTGATTCAATTCTTTAAAATATTGCCATCTGCAATCAAAGGATAAATGCTTAAGGGGATGGATAACCCATTCTCCATGATGTTCTTATTTCATATTTCATGACTGTATCAAAACATCTCATGTACCCCCAAAATATATACACCTACTGTGTGCCCACAAAAAATTTAAAAATTGCCATCTGAAGAAATACCTGAACAGTGATGCTCACTCATCTATTTAATTTCTGAAGTGTGGTATTATGTTTAACTTGAAAATAAATTATCTTTGATAACACTAATTCACTGAGTTTTAAAGAAAAAATGGAAACAAATATCAGGACTGTGTCTACATGATGGCAATCTGTGGATTACACAGATTGTATTCACACTGTGGCTAGAATAATATTAACTAATTCCCTAGCAAATATGTATTCATCAGCATTATGAAAGTCCTTATTAATTCCCCATGCACCTTACATTAATTCCTAATTAGTAACTAAAAATGTCAGAGCCAAATGGGAAAAGCTGTACAAATTAAAAATAAATGAATTATTAACATTAGTCACCAAATGGAAAGGAAAACCAAAATTGTTTCTTGTTACATGGCATAGGATACTGCTAACATTCATAATGACTTTAATTATGTTTAGATTAGTAAATTTATAATAATTTTCCTAATGGTAAATTTTAATTAAGCATGAATTGGTCTTAAAAATAAGAAAGATGATTTCTTTTTTTTTTTTCTGACAAAACAGACTTTATTTTTTTTATTTTATTTTTTTAAATTTATTTATTATTATTATACTTTAAGTTGTAGGGTACATGTGCATAACGTGCAGGTTTGTTACATATGTATACTTGTGCCATGTTGGTGTGCTGCACCCATCAACTCGTCATTTACATCAGGTATAACTCCCAATGCAATCCCTCCCCCCTCCCCCCTCCCCATGATAGGCCCCGGTGTGTGATGTTCCCCTTCCTGAGTCCAAGTGATCTCATTGTTCAGTTCCCACCTATGAGTGAGAACATGCGGTGTTTGGTTTTCTGTTCTTGTGATAGTTTGCTAAGAATGATGGTTTCCAGCTGCATCCATGTCCCTACAAAGGACACAAACTCATCCTTTTTGATGGCTGCATAGTATTCCATGGTGCATATGTGCCACATTTTCTTAATCCAATCTGTCACTGATGGACATTTGGGTTGATTCCAAGTCTTTGCTATTGTGAATAGTGCTGCAATAAACATACGTGTGCATGTGTCTTTAGAGCAGCATAATTTATAATCCTTTGGGTATATACCCAGTAAAGGGATGGCTGGGTCATATGGTACATCTAGTTCTAGATCCTTGAGGAATCGCCATACTGTTTTCCATAATGGTTGAACTAGTTTACAATCCCACCAACAGTGTAAAAGTGTTCCTATTTCTCCACATCTTCTCCAGCACCTGTTGTTTCCTGACTTTTTAATGATCGCCATTCTAACTGGTGTGAGATGGTATCTCATTGTGGTTTTGATTTGCATTTCTCTGATGGCCAGTGATGATGAGCATTTTTTCATGTGTCTGTTGGCTGTATGAATGTCTTCTTTTGAGAAATGTCTGTTCATATCCTTTGCCCACTTTTGGATGGGGTTGTTTGTTTTTTTCTTGTAAATGTGTTTGAGTTCTTTGTAGGTTCTGGATATTAGCCCTTTGCCAGATGAGTAGATTGCAAAAATTTTCTCCCATTCTGTAGGTTGCCTGTTCACTCTGATGGTAGTTTCTTTTGCTGTGCAGAAGCTCTTTAGTTTAATTAGATCCCATTTGTCAATTTTGGCTTTTGCTGCTGTTGCTTTTGGTGTTTTAGACATGAAGTCTTTGCCCATGCCTATGTCCTGAATGGTACTACCTAGGTTTTCCTCTAGGATTTTTATGGCATTAGGTCTAACATTTAAGTCTCTAATCCATCTTGAATTAATTTTCGTATAAGGAGTAAGGAAAGGATCCAGTTTCAGCTTTCTACTTATGGCTAGCCAATTTTCCCAGCACCATTTGTTAAATAGGGAATCCTTTCCCCATTTCTTGTTTCTCTCAGGTTTGTCAAAGATCAGATGGCTGTAGATGTGTGGTATTATTTCTGAGGACTCTGTTCTGTTCCATTGGTCTATATCTCTGTTTTGGTACCAGTACCATGCTGTTTTGGTTACTGTAGCCTTGTAGTATAGTTTGAAGTCAGGTAGCGTGATGCCTCCAGCTTTGTTCTTTTGACTTAGGATTGTCTTGGAGATGCGGGCTCTTTTTTGGTTCCATATGAACTTTAAAGCAGTTTTTTCCAATTCTGTGAAGAAACTCACTGGTAGCTTGATGGAGATGGCATTGAATCTATAAATTACCTTGGGCAGTATGGCCATTTTCACGATATTGATTCTTCCTATCCATGAGCATGGTATGTTCTTCCATTTGTTTGTGTCCTCTTTTATTTCACTGAGCAGTGGTTTGTAGTTCTCCTTGAAGAGGTCCTTTACATCCCTTGTAAGTTGGATTCCTAGGTATTTTATTCTCTTTGAAGCGATTGTGAATGGAAGTTCATTCCTGATTTGGCTCTCTGTTTGTCTGTTACTGGTGTATAAGAATGCTTGTGATTTTTTCACATTAATTTTGTATCCTGAGACTTTGCTGAAGTTGCTTATCAGCTTAAGGAGATTTTGGGCTGAGACAATGGGGTTTTCTAAATATACAATCATGTCATCTGCAAACAGGGACAATTTGACTTCTTCTTTTCCTAACTGAATACCCTTGATTTCTTTCTCTTGCCTGATTGCCCTAGCCAGAACTTCCAACACTATGTTGAATAGGAGTGGTGAGAGAGGGCATCTCTGTCTTGTGCCAGTTGTCAAAGGGAATTTTTCCAGTTTTTGCCCATTCAGTATGATATTGGCTGTGGGTTTGTCATAAATAGCTCTTATTATTTTGAGGTACGTTCCATCAATACCGAATTTATTGAGCGTTTTTAGCATGAAGGGCTGTTGAATTTTGTCAAAAGCCTTTTCTGCATCCATTGAGATAATCATGTGGTTCTTGTCTTTGGTTCTGTTGATATGCTGGATTATGTTTATTGATTTGCGAATGTTGAACCAGCCTTGCATCCCAGGGATGAAGCCCACTTGATCATGGTGGATAAGCTTTTTGATGTGTTGCTGAACCCTGTTTGCCAGTATTTTATTGAGGATTTTTGCATCGATGTTCATCAGGGATATTGGTCTAAAATTCTCTTTTTTTGTTGTGTCTCTGCCAGGCTTTGGTATCAGGATGATGTTGGCCTCATAAAATGAGTTCGGGAGGATTCCCTCTTTTTCTATTGATTGGAATAGTTTCAGAAGGAATGGTACCAACTCCTCCTTGTACCTCTGATAGAATTCAGCTGTGAATCCATCTGGTCCTGGACTTTTTTTGGTTGGTAGGCTATTAATTATTGCCTCAATTTCAGAGCCTGCTATTGGTCTATTCAGGGATTCAACTTCTTCCTGGTTTAGTCTTGGAAGAGTGTAAGTGTCCAGGAAATTATCCATTTCTTCTAGATTTTCCAGTTTATGTTTATAGTATTCTCTGATGGTAGTTTGTATTTCTGTGGGGTCGGTGGTGATATCCCCTTTATCATTTTTAATTGCGTCGATTTGATTCTTCTCTCTTTTCTTCTTTATTAGTCTTGCTAGCGGTCTGTCAATTTTCTTGATCTTTTCAAAAAACGAACTCCTGGATTCATTGATTTTTTGGAGGGTTTTTTGTGTCTCTATCTCCTTCAGTTCTGCTCTGATCTTAGTTATTTCTTGCCTTCTGCTAGCTTTCGAATGTGTTTGCTCTTGCTTCTCTAGTTCTTTTAATTGCGATGTGAGAGTGTCAATTTTAGATCTTTCCTGCTTTCTCTTGTGGGCATTTAGTGCTATAAATTTCCCTCTACACACTGCTTTAAATGTGTCCCAGAGATTCTGATATGTTGTATCTTTGTTCTCATTGGTTTCAAAGAACATCTTTATTTCTGCCTTCATTTCATTATGTACCCAGTAGTCATTCAGGAGCAGGTTGTTCAGTTTCCATGTAGTTGAGCGGTTTTGATTGAGTTTCTTAGTCCTGAGTTCTAGTTTGATTGCACTGTGGTCTGAGAGACAGTTTGTTATAATTTCTGTTCTTGTACATTTGCTGAGGAGTGCTTTACTTCCAATTACGTGGTCAATTTTGGAGTAAGTACGATGTGGTGCTGAGAAGAATGTATATTCTGTTGATTTGGGGTGGAGAGTTCTATAGATGTCTATTAGGTCTGCTTGCTGCAGAGATGAGTTCAATTCCTGGATATCCTTGTTAACTTTCTGTCTCGTTGATCTGTCTAATGTTGACAGTGGAGTGTTGAAGTCTCCCATTATTATTGTATGGGAGTTAAGTCTCTTTGTAAGTCTCTAAGGACTTGCTTTATGAATCTGGGTGCTCCTGTATTGGGTGCATATATATTTAGGATAGTTAGCTCTTCCTGTTGAATTGATCCCTTTACCATTATGTAATGGTCTTCTTTGTCTCTTTTGATCTTTGATGGTTTAAAGTCTGTTTTATCAGAGACTAGTATTGCAACCCCCGCTTTTTTTTGTTCTCCATTTGCTTGGTAAATCTTCCTCCATCCCTTTATTTTGAGCCTATGTCTGTCTCTGGGTGTGAGATGGGTCTCCTGAATACAGCAGACTGATGGGTCTTGACTCTTTATCCAGTTTGCCAGTCTGTGTCTTTTAATTGGAGCATTTAGTCCATTTACATTTAAGGTTAAGATTGTTATGTGTGAACTTGATCCTGCCATTATGATATTAACTGGTTATTTTGCTCATTAGTTGATGCAGTTTCTTCCTAGCCTCGATGGTCTTTACATTTTGGCATGTTTTTGCAATGGCTGGTACCAGTTGTTCCTTTCCATGTTTAATGCTTCCTTTAGGGTCTCTTGTAAGGCAGGCCTAGTGGTGACAAAATCTCTAAGCATTTGCTTATCAGTAAAGGATTTTATTTCTCCTTCACTTATGAAACTTAGTTTGGCTGGATATGAAATTCTGGGTTGAAAATTCTTTTCTTTAAGAATGTTGAATATTGGCCCCCACTCTCTTCTGGCTTGGAGAGTTTCTGCCGAGAGATCTGCTGTTAGTCTGATGGGCTTCCCTTTGTGGCTAACCCGACCTTTCTCTCTGGCTGCCCTTAAGATTTTTTCCTTCATTTCAACTTTGGTGAATCTGGCAATTATGTGTCTTGGAGTTGCTCTTCTCGAGGAGTATCTTTGTGGCGTTCTCTGTATTTCCTGGATTTGAATGTTGGCCTGCCCTACTAGGTTGGGGAAGTTCTCCTGGATGATATCCTGAAGAGTGTTTTCCAACTTGGTTCCATTTTCTCCCTCACTTTCAGGCACCCCAATCAGACGTAGATTTGGTCTTTTTACATAATCCCATACTTCTTGCAGGCTTTGTTCATTTCTTTTCCTTCTTTTTTCTTTTGGTTTCTCTTCTCGCTTCATTTCATTCATTTGATCCTCAATCGCTGATACTCTTTCTTCCAGTTGATCGAGTCGGTTACTGAAGCTTGTGCATTTGTCACGTATTTCTCGTGTCATGATTTTCATCTCTTTCATTTCGTTTATGACCTTCTCTGCATTAATTTCTCTAGCCATCAATTCTTCCACTTTTTTTTCAAGATTTTTAGTTTCTTTACGCTGGGTACGTAATTCCTCCTTTAGCTCTGAGAAATTTGATGGACTGAAGCCTTCTTCTCTCATCTCTTCAAAGTCATTCTCCGTCCAGCTTTGATCCGTTGCTGGCGATGAGCTGCGCTCCTTTGCCGGGGGAGATGCACTCTTTTTTTTTGAATTTCCAGCTCTTCTGCCCTGCCTTTTCCCCATCTTTGTGGTTTTATCTGCCTCTGGTCTTTGATGATGGTGATGTACTGATGGGGTTTTGGTGTAGGTGTCCTTCCTGTTTGATAGTTTTCCTTCTAACAGTCAGGACCCTCAGCTGTAGGTCTGTTGGAGATTGCTTGAGGTCCACTCCAGACCCTGTTTGCCTGGGTATCAGCAGCAGAGGCTGCAGAAGATAGAATATTTCTGAACAGCGAGTGTACCTGTCTGATTCTTGCTTTGGAAGCTTCCTCTCAGGGGTGTACTCCACCCTGTGAGGTGTGGGGTGTCAGACTGCCCCTAGTTGGGGATGTCTCCCAGTTAGGCTACTCAGGGGTCAGGGACCCACTTGAGCAGGGAGTCTGTCCCTTCTCAGATCTCAACCTCCGTGTTGGGAGATCCACTGCTCTCTTCAAAGCTGTCAGACAGAGTCGTTTGCGTCTGCAGAGGCTTCTGCTGTGTTTGTTGTTGTTTACTGTGCCCTGTCCCCAGAGGTGGAGTCTACAGAGCCAGGCAGGTCTCCTTGAGCTGCTGTGAGCTCCACCCAGTTCGAGCTTCCCAGCAGCTTTGTTTACCTACTTAAGCCTCAGCAATGGCGGGTGCCCCTCCCCCAGCCTCGCTGCTGCCTTGCCGGTAGATCACAGACTGCTGCACTAGCAATGAGGGAGGCTCCGTGGGTGTGGGACCCTCCTGGACAGGTGTGGGATATGATCTCCTGGTGTGCCTGTTTGCTTAAAGCGCAGTATTGGGGTGGGAGTTACCTGATTTTCCAGGTGTTGTGTGTCTCAGTTCCCCTGGCTAGGAAAAGGGATTCCCTTCCCCCTTGCGCTTCCCAGGTGAGGCAATGCCTCGCCCTGCTTCAGCTCTCGCTGGTCGGGCTGCAGCAGCTGACCAGCACCGATCGTCTGGCACTCCCCAGTGAGATGAACCCAGTACCTCAGTTGAAAATGCAGAAATCACCGGTCTTCTGTGTCGCTCGCGCTGGGAGTTGGAGACTGGAGCTGTTCCTATTCGGCCATCTTGCTCTGCCCCCAAGAAAGATGATTTCTTATGTGAAAATATATCAATCTGCATATGTACATATCTATACACATATATGTTAATTTTTTATGAAAAACCTATGGAATTGAGAAACATCTTAGATGCAGAACATAATTTTGATCAAAGAATAAATTGAGAAAATATCTAAGGAGGGAATCAGTCTATGTATTTTTGTTCAATATGTCTGAACATTATAAATCCACATTTTAGATGTACTGTATTTGCCCATCCAGGTAAATTTAATGATTTAACTAATTTAAGTACTATACTAGAATAGGCGGAAAAGTGAATTGACCAGAGTCAGTCAATAAATTACACTAGGAATAAAAAAAGCAGGGGGACAGAGGAGAGAGACAAGCAAGGAATGAAAACCAAAAGCGGCCGGGCGCGGTGGCTCAAGCCTGTAATCCCAGCACTTTGGGAGGCCGAGACGGGCGGTTCACGAGGTCAGGAGATCGAGACCATCCTGGCTAATATGGTGAAACCCCGTCTCTACTAAAAATACAAAAAACTAGCCGGGCGAGGTGGTGGGCGCCTGTAGTCCCAGCTACTCGGGAGGCTGAGGCAGGAGAATGGTGTAAACCCGGGAGGTGGAGCTTGCAGTGAGCTGAGATCCGGCCAGTGCACTCCAGCCTGGGCGACAAAGCGAGACTCCGTCTCAAAAAAAAAAGAAAAAAAAAGAAAATCAAATCAAAGCAGTAAATCTTGAAAATATTAATATGTCTGTAAATTCCAAATCTAGTAAAAATGTAATGTGTTAAGTACAAACATATTAATGTTAAGAAAAAAAGATAATGTATACTTTCAAGTGTGACCTAGGAAAGTCTTTGGTACTTGACATAAAATACAGATATTTTAAACAAAAAGATTGGTAAAATGGAATGCAAGTAAATCCGGAAAATACGTGTGTCTAATACAACACAAATGTGTTTATAAAGCCAATAATAATCAGTCTGCGAAAAAAGGTTGCAACAAATTGCCAAGAGTTTACTTCCTTAAAATATAGTGAAGTCATTTATGAATATTTATATGCATGTCCATAAAGATACTATGCCCAATAGAAATAATATATTAATACAGATACATATACATGAGGCCAACATAGAAAAATTGCAAAACCCAAAGTGCACGCAATCAACAAAACAGATAAAATGTCTAAAAAACAAAATGTAATTATTCACATATACATTATTTGTATTATACAAATTTTAATTTTTGACATTTAAATATTTGTACTGTATTAATGGCTGAAACTAGTAATTAACAATGTTCCTTTATTAGCCTTTTAAATTTTTGTTTATCTTCTCTTTACATTTCTGATTTTGGTCATTTTTGAATTTTTGTTTTCTTTCTTTACCTACATAGTCAGTTTAGCTAAAGATTTACCTGTTTTTAAAAAATAATTTCAAAGAACTATATTTGCATTCACTGTTTTCTCTTTATATTTTCTGTTTTCTACTTTATTAGTTTTTGTTCTAGTTTTTGTTACTACTTCTGCTTATTTTGTGTTAGTTTGCCCCTTTTCAGATTTCTTTTATTTATTTTTTAATTGGCAAATAGAAATGATATATTTTTATTCTATATAATATGATGTTATTAAATATGTATACATTGTGAGATGGCTAATTTACGTATGCATTACCTCACATATTTATCACTATTTTAAGAGGAGAATATTTAAAATTTAATGTCTTATCAATTTTCAAATGTACAATCCAATCTTATTAACTATATGTAGTATGTTTTATCATAGATCACTTGGACTTATTCCTCCTACCTAATGTCAATTCATTATTCCTTAATCAACACCTCCCTAATATTCCTGTACCCACTACTGACCCCTGAAAATCACCGTTCTATTCTCTACTTGTATAGGTTTGACTCTTTGCCTTATTTCACATGGCATAAATTCCTCCAGGTTAATTTATGTTGCTCCAAATGACAGGCTTCTCTTCTTTTTTAGGGATAAATAGTATTACATTGTGTCTGTATACTACATTTTTAAAAACTCATTCATCCCTTGATGGACACTAATGTTGTTTCTACACCTTGGCTATTGTAAATAGTGCTGTAATGAAGAGAGCAGTGCAGATATCTCTTCAACTTACTGATTTAATTTCCTTTGAATATATATTTGATAGTGGAATTGCTGGATTATATGGAATAGTAGTTCCCCCATCTATGGTTATGCTTTCCACAGTTGTTGGTCTGAAATATGATTTTCAGAGAGAGAGAGAGAGGAAGAGAGAGATAAATCACATTCACATAAATTTTATTATAGTATGCTCTTACAATTGTTCTATTTTATTATAAATTATTTTTGTTAATCTCTTACTGTGCCTAAGTATCAATTAAACTTTATCATAGGTATGTGTATAGGAAAAAATCCAAATATATAGGGTTCAAGACTAATCATGATTTTGATCCCTTCCATTGTTGATTTCTAATTCCATATATGCCAGACAGTATGTTTTGTATTATTTCAAACTTTTAAAATGTATAAAGACTTGTTTTATGGTCCAGTATATAACCGATACTGGAGAGTCTCCCATGTGTGCTCAGAAAATTGTTTAGTCAGTTTTTAATATGTTGAGTTTTCTTCACATGTCTGTTAAATCAGGTTGGCTAATAGTGTTGCTTAAGTCTCCGAGACCCTTGCTAAATTTATGTCTAGCCGTCCTATCCATTACTGAGAATGGAATATTGAAATGTTTATGGTTAAATTGTCTCTTTGTCCCTTTAATTCTGTTAGTATTACTTCATGTGCTTTGTGACTCTGCTGTACATTGAGTAAATGTTTATACTTGCTATAACTTTCTGATAAACTTATGATTTTATCATTATAAAGCATCCTTCTTTGTCCGTAATAATATTCTTTTCTTAAAATCTATTTTTTTTCCTGAGCATAGTATAGTCATTGTAGCTCTTCTATTGTTTGCATGTATATATTTCTCTATCCTTTTGATTTTAATCTATTTGTGTCTTTTATTTTATTTATTATTTATTTTTGAGATGAAGTCTCGCTATGTCACCCAGGCTGGAGTACAGTGGCATGATCTCGGCTCACTGCAATCTCCACCTCCTGGGTTCCAGAGATTCTCCTGCCTCAGCCTCTTAAGCCTGGGACAACAGGCACCCACCATCACACTTGGCTAATTTTTGTATTTTCAGTAGAGATGGGGTTTCACTATGTTGGCCAGCCTGGTCTCGAACTCCTGACCTTTGGTGATCCACCCACCTCGGCCTCCCAAAGTGCTGGGATTACAGGTGTGAGCAACCATGCCTGGCCTATTTATGTCTTTTAATCTAAATTATATCTCTTCTAGATCTCAAAAACTTGGAACTTGTTTCTGTTTTTGCATAATTTAGTATGGTTCTCTCTGTCTTGTGAGTGAAATATTCATAGTCACATTTTGAATATATCTTATTATACCTTTTGACCTTCATTATTTTAAAAATAAAAAATCACTTATCAATCTTATTATGTTGTGTTGCTAGATGTGTCCATTTTTTTTCTTTCATAGTATAAAATATTATTTTGTTTAGAGTTTTCAGAAATTTGACTCTGATGTGTCTAGTCTTGATGTGTATTACTTTCTGTTTATCCTACTTAGAGTTTCTTGGACTTATGGACTAATGTTTTTCGTCAAATTTCAGAATTTGGGGCCATTGTTTATTAAAATATTTTTTCTCTTTTTCTCGTCTCCTGATTATCTCATTACTTTTATGTTGGCATACAATTCTCTAGTCTCAATTCTCTAGGCATCTTGGTTTTATTTTTCTGTTCTTCAGATAGAAAAAATTATATTCATCAATCATTAGGCTCACTGATTTTTCTGTCATTTCAAAAATGCTTTAACTTTTTAAATATATTTTGCTTTTCAACGATGTAACTTTCATTGGTTCATTTAAAAAAAATTCTTTTCTTAAAAATTCCCATTTTCATTGTTATTATATTATATTATATTATATTATATTATATTATATTATATTTAAATCCATTATATCCCTTATTTCCTCAGGCATATTTATAATAGCCACTTATGTCCTCCCTGCCTTGGCAGTTTCCATTCTCTTTTTTTTTTTCTTTGAGTATGTTACAAATCTCCTGTTTCTTTGCACATCCAATATCTTTGTTCTTGTTGAAAAGTGAGTATTTTTGATAACGTATATTAAAACTATGGATTCTGATTCCCAGTAGGTGATGCTGCTGTTGCTGTTCCTATTTTGTTTGCTTCCTTATTTAGCAATTTGTCAGAACAATTCTATAGAGGCTGTCTGCACTGTGATAGCCACTGATACTTATTTTAGTTTTGGTGTGTGTCTGTGTGTGTCTATTTTTTTTTTTTTTTTTTGAGACGGAGTCTGGCTCTGTCGCCCAGGCTGGAGTGCAGTGGCGCGATCTCGGCTCACTGCAAGCTCCGCCTCCCGGGTTCGCCATTCTCCTGCCTCTGCCTCCCAAGTAGCTGGGACTACAGGCGCCTGTCACCACACCCTGCTAATTTTTAAAATATATTTAGTAGAGACGGGGTTTCACCATGTTAGTCAGGATGATCTCAATCTCCTGACCTCGTCATCCGCCTGCCTCGGCCTCCCAAATTGCTGGGATTACAGGCGTGAGCCATTGCGCACGGCCTATGTGTCTATTTTAATCCTCCTCTTTCCTAAGCATAGCTTCTGGTCTGCATCACCTAGGTATCATTTTGAGTAAGGCCTCTATCTTTTGTCCATGTATCTGTGTAGTAGTTGATGACTAGAAAAACTCCAAAAATCAAACAACTTTAGGTGGTTTACAGTTCTGCCCTCGATTCACTTTCTCCCGGGTTCACTCCATCCCTCATGTGCCTGTGCATAAAACCTCATATTTGAAAGCATGTGTTAATTGCTAGGTTATTTTTGGTTCTCCTCTGAGTTTGCATGCAGACAGCTAGTGTACGCATAAGTTCAACACGGCTGCCGTGGTTGTTTCATTGCCCTCATTTTCCTGCTAAATTTCTGATAAGTCTGTCAGCCTATTGCTTGCCCCAACCAAAATTGCAACCTCAAGCTTTCTTAGACTTTAACCTTCCAAATTAATTTGACACTGATATTGCAACTGTTTCCGACAAAGCCCAGGGGCATCTGGTTTTTCCACTCTCTGTTCCAAATCAAGCCATTTTTTACTGGTAGCAAAAGTGATGAATATTGCAGCTGGTCCAACTCTGCAACAACTACCAAACTGACAGAGCGAGGGAAATGGGAACATCCCTCTGCTCTTATTTTCATCAAATAATGTATCTCACTGATAGTATTGCAAATTCAACTAAACTATTGCCAGATATTAATTTCCTTGAGAGCAACCCCAGTGTACTATCATAATCATGAGTATGTGGTAGACATAAGAATTAAAGGGAAATTATTCCAGTAACTATCAAATGTATTATGGTAATATCACTAATAAATTTAATTCAAGGAAGATTCAATATTAAAATATATAGTAAAAATAAATGTAGTATTGATTTCTGAATAATTTTAAAAATCCAGAATTTCAATTATATTTTAATATCTATCTCATTATTGCAAACTCTCCTTGAATAATAATAATCAAAATAAATTTTAAATATATCTTTTGCCAATTTTCTTCGTATAAAAAGGTTTATAAATATGGATATTTCATTAGTGCTGTAATATTGATAAACTTCATCTTACATTGAAAGTTTTAGATACACTGAATCATCAAAAGATGTTTGTATTATGATCAGTAAATTTTATTTTTTAGTGGTTCCTATTGTACACATATTGAAACTGATGAGAAATTGTATTTTAACTCCATGCCAACCATCATTTTGTCTGATTAATCGAAACACCCAAATTGTAAAATATGTTGGATACTATTTTATAGATAACTTAATTTCAATATTAAATTTAACATTTTGTAACAAGTAATTATTTTTGAGTCTAGGTTTCGGTTATCACAATAATAATTTTATACCACATTTAGTTTCTTGAATTATTTGGTGGGACACAGTCATCTTAGGTATCATCTATGAGTTTCTCTGCTTGAATGAGTTAATGAGTTATAATCCAGTTTCACACAACATGCACTGTGGAGAATTGTGCAATTGTGTCCCGGTAGGGATTAACTCTTTAGGTTAAAGCCTCTTTTATTTTAGAATGAGTGCTAGAACAGGAGTCTGTTAATGCTAGTATGTATTGTTTTTTACATTTACTATTATTTCTAAATGTAACAGGAACAAAATGTACGTTAAGTAGGAAGAATCATGTTATATGGAATGCTCTCCATATTACTCCCTTTTTTTCCCAGTGTATTAGAGGCTTCACTTATGCACATTTTGCATAGTCCTTGAGAATAACCAAATCACTTAGCATAAAAAACAGAAAAGAATTTGTTTTATCCAGGAAGACGTGTCCAGGGAAAAGTAAAACCAGGCACTGAATTAAAAAGTAGAAAGTAGCCAAAACAAGTTCCAAGTTCAGTTTCTAAAGTCATTGTATTAGTCCATTCTCACGCTGCTATAAGGATATTCCCAAGACTGTGTAATTTATAAAGGAAAGAGGTTTAATTGAGTCACAGTTCTGCAGGGGTGGGGAAGCCTCAGGAAACTTACAATTATGGCAGAAGGGGAAGCAAACACATCCTTCTTCACATGACAACAGCAAGGAGAAGTGCGGAGCGAAATGGGGGTAAAGCCCTTTATAAAAACATCAGATCTCGTAAAAACTCATTCAGTACCACATGAACAGCATGAAGGTAACCGCCCACATGATTCAATTACCTCCCACAGGGTCCCCTCATGATATGTGGGGTTTATGGGAACTACAATTCAAGTTGAGATTTGAGTGGGGACACAGCCAAACCACATCAGTCATCATTGTAAACATTACTGGGGAAGAGAGACCATGTTTTACTTTTTACTTTTGTTTTGGCTTGTTCTGGTGTTACCTTTGCTACATGTGATATGACATGAATTTCTCAAATGCTAACCTGCAATTCCTTTAACAATATTCACTAACTAATAAAATCAGTTCTTTGTGAAAGTAAACACTTATTTTCATTCAGTTGATTGTTATGAAGGGTATTTTGTTAGCATGTGTGTATGAGTAATTTCAGGAGAAGTTCTAATACATGGAGGATAGCAACTGCATGAGTCAGAGAAGCCTAGGGTCATAGGAAATCAGGCCAAAATGTAACTTTATGAAGAGAGAAAGGAAAGGAGAGGAGAGGAGAGGAGAGGAGAGGAGAGGAGAGGAGAGGAGAGGAGAGGAGAGGAGAGGAGAGGAGAGGAGAGGAGAGGAGAGGAGAGGAGAGGAGAGAGGAGGTGAGGGGAGGAGAGGGGAGGAGAGGGGAGAGGAGGGGGAAAAATACTCCACAGATATGATGACTTTATTTTTTTTTCTTTAACATGAATAAAACCACAGTTCTGTACCCGAATACACAATAGAAAATGCAGACAACTATTAAACGAATGTCTCACTTTGCTAGTGTAATTTGACTGATTTCTTCAGTTAACACCACATCTGCTGAAGATGGTCGACTTCCTTTTATGGCTAACCATTAATAATAACCAGACATAGTTATTAGCTCTCCTCAAAGCTTAGGACTTTTTCTTCACAAAGATTTGGTAGGATGAGCTGTGTTTTGTCCCAGGTAAAGTACTTCTGTGATTATGGTAAACACAATGGTTCTATCTGTTCCATTCCAGAAACTTCAAAAAGAAAATCAAGGAATAGGTTAATGCTCCTCTTTTCTAATGATTTCTAGCGTGCTTTTTCTGCTAGCATCCCAGCTCCCTCCTGACTTGTTTGTTCCACCAGTAGCCTGGGCTGGAGTCTAATTTGCTTTATTACTTCTGTTTCTTATTGTATCTAAATAAAAAAACCGGAAACACTGTTCTCTCCTGAAGAGGTATTCTTTTGCTCTCTTCAAATGTGTTGAGATATTTTCACCATTCCTTACCTTTCAAAGAGAAATAATCAAAAACAGCACTTAATTACTTTATAAAAGATTTGCCTGATGATTTGATTGAATAAATTGTGTACTATAATAACAATCATACTGCTGTAGTATAATTATTTATCACGAAATGTCTGGAAATTTGGATGATACAAAGGAAGGTATTTTACATTATAGAAGTATTCCAAGTTATTAACTTATTGAAACCAGTCCTTCCTTGTACATTTCTTTAAGCTTTTTCTGTTCCGAGATTTGTAATATTACCTTTTGTGATTTCTAGCTTTATTTATCCTTTAGCATTCATCCACTTTAGGAAACTATATAAAGCATATGAGCCAAATTCTTTTATAAAAAGATTAATGTGGGTATCGAGACTCCAGGGAAGCGTATTTAAAGTGTTTGTTAAAATTTACTTTCTTGAATGATATAGGCGTACTTTGATTTTTAACAATAGTCATTTGGCACTGTCTATACATTTAATATAATAATGAGATAATGATATATTTCAAGGATAAAAGACAACTCAATTGGTTTAATGGCCTTTCGTTACAGATATATTTTTTCCAAGCATCACAGGAACCATTTCATCCCACTGCTAATTTTTTTTACATATGAAGAACATGAGACTCTGAAAGGCTGACTTCTACAAAGTGCGGAACTCTGATTACAACCCAATTTTCCTGATTTATTTCAAAGTACCCTTACATGTCAGTGTGTGCGATTTATAATCCTGTTTTTCAAAGAAAATGAGATAACAGCAGAAATCTGTAAGGCTTGTAACTGCTATCAGAGCTACGAAACAAGGGTAGGTGCAGCATTTGCTGGTTAAGAAAGTGTCAAATTCTCCAGACAGCTTGCACTTTAGGCTCCCCTAAATATGCTTTTAAATATGCTTTAGTGTATTTAAAATACACTGTAGCATAATCCTCCAACAGAATAATAAAGTTACATTTTTGAGAGTAGGTTTAGCATTTGCATTTTTTATGTACCTCAGATGAGTCCAATATGTATCCAAATTTAAAAACAAGGTTCATTTTTTTTTTTTTTAACTACTGTTAAGGCCACCTGGATTTAAATACTGTTTAAAAATGCAAATTCCTAAATCCAGCAACGAACTACTGGGTCAGAATCATCATTTAATTGGCATGATTTCCAGGCTATATTAAAGCAAATGGCATTTTAAAATAATGAACATATATGGTAATTTTTCATTTTGTCTTGGGGTGTATTTACATACCTGTCAACTTTGGGAATATTCTGCTCCAGCCCTACAGCCTATATTGGTCTTGAGGTGCCTTACTAGTAATTCTTGGTCAAGGCCTTAAAACAATGGAGACATAGATGTTTATTGGAAGACTGTGAGAGGGGAACTAGTAATTGCCATGTGCTTTGTGCCCACATTTTCAAACTGTAACTATATATAAAACTGATTAATTTATAGAATCCAAGAGATAGAAATATGTTGCCTGCTAGTAGATTGCTTTCAATGTCTGAGATTCCTAATCCATATTTTATCTGTCAAAAAATATTAGAGATTTTCATAGAGATCTGATTTAATCGAGCTTCTAACATATAACATATTGTAATAATATGATAAAGATGTCCTTTGAAGATGTTTATACATACCGACATCTGCTGAAGATGGTCGACTTCCTTTTATGTCTAACTATTAGTAATAACCAGACATAGTTATTAGTTCTCCTCAAAGCTTAGGACTTTTGCCTTCACAAAGATTTGGTAGGATGAGCTGTGTTTTGTCCCAGGTAAAGTACTGTCCTAATCAAACAGTATTAGCCAACCAGCAAATGTAAACAAAAATCGTATATTCCACATGAAAAATAATTATACTTTCTCTGATTCTGAAGGGCATTCTGTGATAAACAAACATGTATCAAAAACTTTTCTACTTGAATGTTTAAGAACAGGACATAGAGTGGCCTTACCACAGTAATCTTTGCGAATGTAGACTTTGTTAACAAATACTTGGATATTAGAGAGAAAAAAAAAATCCTTATATTTAAGGTATTCAGTAAATTAATATTTAAACCCCCATATTAAAATTTATTTGTTGGGTAATGTTAGGCATGTGATTACTTCTAATACTTTCATCCTTGCATCAAAAAAAGAAGAGTTATATGTATATTGTAACATTGAATGTATAACCCTAACCAGAAGAAAGGAAATATTACTCTGTAATATCAGTTAATATCTGCATTGCTGTTCAGAAATTTCTCTCTCTCCAAAAATAAATATGTTTCTTCATAAGGACAAAACATTTACCTTGCATGATTTATACTGCATCAAAAAAATTCTAATGCAATGTCTAAAGTAGAGAATTTCTAGTGCTGATTGTTAAACTAAAAGTATATTGACAAACTAGAAATGAGTAGTTGTCTGAAAGATTATCTTTATAATAATCTCCCATTTAAAAATATACATTCCATACCTCCACCCAGTCATTGAATAAAGGTTTTGTGATAGTGGTATTGTGGGATCTACACCTTTGCTAAGCACTTTTGATTCATATGTACATTCAGTTTAAGAACCACTGAGTTGGAGTCACTAAAATAAAGGATTTCAACCAGTTTTATGCTATCTCAAAATCAATAACAATGAAGCATTTCCCTGACTCCAGTTTTAACATCATCTATGTTTCAAGAAGATATTAAGCTTAGCACACTGAGATAATTATAGTGGTGCTTCATAAAATACTGATTGTAGTCAATTAAGATATGTTGCTGTTTTTGGTTCTTTAGGTCACAGAAAAACAAAAGAAACACCTGTACCATAAAACTTTTCCCTATTTTCTGAGAAAGATAAACTTATGTGTAAGTTAATATAATTAAATTTTCAAAGCTCTGTCATGTCAATAAGAATAATTATACTTCATAAAATGGAAACATCATATCTGTTTTCTAACAAAGGTATTTTTCAGATTTATAATGTAAATTGTAATCTATTTTAGTCTAAAAATACTATGTCCAGCATAATTAGAGACAATGATAAATCTGAACAACAAAAGTTATGTAATTTTAATGAAGAAAGATGTCATTGAATACAAAAGACAATTATAAGTCTTGACACAATGACATTTTGTGGATATTTAAAACTGAGTTAACAAGTGATTTTTTACACCTTAATGGTGACTATAATGTGTCAATTAAAATGATTTAAAATAATAAAGCCCACAAGAACTATGTGGAATTTCTTTATACAGTATGCTAGGGGTTTTTAATGTGATCCACTTCCAAACTGAAAGTCAATAAATTTATGTTCAAAACAAATTTTAAAAAGTACTATCATGGAATGGATACATAACGTAAATCAACAAATATATCGCTCTTTTTGCATTATAAAAATGTTTTTACATGACAACATACCCTTCCTAGTTATTATTCCTTGTAGTTAATAAAAATTGAATAAGCCGGGCGCGGTGGCTCAAGCCTGTAATCCCAGCACTTTGGGAGGCCGAGACGGGTGGATCACGAGGTCAGAAGATCGAGACCATCCTGGCGAACACGGTGAAATGTCTCTACTAAAAAATGCAAAAAACTAGCCGGGCGAGATGGCGGGCGCCTGTAGTCCCAGTTACTTGGGAGGCTGAGGCAGGAGAATGGCGTAAACCCGGGAAGCGGAGCTTGCAGTGAGCTGAGATCCGGCCACTGCACTCCAGCCCGGGCGACAGAGAGAGACTCCGTCTCAAAAAAAAAAAAAAAAAAAAATTGAATAATAAGGTAACCAATACTTGACTTGAGATATATCAACGAGAGTTTTTTCCTCTATCATTATGGAAGATAAATGCTCTAAGGGACAACCTGACTAAACAAATAAATCTAGATTTTGGATATGACACATCTTTGAGGTTTTTCTTTTGTCATAAAATACTGGAAGATACTCCTCTAAAATAAAAAAAAGGATACGAAGAAACTGTGAAAAGATGTAAAATTAAATTTCATCCTCTTGATGGATCAGTATTGTTCAGATGATAGAATTTTGCAACACTATCATTAAATACTGGATTATATGTTTATGTGGTACAATTTCAGCCAAGCTTGATATTCCAGGCTAGGTTTTTAAAGGAGAAGGCGCTAGATTGGTGGTATTTGCTAGCTACTGACTCATTTAGAAGAAGCAACTCTTTTCTAGAGTAAACCTTCTCTAGTGAAGGACTAACACTACAGAAAGTAACATGCTCAAAAACACACTGTAAGAAGATACATCAACATTAGTGACAGTTAGCCATACAGCACAAAACAGATTTAGACTCCAAACTACAGGCATTTAGTTTTAAGAAGTAAAGTGTATGTGAGAAATATTTTCAGAAATAATGATGCAATCTAAAAAACAATTTAAAAACTCCCAAGAGATAAAACAGTAATGATATAGTTTGGAGAAAAGAAAAAATATACTTACTGAAACTAAAGAAAAACATAATAAATGTTTTAACCAGCAGGTTAGATATGTCTTGAAAAAAATAATTATGGACTCAAGGGAAGGTATTAAGAAATTATGGATAAATCAAGAAATGGAAATGGGTACTCTGAAAGACAGAAAACATATTGAGAACAATAAAATGTTTATACATCTGGTCAGAATGTCAGAAGAAGAGAATGAAGAGAATAAAAAAATGTGTTAAGAAATAATAGCTGTAAATAATTCAGAGCTAGCAAAAAAAATTAACACAGCAGAATACAATGACATATGTAAAAATTAATCTAAATCTTAGTTGTCAAGTGATTGGCATTATTTAACTAAATCATAATTTGAACCTTGAGGAAATGTGTAAAGTAATAATTGTCTAAAGTAAGCAAAAGCAGATAGTACCGAAATTAGGTGTATCCATAAATGCCTTTTAGTTTTTGACACTACTATTTTATTAATTGACAGAACAAGTAGACAGAAAATCAGCAAAGATATAAAAGGCTTGAACAACACTAACAACCAAATTGACCTGATTTATATTTATATCATTACACATAACAATAGCAGAATACTGTAAAGTTCCCATAGAACTTAACAATCATAGACCATATGTAGTACATACAATATGTTTTACATTTTTAAAATATTCAAATCTACAATAGAATTAAATGGAAATAGATAACAGAAACAATCAAATATTTGGAAACCAAAAAACACATATATTAAATAAAGAAATCAAAAGGAAGTTTAAATAGCGTATTGAACTGAATAAAAAATGAAAACACAACATTAAAAACTGTGTGGGATGCAGCTGAAGCAGTAATTTGTGTCCTTAGTTTCTGGATAAGAATTAAAGAAGACTCAAAATAAAAGACATAAGCGTCCAGTTTAAGAAACTAGGAGAATGTAATTCTCATGAGCAATAGAGGAACAAAGAAGAGATACTCTTCCAAAGTTAGTAAAGCTATGAGCAGAAATCAATGTACTAGAAAGCAGAAATCAATAAAGAATCAATAAAGAAAAGTTATTAAAACCAAAAATTACTTCCTTGAAAAAATCCAAAGTGTTGTAATTTTCTGTTTAAATTTATTAGGAATAAATAACTTAAAGCTATGAGTAGAAATCAATGTACTAGAAAGCAGAAATCAATAAAGAAAAGTTATTAAAACCAAAGTTACTTCCTTGAAAAAATCCAAAGTGTTATAATTTTCTGTTTAAATTTATTAGCAATAAATAATTTACCAGAAATAAAATTTTATGTCACTAGACTTCCCTAGATGTTGAAAGGATATTGAAGAAATATTGGGGAAAAATTATGGAAATACATTTTATCATTTAGATAAAATAATTAAATAATTAAATTTATTTAAAGATACAAACTACATTCATAGAGTTTTGATTAAATAAGGTGGCTTTGTGTCTATTAAAAATTAAAATTCTACATAAAAGACAAAACAATTCTGTGCAACTCCATCAGAATATTAAAACGATGGATTTGGGGGGTTCTTACTATGAAATCAAAATTATGTTTATAAGAAAGCCAAAGACACCATTTTCAAAAAAGTATCTATCTCATGAATGTATATGTAAATATTTTAAATGAAATTTTAGTAAATAAAATCTAACAAAAACTGAAATTTTTTAATGAATATGTGATATTTATTCCACTAATGTAAGCCTGCTTTAACATTGGAAATCAATCTATATAACTCATCATATCAACAAGCTAAAAAGAAAAGAAAGAATTGAACAAACTGCATATAAAAGAAACTTAACCTCCCTGTTAAAAGAATACACAAAAATCTTACAGTTAATAGCTTACTTAATTAATAAAAGACAATGTTTTTCCTTAAAGTTAAAGAGTATGACAAGGACATCTCTCTTTGCTACTTCTGTTTAATATTGTACTGAGTTTTAGCCAATTCAATAGGTGAAGAAAAAAACTAAATTGCCTTCAGATTTCAAAGGAAGTAACAAGAATCTTTATATGCAACTGACATTATCTAATACAGAGAAATTATCTAATACATGGAAATATCTGATTATCTAATACACGGGAATGGAATGGAATCTATAAAAAAGTTTCTCCAACTAATAACTGAGTTCAATAAGGTTACATGAGGCAAAATTAACATAAATAAATGATTTGCATACCATATCAGGCATTAGTGAGGATGTTGAGGAATTGGAACTTTCATATACAGCTGATGGGAATGTAAAATATTCCAAAGACTTTTAAAACATTTTGACAGGTTTTTTTTAACAATCTGAACCACCTACTTCTAATATATCCTAGTCTTTCCACTCCTATTAGAGAAATAAATGCAACTACAGTGACCTGCACATGAATATTAATGTCTCTTTTTAATAATAACAACTGGAAATAAAGCCAAAATGACAATAAACAGGATAATGAAGAAACAATTATATATCCATAAAATGAAATACTAGACATGGATAATTTTGATAATTTTAAAATATTTTTGAAAATATTTATGATGGTTGACAGAAGTTGGACAAAAAAAAAGAGTTACTACTGTAGGATATCATTTATATAAATTTATATTAAAAATGGGGGCCAGGCATGGTGGCTCACACCGGTAATCTCAGCACTTTGGGAGGCTGAGGCCAGTGGATCATCTGAGGGCCAGAGTTTCGAGACCACCCTGGCCAACATGACGAAACCCTGTCTCTACTAATAATGCAAAAATTAGCTGGGTATGGTGGCTCGCAAATGTATTCCCAGCTACTCAGGAGGCTGAGGCAGTAGAATCATTTGAACCAGGGAGGTGAAGGTTGTAGTGACAAGATCACCCCACTGCACTCCAGCCTGGGTGACAGAGCAAGACTCTGTCACTAAAATAAAATAAAATAAAATAATACTAAAAATATAAGCTATAGTGTCAGAAGGCCGATCAGTAAAGGAAATTATCACAATATGGCACTAGGAAACATTTATCGATTATGAATACAGTTTATCCTCTTGATTGAGTTGATGGTTTTGTAGCTGTGTGAAAAGTTATCAAACTTTTAACTTTAGAAATAGAGATATTAATAGCTCAATTGCCTTTTTAATAATGTTTCTTAAAAATAAATTTTAGCCAACTTAAGGTAATTCTAAGAAAGATGTGCTTTATGAAGAATGATCACAAAGTTTATTTTTAATAAAAAAGAAAAGAATGGGAAACCTATAAAATAAATGTAAAATAAATGTAAAATAAATTGTAAAATAAATGTAAATTCAAGATCAACTGTACAACTGAAGGGTTATAGATAATGTAAAAAGTTAAATACTGAGCTGCAATGGTATCAGTTTGGATGGGTAGTGCTTGGATTAATATGTTCTAAAATTTGTATATTATTTTAAAATAATTATCAAGCCACTGTTTAAGCTTTAAATTAATTATACGTAATACATTTGTTTTTGTAACCACTATGGAGAGTGGGAAGTAGAAATAAGGAGAAAAATATAAAACGTGGTAGTAAATAGGGCAAGAAATACAAAAATTCAAATATACATTAAGAAATAAAAATAAAATTTTTAAATTAATAATTTGAAATCAAAAGGAAGATGGTAAAATAAATCATTATATACACAATTTTAGTATGTATGAATGTGTAACCATTAAAAAGCAAAGATCTTCTGATTGCAAAGATTCAGCTAAATTGTGTTTTCAAAGAGAAACCTAAAGTATAAAAAGACAGAAACTTTAAAATTAAGCAATGAAAAACATATGCAGGCCAATATCAAATAAAATAAACCTGTAGTAACAATATTAATATCAGACTAAACAGATTGTAATACAGATAACATCATTACAGATACAGTCAATAAAATGTATGCTACTGAATGACAAAACCCAAACACCTTAATTGTTTTTTTAAATGTACTAGGACATAGTAGCACATGAATATAGAAGTGAGAGCTAAAAATAATAATCCTGAAAATCTTAAATTTTAAAAAACACATGATGCAATAATTTATAAGAATATATTTTATGAGTATAAGCTATTTAATATTTTTAGTAGTTTATTTTATGAGTACAATATATCTTAACATTTTTTATTTCATCAATTTTATCACATTAATATGTGGCTTCTTCTCAAACAAAAGTATTCTTAAAGTAAGCCTGAAGTATAAAATCAAAAAGTGAACAATTCAGGACTGTTTTATATTAGTATAACCATTAATATTATGGGTGGGAATTAAAATGGATTAAAAGAGAAAAAATATATAGTCAACCATTTCTAAAGACAGAAGCTACATAATTGACGACATTTAGTTTCTGTTACTGATAATAATCATAAAATAGGGATGCTAAACTATATTTTCTATTACATTTTTGTGTCATGATACATAAGAAACATTAGAAAAATACTATAAATCACAAGAAGCTCCTTTTCATATATCATGTTTTGTTTCTTTTTAAGTAATAGCCAATGAAATTAACCTAAGTGAATGATAAGGATATCATTTTTTGATATTTTAAGACAAAATGATTATTTTTAAATGATATAATTGAATATGGATAAAGAAAATCAATAGAAAAATATACAACAGAGAGTAAGAAAATTCCATTGGAATATATCATGAAAGTAAAAACAAGCAAACAAGTTAAATTAACAACTTTTATATCATAGTAAGCAAAGTATAATATCTTGGCTTAAGAATAATGAAAAAAGTACATGTCTATGATTATAGCTCTTTTAACATTGATTGGCTCACATTAGTCAATAAATGACTTCTCATCGAATAGATGAGTTGTACCAACTCCCAATTAAGTCTGCATACTCATAGAAGCTATTTCTGGCTCCTCCAGGGTTACAGTAGTGAAAACAAAAGAGGAGAAATGCAACAAAGACCATTTACTAAGCTTCTACTATTTCACAATTCCAATTTATCTCAAAAGCCTTCATCTCTAAACATTCCTTCAAGGCAGAAGCTTCCCTTCTGGGTCAGGATATGTGTAGAAGTGCCATCTGGGAACTAGGGCCTGCAATAGGGGCCTCATGACTAACCAGCACCCTATCCTGCTGTGACTGAGCTGGTATCCAAGACAGAAGACAAAGTGCTCCCCACCCTGTCTCTTCTCCTCAAGCAAAAGAAAGGGGTCTCATTTGTACAGCCTGAGACTAAGGGGGGAATGTTGCTAGCACTAGGTCCGCTGCCCCAGCTGGTGTCTCAGTATGCTGCATGTCCCTTCTGCCCTAGATCTTGCCTGAGAGTCAGCAGTTTTTATGGCCTAGACTGCCTTTCAAGTTTTCCTGGAAAGTGAGAGCACTTTGGTTCCTGGTGGCGGACTTTGTGGGTACTCAAGTTCAGATCCCTGGGATCAGCAATTCCCCTCTTGCTAGGGGTGGTTTAAATGCTCCCTCTGTGGGTGGGCAACATCTGAGTTTGGTCTGGTTTTCCTCTCTGCTCTAACCTAACAGTGCTGAGTTCAATGATTCACAATTGCTGTGTTCCCCGTGCAGCAGCACCCAGATAAGCTCTCCACATCACACTGCTGCTTTCCACGGTCAGGGTTGGGGAGGGGAGGCGCTAGCGATTCAGGGCTGTTTTTCTCTATCTCTTCCGTGTCTCTTTCAGCAATATGAAGTTAAAACCCGGTACTATGAGTGCTCACCTGGTATTTGGTTCTTATGATGGTGTTTTATTTTTGTGTAGATAGTTGTTAACTTGGGGTCCTTGTGGGGGTGAGGGTGGAGGACAATCGATGGAGCCCTCTGTTCCACCAACTTGCTATCCCTCTTTCAGCTTATCAGTTCTCTCTTTCATGGATTATGCCTTTGGTGTTGTATCTAAAAAGTGATTACCATCCCCAAAGTCACCTAGATTTTCTCCTGTATTTCCTCTAAGCATGTTATAGTTTTGTGTTATATACTTAGGTCTATAATTGATTTTGGATTAATTTTTATAAGGGGCATATAATCTTATGCATCTAATTTTTGCTTGTGGCTATCTAGTTGTTCCAGTACTGTTTATTGAAAGAGTGCCTTTTCTCCATTATATTGCCTTTGCACCTTTGTCTAAGATCAGCTGAATATTTTTATGTGGGTCTATTTCTGGCCTTCCAATCCCGTTCCATTGATCTATTAGGTTCGTGCAAAAGTAATTGCGGTTCTTGACATCTTTTAAAGGCAAGAATCACAATTACTTTTGCACCAATGTAATATTTGTCTATTCTTTCATGAATACTACATTATTTTGACTGTAATAATTTTTAAAAATCTAGCAGAAATTCGGGACCTGAAAAATACAGTTGGTGTACTGAAGAATGCATCAGAGTCATTCAATAGCAGATAAAGCAGAAGAAAGTATTGGTGAACTTAAAGTCAGGCTATTTGAAAATACAGTCAGAGAGACAACAGAAAATAAGAATAAAAAAATGAAGAATAAAAATCAATGCCTACAGTATATAGAAAATAGCCTCAAAAGGGCAAATCTATGTTATTGGCTTTAAAGAGGAGGTAGAGAAAGATATAGGGGTAGAAAGTTTATATAAAGGGATACTAAGAGAGAACGTTCAGTAAAAGATATCTAAGTACAAGTAGGTTATAGAATACTAAGCAGATTTAACCCAAAGAAGACTACCTCAAGGTATTTAATAATCAAACTTCCAAAAGTCAAGAATAAAGAAAAGATTATGAAGGTAGCAAGTGTATTAACTTGTTTTCACACTACTGTAAAGAACTCATTATCACAAGAACCGCATGGGGGAAAAAACCACGACCCAATTACCTCCCACCAGGTCCTGCCCTCAACATGTGAGGATTATGGGGTTTACAATTCGAGATGAGATTGGGTGGGAACACAGAGCCACGCCATATCATTCTGTCACTGGACCCTCCAAATCATACGTCTTTTCACATTTCAAAACCAATCATGCCTTCACAACAACAGCCTCCCAAAGCCTTTTTTTTTTTTTTTTTTTTTTTTGAGACAGTCTTGCTCTGTTACCCAGGTTGGAGTACAGTGGTGCCATCTCTGCTCACTGCAAGCTCTGCCTCCTGGGTTCATGCCATTCTCCTGCCTCAGCCTCCTGATTAGCTGGGACTACAGGCACCAGCCACCATGCCCGGCTAATTTTTTTTTTTTTTTTGTATTTTTAGTAAAGACAGGTTTTCACAGTGTTATCCATGATGGTCTTGATCTCCTGACCTTGTGACCCACCCGCCTCCACCTCCCAAAGTGCTGGGATTACAGGCATGAGCCACCGTGCCTGGCCTCTCAAAGTCTTAACTCATTCCAGCATTAACCCAAAAGTCCAAGTCCAAAGTATCATCTGAGACATGGCAAGTCCTTTCTGCCTAGGAGCCTATAAACTCTAAAGCAAGTTAGTTCCAAGATACAGTCGTGCTACAGACATTGAATAAATGCCTGAAATTGGCCAAAGTGACTACAGGCCCCATGAAAGTCCAACTCCGGCAGGACAGTCTCTAATCTTAAAACTCCAAAATAATCCTGTTTGACTTGTGAACCCTGAATATTGGAGACAGGTCTCAGTTAATTTAGAAAGTTTATTTTGCCAAAGTTGAGGATGTGCACCCATAACAGAGCCTCAGGAGATCCTGATGACACACATGTGCTCAAGGTGTTTGGGACACAGCTTACATTTTAGGGATACACAAGACATCAATAAATGTATGTAAGATGTACATTGGCTCCATCCTGAAATGTGGTACAACCCAAGCAGAGAGGGGGCTTACAGTTCACAGGGAGGTGAGAGACAAATGGTGGCATTCTTTTGAGTTTCTGATTAGCCTTTCCAAAGGAAGCAATCAATATACATTTATCTCAGTGAGCAGAGGTATGACTTTGAATAGAACGGGAGGCAGGTTTGTACTAAGCAGTTCCCAGATTCACTTTTTCCATTAGCTTAGCAATTAGGGGGCCCAAAGATTTATTTTTTCTTTCACATTTCCCCCTTTTCTTGTTTAAATGCATTTGGAGAAAGCATTTTAGAAGAAAATGAGTCTCAGTTCACAGGGCTTTAAGAAAGCACAGCTTAGTTTTCAGTGATTTCAAAACAGGAAAAATGAGGGAAAAAAGGAAAAGAAAGAAAAAAAAGTTGAAAATATTATTTTGAAGACTTGTAGCCAAGAAAAAATAGAATTCAGTCCAAACTGTAGAAAATAATAAAAATTGAAAAACATTAGACAAGACTACAATCTAACAACAGGTGCACTATAGTTTTTGAAATGTAATTTTTCTCTCTCCAGTTTCCCATTTTTAATGAAGACAAATTATGGTAGGACTGATTTGCTTTATTATACCTGGTTAGATTATTTGTATAAAGCACAGCAAGACCTATCATGGGGAGGGGGGAGGGGGGAGGGATTGCATTGGAAGTTATACCTGATGTAAATGACGAGTTGATGGGTGCTGATGAGTTGATGGGTGCAGCACAGCAACATGGCACAAGTATACATATGTAACAAACCTGCACGTTATGCACATGTACCCTAGAACTTAAAGTATAATAATAAAAAATAAATAAATAAAAAATAAATAAAATAAAGCACAGCAAGAATGATTATTTTGCACATAGTCTTTTAAAATTGGCTTTGATGGAACTTTGTTCCATAGAAGTAATCTCAGGAAAGACTTTTTTAAAACCAAGCCCAGTCATAGATTTGTACCATCAAATACCGAAGAGTTGGGAGAATTCCTCTCTTCTTGAGGTCCCAAGATAATTTTGGGGCTCCTGGGCCTGTCAGAAAGTGGCATTCTTTATTGACCACAGGCGAGGAACCCTGTACAGATACTATGTCAATAAAGTATGAGGCCAGTTTTCCCAAGGGGCTTTTATTGTCTCCATAAGTAAAGTTAAATTCCTTAAAGGAAAGAATATCATTCTAGTCAAAGCTTGGGTAAAATAACCAGTTTCTCCAATTGTGTCCTATTACAATGGAAACAGATTCTTATTGCACTTATGCCAAAAACTGTATAGCCATAATTTAAGAACAGTCACAGTAGTTTCCAAATTCTGGAGAAATCAGGTAGAGAGAAACAAATGCTCCAAATTTTGTTTACAGGAGTACACTAAATTGTTAAAAGCTGTCAATAGCTCAAAAGAGAAGTTTCATTGACTCTGAAAAACAAAACAAAGGATCAGCAAGGTTTTAAGCAAAAAGAAACTGCATTCCTGAGACACAGAAAAGGTCAAACGATTTCTTCAGTCTTCTATTTGTTCATTCCATGCAGTTAATTCTTATTCTGCTTGATATTCAAGAACATTTCAGCTCCCATAATTCCTGAAAGTATTTTCTCTATTCTGATGCCACAATCTCCAAAGTTATCAGAAACCTGCATTCAAGAATACCTGTCAGATTCACAGCTGATTATAAAACCACCTTCTGAAGAGGGCCAAAACAATACAACAATTGTACATAAATGTCAAAAAGTTTTAGGGCAGTCATAGTCAAAGACACACAATTGACGAGGAAATTTTTTACATCTGTGGCACACAATAATTTAACATAGCAATCATAATTATTACTGACAATGTACACTAAGGCATATCAGAATTACAGGAGTTTTCCATAATTTTGAAACACATACCAATAACATATTTATACAAATACAGCCCCCCCAAAACAAAGAAAAATTCCTGTTTGACAATGTTTCCTGCATAATTTTTATATAAAATAAATTAAATATGTCATTTTTGGAGTTTGGGGAACCTAATATCTTAAATAATTAATTAGTTCAGAAAAAGACATAATTTAGAATTTGATTTTAGAAAGTTTATCAAATATCAAAAGTTTAAAACACTTGATATCACAAAACAGGATCACAGGTAAAATAAGTCATTCATTTAACCAAAGTGGTAACTCAAGGATTAAAAAAAAGAAAAGGCAAAAACCTTTATTCTTTGAGAAAGGAGACTTAATTTTCCAAACAATAAGCCTTAACAAAAACAGCATGAAGCCAATTAAATTGTAAATAATCTATGAATTTTAATTTCCACCATAAGATATGACTTCCATAAGCCCTTTATAACCTTTATAACCTCTATTAAGGAGTTGGTTAATTCTTCAAGAAAACCTTGTTAATCTGACACAGCAACTGATACGCTGGCTGATATCAGCATGCCTTTAACGTTAGTGATTAATTTATAGAGAAACTGAACTTATTTTATCTCTCGATATCAGCTCTTACAATCTCACACGCCCACCTCTTCTGCCATAGTGCCTGAGCCTTGAGTTGAATAGCTTTCATTTCTGGCCCCGTGTCTCAGGAATGCAGTTTCTTTTGATTGGCATCTTCTACTCTGCCTGAAGACGAGACCTTAATTGCTGTCAGTGTTTAAGATTTAGCAGGATATTAGGTTCCCTAAAGTCCAAAATGACATATTAGACTTATTTGGTCACAGAGGGGTGAGACTGAGGGGAGGTGGGGATGATTAATGGGTACAAAAAGTAGGAATAATAAATAAGACCTATGATTTGATAGCACAACAGGGTGACTATAGTCAATAATAACTGTACATTTTAAAATAAAGATTGTGATTGGACTGTTTGCAGCTCAATGGATAAATGCTTGAGGGGAAGGATAATCCATTCTTCATGCTGTATTTACTTCACATTTCATGCCTGCATCAAAACATCTCATGTATCCCATAAACACATACACTTATTATAAATCCACAAAAATAAAAATTTTAAAAAAATTAAACAGAAAGAAATAGGACCAGGTGCAGTGGCTCATGTCTGTAATCACAGCACTTTAGGAGGTTGAGGCTCTGGATCACTTGAGGTCAGAGTTTCAGACCAGCCTGGCCAGTAACTCTGTCTCTAATAAAACACAAAATTTAACTGGCCATGGTGGCACATGCCTGTGATCCCAGCTATGCAGGAGTTTGAGGTTCGAGCCCAGGAGACAGAGGTTGCAATGAGTGGAGATCATGCCACTGCACTTAATTCTGGGTGACAGACTGAGACTTTGTCTCAAAAATGATAATAATTGAGAAGCTAAATTTCATTGAAATTAAATATTTTTATTCTGTTAAAAACGCAAGACTCTCAGTCAAGTCAAAAATATGAACACAGTAAAAAATTATGTAGTTGCCAGGAGTTTGTGGGAGGGAGAGATGAATAGGCTGAACACGGGGGATTTTAGGGCAGTCATACAGAAAATATTCTGTAAGACTATAATGGTAGATACATATTATCATATGTTTGTTAAAAAAACAGAGAATGTAGACCAACGGTGAATCCTAATGTAAACTATGAACTTTGGATAATACTGATGTCAACCGTAGCTTCATTGATTATAACAAATGTACCACTCTGGTGAGAGATGTTGCTAGCCAGGGAGGCTATCCATGCATGACGGGGGCAGTAGGTATATGAGATCTCTCCATACTTCCTGCTCAGTTTTGCTTTGACTCTAAAACTGCTCCAAAATATACAAAAATTGCCTTTTAAAAATGATTTCCCCTATTAAAATATTTTAAAAACCACTAGGTAATCATGATCATCATCTACCAGCAACAAAGTGGTAGGTTAAAAACTAGAACCTAGGTTTCTGATTCTTGGGGCTGGATTTCTTACACTCTAGTTAAATGACAGATTTATTATTATTATTATTATTATTATTATTATTATTATTTGCAATAGTTACCAACATTGACAAAAATCAAGAGTTCTATTTTAAACCTACGTATCCTTAACATATAAAATGAAAAATTGCATCTCTAGAAAATAATTACAGGTATATTTCTTTACAATGCATTTGTATTTGAGTTAGGTAACATTTATCTTCAAGTCACGGCCAGTGAACCAAATTCTGTAATGATATTATTTTCTCTGACCATGAAGTTTTTTCTTTAGTAGAATAATAAAATAGCTATTAAGAATATCTCCAGCTTGAGGGAAAGACAATAATAAAATTGCTTCTCAGAAACTTTATACATATATATCATTTGATTCTGGAAAATGAATTGTTTCCTTCAGGCTCCCAGGTTATTCTTTAAAGATGTATTTTAAAAACTCATTACATTATTCAACACGTATTTATTGACTGCCCATCGTTCGTGTGTCAGTGCAAATCACTGGAGATACAAAACCATTCCACATAGCCACAGTACTTGCTTTCCTCAACCTCTCAGTTTGTTTGAGAATTGCAATTTAATCTGATAAGTGCCTTAAAAGATAAATGATATTGTGATGACCACAGAAAGGGGTACACTTAACTGAGCTTTGGAGGTCACACTTTAGGTCCAGAAGAACATTCTTGGAGGAAATAGCTAAACTTGGACATGAACAAGTCTATCTTTGAGCAGAATGTGTTGAGATCACAGAAAGATAATTTTCATAAAACACTATGAAGTGATTGTTGCCAATATATCCTCCATTTACACCTAAAGCACAGAGGCTGAGTGACATGGCTGAGTTCTTATAGCTCTTAAGTGATGGGCTGGGGGCGGAACTTAGACAATAGAGTTCTGGAGTCCTTACTTTTTGCCAGTTTCAAGCTACTGCAACAAAGCACTAGAAAAGAAGAGTGATACAGCATAACACATCTATTATGCTAATTAAGTTATATATACATAATATTATAACACTTAATTTTCATATTCATTACCATTTTCATTACAAATATTCACATTCTATTAAATTGCTTAATCCTTTAGTTATTTTCAACTGATTTTAAAAGGATGGATCAGAAACAATCCATTGTATCATAAATCTTGTGTGGCATTTTGCTGTTCAAAAATTGTTTTATCCACATTGAGAATTGCTTATACGTGTTCAAGTTTCTCAACGAGAGATTTAAAGATAAGTATGACAGATGACTTATGCTTGTTTTAACAGAGGGGAGTTCATAAACTAACAATTGTGTAAACTACATTGAGAATTGCTTATAAGTGTTCAAGTTTCTCAACGGGAGATTTAAAGATAAGTATGACAGATGACTTATGCTTGTTTTAACAGAGGGGAGTTCATAAACTAACAATTGTGTAAACTACTTATCCCTGTATTCTTGGCTCTTATGTGACTGCTGGAGCCACTGTTCTTGAGGTATTTTTGACCTCTGTAAGGATTCTCTCAATCCTGAACTTTCTATCTACTCTGAAAAAAGTCCTTTGTTAACCTTTCTAAAACCCTAAATTGTAGGTTATGAAATATAAATTTCAGCCTTATTTATTAACATTATATTTACCTTATTACAATAATTGAAAATTAGTTATAATTTCCCAGAAAATGTGAAATATTTGTAATTTTCTCTAGACTCTTCTATCAGTCTTGCAGTATTTGTATTTTTCATTTATAGTAGAATTTCTAGTGGGCTTTTACCTTCTGCTCGTATTCCTAGAATTAAACTAAAAGTTTCTCCCTTTCTGACTTTCTAAACTCAGTCTTAGTTTTCTCACTCTAACAGGTTGTTAGGCGTGAAGCACTCTTTCAAATCTTTTTGCTCTAAGTAGCAATGTTTTGCTCAATAAGTAATTTAATTTCAGCCTTACATACAGGATGATAAGCCAATGTTGGTTTTCACAGGTGTCTACCCGCCTCCCCCTAAATTCATGTGCAGAAATCCACTAATTAAGGTAAAATGGGGTAATTAGGTTAGGACCTTCCTCCAATATGACTGGGGTCTTTATAAGAAGAGGAGAATAGGATGTAGACGCATGCAGAGGGAAGACTGTGTGAAGGCACATGGAAAAGATGATCATCTTGCAAGCCAGCGATAGAGGCTTCCGAAAGAACCACCTCCACTGACAACTTGGTCTGGGATTTATGCCCTCCAGATTAGTGAGGAAATACATTTCTGTAGACTGAGCCACACAGTCTGTGGTACTTTGTTATGGCAACCACACACATATGAATCCTGTGGCCATCCCTCTCCTCAGCCTTCGTGCCAAAAGGTAACATCTGTAGTAGCATCAACATTACTGGTTCTTACTAATTTTCTCACAAAGCTAACACATTTTTACAAAGAAAAGCTGAAAATGGAAATACAGAAGAAATTAAAATGATCTCATTCATAATTATTTCTGCTAATCTCTTGACAATACCACCAACAATGACTGCACATCTAAATTATGAAAAGCAATGGACTTAAAATGCTTGTCTTCGTGCAATGCAGGATGATGATGAACTAGTGGTTTAGGTATATTCACTTTGAAGTGACCACATTTCTAGAGTCCCATGATACCTGCAAAACAAGCAAAAACTCTCTCTATATATAGCTCATTATTTGTGTTATGTTTGTGGTGTTTGGATACTTTTCACAAGTTCCTTGTAAATGTCATAGTCTAGGGTAGGCATGCGGTCTCAGAAAAGGGGAAGTAGAAAGGAAAATTAGGCCCAAAGGGACATTGGTTCCAAAATTTCACATTGAGTCTATAACTTGTAGGGTTCTGTAATTCTTACGGTCACAATACATGTAAGAAAAATTACTGTCATTTATACACCTATGTGATGGAGTAAAAATAGAAATATCTCAATGCACTTAAATATATGACAAGTTTAATTACTACCATTGCATTTCCCTGAAGTTGCTATGTAATATAATAATTAATAACAAGTAATATTATACAATATATTATAAATCTGGAAGATAATAAAATGTCTTATAAAGAGTTCAAATATTTATCTTATTAATTTTAAGACAAAAAAGCAGAAATTTTAAAAACAGGCAAATATAGTTCTATATTCTTAAATTAAATAGTTTCGTAGTTAAAATTACATGATGGCAGAACACATTAATAGAATACTAATATAAATGACTATTATGACATTTTGTGAACATGCTATTTAAGAAGAAGAAATACTTATCTATTTTAGAAAATGTATAGGTTTTGAATATATTGCTAAAAGATATTAGGATTTGGAAATTACTATATACTAGCACACATAAATATTTCTAACACTGTCTACATATTATTTAGTTTTTAAAATATAAACTAATTATAAATAGATGGTTTTATTGTTTCATATAATGGGAAGCAACAAAAAAATTCTTATTTATTATATAAACAGAAATTAGTTAAGGCGTCATGTAAGCCAAATATTGATATTACTGATTACATTCAACATATGAAAAAGACTAAACTAGTACTAAAATCATATGTATTAAATAGGTTTTATTTGGCAGTCAGTTTACTAAGAACTTATGTGGTATAGCTCAATTACTTCTCAGAACAAATACTGTGGTAAGCCATTATTATCATCTTCATCTTTTTGGATGAGAAAATGGAGACAACAAATAGATATAATGCCTTGTCCAAGGCCCTACAGAAAGTATCAAAGTTAGGAATCAAGCATCACAATGTATCCTTTATTATTTATGCTATACTTTTATTGTTGTAATAATAACAAACACACACACATCACCCAGTAAACATCTTTTTTGACAAATATTTATTTTACCTTATTGATAATTGACAAATAATAATTGTATATATTATTGGATGCTATATAGTGGCATATGCATATATGTAAAATATGAATATAAATCATATATATTAACAACTATACACACATACATATGCACAAATGCAACTTTGTATGTTAAAAGAATATATACATTATTGTTGCATGTATAGAAACACTTATGTGTATGAATTTACAGGCATTTATATTCATGTCTTGATTTATGGGCATAAAAGTATATTAGTTTGCTCGCTAAATTAATTTAACTGAAATGGAAATATATAAGTATGTGAAATAAGGAGAAATATATGAATATGCATTGTTTATTACACAAAAAATAATGACAGTTGACCTAGCTTTGAGAATTACTTTTATTTTTGATCTCACCATTAAAAATTATTTTATACAAGATAAGTAGATTGTTTTTGCTAGTACATTTAATATTAGGAATGAAAGTCAATCCTGATATTTGGGATCTGCAAAACGTATTTTCTGGTATTCATTTATCTGTTTAGGGCAACTATTCCAGGCAGTAACTATTTCATAATGATTTTTTTAATATCATCATTTTCTTCACAGGTTTTATACTGCAAGATCCCTGGACCAAAAATGAAAGCTTAATAAAGCTCATTCCATCCACTGATTACCCCTAAAAATGAACTCATACCTTCTATAATCTCTTCTGACATCAACCTAAATTAGCAGAAAAGTATCATTTTGACTATACAGTTTTGCAAACATTCTCTTTAAAAAAAAAAAATTAATGGGAATACCTTAAATAATTTTTTAAAACTTTACTATCTTGTTGGACATCCAGAGGCATCTATCTTTGATTAAATATCAAATTAAAAAAACTTCATAGCAAATATATTTAAAGTGTTTTTACATTTATTAACTAATTGCTAGTCATTAACAATAATTTCTTTTTATTTTCTATATATAGTTAGTTATTATTTACCTTATAGCATTAATAGTTATTTAGCATAATAATTATTAAGTAGCAAAAGTCCTAGAAATCACATTTTGATGTTGAATGACAGTTCTTAATTCCTGTTGTTATAATATGGGTGGTTAATAGTACCAGATGAAAAATAACCATAGCTAGCATAATAATTGAATATTGGAGAAAACAATTTTCTATTCAGACCTTTGCCATGACATTGTTCTCCTTTAAAAATAAATAGCACTCACTCTTCAATGGGTATAGAATCTCAGTGTTCTAAGTTGAAACATTTCAGGAGGTCTGTTTTACATGATGCGCATATAGTTAACACTACTACATTGTACACTTAAAATGTTTAAATGCTAAATTCCATGCTATGTGTTTACCACAACAAAAAAAATAGCATACATTGGATTAAGCAAGGACAGCAAGAGAGTATAATTACTTTGGAAAAGACTCATGACTTCCCCAATTTCAACATCATATAGAATTATATAATGTCATTAAAGCTGAAATATTTAAATTAATAGAAATACTATTAACTATAAGTTTTCTTTATATCATTATGTATACTTTATGGAAGTGTTGATGTTCAACAATTTCCACAAAGACATGGATTGAGGAATTGTTCGTGGGTCAATTCAACAACCTTTATTGTGATCGGTTGGCATCTGAATATTCTGATAATAATTCCTTCAATACATTTCAACAAAATGAAAAACATGTATTCAACATATTTCAATAAAATGCACAATTCATGTTAGATGTAATTAACAAAATTCCTCAGATGCACGTATGGAATAAAACGTACACATGCAAAAATATTAGCAATTATTTCACAGACTGGAGGATTAAGACATTTTTAGTACTTCTGGGTAATTACAGAACAAGCAAGGTGGGCATAACACTGTGCAATATAATTTCAGATAATGTGTTTAAAATGCCGTTGTTCAATATTTACTTGTTCACCATGAACCAAACACTCAATAGGTACTCCGAATATGGAGATGAGTAAGACCAGCTTCCACATTCCATAATTTCACAATAAAACGTGGTAAGAAGTATCTCAGCAAATACATTACAGAATAATAATATAAGAAGAGTAGTAGAAATATTCAAAATTTACAACAAAACACAGAGGAATGTTTCTTCAGGATTAATTGGAATGGAGAAAAGCAAGTATTTCCCTCACAATTTGTCGCCATATGTGACATATTTAAAAGGTAAGTGTCTTCTAAGATGGAGATAAAGACAGATATAAGAGCAATGTCTCACAGAAAGTGGTTTGTTCAGCTGAACCTCCTGAGCATCTAATAAAATAGTATTAGCTCTGGATATTTCAGGAAATATGCAAAATTTCCATTGTAGCAGTCTTGAACTATATATGGAGCTCATTCAAATTACATTTACATGCTTTCCTTTGTAATACATAGGTCCTAAAATACAGCATTGGAAGTTCTAACGTGGATTCTAAAATTGAAAGGATTTCTAAGGGAGAGTTAGGCTTTCGTGATTGGTTGATTTAAAAGTCTTCAAAGTGGTTGTAATGAAAATGACAATTTATGCATTGATTAAATTCAGATAACTAGCTCAGCATACAGGTGATAATGTGATTTTTCCAAAAACGACATGTAGAAAAATGAGGATAAATAGTTCATAGTGCACGTCTCTGTGAGGCCAGGAGTGTTTTAAATAAGAAGGATATGCATAGCATTTATTGTAACATTATGTTGGTATTGTAAACTATATTATTTTATATGAATAACTGAACATTCACATTTTATTTGTAATTTTGGGTGGAAATACTTTTTTTCTTTTTTTATGTTTTATTTTTAAGTTCAGAGGCACCTATGCAGGTTTGTTACATAAGTAAATTTGTGTCATGAGGTTTTGCTGTATAGATTGTCACCCAGATGTTAAACCTAGGAAGGTGGAAATATTTTCAGTGTTTTTTCTTTTGATGTCTATTTTTTTGTGTGTGAATTGAGAGTTGGTAAAACTGAGAGCAAAACTGAGATTCCTCTGTTTGAAGAGAATGAGAGATACTTAGTATTCCATAACAGGAAAATCAAAGAAAGCGCTAAATAGAGAGTTCTCTTGAGTGGAAAAAACAAACAAACAAAACAGATGCTAAGTGTGCTGGTTATGCTACTTGTAGCCTTAGAATAATATCAACGTTTTTTGTTTTTTTTTCCCCCCAGGCTCTATAACAGATTATAAACTCGACCCTATTTATATGAGTGATCTCATATGGTTACACTATGCCATTTTAATTGCCTGATTACATGTCCCTCTCTGACAGGTATTCAGTGTCAACCTTTCCTCTAAGTGGATTCCCCTTTCTCCAGCACAGTACTCCATAAAACCCTGTGGTTTTTGGTTAAATTTTAATGACTTTTATTAATGTGTTTAAATATTTGACATAAGCTCCATAAATAACAGGAACATTATCTTCTCTAATTTTATTTTGAAGTATCAGCATTTATCTATGGGTGTGAAAATATTTATTATTTCAATTTGATCTGTAATTGACTGAATTAATGTGTGTGGTAGTTAAGCTACAACTAATTCAATATTGTTTAATAGATCCCTAGCTTGAGCCTGAATATTGCTCATTTTTAAATTCATATGTGAATGGGTATGACAGGAACATTATGGGGTTGATCATCAGGGGCACGGTTGATGAAGGTTTAAGGAGCACTAATGCTTTTACTAATTCAATAAATATTGAGCATCAACCATAATCTGTATGCTAGACAAATGAATAAAGCCACATAGGCATGGCAACCACTTGACACTTACACTCACATTGATACAGGTAGGAAATAAGCAATATTCACAACAAATAAGTAAATTAAGTTACATGATAAAGTGATGATTAGTATGAATAACAATAAAATAAACAACAGAAAAACAGAGCACTGTAAGTGGCAACAGAATGGTAAGACAGAAAGCTGGAGAGGAGGAGATCCTGGCAAAGATTTTGTGATGGGATTACATCTCTTTCTTTACACATTCAATCACACTACTTGATTATTCTGAAAGGAACATTATTTACTGAATTATAATTTTCTCAGTGTATTTGTTGGGAGAAGAATGGAAGAAAGTAAAATGATGCAAAGAAATACACTCTAAAGATAAAACAATCAATAGGTTTACCATTCAAAGTTGCAAAAGTTCCATTTAGATCAGAAGGATATCCTGTAGGTGCTTTAAGAAATACTGGTGTCTCACTTTAAAATTTTGACAGTCACTTTAAAAAGGAATAAGAACAAACAGAAAGAAAAGTTGAAAATGTTTTTTAAGTTGAGTAAAATAGTCTATGATATGAGATATTGATGAATTTAAGGATAAAAATTTGCAAAATATTTTTGTCACAGTGAAGCAATATGTAATACTAAATAATTGGGTCAAATATAGTAATAAAGTATTATACTTTTAATAAGAAAGAAGAGGTGAGTGTAAAATTGTCACAGAGTATCACATCTACCTGTGGAATACAAGCATTAATATGAACAAAAGAGTCCTTCCGTCAGACTCTAAAGTATCCAGTTATGACTTAAGGAAAAAACATAGGCACAAAGTAATAAGAATTAAAATATCCTAACATACAAACAAAACTGAATATGGATATAGCCTGACATTCATTCTAAAAAATAACATTTTATAAATATACTTTAAAAAATATTAATATTATTACTAAATGTGTTATAAGCCAAAAACAATGCTGAAGGTGCTTTTAAAAATTATGATTTTTTCATTTTCAAGAAACATAAATACTTTGCTTAGAGGCAGTACATAAAATTGATAAAATGCCACAATTTTACTAAATTTTCATATAATCTATCATCAGTAAACTTTTAGTTCATCAAATAAATTCTGATATTTTCCCCAAATGTAATCATAATATAGGTAAGAAATCACCATAAATATTTGATAACCTGGAATAAAAACAAAGAATATTTTCAAAGTGAGGGGCTTTGATCATTGAATATGTGTTTTTCAATGTGTTTTATAGAAAAAAAAATCAATTGTTTATATGGGAAAGAAGAAAGTTGTGAGTTTAAGCGAGGGGTTACACCTTGGAGATTAGAAAAACCAATTCTATGAACAAGGTCATTTGGTCTTTGATATGCTTCTTCCCTCTCTACACTTTCAGCATGATAAGGCACTAGGTAAAAAGGAAGGAAAATTTTTAATGGCAATTTAAAAATTGATTCCAGAGTGAAAAGCTTTTTTGAGTATTTCAAAAAAGTAGCCAGTGTACAGCACTAGAATACTAAACAACTTGTAGTTATTTTATTTAAAATAAAAGATTAAATCAAATGTTTAAAACAGTTGGCAAAATTATATACATAAGTAGATGTAATTATAGCTTTTACTTATCATTGGAATATAAGACTATGATATAAGACATAGGAATATAAGACATATAAGACATATTGATATAAGACAATGATACCTTTTACTTATCCTTGGAATATAAGACTATTCTACTAAACAATACCTGATTTATTAATTTGCTTTGCTGTATTTTTCCAGAGTACCATTATAAATCCTGGAGATAAAGATCACTGCAACTTTCAGTTTATCTTTTAAGGAAAAGATTATTGTCACAAATTTTACCTCACATGCTTTAATTTGCATGAAAGTACTATAAGGCATATCTATTAGCTTTTGCTTTCAAATGTTAAGGTCATTTGCTTGTTTGTTTAAAAACTGTGTCTTGCTTTGTCACCCAGACTGTAGTGCAGTGGTGTGACATGTAGTGCATGGCTCACTGCAGCCTTGAACTCCTGGACTCAAGTGATCCTCCTCCCTGAGTCTCCGCAGTAGCTAGGACTACCGATGTGTGCCACTATTCCTGGCTTGTTGTTGTTGCTGTTGTTGTTGTTGTTGTTTGTATAAATAGGCCTTGCTATGTTATGCAAATCAGTCTCAAACTACTGGCCTCAAGCAATCCTCCAGTCGTAGCCCCCCATAGCACTGGGATTACAGGTGTGAACCACCCTGCACAACCTGGTAAAAATATGCTTTGATACTCTGTTGTTGCCAAATTGAGAGGTGCTACTCAGTAATATTTGTGCATTTAAAACATGAATTAAAGAGTAACTACGAGAAATCTACCCTGGTTTGTAGATTTCTAAAATTAGAGATCTCTCCCAATACTTCCAATTGGGTCTATCTTCATGTCCCACTTGGAGCATTAAAAAAAAAAATCTTCCTAACAGACTTACATATCTCTTTAGTCCGCCCATTTTTAAATTTTCCATAGAGTGGGAAAACAGTGCTTTTATGAAACTATGATCATATCCCATTCAGTTTTAACTTAGTTCATTTCTCTTTCTTTAAAAGCCAAAACTCATGCTTTCTAAAACTCCATTAAAGACTTAGTCCATTGCGTACTTATGAGCCTTACTTCCCTTGTCTCTCTGTCTAGCTCTAATTACTCCAGTTGACTGGAATATAGTTATTTTTGTCAGTGGCACCCTTTCTCTCATTTTTTGTATTGTGGAAGACATCCCAATTATTCTTCAGAACTTAAGAAATATCAGCATGCCTACCTATTAGTAGATACATTTTATCTTGTCTTTGGAACAAATATGTGAGCATCAGTGAGATGTATATTTTATGGACCACATAATGACTGCTATTTTTCAAGGAACCTCCTAACCTAGCAAGGACATCATTGGTTTAAAAGGAAACTGTGTGACAAATTCCATTTTCGTCAAGAAAAAAAAATCTAGAAATGGGAAATAATATAAAAATATGAAATATATGTCTCAGATTTTTCAAATATATGTTTTACAGATGCAATATTGATTCAATTTCAAATGTTTGAATTTCTCCATCATAACTTAAATATGGGGAAGTAAATATATATTTTTTTTGTCAAAATATATTTATATATATTTTTGTCAAAATATATTTGAAATAATATAGAGATTTGTTAAATTTACTGAATAGGTAGAAACAAGATTATAATTCATAAACAACAATAAACTTGTACACATCTAAATTTTAAGACATTAAAAGCATCTAAAATAATAGTATTTTCAGGTAAAACTTTTTTCTTCACATAAGGAGTGTTTACTTATAAAGTAATATTATTGATATGGTTTGGCTGTGTTCCCACCTAGATTTCATTTTGAATTATAGTTCCCATAATCCTCATGTGTAGTGGGAAGGACCTGGTGGGAGGTAATTGAATCACGGGGGCAGTTACCTCCATGCTGTTCTAGTGACTTCTCACAAGATCTGATGGTTTTACAAGGGGCTTTCCCCTCCTGCCTTCACTTTGCACTTCTCCTCCACCATGATCGTAGGTTTCCTGAGGCCTCTCCAGCCATGCTAGGTGTGAGTCAATTAAACCTCTTTTCTTTGTAAATTACTGAGTCTCAGATGTGTCTTTATTAGCAATGTGAGAACAGACCAATACAATTATGTTTAAATATTTGTGTATAATTATAAACTAACAAAACTGGACACTAAAATTACAGTATGTGGTGAAATTTCCATAAGAAGACTGTATCTGTTTCTAAATGATATGGTCTTGGTATAGCAAGTGCTTGAGTCCCCAAGATCATCCCCCTCTGTTTACCTTTAGCAAAGGGTGGTGATAGTATCACCAAAGAAACCAATGAGTGGAAAGGTCTGAGGATATCAGTTATATGTAAGGCAAATCAAGCCAACTAATGCTTGAGATTATGAACTTTATAATTTTTAATTAAAACTTTACTGGATATATTTTAACTAAGATTTCTTTCCCATTTTAAATTATGATTTACAATTAATTTTCTTTTTATTTTGATTGTCAAGTGATCCTTTGTTGAAATATTTCCCTTATATCTTACTAAGTGGGCATTGCACATACCTGGGCATTGCACGTACCTCTGTTTATGAAATCGATGATACCATAAAGGTGGCGGCCACAGTGTTGTAACCCACATTCTTGGCAGTCCCCAGAATATCTTATGGTTTTAGAAGACTCTCTGGCTTAAAATCAGCACTGCATCTGTTGGGAAATGTTGACAATCTCATCAAAAGTGATCTTTTCACTCTGTTTGATGTTTTGTTTCTTTCTCCTAGCAGTTCCTTCAGGGATTCGATGATCAGGCCAGAGGCAAAAGGCACCCCCTCATTCTGGGCTTGTCTGTTCTAAATGGTCAGTTTCGTTGTAATCCTCAGACCCTCCCAGTCACCGGTTGCGTTGGTGATATTATTGTCATTCTCCGTCCAGCTTTGTTCCGTTACTGGTGAGGAGCTGCATTCCTTTGGTTGGAGAGAGGTGCTCTGATTTTTAGGATTTTCAGCTTTTCTGCTCTGTTTTTTTCCCATCTTTGTGATTTTATCTACCTTTGGTATTTGATGATGGTGACGTACAGATGGGGTTTTGGCGTGTATGTCCTTTCTGTTTGTTAGTTTTTTAACAGTCAGGATTCTTAGCTGCAGGTCAGTTGGAGTTTGCTGGAGGTCCAGTCTAGACCCTGTTTGCCTGGGTATCAGCAGCAGAGGCTGCAGAACAGCGAATATTGCTGAACAGCAAATGTTGCTGCCTGATCATTCCTCTGGAAGCTTCATCTCAGAGGGGTGCCCAGCCGTGTGAGGTGTCAGTCTACCCCTACTGGTGGATGGCTCCTAGTTAGGCTACTCAGGGGTCAGGGACCCACTTTAGGAGTCAGTCTATCCATTCTCAGATCTCAAACTCCATGCTGGGAGAACTACTACTCTCTTCAAAGCTGTCAGACAGGGACGTTTAAGTCTGCAGGAGTTTCTGCTGCCTTTTGTTCAGCTATGCCCTGCCTCCAGAGATGGAGTCTACAGAGGCAGGCAGGCCTTCTTGAGCTGTAGTGGGCTCCACGCAGTTCAAGCTTTCAGGCCACTTTGTTTACATACTCAAGCCTCAGCAATGCTGGGCGCCCCTCCCACAGCCTCGCTGCCACCTTGCAGTTCGATCTCAGACTGCTGTGCTAGGAATGAGCGAGGCTCCGTGAGTGTGGAACCCTCTGAGCCAGGTGTGGGATATAATCTCCTGGTGCATCGTTTTCTGAGACCATTGGAAAAGCGCAGTATTAGGGTGGGAGTGACCCAATTTTCCAGGTGCTGTCTGTCACAGCTTCCCTTGGCTAGGAAAGGGAATTCCCTGACCCCTTGAGGTGATAACTCACCCTACTTTGGTTGATGCTCGGTAGGCTACACTCACTGTCCTGTGCCCTCTGTCTGACAAGCGCCAGTGAGATGAATCCGGTACCTCAGTTGGAAATGCAGAAATCACCTGTATTGCAGAAATCAATCTGCATTGCTCATGCTGGGAGCTGTAGACTCGAGCTGTTCCTATTCTGCCATTTTGGAACCGCCCCGCAATTCTTTTTCTTATGATTTTATGAATTCTTCTGATTGCATGTGATTTGCAAAAATGTATCATTATGTATAGGGTGGACTATGTTTGGATTGCAATATGTCTTCTCTTCACCAAACCTTCTACTAGTAATAGCCTATAATCAATCAAGGTCCTATTTTTACTTTTATTATTATTTCTATTTATCTTTATTAGTGTTATTATTTAAGCAGTTCTATAAATGGTGTTTCCATAGTTTCTTTTATTCCAATTTTGAAAAATGCAAATATATTTAGAAACATTTATTTGTCTTTGGTGTAACTTAAAATGAATGCATCATGTTCAAAATTTTTGTTTTTGTTTAATATTTTCTCTGCAATATTTAGTTCAATTATGGCAGTTCTGACTGAAATTCATTTGTAAAGTCACGGATGAGTTACTTTTCAAAAAAAAAAATCCTATATGCCTTCCTAAAACTAACTCTGTGAGTTTTAAAGTTGGAACATGTAGTAGAAGATAAGTTTTAAGCAGCTAAAAATATATTTAAGCCAGGACAGATTTAAACACTCTAGAGTTGGCGTAATGAAATTAAAGTTACCCTAACATTCTGACTCTTTTTATTTTATTGGTCCTGAAAGAAGGGAGTAGAGGAAATTGCTTTTAAAAGTAGAGAGCAGCTGAAATGTATCAGGTATACCTTGAATTAAAATGATCTACTATACTGACAAGAAACTAGCAACCTTGAATTGCCGTTCAGATTTGTTGTAGTTAATAATCCTGAGTGTTATAGGGTCATCTTTAAAACATATTAACTGCACTACACTATTAAATGTCTGTAGATGAAATGTGTTATTATGAATGAAGAATATGGGTCTATGAACATTTGGGGGGTAATTTGGTTTCTTTCAGCATGATTTATATGTAGGCATAGAGATAACTTAATCCACAAGAGATGTGCAAGTAATTTATTTCCAACCATTGAAGTAAAACTGGACAATAATTTATATGACTTTTAATGGGATGCTGCAGCCAAGGCATATGACATTGAATGATACAGAAATTTTGTCACTGTACTGTTTATCTTTGGTTTGTGCAGTTGGATACTTCTGATGCAATATCAAATGATGCTCTTTTTGTATGTGCAGATACACATACACACCACATACACATTATCTAGCATGGTTTCAAGTAGAAACTAAAATGCTCAGTGTTCAGTGTTGGCAGTTTTTTAATTTAATTAGATGGCTACCATATTTCAATCAAGAAATAGATTACAACATTATTAGATGCCAAAACAAATAAATTTCAGAACATCACATAAAAAGAGATTTTATTTCATAAAGAGTTTGATGTTCATTTCTTTCCTACTGAGGCTGTCATAGAATTTTACTTGGCCCATGGTAAGTTTTTTCTCATGAGTGTTTTATTTTTTGTTCCATAGGAATGATTGTGAGCTATTTCAATTTTACTTTACCTTAGTTTTTAATCTTATGAAATATTACAATGAACAAAAGAGAACACGCATTTACTATCTAATAAAATACATTTCAGAAAAAAGTATTCCATTCTTGCATACAACCAATTACACAAAACTAACAAAAACAACTTTTAGATTATCTAAATGTCAGAGGTTATTATACATATTATTATTAATAACTCACAATAATGAAAATACATATTTATAATTTAACCTGAAATTATAGGCCAAAACCAAATTTTAATTCTTTAATATGCTATCTATATGATACATTTTCATTTTATCAACAAATTTTTTCTCAAAGAAATCTCAATTGCCCTTCTACTATTGGTTGCGACTATTTTTTCCTTTGAACATAAGTTCATTTTTATTAATTAAATAGTACAATTTTGGAACTCTAGTGCTGGTAAAGGTGGACCTATTCAATTCCAGTTTTCCCACATATTACAATGGAATGTTCTTGATAGAATATATAAAAACAGCTATCTAAGGACTCTGAAAAATAAATGAAAGCACGCAGATTGAAACAGGATTCAAAACCTCAGGAAAGACTTGTACAGCACTGAGGTAATTTATTTTGTCTTCTTCTGTTTCTTTTTTAAACCTTTGGCCCAAGGATGGGCCTGAGTCCTGGGACTGCTTAATAGGCACAAGCAGCAAAGCCTCCAGAAAAAGACAATTTTTTCCAACTACAAAGCTAGCAAAAATAACTCCTGTCAGCTGGAGAGTGCGTGAGGAATCCCTATTAGCTGCTTGTTAGGTGTTGCTTTTTGTTTGTTTAACATTTGTATACCAATCCTAGTGAAGAAACTATACTCCGGGATGTCAAGAAGGAACTGTACTCTGGGATGTCAATGGCAGAACACTCCTCAAACATCCCAAGGAAAACTCATGTCTCAGTTCTAAAACAAACAAACAAACAAAATAAAAAACAAACAAACAAACAAAACAAACAGGGAAATAGACTTTGTTGCTCCAAAGAAAAAGGGGAAAAAAACACCATTATTTCCCCTTTTATCTCACTGCATTACTACAAGGGAACTATAAATAATCAGGCAGTCAATAGTATAGTAACATACAGTCAAAGCATAGTGAACTGAGCTTACTAATATTAATACCAGCAAATTAGTCTGGAAGAAATATGAGTTTATTCCTTTTATATAGATATTACAACAGATTTCAGCATTGGATCCACTCCCATTCTCTTCAACACTATTCCTGTCAAAATTCTCTTGTTAATTGTGGTCATATAAATAATATTGGCAATATCTTGGCATCTATAATTTTGATCCTGTTCACTCCAGCCTCTGAATATCACATGCTATGGCTCCAAGTCACTTAATTTGATATAGCAACACCTGAATCTAGAAGCCTATCAGAACCTTGTACATATCCTTCATTCCCTTGTTTCCTTTAACTTCATTTTGCTACTCTAACCAAACAAAAATCCAGTCTCAGGTTGTTCCATGTCTGAACCCATATAGCTAATTACAGCCAGAGTACAATACAAAGCCAGAGTACAATACAAAGCCATAGTAATGGAGCCAATTTAAATTCATACTAACTGACCTAAGTGTGCTCCTTAATGCTTTACTAAAATGTCTCTAGCCCCTTAACTGCCCTACTTCCCCTTACTACCCTACTTCTTTTTATTATCCCACTCTTCTGGATATGTTTAAGGGATTTTCTTTTTTCCTTTAATCTCCACCAAGCTGTTTTACATTCTGAGCTTCCACTTTGACATTGCTCTCCATTTCTCTTAGAAATAAAGCAAGAAGATAACCTCTGCATGTTCCATTCACAGTATCTGCCCACCTGCACCTAAGCCTGTACTTTGACTTTTCTCCTGTTACTATATTCTCCATGTTATCTATATTGCTACAAGAATATTTAACGCCATTTGTATACAAAAATTTTACCCTTCTTAAGTAACTTAAGCACTCTGACAATTTTTCAGTTCCTCTCTTGCATCATCATTTTCTTCATTCTATTGGAAGCTTTCATATATTCAATAAAAAGGTTTTTTTTTTAATTTTAAAAATAAATAAACTCATGAACAGTCTTTACCTTTCTTTACTCTATTTTTTTCTCCTTCTCTTTGCAAACAAAAAGCAACAACCACAAACACAGTACAAAAATCTTAAAGGTGCTATCTAAGCTCACTTCCTTTATCTTTTCTCTTAATCTTTTTTTTCTACCAATACACATGAAGCTGGCACTTGCAGCACTCCACTGATACTGCTCTTAGGAAGGTCATCAATAACATCCACTACTATTAGACTAATGGTAAAGTCTCAGTTTTCATTATTCTTGACCCATCCAGGACAGTTGAAGGTGAACATTAATACTTCATTGATAAGTGAGCTTAAATACTGCCATCATATAATTCTTTGACTACTGTTCTTATTAGCTGAAATGTGCAATATCTTTATTTTGGTAAACTTGATAATGTGATTCAATAAGAAACCAAATCAATGTTACTTAAAATATCCTTGAAACAAATGTTAATGGAATGATGTATTGTGAATATACATAAATATTACTTGGTTTGCTAGTTCATTATTGATTTTGTGCTCAAGGTACATTGCTGACTACTAAATTTTTGGGATGAGAATTAAGGTATTAAAATAGCTTTTAGTTATTTAAAAATTTTCATTATCATCACCTGAATATCCTTTGCCACTAAGTCAATAAAATAGCAAAAATGTAAGCTCCAAAACCAAAACAAAAAATATGCATGCATTCCCCTGCTTATGCTCTTCTGTATGTACACTTGAGGTTATTGGAATTTTGAAAAACAAAATTTTTACATACTTGATGCCTGACTAGCACGTATTATCAATTGATCAAGAAAATTTGATTACTTCAATTTAAACTTAGCATATTCCCTGAGATTCATTAATGGTAATTATATTATTGCACCAGGTGTTTCCAGAGGAGAATGATATTACTGGAAAGATGATAGTTTACTTACGCTGTCAGTAATCTTTTCATAGATTCCAGATAATAGTCTATTAATTGATTGCTTTATAACGCCACAATTTTTTGTTACATAATAAAGCCTCTGGAGTTCAAGAGTGTAAAATTAAAATGTCTATTTTTTAATGTAATGTTGGACAGTGTAAAGCCAGATAAATACATATACATCCATATAATGGAATATGTAAAAAATAATACATAACTCTACCAAAGAAATCTCAATATTTTTTGATGGATATATTTTACAGCTCACTTTTCCCAATTTTAATGTAAAATAATTAAAAATGAATTCTTAATGATTGAAAAATAAAAAGTTACTGGATAAAAATACTATACAGCTCTTATAATTACCAATAAATGTATTGTATTGCATAATACAATTATTAGAAAATGTCACCAGATACACGAAAAAAGAATGCATAGACTTAATTTTGCTTTTCTCTTTTTAGTCTAAATATATGATACCAAAAATGTGCATCATAATAAAGGAAAAAAGTGAAAAGATAGACTTAGTAAATATAATAAGAGAATATAAATACATAGAAGTAGAAAATGCAGACATACATAGAGATTACACGTAAATGTTTTACAACAGACAGAACTGTGTGATACAATATAAATACTTCTTACTAAGTATGAGAATAAGAATATAATTATGAATGAGGCCGGGCGCGGTGGCTCAAGCCTGTAATCCCAGCACTTTGGGAGGCCGAGACGGGTGGATCACGAGGTCAGAAGATCGAGACCATCCTGGCGAACACGGTGAAACCCCGTCTCTACTAAAAAAATGCAAAAAACTAGCCGGGCGAGATGGCGGGCGCCTGTAGTCCCAGTTACTTGGGAGGCAGAGGCAGGAGAATGGCGTAAACCCGGGAGGCGGAGCTTGCAGTGAGCTGAGATCCGGCCACTGCACTCCAGCCCGGGCGACAGAGCGAGACTCCGTCTCAAAAAAAAAAAAAAAAAAAAAAAAAAAGAATATAATTATGAATGAAGGGATTTGAAAACCCTAGGAATAGGTTGCTTAAGACATAAAATAAGCAATTCTTTTGATTCGTTCCGCCAATGCCATTAGCAAAAATGGAGATTAATTCCCACTTCATTAGAAGTGAAATGGGAATACTATTATACATTTATAATTAATTACAATAATTTGAAGAGAACAGCTAGTAACACTCCAAAACATAATTTTATATATTGATGAATTAATAGTTTTCAAACATTTATTTTAAATGTACACTATGCAGAAGGAATAGGGAAAATTCTTGGAGTTTAGATACATGAGTGAAATATTATTTTTACTTTTATTTTATTTATTTATTTTTTTGAGACGGAGTCTCGCTCTGTCACCCAGGCTGGAGTGCAGTGGCTCAATCTCGGCTCACTGCAACCTCCGCCTCCCGGGTTCAAGCGATTCTCCTGCCTTAGTCTCCTGAGCAGCTGGGACTACAGGCGCCCGCCACCACGCCCAGCTAAGTTTCGTGTTTTTAGTAGAGACGGAGTTTCACCATGTTGGCCGGGATGGTCTCTATCTCTTATCTCGTGATCCGCTGGCCTCGGTCTCCCAAATTGCTGGGATTACAGGCGTGAGCCACCACCCGGCCGTGAAATGTTTTTGGGTTATGTGAGTTTAGAAGAAAATGTATTAAAGTTTTTATTTATTATTTTTGTCTTCTTGGGCTAACCTTTTTTGAAGCTAATCTTTCTAGGCTTCTATCCTCAAAACTCTATTGAAATTATTCTCATCTTTGTCACTGAGGACTTCCAAGATCAAATCCTGTGGTCATTTCATCACTGACATTTCTGTATAGTGCTCACGATAATTATTGATTTTTCACTCACTTAACAAATATTTCTCAAATATACGCTCTGTGGGAAACTAAAGAATAGTAAAATAAAACAAACTTTTGCCTTGATGGCTCTCCATCTTAATGGAGAAAATATTCATCAGTATTTACCAAAGCCTCAGTCTTAGAGGCCAACATCTGTGAATGAAATGTTCTCAAATTTAATGTCTCAGGGATAGAAATATATAACTGAATAGTGAAATTATATGTTTTTTACTGTAATATAAGTACTCACTATACTATGAATGAAATTAGATTTCATTTAAATTAAATATGATTTGCTTATGCTTCATTTTGAAAAGTTTATTATGAAATTATATTATGTGTAAAGTTGCCATGTAGATTATCAGTTTTGTATGTGTTTGTTTTATACCATCAGTATTATAATATACTTAATGTGGAGACAGACATACATTTGACAATATTTTTTGAAAGTAAGAAAAATAAAAATAAAATTCACTAAGCATAATCTTGTAAGAGAAAAGTTATCTTGACAATAATAATGGATGAGATACAATTTCCAAAATAATTATGAGTCCCTTACTTGTGTCAACTCAGCCAAATCATTTTCTTTTTCTAAATATTAAAATTCTATCATAAACTAATATTGGCGTTTTTGAACATTTGGTGTTAAGGGCAACATAGTAAGTAACAAACATTTGTTGATTCAATAATCTGCTTAACAAATATTTATTCAATGACTTAACATTCTATGATATATACTAGATTGTAATCATTAAAAATAAAATAATAAAACTAAGGTAAAATATATATTCCTCAAGTTCAAAGGATTTTAATCTCACAAACCATTAGGTCAATTATTTATTAAGGCTCAAATTTGTCCTTTTATGAATCTATTTCTAGGAAATCATATTTAAAGTGTTATTTTATAAAGAAATATATAGTTGCAAATTTTATTTTGCAAATGTCAAAATAAAAATTTACAATTTATGCAGAAAATGTATAATCTTTACTAATATATTTTGTTGTTACCTTTTAAGAATGATATTCAAAGATTCATACAATTGGCATATAAATTATTAAACACAAAACAGAATGCTTATTTTCTTTAGTTTTCTTTACTACAAAAGATGTTGAATGTTCTGAAGAAAAGATTGAAGTTCTGAAAAACATTCTAGTAAAAAAATCTGCTCTTGTGAAATGTTACCCAATGTTCACAGCTTCAATGGATTGGATTTTGAAGCTTAAACCTTTGAAGTTTCGTTTACTTAATATCACAGAACTTGATTCCTTACTATGAATCAACTTCATAGTTAGCTGTGCTACTCAAACCATTGTGGTCAGTCTTATACCTAATATATGTTTTTCTTTCTATCATTACTTGCAACTCAAAATCATTTTGTATTTGATAGTGGGTATTGCTGAACCACTTTTTTCAAAATATGTCCTAAGATACACACGAATAGCTTCAGATTCTTTCTTGTTCAATCCTTTTTCTTTTCTTCATGTTTTCTTCATATATTAAATTTCTAACATTAATTAAAGGGCAACAATTCTGTGTGTGTGTGTGTGTGTGTGTGTGTGTGTGTGTGTGTGTGTGTGTACATCTGTTCAATGACCTGTAGGTATTATTATCTTCTCTTAGCTTTCCTTCAGTTGGGCACTGCCATGGAAAAAAAAAATTAAAGTACTTATGCTTTCATGCATTGATGTCTTTCTAGTACCAAACCTCTGCTAAAGACCTCAAGGAAGGAAGAAATTATGCCTAAGTTTACAAATCTCTTTTTATACAGAGGACGAATAAAAAGTCAGAGTGAAACTACAAATCTAGATATTAGTTTGTAGATAGTAGTCCTAAATTTTTAAAAAGATGCCTTTAAATAGTAAATGTATTAATTTCTGAATATGTGTCTTTATGTTTGATTTTCTATTTGGATATATAGATTTTTATTAAGCAATAATCATACAGATGAAATTATGCCTTAGTTTACTTCAAAATTATTAGCATTTTACATGTCTAAGGTAAAAATAACTGAAAGCTTTAATGATAAAGCTTAATGATAATTTGATTTAAATAGTTTACAATGAAAGATAGAATACTTGACACTTATAGATGAATTATGTAGTTTGGAATTTAAAAATGAAAGTACTTAATTCTTAATTCAGCCAGAAGAACAACGACACACTTATTACTGATCCAAGCCTCCTATCTTGTGTAGTATTTTTTATAGACTTTAAACCATTAATGGGAAATTCTTCTAATACATGAATAAAATAAACCCGGATATGGTGCCAAGATCATAGATTGGGGAAAGGACAGTCTCTTCAATAAATGGAGTTGGGAAAACGTTTTCACTGGGCTTCTAACTTCTGCCATGCACTCATTTAATGGTATGTGAGACACAGTTGCAGTGAGAAGAGTTTATTAGCACGTTGCCACACCTGATAGATGATCAGAGGTGAATTGTCTGCCTTCTTGTATCCTTTGTCCTTTTCCAGATGCAGGTAGTACTCCATCCACTTCAAAGACAGCAAGTAGGATGCTTTTTAATTAAACTGAAGTACTATTAGACAGCTCTCTCCTTTCCATTTTGCAAATATGCTTGATAGCCATACAGCCACTTATTCCTTGCTTCAAGCTATATGGACTTTCTGATAGTGAAATAACCAGGTCACCAGGAGGTGTGTCAACAGGAAACGAGAAGTTATTACTTATCTGTGCTGGATACATATGTGAGAAAATAGAAGTGAGCAGCCTGACCATAGAGTGAAGGTAGTCCATCCAATGATTTTCGTTTTAGTGGTTTTATCATTTATCATATGGTTGAAGATGTTTTTGCTTTATTGTTAAGGCTTTGCAATTTTGCAATATTTGGATTAATAGTCAAAAGAAAAAAGCACAAATACATGTACTTATTTTAAAATTGTGTATTTAATTTATGTTTCTCAAAGTCATAATAAGTATAAAACTTCACGTAGTATTGGTGAACATTCACCATGCAAACCCAAGTTCATAGTCATACCACTATCTTTGTAAATACACGAACCTGCTTAAGATGAAGCAACACCTACTTCAAAATAAATTTGTGATTTTAACAAGATTGTGCCATAAACAATGATTTGAAACATAAAGCATATGTTTTCTTTTGGATGCTTCTTCCCGATTAATTTTCCTCATTTTAAATTCCAACTTTTCTTGTGCATACAAATAAATGAAGCAGTAGATTTTATTGAGTTTTCTTTATGACAAGGAAAATTCTACTTATAATTAAAGGCTAGCAACTGCATATAAGCCTCATCAAACTTTTATATAGAAAATCTATTAATCTTATTTCTTCAATCTGTGCCTTCAAAATAACAATTTCAAGAGATTCGTTCATTTGAAAATTGGAACTTCAAATAATCTAGTTTTTATTTTAAGGTCTTATAAAACATTTAACATTAAACAGAAAGTATTTATTTTGTGATGAAAACATGAACACAAACTTTAGTGGAACATAGTAGATACAGTTTTCTAAGTGGTGGCAATAATGTATACTACCACTTCAATGTTAACCTTAATGCTCAGATATTATTATTTTTATCTTTATATAGAGATACATACAATTTTTATTTTAGAATATATAATTTTGAAATTAGTTTTTATGTAGAATAGCATTAAAACAATTATTTGATCATAGAAAAATATTTAAAATTTTTGAAATATCTAATATTTTATCAGTCTCTTTTAAACTTATAAGTATTCCATTTCTGGATGATAGCATGTAATTATTTATAAATAAATTGATGAATAAGTTACTTACTTTAAGGTAATTGAATTTCTGAAGAATTTAACCTGTCTTGTGAGATGCTGCACCACATGAACCTAGGTTGTTTGTTTATTCTAAAAACTCTAAAATGTGGACAGAATCACATCTGAAGTCTTCTAGTCTGACAAATGTTTGTAGTAATAGGAAATCAAAATTCAAGCAAGCTTCAAAGCAATGCAACATATTTTGTGCACTGAAAGACTACAAAGTTATCAGTGGTAGTTCAGGATTACTCTGCCCAGCGTTATGACAGGTTCCCTGGCCATGTTAGATTAAGAGCTAGAAAAGGAGCCATCACTATGAGGGTCCAATAATGGGTCTGGTGATCCATAGGTTGATCGTGGTTGAAACTTCTGTATTTTGAACTTAGCTCTCTGTACATAAATGTATGAGTTTCAGTGAAGTAAATTCACTAATAAAGTAAAAAGGCATTATTCTCTTGACCAGTTAGGACTGTTAAGAAAGAAAGAAAGAAAGAAAGAAAGAAAGAAAGAAAGAAAGAAAGAAAGAAAGAAAGAAAGAAAGAAAGAAAGAAAGAAAGAAAGAAAGAAAGAAAGAAAGGGAGAAAGAAAGGGAGAAAGAAAAACAAGTAAGAGCATTTGAACGGCACAACCTGGGAGGGAAAATCCGTTTGTAAAAACTCGGGGCAGAAGCTAGTTTCTAGCAGATGTATTTGAGGTGAATTTTCTACATCTGTGGAGTGACAGAATCCTTACATGACTGAAGGGCTATTTTTGACACAGAGGATTATTACTTATTTTTGTCTTTGTTAATGCAGGGTTTTATGACTGTATTAAATAATTAAAAATTCAATTATTAAAATATTACCCAGCAAATTATTACATTAAAAATTTAAAAATCATTACATTGTTTTTCAAATAATTGTTACTTAAGCATTGTAAAAAATTAATGAAATTCTCCTAGGTATATCAATAATAAATAAAAAATTGATTTTTTTCTCTTAAATCTACCACATAGCTTAAAAGCACATATTACTGCCATGATTTAAATTTTATTATACAAACATTTAAACTTTGTTCAAAGTTATAAATACTAGGAATTTAAATTATCTTTTTATTGAGCTATATGATATGCTTTCTTATATTAATTTTTGTACATCTCCATTTTATAACACCATCCCTCTTAATTTTACCAGTAACAAACCCCCAAAGATGGCCCTTCCTGGTCACATTCCTCTCTCTTCTAAATTTATAATCCTGAATTTTACTTTAAACATCATTAATCGGGCACAGTGGCTCATGCCTGCAATCCCAGCACTTTGGGAAGCCGAGGTGGGCAGATCACCTGAGGTCAAGAGTTTGAGATGAGACTGACCAAAATGGTGAAACCCCATCTCTACAAGAAGTACAAAGATTATCTGGAAGTGATGGTGTGTGCCTGTAATCTCAGCTACTCCAGAGGCTGAGTCAGGAGAATCACTTGAACTTGGGAGGCAGAGGTTGCAGTGAACCGAGATTGCACCACTGCACTCCAGCCTGGCAACAGAGTGAGACTTTGTCTCACTGGCAACAGAGTGAGACTTTGTCTCAAAAAAAGGAAAAAAGATTATAACCAAATGTAAATAGATCTCCTTGATAAATAAATTCATTGAACTGACATCAGATTTTGTTATTCTATTAGGTATGAAATTGAGCCATTGTGTTTTTTATTTACAATTGTGTGTTTCTAATTAAAAATGAGTTTGAATATATTTTCGTAAACTATGGGCAACTTATGTTTTCTCTTATTTGAAAGGAATTTTATTTTATTTTATTTTATTTTTCTTTGTCTCAAAGAAGTTTACATAACAAAATTTTACCAATTTAAAGATAGTGTTCTCCACCTTAGGCTTTCTTCTGAAAAATTAAATTCTTAATTTTAATATAGTCATTTATGAATCTATTGTTTTCTGAATTATACTTTCAAACAATTGGATGATTTTCATTGCTATATCTTCAAATATTTTCTCTGCTTTACTGCATTCTTCCTTCTACTTCATTTAATTCAATTACATTAGATTTTTATATCACCTTTTAGGTCCCTAAGGTTTGCTTCATTTATTTTCCTATTTAATTTTATTTTCCATGATGACTATTTTGAATTAATCTTATTGGTCTACTACAAATTACTGACATTTCCTTCACTCTTCTCCAATGTGCTATTAAACTCATACTCTGAATTATTTGTTTCAGTTATTGTGTTTCTCAATTCTAGAAATTTATTTTGGTACTTTTTGATTTTTTAATTGCTCTGCTATGATATCTAATTTGTTCATTCATTATAAGTATATTTTACATTACCTCCCTGTTCATATAATAGCTTCCTTAAATATGTTTCTATTAATTTCAATATCTGAAATTATCATATATTGGTTATCTTTTTCTTAAATATTAGTAACATACTGATGTTTCTCCATATTACAAATAATTTGAGAAAATGCAAGGATTGCCAAGGTTCTTCTATTTCTTACTCACATTTCCAAGATAAGCGGCCACATAGGGCCTCCCAGGAAACAACAGGATGGGCAGGAGACAAAGACAGAAGTTAGAAGAAAATCTAGGCCAAAGTGTTTTGGAAGGGTTTTGCTGGAAATGTAACAGGGCAGAACAGACAGTTTAGGACTGACTAGTTTGAATAATTCCAGTAGACTCTAGTTGCCAGGTACCTGGTCCTGGAAAGAATTAAGAGTAGTGGTAATATTGGCGTGGTATGTGAGAGATAGTTAAGTTGTTTGGAACTATCCAGTCTGAAGTGATTGGTTTGCATGAAAAAGATGTGCTCACTAGCTCTTTACTCTTTCTTAAGACTTGACTAGCCCTAGGAGGGGCAGTCTCTTCTCCAGCTAGAAAGGGTTCTTAACATGTCAAAACATCATAATTTATAGAAAATAAAATATACATATGCAATGCAACATGAAAGTTGACCAGTTTTTGCCCTGAACATTCTCAGTAATTGGTTTGAGTTTCTAATGCAAATTCATCATTCTGCAGATCAGCAAAGTTCACTTCAAAAACACGATGATTTCCAGGTGTCAGATGCAATTTTGGCTCCTTGAGTCCTTGTGACTAGTGTTTTATCCAATATTTCCTATAATTGCCATAATTGGTGCTTTCATATCATAGCAATCTTTCTTAGAACATGCATGAACTGCTTTTCTCTTGGTGGTATTTTTGCCACCTTTCTTAAGGTGCTCGTTCTTGCCAACACTTTTTAAGATTGCTAATCATACATTGTGTTATTCTGAATGAAATATCAGAAAAAAAAAACTTTATGTTATGCTCAATTCAAATAAGACCAGTACTTTCTATTCTGTGACAATTTTAAGAAAACTATGTTGAGAAATAGATCCCATGTTCCTTTTTGACGGGTGTTCCTTTCATACAATGCATGATGTCTTTTGTGGGTAAATGTTTTAAGCTCTGTATGCATTCATGAATGCCCTTAAAATTTCTTATATTCCTCAGGTTTCTGATTTTATTTTCTCCCTTCATCTCAATTTTGAGGATTTATAAATAATATTGTTCTCATTTTTATGTTATTTTAATTGGTTGTCTATTTGTATTGTTTATTACGTATGTCTGACTATTGTCATGTTCATCACCTTTTTGGGTTCTCTAATTTTACTTTGGTCTTAATTCAGTTCTTTTTGCTGATAATTAGAATGCTTTTAGCAGAAAATGAAAAATACATGTCTCAAAATTGCTTAGACACTAAGAAAAATGTACAATCTCTATTGACAATTATTGAGAATTAGTGACCTTCAGGTTGATTCACTACCTCAATAATTTCATCAAAGCATCGTTCTTTTCATCCTCCATTATTAGTGTTCAGTTCATGCTCAAATGCTATGAAGAAAGCAAGCACAGTTTCAACCACTGCAAATAGAATCAATAGCGTTCTGACATAGAAAATAAGTCATCCTTTCCTGTGACTTTCTTAGCATTTTATTGGCCAGAAATGTCACATATTCGTTCAGCAACAAATTAGTGGCAAAAGAAACAGAAATACCTCATAGTAATTCCAATACTAAGGTTGTTAATGAAGTCAGTTTTTCTGGAATGTACAGTTAAGGAGGAGAGAGATAGCTGAGGCATCTGTTATTATGGTAAATTATTTGATGAGGTGGTAAAGAGGATGTTCTGTCTGCAATCAATGATATAAAACATATTTCATTTTTATATAATTATTTTACTATTCTCTTTCTCAGTTTTTTCTGTTAAATGACAAATACTTCATCATTACCATCAATAATAAAATGTATTATTATTAGACTTGGTGTGGTGGCTGACAATTATAATTTCTGCACTTTGGGAGGCAGAGGTGGGAGGACAGCTTGAGACCAGAAGTTTGAGATCAGCCTGGTTAAAAATGCAAGACACCGTCTCTACAAAACGTTAAAAACTTAGCTGGCCACAGTGCTTTCTCCTGTAGTACCAGTTACTCAGGAGTCTGAAGAAGGAGGATTGCTTGAGCCCAGGAGTTTGAGGCTGCAGAGAGTTATGATCCAGCCTGTGTGACAGAATGAGACACCGCCTCAAAAAAAAGAGCATTATTATTAAACAAACAAATATTTTTGTTGTTTGTTTCCAATGAGTACAGCTGTTTATGAAGTATATAGGTTTCATTTTATAATAATTTTTCATTAATCTACAATACAAATTATGACTATAATTTGTACAAAAGTATTTTAAATATAATTTATATGTATGAATTATACAACTTATATGTATACATACAACAGATATGTATATATAGTAAATATATGTGTGTGTATTTTTATAACTACCTATTTTGCACAAATTCCTAGACTTTGCATTACTTGTGTTTTGCAATAACTGTTTTAACTGTTTAATGTTTTATAAATTAGGCTTATTTAAATTCTAGTTTTTGGAATTATTGCAATTCCCATGACCTAATACAACACATGGTTTGTGTTAAGAATGTCCCTGGAAAGATCGAGCTGAAGGATTCGTTTCTCTTTTCTGAAAGACAATGACATATTATGCAAATACAAAATATTGGTGATTAAAACAGGAATGCTCACTTTCTGTCCTATTTTGTCCAGGTTCTATGCTCTCTTCTAACCTAGTATAGATAAGTATGAATTATTATATTTAAAATAAATAAAATGGTGTTATAGTTTAAATGTGTCTGCCAAACTTCAAGTGTTGGAAACTTAATTCCCAATGTGGCAGTATGGAAAAGTGGGAACTTCAAAAGATGATTGGATCATGTGGCATCTGCCCTCATGAATGATTTAATTTATTCTTGGATTAATGGATTAATGGGTTATTATGGGAGTAGAACTTGGAGCTTTGTAACAAGAGGCAGAGAAACCTGGGCTAGCATATTCAGATTCCTTGCCGTGTGATACTCTTTGCCAACTTTGGAACTCTGTTCAGAGTCCCCAACAAGAAGAAGGCCTCTACAAGAAGTGCCCCTTGACCCTGGACTTCCTATCCTCCATAACTGTAAGAAATAAATTCATTTTCTTTATAAATTTCCCTATCTCAAGTATTCTGTTATAGACAACAGAAAATGGATAAATACGAATGGATTACCTGCAGACAGGAACTCAGTCCCTCTTAGCTTTGTAATGCTATGGATCCCCTGAGGAGAACAGTTTATTTGAATCACCCAGGATCTTCGCCTATCTTCAGGACGCCCAGCATACTTAACAAGACATCCTTTAAAATTCTGACCTTTTTTTTTTTTTAATCCAGTTCGAATCACAGGAAATTCTGGATGTTCTATTGTGATACTCTGAAGCCTGATACAACTAGAGAAAAACTTGAAAATGATGAGTTTTCTCATAACTGACCTCTACTGTTCTCCATGTTTTCACGTCATACTACTATTTTAATATAGGTTGCTCTACCATCATATTTAGGGAGCATTTGCTACATGCCTGTTGCATATCCTGGCCTCACCTGGAATCAGGGTGCCAACTCTATGTATTCTCAAGTTTATTGCCTTTAGGAGAGTTCATTAGTGGTCTTAGTAGTCTCTGACTCTCATACTCAGATGAAATATTAACAGGAAATAGTATGCAAATGTTCATGTTCGTCTCTTACCCTTACTCTATTTCTCTAACTTTTTTTTTTTTTTTTTTTTTGAGAAAGAGTCTTGCTCTATCCCTCAGGCTAAAGTGCAGTGGCATGATCTTGGCTCACTACAGTCTCTGCCTCCAGGGTTCAAGCGATTCTCTTGCCTCAGTCTCCTAAGTAACTGGGATTACAGGCACCTGCCACCATGTTGGCCAGGGTGGTCTCGAACTTCTGACCTCAGGTGATCCACCCACCTTGGCCTCCCAAAGTGCTAAGATCATAGGCATAAGCCCCTGCACCTAGCCTATTTCTCTAACCTTTGAGAATATTATTTACTAACAGTACTAGGCACAATATCTTATTCTGCATATTAACATGCACATTGAATCATTTCTGTTTCAAACACAGATGGTTACTTTTGATCTTAGAATCTAAAATATGCACCATTTTGCTTGCTGGACTTTGTGACAACAAAGATCTTGGAAAAACTACAATCCCACATGCCACACTTACAACTGACTTACTCTAGGGAAGAGTTAAAGAAGATAATAAAGAGGGAGCAAAAAAAGTCACGTAATTATTCCATAATATTCTCTTTTGTTTTAATACAAATTTTAAAAGCAGGAGCCAATATTTAAGATTTTAAAGTACATGAAATCATCTGAATTGTTGCCTGCACAACAGTCCTACTGCCCCGCAAAATGATACCATCCAAACTACTCAGGAGGAGCCACAGATTTTGAAAGGAAATGAGCATTCACATACACAGTACGTTTATATCTGTGTCCTGTCCCCTGACCGGAATCCTATAGCTCGATTTTGAGATAGTGGTAGAATCCTGCCAATGTTTTACTCTCAGATAGGAAAATCAGAGAAATCTGGTAAATGGCAGTTTTGGAGAAGAGTCAAATTTATTAGGATTTCAGGGACGAAAAGACTAAAGACAAAACCCAAGCTCTGAATATAAAGGATACAGTAATTGAGAGTGGCAGGAGGCAGCCCAGTCAAATGCCCAGGAAGATAGGGACAGGTCCCTGGTGAAACCCCACCTCCAAGCTGAAGACAGTTTTAAGCTTAAAAGCCAAGCTACAGGTTAAATCCTGGGACCAGAATGAGAACTTGTCTTCCTGTTTCACACATTTTCCTCTGATCGATCTCCACTCTTCACATATTTTTATGTATATCTACACTTTCCTAATTGGTTTTCTACACTGTTGTGCCCACCTTTGAGTGGTATCTTTATTTTAATCTTTTTTGCATGCTCACAAACAAATAAGCACACACTTCCCATTCTGAGCCCATACGAGGCCCTGGACACAGCCACACAGGAGACTTTCCCACCTTTGGGTAGGGGAACCCCTTGCCCACACCCCCTTTCCACTGAGTGTTTTCCTTTTGCTTAATAAATTCTACTCCACTGACTCTCCAGTTTCTGTGTGCCTAATTCTTCCTGGTCATGAGACAAGAACTTGGACCTAGCTGAGTTAAGGAGCAGGAAGACTGTCACATAATTACAATGCCTATGGGACATTCAGATTGTAATGAAATCAAGACCAGAACCTAAACATGCGAGAACCAGATTTCAAAGAAAGTTTAAAAAGTAGCATTAGAAAAGTCTTTTACACTGTAATGTCCAGATAGAGTCTATAAGACTTAACATGGTGGTATCCGGTGAATATGCTCAAAAACATTTAAACTCTGAACCAATTGAATCCTTTGGCTCTATTGAGGTGGCATCTTCACCTTGCTAGAGGGTAGGAAGATCACTTTCATGCCTGAAGAATGTGCCCAATTTAAACTGAGCCCAGGTCTTAAAACTAAAATATAACAGCCTCAAGACACCACCTCCCCTCACGGCCAAAAATGAAGTCAATAATGAGCATTGAGTCTTAGCATGACCTGACTTGGGAAAAGTGGGTTCTAAAATCTACCTTAGAATATTCTAAAAAGTTATTTTTGCCCCCAAACTATGTCAACATTTCTTTCTAAGCCCCTAAATAAAGCACTGGTTAAAATTTTTATCCTGAAGAACTTTAACATCTTAAGAGACTGATTATGATATTAAATAGGAAAATGCACAGAGCTCAGTCTTAAAGCTTCATCCTTGAGTGAATCATATTATCTGATCCCAGGCCTTACCTTGTAGAGACGAGCCAATAAATGTCAAATCAGCATTATTCTGAAGTCAACCATTTCACTCTACATATTCAGTTTGTTATCCATTGTTTTTTTTGGCTTCAATTCAATATAAACTTCATGAGAGCTATTTTATATATTTTTGTCTTAAAAACTCAAAAATTCAATAACCAATCATTAAATATTTGATTTATTAAATCTCTTTTCAAGTATTTCATTGGCTTCTTTGAATAGCCATGCTCTAAAATTGAGTGCAATAACTTTTCCTTCATGCCCACATATATTTGTTGCTGCTTGTGTTCTTTGGTTCAGTAAAGAGTAGCAGTTCCTCCAAGTTGATAATACTCAAAAGTAACAATTTCAAAATCTCCTTGTTTCTAAATTTGGATGATGAACAGTGAATAATGTTACCCTCCCAATTTAAAACCCTTCAAATACAGTCCAAAATTATTATATATGCTTTTTGTAGTATGTCCTTGCCTATCTTATATAAACTCATTTTCTGACTATTGCCTTTTTCTCTGTATGATTCACCATTTTAAAATCTCTTTGCGGTCTTTGAAATCAATAGTTTCATCCTTTCCCAATGTTCCTGTATGTTATGTCCTGTCTCTAGAAAGCATCTGCCTTCTACTTATGCCAAATCTTTCTTCATTAAATCGCGGCTTATTCTTCTGGTTTAAGATTAAAAAGCCATTTCATCATTGCACAATTGAAAGTGTGTGAATAATTATATGTAAACTTTTGTTTTTATGTCTGTTTTCTACAGTTTAATAAGAAATGGAAAGTTTCTGTCTTTTTAAAATCTGTTCTCAGCATTAAGTACAGTATGTAGGAAATGTTCAACAGTCTTTTATATTCTCTTTACTAATTAAGAGAAAAAGTGAGTTGGAAGTTCTAAATTATTCACCTTTGACAACTGTATTTATTAAATTAAATTCATTATTCTTTATAGTCACCTCATTTTTTACATTAATTTAAGATTACTTAGATGTGTCAGTCTTAGTTTTCTAGAAAAATATACTTACAAAGTTATCTCTGTTCTTTAACCTAAAACACATGATGTAAAATATCTTGCAAATTAAGTACGCAATATCTTGATGTGGGTAGGGGGAACTGAGAAAACAATAAACTATACTTCTGCAATGCTTATAAACCTTTGAAAAAATATGAAACTATGAGAGGAAAATGTGTACTAGCTGAGAAAAGAAAACATGAACGTTTGTATATGTCTTCAGAGAAAAACGGTTCACTATGTTTTGGGCAGTAAGGTAACTATATGAAAGAATAAGGCTATAAACAAAATTCATGCTTAGACATTTGCTCCTGAGGACTCTGAAGGAGAACATAGAATTGTGGGGTATTTTTGTAAACATTTTAACACAATATAAACTTACTTAAAATTTTAATCATTAAAGTTAATCCCATTTAGTTATAATGTGACAAGCTAAAGATATTAACGAATACTGATTATAGTCCTTTACTTGGAAAGATATGCCATCTTTGCTTACTAATATGTGACTGAAACATCAAAGTAATCACACTTAAAGAGACAAATAGCTTTTGTAGTAAGATATTAATTATTGCCATAGTTCAGACAATTTTAAAACTTTGGTTTAACATGAATAATGCTGATTCATGTATATTTTACAGTATTCGGAGTAATACAAAGCAAGTCTTTCCAGACCACTGTAAATCTACAGTGAAAGGTTTTAAGATCTGATGTGGAAAAATTGAAAAGAATATTTATGGTGGACTGTCATAATTTCATAACTCAGAAAAGAAATATGATAGCTTTAACAGTCATCTTTTTATTTTACTAAATCACATTATGTCTTAATCAATTATGATTTTAGACCTTATCACACTCTGACACGTATTGTGATTAAATGTATATGTGTTCTCACTGAGAAAATTGTTAGCAACTTGAGAAATTGAATTGTATCATACTCATTTTTCATGACACAGAATAGTTTTTGTATTGAAGGGATCCAGTACATTTTGAGTATTTAAATATGGCCCAAACTGTGTAGAACTAATAACATTTCAAGATGTAATTAAGTATTATAAAATTTCTGAGTTTAAACTAATGCCATAACAATAGCAGTGCCTCATTTTCTCTGAATTCATCAAAAATAAGAGGAATATGAACAGTAATTTCATCTTCAAGGAAAGTAGGCCATGCTCTTATTCTGAACATTAGAATATAACGAAAAATGCCAAGTTCAATGAAGAAAAATGCACTTTGTAGTAAGAGGTGATGAAGGGTTGACACCTATGTTTTAGAAATAATAAAATGTTGGGCGGGAGGGGGGTGTGGGTAGTAAGTTCTCCAAAGTAGGTGACACACCCTAAAAACAAAAAGTGAACAAAAACAACAGATCTATCTGTAGACGAGGAATAAGAGTTATCCAAGTGTATGAGAAGCTATTTTGCTGATATTTTTCATCAGCAGATAGTAGAGGCAAAATCAAAACACACACACACACGCATACACGCACGCACACACACACCCATCAACACACATTTTGTTTATGGAGATCACCTGCCTATTCATGAGCATTCTGCTGGCTCCTCTCAGAATATATTAGTTTACAAATAACTCAGGAAAAAAGATCCTCTTTGGAATATGAATAATACAAAAGTAGGACAGTTTAAAAGAAGGTGTAAAATAAAGAAGAAAATTAACAAGAAGTTAATAAACAGTATAATTTTTTAAATGACCATACATTTGGTGAAAATATGACCCAAGGATTTCTCTGAAATCAAAAGCCTAGTAAATAAATATTGCATTTTAATTTTGATTTTAGTTACAATATATAAGAAAGAAAGTAAATTACAGAACTAGGTAAAACATCAACTGGCATCTATAAGGAAAGCAGGGAATAAGAAAAAGTAACTTATTAGAAGTCACAGAAAAAAGGGAGTAGGAAGGGTAGGAACATCTGAAAATGCAATCATAGATTCATGTGAAAGAATCTTGGGGAATGTGGACAAAAAAATGAATGAAAAACAATGAAGAATTATAAATGATTGAAAAGAAAATTATAGAACAAAGACAAATTGGAAAATCGAGATTCAATACATATATAACTAAGGGTATTTTGAGAAGGAGACAGAACAGGAAGCAAGGTAAATACGTAAAACTTAATTTCTAAAATTTTAGTAAAATGATCTAAAGGAAACATAATTGTCTTGCCCTTGATACGGCCATACACATATAGCTGGAAAAACCTCTGGATGTTGTCTGACCTATGTAAGTACTAGAGACCATATGCTGGAGATTCCAGATATTTCATAAATTTCTTTTTCTTTAAAAATTATTTTATTAATAAATATGACTTCAACCTCTTCAGGTAAGTACAACCTTGTATAAATATATAATTGATTGTGAAGCTATTGAAGCATATCCTAAGTTAATTGTCAAATAGTTTAAAATGCAATTAAACATCTTTAAAGAATTCAAGAAATATGTTAATGGAAACAAATTAAACGATGATGATATAGAAATACATATAATATATATATATGAACATATACACATGCATTTTTATTTTTAAAAGTGGGTGAGTAGACAAGGAATAACAGAAGACACTGAATTTTTTTGTAATCAATAGAATTTATTTTTTTGAGCAATTTTATGTTTAGAAGACAATGAGCAAAAGTATGTTCCTTTACACCATTTACCTCTTCCCTCGGTTTCCTCTATTATTAGATCTTACTGAAGTGTGGTGAATTTGCTACAATTGATGAGCCAATATTGACACATTATTGTTAACTAAAGTCCATGGTTCATTGTTTTGTACATTTTATGGGGTTTGACAAACTCTAAGGACATGTATCCACCATTACAAATTATACAAAGTAGTTCATTGCCCTAAAAATTCCCCGTGCTTCACTTATCCAGCACTTCCTCATTCTCTCTCATACCCTCACCCCAACCCTGGGCAGCCACTGATGTTTTTACCATCTCCACTTAGCAGTATGCATTTAAGGTTCCTCCACGTCTTTTTTGTGGTTTATTTTATTTTTATCTAATTACTGTATAATAACCTATACTATGGATGTATCTAAGTTAATGTGCCCATTCAGTTAGTGAAGGACATTTTGATTACTTCCGAGTTTTGGCATTATGAATAAATCTACTATACGGATTCATGTTCATTTTTTGCATGGATGTAAGTTTCCCACTCATTTGAGTAAATGCCAGGGAAAGTTATTGCTGGATATCGTAAGAATATATTTAGTGTTGTAACTGACAACCTCTATTCTTAAGTGGCTATACTGTTTTCACTGCCACCAGCAGTAACTAAGAGCTGCTTACTTATTCATATTGGTGTGTTAGTGTATATTTTCCATAAGTGAAAATTCAGACATGAGTGGAGGTTCAAATATATTAAACGTAAAAGAAGAAAGAATTCAGAAAGAACTTTTGTATTTTGTGTGTGTGTGAGAGAGAGAGGCAGTGAAACATAATGCATAGCAAAAACAAGGATGAAGTACATTATAAGAATTTACAGATATGAGTAAAATCATTAGAATAACTAAATGCAGACTATAAAATAAAAAAAGCCTACAGATATAAATAGCAAAAATTAAAGAATAAAAAGATGATGAAGAGATAGAGAAAGAAGAGTAAGAGTAATAGGAAGAAAAGCATTTACAATTGAAACTACATTTCCACCATCATTAGCTATACTCAACTGTATTCAACTTTGGAGTAATATAACTCCCAAATTTTTAAATTCAAAATAACAAAATGTTGTTTTCACTCACACCCTGTATGCATCATGAGCTAGCTTTTACTTAACCCTACATAGTTTTGCATTTGGAACTTGTACTGGTTGATCATTTGAGCCATTTAAACAAAAATATTTAAATAGATTAGAAAAGAAATACAATACAATAAAATTAAGTGAACCAGGAAGAAAGTGGTGTCAAGTGTATATATATTTTTAAGTGCTGAATTAAGTTAAAAGAAAACCTGTAGATGTATAAATAATTTTATAGTTGATATTTGAATAATTATTTATAAACCAAACAAATTAAGCAATTGGTTATATTAATAATTTTTTTAGTGATCTGGGGCTACAATAACAAATTACCATAAACTAGGTGGCTTAGAAAACAAACATTTATTACTCACAATTTTGGAGGCTGAGAAGTCCAAGATGAGGGTGCTGGGGAATTGGTTCCTGGTGAGTGCTCTCTTTCTGGTTCGTAGAAAGCCATCTCCTAAATTGTATAAACTTTCCTTTTTATATGTTATTAAACTTTTGTTCATCTCAGTGTAAATTATTTGTTTTTATTTTCTTGTGCATTTTATCTAAAAATTTATTTTACTGGTTAACCACCTCCGTGGTAAACAGAGAGACACCGAGGAAGAAATGCAGTCTCTGGGATCTCTAAAAGGGCACTAATAAAAGACTCTATCTCCAAATACCATTATATTGGGGATCAGAGATTCAACATATGAATTGTAGGGGAACACAAACATTACTGAGTCCACAGCAATAAATCCAAAGATTGAAAAGTGTTACTATCAAGATGTTTAGTGGAAACTAAGAAAAAAATTGCTTAGTTATTTTTTAAAAATGATGGAAATAAAAGGAACAAAGCAGGAGAAGAAAATTAAAGTACACAAAACACTAAATACAAAACCAAGGAAAAAATAGAGAAAAAAAATCTATTTCCAAATAGATAGTTTTGAATCATAAAATGTAAAAATGTTTTTTACAGGTTTTTTAAAATTATACTTTAAGTTCTGGGACACTTGTAGAACATGCAGGATTGTTACATGGTTGTACATGTGCTATGGTGGTTTACTGCACCCATCAACCTGTCATCTACATTAGGTATTTATCCTAATGCTATCCCTCCCCTAGTCCCCCAACGCTCAACAGGCCCCAGTGTGTAATGTTGCCCACCCTGTGTCCATGTGTTCTCATTGTTCATCTCCCACTTATGAGTGAGCACATGTGGTGTTTGGTTTTCTGTTCCTGTGTTAGTATGCTGAGAATGATGGTTTACAGCTTCATTGATGTGTCTGCAAAGTACATGAACTCATTCTTTTTTATGGCTGCATAGTATTCTATGGTGTACATGTGCCACATTTTCTTCATCCAGTCTATCACTGATGGATATTTGGGTTGGTTCCAAGTCTTTGCTATCATGTATAGTGCTGCGATAAATATACTTGTGCATGTGTCTTTATAGTAGAATGATTTATAATCCTTTGACTATATACCCAGTAATGGGATTGCTGGGTCAGATGGTATTTCTAGTTCTAGATCTTTGAGGAATCACCACACTCTCTTCCAAAATGGTTGAACTAATTTACACTCCCACCAACAGTATAAAAGCATTCCTATTTCTCCACATCCTCTCCAGAATGTGTTGTTTCCTGACTTTTTAATGATCACCATTCTAACTGGCATGAAATGGTATCTCATTGTGGTTTTGATTTGCATTTCTCTAGTGACCAGTGAAGATGAGTTTTTTTCATATGTTTTCTGGCAGCATAAATGTCTTCTTTTGAGAAGTGTCTCTTCATATCCTTTGCCCACTATTTGATGGGGTTGTTTGTTTTTTTCTTGTAAATTTGTTTAAGTTCCTTGTAGATTCTGGATATTAGCCCTTTGTCAGATGTATAGATTGTAAAACGTTTCTTCCATTCTGTAGGTTGCCTGTTAACTTTAATAGTAGTTTGGTTTTTTTTTTGTTTTGTTTTTTTTGTTTTTTTTTTTGCTGTGCAGAAGCTCTTTAGTTTAATAAGATCCCATTTGTCAATTTTGGCTTTTGTTGCAATTGCTTTTGGTGTTTTACTCATGAAGTCTTTGCTCATGACTATATCCTGAATGGTATTGCCTAGGTTTTCTTCTAGGGTTTTCCTGGTTTTAGGTATTACATTTAAGTCTATAATCCATCTTGAGTTTTTGTATAAGGTGTAAGGAAGGAGACCAGTTTCAGTTTTCTGCATATGGCTAGCTATTTTTCCCAACACGATTTATTGAATAATAAATCCTTTCCCCAATTGCTTGTTTTTGTTAAGTTTGTCAAAGACCAGATGGTTGTAGATGTGTGGTGTTATTTCTGAGGCCTCTGTTCTGTTCCCTTGGTCTGTATATCTGTTTTGGTACCAGTATCATGCTGTTTTGGTTACTGTAGCCTTGTAATATTGTTTGATGTCAGGTAGCATGATGCCTTGAGCTTTTTTTTTTTTTTTTTTCCTTAGGATTGTCTTGGCTATACAGGCTCTTTTTTTTGTTCCATGTGAAATTTTAAGTATTTTTTTCTAATTCTGTGAAGAAAGTCAGTTGTAGCTTGATGGGTAGAGCACTGAATCTATAAATCACTTTGGGCAGTATGACCATTTTCACAATATTGATTCTTCCTATCCATGAGCATGGAATGTTTTTCCATTTGTATGTGTCCTCTCTTATTTCCTTGAGCAGTAGTTTGTAGTTCTCCTTGAAGAGATTCTTCACATCCCTTGTAAGTTGGATTCCTAGGTATTTTATTCTCTTTGTAGCAATTGTGAACGCAAGTTCACTCATGATTTGGCTCTCTGTCTATTATTGTTGTATAGGAATGCTTGCGATTTTTGCACATTGATTTCATATCCTGAGACTTTACTGAAGTTGCTTATCAGCTTAAAGAGATTTTGGGCTGAGATCATGAGGTTTTCTAAATATACAATCATGTCATCTGCAAACAGAAACAATTTGACTTCCTCTCTTCCTATTTGAATACCTTTATTTCTTTATCTTGCCTGATTGCCCTGGCCAGAACTTCCAATACTATATTGAATAGGAGTGGTGAGAGGGAGCATCTTTTCCTTGTGCTGATTTTCAAAAGGAATGCTTCCAACTTTTGCCCATTCAATATAATATTGACTGTGGGTTTGTCATAAGTAGGTCTTATTATTTTGAGACAAGTTCCATAAATACCTAGTTTATTGAGGGTTTTTAGCATAAAGGGGTGTTGAATTATATCGAAGGCCTTTTGTGCATCTATTGAGCTAAACATGTGGTTTTTGTCATTGGTTCTGTTGATGTGATGGATTACATTGATTGATTTGCATATGCTAAAACAGCCTTGCATCCCAGGGCAGAAGCCAACTTGATTGTGGTGGATACGCTTTTTGATGTGCTGCTGGATTTGGTTTGCCAGTATTTTATTGAGGATTTTTGCATCGATGTTCATCAGGGATATTGGCTTGAAATTTTCTTTTCTTTTCTTTTCTTTTTTTTTTTTTTTTGTGACTCTGCCAGGTTTTGGTATCAGGATGATGCTGGCCTCATGAAATGAATTAGGGAGGATACCCTCTTTTTCTATTGATTGGAATAGTTTCAGAAGGAATGGCACCAGCTCCTCCTTGTACCTCTGGTAGAATTCAGCTGTGAATCCATCTGGTCCTGGACTTTTTTTGGTTTTAAGGCTATTAATTGCTGCCTCAGTTTCAGAACTCGTAATTGATCTATTCAGGGATATGACTTCTTCCTGGTTTGGTCTTGGGGGCGGGGTGTATGTGTCCAGGAATTTATCCATTTCTTCTAGATTGTCTAATTTATATGCATAGAGGTGTTTATAGTATTCTCTGATAGTAGTTTGTATTTCTGTGGAATCAGTGGTGATCTCTCTTTTACCATTTTTTATTGTATTTATTTGATTCCTCTCTCTTTTCTTCTTTAATAGTCTGGCTAGTGGTCTATCTATTTTGCTAATCTTTTCAGAAAACCAGCTCCTGGATTCATTGATTTTTTGAAGGGTTTTTCGTGTTTCTATCTCCTTAAATTCTGCTCTGATCTTAGTTATTACTTGTCTTTTGCTAGCTTTTGAATTTGTTTGCTCTTGCTTTTCTAGTTCTTTAATTGTGATGCTGTGGTGTTGATTTTAGATCTTTCCCACTTTCTTCTGTGGGCATTTAGTGCCATAAATTTCCCCCTAAACACTTGTTTAGCTGTGTGCTAAAGATCCTGGTACATTGTGTCTTTGTTCTCATTGGTTTCAAATAACTTATCCATTTCTGCTTTAATTTTGTTATTTACCCAGTTGTCATTCAGGAGCAGGTTGTTCAGTTTCCATGTAGTTGTGTGGTTTTTAGTGAGTTTCTTAATCCTGAGTTCTAATTTGATTGCACTATGGTCTGAGAGACTGTTTGTTATGATTTCCATTCTTTTATATTTGCTGAGTAGTGTTTTACTTCCAATTACGTGGTCAATTTTAGAATAAGTGTAATGTGGTGCTGAGAAGAATGTATATTCTGTTGATTTGGGGTGGAGAGTTACTTAGATGTCTGCTAGATCCACTTGGTCCAGAGCTGAGATCAAGTCCTAAATATCCTTGTTAATTTTCTGTCTCATTGATCTGTGTAATACTGACAGTGGGGTGTTAAAGTCTGCCATCATTATTGTGTGTGAGTCTAAGCTTCTTTGTAGGTCTCTAAGAACTTGCTTTATGAATCTTGCTTTATGCTTTGCTCCTGTATTTGGTGCATATATATTTAGGATAGTTAGCTCTTCTTGTTTCCTTGATCCCTTTACCATTATATAATGCCCTTCTTTGTCCTTTTTGATCTTTGTTGGTTTAAAGTCTACTTTAGCAGAGACTAGGAATGCAATCCCTGCTTTTTTTTTTATTTTTATTTTTTTGCTTTCCATTTGCTTGATAAATATTCCTCCATCCCTTTCTTTTGATCCTATGTGTGTCTTTGCACATGAGATAGGTCTCCTGAATACAGCACACCAATGGATCTTGACTGTTTATCCAATTTGCCAGTCTCTATCTTTTAATTCGGGCACTTAGCCCATTTACATTTAAGGTTAATATTGTTATGTGTGCATTTGATCCTGTTATTATGATGCTAACTGATTATTTTGCCCATTAGTTGATGCAGTTTTTTCATAGAGTCAATGGATTTTACAATTTGGTGTGTTTTTGCAGAAACTAGTACTGGTTTTTCATTTACATATTTAGTGCTTCCTTCAAGAGCTCTTGTGAGGCAGGCCTGGTGGTGACAAAATCTCTCAGCACTTGCTTGTCTGTAAAAGATTCTATTTATCCTTCACTTATAAAGCTTAGTTTGCTGGATATGAAATTATGACTTGAAAATTTTTGTTTGTTTTTTGTTTGTTTTTTTGAGATGGAGTCTCACTCTGTCATCGGGCTGGAGTGCAGTGGCATGATCTTCACTCAGTGCAACCTCTGCCTCCTGGGTTCAAGTGATTCTTCTGCCTCAGCCTCCTAAGTAGCTGGGACTACAGGTGTGTGCCACCACACACAGATAATTGTTGTATTTTTTGTAGAGACAGGATTTCACCATGTTGGCCAGGATAGTCTCGATCTCTTGACCTTGAGATCCACCCGCCTTGGCCTCCCAAAGTGCTGGGATTACAAGGCATGAGCCACTGCCCCCGGCCAAAAATTCTTTTCTTTAATAATGTTGAATATTGGCCCTCACTCTCTTCTTGCTGAAGTGTGGTGAATTTGCTACAATTCAAACTTCCTGGCAGCTTTGTTTACACTGTAAGAGGAAAACCACCTTCTCAAGTCTCAGTAATAGCAGACGCCCCTCCCCCCACTAAGCTGGAGCGTCCCAGGTCGACTTCAGACTGTTGTGCTGGCAGCCAGAATTTCAAGCCAGTGGATCTTAGCTTGCTGGACTCCGTGGGGGTGGGATCTGCTGAGCTAGACCACTTGGTTCCCTAGGTTCAGCCCCCTTTCCAAGGGAGTGAAAGGTTCTGCCTCGCTAGAGTTCCAGGCGTCACTGGGGTATGAAAAACATCTGCTGCAGCTAGCTTAGTGTCTTCCCAAATGGTTGCCCAGTTTTGTGCTTGAAACCCAGGTCCCTGGCGGTGTAGGCAACCGAGGGAATCTCCTGGTCTGTGGGTTGTGAAGACCGTGGGAAAAAAACATAGTATCTGGGCCAGAATGCACCATTCCTCATGGCACAGTCTATTGGCTAGGGGAGGGAGTTCCCTGACCCCTTGTGCTTCCTGGGTGAGGCGATGAACCACCCTGCTTCGACTCGCCCTCTGTGGGCTGCACCCATTGTCTAACCAGTCCCAGTGAGATGAGCTGAGTACCTCAAGGTGTACCACCCACCTTCTGTGTTGATCTTGCTGGGAGCTGCAGACCAGGCTATTCCTATTTGGCCATCTTGCCAGCCATCTTCTGGTTTTTACATTTCATTAAACTATTGTTTATTTCTTAGTATAAATTCTGTTATTATTTTCTTGTGCATTTTGTCCTAAAATTTTTTTTATTTTTAAATTAAATTATTCTTGTTTTTTAGTGAAACAATATACTAGTTTATTTCTTTGCTTCCTTCTGTGTAACTTTATTTTTAATAATTTTTGTATATGATATTCTGTTGGATCTTGGATACTCATCTTGCAGTTCCTTTTTTGTGTGTTTAGACAGTTTTTCTATTTATTAAACCACTAACTAAGAAATACATAACTCTTCAATTGTTTAGATTTTTAGTTTCTCTATAATATTAATGTATTTATTGCTACAGGTCTTGGAAATCTTTTGTTAAATACATTTCTGTACATTTTACTTTTGCTCCTTAGTTAAAGCAGTGATTATTTATGCATATATTTGTTGTAAGAGTTTTATGTTACTATACTGCAGACATTTCATTACATCTCTACATAAACATATTTTCTTTGAAAAATATAGTTTCATTTATTTCATTCCAATCTTCATAATTTTTTTCCTTGTCTTATCACAGTTGGTAGGTTTTCCAATAAGTAATTGAGCGGAATTTTGAAATAAGATCTTTCTGTTTGCAGTCTTTGTGAAAAAGTCCTTAATTCCTAAACTTGAGTATCATAATAGCAGTAACTCTTTCAAACAAGCTCTTTTAAGAAGTTCTCTTTCTTATGAACAGGTGCTATGTTTTGTCTAGTAATTTTCTTTTGCATCAGTAGAGATGATCGTATGTTTTGTTTTCATGCTTAAATGTCAGGAATTATTTTTATTGTTTTAAAAATGGTAAACAGAACTTGCAATTCTCAGGTAAAGCCCTCTCATGATGTATGATTTATTTTTACATAGGCAAATCCAGTTTCTAGTATTTTTAATAAATTATTGTGTCATGGTTTATGAGGTATATTCTTCCATAAGTCTCTTGTCTTGGAATTACTTTGCCAGTTGTTGAAATCACATTTATGCTTGTCTCATAATGTGACTGTGAAGTTCTTTCTTCTCTTAAACTTTACATACCATTAGTCTTATTTCTTCCTTAAAAGTTTGAAAAGTTCACTGGCAAAGATTGAAGTGTTTGTTTTGTTTGTTTGTTTTACTATTTAATAGTTTTAATAGATGTGGGGGATGTAGGTGTTTTATTTCTATTTTGTCACAATCAGGTCATTGTTAGGTCAGTATGGATATTAGTGTTGTTTGCATGTTTTATATGCATGTTCACTATTTTATCTAATTGTTCCAGCAAATACATAGAGATTAAGATTGTGGCTCTACTTCTTACATTCACTTCTGTCAACAGTTTTTTCTGACTTTTTAAGCTATATTATCAGGGATATCTATCTGTCTGTCTATTTATGATTGTTATATATCCTTGATGAATTAAATCATTCACTATTGGACAATGCCCAATTTTTATTTTTTTAACAGTGCTCTTTATTTGAAGTCCTTCTTTCTGACATTAATGTCACATCAAGATATTTGTACATAATATTTGCATGAAATATCTTTTCTCAACACACTATTTTTAGTTTCTCTGTCTTTAAATTTAAGTGTTTTTATTGTAAAGATCAGATAGATGTGTGCTTATATTTCTTTACATTTGACAGTTTCTTGCTCTTATCGATTTTACTTATTTGCATTAATGTAATTTTTAGAATAGTGTATTTGTTTATCACATTGGCCATTTTTTCCTATTTGACATTTGTTCTTCTGACCTTATTTTTTTTTTTTTCCTCTTTTGGATAGGTCATACTTTTTTAGTAAAAAAAAAAAAAAAAAAAAAACAAAAAGAGAAAAAACAATAAAAAGTTGTAAAACTCTAATAAATTTAGCAAACTCAATACAATTCAGAAATTATTTTCTACCCATTGAGTTCTTTTATTTTGCTTCTACATATGCATTTTATATGTTATACACCCTGCAATCGATTATGTTTATATTTGCTTTGAATACAAAAAACCTTATTTTTACTTTTAAATTTAAACTTATGTAAATAAGTATATGTGCATATTTATGGTTTCATTTAACTATTCTGCATACTTTATGTAAGATATATTTGATATAATTCCCCTCAGCCTGAAGATATTTTTACAAGGGAGAGGCCCTCTCTGTCCTATTATCCTGCTCTCATGTTAAGGAGGACAGAAAAACCGTCAGTAAAAACACATGGAAAAAATTTATTTTGTGGTGACTTGCTCTGCAGTTAGATTTTATCAGAATTTTATTCTTTCATGCCATCTCATGATTACATTTACTTTCTCCTATTTAGATTTTTCTGATTTCTCCACCTGGTTTTCCACCAGGGACAAGAACACTGTGATACGTTCTCTCATATCAAGGACTATCACTTTTGCAATTTAGTTGATTTATGAGCTTTTGAATCCTAAATCTCTTCTGGGTAAAAATAAATAAATAAAACAATGTGATTCCATAGCTTATATAGCTTGTTTTGGTTTTCATAGTGAAAGATTTAGATTCTGATAATGTTTTTATATCCTTACTGGAGAAGGGAGACTCATCAATATTTTAGATTAAAAGTAGACTTTGTCCGGGCATGGTGGCTCATGCCTGTAATCCCAGCACTTTGGGAGGCCAAGGCGGGCGGATCACAAGGTCAGGAGATCCAAACTATCCTGGCTAACACTATACTAAAAATACAAAAAATTAGTCGGGCGTGGTGGTGAGTGCCTGTAGTCCCAGCTGGTCAGGAAGCTGAGGCAGGAGAATAGCATGAATCCGGGAGGTGGAGCTTGCAGTGAGCCGAGATCACGCCACTGCACTACAGCCTGGGTGACAGAGGGAGACTCGTCTCACAAAAAAAAAAAAAAAGAAAAGAAAAAGAAAAACAAAAAAAAAGAAAAAAAAGTTTGCTTTATATGCACACACATTTTTTTCCAATATGATATATATTTCTTCTTACTAATATTACTCAGAATTTTCAAATATTTTAATGTAGTAAACCTTCTGAGGTTTTATGTTCCTTGATCGTATCTTTATTGTGCCCTTACACATAAAAGAATACAAAATCATTGAAATTTTTTGTAACCTACCTTAAGTCTGAAGGTTCTGATTATTTGACTAAATGTGCTTTGTGCATGTGCTTTGTGGGAACATGGATGGAACTAAAGGCTATTATCCTCAGCAAATTAATACTGGAGCAGAAAACCAAACACTTCATGTTCTCACTTAGAAGTGGCAGCTCAATAATGAGAACTTGTGAACACACCGAAGGAAACAACAGATATTGGGGTCTACTTGAGGGTGGAATGTGGGAGGAGGGTGAGGATCAGAAAATACAACTATTGGGTACTGGATGATGAAATAATGTGTACAACAAACCCCTGTGACATGAGTTTACCTATATCACAAATCTTCACATGTACCCCCGAACCTAAAAAAAAAAAAAAATTAATTTAGTAGTTATGCAAAAAATGTCTATGTGGAAAGAGACAAATGAATGACCACTTACAAATATCAAAAGGTGACAGAAAATTACAATACTTAAAGAAGGTCGTACCCAAAAGAGCATGCTTTTCTTTTTTTTTTTTTTTTTAATAGTTCAACTTCTGATTTTATTTAGTGTCTTTCTGGACATTTGAAATAATGTGGGGAAAGATCACAGCAAGTTAACCATGCTGTTTGCATTTGCGGAGGGATTGTGTATGAGAGAAAGAGCAAGATTTTAGGGCCAGTGGGATTTGATCTGGCATCTACGCTTCTTTCCCCTTCCATAAGAGGTTAACACTATATCATTGTTATAATGATAGGACAGATATATGACATTACTCTTTTCTTTATAGCAGGACTAGACCAAGCTAATAGAGACTTGGTTAGCTTTCTAAGAGAAAGAGACTCATGTAATTTAGCCAAAAGGTTCTGAGACTGCTAACTTCTTTTTTTTTTTAATTATTATTATTATTATACTTTAAGTTCTAGGGTACATGTGCATAACGTGCAGGTTTGTTACATATGTATACTTGTGCCATGTTGGTGTGCTGCAACCATCAACTCGTCAGCACCCATCAACTCGTCATTTACATCAGGTATAACTCCCAAAGCAATCCCTCCCCCATCCCCCTCCCCATGATAGGCCCCGGTGTGTGATGTTCCCCTTCCCGAGTCCAAGTGATCTCATTGTTCAGTTCCCACCTATGAGTGAGAACATGCGGTGTTTGGTTTTCTGTTCTTGCGATAGTTTGCTAAGAATGATGGTTTCCATCTGCATCCATGTCCCTACAAAGGACATAAACTCATCCTTTTTTATGGCTGCATAGTATTCCATGGTGTATATGTGCCACATTTTCTTAATCCAGTCTGTCACTGATGGACATTTGGGTTGCTTCCAAGTCTTTGCTATTGTGAATAGTGCCGCTGCAGTAAACATACGTGTGCATGTGTCTTTATAGCAGCATGATTTATAATCCTTTGGGTATATACCCAGTAATGGGATGGCTGGGTCATATGGTACATCTAGCTCTAGATCCTTGAGGAATCGCCATACTGTTTTCCATAATGGTTGAACTAGTTTACAGTCCCACCAACAGTGTAAAAGTGTTCCTATTTCTCCACATCCTCTCCAGCACCTGTTGTTTCCTGACTTTTTAATGATTGCCATTCTAACTGGTGTGAGATGGTATCTCATTGTGGTTTTGATTTGCATTTCTCTGATGGCCAGTGATGATGAGCATTTTTTCATGTGTCTGTTGGCTGTATGAATGTCTTCTTTTGAGAAATCGCTGTTGATATCCTTTGCCCACTTTTTGATGGGGTTGTTTGTTTTTTTCTTGTAAATTTGTTTGAGTTCTTTGTAGGTTCTGGATATTAGCCATTTGAGCATGCTTTTCTTTACTACAAAAGAAACAATACAGGCTGTACTCCATTAGAACTTCATAGCTGTAGTTACATTTCAAAAAATAAAGTGATGAGGTTGAACACGAAGTAATATTGTTTCACTATATTTTTCAGAAGTTGGTTTACTTTGTAGTAACTACAGAATAGAAAGACTGCATTATGCTGAGCATGTGGAAATATTACTCAGTTTTCCAGATATGGCTATCAGGAAAGTGACAAGTGTCAAAATTAGTCTCTTGACTCAAGCAAGTAGAAAACAAGAAAAAAAATGCGTTTGTGGTCATATATTGGACAACATTCAGTGTGATACTTGAGACAAGGAAAGCAATTGGAAGTGAGTCCTGGCTTCCGCTCGAGGGATGTTTTGTCAACGGGAACGTAACAAATGGAATCTTCAACCAAGCTTGTCCAACCTGTGGCGCATGGGCCACATGCGGTCCGGAACGGCTTTGAGTGCAGCCTCCATAAGAATTATATACTTTCTTAAAATATTATGAGTTTTTTGTGATTTTATTTTTTAGTTCATCAACTATTATTCACATTAGTCCATTATATATGTGGCCCAAGACAATTCTTCTTCTAATGTGGCACAGGGGAGCCAAAGAATTGGACTTCCCTGCAACACAGGTTAATGGGCAAATTAAGTTTAGTAGATCATATTTCAAGTTCAGAGAGATGGGTGAAGCTGGAAGTTCTAGGAAAGAATACTGGAAACAAATGATCTCATATTAAGAGCTTCGTAAGTCTACATAGGGACTATTTATATCTTTGCCGAATACTAGACCACACACCTGAAGAGAACCTCCAAAAAGTTAAACAAAAAAAAAAAGACTGAAGTGCTGTACATTAACAATATAAAAGCAAAAACAGCATAAGTAGACACTGAAGCCGTGATGATTCCTCATCTTTAGTTATCACTCAGAATTCTGCTCCACTTACCTAATGTTTATTCAGCTAAACAAAATCTTACTGTAGTATTACAGTAAGTTTGAAATCAGAAAGAATAAGTGCTTCAACTTATTTCATTTTTTAAAAAAATAATTTTTGCATTCTAAGTGTTGCATTTCCATATACATTTTAGAATGAGCTTAGTTTTTTATGAAGAAATTATCCCTTCCAGGATTATGATAAGAATTGCGATCAACTCAGGATAGATTTTAAGAATTTTGGGTCTTACGGTAGAATTATGTGGAATGTCTCACCATTTATTTAGATCCTTTTAAATATTTTTAGCAACTTATTGTAGTTTTCAGCATAAATTTCTTTTTCTTTTGTTAAATGTATTCCTAAGTATTTTATTATTTTGGTATGATTGTAAATGATATTAAATTCAAAATGTTATCTTTCATGGTCTAATTTGTTTGAATAAAGTTATTTATAGTCTTCCTTAATAATATTTTTAATTTTTGTAAGATCATTCATTATGTTTTATCTTATAGTCTTTTGTCTTTTTCAATATGGCCAATCTAGCTAGAAGTTTGTCTTTTCAAAAAATGTATTCAAAAACCAGCTTTAACTTCTATTAATGTCTTTTTAAGTTTTCTGCTGTGGCTGGGCCCGGTGGCTCACGCCTGTAATCCCAGTACCTTGGGAAGCTGAGGTGGGCAGATCACGAGGTCAGGAGATCAAGACCATCCTGGCTAACACGGTGAAACCCTGTCTCTACTAAAAATACAAAAAAAAAAAAAAATGAGCTGGGCGTGGTGGCGGGCACCTGTAGTCCCAGCTACTCAGAAGGCTGAGGCAGGAGAATGACGTGAACCCGGGACGGGGACACTGCAGTGAGCCGAGATCGCGCCACTGCACTCCAGCCTGGGTGACAGAGCAAGATTCCATCTCAAAAAAAAAAAAAAAAAAAAAAAAAAGTTCTGCTGTCTGCTTAATTTATTTTTGATCGAATTTTTATTTTCTTCATGTTTGCTTTATGATTAGGTTGCTCTTTATTTAGTTGTTTAACGTAGAAGCTCAGATTAATACCTTGATTTTGTCTCTTTTGAAATAGAAATTTACAGACATAAATGCCTTTCTAAACACGATTTTAGCCACATGTCATAAATTCTGATATTGTCCTTTTATTTCATTCATCTCAACATATTTTCTAATTTATCTTGGATTTTTCCTTACTCTCACCGGCTATGTATAGTGATATTTGTAACTTTAAAATATTTAAGAATTACTAATATCCCTCTGCTTTCTTATTCTAATACCCGAATGGTCAGACAATATACTTTGTATTATTTAAATTCTTTTAAATTTATTAAGCTTTTTATTTAGTATATATCATGAAGAGTCTTCCATGTTTTCTTCAGAAAATTGTTCATTCTACTCTTGATATGTGATGTATTCATTAGATTTGAGTTAAAGAAAGTTGGTTAATAGTGCTGTTCAAGTTTCCTATATCTTTGTTGATTTTCCATTTGGTTGTTCTATCCATTATTGTGTATGGCTATTGCCAACTCCAACTATTATTGTAGAATTGTTTGTGTGGGTATGAACTAATTAATATCTATGCTTATGTATGGTCTTATGTGAACCTAGCCATAAAGTTACTGTGTTTACAAAAATTGAAGCTGCAAAAATTGTTAATTTCAATATATTTTTTTGGTTCTAACTTAAGTTTTATACTTTTCATCTTTCATGTGTAGTTGAGAATTTTATCAGCAGCCATATCCAACATTTTTCTTTCATTTTTGCTTTGTTTTCTGTTTTAACATATTTATGTAATGAATTTTGTTATAGATTTCATGTGTTCATATTTCCTAGTTTTTTTTTTTAGGTCATTTTGATTATTTACAGTTTTCTGAAAAGCATTGTTTTTATTTTTCCAATTTTATCTATAAATTTACATACAATGTTTCTTGTATACAGCTGTATATAGCTATATTTTTAAGTAAACTGTCTCGTACCTGTGAGCATGTTTCTGTTCCAATTGCTAAAATCCAATTTTTATCTATTTCTGTGTTTTCTTAAACAAGCTTGTGAGAGTTTTATATATATTGGTGGTCATTTCAAAGAATAGATTTATCTATCATTTTATTTTTGCATAATTATTATTTTCAAATGTACTAATTAAATCTTCAATTTTGTGCATTCTGACTTTTCTTTTGCTAGATATGTTTTGCTTTTCAATCAAGGTGTTTAATACCATAGTTTTTCTATGTCCAGTGACCATGTTCTCCTGTCAGTTTTATAATCAGTTTTGTTTTTTGCTTTATATTTTATGTATTTTTATCTCTATTTTATTTTCTATTTTTATCTAACAATTTTCTGAGTACATTTCTTTATTTCTGTGTAGTATTTATATTATTCTTAAAATTTGGATTTAATGGTGTTATAAGATAATATGACATATAAAACCTCTGCTTTAAAAAGTTGTTAATATTTTGTTATTATTAATTTGTTTCTTTTTTAAGATTCATCTGATGATCTTGCTTTTTGTTTCATTTAAAATTCTGAAGTTTTCCCAAGAGAATTTTCATACACTCTCTCTACCAAGACATTTTTGTGACAATATTACACAAATGTAATAACTAAAAATGCATGCATTATCAACTCACATTTTTCTCTGAGTTATAAGTCCAGGCATTATCTCTCTGTATCTGCTGTTCTTTAGTGGGATGCATTTTATCAGAATATTGACTGGGGAAGGATCCACTGCCAACTCACATAAATGTTAAGTTTCAATTCTTTGCATGATAACAGGCTGAGTGCCTCAGGTTTTTGCTGCCTAGTTGTCAGAGTCTATTCCCTAATCCCTACTAAGTGGGCTTTCCCATATTTTGGCTTGTTTCATCAAACCTGCAAAGGACACAGTCAATGGAGACAGCCTGTTGCTAGCGAGATAGAAGTTACATGTAATGCAATCAGGAAGATGATATCTCATCACTTTGGCAGTATCACATTAGTCAGAAGCAAAGGGCATATCCAAGTTACATTCAACAGGAGAAAAGTATTAAATGTTGCCAATATCAGGATATTGTCAGATAATTGGGGGCCATCTTAATGGCTTTCCTATCGCAGCTCCTATATAAATCCAACTGCCTCACTTTCACTTTTTTTACTTTTTTTTTTTTTTTTTTTTTTTTTGAGATGGAGTTTCTCTCTCGTTGCCCAGGCTGGAGTGCAATGGCACGATCTTGGTTCACTGCAATCTCTGCCTCCCAGGTTCAAGCGATTCTCCTTCCCCAGCCTCCCAAGTAGCTGGGACTACAGGCATGCACCACCACGCCCAGATAATTTTGTATTTTTACTAGAGACGGATTTTCTGCATGTTGATCTGGCTAGTCTCGAACTCCCAACCTCAGGTAAACTGCCCACCCTGGCCTCCCAAAATGCTGGGATTACAGGTGTGAGCCACCGTCCCTGGCTCCCAGCCACCTCACTTTTATACCACATCTTCATTCAAAGTATTTAAAATTGAGTATTCTATCTACAGAGATTTTTTTTTTCTGTAAATTATACATTTGTCTTATTTCATAGTATGGGCTTTTTAATAAAACGTTTTTACTCCTGGTTAGTTTGATCAAATATCAGTTCATTCTTTTACTATTTTTCTTTTTATTTAGAAAGCCCTATATTTTTAGAGACAAAGAACTTTGCTGAGATGAGATGTGACTCATATGAGCCACATCTGATGAGATGTGACTTACATGATGCTTTTACTTCTTTCTCTATTCTTCTGTTTATTATACATAAAATAATTTAATATACACGTAATTGTTTTCTACAGTCCCACTGTCAAATTTTCTCTCAGTGTTTTTATCTACTGCCTTTAAGTTCCCAGTTCTTACCAAATAAGACCCTTGATTTTTCCCATTAATTATTATTTTTAATTTAAGTAGGTGTTCTTTCTGTCTAAAATGATATTACTTTTTTAACTTCAGTATTCCAATTATTTTAATTCATAATTTGTTGCTTATGTTTTTCTTTTATTATAACATAAAAGTTTATAAATGCAGATAATTATATTGATGGTCACTTGTCATTTTCAGCATTCCTGAAATCACTGGTAATGTGTTCAAATAGTTGTTTGCTGAAGCACTATTTCTGCTCATTAAGTCTGAAATATTATTATTGCAGCATATTAAATATTATAATATGTGTATACTGTAAAAGAGAACAGATATTTGTGCTTGAGGACTTATAGCAGGACTTTGGTATCCAGCTTATGTTACTAAGACACATATCTGTCAAAAATAACAGAAACTGAACTCAAATCAAACAAGATAAATAAGAAACATTTATTGGTATGATCGTGAGATGTTTCGCCCAACCACAAAAGCACTATTGACTGCCTCTCTTCTAGGAAAACAAGAACCAGACATTGACTCTCTTGAAGATTAATTTGTACTTTCGTTTTCAAAATGTCTCAGGTTCATTCACTTTAATGTAATACAAAGCTTTTCATTTAGTAGTGATGCCCACATCACATTATTTGTTCTAATACACTTATAATTCAAATATTGCAGTATTTTCATTAGTTGAAATTAAATGCCGCTGTGCTGGTGCCACCATTAAAACAAAATAACGGGGGAAAAAAAAAAAAAGTTCTGACAGAGCTGAGGTGGGTGAGTCTGAAAAGTATTTTGGACCAAAATTAGCCTGAAGGGCAAATACTTTACATTAATTGTAACACAAAGTGACAACAAGATCACACTGAGACAATTAGACTTCTTATTTGTAACTTCTTTAATACACCAAAATTGAAATTTTTTTTTTTTTTTTTTTTTTTGAGACGGAGTCTTGCTCTGTAGCCCGGGCTGGAGTGCAGTGGCCGGATCTCAGCTCACTGCAAGCTCTGCCTCCCGGGTTTACGCCATTCTCCTGCCTCAGCCTCCGGAGTAGCTGGGACTACAGGCGCCCGCCACCTCGCCCGGCTAGTTTTTTGTATTTTTAGTAGAGACGGGGTTTCACCGTGTTAGCCAGGATGGTCTCGATCTCCTGACCTCGTGATCCGCCCGTCTCGGCCTCCCAAAGTGCTGGGATTACAGGCTTGAGCCACCGCGCCCGGCCCAAAATTGAAAATTTTAAGTAATATTTTAAATTAATTGTGTTCAATTGAACTTCTGAATGACATTTATGTTTATTACCAAATCCTGAAAATAAGGAATGCCATGCTACAGAGTAAAAAGGGAACAATTTTCTAGTTAAGCTTACCTGACTTTAAGTTCTAGGTTGTTCATCATCTTTAAAAACTGACTTTAATTTTTCTTTGATCTCATTTGTAAAAAAAAAGTTCTTTATTGACTATCGTGATAAATAAATGAATTCACATATGTAAATATTTTACTATAGTAATAATCCAGTATTGTTTCTAAACTGTGAGGTAATTGATTTGTGGTTATATTCAGTTTTGAAGGTGTAGCTTTTTAAAAACTATACTATTCTATTTTAAAACTATATTGTATTATGTCTCAATACTCCCACAATGAGAACTGATAAGAACAGATGTCATAATTCTTTATCAACCAGTAAAGTCCAGTAACCTACTTAAGAGCTTGGAGTAAGGCTTTAGGTTCACTGTGGTCCCAGAACATATTCCTGATATGGCCTGTGATTAAATGTGCCTTCCGACAGTTCTCACCTTTGATGAAACAAAGAGAGAGCAGTGGTCTCCTGAGGTCTGAAAGGGTAAAAGTTCTTTGTTCTTCTTGACAGTATTAACAGCCCTACAGGAAAGGTGAAGGTCCATCTTCCTCTAGAAATGAGTTCACAAACAAGGGCATTGGTGAGAAATGTGTTAAAGAGTTTATTACTGTAGAGTACAAAAATATGAAATTTCTAAACCTACTGTCTTTGAGATGAGTCCTTTCAGAAATACTAAATTTATACAAAACTAATACATCATTAAAGTAATCATGTGTTTATTAAGTTCTTGTTTCAAATTATTACATTTATTTTAAAACATACTGTAAGTTAAAAGAATTGAAAACTTTTAAAGACGACGTCCAGATGATAAGCTTAATTTTAACCAACAATTTCCTTAAATAAGATTGTTTGTCTAAATGCACCTAGATGTTACAAAAGAGAAAAAAAATTACTATTTGTTTTCTGCAATTGTATGTTTACCCAAATAAAATCAATTTTAGCTAAATAGTTCTTGATTAATTGTAGTTATATATGCTTCAAACAACAATATGTATTATATTATTTTTATTTTAATGATATTTTAAAATTAGATTGTTCAATATCTAAATATATTTTAATTTAAAAACCTTGTGAAAGAAATTTAAAAATTTTATCTCATATGAAATATATACCTGATAAAGCCATAGCAGGAGCGAAATCAGATTGACAACCAGCTGAATAGCAATTTAATGTTTATTTTCTCTCTTTCAGGCCAAATTATAAGCTATAATATTATAGTTTATTCATCACTTTATGCTACTTTATCCTCACACATTTGTTGCCAAAACTACTCAAACCGTTTGTTCTTTGACGTTATCTTCCTTAACTTTGTACACAGCAGCAAAATGTCCAAAATACTTAGAATATTACTTGCTGTCACCTACAGTTTTGAAAAATTAATTCCAATAATAATGTATTGTGATGCATTACACAATGAAGAAGTAAAATTAGCTTTATTATTCCTAGACACCATCATGTATACATCAAATAGAGATATATGTATATTTCAGAAATTGCATATATTTTTAATAATCTTAGAGAAACTCAAATCCATTATTTTGACACTGTATTTCAGTTCAACTATATATTTTTTGCTTTGTTAGTTAAACAAAATACAATTTATTCTAAACATTGAAATTGGAACCTCATTCTATAATTTAATTTTAAAAATAAAAAAGGTCTAGTCCTATTTCTTGTTTTTGCTATCCATATAAGAAATTACAACGCAAAGAGAATTTTGTCATTATCATCCTTGTCTCCCAATTTCTTTTAACGGTTACCAACTAAAATAGTAAAATAATGAACAAATAATACATTTTCAACTTTTTTATTTTCATCTGTTTAATAGTTGTGAAATGAATATAGCATAAAATTTATTATCTTAACTATATTAACTCTACAGCTCAGTAATATTAAATACATTCATATTGTTGTGCCATCATCACCACCATTCATCTCCAAAACACATTCCATCTTGTGCAACTAAAGCTCTGTACTCATTAAACAATAATTCTTTTTCCCCACTCCTTCCAGCACCTGACAAGCACAATTCTACCTTCTGTTAATATAAATGTGACTACTTTAGGTACTGCATGTAAGTAAAATAAGACAGTATCTGTGTTTCTGTGAATGACTTATTTTAACTAGCCTAACATTCTCAAGCTTCATCTGTCCTGTAGCATATATCAGAATTTTCTTCCTTTTAAAAAGTTGAACAGTATACCATTTTATGAATGTATTGGTATGTTTTCATGCTGCTAACAAAGACACCCAAGACGGGGCAATTTACAAAAGAAAGGGGTTTAATGGACTTACAGTTCCACATGATTGGGGAGGCCTCAAAATCATGGCAGAAGGCAAGGAAGAGCAAGTTATGTCTTACATAGATGGCAGCAGGCAAAGAGAATGAACTTGTGCAGGGGAACTCCTCTATGTAAAACCATCAGATCTCGTGAGACTTATTCACTATTATGACAGCAGCAAGGGAAAAACTCACCTACGTGATTCAATTACCTCCCACCAGCTCCTTCCAACAACACGTGGGAATTATGGGAGCTGCAATTCAAGATGAGATCTGGGTGGGGACACAGCCAATCATATCAATGAATACACTACATTTTGTTCATTCATCCATCAATAAACACAGGTTGCTTCCATGTTTTAGTTATTGTGAATAATACTGCTATATACATGGATGTAAAAATATCTGTTAATCCCTGCTTTCAGGTTTTGGATTACATGCCCAGACATAAAATTTCTGGATCATATGGTGAATATCTTTTCATGTCTTTTTGGAAAGTGCCTTACTATTTTAGTTTAACTCAATGGTGGTCTCTCGTATTATCAAGTATGACTTACACAGCATGGGAACTACTGAGTTTCTCAAAGGTGGTATTTTTAAAATATAATGACATTCTTTATTGCATTAATGAAGGAAGTGTCTTTAGGGTCCTCCTGGGGAACGTAGGTAGAGGGTAGATTTTCTGGTCTCATATAATCAATTATTTCCAAGATGCCTAACTCTTAAGCTTCCCATCTCCTTCTTTAATTTTCTGCTATGGCCTTTCTGGCATCTCCAACTCCTTTACTGTGGTCCATAATTATGTTCACTGTTTAAGGAGCAGTCCCCTTAGCATAATAAGATCATCTCAAGATTATTTTTTTAAATTCGTTATTTGTGATTAATGAAATTATTATCTTATGCGTCACAATATTTAGAAATACAGAAATTCTGAGACAGTCTTGAAAAAAATAGTTCATAAAATGTGATAAACAGATTTGTGAATCAAAAAAATAAATATTTGGTGAATGTTTAGTCCACTTAAATACATCATTAAGATTTATCAACTATTAAAATAGTGACTACCAAGGGGAATAAAATGTTGTAAACTTTAACACTGATGCTATGTGAAGCATAAATACAATCAAACATACTTGCACCAAATTTTAAAGCACCAACAACTCCTATGTATTTTTTCTATTAACTTTTTAGTCTGAACTATGGAGAAAGTTACATTAATATACCACATTTTCTTGCATATTCTACTCCTTTTCTTTTGCCTCTTTGTTGGTTATAAAATTATTTGTGCAACATTATCACAGTATCAGTGTACAACAAACCCCGTGACACAAGTTTACCTATGTAATAAACTGCAGTTGTTCCTCTGAAATTATAAGTTAAGAAAAAACAAAAAAATGAATAAAAGTACACACACACACACACACACACACACTTAACCTCTCAATCTTTAATCCGGATAATTACTCATAAAAAGTTGAGAAGGTATGATTCTTTATGGAAATGCTATATTTAATGAATAATGACCAAATTGTCACGGACAGGGAAGATATTAGAGAGGGAGGGAGGGTCAACTATCAGCCATTGTTGGGTAGGTTTTGTGACAGAAGTAATATCATCATCTGACTTCAAATGTTCCAGAAAGCCAAATAAATGACACAAATTGGATTCAAGACTCACAATGATGCAGCTGGAATCACTGATCTGTCACCTGAAAAAGTGTCAACATTAAGGAGCTATTATCAATAGCCTCAAGAGGAGGTTAAAAGTCTAATCTAGTCATTCTTTCAGGTTCCATATAAAATAATGCCTCTTGTGATATGATCTTCCTTTTTCTAGAAGATCATATCTAGGTCTAGATATGCAGTCCAACTTTAGCATGAGTTATAAGTATGGTGTGTTGTAGTAGCATCTCGTCAGAAACATAGCGTCAGGCACATACATCAATTTAGTTTCAGGTGGTCACATTAAATAAAAAGCGCTTCCTGTGGGCATCTACAGGAGTGGCTCAGACAAATCAGTCACCAATGGTGATTTGTTTCCATAATTCAGAGCCTTAGAAAGGGTGGCTTTAACCTACCCATCTACAGTGTTCAAATTGGCAGACCAAACAATCTATTCAAAAAGCCCAGGAAATTGAGTCCTGTACACTAAGTGTAGCAACTATGCCCATTTTTGTTTCTATGTAGTTGTCTCTGAGCCCTAACAGCTACAGCAGCTCAGTAGACATTGGGTTAAGCTTAATCTCACATTGGTGAAGAGTGCACAAGGATTTAGAAGAACCTCTGTTCCTATGTAATGTAATTAAAGAAATGGTGCTTAACAGAAGCTTACAACATGAGGATATGTTATCCTGACACCCAAAAGTGAAAAAAGACCTGATCTGTAAGAAATCTTGGAGAAGAAGTTATCAGACAGAGGGAATGGCCAGTGCTAGAGCCTTGAGGCTTACCCTCAGAATATAACAGGGACAGAAAGAAGACCAATGTGACCCATTAGCAAGAATCCTTGAAGGTAGTCAATAGATGGTAATAAGAAATGAAATATAAATAAATATCAGATTATTTATGAAACAAACATAATTTTGGTATTTTTCTAAATATAATATAAAAATAAGCATTTTTATATTAATGAAATAATAGGAAAATGTGAATAAAATAACAAATACCTGGATTTGTTATTTTAGCCAATTTTAACATTTTACCATGTTTGTTTTGGAAGCTATTTTAAGATACAATCTTAGATATACTTTAAGAGCTATCCTTTTTACTTTTCCTCTCCTTGCTCTTCCATTCCCAAAAATTATAACTAGTATCTCTGCTTTTCAAAATCTTTTCCATGCATGCCATATAAATCTACTAAATATTTATGCATTAAAGAAGTATAAGATATTGCTTTATAAGTTTTAATATGTATAATAGGCTGTAATGTTCTTATTATTTTGTAATGTAATGTACATATATGTTTTTTGAGAGTCATTCATGTAGGCATATGTTCTCTATGTTGCTCATTTATGTTACCATTTGCTATTGCATTGTGTTATAATTAATATATCTATTCTTTAGCCTATTAATATCTAGCTTGCTTCTCATATTTAGCATTATAAATAAAACTACAATTAATATTTATAATTATATGAAATATTTTTATGTGCATATCTGCAGGAGTTTCTCAAGGGCATATATCTAAGAATGTAATTATTAGGCACATGGAAAAAACATGTTCAAATATATGAGTTTGCATATTGTACCAATTTGAAACCTACTACATACTTACAAAGTTTCTGTTGTCCCATATCCTAGCTACAATTTTAGCATCTGTTATCTTCAAATTTATTGTTTTTTGACAAAATTTGTGAGGTGGTGTGTTAGGCCATTTCTGCATTGCTATAAAGAAGTACATGTCTCTGGGTAAATTATAAAGAAAAGAGATTTAATTAGCTCATGGTTCTGTAGGCTATACAGGAAGCATGGTGCCAGTATCTACTTGGTTTCTGGGGAGGCCTCGGGAAGCTTTCACCCATAGTGGAAGACAAAACAAGACTAGGCATGTCAGGTGGCAAGAGTGGGAGCAAGAGAGAGTGTAGGGGAAGATACCATACACTTTTAAACAGCCATATCTCTCAAAAACTCACTTACTATCAGGAGGATAGCACCAAGAGAATGGCACTAAATCATTCCTGAGAAATTTGCCCCCATGATCCAATCACCTCACACTGGCCCTCACCTCCACCACAGGATTACATCTCAACATGATATTTGGAGGGGATGTACAAACTATATCATTCCACCCCAGCCTCCTAAATTTCATGTTCTTATTCCACTGAAAAATACAATCATCTCTTCCTAACAGTGCCTCAGAGTCTTAACTGATTCTAGCATTAGCTCAAAAGCCCCAATTTCCAACTCCAAGCCTCGAATATCATCTAGAGATTTGTTCCTTCCACCTATAAGCTTGTAAAATCAAAACAAATTATTTACCTACAAGGTAAAATGGGAGTACAGTCATTGGTTAAACATTTCCATTCCAAGGGAGAAATCAGCCAACAGAAAGGCAGTGCAGGCCCCACAGAGTCTGAAATCTAGCAGGACAGTCACTAAATCTCAAAGCTCTAAAATAATCTTTGACTCCATGTCCCACATTCAGGCACTCTGCTCCATGAGGTGGTCTCTCATGACCTGTGGCTTTGCAAAGTATGGTCCCCTTGGCTGCTCTAATGAATTGAAGTTTAGTGCCTGTGGCTTTTCCAGGTGAAGGGTGCAAGCTGCCATTCTGGGATCTGAAGAACAGGGTCCTCCTTTCTACAGGTGCACTAGGAAGTGCCCCAGTGGGGACACTGTGTGGGGCCTCCTACCTCACATTCCATCTCGGCACTACCCTAGTAGAGTATCTCTGTTATGTCTCTGTCCCTGCAGCAGACTTCTGCCTGGGCATCCAGGTTTTCTTATCCATTCTCTGAAATCTAGGTATTAGCTGCTAAGTCTCCGTCACCCTTGTTTTCTGTGTACCTGCAGGCTTAACACCATGTAGAGGCTGCCAAGGTTTATGGTTTATACCCTGAAGCAGTGGCCCCAGCTGTATCTGGGGCCCTTTGAGCCAGTGATGGAGCTATAGTGCCCTGGATGCAGGGAGCAGTTTCCCAAGCCTGAACAGGGCAGCCGGACTGTGGGACTGGCCCAGGAAACCAGTTTTTCCTCTTAGGCCTCTGGCTCTGTGATGAAAAGGGCTGCCTTGAAGATCTCTAAAATGCCTTCAAGGTCTTTCTCCCATTGTCTTGGCTATTTGCACTTGGATCCTTTTTAGTAATTATAATCTCTCTAACAAGTGATTATTCCAAAGTCTGCTTGGAATCCTCTCCCCAAAAGTTTTTTTTTTTTTTTTTTTTTTTTTTTTTCCCCCACATGGTAAGGCTGCAAACTTTCCAAACTATTACACTCTGCTTTCCCTTTAAATATAACTTCCGGCCAGGCACAGTGGCTCACACCTATAATCCCAGCACTTTGGAAGGCTGAGGTGAGTGGATCACCCAAGGTCAGGCGTTCAAGACCAGCCTGACCAATAGGGTGAAACCCTATCTATACTAAAAATGAAAAAAAAAAAAATTAGCTGGGCATAGTGGCATGCACCTGTAGTCCCAACTACTTGAGGGCTGAGACAGGAGAATTGCTTGAACCTGGGTGGCAGAGGTTAAAATGAATCGAGGTTATGCCACTGCACTCCAGTCTAGGTGATAGAGTGAGACTCTGTCTCAAAAACAAAAACATATATATTTGTGCGTGTGTGTGTGTGTGTATGTATGTGTGTGTGTGTGTGTATGTGTGTATGTGTATAGAAGCTGTTAGAAGCAGGTAGGTCATTTTTTGAAGGCTTTGTTGAACAGAAATTTTTTTTCTACCAGATACCCTAAGTCATCACTTTCATATTCAGACTTCCACAGATCCCCCCAGGGCATGAACATAATGCAGCCAAGTTCTTTGCTAAGGCATAACAAGGATGACATTTACTCCAGTTTCCAATAGAGTCTTCATTTCCATCTGAGACCTGGTCAGCCTGGAGTTCACTGTCCACATATTTATCATCATTTTGGTAAAAGCCACTTAACTAGTGTCTAAGAAGTTACAAGCTTTCTTTCATCTTCCGTCTTGTGAGACCTCCAAACTGTTCCAAAGTCTCTCTGCCCATTACTCAGTTCCAAAGTTGCTTCCACATTCAGGTTTCTTTACAACAATACCACACTTCTGGTACCAATTTTTTGTGTTCGGCTCTTGTTGCATTGCTGTAAAGAAGTACTTGAGACTGGGTAATTTATAAAGAAAAGACATTTAATTGGCTCACAGTTCTGCAGGTTGTACAGGAGTCATAGCACTGGTATTTGCTTGGTTTCTGGGGAGGCCTCAGGGAGCTTTTACTCATGGTGGAAGGTGAAGCAGGGATGACAAGAGTGGGGGCAGGAGAGAGCGAGAGGGAGATGCCACTCAATTTTAAACAGCCAGATCTCACATTAACACCCTCACTATCATGAGGACAGTATCACGGAGATGGCGCTAAAACATTCATGAAAAATCAGCCACCATGATTCTACCAGCCCTACCTCCAATATTGGAGATTACACCTCAACATGAGATTGGGAGGGGATGTCCAAACTATACAGATGATCATTTAAATATTAACTATCTTATTGCTAGGAAAATTGAGAATCTCATTATATGTTCATTTGTTATTCATGTTTTCTATCCTGTTATTTTTAAATTTATATTCTTTGCCCCTGTTTTAGTCAATTCATTATAATTTGTCTTATTGATTTTAAGAGGTTGTATCTATATTTCATATATTATCAATATATTTCATATACTACTGATTTCCTGGTTACATGCAAGGAATTGTCTCTTTCTATTATACCCTTTCACACTGCGCATACATTTTTACCTTTATATTTATTGAATTATATATTTTCCAGGTAATATAGTTATTCAATATCTCTGTTAGAGATATTTAATGAAAGAAGAACTTCCTTTTGGGCAACAGCAAACTATAGCATAAGTAGTCCTCTTGTCATAAGATCAGTGGATTCAGTTCTTATCATTTTTCTGAGGTTATTTGTTCTCCATTTCTGCACTGTTTTTCCTGACTCTGTTCTGGTCTTCACAGTCATAAATTCCACAGAGTGGTCCCTCTTTGCAATTAAGTTAAAACTGCTACAGGAAGGTAAAATGTATTAGTTTCCTGCATTTCAGGATTCTAGATGGTACCTATTTACAGTATTCAAGTGGTAATCAAAAGAAGGTGGAGTGGGGTTGAAGAAAGAAAGAGATGGAAGTCAAAGAGCCAAAGTTTAGATCATGCAGGATAAATGTCTAGAAATGTACACATGTCTCGCCATGTACTGCGTGAAAACTATGACACCTATTTACAGTATTCAAGTGCATCTTGTTTAGTTGAATAGTTTTGCTGTGTGGCTTGCTGACTGTGAGTTTCTTATTTTTAAAGGCCTAGAGCCATCTTGAACTAAGATATATAATGCCAAAAAGATGGTGACATCAAACAGCCATGGAGATGATCAACAGAATATCACACACAACTTGGTGTGAGGCAAATTATTCTCTAGAACTTTTTTTTTTTTTTTACATTGTCTCAACTAATGTAAAGAACAGACTGACAGTATATTTTCATGTAGGCCTGGCAACCCATACTTACTCTATAAAGGTATTTAGAATAAGAATGAGTCTTTAACACAACAGCAGTGTATCTTCTAAGGGTTAAAGGAAACAGCTAAAATAGAAGCTGAAACGATCACTGGTTTTTCCATAGAAATATTTTGTGGTCTAATCCCTATTGCTTTTTTGTGTGTTTTTGTTTTGTTTTCTTAAAGTAACATAACCTATATTTACTTCTCTGTATTAACATCTAGAGTTTAAAACATCATATACTGGCATGTCTCTAGTCTATTTAAATCAAAGAGGTCTTCATTTCTTTTTTGTGTTATTTAATGTAGAACATCATGTTTTTATATACTATATATAGGGAACATATTACAACAATCAATACAATTAACATATATAATCTCTAATTATTATACTCTTGTGTGTAGTAACAGAACCTAAAATCTGCTTTTATCAAATTTCCAATATACTGTATAATAGTTTTCATGAAGTACATTTCTAGACATTCATCCTGCATAACTGAAACTTTAGACCCTTGACTTCCATCTCCTTTCTTTGACCCCACTCCTAGCTCTTCCACCTCTGGTAACCACATTTCTATTCTGTTTCTACACATTTGAGGGTTTTTGTTTTTGTTTTTGTTTTTTTAGATTCAACATATAAGTGAGATCATGCGGTATTTTTCATTCTGTGGATTATTTTACTTGGCATGACTTGGCAAGATTTTTTGGATATTTCACCAAAAGCACAGGCAACAAAAGCAAAAGTAAACACTAAAACACAGCCAACAGATTCAGGAAAAAAATAAAAATTGCAAACTCACTGTCTTTTGAACAGCAGCCTATCAATCACATAGACAATTATTAAGGTGTCAGATCACTGAGGCCTGATTTATTCAACTAGTGTTTTCTACTGACAGATATTTAGGTTGAAATTCACCATCTTGTTGGTCATTCTGATGAAGTGAGTAAAACTGTATATATTATAGTGTCAAGGATTCCATAACTTCTGGAGGGGAAAGTCTTCATAGAACACTTTCCTAAATTCAAGTCGTATATAATACTTACTATTTTTTTCTATACATTGCAATACATCCCCAGCTCCCATCCAAGTTGATAAGGTTTTAAGATAGATAAAAAATATTTTCCCTTTTAAATATATATCTCTGATTATTGTTATTAATTTTTTGAGACGGAGTCTCTCTCTTGTTGCTCAGGCTGGAGTGCAGTGGTGCGATCTTGGCTCACTGCAATCTCTACCTCCCAGGTTCAAGCAGTTCTCCTGTCTCAGCCTCTTGAGTAGCTGGAATTACAGGTGCCCACCACCTGCCTGACTAATTTTTGTACTTTTAGTAGAGACAAGGTTCTACCATGTTGGCCAGGCTGGTCTCGAACTCCTGACCTAAGATGATCCACACGCTTTGGCCTCCCAAAGTACTGGGATTACAGGCGTGAGCCACCATGCCCGGACTTGATTTTGATCTTAAATAAATGCTGATGACATTTTTCATTTATTTATATTCTTAGGAGAAGCTTAAATTTTGACTTACAGATTGATATTCAGTCTTGTCTTAACATACATGAAATGAGCACCCTTACATTAATTATATGTAATGTAGAACCCCAATTTCTCATGAGCCTTTGGCAAAACAAACATTCATTACCTCACAACTGTGCACATTTTAAATTCCAATAGAATTAAGAAAATTATAAAATAAACATAGCATATCAATATAAAATACAGTAAGATTACAAAATTTGAAAACTGGAAATACATCAGGTATTACACCTTTTACACATTCACTGAAAATTCAAGTAATTTTTAAAATACATTCATATGATTTTCAAATTATCCGGGCATTCCCAGAACCGTTTGATAACATATACCACTTTTTTTTTTACAATTAAAAAGTATCTCAATTAGAGTATATTGATGTAAAGGTAGAATTATAAAGATTCACTTCATAAACCTGAATTCTGATACTGAATCAAACAGGTAAGGTACCAAAGTCTCTATTTTGTATTCTGTAATAACAGCACTTATTAAAATATAATAAATCAAGACAAACATTTTATTTATAATAAGTTTAGCCAACAATTTTTCAGTATCATGATTTAATATTGATTAACCTTAGGATTTAAAATAATATGTAATGATAATTTGAAATTAGTGTTATATAGGCATAAAGTAATGATATTAAATCTGCCACTTACCAAAGAAACAATATGTAGCTGACTTTTCACCTTCCTAGAATCTGGGACTTTGTTACCAGACAACATTTAAACACGTGAGACTCAGGTCCAAGTTATTTTTGATTAATTCCCTTGTGAATTATCCTCATAATTAAAAAGTTAAATTTCTATTTTTGTACTTAAATCTCTGCTTTGGAAAATAGTGATAAAGTAGTTTAATACCTAGATTTTGTTTTAGTTTCATAAATAGGTGTTCAATGTCATCTTATCTTTCTGTTGAAAGTTCGACGAAATATACATTCAAGCAAAATAACTAAATAAAAACCCTTTGCATTTACTATTGATATAGGTGTGTGTGCATGTGTGTGTGTGTGTACGCATACAAAGAGAGAGAGAGATTTTATTTTATTTTTTTATTTTTTTGGCCAGCCCACATATTCATTAAGACAATTAGATTTCAGGCTATCTGTGACATATTGTGTGACAACTAGCGAATTTGCAAAATAGAGAAATAGCCTAGAGATCCTTGTATTCTTATATATAACTCTAATGAAAAGAGCATCCCAAACCCCAAAATCTGAAATCTGAAATGCTCCAAAATCTAAAACATCTTCAAAGCTGACAGAGGAAACGCTCATTGGATTATTTAGAATTTTGTACTTCCTGATTTGAGATGATAGTCCAAACATTTTTTAAAAAGCCAAAATCCAAACCCTTCTGGTCCCATGCTCATGGTGGATTGCTATTTGTGAGATTGTGGTTTTTTGTTGTTGTTTTTGTTTCATTTATTTTTTCCTTTTTACACAGTTCTAAAGTCGGGAACAACATCTAGGAAAGCTTATATTTTATTCTCATTAGATTGTAGACTTTGCATTCTCAATTTAATGTGGTAATCTCCTATCACATTGCATTGCTTAGGCATTAAGCTTTATCACATGTCCTAGTTGCTAGAGCAACCGTCAAAGCAGCTCAAGTTCTCACATATTAAACAGAAAGCTTCAGGGCAAAAGGTGGTTTGGTGTTCTCTTATTGCTAAGAATTGATACTTTTGACTTGTTTTTTTATCTGTGAATTACTTAATTTTATGAACATTTTCCACTGGATTTTAAAGTATGTTTTTAAATATTATGTTATACATTTAGTTGTGACAATCCAAAAGGTCATTCAGCATATCTAATCTCCCGAATTTCCAGAAATAGAAGAGAGAAATCTGTTTTTATGGTCCAATTCATCTAAATATCTTTAATCAGCTTTAATAGTCCTTTTGTGAAATTGTAATCAATAAAATTCAGCAGCTCTAGTTCATTAGGTGTTTCTAGTTTAATGTGTGCTGGACCAGAATAGTAAATGGGACGTGGTAATTCTTAGAGAAATGCCTGTTAGATTTTGTCATACGACTGCTACCTATTACATAAACAGAAACACTCATTTTAACCTAATTTTTGACTAAGATATTTTACTATTAGTACTATAATTTAAACAAATATAAATGAATACCTAGAACTTCCAGATACAGTTTTTGAACAAAATTATTTTAGTAGTGACATCAGGACATTTCTCTGGATGTCCTTGGACTGACCCAGTTCTCCCACTTTCTTGCTTGTAGTTCTAAAGAATCATCCCAAAATGGACTGGAAATACAATATTCTGAGGTAGAGAGTAACTGTCTAGTACAGCCTGGGGATTTTCCTGTGTCCTCTGGAATCAGGATGCGCTTCAAAGTTTTGTCCAGTGAACCGCTTCACCCCAGAGGTATATAACCCAGGGAGGACTGCCTTTTCGGGTCCCTCAGCTGTGGTGCAAGGGGCATGCACACAGTCGAGACTCCATCTGCCCTGGAGAAGTTTTCTTGGGGTACAAGCTGGCAATAAATCCTAGCTTCCTTTGTCCCTGGTGCCTATCTGTAAGTAATATAACTTGTTGCACATGCCCAGCTCTGCCCAAAACATAAAAACAAAATATCTAGTCCAAAATGTCAATATTACCAAAGTTCAGAAATCCTAGCATAGATCCATATGATATAATAGACAATGTGAAAGATCCTGAGAAAAAGCAGACAAGAGGAAGCCAGACAAAGTTAAAGCACTGTGGGAAAAACACTATAGGCAAAACACAAACTAAAGGGAGATAGAGATGGGTTAAAGATCTTGTGATACAGGAAAGAAGCTATCTTAGCAATTCGTAGGAGGAAATTTAAGACCCAGCCAAAAACAGAGAGAGCAAAAATAGAGAGAAATCATCTAACCAGGCCCCAAGATACAGAGAGTGAAATCAGACAGATAACACAAACGGTGGAAAATATAATCTAGAGGGATAAAACCTACATAAGACGTAAACTTCTAACAAAGCAGTTTTGTTTTCTACTCTCTAAGGTATTTCACCCTCCCAATTTCAAGTTCTTGGAGAAAATGCTCTTAAGTAAATTGTCCAAAACCTGCACAATATATCAGAAAGAAAACCAAATTCAGAAACAACATTAAATATTCTGTTTATCTACCATTTAAGCAATAAATGAATATCTCTAACTCAAATATAATTATCTTTTTTTCTGTTAGGTTGTTCAGCATTTCATTTTATTACAAAGTATGTTAATTTGTCTTGAAAATTCTCTCAAATATTAGTCTGGACTCATCTCATAGATTTGGTAGGAATAGTTTTTATACATTGCTTGTTTCTTTTACAAAGCACATGGTCAATATAATTTAAAATGAGAAGAATAAACTTACCTATAGTCTATAATTCTAGACTCACTTTATCTAATATGAAAATATATTTTAATAACTGTTTTGTAAATTGGTTAAATCTATTTAAAAATATGTACTCTGTAAAACTGTTCCTATTAATGACTTTAATTCAGTATAATTCCAGTCTCAATTATTTTGTAGAAATCAATTGCTTTGTGCTTTAAACAGCTTATTCTTAAATGTGCCATAAACGTCAACTCATGAGAATATCTTCCTACATACAGAAGATGATATTATAAAGGGTCATTCTGATATAAGGACAGTAGGAAAACTAAATTATCTTTGCCAGTAATGCTGATATTGCAGTGGTAATTACCACTTAAGATCTAGTGAAATTATAATTTGAGGGCAATTTCTTACTGAGTTTATCACCACCTGAATTCACTGCTTTGTGACTGGTTTAATAGTAGCAAGTAATATTTGAAGAAAACAGAAAATGATTTGTGTTCATTTAAGGATCTGTGAATAATTCAGTCTCTGAGAAACAAAAACAGAAATGTATTTTCATTTTGAAATATAATATTAAAGTATTAACATATAAATATAAAACTATGATGTGCAAATAATAACTTTAGTAAATGAAATATTTCTAATGAAGTTTTGGCAAGGCATAATATATATTATTAAGGATATATTTGTCCTGACTTGTGCATTGTCTTGAATTGCTGCTTGAGAAATGTTTGTTTGCTCCTTTTTAAAAATTTTACGTAAAACTTAATGCATTCTTTATTTTTTTAATGTATTTCTTGGAAAATTATTTTTTAAATGACCAATATAATATAAAAATGTATTTTCATTATGTTTATATTGTTTTACATTGTAAAATAATTGAATGATTTTTAAAAATTTTTAGTCAGAGACCTTCTAGAACTGTTGTCATGCTAATTTCCATGAACTTGTATATGAAAATGACCTATGCATGTGATTTAAAGCCATGTCTATATTATTTTTGTATGTATAAAATTAGAGAATATAAGATAAAGTGTTACTATAACCTTCCAATGTCATTCAAGAATATATGAATCTCACTTTGTAAATATTATATAAAAATAATAGTAACTATATTTTAATTGATGTCAACATAAATGAGAAATAACGTTAATACAAGTTATTATATGTTTTTAAAAGTATTCACTATGAGCATTAATGTCTCAAAGAAGAGGGAAATTAATCTATCATTATTTGCACATTATGTTTCAGAAATTAAGTTAGATAATTAGTATCTACTAGCTCCCTGATCCATCACATAGGTATTTGATCTCATCACATGAGAAGAAAAATAATTATCTTGCATAAGTATCGTGAATATATACATTTTTTTGAATAATTCAAACTTATATCTTTGTAACTATAGTTATGAAATTCTTACCGATAGGGATATGTTTTGAAAAAGGTATCATTAGGCAATGTTGTCATGTGAAAACAACATAGAGTGTACTTACACAAATCAAGATGGTATAGCCTACTATACACCTAGTTATGTAATATAGTTTATTGCTCCTAGGCTGCAAACCTGTACAACATGTTACTTTATCAAATACTATAGACAAGTGTAACACAATGGTAAGTGTCTGTGTATCTAAACATATCTAAACATAGAAAAGGTACAGTAGAAATATAGTATAAAGATAAAATATGGTCCATCTATACAGGGAACTTAACAATGAATAGAGCTTGCAGGACTGAAAATTGCTCTCCATGAGTCACTGAGTGAGTGGTGAGTGAATGTGAAGACATTGGACATTACTGTGCACTACTGTAGACGTTATAAACACTGTATACTTAGGCCACACTAAATTGATAAAACAAACTTTTCTTCAATAATATCAATCTTAGCTTACTGTAATTTTTTAACCTTATTAACTTTAATTTTTTTAATTTTTTGAGAATCTTGCAATAACAGTTTAAAAGACAAACATTGTACAACTATACAAAAGTATTTTCTTTATTTTCTTTATATCCTTATCTATAAACTTTTTCTGTTTTTAATTTTTTTAACTTTTTAAACTTCATTGTTAAAAAACTGAGACACAAACGTGTACATTAGCCTAGACCTACACAGGATCAAGATCATGAATATAACTGTCTTCTATTACCCATCTTGTTTCACTGGAAGGTCTTCAGGAGTAGTAACGTGCATGGAGCTGTCATCTCCTATGATGACAATGTCTTCTTCTGGAATATCTCTGGAAGGACCTGCCTGAGCCCTATGGTTAACTTTTTTTTTTTTTTTATAAGTAGAAGGAGCACACTCTAAATTAATAATAAAATATAGTACAGCAAATACAGAAACAGTCACATAGTCATTTATTATCATCAAGTATTAGGTACTGCACACAATTGTATATGCTATACTTTTATGACTTGCAGCACAGTACTGCAGCAGGTTTATTTACACCAGCATCACAAATACCTAAGTAATGTGTACTACAGCATTGTAACAGCTACAGCTACAGAATCACTAGAGGATGAGACATTTTCAGATCCATTATAATCTTATGTGATAATCATCATATATGCTGTCCATTGCTGACTAAAAAGTTGTTACCAGGCACATAAATGTAGACAGTTTATAATGGCCTGGTATGGAGTAGAAAAATATGTGTCTTAGTAATTTCTGTTAGACTGGAAGTCCAGATAAATATTTTTTGTATACTATTTATATATTTAACTATATTAAACTCATTTAAATTATTTTTAGAATTTAAAATATCAAACATTTAGCAAACAATATTTTGCTTCATCTTCATGATAAAAAACATAAGGTCCAACAATATACTCAATGAATTTGGTAAATTATGTATCAATTTATTTGGCAAATTAACAATATTGATAAATATATCAATGATAATAAAATGGTGTAAGTAAATTTTGTGTTAGTTTTTAGCTTGGCTATGTTTATTATGTAAATCATATACATTGAAGGGTTGTACAACATCAAACTTAGAGGCATGTTTGGTATCCTTAAAACTTCAGAAGCTTGGACATCGATAAAGACATATGTTTTAACTTCTGTGTATCAGTTTCTTGAAATGTGTTATTGACCTAGAAACATAACCACTTCAATTCTTAATTTCTCATTCTGTAAAATGGACCTTTATGTACAATTTCTTTTTCGAATGAAAGTATGTCACACAGAACTTGGTATTCACTAAACTCTCCATAACTGGTAGCAAGTATAATAATAATGACACGAAATGACCAAACGGAAGCATCTCCATGACTTTTATAGGAAAATAAAAATTGTTAACTTTGAATATGGGCTCATTACAAAACTTTTGATTTATTTAAGATATCAGTGGGTTTAGACAAATGAGTGCCTTTGTTTGGATGTGCTGTTTGTGTTAACCTCTATTATTTGTTAGGGAAATTAATAACTACTGGTTTTACTTTTTTTTTCATTTAATGCTTAGAAAATACAGCAAAACTCAATTTAGTTGCATGTTTAAAAAAAAAACATGTTATGGAGGTATAATTGATGTATAAAAAGACATATAAACAGGGAGTATATTAGAAATAAAAATAAATATAAGTACAATAAATAACATCAAATCCTGAAATTTATGCTCCATGCTCAGTGTTCTCGTTATTTTGACATTTCTTATGTCTCATTCCAAATAAGGAAATGGCTATTTTGAAGATTGTTTCCTAGTTTTTTAATCATATCATTATTTTTGTCAATATATTCAGCAATAAGTGTTTTATTTTCTTAAAGATATCTAGTGCAGAAATCATATAAATAAGAAAAATAAAATTCTCCTAAAATAAATCAAAAACTTAATCAAATTATTTCACTTACTTTACAATGAGAAATTTATAGCTCTAATTTTGAGTGCACCATAGTGTTTGATGGTGGATTTATGCCTGGTATGGTTGTGTACCATTTCAAATTGCTTGCATAGGTACAAATGAATTAAAACTTTAGAAAAAGTCAAAGTTTTTATATCAAATTTATTTATATTTTATTGTTTTTAATAAATTATATATTTAAAGGATTATGTATTTTCTCTCACACTGGAAAAAATAACATGTTCAAATATTGGATTGGGTCATTCTTTCAAAACATTTATTGTCAAACAAGATAATCCTTGTTGTTTCTGAAATAATAAAAGCATACAAACTGACTAGGTTTTTAGAAAACAGTCCTAATTGGCCACAGCTGCTTTACCACGCTGTGTTGAGTTTTGCCCAGGCAAAGGATATGAACAGACACTTCTCAAAAGAAGACATTTATGCGGCCAACACACATATGAAAAAAAGCTCATCATCACTGGTTATTAGAGAAATGCAAATCAAAATCACAATGAGATACCATGTCATGCCAGTTAGAATGGAGATCATTAAAAAGTCAGGAAACCACAGATGCTGGCAAGGATACAGAGAAATAGGAACACTTTTATACTGCTGGTGGGAATGTAAATTAGTTCAACCATTATGGAAAATAGTGTCACGATTCCTCAAGGATCTAGAACCAGAAATGTCATTTAACCCAGCAATCCCATTACTGGGTATATACCCAAAGGATTATAAATCATACTATAAAGATACATGCACACATATGTTTATTGCAGCACTATTTACAATATCAAAGACTTGAAAACAACCCAAATGCCTATCAATGATAGACTGGATAAAGAAAATGTGTCACATATACACCATAGAATATATTCAGCCATTAAAAAAAAATGAGTTCCTGTCCTTTGCAGGGACATGGATGAAGCTGGAAACTATCATTCTCAGCAAACTAACAGAAGAAAGGAAAACCAAATACCACATGTTCTCACTCATAAGTGGGAGCTGAACAATGAGAAAACATGGACACAGGGAGGGGAAAATCACACACTGGGACCTGTCGGGGGTAGGAGAAAAGGGGAGGGAGAACATTAAGACAAACAACTAATGCATGTGGAGCTTAAAACCTAGATGACGGGTTAATAGGTGCAGCAAGCCACCATGACACATGTATACCTATGTAACAAACCTGCATGTTCAGCTCATGTATCCCAGAACTTAAAGTAAAAACATAAAAAATTAAAAAATTAAAAAATTATGCTCATGGTATTCTTTGTAGCTTTTTAAAAATAATACATATATAAATATTCATAGAAAAATAGAAAGGATATAAAATAAAATGTTAATATTTTTAAAAAATAAAACAGTCTTAATTTACTCTAGATAACCCCAATGAATCACCCTAAAATGGAACAAATTTAACTTATATTCCCTTTATTAATATTCTCAACTTCTTCGATAAATCATGTTACATTTTATGATAGACAGGCAAATCATTTTTCAGATTAAAACAAGAGGTCAAACAAAAAAAATTCAGGACGAGTTCTACTGAACTTTATGTGGAGGCAAGAGAGTGTATTATTCAAATATTTGTCTATTAAGCTAGATGTAATAGTACTTAAATGTGTGAAATTCCTGTGCCCCACTTGCCTTTCAAGCAGTTGCCCCTAAATATTTTGTCTTTCAACTGAACTTTTGATAAATATTGAATGGTAGCAATAGAAAATGGGATTTGCTTGTAACTGCAAGGGAGACATTTATTTTATGTATCTGGAGGGACAGTGGCATGAGGAGGTATCCACTCTAAATTAAAATTGAAAAAAGAAATAACACTCAAGGGTAACATTCAGATAATTCATCATTATTAATATAGATTGGAGCATTAAGTAAAGCCCCTCCCATCTAGGGAGGGATTAAAACCCTTCGGCCGGGCGCGGTGGCTCAAGCCTGTAATCCCAGCACTTTGGGAGGCCGAGACGGGTGGATCACAAGGTCAGGATATCGAGACCATCCTGGCTAACATGGTGAAACCCCGTCTCTACTAAAAATACAAAAAACTAGCCGGGCGAGGTGGCGGGCGCCTGTAGTCCCAGCTACGCGGGAGGCTGAGGCAGGAGAATGGCGTAAACCCGGGAGGCGGAGCTTGCAGTGAGCTGAGATCCGGCCACTGCACTCCAGCCTGGGCGACAGAGCGAGACTCCGTCTCAAAAAATAAATAAATAAATAAATAAATAAATAAATAAATAAAACCCTTCAAGGCATGCTTTCAATTAGGAAATACTTTGTTTTTGTGTGTATGTGTGTGTGTGTTTTGTTTGTTTGTTTTGTTTTGTTTTTTAATCATGGCTTTACAAACTCTGCTGTTTATATTTATAAAGTAAGAAGAAAATATTCTAATGTTTATCTTGGGGTCTATCTTGGTGTCAGTGTTCAGTGTGTGTGTATTTGGCAGTGTGTAGGTATGGTGTGCTTTGTTTTGTTATTGTTATTTTTAGTTTGTTTATTCAAAAGATGTATCCACATTACAGATGGAAACATTAGTGCTTCAGGTAAATTAAAAGGTTCTCTTGTCTATGTGTACAGTATAACAAAAAACTTAGTCAAGTTAAAAATTTTTAAATGGTTATGGAGCTGAATGTAAACTATTTCTTTTTTAAAGTACATGATTTACAAAATGTAATGATCTTAAAAGAATGGAGCCAGCCTTATTACATTTTATTCCTTTGGCTCGATTTCTATTACTAAAACTCCCGTTGTAATTACTAAAATATATTAAATTCCTTTTTTATGGTGAGTGATACCTGTATTATTTATTTACATTTACTTTCCATGATGTCATGCATGATTTCCTTTCTCTTCATCATTAAAATACTAAAGCCATTTGTGATATGTAATATTATTTGACGTTTCAAAAGAAAATGAAATATTTAAAAGATTGTTAGAATCCTAGATCTGAAATATTAAGTTTATTTATTCTGATCCCATGGACTCATAATAAACATGTAAGTAAGTCTTTAAATTATAATATGTAATTTTCTTTGGCTTAAAGTTACATTTTCCTGATAACAAATAGCTTTATTTTCCCAAGATGACACCGTTATTAAATATCTCTTAAGGCTTATTTATTCATTTCAGTTCCAAAGTCATTCCCAAAAACATACCATTTTAAATTTTATTCATAAAAATAGAAATTCCTGTTGGCTCTTTCTGTATCTTTAGAAAAAAATGTTCAAAACCTTTAGAAAAAATTCAAACCCTTGTTCCATTTTTGATTAGATTATAGCTTTTGTTGCAATCAAGTTTTGTGAATTTTTTACATATTTTGAATATTAACTCCATAGCATATATATGGTTTGAAAAAATTTCCTATTCCATAGATTGTGCTTCACTCTGTTGAATATTTCCTTAATGGAACAGATGCTCTTCAGTTTGATATTGTTCCACCTGCCTATTTTTGCTTTGGTTGCTTGTGATTTTGGTATTATATTCAAGAAATTATTTACAAGACCAATTTATATGGTTTGGATATTTGTCCCTTCCAAATCTCATGTTGAAATGTAATGCCCAGTGTTGGAAGTAGGAGCTATTAGGAGGTGTTTAGATCGGGGGCACATATTCCTCATGAATGCCTTAGCACCATTCCCCTGGTGAAGAGTGAGTTCAGAGTTAACTTGAAATCTGGTTGTTTAAAAGTGTGTCAACTCCCCCGGCTTCTTGTTCTTCTTCCTCCCATGTGATTTGTCTACTTCCTCTTTCACCTTTCACTACAATTGTAAACTTTCTGGGGCTCTCCCCAGAAGCCAAGCTAATGTTAGTGCCATGCTTGTACAGCCTGCAGAAACGTGAGCCAATTAGATCTCTTTTCTGTATAAATGATCCAACCTCAGATATACCTTTATAGCAGTGCAAAAATGGCCTAATTCACCAAGGTTATGGAACTTTTTCTTTTGTTTTCCTCCAGGTGTTTTACATTTTTATGTCTTATATTTTTCTTGAATTCCTTTTAATTTTTGTGCATGGCATAAGATAAGCCAATTTCATTCTCTTGTGTGTAGACATCAAGTTCCCCCAACACGATTTGTTCAAGAGACTACCTTTTCCTCATTGTGCATTTTTGGCATCCTTGTGGAAGATCAGCTGACCATATATGTGTGGGTTTATTTCTGACCTCTCTATTCTGTTACATTGGTCTATATATTTGTGTTTATGCCAGGTACATACTGTTTTCATTATTGTAGTGGTGTAGTTGTGCAATATATTTCATAATCAGGAAGTATGATGCCCTCAGCTTTGCTTCATTTCTTTCAAGTTTTTGGGGTCCATTGTGGTTCTATGCACATTTTAGAATGTTTTTGTTTATTTCTATGAAAATGTTTTTGGAATTTTGATAGTGATTGTATTGACTTCGTAGGTTGTATTAAGCAGTATGGAAATTTTAACAATATCAGGTCTTTCAATCCATGAATGTGTACGTCTTTCCATTTATTTGTGTCTAATTATTTTCAACTAAGCTTTGTAGCTTTCACTTTTTGTATGTTTATTCCTATGTCTTATTAATGCTATTGCAAATGGGATTTTCTTAATTTTCATTTTGAATAGTTGATTATTAATGTGTAGAAACAAGACTGATGAAAATTAAAACCACAATAATATACCTCACATTTGTTAGGATGGCCATTATAATAAAAACAAAAGATTACAAGTGTTGATGACTTTGAGAAGTTGGAAACCTTGCACAGTGTTGGTGGGAATGTAAGATGGTGCAATTGACATGGAAAACTATGAAGTTTCTTCAAAACATTAGAAAATATTTAATAATGTTATTAAAAAAACATTAAAAATGTTCCAGCAATCCCACTTCTGACTATCCAAAAGAATTAAAATAAGTATCTCAAGAGATATCTGCAGTTTCATGTTTATTGTAGCATTATTCACAATAGCAAAGAAATAGAAACCACCTGAACATCCACTGACAGATGAATGAATAAAGAAAATGTGGTATATATGTACAATAATATATTATTTAGCCTTCAAAAAGAAGGAAATTTTTTCATATATGAAAACATGGATGAACTTTGAGAGCATTATACCAAATAAATAAGACAATCATAGAATGACAAATAATGCATGATTATACTTATACAAGGTATATAAAATGTCAAAATCAGAGAAGCAGAAAATGAAATGGTGCTTGCCATGGGCTGTAGGAGAGAAATAGGGAGTAAATTTTTACCTTTGTATTCATTACAAAATTGAATAAAAGTGATGAGTGTGAAAATCCTTGCCTCGCTACCAGTCTCAGGGGTGTGGAGGGGTGCTCATTCAGTCCTTCGTCATTAATTATGATACATGTAAGTCCTTTGTAGAAGTTCTCTATCACGTTAAAAACATTTCTTTCTTGTTGGAATTTATAACTTAAATAATTATTGTATTTTGCAAAATACGTTTTTGGCATCTATTAAAGTAATAAAATAATTTACTCCATTTTTTTTCTATGAAAGTGGTGTGTTAACATATTTTCTGTTGTTAATACAACCTTACATTCCTGGCATAAACCACACAGGATTATGATGCACTGTCCTTTTTATATATTACTGATTCCATTTATTAAAATTTGAGTTAAGAATTTTTGAATATGTATTCATGGAAAATAGATATTTTTTTCTTGTCATGTTTTGACTGTTTTAATATTATGCCCTTGAAAATAAACTGGTAAGTGTCCCATCTTCTGTTTCCTAACAGATTGATACAGAACAGATTATTATTATTATCATTATTTTTGGTTTTAGGTATACCACTGAAGCAAACCATGTTATAATCTCTTTTGAAAGAGTTTTACTTGTAAATGCATTTCTTTAAGTAATATAAACCTATTCATGTTTTCTATTTATTTTTCTGTCAGGTTTCAGAAAGAGTGGTTTGAGGGAATTTGTTCAGTTTTTCTAAGTTGCTTATGGTTCTCTAATAATGTCTTCATATCATTCTTAATGTTGGTAATTATTGAGTTCTCTCATTATTTTTATTCATCGGCCTATCTAGAGGTTTCTTGTTTTTACTGATCATGTTTAAAACCAGTTTTTAATTTTATTGATATATTATATATTTTGTTCAATAAATTCTGCATCTATTTCCATTCTTATATTTACTTAGAGATTAATTTGTTCTTTTAAAATATAATTATGGTGAAGGCTTAAGTCATTGATTTTATCATATTCTACCCTTTAATGTAATAAAAATTACAAGTTACCTTGTGGACATGAAGTGGTTCGTACAAATTTTGATTTATCATTTAATTTATAAAATGTGTTTTATCATTTAATTTATAAATTTTCATATTTTTTCACTGTTTTTGTTAATTTGTGAGGTTTTTTTAAAAAAATCTTTCTGTTCAATTTGTAAATATTTTGTGGTTTCACATATATTAATCTACTGATTTATAATCTAACTTGTGATCAGAGAGTATAATCTGTATAATTTATATTATTTAAATTATATTGTATTTTGCTTTATTACCTAGACTATAAAATAGATTGGTGAATGTATAAGTTATTAGGGAAATAATGTATATTTTTCTGTTTGGGGTCAGCATGTTTTATAAAATCAATTAGTTCAAGTGTCTTAATATTATTTTTCATGATACATGTATCCTTATTATCTACTTATCCCATTGATTTCTCAAAGGATAGTTGAATTTACCAACAATAATTGAAGAGTAATCTTGATGTCAAATTATTTACATTCTGTTTAAAAATTGAATTGTTGCGCTTTAATTCTGAAGAATATTTTTGTTGAATGAAGGAAGCTACCCCTTCTTACTTAAAATTTAATTCCAAGATCTTCTGTCTCTCAATGTGTTTATGGAGAAGCTTGCAGTCATTCTTAACATTCAATACACCTATACTTTTTGTCATCTAGCTGTTTTTAAGGTTTATATCTATCTTTGGTTTTTAGTATTTCAATTTTGATATGCCAAACAGATTTTTGTGGTATTCATCCTGCTTGGAGTTGATTGAGACACTTATATATGTTAACAATTTTTATCAAATTTAGAATTATTTTGGTAACTAAATTCTTAGTGTGTGATATATATATTATGTGTGTATATATATATAAAATACAAATGTGTGTATGCATATATTAATATTGTTTACTGTGCTTATGCTTATTTTGATTTCTACCATATCTACATTTACTTATAATTTTAAATTTTGTGTATTTTATTCTATATTATTTTAACAGGGGTTATTGAGGTATAAATGACATATAATGAATTGCACATACTTAAAGTATATATTCTGTTATATTTTGACATATGGGACATATGTTTATACCTACTTTCCCACTGTTTGAAGATGCTTTGTCATTTTTAAAGTTTTCTGTCTTATATTCCATTTGATACACTCTTTTTGATGTCTTCATTAATCTTTTCTTTGAAGTACCTAATCTGTTTTTAAGTTCATTCAATGCATCATTATTTTTTTCCTAATTTCATCTCTAGAAGATACACTTGCATTTTTTTAATATATTCCTTTTCTCTCTTCATTACTTTGTAAAAGTCTTTGAACAGTTATATGTATATGCAATATGTCATTTTCTTTATCACATTTGTTTCACTTCTACTCTCAGGGATCACATTCTAGGACTCCTTATTGTACAATAGCTGAAAACAGTTGTTTTATGTGTAGTTTTCCAATTTTCTACTTATATCTGGTGGAACAGCCAGCCAGTACCAGCTCCTCTTAATCATAGGTGGTAACTGCAATTTAGAAATAATTAAAATAAACCTGGAATAATTTAAATAATATGCAATAGGTTATTATGTAAAAATATCTGAAAAAAACATTTAATATTTCTAATTTAATTCTTGATTAATTTAAAAATGTTTAATATTTAAAATCATTGATATAATTATGGGGAAACTATCTCAACTATATTTTGTATTAAATTATAAGAAATATAAAATAAAATTCCTTCATAATAAATTATAAAGTATATAGCATATATCAAATATATTCCATGTATTTGAAATATGCCCAATAAATATCATTATTTCATAATTCTGCATCTTCACTTATAATGGTAGAAGACGATATAGCATATATCAACAGTATTATTGATCTATAAATATTTTCCAACTGTACTAGGAACTTGAAAAGTTTTATGTTACTAATGCAGTATTCTCTCATTTTCCATTTTTTATTTAACTTCCAAATTGTGAATCATTTGTCTTTTTTTCATCTAGTCCCAGTAAATACGATCTGTAACCTGAATAATACTGATAAATAATAGAATTTGTCTTGCCATTGGAAATTTAAGAATTTTTTCATTCAGAAGAGCAAAGGCATATAAATCCTGTTCATCCATAGTATATTTGGCATTGCTTTATTTAATTATATTTTGCCTGTTTTTCTTCTGTATTATTCTTTGTCTCTACAAAGCTCTTAAGGGAAGGAACATTGTTCAGATCTAGTCTGCTGCTATGATTTCGTATCATGTAAAATTTTTTTTAAGTCTACAGAATAATATACATGATCATATGAAACGTTATTGTAAATATCATTTTAAAGAACTACTTGGCTGAAAGGAATATCTTGAAGTTTACTCTGGAGGTCTTATGCATAAATTGTTTGCCAGCTTGGCAGTGAATCAATAAAACAGGTGGAAACATGTGTCCTTTCATCTTAAAGACTCCAATGAAGAACCTTTTAATATAATCCTTTTGAAACATGGAATATTTGGAAGCTTCATTATGATCACTATGATGACTTCATGAGTATAGTCCTGAAATTATTTTAAATATATAGTAGAAAAATAACCTTTTTTTGTTCACCTTTTAACAACCAATGTACAAACTCTACCCAGTTCCCACTCTCCAAATATACATTTTAGTAAAATCTTCCTAACATATGGAATATATATAGTCTTTTTCTACTCTTAATGCCATATCTCATACTTTATTGCTTTTTTCTCTAAAGATAACTGTCAAAATATTACTCTTCTCATTGTTATTGCAATCACTGATGGAGCAGAAGCACCATCGTCTCAAACAAACACTGCCACTTTAAGTTCCAGCTCCCTTTCTTGCTTCATGCATTTCAAGGAAATCACTTCTCTTCTAACTACAAGCAGCCAGAAACAGCAGACAGTAAAACACAGATAAGACAGCTCCGGCACAGAGGGAGGTTGCGGGGAAGTCTCTTGGGTAACTGCCAAACTTTACCCTCACACAATGGGCCCCAGTAAAACAGTGGGCCTTAATAAGCACATTCCTTTCCCTTCAGGTACACTAAGATAGGGGAGCTAAAGGCAGACTTAGGGAGTATGCCTGTGCTGCAGGAAGATATATGGAAACAGACACAAAACTCTCTCTCCCAGATAAGCACAGCAAAGAAACACAGAAGCAGTCCAAGCCTCTGATAAACTCTTCCACCTCGAATCCTTAAAAACTCTTAACCTGTAAAAGGTTAAGACTCTAACCTAACTCAGCCAGAAGCCCCTCTCAGGTTTGTTTTCTCCAAAATAAAACTGTCCTTGACTGTCGGACCACCTTTCATGTTTCTTTCTTCTTTCTTTAATTCTTAAAATCATGATTACCATCATGATCTCTATATCTATAATTATATACAGATCTATAATGTCTTAACACACAGTCCAAGCTCTGAACTACTATGCAATAATAATGTTTCTTGTAAGTAATATCTAGCCCTATCATAGAAAACACATGGAAACAACAATTTTTTTTTTTATTGGAGAAAGTACGTCACATTTAAATACTGCTGTCATTGTCTTTCTTAGAGGTTTTTGTTTTATAATGATTTGTTCTGTTTCTTTTCCAAAAGTTCTTATTCATGTGTGTTCATGTAAGCATAATGTTAAGTTATATATCTATAAAAATCCAAGTCAGAATGTTCCCTGCTTTGTAACAATGGTTGGCCTATTTTCCTTCTAACAGTTTATCTGCTGATGATGAAAGCAAAATCTCCATTTTCCCATCCCCCAGAAGACTGACTTGCCTATTTTAGATACCTAATGTTATTTGTCACACCTCTACCTGCCAGCAGTAAAGGCAGAATCTGACAAGGCTATTTATAGAAAATAAAATGAGACTTAAAATATTTGGGCCTATTATTGAACTCAATTGCTTGATGTGTAGTGATTTCTATCAAAATATCTAATTATAAATTCACCCAGAACAGGAAGTCTAAACCAATTTTGGTATAACTTAAATGAGTGCATCATCTGTATTTACAACAGGTACCTGCTATTATTTAAACTATGTCTTTGAAAATGAAATAATCATCATACTGAGTCCCTTTTAATCTCCTTGTTATTTCATAATATTCATACTTTTTAAAAATATTATTTTTCTACCGTTAAAACTCATTGTCAGTATAAAATCACATCACTCTCAGGAAATTTGCCCAAGATATTTTATAGAAGGATTGCCTATTATCATAGACAGAAATTCTCACAAGAATATGAGATGATAATTCATATAGTGTGATCTTTTATAAGTATTCCCTGGGAAAACTGGTAAAGGAATGAGGAGTTGGATAGGGTAGGAAAGATAATTAAGCAAGAATGTGGTATCAGGCCAGGCAAAGTCCAACTATGTATAATTTGGGCTCAATTCTGTAGAAGTGTTCTAGGGTAAGTGTGAATCACATCCCCAGTAAGCTTTAATAAAGGGAAGGGTATTGGAATATTGTACCTGGTTTCTATTGAAGAAACATGAATTCCCAGGTACCTGTGACTCTTCAAGCACCAGCAAAAGAGCTTCTGGAAGGCTGTGGGAAGTTTTCTTACAAAGAGATGCAGGTGAAGGCTGTTGGGAGTGTGATGAATTTGATAAAGAGTATGAGAATTTGGGACAAACTGGGTGAGTGCTAATGAATCTGCTACATTCTGCATTACACAGTAAAATTTTATACAACATTTCACCCTTTATCAAGCTTTACCACTTCCTAATACAAATATTTCAACCCAGTTTTCACCAGATTAGGTAATTTTACAGTTTAATTTGTTTTTATTAGGTTGACAGATAGTATAATGATCTACCCAGGACTTTATTTTTTGACATCCTGTTTCTATCTACCTGATATTAATGCTAGGATCCCTGTAATATAAATGGTATTACTGCCACTACTATGGCTACTGGTATTGTTACTGTCATTGTATGGTCAGGGAGCAAATTAATAGTTGTGAGAACTTAGATATCTAGTGTTATTTTTATTTAATTCCTGTGATTTTTTAAGCATATTTAGAATTGACTAAACACTTGTTTTCTGCAGTGTATTAAGTTTAGTATTATAAAAATCTGTGCCTATTATTAAATAATATATGCATATTTTTCCTATAAAGATATATGCACATATAGTTTGGATTAAAGTAAAAGCAGGGGAAAATTTTCTGGTAAAGAATTAAAGCATTTACTCATGTGTGCATGGAAAAAGAAACTGATTTACAAATATTTAACTATCTATACACATGTATCCATATTTCTATCTATTTTTCTACCCATCTACTCATTTGAGTATTACTTTTTAAACTCTCATGTAATCTTTGAAAATTTTTCACTCTGCATATTTTATAGTTTTATTTAATTATATATGTTGTTGGATTAAATAAATGAAATCTCACAAAATTTTCCAATATTATTTATTCATTATTTACTATGATGTCTCTAAACTATTTGATCATTTTAAAGTTTATGTAAACTAGTCACATCCAATCTCCTCCTTCTTCTTTATTTTTTCCTCCCCTTTATTTATAAAATATCTTAAGGAGTTATTGGTTATTGTGTAGTCACAGCTTTTTAATCTTCTCTTATTTTTTTAATTCATCTGCATTTTTTTCAAATTTGCTTGTCATTATCTTCCCAAATTTGAAATTCATTTTTCTTTTCTTTTTAATTGCTGTGGGTACATAGTAGATGTATGTATTTATAGGGTATATGAAATATTTTGATACAGACATGCAATGTAAAATTAGCAAATCATGGAGAATGGGTATCCATGACCTTAAACATTCATTTTTTGAGTTACAAACTATCAAATTACACTCTAAGTTCTTTTATAATATATAATTATTATTGACTATAGTCACCTTATTGTGCTATCAAATATTAGATCTCATTTATTCTTTCTATTATGTTTGTACTCATTAAACATCCTCAACTCTCTTCCATCCCCTCCTACCCTTCGCAGCCTCTGGTAACAATTCTACTCTCTACATTCATGAGTTCAATTGTTTTAATTTTTAAATCCCACAAATAAGTGAGAACCTGTGATGTTTGTCTTTTGGTGTCTTTTGGCTTATTTCTCTTAAGATAATGATCTCCAGTTTCATACATGTTGTTGCAAATGACTGGATCTCATTCTTTTTTTATGCCGAATAGCACTCTATTGTGAAGTTCATTTTATTACTTCATTTTTATTTGTAGTGTGTCATTTCTCAGTCAGTATTCACAACAGCTCAGAGAAAAATTACTCACAACCAGACACTAAGACAATGGAATTCTTCCTAATTGTTTATGATTCTTGATCTTATTTGCAAAACATCAATAGCCCAATAAATATTCGGATTTAAATACTTCCTGAACTAGATGACCTTAAACACTCTCTTCAGCTTGACTAAACTTTAGATAGTTTTCTTCCTGAATATACGTTCCTAACCTCTTTTCTTCAAGTGTTCATTTTAAAAAACTTGGAATTGTACATTCTTTCTCTGCCCCTTTGAAATGTAAATCTTCTCCCAGTCTCACCAGTTTTACAACTCGGAAGTATTTCTCAAGGAACTGAGAACCATCACATTAATAGGTAATCATCAAGAAAGTTAGGGCCCCTACCAGTGTCTGTGGAAGGGTAGGGGCCTAACTTCAGTGAGCAGAATTAGCAATCACAGATGGCATATTCATATTCCCCACTAACATCCCCCAGGACTTTCTACTAGCTTACCCCAGTAGTTAAAAACTTCCCAGCCTTTCATTTGTTGGGTTCAATCTCTTATTTCAATAATCTTGAAGAAAGTCTTCCCTGTCTGTCTAACCTATCCAGTGTTATTTATCTTTAACATTACAAAAATATATTTAAGGATAAACAATTTTAAAAGGCAGTTTGGATACATTGTAAATATATGTGTTATATTTATATAACATACATAAAACCCTCTGTTGTACTTCAAAATAGCTATAACAAAAGGTTTAAAAGGTTCTCAACCAAAGAAATTGTGAATATATGAATGGATCAATATCCTAATTACCCTAATTTGATCATTATACATTGTATACATATATTAAAATATAGCATGTACCCCATAAATATGTACAATTATGTACAAATGTACCCCATAAATATGTACAAATATGTCACTAAAATAGTTAAATGACAATAAGATTAATAGCAGTTAATAGTTTAAAATTTTTTTTAAATACCTTAAAGATATAACTCACATTCCATAATATTCACTCTTTTAAAGTATATGAGTTAGATTTTTAAAAATATATATTCACAAAGCTGTAGGAACATCACCACTATCTAATTTTAGAATATTTTTATCACCCCCAAAAGAAACAGTATATCTATTAGCAGTCAGTTTAAATTTCCTTTCAACCTGGTCACTGGCAGCCATGGATCTGTAAATGTATCTATTATGGACATTTCATATACATGAATTCATACAATATCTGGTATATTTTGACTGTCATTTTTCACTTGTTTTCAGAATTCATCTGTGTTGTAATATATGTCAGTACATACCAATCTTGTTTCTGAAAACTGCAATACAATGTATTTTAAAATCCACTAGATTTCTATTACATAGTCCTACATATTTCAGACACAAGTCCTTCTGGGTCTATCCCTATAATGGAATGTCACAGACTGTTTAAGCTGTATTTTAAATAGAGCAGGAGAAAACAAAGCTTATCGCCTAAAGGAAAGAAGGAGGTATTCATTGTAAAATATGAGGGATATACCTGAATTAAGTTGGAAGATAAAGGGAGAATTCAACTTCCACCTATGTGCCTTTCATCCATAAATACTTAACCAAATATTTAATTGATTCTACTAAACTAGTATTCATTCTCTGTTGAACCTGGGCAGTGGGGAGAAATGATGAATACTTGTGCATGTGTCAGCAATATCCAGAGATTCTCACACTATGTGGTTCCCTCAATCAATGATGTAAAAATATAAAATAGAAGTTTTAAAAAATGAAGAAAGATTAATATTTGTCAGGAAGAATATTTCTACCACATTATAAATATTTGTAAATATCCATCTCAATCAACATGTTTGGTAGAATTAGGAAAAGTTAAATATTCTATTCATCTTAACATAGTCTTCTGTGTAAAACAATAATAGTCCAATTACTATACACGGTTTTTAACTGAGTAATCTGCCTCTCCTGTTAAATAGGAATGGTTCCTGTGAATCGGATAAGTACTGCAAACTTACTAATTTTTTAAAAATTTCCAAACATATACTCCACTTCTCTATTGTTTTCTGTTGTGACTTGCTAATGCAAAGATCGCTAGGCAACACATCATACCATAAGATATAGCTGTGAGAGTATTTTTAACATTTTCATGCCTCTACTTTCATCCCAGTTTATTGTCAAAAAAATTGCCTTTCTATTTTATTTTTTAAATAAAGTAACTATATCTTTAAGACTACTAGGATTCTGTCTGGATGTTACTTCAGTTTCATTTATCACCTAGGTAACAAAATAAAGTCCAGTATCGTCTGATAAGGATCAACGGAGAAGCCAATGTAACTAATATGTGCGCGTGTGCACACACACACACACAGAGACACATATATGCATACACTTTAACTACTTGCATGATAGCATATTCTAAAATGCAGCTTTGTTTTAAATTTAACAATTCAGCTAATGGAGTAAATAATTTTTTGAGGCAGTAGCTTGAAAACTACCGCTTGGCATCAAATCTTAGAGCAGCTTTTAACAGCAAAAGGGACAAATAAGTTTCAGAGCTTCTGCTTCTATAATTTCTCACGGTGGAAGTGAAGAGCAAAACCCACGTCCTTGAAAAGCTCTTCTCCCTTGGATTGATAACACTGTATTTTATTTTACCTCCTCTTCATGCTCTCTCTCTAGCTCTCTCCCACGTTTCGTAATAGAAATCAACATGCTTTTTCCAGCCCTAGCCTGACTGTGTTTTCTTAGACACTCAATGCTGCACACCTGCTCACTCTGCTGCAGTTAGACTAAACTAGCTGCTCTTCTGGAAGTGCTTCATAAGCTTTCTTTATGTATTTAACACTGTATAGGGTTTCTTATAGGCTGGACACTCTTGTCCCTTACATTATTCCATCATTGTCAAAGCAACTACATACACTATGTACTATTATTCTGCCCATTTAACAGATGAAAGAATTAAGCCACAAAGAGGTTAACTTTTCTAAGGTCACCCACTTAGTATGTGCTGAAATCAGGATTCAAATTCAGGCTGTCTGTGTCTTTGACTATTATTTTATGATGCCTATCACTAGGAGAATTGTCTTTCTTCCTATTTCAAATCCTACATTCATTGTTGGAGACACTGCTATGTTAATATTCTTGACACCTTCATCTTGGTGAATATCCATCTTGAATTTACTTTATCAGTGCATCCCTATGGTCTATCATAGATTTTGTCATCATTTAGACTTGCTGCATATCAGACTGTAAACTGAATATCCCATATTTGAATCACATACTTTCTGATTTCCCTTACCTATATTCACCACATCTATAAATGACCTCACAGGAATGTCCATTCTTTGCTGTCTCATTTATTTATCAATTTAGTTTGTATTACATGTTTATGTGGCCTATTTCTTCATCTAATCTTTGGTCAATTGTAGAAAACTTGCTCAAATATTTTCTGCATCAAGCATATGGATGAATCTTATGTCAATTCTACCTTATTCCCATCTATATATAAGTTGCTGAAAAACAATAGTGGTAAAAATATTAATCAAATTGACTATGATAGAAATTTGTGTTTCCATTTGCATTCCAAAAGCTATATTTGTGATGTGGGTCCTATAATATCAAATTTCCTGCTAGGTGAATCAAAGATATCTCAAAAAATCAATATTTTAATTTTAGCTTGACTAGTTCTATGCACTTAAATGCTGAGATTATATAATTGAAGTGCCTAACATGTGGTCAAAAACCTAACAGATGCCACTCATTTAAAATAAATCTAATTCCATGTAATCACTGCCTATTGTGTTTGATGAGAAAACTTGACTCCTGGAGCCCTTTCATTAAAAAGGTCTGTTAGGCCCTGCGTAATCTGATATCCTGCCTGTCTCTCTCTGATGTTTAATTTTATGTGCCAACTTAACTAGGCCACAGGGTGCCCAGATTAAACATTATTTCTGAGTATATCTGTGAAGGAGTTTCTGGATGATATTAGCATTTGAATGTGTGGACTCAGTAAAGCAGATCTCACTCTATAATATGGGTAGGCATCATCCAACCTTTTGAGGGCCTGCAAAAACAAAAGGTGGAGAAAGGAGTAATAACATTCCCATGTTTATTTTTCATGCCTCATTGCTTGAGCTGGAACACTTTATCTCCTCCTCTAAAACTGGGATTTACACCAATGACTCTCTTTCTTTTTAGACCTCCAGACCAGGAATGAATTTCACCAGTGGCTTTAAGTGTCCATCTTGCAGATGAATTGTGGGACTTCTCAGCCTCCATAGTTAAGTGAGCAGATCCTGATAATGCACGCCCCACACCCCAATATGCACACATGAGGACCTCAAAATGTTTATGGACAAATGGAATTAAAAGACAAAAAGTGAAATATATCAACTTTATTTATCAATATAAGCTCCATCAAGTTCAACACACTTTTGTAAGTAATGATGCCAGCCATTTGGTCCATTCTTAAAATACTAAGCATTCAAAAAAAAAAAATAAAAACAAAACAAAACAAAAAAACAAACAAAAAAAATACTAAGCAATCTAGAATTTAACCACGTTGATGCAGTCTTTTTTACATAACTAACTAAAAAATAATGAGTAACTTTAAAGATAATTTAACATTAAGAGACAAAAAGAAATCAGAAGAAGACAAATTATGACTGTAAGATAAGTGCCTGATATGCTTTGGTTGTGTCCCCACCCGAATCTCATCTTGAATTGTAGCTCCCATTATTCCCATGTGTTGTGGGAGGGAGCCAGTGGAAAATAATTGAATCATGGGGGTGGTTTACCCCCATTCTTTTCTCGTGATAGTGAATAAGTCTCAGAGATCTGATGGCTTTACAAGGGGTTTCCCTGTTCACTTGGCTCTCATTCTCTCTTTGCCTGCCACCATCCATGTAAGATGTGATTTTGTTCCTCCTTGACTTCCATCATGATTGTGAGGCCTCTCCAGCAATGCGGAACTGTGAGTCCATTAAACCTTTTTATCTTTATAGATTACCCAGTCTCAGGTATGTCTTTTATCAGTAGCATGAAAATGGATAATACCACGTCTAATGATTTTCCATTGAAATTCTCACAAAATTGCCCTTATTTGATAAGAGGAGTGGGCAGGAGCATTGTCATGCTGGGGAAGGACTCTGGTCAAGATTTCCTGGGCATTTTTCTGCTAAAGCTTTGACTAACTTTCCCAAAGCACTATCATAATAAGCAGATGTTATTTTGTCTTGGGCTTCCAGAAAGTCAACAAGCAAGAGGTTTCAATATCTTAAACAAACAAGCAAGGAAAACTGTTGCCATGACCTTTGCTTTTTAACCAGTCAGCTTTTACTTAGACTGGGCCACTGTCATCTACCTATTGAACTGCTTCCTACCACAGAGCATTGTTTCATTTGTGCTTTGTCTTCTGGATTATTCAGGATTATACAGGGAAAGCCATGTTTCAACTCCTGTTACAGTTCTTTGGAGAAATGCTTCGGAATCTTGATCCTGCTTGCTTAACATTTCCATTGAAATCTTGACCCTTGTCTGCAGCTGATCTGAGTGCAACAGTTTTGGCATCCATTGAATGGAAAGTTTGTTCAACTTTAATTTTAGACAGAATTGTGTAAGTGGAACCAGTTGAGATGTCTATAGTGTTGGCTATTGTTTCTGCTGTCATGGGCCCGCTTCAATTATGGCATGAATATGGGTATATACCCAAAGGATTATAAATTATGCTGCTATAAAGACACATGCACACGTATGTTTATTGCAGCACTATTCACAATAGCAAAGACTTGGAATCAACCCAAATGTCCATCAGTGACAGACTGGATTAAGAAAATGTGGCACATATACACCATGGAATACTATGCAGCCATAAAAAAGGATGAGTTTGAGTCCTTTGTAGGGACTTGGATGCAGCTGGAATCCATCATTCTTAGCAAACTATCACAAGAACAGAAAACCAAACACCTCATGTTCTCACTCATAGGTGGGAACTGAACAATGAGATCACTTGGACTCAGGAAGGGGAACATCACACACCGGGGCCTATCAAGGGGAGGGGGGAGGGGGGAGGGATTGCATTGGGAGTTATACCTGATGTAAATGACGAGTTGATGGGTGCAGCACAGCAACATGGCACAAGTATACATATGTAACAAACCTGCACGTTATGCACATGTACCCTACAACTTAAAGTATAATAATAATAAATAAATAAATAAATAAATAAATAATAAAAAATAAAAAATAAAAAAAAAGATCAGTGTTTTCAAAAGGCTCGATAGAGGCTCTTTTCAAACTGTTTTCTTATCCTTCTTACTGCCTTAACCTAGATCTTATTCAGATATGTTATAACAAATTATGATGGCTTTATTTTGGTCCAAAAAATGTTTAATTTCTTGCATAGCTTTTCCTAATATGCATTTTCCATGAACTTTTCGAGGACTCCACACATGTGTTTGTGTGTGTGTGTGTATGTGTGTGTGTAGATTTTATCCTATTGCTACTTTCTGTTTCTCTAGACACCCTAACAGAATCTCCTACCTCATCTTTCCCTCTTTCTTTCAATTACTATACTCTATTTACCCTGATATCTTTCAGTTTATTAACACAGAAAGTCTTCTGACCACAGAGCATGTGTTTTCTCTTCCTAGAATACTTTTTCCAGTAATTTCAACTACCTTAGCTACCTGGCATCCTTTATGCCTCAGATTAAATAACCCCACGGTATAGAATGCTCTTATCATCACCTGATGGCCATCACCATTATTCCTATCATTATATTTATTTCTGTGTTATCTTTTCACAGCTCACTTATTTTTGTGTGTTTCTGATGCATCTCTTTTTGAGAGCACTATGTTGTTAAAAGGAGCAGGAAAACATTTTCCGTTTAACCAGAAATGCTCAGCATATTGTCTGGTAAAATAAACACTCAACAAATTGTGGAAGAAATTCTTAGAACAAATGATAAAGGACACCCCTATAGGCATCCCTAATTTCAGTCTACCACTGGGTCATAACACAGTCACCTTCAGTTTTGAAAATATATCTACTAATTACGTGCTAAGAATTTGACCCAATTTGCTTAATATTTCCTCCTCTTTAATGAGTAAATAGTGCAGTTGGTTAGAGAGCTCTATAGCTTGTGCTACCACTATTCTTGTGCGCTAGCACTTATTTTACTTTATTGTGATTGCATTTTTTTCGTGCTTGAATTCTTTCCTAAACAAGAGCTCTGTGAAAGCGTCATTGTCATTCCTATACCTGAGCAATACATCATTCACAAAGTTACACTGAAAGTGTTGTTGAATAAATTGACTCACCTATCTTTCAATTTGGATTTCTTCATCCTGCAATATCTTCCAAATCCTTTTCTACCTGGAAAAAATGCTACTTATGCACGAATATGGAAATCAAATAATCCTTTTAAAAAGTTTTTAAAATTCAGAAATATTTTAGTAGTTTTTCATAGACATACAAAGACATATATACGTGCTATGTAAATGGTTAAGGGGATCACATAATATGTTCTAAAATGTTTTGAGTAGTCCTTTTTGGTTGTTTTCATTGTTCTTCACTCCCAACACCCAGATTTCTTACCATAACAATTGTACATATCACTTTTACTCAGGTAACCATTCACATAAAGTTGTAATGAAACATGTAAGTGCATAACATTTTTACATAACCATATTATTTAAAAATGAATTTGTGGAAAAACTCAAAGGTATGCTTTCAAACACATATGATTAAATGTACACAAAAAAATTTACTAAAAGTGTGAATCCAAGTGTTCTCACTATTGGAAACAGTTAACTATGTCAGGTGATGGATATGTTAATAAGCTTGATTATGCTCATAATTTTACACCTCTATTGATATGAAATTGTCAGGTAAAATTGTATACATTTAAGATGAACAACATGATGTTTTGTAATGTATACACTGACAAATGGTTAAATCTAACAATTATGAACCACTAAAACTGAAAAAAATACAATTTAATTCAAAAAAGATATTAGCATATTTTATAAAAATTGAAGATATAATACATCAGTGGAATATAAAATATAAAATATATTTTATGTACAATCATATGTACATATGTGAACGCATACATGGAGATTTTTCATGTGTGTTTTGTGTGTGTATGGGCACGTGTGCGTGCGTGTGTGTGTGTGCGTGTGTTCATGTGTTTATTCTTTACTTTTTCAGATAGAGCTTTTAAGTCTCTTGTGATTGGTGACAGTTATCTTGTCTAATTCCTGACTTCAAATAATAGGATTTTGGGAATATGACAAATTGGGTATTTTAGCATTTTTTCACAAATATAATTTATTGAATGCCATTTCTCTGTATAATATTACAACATTACTGGAGTATTATCTGGTATGAATGCTGGGTTTAGTAACTGCCTTTCAACATCTGTGGATAGGGGCATATTATTTATTGCCCTATACTTTAATAAAATAGATTTTGTGATAATTTAATGCTGTAAATGCATTTGTATTAAAAATATTGATTAGCCTATACACTTTTATCACTTTATTTTGCTAACATTTTATTGAGAATTTTTGTATAAATATTTATAGCAGAATTTGGTTCTTAGTTTGATTTTTATTGTGCCTATAAAATTTCGGTAGTGTTGAGTTGTCTTAAGAAATTTTGCTAATTTAATCTCTTTTGTAGTCCTGGAATAATTTTAAGTGGCATTTGAATTATATATTCTTTTAAGGTTACCTGTTTACCATCTGATCCTGTAAATTTTTATATGTAAATCTCTAATCAGTTTTCCAATCTCTATTTAAATTAGTGTATTACAGTTTCCCATTTAATTTATGTAACTCTTTTTTTTTAGGAAATCATGTATTACCTGTCCTTCAAGATTACAAATATTTGTGGCTAAGTACATAGATCATTTGTAACATCAAATAAACACACACACACACATACACACATTAGAAAGCATAATCATTAAGAAGTTAATGACTTATTAATTTGTTAAAGTTTGAAAACACTGTTTATACATACTAAACTTTTTATATTTTAGAAATTCAAATTAAACTTGCAATCATAACTGCAATCCCATCTTTCCTGTTTGTTCAAAGTAGACATTCAATTTTCTCACATAAAACAAGTTATTGCAAAATTGAAATTGTCATATATAATATACCTATGAATTTGATGTTATGTTTTAATTCATATTCTATATTGTTCTCATATTGTTACTACTGCCTTTTTGTATTACCTGGCATCATTTTCCATAAATTTGTATTGTAACACTTTTTAGATGACATTGTTTTATATGTTTATTATGCTAAATAAATAAATAAACATAGTTTTTCCATTTTTACTTTTGAACAATTTGGCATTCTTTATATTTTAACAAGAGTCAATACATGCCAAATGTAATGATGGGTAATTTTAAAAATTATATTTATTTGTTCTAATGTTGCATTTTTTAACTATTTTAGTAATTGTTGCCACTCTTCATCATTTTCATTTGTTACTGAAATAGCTATTCATTTATGTTTGTTACTTTGAAAAGCTCTATTATGCTTTCTTATTTTATTCATGATTTTTTTTATGACTCATAGAAGACACAGATTTGTTTATTGCCTTTACAAACAAGATACCCACTACTTTGCCTATTAAGCCACACTAGTTCTACTGCCAAGACACTTTATCCCACATTCCATGTCACCTATTCAATCTGTCTTTATATAACACAGGGTGTATAGCAAACAAACAAACAACAACAAAAAAATTATTTTGCCCCTTCCCATCATCTATATTTTTGTAGGATTTTGGAGTGAGAGTATATGTCTTATAGAAGCCTTGTAATACTCTTTCACATTCTTCCATATCTAGTTTTGCAAATGAGAAACCAAATTGCAGTCTCATATATTGTATTTGACATATTTTAACATTTTATTAGAATCTTATTTTTTTCTGTCATTTGAATTGAAGATTTGTTTCTCTATATTTTTCATGTGCATGTTTTCAGATAAGTTCTCTAGAATCTCAGGAAGACCTTTTGACTGCGGATTCAAAACTGTTTTTAGTTGAAAGAATTTTCTTCTCAGTTTTGTATTTTTATCTGCTCTTTTATTTGTTTCTATTTTTTATTTCGGAACTCATGTTATTGACTTTTTAGAAATGTTTTGTTATGTATTCTATATTTCTCCTATCGCTTCCCTCATAATTTACAACTTATTATACTGTGGTTTTGTGCTCAAACACATCTGTTCTTGATCTTCTGGGTCACAAATTTGGGACTTAATAATAAACAACCATATATTACTTCACATTAAGTATTGGTTTTTAAAAAATCACATGCTTTGAATCAAAACAAAAAAAGTGTATTTTGTTTGAATCTTCTTAATTTTGTCCTCTTCAGTTTATTTTTAATTTGTTTCCTCCTCTTCTGATTTGATTAATTATTAATCTCTGTGGACTTAGACCAATTGTTAGTTTTTTTTTTCCTAATAGGGATCTCCTTGTTGGATTACCTTATGACAAGTCTCAGAAAATGCAGTAGTTTCTCCCACTTATGTCTTGGCACAGTGGCCACAATTATATCCCTGGAGATTGAGGAAGAATTATATCTGAACCATGCTTTACTTGAACTCTTTCTATCAGAAGCAGGCAGTATGTGCTTACTAATTTAAATAATGCCTTGCTTTCTGCTGATTACAGATGCATCCATCAAAATTATTTCTGTGGACTTGAGAATATTCTGCTACTTTCTGATCTTCCTCCATGAGCTCTCTGATGCTGGTCTGTGGGCTGCTGGGCCTCAGGGCAGAATCTGAAATAGCGAGCATGTGCTCAGTTCCCTGTGGATGCCATCCCTCATTCTCACGCACCTTCCTTCCTGGTCCAATGAGAACTTGACCCAGGAGATGTAGATAATTTGGAATAGAAAGAGAATAAAAACCAGCACTTTCTCAAAAGTCCTCTTATGGAACTTTCCTCATATCTCCTTGTTAATATCCTTTTGTCAATTGTAATTTTGTTTAGTGTTTTTTATCATATTTAGGCTCATAGTACATTGCAATTATTTATCTGTGCGTCTTACTGTCCAATTTGAAATTCGAGAAAGAAGTACCAATGAACTCTCTATTGTTATAGGCCTTGAACTCTGCTGAGCAAATATATAAGGGTGGATAATAAAAATGTTCCAGCTCATATATGCTTATTAGGGCTTTGTTGATATAAGCATACATGTTCATGTTAAATGATACATTTAATTATTTGAATATCATTTAGTGTAACCAATGTAGTTATCATTCAGGGACAAAAATTATGGCATGCACTTTGTCGATATATACTAATAAATGATTGGATTACCTTCATATTGAGGTATAATATTAAGTATAAATAAATAATGCAATTTGTATTAAGTACTTTTGATATTTTCCCAGTGATGAAAACATTATAATAGGTCTGTAATGTTTTTCACTTATAAACTTTACACTTATGTTACTATCCTAATTGTTAAAGCACTTATCATATTTAGGAAAGGGTTACCAATTTTGAAATTCCACAACTGGATTGGATCATTGATTGCAGAATGAATTAGCTTATATGATTAGACTGGACCACCTAATCCAGGATAAACCAAGATAATTTTCATATATCAAAGTCTTTAATTTGACTAAACACCCACATCCTATAAGGTGAAATATGGAGTGGTTCTAATAACTAAGCAGTGACATAATTAGGAGGCCATTACTTTTTCTACCATTGGAACCAAACGAAATATACTAACTAGCTATTAAATGTGGCATCATATATTGTCAATACCTTTATTTTTCCCAATTTCTCAATAAAAGATGAATATTAGTCCATTCTTCCATGACAGAAAGAAAATTGTCTTTATTCCTATGAGGATATCTCTCAGTAAAAATTCCTTAATATTTCAGAAAAACCAACCCCAAAGTGGACTTCTGATGAGATTCAAACATTCCATCATATTGATGACATTCTGATGGTGGCACCATGAAGAAAATTGGCATATTGTAACGTATCTCATGCAGTCTCAGCTAACAAAATTAACATGTCATGAATCTGTCCAAGTTTTTGAACTTAAGTGCTCTTTCTACTTCTGAAAATTACATACATTTTTTTCATTAACTTTTAATCTTTTCCTTGGGCTTAGTGGAAAAATATTACTTCACCACAGGAAAAATGTTTCCCTCATTCAATATGTCAACATTGACAGGAGTATTTTTCAAGCCAAAATCCCATAAGGTGGGATAAACCCTAGAAAACTCAACATGAAATCGAAATCTTGTATCCAACGAACAAACCTATCCCTTGATAATGTAACCAACTCTACTAGCACAGTTGTACTTATCCAGTAGTAAAATATATGGCATTGGCAAATTCTTCATTTAAACTTAAAGGAGTTCTGACTTAAGGGGATTTTCACTTACAAGACTTAGTATCTGGAAAAAAAAAAAAAAAAAAAAAAAACAAGGTTCACCAATGGAACATTCTTGTGGTGTGGAAAAATCCAGCAGAATGCCTCAACAACACATCAGAAGAGTCATAAAGTACTGTGGTGTTTTGTATTGGTAATTTTGTGTAGTAGGCTTAATTCTGGCTATGGCAAATGATAAAATGTATCTTTAATCATGGGATATTGGCAATGGCCTAGCAGTACAGTCAATTTCTAGGTCACACAATATAAGACTATTGAAAGCATTATCATACGGCATATGCCATTACCAAGTAAAGTACAAAATAAAATTACAAACTAGACCTGATGTTACACATATACATCTGAAAACTGAACTATCAATACAGAATAGCTTCTAGAATATGCTTAGAATTGCACAACCATATCACTGGTAACTCAAAGAGCTAAGCCTAAAACCAGTATGGTTACAAAAGTGACATGAAATTCTTGAATATCCAGTAAAAAATTTACTGGACATATTAAGATTATATAACGACACTTACAGAACCTTACCTTGTTCCATATATGTGGGCATGGGGCTCAAGGTGGGTTGAGCATATTACCATATAAATCTTGACCAGCTTACAATTTATTCAACTCCCTACCACTCCCATGGTGAATCAATATAATGGTTTCAGTATAATAAAGTGCTATTGTCCTTAATAGGTGACTAGTATAGATATGAAGGCATTGAATGACAACTTCTATCTCGTGATCTATATGATATGTAAACGTACTTAATGCCACCTAAACATTGAATGCTCTTCCTAGCTATTGCCAATCCCAATATATGATTTTCTAGTTATTCCTTGCCAATTACGCCTAAATGCAGCAGGCACCATTAGGTCCATAAGTGGCTAATCCAAGGAATTTTCTAACAGAACATATAAAGGATGAATACAGTCATAATCTGCAATGGCTTCACTAGCTGATAAAATTCACAGATACCTCAAATTTTTAGAATGGAGAGAAAAAAACCTGAAGTCTATGTGACTTGATAGAACTGCAAGTGTTCACACACTGACAAATTTCTGCATATTTTCTTTTTCATCCAGATCCTGGCTAAAATTATATATTAGTCAGGATACCTCATAGATACAACTCTTGAGGCTTCTTTAAAATTTCACAATGACTTCTGGTTGTCATACACAATGATAGGATAACTTACTTATCGTCTCCAGGGTTCTACAATTCTACCATACACCCCATTCACAATGAAAAAAGTTGTAATGACTCTTAGGCCTATGTAATAGATTCCCTGTCTTTTGAAGTCATCATCTCACTTTCAGGGGGTCACAGTAAGAGAGTGGTACATACTTTTTCAAATTTTTAAGTGAAATCTTATTTCTTCAGGAAAATGATGATCTGGCTCCTTATGGACGTACATGACATATCACCATCTCCACTGGTGAGATATAGTACATATGTGACCTTGACATCAAGACAAAAAGAACTTAACCTCCAATAATCACCCATGATTTTCCCAGCTGTAGAAGAGAACATCATCACTCTATTGGATATGTATTTAGTAAATAAATATAGTGGTAAAAACAAAAACAAAAACAAAAACAAAACCTTATTGTCATACTACTCATACTACTCCCTGAATTGACTTATCAACTAATATTACCCTGGCAGCAGCAGTCATCATTCATGACATAAATTGATATGCTCAATATAATGCAGCAGCTCTCCAGTATTAATGGTGTTACTGGGTCTGGAATGAACACATATGTAGAAGAAATCTTACAACTCCTTGTTAGCAGGTCTCTACCATTTTTGTTATGTCTAGTTTGATTAATATTTTTAATGCCATTAAATTTAGTGTTCACCTGAAAAAAATACCAGTACCAGCATCTTGATTCATAAGGCTGATCTTACTCATATAACAGACAGAATCTCTGTGACATGCTGAATTTTCTTTCTCTGCTGTGCTGTCAGGCATGCTTGGCTTTGTATTCCCTCACTTCTGCACAATGAAGATAATTCTAAGGAAATTTTCTGTAGAGTAATAAAGTTAATCTTCAGAATCAATCACTTGTCTAGGCTCCTTCAAAATATCTGGGACAATTTCTAGATATTTATCCCTTGTAATTTTATATTTTCTTATTATAAAAGCCCAATACATTGTATAAGTGACAGCTTTCATAATATGAAAAAATATTTCCAGTTATTACAGTAATCCAAGACTCAGCCAGCTCGACCCCAATCCCAAGCTCTAGTTTTACATTTTGTTTTATTTTAATGCAACTAAAACAACTTACTAAGTGAACAGAACTATTTTTCCATAAGAATTTCTCCTCTAGATTGGCTGAGCTAAAATGAAATATAGAAACTTGTACACTTCTTTAGGGGAGATTGCCAATGAAAACTTCAAAGCTTTTATCCTTCCTTAAAGCTACTCTGCTCAGAAAATATATTTTCTATTGTTACCAAACATTGCATGGTTTCTCAAAAATCTGCATAATACATGCGCCTGATGAGAAGCTTCAGAGTATCAGGATCAGGAGGGACTACAGTGAGACAAGTAACCCTATGATATAGTTTAGTTCTGTGTCCTCACCCCAAACTCTTGTTGAATTATAATTCCTAATGTTGGAGGTGGGGTCTGGTGGGAGGTGACTGGATCATGGCGGTGGTTTCCGATGACTTGCTGCCATCCCTCTAGTGCTGTCTTGTGATACAGTTCTCATGAGATCTGATTGTTTAAAAGTATGTAGCACCTCCCCCTTCACTCTCTTTCTCTCTCCTGTTGGCCTTGTAAAGATGTGCCTGCTTCCCCATCGACTTCTGCCATGACTGTAAGTTTCCTAAGGCCTCCCCAGAAGCAGAAGCTGTACAGCCCACAGAACTGTGAGGCAATTAATACTTTTTTCTTTCTAAATTACTCAGTCTTGGGTTTATCTTTATAGCAGTGCAGGAATGGACAAATACTCCCTGTTATCCTGATCATCCTCACTACTTATTTAAAGGAGTCTGGTAATAAACAACCTTAGTAGTGCTCTAAAGTACCCAGCTGAAACTATAGTAGATATGCATCACACCAGGAGACTTCCTAAGAAAATCAATGGTCCTCCTTTGGGGAAGAGCACAATTTCATTGCAAAGCTTAGGGTCCTGTAAATTTACCAGTGTCTTTCCTCAAATGCTCACCAGAAAAAAAAAAAAAAAAAAAAAAGTCAAGCAAAGCTGTGGTATTCAAACCTACTAGGGAGAGGGACAGCACCCCCTTCACAGAATCTTGGTAGTATATCAAAACAGGGAAATTAGGAAAGACTTTTCTGGACGGGCCAGAGTGATTTTGAAGTGGACTTCGTAAAGAAAGGCACTGGTTTTAATTTGACAGAGTTTATCATATAATAATGTTGAATAGCTTGGCACAGTAAGGTGAGGGTCCTGAAAGAATCATTGAGCAGAATGTTAGTTCTGAGAAGTAAGCTCTGTATTAGTCTTGTCTTTCTGAGCAAGAATTTCCTGGAATGAGAAGCTAAATTATTTAAGTTTGGTTTCAGTATTGTTTAACAAAAGGAGGAAAATGTTTGCCTAGACTCAGAGACAGAATTTTTGTTGCTTTCAGATTTTACCAAAATCTCTACCTCCTTCTCAATCTCTCTAGACATTGTGTGGGAGCAAATAATTGGGAGGTCTTTTCTAGAACCTCAACCTTAATATCTACAAGTCTGTGTATTTGCGTGGATCCTGATAGTCATATTATTATCAGTTTATGTAAACATAACTGCTTTGATTCTGCAATATACTCCATCTGTTACATTTACCCTCTCCCCTTTCCCAACATTAATTGTTGATTGCTCCATTACTACAATTCTACTCCATCTATTTTTTCTCTAGTCAGTCTTTTACCAAACACTCTATCAAAATTATTTTCACAAAGCTGGGCACAGTGGCTCACACCTGCAGTCCCAGCATTTTGGAAGGCCTGGGGTGGTGGATTGCTTCAGCCCAGGAGTTCGAGACCAGCCTGGGCAACATGAGAAACCTCGTCTCTACTATAAATACAAAAATTAGCCAGGTGTGGCGGCACAGGCCTATAGTCCCAGCTCTTTAGGAGGTTGAGATGGGAGGACCGCTTGAGCCCAGGGCAGTCAAGGCTGCAGTGAACTGTGATTTGGCCACCTCACTCTAACCTGGGTGACAGACAGACACTGTCTCAAAAAACAATAACATGTAAATATATATATATATATATCTTCACCAGTCACCTCCAAATTGCTAATAGAAAATAATTCTCTATCCTCATCTTTATTTTATCAATGGCATTTGTGACAACTAATTACCTTTTCTTAAAAAAATACTTTTGAGAAATTAGTTTCAAGATATTCCCTTTTCTGTGATGCGTTCTTAGCAAAATTATAAAATGAGAGAAAATAAATAGAAATAGAAAATTGGTTATTTAGCAAAATAGTATCCTCTTTTCATGTGAAAGCACCAAAAATATAGAACAGCAATAGAGGAAACAGAGAACCAATATGTTATCTCAGCAGATCGTCTGTCAGTTACATTTTTCAACTAGTGTTTAGTGTGGAACATCAGCAGCTTTTTAACTATCCTGGAATAACTACCCAAAATGAGCAAAACCAAAGATAAAACAAAAACAATAAAGATGTCACAGTGTAAAGCTCAATGTTTAACATATTCCAATGGACAGTTAAGAAAAATTACATTTTATTTATCTTACATCTTGGTTTCTGGAGATTACTTGTGAAGCATAAATGCTAGGTACTGTGCCTATGCTACAACATCCATTGTCCTATCAATCAGTTGATCATAAACTGGTGATGCTGCTTCTTTGTAGCAGAGAAAAAAATTGCTAATTTGGCTATTACTCTACTGCAAAGCAGCTGTGATCACAACCTCCTGAGCACTGAAAATACTTCCTCCCAGACTCCTGAAACTTTCATATGAAAAACTTCAAAAAAGCTAAATATGCATATTTCATAACTTACTGAGATATATTTTGCATCATGCTGTTATATTCTGCAACTCAGCAAGAATAAATATCATATCCTGGGACTTTTCTACTCATAAACTATGTTACCACAGTCAAGTACAAGATATACCTTTTTATAATCAATATGGTTCATTTGAGCTTAAGTGGCAACCCAGGGGAGAAAAGAAAAAAGAAAAAGCATAGTTAATTGAAGTCCTCCGTAAATGTCATCGTCCCATCCTCTGTAAAGTTTTTACATTTTATTTTAATTTGCATAGAATATTCATACTCTCAATGAAGTTACAAAAAAAATTCTACTTTTATTTTTAATCTAGAATATTAATTTTTTTTCCTTTGAAGTATAGCTTTAAGGATATTAAGAACATTGACGTGGTATTGTAATTTGGCAAACCTAATTTTGGAAGTCACTATTACCTATTAAAATTATGTGGATTAAAAAAACTAAACATTATTATAGTGAATAATAATCAAAAATATTTATCTGAATTTTAAATTGATATATTAGTGAAAATGGTATTGTCTACACTCTGTTAAATAATTGAACCACATGTTCTTTTCAAATACTTCTTTTGCTTTTAAAATAATGTTTTCTAAGTAAAACAAATTATTCATAGTTTAAAGTTATATTTTATTACCAATACATTTGTAAAAAATGATAAAGCTATATTTATATGTGTTAAATATTTGTACCAAAGTGGATGTGGAGATGGCACCAAATTAGTCACAGTCTGGGCTCAGGATACTCCACACAGACAGCACTGCTGGTTTTGGCTGTTTCCAGCCAAGAATGGGGGCATTTGATAAATTCAAGTATGTGCATTTATTATCTGGCATCATGAGGAAAACAGGTTTGGTCTTTTAGTGTACCGCTTAGATGTCACTGTTTAATTAGTCTGGTCCCAGGTACTGGTGCGGGGCATAAAATATTGGGGAGGGTTCTTCAAACTATGGAATTCCTGAGGCACAGGGCCTAAGGAACAGGTCTTGCTTTCCTGGTCTAAGCACGATTCTGATCCCAAGACTCAGTCAGTTTTCAAGCAGCGTGGGTGCTGCCCCCAGTGCCACCAGGTTTTCTGTGTAGCTTGCTGTAGTGATGGGTGTTGTGACTCTATAACACTGCTTAGGTGCAACAAGAAATAACATACAGAGACCAACATAAACCCAAATTACTCAGGAACCTCTACCAGACCCGGACTAGGTCATGAAAGAAACCTGCTCACTTGTTGAGGCAAATGTACACTTTATTTAAAAACACATCACAGTGAAAAAAAATTGCTGGATTCTCCAAGACCATTATCTCAGCCAACAGAGCACCCTGACTCAATGTGCTCTTAACGAGATTTATAAGACCCTTCACTTTATCTGTTAGGAGAAAAATTTCCATCAGTCTTTTGCATTTCTCATAATGGTACTGACAACTCTTTGTTCTAATGTATCCTCTCAAGGATACCGAAATAGTGAACAGGTGTGTGAGATGAGGATTGTATTTACATTTCTATATAATTGTTTCATTATTATTTTTATTTTTTGCAATAAAATTAAGCCCAAATTATCTAATTTCTTGTAGAGAAAGGCATGATGTATCAAGAAGCCTTTTATGGTTTTTCTCCTTTTTCTCTGCCAAGTGGGTAAACAAAATTTTCTCTTAGCATAACACTCAGAGAATGTGCTTCTCTCCTCTCATCCTTGCACCTTCTATTTGAGAGCTTTCTGTCATTAAAACTCATGTTCCTACAAAACCCAAGTATAGCAGGCCTCCCACAACCTCTCAAATTTTTCATAGAAATATATTTTCCTTTGGTGGTTATTGTCAATGACTATAGATAAGAGCCAAAAATAATTAATAATACAAAATATAAGTACTCTTAACAATATTTATGATTATAGGCATTGTATTAAACAATTCAATTAATTGCCACATTTAACACAGCAACAATCTCATGAGGTGGCTACTATTAGTAGAGGCATTTCTAATTTACAGGTTATGTAAATTAGGACTAAACAGGATGAAGTTATCCACTTTATTATTTTGCCCTGTTTTTTTTTTATTTTTATTATAGCATTTAAAATTTTTTTAAAGTTATTCATCAATATGCTCTACTTCCTCATTCCATATCTGAAAATATTTTTTTCAAAATATTTTCAAAATATTTCAAAAATATTGTCTTTTTTGTGAGAAGCTTGAAATAACATATTGTTGGCAGTAACTTTTGCTCTAGTATTAAGGATTCAGCCTTGCAAGAGCTAAACAAAAGGAAGGTTTCTTGACTCAAGGAGCTAACACTCTAATACGAGTAGTAACTGTAGTATGAAAAAATAACATCAATGTTGATGCAAGTTAGTAAACTATTCAACAAATTTTACCCTCATTGTATTTATTTATAGGATCTGCAGCAACAAAGTGGAAAGTGGATGCTAGGTTCCATATGTTATGTTATTTAACCTTTCTCATCATCCTATAATTTTGGTGTCTGAATAGCCTGGATGTTAGAATAAACAAACAATTTTCTGTCTGAGAAATTATAGCCAAAATATTCAATTTTAATTTTATGCTCTTCATCCATAAAATGGAAATATGTCTTTCTTTCATCTACTTAGATGTATTTGACTGGTAGGGTAAATGTGTTCAGTTTGTCTCATCTATCATTTGAAGCTATTTTTATGATTATGTTGAAGATATCAAACGGTAGGCTTCAAAGTTGTTTATACTTCATAAAAAGGTCTAATAATTAAGACAATGAGAAATTAATGATATATAACAACACTCAGCAAACATATAGATCCGTGCATCAGAAATATAGGGTACAGGAATATACTCATACTCACATGGTCAATGGAATTTTGACAAAAGGACCAAGGTAATTTAATGGGAGTGGATGACAATGTGTTCAACCAAAGTGCTGTATATTAGATACTCATATTTTAAAATAATGAACTTCAAATCTTACCTCATACCATATACAAACTTCAGTGTAGATCCTATACTAAAATGGAAGAGCTAAAAATACAAACCTTTCAGTAACTCATTAAAAAGGAAAATCTCTGTGGTGTTATTAATGGCACCCTGGGTTCTTGTAATTTCCCAGGATAGAAATTAAGAGACAACACCAAACACAGCAGGAAAGTTTATTCAGCTTATGCACTAGGGAGTCAGCAACAAGCAAGGAAGAGGAAGTAACTTTTCCCCAAGAGTAGAGTGGGTTAATTTTGTAGGGTCTTTATGTAGGAAAGGGTTAAATCAGAGTATGTATAGGAAGGCTTTTTCTAGTGCTTGCATGATGGGTTACGATGTTTCTTTATACATCATATGTAGCATTAGTATTTCAAATATCTACCTCTGGGCATGATTTTTAGCATTAAAATGAGGAAGGGGTTACTATAGGTTAGAGTTTAAGTCTATGTAAGGTTTCCAGGAAGTCCTTAGACCCCTGAAATAGGAGCTTGCGGTTAATAGCTTTTTGGGTCTTCTGCTAGTGATTGGCTGAGAGTCGTATAAGCTCAAGCTTGAGTAAACAGCTTTTGTTCTTTTCCTCTAGACCATCTTAAAATAGGAAGCCAATTGACTTGCTGTCTCATTCTCCCCTGAGAGACTACATACTCCTTATTTTTAAGGGGTCCTGGGTAAAGATTTCTTCTTCTGAAGCTACTTCTTATTAAGCACGGGAGTAGTTCCTACATCTGTTTCCAGGAGTAGACGCCTCTTCCAGCTTGGTGAGGGACCAATCTTGCTCTGGGCTGGTAGTCTCTGGAACAGGCTCAAAAATTTATGTCACTGTTAACTTGACATGATATTGGTCTAGTCTCAAAGACACATATTTTACCAGTGGATTAAACAAACACAGCCAAAAATTTAAGACGAGGATAGCCGATGAGAGCCCTATGAAAGAAGGAACCAAGTTGTATAGGATAAGGTTGATTTTATAGTATCTCATATAGAGTGAGCTGTTAAATCCTTTTTAACAAAGGAATTTAGACACATTTCCTGATTATAGAATGCTTGGATATTAACTTCTACTTGCCCCGTGGTATTCATCTAAGTACAGCAGGAAGTGTTGGTTACTGTGCATATGCCTCTTTGTTCTGCCAGTACGTAGTCTAGAACCAAACAGTTATCCAAAAACACATAAGGAGGAGAATTTAGAGAAGTCTTTAGATCTCCTAGAACTTGTACAGTCTGGTTCACTATATGACCAATCTGTTGTGTCACATTATGTAAGGTGACCTTATGGTAGGTGAAACTTCTCCAGGGGCCCCGTAAGTAAATAGGCCTCTTCCTACTATGACTGTGCTAAGCCCTTGCCTTGCTAGAATCAGGGCCTGATGTTGAGCAGTGGAGTTATGGATGTTTATTCCATTTAACTCTATCATTCTCAAGGCTGACTCACCTATTAATTATACATTGTCTATGCAAGAATAAGCCTGTTCCAGCAGAATGAAAGTATAAGGAGAGTGGGCAGTGGGCCACAGGAGGCAGTTATGAGCATTGTCACAAAGAAAAACAATTCTTGGAGTAGCACAGATGTAAATGCCCTCCTGAGTGTAATTGAGAATTATGAGGTTCAGGTTATGAATTGTGCAGTTGGGGGATAGCAAGCAATTGTCCTGATAATTGTTTGCATATTTCTCCATGGTTTTCTGTCCTAGGTGGTCATGGATGAATTTTGAGGTATCCTGGAGCATGGTAGATCTTCCCCTATAGCTGAGCTTGTAGTTTGCTGTTAACCCTTTGGGCAGTGTGAAGCTGTATTTCCAAAGTGGTGGGATGTTACCCTGCTAGTATTCACACAACCTTAAATAATTAGAGGTTTTGTTAGCAAGCTTGGGCACATATATCCCTAGTAATTCTACAGGGCACAGTGAGTCAGGTTATATGTACAGGTCTTTAAGTTAGAGGTGTGGTGCCAATTAAAGTTGTAACAAGAAGGAAAATTGCAAGGAATCCACCTTGCTCAGGTGAAGTTTAATTCCTCATTTCCTACAGCAACAGAATAGTTTTTACCGGGGGTAAGATTAAAAAAAGAAACTCGATCAGTAGGAGGAAATCTGAAAGTTAAAGAATTGGGTTTAGATCGCTGGCCTCTATTTAAACATTGTATGGTCAGGTTAAGGGTAGATGGGACTAAAGGAACCATGTAAAGAACCCCTGAAGAGAGTTGATGGTCCTGGTGGCAGATCCAGCAGTTAGAAATGAATTCTCCTTTACTGAGATGTTGGAGAAGTTGATCAGGATTTTGCAACTCCAGAGGCCCTGTGCCTAGACTAAAATGAAGAGGACACAGTAGTATATAGGAAGAAGAGTGCACAATACGAGCATAATTAATATTCAAGGGAGGATACAAGTTTGCTTAATAACTATGCACCAGCAGGGTGACTTGATTTTAGCCAATAGTGAGCAGGGTAATACAATCAATAGATTAGTAAGAACATACTAATAGTTTTTGTTTTTGAAATAGCATATCACTCTGTTGCCCAGGCTGGAGTGCAGTGGTGCGATCTCGGCTCACTGCAATCTCTGCCTCCCAGGTTCAAGGGATTCTTGTGCCTCAGCCTACTAAGTAGCTGGGACTACAGGCTGGCACCACCACGCCTGGATTTTTTTTTTTTTTTTTTTTTTTTTTGGTACAGATAGAGTTTCAGCATATTTTCCAGGCTGGTCTTGAACTCCTGACCTCAAGTGATCCAGCTGCGTTTGCCTCCAAAAGTGCCGGGATCACAGGTGTGTGTGAGACACCATGCCCAGCCTAGAAAATGGTAATAATTAGCAGCAAATGAAAGAGTGAGTACACATGTATCCATCAATTAGCTTTATTGCTATCCCCTGGAGGTAGTCTCTTGCATACATGCTTGAGGTCTTCCACAGGTGTAAGCTGTTCCTCTGAGCAGGCCTATAAATTGGGAGATGCAAACGTTTTTATTCTAGAGAGGTAGACTCAACTGTGAAGTTCTTCCAACTTTATGGATTTTAAAGTGGCCCGGACAACCTGATAAGGACCCTTCCATTTTTCAGGTAACTGATCTTCTGGACTTCCTTTTTACCATGTCTTGAGTAGGACCTGTGTACCTGGACTAACAGGGAAATGATCTGAAACTCCCTTACCTGGCTGAGGCAGTATTTTATTATTATATTGGATGATTGCCTGCTGAACTTGTCCCAAATTAATGATGTATTTTAGAGCTTGATTTAAATTTTCATCTAATAGAGAGCTTGTTTTGAGAATAAGCTGCCCACAGGTTATTTCAAAGGGGTGAGCTTTAAGTTTCCCTTGAGGCAGCTCTTATGCTTAGTAAAGCAATAGGGAAAAGCTTAATCCATGATTCCTGGGCTTCTTAGCATAATTTAACCAAGGTTCTTTTAAGTGTTTGATTCATTGTCAACCTTCCCAGAGGACTGAGGAAGCCAAGCCGAATTAAATTTGTATATAAATGCCAAGAGTGATAGATAGTACGTTGGTGATCTGGGTGATAAAAGATATTCCAGACTGTATGAGGAGTGTAAACTTTAAGGGGATGAACTAGTGTGAGATTGGAGACCTCTCTGACCAAGCAGCTGGTGGCCTTCCACTGCCCTGTGGCAGTGGGGTGATCTCTGGGCTACTGAATTCAGTTGCTTTGAAAAGTAAACCTCTGGCCTTTGGATAGGCCCTAACTTCTGAATTAGGATTCCCAGGGCTTGCTCAGACCTCTCTTGTAAAATGAAGAAGAAAAGCTTCCACAAATCTAGGAGTCCCAAGACAGGGGCCTGCCATAACACAGATTTTAGGTTTTCATATGCTTGCTGTCAGGCCTTGTCCCAGCGTAATCTTTCTCTTTCTCCATCCTTGAATGACTTATAAAGGGGTTTGACTATGAAGACAAAGTTTATAATCTAAATCCGGCAGAACCTGTCCATTCCCAGAAATCCCCTTGGCTCTCTTCTAGTACCATGTGGTAGTGAAGGAATGACCTGCTTTAGGTCTGAGACAAGCATCCTGGCTCCCTGGGTAAGAATGAATCTTAAATATTAAACATGTGTCTGGGAAATATGGGCCTTTGAGGAGATGGCATTATGACCCCATTCAGCCAAGAAGTTTAAAGTTTTAATAGCATTTTCTTGAGAACTATGAAAGTCCTCATTAGCAATAAGCACACTGTGCATGTATTGTAGTAAATTTTCACTGGTAAGTTTAAGCTCTCTGAGGTCTTTTGCCAAGCCTCACCCAAAGAGTGGGGGCTATCCAGAAACCCATAGGGTAGCATTATCTAGGTATACTGTGAAGATTCCTGGTTCTCCGCATGCTTCCATTCAAAGACAAAATGTAGCTGGAGTTAGGAAGCAGTGGTATAAAAAAGAAAGCATCTTTTAGATCCAGCACAGTGTAGAAATGAGTGTACCGAAGGATTTGGAAGAGGATAGTGTATGGATTAGGGACCATAGGAAAAATGAGAACAGAGTCATTCACTGCCCTAAGTCATTCTTGAACTAAGTGCTACTCCTCATTTGTGTTTTTTCACAGGCAAGATGGGAGTTTTACAAGAAGGCTGGTCAGTCTGAGTCAGCCTGTACAACAGAAAATTTTCCAGGACGGGGCTATATCTCCTGTAGGGCTTCTGGCCTCAAAGGGTATTGGTGCTTGTATGGGTAGGGAAGGCCTGGCTAATACTTTATGTTAATAGGCTCTCCATTGATGGCTTGTCCCAGAGTACTGTTATTACCATATGAACTTTGCCACTCAAGCCACAATGTCTTCCAGGATGGGGGTAACTTCTGATCTTGGGTAGTCAAAAGGGCCAGTACATGGATCCCCTTCTCAAGGGTGACTGAGACTTGTAGTAAGAGATTCCCCTGGAGGGAAACTGAGGCTCCAACCTTGGATAATTATGACCTATTAAAGGAAGAGAACACTCAGGAACATTCAGGGAGGAATGAGTAATAGCCTTAGATCCAATTTCACAAGTTAAAGGAAAGGTGAACCATCCATTCCAATCACTTCAGTTGGCATTGGAGAGGTCCCAGAGGTTGGGTCAGGACATAGTAGGTGGCCCCGGTATCCAATAAAATTCAGATTTTTCTACCTGTAACCTCAATGTTGACCCAAGGCTCCTCAGTGGCAATGGCAATGAAACTCTTCAGGATTGCAGCCAGGTAAGCAGTTTGGCCCCCTCAGAAGGAAGGGGTAGACTTCTCATCCAAGAATCTAGTAATAAGAGGAATGGACTGAGGAGTTTCATTCTCTCTCAGCTTCCCAGGATGGGATGCGGAATCCCTTTTCCAGTGCCCCTTCTTCTTACAGTAAGCACATTGGTTGCACCCAGTCCTATTGAAGCTGGTAGAGGTCTGGTTGCCGCATTTGGGTGTATTTCTGTTGTCTAGGGTCACTTCAAGGCAGACTTGTAATTATGGCAGCCAGAATTTGTGCCTTCTTTTTAATTCTTTCATCTTTCTTTCATTTGTCTTCCCACTCACGATTGTTAAAAACCTCAAAGGCCTCTGCTACCAATGTCATCTTTGTGCTCTGGGGGTTAGTTTTCTCCAAATATCTGGCTTTCTCCAAATATCTGGCACAACTTGGGTTATATCTTGGCCAGAAGTGTTTGAACCTCGTCAGGCTTTAGGTATAAATAAATATGATTTCTGAAAGGTTGAAGAGCCTATTAAAATACATAGGCAGATTTTCTTTCCTTTTCTGAGTAATTTTGTTCACTTTACCATAATTTACTCACTTTTTCTGGTATCTTCTCATTCCCTCTCATATGCAATTGAGAAAATGACCTATCCTTGACTGGTTTCTTCTATCCTCATAAACCCATTGGGGGTTCTGTTTTGGGACCACTTCATCAGATGCCTGGCAAATGACATGGCCAGGATCCGATCTAGTAATCTCATCTGCATATTCTCTGGCCTTTCTCAAGATCTGAGCCTTCTCATTGGTAATACAAAAATGGTTCAGAACTACTGCAACATCTTGGCAAGTCAAGGAAAAGCTTAGACCCAACTTAAATAAATTCAACTCTAAATATATCTGGATTTTCCAAGAACCAGCTACACTACTCCTTGCATTGACTTATCACTGAAAGGGAGTACCCCCAAGCCATCTCTCCAATTCCATCCATTAGCTCTCAGAGGGCAAAGCAGCCTTGGGCTGGTGGGGAAGTAAAGGAGAGTGCCAGCTTGGAGCCCAACTGGAACCCCATTGGAGATAGCAACAGGGGTTGTTTGAGAGTGAAATTCTAATCCAGCTTGATATGGAAGAGGCTCAGGGTGGGAGGAAGGAGAGCTTACCATGGCAAAGGAGGTGCTGTTCCTGCCTGCCCCTGGAGAGGCATCAAGAAGATAGCATCTAGAGGGTCAATGTCCAAGGCAGACATTGACATCTCTTTCAATTGTTGTTTAAGAGACGCCACACAGGCTCTGTAAATGTCTCAGAGCTGGGATCCTTGTATAATTTCATAAAGACTGGCACATATAGCATTTCAATCCATTTATTAAGATTTCTGCAATACAGATCTTATTATAAACTAGTATAATAACATAAAGATCCCTTATTAGGCCAATTTCTCTTGTTTCCCCAGGGGATGCTGAGGCCAAGCAACATGACAGAGAACCATCAGTTTCTTTTTTAGATTATCCAAATTAAATTGACCCCAATTATGAGGATGCATTATATGGGGGAATCTTTTGCAACATTTGTATTGTTTTCCATAATATAGCTCGTGTCCTATAATCAAGGGGCCTGACAAGGGTTGGGGTCCCCAGTTCTTACAATTATTACAGTTGTGATACTCCTGGTCTCATTCAGTCCAGGACCTCAATTTCTTAATGAGGGCCAAGCAAGACAGGGAGGGTGTGGGAAGGGGATCTGAGTGAGGGGGCCTGAGAGCCTCTAGTTCTTGAATTTTGGATGACAACCCTCAAAATCTAATAGACTACATATTTTGTACCAGCTCCAAGTAGAATTTACTCTTACTCTACTTTCGTTAACATACTCTATAACAAGGGATGAGGTGATGGACGAGAGAAATGAAAAGAGGAAAGCGATGATTTGTCCTAGGGAGTAATGCCTTTTCCTGGGAACTGTGAAAAGTCATGTCACATATGCAACAAGGAACAGTGAGGAAATACATTTTTGCTAGACAAATGACAAAAGAAATTGCAACTTACGGACCCCACAAAGAAGACAAAAGTTGACATAAGTACTAAGAGGTTTCGAAGTTGGAGACAAAAAGTAAACTCCAGGTTGCCAGCTCCTTTTTAGCTAGTCCAGGAACAGGGGACAATTCCCCCGTTCAATACCAGATAAATGAACCAGAGTCACTCCAGCTGCCTAAACAGAACAGAAGATAGGTAAACAGGAGTCATTCCTTTTCCCCAAACAGAAACTGAAACCAGGGCTCCATGAGCCAATATACTAAACACCAGGACTCCTGAGGAGTCAAAACAGATGACAAAGGGAAGGTGAAGGGAAAAGAAGGAAAGGAGAGACAAGAGGGAAGATAGAGGGAAGAGGAAAGGGAACAGCGACCCACCTGGAGTCCAGACCTGACTCACCAAGGCACCAATGCAAAACAATAGTCCAGAATGGTCACTTTTGTTCATGTCCTGTCAGTTGCCTCCATCCTCTGGCCAGTCACACTTACTACCCTAGGTCCTAAAAGAAGTGTCCCATCTGGAGTGCCAGGAAACATTACCGGAGCCCTAGACTCTTACCGTCTCTCCGAATAGAAATCAGGAAAGCTCACCAAACATAGCAGCAAAAGAAAGGGCATTCAGTTTGTGTACAAGGGAGCCAGCACTGAGAAAGGAAAAGAAATGGGCTGCTCCCTGAGGATAGTGTGTGGGTTAGTTGTATAGGACCTTTCTATAGGGAAGGGTTGCATCAGGGCATATATAGGAGGAGTTTTTCTAGTTTTTGTGCCATGGCTCAACATGTTCCATACATCATATGTAGCATTAGTTTTTTATGAATAAATATCCAACCTGGGGCGTGATTTTTAGCATTAAAATTGAGAAAGGGTACCTATAATTTAGAGAAATCTGTGTTTACAGGGCTCTTGGGAAGTTTCTAACCCCTGAAATAGGAGTTTGCAGTTAATATCCTCTTAGGTCTTCTGTTACCGATTGGGTGAAAGTTATATAAGCTCAAGCTTGAGTGAAGGGGTTTTATCCTTTTCCTCCAAATCATCTTAAAATAGGGAATAAACCAGCCTGCCTGCCTGTCTCAGTGTTATAGTAGGCAAAGATCTATCAGATGTGAAGAATAATCATTTAAAAAGATTGTATTTTATTAGATATTTAAAACTATTTTTATTTGAGACATTAAGAAAATGAAAAGGGAAGTCACAAATTGAGAGTAATATTTTAAATTATATGCTAACAAAGTATTGTACTCAGAATATATAAATAATAAATAAATAAAGTAAAATCTGGATAAATATTTAAGTAAGCACTTTTCAAATATATAGATATGTATATATATGTGTGTATATATGTGTGTGTGTGTGTGTGTATATATATATAAAGTGTACATAATTATGTGGGAAAAGTTTTACATGGTTAGTAATCAAGGCAATTCATCTTAAAACCACATTGAGATACCACTGTACACCAACTTTAATGGCTAAAAATAAAGTGAGTGATAATACTGCTAGCAAGATGTAAAATGACTGGAATGTAAATATATTAGTGTTAGGACTGGAGATTAGTACATCAACTTTCAAAAAAAGATTGTCAGTATAAGCATGTGCTGCCTCTTACAGACCTATAATTAGGGAATTTTCTTGCCTATATTTTAGTACTATTTTCATGACATTCACCAAAATTAGGACACTAGTTATGTATTACTTGAGTGGATTATGATGAGATCAGCAAATTAAAAAAGGCCACAACTCTTTTTTTTTTTTTTTTGAGTTGAGTGTTATGTATATGGGTATAGTGAGTGCGTGTGTATGTTTGTTGTCAATGTATACAAGATCTAAATAATTCAGATGGCTTCTAAACTCTCCTCCCCATCATAGGCATTTGCCCTATTACTTAAAATTATACATTGCCATATGACTTCCTTGGGTAAAAATGTGCTGTTTGTACCTTGTCTACAGAATTAAAACATTCCATTTATGTGACATATAGCCAGGGTGATTACAGGACACAGTCCCCCTGGGGCAAGTCTCAGTTCATGCTAATGCCTTATAATTATTAGTAACACTGTCTTTCACTCCCAATGGTTTGGTTAGTAATGTGAGTCAACTACACAGGGGTCACAGACCATGCATATTCATCTATATCGTGACTACTCATTTCACTCTACCTCACTTCAGATACACAGGGACCTTTCCTAAAGAATGCTTTTTCTTCCTCATATGTCACTGTTCTTTTTGCCTCTGACCATAATTGCATTTCTCCTTTCTCTCAGACTGAGGTGATCCTTCATAGATAAGCATACATTTTTTTTGGTCAAAGCTTTTATCCCTGCTCATCTGAAGACACTGCCCTTGATGTTAAAACTATTTTTCTTTTGTCCTTTTTTTGGTACTCATTACAGTGGATTGTTCTTCTTTATCGTGTACTTTTCCTACCTGTGAGATTGAAAACACGTCAAGGGCAAAGAGCATGACTTATTCGTCTTTGACTTTTTCTTAATGCCTATCACATTGCTGACACACAATAGTGTTCCATAAATATCTAATGAATAATTAAATACAATGACTTATTTGACTGCCTTGGTATTGTTTAGCTATGTAACCATTTTGTAAAGTCTGTAAGGGAAAAGGAATGAGAAAAGAGACATTCAAGGATTTTACTAGACTTTTAAAGGGACTAGGATAACATATATTAAATTATCTTGCTCTAAAAGATTTCATACAGTTTTCAGAATTCTGAGTTAAATTAAGCATTATGCATTAGGGGAATCAGGTCATGGATGACTTTTGAAAATTTTCTCCTTTGGTTATGAAGGAAAATTTTATTTAAGATAATTTGTTTATAACATTTTTAAATTCTATTGATTTTTTGGTTGAAAAAGTTAATAAAAATGATTTGTTAGGTTAAAGTAAATTTTTTACATATTACAATAATGTAAAATGTGACATATACTTAACTCTGTAAATGATGCCACAATCATTGTATCAAAGTATTTAAAGCTAAACACAAAAAGTTAAATTAGATGATAACACAGCTTAATTTTAAGGAGTGAGATTGTTTAAAATTATAAAACACCTAGTAGAGCAGAAAGTTATATATTACAGTTTTGAAAAATAAAGTCAATTTAATCAGGTAATTAATCTTTAAGCATATTTTAAAATAAGATTGGTGATATATAATAAAATGTCTGAAATAAATTATGCACTTTCAAGGATAAAACTTTATCAAGAAAATAAAAACATTATCACAAATCACCCAGGTACATTTTCAATGGGAAACGTAGATTTTAAGTTGTGAAACCTCTATATTCTTAAATGTAGTCTTATCTTGGAACATAAAACGTAGAAGCAAACACTAAAATTTATTTAATAACTTTCTCACATTTATAAATTTGAATAAATTATTCAGAAACAAAGTTCCTTGATGTAAGCATCATAAGCAGAGGAGGGGTTTATGGTTTTTGTATTTTTGTCTTTTGTAAACTAATGTTTTCCCTAGTCTGAGTTCTTTTCTAATTCTGTGAATAAAACAATACCTGCAAATGACATTTGCTTTGCTTACCCATTAACTATAATTTCCTCAGTGTTAGTGTGTAGCTCACACAAATCCATGTGTGTATATAAAAACTTTTTAATATTTCTCTTCAAAACTATAGCTTTAAGTGTCATGTCTTGGGAACATTGGCATTTGTTACCTCTAACAATCAAGAAATATAAATTTCAACTTTGTACTTTTTGCTACTCACCAATATTTGTTTATTATAATGGAAAAAAGTGCATTGTGCATGGTTATCAAAACATTATTACGTAAGAGTAATTGAAAAATACATACAATTTCCTTGTACGTATTTATTCATTTAATCTCAAGGACATTTCAATAGTGAAATAAGCCAGACACAGAAAGAGAAATACTGTATAATCTCGCTTATGTATGAAATCTGAAATAGATACATAGAGACAGGGAGCAGAATGCTGCTTGACAGGGGCTGGAAGGAGGGGAAAAGGGGGAGATGATAGTCAAAAGTCACATAGTTTCAGTTATGGAAGATAAGTTCTGGATACCTACTATTCCATAATGCCTAGAGCTAACAATACTGTATTGTATAGTAAGTCCTCACTTAATGCTGTCAATGGGTTCTTAAAAACTGCAACTTTAAGCAAAATGACATAGAAGAAAACCAATTTTACCATAGGCTGATTGATATAAACAAGAGTTAAGTGGCTACCACATATTTGTGGTCACAAAAACATCACCAATCTTCTAATAAAGACTCAAAAGACTTTAATATTAAGCATTGAAATAAATGTGAGCTATACATTTATTTAAGGAAGAGTAAAAAAAACAAGGAAGATAATTAGGTACAAAATTTTTGGTGAATCAGTGAGCAATGGCAGTTGCAGTGGTGGTGGATTAAATAAAGGGATAAATGTTGGCAAAACAAAAATTGTAAGGAGCACCTCTTATTTCCACAAAGTTAAACAATCAGAAATAGAGCAGGCTCGCTGAGCACTTGTATACTGCAGCGTTTATTGTCATGCATTTGATTCATTCACAAAATCATTCAGATTTTCCAACCTGCTTCTTCCAGTTAAGGGTCCTGGGTGGCCATAGCCCATTCCAGCAGCTCTGGGCTCCTGGTGGAACCAGCCCTGGACAGGATGCCACCTCATTACAGGGTGCACTCACACACTCACCCACACTCACTCATGCAGCCACAATGTAGATGTGGTAATTCACCTCACATGTACATCTTTGGGATGTGGGAGGAAACCGGAGCATCTGGAGAAAACCCACGCAGAAAGAGAAAGTGCAAACTCTACATCAGACTCCAAGTTCAGCTTTTGGACTCTGGGACTTACACCAGTGGTTTGCCGGGGACTCTTGGGCCTTCGGCTACAGACTGAAGGCTGCACTGTTGGCTTCCCTACTTGTGAGGTTTTGGGACTCGGACTGGCTTCCTTGTTCCTCAGCTTGCAGATGGTCTATTGTGGGATTTCACCTTGTGATCATGTAAGTCAATTCTCCTTAATAAACTCCCTTTCATATACACATATATCCTATTACTTCTGTCCCTTTACAGAACCCTGACTAATACAGTGTTCTTAACACACACATACACACAAACACACAAATACAGACACACACACACACACACACGTATACAATAATAATGATATTAATAATGAAGAGGCTGAGAGGAAACTTTTGGAGATGATATGTTTATGGCCTTGATGAAGGTAGTGGTTTCACAGTTGTATACTTATCCTCAAACTCATTAGAATTATATACTCTAAATATGTACCATTAATTTAGAATGAATTCATATCATTTAGCTAATATTCATGTGTAGCATATGCCTAGTTCTGTATTAAATACTGGGCATGTCTTTATGGAAAAAATAAATCTCTGCCTTCATTGGAATTTATACCCTAATGGAGAGAAATACTGTCAAGTATTTGATGTGTATTCATATAATTTTTCCTCCATACTTTTTTCATTTTTAATTGGAATCATATAATATAGAAAGTACTGGAACTATTTTTTAATACTGTATTATGACATCAAATATCTTAATATGTGACTATTACATGCTGATTTATTCTTTTGGTGTTATATATTGATACATTATGATTTTCTTAACAAACTAGTTGTCAATAATTACTATTATAAAAATAAAGCTGAATATTTCCTTAAGAGAAATTATCTTCTTACTGCAAAAGCCGGTTCCCTGATTGAGAAAATCTTCTGGGCTTTTTCAAACAAGCTCAGTAATCCTTACATATTTTCTTACTTAGCTCTGATTTTTCTTTTTTCTTGTTAGCTATTTCAAATCTTTTCTGAAATCTTTAAACTTCCCAGTTGACTTACATCTTGCTTTACACACAAAACAGAATCAATCAGGTAAGAACTCAGTCCTCTCACTAACCAAACAGTGACTTATCTCTATAGGCACCTATATTTTTAGATTTCCCTCCTTTTACAATTGAAAAGTTTATTTGGCTCTTTTTTTTTTTTTTTTTTTTTTTTTTCCTTTTAAGACAGGGTCTCGTGCTGCCCCCAGCTCTTGGACTTAAGGAATCCTTCTACCTAATTATCCCACTAGCTAGAACTATAGGCACGTGCCACCACACCAGGCTAATGATTTGGCTCATTTCTAGAGCTAATAGTTCCGATATCCAATATTCTATTATATTAGGTCTTTCAATGAACAAAAGCCTATTTGTTATTCACTATTTTTTCCTTTTTTAAACCTCTCACTTTATAAAGAATTATCTGAATTTAAAACCTATAGCTTTTTATACTGAATTTAAAACCTGAGGTTTTTTACAACTACATGTGATAAATTTTGCTTTAATTTACTTTCAGTGTGTGAGGATCAGGTAAACAGTCTTTGCTTGCTTATTTGTTTGTTCATTTTGTTTTGTTTTTACATATGAATGACCCAATTGCCAACATAATTTGTTAAAAAGATTCTACTTTCTAGGTTGCATTGCCCTATCATCAGAGATCAACTGGGCTTGGTGTAAGTGAATTTCTGGACTCCATTTTTTTCATTGATATAAGTGTTTCATGACACATTGTCTTCAACTTTTTAGTTTCATAATAAGTCTTAAAATCAGGGACTATGATTTCTTCAACTGTATTCTTTCTAAATTATTTTGTGTATTCTAGTAGCTTTGCCTTTGAATACAAATTTAGAATCATCTTATCTATACTTACATAAAAAGCTGCTGATATTTTATTATTATTGGTATTAAATTTATAAATTAATTTGGAGAATCAGTACAATAGTAAGTTTTCCAATCTGTGAATATAGTACATTTCTCTATTTATTTAGGTCTTCTACTGTTTCTTTCATCACTATTTTGTAGTTTTCAGTATAAAGATCCTATAAATTATATATATATATACACACCTCAATATTTCATATTTCAAATCTATTTTAAGTGCTATTTTAAAAATTTTACAGTTCCAATTGTACATTTATTTTGTATGGAAATAAAGTTAGTTTTGTGTGTTTAACTTGTATGTCATGACACTGTTAAACTTATATATAATTTATCTGATTTTTTGTGAATCTGTAGAATTTTGGTATTATCTATATCAACAGCCATGTTGATATACATATGTTCAGCATGATGTCCTATAGTCATGTTTAGTAGGCATCATCACCTTGTTGCTGATCTTAGCAGGGAATCACTATCCTTCATCAATAGATATAATTTTAGTTTCCTAGAATTTTTTATTGAAATGGATAGTGCATTTTGTTAAATAATTTTATGCAGACATTGATAAGATTGTGTGGCTGGTTTCTAGACTAGATTAAATTAATAGATTGTGAATATTATTCCCGGCTTGAACTCCTATAATAAATGTATCTGATCATGGTGCCATATCCTGGCATCTTCTACTAAGCATAGTGCTTTCAATATATATAAGATGTAGTATACGTGAATACTTCATTATTTCTATTACTAAATAATATTTTTTGTATAGCTATATCACAATTTGTTTACTCATTCATGAATATTTTAACCTTTTATCTATTATAAATAGTTGTCAATATGCTTGCACCAGTTTTAATTTCTCCCCTGCTTTCAATTATTTTGAATATATATCTAGTAGTATGAATGCTGGGACATATGATAATTTTGTGTTTACCTTATTCAGGAGTTGCCAAACTGCTTCCAGAATAAATGCATCATTTTGCATTTCACCTGTAATGTGTAATGGTTCAATTTCTCTATATATCCTCATATATATATATATATATATATATATATATATTTCTTTTTTGCCTGGCACAGTGGCTCATGGCTGTAATTCCAGCAATTTGGGAGGCCAAGGTAAGAGGATCACTTCAGCCTAGGAGTCTGAGACCAGACTGGTCAACACAGGGAGATTCCATCTCTAAAAAATTTAAAAATAAGCTGGGCATGGTGGGGCATGCCTGTGTTCCTAGCTACGTAGGAGGCTGAGATAGGAGGATCAATTGTGCTCTGGAGGTTGAAGTATCAGTGAGCTATGATCATGCCATTGCACTCCAGCCTGAGCAACACAGTGAGACTCTGTCTCACATTTTTTTTTTCTTTTTAACAATGATAGCCTTCCAAGTGGGCATTCAGTGATGTCTTATTGTGGTTTTGATTTAGATTTCACTAATGACTATTAACATTGATATCTTTTCTTATTTTTATTGATTATTTGCAGAAGAAACAACTATTTAAGCACTTTGCCCTTTTTAGAAAACTCGATAGTTTTTTTGTTGTTTAGCTGTAAGAATTCTTAATAGGTTCTGTATACTGAACTCATATTATGACTAGCAAATATTTTCTTTTAATATTTGAATTGCCTTTTCACTCTCTTGGTATTATTCTTTGACACACAAAAGTTTATAATTTCAATGAAGTTCAACTTATGTATATATATTTACTTATAAATATATGTATATTATATATATTTATAATTATGTATTATGTATATAAATATAATATATATTTATAATATGTATATAATATATACGTAAATATGCATATATTTCTTTGCCTTTCACATTATCTCTCTCGGTTTTTTCAATTTCTATTGATCTATATTTAATTTTAAATTTAGGACTTTTCAGTTTTTAAAATTTTCATCTTTTTTTTGATTTTTTGATGCCACTGTTTATGTCTGCTTATATTTTGTGCATTTAAAGAGCAAAATTATTTGGTTCAAGGAAGGATGCTCATGCTTTTTCTAGTTGAATAAAACAGAAAATACAGGTTTTGCAAATTGCTGGGCCCTTTCTTCTTAAATCAAATATCTGTGAAAGTCAAGTTATGAACTATTAAAAAACTGAATTCTTAGCTTCCTTATACTTTTGTATCACCTGGAAACTTTAGGTGTTTATACACACAAACATACACACACACGGTTTATATAAATATATGTAGAAATACATATATATGTTGTATATACACACACATATATATGGTATTAAACATAATGTTTGAAATAACTATACATTGTGGAATAACTAAATCAAACTATTTAATGCACACATTACCTCACATACTTTTTTTATTATAAGAACACTTAAAATCTACACTTTCAGCAATTTTCAAGTATACAATATGTTGTTATTAACTCTATTCACCATATTGTGCAATAGATTTCTTGAAATTGCTCTTCCTGTCTAAAATTTTGGAGCCTTTGAACGTCTGATTTTTCTTTGTACCTTCTATTGTAACATTGGATTCAAGATAATTTGTTCTACTAATTTGAGCATTTTTTTTAAATGGTTTAAAATATTAGATATTTATAGCATCTGTGTCATCTTGGTGTTTGTAGTCTATTTACTTTTCCTATGTGAGTTGATTTTTTCCTGGTTCTTCCTATAATGAGCCAATTTGTATACTATCAACATTTTGTTTATTACATTATAAGACTCTGTGTCCAGTTTAAAGTCTATACATAATGTTGGTAATTTTATTTTTGCAGAATATTGATCTGTTTACTTTTGGGTTTCAAGATCCAACCTGCCTTCTATGGCCTATGGTTCCAGTACCAGTTCAGTTTTCAAAAACATTGTAGTGTTCTTTCTTTCTATTATCTTTGTGTCACCCAGTAGATTGTGACCTATTAATTATTACAGTTCTCACAATCTTTGGTCCCTGTTAAGATCTTATATATATACATGCAGCTCAGGGTTAAACCTTGAGGTTCATAAAAATAATTATATTGGATTGCTTTCAGGAGTTCTTCCATCTTCATCATCCCTTCCAGATTTTGCTGTCCCCTGTAGATCCCCTTTCTGGCCACCTGAGTATAAACTGGAGGTTTTGGACACTCTTCCATGTCCTTTCAGGTACAACATTCATGTCCAAAAATTGGAGGCAAAAGAAAATGGAAACAAAGAAATTAGTGTTACTCCCACATTCACAGAATCACATCTCTGAGAGAAAGATTTTCCTCTGAGTTGATTCCTATTGACCTCTTATAAGGCTGCTACTACCTCTGTGAGATTGCTGGGCAGATGGGTAGGAGAGAATGGATAAATGGGAGTAAAGAAAAATAATTGAATTTCTGCTCACCAAATATTAGGATTTATTTTTTTGACTCCTTAAGTCAGAACTAGAGGGAAATAACTGTGTGCCGTTGTGCACATTTCTAGGTTGCTGACTGTGCTACGGTCAGGGTGAGAGATACTGAAGGGAAAGCATGGTAAACTCACTGCCAATTTGGTAGTACATTCGATTTTCATGTCAATTGCTGAACCACCCACTGCTGTTTACTTTTCTTAATCCTCATATTGTTGCTGCATGTATCCTGCCCAGATTCTATAGCTGTATTCAGTGGGAGAGTCAGTTGACGTATACAAAATCCACATTGCCCCCAAACAGAATTCCAGGATACTGTTTATCAGGCTGGAATATCATTCATAATATACTCACTTAAAACCTCCAAAGCTATCAATCCTTTTGGATTCTAGACATATTATAAACACTTTTCAAATTGTGGTGCTGGACACTAATATCTGCTTTTCAAATTTACATTTTTTTAGAACAAGGCTTTAGTGTTTTTTTGTTTTGTTTTGTGTTGTTTTGTTTTGTTTTTTACCCAAAAGCCATATATCTTAGCTCTCATCTTAGAGTTTGTCCTGAACCAATATAATAGAAATAGCTAGAGTTGCCACACCCTACCTCAAACCCCGTATTCACAGTTAACTGAGATATTCAATGTAAATAATTAAGTCTATCATATGGAAAATAAAAATCAGCATGTCCTTTTGAAGGGCTTAAAATATCCAAATCGCCACACGTTTCTGGGTTTTCTCATATCACAGTAGTATCTTCCACAGTTTTATCCATAGTCATCAGTCAAAGTAAGTTTACGATAAAAAATAGATTTTGTAAGTCAGCAAGACATACAATTAACTAACATTTACCCATCTTGAATTACCCTTGACTTAGGGCAATAAATTCTGTGTTCATCATTTCTGGCTTTTAAACATTCTATCATGAACAACAACAAAAAGTATCTAACCTATTCTGACATTCTGATGATATTTCTATTAATTCATTTAAATTTCGGCATCAGCCTAAAATAGTCTGAGGCCCAGCATACCACAGGTGAAGTACAGCTTTATAATTGTGGGTCAAAAAGAATTTGCTATATTCAGCTAGGTATTAAAGGATCAATATTACCACCAAACAAACTTATCATCAACCAATACCTCAATCATTAGATATAAGACTTGAACCATTCAACTTTCAACTATCAATCTAAGTAATAGGGAAGATTGTTTTTATTTATATCATTTATTATAGTGGCCAGTGGTGGTGGGTTATGTGATGAACAGCCTCACTAATAACAAGTGCATTGAGGAATAATCCCTCTTACCAAAGGAAGGATTTATAGGCATATAAAACAACATTTACTAGTCAATATTTCTCTACTTAATCTGCTATTTTGTGCTGAACGAATGTTTAAAGATTTCTCATTAATTTTCTGGTTTTGTTGGTGATTTTTAATTTTTCCCTATAAAAAACTAAGACTATAAAGAATAATAATATCTATGCCCCAACCTATCATATCTTCACTGATACTACTCAATGTATTATAAATATTCTTTGTTTGCAGATTGAATCATTGCTGTATCTAAGAGCTACACTTGATATTCTTTCTATGACTACACTTCCTGAAGTGCAGATTCCTTGAAGTGGAATATCTCTGTATCACCTACATTTTGTCCATTTACTGTGATATAATATTAAAATATTTTGGTTATTCACAAATACTCTGGAACATAAAGTTAATTATAGTAAAAACCAGAGCGTAGGTGGTCAAAAATGATACACATACATTTTGCCATTTGATATATACAGCTTGGGTAACATAGATATTCGAATATATCTGGGGGCACTCAATAAACTTATCCCTTTCCACAGGAGTATCAGAGGAGCTAATACTTGCAGAAAGGAAAATTCTGAAGCCTCCTTTTCTCTCACCATGTGGTGAAAGATTAAGGCATTTACATTAAAAAAGTCTATTTATATTTTTGATGGTTTTGTATTAAAACCTTTCCAAAACAGCTCTTATCTATTTTGTGCTGAGAGAAATTTTAATATGATATATCCTTGTATTATCATCCAACTGTCCCACTGTGACTGGTTCTTAAACTGCAGAGCTGTACATCCCAAATGAAAGTAGAGATTAAGCTCTGCTGTAATATTCTTTCTTGATTGGTACCCTGACCCCTAGTGTCTTTTTTTTATTTTTTTAGATTGCAAAATGGAAATAAACATTGTATATATTTATGGTATAGATAACATGATGTTCTGATATATGTATACATTGTGTAATGGCTGAATCAAACTCCTTAACATATTTATTATCTCACATAGTTATTTTCTACAGTAAAAGTACTTAAAATCTACTCTTAGCAATTTTCAAATATATAACATACTGTTATTAACTGTAGTCACCATGATGTGCAATCGAGATCTTGAACTTTTCTTGACTAACTGATATTTTGTGTCATTTGACCAATGTCTACCCAGTCCCTCTACCCCCAGCATTAGGTTAACCACCATATTACTCTCTGTTTCTTTGATATTCAACTTTTTTACATTTCATATATAGGTGAGGTCATACAGGATTTTTCTTTCTATGCCTGGCTTATTTCATTTAACATAAATATTTTCTAGGTTCATCCAGATTGTTGCAAAAGACAGAATTATCTTCTTGGTGAGGGTCAACAGTATTCCATTATATATATAGGCTGCATTTTATTCATTCATTCTTCTATTGTTGGGCACCTTGTTTCCCTATCATATATAGGCTGCATTTTATTCATTCATTCTTCTGTTGTTGGGCACCTTGTTTCCTTATCATGGCTGTTGTGAATAATGCTGCAGTGAACAGCAGAGTGCAGAATAATGCTGCGGTGAAAAGGCGAGTGTAGATATTTCTTTGACATACTGATTTTATTTTCTTTGGATGTATTCCTAGTAGTGTGACTCCTGGATTATTGTGTGAACTCTTGTGTTTCTTGAAGATGCTGTTATAAAACAATCAACTTATTTTTGCTGATACTCTTTTTGACCCTTCTCAGCACAAGTACTTGTCTTTTAATGAAAGGTGTATTATTAGTTCATGGATGCTTATGGCCAGCCTTATCTTATTCAAATAACCAAGGGGCGGGTCTCCCACCCTCCTGATATGGTCCTAGTAGAAATTTGATTAAATTAAAGAAACATCTATGTCAGGAAAATTAGGCACACGTTTTAAATAGGATGTGTAGCCATCTTGTTAAATTTTTCATAACCATAAAAAAGCCATTTTTATTTCATCATTTAGATGTTTCCCTGAACAGAAATGTATCATATTCTAGATGTCCTAAACTGTTTATGAAAAGAAACCTGCAACTAATTGTTTCTATTTGTTAATGTATGAAAAGAAAATACCTAGATAGATTTTTCATCAAATCTGGAGGGTATGATTGAGATGATCTAACTTTAAACACAGAATATAGGCATTATACAAAATGTACTTTGACAAGCTCAGAAGGGAGTCACTTTGGAGATAGGCAGTCACCAATAAAATAAAAGAAATCCAGGTGCAATAAGAGATTCATTTGAATGCAAAGTAGGAAAGCCAAGACTTACATAAAGAATTCATTAAAACAAAGTAAATAATAATTTTAAATATCAAAACATTGAACATGATGACACTTAGAATAGCAGATATTAACTCGTGAACAAGTTAATCCCCAACAAACAACTCTATGCTGCATGTTTTAGAGTGAATATACTCGGGCATTAATGTATATTGTTTATCTATATTTTTATCTATATGTAATGTATATTACAAGATTTAATGTATATTGTATATCTATAATGTATATTGTATAATCATATTTTTATGTAGATGTACAATATATCATATTTTCTTATTGTTTGAGGATATTACAAAAATAAAATGCAGTGTTAAAATAAGAAGGGCAAATGATAAATATTCTGTGTAATGAAGTGCCAAAATGTTGTTAATGCTTCATTATACTTTCCTAATATTAATGCAAGTTATGTAAAATTTTCATTTCTAAAGATATATCTGTAATTGGTTTGCTTTAAAGATGATATTTGCATAAGCACAATACAAATACAACTATTTTTGTTTTAGCAGAAATTTTATACTCATTTTATGCCCCTATTACTAACATTTCACAGGATTTGTCACAAACATATATATAGCTCCAGCTTCCCAGAGAGGCTGTGCTTCCTTCCTTGCTTTAATGACTATTTCTCTTTCAAATGGATTTATTAACAGAAGTAAATAGACTCTTAACAGATGGTTGTCAGAAATCTACTTACTTCAATAAAATAATTGAGAGTTAACAAACATTTGCAGCTTGATGTGGCATAAAGCATCATTGTATTAAGTTGCCATAAGGAATCAAACACACAGAACACTTAAAAAAGATAACTCATGTTTATGTAGTTTTGATTTCAGCAATATTAAGCACATAAAGTACATGTGCAAATGACATACCCCAAACTATAAATAACAGTCACTAAATAACGGCTATAATCTTTGAAGCTTGCATAAACTCTGCTGAAACGACTATAAAAATAGTATCAGGTGAAGCCAAAAGAGGAGAAGATTAACTGTAGTTTTTACTCGGAAAAATAATAAGCCAAATGTCTGAATATTTATGATTGATTTTCCTGAAAACTTTTTCTCCAAACCTTCTGTATCATAAAATAAAACTATTTCAACTGCAATAAAAAGTGTCAGATGAAATGCAATATTAATCTTTCTATACTATATTAAAATTCTGTGTCGCTAGTATTATGTCATTGCAGCATATGAAGGTAAGGCGTTATGATTAAGATAAAGCAGAGCTAAACTAAACATTTAATGGGGACGATGTTTAAACTTAGATATTTTTGTTTTAACTGCTGTAGCAAATTAAGACATAAACTAAGAAATACCACATGAAGGAATGAATATACTGTTTCTACTTCCAGAAAATGTATGATCTTTCTTTCTGAACTGAGAGATAAACTATCCATTCTCCGTGATTCTATGATTTGTTCCCAATTTATTCACCTGAACACCAATTTAGTCTATTATGTATTATATATGTTAACATATACACGTCTCCATATTGTTAGCGTATTTAGTTTAATAATTTCAAATTATCCTATTAGTCTGCAAGCTACATTAGATTATAGTGGTCATACTTACTAATGCCTCAACAAACAGTTGGAGTGTAAGAATAAATCATTGGAATGAATATATGGGGAAAATCTTTTACAATATTTTGAAATATAATTTATAAAGTTTATTTTTCTGTAAAAGAAATTATAAAAATAAATTATTTTACTGAAATTACACATTAGAACTGTTAGCTTTATATTTTATAAGGCTAAATATAGCCCAAATCTATAAATACAGTATTTGCTAATTAATCTGACTGTACTAAAAATGGAGTTAGTAGCCTCTCATCCTTTAATTAGGTCAAAAAATAGAATCACTTTGAAAAGCTGAAATTTCTGATGGTGCTTGATTTCAATATGTTTTAAAATATCAATCAGAGGACCGGGTCTAGTGTTTTAACCGATTTTGTTTAAGTATGGTCGAAAATGATCTTCTTTCAAAATACTAGCTGGTAAATACACATTTGATTTTTAATTTTGCTTATTTTTCTCCTGGCATTGATCATGTATCTTGCATGGAAGGAACTAAAATGTTAAAGGAACTAGAGAGCCATGCACTAGTGATTTTATCTGAGTGAATGAGTACAGCAGTACCCTACCTCTGCTGTCAGACACAATTACAATCATTTATGCCAGTGAAAGTGGTAGTTTGTGGGATGGCATCCACATATTGTGGCATGGAGACCCAAAATTTCTTCCTGTCTTTGGGTTAAGGAAATGTCATAGAGCAGAACTCCCTCCCTTTACACAGAAAGAGTTATTTAATATTACCTCTTTTTTTTTTTTTACTTCATTTTTATGAGAATCAGTATAACAAACTCATATTTAGATCTACTTCAGAGAAGATATACTTAGTCCAATTATTCCTCGAAAAACCCTTTATGTTAATGTCTTATACATAATATTAAAAATATTTCCAGTTAATGATTTATGTTGAATGATTTCTCTCTTGGCAAGGTAGGCAGCACAAACACACATGACACAAACACACACACACACACACACACACAAATACACAAGAAATAAAACCTTAAAAAGAAGATACACTTTGATGACAGAAAAGAAGTCAGGAAGACCTATGTTTTTTCACATGCCAAAGACAGATGTCATAACAGAACATGGATTTGGCCAGTAAGAGATGGAGTTTACAGAAATAAAATGAAGGTTGACCAAGGTCAAATATGGCAAAGGTATGCTGATCATTGACTCCTTCTAAAAATGTCTGATGGTTAGTAGAGGCTCAAGGAATGAACAAATGTAAGTGGAGGCAATTCCCCATTGGAAAAAGACAATATACCAAACTAAATGTATTAATTTTGTTTTCTCCTTGGTTTTCTTGGCCTGACCTTCTCTAGGGCCATGTTTGTGCAATTTCTTACAGGTTGTGCCTACTAACTATAGTTGAGTTTAATGTATATCACTTTAGCAATAGGAATTAGATAATTTTTTATTTTAATAGTTTTTTTTAATTAGTATTTTATGAAATGTATGTCATTTGTATTTATGAAATACACGTCTTTTTACTTGGAAAATACATCAAACTTGTTTCAAATGATGAACAATCTAGTATGCTTTTAGTGAACAGGCAGAGAAATAGTTCTGTAATCTAATATTTAGGATGGGAGAAAAGTTTAAAATATTTACCATAAATGATGATAATAATTTTCTATTAGGAATATGTATCCTCCCCCATACTATTACTAACATTTTAGTAGTAATAGTATAAATTTAGTGGAGAGATTTTCACAATATAACTAAAACCTGCAATTAATATACTAAAGTTTAAATAAACAAATCCTGCAGTACTTTTAAAAATTCTTCTCTATTTGTGGGTGATAAAAGTAAAAAACATAAAAGTAAATACTGAAAACTTACTACCTCTATCATTAAAAACTTTAAAGTTTAACTTCTATAGACATGCTTGGAAATGTTCCTGATTAAAACAAAATAATTCTCAAAATATAATATATTTTTTGAATGATGTAGGCAGTTGCTATATTAAAAATAGACAAAAACATTAAAATTCTGCCTGAATATGAAAAGAGTTAGGTGAAAAAAATATGTAACTTTAAATATTTGAAGTAGCTTCTACAAATTATTTATAACTATAAAATATCTTGGATATTATATTTTTAAATTATTCAATATATATGAAATAGATGACACTTTCAGGCATTCATTTATATTAGTGTAAAGTAGTTTACTTCAATTTGTTTCTTTCTGTTATGCATTGTTTTTGTTTGATCAAAATATTTTTAATATCTTTTTTTACTTTCTATTTTCATTTTTCTGTTTTACTAATTACATTGTTTGCACTATCCATTTTAATATATATCGTTAACTTACCACAATCTACCTAACATCTGATTTTAAGTTCTTTTCTAATGATTCCAATATCTGGGTCATGTTGGAGTCTATTTTGATGGTGCTTTATTTTTAATATTTTATTGTTAGTAATGGCAACAGTAGTTACATTTTTCTACTTCTTTACACTTTTTATTTTTTTAATTTAATATTTGATGTTGTGGATGCTATTGTCTAACAAGCCTGAATTATTATTTTGTTTTAGGTATTGTGTATTGTTATGTTATATTATGGTATTGTTATGACAGGAGGTCATATTACTGATGATCTGCTTCATCTATTCAGGTATGTTTTTATTTTTGTAAAGATTGATCATTTTCAGTTTTGTCTTATAAATAAGCATATAACTTATATTATGGCCTTTACTTAATTTGCCTTTTGCTTGTCACACCCGAATTCCTGAGATGTTAAGCAAGGTCTCTTCACTTTGACTATCATGGAACTCCAACGTCCCCATCACTGCGTGAATCCTGGCATTTCTGTTATCTGTCAGTTGCACAGTATCTTCTTTCTGCTAATCTGAATCTTCCCTGGTACATACAAAACCTGCCTCTTAATCACTAAACCACAAGAAGCTTAGTCACAGGCTTCTACCATTCCTCTTGGAGAATTCACCCCTCTGGTTGTCTGTCCCCAAGTTCCAGGAACTTCAGTGATCCTGAACTCTCCTCTCTGCCTGTTTAGTTAAGTTCAGCTCTACTTGGACTCTACCTCCCTACCCAGCCTGTTGATTACAAAGCCGGGGCAAACATGCATTGACCTTGGGTGTCTCTCCGCTATCAAACATCATCTTTTGTATTGGCTACTGTCAATCCTTTTAAACAATTGCCTCATATATTTCATGAAGTTGCTTTTTATTTATTTATTTATTTATTTTTATTTTTTTTGAGACGGGGAGTCTCACTCTGTCCTCCAGGCTGGAGTGCAGTGGCGCCATCTTGGCTCACTGCGACCTCCGCCTCCGCGGTTCAAGCTATTCTTCTGCTTCAGCCTCCCGATTAGCTGGGATTACAGGCGCCCGCCACCACGCCTGGCTAATGTTTTTGTAGTTTTAGTAGAGATGGGGTTTCACCATGTTAGTAAGTAAAGAAACTTTACTTATAAATTTAGTAAAGCTTCTTAAAAGCGTGTTTATTTGTGAAGTTTATTTGTGAAGTCAGGAAACAAGGAGCTGCAAATAGCAAGGAAGGAACAATAGAATGAACCCACTGGCACTGAGTTAAAAGCAGATATGAATATGAACAAGTATATGTGGTTACATAGATATATAACTATGTAAGTATATAAGGATATGCATTTATGCAAGGGCTAGTATGCATACATATAACCTCTTCCTTTCTTTGCTGCAAGGGTCTAGAGCAGTGATACTCAAAAATAGCAAGAAACATACATAGTGCCTAGATCTTGGTTTCTAAGCATGGAGTTCCAAAACAAGAAAAAAGTGAATAATGAAATGATTGATTGATTGTAAGGTTGAATCATATAAAACACAGTTTGTTTGTTTGTTTGTTTCTAAGACAGTATCTCGCTCTGTTGCACAGGTTGGAGTGCAGTGGCGCGATCTCGGCTCACTGTAAGCTCCACCTCCTGAATTCACGACATTCTCCTGCCTCAGCCTCCCAAGTAGCTGGGACTACAGGCACCCACCACCACGCCTGGCTATTTTTTTGTATTTTTAGTAGAGACAAGGTTTCAACTTGTTAGCCAGGATGGTCTGGATCTCCTAACCTCGTGATCCACCGGCCTCGGCCTCCCAAAGTGCTGGGATTATAGGCATGAGCCACCGCACCCGGCCATAAAATACAGTTTTAACAAACATAATGATGTTTTAGTCAACTCAGCAATGGACTGCATATACGAAGGTGATTCAATAAGATTAAAATAAAGCTGAAAATTCCTATTACCCAATGATGTTATAGTTGTCATGTCATAGCAACATAGCAACATGTTACTGACATATTTATGGTGATGCTGACATAAAGAAGCCTATTGTGCTGAAAGTCTATGAAAGTATAGCACATACAATTTTGTACTTGACTGATAAAAAAATGACTGTTACTGGTTTCTGTATTTACTATAGTATATGTTGTATCAGTATTTTAGAATGTACTCCTTGTACTTATTTTTAAAAAGTAACTATGAAACAGCCTCAGGGAGGTCTTGTAGGAGGTAGTCTAGAAGAAGGCATTGTTAGCATTGGAGATGACACCTGTGTCTGTGCCTGTTATTGCCCATGAAGACCTTCCAGTGGGCAAGATGTACAGGTGGTAGGCAGTGATATTGATGATCCTCACCCTGCGTAGGCCGAGGCTAATGTGTGTGTTTGAGTCAGTTCTTAACAAAAAAGTTTCAAAAGTAAAAAAAAAAAATTAAAATTAAAATTTTATTCATATAAAAAATCTTATAAACAAAACATTTTGTTTAGCTGTACAATGAGTTCATGTTTTAAGTTGAGGACTATTACAAAAGATTGAAAAAGTTTAGAAAGTAAAAAGTTACCATAAATTAAAGTTAATTTATTATTTTTTAAAAAAGCTTTTATACATGTATTGTATCTTAAATGTTCAATGTTTGTGAAGTCTACGGTAGCGTACAGTAATGTCCTACACCTTCACATTCATTCACAACTCACTCACTGACCCAGTGCAACGTCCAGTCTGGCAAGCTCCATTCACAGTTAAGTGTCCTGTAGTGGTATACCGTTTTTAATCTTTTATACCATATTTCTTCCATTTTCCCCCACGGAAAGGTGCACTGACTGGTCAAGGATCAGTCAGATCATCACAGAAGCAAGGGTTGTCAAACAAAAGGCTCTGACAGTTTTATAGACTGTGAGGGATCTCCAAACAAAAGGCTCTGTCAGTTTTATAGACCTTGGAGACTGAAGGAGGGGAAGGAGGAAAGGGTTAGAAGTGGAAAGTACTGGGTATTCTGTCAGAGTGGGCAGAAATGTTTTGAACATTTCCCCACTGCACTGGTAACAAGGTCTTGGCAGAGACACCTACAGAAGGCTTCTGTTGATGTTCTCAGATAAAGAGATGTAGAGAAAGTCTTAGATAAAGAGACATAGAGATGAAGGTGCTGGGGCTAGGAATGAAAATGTGCTAAGCATTTGGCCATACAGAAGGGAGAGTCCTTGAATGAAACTCCCTTCAGAGACTGCAATGCACTGGCTGTGTCCCAGATCTGTGTGGCAAGGGTAGCTTTCCCCAGCGAGGCCTGCCTGGTAAAGCCTTTGCAAGTGAAATGATCAGGCCTGAAAAATCGCACACAGGTTTTTCCCCAGGAGCTGCTGGTATCTTCAATGTTAAAAGGGACATTGAACCAACCAGAAAGAGTTCTTCATGTATACCCATAGTCCAAAAACAAACAAACAAACAAACAAAAACAAAAAAGAAATAAAAAACAATAGGATTGGATAACTCAAAGAAACAGAAAGTCATCTTTAGAATATGTCAACAATAATTGCTGCATGTTAAAATTAATGGATGCTTGGCTACAGCAACAGAGTAGTGGGACTAATAGCTAAACATTCTCCAAGGATAAGAACCTCCTAAACTACCTGCCACAGCTAAAGCAGGAGAGAAGGAGAGAGGACTTCTGCTGCTGGGAAATCTTTGCTCCAACACTCTAAGAATCTCCCATCCTCAACACAGTTTCCATCCCAGAACCCCCAAGAGGTTGAGAGCATTAAAAAGAGGGCTTTTTAATGTGTTATCAATAAAGTATACTGTAATCAGGCTGAAATACCAATACTATTACTACCACTGATGGGTGGAATTTAAAGGAGAAACAAGATATTTGCATACTCCCCATAGTATCTCCCATAAACTATTTCTTATCTGCTGTATTTAACATATATTTGGGAACGTTTTAAACATATATTTTAGCATTTTTTATACCTATGTAATTTGATGTTCTCTCTCTGGGAGTTGGAGCTTAATTTACCCCGCCTCCCTCCGCCACACAGAGTGAGCTGAACTTAGTGACACATTTCCAATGAATGTAGAAGTACATATACGTATATATGGAATGCAAAAACAAGTAATCTAACAGATATTTTGCTAGTCCCTTTGTGTTGCTATAAAAAAATAACTGAATGGATAATCTATTAAAATAAAATAAATTCACTTCTTAGTCTGGAGGTTGGAAGTCCAAGGCACCGGGAGGTTCATTGTCTGGTGAGGGCACTGTCTCTGCTTCCAAGATGACAACTTGTTGCTATACTCTGGGGATGGGACAAATACAGTGTCCCCATAGGTGAAATTCTTAGAAGGGCACACGGGGTAAATTCACTTCCTCAAGCCCTTTTAACCCATTCATGATGGCAGAGCCGTTATGAACTAATCACTTCCCATGGGCCTTATGTCTTAATACCATAGCCTTGGGGGTTAAGTTCAACATCAAAAATCGGAAGGAAACATACATTCAAACCATAACATCCTCTTAGCCGTGTGATTAAGTTAGCATCACTATTAAAATTAATGACATCATGCTCCCTCTTTTATCATTTAATGAGAAAGATATTTCTTCTGTGTGAATTTCAAAAAACAAGATAAAAAACTCCAGTCTAATGAGAAAACTATGGCACAAATCTAAATAAAGAGAGTTATACGAAATAACCAATGCTATTCAAAAGTGTCAAGGTAATAAAAACAGTGAAGGACTAAGAAACTGTCATAGACTGGTGAAGACTCTATCACCTTTTCAGTGCATTCAAACAACTATGCACAATATAATATCCTGAGTTGGATACTAGATTAAATAAAAACAAAACAAAACAACAACAACAAAAAAACTGTAGTGAGTAATCTGGCAAAATCCAAATAAAGTCTTTAGTTTAATTAATAGCATATTAACAACAATATTTTGTCACTTTGGTAATGCCATGGCTAGGTATTTTTAGGAACATTCAGGAAAACAGGTAAAGGGTATGCAGGAATTCATTGAGGATATTTTACTTTTCAGCAATTGTACAATTACTTAAGAAAGTTTAAAATAAAAGCACATTGATTTAAAAAGGAAAGGATGTTCTTTGATCTTGTAAAATCTTTTATATTCTCAGATTAATGAGGAGTCAAACTGACATGGGTATGTTTTTACTTTCATATCTTTCAAACATTGTTCTTCATTTTTCTGGAAACTTGAACTTATTAAATTGGATTTGAGAAAAATGTTGCCGACCTATACCATTTGATTTTCAACTGTTTTCCTTTCTCTGGTATTATTATATAGTTCTCCTTAATTCTCCAAAAGTTACATTAAAACAACCTTTTTTATGTATCATTCATGAAGTTAACAACTGAGAGATTATTTAATTGTCATTCACTGGACACAGAAATAGTAGAAACGTAGCCCATGACCCCAAAAAGTCAGGTGCACAAAGAATTATAAGATTTATAATATAATTATGGTTAGTTATAAAGAGGAAACACAGGGGTGTTATTTAGGGAACAGAAATAAGTTTCAGAAAAATCTTCATGAGATGCATATTCAATCTGATTCAATGCACATCTATGAAAATACAGATTTAAAAATTAATAAAAATATTATTTGCATTTTATTTTTGCACATCTCTTACAGATAGCTTAAAATTATTTCTTTTTTGATTAATTTTTGAAACAAAAATAGAACATATGTTCATACATATAAGCATGTAGTTACATTTGAATTGATAAACATATATATGATATCAACCCTTTCAGACAGGTGCATAGTGGAGTACACATTATACTAATACATTCTTATTTTCCCATATTTTTACTGTCTTCTGGACTTAGGAAACTAAAAAAACAATCACTAAATCCCATAATATCAATTTTAGTATCTATTATATGTATGTGCTTCAGATTGTGAAACATCAAAAAGTTGTACTTCAATCCCCAAAATATTACTTGGAGATTGAAACAGAAATCAAACAACAAAATGCTAAGATGTAGAGAATATAATTGCAGCAGAAATGTTTTCATATGCTATTTTAATTCAAAATACAAAATGTATTATAAGAATATATTTTGATTACCCAGACAGAAGCATTTTGGAGTATCTAATTTTCATATTTGATTTTTTCCTGTGAGGTTCAGCATACATGTGCAGTTTTGTTACATGGGTAAATTATGTGTTTCTGAGGCTTGGTATATGAATGATCCTGTAACCAAGGTAGTGAGCATAGTATTGAATAGGTAGCCTTCCAACCCACCCTCCCCCTTCAAGCAGTCCCCAGTGTCTATTGTTATATTTGTGTGTCTATGTCTATTCAGTGCCTAGCACCCACTTATAAGTGAGAACATTTGGTATTTGGTTTTCTGTTCCTGTGTTAGTTCACTTAGGATACTGCCTGGAGGCATCCATGTTGTGGATGATTTTATCTGTTTTATGATGGCTTAGTATTCCATGATGTATTTGTACCCTATTTTCTTTTCTATTATTATACTTTAAGTTCTGGAATACATGTGCAGACCATGCAGGTTTGTTACATAGTTATACATGTGCCATGGTGGTTTGCTATACCCATCAACCCGACATCTACATTAGGTATTTCTCCTAATGCTATCCCTCCCCTTTCCCCCCACCCCCCGACAGGCCCAGGTGTGTAATGTTTCCCTCCCTGTGCCTATCTATATGTTCTCATTGTTCAACTCCCACTTATGAATGATAACATGTGGTGTTTGATTTTCTGTTCCTGTGTTGATTTGCTGAGAATGATGGTTTCTAGCTTCATCCATGTCCCTGCAAGGGACATGAACTCATTCTTTTTTATGGCTGCATAGTATTCCATGCTGTATATGTGCCACATTTTCTTTATCCAGTCTAACAATGAAGGGCATTTGGGTTGGTTCTAAGTCTTTGCTATTGTGAATAGTGCCGTGATAAACATACGTGTGCATGTGTCTTTATAATAGAATGATTTATGATGCTTTTGGTATATACCCAGTAATAGGATTCCTAGGTCAAATGGTATTTCTAGTTCTAGATCCTTGAGGAATTGCCACACTGTCTTCCACAATGGTTGAGCTGATTTACATTCTCACCAACAGTGTAAAAGTGTTCCTATTTCTCCACATCCTCTCTGGCATCTGTTGTTTCCTGACTTTTTAATGATCGCTCTTCTAACTGGCGTGAGATAGTATCTCATTGTGGGCTTAATTTGCATTTCTCCAATGACCAGTGATGATGGGCTTGTTTTTCATATGTTTGTTGGCCACATAAATGTCTTCTTTTGTGAAATGTCTGTTTATATCCTTCACCCACTTTTTGATGTCTTTTTTTTTCTTCTAAATTTGTTTAAGTTCCTTATACATTCTCGATATTAGCCCTTTGTCAGATGAATAGATGGCAAAAATTTTCTCCCATTCTGTAGGTTGGCTGTTCACTCTGATGATAGTTTCTTTTGCTGTGCAGAAGTTCTTTAATTTAATTGGATCCCATTTGTCAATTTGGGCTTTGTTGCAATTGCTTTTGGTGTTTTAGTCATTAAGTGTTTGCCCATGCCTATGTTCTGAATGGTATTGTCTAGGTTTTCTTCTAGGGTTTTTATGTTTTTAGGTCTTATGTTTAAATCTTTAATTCATCTTGAGTTAATTTTTGTGTAAGGTGTAAGAAAGGGGTCCAGTTCCAGTTTCCTGCCTATGGCTAGCCAGTTTTCCCAACACCATTTATTAAACAGGGAATCCTTTTCCCATTGCTTGTTTTTGTCAGGTTTGTCAATGATCAGATGGTTGTAGATGATGATGTTATTTCTGAGGCCTCTGTTCCATTCCATTGGTCAATATATCTGTTTTGGTACCAGTACCATGCTGTTTTGGTTACTGTAGCCTTGTAGTATAGTTTGAAGTCAGGTAGTGTGATTCCTCCAGCTGTGTTCTTTTTGCTTAGGATCATCTTGCCTATACGGGTTCTTTTTTGGTTCCATATGAAATTTAAAGTAGTTTTTTGTAATTCTGTGAAGAAACTCAATGATAGCTTGATGGGAACAGCATTGAATCTGTAAGTTACTTTGGGCAGTATGATCATTTTCACGATATTGATTCTTCCTATCTATGAGCATGTAATGTTCTTCCATTTGTGTCCTCTTTTATTTCGTTGAGCAATGGTTTGTAGTTCTTCTTGAAGAGGTCCTTCACATCCACTGTAAGTTACATTCCTAGGTATTTTATTCTCTTTTTTAGTAATTGTGAATGGGAGTTCACTCATAATTTGGCTCTCTGTTTATCTGTTACTGGTGTATAAGAATTTTTGTGAGTTTTGCACATTGACTTTTTATACTGAGACTTTGCTGAAGTTGCTTATCAGTTTAAGGAGATTTTAGGCTGAGATGATGGGGTTTTCTAAATATAAAAACATGTCATCTTCAAACAGAGATATTTTGACTTCCTTTTTTCCTAGTTGAATACTTTTTATTTCTTTCTCTTGCCTGATTGTCCTGGCCAGAACTTCCAATACTATGTTGAATAGGAGTGGTGAGAGAGGGCATCCTTATCTTGTGCCACTTTTCAAAGGGAAGGGTTTCAGCTTTTGCCCATTCAGTATGATATTGGTTGTGGGTTTGTCATAAATAGCTCTTATCATTTTGAGATACATTCCATCCATATCTAGTTTATTGAGAGTTTTTAGCATGAAGGGGTGTTGAAATTTATCAAAGGCCTTTTCTGCATCTATTGAGATAATCATGTGGTTTTTGTCACTGGTTCTGTTTATGTGATGTATTACATTGATTGATTTGCATATGTTTAAACAGCCTTGCATCCCAGGGAGGAAGCCGACTTGATTGTGATAGATAAGCCTTTTAATGTGCTGCTGGATTCTATTCGTCAGTAGTTTACTGAGGATTTTTGCATCGATGTTCATCAGGGATATTGGCCTGAAATTTTCTTTTATTGTTGTGTCTCTGCTAGGTTTTGGTATCAGGATGATGCTGGACTCATAAAATGAGTTAGGGAGGAGTCCCTGTTTTTCTGTTGTTTGGAATACTTTCAGAAGGAATGGAACCAGCTCCTTTTTGTATCTCTGGTAGAATTCAGATGTGAATCTGTCTGGTCCTGGGCTTTTTTTTTGGTTGATAGGCTATTAATTTCTGCCTCATTTTAAGACCTTATTATTGGTCTATTCAGGGATTCGACTTCTTTCTGATTTAGTACTGGGAGGGTATATGTGTCCAGGAATTTATCCATTTCGTCTAGCTTTTCTAGTTTATTTGCATAGTGGAGTTTATAGTATTTGCTGATGATGGTTTGTATTTCTGTGGGATCAGTGATTATCTCCCCTTTATCATTTTTATTGTGTCTATTTGATTCTTCTCTCTTTTCTTCTTTATTAGTCTGGCTAGTGGTCTATTTTGTTAACCTTTTCAAAAAACCATCTCCTGGATTCATTGATTTTTTGAAGGGTTTTTCATTTCTCTATCTCCTTCAGCTCTGCTCTGATATTAGTTATTTCTGGTCTTCTGATAGCTTTTGAATGTATTTGCTCTTGTTTCTCTAGTTCTTTGAATTGTGATGTTAGGTTATTGTTTTTAGATCTTTCCCACTTTGTGCTGTAGGCATTTAGTGCTATAAATTTCCCTCTAAACATTGCTTTAGCTGTGTCCCAGAGATTCTGGTACATTGTGTCTTTGTTCTCACTGGCTTCAAATAACTTATTTATTTCTACCTTAATTTCATTATTAACCCGGTAGTAATTCAGGAGGAGTTTGTTCAGTTTCTGTTTATTTGTGTGGGTTTGAGTGAGTTTCTTTCTTTCTTTCTTTCTTTCTTTTTTTTTCTTTTTTTTTTTTTTTTTTGACAGAGTCTTGCTCTGTTGCCAGGCTGGAGTGCAGTGGCACCATCTCATCTCACTTCAACTTCCGCCTCCCTGGTTCAACTGATTCCCCTGCCTCAACCTCCCGAGTAGCTGGGACTACAGGTGCGCACCACCACACCCAGCTAATTTTTTGTATTTTACTAGAGACAGAGTTTCACCATGTTGGCCAGGATGGTCTCAATCTTTTGACCTCATGATCCGCCTGTCTTAGCCTCCCAAAGTGCTGGGATTACAGGTGTGAGCCACTGTGCACGGCCATGAGTTTCTTAATCCTTAGTTCTAATTTGATTGCCCTGTGGTCTGAGAGACTGCTATGATTTCCATTCTTTTGCACTTGCTCAGGAGTGTTTTACTTCCAATTATGTTGTCAATTTTAGAATAAGTGGTATGTGGTGCTGATCAGAATGTATATTCTGTTTATTTGGGGTGAAGAGTTCTGTAGATGTCTATTAGGTCCACTAGGTCCAGAGCTGAGTTCAAGTCCTGAATATCCTTGTGAATTTTCTGTCTCATTAATCTGTCTGCTATTGACAGTGGGGTTTTAAAGTTTCCCGTTATTATTGTGTGGGAGTCTGAGTCTCTTTGTAGGTCTCTAAAAACTTGCTTTATGAATCTGGGTGCTCCTGTATTGGGTGCATATATATTTAGGATAGTTAGCTCTTCTTGTTGCATTGATCCCTTTATCATTATATAATGAACTTCCATGTCTTTTTGATCTTTGTTGGTTTAAAATGTGTTTTATCAGAGACCACGATTGCAACCCCTGCTTTTTTTTTTTTTTCTTTCCATTTGCTTGGTACATCTTCCTCCATCCATTTATTTTGATCCTGTATGTGTCTTTCCACATGAGATGGGCCTCTTTGCACACCAATGGATTCTGACTCTACCCAATTTGCTAGTCTGTGCCTTTCAATTGGAGCATTTAGCCCAATTTTTGTCAATATTGACATTTAAGGTCAATATTGTTATGTGTGAATTTGATCTTGTCATTATGAGGCTAACTGGTTATGTTGCCCATTAGTTGATGCAGTTTCTTCATAGCGTCGATGATATTTACATTTTGTGTTTTTCCTGCAGTGGCTGGTACCAGTTTTTCCTTTCCATATTTAGAGCTTCCTTCAGGAGCTCTTATAAGGCAGGCCTAGTGGTGACAGAATCCCTCAGCATTTGCTTATCTGTAAAGAATTTTATTTATCCTTCACTTATGAAGCCTAGCTTGGCTGGATATGAAATTGTGGGTTGAAATTTGTTTTTAAGAATTTTGAATATTGGCCCCCACTGTCTTCTGGCTTGTAGGGTTTCTGCAGAGACATCTGCTGTTAGTCTGATGGGCTTCCCTTTGTGGGTAACCCAACCTTTCTTTCTAGCTGTGCTTAACATTTTTTCCTTCATTTTAATCTTGGTGAATCTTGTACCCTATTATCTTTTTCCAGTTCACCATTGATGGGAATCTTGGTTGATTCCATGTCTTTGCTATCGTGAAATAGTGTTGTGATGAACATATGAGTTTATGTCTTTTTGGTAGAATAATTTATTTTCCTTAGGGTATACACACAATAGTGAGATTGCTAAGTTGAATGGTAGTTCTGTTTTGATTGTTTTGAGAAATCTACACACTGCTTTCCACAGTGGCTGAACTAATTTATATTCCCACCAGCAGTGTGTAAGTATTCCCTTTTCTCCACAACCTTGCTAACATCTGCTATGTTTTTGATTTTTTAGTTTTAGCCATTCTGACTGGTGTGAGATGGTATCTCCTTGTGGTTTTAATTTGCTGTCCTCTGATGATTTGTCATGAGGCTTTTTTCATATATTTGTTGACTGCAAGAATGTTTTCTTCTGAGAAGTGTTTGTTCAGGTCCTTTGCCCATTTTTAATGAGGTTGTTTTTTGCTTGCTGATTTAAGTTCCTTATAGATTCTGGATATTAGACCTTTGTCAGATGCATAGTTTGCAGATAATTTCTCCTATTCTGTAGGTTATCTGTTTATTGGTAGTTTCTTTTGCTGTGCAGAAGCTCTTTAGTTAGGTTCCACTTGCCAATTTTTGTTTTGGGTGCAATTGTTTTTGCGGACATAGTCATAAATTCTTTGCTAAGGCTGATGTCCAGAATGGTATTTCCTAAGTTTTCTTCTAGGGTTTTGTTGTTTTAGGTCTTACATTTTACCTGATTTGATGATATGTCTTCACTTTACCCCACATCACTGTATCAGAGATTCAGAATGTCCATGAGAAATGACTTAATGCTACAGCAGATATTTCAGAAAATTCATCTAGTTGTCAATATAACAACCACACTATTTTTGCATCATGGTAGTGAATTAACTATTTTTAAAGTATATAATCAGTTTGTTATACTGATTCTGATATCATACAAATAAAATTTCAAGACTCATGATTCCAGATTGGCTTTGAAAGGAATGTTTAGCATTGTTTTGTATTCATTATCTAAATGCCATTAACTACTTTATTTGATACAGAGGTTGCTTTTATATTGCACTCCCAAGTTTGCTTCAATTTGTTACTATCATTTATTTTGTGATAGTTCTATGAGTACTTTCCCATGTCATACGTTAAGTAAACTATTATCAGTTTACTAACATGATTACAGACATTGTCTGACATTTATGTTGCTTTAACCATGCTCTTGATGGAGCTTTTGTTATATGTGTGATAGTCTGTTACATATCAATTTATCCTTATCTTAAATGTATATGTGACATTGTACATACAAGAATTATCTAGCAATACTTATTAAATATAAATAGTAAAAATACATTGCACACAAACTTGAATATCACATGGATGTTTCTGGGAGAAAACTATAGGTTTCCCCTTAGCATCAGTATTAGCTTTCATATGCTGTTTTTTTTTTTTTTTCTTTAAGAGTTGTAAAGTCACTGTTAAAAATATCAAAAATATTTCTAAAAATATATTATCAAAATTCATCAAAAAAATATTTTTAATGTTAGAAATATCTACAATTAACTTTGAGGATGTGCATTTCTTGAATATTTCATAGAAAGAAAATGGAAATACACTCATAATTAAAATAATTTTGATACTACTTTTACAATCCATAAAATGGCACATCTTTGGGTTTAATAATACTGAAATTTTTATGTACTATCTATTTTGGAAAATATTTGAAGAATTTTATTCAATGAGAATTTGCAAAAAGTAAGAAAGTTTTAAAGGAGAATGCAGGATATGTCAAGAGGTTAACTATTTAAGAAATAGTACTTGGCTGTGGTCTATGTTATACTTCATTAAACAACTCCATAATTGCTTTGAAATTATAACTAAGCACATTTTAGTATAAATAGTAGATATTTACTTCTTAAATTATTTAATTTTAGCTTTATGCTTGTCTTTACTGTAAAAATAATATTTATTTCAACAGATAAAATTCTTACTTTCTATTAAGGGTTAACATATTACTTCTCTAATGAACAATATAAGCATGATAATTTTTCAAATCATTTTTTCCTCTACTGAAGTATAATAATTCTCACCACCTACTTCAAAAGTATGGATTAAAGAACAGCAGGGGCCAGGTGCGGTGGCTCACGCCTATAATCCCAGCACTGTGGGAGGCCAAGAGGGGTGGATCGTTTGAGGCTAGGAGTTCTAGACCAGCCTGGCCAATATGGAAAAACCTCGTCTCTACTAAAAATACAAAAACAACAAAAAACAAAAAAACAAAAAACAAAAAACAAAAACAAACAAACAAAAAAACAGAGCCTGGCATGGTGGCACACGCCAGTAATCCCAGCTACTATGGAGGCTGAGGTATGAGAATTGCTTGAACCCAGAAGGTGGAGGTTGCAATGAGCTGAGATTGTGCCACTCTGACTGTGTCTCAAAAAAATTTTTTTTAAAAAGAACAATAGGAAAATGTGTACTTTCTTCAACAGGTTTTTTTCATGTAGCAAAATATAGCAAAAAGCATTTTGTGTATTAAAATTAATGTTTTAGCAAATATTCATTTTATAATTATAATAGACTGCTTTAAGCCCAATTATTACATTTTACCATAATTTAAGTATGAATTAATATATTTACATTTAGAATAAATAACATGAAAATCACTTTTTTCTGAATATCAGAAAAGCAAGAAAAAAATTCACTTTTGCTACATGGAAACTACTTTTAAAGTATCTAAGCATTCCTCCTTATATGTAAATAGTAATAGACATACTTGTATTTACAGCTGTTACATCAGATGAGAGAATAAAATATCATTTCATGGTGAGCTACAGCCTCTATAGAAACTGGTAGCCAGAAAAAATACTTTATATATATTTTTTAACATGGTGTTTCACATGTTCCTCATGTTTTCTTCTAAAGTTTTAGTTTTAACTAACGGTATTGTAGGTTTTTAAATAATTAATTAATTAACAATCTGCTTAATATGGAAAGGTGAGAAGCAGGCAAAGTTGATCTAAAGTTGGATATTGACAAAGCTTTTAACAGACAACGTCAATTCAATTGCCCAAGATCACACACATAAGAATTTGCAGACATGTGATTCAAATCCATACTCAGAGACCACAGTATTCATATTTTTCATAATTGTCTATAATTGTCTACTTCTTACAGCAAAATGAATCACTATGGGGACCAAGCCAATGAGGAAAGCAGTTAAGTTAAGGAAAGGCCACTTTCTGAGATAATGGAAAAGAGCAATTTTCTTACCTCCCTTCTTAGACTCACTATGAACTGAATGCATGAATTTTTCTTCTTTCTATTCCCCCACAAGGCCCAGTGCCCAGGACAATGAACATGCTCAGTACAAAATATATATACATACATAGTTAATGATTGGAAGGTGGCTAAAAGAATGCCATACTATTAATCATGGTTACCAGAGGACAGTTTAGGATAGATTCTTGAATTTTCTCTGTCAGGGCAAAAGACATAGTATATAACAGTACTATATATTATTTCCAGTAATATGGGAAAAAGCAGCTACTATTGTAGTTTGAAAGCTGATCCTTTATTTAACCACCTACTTTCTCTTTGTACACACCCCAACATTTGAATATACATTCATAACTTTCATTTACACCAAGAATGATATTTCATATACCAAATGCTGCTATCCTATAGATTTAAAGGTAATCCTGATTGATATTGTTCTTCCTGATATTTTCTTTAAATCATTCAGACTTGGAAACATATCAAAACGCTTCTCTACTTGTCCCTGGTTTTAACACCACAGAGCTACATTTTAAAAACTTAACCCCCCAAATTCCATAGACATCCCATAATATGTCCAAGATACATTTACAAATGGAAACATAAAAGTGACCCTGGGTTTCACATATAAAAAGCATATTTCACTGTCAGAATACCCCTCCTGGCTGGCAAAGAGTAAGTATAATGAGCTTCAGTTAAAAGGCATTGCAAAGAACATCCTGCCTGTTAATTTAAGCAATCCGATAAACTGGGCTGTCTCCTGCAAGGTGAAGGACACGTCAGAAACCTTAATGAACATCTTTCTGAATAGCAGTTACAAGCTTAGCTGCTCACCATGGAAGACTGATTAAGTTAGGGAGGATATTACCCTTTTATCCAGTCTTTCTTCTCACATACTTTGCCACTGAGATTGAACTAGCTAGTGTCTGCAGTGCAAAGATAGCATTGCTTAAAGCATCTGTGTCCTGTAAATCCAGATAGAATCACTTATCCTGAAAGTTCTTTATCTAAGTTCTTGCCACTGATTATATGGTTGTCCTCTATATACAAGTAAGTGTTACAACATATTTAAATCAATGGAAAAAGTGATGGAAATTATTCTTGGATAAAATTATATTTCAAAGGAAAGAATGACTATTTGTGATATTTCAATGCATTTGAGTGTGAATTTCTATTTCTTATTAGGTAAGTCAGGATTCCATTATATTTAGAAAAAAACTCAATTGTCTTCAGAAGATTTACCCATATTTAAATATTTCATATTTAATACTTTATGATAGATACATTTTAAACAATCTCACTTGCCAAATAATCAGAAAAATAATAAAATCATATTACAAATTATTACATATGTTGAGCCTACAGAACAATAGAAATTTAAATGTTGTCTGATATAGTTTTGTTTATAGGGTGTGTTCATTATTATCAAATAAGCTTTAATAACCTATTTACAGATGCCTCTATGCTAACCTTGATCATAACTGAACCAAGTTAATCCTTCTAGTAATTGTGTAACCCCAAAGAAATACTAAAACAAACAACAATTATCTATAAACTAGCTTTTAAAATAGAACTATGTTGATACTAAAACAACCGGCATCCCCACATTTCCTGTTCAATGGAAGAGTCTCTCTGAAAGCAAGGAAGACAGTGACCAGTATCTCATGTCAAATATTTGTACTTCTAAATGGGAGATAAAAAATGGATAGACATAGACATAAACATAGAAATAATAGACACTGGGGACTCCAAAAGCAGGGAGGGTGGAAGTGGGGACGAGGGTTGAAAAACTATTGAGTGCCATGTTTATATTTGGATGATGGGTTCACCAGCAGCCCAAGAATCAGCATTATACAATATACTCATATAAAAAACCTGCACATGTATGCTCAGAATCTATAAGATTTTTTAAAATTATCTTTTTATAATAGTGTTTTTAAATATTAAACACTAAATATGTGTTTTAAATATTAACCACTAAAATATAGCTATATTTTTTGATTTTCCCTGTTTTTGTTTATTTTCACTTATAATTCAATTATATTGATTATATTAAATAGATTTGGGGTTTCTTTTCAGGGTTTGACTGCTATTTACTCTTACAACAAATAGCAAGCATTCAAAATTTGGTAGGCCCTGTGCCTGGTACTAAGAATATATCAGTTCACAAAATAAACAGAAATTCATGTTTTCCTCTATTGAGGAAAAGAGATTATCTACAAGTCATTAAAATATAGTAGATGAAATGGGAATAAATACTAAAAACAAAACAAAACAAAAAAACAGAAAAAAAAAAAACCCAGGAAGACAGAGGTCTGGAGAACGTTGTCATTTAGACAGAGTAAACAAGAAGGTCTCACTTAGAGCATGTGTAAAGTCCCTGAGGTGGCCACACGGTAGGCCTGTTTGAAAATCTGCCAATCACATACAGAAATCACCAACTGTTGCCTGTTAGGTTCCCTGAAGGCAGAGGCTGAGAGTGAACTGGAGGTGCAGAATATGTATTAGGGATTAACACACATTAAGTCATAGAAGAAACAGCAGTAAGCAGAGAAAAAAGATGAACTCCAATAGTCTGACAAAGCCTCCACCAATTTTGGTGGGAACACTCTGGAACGTGCATATTCCTGTTATGGTTTTCTCCCTGTCTCTGAAATATGTAGGCCTTTATTTGTCACTGGTTGTGGGATACCCAGAGAAGGGTGTGACCTTGAGTAAGATAGCATTCTGAAGCTGAGACAGACCCTGACGGGTCTGAGGATGGTAGGCTGCCTTCTGATCACACTACTCCAGAAGCTAGGCAGAGTTCTTCCTTGAAGGGAGATGTGGGTAGCTAATCCTTGTGTCTCCCCAACGAATCTGCTACCACTGTAAATTAAGGGTTTGCATACACAATACATCATCTGGTCATTAGCCACTATTATAGGACTTGCCTTTCTGTTTGAATTTCATCTAGGATTTTGCTAAAAACAGAAATTTCATAACTAGGTCTTTATATAATAATATCCGGCATTTTACAACCTCTTGATAAACTGTTGCTGAATTTAATAGCAGAGCCATTCTATGCAGCATGCTTTCCCTAACCCTGTGTTATTACTGAACCTAGTGATGTTTCAACAGTATCTCCAATTTTAAGCTAAAGAGGCTTTTTGAATCATTAGAATCTCAATTATGTGACGTCAATTTTTAGGACTTGAATTTTCAGCATTTGATTTTACTTTCTCCTTGTATGAATATGATTCAAATTTGAAATATGAGAAGTTTCAGCATTCTTTATGTCTTAAATGCTTGTTTAGAATTCTTATTAGTGAGTGAGTTTACACATTGCTTTGATTTCTTTTTTTCAAATATAACATTACCATATGTTTTATTCTTATCCTGGTAGTATATTTCCCTTTACTTTATATCTTGTGATTTGACTTTATAATATTATACTAGACTGAATATAGAATTGTTTGAATCCTATTTTGTATATAATTTTTAAAATTTTCAAATTGTTATTGAAGGAATACATGGATCATATTACACATCTGCCATTTCTTCAGCTAATATAAGCAATAATTGTTTAGATATATATTTTTTAATTTTAAATATTACCTATAAAACATGGGGATAACTTCAGGAAAAAAATCTTAAGTGTAATGAAGTGGAGACACTGTAAAAACAATTCACGTTGGGGAAAATATTACTGAAGAAAAGAATGATAGTAGCTTTTTAGAGTGGATCAATAGGAGACATATTCCTTGAGGTCAAACGACTGGTGAATTGTTAATGTAGGAATTTTTCTGTCTGATAATGCATTAGTTTTCTATCATTGTTCAGTATTGTGCTATGTGATATATGAATTACACACCACCTCTAGCAAATGTCTTTACCTCTTATAAACTCTGAGAAAATGGAAGATAGCAATCTCCCACAACAAAACTCTAAATCTTCCCAGTATTCGCACACATTGTGTCACTCTTTCCTCTGTTAAAAATAAGCTGCCCTTATATATCAAAAGATAACCCTCTTCTGTCTTTTCAGGAAACTATGCTACTTCAGGTTAGTAATTTTTACACATGTATTTCCTCTGCTTCTTTTAATGCATAACATTTAGACAATGCATACTATTTAATATGCACTGATCTAGAACAAAGAGTAAATATGATTAAAAAGAGACAGAAACAGGGAGAGCTAGAGTCCCTAGTCTCATGAAACTTTCTTTTAAGTGAAATAAACAGATAAAATATGAACATATTATTAGAGCCACGCACTACACTGGGGATTAAAATAGGTTGGTAGGATTGTGTGTGAGTGGAAGGCCTAAGTAAAAGGGTGATACTTAGATGATTATGTGAATATTGCTGCTGTCAAAAGCAAGAGAGAAATGAGTCCTTTGATCTAGCAATACATCTTTTCAGGAATGGTTTTAATTGTTTGAAAGCAGACAACACCACACTTGCATGCTTACGTTAGCTAAAGAGGAAAGAAAAGTATAAAAGAGAAAAGCATAAAAGAGAAAAAAGATACTTGGAAAGAAAACAAGAATTGAGACACAACTCTAATGAGAAGAATATTACTTGAATCAAAGCAGCTATTCTTTGAATAGCGTTATTCCTGATTCGTCACTAAATATTTATCAATCTATTCATCAATCATATATCAGTTTAAATATTAATTATTCAAATAAGGATTGTTTCCACAGATTATATCAGAGTCCTGATTCATAAGCATTACTATGTTGCCCTGTATTTTATAAATACTTCATGAATTAGTAAAATATCAATGCAACACATAGATACTAATCACTAAGTCTATAAATATGGTATTGTTTTTCCTCACAGAAACATCTCTGTCTTCTACTGGTCATCACTTTAGAATCTTAAAATTAATCTAAATATTCATTAGTATTTTTTTTTTTTTGACTTCACTCTTTTTTTTTAACCTTTTTTTTTTTTTTCTTGAGACAGAGTATCTCTCTCTGTCGCCCAGGCTGGAGTGCAGTGGCGTGATCTAGGCTCACTGTAACCTCAGCCTCCCAGGTTAAAATGATTCTTCCACCACAGCCTCCCGAGTAGCTGAGACTACAGGTGTTGGCAACCACACCTGGCTAATTGTGTGTGTGTGTCTCTGTGTGTGTGTTTAGTAGAGACGGGGTTTCACCATGTTGGCCAGGCTGGTCTCAAACTCCTGACCTCAAGTGATCCATCTGTCGGCCTCCCAAAGTGCTGGGATTATATGTGTGAGCCACTGCACCCAGCCTTCTTTATTTTTTCCTCCAGATGGAGTCTCACTCTGCCACCCAGGTTGGAGTGCAGTGGTGCTATCTCAGCTCACTGCAACCTCCATCTCCTGGGTTCAAGCAATTCTCCTACCTCAGCCTCCCGAATATCTGGGATTACAGGTGCCTGACACCACACCCAGCTAATTTTTTTATTTATTTTTATTTATTTTTTATTTTTTATTATTATTATACTTTAAGTACTAGGGTACATGTGCATAACGTGCAGGTTTGTTACATATGTATACTTGTGCCATGTTGCTGTGCTGCACCCATCAACTCGTCAGCACCCATCAACTCGTCATTTACATCAGGTATAACTCCCAATGCAATCCCTCCCCCTCCCCCCTTCCCATGATAGGCCCCGGTGTGTGATGTTCCCCTTCCCGAGTCCAAGTGATCTCATTGTTCAGTTCCCACCTATGAGTGAGAACATGCGGTGTTTGCTTTTCTGTTCTTGCGATAGTTTGCTGAGAATGATGGTTTCCAGCTGCATCCATGTCCCTACAAAGGACACAAACTCATCCTTTTTGATGGCTGCATAGTATTCCATGGTGTATATGTGCCACATTTTCTTAATCCAGTCTGTCACTGATGGACATTTGGGTTGATTCCAAGTCTTTGCTATTGTGAATAGTGCCGCCGCAATAAACATACGTGTGCATGTGTCTTTAGAGCAGCAAGATTTATAAGCCTTTGGGTATATACCCAGTAATGGGATGGCTGGGTCATATGGTACATCTAGTTCTAGATCCTTGAGGAATCGCCATACTGTTTTCCATAATGGTTGAACTAGTTTACAATCCCACCAACAGTGTAAAATTGTTCCTATTTCTCCACATCCTTTCCAGCACCTGTTGTTTCCTGACTTTTGAATGATTGCCATTCTAACTGGTGTGAGATGGTATCTCATTGTGGTTTTGATTTGCATTTCTCTGATGGCCAGTGATGATCAGCATTTTTCATGTGTCTGTTGGCTGTATGAATGTCTTCTTTTGAGAAATGTCTGTTCATATCCTTTGCCCACTTTTTGATGGGGTTGTTTGTTTTTTTCTTGTAAATTTGTTTGAGTTCTTTGTAGGTTCTGCATATTAGCCCTTTGTCAGATGAGTAGATTGCAAAAATTTTCTCCCATTCTCTAGGTTGCCTGTTCACTCTGATGGTAGTTTCTTCTGCTGTGCAGAAGCTCTTTAGTTTAATGAGATCCCATTTGTCAATTTTGGCTTTTGCTGCTGTTGCTTTTGGTGTTTTAGACATGAAGTCTTTGCCCATGCCTATGTCCTGAATGGTACTACCTAGGTTTTCCTCTAGGATTTTTATGGTATTAGGTCTAACATTTCAGTCTCTAATCCATCTTGAATTAATTTTCATATAAGGAGTAAGGAAAGGATCCAGTTTCAGCTTTCCACTTATGGCTAGCCAATTTTCCCAGCACCATTTATTAAATAGGGAATCCTTTCCCCATTTCTTGTTTCTCTCAGGTTTGTCAAAGATCAGATGGCTGTAGGTGTGTGTTATTATTTCTGAGGACTCTGTTCTGTTCCATTGGTCTATATCTCTATTTTGGTACCAGTACCATGCTGTTTTGGTTACTGTAGCCTTGTAGTATAGTTTGAAGTCAGGCAGCGTGATGCCTCCAGCTTTGTTCTTTTGACTTAGGATTGTCTTGGAGATGCGGGCTCTTTTTTGGTTCCATATGAACTTTAAAGCAGTTTTTTCCAATTCTGTGAAGAAACTCATTGGTAGCTTGATGGGGATGGCATTGAATCTATAAATAACCTTGGGCAGTATGGCCATTTTCACGATATTGATTCTTCCTATCCATGAGCATGGTATGTTCTTCCATTTGTTTGTGTCCTCTTTTATTTCACTGAGCAGTAGTTTGTAGTTCTCCTTGAAGAGGTCCTTTACATCCCTTGTTAAGTTGGATTCCTAGGTATTTATTCTCTTTGAAGCAATTGTGAATAGAAGTTCATTCATGATTTGGCTCTCTGTTTGTCTGTTACTGGTGTATAAGAATGCTTGTGATTTTTGGACATTAATTTTGTATCCTGAGACTTTGCTGAAGTTGCTTATCAGCTTAAGGAGATTTTGGGCTGAGACAATGGGGTTTTCTAAATATACAATCATGTCATCTGCAAACAGGGACAATTTGACTTCTTCTTTTCCTAACTGAATACCCTTGATTTCTTTCTCTTGCCTTATTGCCCTAGCCAGAACTTCCAACACTATGTTGAATAGGAGTGGTGAGAGAGGGCATCCCTGTCTTGTGCCAGTTTTCAAAGGGAATTTTTCCAGTTTTTGCCCATTCAGTATGATATTGGCTGTGGGTTTGTCATAAATAGCTCTTATTATTTTGAGGTACGTTCCATCAATACCGAATTTATTGAGCGTTGTTAGCATGAAGGGCTGTTGAATTTTGTCAAAAGCCTTTTCTGCATCTATTGAGATAATCATGTGGTTCTTGTCTTTGGTTCTGTTTATATGCTGGATTGTGTTTATTGATTTGCGAATGTTGAACCAGCCTTGCATCCCAGGGATGAAGCCCACTTGATCATGGTGGATAAGCTTTTTGATATGCTGCTGAATCCGGTTTGCCAGTATTTTATTGAGGATTTTTGCATCGATGTTCATCAGGGATATTGTTCTAAAATTCTCTTTTTTTGTTGTGTCTCTGCCAGGCTTTGGTATCAGGATGATGTTGGCCTCATAAAATGAGTTAGGGAGGATTCCCTCTTTTTCTATTGATTGGAAGAGTTTCAGAAGGAATGGTACCAGCTCCTCCTTGTACCTCTGGTAGAATTCAGCTGTGAATCCATCTGGTCCTGGACTTTTTTTGGTTGGTAGGCTATTAATTATTGCCTCAATTTCAGAGCCTGCTATTGGTCTATTCAGGGATTCAACTTCTTCCTGGTTTAGTCTTGGAAGAGTGAAAGTGTCCAGGAAATTATCCATTTCTTCTAGATTTTCCAGTTTATTTGCGTAGAGGTGTTTATAGTATTCTCTGATGGTAGTTTGTATTTCTGTGGGGTCGGTGGTGATATCCCCTTTATCATTTTTTATTGCGTCTATTTGATTCTTCTCTCTTTTCTTCTTTGTTAGTCTTGCTAGCCGTCTGTCAATTTTGTTGATCTTTTCAAAAAACCAACTCCTGGATTCATTGATTTTTTGGAGGGTTTTTTGTGTCTCTATCTCCTTCAGTTCTGCTCTGATCTTAGTTATTTCTTGCCTTCTGCTAGCTTTTGAATGCGTTTGCTCTTGCTTCTCTAGTTCTTCTAATTGTGATGTTAGAGTGTCAATTTTAGATCTTTCCTGCTTTCTCTTGTGGGCATTTAGTGCTATAAATTTCCCTCTACACACTGCTTTAAATGTGTCCCAGAGATTCTGGTATGTTGTATCTTGGTTCTCATTGGTTTCAAAGAACATATTTATTTCTGCCTTCATTTCGTTATGTACCCTGTAGTCATTCAGGAGCAGGTTGTTCAGTTTCCATGTAGTTGAGCGGTTTTGATTGAGTTTCTTAGTCCTGAGTTCTAGTTTGATTGCACTGTGGTCTGAGAGATAGTTTGTTATAATTTCTGTTCTTGTACATTTGCTGAGGAGTGCTTTACTTCCAATTATGTGGTCAATTTTGGAATAAGTGCAATGTGGTGCTGAGAAGAATGTATATTCTATTGATTTGGGATGGAGAGTTCTATAGATGTCTATTAGGTCTGCTTGCTGCAGAGATGAGTTCAATTCCTGGATATCCTTGTTAACTTTCTGTCTCATTAATCTGTCTAATGTTGACAGTGGAGTGTTGAAGTCTCCCATTATTATTGTACGGGAGTCTAAGTCTCTTTGTAAGTCTCTAAGGACTTGCTTTATGAATCTGGGTGCTCCTGTATTGGGTGCATATATATTTAGGATAGTTAGCTCTTCCTGTTGAATTGATCCTTTTACCATTATGTAATGGCCTTCTTTGTCTCTTTTGATCTTTGATGGTTTAAAGTCTGTTTTATCAAAGACTAGGATTGCAACCCCTGCTTTTTTTTGTTCTCCATTTGCTTGGTAGATCTTCCTCCATCCCTTTAATTTGAGCCTGTGTATGTCTCTGCGTGTGAGATGGGTCTCCTGAATACAGCAGACTGATGGGTCTTGACTCTTTATCCAGTTTGCCAGTCTGTGTCTTTTAATTGGAGCATTCAGTCCATTTACATTTAAGGTTAATATTGTTATGTGTGAACTTGATCCTGCCATTATGATATTAACTGGTTATTTTGCTCGTTAGTTGATGCAGTTTCTTCCTAGCCTAAATGGTCTTTACATTTTGGCAGGTTTTTGCAATGGCTGGTACCGGTTGTTCCTTTCCATGTTTAGTGCTTCCTTCAGGATCTCTTGTAAGGCAGGCCTAGTGGTGACAAAATCTCTAAGCATTTGCTTATCTGTAAAGGATTTTATTTCTCCTTCACTTATGAAACTTAGTTTGGCTGGATATGAAATTCTGGGTTTAAAATTCTTTTCTTTAAGAATGTTGAATATTGGCCCCCACTCTCTTCTGGCTTGGAGAGTTTCTGCCGAGACATCTGCTGTTAGTCTGATGGGCTTCCCTTTGTGGGTAACCTGACCTTTCTCTCTGGCTGCCCTTAAGATTTTTTCCTTCATTTCAACTTTGGTGAATCTGGCAATTATGTGTCTTGGAGTTGCTCTTCTCGAGGAGTATCTTTGTGGCGTTCTCTGTATTTCCTGGATTTGAATGTTGGCCTGCCCTACTAGGTTGGGGAAGTTCTCCTGGATGATATCCTGAAGAGTGTTTTCCAACTTGGTTCCGTTTTCCCCCTCACTTTCAGGCACCCCAATCAGACGTAGATTTGGTCTTTTTACATAATCCCATACTTCTTGCAGGATTTGTTCATTTCTTTTTCTTCTTTTTTCTTTTGGTTTCTCTTCTCACTTCATTTCGTTCATTTGATCCTCAATTGCTGATACTCTTTCTTCCAGTTGATTGAGTCGGTTACTGAAGCTTGTGCATTTGTCACGTATTTCTCAGGTCATGGTTTTCATCTCTTTCATTTCGTTTATAACCTTCTCTGCATTAATTACTCTAGCCATCAATTCTTCCACTTTTTTTTCAAGATTTTTAGTTTCTTTTGCTGGGTATGTAATTCCTCCTTTAGCTCTGAGAAGTTTGATGGACTGAAGCCTTCTTCTCTCATCTCGTCAAAGTCATTCTCCATCAAGCTTTGATCCGTTGCTGGCGATCAGCTGCACTCCTTTGCCGGGGGAGATGCGCTCTTATTTTTTGAATTTCCAACTTTTCTGCTCTGCTTTTTCCCCATCTTTGTGGTTTTATCTGCCTCTTGTCTTTGATGATGATGGTGACGTAGTGATGGGGTTTGGTGTAGGTGTCCTTCCTGTTTGATAGTTTTCCTTCTAACAGTCAGGACCCTCAGCTGTAGGTCTGTTGGAGATTGCTTGAGGTCCACTCCAGACCCTGTTTGCCTGGGTGTCAGCAGCAGAGGCTGCAGAAGATAGAATATTGCTGAACAGCGAGTGTACCTGTCTGATTCTTGCTTTGGAGGCTTCCTCTCAGGGGTGTACTCCACCCTGTGAGGTGTGGGGTGTCAGACTGCCCCTAGCGGGGGATGTCTCCCAGTTAGGCTACTCAGGGGTCAGGGACCCACTTGAGCAGGCAGTCTGTCCGTTCTCAGATCTCAACCTCCGTGTTGGGAGATCCACTGCTCTCTTCAAAGTTGTCAGACACAGTCGTTTGCGTCTGCAGAGGTTTCTGCTGCTTTTGTTGTTGTTTACTGTGCCCTGTCCCCAGAGGTGGAATCTACAGAGACAGGCAGGTTTCCTTGAGCTGCTGTGAGCCCCACCCAGTTCGAGCTTCCCAGTGGCTTTGTTTACCTACTTAAGCCTCAGCAATGGCAGGCGCCCCTCTCCCAGCCTCCTTGCTGCCTTGCCGCGAGATCGCAGACTGCTGTGCTAGCAATGAGGGAGGCTCCGTGGGTGTGGGACCCTCCCGGCCAGGTGTGGGATATAATCTCCTGGTGTGCTTGTTTGCTTAAAGCACAGTATTGGGGTGGTAGTTACCTGATTTTCCAGGTGTTGTGTGTCTCAGTTCCCCTGGCTAGGAAAAGGGATTCCCTTTCCCCTTGCACTTCCCAGGTGAGGCGATGCCTCGCCCTGCTTCAGCTCTCGCTGGTCGGGCTGCAGCAGCTGACCAGCACCGATTGTCTGGCACTCCCTAGTGAGATGAACCCATTTCCTCAGTTGAAAATGCAGAAATCACCGGTCTTCTGTGTCGCTCGCGCTGGGAGTTGGAGACTGGAGCTGTTCCTATTTGGCCATCTTGCTCCGCCCCCCCTTAGTATTTTCATTAATATTTGTAAATAATCAGTCTCCTTTAATGTGAGAATATATATTTTTATATATATATATACACACACACACTCAGAGATGCTTTCAATTTTATTGAAAAGATTAGTCTGATATTCCAAAATTATTTGGGGTAGGTAGATTAAAAATCTGTCTCTAATGTAAATAATTTTAATTAATTACAATATTTTAATTAAAATTATGCACAATCTTATATGATAAAAGTGACCCATATTTAAAGTGTGAGTAGCATGTTGGTAAAAACAGGTAAATGTTCATACCTTAGTAGCTGATAAACCATGAAAAATAGAGCCATGCAAAATCTAAATATTTTCATTACAACATCAAAAATTATGTTTTAGTTTGTAGATGTTTATTCCTAATAAATTATTCTTGTTAAAAAAAGAGAAAGGCCGAGACGGGTGGATCACGAGGTCAGGAGATCGAGACTATCCTGGCTAACATGGTGAAACCCCGTCTCTACTAAAAAATACAAAAAACTAGCCGGGCGAGGTGGCGGGCGCCTGTAGTCCCAGCTACTCGGGAGGCTGAGGCAGGAGAATGGTGTGAACCCGGGAGGCGGAGCTTGCAGTGAGCTGAGATCCGGCCACTGCACTCCAGCCTGGGCGACAGAGCGAGACTCCGTCTCAAAAAAAAAAAAAAAAAAAAAAGAAGAGAAAAAAGAATTGTAATAAAATTATTATATCAACACTTTACAAAAATTTCTATTGAGAAACTATTTGAAAAAGGATAGAAAGATATTAAAAACCAAAAGTGATAAGATTTATGATAAACAAATATTTTATTTATAAAAAAATACTCAGCTTTTCCTGGTATTGGATGGCTATAACTTATAAAAACTACTCCAATGCTGGTCAAAGACATAAACAGAATTTCAAGACTTTTATTAAACTAATGGAACAAAAATAAGTTTAAAACAATAACAATAGCTGAAATAATTGCAGTGAGACATAGTTTTTCAAATAATGTTGGCAAGTTCACACTTGCAATCAAGCATACATACACACATATCTTCAACACATAAAATATTTTAAGTACTAATTTGCACTCCTCGCCAAACACTTCGTAAGGTGCTCATCCATACATAGTCACTAAGCAGAAGGATGCTGATGCCACAAAATCCTTTATACATAAGAAAAAATAGTGCATTGCTTGAATAATTTGTAGAAAATACTGCAAATGCAATCTTACCTCCAACCTGAAGGTTACGTTATTCTTATGCAGTGTTCAAAGATACTACCCAGATTAAAAAAAAAAAAAAAAATGGTGATGTGATTTACTAGGTGGGAATGTATGTAATTTAGAGTTGAGGTTTGGGCAGGAGGCTGTCTGAAAAATTAAACCATTGTTTTCCATTAATAATTCTTTCTTTTTCAGGAAAATAGAGATTCTTAAATCTACATAATTTGAGATTATGTCACTCAGTAATAAGTTGACTAAGATACATTTTTGCCAACATTTTTAATGAGAAAGAACAAGCTAAGAACCAGTAAAAACAGAAAAATAATTTAAAAATTCAGGAGTGGACCAGAACATATTTATAGCCAGGCAATTTATAGCTATTTTAAAATGCTGGATCCCAGTCCTTAATAACCAAGAGATAGTGGGCAAATACTATGATCTAGCCACATCACAGGACCATTATATGTAAACTGAGGTAACAGTAGTTGCATAATCTCTGTGGTGTGATGACAAAATAAGATAATGCATATAAAGAATAGAGATGTTAAATTCTCAAGAACTAACCCCTAAAATTGTTACTAATTATTACTGTTTACTTTTTAGAGTTATATTCTGATGAAGATCATTTGTATTTATGATTGTTGTTATCAAAAAATGTAAGGTAGATTTGCTCTTTATGGATAATTTCAGCTATAATATTCAAATAAAAGTATTTGAGTGTTTCTATTTAGTGTGTTTCTGTTATAGTCTTCTTAATTTAGACATAAAATTCCAATTATTTTATGAACTATTAATCTAAATCACTATTTAGGGCAATTATAGCACTAAATAAAAGTTAAATAAGAACTTATGAAAGTAAATTTGAAGTTGTTGCTGACTTTGAGGTGTGCATGGAATTATAAATTAGGATACAACAGTTTAAATATTAGAGAAAATTAAAAGAATTATTACAACAGATTTGTATTCATTTTATCGATGTTATGTCATTTGATTTAACACCACAGGTGTATGCATTTGGCATTATTATCTTCCATCATTATCCTTATGCTAGGGATGATTACATATATACTCAGAGATTATCAGATTTCTGACAGAATTTCTATCTACCAAGTGGTGGAGCTCACATTTGAAGGAAGTTGTCTGAACTTCAAATTTAGGCTCATGATACAGTTACTAAATGTTAATAAGTTTATTGTGAAATCTTATGAGATTGGAAACCTTCAACAAAAAGGAAAGATTAAATTCTCTATATAAGGTATAGAAGTGACCTGATTGGCTCTGTGAAAGACTATTACATTCACTTAACGCTAAATTGAAGATACTTGTATTAGTCTGTTCTCTTTCTGCTAATAAAGACATACCTGAGAGTGGGTAATTTATAAAGGAATGAGGTTTAGTGTACTTACAGTTCCATATGGCTGAGGAGGCCATACAATCACAATGGAAGGCAAAGGAGAAGCAAAGAAACATCTTACATGGTGGCAGGCAAGAGGGCATGTGCAGGGGAACTCTCGTTCATAAAACTATCAGATCTCGTGAGACTTATTTACTATCACTAGAACAGCATAGGAAAAACCCACCCCCATTATTCAATTACCTCCCATTAGGTCCCTCCCACAACACATGGGGATTGTTACAATTCAAGGTGAGATTTTGGTGGGGATATGGAGCCAAAGCGTAGCATTCTGCCTCCCCCCCGCCCAAATCTCATGTCTTCACATTTCAAAACTAATCATGCTTTCCCAACAGTCCCCTAAAGTCTTAACTCATTTCTGCATTAACTTAAAAGTCCACTGTTCAAAGTCTCTTCTGAGACAAGTCAAGTCCTTTCCCTCTATGAGTCTGTAAACTCAAAAGCAAGTTACTTACTTCCTAGATACAATGGGGCTGCAGGCATTGGGTAAATACATCCATTTCAAATGATGTGAATTGGCCAAAGCAAAGGGGTTACAGGCCCCATGCAAGTCCGAAATCTAGCAGGGCAGCCAAATCATAAAGCTCCAAAATGATCTCCTTTGGCTCCATGTTTCACATTCAGGTTATGCTGATGCAAGAGGTGGGTTTCCATGGTCTTGGGCAGCTCTGCCCCTGTGGCTTTGCAGGGTACAGCCCCCATCCTGGCTGCTTTCATAGACTGATGTTGAGTGTCTGTGGCTTTTCCAGACACATGGTGCAAGATGTTGCTGATCTACCATTCTGGGGCCTGGAGGAGGATGGTGGCCCTCTTCTCATAACTCCACCAGGAAATGTTCCAGTGAGGATTCTGTGTGTTGACTCTGACCCATATTTCCCTTTCACACTGCCCTAGCAGAGGTTCTCCATGAGGGCTTCACCCCTGGAGCAAATTTCTGGCTGGACATCTACGAGTTTCCATACATCCTGTGAAATTTAAGCAGAGGTTCCCAAAGCTCAACTCCTGTCTTCTTTGCACCTGCAGGCTCAACACCAGGTGTAATCTGCCAAGGCTTGGGGCTTGCACCCTCTGAAGCTATGGCCCAAGCTCTATTTTGGCCCCTTCTTAGCCGTTACTGGAGAGGCGGGGATGCAAGGCACAAAATGCCTTGGCTGCACAGAGTACGGGAGCCCTGGACCTGGACCACCTAACTGTTTTTTCTCCTAGGCCTCCAGGCCTGTGACGAGTGGGGCTGCCATGTCTCTAACATGCCCTGGAGACAGCTTTCATATTATCTTGGAAATTAATATTTGCCTCCTCATTACTTATACAAATTTATGCAGCTGGCTTGAATTTTTCCTCTGAAAATGGGTTTTTCTTTTCTATCGCATTGTCAGGTTGCAAATTTTAATAACTTTTATGTTCTGCTTCCCTTTTAAACATAAGTTCCAATTCCAAACCATATCTTTGTGAATACATAAAACTAAATGCTTTCAACAGTACCCAAATCGCCTCTTGAATGCTTTGCTGCTTAGAAATTTCTTCCACTGGCTGGGCATGGTGGCTCATGCTTATAATCCCAGCACTTTGGGAGGCAAAGGCGGACAGATCACTTTAAGTCAGGAGTTCGAGACCAGACTGACCAACAGGGAGAAACTCTGTCTCTACTGAAAACTACAAAAAAAAAAAAAAAAAAAAAAAAAAAAAGGCCAGGTGTGGTCGTACATGCCTATAATCCCAGCTACTCAGGAGGCTGTGGCAGGAGAATTGCTTGAACCCGGGAGAGAGAAGTTTTGGTGAGCCGAGATCATGACATCGCACTCATGGCTGGGAAACAAGAGTGAAACTTCGTCTCAAAAAGAAAAAGAAAAAAGAAAGAAATGTCTTCCACAAGATGCCCTAAATCATCTCTTTCAAGTTTAAAGTTCCACAGATCTCTGGAGCAGGGGCAATATCACCAAGCTCTTTGCTAAAGCATAACAAGTGTCACTTTTGTTCCAGTTCCCAACAAGTTCCTCATCTCCATCAGAGACCACCTCCACCTGGACTTCATTGTTCATACCACTATCAGCATTTTGGTCAAAGCCATTCAACCAGTCTCTAGAAAGTTCCAAACTTTCCCATTTTCCTGTCATCTTCTGAGCCCTCCAAATTGTTCCAGCCTCTGCCTGTTACCTAGTTCCAAAGTCATTTCCACATTTTCAGGTATCTTTATAGCAGCACCCAACTCTTGGTACCAGTTTACTGTATTAGTCTGTTCTCACACTGCTAATAAAGATATACCTAAGACTGGGTAATTTATAAAGGAAAGAAGTTTAATGGAATCATAGTTCCACCTGGCCGAAGAGGACTCATGATCATGTGGAAAACAAAGGAGAAGCAAAGTCACATCTTACGTGGTGGCAGGCAAGAAGGCATGTGCAGTGGAACTCCCCTTTATAAAACCATCAGATCTTGTGAGACTTATTCACTGTCACGAGAACTGCATGGGATAAACTCAACCCCAAGATTCAATTACTCCCACTGGATGTCTCCCATGACATGTGGGGATTATTACAATTCAAGGTGAGATTTGGGTGAGGACACAGAAACGAACCATATCAACACCTAGATGAATTTTAATAAGAATATAAAGGTATTTTACTCTCAATAAAAGACTGACCAACATATTATCATGGTAAGAACTCAATACCAGAACTGCTTTGAAACTTGTCGGAGCTGTCAGTGACTTCTAGCTTTAGTAAACATAGAGCTAAAAGCCAACAAATCAGTGATAGTCCGTCTTTAAAATGAGTCACTTGGCAGAGGCTTGCCAATGAGCCAGCTTGTAAGGCTGACATCAACTTATTCTTGTCTTCCTGGTCTTACAACTAAGAAAATCTCGAAATTAATGCTTTCCAAAAATGTAGTAAATATTTAGGAGTTGTTTTGCTTAATGAAATAATAGCTGGTCAGACTAGATCCTCCTTAGGTAAGTGAAGACTGTAATTCAGCTTTTACTGCACATATTAAGGAACGATTTCACTTTCAATATTACTAATACCCACATAACATGGAAGGATGAGAACCGAGTTCAGAAAGATCTGATAGGAACAGGGAGCTGGAAAATTCAGGTGTCAAAGACCTGTCCATTCTGATTTTGTAGCAAAGGCAAGAGTGGAAAACTCAATTTGGTACCGACACTTAAACAACTACCCGGAGGATCACATCAGATGACGAAGGTGGAGGTTAATAAAGCTAAATCATCTTTGCTGCAAAACTGATGAAGTAACACAGCTTAGTGGTTAAGAGTCTAACCACGGAGTCGATCAAGCGAGAGTGACAGCTGATTCCTTGCTTACAAATGATATCATCTTGGACCAATCATTTATGCTCTTAAGGATCCTCCTTTGGCCTCAGAATCTTGTACATCTACATCTACAATGTAGTACATTTTTCAAGGGGATAGTAATCATAGTTGTGTAGCAGAGTCATTAGGCATTATTTTCTAAAACGCTACTCCCAGAGTTTGTCTAGTAGTTGTCACAAGCACTAGTATTCTGAAAGTTTCCTGGAGGATTCTAATGTGAAGGTATTGTTGAAAAACAATGGGTTAGGATAATTAAAATATATATGTTTTAAGGGTGCTAAGAAGAATTTCTTTTTATAGTCAATTCTTAATACTTGACACTTTTATTGTTTCTGTGGAAACAATAATAGTAGTATTAGTTTTCAACATATAAGGCGTTGGGATTATTGGTAGAGGTAGCTAAAATAATTCCTGCTGCATGATTGCCTCAAGCCCTGCCTCTCTTCCTAGTATGGAGATGGGTTTCTCTATTTGAAAATTTCAGTCATAATAAATCTAAAAGTATGATTCCTTCTCATCTACATGTTAAATATTTGGAGACTTACAGAATATCGGAGATAATCCGTTATCCCTTCTAATACCAGAAAAGCATATACATACTTCTGAAAGTATAAAGCAATAGATGAAAATCACAAATGAAAAGATATTACAATTGAAATAAGTGTCAACAGAGATATTTTTTAAATGAAAGAAAACAATAGAAAAGATCTAATTTTAGTTCTCAACAAAGTACCTGTATGAAATTAGAACAGATATATTCTAAGTACAGGAATCATCCAAGTAGATAAAGATGACTACTGTCAAGTTAAAAATGGCCATGGAAATTCAGAAGAATAATTATATCATTGAGAAACTGGAGTCAGTGTACTACAAGTTAAATTGAGTAATTCTTCCGTAATTTATAATTCAGACTTAACAATACAGTGAAAATAAAATGTGTAAAGAAGAAACAGACACAAATTCTATAATTATGCATAAGGTTCACCATGTTTATGCATTTCTTGGAAAGATTATATGCTAATTATATACAATTATGAATTTGTATATATTAAATATGTATATATAATTATGTGTTATATATATACACACTCACATGTATAAAATTGCCAACTAGTGTGTTTTATTTTTCTAAAGAAGTTGTCAGAATCTACAAGGAACTCAAACAACTCAATAAGAAACAAACAAACAAAAAAAACCTCATTAAAAATCAGGCAAAGGACACAGACATTTTCAAAAAAAGACATACAAGTGACCAACAAACATAAAAAAGGTCATCATCACTAATCAGAGAAATGCAAATTAAAATCACAAAGAGATATTTTATGCCAGTCAGCAATGGGTATTATTAAAATTTAAAAAAAATAGATGTTAGTGTGGATGTGGAGAAACACTGTTGGTGGAAATGTAAATTAGTACAACTTCTTTGGAGAACGGTATGGATATTTCACAAAGAACTATAAATTGAATTACCATTTAACCTAAAAATTCCAGTACTGGGTATCTACCGAGAGAAAAAGAAAGAGTTTTTTCAAAAAGACACGTGCACTTACGTGTTTATCACCGTACTATTCACAATAGCACAGTCACGAAATCAATCTAAATGTTCATCAGTGGATGATTAGACTAAAAAGTGTAGTATATAGACACCATGGGATAAAATGCAGTCATAAAAAATATAAAATCATGCCTTTTGCAGCAACATAGATGTTATTGGAGGCCATTATCCTAAGTGAAATAACTCAAAAACAGAATGTAAAATACATGTTCTCACTTTTAAGTGGGAGCTAAACAATAGATACACGTGGACATAAAGATGGAAATAACAGACATTGGGGGCTCCAAAAGCAGGGATGGTACAAGAGGGACTGAGGGTTGAAAAATTACCTATCAGGTACAGTGTTCGCTATTTGGATACTGGGTACTCAAAATGTTGTTTCTTTCTTTCTTTCTTTGCTTCTAGAAGCTTAAATCTTACTATTATGTAATATATCCCTGTAACACCGCTGCACATGTACCCCTGAATCTAAAGTAATAAAAAAGAGGTTTCCATCTTTACTGTTTTCCCAGTGCCCTTTATATTTATCAAATCTATATAGACCAAATATTAAACATATCTTTTCTATTTTTTCTTTTTATATTGTTATATGGACTTATTTTATATAAAAATGTATCAAGTTTGTCACCATATTACTAATTTGTTTGCTGTCCAGGTATTTGCATTCTCTTTTTTTTTTTTTTTTTTTTGTTAAAAGGAAAAATAAATCTGTGTCCCATAAAAATAAATAATACTCAGTGGTCCTTTCTAAAGTTTTGATGCAGGATGATTTCTTGACCCTTTTGCAGGACATGGGTGCCCCGTTTACTCTGCTGCAATGCTCAACATCTTGCAGGAGGGTGTGCATAGGTAAGCGAGTGTGGGAACCAGTCAGCCACTTCAGTGTCGGCAGAAGTAAACTCCGTTTACTTGGGCCCACTGCACTCCACCCTTGTGGGAGGGAGTGGGTAGGCAAATGAATGTGGAAACTAGCCAGCTGCTTTGGCACTGGCAGGAGCAAACTCTGCGAAGGCCACGCAACAGTGTCCAGGTGGGAGTTCCTGCGACCCCCAGGGCCCCAGAGGGCATATTACTTAGCTCCATGTTATCTTAGCTCCACTGATAATACAGAAATGTATTATCAGCTCAGTGGGTCTTTGCCTTGTTACGTGGTGTGACTGCTCTCTGCCAGTGAGGGTAAAGGGCCAGTGTAACAGTCTTTTTGGATACTTGCACTTGCTGGGTCCCAAATTCTTGTCCAGTACCCAAGAAGAATGAAGTCATGCAGATGAATTGAAGGATGGTGAACGTGGAGAATTTTATTAATGAAAGTGGCTCTCGGCAGAGAGGGTAGCTGGAAAGAGGACAGGAAAGGCACGTCACTCTCTCCTAAAGTCAAGCTGCCTCTCTGCCTCTCTCCTCCGAAGTCAAGTAGCCTCTCTCCAATATCTGGCGTCATTTCTGAAGTCAAGTCACCTCTGCCTGACGTCCAGCCTCTTCTCCCCTGTACCAGCTGAGTCTGGGGTCTTTATAAGCACAAGATGCAGGGGCCAGACAGGCTGTAGGTAGTTTTGGAAAAGGCAGCATTCGATTAGTAAAAAGACATTATTCAGAAAGAACCAATAGGGAGACAGTGGGCAAACAGGTATAGAAGTTCTCACTTTGGGCTGCGGGTTTCAGATTTTTCAGCTTGAAGGTAGGGTTTCACCAAGAACCTGCCCCTGTCTGTCTAGAGTTTCTCTGCCTCCTATCTCCATCAGTTTTACTTCTGTATTATACTCAAATTTTTAATTCATCTGGAATTATTTTCTGTGTATGGGTTAAGAGTAAAATTCAACTTCCTGTTATACTCCTGAACAATTACTGTTTATCTCAGCATCATTTTTTACCATATAAAACTTTTCTCACTACCTCTGTGACCCCATTTTAAAACATTAATGCCTTTATATATGCTAAGCCAAAGTAAACTAATTTGGTTTTTGTACCATGGAATTTGTCATTTGTTTCTAAGCTAAAATTTTAATATTTTTAAAATTTCAGGAATGCACCAGAACAGGTCTCAGTTTGAAACTCTTAGTCATTTGTGACATTCTGCTTCTTCAGCAATGTAATTTACATAAATACATACACACACATGTAACCCTAGAGACATACAGTCACATAAACATTTTTGTTTGCTAAATGATTGAATATATAGTATTGGTCACACTCTCTTAAAAAGATATGCAAGAGTAATCACACAAATCTGTATGCAATATTAATTTTGGTTCAGAATGCAAATAGAAGTGGTAGAAAGAAGAGAAAAAAATACTACCTACAACCAAGATACATGTTTGCTTTTCTGGAATGTAAAGTAAATTATGGACTTCAACAAATATATGCTTTCACTAGATATAGTCACATTCTTAAGGTTTTTCTAATATTCCATCATACCTGACTGTGGAAGGTTTTTCTAATGTTCCATCATACCTGACTGGTCCTCATATTTTTATTATATAAAAACTACTGTAGCTCTACCTAGAATATCAAAATTTCATGAAGGAGGTCATAAGGAATAAACACAGAACAAAAAGTCATAAGACCGCAAAATCAGCTCATTATTAAGTGCTCTACCAGAAATACATCCCAGGATACAAGAATTACATTGCCTAGAAGTATGCAATAAGACCATTCTTAAGTGTAAGGGGAAAAGGTCATTGTTGGATGGTTGGACACGACACTATAGTTGTGTTGATATAGTTGATAGTTGGATAGTTGCAAGCAAACAGGATTATCTAAGACAGAAAATGGAAATTATTCCATGTCATAAGCCCTACATACATTTTTGTGTGACTAGTGAAATATTCAGGTCACCTGTACTATAAAACTTTAATGAGTAATCTTAAACACAGAAGACAAATTATATTTTGATACTTTAACATGGAACTAAATTACAAATATTTGTGTTCATGCTGCAAATGAAAAAAGAACACATTGCAAATCTCAGAATATTAAAGACATATTGGGTAAATTTTTAAAATTCTTATGAAAACATGATAGCTGTACATATTTATGAAGTCCATGCATGCGATATTTTGATACAAGCACATGATGTGTAAAGATCTAATTACGGTAAAGAAAAGTTGAAACCTTTACAAATCAGGAAAGAGAAAAATTCAAATGGTGACAATGAGAGAAATGAAATTCTGAGCTTGTAAACACCATTTGACATTTTCAAAGTTAATTACCTTTGTAAAACTAAATTTAACATAAATTGTCAAAATAATAGATTGTAAATTTACTAAAGATAATGATTTTCTGTTTCCTAGCAATGTCCTGCTTTTCTTTATTTTCTGTTAAGGTAAAACTATCACTTTCATTTAGATTGGACACCTGTATAATATACTAAAAGAATTTACAGCGACAAACACCATTTATCAAGTGATAGCTTTGTGAGTATATTGAAATATGTAAAAAGTAATATCTTTTGATACTGTTGACAGCAGCTTATTTTGTACGTGTTTCAATTGAATGCTCACAAAATTCCTGTCATGTTTATCTGAAGTGAAAAGATGAGACCAACTGGCAATTATAGAGAATTGTAGTTTTAAACTAGTAGACTTTTAATCACTTAAACAGATCTATTTTTGGCAATTACATAGATAAATATGGATTAACAAAGTAAAACTAAAAAGTTTGTAAAAGCATATAACTAAAATGAAAATAATATATGAATATCATCTAAAACAGGGGCCCCTAATTCCTGGGCCATGGTTCGTGGTCAGTCTGTGCTCTGTTAGGAATAGGGCCACACAGCACGTGGTGAGCTGTGGGTGAGTTAGCATTACCACTCAGGCACTAATGGCTGATGATTTGAGATGGAACAGTTTCATCCTGCAACCATCCCCTCTCCCTCCATTCCCATCCATGGAAAAACTGTCTTCCTCAAAACTGATACTTTGTGTCGAAATGGTTGGGACCACTGATTTAAATTACATGACTGTTGTAATAAATGGAAAAAAAACTCTAAATGGCTAGACAATTTTGTTAACATTATGTTTAATTGATAAATCATACTTAAATACATTGATGGGGTACAATGTGATGTTGTGATATATTTATATAATGTGGAATAATTAAATCAAGTAAATTAATATATTTATAACTTTACTTACTTATAATTTTTTGTGGTGGTGAGACATTTGAAATTTACCTTCTTAGCAATTTTGAAATATACATTATTACTGACTATAGTTACCCCGCTGTGGAATAAATCTCAAAAACTTACTTTTCCTATCTACTGAAATAGGAACAAATAGGAACCGACAAGTGTTTATTCTCTCCCTCCTTTTATTTCCCTCAGCCCACATAACCCTCATTCTACTCTATAATGAGTTCTACTCTTTTAGATTACACAAGTAGGTGAGATCGTGTGGCTTTTATTTTTCCATGTCTGGCTTATTTTACTTAGCATAATAATGACCAAGCAATTTAAAATATATATTTGTATTTGGTTAGTGTGGGCCTGGAGAATCCCGAGGTTTCAATAAAATATTTTAGAAGCTGGAGTTTCGTGGGAAAATGTCTCCAATATTCTAAGAACAAGCATTTCAAACTAAAATTCAGTGTCCTCAATCAAATGTTAACTATTTCAAACTAAAATTTAATTCCTCAGTCAAATGTTAAGGCCAGATATATATATATATGGGTGTGTATGTGTGTGTGTCTCTTCAAACATGAAAACATTCTCAAAATTTCCCTTCCATTAACTTTTAAACATTTTCTTAGATAGTTGGAAACACTTTCTTAGTTTACACATACAAAAAATACACAATACTTGTATATCTATATATGCATGTAGCCTACACCATTATACTTGTTCCCTATTTATCTATTCTCCAAATCCATTCACATAGTTCCATACATACATATACACATATACACCTATATGTATAAATATATATGCATATATATACACACATACACACACACATATATATACACATAAGGAATTTAAAGTTTTCATACTCTGAACTTCATAAATGCTTTGCAATTGTAGCTACATATTACATTGTATGTTTAGAAAATAATGATGAGGAAATGTTGATTTATTATATTCTTTACATAACATATTAAACAAAATATTAACTGTTTAGATCCAGATTGATTTAACTCTGAATTTACTAATTTGATTAATGTATCTTGTAGGTTTTATGCTAAATTTAGTTTTCTGTGTTTTATATCTTTTTAAACATGATCAAATTAGCTATTTACATATTTATTTTAATTCTGGTTTTGTTTCCGATTACTTTTTTGAAAAAATCAGGCTTGGTAATTAGGTTATATAGCAAAATATTTTTCATAAATAAAGGTCCTTTCAAAGTTTTGAGATCAACATGTTATATACAGATGGTAGTATATTTATTAAAATATTGTATTGGCAATGAAGTAATAAGACAAACATTGCTATTATTTTCCCAATCTGCTCTGAATAAATCTGTTTAAACATATGTCATATGCCTTTACATAAAAAACAAACATAAAAATCGGTGCAATTAGTTGTCATGTGTTAAACCTTAATAAAAATTTCTAAAATACTCACCATAAATAAAGCAAATATCTCTAAATAATATATATTTAATCATTTGCGATCAAGATGCTTTCCAGTTACCCTGAAATTTTCTTCTTTATTTTTTTATTTTTTTGAGACAGAGTCTTGCTCTGTCACCCACATTGGAATACAGTGGCGAGATCTCGGCTCACTGCAACTTCAGCCTTGCGAGTTGAAGCGATTTTCCTGACTCAGCCTCACAAATAGCTGTGACTACAGGCGCGCACCACCACACCCAGCTAAGTTTCTGTATTTTTAGTGGAGACAAATTTTGCCATTTTGCCCAGGCTGGTCTCAACCTCCTGGGCTCAGGTGATCTGCCCACTTTGGCCATCCAAAGTGCTGGGATTAAGGTTGAACCACTATGCCAGGCCCAAATACTTTTCAATTTAAGGAAGGAATTCGTTTAATTTTTATCAAAAGTATAGAGATAAATATATGTATATTTCTCTGCCTTTCTCTTTCTCTGTACATCCATATACTTAGCTGAGATTTATAGGAATGTAAGTTTTCATGTGTATATGTAAAACAATGATTTACATATATGGATATGGAGAGAGAAAGGAGAAAGACAGATGTTAGGACATTTCATCATTTATGAAATACAACTGAATTTTACTACAAAGAACTGTAAAAAATATTACATTCATTCCAAGTTATCTATTAATAGAATTGATATAACTTATTTATCTATTTATCTGCTTTTTATGAGAGAGTTTTTCACATCTATACAAAGGGTAAAAAAGCATAGGATTTATGATAAAAACTTTCCTACTATGGTAAAAATTCAAAATAATTCAAGGATATTTTAACTAATTAAAAAGACAATCATTTTTTAAGAAACATTTTCCAAAAAATTAACTTTTATAATAATTATTATTCATCAAAAGTTTAAATATATCTGGTTTTATTCCCCCACATTTGCTTTGTTTGGATTTTTTTTTTGTTTCATAAGGATGAACATCTGCTTATGAAATTGCTTTGGCTAATCTTTTATTTAGAATTGTATTTGGTATTTTAATTAATAAATTGTGCTATGCAAAATTAAGAAAACTACAGTAATTTCAAAAATATAATTGTTTTGTTTAAGGTTACATAATTAGTATTAGAACAAGAGAGAGAACTGACCTTTTATAAAACTACAATTGGGATTCTTATGAAAGAAACAAGCTGTTCTGTCTGAAAGAAACAAAAAAAAAAAACCCAAAACAAACAAACAAGAATTCTGTGTTTATTATTCCGTAATGGTTTACCTTTCTTACTAATAGAAAATTGAGTCTTTTAACATTTCATGTTATAACATCCTATTGCTGTTTTACAAGAAAATACAGATTTTGTATTTTATTTAATATTTTGTATAAATTTTCTTACTGTAAAATGATTAAATTTTATTTTCTTGTCAAAAATTAAATGAATTTTTATCTCTCATTTATTTTACATAGGTGTAGCAGAAAATTTACTCATTTACTTTTATTCAAAATGTTTAAAAACAGTCAAAATTTTATATCCTTATATTCAATGAAATTCAACTTTTTCTGACATCTACAAAATTTTTTAACATTTTAAATAAAGCATAAAATACATAGGGAAAGTGGACACCTCAGAAGCACACAACTTGATGAATATTCACAAAATGGATGCATCTATTAAAACCCCACTCTCATCAGAAAGTGGACCATTAAGAACACATTAGAAGCCCTCCTTGTGCTCCCATCTAGCTAACATTTTCTCTTCCCCAAAGTTAACCATTATTTTGATTTTTGTTATCATAAAGTACATCTATTTTTATTTTTGAAGTTTATACACATAGAATTATGCAGTATGACACCTTTATTTCCTGCCTGCATTTGCTCAATATTATGTTTGTGATCTTCATCTATGTGGTTGGATGCAGTTCATTTTTTTCACTGACATAATATAGTATTTTATTAAATGAATGTACCACCACTTATTTAAAAAGTTTATGATTTATTGGTGTCATTATTGGTTTTCCTTGTTCCCAGTTTGGGGCTAATGATGTGAACATTCTTATCCATGTATTTGGGTGAACTTACAAATATATTTCTGCGTATTATTCATCTTGGGGTGACATTGGTGAATCACAGAATATGTTTATGTTCAATATCTAAATCCTGCCAGTTGCTTTCCAATTTACTTGTATAAATTTACAATATTACCAGCAATGAGTAAAATTTTCAATAGCTCTACAGCATTGCAGACCCTGGGTGTTCTCTCCCTTTTACTTTTTAGTAAATGCTAGTATTCTATGAAGATGTGTTACTGTGGAAACTAATTTTATGTTCTGCATGACAAATAAGGTTGAACACTTCATCACTATATTGGTCACCTAGAAACTGCTCTTTTTGAAATTGCCAATTCAAGGTTTTGCCCTTTTAAAAGAATGAGGTTGTCTCTGTTTTCATTTATTTGTAAAAGTTATTTATATCCTCAGTATATGACAGTTTAATGAAAATAAATATTACAATGGTCTTCTCCTACCCAATGGCTTACTCTTAAATTCTCTTTTGAAGGGCCTATTAATAAAAATATTTTGAAGACTCTGTTAATAAAATATTATATTTTAATCAATATTTAGTACATTTCATTTCCTTTTAAGAAATATTTGCCTACCTACAAGCTAATGAATGTATTCCACATGTGATTGTCTAGAAACTTTAATGTTTATGCTTATATTCAAATCTAAAACACAGCTGGAATACAATTGTAAGTAGCATTTGAAGTGGGGTGCTAAATTATTTTCCCACGTGCTTCTCCCAACCTGACAGAATTCACCCCCATAAATCTGTGTCATGTAGGAGAAATGAAGGCATGCTATCTGGAGGTCAGTTGATGCCAACTTTGTAGAATATATTTCCTTCCCCAATTCCCAAATCGTCATGTTTTTTACTTTCTTTATAATATTTTTTATAGACCCCATTAATTTTCTTATTGGTTTCTATTTACTTATTTATTAAAAGTAAAAGTATCTCAAAGGGGAGAAAATACCTATGGGGATCTATATGCTTATATCTATAAATATTAAGAAGAACAATAAAAAGAAAGCAGTTCTTCTAAATTCACGTTTTTATGCTGTGTAGATCACCACAGTAGTTGCCTCCATTATGAAACACTTCCATTTTTCAAAAAAATGAGTAGATATTTATAGGAGATTAATAGGGGGCCTATGAAAAATATTGTGAAGGGAGAAAGTTTAAAAATATGGACAATTTGGAGAGATATAAAGTTTACTGACCTTTAAAGTTCAAGGTTAACTGACCTGCAGGAAGCTGGGCTTTCTTTATCTTACATGATAAATTTAAAGTTAACCAACCTCTAGGAAGCTTGTCTGTCTTTATCCTACATGACATAGATTTAGTGGGGCAGACTGTGAGCTTGGGAGAGACCTGCCATTGTCGGTTTTTTCCTGACCAAATAGTTAATTAAGCAGACAGTACATAAAGTTCTGTAAATCTACACCTGTCCAGAACACACACACACACACACACACACACACACACACACACACACACACACACACAGAGTTCCCTTTATTATTAACATATTCTATTGATGAGGTACATTTCTTCCTATTGATGAACCAATACTGATACATCATTATTAACCACAGTGTAAACTTTATATTATGCATCCCTCTCCATGTTGGACAGTTCTATGGGTCTCGTGTTGTATAGTTCCATGGACATAATGACATGCATTCATAATTACAATTGCATACAGAATACTTCCACCTATTCATCCCTTCCCTCTGTAACACGTAATCCGAGGCAACCACTGATCTTCATATCCTCCATAGATTTGCCTTTTCTAGATGTTATATAGTTAGAATCATACAGAGTGTGGCCTTTTTAGATTGACATTTTTGACTTCAAAATGCATTTTAGGTTCTTCAATGTTTTCATGTGACTTTGCAGCTCATTTGTATTTCTTTATTTGTTAAGGTTTATTTTCTCCTGTATATGTAAACACATTTATAAAAGTCTAAATAGAATAAAACTTCAAACAGTAGATGTCAATATTGTTACATTTGGGTGGTGGTTTAAAAGTGAATTTTTTCTAATTAAGGGGAAATTTAAATGCCATGCAACCATTTCAAAGTTTAGGTGGAATTAATGAGTTTACACTAAATTCCTCATCTTTCTCTAGTTTTCAAAATTTTCATCTCCTCAGAGAAACACCTCGTATTCATTAAATAATTCCTCATCTCTCCCAACACAAACCCATCAAACACACACATCGATTCTCTGGCAACCACTAATTTGCTGTTTTCTCTATGGATTTGCCTATTTTAGATATTTATATCTGTCTTCATTCACTTATTGTAATTTTTGAGGCCTATTCATGTTGTGACACATGTCAGTATTTCATCCCTTTCTATGGGTGCATACTCTTACATATACGTCAAATTGGTTTGTCAATTCATTCACAGATATTTGGTTGATTCTATCTTTTGGCTGTTATAAACTTGCTGTAAATATTTGTGTACATGTTTCTGCATGGATATATATTTTCATTTCTCCTGAGTATATGCCTAAGTAGGAAATTGCGGGGTGATTTGTGAATCTAAGTTTAACTTTTTGAGGAACTACCAAACTGTTTCCACAATAGCTGCATAATTTTACCTACCCATGTGCAATGTGCAAGACTTTTGACACCCTTGCTGTAACTTGTTATTATTATTATTAAATATAGTGTTTGTGAAGTTTCTTGGAATTTAGATTTGTATTTCCTTAAATGAGCAATAATGTTGAAGATCTTCTCATGTGTTTGTCATATATCTTTTTGTGTGCTTTTGTCATCTTCTTTGGAGAAATGTCGATTCAAATCCTTTGTCCATTTTAAAAAATTGAGTTGTTTGTCTTTGGTTGTTGAGTTTTAAGAGTTCTTTATACATTTGAGATACTGAACCTTTATTAAATATACGATTTGAAAATATCTTCTCAAATTCTGAAAGTTGCGATATCATTTCCATGATTATGTCTTTTGAGAGAAAAAGCCTTTTTATTAAAAAATGTTTACACAATCCAATGTATCTACTTTTCCTTTTGTTGCTAACTGCTTTTGGTAACAAATCTAATAATCCCTTCTAAAACCCTAGATAAGAAATATTTAAGACTAGTGTCTTGTAATAGTTCCATAGTTTTATCTGTTCTATTTAAATCACTGATATACTTTGACTTTTTTGTTTCTTTGTGTTTAGAATTAGAAAGGAAGGAATTGAGCTGTATTATTTTGCATGTGAGTGTACAGTTTTCTAAGCATCATTTATTGAAAAGGACATTCTTTTCCCATTAGATGGTCTTGGCACTCTCTTAAAAAAATCAGTTGGTCACAGATGTTTGAATTTATTCCTGGACTCTCAATTCTGTTCCATTGTTCTATATGTCTATTATCATCCCAATATCACACTGTATTGATTACTGTAGCATTGTAGTATGTTTTGAGAGAAATAAATCTGAGTCCTCCAAATTTGCTTATCTTTTTCAGGAAAAATAATTGTTTACTTTTGCAGAAATGAAAAAACTGATCCACAAATTCATAGTTCTAGAAATTGACATTTGCCTCACAGAAAAGACTCGAGAGAGAAAAAATGAACATGGAAAAGCAATAAGATGAAATTTCAAGAGAATAATATCAAAATGAATATAAATGTGTAAGAAAATACCCCAACATAATGCAAAATTTAGTTGTGGAAATAAAATACACATTAAAAAATTAAACACTACAAAAATTACATACTTACTCACTTAGAAATCAGTTTCCTGCATGGTGCATTTCTTTGAGCTGATCAGATACATGTAGGCATCTACCTGAGGAATATCTTTTAGCATTGTACTGCATGAAAATTTGGAATGAAAACTCCCAGATTTGTTTTTTCTTCATAAAATTGTATTTTGCCAATACAGTTAAATATTTTCATCAGACAAATAATTCTAAGTTAACAATCTTTGTTTATTTGTTTCTTTCTTGAGTTACTGTAAACTCATCAATTTTTTGTTTTCTACCATACATACATTTAGCAAATTTTAAGGCAGTTTTGTCATTTGTTTCTGTAATTTGATTATTATGTGCCTGTGGAAAATTTCCCTTTTGTTTATTCTATGTGGGGTTTATTGAGTTACTTGGTTATGTGGTTTTAAAGTTATCAACTCTAAAATTCTGAGGCATATTATGCTTCAGATATTGTTTTACATTTTCCCTCCTATCTTCCTTTATCTGGAACTCTAGGCACATGGTTTTGTGGATTGAATTTCAGCCTTTGAAACATGTTTTCCTGGAACCTCCAATACTACCCGGTTTGGAATAAAGATATTTGAAAATGTAATTAAGGATCTCAAGATTAGATCATATTAAATGTAGGTTATTCCTTCAAACCAATGAACAGCGTCCTTAGAAGAGGGAAATAAGACAGAGAGACACATAGAGGCAGGGGACATGTGAAGACAGAGACAGAGATTGGAGTAATGCACCTACAAGCCAAGGGATGCCAAAAATTGCCAGCAGTCTCCAGAACCTAGGAGAAAGGAATCAAGTGAATCTTCCCTCAGAGACTTCAGAGAGAACCAACCTTGCTAACATCTCGATTTCAGACTTTCAAATTCCAGAACTATCTGAGAATACAATTCTGCTGGCCATCAAATTTGTGGTAATTTTTAATGGCAATCTTAGACCAAAGCAGAAGATATTAAAGTTTCTCAAGTACCCTTAATTCTTTTCATTTTTGTCTTCTTTTATTCTATGCTTCTATCTTCCAGTTTCTATTGTCATGTACTACGGTTTGGTTATGATTTGTTTACCCTACCAAATCTCATGTTGACATTGGATCCCCAGTGTTGGAGGTGAGGCCTGGTGGAAGGTGCTTGGGTGGTGGAGGGAAATTTCTCAAGTGGCTTGGTGCCATTCTCACAGGAGTGAATGAGTTCTCACTCTTACCTCCCCCAAGAACTGGTTGTTGAGTGTTCAGCACCTCCTACACCCTCTCTCTTGCTTTCTCTCTTACCACGTGATTTCTGTACATGCTAGTTTCTCTTTGCCTGCTGCCATGACTGGAAGCAGCCTGAAGTCCTCTCTAGAAGCAGATGCCAGCACCGTGCTTCTTGTGCAACCTGCAGAACCATGAACCAAATAAATCTCTTTTTGTTACAAATTGCCAAGCATCACATATTTCTTTATTAGCAACACAGAGTAAGATATTATGTATTTAAGTTCATTTTCCCCTTGTGCAGTATATTCTCTGCTACTAATACTATCCAAGGAATTTTTCATTTAGGAGTCTTTTTTTGTTTGTTTGTTTTGTTTTTGTTGTTGTTGTTGTTTGTTTGTTTTTTAGACAGAATCTCACTCTGCTGCCAGGCTGGAGTTCAGTACAATCTCCACCTCCTGGGTTCAAGTGATTCTCCTGCCTCAGCCTCCCAAGTAGCTGGTACTACAGGTGCATGCCACCACACTCAGCAAATTTTTGTACTTTTAGTAGAGATGGGGTTTCACTATATTGGCCTGGATGGTCTTGATCTCTTGATCTCGTGATCCACACGCCTCGGCCTCCCAAAGTGCTGGGATTACAGGCTTGAGCCACTGTGCCTGGCCTAGGAAATATTTTTAACTTCAAAATGTTTCATTTGGTTCTTCCTACATTTTTTTTTACTTTTCCTCATTATGTTATTTTTTTCATTTAATGTCTCACTGGGTTGAAACATATGTTCTTGTGTTTTTGCATACTGAATCCATTGTACCAGTCATTACTTAATTTCTATTGACTGCTGGTTTGGAATTACACATCCCTGTGTCTTTCCATGTATAATAAATTTTGGTTGGATGCTGTGCATTATACATTTTATGTTGGTAAGATTGGATTTTGTTACCCTCCTTCAGTGTTTGTTAGATGTTGTCCTTACTCTCTGTTAAAGGTTTTGAAGATTAGCTTAAACCTTTCAACAATTCTGTAGAAGTCTTTTTAAGGTGGGTTTGTGTACCCCTTATTCACAGGTTAGTTTACAACTACTATTACTACGACTATAACACAACCACTACTGCTACTACTGCTGTTTCTTCTGAATGCCCTAAATGCCATGAGAAATCTTGACTCTGGTTGGTCAAAAGGAACTTATGAAGTTAAATGTACCTGGTTTCATGAGCATTCATCCTATGTAATCATGGCTTTATATTCCTCAAAAGACTTAAAGTGATCACTGTGGAGGTTTCTTGGTAAGTTTCCTGAAAAGATCAATTCACAATCATACTCTGGCTGCAAATGTCATTTCCAACTCTTCAAACTTGTATAACTCAATTGAGAAACACGTTGTGCTCTGCTTGAGTACTCATCATGCTTGGGTGCCTCATCGTGTCCCAAAAGAGCCTCTAGGTAAAAAGCCAGGGTCATTATAGAGCTCACTTCATTTGTTTCCCTTCAGTTAGTGACAATAAACCAGTAGTGCCTATAATCCAATGTCTGAAAGCAGCTGCCTCATATATTTTGTCCAATTGTTTCATTGTTTATAATGGAATAAAAGTATTTTCCTACTTACTCTATCAATATGAAAAGTAATCATTCCTTAAAATTATATAATAAGCACATTAAATCATTACATAATATTTTACAATTTTAGTGATTGTCTCTTACATATAGTGAAGGTACTATGATTTACTTAATATATATTTTTTCAAATTACTATATATACATAGTACTAACAAGAGCATTATATTTTAAATCCCCTTTTTACTGTCCCATCATGTACCAGATATTCTCTTGTTCTCGTAGATTACCACCCATGTCACTGTGGATCTGAAAGTTGTGGTTGGCTCTCTTGACATACCTGAACATACTGCTGTGCATTTAGGTAGGGAGCATTACCTTTTAAAAACTCTCATTTGCACAATCTTATTCACATGAGTAGATGTGAGAAGGAGAGTTAATATTATAGGAGTTTGTGAAAAATACTCTACTGTTTCTTAATTCTTAGCACAACTTTCTAAATCCCTGTTTAATTTTTGGTCAGTTTCCTAATTTTGATTTCTTATGTATTATTTTTCCCAATATATCTAAATGCATTCACATTAAATAAATGGCAAACAGAGAGTAATTCTTTAATATCTCTTATTTTTCAACTCCTCCTTTTAATCACTACACCCTAGGGGACAGAGAACATGCTAAGAACATGGTCTCTGAATTGATTTTGACTAGATTCAGACATGAACTCTTCACTTCTTGGCTACAAGACTTGTATGATCAGAGAGTAATTGAACACTCTTGTGCTGGGTTTCCTAAGCTCTGGATTGAAATTATTTACCACATAAAATTGTTTGTTAGGACTGAATAAAAAAGGGTTTCCTAAAGCACTTTACATAGTTAATAATCCACAAGACAAAATAAGCAAAGTTAGCTACTATTATACTAATTATGAATAAATAGAGTTTGGTAATTTCTACTCCATTCTGTATAAGTACATTTGACTCAAGACATGGCATTTGATCTCTGATCATATTGGTTACTTCTAGAAAATATAAACAGGTGATTACAGGCTAGAAACAAAAGGAGAGTTTGAAATTTAAAAAAAAAAAAAAAACACAGATGTTTCTCAAATTATGTTCCCAGATAAACCAATCACAAGTTTAAAGTGAATTTAATACATTTAATCTATGGAACATCATAACTTTGCCTAATCTACCTCAAACATGCTCAAAACACTCACAGTAACTTACGTTGGGCAAAATTATCTAACTCAAAGCCTATTAAATGAAGCATTGACTATTTCATATAATTTGTCAAATATTGTACTGGAGACAAAAAACTAAATAGTTGTAAGGGTACTCAAAGTACAGTTTCTACTGAATTTGTATCAGTCTGTAAACATGTAAATAAAATGATATTAGGAAAATGATATTAGTAAATAATATTTTAAATTCTAAATTTTGTTTTATGTGCATTAAAATAAATAACTAAAATGTAAACAAAAATAGTGTTTGTTCTTTGTGACACTCTGAAGGAACTATTGTTGTAAAGTATTTATAACAATAAAATTGTATAAATATGTTTATAGGTATCCACAATGATTAAATTAGTGGCCAATTCATTATTTATATAATTATTTCAAAAATTATTGTATTACTTTTAAAATAATTTCCCAATGTTGTATGTTCACATAAACAACCCAAGAATACACAAATACACACATACATACATGTACAAAACATACCTATCTATGACTTTAGCAGATGAATCTGATAGCCTCAGTGTTTTTATATTTTTTTACAAAATAATCAAATACAAAGATTCACACATCTTTGCCGCTGTCTTAAATGGGTTTCATATAAGCAACAACACTGTTATCCTAATGAATAGTTCATTTAATGTCCTTGCTCTTCATAAAAACCATAATAAAGTGAACAGTTTTCATTATTAATCATCATGACTAAGAATGTAGTGAAACAGGCCCTCAGGACTTTGTTCTAACTGATACTGCAAAATGATCCCAGTTAGAATAGAAGTTCAATTACAAGAAAAATTAAGAATATAATCTGAATTCCCATAATGTTTAAAATTATTTTATTAAAAATGTTTAAACATTAAAAACTTGTATAATGAAAATAAAATAGTTCAACTGTACCTAATTAATTACTAATACTCTTAGAATACTAGATTATAAAACAATAATTTCCTTATAAATCATTATACCCAGCTGAAAATTCTTTTAAAACTGTAATTCAGAGAGAAAAAACAATATTGAGATACTAAAAAATATATCATGTTCATATATTTTTAATAATCATGTTGCTTTATCTTGTATTTTTAGTAAACAAAAATGCAATGTGATTATTTAAAAATAATTTATGATATTTCAGAAATAAATATATTATTATTTATTATCAAATAACAAATCAAGAAATATTATTGCCCTTTGATCTCTGGCAAATTTGACATCATATACTGAGTTGGACCTATAATATTGTCTTTTAACCTATGGATTAGCATATAAATATACACTGATTATTGTACAAGAGATTATCATTTTTACTATTATCTTTACAACTAGTTATCTCCTTGATGATTTCTGTTAACATGTTATTAATATCAAGTAAATAATACCTTAATGAGTAAAGAGCATGTCAAATAACATGAAAAAATAGTACTTTACCACTTAGAAAGAACTTTATAATTTTTATTGAAACAAAATGTTTTGCATATTATAGAGAACATGGGAGTATTTGTTACATGAATATAATGTGCAATGATCAGGTCAGGGTATTTGGGGTATCCATCACCTTGAGTATTTGTCATTTGTATTACTCCAAGTTCTCTCTTTTAGCTACATTGAAATATACAATACATCGTTGGTAGCTACAGTCATCCTAGTCTTCTATTAAATGTTGGGCCTTATTTGTTCAATCTAACTATATGTTTTTACCCACAAACCAAGCTCTCTTTATACCCTCCTCCAACCCACACATCCATCCATGACTGTGGTATCTATCATTTTATTTTCTGTCTCCATGCAATCAGGGTTTTTAACATCCACATATAAGTGAGAACATGCAGTGTCTGTCTTTCTGTGCCTGGCTTATTTCACTTAATGTAATGACCTTGAATTCCATTGATGTTGCTGCAAATGCCATACGTTCATTCTTTTTTTTTTCTTAATTGTCAAGTAGTATTGCAGTGTGTGTATACACCACATTTTCTTTATCTATTAAGATATCAGTTGGCACTTAGGTTGATACCATCTTTGCTATTTTAAATAGTGTTGTGGTAAACAAGCAAGTGAAATTACCTATTTGACATACATATTTCTTTTTCTTTGAAAAAATACTCGGTAGAGGGATTGATGGATCATCTGGTAGCTGTACTTACAAATTTTGAGGAATCTCCATATTGCTTCCCACAGGGATTATATCTATGTACATTCCCACAAACAAGGTTCTGTTTTTTTTTTCTCCCCATCATCCCTAGCATTTGTTATGTATATATATAAAATCAATTGCCATTCTATCCAGGGTAAGATGTTATGCCATTGTGGTTTGATATGCATTTCCCTGGTGCTTAATGATGCTGAATTTTTTTCAAATACTTCTTGGCCATTTATCTGTCTTATTTTGAAAAAATATCTATTCATGCTCTTAGCCCTGTTTTTAATACGATTGTTATTTTTGTTGTTGTCTAATTGTTGATTTATTGTGTATTATGGAGATTAGTCCTATGTTGGATAAATAGTATGCAAACATTTTCTCTCATTAAACAGGCTGTCTCTTAACTCTGTTGATTTTTTTCCTTTGCTATATAGAATGTTTTTAGTTTAATATAATCCCACTAGTCTATTTTTGTTACAAGTGTTTGTGCTTTTGAGGTCTGAGTCATGACATATTTGCCTAGACCTGTGTCTTGAATTATTTCACCTATTTTTTTTTTTTACTAGAAGTTTTATAGCTTGGGGTCTTACATTTCAGTCTTTAATTCATCTTTAGTTGATTTCTGTTTATGGAGAGAGATAAGTGTCCAATTTCTTTCTTCTGTATATGAATAAACAATTTTCCTAGCACTATTTATTGAAGAGGTTGTCCTTTCCTGAGTTTATAATCTTGGCACCTTATTCTAAATAAGTTGGCTGTAAATACATAGATTTATTTCTGGATTGTCTATTCTGTTCTATTGGTTTATGTGTCTGTTTTTATGCCAACACTGTCCTATTTTGGTTACTATACCCTTGTAATATATTTTGAAATAAGGTGGTGTGATGCCACTAGCTCTATTTCTTTCTTTCTTTGTGTGTGTGTGTGTGTGTGTGTGTGTGTGTGTGTGTGTGTGTGTGTGAGAGACAGAGTCCCGCTCTGTTACCAGGCTGGAGTGCACTGGTATGCTCTCATGTCACTGCAACCTCTACCTCGCGGGTTCAAGCGATTCTCCTGCCTCAGCCTCCTGAGTAGTTGGGACTACAGGCATGTGCCACCATGCCTAGCTAATTTTTTTTTTTTTTTGTATTTTTAGTAGAGATAGGGTTTCACCATGTTGGCCAGGATGGTCTTGATCTCCTGACCTTATGATCTGCCCGTCTTGGCCTTCCAAACTGCTGAGATTACAGGTGTGAGCCACCACATCCGGCCTTCCAACTTTCTTTATAAAATGGGCCCAACTTTATTTCAGGATTGCTTTGGCTATTTGCACTGTTTTTAGGTTTCATGTAAATTTTAGTATTATTTTCTTCTAATTCTGAGATGCCCTTGGTATTTTCATAACAATTGCATTGAATGTGTAGATGGTTGTTTTGTATAAAATGGCTATTTTGATGATATTAATTCTTTCAATTTATGAGGATGGGACATATTTCCATTTGTTTGTGTCCTCTTTAATTTATTTCATCAGTGGTTTGTTGTTATTGTAAATGGGATTTCTTTCTTGATTTCTTTCTCAGCTAACTCATTATTGGTGTATAGAAACACCAGTTGTCCCCTGGATGTGCCTAAGAATGATGTGCTGTTTCTAATAGAAATGCATCAAATTCACACATATATTTTATAGCTAATACCTTCACACTGAAGAACGAATAAAGAGACTATGTTTATATAAAGAAATAATAATAGAAGCAATGGAGCTGTTGACATGGGTCAGAACTAGTTAAAATTTTATTCATGGCAGAGGATATAATTTGTTGCAAACAGACTTCAAAGTAGTTAAGGTGGGTGTTTTTTTTTTCCTAAATTTAAAATCAGGACTACTACTAAATAATAAAGGTTTTTGAGTGATATTTTCACTGTATTCATTTAATTTTCTTGTAACTGTATACTTCTAAATTTTTCAACTTTCTTACATTTGAAAAAAAAAACAAAAGTAATTAATATTTAGTCAAAACTTATCTATACTAAACAATTTCCCCAAAAAATAAATTCTTAAAATAAGTCCTGCAAGCTAGTAAATTTAGGTGAGCTACAACATTGAAATGAATCGGTACACTGAATATAAATAGCTACATATTTAATAACTTTATGTTTATCATAAATTACCACACATTCTATATCTATATAGAACTACAAAAGACATAATTTTATTTCTTAGACTAGCACAATCAGTGCAAATGCATGACTTCTGTTAAAAATGCAATGGAATTAATTTTGATAGATTATTTTTATATCTGTACATATTTGTCTTGTTTGGAGGAGGTAGACACTTTGCTTTAGGAAATATAGACATTTGTTCAATAATATTACAGATATTTATAAGTTCCTTTTATACCAGATTCTGTGTTGACTGAAATACAAGAGGATAATATAGACTTTGTCTTTAACGTACTTATACTAAACAAGCATCCAGCCTATAAATAATAATTTAACCATTAATTGGGCATTCTATTTGATAACAATATGTATGGGGTGAAAGAAAAATCAAGCAATTATGTTTAGTTTTGAAAGTCAGAGAGATCTTTCTGGAGTGTTGAAAGCACAAGCTTCAACACTCTAGAAAGAAAGTCTGCAAATGAGAAATCAGTGTTGCAACGACATGACAGGCAAAGGAAATAGGACTATGAGTCAGTCACCAAGTATGCATTGAGTATCTACTATATTACCAGAAATTATGACTTATATCAAAACAAAAGTGGGTGGGGAAGGAGAAAGGTAAAAGATTGCACAGATATTGGCCTTGGGGACAATCATTGTGAATATGTCAAACATGATGACTTATGTTAAGTACCTTTCTCCCTCTCCCACTCACACTTTAGTTGCCAGGCATGGGGATAAGTATGTGCACATTTCACACACAAGCTTGTTTCCATATCTGCAGTTTCAAACTTTCCCTCTCTTAATATAAATTAATTGGATATATACATGCAAATATACTAACACATTTCCCAAGAAGAGACAGAAAAATTCACATCCAGCTATGTAATTCAAAGCAATATTGTAGGGTAAATATACCTGATACCAATAACTTAATCATATCCTGAGTATGACCCTGTATGACTCACACATCTGAATGTGTGTTCTGAGCTAGAGAATCTAGGCATGACCAACCAGGAGATTTCTTATGAGGAACATTTGTGTCTCTGGTCCTGTCCAGTGGAAAATGGGCCATACAGGGGCTGGAGGCCCTGAGTGATGGGTTAAAAGAAGGTTGCCAGGTGATGGTAATTAAGGGGAGGGTGTTAAGTGAAATGCTATATAAACTGCATGCTGTTTGCAAGTAGTTGTGGTTTCAGGGCCTAGCCTGCCTCCACTGGCTTATGCAATTATATTGCCCAGGCCACTGCCATTGGACTGTAGCAAGGTGCATATGTTGTCTAACCTACTGCCTCTGGACCATTTCTGTATGTAATGAAGTTCTCCTGTCCAGCCTGCGGCCACTGGACTCTCTCTTCTGTATGTAAGTCCCTAATAAAACCCCCATGTCTCATTAGTTGTCTCCAGGTGTCTTCTTTGGCTTCTTGAATCTGGTACTGAGATTAATAGGGACTTGGCACAACAAATGTCAAGAATTATTACTCTCTATATTTTAGGATTCCTAGCAGGCACTGTTTTTCTCTTTCAATATCTGATGTACTTTCTCTTGATCCTTATCTTCCAAGCTAAACAAACCAAATACACAATGGGTGAAGGAAAATGGTGAAGGAAATTATAATAAAAAGCTTCATTCTTAACTTTAAAAAATAATTGACAAGTGCCAAAAAATAAACACCAAGCCAGTCTATGTAACATCAGAGACAAGAGCACAGATGCCTCATTGGCAATGGAGTGGAATCCTTGGACAGCACATCTGACTGATCCTGATTGTACTTGACAGAGAGGATCTCTTTGTCCAACAACTCCATGGCAATTCCTGTGACCAGGGACTTTAGGAGAACTTTGTAGGAGAAAGTTAATAGTCCATTACAGTCAGTCAGCTTTACAAAATCTCAGGAATTACCTTAGGATAACAGCCACCAGCTCTTTGGATTATTTCTGGAAATATAGTTATCTTAATACATTTAGTAGTTTTTTCATTACAGTTTTGGTGACTGTCTTAACTAGTATCAATTTCAGAATTTTATTTAACAGAAAGTTTTAAAAATTAACCTTTAAATAAGGATCTGGTCCTTGGAGGTTATGCCTCATTACCAACAGCTGTTAGAGCTTTGCTGCAGTAATGTCAGCCCTCAATCTAAATGCTTCTCCCTTCTGCCTTTATAGAAATCAAGTTCTGGTCTGAGGTTGTGTCCTTTTTTATGTTCTTTATGATGGATAGCATCCATAACAGAATGCAAAACTAAAGCTCATAAGAGGGACCGGGGTAGGGCACTAAAGTGTTCCATTTATCCAGTTATTTTAGATCATCCTTATTACTAGGAAATTTTATAAGCTTGGAATTTGGATATATAGCAGATTCTCAAATAACTTTGTTTCCTTCAATGATATTTCACTATAACATTGATGAGGAAAAAATTCCATTCTTAGCTGAGGCCACTGTCTTTTTGGAGATTGGATGTTTTCCCCATGTCTGCATGGGTTTTCTCTGGATACTCTAGTCTCCTCCAACATCCCAAAACAGTGCAGGTTGGGTGAACTGGTTGTCTAATTGGCCCCAGTCTGAGTGAGTGTCAGGGTGTATGTGAGTGCACCCCAACATGGGATGGTGTCCAGTCCACGGCTGATTCCCACCTTACTCCTGAGCTGCCAGGACAGGCTCAGGTCACCTATTACCCTGAACTGGAATAACTAGGCAAATAATTTTCTTACTTTTTTTACAAGTCTTTAAAGAACGTATGCATAGCTCACATTGATTTCAGTTTTTAACATTAGAAGCATTTTGGTCCAAAGAAAAATGATTCATTATTTTTTTTGTGACCAGAGATATGTCATAGAAACTTAACTCTTATTTATGTTGATTATCCTATGGTAAAATTGTCATGATTTCCAAGAACCTGTAAGTTTCTTTATTTAATAGTAATTTTTCCATTTCAATGCACTATTGTTGTTGGTAAGACTATTTCCACCTGACCTTTGAAATATACAAAGGTTATTATTTTGTTAAGAGATATTTCATGGGGAATTTTTATCTAAGAGATAAATCATTTGACAGAAGTTACATGAATTATAACTTTTATTTTAAAAACTACATATACTGAAAAAAAAAACAGGTGAGTTTTTATCTTTGAAATCAACAAATTTTTGAGACAAGAAATATGAGATTTTTTTTTCAATAAAGAAATAAATAAATCCCATTCCTGGTGTTGATTTCTAGCATAAAGTGTCCTCAAATAAGAGTATGACTTTGGGCTACTTGATTTACTTTATCAGTCATAGGATATTTAAGCTTATATAAATTGTAAGGTCTCTTCTAGCTATAACATTTTGACCTAATATTTTTAAGATTCATTCTTCCTTATTAGAAGAAAAATATGAAATTGCAGTGATGTGTAACCAGTTGTGACACAAAAAATATTGGAGTGAAATATTATTTTTCTAAGCAACACATTACCATTACTAGCTTCTGCTAGTTATATGCATCTTAATCCCAAGGAAGAGTATGTCACAATTTGCTACATAGCACGAATCTAACTAGCTTACTAAGAAGTCATTGTTTTACTCACTCAAGGATTTGTAAATAGGCTCTCTGGCTCTGCTAAGCTTGACTAGATGGGCTTGACTCCCAGTTACTGGTTGAGCTTGGGTCTTCTCCAAGTGTGTTTCACTTTCCTTGGAGAAGTGACTAACCGAGCATATTCTTTTAATAAAAAAGTCACAGGAGCACAAAAGAGAGCCATCCAAAATGTGCATGCACATTTAAAGTCTCTGCTTGTTTAATATCTAATAATATTATTACATATTAATAAAAATGTCAAGTGGTAAAGTACAAAACCAAGTCAAATTCTACTAACTGCAAAGTCATGTGACAAAGAGAAGAGCTGAATAATTTAGAACAATATGTCATTCTATCAAAGAAGAAATTGACAAACTAGGAAAACAACCGTATCGTGTAGAGATAGATTACAAATAATTGATACTCATAACACACCTTTCTTCTTCAATTCACCAGAATCACAACTGAATCATTTGTAGGAATGGATTTTAGAGACCTTCTGATATAACCACACATCAGATCTTTGAATTTCTTTCATAGAAGCCACTGCCTTTTGATATTGATGAGTCACAAGTCTTATGAGCATAGCCTGACCCTTGTCTTCACTTGAACATCTCTAAAATTTTCAATATCATATTTTGACAAGCTACTAATATTTTTCCACTGAAAAGATCCCATGGGTACACATTTTCAACCATATCAATCTGTCTGCTGATCCACTAAGTCTCTTTCTATCCGTAGGCACATTTCTAGTCTGGTCTAGCATGCACAGGCCACTATAATTCTAGCCATTACTTTGTAATACCTTCCACTTCTTACTCCTTTTTCCTTTGTACTTTTACCAAAAAATCTTAACAACAAATTACCCCTTCTGCTATCTTCTTAGCTCTTTTATGCAAGGACTTAATTATTGTTAAGTTATTGAATATACCCAAATAAAGCAAACTGGTTTGGCTAGAAATGCAGGATTGCAGGGCATAAGTTGGCATGCTTTTATCCTCAATCAATTAAAAATAGGATCTCTATTTTACACCCGAGCAAGATAATTTTATACTACCCCAACTTTCTTAAATCTCTACAATTTTACTTTTGAGGTGTTTTAAATATATAATTCATTTTTTAAAAGTTAGAATTAATGTACCATTCTTACCTTGTTCCCAATGAGCTTAAGGACCCACCGACTTGTCTCTATCTTTCCCTTCCCTATTCCAAGAGAAAATATATTTTTCACTAACAAAGGCTATTACCAACCACAATGCTTAGGAATTTTTGCTCTCTATCTTTAGAATGACTTTGCTCTGTTAGTTTTTCTATGCTTTATACCATATGTTTTTCCTTTTCTATTGTATCATTTCCATCAGTATAATGATATGGGTGGTATCTCCTATTCATTAAAATAAAGCAAAGCAAAATTCTCCTAAATCTTAGCTCCATATTTCTGAATAGCTATGTTTTTAATAGTTTAATTAAAAACAATTTCCTGAACTGTTTCATTTTGCCAAAATTCCAAATCATTTCATAATATAACCTAGCCTTGCACTGATGAATCCACTGAAACTCTTTTTATCAATGTTGTTAAAAATCTCCATGTTTTAAAATCTAGCGAAGCCTCTCTGTCATTTTTACTCACACTATTAGGATTTTAAAATATATTTTATCATACCAGTAGTTATGAACTACCTTCATTTCTTGGCCATCTTACAATACTTTCTCACTGTGTTTTGTTGCTTTGCTTTCCATACATAAATAGTCCAACCATTTCAATATACTTTGCTTGTTTCTCTTTTATTACCTAATATATAAAGGTACAGATATTTCAGGACTCAGTACTGTAAGTTCGTGTTTTATTTTATTATCCTTCCCATGGATGTAAGTGTCACCTGTGGTCTGACATTTCTCAAATATATATAAGATAATTATATACTATGTTCATATAATTATAGAGGATGCATTTATATACACTCAAATAAAATAAAAATAAAAAAGAAGAAAGTTTAAGCTTCCCTCAGAAAATTATAAACTAAAATGTATCCTAATGGCAATTTCTAAGTTAGTGCTGGATGTTTGGCTTGAGAACCTAATATAGCTCTTTGTGATATTATATTTTCAATTCATGAATTGTGAAAATTAGAAGTAATTTAATGCTAATTATATTAAATTGCTAATCTCGGTATTAAAATATGTCATTTAGAATTCAAATTATTATCTTAATCAGTTATAAAAACATACTTAATTGGCATATTCTGAATAAAACAATATAAGTACAATTATCATTTTGTATCATATCAGTTCCTAGAAATGAATCCACTTTCAGAAATGATTATTTATTCCTTTTCCATTATTTGAAATATTGTATTTATAGCTAACCAATGGCTCTAAATTAAAAATACTATCATAGAATGATACTTGATAAAACTGTATATGCACACTTTGATTTTATTTTGTTTTTTTCTCTATACATGTAAAAATACTAAATATTTTAACTAATGACCTGTGAAAGGACAAGTGAAAATTCAATAAATTCTCATTTTCTTTAAATTGGAAATGTTTAGACTTTCTCACAAATGAAACCCTACATCATTTTTATTGCTGATTATTTTTAAATTAGCAGCAGCTATGGGAAAACTATTCCACTTGAAATCCATACTATTATCAAAGCTTGTAATGCTATAAGACAATTAATCATGTCTGCCCTGAAAGTTTCTGTACATGTAGATAGAGGCAGAGTGAAGAATGACAGCAATCACAAAAGCCTATAATTTTGGTGTAGGCAGTTGCAAACAATTAGCTAACAGACACAATTGCTTACTTTATATATAAAAACATGATTCTCAGTGCTTTTATACCAGTTATCACATAACCCCTTCAGATCAATTCTTTAATCTCTTTGCTCCCTTAGGAACCTGAGCTTCTTGGACTGTATCTGCGGGCTCTGTTACATCTGGTCTTCAATTGAATTCAGCTAATAGAAGGCATTCCACAATGTAAAAGAGAAGGAAAAGAGTAAGAACAGATTACTTATTCCAGTAGCCCCATTTCAGCACAGTGACTTCGGACTGGGTGGAGCCTCCAATTCCTAGATCCTCTCCAGAAAATCTATACAACTCTCTCTAAAAAGGTGTTAGCAACTTTAACTTCCCCAAATCCTTTTACATTTTGAGCAGCAACATTGCTGCTATTTGCTAGTCCAGGAAAGACTGAGACATCAGTTGTGAATTTTCTTCATCCTTCTCATACATTTAAATAACTTCTTTATTATATAAACTTTCTGTCATTCTTACTTCAGTGTATAAGCTTTTATTTCCTGATTGATACAGCCATAAAAAAAACCATTTATGCTTGAGGTTGCAGTTTTCTGAATTTTTCAAATCAGACTTTGGCGATCAGTAGGATACAAATAACTCCCACATGCTTAGCATTCCAATAATGGAACACTAGGCATAATTTGGCTGAACAGGGTCAGATCTCACTCTGTTGCCCAAGCTGGAGTGCAGTGGCCTGATCTCAGCTCACTGCAGACTCGACCTTTGGGCTTAAGCAATCCTCCCACTTCAGTCTCCTGAATAGCTGAGACTATAGACATGCATCACCATGCCCGGCTAACTTTTTTTTTTTTTTTTGTAGAGATTAGGTTTTGCCAATTTGCCCAGGCAACTGTTGAACTCCTGGGCTCAAGTGATCTGTCTACCTCAGCCTCCCAAATTGCTGGGATTAGAGGCATGAGCCATCATACTCAGCAGAAACACTTTTTAATCTCCATTTTGCAGATTATAGATGAGGTAGAGAGGGTTTAGGTCACACAGTTAGTATGTGGTGGAAATGAGATGTAAATTGGTTAATCTGACATTAAATAACAAGATTGAATTAACAGCCATACATACACAACACACATTCTGTATACACACAGCAAAATTGCAGTCATGCCAGTATGATAGAATTATTTTAATAACCTCCTACAATAAAAAATAATTTAGGAATAGATATTTGCATTGATTGCTCTAGTGCTTCTAATAATATTCTATGGGAAATATTTTAAAGTGAGGTTATGGATTTAGAAATGACCAGATTTGGTAAAGGGCATATAGCCAGTTAAAGTTTCTAGTGAAGTTTATAGCAAACTGACATGAGACATCATAAAGGCCATGATTACACTAGCCCTTTGACGATCACAGCAGGAATTAGCAGAAAGCATTCGAGTATTGCAGGGAGAAAAGGATGGGATGTCTTGCCAGAAGCACACAGAGCTGTGGGACTTAGGGCAGCAGTGGCTTCTTACTTTGAGTAGTTGGGACTCTAGACTCTTGTTAATGGCAGTCTGCAGGCAGATATTCTTTTTTCAACAACCTGGGATCCCTCTGGACTTCTAAATAATTAAGCATGATATGACAAATAAAAAAAAAAGGATATATTCTCTTAGATACCATGTATAACTAAAAGTTGAATTCTTTACTGAAGACAAGAAAAATGTTGCGAAAAATAGCAATCTTTTCTGATGGTCACTGATTAAAAGGGAAATTAAACTCACAATTTTAATGGGTAATTTCTCAGCTTGCTTGTAGTTAGTAATCTTGGTAAAATCATTGCTACTTGGGCCAACTAGCCTTTCTCTGGTGACTGGCCCTTCTACTGGGTTTCACTCTGAGGGAACAAGCCTTTCCCTAATTTCTCAAATAACATATCTTACTGTGAGACTTACTGCAAGTTCAATGAAACTGACACAAAATTGTGACACAGATGCCAATTTATATTTCTGAAAAACCCTTTATAACATTTAAAATACAACTTATTCAAGTCTCTTTATACATACACATTTGTACCAAATATATCCACAACAACATAAAGCAGATTGTTTTCTAATCCCAGGATGAGACTGAATTTTTGTTATGAACATTCTTTGACATAAGAATAAATTATAATTCATCAAATGCTTTTTATTTTTACTTTTTTTCTCCACTCTCTCCCTAGGTATCATAAACAAAGTATAAAGAAAATAGTTCAAAAATATATTACCTCCAATCTAGATATTCAGAATCCCTTCAATGAGTTTCAGATTTATAAACACAAGTTTGTAAATGCAAGTTAGTACTTAACAATTCCACTGGAGTTTCCAAATTTACCTCAAATTGAGATGTCTAAATAGAATACCATAGTCTTCTAACCCTTAAAAATGCTATCCTTTCTAAAGTAATAGGAAAATAAAACTGTTCAAGAATAAATAATATCAGCAGTGTCTCCAGCCACAAGAAGTCAGCAAAGTGATAAAATAGAAAGCTTATTTTGTTTCCCTAACTGGCACCAGCATCCTTCCTATTACCGAAAATAATGAGAGTCATCCTTGATATTACATGTGCCCATATTAAATCTGTCACCAAATTCAGACCTCTGTCTATATAACTTTGGAATTCATCAACTTGTCTCCATTCCTTGACATTACTCTAGTCTCAGCTACCATCATCCATCAGACTACTGCAGTTGCCTGGTAACTAGTTTTTTGTTTGTTTGTTTGTTTTTGTTTGTTTGTTTGTTTTCATCTTCTCTGCACCTTCTCTATACTGTAGTAACATATATAACTAACTAATCTCTCAAAACTATTGATTATTACATCCCAGATAGTAAATGGATTAGGCTAAGTCAATTGTTCTTTAGGTGGCGACCCAATCTTGCACATACCAACTTCTTTCTCCTTTGCATATCTAATACCATATATCCTTATTCTCCAAGTAGTCTGTCTTCCTTTGCATGATGAAAATATTCCATACCTCCATTCTCTGTCCCTTCTAGATCTTTGCTATTCTGCTGGCTAGAAATCTCTTATGTGCATTTTGTTTAGTGATTTTCCTCCCCTATCACATATTGGGTCATTCACTATCATTGTTTTTTCCTGGACATCTTTTCTGACCTCCGTAACTAGGAAATGTGTATGTCTACCAACCCACTTATCCCATTTCTAATTTTATATTTATTTGAGTAATTATTTGACAGCTATCTGTTGTATCCAATATACTTAAGCACCATGTGCAAAAGGTTCATGACTTGTTTGTTTCTTTGTTCACAGTATTATCCTCAGCGTACAGCATAGTTCCATACACATTTAGTGTCTTACCTTATATTTGTTGTATAAATAAAATAATAAAAGGACACCTAGCAATGCAAAAAAATTGTCCTCTCTGGTGACATTTGTATTTAAATAATAGATACAATCTCATCCTAAAATTAAAATAAGCCTTGTGCATTAAGGCGACATTTACACATTTGCGAAGCTGGATTTTTCAATGTTATTGTCACTTTGTTACATCATGAATTATCATCGACATTATTGTTATTACTATTGTTAAAAAAACATTTGTTTATAATTTTTATTGCTCAAAATGCCTAGCAATATGCTGATCAGTAAATGAATTGCATTAGTTGTTGCTTTGTTTATTTATATTATTGAAATTAATAAGATGTCTCCATAATTTCTTCAGGTTATAAAGGATATTTTCCTATTAATGAAATCAACTCTGCGCTCATTAACCAGGTAAGATGGAACTGCATTGAATATCAGAGATTGATACGCTTATTTTCAATAAATATTTCAATTATATTTGACGAATAATATACCATTTCATGTTTAATATTTCAAATATTCAATATTGAATATGTTACATATTCGAAAGTGTTAAATATGTACACATCTCTAATGGTTGAATAAATCTGCAAGTTCTGAAAATATTAAACACCTTTTAAATCCATAACTACACTTGAAATGTAAAATCTATCTACTTTTTTTCCTGCTTGTATCCAGGAACATAAACATCCTCATTTACATGTTTACTTGAACAGGTAGATGAACATTAGGTACTCACTATATCTGGTTTGACTTGGCTGTATTACATATATTTAAATTTGTTTACATATGCTCAGAATAATTGAGAAAGAAAATATGTAAGAAAAAAAGCGTGTGTATTTAGGATGTTTATGTTGGCCTCTGCTTTTTGAAACAAAAGTACCCATTTAAAGTTCTACAGGTAATAATGTGTTATTTTCCTGCAAATACAAAGCATGATTATTGTATTTTTTTTTTTTTTTTTTTTTTTTTTTTTTTTTTTGAGACGGAGTCTCGCTCTGTCACCCAGGCTGGAGTGCTGTGGCCGGATCTCAGCTCACTGCAAGCTCCGCCTCCCGGGTTCACGCCATTCTCCTGCCTCAGCCTCCTGAGTAGCTGGGACTACAGGCGCCCGCCACCTCACCCGGCTAGTTTTTTTGTATTTTTTAGTAGAGACGGGGTTTCACCGTGTTAGCCAGGATGGTCTCGATCTCCTGACCTCGTGATCCGCCCGTCTCGGCCTCCCAAAGTGCTGGGATTACAGGCTTGAGCCACCGCGCCCGGCCTGATTATTGTATTTTTAAAAGTGAATTTGTCTTCTTAATATCATTGACATGATTCATGTCACCTCAAATTAGTTTTTAAATTGAATTTGATACTTTATTCCATGGAATTTTAAATTCTGCACATATGTAAAAGAAATCCTTCAATGTTTCTATTGATCAATATTTTTTATCTCATAACAGGTTAAGTTGGTTTGTAGAGAATCACTTGTAGCATTTGATCCACTTTGTACTTATCTAAATAAGGTGTTTTCATGGTATTTATCTATATTTAGAGATCTGTTATGTAATATTTCTATAGAATATTACTATCCACACACACATCCACTGCATGTATTTTCATCAAACTTATGCTTTCTTTAATTTTTCTCTTTAAAAAAAAAACAATTGGAAGTGAAACATATTGAAAAATACATAAATAATATAAAACAACATAACACCACTACCCTAAATAAGGTCTTTAATAGCATCATTTACATACTAAGACATGTGAATGGCAAGTAGAAAGTTGGGACCCCCATTCATTATGCCAAAAGAAAAACATTAAGTTGAAAGCTGAGACATTCAAGAAGCTGCCTTTCCTTTTATAATATTTCTAAGCAGATACCTAAAGATAAAGCATTATTTCCAAAGGTAGCTACTCGATGTTCAGCTTACCTTATGTAATTTACCAATTTACTGAGCAAGAGACCAACACATAATCTACTATTTGCCATACTGACTCCCTTTCACTTGCAACATGTGGATTACCATATACTCCCTCTTTGCTCTCCATCCCACCATTCCCCTGTGAATATCAAAGACCTCAAAATAATATTTAGAAAAAGGCAAGACCACACAGACTGTCACTGTAATTCTCTGTTTATTTCTTCCAGGCATGTCCTTAACCTTGGCAAAATAAACTTCTAAATTGATTGAGACCTGTTTCACATAGTTTTTGGCTTACAGGTACTTGAAAAGAACAGAAATATAGTGTATTATTTCCTTATTGCTACTATAACCAATTGCAGCACACTTAATGCTTCATATGCCATCCCATATGGAACATTCCCAGAGGGTGTGGCTTCCCTAGCACCATGCCCACACCCATAATGGCTGCTTAATGGCTACCCATAAAGACCCTAACCTTTGCTCACTTTGATTCCTTTTCTCTGCCATCCCCTTGTGGAGGGTTCCTCTGCAGGGAATGTACCCATTAACAAGACCACAAAAGGGAAAGAAAGAGAGAATTTCACATTCTGTTGTTCCAGATCAACTTTAACCCTTGATGCCTTCAAATTTCATTTTTTAAAGTAATATATGAATATTTATAATAAAACAAAATATATTTTTATATTAAAGTATATTAAACACATATAAATATATAAAACATATATTATGCTAAATCCCAAATATATATTGTCATATTTTTATAATATTTATAAGATATTATAAAATATTAGAAGTGTTATAAGTTTATAACATATTATAAAAATATAATGATGTAGTTGAAACTTTTTAGGGAAAAGGATTTTTTTTTCTCTTTTTGGTTTAATAAAATTAGGTATGGAAAAATTTTAAGTGGTATAATGCCCAGCTTGCCCTATTTGGGCAGCTGCTTTAAAAGGGGATATTACAGCAGGCTGAAGATTATCCTCACATCCCAAGGACTCCTGTTTTTTTCTGGCTCCTTCCCTTTTTTATGATAAGCTAAGATGCTGTAACTATTTGGAACCTCAGGGTCTTTTTTGTTTTTTTTTTGGGGGGAGAAGCATAGGTTTTGTGTTCCAGGATATTTTTATCTTCTGTTGAAAATAGATAAGGGAGAAAGGAAAAGAGAGGGGGACCTCTCCTGTCCCACATTCATCTTCAGTTTCTTGAAAATGGGCTTCTGCAGAATAAATCTAAAGTTTTCACTTCAGAAAGTTCAAAGTTTTAAAAATTCATTTTAAAAAATGAAAAACTGTTTTAAAAACAACATGAATTAATTATCTCACAGGTTTGGAGGTCAGACGTTTAAAATGCGTTTCCTGGGCTAAAATCAATATGTTGCCAGGATTGTGTTTCTTACGGAGACTCAAAAGAGAAAAATTGTTTACTTTTCATTTCTAGACTCTAAAGGTTGTGCACATTTCTTGGCTTGTGATCTTGGGTCACCTTACCTCTCTTTTCATTTTCACATCTCATTCTTTGACTCAGACCCTCCGAACAATACAGATAGTCTCATCTCAAGAGTATTAATTTCACCACATCAGCAAAGTCCATGCACCATATATGGTATTATATTTGCAAGTTATAGGAAATGGGATGTGGACGTGTTTGGGAGACCATTATGAGATCTACTACACTTAATAAAAACTGATAAATCTTGTAGTAAATAAAGCTAGTATATTTAATTCCATGCATTTTTTTCTTTTATGGAACAGAAACCTATTACCTGCTGAAATTTTTTTTTTTTTTTTTTTTTTTTTTTTTGAGACGGAGTCTCGCTGTGTCGCCCAGGCTGGAGTGCAGTGGCCGGATCTCAGCTCACTGCAAGCTCTGCCTCCCTGGTTTTTACGCCATTCTCCTGCCTCAGCCTCCCGAGTAGCCGGGACTACAGGCGCCCGCCACCTCGCCCGGCTAGTTTTTTGTATTTTTTAGTAGAGACGGGGTTTCACCGTGTTAGCCAGGATGGTCTCGAACTCCTGACCTCGTGATCCGCCCGTCTCGGCCTCCCAAAGTGCTGGGATTACAGGCTTGAGCCACCGCGCCCGGCTACCTGCTGAAATTAATTAGTATTTCAAGTAAATTGTGTTTCTTCCAACATGCTTTGGGAAAAAAAAAAAAAGAGTCAGTAAAATATGTTGAAAGTAACTTAAAGAGTTAGAAAGTAAGTAAAAGAATACAGTAAAATAAGATGTAAAATGCAATTTTAAATTATATGATTAAAATGAAAATAAAAATAAATTAATAATTAATGAATAAGCCATTAAAACAATCACTGAAACATTTCCTGGTGACATAAGATCAAACAATATCACTTTAAAGATATGCTAATCAAAGATAAGGTAATATAAATTACAGAATATGCCCGAAGTATACGTGACGTTGAGACAGATGCAACCACTCAAGAAGGTCATCAGATAGTTCTACCTAGCAGGAATTCAATGTGGGAAGCCCTATTGGCTTTGTTCACAAAAAACTAAAAGGTCTCTAACCTGAGCTTGGAAATACATTTTGACTAATTTGGAGGTAACCGAATTCAAGTCATGAAATATTAAATGAATGTCAATATAGACTTTTCAGCCTCTGGGGATTGTGTTATATATAAAAAATATTTGTTTTTCCAGAAAACAGGCTCAAATGGATTAGCTTAAAAATAAATAAATAAATAAATAAATAAATAAATAAATAAATAAATAAACAAACAAACAAATAAATAGGTTGACCACTAGATAAATAACTTCCTAGGTAGGATAGTAAAACATAAGATAGGCGTGGAATATCATGTCATGCCACAAATAAGAAATTATTCAAACAAACAGACAGACAAAAATAGGTATATCAAAGGCACTCAGGTGCCCAACTCTAAGAGCATGAGTATTCAAGCAAAAAATAATTTGAGCAACAAATAACATAGTATTGAATTCTAATGCAAAATTAACATAATAAGCATGAGTTTATACTGACATGAATACTAGGGTCACAAAAAAGAAGGGAGGGAAAGATAGGACAAATCTTCCTTTTGGAAGAATTATAAATAATTTACATAATTACTCTTTGAATATGAGCTTGACTTTGTGATTGGATTCCAAAGAATTGAGAAAACGAAAAGCAGTAACAGAATACTTCACCTGTGTATTATCTCCAAAAATACATAACTTCTGTCTAAGCATGATAAACACAATAAACTTACATTGAGAAACATTCTATAAAAACTAGACCAGTTCTCAAAACTATTAAAGTCACAAGAAATAAGAAAGACTAGGAATCTTTCATAGACCACTAGAGATAAATATAATTGATGTCTCAAAGTAATATGGATCCTGGAATATAAAAAGGCTATAATGGAAAAATCTAGTGAAATACAAATAAAGATTAGAATATAGTTAATACTAATATAGCAAAATTGTCTTCTTAGTTTTGATAAATATATCCAGCTTATATAATGTAATAATACCAAGAGAAAATGGATAAAGGGTAGACAGAAACTCCTTATAAAATCTTCGCAACTTTTCCATAAATCTAAAATTATTCCCAATCTAAACATTTATTTAAAATAAAATAACCTTAGCTTTATAACAAATATTCATAATGTTGTCTTAAATAATATTTTAAAAATTAATTTGAATTCTTGTTATCTGAATGATCATGATTTCAATAAGCATTTTTAAAATGTTTTTATATTATTAATAACTATTGCTTGTTTATTTTTCTGGATGCTATCTCTCCTCTATTGTTAAGCTTTTACCTTAATTAAAAATCTAGAATATGAAAAAAATAAAAAATTCTAATAATTCATTTTACTTCTGTAAGTATAAGAGATATTCAGATTTTCCATCAGACAAATATCAACACACATATTTTGAATGTTAATCTTGTGCAGGCAATTTGGAATTTGCCAAACAAACCATAAATTGTTATCTCTGTAATGCTGAATGTCATAATGTTTCTAATCAAAGAATTAGATGTTTTTGTAGGGAGGAATTTTTTACTATTTCACATATTTTATTTTAACTTTCACTGCAATATAAATGAAACAAAGATAGAAATTGCTTATTAAAAATAAATACTTCCATCAGGTTGCCAAAGATAGTAGCATTGACTTATTGTCCATTTTATTCAAAATGTTGTATTATGGAAGGCCTAAGATCAAAAACTCCCATACAATTGTAAATTTAGTTATTTTAATTCTATTTTTAAGTAATAAAACAATTGTTAGTCAATTGGAGAGTACTGTATTAATACAAATATTGATATAACTATTTATGAAAAAAGTGATAGATTATGAGTAAATATTATTAGAATTTTTCCAAAGTAAAGTAGAAACGTCTACACCCACCATGGCTGGCACAGACAATGCCTGACTTCATATCATTTCCTGCCTACTCTCAATCCCTTCTCATAATGATTACTACTAGCTCCAGATGGCTGAATATAAATATAGCATTTTGTAAAGATTTACAGGAGCAATATTTTAATAATATCTGATTGCACACAAAAAAGTATATTAGATATAAAAGGAATTTAATTTTAAGAAAGCAAACAATGAAAAAGTACATATAAAAATCTTTGTACATATTTTGAAAATGTTTTGTTACTTTTCCCTAAATATCATGTAAACAAGGTGATATAACATCCTGTTTCTTCCCACTATGCAGCTTATTGTGAACTTCAATTAAGTATCATTTTCCTCAAGAATTAAACATGTTTTAAAAACTAGAAAATAATGATAACTAATATAGAAGGGAGGTAATGTATAATGAATTAAAGACTAGGTTATTGGTAAATAATGAAAGATTTCTATATGTTTCTTTTTTATGGAAGGCTATTAACTTCTTTTTTTCTAGAAATGTCATAGATTTGAGATTTAGGAAAATAATAGGCTTCTCTCTCCCAGACACAAGTGATTTTAAAAGCAATAACATGATTGCATTTCTTTGTTCCAGCGTTATGTTACAAATAAATAGCACATTTTAGTCTATGTAACTTTATTCTACTAAATAGTTATTCTTGCTGATGTGAATATGAACATACTTTATTTTAAAATTATCATTCAGCTTAAATATTTATTCGTTAATGTTGGAAACATAATTTACCTTTTATATATTTTTTCAGAAAACTGGAATGAGACAATTTTTCTATATAAATGAAACCAAACGGGTCTATCAAGGGCAGAAATGAACAGACAATGGTCTCATTTCTGGGAATGGAAAATGGGCAAAAGTCTGCAATCATTTTTTTAAATCACTACTATAATTTCTTGAGTTTATAAGTTGTAAGGTAATATAAAAACATTATGAAACCCACATCTATAATTTAACACTACTATATAATAATTATACATATCAGCATTTTATTAAAACAGTCCACATCATGATTTTAATATTATTTGAATATGCCTAGAGCTAAATTTATTGCAACATTTGAATCATGTCATCATTTTCTAACTGAATGACTTTCTGTCTTTGGGGGATAAAGGAAAAAACGGAGCCTTGACATACACCATGTTAAAAAGTATGTTTCAATGACAAGCTTTTGCTAGGATGGAGCCAGTCCTGAAATCCTCCTGAGTATCTGATTGACATAACTTTTCCTACTTTTATACTCTTGAATACTCCCTTAATATACAGAAATTCTCCTATAATGTAAAATAAACAACATGAGTTGTTTTTACAAAAGCCTCTTTGAAGACAATGCTGACTGGGAGTGAGCAGAAGGCAAAGAAGGAGAAAGGGGGAAAAAAGGAAAAAATAAATGAATAGGAAAGAAGGAAACACAACTGCTCCAATTAATCAAATTGCTGAACAATAGTTGTATTGAAACAGACTGTCTTTGCATTCTACACTTTCATTCTACATCTAATAACTATAAGACTTGAAATAAAAGTCCTGTTCTCATTGTCCGCTCCTTGCAGAATCTACAGGGGACAGGAGGTTACTTAAAACTCACACTTGCTCAGGACCCTGCAAGTATTTCCAGTCACTGCTATCTCTGAATACATCTCCAACTACTTCTACTCATTCTTGTCCCACTGTTAGATACACGACTATTCCTTAGAAACATCAAGGAATTAGAATGAAACAAGGCATTCCTAGTAAATTAGTTGCTCAAAGTTGATGATTGAAAGTAATGTAACTTTTCCATCTACTAAGCTATTGTCAGGTGGCAAAATACGTTCAACTTACTCTTTAGGGATATGTCTTTCTGCAAAAAACAAACCAAAACCCAGTTAGTGGCTGTTATGTGCTGAAATGCCATTCTTCATTTGACTTTACTCTATGAGATTTATGTTTTTCTGTTCTACCTCACCAGTTTATAGTTAGGAGATACAAAGTGTCATGTTTTTATTGTGCTTTTATTTTTATTTATGTATTTAGAGTCTCACTCTTGCCCAGGCTGGAGTGCAGTGGTGTAATCTCAGCTCACTGCAACCTTTGCCTCCCAGGTTCAAGAGATTCTTGTGCCTCAGCCAGCAGAGTAGCTGGGATTACAGGCACACGCCACCACTCATGGCTAATTTTTGTATTTTTACTAGAGATAGGGTTTCATCGTGTTGGCCAGGTTGGTCTCGAATTCCTGACCTCAGGTGATCTGCCCACCTCTGCCTCCCAAAGTGCTGGGGTTACAGGCATGAGCCAGCACACACAGCATATCCTTTTAAACAAAGTTATTATATGAAATTTGAAAATAAAATGCATGTAACTCAAAAATTTATAGGACAAAAAGATTACTGCAAGATTTTGAAATATTCTTAACATTGTGCCCTTTTTTTTTACTTTTATACCTTCTAAAAATGCATTTGTGATAAAAAAGATGTATAAGTTTATGCAAAGCAATCATTCAAAATACAATACTAATAAAAAAGTCTTATTTCTTTATTTGAACCTTCCAAGTAAATGATTTTATGTTGGTATACTCACAGATATTTAGAGTTCAGATATTGTTAAATAACAGAATGGTTAAAAGCGTGATCTTCGAGTTCAGAGAAACTTCTTTAAGCTTCCATATAAACCATTTGCCAACTCTGAAACTTCCATTAAGCTACTTAACTATTCAACACTTCAGCTTCCTCACATGTAATAGTTGAGTGGATTAAATGACATAAGGCATGTAAAATGCTTTGCTCACTTTGCATAGCATATTACCTGTTCAACAATATTTGAAGAGTTCATTATTATTTAAAATGTACATTGCTGACAAATATGATGAATAAAGAGATACAAATGCACTTTTATTTTCATGAAAAGTGACAAAGTATTCTTAGACAATTACTTCCAAAGCATTTTAAGGAAATTAAATTTCAGAATCACTTTGAATAATATTTTTCATACATATATAAAGCCTGAAACTATTTTGTGTAAATGAACTGTAATGTGAAATCCCATTCACTATTGATGTGAAATTCCATTCACTATAAAAAACTAACTTCAAATGTCCTCTTACTGCTAGGTTGGTGTGAAATGATTCTTTGGCAAAACAATATAAACACAAATTCTGGAGAAAATATGTGGATATTCAATATGTTCTATAAATACATATTATTCTGTATTTCTCTGTTATGCTTCTTTAAAATTGATGAATATTTGAAGATCTTCAGCATCTAGCATTTGGAGAAAATTAAATCCAGAGAATGTTAAAGGTATGGAAATCTTGTAATCCCTGCCCCAGTGTAAAAACCTTTAAAGACTGTCTCTACAATCCACATTTTCCTTTCCAATGTATTCTGAAGCTAAGAAGTTTATTTTAAGCATGCTGATTTATTAGGTAAGTCCTTCAATATATTATTGGGAAAACTCTTGTTTTAAACCAATTTAGTTGATACTTTCTTCACTGAATTCTACCAATTTTTCACTAATCTTTCCTATCTTAGACCTGTTCTTTTTCACTTGTTGCTCTGAGATTGCTATTACCCCATTAATGATTAAAATTTATAAATTTTAATTTCAAATAAGCATTGTCTAATTTATATCAGATAGCACATCATCACATTTGTATGAATACAACAGTAGAACCTGGAAAATGTTATGACATTTTTCAGGCATGCATTCACCAAAAACAATATTTACATCTAATATGAAAATTAATTATTTCCTTCTGTCTTTTTCCCACAAATTACTCTCCTTTCTCTATCTCTTTATCATCTTGCCCTCTCTCTACCTCTCCTCCTTCTGTCTTTCTTTCTGCCTTTCGTATATGTTTTATCAGTTTTTCTCCACCTTGCTCTCTCTCGCTCTCTCTCTGTCACACGTATACAACCTATGGTAATATGACAATATAAAAAGTAAAAAGCAGGAAGACTATTTTGAATATAATGATACAAATAATCTCACTCTGTAAGGAATCAGATGCCTTCAATTTTTCCACTGTGCTACTAATTATGTCCTTGAGGTTGAAAATAAGGTACCAGTGTGACACTACATTTTCAGTATACAAATGTCAAAAATATTTTCAAAGTCAAATGAACTAAAAGGCAAATTATTGTTAAGATAAATGAAGGCAATGCAACAATCTGTCATGCAGAAATGCAATTAATTGTGCTATATGACTAAAGAAGGTCAGAGATAAGCAGGCAGCTTCTGTCAGCATTTGTAAGACACCAAAAATTTTCCCCCAGCTAAATTAATCAATGCCTCTTTCCCTGTAATATTACTAACTCTATACTAACTGTTATACAATAACTCTTTAAGATAACTGCTTCTATTGACATGACTTATTTACTTATAAGGAAAATAATATTTTCCAAACGTATTGGTATGTGATGAACTAGAAAAGATGTAGAGCTTTTTCAAAAATACAGATCTTCTCTTTCATTATTTTTTAAAAGTTAATTTCTTTCCATTAAGCATTATTTAAAATCTAATTACTTTTCTCTCAAATTATTTTAAATATCTAATTTTGAAACTAACATATGTATTATTCAATAAATGATATGTAGTGTTAAATCCTAGAGAATTGTATGGGAAGATGAAAACATGACCTGAGTTTTCAGAAGTCATTCTGCTGTTGAACAATTCTACTTAACATGTGAATCTGTCTATATGTATTTCACATCTCAAACATAAAATTACAAAATTAGTCTCTTAAAAAAACAAAGATAGATAAAAGATTGAGTTAGAATATAAGAGACACATATTTATATGTATTTTTGGTGGTATAAATATTTATGTATTTTAACACTATGTTTATTATTCTATATCACCTTATATTTACTGTACTTATTCTCCCATAAATTGAGATATTCTCTGTATCCCCATCTAACCCAGCTGGTTAGTAATAAGTAGGGAATATGAACAACAGAAAGGATTAATGTGATAACTCAAGTTCATTTAAAAATATATATTATAATCTGACTTTAAAATTACCATTGACTTATTACCCAAATACCATCAAGAATCAAGCAAGATGAAGGGGAACATCACACACCGGGGCCTATCATGGGGAGGGGGCCGGGGGGAGAGATTGCATTGGGAGTTATACCTGATGTAAATGACGAGTTGATGGGTGCAGCACAGCAACATGGCACAAGTATACATATGTAACAAACCTGCACGTTATGCACATGTACCCTACAACTTAAAGTATAATAATAATTATAAATAAATTAAAAAAAGAATCAAGCAAGATGAGATTGGGCACTTTCAGGCTGGTAAAGCTTGAAGAAAAAAAATAAGCGACTAAAATCAGAGGGGAGCTGAATGAAGTGGAGACCCCAAAATCCATACAAAGCAATGGTAAAACCAAAACTTGATCCTTTGAAAGAATAAACAAAATCTTAAGACTGCTAGCTATATTAGCAAATGTAAACAGAAACAAGATCCAATAAACACAATTAGAAATGAAAAAGTGACCCTATAACTGATCCCACAGAAAGACAAAAGGTCCTCAGAGACAATTTTGAACACCGCTACACACAAACTAGAAAATATAGAGGAAATGGAAAAATTCCTGGAAACAGTCTCCCAAGATTGAACCAGGAAGAAATGGAAACACTGAGCATACTAATATCGAGTTCTGAAATTGAATCAGTAATAAAATAAAACAAAAACTAACAATCAAAAGAGCTGTAGACCAGATACGTCCCCAGCTGAATTCTACCAGAGGTACAAAGGAGGGGTGGTACTAACTCTACTGAAACTATTTCAAAAAATTGAGGAAGAGGGACTCCTGCCTAACTCATTCTACAAAGCCAGCATCACCCTGACACCAAAAGCTGGCAAAGACACAACAAAAAGAGAAAAACTACAAGACAATAACCCTCATGAACATTGATGCAAAAATCCTCAACAAAATAATAGCATAACAAATTCAACAGCACATCAAAATGATAATTTGCAATGATAAAGTAGGCTTCATCCCTGGGATGCAAGTTTCAACTTACACAAATCAATAAATGTGATTCACCCTAAAAACAATTTAAAAAATCATAATATCATCTCAATGGACATGGAAAAAGCTTTCAATAAAGTCCAACATTCCTTCATGTTAAAAATCTTTAATAAACTAGGCATCAGAGGAATATATCTCAAAATACTAAGAGCCATACATGACAAACACAAAGCCAATATTATATTGAATGGGTAAATCTGAAATCATTCTCTCGGAGAACTGGAACAAGACAAGGATGCCCACTCTCACCACTGTTATTCAACCTAGTACTGGAAGTACTAGCCAGAGCAATCAAGACAAATAAATAAATTAAAGGCATTCAAACAGGAAAAGAACTCAAACTCTTTTCTTTGTGAATGATATAATTCTATAGCTCGAAAACCATAAAGACTCCATCAGCAGGCTCATGGGGGAGATAAATAACTTCAGCAAAGTTTCAGGTTACAAAATCAATGTATAAAACTTCATAGTATTTCTATATGACAAAAATGTTCAAACTGAGAGCCAAAATAAGAACTCAATTCCACATACAATAGCTACACACACAAACGTCCACACAAATTACCTAGGAATACATCTAACCAAGGAGGTGAAAGATCTCTACAAGGAGGACTACAAAACTACTGTTAAAATAAACCACAAGTGACAAAAACAAGTGGAACGGTATTCCATGTTCATGGATTGGAAGAATCAATATTGTTAAAATGGCCACACTTCCCAAAGCAATCTATAGGTTCAATCTATACTATTTCTATCAAACTACCAATGTCATTTTTTACATAATTGGAAAAACCCTATTCTCAAATTCACATGGAACTAGAAAAGAACCCAAGTAGCCAAACCAATTCTAAACAACAACAACAAAAAAACAAAGCCAAAGGCATGACATTAATTGACTTCAAACTGTACTGTAAAGCTATAATGACCAAAATAGTATCGTACTGGTACAAAAACAGACAAAAGACCAACAGAACAGAATAGAGAACCCAGGAATAAGGCTGCACAACCACAGCCGTGTAATCTTTCACAAAGTTGACAAAAATAAGCAATGTGAAAAGAACTCCCTATTCAACAAATGGTGCTGTGATAGGTAGTCAGCCATATGTAGACAACTAATACTGAACCCTTAACTTTCACCATATAAACAAGTAACTCAAGATGGATTAAAAATTTAAATGTCCCAGGTGCTGTGGCTCACACATGTAATCCCAGCACTTTGGGAGCCCGAGGCGGGTGAATCACCTGAGGTCGGGAGTTCAAGACCAGCCTGACCAACATGGAGAAACCCCGTCTCTACTAAAAATACAAAATTAGCCAGGCATGGTGGTGCATGCCTGTAATCCCAGCTACTCGGAAGGCTGAGGCAGGAGAATCGCTTGAACCCGGGAGGCAGAGGTTGAGGTGAGCCGAGATCACGCCATTTCACTCCAGCCTGGTCAAAAAGAGCAAAACTCTGTCTCAAAAAAAAAAAAAAAAAAAAAAAAAAAAAAAGAATTAAATGTAAGACCTGAAACTATAAAAATCCTAGAAGAAAACCTAAGAAACATCATTTTGGACATGGGTTTTGGGAAAGCGTTTATGACTAAGTCCTCTAAAGCAATTACAACAAAAACAAAAATTGAGAAGTGGTACCTAATTAAACTAATAAGTCTTCTGCACAGCAAAAGAAACTATCAACAGAGCAAACAGACAATCTACAGAATGGCAAAACAATATTCACAAACTATGCATCAGACCAAAGTCTAATATCCAGAATCTATACAAGAAATTTAAACAATTGAACAAGCAAAAAACAAAACAAAACAAAAAAAAAACCTATTAAAAAAATAGGCAAAAGATGTAATCAGACACTTCTCAAAAGCAGATGTATAAGTGGCCAAGAAATAGGAAAGCATGCTCATCATCACTAAACATCAGATAAATACATATCAAAACCATAATGAGATCCATCTCACACCAGTTGGAATGGCTACTATTTAAAAGCTAAAAACAACAGAGATTGGTGAAACTGTGGAGAAAAGAAAATGCTTATACACTATTGTTGGAACTGTAAATAAGTTCAGCCACTTTGGAAAGAAGTTTTGAGATGTCTCAGAGAACTTAAAACAGAGCTACCATTTGAGTCAGCAATTTCGTTATTGGTTATATATCCAAAAGAAAACAGATTATTCTACCAAAAAGACACATGCACCCATATATTCACCGCAACATTATTCACAATAGCAAAATCATGGAATCAATCTAGGTGCTAATCAATGATGAATCAGATAAGGAAAACGTGGCACATGTACACCGCAGAATACTATGCAGCAATTAAAAAGAATAAAATCATATCCTTTGCATCAACATGGATATAGCTGAAAGCAATTACACAAGTGAATTAACATAGGGACAGAAAACCAACTACCACATTTTCTCACTTACAAATGGGAGCTAAACACCACATTCTCATGGATATAAAGCTGGCAATAAATGGACTAGTAGATGGGGAGGAGAAGAAGGGGACAAAGAAGAAAAAAGAAATTGATGGATACTATGCTAGGTATCTGGGTAACGAGATCATTCATACCCCAAATCTTAGCATAACACAATATACTCAGGTAATAAACATGCACATGTACCATTGAATATAAAATAAAAGGTGGTACATAAAGGAAAAAAAAATCAGGCAAAAAGGTTTAGTACTTTAATGCTTTATTATTGTATGTTTGGATTTTTATGCTCAATAAGCCCTCATATTTCTTGGTGACAAGATCAAAGCTTTACTTTTAAATATTCCAAGTTTCCCAATTGATACATGACAGGAAGCTAAATTCCTTTCAGAGACGTAAAAGGGCAGTAGCAAAAAGAACATGGAGAACATAGATTTTTTTTGGAAAGATAAACCATATGATATCAAGATTTACAAATAACATCTCTGTGCACACTGAGGAATATTAAGTACTTATAGGCCACTATTAGGACTGTAGATTTATTCTAAATGCAATGCCTTTGGATAAATAAAAATTATTTGTAACAATAAGTGAAGAATAAAACAGACTTCTACAAAGCTCTTGCATTCCTGCATTATTTACTTATTTTTTTCTTGTTAAAATATTTAATATTGTGAAATATAACACACACAAAATATTTTTAAATTATAGATGTTGAAATTAATAGTTATGACATATTTCCATCATAAACCTCTATGTTTTCTTAATAAATATATGTTATTATCATAATTCAAACTATGTGTAATTTATATATTATGCAGTTATATCAGTAAATAGACTTATGACTACTTATGGAAGCACAATGACTTTCTTATTTTGTTGTTTGAATACTCTTTGTAAATAGGAGAGAATTTTGATGTCCTAGACTGATACTCAGGTAACGTAATTTAAAAAATTTTAAAAGATAAAGTTTAATGTGATTTCACCTCTTTTGAACTCTCGGAGGTGGCATTGTTGAATCATATGGTAGCTGTATTTTTAATTTTTTGAGGAGCCTCCTTAAGCCAATTTACCACTAACCCAGTACAAGTGTTCCAATTTCTCCACGTTGTTTCCAGAATGTGGTGTTGTCTATGCTGCTGTTTGTTTGTTTTGAATAATAGCCATCCTAACAGATATGAAGTGATATCTCATTGTAGTTTAGAATTGCATTTTCTCTGATGATTAGTAAAGTTGGGCCTCTTTTCATTTACTCATTGGCCATCTGTACATCTTCTTGAGAGAAATGTCTGCTAAAGTTCTTTGTCTATTTTTAAATCAAGTTATCTTTTTAAATTATTTTGCTATTGAGTTGTGAAAACTCCTTTTGATCTTTCACAAAAGGCTCTTCCAAGATATATGGTTTGCAAGTATCTTCCCCTTTCTATAGATTGTGTTCTTAGTCTTTTGTTTTCATGCCTACTCTTTCATTTCTGATTTTACTTATTTGAGTCTTCTGTTTCTTGAGTCTATCTAAAGTTTGTTTCTGTTTTTAAAAATCCAATTTTTAATTTCATTGGTTTTTATATCATTGTTGCATTCTCTATTTTGTTTATTTTTGCTGTAATCTTTGTCACTTCCTTCCTTCTGTTAACTTATTTCTTAGTTTGTCCTTTTTCTGGTTTATTTCAAATATGTAACCAAACTCTACATCTCAAGGAACCAGATGTAGAGTTTGGTTGTATATTTGAGATCTTTCCCATTTGTAAATGTAGACGTTTATTACCATAAACTACTATTAGTACTGCTTTTCCTACGTCGCATAAGTTTTGATATTGTGTGTTTTCAGGTTCATTTGTTTTGAGATAGTTTCTAATTTCTCATTTAGTTTTTTTGTTGGACTCAGTGGTTGCTCAATAATGTGTTGTTTGTTTTCCAAATATTGGTGACTATGCTAATTTAATTATATTATTAATTTCTAGTTTCATTCCATAGTAGAAGAGATACAATATATATCAACCTTCTTAAATTTGATAAAACCTTTTTGTCACCTAACATGTACTCTGTTCTGGAGAATGTTCCATGAGTGCTTGAGAAAAATACGTATTATGCTGATGCTATGTGTAATGTTCTCTGTATGTCTATTAGGTACATGTGGTTCACAGTGTTGTTAAAATTCTGCTTCCTTATAGATATTCTCTCTGCATGTACTACTCACTATTGAAAATGTACTATTGAAATTTTCTATTATTATGTGTTGTTTATTTTTATATTTCTGTCATTTGCTTTATATATTTAGGTGTTCTGACACTATATATATATTTATGATTATAACATCTTTCTGTTACATTTACTCTTCTATTAATATGTAATATACTCTGTCTCTTGAAAGAGTTTTTAACGTAAAGTTTATTCTTTTTCTAATAGCATGGCCATCCTGATTTTTTTTGTTTACATTACTATGGAATGTCTTCTTTCATCACTTCATTTGCCCTACATTTGTGTCCTTAAATCTAAATTGAGTTTCTTGTACACAGAACATGGTTAGATCTTGTTTTCTTGTAATTCTGCCACTACATGTCTTTTGATTGAGGAGTATAATCCATTTACAGTATAAATAATTATCGACAGAGTAGGGCTTACTATTGCCATTCTGTGAATCATTTTCTGTCTATTTTGTAGCTGGTTTGTCCCTCTTCCTCTCTCCCTCTTCGTGTTTCATTGATTTTCAGAGTGATACACTTTGATTATTTTTAAATTTTATTTTGCATATAGATGTTTTGCATATAGATGTTTTCTTTTTGGTTTCTATGGGGCTCATGTAAAATGTCTTATAGTTCTAAAATTTTAACATATAACAACTTAACTTTAATTATATACAAAAAGTCTACACTTTTATGTCTCCTTTCTTTCTTACAATGCCACAAATTTCACATTTTTATATTGTGTACCACATATACATAACATAAAAACTATTTTATAGTTGTTACATTTTTATTTTTAACTTTTATTTTATTTTATTTTTTTTTAAGACAGAGTATTGCTCTGTCACCCAGGCTGGAGTGCAGTGGCACCATCTCAGCACACTGCAACCTCTGCCTCCCGGGTTCAAGCAATCCTCCTGTCTCAGCCTCCTGAGTAGCTGGGATTACAGGCACAGACCACCACGCCCAGCTAATTTTTGTATTTTTAGTAGAGACAGGGTTTCACCATATTGGTCAGGCTGGTCTCAAACTCCTGACCTCAGGTGATCCACCTGCCTTGGCCTCCCAAAATGCTAGGATTATGGGTGTGAACCGCCGCACATGACCTATTCTTAACTTCTAGAGCATAACTGAAAGTGATTTACACACCACCATTGCGATATTACCATATTCTCTATTTGTGTCTACATTTATCTTTACTAGTAAATTTTATATTTTCATGTGATTTGGTGTTGCTGTTTAGTGTCTTTTTAAATTCTAAAATTTCTTTTAACATTTATTGTAAGGCAGGTCTAGTGGTAATAAACTTCCTCAGGTTTTGTTTATATCTGAAAGTATTATTTATCTTTGTTATTTTTGAAGGATAATTAAGCGGGTATAATATTCTTATTTGACAGTGTTTTGTTTCATTGCTTTAAATATACACATCAATTCGCTAATAGTCTTATGTAGGTGTTCTTATACATGACAAGTTGTTTTTGTCTTGCCATTTTCAAATTTTCTGTTTGTCTTTGACATTTGACAATTTGATTATAATTTATCCCAGTATAGATTTTTGTAGGTTTTTACTATTTGGGATCTATTATGCTTCTTGAATCTGGACATCCATTCTGCTCTTTTTTCCTCCTTTTAGAATTTTCATAATGTGTATACTGGTCAGCTTGATGATGTCTTACACATCTGTTAGAAATTCCTCTTTCTTTTTTGTTATTTTTTTTTTCCTTTTGCTCCACTGACTGGATAATTTCAAATTACTTGCCTTTGATATATTTTCTATCTATTTCAATAAGTTTTCATTTTGTCCATGCATTGTTTTCTTCAGTTCATTGGGAAACTTTGTGACAATTATTTTGAAGTCATTCTTAGGTTATTTATTTACGTTCTTTAGGGTCAGTTTCTGGACATGTGATAAAAATACCTTTGATTATGTCATTTTCAGTTTGTTTGTATTTTGTTTTTGTATTCTTCATAACTCTTCTAATCTTTATGGACTGGCTTTGTATGGGAGGAAAAAACAAAACAAAACAAAACAAAAAACTTTACCTCTCATACTGGCCAGATATTCTAGGGGACTCTCAAACCTTTCTGTGAGTGTTTATTCTAGACTTATGCATATAGATTCTTAACTAAAGGGATTTTCTGATTTATTTGATTTTTTTGTTTTTTGTTTGTTTGTTTTTCGAGCTCATTATCTTGTTCTCTCTGGTGTCTGTTTGCTGCAACATGGGCCCTCTAAAGCAGCAGCATACCACCATCTCTTTTTTTTTTCTTCTCAGCAGCCTCCAGCCATCTAAAACACGCTGAATAACGTCAACACTGTAAGAGAAGAGAAACACAAGCTAGTTCCTTAGGCAGCTTCCTGAAGTCTCAGAACACTGGATGTACATTCCATTCTTCCCTTTTCCTCTCAAGGGAGATGCCAGTTGCTGGGCGTTTTCTCTCAAATATGCGGTCCTATGCTGAAGGGAAAACATAGTGAGAAGGACACACATTTTTCTTCTAGCCAGTTTCAATGTGGCTGACTTTACACTCGGCTGGGTCATAGCACATGCTTAAATGGTATCTGTATTTCTCGGAAAGGGAATTGGCCCATGCAGTGTTGCAGAAGAGGTGTCTCCATAGGGGTAAGGAGTATCTAGGGCTTTTTATTCTGCCTCCTTTCTAATGTTCTGGATTTCTACTTTTATTTTTTCTTTTATATTTAATTTAATTTTAGATTCAGGGGGTACATGTACAGGTTTGTTGCATGGGTATATGGCATGATGCTGATGTTTTGGCTTCTAGTGATCCCATCACCCACTCAAATAGTAAACATAATACCCAACTAGTAGATTTTCAGAACTTTTCCCCCTCCCTCCCTTTCCCTCTTTCAGAATCCCCAAGGTTTATTGTTTCCATGTTTGTGCCTATGTGTACCCAATTTTTAGCTCTCACTTATAAGTGAGAACATGCAATGTTTGGTTTTCCGTTTCTACATTGATTTGCTTAGAATAATGGCCCGCAGGTACACCATGTTTCTAAAAAGGACATGCATTTGTTCTTTTACATGGCTGCATAGTATTCCATGGTGTATATGTACTACATTTTATTTATCTAATTCACCACTGAGGGGCATCAGTGTTGATTCCATGTCTTTGCTATTGTGAATAGTGCTGTGATAAAATACAAATGTGGGTGTCTTTTGGTAGAATAATTTATTTTCCTCTAAGTGTATATCCAGTTATGAGGTTGCCGAGTCAAATAGAAATTCTATGTTTTGTTCTTTGAGAAATACCCAGATTGCTTTTCACAGTGGCTGAACTAATTTACATTCCCACTAATAGTGTATAAGCATTACTTTTTTTTCTCCAGCTTCACCAACATCTGTTATTTATTTATTTATTTTTTTACTTTTTATTAATTGCCATTCTGACTGGTGTGAGATAGTATCTCATTGTGGTTTTGATTTGCATCTCTCTGATGATTAATGGTGTTGAGCATTCTTTTGAGAAGTGTCTGTTCATATCCTTTGCACACTTTTTAATGACATTATTTTTTTCTTGTTGATTTAAGTTCCTTATAGATTCTGCATATTAGATCTTTGTTAGATGCATAGTTTGCAAATATTTTCTCCCATACTGTCGATTGCCAGTTGATAATTTCTTTTGATGTGCTGAAGCTCCTTAATTCAATTATGTCCCAATTGTTGAGTTTTTGTTGCATTTGCTTTTGAAGACTTAGTCATGAATTATTTGCTTGGACAATGTCTAGCAGAGTATTTCCTAGATATATTAGTTCATTCTCACACTGCTATGAAGAAATACCTGAGACTGAGTAATAAAGAAAAGAGGTTTAATTCATTCAGTTACACATGGCTGGGGAAGCCTCAGGAAACTTACAGTCATGGTGGAGCCCCTCTTCACAGGTTGGCAAGAGAGAGAATGAGTATCCAGTGAAGGGGAAAGCACCTTATAAAACCATTCAATTCTGTAAGTACTCACTTAGTTTCATGAGAACGGCATGGGAAAAACTGTCCCCATGTTTCAATTATCCTCACTTGGTCCATCCTTGACACATGTGGATTATTACAATTAAAGGTGAGATTTAGGTGGGGAAACAGAGCCAAACCATATCAATACATTTTCTTATTGAATTACAGTTTGAAGACTTACATTTAAGTTTTTAATTCATTTTGAGTTAGTTATATATAGACAGATCTATCTATCTATCTATCTATCTATCTATCTATCTATCTATCTAGTGTGAAGTACAGGTCCAATTTTATTCTTCTGCATCTGGTTAGCCAGATTTTCAGGCACCATATATTGAATGGAATACTCTTTCTCGCTTGTTTGTTTTTGTCAACTTTGTTGAAGATCAGTTGTTTGTACGTGTTGTAGCTTTATTTCAGGGGTCTCTACCCTGTTCTATGTGTCTATTTTTGTGAATTATTATTTTTAAGACAAGATTATGTAATGTCATTATGTCCTTTTTAAAGTATAAGTTGCTTTCCAAATGCTTAATTATAAAATTTAATGTCTACTATCTGGCATTCCAGTTTCTCCATATCCTCCATAATATATAATTTTTTTCAGCTATAACTTTATACTGCCTCTCAAAAGCTATTAATCAAACACAGTCTAGCAAAATAGAATCTACTAAATGTTTTCCCACAACATACTTATTCCAATCCACAGTATTGTGACTTTTTATCTTTCTTGCATAAATCTCCCTCCATATATTACTCCATAATATTATCATATTCCTTTTTCTCATTAGATCAATGTTGACTTTAGAATATTTTTACTATTGTATATAACCACATCAATTCCTCCCACTAGTAATCACTTTTAGAATAAAATATCTCTAACAGTGGTATTCAAATTATTTTGCTAAAAGCTTTTGAAAATCTATATTCTTTCCTCACATAATTTCATACTAACAGCTAAAGATTGATAATATGTGAGATAAAATGTGAATACATTTAAATTTTCCTATACATCTAATAAAATGTAGTATTGATATTTTTGATAGGAGTTATTATAAACAGAAGTATATGTAGTAGAAATGTAAAATGTTTATTCACTACAATTTACAACTGTTATCACATAATTGATCTGAACAACAACACTTAAATATGTTTTCTCAACAGTTGTAAGTTTCCACTGTCATTATGTTCATTTTTATTAATAATACAAATGCATTAAGTATAGTGTTCACAGTGCTAGGCACAAAATAAATGCTCAATTAGTTCAACTTTAACACTATATATCAGAATTTAATATGTCATACAGACAATTTTTGCTTTAGTTTATCTTTGCTCTTATGTAATTTTTAAAGAATCCTCAATATAATGTAAAAAACACAACTGCTCTTTAGTCATTAATAATGATTTTGCTAAATAATTTTTGATATTCTTTTAATCTCAGTTATAGCTGATTAACTGAAACGCATAACAAACCACAGGATATGGTATTCATATGGGTATCTAACTACACAGACATCTGTTAGGTTATAAATCCTGGCATAAATAGATAATCACATTGATTCATAAGTTGCATAGAGGACAGTGTTATGACCCAAGTTTTAAATATCCAGCCAGTTTAGAGGGCTCGCAGAAACTATATTTTATCAATAAAGTTACCACATACAGATATAAGAACATGAAGAGAGCTTGGTATGAAGTCATTTAAGTGTATTGCATTAGTGCATAATGTAATTAAAATAAATATTTAGAAGACAAGACATATAAAACAAGACAATCCAAGAAACTAGATTTTTAAATGAGCAACATGTTAACTATGGATAACTTTGCCATAGCAAAGTGAGATATGAGATCTCTCCTCTGCTACCTAAATGATTAGGAATGTAATTTAGTAATTACTATAGCAAGATAAATGAGATATACATGCAATTATTCATCTGTTTTGGAATATTAAATGTTTACATATATTGTATGTTTTTCTAAATTACAGAAATGCTGCTTTAATGTATAAGATATATAAGCAAAGATAAAGCAAAAGCTTGAAGGAACCAATAAAAATAATCTGAAAAAGGTAGCATAGCCTTACCTCTTTCTCACATCAGTCACTGTCAAAACCCCAAATAATACTGTCAACCACGGAAATAAAGCAATAGGAAGCCTAATGAGTAATCTGAAAAACTAGGAGATAAAGGACACATTGGTTAGGGACTCCAAGACTGAACGGACAGTGGTTAGGTAAGGACTCTTTTAACCCCTTATCCAAAAGCAGAAGGTCCAGAGTTTTCTGATTTCCATACTAGTTACAGAATGCAACTTGTGTAGTCTCACTCTTTCATGAGGTCAAACGAGTGTCCTGGTAAGCCCAGCAGTACCACCAAGTGGAGATCAACTAAAACCCCAACTGGCAAACAGCAATAGAAAGAATTTTTTCCAATTCAAAGATACCAGATAGTTAGAATATCCAGCAAAAGGCACCACAATATTTGCCAGGTCAGGGTGTTACTGTTATTTATCTTTGCGAACCAAATAGTTCTTTCCACTACACAGAGACACCAAAGCAGTTGAGCAGCTTCTGTAGAGAAAATTCACCCCTTAAAAACATGCCAAGCCTGGAAAATGTTCTATGTCACCAGAGACTACAGGAATCCTCCTCCAGCTAGAACTACTGGGTGTCCAGACAATACTGGCAAATAAGATAACCACAGAATATGTGATCAGGTCTAGGAAGCACACTTCCTCCCATAAGCCAAATAACTCTATCTACCACTGGCAGACCCCAGACACTGAGGAGATCCAGACATGGCCAATTCACTTACAATAAACACAAGGTCTGGAATGCACTTGTCCACACTGGCCAGAAAGTCTGTCCCCCTTCTTTGAGCCATGATGGCCTAGGTAAACTTCTTCTACCCAATCAAGCAACATAATCAGAGAACAGTGTAAACCCCAGCATATAAAAAAATTGGACAACACCAATAGAACTAAACCAAGCAGACCAAAAACTGCATAGCGCAAATTTTGAAAATTAGAATGTTAATGGAACCACAGCCCCAGAAAAAGCAGGCCTGTGTGATAAACATGAATAACTGTCTTGTCAAATAGAATATTTAAATTGTACCTATAATCTTCTAATATATTAGACAAAATGTCCTGAATAAAATTAGTAGTCATCCATTATACAAAAAGCCAGGAAAATCACAATTTAAGTGAAGAAAAACAATCAAGTGACACAAAATCAGAGATATATCAGACAAGTATTTTACAGTAGTCATTATAAAATGTTGCAACAAGCAATAAAAAAAATCTCTTGAAATGAATTATGAAACAAAAAATTAGAGCAGAGAAATAGAATTTATAAAGATACCAAAGGGAAATTATAGAATAACTTACATTGTAAATTATTGAAAATAATTGACGGCCGGGCGCGGTGGCTCAAGCCTGTAATCCCAGCACTTTGGGAGGCCGAGACGGGCGGATCACGAGGTCAGGAGATCGAGACCATCCTGGCTAACACGGTGAAACCCCGTCTCTACTAAAAAATACAAAAAACTAGCCGGGCGCAGTGGCGGGCGCCTGTAGTCCCAGGTACTCGGGAGGCTGAGGCAGGAGAATGGCATGAACCCGGGAGGCGGAGCTTGCAGTGAGCTGAGATCCAGCCACTGCACTCCAGCCTGCGCGGCAGAGCGAGACTCTGTCTCAAAAAAAATAAAAAAAATAAAATAAATAAATAAATACATAAATAAATACATAAATACATAAAAAATTAACTATTATTTTAAAATAGTGTGAAAAATATTTAAAATAAGGAAATAAAAATTCACTGAATGAACTCAATAATTGAGTGGCTAAGACAGAGGATATAATCAATTAACTTGAGGAATGATCAATAAAATTATATGAACTAAACAATAGGCCTGGCACGGTGGCTCATGCCTGTAATCCCAGCACTTTGGGAGGCTGAGGCATGCTGAACCCTAGAGGTCGGGGATTTGAGACCAGTCTGGCCAACACGGTGAAAACTCCTCTTTACTAAAAATATAAAAATTAGCTGGGCATGGTGGCATGTACCTGTAATCCCAGCTAATCGGGAGGCTGAGAAACGAGAATCGCTCGAACCTGGGAGGCGGAGGTTGTAGTGAGCTGAGATCATGCCACTGCACTCTAGGCTTGGCGACAGAGTGAGACTATCTCAAAAACAAACAAGAGAACAAAACAAACAACAAAAAACCTAAACAACAAAGAAAATTTAATTAAATAACAAAATGAAGAGACCCTCAGGGACTTATGGGGCAATAACAAAAAATTCAACATTCAGATGACTGAAGTCCCAGGTTCAGAAAAAAATACAATGGAACTGAAAGAATATTCCAAAAACTGGCTGAAAACATCACAAATTTGACAAAAATATAACCCTGCTGATGCCTCAAAAAACTGAAAGAACCTCAAAATAAGATAGGCTCAAGAAATTCACAACATTACATATCACATAAACTTAAAAAAAGTAAGGTCCAGAAAAATGTCCTACAAAGTTAAAGAGAAGGCCGGGCGCAGTGGCTCACGCCTGTAATCCCAGCACTTTGGGAGGCCGAGGCGGGCGGATCACAAGGTCAGGAGATCGAGACCACGGTGAAACCACGTCTCTACTAAAAATACAAAAAATTAGCCGGGCGCGGTGGCGGGCGCCTGTAGTCCCAGCTACTCAGGAGGCTGAGGCAGGAGAATGGCGTAAACCCAGGAGGCGGAGCTTGCAGTGAGCCGAGATCGCGCCACTGCACTCCAGCCTGGGCGACAGAGCGAGACTCCGTCTCAAAAAACAAAAACAAAAAAAACAAAGTTAAAGAGAAATGACACATTAACTACAAGAGAATGCTAATTTCAGTGAGAGCTTATTTATTTATTTATTTATTTATTTATTTATTTATTTATTTTATTTTTGTGAGACAGAGTCTCGCTCTGTCGCCATGCTAGAGTGCAGTGGCATGATCTTGGTTCACCGCAGTGTCCGTCTCCCGGGTTCAAGCAATTCACCTGCCTCAACCTCCAGTAGCTGGGATTACAGGCACACGCTGCCATGCCTGGCTAGTTTTTTTGTATTTTTAGTAGAGACGGGGTTTCACCATGTTGGCCAGGATGGTCTGGATCTCCCAACCCCGTGATCTGCCCACCTTGACCTCCCAAAGTGCTGAGATTACAGACCTAAACCACCACGCCCGACCAATGATAGCATATTTCTTATGTGAATCAGTGGAAACCAGAAAGTAATACAAAACATTTTTCAAGTGCTGAAAGTAAAGAACAGTCAATGACAATTTCTATAGCTATCAAAACTATACTTTAGGACATAAAGTACTTCTAAGTAACCCTTTAGGACATGCAGTACTCTGAGATATAATAAAACTTAAATAATTCATCATAATTTACCAAAATGAGAATGGCTGAATAAGTTCTTAAAGAATGGATTTAAAGAGTAGAAAGTAAATAATAAAAGAAGATATCTTGGAACATCATGAGGAAAAAGAACAAGAGAAAAATGCAAAAATATAAGTAAATACAAATAGACTATAATTGTCCTCATGAGTTTACAAAATGATATGTGATAATTAAAAATTATTATAGCACCTGTTACACAAGGTAACAATAGAAAACTTGGGAAATTAAAGGCACCTAAATTGGGTTAACGTTTCATTCTAAATGGTAAAACACTGATGCCAGGAGATGGTAATGAGTCCCATGTGTATATTGTAATATCTAGATGCACCACCAAAAGTACTATTAAAGCCAATTCACCTTAAACTACTAAAAGCATATCAAGATAAATTCTAAAAATATATTCTATGGGTTCCTATGACTTCTTGGAGTCCATAGAAAGGCAAGAAAACACAAATGGCAAAAGACAAATGAAATAAATAATAAAAAGGTAGATTTTGTGCTCTAACATGTCAACAATTAGGCTAAACATGAATGGTCTCAGTACAGCCACTAAAAGGCAGAGACTGTCAAAATGAGCTTAAAAAGCAAACAAACAAACAAAACTCACAACTTTTTTTTTGCTTAGAAGATCGCTTCAAATTCAACAGCATACATAGGTTGAATATAAAAAAGATGAAAAATGATATATGAGGAGAACATTAATTGCAAATTAAAATCAAAAGTGGCCCTCTAAATATTAGCTAGAGTAGCATTCAGGGCCTAGAAAATTACTACAAACAAAGAGAAACACCACATAATGATAAGGAAATCAATCCACCAGAAATACATAATAATTCTAAATGTGTTCAAAATCCTAAGGAGCAAACAGAGCCTTAAGCATATGAAAGAAAACATTTAGCATTTAAACAATATACATCTAAATAATACAATAATTAATGATGAAGTTTCAAAGGAAATAAAACATTCATGGAACTGAATGAAAATAAAATGTAACATATCAAAACTATGCATGATGCACCTAAGGGATACTTGTAGTGTTACATTCTTACTTACAAAATGAGGGAAGTTCTCAAAGAAGTAATAAAATAAGGATATTGTTATTTTTCTTTGTTTTGTTTTGTGTTATCATTTAGACACAGCTCTTAGGTCTATGTCACCCAACCAAGTGACTAATCCTTATACATCTTCTTTGATGCCCTGAGCATCCTTTACTTCTGGATGCAGAGTATTTTTGGTACAAAGATTTTTATTACTTTCATACTTTTTGAAGTTTATACAATTAACATCTTCAGAGTTAAATGAAAGCTGATATAAGAAGACACCTCTAGAGAAGTTATTTTTTCGGATCCCTCCCTGCCTTCAATGCACTTACTGAAATTGATACCTAAGTTATGCTTAGCAGCAATAATTGAAATTAAAAACTCTCACATTAAGTCTTCCTAGTTCACATGGAACTTAACTCAGTTTGAAATATAAAATCAATCTTGGCCTACAGAACATACTGAAAATAAAGTAAAATGTCACATATTGTTCTGTCTATCAATTCTCATTTAGAACTAATTTTTGCTGTAGACTTTCTTGAAATACTAGGCCAAAATGCACATCATCAGCTTACTATTGAGATGTAGTGGATTTTTTCACTACAATGTCTTGCTCTTTGGTGTTTACAAAGGATCTCTGCTGCCGAATACAATTCTGTCTTTATTTGGAGAGAAGGATTAGGAGGGAGGGTGTCTTACTAGAAGTTGAGACAGGGAATAAAAGTCATGATTCCACATACCCCACTTTTAATAATGATTATGGCCTAAACCATATGAAGATCACATAAGTAATATCACATTTTGTTATTTTTGACACAAAATGTTTAGTCATTTTCTTATATTTCCTTTCTTCCTTTATCTTATTGATATAGTTACATATATATATTAAACTGTTTAAAGTTAACTGAGGGATAAATCATTAGGAACCACAGTGTAATGAGAAAAATCTATATTTACAGAATATTTACAAAAACTTGAAAAAAGTTAATGTGTGCCCTGTCCCACTCACAATCTGCACTTCCCAATATAACCACTATTTTATCTTTCTTCATCTTTGATTAATTTTAACTGTTCTGAATTGTTATCTAAATGGAGTCCTAGAGTATGTAAAGTTGTCTTATTTTGCTCAAAATCAAGTGAGACTTTATTTATCAGGAGTTTGATTTTATTTTGCTGTGTAGTATTTCACTAAATAAATAAAATATGTTTATTAGTTGTCTGCTTAATGGATATTTGTGTGACAAAGATTTCTGGCAATTACAAATAAAATTCTTATGTAAGTTCTTATGAATATCTTTTTATTGCTACATAGGCTCATTTCTTAGTATGTAACTACAAATATAATTGCCAGATCACAGGGTAGGCCTGTGTTTTACTTTAGTAGGTATTGAAAAAGCTTCCCAAAGTATCTGCCACTTTACATTCCCACTGGCATTGATGAACAGTTTCAGTTGCTCCCCGTCTTTCAAATACTTTTTGTTTTTGTTTTTATTTTGAGATGAGGCCTTGATCCGTCACCCAGAATAGAGTGCAGTGTTGTGACCATGGCTCACAGTAGCCTTGAACTGCTGGGCTCAAGTGGTCTTGCTGCCTTAGCCTACCGAGGAGCTGCGACTACAGGCAAGTGCAACCACACACAGCTAAGTTTCATTTTTTACTTTTATTTTTTGTAGAAACGAAGTCTTACTTTATTGTCCAGAATGGTTTTAAACTCCTGGTCTTAAGCGATCCTCCTGCCTCACCTCCCAAAAGTCTGGGATTACAGTAAAATACTTACCTTGATAGACTTTCTAAGTATAACCTTTGAATGTGTGTGAAGTAGTACCCTGCTGTTGTTTTCATCTGCATTTCTTTGAGAAATAATTTTATCATGCTTGTTGGACATAGTTTTATCCTCTGCTATAAAGTACCTATTCAAGGTTTTTAATCATTTAAAAAATGAACTGTTGTCTTTTTCTTATCTCACTATAGGATTTTTTTAATATATTGGATATAAAATATGTTCTTTGTTAGTTATATATTTTAAGACTGGTGGCTTGGCTTTTCAATATCTTAATGCTGTCCTTTGCTGTAAAAAAGCTTTTAATTTTAATGAGTTCAAAAGATTTATTCTTTTATAATTAATTATTTAATTATCTACTTAAGAAGTATGTTCTTACCCAAAGTTATAAGGATGTCTCATCTTTTTTTCAGAGGCTTGTTTATATTCATCATTTAGAGCTATCATCCATCTCAAATGATATACTTTCTATGATGTGAAGTATATGTCAAATTATTTTGTTTTCATACAGATATGCTCAATCTGTGTTTATTGAAATAATCATCCATTTTTCCATTTTTTGTGTGATTAACAGTCGTACTTTGTTAAATGTTAAGTGACTATAATATGTGAGCCTAGGCTTTTACTTCCCATTCTGTTCCATTCCCTCAGTTTTGCATTTTTAACTGGTATTATATTACCTAAATCACTTTTAAAAAAAGTATTTTAATAGAAAGCCTTGTACTATCATAGTGTTAGTCCTCTAGGTTTTTACTTTAAGGTAGTATGGCTTTCCGGATACTTTGACGTAACATATACATTTTGAACAAGCTAGTGAATTTACACCTACAGATACCAAATACCTAGGAAGACTTATTGTATTGAATATATAGATTAATTTTAAGAAAATTGATATTTTAACAATACTGAATATTTCAAGGTATAAACATGTATTGCTCTTTATTTTTTAATTGATCTTTTCATTTTTCCAGCAATATTTAGTAATTTTTAGTGTAGTGGTTTTTCACATTCTTCACTAGGATTTTTTCCTACACTTTTGATTTTTATTATATTGTAAATGGCATTAGATTTCAAAATAACATCCGTGTTATAGAATGATTATTTAGATAAATAATATTGACTAAATATCCAGCAGTCTTCCTAAACTCAATTATTCATTTTAGTTGAAAATATTTTATAATTCTTTTGAATGCATTATTATACAATTATGACATCAGCCAGTAATGACAGTTCATTCTGTTGTTTATTCCTTTTAAACTTTATATCTATAATTCTTTCTTCTTGTTAAATAAGAGTTGTAATAATATATTATTGTTATCCTTAATTCAGTGAAAAAATATTCAATATTTCAACTTTAAATATGATATATGTTCAAGATGTGTTAGGATATCCTTCATCAAAATGAGATATTATTTTCTGTTCTTAATTTCCTGAGTTTCTTTGTTTGCTGTTTTATCAGAAATAGAGGTCAAATTTTATAAATATTTTTTCTTTGAAATTTGACTGACATGATCAACTAAATTGACTGAATCTTTAATGTTAACCCACTCTTGCACTTTTTGAATTTAGATAGTATATATAAGCATTCTTCGTATACCTCTTTAAACTTTTCTGAATGTTTACAGTTTTTTTCAGAATAAAAGTTATACAAAATCTTGTTTGGAAGAAATGGTAAGTAAAGTGGAGTTACTCCTTTTTGATTGTTGTACAAAATAGGTTTGTGTACTCAAACATCTCTACATAAGAAGAAACACAGATGATTACCACAGCAGGGCCAATTCCTGACACTATGTTACAAGAGGAAATCAAAATCCTCTTTTCTGCAGGCAGATACATGCAAAAGGAGAATATATAATGTTTAGAGTCATCCACACATTTTTTTTCCTCAAACTCATAAATCAGTTAAATCATACTTTGTTTCCTGGAGAGGAGTGAATGAAGAGTTAAATGGACCCCTGAAGTAACAGGCTTTTGAAAATTTTTCACATGAAAGCATGATTAAAGGGAATACATGTGCAGTTTAGATGCTTCAACAGTATCTTAATATACCCTAAAATTAACCTATAATCTACTTAAATTTGATTTTTCACCCTTCTGGTAAAGTCACAATTCAAGTATTTATCTATGAAACATTTAAAACAATTTAAACCCTTATCAAATTCATTGCTGGTGATGTAAACTTTACCTGCTAAATAATGTTTCACCAATGCTATTTTGTGAGAGCTCATGATTTTAGTAAGAACTTCAAGTTATATAAACCTATGCAACATAATGTTCACATTATAGAGAAACCTATATTTTGAATGCTGGAACTCCTTCTATTATGTATGCTCCAGCGATAATATAAAATTTCCTTTCCTAATAGGCTTGAGTCCAAAGTAACTAAACAACAATATTCTTTAATGCATTTCTTTGGCCACTTTTCAGTTTCTCAGGCAGTAATGGTGATGATTTTTCATGTTAAATATTTTTCAACCTTTTACTTTTCTTTACTTACATAATTTACAATTATACCTCTGAACACCCTACCATCAGTCTCCTGAACCCCTAAAATTGCCTTCCATCTAATCTACACTAATCTGTTCTATCTCTTTGTTTGGTACCCATTGTCTTTTTTGTGGCTGAAGGATCTCGGAATATAGGTCAAAGTACTTCACTATCTAAGCTTGTAGCTATGAGAGGTTCCTAATTGCTTCTAATGTACAGGCAAAATGCATCAATGTGGCCTAATTTATTTCTTAATATATTCTCTCCCTGGTCTTATTTCCAGCTTAGCCTGCACCGTGCACTAATTTTATATTTCTGCTCAGTCTCTTATCCTTACTTGGCTTACTGCTGACAGATAGCGAGAGGGGGCAAAGCAGGATCAGAGGAAGGAAGCTGAGAAGGAAGAGGAAAGAGGCAAGAAGAAGAAAAAGTAGAAGGAGGAGGAAGAGGAGGAGGAGGAAAAGGAGATGAACATAGTAATAGGTGGTGACTGCAATACCTAAGGTATGAAGAAAGGTCTATGTGAGTAAAAATGCTTAACAACATATATTTAAAAGATTTAAAGGAAGGCAAAGGGATCTATCCTGAAACTTCATGGATATCTATTCAGTTCCACCTGATCCAAAACCAAATTTTTGTGAGGAACTCTGATAGATAAGTAAAAAGCATGTCAATGATACACTGAATGGTGTATCATCTTATAGCAGTAGCTGCAAACAGTAAACTCTTGGTCACATCATTATAACTATCCAGTAACCAGGAGACTTTCTAATGAACTGACTAGCATCTTGTCTTTCTAGTACAATGTTTTACATTCCAAAATAGCTCTCCAATCCATTCTCCAATCCTGTTTGGTGGTAAAATGTGTTGTTTCTCTCTCTCTCTCTCTCTCTCTCTCTCTCTCTCTCTCTCTCTCTCACACACACACACACACACAACCACACACTAAATTAAAAAAATATATATATATATATCCCAAGCTTTGTCTATTGTAGATTTCATAGTATGCTTTTTGTTAAAAATTCCAAAGCTATTTAGGTATTTAATTACATATCTTCCAAATCATGTTCCCAAGATCTCTTTGAAATATGCTAGAGAAGTAGGACTACCAATCCCAAACAGAACATCAATATATTTTCACAAATCCATACTTTCCCTGCTCTGGGAAGTCCACAGATTAATCACTCTTACAATTCAGTATAAGGTGTTGCTGTGTAAAACCATAACCCATTTTCTTTTCATGATAGTCTCTAAAATTATAAGAAAAAAAAGGAAAAGTAAAGGAAGAAAGTGATAAAAAAAGTGAAAAAAAATGAATAGGAACTCAATGGAGGCTCTAAGTTTTTCTTAATTTGTGTTCAGAAGATGCTCTATAGGGTAGAAGGCACATTTGTAATTCTCGTTCTTCAAATGGCATTGGAAATCCTTGGTAACCTATGTAGTTTGTAAAGCTCAAATAATAATCTTAATTCTCATTTGTAATTTTAATTTCCTAAGTTCAATGATAAAGATTGCAATATATTTACCTTTATATTCACCATCAAACTGGAAAATAATCACATTTTTTTTTCACTGTGCTGGAGGCACTGCAGTGATCTACTTCTCTGCATTTTTCTTAACTGAAATCTGTAGCTTCTTAAATTCTTGTAGCTATATTTATACTCTTGACTACTATTCATCAATGCTTGTTCAAGAAGATTATGAAGGATGACAATCTACATAGGAAAATAATACATGTGTTAAAAACAATTTTTTAAATTTTCATTGAAATACATACTAGTTTGGCCAATCCCATCTGTATTAGTCTCTTTTCACACTGCTGAAAAGACTTACCTGACACAGGGCAATTTACAAAAAAAAAAAAAAAGAGAGAGAGAGAGATTTATTGGACTTACAGTTCCACACAGCTGCAGAGGCCTCACAATCATAGCAGAAGGCAAGGAGGAACAAGTTACATCTTACATGGATGGTGGCAGCAAAGACAGACTGTGCACAGAAACTCCCATTTTAAAAACTATCAGATCTCATGAGTCTCATTCACCGTCCTATGAATAGCACAGGAAATACCCATCCCCATAATTCAATCACCTCCCACCAGTTTCCTCCCAGGACACGTGGGAGTTGTGGGAGTTAAAATTCAAGATGAGAGTTGGTTGGGAACACAGCCAAACCATATCATTTCACCCCTACCCACCCCCCAAAATCTCATGTTCTCACATTTCAAAACCAATCATGTTCCCAACATCCCCTAAAAGTCTTTACTCACTTCAGCATTAACTCAAAATTGATAGTCCAACATCTCATCTGAGACAAGGCAAGTCCTTTCTGCCTATGAGCCTGTAAAATCAAAGGTAGGTTAATTGCTTCCTAGATACAATGGGGATACACACATTGGGTAAATACAGCCATTCCAAATGGGAGAAATTGGCCAAAACAAAGGGGCTACAGGCCCCATGAAAGTCTGAAATCCCACAGGGCGGTCAAATCTTAAAGCTCCAAAACGATCTCCTTTGACTCCATGTATCACATCCAGGCCCCGCTGATGCAAGAAGTGGGTTCCCATGGTCTTGGGCAGCTCTTCTCCTGTGACTTTGCAGAGTATATCCCCCCTCCTGGCTGCTTTCATGGGCTAGTGTTAAGTGTCTGAGGTTTCTCCAGGTGAATGGTGTAAGCTGTCAGTGAATCTACTAGTCTGGGGTCTGGAGGATGGTGACCCTCTTCTCACGACTTTACTAGGCAGTGCCCCCATAGGGACTCTGTGTGGAGGTTCTGACCCCACATTTGCCATCTCCACTGTCCTAACAGAGGCTCTCCATGGGGGTCCCGCCCCTTTGGCAAACTTTTGCCAGGGCATCCAGGCATTTCCATACATCTTCTGAAATCTATACGGAGATTCCCAAACCTCAACTCTTGACTTGTGTGCACCCACAGGCTCAATGACATATGGCAGCTGCCAAGGCTTGGAGCGCCCACTCTCTGAAACAATGCCCATACTGTACCTTGGCCCATTTTAGTCACAGCTAGAGTGGCTGGGATGCAGGGTACCAAGTCCCTAGACTGCAAACAGCAGAGGGATCCTGGGCCCAGCCCACAAAACCATTTTTCCTCCTAAACCTCTGGGCCTGTGATGGGAGGGGTTGCCTTGAAGACCTCTGACATGCACTGTAGATATTTTTCCCAATGTCTTGGTGAATAACATTCAGTTCCTCATTACTTATGCAAATTTCTGCAGCAGGTTTAAATTTGTCCTCAGAAAATGGGTTTTTATTTTTTTGCATTGTTAAGCTGCAAATTTTCCAAACTTTTATGCTCTGCTTCCCTTATAAAAGTGAATGCCTTTAACAGCACCCAAGTCAACTCTTGAATGTTTCGCTGCTTAGAAATTTCTTCCACCAGATACTCTGAATCATGTCTCTCAATTTCAACCTTCTATATATTTCTAGGGCAGGGGCAAAATGCCACCAATCTCTTTGCTAAAGCTTAACAAGAGTCACCTTTGCTCCAGTTGCAAATAAGTTCCTCATCTCCATCTGAGACCACCCCTGCCTGGATGTCATTGTCCATATCATTATCAGCATTTTGGTCAAAGCCATTCAACAAGTCTCTAGGGAGTTACAAACTTTCCCACATTTTTCTGTCTCTTCTGAGCCCTCCAAGCTCTTCCAGTCTCTGCCTGTTACCCAATTCCAAAGTCACTTCCACATTTTCAAGTATTTTTTCAATGCCACCCTACTGGTATAAATATGCTGTATTAGTCTGTTTTCATGCTGCTGATAAAGACATACCTGAGATTGGGCAATTAACAAAAGAAAGAGGTTTATTGGACTTACAGCTCCACATGGCTGGGGAGACCTCACATTCATTGAGGAAGGCAAGGAGGAGCAAGTCACATCTTACGTGGATGGCAGCATCAAAGAGAGCTTGTGCACGAAACTCCCATTTTTAAAACTATCAGATCTCATGAGACTCATTCAATACCACAAGAATAGTGCAGGAAAGACCTGCCCCCATAATTCATTCAGCTCCAACCAGGTTCCTTCCCTGACACATGGGAATTGTGGGAGTTTCAATTCAAGATGAGATTTGGGTGGGGACACAGCCAAACCATATCACCATCTATAGCTAAATTCATCATCAAAGCTAAAGTTTCAATAAACTTAAAGAATATTCAAGGAAGAAAATGAGAAATTATCTTACAAATGCAAGCAAAAATTCTACTTTTAAGAAAAAGTTTAAAAAAAGAAAAATGATACGTTTGAGGAGCAAGAGTTTTTATTCACGTTGATCAAATTTTTCATAAATTTGTCCATTCTAATTAGCAACTGAGCATTTCAAGTTACTTGAATTTACAAGAATATTATTAAAAATTATATTTATATAAAATATATGTTTATATATAAAATGTGTAAGTACTGGAAGACTAATGCTTCAGACAGGCACTTCGATATTCTTTTTTTTCCTTTCTTTTTTTTTCTTTTATTATTATTATTATTATACTTCAAGTTCTAGGGTACATGTGCATAACATGCAGGTTTGTTACATATGTATACTTGTGCCATGTTGGTGTGCTGCACCCATCAAATCATCAGCACCCATCAACTCGTCATTTACATCAGGTATAACTCCTAATGCAATCCCTCCCCCCTCCCGCCTCCCCATGATAGGCCCCAGTGTGTGATGTTCCCCTTCCCGAGACCAAGTGTTCTCATTGTTCAGTTCCCACCTATGAGTGAGAACATGCGGTGTTTGGTTTCCTGTTCTTGCGATAGTTTGCTGAGAATGATGGTTTCCAGCTGCATCCATGTCCCTACAAAGGACACAAACTCATCCTTTTTGATGGCTGCATAGTATTCCATGGTGTAGATGTGCCAAATTTTCTTCATCCAATCTGTCACTGATGGACATTTGGGTTGATTCCAAGTCTTTGCTATTGTGAATAGTGCTGCAATAAACATACGTGTGCATGTGTCTTTAGAGCAGCATGATTTATAATCCTTTGGGTATATACCCAGTAATGGGATGGCTGGGTCATATGGTACTTCTAGTTCTAGATCCTTGAGGAATCGCCATACTGTTTTCCATAATGGTTGAACTAGTTTACAATCCCACCAACAGTGTAAAAGCGTTCCTATTTCTCCACATCCTCTCCAGCACCTGCTGTTTCCTGATTTGTTAATGATTGCCATTCTAACTGGTGTGAGATGGTATCTCATTGTGGTTTTCATTTGCATTTCTCTGATGGCCAGTGATGATGAGCATTTTTTCATGTGTCTGTTGGCTGTATGCATGTCTTCTTTTGAGAAATGTCTGTTCATATCCTTTGCCCACTTTTTGATGGGGTTGTTTGTTTTTTTCTTGTAAATTTGTTTGAGTTCTTTGTAGGTTCTGGATATTAGCCCTTTGTCTGATGAGTAGATTGCAAAAATTTTCTCCCATTCTGTAGGTTGCCTGTTCACTCTGATGGTAGTTTCTTTTGCTGTGCAGAAGTGCTTTAGTTTAATTAGATCCCATTTCTCAATTTTGGCTTTTGTTGTCGTTGCTTTTGGTGTTTTAGACATGAAGTCCTTCCTCATGCCTATGTCCTGAATGGTATTACCTAGGTTTTCTTCTAGGGTTTTTATGGTATTAGGTCTAACATTTAAGTCTCTAATCCATCTTGAATTAATTTTCGTATAAACAGTAAGGAAAGGATCCAGTTTCAGCTTTCTACTTATGGCTAGCCAATTTTCCCAGCACCATTTATTAAATAGGGAATCCTTTCCACATTTCATGTTTTACTCAGGTTTGTCAAAGATCAGATGGCTGTAGATGTGTGGTATTATTTCTGAGGATTCTGTTCTGTTCCATTGGTCTATATCTCTGTTTTGGTACCAGTACCATGCTGTTTTGGTTACTGTAGCCTTGTAGTATAATTTGAAGTCAGGTAGCGTGATGCCTCCAGCTTTGTTCTTTTGACTTAGGATTGTTTTGGCAATGCAGGCTCTTTTTTGGTTCCATATGAACTTAAAAGCAGTATTTTCCAATTCTGTGAAGAAACTCATTGGTAGCTTGATGGGGATGGCATTGAATCTATAAATTACCTTGGGCAGTATGGCCATTTTCACGATATTGATTCTTCCAATCCATGAGCATGGTATGTTCTTCCATTTGTTTGTGTCCTCTTTTATTTCACTGAGCAGTGGTTTGTAGTTCTCCTTGAAGAGGTCCTTTACATACCTTGTAAGTTGGATTCCTAGGTATTTTATTCTCTTTGAAGCAATTGTGAATGGAAGTTCATTCATGATTTGGCTCTCTGTTTGTCTGTTACTGGTGTATAAGAATGCTTGTGATTTTTGGACATTAATTTTGTATCCTGAGACTTTGCTGAAGTTGCTTATCAGCTTAAGGAGATTTTGGGCTGAGATAATGGGGTTTTCTAAATATACAATCATGTCATCTGCAAACAGGGACAATTTGACTTCTTCTTTTCCTAACTGAATACCCTTGATTTCTTTCTCTTGCCTGATTGCCCTAGCCAGAACTTCCAACACCATGTTGAATAGGAGTGGTGAGAGAGGGCATCCCTGTCTTGTGCCAGTTTTCAAAGGGAATTTTTCCAGTTTTTGCCCATTCAGTATGATATTGGCTGTGGGTTTGTCATAAATAGCTCTTATTATTTTGAGATACGTTCCATTAATACCAAATTTATTGAGCGTTTTTACCATGAAGGGCAGTTGAATTTTGTCAAAGGCCTTGTCTGCATCTATTGAGATAATCAGGTGGTTTTTGTCTTTGGTTCTGTTTATATGCTGGATTATGTTTATTGATTTGTGTATGTTGAACCAGCCTTGCATCCCAGGGATAAAGCCCACTTGATCATGGTGGATAAGCTTTTTGTTGTGCTGCTGGATCTGGTTTGCCAGTATTTTATTGAGGATTTTTGCATCGATGTTCATCAGGGATATTGGTCTAAAATTCTCTTTTTTTGTTGTGTCTCTGCCAGACTTTGGTATCAGGATGATGTTGGCCTCATAAAATGAGTTAGGGACTATTCCCTCTTTTTCTATTGATTGGAATAGTTTCAGAAGGAATGGTACCAGCTCCTCCTTGTACCTCTGGTAGAATTCAGCTGTGAATCCATCTGGTCCTGGACTTTTTTTTGTTGGTAGGCTATTAATTACTGCCTCAATTTCAGAGCCTGCTATTGGTCTATTCAGGAATTCAACTTCTTCCTGGTTTAGTCTTGGGAGAGTGTAAGTGTCCAGGAAATTATCCATTTCTTCTAGATTTTCTAGTTTATTTGCATAGAGGTGTTTATAGTATTCTCTGATGGTAGTTTGTATTTCTGTGGGGTCGGTGGTGATATCCCCTTTATCATTTTTTATTGCGTCTATTTGATTCTTCTCTCTTTTCTTCTTTATTAGTCTTGCTAGCAGTCTATCAATTTTGTTGATCTTTTCAAAAAACCAACTCCAGGATTCATTGATTTTTTGGAGGATTTTTTGTGTCTCTATCCCCTTCAGTTCTGCGCTGATCTTAGTTATTTCTTGCCTTCTGCTAGCTTTTGAATGTGTTTGCTCTTGCTTCTCTAGTTCTTTTAATTGTGAAGTTAGAGTGTCAATTTTAGATATTTCCCACTTTCTCTTGTGGGCATTTAGTGCTATAAATTTCCCTCTACACACTGCTTTAAATGTGTCCCAGAGATTCTGGTATGTTGTATCTTTGTTCTCATTGGTTTCAAAGAACATCTTTATTTCTGCCTTCATTTCGTTATATACCCAGTTGTCATTCAGGAGCAGGTTATTCAGTTTCCATGTAGTTGAGCAGTTTTGATTGAGTTTCTTAGTCCTGAGTTGTAGTTTGATTGCACTGTGGTCTGAGAGACAGTTTGTTATAATTTCTGTTCTTGTACATTTGCTGAGGAGTGCTTTACTTCCAATTATGTGGTCAATTTTGGAATAAGTGTGATGTGGTGCTGAGAAGAATGTATATTCTGTTGATTTGTGGTGGAGAGTTCTGTAGATGTCTATGAGGTCTGCTTGCTGCAGAGATAAGTTCAATTCCTGGATGTCCTTGTTAACTTTCTGTCTCATTGATCTGTCTAATGTTGACAGTGGGTGTTTAAGTCTCCCATTATTATTGTATGAGAGTCTAAGTCTCTTTGTAAGTCTCTAAGGACTTGCTTTATGAATCTGGGTGCTCCTGTATTGGGTGCATATATATTTAGGATAGTTAGCTCTTCCTGTTGAATTGATCCCTTTACCATTATATAATGGCCTTCTTTGTCTCTTTTGATCTTTGATGGTTTAAAGTCTGTTTTATCAGAGACTAGTATTGCAACCCCTGTTTTTTTTTTTGTTTTCCATTTGCTTGGTAGATCTTCCTCCATCCCTTTATTTTGAGCCTGTGTATGTCGCTGCATGTGAGATGGGTCTCCAGAATATACCAGACTGACGGGTCTTGACTCTTTATCCAGTTTGCCAGTCTGTGTCTTTTAATTGGAGCATTTAGTCCATTTACATTTAAGGTTAATATTGTTATGTGTGAACTTGATCATGCCATTATGATATTAACTGGTTATTTTGCTCGTTAGTTGATGCAGTTTCTTCCTAGCCTCGATGGTCTTTACATTTTGGCATGTTTTGCAATGGCTGGTACCAGTTGTTCCTTTCCATGTTTAGTGCTTCCTTCACGGTCTCTTGTAAGGCAGTCCTGGTGATGACAAAATCTCTAAGCATTTGCTTATCTGTAAAGGATTTTATTTCTCCTTCACGTATGAAAGTTAGTTCGGCTGGATATGAAATTCTGGGTTTAAAATTCTTTTCTTTAAGAATGTTGAATATTGGCCCCCACTCTCTTCTGGCTTGGAGAGTTTCTGCCGAGAGATCTGCTGTTAGTCTGATGGGCTTCCCTTTGTGGGTAACCTGACTTTTCTCTCTGGCTGCCCTTAAGATTTTTTCCTTCATTTCAACTTTGGTGAATCTGGCAATTATGTGTCTTGGAGTTGCTCTTCTCGAGGAGTATCTTTTGGTGTTCTCTGTATTTCCTGAATTTGAATGTTGGCCTGCCCTACTAGGTTGGGGAAGTTCTCCTGGATGATATCCTGAAGAGTGTTTTCCAACTTGGTTCCATTCTCCCCCTCACTTTCAGGCACCCCAATCAGATGTAGATTTGGTCTTTATACATAATCCCATACTTCTTACAGCTTTTGTTCATTTCTTATTCTTCTTTTTTCTTTATTTCTCTTCTCACTTCATTTCATTCATTTGATCCTCAATCACTGATACTCTTTCTTTCAGTTGATTGAGTCGGTTACTGAAGCTTGTGCATTTGTCACGTACTTCTCATGTCATGGTTTTCATCTCTGTCAGTTCGTTTATGGTCTTCTCTGCATTAATTATTCTGGTTATCAATTCTTCCACTCTTTTTTAAGATTTTAGTTTCTTTGCACTGGGTACATAATTCCTCCTTTAGCTCTGAGATGTTTGATGGACTGAAGCCTTCTCTCATCTCGTCAAAGTCATTCTCCGTCCAGCTTTGATCCGTTGCTGGCGATGAGCTGTGTTCCTTTGTAGGGGGAGATGTGCTCTTATTTTTCAAATTTCCAGCTTTTCTGCCCTGCTTGTTCCCCATCTTTGTGGTTTTATCTGCCTCTGGTCTTTGATGATGGTGACGTACTGATGGGGTTTTGGTCGGGTGTCCTTCTTGTTTGTTAGTTTTCCTTCTAACAGTCAGGACCCTCAGCTGTAGGTCTTTTGGAGATTGCTTGAGGTCCACTCCAGACCCTGTTTGCCTGGGTATCAGCAGCAGAGGCTGCAGAAGATAGAATATTGCTGAACAGCGAGTCTACCTGTCTGATTCTTGCTTTGGAAGCTTCCTCTCAGGGGTGTACTCTACCGTGTGAGGTGTGGGGTGTCGGTCTGCCCCTAGTGGGGGATGTCTCCCAGTTAGGCTACTCAGGGGTCAGGGACCCACTTGAGCAGGCAGTCTGTCCGTTCTCAGATCTCAACCTCCGTGTTGGGAGATCCACTGCTCTCTTCAAAGCTGTCAGACAGAGTCGTTTGCGTCTGCAGAGGTTTCTGCTGCTTTTTTTGTTGTTGTTGTTGTTTAGCTGTGCCCTGTCCCCAGTGGTGGAGTCTATAGAGACTGGCAGGCCTCCTTGAGCTGCTCTGAGCTCCACCCAGTTCAACCTTCCCAGGGCTTTGTTTACCTACTTAAGCCTCAGCAATGGTGGGCGCCCCTCCCCCAGCCTCGCTGCTGCCTTGCTGGTAGATCGCAGACTGCTGTGCTAGAAATAAGGAAGGCTCCGTGGACGTGGGACCCTCCTGGCCAGGTGTGGGATATAATCTCCTGGTGTGCCCGTTTGCTTAAAGCACAGTATTGGGGTGGGAGGTACCTGATTTTCCAGGTGTTGTGTGTCTCAGTTCACCTGGCTAGGAAAAGGAATTCCCTTCCCTTTTGTGCTTCCCAGGTGAGGCGATGCCTCGCCCTGCTTCAGCTCTTGCTAGTTGGGCTGCAGCAGCTGACTAGCACGGATTGTTCAGCACTCCCTAGTGAGATGAACTCAGTACCTCAGTTGAAAATGCAGAAATCACCTGTCTTCTGTGTCGCTGGCGCTGGGAGCTGGAGGCTGGAGCTGTTCCTATTTGGCCATCTTGCTCCGCCTCCTTGCATATTCTTAAAGAATGCCATTAAATAAAGTCAAATTCATTATAATTGATAAAAGGTTAAAGTACTTTTGGAAATACTATGTAATTCTTATAGTGCTTATATCATTATCTTAGGGTGTTTACAGAATGATTCCTTTGTATAATTAGGATTAAATATAATGCACAGTAGAAAGAAAATGTTTTAAGAACTTTTTAAAGATAACTTATTGACTTTTAAATCAATATAGCAATTAGTTGATTGTGTTGAATCTAAAAGCATTATAAACAAATAATCATAGGAAATGTGGATTACAGATCTTTGTAGAATGCAGGCTTTATTTATTGTAGAAATCTAGGGAATAATCTTGTAAATATCTTAAAATCTGTCATTCATAGTCCTTAAAGCTTGCATAGAGGTTTTAAAACGTAGTTTATTCAGTTCTTGCTACGCAGAAGATCAACAAATCCCTGGGTACAATTCAAGAGGAGTGGAAAAGTGACTGCTTTCTCTTCTTTGAATGATTGAACTCAAGTAAATCAGTTCTTTCAGTTTTGATTTAATCATATATCATTCTCTGAAATTCCCCCCAAAACAGTGCATTTACATTGTGAAATCTTTACAATTTTTAAAGATAGGTTTAAAAACTCTACATAGCTTCAGAAAAACATACAGAGTCATATCGCCAGAGAAACAAATCTTATCAAATTTTTCCTCACACTCTCTCAGTCCAATGTAATAATGTATCTTTCACTGTCATCAACCTGTAGTTAAACCTTCAAGTGAGGAAGTAAAAGTATGATTTAAGTATAAGCATAAAAATAACAGATGATTGATAGCAAAACTACCGTTAATTCTATTTGTGTAATATGTATTTGTATAAACAAATCTTTACTCCTGAATAATACTGTTCTGCACATATTCTATAATTTAATAATAAAATAACAAATTATGTAATATATTTTCATTAAAATAATGAAATAGAATTAAAGTATTTTGAAATTTTGTTTCCTTTTATTGGGCAGCTATCCAAACAAGCCTTCTTTTCTATAGGAAATTGTGCATATATTGAAAAAGAGATTTTTCTGACCCCATTTTCACTGAGCTGATTTCTCTACAAATAGCAAAGGTCTAGTTATTATTAGCAGTGCCCAATAGACCTACAGGTGAACGGATTATTGAATATGGCATATATTTTGTTAGGAAAAGGCACTAGAGAAAAATACAGCTGCAGAGTTATTATAAAAATATGCTTCTGCTTAAACGTAAATTGCAAAGAAAATTTTTTTCTCTCTTTTAATTAGGTAATTCTGGGCCTATTTTTTTGTGCAGTATACTTCAAGTGGTGAGGGAAACGAGTGTAATTTAGCAACTAATAGTTTTTAAAGTAACTGTTTAACATATTTTTGTTGGTCTCTCGAAGTTCTACCAGCTGGTTTGCAATTACAGAAATGCTATAGAACATATCATTCTGGGACAGCTGAATTACTGGAAACTTTAGTGGCGTAGGATCAAAGGCTGAAAAGGGGCTCCACTTAGAAGATAAAGGAAGTAAAATAGGGCTGTGAAAAGTTTTATTTGAGATCATTTACTTATCTCTCAAAGACTGAATAAAACTTTTGAAACATCAGCAATCCAGAGCAATCCACTTTCCTCTGACCTGAGTTTCTATAAGCCAACTGCTGCAGTTCAATACTTTGATTTGCCAGGAACAAAAAAAGACGAAAAGAGAAAAAAGTCTGGTTTGTTGTATCAAGCAAAGCAAATTCTGTTACATAGTCAGGTCTGGAGATAAAGAGCATTGTTTATTCAAATGTGTTGTTAAATAGAGAAGTGTTATATCAAATATATAATTATAATAATTATAATACAAATACAACTTATATTAATATAAAAATTTATATTAAGATAATATACATCATTTTTATAGAAATGATAAATAAAATGTATATTACATAACCTATATTATACTTAGTCATAAGGTAAAATCTAATGGCATTTTTCACCAATGAATTAGAAAACACTTGGTAGACCTTCCAGATTTCCTTTCCTCTGTTATATTTTCCACACACCCACTGAAAGGGGTCAACTCCTTTGTAAACTGGATCTGTCTACCTATTATTTAGACTAAATCTCTTGCTCCTGTTTTATTTTAACTATATTCGAGCATGTTCTTTGTTAAGCAATTTTGTATGTACGTATTTGTCTTCTGAAATGAAAAACAGTAAAATTAAGTATCCCTTGACTTCTCTTCTGCGCTTTGTATTGTTGGTGTCACTCTTTTGCTTTCATGCTAGCAAACTGCAACTTAGCAAATTCTGTACCTCTTGCCACTCCCATCATTTCTTTATTTTTTGAATTATTACTTGAATCTTATCAGTGTACTGGAATTCCATTGCCAAGGTCACTAAGCACACTTTGGTTACTAAATCATGTGGGCATATATATATATATATATATATATATATATATATATATATATATGTTGCAATTCAACAGAAATTGTCATTGTTTTGTAGTGCTTCCCTCCCTCTATTCCATTGGTTTCCTTGACACCATATTCTCCTACTTCTCTGGCCCGGCCCTTTCTTCTCTGATTTTCTCATGAATGCCACACGCACCATTAAAATACTAAATGTTAATTTCCCCAGTCTTTTTTTTTTTTTTTTTTTTTGGTGTATCTCATTTCTCTTCTGTCTGTATCCACTACTTCTGTTGGGGTGACCCACTCCGTAATTCAACCTTCTATATGCTAATGAGTACAATCTCCATTTCAAACCCATCTCCATTTCTCATAAGTTTAACAGTTATCTGTTCTTGATTTGGACATTTGGGGGCCATATGACATCTCTGATTACAACACAAAAGAAACTGAATTCATTGTATTTTTTTTTTCAAAATGCTTTTTCAGTATTCTTTATTTTACAGCTAGATATTATAATTCACCACTCTTTATAAGTATCCATTTTGCTCTTAACTCACCTTTCAATTACGTCACTGTCTTTTTCTTCTGGGCCATGTACTCCTTTGCTATATTATGTCTGTCCTCAAATATCTGGTTTTCTACTTCATAATGTCTCCTGCTACTTTAATCTTTAAATCATCATGAATTGTAAGACATCTAATGGCCATACAACACTGTAACTTCATTGTTCTTCTGAATCTGTGGCAATTATCAGAAAAAAAAATGATTTGAAAAATTTGTGTTAAGAATGTATATGTCCTCCAACCTGACTTCTACTCTTAACCCTTAAATAATAAACAGAAACCTATAATGACCTCACTCTTTTGTCGTGTGGGTTGAGGGGAAGAGAGGACTGGTAGGGCAGATAACAGTTCTGTTCCCAAATAGTCAGAAGTGAAACTTATCTCATCTACATCTCATGTATTTATTCAGAGCTTCACTCAAGTCTACCATTCAGAAAAAGAGAGTTACAGCAAAAAAAGACTGAAAGACCCTACTCAATCAAGGAATTAAATCATCATAGCAGTCATTTTTTAATGAATACATATTCGCTGTTAATTAGGTAGTTAAGAAAAATAGTGATAATGATTAAAATGACCAAAAAGAAACATAACACTAACAACTAAATAATTTTGTAGAAAAAAGAAATGATTTGAGAAACAAAATATATTTAACACTTTAAAAATTAGTATTCTCAACTGGAATTTAGAATATATTACAGTTTCCTATCAAAATATATCAATAAATAGCACATTCAATTCATATGTAATCATTGTATTTGTCCCTCACCCCAAGTAATACTGATTGAATAGTTGGAAAATAAAGTAAAGGAAACATAAGCTAAGTGATAAATATTTAGAAAATATTTAAGAAAAAAATCTTCCAAATTTCCTAAAACTAAGTGCATAATTTCTTAATAAGTCATAGATTTTTTTTTTTGTGATTTATCCACTACATGTCTCTCCTGCCTCACCTTGTGCCAGGTTGATCCCTGATATCTCTGCTATAGTCAAACCAATCTTCTTTTAGTCCTTTACCCATATGCTTTATGCTTTTTCCCCAAGCCTTTTATGCTTTTTCTATCACAAGGATGTGCTTCATCAGTAAACCTATTATATAACTTTTCTTCTAGATTATCTTCCACTTATCTTTCATTTGAAAAGAAAATCCTATTTCTATGAGTATGGCTACTTTTGATACTTCATATAAGTGGAATCATGTAGTACTTCTTCTCTGACAGGCCTATTTTACTAAGCATAATGTCCTCAAAATTTATCCATGTTGTTGCATATGACCAAATTTTCTTTTTTATGGTTAAAATATACTCCATTTTATGTACACGACTCCCAGAACAAAGTAGAGTGGTGATCTCAATGTGCTGGAGGGAGAGGAAAATGGAAAGTTGCTATGTAATGGGTATAGAGTTTCAGTCATGCAAGGTAAGAAATTCTAGAGATCTGTTATACAACACTGTGCTTATAGTTAACAATACTATACTGTGCACCTAAAATTTTAAGTGGATATATCTCATATAATGTGTTTTGTCACAATAAACAATTTTTTAAAATCATGCATAATTTGATTTTTAAGAGGTAGATGAAACACTTTAAACAGGTTTTCAAATTAAAAAAGAAAAATTATCCAAGCCCGGGGGAAAACAAAAGAAAGAAAAATTTAATCCCAGCTACTTGGGAGGCTGAGGCAGGAGAATCGCTTGAAGCAGGGAGGCGGAGGTTGCAGTGAGCCAAGATCGAGCCATTGCACTCCAGCCTGGGCAACAAGAGTGAAACTGTGAGAAAGAAAAGAAAAGAAAAGAAAAGAAAAGAAAAGAAAAGAAAAGAAAAGAAAAGAAAAGAAAGAAAAGAAAGAGAAAGAAAGAAAGAAAGAAGAAAGAAAGAAAGAAAGAAAAAGAAAGAAAGAAAGAAAAGAGAGAGAGAGAGAAAGAGAGAGAGAGGGAGGGAGGGAGGGAGGGAGGAAAGGAGGGAGGGAGAGAGAGAGGGAGAGAGGGAGGGAGGGAGGGAGGGAGGAAGGAAGGAAGGAAGGAAGGAAGGAAGGAAGGAAGGAAGGAAGGAAGGAAGGAAGGAAGGAAGGGAAGATTTTGATCTTCTTATGAAACATGACCCTAAAATAAACCCTCATAGATTATATAACTCTAATTTTCAGCTTTTACTGCAGGTACCAATTTATGCTTCTTGGAGAATAACTAAGTTAGAGTTTAAGGACAAAGGATCTGAAATTGAATTGGATGGGTTCAAATTCTAGTTCTGCCTCCAGCTGTATGAACATGGGCAAATCACTTTCATTGTCTGTTTCCTCATTTGAAAAATTACTATATATTAGGGCCGGGCGCGGTGGCTCAAGCCTGTAATCCCAGCACTTTGGGAGGTCGAGACGGGTGGATCACGAGGTCAGGAGATCGAGACCATCCTGGCTAACACGGTGAAACCCCGTCTCTACTAAAAAATACAAAAAACTAGCCGGGCGAGGCGGCGGGCGCCTGTAGTCCCAGCTACTCGGGAGGCTGAGGCAGGAGAATGGCGTGAACCCGGGAGGCGGAGCTTGCAGTGAGCTGAGATCCGGCCACTGCACTCCAGCCTGGGCGACAGAGTGAGACTCCGTCTCAAAAAAAAAAAAAAAAAAAAAAAAAAAAAGAAAAATTACTATATATTAATAAAATCCATGCCATACAATTGTAATTTATATAAAGTGACTATATAACAAGGTCTGTCACAGAGTAAGTGCTCAATAAATAACTACTACTTATTTATAATTGCACGATTATTTATGTTCCATTCACCAGATTCTGAGACATAAGAACACGGTCTGCATTTGCTTTGGCTCACCATGTATACAAGTTTCAATTTTTTTCTTTGCAATTAACAGAAAATCATTATCACTGTCTTGAAAAACATTTTTATTCATGTCACAGAAAAGATTAATGTTACCTTACCGATGTTAACAAATGAAGGTTTTACTTTCCATCTCTGTCTTCGGACATCTATAGTAAGAGTATCATTATCCTTCAGTTTTTCCAGAAAGTTACTGTTCATAAATTATTCCATAGGCTTTTTTGTTTACATCTAGCTAGAGACACAGAGAGGTAGTAAGCATCGTTCTCTGAAGTCACTAGCAATCACATATTATATCTCATTGACCTCAACTGGACCAAAAATAAACCGACACAATGACGAAATGCCGGGGTCATGGGACTGAGGGGTTTTTGTAATGACAGGCTCTTGCTCTGTCACGTAGGCTGGAGTACGGGGGTTTGATCACCATTCACTGCAGCTAGGAACTCCCACTTCAGGTTTTTTTAGCCAATCAAGTTTCACCTCTATATTTGGAGCAAGGCAATCCCACTGAAATAATACAGCTGAGTTGGAAAGGGAAAACGAAGGCTTAGGAGGCAAGAAACAAAGCTCATTATGCCCCAGATGTACCACAATATCTGGCTTCATTATGCCTCACTTATTTCTATGCATCTTACGTATAGTCATTGATTCATTTCTTATAAATACTCTGAGTTAGATATTATCATCATTTTCATTTTACGACTGAAAATACTAAGGCACAGAAAGCTTAGGTAACTTGCCCAGAAACCATCAACTCTTAAGTGCCAAAGACAGTTTATAAGTGCAAACAGTAGGGTCTACAATCATTTCTCATGAACAAACCATTTACCACTTACATAGAGTAAAATATGAAGGTTATTCTTTGTTTTGATCTCCTCAAAAGATGCAATCTATTGAAAATATGTGATTCTAAGTAGGGAAATAGTTAAATTATAACATAAACCTACCAAGTTATGCTTTGAAGCCACTGCAGTTAATGAGATAAAACTGTTATCTACTGCTATGAAAATAGCACAAGATTTTTCATGCTATGGACTTTTAGGTGAAATTGTAGGATTACACACATCATTGTTCTCCTTATGCCTGGATTTTCTTCTATCTCCGCCTGTCTAATTTAGAGTGGATTGGCTCAAATATCATTAAATTATTTCTGTACTGGCATTCTTACTCATGTATAGTTAATCATGGTTCCATAAGCACACCAATCAACCCATACATACCAGAACTTTACTCTGATAATATATTTGAAGTTTTTGTTTTGTAAGTGAAATTTTACAATGATTTGTATTCATGTTAAATTTTGATCATTTTTGAGAACTTGATGAAATAAAATGCATAGACCCAGAGCTCCGTTTCTACTAATATAAGTATTTCACTTATAAATCATATGTTTCTATACAGCAGTTAATAAGTTAACGTATATAAATTGTTCTGTGAATATAAAATTATTTCAGATAATTAAAGAAGTAGACCTATCCTATCATTGAAACTCAATTTTCCAAAAAGTTTTGATTGTTTTTATCGTTGCATTTTTAGTTATTGATAGTTGTACTGCGGAATCTACCTTCATTTGAATGTAGTTTTAGAACTTTTATTCTGAATAAATATCACATTGGAAGAATATTAATTATATTTGTTTCTATGCTATTAATATTTCTTCATTATTATTGTGTCTGAGTGAAAATGAGAGACTTTTATACATTTTCCTGGAGAGCTATCGTATGGTATTGTTATTCTAAAAGATGTTTGCCTATGATTTAGTTCTTTTTTCTTGGTATTTGTGTAAACATGTATTTAAATCTTTTTTAAGTTTAAAAATAATTTCTTACTGAGTAAAGCTTGACTTTGAATATTTATTCAAAGTGCTCAATAGTTAAAACAGGTTTATTTTTGTTATTCCTTGAAGGACTATATACTCTTTTTCTATGCTTTTTTCTTTTTAGTTTCACTCAGAAAAAACAAGGCTGAATATCTATCACATAGCAGTAAGCTATTTCAGTCGGATTTTGATTAGAGATTATTACAGTTTATCTATCTATTAATTCATGATTCAACAACCACTTATGTGGCAAAAGGAGAAATTATTAATGTATTGTGATCTATATATGTGACAAACTACACATTAAACAAATGCATATATCAACATGCATAAAGTAACATTTGTTTAGCAAGCATTTAGATAAAATTTACTATGTCTAGGCACAATTCAAAGTGCTTTGCAAACATTAACTCATTTAGTTTTCATATTAAGGCTATGAAGTAGATAATAATTTTAGAGATGAGGAAAAGGTCAAGGGATATCAAATAACCATCACAGCAGCACAGCAGGCACAGTGGCAGAGCCAGACATTAAACTCAGAAATGAAATTCAGTTCCAGAGTTTATGTTTTTAGTCACATAGCCTTGTTGCCTTTCACCTGAGTTAAAATATTTCGAGACAATAAATTTTGAATTCTTACTTCTTGATCCATTTTACTTATGTTAGTTTCCTTACTATTACATAAAGGAATTATATTAGGTTTCTTTTAAGACTTTACCTATGTGTTTATTTTAAAATTTAACTTCTGGTTTTATTTGTATTGGTAAAGTTAGTCTCATTGTCATGAAAAGGATGCCAAAATGCGTTTCAGCCACTCACATTGTCTTCTTTTTAACTTTTAAAAATTCCACTCTTTTCTAACAAACTGAGACTCGATGACACATTAGGAAGAATCAGGTGCAAAACCTTTGAAGTTTCAAAAATTTTAGGCATAACAATAAATGATGATCTCCTTTATTCCCAGGGTAAAATCAGTGCTTAGTATTTTTTTTTCTTGTTCTTACTTTAGGGTTATAAATATAATTACACAAAACTACGATTATATCCAGTAAAAATAGGCCCAAGAATGTCAAAGGAATTCTCATACTCACCTTCTCATTTCTGCTTATGAGGCATAGGCATTGCAGGTAAGGTTTAGCATGATAATTCTCATTAATAACAAACTGTGTGAACTTGCCTCCCCTATATGGCCACCTGTTAATGTATATCAATAACAAACAACTGGTTCAAACTCCAGGAACTTACGACCCAGACAATTTTATTTCCATCATTTGCATCTAATTACTTATGTCCTTCTTACTAATAATTAAACTTGGGATTTACATATATTCAACGACAAAAAAATCATTTTTATTTACTTATGTGAGTAAATCATTGAATAAAATGAAATAAATGAACAAACCAAAATTTAGGACATATCTCATTACAGCAAATTATTTTACTAAACAGGTTTTTCTATTATGAAAGGAGTTTTTTTTTTCTTTATTTTATTTTTTTAACTCTAAATGGAAGCCCCATTTACTTAAACAGTTTTGGTGTAACAGATTCTAGCACAACAAAGGAAACTGGATTCCCTTTGTGTTCATTGTAATAAGATACTCAGAATAATGTAATACATTTATGAAATAGTGAAAAATATCTTGTTATAATAATCATTTATTAAATGAACATGATAAATTTTAATGCAATATAACATTGTTAGGTCTATTCAAAACGATTCCAATATTCCAAAGCTGTTCTATTAGTCAAGGTTATCCAGGGTAATAGAAACAATAGCATATGCAGAGAAATAGAGAAGGAGATTTATATGAAGGAATGGTTTATGAGATTATGAAGGCTGAGAAGTCCCATGATCTGCCATTTTTATTGAGAAACCCAAGAGACCTTGTGATACAGTTCCAGTCCAAGATTAAAAGCCTGAAAATCAAGGGAACAAATAATAAGTTCAACTTTGCATACCTGAGAACCAAGAACATTGATATTTATGGGCTGGGGAAGGTGAATGTCCCAGCTCAAACAGAGAGTAAATATCTAAGTCCCTGATTTTTTGTTCTATTCAGGCCATCAGTTGATTGGATAATGCTCACCAACATCAGTGAGTTAAAAAGTTATAAAGATCTACTTTATTCAGTGTACCCAGCTAACTTCCTTCAGAAACAGCTTCCTAGACACCACCACAGAAACAATGTTTTGGCAGCTATCTGGGCATCTCTTAGCGAAGGTGACTCATAAAACGAATCATGACAGCTGTATTTACTTTTTAAGTGACATTTGACAATAGGCAAAATTGAAGTTTCAAGAACTTTTGGCATAACAATAAACGATGACAATGCTGTAGCCTCCTGTAGACATAATGAGGTCCCTTTCATTGGAAACGTAGATATTGACCTATTTTTAATGCTGAGATATTAAATGCTATATAATTAATATAATAAAAAAATTTGAAAAAAGAACACTTGAAAGGAAAGTATGATTTTTTTGTTGTTTTAAATAATATCACACTATTATATTTCACTATTTAAAAGATGATTACCTTTAACATTTTTGAGTTTAGGACCTTGGTCACAGGAGATCTGGTACTTCACACTGGTACTTTTCATAAACTCTTCCCCCTGACCTCTCTTTTGTTTTGCAGAGCACAACGACTCCTTCCTGAACACTCCGGTAACACCCCTCAAACTCAGATTTTAGTTTTAGTACTCTATTATAAAACAAAACATAAATATTATGTTTTAATTAACTTGACAGTTTGTGACCTTCACATCTAGCTGATAACATATCTAGGCACAGCCATTCATGCTCATATTGTTTCCACAAACTTGTAGTTGTGTTTTATTTTTGTTTTTTGTTTTTCAGGTAACATTACTGCCTTTTGGGATTGATTATCAAAGCTACACAATTTTAACTCACTTTAAATTTTTTTTTTACTTAAAAGCATAGGGAATATTTTCTAGAGATTTGAATACAAATAATTATTATACGAGTCATAATTTTGTTCATAAACTAGTGACATAATAAATTATGTGATTTTTATAACTTTTTTTTTAATATAAAAATAGTTTTTAACTAACTGATTTTAATTATAATCTATTTTTTCTCTCTGGCTCTTCCATTTGGAGTATCACAATTTGGACTTATACTTAATATTTTATGATTAAAAATTATAATTATTTTATCCCTATACACTTTAAAAAATTCTATTTCTATATTGTATTTGACTTTTTCACAAAATGAAAAATTTTCCATGTAAGTTCTTTTTAATGTTTTCAATAATTATATTGTCAATCAAATACACTTACTTTAACAGACAAAGTGCTACTGAAATATATGTTAAATAAATGTATAAATGGATATTTTGGGTAACATCAGTATTTTTCATTTGTTTATACACTTCCTCTTTCATTTCTCTCCCCAGTTTTTGTGTTTCTATCAAGTTAAGAATTACAATGAAAAAAAGTCACTACTTGTATTTCCAACATAACATAATACAATTAATTTCATACATAGATTTGACCCTTTATTTCAAAAATGTTTTTTAAAAAGTAATATTAGCTATGGTTTCCCTCTCTGTTATTCCAAAATATGACACATTCTATTTTTTTTTTCTTTTACTTTCATGGTATCAGGAAGTAAAGACTAATTGAGCCCATGCTGCCTGGATAAAATGATAAAAAGTGGAAGTTTGACCTACTACCAGAGAGAAGTATACAAAGTCCACAAACACATCTTCACATATCACATCTTCAGCCTATGTAGTTCAAAATTTCTACGTGATTTATTCCTATAAATTTAATAATATATTGATCCACATAATATGGTTTGATCCAAAAGATTAGATTTCAGTAAAAGATGGTTAGAATATTAATTTTCTGTTGACCTTTGATGACATTATTTGAGGATAGTCTTCTGCTTGGATGAATGAGTTTATATGTATTTATATGTGACTCAGAAATAATCACATATAAACCAGCTCAAAGTTAGCTCAAATAGCTCTTTCGGAATTTCAAGGTCAGGTTTTGCTTTTTGTGCTCCCAGCAAACAACCACCTCTGAATGTGAATAAAACAGATTCTGGATTCGCCAAAGGTATACATTCATTTTGACTTCTTTCTGATGTGTCAGGTAATCTAAGGCTGGTTTCTACAGTGTACAGCAACAGTATCAAGACAGAGCCTCATGGCTTTGGAAAAACTACTGATAAAGAAAAAAAACGTATATTATAATGGCATAAATGCACTAATAAATGAGTTTGACTGTTGTGCCAATCCCATCTTCAGAATGCTGGCATAATTGAGATGTATCCTTACTGTTACTTTCACTAAATTCTATATGCAAGGAATTGCTATAGTCTTTAACGGCTTAGGCCAATGTATATGCACTATAATGACAGTCAATAATGGAAATCAACAGCTTTCTCTGCAAGTCTCCTCCCCTTGGCTCTGCTTACCTGAGTCTCCCCCTAAGTCTGGGTCGCTATGATTATTGATCATATAACTTATGTGGTTTTTCTCTATGCATCCTTTCTACTCTAATTCTGGGAAATAAGTTTCTTATTCTTGTGTTATTTCGCTGTTCATAATCCTCTTACTGACAAGCTACTGGTTCGATACATATTTCTGAGTCAGGCCTAATAGCAGTGGCCAAAATGAATACAAACATGCTCTAAACTATGGCCACCAAGGACTTCTCTGTGGAAATTCTATATAAGGTAGCTCCCTTAGGGGAGTCTTGGAAACTGTGGGACACATTTTATTCATCTAGTTTCAGATATGCCTACACAAATGTGCTGTGTATATACACACATTAAATGTATATTTATATTTATAGAGAATATTACCTTGCTATGCAGTTGTTATGTAAATCCTCACAAAGAACATAACATTCTTATACAATTTCTTTTACGTTGGTATGATTATCTACAAAACATAGAAAAACTGAGACTCAAGATAATAAAATGACTCATTTAAGTTTAGGAAAGTTATAAACGGCAAAACAAGTAATTAAATGAAAATCTCACATGGCATGGGCAGACCTCTTTCTACCACAGAGAAATTTCTTAAACCCAGAGTCCCAGATGTGCCCTATAGAATTTCATGGATTTTATTTTAAATATGTTTACTCTTAACATAACTCTATAGATTATTAAATGAAATTTCTTTCTATATATGTATGTTTTGTCTGCATAACTGTAGAAACACTGTCAAATGCAGCTGTATGGAAAAATGAAAACAGAAAACCACTCATAATAGTTAACTCAAAGTTAATTATAATGAATAGTTTAACAGCTTCCTTGGTATGTAGTTATATGATATAATTGAATTAAAAGATAAAAGAATAATTCAAGGCTATTATTATTTAGAAAGTAACATGGTAATTTACAAGTAGAGCCTTATATGTTATTATACTGTTACACATACATACAAAAATTATGTTAATGGGTGCATAACAATTTTTATGTTTAATTAATGACTGTTGCTAATAAACAGTGGCTTTCTATATGACTCCCAAGTTGCTTGACATGTTTCTCATTGTGACCTCATAAATAAAATATGCAACAAAAATGATGTGCCCATCTAGGATACATTTTTGTTTTCCAAAATGTTGTAAAAGTGAAATAACTGGGTCAAATTTCATAAACCCTTTAAAGGTTTTAGTGTGTATTATTGCTGTGGTTTGAATATGTCCCCTAAATCTCATGTGTTATAAACTTAATTGCCATTGCAACAATATTAAACTGTGATACTTTTAAGAGGTGATTAGGCCATAAGATATTTGCCCTCATAAAGGGATTAATGCTCTTATGATGGGATTGGCTAGTTATCATGAGAGTGCGCACCTGATAAAAGGATAAGTTTGGACCTCATTTCCTCTCTATCTAGAGTGCTCACTTCCACATCTGCCATAGGATAGCACAGCAAGAAAGCCCTCATCAGACGTCAATGCCATGTACTTGGACTTCCCAGCTCCCAGAACTATAAGCAGAAATAAATTTCTTTCTTTATAAATTACCCAGTCTTTGGTATTCTGTTAGAGCAGCAGAAATGGACTAAGACACTTATGAAACTGCCTTTCCCAAAGTTTTACTTTATTTACAATTTGATAATTATGATGAAAATATCTAACCAAGGAGTTTGTCAGCTTCAAAGAGCACTGCCAGCTTGAAAAAGAAATAGAAAATCATATCTAAAACTGTTATAAAAATTGGATATTTGTATATGGATTGCTACTGCATATCGTTAACTAACTTTGCATTCAATAACATGTTAGTAACTCCAATTTGGCTATGGTGGGTATGTCTATTTATTCCACAGAAACCAGTAAACATTACAGATGAAATTTTATTTTTTCAAGAAGCCAGTTGTTAAACATTTACCAGCAAAAAACTGTACAGATACACACACACGCACACACACACACACACACACACAATTTCTTAATACAATGTATGTAGATTAAGCATATACACAAGAAAAAATGCAAAGGTTGATAAAACACATTTAATCAAAATTGGCCACTGGGGTGGGAAATATGAATGAGAAATATGGATGAAATGCTTGTATAAATAAATAATGAAATAAAAGCAGGATATTGTAAAAATCAATGAAGATACTGTGCTATGAGCTAACAAATATGAGCAAGTAACTTTTTTGCATGTGAAGTGAACAAGTAGAGCAAGAAAGAAACGGAGAATTTTTGTGCCTGTTGACTTATCCATACATTTAAATATTGATACTTGAGGATTTAACTAGTAGCATTAAGGATTTAAAATCAGTTTTAAGGATTCATTGTGTCTATCATGATTCTAGTCTAAAACACTTATTTCATATCCATACCTTAATCTGATTAAAGCTCACGTATATATAACTGCCCATAGTGCTGATTTTTGTTTGCAAATAATAGATCTTGTATCAACCTTTCGTAATATTTTGTAATGAGAAATGTGGGGTGTTTTTTTTTTTTTTGCTATTTTTTTCTGTTTCTTTTAATTCTGTAAATTTCATGAGGTAAATTAGCAGTGTACAGCAAAGAGGAGATATTTTATGTCATTACTGACTAAAGTAAAACCTCATGAGATAGGTTACGTTGTCTTTCAAAGGGCTCATTTTATTTATTTAGTTATTGTGCAGAAGTGTTTGTATTTTATCAAAGACAAAAGAAAAAAATCTATAATCACTAATGTCACTGGGGAGTTAAATTCTGAGAATGCACCTAACAAGTGTTATGGTTGCCTAAAACAACTGGATGAAAACAATGAGTAGGATATAAAACTCAGAAACAGTTGGAGGAATACAATTTATTTCAATATACTATAAACTTTTATTCCACTTTGAGCAAAATTAATAAGAAAAATATAAAATAACTAGGTTGAAATTTTGGAGAAAGTAAGAAATAAGCTGACATTACATTTGACCTTTTCTTGTTTTTAGATTTCCAACTGTGTTAGAGTCAAGTGTGGTAATAATGATCAAAATGTAAATCGTTTAAATTTTAAAAATTTGCAGAGACATTTTAGCCATACTGATGTATCTGAAATTGCATATTTCTTGAGTGTTTCTTGCCTATATATACATATATATGTCTAAATTTTTTTAAAGCAAAGTTTATTCTGAAGATTTATTAAACTAATTAAAATGTAATTGTTCTTTCATCTACAAACCAGCTTCACTTCATTGTAGGTTTCCTCATAGATTTAAAAATATAAAATTTAACATATAACAAATGGCCAAAGTGTATTTTATAACTTTATGAAATTTTATAACTGGAAGAAATTGGAAGAAAGTATCCTATGAGTATACTAAAATAACTACTGTTCTATGGAGAATTTGACCCAAAGCTTATTCCTTGTGGGCATGGCACACAAAGAAATAAAATTGTGGTTATATTAAGTTTGTAAGTGATACCTCATAGTTGTTATTCAGTTGACAAAGTATTGACTGTAAGACTCAGTTTCCAAGTCCTAGCTATGGTACTTATCCATGACATAGTTTGAGTGATTAATTTAAATACTATATATTATCCTATACAATGCAAATCATGAAATTTCTTTTAAACTTTGTTCAAAGAATATTTCATATAAAAGCCCTTGGTAAAATTCTGTGATTATTTTACTTATAATCATATATGATCTCGAACACTTCATAGAGAGAAACCAAACATATCCTATACCTGTAAATACAAGTAGCATTATTTTGCATAAACGTAATTTCCAATAAGATAAAAATGTTCTTTGAATTAATTGTTAATATATCGTGAGTCAAATACAAGGATTCTAAAAGTCTTGGTGAATACAAAAGTATGGGAATTCATAACATACAATGAAACTCTAATAAAACAAAGATGTTAAATATTGAATGTATATTATAAGAATACTATAAAAAGAATTGTAACCGTGTTGCTTAAACTTTTTCTAAAATTCAGTGCAGAAGATTCTCTGTCGTCAAAGATTGTAAATTCAAAATGTGATTCAGAATGGTGACGATTTTATTTTACTCATTGAGGCAGGTGTACTTTTATCAATTTCTCTACCAAAATTCCAGTTCCTTGATTCTTCATTCAAATACTAATCTAGGAAACATGGTAAAGGGATTTTGTAAATGGAGTTGAAGTCCCAAATTAACTAATATTAAGTTAAGGAGATTATCTTGGTGCATGTGACCCAATCAGGTGAACCTTTTAGAAGCAGAATTTTTCCTGGCTGGTAGCATACAGAGAAAGAGACATTCAAAGTATGAGGAAGATTTGACATGCTGTGCCTGGCTTGAACTTAGTAGGGATATTGTGGCAAAGAATACCGATAGCCTCTAAAGCGAAGAGTAGTTCATACGTGACAGCAAACAGCAAAAACAAAACCTCAGTCATACAACTTCAAGAAAATACATTCTGTCAATAACCTAAATGATCATAGAAATATATTCTTCCCCAGATACTTTTATGTAAAATTCTAGCTCAGCCGATACCTTGATTTAAGCCTTGTAAAACCCTAAAATGAGATCCTGTAGAGCCTGCCTGGATTTCTGATCTATAGAACTATGATATAACAAATAGTATTTCTTCAAGCTGCCAAGTTTGTGGTAATTTGTTACTGAGCAATAGAAAACCAATACATTCATTCAACAAATTGTTTTTGTGGATCAGCAAGATTTAAGGCACTATATTGAATTATAGCGTCAAAGAAACATTATTCAATATGAAGACTGCCCTCTGAAAAATATACAAACTAGTTGAGGAGATGAAATACATAGATACACAATTACATAATGAGACAGAAAGTCATTTTATAAGATGTATGGAGGAAAATCCTATGGATGCAAAATACTGCTTTGAAGGAAAAAATGATGGGAGTGTTGGTGTTTTGAGACTCTGGAAGGATGGTTAGGGCTGGGTGAATATGAAGACACACTTTAAAGATAATCTAATAAAATACTGAATAATCTGAGTGTCTTACATCAATTGAAAGTATATATTACTTCTGCATTTTCAACAGTAAATATCATTAACAGGAATTGTGAGAAATGGAATGGAAAAGATAAATTGAAGTTATGTACACATTGAATTATTAACTAAGTAATGTAGACATTCTTGAAAAGAGACAGAGCTATTGACAACTTTCATCATGGAAATGTACTGATTACAGTAGTAGTACAGAAATAACAAATTGAAAGGATTATAAAATGGATTAGAAAAGGGAAGAGGGTATCCCTAGAAAACCAGGTCAAGGATCTGTTTAAATATCTTATTATATAAAATGTGGCCTTAAATACATGTGGTGACAGTAGGAATAAATAGGAACAGATAGCTTGGACAGATATTACAAGGCTATAAAAAAGGGGAAAAGGAAAGAGAGAAAAGATCTATTTATCATCTATCTTTCTGTCTATTTATCTATCTGTATCATCTTTTTTTTTAATTATTATTTTACTTTAAGTTCCGGGATACACGTACAGAACATGTAGGTTTGTTCCATAGGTATACGTGTATCATGGTGGTTTGCTGCACTTAACAACTCATCATCTAGGTTTTAAATACCACATACATTAGCTGTTTGTCCTAACGCTCTCCCTCCCCTGGTTCCCCACACCCCAGCTGGCCCTGGTGTGTGCTGTTTCCCCTCCCTATGTCCACATGTTCTCATTGTTCAGCTCCCACTTATGAGAGAGAACATGTAGCATTTGGTTTTCTGTTCCTGTGTTAGTTTGCTGAGGATGATGGCTTCCAGCTTCATCCACGTCCCTGTAAAGGGTATAATCTCATTCCTTTTTATGCCTGCACACAGTATTCCATGAGGTATATGTACCACATTTTCTTCATCCATTCTATCATTGATGGGCATTTGGACTGGTTCCATATATTTGCTATTTTAAATAGTGCTGCAATAAACATACATATGCAGGTGTCTTTATAGTAGAATGATTTATATTCTTTTGGGTATATATCCAGTAATGGGATTGCTGGGTCAAATAGTATTTCTGGTTCTAGATCCTTGAGGAATAGCCACACTGTCTTCCACAATGGTAGCACTAATTTACATTTCTGCCAACAGTGTAAAAGCATTCCTATTTCTCCACAGCCTCACCAGTATCTATTGTTTCTTGACTTTTTAATAATCACCATTCTGACTGGCATGAGCTGGTATTTCATTGTGGTTTTAATTTGCATTTCTCTAATGATCGGTGATGTTGAGCCTTTTCATGTTTGCTGGCTGCAAAAATGTCTTGAGAAGTGATTTTTCATATCCTTTGTCCACGCTTTGATGAGGTTTTTTTTTTCTTGTAAATTTCTTTAAGCTCTTTGTATATTCTGGTTATTAGACGTTTGTCAGATGAGTAGATTGCAAAAATTTTCTCCCATTCTGTAGGTTGCCTGTTCACTCTGATGATAATTTCTTTTGCTGTGCAGAAGCTCTTTAGTTTAATTTCATCCCATTGGTCAATTGTGGCTTTTGTTGCAATTGCTTTTGGCATTTGCATCACTAAGTCTTTGCCCATACCTATATCTTCTGTTTTAGAAATCCTGAGTCTAGGTATGCAGGCATCCAGAGAATAATGTTATATTAAATGCAATGAAAACAGGTGAAAAGAAGTTTACTTGCATTATTTTTGGAAAGTGGGTAGTTTTAAAGCAATAGCTTCAACATTCATTGGCTTGTTCAAATAAAATTATGTAATATGAATAAAAGTGTAGTTCTGAAATTCTCAGAGACCAAAAAGTTTGAAGTTTCTTTTCTGAAGTTATCTGAAACTATCTATAAAATTTTTAATTCTATAGTGACAAAATTTAATAAAAGTCATAAGACTATCATACAGGATTAGAAGAACAAAAGAAACATTCAAGACTCACAAACATGAAGGGGTCCTTTTTAACACCATATAGTTTCAGTTGGGATCTTTAAAAAGGTATTTTTCAAGAATGAAATTTAACTGAAAATAGCCTGGACCATGCAAATATTGAAACCCACACTCATGTATCAAGATATCTGATTGGATTAAATTACTAATCAAGTTATTGGCTAAGAGGCTAAGCATACAAAATAAGCTTTCTGCAATCTCTTAAAATCCAAATCAGTACAGCCCATTCTGGCCTAATTGGATACAACAGTGGTAGAATCCCAGGCTACCAGATTGGGTTATAGTCCTACATAAAAGACAAAGCTGAGAAACTTCTGTTAAATATCAGAGCTTTTCTTGTCAGCAGAAGAAGAACAAATTCCCAAGGGGGTAAAACATCAGAGGTTGCCCTAAAAATCTCAACTACCTTTAAACAGATCCAACATCTTCTGGGCCTCATTGAGTTTTGGAGGCAACACATTCCTCATTTGTCTATTATATTTAGGCCTATCTAGCAAATTACCATAAATTACCTACTGTTATGTACCCTGTAGTTTGGTCAGTTGGCTATCCTGCAGGCCTTACCCGTGGTACTGCTTGGACCCAACTTTTGAGTGGAGATCCTAGACACTGGAGACTATGTCTCTTAGAACCTATTAATATATCATGATTCCAAATAGCTGCTCCTGGCATTTTTGGGCTTGGCAGCTGCATGCTGCAGCCACCTGTTACACACTCTTGGAGCAACATTTCCTTATGTACTGGGCACTCCTGGAAACAGAAACCATTAAAGCTTCCCTGCTCCCTGCCACTTTTTCTCTGCATTCTCTGGTGTCCACCATGACATGGATTAAGCACTCATCACTTTGGTGGCTCAACATGACCACAGAATTCTCATATTAAAAATGGAAATGACATCTTTACATTAGCTTTAAACCTGACAACAAAGTTCTTTCCAAATTATGAGCAGATGTGGCTTTCCCCATTTTCAAACTTATTGCAAAGTGAGGAGTCTCTTGGATCAATTATCTAAGGAAGAAGAGCATCAGTATACTTTGCTGATGGCAGCACCAATATCAAATTGATGGAGGTCACTGGAGGGCAGCTGAATTCTACCTTGCCACTGGCATCTTTTCTATACAGGATGGCATCCACAGCTTGGCCCAAATAGAGGCCATGTTCATGGAAGGAACAATGATCTGTTCACTGTTTCACAGATTCCTGGGCAACAGCCAATGGTCTTGTTATTTGGCCCAGCAAATAGAAAATGGACAATGTCTTTATTCCAAGGAAAAGAACTATGAAGATGGTCCACTCGGCATCAACTGGTGAGTTATTCTCCTCAAAATCTGGGTCATTTGTGTCTCTGCTGCTACCAATGCTAATATACCAATGAAGTCTCTTCAGTGAATAGACTGATAAACAGGCCCAAATTTCCCTTTCTCAATCTTTCTCAGTTCTATGAAGATGGGCAGCCTGGGCCCATGAGACTTTGAGCCATCTAGGAGTCCTTTCTCTGATGGATTGTGCCAAAGCTAAAAGACTTTCTTCAGTACAACTCATGTTGATAAATGTATATGTTCTGGTGTAATCTGTCACTGGCAACTCATGATATTGAAAAAATAACAAAATATTTCACACCAAATATAATTTTTTTGCCATATTTTGAGATGGTTGTTCTGAGGGCCTACAAACAGAAGAAACTTTTGCGAAGCTATCTTTTGTGGGGCAAATTTGCCTTTGTAGAGAAAATCTGCATTGATATTGTCAGGCTTTCTCTAAGGCCCTCCCTTATCCAGGTTTAGGAAGGATTAACTAGGAGTCTGACGCTTTAAAAGTCTTAAAGTAACATTTACCATTTATTTTCTTTGAGGGCAGCTACATGTGACATTTCATCTATGTAACAAGATCACCTTTACAATCCAGGGCATATCTTCTCTTCCCATAACCTATTTTGTCACTGTAACATGTTTCACAATGATCCAAGCCCCCACTTTTTCTGTAACTTTAAGATGGTATAAAAGCATCCACCATGTGAGTTCTTATATTTTGTAGGACTCCAGTGCATGTTAAGAAATCTGTATACCTTTTATTCCATTAATCTGCTTTTTTGCTAGCTGATTTTCAGTAAAACTTCAGAGGGCAAAAGGAAAGCTTTGCCTTGGCCCCAACAAAATACAGCAATATTCCCTGAAGAAATATTCCCTATAGGGGATGACAACTAGATTATATTGGACTGCTTCTCCCTTCAGCAGCAGTCATGTGTTGTGCTCTAGCTAGATAGATACGCATAATGACCTCATTCTGTCCTTTCTAACTGTACGTACTACAGATGAAACAATCACTGGCCTTGCTAAAAATGTCCTAGTACCCTTCTGGACTCTGACATTATTGATTCAGATCAGGGATCCCATGTTACAGCACAAGCGGTGCAACAGTGGGCCCTGGAACAGGGTATTCAATGAAATTTCCATCTGTTATATAGCCCCCAGGTGACCAGTTTAATGAAAAGACACCACAGTCGTATGAAACAACAGATTTTTAAACTTCAGTCTAGCAAACGAACCCCTAGCTGGTTCTCAGTTTTGGATAAATCTGTAATTTCTCCTACTTTCACATATTTGGGCAGATCTACATGACATATTAATTTTTACAAGCCTCTCCATAGCCCTTTTCTGTGTTTAAAGGGGGATATGTCTCATTTTTATGTTGATGAGGATTCTTTACATATCAGGCCCTTCAATCAAACCTCTTTCTATGAATATAAATTTTCAAACAGCCCATGTCACAAGGCCTGTATGCCATATCAAAAGTGGATATTCTCCTAATGGTAGATTTCTCTACAGGTCTGCAACCTGTCCACTTGTTACAGGATCCACTTGAACCTAAATTTTCACTATTAAAAATATTCAGGGCTATTCAAGTACAAAGGACAGATGATAAATATGGCCTCCCCTTCCAATTCTCTTCAAGATATTAAAACTATTGCTCCAGGGCCATTTCCACAAATGGTGGGGACTAACAAGAAATGGGATAAGCAATTCCATTTAGTAAAAGAAAAGTGCACTGGAAAATAATGTTGGAAGCAATACCCTGCCCTGCCATGATGAAACTAGAAACTCGGTAATAATGCACGTTGGAGAGTAAGAAACATCAAACAGCAAAATGCTTGTAACATGCAACAGCACACCTTTATGTTGGCTCTTCGTTTTGTTTTCGTTGTTTGGAGTGTTTTTATTGGTTTGCAGTTCAGAGGCTCAAACTTAGCAAATAAGACATTGTTTTAATAAAGGATGACAAATGCTGAGGCCTGCATGGCACCAAGTTTGGCTAATACTAGCCTTGAAGCCCAAAGACCATCATGCCAGCTTTCCTATTACCAACCAAACTGATGACTGAGTCAAAAGGTCAATACTAACAAGCTAATGGAGGGTCTGTCTATGGGCTAGTGCTGTAGCTCCAACCTCAGCCATGGGTATGGCAGACATACCTTCATTCAATTAACCACTTCCACCATAACAGGCCATAAGATTTAAAATCTATTTGAATCTATTTGCGGTAAAGCCCTTTTCGTCATCCAACTGGACAAAACCTTAGACTATTAGGAGCCTTTAAATTCAACCATCATTAATTGGAACTTTAACTGTAGTAGTTGGGCCCTGGTGTTTTGGTCCAATTATGCAGGATCACAGATGCTGGCATCACATCTGCTAGCTGTGTGATCAAAAAGCCTCTTGATTTAAAAGACATCCACAAGTCAAGCTGCAAGTCCCATTTTCTTCATATTCTGCAAGTGTCTCAGTGTTATTACATCCTGAAGCCACAAAAACATAACCACATCAACACAAATGGATATCCAGTTAGCAAGGATACTCCAGTCCCAAATCATCCTAGCCCAAGAGATTGCAGTAGAGAAAGCATTGTCTTAGAAGACATCATCTCAGCCCAAATCCAAGAAATTGCTGAGCAATTACTTGGCCCCTACCTCTTATCAAACTACTGGCAATCCTAACTATACCAGAACTAGGAAAATCTCACCAGGAGATTCCAGACATTCTTGGTTCTCCAGTGACTGATCACATTGTGAAGTCTTGTTTGAAAAGGCAGGACACACCAGTCTGAAGTGATTTTTCAGTCACTGGAATTTCTTTGCCCTGCAACTCAACCCTGCTTTGCAATACCTATATAACTGTAAAGTTTGCACCCTCTGATTGTAATTCTAACTTGTACATTTTTAAGCCTCCATGAGACCAAGTCCAATGCCTCTGTAATGTCTCCAAGGCTAATGTTCTGCTAATATCACTCGCCTTTTTTGTCTAAAGGGAGAACTTACCAAAATATTCATACTGCATCCTCCCCTAGGTAAAACAAAATAATTCTGTTGGCCTCTCAATGCTCAAACCATGTATTCATCTATAACATCTCCCCCTTCTTCTTCCTCATTAATCAGCATCCATAGAGGCCCTTCAGTCTCTCCTATTATAATAGTGCTCATATCTTTCACCCTCCAGAAGACTATATTGTAAACACAGTCTAAATCCATCATCTTAGTCCCTGGGCTACTTACATAGACATCCAACATACACATACATTTAAATGATCTAGCCTTTCATGTATTGATGCTCCATAATTATTAATTTTTTTCATCAACGTGCTTCCACATCTATCACACCACACATTTATCCAGCTATGTGATGGATAAATACAGGAAGATAAAAACCTCTTCCCAACTGAACCTCCCTTGCAGATGGGAAACTGCTTCATGATAAATGGCAACTACTTTCATGTTTTCTAAATACGAAGCCCATATGAGCTACCTAATGGAAGACTCCACACTGTTATCACATGCCCCCCAAAAAGCACTGTCTTTCTCCAGTTCTCCTTAATAATTCTAAATTATAGAAGGCAAGGCGCAATTTCCCAATCTAAAGACAATGCTTTAGGGTTATAGTTCAGCCCAACAAAAAACAATGTTCATCCTCTCTACTGTGGATGTGTTCTACAGTATTTATCCTTCCTCTACCCCAAAGCCACAAATCACATCCATGCATTCAAATCTTTCTTGACTTTCCTATTTATACAAATTTTAATTTTTCTTCCCCCACCCTAACCAAACATCAACAATATGCTACATTCATACCTATAATATTTGGATTTGCCACCACTTTGGGACTTGATGGAATGGATGCAGGAACCATCACTCTTACCAAAGAATAAAAAATAATTAACACTACCATGATCAAGTGGGCTTCATCCCTGGGATGCAAGGCTGGTTCAACATTCGCAAATCAATAAACATAATCCAGCATATAAACAGAACCAAAGACAAGAACCACATGATTATCTCAATAGATGCAGAAAAGGCTTTTGACAAAATTCAACAGCCCTTCATGCTAAAAACGCTCAATAAATTCGGTATTGATGGAACGTACCTAAAAATAATAAGAGCTATTTATGACAAACCCACAGCCAATATCATACTGAATGGGCAAAAACTGGAAAAATTCCCTTTGACAACTGGCACAAGACAGGGATGCCCTCTCTCACCACTCCTATTCAACATAGTGTTGGAAGTTCTGGCCAGGCAATCAGGCAAGAGAAAGAAATCAAGGGTATTCAGTTAGGAAAAGAAGAAGTCAAATTGTCCCTGTTTGCAGATGACATGATTGTATATTTAGAAAACCCCATTGTCTCAGCCCAAAATCTCCTTAAGCTGATAAGCAACTTCAGCAAAGTCTCAGGATACAAAATTAATGTGCAAAAATCACAAGCATTCGTATACACCAGTAACAGACAAACAGAGAGCCAAATCAGGAATGAACTTCCATTCACAATTGCTTCAAAGAGAATAAAATACCTAGGAATCCAACTGACAAGGGATGTAAAGGACCTCTTCAAGGAGAACTACAAACCACTGCTCAGTGAAATAAAAGAGGACACAAACAAATGGAAGAACGTACCATGCTCATGGATAGGAAGAATCAATATCGTGAAAATGGCCATACTGCCCAAGGTAATTTATAGATTCAATGCCATCCCCATCAAGCTACCAATGAGTTTCTTCACAGAATTGGAAAAAAATGCTTTAAAGTTCATATGGAACCAAAAAAGAGCCCGCATCTCCAAGACAATCCTAAGTCAAAAGAACAAAGCTGCAGGCATCACGCTACCTGACATCAAACTATACTACAAGGCTACAGTAACCAAAACAGCATGGTACTGGTACCAAAACAGAGATATAGACCAATGGAACAGAACAGAGTCCTCAGAAATAATACCACACATCTACAGCCATCTGATCTTTGACAAACCTGAGAGAAACAAGAAATGGGGAAAGGATTCCCTATTTAATAAATGGTGCTGGGAAAATTGGCTAGCCATAAGTAGAAAGCTGAAACTGGATCCTTTCCTTACTCCTTATACGAAAATTAATTCAAGATGGATTAGAGACTGAAATGTTAGACCTAATACCATAAAAATCCTAGAGGAAAACCTAGGTAGTACCATTCAGGACATAGGCATGGGCAAAGATTTCATGTCTAAAACACCAAAAGCAACAGCAGCAAAAGCCAAAATTGACAAATGGGATCTAATTAAACTAAAGCACTTCTGCACAGCAAAAGAAACTACCATCAGAGTGAACAGGCAACCTACAGAATGGGAGAACATTTTTGCAATCTACTCATCTGACAAAGGGCTCATATCCAGAACCTACAAAGAACTCAAACAAATTTACAAGAAAAAAACAAACAACCCCATCAAAAAGCGGGCAAAGGATATGAACAGACATTTCTCAAAAAGAGACATTCATACAGCCAACAGACACATGAAAAAATGCTCATCATCACTGGCCATCAGAGAAATGCAAATCAAAACCACAATGAGATACCATCTCACACCAGTTAGAATGGCGATCATTAAAAAGTCAGGAAACAACAGGTGCTGGAGAGGATGTGGAGAAATAGGAACACTTTTACACTGTTGGTGGGATTGTAAACTAGTTCAACCATTATGGAAAACAGTATGACGATTCCTCAAGGATCTAGAACTAGATGTACCATATGACCCAGCCATCCCATTACTGGGTATATACCCAAAGGATTATAAATTATGCTGCTATAAAGACACATGCACACGTATGTTTATTGCAGCACTATTCACAATAGCAAAGACTTGGAATCAACCCAAATGTCCATCAGTGACAGATTGGATTAAGAAAATGTGGCACATATACACCATGGAATACTATGCAGCCATCAAAAAGGATGAGTTTGTGTCCTTTGTAGGGACATGGATGCAGCTGGAAACCATCATTCTTAGCAAACTATCACAAGAACAGAAAACCAAACACCGCATGTTCTCACTCATAGGTGGGAACTGAACAATGAGATCACTTGGACTCAGGAAGGGGAACATCACACACCGGGGCCTATCATGGGGAGGGGGGAGGGGGGAGGGATTGCATTGGGAGTTATACCTGATGTAAATGACGAGTTGATGGGTGCACCACACCAACATGGCACAAGTATACATATGTAACAAACCTGCACGTTATGCACATGTACCCTACAACTTAAAGTATAATAATAATAAATAAATTAAAAAAAAAAAAAGAACTAAATTACCTCTATTCAACTGGGAAAATTTCCATATTTGATTACTGGGCAGCAGCTTCAAGGGGTCCAGCCCCTGCTGTTACCTAGACAGTACACTAAACGATAATTATTAATATTTTTTTCTGTGTGAGATAAATTAAATGTGAATTAAGTTTAGAAGGGAGCCTGATTTTTGAATTTAAGGCAATCCATCAGGAAAGACTGGTTGAGCTGACTGAGCTTGGATTTTTCCCAAGGATCTCCCAAGTGCTCCTCGTATGTGTTTTCTAAGCACACATCATAGCTTTTCACAGTATAATATAATTGTCTATGTACTGTCTGTATTTCTCAATAGATTATAACCACCACAAGGACGGAGACTGTGTTCATGTTTACTGTTCTATCACTACCACTTACCACGGCGTTTAAGCCCATCAAAAATATTCCTTAACTAGCTGGAGGAATGAACATATGGATAAATAATTTCATGACTAAACGAAAGAATGGGTAATGGAGAGAGTAAGGGAGTAAGAGACTCTATGTATAGGGAATATATATTGGCAAAATCTGCCTTTTCCTTATTCTTCAAGCAATTTTGTTCTACTATTGAGCACTTTGTTGGTGCTCAATACAAAAAGGTATTCCTTGGCAACCTAAAGGCTGCATTTAAATTTGAGCAACACTGATTCCCTCTGCCTGCTTAAGTATAATATCTTTGTAAGTGCATATGAAATAACGAGAGTCCTAACTCCAGTAGTAAAAGAAAATGATAGCCTCATTCATCCCTATTTTTAAAAAATCTATTAACACTTGCTCCTCAGAACATGCAAAACAGATACAGCCAAGACAGGATTTCATTCTTTCCTAATTAAATCAAGTAGGATCCCTGAAAGCATTTTCAATGTATTTTCTGAAGAGCTGACATTGAGAATAACCTTCATAAGCATAATTTTGGTAGAGTTAAAATATTTTGGCCAGGCATGCTGTGTCTCACGCCTGTAATCCCAACACTTTGAGAGGCTGAGGTGGGAGGATCATTTGAGGTCAGGAGTTCAAGACCAGCCTGGGCAAAAAAGTGAGACCCCATCTTTACCTAGATATAGATACAGATACATATTTGAGTAGTACAGGCCGAAATTATCTTGTTTCTTAAACGGCAATACAGTTACATGTTGCTTAACAACAGTGATACATTCTGAAAAATGCATCCTTAGGCAATTTTCTCATTGTGCAAACATCATAGAGTATACTTATGCAAACCTAGGTGTTATAGCCACTATACATCTTTGGAAGCTCACTGGAGAAGCATACTTATGCAGACTTTTCATTAGCAAACTTCTTTGCCTGCCTGTTTGATTTCTTCCCAACCCACAGTCAATAATCTTCCAACGAAAATTCCATACAGGAGTTCACATCCAGAACTCAACTGCCATTATTCTATTGAGGTTTTTCATTTGCAGCTATTAAATCTCACTTTCAGTCTCACAGTCTCTTTAGTCTCATTCTTCAGATTATCAACAAGAATCAAAACTAAAGGAAACCAAAAAGTTTATTCCTCCTCCTATATACAAAAATTAATAAAATATTTTAAGTATATCATGAGAGAACAATTAATAAAAAATCATACTTATTGGCAATACAGAAAAAAATGTTTTCAAACATTTTAATGCCAGTGCCTAGGAGACCAGTACTTAGATATATTCAGCATATTTTCGATAAAATTAACAACAAAAATTAAAATCAATGTGGTAACAAAAACAATGAAATCAAAACTAAGACTGGGGTGGAAACAGCACAATGCCTGGCTGTCAGGTGGCCCATTACTATGTGGTTTTATAACTTTGGATAAATCACAACTTAGTGGAGCTTTAATTTTTTACAACTCTAAATTGGAAAGAGTTAAATCAATTGAAATGACTCCTGTATAGAAAAGAAAATTTCAAAAGTGGTGTGGCAGAAAGACCCTAAGGTGACCCTCAACGATTCCACCTCCTCTTATTCACACTTTTGTGTAATTCCAGCCCCTGAGTATGGATAAAATGTATGCCTTGCGTCTAACCAACAGAATATCCAAAGGTGATCATATGCATTCCCATGGTTAAGTAACATTATGTAGCAAAGGTGATAGGAGCTGTGGACAGTAACTAGCCAAAGGGCAGTGTTTTAGTGATAACGGCATTAATTCATTCATCAGGGCAGAGCTGTCATGATCCAATTACCTCTTAAAGGTTACATCTCTTAACACTGTTGCACTGGGGATTAAGTTTCCAATGCATGAACTTTGGGGAACACATCCAAAATAGAGTAGGCAGCAAAAGGTCCTCAGAGTCAAACAACCACAAAGATAGGAATTTTGTCAACAATATTAATAAGTTTAGATATAATTCTTCCCCAGACAAGTCTACAGATGAAAATGCAACCCAACAAAACCTTGATTCCATTCTTGGGAGATACTGAGAAGAGCATCCAGTTCAGTTTTGCCCCAAATCCTGACTCATGGAAACTCTGAGATAATAAATGTGCGTTGTTTTCAGCCACTAAGTTTATAATAATTTGTTACACAGCAATATAAAATACAAGTAGACAATGTAATCATAGATATCAAAACTTTGTTTTATACATTCATATTAACCTCCCACACTCTCGTTCACTTCCAACTAAAGTGGGTTTCAAGCAGCATGACATATTCATGGAGTACATTCTTTCTCATAATGAGCTTTTCTTTCTACCCCCTGCTCCTTACTTCTTTCCTTCCTTTCTTCCTCACACTTTCTTTTCTTCTATTTATTTTTTTAACAAAAGCTTCATTTTAAGGACTTCATCCTCTTGGAACACTTCAATAGTGCTCTCATTAAACTTTGGTATATCTCTAAAATAATACTCCTCAGTTAAGATATAATGAAATGAGGAGAATGTTTGACTTCTTTTTCCTTTTTAGTTTATAGTGGCAAAGTTCCTCTTTTAAAATAGAAAGTATAGAGAAACAGAAATAACCTGTTGTTATTCCATCTGATGTCTAGCAAGTTGTAATTAAAGTAATAAATTCATCTGTGTTACTTCAAAAAAAAAAATAATTAACACTAACCTAAAATGTCCAAAACTCTAGTTTCTCAAGTATGCTAAATACTAGGCCTACTTAAACAAGGCTAGGAAAAAAATGACAAAAGTAGGTTTGGGTAATAAATCATCACCTAATTATTTATTAGTTAATCAAAGGGTGTTTATAATATTAATATTTTTATGTGGATTAACAATATTAGTGAAGTGGCCACTCTAACAAAATGTATGAGCCATGAAATCATCATAATAACATAACCCACAACTTTAACGTATTTTGTAACTCAACCAAAATATTACTAGGGGCTTTTTCATGACTAATTTGTTCTTTTACTTAACTCCAAACAAATGAAATTCTGGTTGATAGCTGAGTCACCTTCAGGGAATCTTCATGCTTTTACTTGGTTTATTTATCCTTAATGTCATAGAAAAAAATTCTATGCTGTTTAGAGCAACTAATGTCCTGCTTTCTGGAATTCTTCCCTACTATTTGGACCAATCAGATATCCAAAATTATCCAGCTCAAAATTGATATCAAGACATCAAGACGTCAATTGTAGTATACTAATTGATAAATGTTGCCTTGACCTGGTTTTGAAGTTATGGTTAAAATCCTCAGTGCTCCTTCTTGGGCAGTTTGCTGAGTCCCCACTCCAAACACATCCCACTCTCTGGGATCACTATGCACAAACCACAACTATCCTTCTTATCCGAGATAAGATACTCTGGGATCAGGACCTAAGCAAGTAGGGACAGCTGCTATGCCCTGCGGCTCATAGAATTGTTCAAATTAGCCAAAGCCTGGTGAACTTTAGCTTCCCCTTCCTTATTTATCATATATATGTTGCCCCTACAGCACAAGATAATTGTTACACTGTGTCCATTTACAAATCCTTGTACAATCCTGTATGTCAGCCTTCTCTATTTTGCAACTGTAAATAACCAAGACTTCTGCCTTTCATCTATCTGTCATTGTGCTGTGCCCCACAATCAAATAAATGTTTAAATCTTATTGAACACACAACAGATACAGGGGTGGTAGCTCTTATAAAGTACTTGTACTACAAATAAAACAGTGTTGGTTATTAGGAGGTGAACGTAGATTGTTTAAATCCTAGTGCAAACACTAAAAAAAAATTAAAAAGGAAAAAAAATAATATGTCAAAGAGAAGACAATGTAGAATCAAATAAAGTGCTCAATTAAAGTCAGGGTAACAAGAAAAAGAAGCAGGAAAAGAAAGAGCAAATGCTATGAATAAACAAGAGTTACAATGATGACATATTTTCCTCCAATTATATCTATAATTCCTTAAATATGAATGGTATAAATAAAACAATTTCAAGACAGATATTGTCAAATTGTATTTAAAAATAAATAAATAAAATAAAAAGACCCAGTGTCTTAACTGTATGCTGTTTATAAGAAACACACTTTAAATATAAAGATACAAGTTAAAAAGAATGAGATGAAACAATATATGCCATACTAGCTCTATTCAAAAGAAAACTAGGATAGCAATATTAATTTCAAAAAAGTGACTTCTGAATAGGAAAGACTATGAAAGAGGTACATAACATAATAATAAAGGGGTAAATTCTCCAAGAAGACATAACAATCTTAAACATGTGCACACTAAAAATGGAACATCAAAATACATAAGGCAAAAACTGATATAACTGAATAAAAACAAATACATACATCTATTATTGTCACAGAATTTAACACAGCTCTCTCAATCACTGATAGATGAAGCAGACAAAAAATCAGCAAGGATATAAATTACATGAATAGTATTATCAATAAATTTGATGTAAACCAACATATAGACCAACACAAGTAGAATAGAAAGCCCAGAAATAAAACTTCACAAATGTTGTCAAATGATTTTCCACAAGGTTACCAAGACCAATCAATGAGAAAGGATGGTCTTTCAACAACGGTGGAAACATCCTTGAAGACTAGATCCCTGGACTCATGGATGTCATTTTGTTTGTTTGACTTCAGAAGAAAAATACTTACCAACCATCTAAGAATCTCCAGGGCATATAGTGCCTTAAGATAACCTCATGATTGATTGTTTCAACCTTTAGTTTGAGTTATTATTTTTTAAACAGAAAATGTTGAAGACCCTAGGTAAATGAATAAATAAGTAAGCTAACAAGTAGGCCTGTGTTCTTGGAATGGAGCCACATTTTCTTCTCCACTTGCAGGGCTTGCAATCCTTTTCTCAAATTCAAAATAGTGGTGGAGTTTCCTGTCTCATGCCCATCCTAACTGTTGTTACACAGTCTATCTATCTGACATAATCAACACATTTTGAAGAGTCCTTGGAACAAACCAGAGGCTCATTAACTGTTTTTACTCAATGAATGGATCTGTGATGAAGACTGCCTTTTTACCGCATCTTGCTATATTTTTCAAGTACTAAATTCTACTTGTTGAAATTCATTTTGTTGTAGAATCTGCAACAGTCACTGACTCCTGGTTTCTGCCTTGCTTACTATGAGTAGGTCAGTATTCACATCATTTTCCAAGTCTAATTTTACATACTGAAAAGAAAATAAACCAGATAAAGTTTGCACAATGCATCTTTTAAAAGTACTACTTTGTGTCACGCAGAATCTATTGATTTTCAATACTGAAGACCTATTCCCCTATAGAGCTGGCATGTTGGCATAACTTTTAAGACACGAACTAATGCGGGGTTTCTTAATGGAAACAAAACAAAAGGAAACAAAATTAGACTTTCATTGAACTTCCCTGATTGCATTGATTTGTAAAGTCAAGCTTGTAGAAGATAACTCAGCGGTATGAGGTTTGTTAAGATTAGTAAAATAGATTTTGTAACCTACGTATATAACACAATGCCTGATCTTAAAAATGAGATATTTTACAGCTTTTATTAAGTATTTATGTATTTATTTATTTATTTATTTTGAGACCGGGTGTCTATCACTCACTCTGGAGAGTAGTAGTATAATCATGGCTCACTGCAGCCTTGAACTCCTAGCCTCAAGTGATCCTCTCACCTCCGCTTCCCAAAGTGCTGGAATTGTAGGTATAAGCCACTATATACCCAGCCTATCTTTTATATGACACAATATACAGTGAAACGCAATTATCATTAATACAGTTTAACTGCAAAGAAGAAAACACTGAAAAGTATAAACGTAAATATCAGTGAGTAATAGTCAAACCTATTTTTTTAATTGGTCATTTAAAGGCAGAATTTTTTCTGAAGGCATCCTCCAAAACAACAAGAAGCCATATCTTCCCCATTGCTCATAAGTTTCTCTCTGCTTCTGACCATTGTCTCAGAAAATGCCTTAAAAAGTAGGTTTAAGACCTGTCTTGTCCCAAGTAGAGTTTGTAGATGGGTTGATAAATTCAGTATGTAATAAATTAATGCTTAATTAATTTTTTTGAATAAACGACTAAAGTGACAGCAGTCTGAGGCTGGCAGAAATGTCCAGAATCTATCAGAATCTATCAGGTTCTACCGATAGGTTTTCCAGATAGTTACTATTCTTCTACGTTTAGGATTATAAACCTCATTTTGGAAGTAGGGAAATTGAGACAAAAAAATGTTAAATAACATTAAAATAAAATACCTAGCCTCAGGACTAGATAAATAAGAGAAGAGAATTTTTTAAAAAAATTATAATTCCAGTTTGTTCATTCAATATTTTTTTAAAATACCTATGCTATGCTAAACCTACTCCTTTTTACTTTATTGTTCATCATTATTCTACATATAGTTACATTTCTAATTCCTGGAAACATAAAACTCCCAAGATTGATCCAGGAATTAACAGAAATCCTGAACATACCAATAATGAGGAATGAAATTTAATCAGTAATTTAAATAAAAGCACCGACCAACCAAAAAAAAAGCCCTGGGCCAGATAGATTTACAGCTGAATTTTATCAGGTGCGCAAAGAAGAACACTACCAATCATACTAAAATGATTCCAAAAAAATGAGGAGGAGAATTCCTCCCTAACTCATTCTATGAAACCATTATAAACCTGATACCAAAGTCTGGCAAAAACACAACAACAACAACAAAAAGAAAACTATAGGCCAATATCTCTGATGACTATAGATACAAAAATCCTCAACAAAGTATGAGTAAACCCAAATCCAGTAACACATCAAAAAATTAATTGACCACTATCAAGTGGGCTTTATTCCTTGGATGCAAGAATGGTTCAATGTAACAAATTAATGAATGTGATTCACCACATAAAGTAAAATATATATATAAAAAAATCATCTCAATAGACACAGAAAAAGTATTTAATGAAACTCAACATCCCTTCGTGACAACAATTCTCAAAAACTAGACATCAAAGGAACATAACTCAAAATAATAAAAGCCATCTATGACAAACCCACAGCCAACATCATACTGAATAGGCAAAAACACTACCCCTAAGAACTGAAACAAGACAAGAACGTTCACTTTGATCACTCCTATTCAATAAAGCTCTGGAAGTCCTAGACAGAGCAATTGGGCAAGAAAAAGAAAAAGCATAAAATAAAAAATAAAAATAAAAATAAAAAAGAAGAGAGGAAGTCAAATTACCTCTCTTTGCTGGTGATACAATTTTACACCTAGAAAATCCTAAAGATTCCACTAAAGCCTACTAAACCTGATAAACAACTATAGCCAAGGCTCAGGATACAAAATCAATGTACAAAAATAAGCAGTATTTCTAAATATCAATAATGTTGAAGCTGAAGGCGTATCAAGAACTCAATCCTATTTACAGTGGCCACAAAAAAAAAAAAAAAAAAAAAAAAAAATACCTAGGAGGTGAAAGATCTCTACAAAGAAAACGAAAAAACATTTCTGAAAGAAATCATAGATGACACAAATAGAAAAACATTCCATGCTCATGGGATGAAGGAATCCATATAATTTTAATGTCCATATTACTCAAAGCAATCTACACTATTACTATCAAATTACCAATGTCGTTTTCCACAGAATTAGAAAAAAAAACCTAATCTAAAATTCATATGATACCAAAAATAAAAATAAAAAAAATCCCACAAATAACCAAAGCAATCCTAAACAAAAATAATAAACTCAGAGGCATTATATTATCTGACTTCAAACTATACTACAAGGCTACACTAACAAAAGCAGCAGGATACTGGTTAAAAAAAAAATATACAGCTATGAAACAAAATAAATTCCCCTGAGTAAAATCACATACACCTACAACCAACTGATCTTTGACAAAGTTGGCAAAAATAAAAAATGGAGAAAGGAATCTCTTCAATAAATCCTCCTTTGAAAACTGGCTAGCCATAGCAGAAGAATGAACCTGGACCACTACCTCCCACTATATACAAAAATTAACTCAAGATTGATTAAATAATTAAATATAAGAAAAATTATGAAAATTCTAGAAGAAAACCTAGGAAATGCTCTTTTAGACATTGGCCTAGGTAAATAATTTTTTTATGAAGACCCTAAAAGCAAGTGCAACAAAATCAAAAATAGACAAATGGGGCTTAATTAAATTAAAGAGTTTCTGTACAGCAAAATAAATTATCAACAGTGTGAATAGACAAACTACAGAACAGGAAAAATATTTGCAAACTATGTGTCCCATAAAGGTCTACTCTACAGAATCTATAAGAAACTTAAACCCCATTAAAAAGTGGGCAAAAATACCCAAACAGACATTTCTCAGAAGACAGACAAGCGTCCAACAAACATGTTACAAAATGCTACAACATCTCTAATTATCAGAGACACAAATCAAAACCACAATGAGATACCATGTCACACCAGTCAGAATGGCTAGTATTAAAAAGGCAAAAAGTCACTGATGTTGGCTACTTGCAGGGAAAAGGAAATACGTACACACTGCTAGTGGGAATGCAAATTAGTTCATAGCCTGTGGAAAACAGTTTATATGTTTCTCAAATAACTAAAAATAGAACTAACAATCAATCCAGTAAAGCCATTACTGAGTATATACCCAAAGGAAAATAAATTGCTCTATCAAAAAGACTCATGCACCTGTTATGTTCCTTGCAGCACCATTCACAATAGCAAAGATAAGGAAACAACCTAGGTGCCCATGAATAGTGGACTGTATAAAGAAATGTGGTACATATACACCATGGAGTACTATGCAGCTATAGAAAATAATGAAATCAATTTCTTTGCAGTAATGTGGATGCAGCTGGAGGCCATTATTCTAGTGAATTAACAGAGAAATACAAAACCAAATATTGCATGTTCCCACTTATAAGCAGGAGCTAAATATTGGATTCACACAGACATAAAGACAGGAACAATAGGCACTGGGAACTCCAAAAAGAAGGAGGAAGGGAGAGGAGCAAGAGCTGAAAAACTCCCTATTGGGTACAGTGTTTACTATTTGGGTGATAGGAGCAATAGAAATCCAAACCTTAGCATTATGTAATATACCCTTGTAACAAACCTGCACATGTTCGTGCAGAATATAATATAAAAGCTACAATAAATATAGTTACATTTAAAATCTATTTCAATTCCTGGATGTCCTTGTTAACTTTCTGTCCTGTTGATCTGTCTAATGTTGACAGTGGAGTGTTGAAGTCTCCCATTATTATTGTATGGGAGTCTAAGTCTCTTTGTAAGTCTCTAAGGACTTGCTTTATGAATCTGGGTGCTCCTGTATTGGGTGCATATATATTTAGGATAGTTAGCTCTTCCTGTTGAATTGATCCCTTTACCATTATGTAATGGCCTTCTTTGTCTCTTTTGATCTTTGATGGTTTAAAGTCTGTATTATCAGAGACTAGTATTGCAACCCCTGCTTTTTTTGGTTCTCTATTTGCTTGTTAAATCTTCCTCCATCCCTTTATTTTGAGACTATGTATGTCTCTGCGTGTGAGATGGGTCTCCTGAATACAGCAGACTGATGGGTCTTGACTCTTTATCCAGTTTGCCAGTCTGTGTCTTTTAATTGGAACATTTAGTCCATTTACATTTAAGGTTAAGATTGTTATGTGTGAACTTGATCCTGCCATTATGATATTAACTGGTTATTTTGCTCGTTAGTTGATGCAGTTTCTTCCTAGCCTTGATGGTCTTTACATTTTGGCATGTTTTTGCAATGGCTGGTACCGGTTGTTCGTTTCCATGTTTAGTGCTTCCTTCAGGGTCTCTTGTAAGGCAGGCCTGGTGGTGACAAAATCTCTAAGCATTTGCTTATCTGTAAAGGATTTTATTTCTCCTTCACTTATGAAACTTAGTTTGGCTGGATATGAAATTCTGGGTTTAAAATTCTTTTCTTTAAGAATGTTGAATATTGGCCCCCACTCTCTTCTGGCTTGGAGAGTTTCTGCCAAGAGATCTGCTGTTAGTCTGATGGGCTTCCCTTTGTGGGTAACCCGACCATTCTCTCTGGCTGCGCTTAAGATTTTTTCCTTCATTTCAACTTTGGTGAATCTGGCAATTATGTGTCTTGGAGTTGCTCTTCTCAAGGAGTATCTTTGTGGCGTTCTCTGTATTTCCTGGATTTGAATGTTGGCCTGCCTTACTAGGTTGGGGAAGTTCTCCTGAATGATATCCTGAAGAGTGTTTTCCAACTTGGTTCCATTTTCCCCCTCACTTTCAGGCACCCCAATCAGACGTAGATTTGGTCTTTTTACATAATCCCATACTTCTTGCAGGCTTTGTTCATTTCTTTTTCTTCTTTTTTCTTTTGGTTTCTCTTCTCGCTTCATTTCTTTCATTTCATCCTCAATCGCTGATACTCTTTCTTCCAGTTGATTGAGTCGGATACTGAAGCTTGTGCATTTGTCACGTATTTCTCGTGTCATGGTTTTCATCTCTTTCATTTCGTTTATGATCTTCTCCGCATTAATTACTCTAGCCATCAATTCTTCCACTTTCTTTTCAAGATTTTTAGTTTCTTTGCACTGGGTACGTAATTCCTCCTTTAGCTCTGAGAAGTTTGATGGACTGAAGCCTTCTTCTCTCATCTCGTCAAAGTCATTCTCCATCAAGCTTTGATCTGTTGCTGGCAATGAGCTGCGCTCCTTTGCCGGGGGAGATGCGCTCTTATTTTTTGAATTTCCAGCTTTTCTGCCCTGCTTTTTCCCCATCTTTGTGGTTTTATCTGCCTCTGGTCTTTGATGATGATGGTGACGTACTGATGGGGTTTTCGTGTAGGTGTCCTTCCTGTTTGATAGTTTTCCTTCTAACAGTCAGGACCCTCAGCTGTAGGTCTGTTGGAGATTGCTTGAGGTCCACTCCAGACCCTGTTTGCCTGGGTGTCAGCAGCAGAGGCTGCAGAAGATAGAATATTGCTGAACAGCAAGTGTACCTGTCTGATTCTTGCTTTGGAGGCTTCCTCTCAGGGAACTCATCTCTGCAGCAAGCAGACCTAATAGACATCTATAGAACTCTCCACCCCAAATCAACAGAATATACATTCTTCTCAGCACCACATCGCACTTATTCCAAAATTGACAACATAATTGGAAGTAAAGCACTCCTCAGCAAATGTACAAGAACAGAAATTATAACAAACTGTCTCTCAGACCACAGTGCAATCAAACTAGAACTCAGGACTAAGAAACTCAATCAAAAACGCTCAACTACATGGAAACTGAACAACCTGCTCCTGAATGACTACTGGGTACATAACGAAATGAAGGCAGAAATAAAGATGTTCTTTGAAAGCAAAGAAAACAAAGACACAACATACCAGAATCTCTGGGACACATTTAAAGCAGTGTGTAGAGGGAAATTTATAGCACTAAATGCCAACAAGAGAAAGCAGGAAAGATCTAAAATTGACACTCTAACATCACAATTAAAAGAACTAGAGAAGCAAGAGCAAACACAGTCAAAAGCTAGCAGAAGGCAAGAAATAACTAAGATCAGAGCAGAAGTGAAGGAGATAGAGACACAAAAAACCCTCCAAAAAATCAATGAATCCAGGAGTTGGTTTTTGAAAAGATCAACAAAATTGATAGACCGCTAGCAAGACTAATAAAGAAGAAAAGAGAGAAGATTCAAATCGACGCAATTAAAAATGATAAAGGGGATATCACCACTGACCCCACAGAAATACAAACTACCATCAGAGAATACTATAAACACCTCTACACAAATCACCTAGAAAATCTAGAAGAAATGGATAATTTCCTGGACACTTACACACTCCCAAGACTAAACCAGGAAGAAGTTGAATCCCTGAATAGACCAATAGCAGGCTCTGAAATTCAGGCAATAATTAATAGCGTACCAATGAAAAAGAGTCCAGGACCAGATGGATTCACAGCTGAATTCTACCAGAGGTACAAGGAGGAGGTGGTACTATTCCTTCTGAAACTATTCCAATCAATAGAAAAAGAGGGAATCCTCCCTAACTCATTTTTTGAAGCCAACATCATCCTGATACCAAAGCCTGGCAGAGACACAACAAAAAAAGAGAATTTTAGATCAATATCCCTGATGAACATCAATGCAAAAATCCTCAATAAAATACTGGTGAATCAGATTCAGCAGCACATCAAAAAGCTTATCCACCATGATCAAGTGGGCTTCATCCCTGGGATGCAAGGCTGGTTCAACATACACAAATCAATAAACATAATCCAGCATATAAACAGAACCAAAGACAAGAACCACATGATTATCTCAATGGATGCAGAAAAGGCTTTTGACAAAATTCAACAGCCCTTCATGCTAAAAACGCTCAATAAATTCGGTATTGATGGAACGTACCTCAAAATAATAAGAGCTATTTATGACACACCCACAGCCAATATCATACTGAATGGGCAAAAACTGGAAAAATTCCCTTTGACAACTGGCACAAGACAGGGATGCCCTCTCTCACCACTCCTATTCAACATAGTGTTGGAAGTTCTGGCCAGGCAATCAGGCAAGAGAAAGAAATCAAGGGTATTCAGTTAGGAAAAGAAGAAGTCAAATTGTCCCTGTTTGCAGATGACATGATTGTATATTTAGAAAACCCCATTGTCTCAGCCCAAAATCTCCTTAAGCTGATAAGCAACTTCAGCAAAGTCTCAGGATACAAAATTAATGTGCAAAAATCACAAGCATTCTTATACACCAGTAACAGACAAACAGAGAACCAAATCATGAATGAACTTCCATTCACAATTGCTTCAAAGAGAATCAAATACCTAGGAATCCAACTGACAAGGGATGTAAAGGACCTCTTCAAGGAGAACTACAAACCACTGCTCAGTGAAATAAAAGAGGACACAAACAAATGGAAGAACGTACCATGCTCATGGATAGGAAGAATCAATATCGTGAAAATGGCCATACTGTCCAAGGTAATTTATAGATTCAATGCCATCCCCATCAAGCTACCAATGAGTTTCTTCACAGAATTGGAAAAAACTGCTTTAAAGTTCATATGGAACCAAAAAAGAGCCCGCATCTCCAAGACAATCCTAAGTCAAAAGAACAAAGCTGCAGGCATCACGCGGCTTGACTTCAAACTATACTACAAGGCTACAGTAACCAAAACAGCATGGTACTGGTACCAAAACAGAGATCTAGACCAATGGAACAGAACAGAGTCCTCAGAAATAATACCACACATCTACAGCCATCTGATCTTTGACAAACCTGAGAGAAACAAGAAATGGGGAAAGGATTCCCTATTTAATAAATGGTGCTGGGAAAATTGGCTAGCCATAAGTAGAAAGCTGAAACTGTATCCTTTCCTTACTCCTTATACGAAAATTAATTCAAGATGGATTAGAGACTTAAATGTTAGACCTAATACCATAAAAACCCTAGAAGAAAACCTAGGTAGTACCATTCAGGACATAGGCATGGGCAAAGACTTCAAAAGAAACTACCATCAGAGTGAACAAGCAACCTACAGAATGGGAGAACATTTTTGCAATCTCCTCCTCTGACAAAGGGCTAACGTCCAGAACCTACAAAGAACTCAAACAAATTTACAAGAAAAAAACAAACAACCCCATCAAAAAGTGGGCAAAGGATATGAACAGACACTTCTCAAAAGAAGACATTCATACAGCCAACAGACACACGAAAAAATGCTCATCATCACTGGCCATCAGAGAAATGCAAATCAAAACCACAATGAGATACCATCTCACACCAGGTGGAATGGCGATCATTAAAAAGTCAGGAAACAACAGGTGCTGGAGAAGATGTGGAGAAATAGGAACACTTTTACACTGTTGGTGGGATTGTAAACTAGTTCAACCATTATGGAAAACAGTATGACGATTCCTCAAGGATCTAGAACTAGATGTACCATATGACCCAGCCATCCCATTACTGGGTATATACCCAAAGGATTATAAATCATGCTGCTCTAAAGACACATGCACACGTATGTTTATTGCGGCACTATTCACAATAGCAAAGACTTGGAATCAACCCAAATGTCCATCAGTGACAGACTGGATTAAGAAAATGTGGCACATATACACCATGGAATACTATGCAGCCATCAAAAAGGATGAGTTTGTGTCCTTTGTAGGGACATGGATGCAGCTGGAAACCATCATTCTTCGCAAACTATCACAAGAACAGAAAACCAAACACCACATGTTCTCACTCTCTCATAGGTGGGAACTGAACAATGAGATCACTTGGACTTGGGAAGGGGAGCATCACACACCGAGGCCTTTCACGGGGAGGGGGGCGGGGGGAGGGATTGCATTGGGAGTTATACCTGATGTAAATGACGAGTTGATGGGTGCTGACGAGTTGATGGGTGCAGCACAGCAACATGGCACAAGTATACATATGTAACAAACCTGTACGTTTTGCACATGTACCCTAGAACTTAAAGTATAATAATAATAAAAAATTAAAAATAAAATAAAATAAAATAAAATAAAATATATTTCAGGCTGGGCGCAGTGGCTCATGCCTGTAAACCCAGCACTTTGGGAGGCCAAGGCCGGTGGATCACCTGAGGTCAGGATTTCGAGACAAGCCTGGCCAACATGGCAAAACCCCGTCTCTGCTTTAAAAAAAAAAAAAGCAAAGCATAGTGGCATATGCCTGTAATCCCAGCCATTCAGGAGGCTGAGGCAGGAGAATCGCTTGAACCCAGGAGATGAAGGTTGCAGTGAGCCGAGATCCCACTACTGCACTGCAGCCTGGGTGACACAGAGAGATTCCATCTCAAAAAAAAAAAAAAAAAAAAAAAAACTATCTATCTATATGTGTATATATATATACACACACATATATACGGATATATATATATATATCTACACACATATATACACATATATATACACACAAAAAAACACATATATATATATTTCAACCGGTCTTATAAAAGCATAGAGATATTTTCTCTTTTTAAAATAAATTTTATACGGAATTTTGATTATCAGAACTGCAGCTGCTTAGGATAATATAGTTTAAAAAGTGTCCACATGTTCAGGGCATACACGCCATATTCTAGCATGTAATCAACTTATTTACAGCTTCTAAGATTAAAAGTACAGAAAAAACATCAAATTTTACAAGATTAACACAGGCCAATTCAATTATATTAATATTGCAAGTTAAATGTTGACTGTATTTATGCCAGATATGAGTTTCTCCTTAAAGACTAATCCTGGTGCACTTTGTTTGTACTAATAAATTTTAATTTGATGGGTTGGGTTTTAAGATAATGCTGCGTTGATGGAAATACTATGTTCAAACAGGTCTCTGGTCAAAGGAGATAAACGAATCATAGTCACAAGTACATTCTTGAATATACATTGTATATTTACATATTAAATCAGTATTTTCCAATATTTATGAGAAGGAACAGGATAATTTTCTTGTATGTATTTTTTATCTTAGACTTGAAACATGCTGTACTAATTTTTATCATTTTGTTTGTTTGTCTAGATTGCATTTATTCCTCTTAGACACAAATACCAGTTGCTATTTCAGTACAACATGTAATATATTCTAAGAGTTGTACAAATTTATTTAAAAGGACACAAAAATTGAAGTAATATAAAACTCTATATTATCCTGCAAGATTTATAATGTACCTCTCTTCAGTGTCACCCATAAAAGGCCATGGTAATGAATCAAGAAATCAAAAGTCTAGCTTTTTAATTTAAAATTTGCCAGATATAATTCTTTTGGCTCGTGGAAAGCCTAAGTTTAATCCTGCTAAAGATAAAGTTATAAAATTAGAAATTGCTAGAGTAGTCAATTGCCAATGCACTATTACCATATGTACGTATCTCACTGAGCTTCAGAGGTCCTTGCCCCTGCAACTTATAATCAGGCTATGCGCACCTTCTTGCAATCTTACTTAGTAGTAGTCTCAAAGAGAGATCTTAATCAGCTATTGATGATGATTCTGGATGTCTGAGTGTCCCAGGCAGAAATTCTTTGCTCAGAAAAAAAAGCAGTGGTTCAATATACTACATTGAACAGACAAGTTGAAAATATGCATACTTTCTCAGCCAGTTACTTCTCATGTTTATTCCTGATAGAACATGGCATGTTTACATCAGTAGATATGCACAATAATCCAAAACAGTATTTTCTATTAAAGTAGAAAACTGTATACAACCCAAATGTGTATTATATGTGTAAGAAAGCAAATTGTTATGCATTTATATACTAAACATAAATGAAGTACATATGTGACCGCATATATGAATACAAACATTTTGTAAGGTTAAACAAATTTAGACACCAAGTAATACACATTTTGGTTCCACGTATAATAGGCAAAAGATACAAAATTAAACCATAGTGTGTCAGAAGACATGAATAGCTGGTAAGCTATACTTTTAAGGTTTGTGCATGTTTCCATATGTGCGCTATATTTTGTAAAAATATTTTCTAAAGATTTTTTTTTAAAGAGCGAAGAACGAAAAGGTGCTGACAAGCTCTATTATATGCATGAGTTGTGTTCACTTATGGACATATTTTGTTGAAGGTTGCAATATTGCCAGGGTATCCTATATCAGCTAATAACATAAATCTCAAGATAAAATGGGTTAAATGATAAGGAAACAAGTATACCATATAATCAGGAATCCAGAGAACAGGTAAGTTTCATGGTTGATTTACTTGGTGGCTCATTATTTTCACTGGTCGTTCAAGTTCATTTGGTTTCTGTACCCTCTCATCCAGTGTGAGACGACAAATCCCCTAGCAAGTTGGGCCCATTTTGGCCTTTCTGTGCATTCATTTTTAGAATTGATTATTTCATTAATTGAATATGTACTTATCCCCACAGTGGACATATAAAGTAAAACTTTATAATCCAAAACCTTAACATCCAGTTATTGCTTCTAACTCTACATCAAGGTAACCCCACATCAAGGATTCACGATATGTAGTACAGTGACTCTCATCCAACAGAGCATTTATCTACTTGCAACAGACAACCTGGCAATTAAAATGTCTCATTTGTTTAAAAAAAAAAAAAAAAAAGCATAAAAATCCTGGAATTATCCAGTGAAGTTTGTTTTAGTGTAGGTGCATGCAATAAACATCTGCTACAAAAGCGCACATGATTTCCTGAGGGACAGACATGACAAGGAACACTTGGCCTGGCAATGAATAATTTTTCTTGGGTCAGCTAATTTATTTGGTACTCTCTGGTTGAAAATCTAAGAAGTGTTATTATGTTCAATTTTTCCATCTGATTTGGTACTGAGAGGACTCTCTTTTTGGATACTATACTTCACTATATATTTTCTGACAATGAGAGAGTTCAGAACTATTTGGATTGCTTTAGCCATTCAAAAGTAAAAAGGATATTGTTGGGCAACATTTGGATTTTTTTCAGCAATACAACTCCCTTAAAATAAAGAATTTTCTAACACAGAGTGTCAACACCAAGAAGGATATGGAGGGTTACTATAGTAGGGGGCTAGCCTGGAGTGGGATAAGAACGGGATCCACACCAAAGTACAGCCAAGTGTAGGGTGTTAGAGCTCAGGCAGTTAGGACAGTTTACATGTAGGAGGCTATTCTTTGCAGAGTGTCTGAACATACTCAGGTGAAGAAGGTGTTTAAAGCGGGGCAGCAGTTTAGCATAGATTGTCAATTCAAGAGAAGTGAAGAATGTATCTATGTAGAAGAGGAGACACCGGACACGGTTGCTCACACCTGTAATCCCAGCACTGAGGTCAGGAGTTCGAGACCAACCTGACCAATACAGTGAAGCCTCGTCTCTACTAAAAAAAAATTACAAAAAATAGCCAGGCATGCTGGCATGCACCTGTAGTCCCAGCTACTCGGGAGACTGATACAAGAGAATTGTTTGTTAAACCCAGGAGTTGGAGATTGCAGTGGGCCAAGATCTTGCCACTGCACTCCAGCCTGGGCGACAGAGCGAGACTCTGTCTAAAAAAAAAACAAAAACAACAACAACAACAACAACAACAACAACAACAAAAGGAGCTAAAGGAAACAAAAAATGGTTTCACATAGGGAATATGATGATCTGAATTGTGCTGTCCCCAATTCCTATGTTAAAGTCATAACCCCTAGCACCTTAGAATGTGATAGGAATCAGACATAGGGTCTTTATATAGATGGGAGTTAATATAAAGTCATCGGGATGGTCCCTAGTCCAATACGACTGATATCCTTATGAGAAAAGGAAATTTGGACACAGACATGCAAGAGGGAAGACAATGTGAAGGCACAGGGAAAAGGCAGCCTTGTACAGCGGAGGAGAGAGGCCAGGAACAGATCCTTCCCCCATAGCACTCAGAAGAAACAAACCCTCATGACACCTTGAATCTCAGACTTCTAGCTTTCAGAACTGTGCAAAAATAAGTTGCTGTTAGTCAAACCATCTGATTTATGGTATTTGATTATGGCATTCTAAGGATATTAACACAGGAGTGGTAGTCTAGCAAGAAAATATATTAAGGATTATTGGAGCCAAGTTTCTCACAGTCATATAAGTTATAGATATGGGAAGAAAAAACTACAACCTGATAGTTTGTATTCAAATTAGAAATGATAGTGTGAACTCACATACTTCTGTGTATATCTTCTGTCCAGTATTCTGCCCAGGCCTGCAAACGGCAGCATCACACATACAATCTACAACTCAGTTACTGAATACAAACTTCCTCTAAAAAATAAACTGAAAAAACAAACTAGAATTCTTTAGAGTACTGCGTGATTTGAGTGCAGTCTCAGAAGAACATAATTAATTTGAAATACTGGTTTTATACCAGAAAGTGAAGAATTACTTTAAGAATGATGGGGAGGGCTAGACACGGTGGCTCATGCCTGTAATCCCAGCACTTTGGGAGTCCGAGGTGATCACCTGTGGTCAGGAGTTCAAGACCAGCCTGGCTAACATGGTGAAACCCCATCTCGCTAAAAATGTAAAAATTAGCTAGGAGTGGGGGTGCATGTCTGTAATGCCAGCACATTACAGGCAAGAGGCAAGAGAATTGCTTGAACTCAGGAGCCAGAGGTTGCAGTTAGCCAAGATTGCATCACTACACTCCAGCCTGGGTGATAGAGTGAGACTTCATCTCAAAAACAAACAAACAAAAAAAAAGAATGATGGGATGATGGGGACATGCCAGAAAGATACAGTCAGCTTGGAGGTATTCTCACATGCCAAATGTGATACAATCTGAGCATCACCATAGGGAATGACAGGGCTACTGCCAATATAACAAAAAGCTATAATCCAAGAAAAATATAAATATAAATAAATAGATTGAAAATTGGATAATGAAAGGTATATTTACAAAGTTTCAAAAGTTCTTCTCCACAGAATATTTTAAAATTCAAATAGAAACTGCATAACTCTATAATCAAGAAGGCCGGCAGGTATTATCTTAAACAAGCAATTGTTCTTAATAGGACAACTCAGAAACATGTAACACCTTAGAGGATGAAATAAGAATACAGCAGTCTTTCTGCTGTGATATTCCTGCCAATGATTTTATTATCTGGATCCAATTCTAAAGAAACATTGTGCAAACCCTTGTAGAAAGACATTTATAAATAATTGTCCTATAATCTTCAAAAACGTGAAGGTTATGACAGGTAACCAAAGATTTAAGTGAGTTAACAGATGCAAAGCTTAATTTCCTGTGTCTGCTCTGGTACATATTTTCCAAATAAATGATGGGTATTAGTAATGTATGTTGTCTTAAAGGATATGAAATTTACAGAATAAATTCTTTTGTACGTTGTATTATTACAACATATCTAGATTTCTCTTCAAAATTATATTTTGCCTTTTCTGAACAATCAGAAAACAGCTCTAAAGTCATACTTCTCTTTGGCTTTTCAAGAATCAAATACAGTATATGGTTTGTTACTTTTATGAAAATGCATTTTTATCATGAAAATACATTTATGAAGCTTCCTCACTTACTTGTAAATATTTTAAAATTTAATTTATTTGGATGAGAACACAACATAAAATCTGCCCCCTTAAAACAACATTCTAAATGTACAACATAGTATTGTTAACTATAGGTAAATATTTTCAATATCTGATTCAATTTATGAAATGGAATTGTTTGGGCTGTGTTCTAATTAAGCTTTTGAAAAAAGCTCAAAAAAACTTTCAGATTTGATGAAAACTGTAAAGTAACTGACATAATAAGCTCAGCCCCACTCAAAACGCATGTGAAAAAAAAACTACCTCCAGTTACAGTATAATTATATTTCCCAAATCCATAAAAATAGAAAAAAACAAAAAGGTGTTATCTGATAAATTAACAAAAGATAAAACAGTATCAATAAAAATATTTAATGCAAGCAATTTGAAAAACCAAATAATAACAATCATCACATTAAATATAAATGATCTAAACACCCCAATTACAAGGCCAAGATTTTCAGACTGAAGAAAGTAAAGGCCCATTCTATGTTATCTAAAAGTAATCCACTTTAAATGTACAAAACAAATGTTTTAAAAAGAAAGGCTCAAAAAAGGTATAAAATGCTTCCATCAATACAAATAAACCTGGTATTACTATATGTGCATCAGACATAATAGATTCCATGGCAAACACTATTACAAAGAATTAAAATGTAATTTTATAAGAATATACAGTTGTCATTTCTTCAAGCAGACATATGTGTCAAAAAACTGATAGAACTGCAAAGTCAAATAGATAAAGACATCATTATAATAAATGTAAATACCTTGTCTTCATAATTTATATAACAATTACATGGAAACTGCATATGAATATAAAACATGACTATCCACCAACTTGACCAAATTATCACTTATATAAGATCCCACTCAAGAATAGTGCAGACATGTTCTTTTCAGTCATGCACAGGATGCTTACCAACATATCACAATACGGGTCATACAACAAGCTTTCATAAATTTGTAAAAATTAAAATCATATAAGGTTGGTCTCTGATAACTATAAAATTAAATTAAAAGTAATAACAGAAGTACATATGCTAAATTATTTGGAAACTAACTAAAAGAAATTCAAGTAATTGATAGGTCAAATATTAAGTCAAACGGTGTTAAGAAATTATTTTGAGTAATATTTGAATGAAGATAAAGTACTACATGATATAATTTGTGGGATGCAGCTAAAGCAGTTCTTACTGGGATATTAATAGCACTAAATACTAATATTAGACATAAGAAAGTTCTTCAAACAATGACTTCATCTTGCATTAAGAAATTCAAAAAAGAGCAAATTAAATCCAAAATTAAGTAGGAGATGTGAAATATCAGAAAGCAAATAAATACAAAACCGAAAATCAAAATAATAAAGAAAATCAGTAATACTAAACTTTGGCTATTTGAGAAGATTGATAAAATTCAGAAAATTCCAGCCAGAATGATTAGAAAAAAAAAAAAAAAAAGAAGAGACAGAAATTAATAATACCAGGAATGAAAAAGAAACGTAGATGCAGATGTAGAACTACAGATACATGTTCAATTGGTTTTGACAAAGATTGCAAGACAATTCACCAGTGTTAAAACAACTGAAGAACCATATGAAAAATATATATATATATATTAACCTTTCTCTTACTTCTCTCTTTTTATAATAAGTGACTAGATATTTATCATGCATCCATATATAATATTGACACTATAAATTTCTAGAAAATACATAGGATAGGCCGGGCGCGGTGGCTCAAGCCTGTAATCCCAGCACTTTGGGAGGCCGAGACGGGCGGATCACGAGGTCAGGAGATGGAGACCATCCTGGCTAACACAATGAAACCCCGTCTCCACTAAAAATACAAAAAAATTAGCCGGGCGTGGTGGCGGCGCCTGTAGTCCCAGCTACTCGGGAGGCTGAGGCAGGAGAATGGCGGGAACCTGGGAGGCGGAGCTTGCAGTGAGCCGAGATCGCGCCACTGCACTCCAGCCTGGGCGACAGAGCGAGACTCCGCCTCACAAAAAAAAAAAAAAAAAAAAAAAAAAAAAAAGAAAATACATAGGAAAGTCTTAATGATCTTATTTTACAAATATTTCTTAGTTATAACACCAAAAGCTCAATCCATTAAATAAATAAGATAAATCATATGTATACTTGTGCCATGTTGCTGTGCTGCAGCCATCAACTCGTCAGCACCCATCAACTCGTCATTTACATCAGGTATAACTCCCAATGCAATCCCTCCCCCCTCCCCCCTCCCCCCTCCCCATGATAGGCCCCAGTGTGTGAACAAACCTGCACGTTATGCACATGTACCCTAGAACTTAAAGTATAATAATAATAATAATAATAATAATAATAATAATAATAATAAAAGAAAAAAAAGAAATGAAATTGTCCTTTAATTTTCAATCAAATAAAACAACGCATTAGTTTGTGACTTTTTTTCTGCTTAAAAAAAAAAGATAAATCATATTTCATCAGAATGAAGGATTTCTGCTCTTTTAAAATAACTGTTCAGGAAAGAATCAACCCAAAAAGTGGGGAAAAATTAAGAACTTGCACTCATAAAGAACTTCCGAACTCAATAATAAGAAATAATTCTTTTTGCTTAGATAGGCACAATATTTGAATTGACAATTCGAGAAAGAAGCTAGACAAATGAAATAATCATATGACAAGAAGCTCAACATCATTATATATTTGGAAAGTATACATTAAAAACACAATGAAATACCACTACATTCATGCTAGAAGGATTAAATTTGAAAGACTGACCATAGCAATTAAGGGCATCAATGTGAATCAAAACTACTGATGGAAATGTAAAATAGTAAAATTACTTTTGAAAACAGCTAGTTTCTTAAAAAGTTAAATGTATACAATATGACTTAGCCACTATAATACTGGGTCTTTACCCAATAGAAGTGAAAGCATTTGTCTAAAGACTTGTGCGTTATTATTTATAGCAGCATTATTTGTGATAGCCAAAGACTAGAATCAATACAATTGTCTAGCAACTAGAGAATAGAGGAACAAATTTTTATAAACCATTCAATGGAATACAACTCAGCAAGGAAAATGAATTAATATAGACACAGCAACAAATGTGTGAATTTCTAAGTAATTATGCTGAGTGAAAGAAGCCACCAACTAGATGATTCTATTCAAACAAATCTCTGGAAAATGAAAATTATCTATTGCCACAGAAATCAGATCAATGGTTGCTTGTGGACTTGGGCTAGGTGATAGGGAGTGATGAGACAGAAAGAGATGACAAAATAACACAAGAAAACCTTTAGGGGTGATAGGATTTTTGTATGTTTTCTTGATTGTGATTATGATTTCACTAGTGTGTACACATGTCAACATTTATCAGATTGTACACTTGAAATATGAGGCATACATTGTTAATTTTACCTTCATGAAGCAGTAAATTTTTCAAGGGTATAATGAGATAGAATGAGCCAGGCGTGGTGACGAGCACCTGTAATCGTAGCACCTTGGGAAGCCAAGATGGGCGGATCACCTGAGGTCAGGGGTTCGAGACCAGCCTGGCCAACATGCTGAAACCCCGTCTCTACTAAAAATACAAAAATCAGCCAGGCGTGGTGGCGCATGCCTATAATCCCAGCTATTCAGGAGGTTGAGGCAGGAGAATCACTTGAACACAGGAGGCGAAGGTTGCAGTGAGGCGAGACTGCACTACTGCCCTCCAGCCTGGGCGACAGAGTGAAACTCCGTCTCAAAAAGAAAAAAAGAGATAGAATCATTATACGCAGTCTCCTTTGCATTCTCTCTGAGAATTTGAATAGATTATAGTAATCAAAAGACTCAAGTCTTCCATGTGCATCATACTCACCTATTAACAGTTTAATAAATACTTCTGTTAAAAAAGATTTTAAAAATCTTTAATTTGAAAATGGTCAGACAACCCCAATGCCTGCTATTATGGAATGTGCAAGGGTACATAGGCATATACCTATGTATTGAGAAATACTGTTTCTATTTATCTGATGAAATAGAATGCAGTTCATCCTTGAAATTAATAGTTTTATGCCTTTCAATAATTATTTCAATATCCTAAGATTATTTAATTGGTAAATTACTGACTATATCAATATGCAACATGATGCAAATTAGGATGATGATATAGTGTGCTCTTAATGGAAACTGACAATCCTACACATAGATTTACATATACATATTATGTATATGTGTGAATGCATGCTACATTGATAGGTAGATATACTACATCACTCCTATAAAATAAGCAAATCAAATAAGCTAAAGATTCAGAAAGGGATAAATATAAAGAGTTACATGTGTAAAGGCAATGCTCAAAGGAGCTCTAATGTTGCAGATAAGATTACCCAATTCAATTATAATAAATGTGCTTAGAATGCATCTTACCTAGGATAAGGTTGATGCTTGCCCCTAGGAAACCTACAAATCCGATGTCCTCATAATTTTATCATGTCTTCTCTAGACATTTTATAAGCAATTGCTTGAACAAAAATAATGAGAACTCTGTATGGCTTCTAATACCAGTATAGTGGCCTTTACCTTGTATATCTGCTGTAACTGAAACTCAGGAGTCTGTGACATACTTAGGCTATATATCCAATGTAACTTAATGAGGTCACATTAACCTCAATGTGCATGTTATAACAGGTTAAGCCCCCATTCTGCCTGACTGCACAAAGTTCTGTCTTTTAACAATTTATCCTACCCAAGTGTCGTAGACCTCTCCTGTGGATGCTTTTATCAGCCCGCTAATCTTTCCTGGCTCTTATTTAACTAACAAGCTAGCTCTCTGGATTTGTAATAGTCTCTCTAGGTTTAATTGGTGGCTCTTCTGGTACAAATAAAGGTAATCATTACATGGTTAATCAGAAAACCTGAAGTCAAATAAAATATTTGATATTACACCACAGGAAGTACAATAAAGTCAAGAACACCTGTAGAGTGAATGAATTTCTTATTGTCATATGCATAGTAGAAAGCAGCTTTTTGTCCTTAAAAAAAATGATGTTCAGATTATAGAACTTTTATCAGTGCTGTGGACAACTTAGTCACGACAGAGAGTATCAGCACACTAGGGCTGAGAGAATGACAAAAGTCATTCCCTGGTTCAGAGACAAAAGAAATTTTTATAGGTCATTGGCAAAAAGATTAAACTATCTTATTCTTCAGAATTGTGTGTGTATGTGTTTGTGTCTGTGTGTGCACCATTGCACATGTGCCTGCCTGAACACATTAGGGACAGAAGTGAAAGTGTTTTATAGGTATAATCAAAGAAAAAAGACCTACAGTTGAGACGCCAAGAGCTCACAGTTGGGGTTTAAAAAATGACAACACACAAAATCTGTAGGTAAAACCCAATTTTTATACAAACTAGAATAATCTGAAATAGAAAAATATTGCATAATATAATGTCATGTATTAGAACTAAACAAGATCTGTCTTACACCAGATTATGTGAGTATACTAATTCTTGTTTGCCCTTGCTCAGACTCTGTTCACATGTGTTAATTTCCTACCTATCACTGCCATGCATGTCTGCAAGAAGAATATATTTCCCCACCCCACTGATTCTGGACTAGCCACATAATTTGCTTCAGCTAATGGCCTCAAAATGGATGTAATGCATTACACATCCACACTATAATTTTAAATGTCATTGCATGGTTTGAATTGGCACCGCCACCTAGATCCATTCTTAAGTGCTGGTCTTATGCTATGATAATAACATGAGAAGACATGTGGAGCTCAGTCAGGCCCAACCAAATGTGGACCTGACCTTGACTGGGAGAAGTTCCCAATCAAGTCCAGCAAAGCCAAGCCCAATTCATGCTATCAATCCTCAACGAATAAATGACCACTGTTTTTAGCCACTAATATTGTGTGTGTGTGTGTGCATGTTTAATTGCTGCAGCAGGAACTAATTACTATTCCTTAAAAGAGATGCTGGAAGTAAGTCTGAGTACTCTATTTTTTTTTTAAATTTAAGTTTTTATATATGTAGTTATTCTATTTGCTGTGTCTAATTGTTGCTGTTTAGAAATATCATCAACACATCAATACATAAGTTATTTCAACATTCTGGTTAACAACATATTTATATGTTCATATTTTTTGGTTTGTTTTCTTTGGTTTGTCAAGGTAGTGTCAAAGTAACAAGTTAAGAAATCCCTCCAAGCATTGTTAAGGAAGGAAATATAAATCCACAGAACTCAAGTAACGATTTGCAGTCAAGATACTGATGCCATAGGTAAGCAGGCCAAGTTGGAAATCTCCTTTACTACAGAATGGACTCACTCTTAGTAAGAGTTGATTAGCTGTATTTGAAATGTCCTATACTACACACCATTAAACATTCAATCTCAATTTATAATGTACTGTTACTGCTCCTTTCCCTAAATCATTATTGCCTTTTCTTTTAAAATATGAGAAAGAGTGGTTAGTGACTCTTCTCGATAGAGGTGATATTTAAATCAAGAGAAAACAGAATAAAGCAGAAAAAGGGTTAGTCCTTTGAGGTTCACCAGAGGGAGTGAAAATAATTTTAATATAGCCTGTTTGTACACCAGTTACTGGAAAACCTCCTAAAGCATTTATATATTACAGTTAATGTAATGTTATTTGATTGAAAAATTGGAAAAATTATTTTTCTAATATATATATATTTCAAGCGTTAAAGTATATGTTGCATTATTTGTATATGAATGAGATGTACAATGTAGTTTGTGTTATTCGATGTATAAGATGGATCTAAAGCTGCTAATGTTTCTACACAAATAAGGTTCAGTTTTAGGTATTAAGCACTAAGCTTATTAATGATTTCTGAAGTAATATAAATAAAATTGCTCCCCCAACAAAAGTTCAAATGTAAAACAAATAAGTGAAAAATTAAAGAAAAATACACAGAATGGGAAAATATATATTTGAATGTAAACTTCTTTCTGTAATTTTGTATTTGAGGGTGTGTGTCTGTGTGAATATTATCTTTTGCCTTTGTTCTCCTGAGGCAAATAAACCATAAATGAATGTGAATTAAAGGTTTGTGAATCACATTATAGGTGAAATCAAGGGCTAATAATGTTATAAATATATTTACTATCATAACTCCAAAGGAGAAAAAATTGGGGGTTTAAAAATATTACAGTTAATTCACCTATCATGCTCATGCTTTATATTGTTTTATTTATGTTTTTTTTTCTTTCCTTCGTACATAACCTCAGGGCTTTATATAGTTTCCTTAGCTATGAGTTTAAATATCTGGTCTATTTTTCTTCTAAATGTTTTGCTTTCCATGTTAACTTTTTATCTATCTATATTTAATTTGGTCTGTAAATAGTAAAAGCACTAAGAAACTATCTCAAGGAAGAATGAAGAAAAGTAGACCTGAAAATTGGGGAGAAAAGAAAAGAATTTTAACTGTAGTTATTCCTCGAATACAGTATTTTAATAACAAAATAGATAAGCTGTTCTCTGAAAGGGCACCATATAGAAACATCACTCATAGAAACTAATAAATCTCTGACTATTGTCATGGCTTTGTGGTCTAGATTATTTTTTTAAACATTTATAAGAAAATAAAAACTCATGTCCAGTTACCTGAAGGTCACATAACATGCTATTTGTTTTTAAATATCAAAAAGTTATCTTCCTTTCCATGGAAGCATTGTAAGGTTTGGCTGTGCCCCCACTTAAATCTCATCTTGTATTGTAGTTTCTATAATCCACACATGTTGTGGGAGGGACCTGGTGGAAAGTAATTGGATCACTGAGGAGATTTGTCCCATATTGTTCTTGTAATGGTGAGTTCTCATGAGATCTGATGGTTTCATCAGCATCTGGCATTTTCCCTGCTGGCACTTCTCTTTCCCATTGCCTTGTGAAGAAAAATGTGTTTGCTTCCCCTTCCACCACAATTGTAAGTTTCCTGAGGCCTCCCTAGTTAGGTAGAACTATAAGACAACTAAACGTTTGTTTTTTTTCTTTACAAATTACCCAGTCTTAGACATTTCTTCATAGTAGCTGACAAGGGACTAACACGGTAAATTGGTACCAAGGTAGTGGGGCGCTCATGTAAAGACCTGAAAATGTGGAAACAACTTTGGAAGTGGGTAACAGACAGAGGTTGGAACAGCTTGGAGAGCTCAGAAGAAGACAGGAAATGTGGGAAAGTTTGAAACTTCCTAGAGATTTGGAGGACTCAGAAGAAGAGAGAAAGATGTGGGAAAGTTTGAAACTTCCTAGAGACTTGTTGAATGGCTTTGACCAAATTGCTGATAGTGATATGGACAAATAAGTCCAGGTGGAGGTGGTCTTAGATGGAGATGAGGAAATTGTTGGGAGCTGGAGTAAAGGTCACTCTTACTATGCTTTAGCAAAGAGACTGGCCACATTTTGCTGCTGTCCTAGAGATCTGTGGAACTTTGAACTAGAGAGGGATGATTTAGGGTATCCAGCAAAATAAATTTCTAAGTTGCAAAGCATTCAAGAGGAATCACAGCATAAACGTTTGAAAAATTTGCAGCCTCACAATGCAATAGAAAAGAGAGCCATATTTTCTGGGGACAAATTTCACCTCACTGCAGAAATGTGCTTAAATAATGAGGATTCAAATGTTAATCACCAAGACAATGGGTAAAATGTCTCCTGGACATGTTAGAATCCTTCACAGCTACCCCTCCCATCACAGGCCTGGAGGGCTAGGAGGGGAAAATGGTGGGACAGGGACAGGGAACTGTACTCTGTGAAACCTCAGGACATGGTGCCCTGCACCCCAGCTGCTTCAGCTCCATCTGTAGCTAAAAGGGGCCAAAGTCCAGCTTGTCCCATTGCTGCAGAAGGTGCAGGCCCCAAGCCTTGGTGGCTTACACCTAGTGTTGGGCCTGCAGTTGCAGAGAAGTCAAGAATTGAAGTTTGGAAACCTCTGCCTAGATTTCAGAGGATGTATGGAAATGCCTGGATGTCCAAGCAGAAGTCTGCTGCAGGGGTGGAGACCTCATGGAGAACCTCTGCTAGGGCAGTACAGAGGGGAATATGGAGTTGGAGCTCCCACACAAAATCCCCACTGGGACACTGCTTAGTGTAACTATGAGAAGAGGACCACCATCCTCCAGACCCCAGAATGGTAGATCCACTGGCAGTTTGTACTGTGCACATGGAAAAGCCACAGACACTCAACACCAGCCCATGAAAACAGCTAGGAGTGGGGCTGTACCCTGCAAAGTGTAGGGGTGGAGCTTCTCAAGGCTGTGGGAGCTCACCTCTTGCATCAGCATGACCTGGACGTGGGACATGAAGTCAAAGGAGATTATTTTGGAACTTTAAAGTTTAACGACTGCCCTATTGGATTTCGTACTTGCATGGGGCCTGTAGTCCGGTTGTTTTGCACATTTCTCCCATTTGGAATGGGTGTATGATATGGATTGGCTTTTTCTCTACCCAAATCTAATGTGGAATTGTAGTTTCCATTATCCCCACATGTTGTGGGAGGGATCAGGTGGGAGGTAAATTAATAATGGGGGCAGTTCCCTAATGCTATTTTTGTTACAGTGAATAAGTTCTCAAGAAATCTTTTGGTTTCATAAAGGGATTCCCACTTTGTTCATATCTTCTCCTTTCTGCTGCCATACGAAGGACGTGTTTGTTTCACCTTCCACCATGATTGTAAGTTTCCTGAAGCTTTTCCAGCCATGCTGAACTGTGAGTCAATTAAACCTCTTTGCTTTATAAATTACCATTTTGGGCATGCATTTACTAGCAGCATGAGAATGAACTAATGCAATGTATTTATCTAATGCCTACACCCCCATTGTATCTAAGAAATAACTAACTTGCTTTTGATTTACAGGCTCTTAAATGGAAGGGACTTGCCTTGTCTCAGATGAGACTTTGGACTCTGACTTCTGACTTAATGTTGAAATGAGTTAAGACTATGGAGGACTGTTGGGAAGGCATGATTTTGTTTTGAAATGTTAGGATATGGGATGTGGGAGGGGCCACAGGTGGAATTACATGGTTTGACCATGTCCCCACCCAAATCTCATCTTGATTTTTAGTTCCCATAATAACCACATGTCGTGGGAGGGATCTGGTGGCAAGTGATTGGACCATGGAGGCAAATTCCCCCATGCTGTTCTCATAATAGTGAGTGACTTCTCACGAGATTTGATGGTTTTAGATGGGGCTTTTCCCCCTTTTCCTCAGCACTTCTCCTTGCTGCTGCCATGTGAGGAAGGACATGTTTGATTCCCCTTCTGCCATAACTGTAAGTTTCCTGAGGGCTCCTCATCCATGTGTAACTGAGTCAATTAAACCTCTTTTCTGTATAAATTACCCAGTCTTGGGTATTTCTTCATAGCAGTTTGAGAATAGACTAATACATATTATTTTCAATTTAGATATGTCTCTTGTTCATTCAAGTATTCTTAAGAAAAGCTTGACTACACATTTAGGATAACATTCTTCAATATTAACTGATTTCATTCACTTTTTAGTGTTTATTAAGGATACAGGATGATTTTAAAGTAATTTATAATACTTTCATTTTTATTTTAATGTAATCTAACTTCCTGTTTCCAGTCAGACATGTAACAAACTTGGAAGTCATTATTTGTGTCCCCACCACAAGAAGAAAAGTGCTGAATAAACTAAAAATTCAACTCATTTTAGAACTGTTAGAGAATTAAGGCCACAGGACTAACTACTGTTCTCAAAACTATACAGACAGATACTTATAGAGAACCATAGCTCACCAAGACCACAAGGTGTTGCTGGAGCAGGCAATTGGTAGGCACATGTAAAAGGTTAAGTGAATAATTTTTGGAGACATATATGACCCACCTTGAGAGATAAAAACTTCCAGGGTGCCCAACAATAGAGAGATCCCCACACTTTTGTGAGTTTTACCAGCAGGAGTCACACTGAGTTCTTAAGGTGAAGATCAGGGAAAAATATCTCTTTGCACTTCCAATAGAGGGAGTAAAAAAGTAGCATTTTCTAATAAATCCAGAGCACTAGGTTCTCCTCAATAAAGGTCTTCCCTAAAGGGAAATTATTTTACGAGAACCTAACTGACTTGAGTTTTACTAGAGCCTAGTCAACGTGGGAAAGGGAAATAACCAACTCATACCTGCATGTGAATAATTATGACAGTTTTATTCTTTTTTTTTTTTTTTTTTTTTTTTTTTTTGAGAAGGAGTCTCACTTTGTCTCCCAGGCTGGAGTGCAGTGGCGCGATCTTGGCTCACCGCAAGCTCTGCCTCCTGGGTTCACGCCATTCTCCTGCCTCAGCCTCCTGAGTAGCTGGGACCACAGGTGCCCGCCACCAGGCCCAGCTAATTTTTTGTATTTTTAGTAGAGACGGGGTTTCACCGTGTTGGTCAGGATGGTCTCGATTTCCTGACCTCGTGATCCGCCCGCCTCGGCCTCCCAAAGTGCTGGGATTACAGGCGTGAGCCACCGCACCCGGCCAGATGGTTTTATTCTTAATTAAAAGCAAAAATCAAAAGCAACTAAAATGCCCTTCAATAGTTGAGCAGATGAACCAACATGATACATTTAAATAGACATATTATTCTGCGGAAAAAAGTGATTGAGTCATCAAAATACATGAAGAAACTATAAATGTATACTGCCAAGTAAAAGAAGCTAGCCTAAAAGACCACATTATATGATTCTGTCAATATAACAATTGCAAGGGACAAAGATATCAGGAAAAAAAAAAAAAGACTCTATTCACGATTATTTCAACAGAGTAGAGAGACTGAATTCAACTCTGCTAAAACAAAAGTCAAAAGGATTTGTGTTGTGGGAAGTCAGGGAACCCAAATGGAGGGACTGGCTGAAGCCACGGCAGAAGAACACAAATTATGAAGATTTCATGGACATTTATTACTTCCCCAAATTAATACTTTTATAATTTCTTATGACTGTCTTTACTGCAATCTCTGAACATAAATTGTGAAGATTTCATGGACACTTATCACTTCCCCAATCAATACCCTTGTGATTTCCTATGCCTGTCTTTACTTTAATCTCTTAATCCCGTCATCTTCATAAACTGAGGAGGATGAATGTCGCCTCAGAACCCTGTGATGATTGTGTTAACTGCACAAATTGTTTATACAGCGTGTGTGCTTGAACAATGTGAAATCTGGGCACCTTGAAAAAAGAACAGGATAACAGCAATCTTCAGGGAACAAAGGAGATAAGACTTGAAGTCTGACTGCTGGTGAGCCAGACAGAATAGAGCAATATTTCTCTTCTTTCAAAGACAAATAGGAGAAATATAGCTGAATTCTTTTTTTCAGCAATTAACATCCCTGAGAAAGAGAATGCACCCTGAGGGTAGGTCTATAGACGGCCCCCTTGAGACGGCTGCCTTTTACGGTCAAAGCCAAAGGGATGAAATAAGTCCCAGTCTCCTGTAGCACTCTCAGGCTTATTAGGACGAGGAAATTCCCACCTAATAAATTTTGGTCAGACAGGCTGTCTGCTCTCAAACCCTGTCTCCTGATAAGATGTTATCAATGAAAATGCATGCCCGAAACTTCATAAGCAATTTTAATTTCACCCCATCCTGTGGTCCTGTGATCTCACCCTGCCTCCACTTGCTTTGCGATATTTTATTACCTTGTGAAGTATGTGATCTCTGTGACCCACACCCTATTCATGCACTCCCTCCCCTTTTGAAAATCACTAATAAAAAACTTGCTGGTTTTATGGCTCAGGGAGCATCACAGAATCCGCTGATGTGTGATTTCTCACCCAGACACCCAGCTTTAAAATTTCTCTCTCTTGTACTCTTTCCCTTTATTTCTCAAACCAGCCGAGAGCTTAACGCAAATAGAAAAGAACCCACGTTAACCATTGGTGGCGGGTTCCCACGATAGATTTGTAAACAAAGGGGTCGTTTGATGGAAAAGTATTGGAAAACAGTAGCAAGGAGGTTGATTAAAGAGACATCTTTAGCACAGTGAGTTACGTCTGAGTTTGCAAAGGGTTTTTGCTGTGATTAGGCCCATCTGTCTTTGCTAATTGGTAGGTCCCTTACCTTCCCAAAGAGACTGAGAGATAGAGGTGCAATCCTCTTCCATGTTTATATTTGAATGAAATAATTCTCAGGTTCTCAATAAAAACATTTCCTGTATTGTTAAACTGAGGCTGGAAGAAGATTTATATCTATTTCAAAGGGCAGAAAGACGATTTACAATTACCAGGTTTCTAAAGTAAATGTACTAATAAAAAGAAAGTCAAGGGGCTTATAGAAAGGAAAAATCTGTCTAGGGTTTACTTAACTGAGAGGTCTCCGTTGGTCAATTCCAATTATATAAAATTCTAGAAAAGGCAAAACTACTGAAACAGTAGAAAAATTGACAGAAATGTGGGAGGATATGTGAAGACCAGGGACGTACGGTCATGGGAATTGGGGAGCACGGCAAAATTTTAGGGCAGTGAAACAATTCTGTTTTATATCATAATGATGGATACATGATGTTGTGCATTTGTAAAAACACACAGACATGTACAACAGAAGGAACAAACCCTAATTTATACTGGGGTTTTAGTTAATTACGTATCAATACTGGTTGATCAATAACACAATGGATTATGATGATAATAGGGGAAACTGGGAGGTGGGAAGAAAGAATATACAGGAACAAGGAACTCTACTTGTGGCTCAGTTTTTCTGTTAACACTGTTTAAAAATAAATTCAATTAATTATTTTTAAAAATGTCATCACATTTTTTTACATTACTTAGTTGCTTCACATTGTTATTCTTACATTCTTTTCCTCAAAGCACTATCAGGAGTATTCTCAATGTTCACCATATATCATTTGGGATTAAATTATACTTAGATAAAATATAAATTGCATAAAATAACATAATACTTCGGAAACACTTTAAAAGTTTTTTTTCACACTTTTTATGCTAGTAATTTATAGTCATTTCTTACATTCCATTTAGAAAGTTCCCTTCTAAATCTCGTCTTACATAAATTAACTTATTTTAAAATCAAAATTACCTATCATTTCATCAGTTTTAAAAGAAACTATATCATCTTCAATGTGCTTCTGTCTACAAATTATGAATTGATAAAATCAGAATTATTTTTTTCAAGGACAACCTGAAAATCTTCTCTCCTACTAAACTGTAATATAAAATGGCAATCTAGAAAAATCCTTGATTCTTTTAAATTGTTCTGTTGCATTCACATACCTACTTATATGTAATAATTTTAAATTGTGTTCCATACAATTCTTCTAGGACATACTTTCCCCCAGATCAAAATAAAATTTTAAAAATTCTAATACCTAGATAGATACAAAATAGACTTGAAAATTATGTTTGATGACAGACAGCAAAAACAATGTTGTCATGTCCCTAAAACTGTTTTGTGACGAAGACTACCCATATGAGGATTACCAGTAAGACTACGTAGATGACATTCTGAAGCTCATGGGCTACAAAGACAGTTCCACAAAATATTATAAATGTATTGTTAGAGCTTGTTCACACTTGCTAAAACCAAACACATGTATATCTCCAGAAAGTAAAAATAATAGGCTAAACAGTTCACAGTGGTGTTTTCCCTGAACTAGGCTTTTCATCTAGAGTATCCATTCAGTGTCTCGTTAGAGAAGTGAGTTTCTTCACTCTTGTAACTATCTCAAGTACAGGTGCATTTAGGAATTGGGAGAAAAAAACTATGTTACAAAAATTCCTTTCTCATTTTCCTAGCTTTTTCCAAATTATCTTTATGTAGGGCTAAGTGAGATTTCAAAAATCATTTTAGAAAATGCCTATAATTAGTAAAATTTCCACATATGGATGTCTTTTATCCTAAGATTCATACAAATTGGCATATATTTTTCTTGGTTCTCAACTAGTCTCCAATGAAGAAATATATATATGTCACACAAAAATACAAATACCCATGACATGGGATGGATTAGGGCACTGTAACTCAAAGATAGGTCTCTGGACAGGTGCTAATTTGCAAATTATTGTTGCAAGCCCTTGACAAGATATTTTAAAAATTTATATCAATTTGAAAAATGTAGATAAATTGCAATTCAATTTTTAGTTTTTTGATAAAGTATTTCTGTTAAATATAATAATAAAAAGGTAGATTTCTATTTTGCATCTTTTAAATTTTATTTTTCTAGTGTTTTTACTTTTATTTTAATATTACTAAAGTAACTACTGGTCATTGGCAACTGATAAATTTAGAAAAAGAAAACCTTGCTGTCAGGAACATGGTTGTTTATTGGTTAATTTCCCTCTCTCAGTCTTGCAGAGTTTTGAAGAACAGAGAGCCTGAAGTTAATTTCCAAAGTTCAGATCCCAAATGTCCTCTTCCTTTCTATGAGACACTGGGTGGTTATTAACCTGTGTGTCTCTCATGATGTATGTGTGGCATTTAGCTCTGTGCCTGACATATGCTAAGTGATTAACAAATGTCAGTAACATTTATTATTGTTACTCTCTGAATCAAAGAAAATCTCTTATCCTACTTTCTCCCAATAATCCTCCAATTCAGTTCTTCATCTTTCTCTGAGAACAAAAACAATAAAAACAAAACAACGACAAAAAAGTCACAAGATTTGTCTATAATTAATTGAGAGAATTGTGAGTAGAAGCAAAATTATAAGTTAAGACATCAGCCTAGGGAGGAATAACTTTGAAACTCCTAACTCCAAGTAAAAGTAAGACCTTAGGCATGCAATAATCATGCATTAAATAATTAAACAAATATAGTTATCAGACCTTTACATACAAAATTAAAACGCGTCTTTCTCGTTATATTTAAATGGAAATGAAAGCTTTCTGATTTTGTTTACTAATTTATATCCCTGGCACCACACAGAGTGCATGGTAGGTAGAAGCATCTCAATAAAGGCTTATTAACTAGATAAACAACAAAGTAAAGAGAGAAGATAGGTTTATAGATATCCCCTTTTTAAATTTTCCCATAGCAGTTCATCTAACAGCAGAAAAAGAAGGGCAAAAGCTGAAATCAGAATTCTCTCATTCTGGCAGTTGTTTTCTTCATACTTTTTAGACTATCATAAAAATGTGCACAAAATTATTATAACACATCTTTTGGTCAATTAATCACATGAAATTATAACAAAGCAAATTTCTGTGGCTCTAAAATAGTATGCTTAAAGTGTATTCTACAAACAACCTAAATAATTATAACTGGGGAATAAATTAAACATGAGTATTCTAAGCCCTTAACATTTGTTAAGTGGTGGTGAGCAGAACTTTATTTAGGAAATGACTTGGCCTCATCTCTTTGTAGTTAAATGTTGTTTCATATTAGCCACCAGTGTTTCAAATACTGCATTTATGGCGATCATTATTTTCCTTTGTATGTTGCAATACTTAAAACCATCTGACAAAAGCTCTGGATTCACACTTAAAAATAAATAAATGAATACACTTATAAGTATAAACATATGTTTTATACTAGTATTTAATTTCAAGGGATTCATGGAGTCCCTGAGAGGGAAATGGACTGAAAGTTTTACAATTTTTGTGTACAGGGCCTTTTCAACTTCCGATTCCTTTGTTCTCACACACAAAATCATTTTTTCTTTAGAAGTGATTTCCCATATAATCAGACTTGTATTTAACAACATCAAATTATTTTTAAAAATTTATGAAAGAATTTGAGACAAAATATTATTTTATCTTTGAATAGTACGTTTCATACTGTGATTACTAACATAATTTGATATATGTTTTGAATACTTTGTCATATTTTTCTTTGCTTCAGTCTTCTTCTTCTTTCCTTCTATTATATTCTCGGACTTTAGTTCTTCTTTTCTTCTATGCTTTCCCTACACTGGGTTTGAATTTGACATTCCACTGTTTTTCTTTTCTTTACTATGAACGTTTCACATCTATTCTACACATGTATAAAATAATTCAGTCATTTTATACTTCAAAAATTGAATATTTTAATTCCAACCTCTATCTTCTCATATTTCATGTTTATTGAACACATTTTATTGTGTGTATTTGAAGTTTATGACAAGATATTATGGGATACATGTAGATAGCAACATGATTACTACAGTGAAGTAGATTAACATATCTATCATCTAACTAGTTACATTTTTGTGACAAGAGCAGCTAAACACTACTTAGTTGACAAAACTCTCTAATACAATGCAACTTTATGAACTTTAGTATTCATGTTGTACATCAGATGTCTAGACTTTTTTCATCCTATATGTATGCTATTTTGTATCCTTTGACCCACATCTTCCCATTTTCTCTTCCATCACTCTCACCTCCACCCCACTATCTCTGAGTATTTGAGCTCTTACAAAACATATATTCCACATATAAGAGGAATTATGCATCATGCAATATTTTTCTTTCTGTGTCTGGCTTATTTTACTTAGCATAAATTCCTCCAAGTCCACCCATGTTGTGGCAAATAACAGAATTTGCTCCTTTTGTTAAACTGTGAATATTATTCCATATCATTCCATATATATACATATTCCATATATATTATTCCATATATATATCATTCCATATATATGTGTGTGTGGTATTATATATATGTATATATGTGGTGTATATATGTACATATATATAATACATGTATATACATATATATAATAAAATAGAGCTACTATGTGATCCAGCGATCTCTTTTTGGCTATCCCCAAAACAGATAAAATCACCACCATGGAAAGGTATTTGCACCCTTATGTGCAAATATGTACATATATATGTATACATGTGGTACCACCTATATACATATATATACACACCACGTTTTCTTTATCCATTTGTCTGTTAATGAGCATTTAGATTGTTAGGTGGCTTCCATATCTTGGCTATTGTGAACAATGCTGCAATGGACATGGGGGTGCAAATATAATACATGGTGGTGATTTTATCTGTTTTGGGGGTAGCCAGAAAGAGATTGCTGGATCACATAGTAACTCTATTTTCATTTCTTTACAAACCTTTATACTATTTTCTATCATATTCCATATTATTGCTGGTATTTTAAACTTCACTGATTAATCGTTGCTAAATGATTTTTAGTCAATATTTATAGATGAACATTTTTATAATTTAATTTCACCAACATCATGAGTCTGCCATAGGTTTCTCCCACTCCACCTTACCTCCAGGTTCAAGACAATAAGCTTATTTTGAACCTCTCAAGAATAGTGGAGAGATAATTTATAATCTCCGTTTCACAGATTTAACAGATGTTTTCATATTTACTTCACACAGTTACCTTTCTATTTTGGCAGGAGGCTAGGAATTATCTCATGTCATCACATTGTAATGAAACCTCAACTCCCTAATCATTCTCTTGCTTGCCATTTGATATCTCATGAGCTAGATAGTTCCAACTTGCGTTCATCAGATCTGAGTTTTGGCAGCTAGAATGTTCATAGTAATTTCTTCTATATTTTTTAAAATTTGAAAGGATCCAGAATTTTTTTTTTTTTTTTTTTTTTTTTTTTTTTTTTTTTTTTTTTGAGACGGAACTTCGCTGTCGTTGCCCAAGCTAGAGTGCGATGGTGCAATCTTGGCTCAGTGCAATCTCTGCCTCCCAGGTTCAAGCAATTCTGCATCAGCCTCCCGAGTAGCTGGGACTACAGGTGCCCGACACCACGCCCAGCTAATTTTTTGTATTTTTAGTAGAAATGGGGTTTCACCATGTTGGCCAGGCTGTTCTCAAACTCCGGATCTCAGGTGATCCACCCACCTTGGTCTCCCAAAGTGCTGGGATTATAGGTATGAGCCACTGCGCCCGGCCAGTATTTTTTGTTTCTTTAATAAAGCAGCTATTTCTTCTAATTTAACTCATCCTGCCATAGTAACCAGAAGTCCTCATTAGCACTATTATACATGATACATTTCTTGGAGTGTAAAATTGTTTCTCCAATTTATCTAAAAATATGGGAAACTTGGCATTATCCAAAGTTTTACAATTCATTTAAATTGTAACTGTTTGGCATATTAATTGTTACTACCTTCTTTAAAAAAAAATTGGACGTTACAATTAAATATTGCCTAGAATCATTTTCAAAGATTTAATACATTTAAAATTTAGTGTACTTTATATTGCCTACATAAAAATAAAACTTTTGTTGAAATCTACTGTGGCATATATCTTGTGTGGAATTTGTGATCACAAAAACTGAAGAATTAAAGAGTTGCACGCAGCTCCTTGTCAAAATATAAACTTGTTGTTGGTTAGATTTTTTGTATAATATTATACACTTTAGTTTTGTGTTTAAATGGAAAGAAAATACTAACGTGCTATAAAAATTTATGCTTCTAACTTTTATTTAATGCTCATGGCTATAGTTTCATGGAATCTCAAAATGGCAATGTATAAACTCTTGCCATTTGACCTATAAATCTGAATATAAAAACAAGTTTTACCTACTTTAAGTAACATTGAAAGAATATTTTGTTTTCTGTCAGCCAAATTATATTATGTTATACACATTAAATATAGTTTTTAAATACATCAGCTCATGGTAGGAATTAATATCCTATTAAAGTTATTGATAAAGTACAGTAAAGAATCTGTGAATTATATAATGTTACCTTGAAGAAGTAGAGTAAGAGGAATCATAAATATGTTAATATCACAAAGATGTATGTCTATCATAACTTCACTAATATATATCATTTATTTTTTATTGATACATAATTGAATCAATTTTCAATTATGTGTTAAATTACATTTATTTTTGCTTATAGATAGGACAATATTTAGCTGTATTTCCCACAGCATATTGATATTTAATTTTGTTTTGCTGAAAATTATAAATTACTCAGGAAAACAGAAAACGAGGCCAATTAACAAGAAGATTTTGAGGAGATGTTGGTCAGTTGTGTGAAAGAATGGATGGCTAGTAATAATGTATGATATACTTTTATTCACAATTGCTTATCCTCCTGCTTTCATGGAGCATGGATTTTTCATCACCCCAGAGGGTTACATGATCAAGCCCCTGAACCTCTCCCCATTAGTGCTCCGAACAGCGGAGTTCATATTTTCATCAGATTTTCTAGGTGACCTGAAAATAGAAAGAATATCTCTAAACCCACTTACTGATTCTGGCTAATAAGTACAAACTTTTCTTTCTCTGTTATTATCTAACCTAATAAAATATAAGAGTGTTTTATGTTACATGGCTAGGGAAATAGAGCATTATAGTTCTCATTTGGATTTAATTAGGCATTGGTGGAATTGATATGTATTCAACTGGCAAGAACATGTGAAGCTACACGGATTTACATATTTATAAACAATATATGACTCTAATTTTAGTATATTGTTTTCTATAAGCATATCTGTGGTCTGTCATAAAACCTTTCATTAATTTCATCATTACCGTCACTTTTTTCATTGCATGTAAGTGAATCTAAACTGCCTGAAAAAGTTAGAAAAAAGAGTCGTGAACCGAAAGAACATCTAAGCTTCTTAATTTATATTTCAGAGTTAAAGATTAAATAAATTACCAATAATGTGAAACTAGAGACAAACCAAAAGAAGTCAAAATGTAAACAAAACTAGAAGTCGGTCTTCTTCTTTAGGTTTTGTCTTCACATCTCACTATCTTAATTTGTATAAAATAATAACAAAAATATCCCCAGGGAAGCATTTACAGTTAACTGGACCGTTACTTAATATTTGCCTTAGCACTACCAGTGGTTCCCAAAGTAAGAGATAAAACGGGGACCTGCTTCCTAATATATCTAGAGCAGCATTAAAACGAAGCTGGCCTTAGGCAAAATCCCAAGCTAGGATATATCCTAGGAGGCTTTAATTTATTTTGCCAGGGGTGTTTTTCCACTGCTCATTATCTTCTCTCAACAGCCACATTAGAGTCCGGGAATTGTTGATAAGGATTTTACCCAATAGGTCGAGTCTTCCAGTAATTTAAGCCAGTAGTCATTTCCAAATGTGAAAATCACTAACAACTATTGTAAACTTGTGGCCTAAAATTTTTCATGTTTTACTGCCAGAACTGCATTAATCTACACGATATTTCTGGGGAAGTTATACGGAGTGGGAAGCCTTTGTATTTGCTGTTGAAAGATATCTTAGATGGTGACTGTCAGTGGGAAGGAAATGGAATAAAAAATAATTGGCGGAATGAGGAAAAGTGTATGGGGGAATGGAGCCTTTACGAATGGGCCTTTGAGGCGATGTGGGAAAGTACTTCTATAGAACAAGAAAGGTCCTTAAATGTAAGCATTCATTTTTAGTATATATATAGTATATATATGTTTAATAATAAATACCATTTACTAATTCTTATAATTTATCAAGCACTTTTGGCCACATTGAATATATAAAATTAATGCTGACAATATTTCCATTTATAAGTTTTATGGTGGACACTAGAACAAAAATTGAAATTACCTTAAAAATGAAAGCATCATTTTGGTTAGTACTTCAGAAACAGATTTTCAGAAATGATTGTACTTTTAGAATTTCCTTTTAGGAAAAACAGTGAATACGTAAATGGAAAGTGGAGGTTGGAGAAAAGGAAATAGAAAAAGAAGGAAAAACATTCTAGACAGATTTAATCTGTACAAAGGCACTGATTTGCAAAAACCAAATATATTAATTCTTTATAATGACTGTATTACAAAATGAGAAATTAAAAATTAAAACTAGGCTAAGGTGGGGAGACTTTCTATATGCAGCATGATGGCAGTTATTGATAATGATTATGGATTTGTTAAGGAGAAAATGGAATTGGGAGGATATAGAAAAGCTCACAGAATAAAGAGATAGCCTGAAGAATTAGCCTCAAAAATGAATATGCATAGCTGAAGGAAGAGACAATGGACAGCATAGTCATTCGTGGGCCTGGCCTGCTTGCCTTGCCTGGATGACACCATTGGGTTCTTGTCAACAGTGTCATTGCCTCCAAAAACTTCACAGCCCTTAATGCACAGTCTCTCTGGCTACTGGTCAACAGCATGACCACTCTGCATCCTCTCCAAATGATTTGAATCTTTGAATCATTTCCTCTAATTACAAATCTTGCTTAAGAGCACCTGTGTGGCCAGCCTTGGTTCATCCATCTATGTCTCAGTTGTCAACATCCCAGGTGAGGTATTTACTATCTGGTCACATTCAGCTGTCTACTAAAGGAGGACTCTGGGATCCATTTCCCACAAAACTCACATAATGGAGACATTCTAAAAGTGGACAGGAGAAATGTTTTGGACAACAGCCAATTGGATAAATAATTCTAAAATTTTGCTTACATTTTAGATGCAAGCAGTTCTCATTTTTCAAGATCCTGTTATGCTCAAATTTCAGTTTTCATAGTTTAGTTAAATCACAACAGTTTCCTAACAAGAAGTTCACATGTTAGTTGGTATATGAACTATGAGTAAAGGTGTAAAGTACAATCTTTGTTGCTAGTTCTTCAGTCCACAAATCACCACATAAAAACAGATTAACATCATAATCAGTGACTAATCATACTTTTTTTTTTTCAAATTCTGTGGGTGATTGATCACTTTACGTCTGTTATCAGGTTCATGCATAGACAGCAAAGCATGTATTTGCAACTTTTCAGTCTCCTGGTAATCTATCATTTTATAAAAATTAAAAAAAAACTGAAAGAGGGACTTGACCAATAAAGATGAAAGTGCCACAAAGAATCAAAAAGTGGTAATGCTGCAAGTGAAATTTGAATGTACTTATAGAAGAAAGAGCTAATTTTAAGAATATTGACACTGCTGCTATTCAAGAGACTCTAGATATGTAGTTACGGGCACTCAATGAAGGTGAACTTATTTACATACGTAAAAAAAGGCTTTGTGACAACTAGGACAATGTCTCAGAAGAAGTAATGCTGGTAAAAAAATTCAAATGAAAGAAAATTTCATATTTAATGAAACTGATAAACATGTATTTCTGTATTTACCATATTAAAATCAATAATTTACCATATTAAAATCAATTAATTTTATAGAAAATAAAACTCACGGACGGTGTCTGTGAGTTTTATTTTCTATAAAGTTAATATTTTTGCCCTTTGTAATTATAAAGAATGTTAATATATTGTGAAAGTATAAAATCTGACTCTTCTTGAAACGCATACCCATTATGTTGTTATCCACTAATGATAATACTCTCAAAAAAAATTGTGGTGAACACAAAATCATGATTTTCTAATTCCATCATTCCTCCTGCAATTTTTTTTTTTTTTTTTTTTTTTTTTGCCATTCTACAAGGAAGAGATTTTCCTTTCCTCATTTTACTTATTTGTGGATTTGTTTGTTTAGATGTATTCTTATTTCATTCTATGAGCTATAATAAATTACTCTTATTCAGACAATGGAAGCAACTTTAAGCCGACTCCTGGCACAGTAATTTGTCCTTTAGACGTGATCCCATCATTTTTTGAGTACATCCCACCTTCCTAATATGGCATAATTTTTCTTATATTTCGAAGCCTAATCTTAACTCTACCTACAAATTCTCTAAGGAAGCTTCATTCCTCTTCATGAAGAATTATATTTAAAAATTAAGATTTTGGCTCTAATTATTCTCATTGCTCCTGAATGTCACTATCATTGGTTCTACACTCTTCTGAGTGTACAGATCTAGAAATCAGATTTAAAAGGACTATGTATTTAAAAACATGCATGATGCTGATCTGTATCTATCTATCATTGATATCTATCTGTCTATCTAAAGCTATGGATTTATATTGATATGGGCTCGCTAAGCAGAGATTCTATATTTAACACTGCAGCTCAGTGAGTTATAAAAACTCCAGTAGTTTCGTTGGTTTACAGAAATATGGACCAAAAAGCAGGCCATAGTGAGTTAGTTGGAAATGCCGGACCTCTTTTGGTTTTATGTAGAAGAAGGAATTCACAGGCTTAGGGAAATTGGAAATCCGTATTAATTAAGTTGCTCCAGAGAAACGAGCCAATAGTTGTGTGTTTGTGTGTGTGTCTGTGCATATATATTTGTGTGTATGTGTATTTATATATATATCTTTTATGTATCTATGTGTGTGTGTGTGTCTGTGTGTATTTATATGATTCATAATACAGAATTGGTTCACATGATTATGGAGGATGAAATATCCCAAGACCTATAGTCAGAAAGTGAAGACCCATGAGAGAACTAATGTGTAGTTGTAGTTCCAGTCCAAGTTCAAAACCCTAAGAATCAGGAGAACCAATGGTATAAATTCCATTTCAGCACCTGCAGGTTAGAGACCCAAGAAGAACTAATGTTTCTATTTGAGTCTGAAGGTTGGAAAAAGGCCAATGTCCCAGCTCAAAGGAGTCAGACAGGAGGAGTTCCCTGTATCCCTGTATCATTCTACCTAGGTGAGATTCTTACTTAAAGTCATTCAGTCATAATCCTACAGATGGTAGTTTTGCCCCATTGGTTCCTCAGTCACCTCCACTTCATATCCAACAGCAGACAAATGATCCTAGACTTTTCTCTTTCCAGGTACATAGCACCATTTTCCAACAGTTATGAATGTGGTTATCATTATTATGAATGCATTAACTTATTCCTTAATGCTATAAATATGCAGACAGTATTAATAGTTACACAATCATTAGTCAACATCTTCGATAAAAATAAATTACTAACTACAGTTTAATGTTTGCTTATTTTTGTCTTTAACTTGAAGGTGTATAGTCAGATTACTCTGTTCAAGAATTTTGAGTTAATTCCCCTATCTTACCAATGTGGTTATATCTTTTCTTCAATGTAAGGTTAGGTACATTTGTCTCTCTGTTCCACTTTCTGCCATGTTTGATATTGTTACATTTTTTTGGTTATGTAAAACATAACATGGTTCTAAAAGTTAAACTAATACAATTGTTATATTCAGAGAAATATTATTGCCTTATCTCTTTTACCCTATTTGTTTTGACCCTCTCTTATCCACACATTCCAACTTCCCTCTGAAGGCAACCGATCGCATCAGCTCCTGTTTTATCCTTCATGAGTGTGTATGTGTGTGTTTAGTTTTTGCACAAATTAGCAAATACGTGTATACTTTGTTCCCTTTATTTCATGCATAAAAGCTAGCAGACTATAGACAATGTTTTGCATTTTGCTTTTTGTACTACATCATATGTTAAGAAATTATTCCATGTTAATTCTATGAATTCATAGCTATTTTTATTACAGCTCACATTACACAATTTTAAAAACGTGCCATAATATGTTCTGAAAATCTCATGTGTTGGTCTTTTAGTTGTTTTACTGTATTTTCTAATTTCAAATAATGTCACAATGCATAGACTTGTTAATGTGCTTTTCCATACAGCTGGATAGTTATTTTGTGGGTAAGGTACTGAAAGAGGGATGCCTTATCTAAAGGTTACATTTGTGTTTTTATTAGACATTGTCAATTTCTCCTTCAAATTATTATATCAATTTGTATTCTCATCAGCAATGTGAGTGGCATTTCATTATCTTACTAACAGACTATGTTGCCATTGTTTTCTCTTACCTATTGCCATTTCAATCAATGAAAAGACATCTGAATGTTCTCCATATTTTTGTTTGTCTGAATGAGTTTCAAAATGCTTTATATTATAAAAGCTGTGTTTGTTTTAGTGAATTTTCTCACATTTTGTACCCATTTTTCTAAGCCACTTTTTGCCTCTTTCCTTTAATTTTTAAGAATTTTAACTGATACTGATATTTGCTATCCACACATTGCACATATTTTCCTCCTAGTTTGTCAGTTGATTTCTATTTTATGGTTTATTTTTACCATGTTAAAGTTTTATTTTATGTGCATTGATTCAGTTTTATCAATTATATCCTTTCCTTCTCATTTCATTTTCTCCCTTGAATTTACATTTTAGAAAACACTTCCCAATCGAGCAATCCCACTGTTGGGTATGTATCCAAAGGAAACAAAATCAGTATGTCAAAGAGATATCTGAACCCCCTTGTTCACTGCAGCATTATTCATGATAGCAAAAATACGGAATAAACATATGTGTTTATCAACAGATGAATGGATCAAGGAAATGTGGTATACACACACACACACACACACACACACACACACACACACACACATACAATGGAATACTATTCAGCTTTAAAAAAGAAAGAAATCTGTCATTTGTGACAATATGGATGAGCCAGGAGAATATTATGTTAAGTGTAATAAGCCAGGTGCAAAAAGACAAATAATGCATGATCTCATTCCTATGTGAACACTAAAACAGTTGATCTCATAAAAATACAGAGTAGAATGGTGTTTACCAGGAGCTCATGGTGGGAGGGGTGAGAGGCTAAGAAGATGTTAGTCAAAGGATACAAAATTTCAGTTAGGAGAAAGAAATTCAAGAGTTCTTTTGTAAAACATGGTGGCTATAACTCATAACAACATATTATATTCTTGAAAATTGCTAAGAGAACCGAAAGTGTTCTCCTCCCACACAAAAAGTAAGAATATGAAGTAACACATGTATTAACAAGCTCAATTATCTATTCCATAATATGTACATATTCAAAACATCATGCTGTACATGATAAATACACATAAATTTTAAATAACAAAACAAAAACAATACCCTATGTTCAGATTATAAATGCATTAATGTTAATTTCTAGTTACGTACATGGTGTCATTTTTTACCATTAGAAACACAATCAATTGGGGGTTAATTCTTGACTATGGATCTAATTTTATCTTTTTAAAATGTACTTAGTCTTTGATTTTTAACTCATGCTATTTAATAATAGTTTAACGATTTTTTTATTATTTGGAAATAAATTGAAAACAAATTTTGGTAATAAAAAACTATTATATAAAATGAAGTAAAGTTTCATGTATAATTATGTAATCAGTGGAAAATAATATAATTCATATCACACATTTATTATGTGGTTTTTAATTGAATTCTAATGTAATAAAACTCATGGTATATTAAAGTACCCTTTGAAGAAGTTCCACTAAATTTACTCTATCAACATTAAAAGATACATTCCTATAAATAAATGTTGTCAAAATTAATATCATGAATCTTAAATTAATTTTGTAGTTCTCTTTCTGTTATACTGGAGAACATAAATCATTTGACAACTCCAGAGGGTATATGTTTTGAAAAAATACAAGTTTTAAATCTAAATGTATCCAATATTTCCTAAATAACACTAAGAACTTCCAAGTTATCTTCCAATTATACAGGATAATAAAGATATATAATATACAAGTGATTAAAAATATTAAGGTCACTATAGAAATATATTACAAAACATTGATTTTATGATATATAGATTTACAAATGGTGATAGCCATATTCCAACCTTAATGAACAAAACAAATAAGGCCATATTTCAATGTAAGAAATTTGGATTACATATACTGGGTAATCAACGTACTAAGTTATTCAGAAGTATTTGAGTGTCTGTTGTAAACCATGCCTTGATCTTGACAAAAGAGATGCAGAAATGAATTTCTGCCTAGAAAAGATAAAGGGCTTTTTTTCTGAGAACAGGCATCTTATTTTGTTGAATATTAACTGACTCTCTGCTCAAGCCATAACTATTGTATTGTTTGTAGTATAATCCCTTAAAATATTTTCTAAATAATATTCACCCTTGTTTCTTCATTTTACCTTACCTAATTCTATGTTTCTTACATCCACTTTTTTTCAGGCAAAATTGAAAAGGTTTGCCTACAGTACAGCAAAATGACTGTAGTTACTGTACACTGGAAATTCACTGAGAGAGTAGATTTCAGGTGTTCTAACTACAAAACATAAAAGATAACTATATGAGGAGACAAATATGTGTGTAGTAATTATTTTACATATATATTAAAATAATTGTAATCTTAAATATATTCAATTTTTATTAAATTTATTTTAAATAAATAATAAAAGCTTTGCCTACATAAGCCATGCCTGCCTTCTCACCATCCATTCTATTATCTTTTCCACTCTTATCACTTGATTAATTTGTTCTTCTTAAGGATATTATTGACCATTATGTTGATAACATAATATACATTTTCAGTTCTCATTTTCTTTAATGTTTTTTGTATATGCTGTTGATCATGAGTTCCCACTCAAGCTCTACTCACTTAGTTTCTTCAACTGTGTTATAGACCGAAAATTTTATAGCAAGACTTTTGTATTTCTTATGAACTGTAGTGTATGAGAAGGAAGGAGGAAAATACTTTTAAATAAGTCAGAATCAGGGGATGAGTCTCTCTGATTTCTTAGCACATCAAACTTTGGGACAATCAAAGGCCTGCTCAAAAAACTGTCTTGAGATCAGAAGAGGATGGGTCTCAGTCCATTCAGATGATGAAGATGAAAACTAGTGAAACTCAGCAGGAGATGGGAGGTGGACTATAGGATTGTAAGGTAGTAAACTTCAAAAGGGTTATTTGAAGGTGTATTCTGGTAACTTAGATTTTTAAAGGGATCTCAATTCCAATGATACAGTGATATCTTGGGAAATCTGAAATTTTTTTTTATGGTTTTAACTTTTAGAATAGAGAGCATGTAATTATGTTGACTAGTAGAATGTGTTCCTTTTCAACTGCAACTATGCTGGTTTAATTCTTCCAGTTCTCTTCTGTTTCTTTCATCATTTCCTTGTCATATTCACTGAAATTCACTCATCTCTGTCTTCTAAATACATACTAAATCCATTATTTTATCTCTCAAAGTAAAGAAGCTAATTCAAGTCATCTTACATTTTGCCTGGACTATTGTGATAACCTCCTTCCTTCTTCTTTGTATCTATCTGTGCTTACTCTCCACCTAACCATTCTCCTGTCAGAGCCCAAAAGAATAATTCGGACCTTGTTATTCCTTGACAGGAACTCTCCTCACCACTCTTGGAAAACATTTATGGTCTGTAAGATTTTGTACAATTTGGCCTATAGCTTTCTTCTTCCAATTCATCTGATCATACATTTTCTTTACCAATAATACTACAGGCATTTTGGCAATATTTAGTTCTTTCAATGCAATCCTGAGCCTTTGAAGATACTTCTTTTTTCAACCCGCAATACCGTCTATCCCTATCCTTATGTATATTTCCTTAAGACATACGGTATACCAGGTTAGGTGAACTAAAATGATATATTGCAACAAACATCAGAATAAATATAATCTTTATTATTCAAAGTTTAATATACTAGCATTCACTCTCATAAGGATAATACCAACTACCATCAATATAATCCTCTGGATTTCGTATTACAAATGGTATATTATTGTACACAACTTAATGTTAAAAGTTTTAATTGCTGTATTTTAGCTGCTTTAATTCCCTTGACATTCTCTGGTGATATTATTAAGAGACCATGTTAAATTACCATCATGACTGGGCGCGGTGGCTCCCGCCTGTAATCCCAGCACTTTGGGAGGCCAAGCCAAGATCACCTGAGGTCACGAGTTCAAGACCAGTCTGTCCAACATGGCGAAACTCCATCTCTAGTAAAAAAGAAAAAAATTAGCTGGGCATGGTGGCACCTGTAATTTCAGCTACTCATGAGGCTGAAGCATAAAAATCACTTGAACCTGGGAGGTGGAGGTTGCAGTGAGTTGAGATTGCGCCACTGCACTCCAGGCTGGGTGACAGAGTGAGACTCTGTCTCAAAAATAAATAAATAAATAAATAAAATTAAAAGAAAGTAAAATTACTCTCATGACTAATCAAGAAGTTTTAACAGAAATAAAAACTTTTTATTCAAAAATATACACATATCTTTACTGTATGTACGATCATGTGCCACTTAACAACAAGGAAAAATTCTGAGGAATGCATCCTTAGGCAATTTTGTTATGCAAATATCATAGAGTACTTACACAAACAGATGATATAACCTACCTAGGCTATGTGGTATAACCTATTGATCCTAGGCCACAGACCTGTATCGCATGTTCCTATGCTGAATACTATAGGTAACTGTCACACAATGATAAATATTTGTGTATTTAACTACATCTAAACACAGAAAAGGTACAGTAAAAATATGGTATAGAAGATTAAAAAAAAAATGGCACTCCTGTATAAAGAACTTACCATGAATGGAGCATCTGGAATTTGTTCTGGTTGAATCAGTGAGTGATAAGTGAATGTAAAGGCTGAGGACATTACACTACTGTAGAATTTATAAATACTATACCAGTAGGCTACATTAATTTTTTAAATGTTTATTTCTTTAATAATAAATTAACTTTAACTTACTGAAACTTTTTTACTTTAAACTTTAAACATTTTTAAACTTTTTGACTCATAAGACAAAACACACATGGTACAGGTGCAAAAAAATATTTTCTTTATAGTTTTTAATAAGCTTTTTTTATTCTTAATGTAAACCTTTTTAACTTTAAATTTTTTTGTGTGAAAAACTAAGACATAAATACACACATTAGCCTAGGCCTGCACAGGATAAGGATCATCAGTATCACCGTCTTCAACCTCCACATTTTGTCCCACTGGGAGGTCTTTAGGGGCAATAATATGCATGGAGTTTTTATGGTAACAATGCCTTTATATGATAACAGTAACGTCTGGAATACTTCCTGAAGAACCTGTATGAGGCTATTATACAGTTCACTTTTTTATAAGTAGAAGAATTACACTCTAAAATCATAATGAAACTGCAGTATAATGTATACATAAACAAGGAATACAGTCATTTACTATCATTATCAAGTACTGGGTACTTTATATAACTGCAAGTGCCATACATTTATACTACTGGCAGCACATTAGATTTGTTTACACCAGCATCACCACAAACATGTGCATTGTATTACCACATTACTAGGCAATAGAAACTGTTTATCTACATTATAATCTACTGGGACTGCCTTCATATATGTGGTCTATTACTGACTGAAATGTCATTATGTAGCGCATAACCTACATAAATGCTACTGTGTAGTCACTAGTATTTTCTGAATCATATAAATATGACTCAAAAAAGTAAATATGGCAGAATCTAAACACAAGATTTAAAGAATAAGATTAAAAACTATGGATATATTTACATAAATTGATGCATAAAATTTGTATACAATTTTAAATACAAAATCTTTGTAAGATTAGTCATAACTTATTATCGTAACTCACTTTATGTGAATATTAAGTTAAAGCCAACCTAAGATTATTAAAATAACATATTTTCAATTTTCATATATGTATATTTTTTAAGATTTTCATTAAACTTTCAGGACACTTAACTAATTACCAAATTACTACCATGATTATATTTATGGTAGTTAGTATTACCCTAATAATAATATATGCTGGAATGTTGAACTTTCAATAAGGAGGATTATATTTACTGTGATTTTAGTTGCAGCAAATCATTTTAGTTTATCTAAATTAGTGCACCCTATGTCTTCAGCAAATAAACATGAGAAAAAAGGGTAGATAATATTACAAGTTGAGGAAAGAGGCATCTCTATCCTGTTATGTTTACATGCATTTTCTATCACATAAAGTTTTCTTTCTGTTTTTGGCTTGTTTTTGCTTGTTTTTGGCAGCTTAATTTAAAATCAGTAGTGACTCAGACTTAAGCGTTAGCAATTGCCCTGCTGAAATCTGACACGCGCGCGCACATACACACATACGCACATCTGACAAATATACGTATTTGGACAGTTGGGGAAACGCTTATTTTATACAAAGAAAAAAAAATATTGTCATGACCACTAACCTTGCAAGACTAGCAACAAAATACTTTGTACACTGTCAAAAAAAAATTAAAAGAAAATAAGATATTTTGGGACCATCTTATTTTTTGTGCAAGTCTTCATTCTATATTATTTTTAAATGTATGCATAGCCTACATTACTCAGTCCCTAGACATTTTAGAGACAAGAAATGGATATGGCATATGAGGTGGGAGGAAAGAGAGTATAAAGTATATTTGTGTCTGCAACAAAAGAAAATGAATAGGAATAAAAATGTTTGCTTCGAAGGAAGTTATTTGTCCTTTTTCTGACATTATATAGGTAGATTTCAAAAAGCTCTGCTTAGAGAGCAAAGAAGAACATTTCTGATTTTAGCAAACCGGAAAGGGAAGGTCGCTTTAGTTTGCTAAGAAAGTCACAGAACAGAAGTCAAAACTGTGAGGTGCTAAAACAAGCTCATTCTTTAAACACTAGGTTGGGAAACTGGACTCATTTCTCATTTACATATTAAAATAAAAATACCAAGGATGCTGAGATCTTAAATGGCTAGTCCAGTTTAAGCCATGTGTAAGAATATCTTGCAAGGTGAACTAGGACAGCACTATGCTTATATCTCTCTGGATGTGCTTGGAGGGAGGATCCTGACCCCTGAGCAAGATAAGGATGAGATGTGCTAGCTAGTGAGTTAGAATGCACTGTTTAAAGTTCGAAACTCAGCTAGAGTTTAAATTTGTAGTTTGTACCTGGATCAACCACTTATAGAGCCCAGGTTGCCTTGACCAATGGGATATAAAATATTCAGTAAACTCAATCGTGAACTTCTTGAAACTGAAATAGGTTACAGATACCTTGATTCTTCATAATCCGAAGATGAGGAGTATATGGTGTGACTGAGAAAGGACACTGATGCCTGTACCTACAGACATCTCCAACTGTTTGTGCTTGCTTTCTCTTCATGTGTCTCATCTTTTACATTGATTAAATCTTTGTACAAGCATACCGTGAATCTTTGTGAGTCATTTTAATTATCTAATCCTGTGTAAATCAACACAAGCAGTAAGTAAATCATAAAAAGAAACATAACTCAGTTCTTTTTGTTTAACATGCATATTTTATCAATTATGCTTGTGATAATTAACATACATGTGTAATTCAATTTTAAAACACATTATAAATGTAAACTTTTATGAATGATTGATTCATTATGATGAAATGTGTCATTTTTCTCTGAAAGTACAAATGGGTGCAGCACACCAATATGGCACATGTATAGATATGTAACAAACCTGCACGTTGTGCACATGTACCCCAGAACTTAAAGTATAATAATAAAATAATAATAATAAAAATAGCATACTGAAGCTAAGTAAATTACTGAACTATATCCTGAAGAAATGTAAAATAATCAATACATGTTAAAATGCATTATTTCTTTCTTGAAATGTAAGCTTAAATATATTCAGCAGTACTTTTTCATAAAACAGTTCCTTAATTTGGATTTTAAATATGAAATTAAAAATGGCTTAACCTGTAAAATCTTCAGAGCAAAAATTATTTCTGAAATATTTATCATTATAGCAACTGTACTAATTTAGAAAACAATTATAGCAGGTCTTCAAATAATCCTGCCTCATCATTGTGTGCTTTGTTATGAAGTTGATGAAAAAAATTGGCTTTTGGCCAGGGCCACTGTCTGTGTGGAGCTTGCCCATTCTCCCCATGTCTGCTTGGGCTTTCTCTGGGAACTGGGGTTTCCTCTCACATTACAAAGATGTGCACGTTAGGGTGAACTGGCATGTCTACATTGTCCCAGTGTGAGTGAATGTGGGTGTGTGAGTGGGCCCTGTAAGACAATGGCAGCATGGGTTCCTGCCTTGCACCCTGAGCTGCTGGGATAGGCTATACGGCCACCAGTGACCCTGAACTGGACTAAATGGGTAAATAATAGTCTTATTGTTATAATTAATCTTTCTTAAATGGGAAAGTGGATTGAAAAGTAAATGAATATAAATTATTATATTCATAAAATAAACATTTGCAAAGTCTTATAATAGTCACACAAATGCATGACAATAAACAATGCTGTTGAAAGCATTCAGGGAGCAGTCATATTTGTTATCTGTTTTTGAATTACATGGAAGAAGGAGGTGCTCTTTACCATTTTTGCTTTGCAATCACTTATTACTTGACTTAATCTACTGCCATTACCATTGCCATCACATATTGATCTACCAAAAATTGGAAATATAATTTTCTTACTTGTTTTTATTGATCTTTCTTAAATCAATGTATAACTCACATTCATTTCAATGTTTAATATTAGAACGGCTTTGGGTCTTTATTTAGAAGTTGATGGTGTTTTGTGATCCAAAATATGGCATATGAACTTAACTCTTGTTTATATCAGTTAGCCAATAGTAAAACTGGTTTCACTGTGTGTCATTTTGCTTAAAGTTACAGCTTCTAGAAACCTATTATTGATATTAAGTAAGAAGTTACTGTATACTACTTTTAAGGTTTTGATAATGACACAAAATGTAGGATCGTTAGACTTTTTTGAAACACTATTTTTGACATAAATAGTAAGACATTTCCTTTAATGACTGAAAAGGATGCCAGGTATAAAGAATAGTTATGAGCTGACTAAATCATAATTATTGTGAACTTAAAATACAAAAATACTTGAATTAATTAGACATCTATGTCTACAAAGTTAAAACTCACTATATTTTAACAATTATTTAGACATTTTATAAATTTTTTCTAAAACTTTTCTTACTACATAAGACAATGCAGTAAGTTAACCATGATTCTTCAAAAATATCTAGAATTAAATTAATATTTCATGAAGCATATTAGTAGCAAAAACCAAGTAACTGTAATACTATACATACTTCTGATGTTATAAAAATATGTATGAAATAAAGATTTGTAAATACATAAATTAATGAATAAATCAAACCTCGGAGAAAGGAAAAGGTTTATTATCTGCCAAAATAATATAAAACTTTAGTTTTGCAACCACTGTTCAAAGTCGTGTTATAATAAAAATTCAAAACAATATCAAGAAAGACTGAAAACAAAGTTCCTAACACATAAATTCCTAAACAAATGCTCACCACAAAGATGAAAGCACTCCAAAGGACATTAGCAAATAGTATACCCTCTTACTGTGAACATTAGATAACAGTTCAACTTCTCTATTCAACTCATTTTATTTTCTATTCCTAGAGCTTGTGTGTCTTTTTCCTATAATACCAACCATCAGTTATCCACTTAATATACAATTCTACCTTGAGGTCATGTCTAACTCAATGTAATTGAAAGTAATTCCAGGTTTATTGGAAATTTCAGACCAGACAACAATTGTATCCTATGAAGAAGAATCCAGTTCCCCCAGGGTGAAGCCCTGAGCAGCCTGAGGCTTAAATACAATGAAGGGTATTTTTTTCTCCCTTTTGTATTGTTTCTTGCTAAAATAACATGCTTGTCAAACCCGTCTAAATGTGTAGATCGATAGACAGGTAGAAAGCTTTCAGCTTGATGTGTCAGAGAGGTAGACGCATCATCCCAAGTCACAGTTGCCTACTTTGGCATATTTAGTTTCAGAGGTATCACAGCTCACTCGTTTTTTATTTACACAAGCCCGAACAAAGGAATTTAAGGCTTATAGGAAAAATAAAAGACTACAAGAAAGTAGGGTTTGCATATGAAAAGAGTCTTGTTCTGCTCTATCCAAAATTATAGAACTAATTATCCACTTTCATGAATTCAAGGTCTATAGATAAAGAAAAAGAAAAGCTTCAAATGTCACATATCACAAAATGAATGAGACATTATTAACAATGGCACCTAGTGGTGAAAGGGCATTGCAACAAAAGCTTTATTAAAAAGGTAGTCTCAATTAATCTGATCCTATCTTGGTTTAACATGCATGGCCCGTTTTACTTTATGCTTCAGTGGAGTCCTGCATATATTAAAATGTTTAGTGTAGGCCACAAATTTCTTCTAGAAGTGTTATATGTGGATTATCTACATCACAATAAAAGGGTGCCTGTTCAAAATGAACAAAATGAATCTCTCAAGGTGGAGGCCAAAAATATCCATGTTAAAAACATCTGCAGATAATTCTCATACGTATTAATGTTTAAGAATGATAGATTTAGGATAATGAGAGGACAAATTGTGCCATGCATATAGTAAAACAGTTTATGTGCCACACAGATAGAACGTGATGTGCAACTCTTACTTATACTCGGAAGTATCATATTGCTTACGTGTGTGTATAATTCTGTTGTCACGTATCAAGGAAAATAAAGACAAATTTTTTTGTCATTCCAGACCTTGAAAGTTATATTCATACAGGACAGGTAATAGTAGAAACAGTTAAATGATACTATTTACATAAACAGAACATAGACAAAGAAAGGAATGACAATATCTGTATGTAACATGAGAAATCTTCCTTTGGTTACATGACTGATTGGGAGTTTGTCAAATGATGATGCATGTCGGGAAGAAAACAATACCTAGAAGAAAAAGCATAAACCTGTCAGCAGGCATGGCACATCAACTGAATAACAAATCTTGAAAAGGGGCAGCATGTGCTCTAAAGGAGCTGTGGAGTGCCGAAGAAGAGGCATGAAGTTGCAGGAAGAAATGTGGTTCCACCCATCTGAACTACTCTTGCCTGGTTCACCAAATCCGGTGGCAAATTTTCTCAAAATGCAAAGGAAACATTTTACTTAGATGGATGAATGGATAGATAGCTAGACAGAGAGACGGGGTATTGGAATCTCAAATACATAGTTTTGTCCTCAATATATTCCTCTTTTCTTTGTAGTCTTTTAGGAAATTACTCTGAAAAGGGATCAAAAGAAGGTTCTTTAATCATTATCAGATATTATACATTTTGGAAAATTACTCTTCTTTATCCTGGAAGTCACTAGGACTTAATTTTGCACCCAAATTAATAATTGGTAACCAATGCTATCTTCCAAAATTCAAGTGTTGAAGCTTAATTGCCAATGTGATAACGTTAAGAGGTAAAGCCTTTAGGAGATAATTAAGTAATGAGGGTGAAGCCCTCATAAATGGGATTAGTGATCTCATAAAAGAAGTGCAAAAGAGATGTTTTCTCCTTCTGCCATGTGAGGACACAGCATTCAGCCCTTGCACCATGGAAGAGTGCAGCAAGGAGAGCTATCTACAAAGCAGAGAATGAACCTTGATCAGAAACAGAATCTGCTTGGTACTATGATCCTAGACTTTCCAGCCTTTAAAATTGTGATAATTAAATTGCTATCATTTGTCAATTACCCAGTCTAAAGTACTTTGTTATAGCAGCCAAAACAAACTGAGCCATCTATTAATTAGTTTAAATATTTTGAAATCCCCTAGATAACTGAACATCTGGAAATAATTCTCCCAAGAGAGCACAGCCCTTACTCAGATCAAAGAAAGTAAAAATGTATTGTGCTTTTGAGAATGAGGTACCAGCAAATAAGACAAGGTTAAAGTATAAAGATGAAGCTGAAGTAGTAAAATAATATGCATGCACATGGTGAAACCTAAACACAAAAATAAAAATAAATAAAAAGTTGTTTATCTATTAGGAGATTCTCAACAGAATTTTTGTTATTGAAGTCATGAAAATTTTCCCAGAATACATACATTGTAATATAAACCCATCAAAATAACCTGAATTTTTTTTTTTTTTTTTTTTTTTTTGAGACAGAATCTGCTGTGTCACCCAGGCTGCAGGGCAGTGGCAGAATCTTGGCTCACTGCAGCCTCCGCCTCCCAGGTTCAAGCAATTCTCCTGCCCTCAGCTTCCTGAGTAGCGGGGACTACAGGTACACGCTACCACACCTGGCTAATTTTTGTATTTTTAGTACAGACGGGGTTTCACCATGTTGTCCAGGATGGTCTCGATCTCCTGACCTAGTGATCCGCCCGCCTTGGCCTCCCTAAGTGCTGGGATTACAGGCATAAGCCACTCTGCTTGTTCAATTACTTGAAATTTTAAACAATCAATACATTTTACATATTACAACAAAATACACAATAGGAGTAAAAGAGAAAAAGAATAACATTAATTATTAACATTGATAACAAAATCTTAAAATCTTAACAAAATGCTCAAGGCTGTAATTCAATGAGATATGAATAAAATTCACCATAAATTAATGTCTATGACCCAACAGCTCCAAATAAAATATATTTAATATCAGAAAAGCTTTGAATAAAATAGATAACATTAATGTATAAAGAAAACAAACAATATAAGCTTCTCAGTAGATGCTGGAAAGCATTTGATAAAAATTGGATATTTATTCTTGCAGAAAGAAACAAGAAATCTCGTGAAATGAAAGTAAGTTTTAAATCTGTAGATATTTGTGAGAAAAGGAAGAAGAATGAATGAATAATGGAGAGAAAGAAATGAACCCTATACAAGGAGGGAGAAAAATAATTACATCTGAGTACCAGAATAAAACATTACCGGTAGGAGAAAAATAGGCAGAAAAAATGGAAGAGATTACTGTGTGAAGAAAAGCCTTGGGACCGGGCATGGTGGCTCACGCCTGTAATCCCAGCACTTTGGGAGGCCGAGACGGGCGGATCACAAGGTCAGGAGATCGAGACCACGGTGAAACCCCGTCTCTACTAAAAATACAAAAAATTAGCCGGACGTGGTGGCGGGCGCCCGTAGTGCCAGCTACTCGGGAGACTGAGGCAGGAGAGTGGCGTGAACCCGGGAGGCGGAGCTTGCAGTGAGCCAAGATCGCGCCACTGCACTCCAGCCTGGGTGACAGAGCGAGACTCCGTCTCAAAAAAAAAAAAAAAAAAAAAAAAAGAAAAGCCTTGAAGAATTTATTGTGAATCTACTCATTCTCTCTTTCTCTTTTTCTTTATATATAAAGATATATGTGTGTATGTGTGTGTAAAATATATGTATGTATGTGTATGTCTGTATACATAACCTTATATTTTAAACTAAAAGATTTATTTCATTTAGATTAAGTGAATTAATTTAAACTAAATTGGTTTCTATGATATTTTCTTCTATTTTAAGCTAATATTTAAAAGCTGACAAATATTACTTATGAAAATAGGATATAGAAAACTAATGTTTTAAGACAGTCATTCTACTAACATTTAATGAATACCTATTACATATCCTATAACATTCTGAGTTAGATGCAGCAATGCACAAAATGGTCTGGATCCTCCGACAGATAATCAAGAGAAATGAAAGGCAGTGTGAGTTCAGAGGAATACCAGAAGAATTTGTAACTCTATTATGAAAAGATTATTAAGAGAATGCAAAGCAGCTTCATTAGATGGTAAATATTTAATACATTTTCCTAAGAAGGAGAATTCTATTTTTTAATACAAGCACAATGTTGTAGAACCTTAATAACACTTAGTAACAAGCCCCTATTCTAATATTTCTGATCGTTTAAATATTTTTCTTTTTACTGTTTTGTTTTTAAATAAGGTTGTCATGTTCATTAGATGGTAACTATTAATAAAATGTATCACGTGTACACACAATACAAGATCTAGAGAGAAATAATTCTGAAATATTTCTTCAAATGCAAAACAAAAGAAAAAGATTATTTCTTTCAAATTTTGTCCCAAGTCAAAGTCAGGCTTAAAGATATGAAAGTCATTGGTGATTTTGTCAAGTGATAGGGGTGAAAGTGAGTTGGAAGGAGAATAAAAAAGGGAGAAAATGGTAACATTGGCTAAGTTGAAGCCGTTTGAGGTATTTTTCTTAAAGGAGAAAGACAAAAAAGGTATTTTATAGAGTCAAGTGAGTTTGTTTGTTTGTTTGTTTTTTGCATTTTTTTGTTTGTTTTTGAGTGAAACATATTAGGACATTCTGAGTGAAATATATTAAGGTAAAGGGAATCTGCAATAACTAGAAAAGCCCTGTTGAAAAAGAAAGAGGAGCACTTTCCAAAAAAAAAAGTCCTTTCTTAAGTTACAAGATGCAGGATACAACATGCAAGGGAATGACATAGTTGAGACAGTTTAGGCAATTAAATGAGTGCAGTCAGGTCGGGTGGCCATGATTACAACACCGTAGAGAGATTTGTGTAGTAAAAGCAATGGAAACATCTTCTGCTACTTTCTACTTTTTCAGTGAATTAAAAATTAAAGTCAACAATTTCAAGTGATGTTTGGAAGAATAAATGCTCAGTGTTTGAGAATTAGAAGGTAAATACAGCAGAAAACAATAAGGTATGACTGACAAGGAGAAGAATAGGCATATTTGAACTTCCTGGCCAAAACTGTGAAGTGTGTGTGTTTTGTTTAGCTATATTCATATATTGGTTGAATGCAGGGGGAGTAGTAAAATGAAATGAGAGTGATGAAAGAATATGTTATGTCATCACAGAAGTGATTATATTAACAAATTATGTAATCTAATTTATTACGAAAGAAAATGAGGACCTGATAGTAATGAGGCATAATGCAAAGGCAGTGGAATCAAGGGATTGTGTCTTCTAAAAATCAGGGTAATCTTAGGGGTCTAGAACTAGAGAGAGTAAGCGGGAAAGAGAGTGTCTTTAAAACTGATTTCACAGCCATGAGCAGAATTAAAATAAATACAAGGTCATAAAAAATTCAACCATATACTAGCAGCACTGAAAGGCATATATTTTATAAACTCTTTCTACATTTTAAACATTATAGTTAACACCACAGGGGGATAAGTATTGGACCCTGAGGGAGTCTTGTCTCCATGTATTATCCCTTGGAGTGGAGAATCACTTTCATTCCTATGATAGGTAGGACGGCAATATCTCCAATATTTTCAGAGTAGAAACAGTCATTGAAGTTATTGCATATTGCAGCCACCAGAGTGAGATATATGAGGCACCATGAGATTAAACAAAGTGGGGAGAAGGCTAGGAAAAATCTTGCCAAAGGTTTAAAATGGTGTGCTTATCACGAGAATGTAGACTGACAGCATTGACAGCTCCAGATCTTGTATGGGAAATCTATTTACTTCAACCTCAGCTGTCATTGCCCGCTGAAACACTTCTCTGCTGCTATAAACTCTCACTTTCTGTGAGACAACTAGACTGGCAGGTGAAAAAATGGGATTTAGATTTTTCAATGAAATAATGAAAGTTCAAAGCATTGCATTGGCAGTTTTGTTTCTGAAGACATTTTCTGCTGCCTGATTTGGGTACAGAACTAAGCTCATAATAAAACTGGTGAGAAAAACACTTAGAAAAGTATTTCTGTAGGTGTCAGGACACACACACACACACACACACACACGGACATGCACACATACAGATATATTGCAAATGTGCTGTGTGACCAGTCATTAAACTCATTTTCTCATACCTAGTGGAATTAGGTATAATAATTGGTCTTTGGAATTTAATGACTCTCCATGTACCTCTATGGCAACTAGAGCATAGTTTTAATATAAAGATATGTGTATCACAGTCTCAAAGAAGAGGATGGAAATTGCAAGAAATAATTATTTACAGACTTCCTGGCAATTTCACTGAAATAAGGATACGAATGAACACATACATGAAACTTGAGATTACATTTGATCTGAAAACAAAAGCTATTCTAGTAGCAAGGTGAAAGGAGAGAACCGTTATAAAGTTATTATTTTCCAGCCTCTAGCTAAAGAGAATCTTATTTTTCCAAAGCCATAATATGTTCATCTTTCAAAAGGAAACTGTATGATAAAGATAAGGAAACAATATGGAAAGGAAGTTATAAATATATAATTCTATAAACATTTTTACCCCTTTTTTTAGTTAAATGGTACTCTTGAAAATTGTCAATTTGCAAATTAAGTGAGGAATAAAGGAGATTAGGAGGAAGCTCAGGAACATTTATTATTAGAAAAACTAGGTTAAATTTAAAATATTAACAGTTAATTAACAAAAGTTTTACCTGAAATTCAAAAAAAATTAATTATAACCAGGAGAAAACAGTATTTATAATAAATATAAAGCTTACCCAAGATTCTCAAGTGATATTTTAAATATGTAGGAAGAAAGACAAAAGATTCAAAATGATTTGTCTGCTACACATATCAAAATAACTTCCCTCCTACCTCCCTCTCTTTTCCTTTTTTTTTTTTTTATATTCTTTTAGGGTTACAATATTAATAGTATTAAAATATAGGCAATTTCAAGAGTGAGCACCAGTGATTTGTATTTGTTTTGAGTGTCTGTTCACTGACACTAATCGATACCTCTATGTGACTTCCTTATAGTAAAATGTCAATACTAGCCTCTGTTTATATACAGACAGGAAAGGTAGTCTGCTTCATAAGAACTGCTGCAGTTATTTTCTGGGGAAATCTCTTCAGTTATGTCATGTTGTTAGACATATTTTTGACATAGCATTGAAATGATGGGCTTGCTGATTGACAGATACATGGGCAAAGGCACTTTTTAGTGTATCCACAATACTCAGCACAAGCACTTGCATGCCTATGGAAAGCCAACACTCCTATCGGATGAACAAATGAATGAATGAAGAATTAAACCTATTCATCAGTAAACTAATCAATGTGCACCAAAGTACTTACTGACCCAATATCTCATCTGGTTTTTCAACCCCAGAAATCTGCTTCCTGAAAGAGCTGAAGAAATCTGGAAAACATACCTGGTTTATTTTGCCTCATAATTAATTTGTTTGCTTGTCGGTCTTTATCATTCCATGTTAGATCACAACTGTATCTATTGGGTCGTACAATGAACATTACTGTAAAATTGCCTGCGGCCTAATCTAATTGACATAGTTATCAGGACCTCTTTCAATCTGGGACTAAACTAGACTACATACTCATACTATCATAGACACTGCTGGAGATGTTGCTATCTCCCTACTACTAAATTATCACCTAACAATTGGTATTGCAAAATATAACGATTGTGCTGTGAGATCAGTTGGGTTGTAAAGGTTGTTTTGCAAACTTTGTGGGTTTCAGTTAACATATTTCTCATCATCTAAATTAGTGGTTTTTATTCTTTCTGTGTTGGCAACTACTGGCCGCCATTCTTGCAATAGAAAATATAATACACACATATCTATGTGTGTGTACCTCAATACTCCTTTTCTAATATTCAGTCTTCACTCTCTAGAAATAATTAGGCTCTAAAATTAAAATAGCCATGTGGCATTAACAAAGTTAAAAAATAAGTAAAATGGAGATAAATGCCTCCTCAATTCATTATGTTAAATATTTTATATATAGTCGATCACAAAATATTAACAATGGAAATGTGTGTACCACCTTTGAAAAACAATACAGAAAAATATGTCTTTCAAAAACATAATGAAGGCATGACTTGAGCAAATAAACTTTGATTTTTAACATAAATATTCAAAAGTAAAATAAGACACATACATGCAAAAACTATTTTCTCAGCCTTTGAATGTGATAGATTTGTCTTGTTAAATATTTCTTAAGCAATTTTTAATTGACAACATATGTTAAACATCACAGAAAAATGTGTGTGAAGTACTTTGCATCTGTCAGAGCTTCTTAAAGTTAATTCCATTTTAATATGTTTGCTTTTCTTCTATTGCAGTATACTATCTTTCAGTGTGTCAGATTCCAATATCAACATACTATAGGAAAAAGATAAATATAATCTTGGCAATTCTAAAAGAACTGATTCTAAATGTATTTTATTTTAATAATGATCCATAAATCAACAATTATTAGAATTGGGAATAAAATATTGATTTTACACACATGTTGCTTTTATGTAAGGTCCTTTTACATAACATTCTCAGTTGCTTATATGGAATCCAAACGAAGATTTATATGAGATGCATGTAGACTCCTACCTAAACTTGTACCAGTCCACACATAAGAAATAATTTCACAGGGGCAAACTCCATGATTTGTGTTAGTTTTATTTCCATTAACTCAGCAAAAGAAGTTAAAAACTCGCCGGGCGCGGTGGCTCAAGCCTGTAATCCCAGCACTTTGGGAGGCCGAGACGGGCGGATCACGAGGTCAGGAGATCGAGACCATCCTGGTTAACACGGTGAAACCCCGTCTCTACTAAAAAATACAAAAAACTAGCCGGCCAAGGTGGCGGACGCCTGTAGTCCCAGCTACTCGGGAGGTGGAGGCAGGAGAATGGCGTGAACCCGGGAGGTGGAGCTTGCAGTGAGCTGAGATCCGGCCACTGCACTCCAGCCTGGGTGACAGCGCGAGACTCCATCTCAAAAAAAAAAAAAAAAAAAAAAAAATGAAGTTAAAAACTGTATGTCCCATATGTCCTATGTGTAATAATATTCTCTTAGATCTCCTAAGACACATTATAAAATTTTCCATTAATGATGCACAAACCCATGAATTTGTTAGAAATCAATTTGTCTTTTCTTATTATCTTCCCTAGTTTGGCACCCATGTGACATAATTCTTTTTCTTGCCACACATATAATTTTATAGCACAGGAGAATTAGATTGAATTGAAGAATTGAAGTAGAATTGAAGTCCAAGTGTTAGTGAAAGGAAGTATCACTAAAAGACATTCCATACGTACTACATTTCCCTAAAGGTGTTTTGTTTTTCTCCAGCATAGAAATGTTTTGCTTACATCAAGACCATAAGAAGTTTTCTATCTTTTGGTGCTCAATTCCTAACTCATCAATAAATTTCTGTTTCATCACCAGTGCACTGAGGTTTCTTTCCAGACCACTGCAATTATTTGAAAACTATGTAAAACAAAGTATGCTGTCTCTCTCTGTTTCTCCCTCTCAGAGTTATACCAGTTCAACTGTCTCTGTCCAACTGCCCATTTGTCCCCTTTGCATCTCATCATTTTTTCTTGCCCATGTCTCCTCTCATCCTCAGTAAGATTTTGGTTTGGACAGATCCCAGTAGTTATGTTGAATATAACTGCTGCAGCTAAGATGGTATATGGAGCATAATGAATGAGTGCCTTCCATTCTAGAAAGCTGCAGTAGAAAGAGCCAGTCTCTTTAAAGAACTTTCATATTTTCATTAGAGCCAGAAGCAATGCATTTCATGAAGAGAGTGGGCATAAAGAAAGGTTGGTGGGCCAGGCGCTGTGGCTCAGGCCTGTAATTGCAGCACTTTGGGAGGCCGAGGTGTGAATCACTTGAGGTCAGGAATTCAAGGCCAGCCTGGTCAACATGGTGAAACCCTGTTTCTAATAAAAATTGAAAAAAAAAAAAAAATAGCCCAGTGTTGTGGCAGGAGTCTGTAATTCCAGCTACTTGGGAGGCTGAGGCAGGAGAATCGCTTGAGCCCAAGAGGCGGAGGTTGCAGTGGGCTGAGATTATGTCACTGCACTCCAGTTTAGGTGACAGAACGAGACTCCGTTTCCAAAAAAAAAAAAGAAATGTTGGTGTTTTCATGGGAGCACAATTGGAGAGTTGGAGAAATACTCAGCTATAAATGAATCTATTGGGGACAATATAACAAAAATAAAGGGATGAAGTTATAAAAAACAGACAGCAGAACTCTACTAATAAACATGGAGAAAAAATGGATATATTGTAAGTTTTCTGAAACACTTTTTGTACTTAACTGTCTGATATTAGCTTTAATATTTATTTTAATTGGTAATCAATTAATTTGAGACTGGCCCAGGGAAGTCTAGCCATTCATTAATAGGGCATTGCTTGTTAGCCGAATAGACATATATGAGTTATTTCAACATTTTCTTTCATTCATAAATTAATATTTTTAAGAAGCCTGGATATTAAATGTCAGTTCTTATCTAAAATATTGCAGTTGTATTGCATATTTTGATTACACTTTAATTATTTGCAAACAAAACATTACTCCTAAGAACAAATGACTTGAAAATTAAATATTAGCTTTACTTTAAAGAAAACTGCTATTTTGAGTGCTGAAACTAAAATTTAGATCATGTAGAAATTTTATATTTTTTCTTACAAGAAAAAATAAATTTTGATCTGGTCATTCAGAATTTGCTCCTTCTTTGCAACTGAGGATAGGTGTCCCCACTGTCTAGTTTATCTGTAGAGTCCCACCTTGTGTGAATATCCTACAGATGAGTAGCGTAATATATTTCGTAACAGCCTAGCTAATGCTTTTCTGAGAGAAACATTACAATTCAGCAAAATAAACAGAGTTAATAGAAAAAAATTAACATCCATAATACCGAAGGTTAATTTTGACCAAATCTTCTGTAATATACTCTACAATTTTAGGTCTTATATATTACACCATTACATTCCATGAAATATTATATCCTGGAAAGACTGAAAAAGCAAAAATTCTTCTTCAATGCAAAGTGAATTTACTATCTTTTGTATAAGAAACTTTAGGGTTTTCCTGAAACATACAACAATTTAGGAAGAGATATATTATTACGAAACACATTCAAATATAGAAAAGTGAAACAATCAAACATTTTGGCCTTAAAAATTCATGAAGATCTATAGAACCTAGAGCCATGGATGACAGAAGAGTGACACAGGCTTCCACACCTACAGCTACACAAAACAGAGCGATCTCTACCACAGAGGGTAACTCGCCACTTACAAACAAAGACTCAGCCACTCTTCATGCTTGCTGCCTCCTCAGCTACTTTATTCTCATTCTCTCTCATAATCTTCAATTCTTCAATTCAATCTAATTCTCCTGTGCTATAAAATTGTATGTGTGGCAAGAAAAAGAATTATGTGGCATGGATGCCCAACTAGGGAACTGGCAACTGCTCATCCACAGTTCGTTTTATGCACTTGTAATCCAAATATACAGAAGCCATCTCAAGGCCAGTTTCAGCATTACATGACATTTAAAGAAGCATAAATTTAATGTTAAACCTTTGAAAAGTAATGAAGTAGTTTAATGTAGGTTTCCGAAAGGAGATGAACAATGAAGCATCACCTTAAAAAAAAAAAAAAAAAAAAAAGTCTTTAATGTTTTCCTCCCCATATGTTCCACTTTTCCTAACAAGTGTTTACTCACTCAACTTCCTTTTCCTCTCTCCTCCTCTATGCATTCCAGTTTTACAATTTATCCTTTTTTGCCCCTTTGAATCCCTCATCCCTTCTCATATTGATATATGGTCTGTTCCATCACTGGCCTGTTTACTAAAGGGTAAGTGTTTTACTTAGGTTAGTGGTTAAACAGGAAAATGTATTTTCCTCTTTAGAAGTTGAGGGGAGAAATGGATCTCAAATATTTAAGATCTGTGTTTCATGGTAACATTCTCTTAATATAATAGCACTGGCATACGTCCAAAAACAGCACTGCAATGTTGACTTTTGGGACCTAGTTCCCTTTCAAACCAATAGTGTAAAAATTGTATTTTATATTATTTTATTTTGTCTTATTCTGTAATTGAGCTAAACCTATTTTTTATTTTATTTTTGTAATTTCTCTGAACACAGTGTCATCAGACTTGTTCTGATTATTCTCCAACTTCTCTCCCCTGGGAAGCTTTCGTGTTGGGAAATTTGGAGAAGTCCCAGAGAAAACAATTGCTAATTGTTCAGTGCCCTTCGCACCAATTTCAAGTGTGTATATAGGAAGCTATGAAGCAGTACTGTTGTGTGAAGCAGCAATATAAACTTATTCACAAAAAACAACTGTGTAGATCAAATATATTTCTTTATCTTGCATACAGCAAACTGCCTAATGGGAATTCAAACTGAGTCAGACTGAGAGATCCTTGTGTGATCTACAAAATTCACTAAACCATTCAGTTAACTAATAAAGTTTTTAAAACTCTTAATATTTTTCTCTCTAAGCTACTAATAATTTCTCCACTAACTTGCTGCATTATAATTACCAAAAATGTAATCCACCAAATTTTTTAGACTCCCACAATGTGTCTTCCAGACTGAATATACATGTAAATAAATCGTCCATTTTTGAAGGGAAAGAGTTTATGTGCTAGACTTGTAATTGGAGGCAAAATTCAACTGTGTGAATTTTTCTAGAGCTTTAAAATGTTCCAGAATCAAAATATAATTCACTGATGCTGTGATTAAATGAACAAATCCTAATGTTATAGCATCCGAATATTTACCTACCTTTTATCAGTTCTCAATCTTTTAAGTCTATCACCCTTATGGCATTTTAGTAGCATATTATATTACAGAAGAACAATGAATGGAGATATTAATTTGGACTTTTTTCTTGCTTTATCCATCCTCATTTTTTTTTTTTTTTTTTTTTGCTTTAACTATTAAATGCTCTATTTTGGAAAGGTTTTCTCTGCTTTTATGTTTTCTTATTTTGAGAAGATTGTGCTGCAGAGAACAAAGAAAAAAAAAACTACATCATGATGCATGTCTTTAGTAGCATTTGATTTTGAAAAGTTAAGGAATTCTGTTTGTTTCATTGTGCTAGTGTGATAGACAAGGCCAGCTAGTAAACTCTCAGAGAGGAAGTGCTTAATGGTGCATCTTGGGATGCTAGGCTATAGACAACAGGCTGTAAGCCTCTATGTCTTTTACCAGGCATAACTCCAAGGTGCAGGGCTCCTATTTTCAAGGATCACTGAAAATATTACCAATAATTGTTATGGACCAAAGATCAGAATGATCTCACTAAGTGCTCTGATGTGTTTAAGAATCCCAACTTCCTTTGCCTGACCTTGGGAGCCCCAGTCATAACTAAGATGAATTTTCTGCTAACGTAGAATCATGGAGGTTCAGTGTAATTTTATTTAAAGAAAATGTTAATATGGGTACGTCTCATATAACTAATTTAGTAGAACAGGATTTGGGATCACAAAATAAACATGTCTCAAAGCCTCTTCCTCTATCCCTGGTAAATATTCTTCACGTGATTTTTATGATCTATGGGAACAAGAGTCTTTAACTAGAAGTTCTAAGTCTTTTTTCAATTTATTTCCTATAGTAGCAACACAGCCACTAGTGAATCTGGCCCTAGAGAATGTAACTGATCAAGAGTACTGAACCATTTCACTTTGATCTGCACACATGCTTTCTCCTATAAGTGAAGTACTCCAATTGCTTAACTGTTGGGTATCCATGAATTTGATATTTATTTTTAGCCTGCAAACTCATGAGAAGTTTCTCAAAAATGCTTAATCTAGATTACTCATGAAGTCCTGGTGAAATCTAATTTCCTTACTAATACAGAGTCTAGATATATTAATCCAGAGTGGCTTCTGCAGTTTCCCTCGAAAGCTTATCATGTAACCAGAGGTTGATATTAACTTCTTGGTATAATAAATCCAACAACATAAGAGTTAACCATGATTTATAGTTATTTATCCTTGATAATTTTCTTTAGGATGTAGCTAAAGAATGCTACACAGTAGGCTCAAATTTGGGGATAATAGCATCATCCTTCTCTATCTCACAAAGTGACCCAAATTTTCTACAGCTACCTTCTGGCCAGTATCACCAGATATCTCAAGGGAAATACCAAAATGACTCCAAAATCCTTACTGAATATTATGGACTGATAGCTGTCTCCTTCGAATTACCATGTTTTAGTCCTAATTCTCATAGTTACCATATTTGAAGACAAGGCTTTTTTTTTTTTTTTTTTTTTTTTTTGAGATGAAGTCTCACTCTGTCACCCATTAGAGCAGTGGCACAATCTCACCTCACTGCAACCCACACCTCTTGGATTCACGCCATTCTCCTGCCTCAGCCTACTGAGTAGCTGGGACTACAGGTGCCCGCTACCTCGGTCAGTTAATGTTTTGTATTTTCATTAGAGACAGGGTTTCAGCGTTTTAGCCAGAATGGTCTCAATCTCCTGACCTCGTGATCCGTCCACCTCAGCCTCTCAAAGTGCTGGGATTATGGGCATGAGCTACCACACCCGGCCGAAGATAAGACTTTCAAAAAGGCAGTTAGGGTCCTATCCTAATGACATCATTGGGATGACACCTTAATCCAATAGGGCTGGTGTCCTTGTAACAAAAGGAATTGAGTACAGAAGTTACTTACACAGGAGAAAGGTCATGTGAGAACACAGTGAGAAGGCAGTCTTCCACAAGTCAAGAAGAGACCTCAGCAGAACCAATCTTGTTGGCACTTTGATCTCAGTCTTCAAGTCTCTAAAACTGTGATAAAATAAATGTCTATTGTTTAAGGCATTCTGTCTGTCATATTTTGTTAGGGCAGCCCTATCAGACTAATACAGATTTTGGTACAGAGTGTGAGGTGTTGGTGTAAAAAACACCTAAAACTGTGGAAATGGCTTTGGAATTGGGGGATAGGAAGAGGCCAAAAGTGTTTAGAGGCAGGTGTTAGAAATAGCCTAGACACCCTAGAAGGAATGGTTGGTAGGAATAAAGATGCTAAAAGTGATTCTGGGGAGGTCTTGAATAAAGATGAAGAACATGTTCTTGGAAACTGGAAGGCAATCTTTGTAATTAAGTGACAAAGAACTTGGCAGAATTGTGTTCTAGTGTTTTGTGGAAGGTAGAACTTGTTAGTGCCTACCTTGGATATTTAGCAGATATGATTTTTAAGCAAAGTGTTTATGGTACAGCCTGGGCTCACAGTACTGTTTAAAGCAGGGGTGTCCAATCTTTCGGCTTCCCTGGGCCACAGTGGAAGAAGAATTGTGTTGCTCTACACATAAAATATACTAACACTAAGAATAGCTGATGAGCTAAAAAAAAAAAAAAAAAAAAAATGCCAAAAAAGATCTCATAATGTTTTAAGAAAGTTTATGAATTTTTGTTGGGCTACATGCAAAGCTGTTCTGGGCTGTATGCTTACCGGCCCATGGGCTGTGGGTTGGACAAGCTTGGCTTAAAGTAAAATGTGAAAGGATGGAGATGAATTGAGGAAAAAAAATGTTAACCAAAAAGGAACTAGAACTCAAAGAGCACACACACCAGGTACCAAGGTTGTCTCCTCAGTTTCAAAGCGTTGGTCTATTGCACTGCCTAGGGCTAAGGACATAGATGGGGCTGTCACCCCAGTGGGCCCAGAGGCCAGAGTATCCATCCGGTCTATTGTTCTCAGGCATTAAGGTCTAATAAAATTTGCCTTGCTGATTATAAATCATGCTACTATAAAGACACATGCACACATATGTTTACTGCAGCACTATTCACAGCAGCAAAGACTTGGAACCAAACCAAATGTACATCAATGACAGACTGGATTAAGAAAATGTGGCACATATACACCATGGAATAATATGCAGCCATAAAAAAGGATGAGTTCATGTTCTTTGTAGGGACAGGGATGAAGCTGGAAACCATCATTCTCAGCAAACTATTGCAAGAACAGAAAACCAAAAACCGCATGTTCTCACTCACAGGTGGGAATTGAACAATGAGAACACTTGGACACAGGAAGGGGAACATCACACACCAGGGCCTGTCATGGGGTGGGGGGAGGGGGGAGGGACAGCATTAGGAGATATACCTAATGTAAATGATGAGTTAATGGCTGTAGCACACCAAAGTGGCACATGGATACATATATAACAAACCTGCACTTTATGCACATGTACCCTAGAACTTAAAGCATAATAATAACAAAAAATAAAAAATAAATAAATATCATGCTGGAATATTTGTTAGTAATCCTGCACAGTTAAATAGCAGAAACACTAAATACAAAGTGAGCAGAAAAGGTTTCTTCCATCTCTGTAATCCATCTCTGAAGAGCATCTTCAAGCAAAATAACTTTGAATAACAAAATGTTTCATCCTGGCTTTCATTTCTGCCTAAGTTAGAAGACTTCTATTCAATAAATAGTCTCCAGATCTTGGACTGAGTCACAGCACCCTTGTAAATACATCACACCTGTAAACATGTCACCTGTGTAATCATGTTCATTAAATACATTTTGGGTTTTTTTCCAGATAAGAAATGCATCAAGACAAAAGGCTACAAATGCAGCATTGATCATTTTCCTTATAAGCTTTTCTTTTTACCATTGCTACCTACCTCCAACTGCTTTCCAGTCAGTTGGATTTGGGTAGCAAAAATACTGGATTGAAACAGGAAAGCAAATAATAAGAGGAGACTGGTAATTTAATGTTATTTTATGGCCTATGAAATCTTTGCGAAAGACTCTCTAGAACTGCATTATTCAATAAAATAGTCACTAGCAATGTAACTATTGAGCAGTTGAAATGTGGCTAATCCAAATTGAGATGTACTATGAAATGTAAAATACACAGAGTTTCAAAGCCTCCATATGGAGAAAAAAGGAGAATGTAAAATATGTTTTGAATGAGCATGTTTTGTCTATTTCATGTCAAAATAATAATATTTTAGATGTACTGGGTTCAATAAAGTGTGTTATTAAAATTTTAAAACATTTTGCCTTGCTAAGTTTTGGGCTTGATTGAGACCTAGTTACCCCCACCTTGTTTTCAACATTTCTCTCTTTTTGAATGGGAATGTCCATCGTATGCCTGTGCTACTATTTTCTTTTAGAAGCACATAGCTTGTCTAGTTTCATAGGTTCACAGCTGAAGAAAAATTTTGCCTCACGATAAATCATATTTTAAGTCTCAACCATACCTGGTTTAGATGATATTTGAGAGACTCTGGACTTGGGGTTAGCTGATGTTGGAATGAGTTAAGTCTTTTGAGTATTTGGGGAAGGGGTGAATGCATTTTGAATGAAAAAGGTCATGGAATTTGGAGAGTCAGAGGGTAGAAAGTTATGAACTGAATTGTGTCTCCTTCCCCAATCCACATGCTAAAGCCCTGAGTTCCAATGTGACTGTATTTGGAGATAGGACGTTTAAGGAAGTAATGAAGGTTAAACGAGGTCCTAATGGTTGCACTCTAATTCAACAGGACTTTTGCCCTTATAAGAAGAAGAGACACCAAGATCATATGCACACAGAGAAAAGACCAAGTTAGGACACACGAGAAGGCAGCCCTAGCCAACTAACACGTGGTAAAATGGCATTCATTAATGTCAGTTGTTTCACGCATTTTAAATAACTTTATGTATGCTAGAAAACCAATTTAGACTTTACCAAAACCTCCATTAGATATTCAGTGTTCTTTCTTTTTAACATTGTGATTTATGTTCTCCATCTACTCCCTTTTCTTTTATAGGCTCTGTCATCAGACACTTCAAGTTGCAATGAGGATATAATCCATAGTTCCTTCCAAAATTCTCACAACTAAGCAACACAGCTAGCGAAACTTAGATATGAGCAATTAAGCAAAAATTTGTTCTCTTTCAAAAGAAGGGCAAGGGTTGAAACAGACAAAACAGCCTTCAAAAGGGTGCAAAGGAAATGTCTAACAAGAAGGGTTTTTATTTTTAATTATATAATAGTCACCTAGTAGAACAATCACTTCAATAACTCAGTAAATATTTTATAATACACTTACTAGGAGCCTTGAAGAATAGTATTTGCATAAAAATTGTTATTTTATAATCACAAAACCTACAAAAGAGGTACTACTTCTGTTCCTATCTTGCTTATAGGAAAACAGACTTGGTAATTTTAAATAAAGCGCTGTATTAGTCTGTTTTTACAGTGCTATAAAACACACCCAAGACTGGGAAATTTATAAAGGGAAGAGGTTTAATCAATTGACAGTTCCGTATGGCTAAGAACACCTTGGGAAACTTACGATTATGGAGAAAGATGAATGGGAAGCTTTGAGAGCAAAGAGGGAAGAACCCCTAATAAAACCATCAGATCTCGTGAGAACTCACTCACTATCAGGAGAAGAGGATGGGGAGACCGCCCTCAATACGCAATCACTTCCCACCAGGTTCCTCCCTCAACACCTGGTGATTACAATCTGAGATGTGATATGGGTGAGGACACAAAACCAAGCCCTATCAAGTTCTCATTGCTTTATGTAAGTGTGTGTGTGTGTGAGACTGATAAATTATAAATGTATATTTTCAGTGGTTGTGTCTGGGAGTGAAACTGCATTGTGTCACTCTGATTGCTGTTCTTACTGTTCTCTTGTTCTTCTTCTTCCCTTTCTTTGTCTTTTCCTTTTCTCCTTCCTCCTCCTTTGGATTTTTAAATAATTTAATAATAATATGCTGTTTTATAATTTAATACTTTTAAATAAAAACGTTATATATATAATACAATTTATTTTAGTAATCCAAATCAGAAAAATAACTAATTCTTTTAAAAAATTAATAATTATTATAAAAAATAGGGGCCGGGCGCGGTGGCTCAAGCCTGTAATCCCAGCACTTTGGGAGGCCGAGGCGGGCGGATCACAAGGTCAGGAGATCGAGACCACAGTAAAACCCCGTCTCTACTAAAAATACAAAAAAAAAAAAAAAAAAATTAGCCGGGCGTGGTGGCGGGCGCCTGTAGTCCCAGCTACTCAGGAGGCTGAGGCAGGAGAATGGCGGGAACCCGGGAGGCGGAGCTTGCAGTGAGCCGAGATCGCGCCACTGCACTCCAGCCTGGGCAACAGCGTGAGACTCCGTCTCAAAAAAAAAATAATAAAAAATAAAAAAATAAAATAAATAAATAAATAAATAAAAAATAAAAAATAGGGAGGTTAATTAACATAATAAGATTTTCGAGGCCAGGTGCGGTGGCTCATGCCTTTAATTCCAGAACTTTAGGATGTCGAGGCAGGCCAAAAAAAAAAAAAAAAAAGAATACTAACTCCATTAGACACAAGTTATATTGATATTTTGTCAAATTTGTTGTAAAACCATTGTATTTTATATTTATTGAAATCTGTATAGTAATGAGGTTCAAAATCTTTTTCTGTTGTGTGAGACAGAATCTGTCTTTGTTGTCCAGGCTGAAATGCAGTGGCATGATCTTGGCTCATCGCAGCCTCGACTTCTCAGGCTTCAGAAGTCGTCCTACCTCAGTCTCCGGAGTAGCTGGGATCATACCAGCTACTTTTTGTACTTTTGTAGAGACAAGATTTTTCCCTGTTGCCAGGCTGGTGTAGATCTTGTGAGCGCAAGCAACCTGCCCACATGAGCCTCTCAAACTGCTGGGATTATGAGGGCATGCTTAAATACTGCTAATCAAAAGACTGATTATTGCAAACATGTTAGAAACCAATATAGGAATATGTTGTTAGGTACATTACAATGTTAATATTTTAATTCATAACAGTTCTACATTTTGAACCCTCTCATAAGATAAATAAAGGAAAATATTGGCAAACAAAAAATCTTTTAAATATTTATAATTGCTGAATATTAGACAATATAATCACCTACTTTACATAAGTAACAAACTAAACTATAATTGATAAATATAAAAAGTTATGTAGGCACTAAGGTAAGATATCCAAAGATTGTTATGAATATTATGGGAAAAATATTAAAGAATACAGAATTTGAGACATGATATTATAACATTTAAAATTTATATAGAATAATTTTAACAATAGTTTCATTTCTTGATCAGATTTTAGATGATGTTCATTTACTTTTGGTATATTTTCTTTGATTCTTACCCATGGGTTACATACCAGAAAAGAAAGTGATGATTGCACTGATGCAAACTTTCTGACCTCAGATACAAATATATTTTTCATTGAAAAAATAATATAGTGAAATTTGAGTTTTATTCATTCATGTTCTAGGCCCTATAGAACTTAATCCATCTACCTCTGATAATTGGATCCAGTCTCTTGGGTTTTTAACCAAAGCAAACAACTGAGCCTGTGAGGACAAAACTGGAGCTTCAGCTTTAATAAGTTCAAAAGATTACACAAGACCCATAAGGACAATGGAAACATCGATCACATACCATATTTGAGTAATGTGGCCAACTTAACCAGGTAATTGTTAAAGCTTTGGTTGTAATCTTGGAGAAAAAACTAAAATCAGGACATTGTATATATAATTGGATACATATGTAAAGACAAAATCACTATTCATAGATACAATAAAGAAAATATTAAACATTGCATTACAAAATTTTACCCCTAGGCAGTATCACCAATAGTTTCTGGTTGTTTTTTTCTTGCCTTATAAGTTTGTCAGTAGTTGTAAAATGCTCATGCTTACCTTTATAATAAGATAAAAAGTAAAATGCAATTACATTCTTGTGAAGAAATGATGGTAAGTGTGAAGTTGCATTTCCCTAAAAATCTTAATTCTCCATAGATGCTGTTTCTGTTGAAATGTTTGCAATGGCAGTGTTAGTCCTCAAACATGCCATAAAATGTTTACAGGAATGAGTGATAAAGTGGCGAGCCAAAGAAAGAATGGAAACTTCTTGAAATACATCCCATAAAAATGTGACTATATAATTTATCATCCAAATCTCCAGTTTAGAGTAAAATAGGTAATATCCATAATGATGCTGAGACTCAGGCTTAAATTGGGATTTTCTCAGACAAACCAAGCTGAATGCTCACCTTATACATAAACCAAATTATGGCAGAAAGATCAAAACAGAAATATTAAAAATACTGTAAGTTAAGAATCTTAATTTTTTTCCGAACTTCATTTTCAACCATAACTTTTTTTAGTTTAAAAATAACTCATCATAATAAAAAGTATTGTTTTAATAAATGTGTATTTAAAAAAAAAAATTCCTGTTAATGCACAGCAAAGGATTTTTATTTTTTTTAAATCCTAGTGGCTCTCTTCTCATTATTTAGTTTGTCATTTTGTATTGTTTACCAGATAAACCTGACCATACTTAACACCATTAAATCACAAACCATTTTAATGAAAAATAATATTTTTAAATATTATTATACCTTTTGGAATTTCTATTAGATGTGTCTGAAAATCTCTGTAAGAATGAGAAAAAATACTTTTATATTTCATAGAGGATGTGGAATATTGAAACACTTGGAAATGTTCTTAAAGATGAATTATATTATAGTCAGGTAGACAGGAAAGCAGTAAAATTCTGATCTTGTCTTTGGTTGTTGAAACTGAATGTTTAACTTGCATGGTGAAAACATCAAGCAGGATGCCAACTTAACAAGTGTTATTGCCACTGATTTCCTCAGGAATGGAAATACAACAAATGAAAAACCTAACTCACATTGTTTTTCAATAAATTTTAGGTTTCTTGTAAAATGTGTTCTCTGGGGGCATCTTAGTCAGTTTAAATTATAATAGTTTGACTGCTGACTATTACTGCAGCAACTTTTAAAACTGTATGCGTTGCTATAAATTGCCTATGAGTCAGATTCATTGCAAGGTGAAGGAGGGCATTCTAAATGCCCTATCTGTTTTTCTCATCTAATCCAAACCTAAAATAAAATAAGCAGTCATGCATTTTACTTGCTGTATCCAGCTTTAAAAAGAAAAATACCTACCACTATTTTCTTTAAGAAATAAAAGCAAGAGAAAAACATGCTTCTACAAAAAAGGCGAAGATTTCAAGATTAGCTAGCATTTTATATAACCTTGTGAAAAGTGTTCTGATTAGCATTGACCTTCCTTTTCACAGGGTGAGAATTTTGCTAGCCAGGTAGGAAATGAAGTCTCAAAGGTAAAGTAACAGGTCAGTAAAGTCAAGCGTTTAATCAGATAATGGAAGCCTATGTCATTAATAAGTGTGTCATTTGCTTCAATAAAGGCATCACTTTGAGAAATCAAATCAGTATTTTAATACCCAACATAACTCCCAATACTCAACCTCACAAACTTTTTCCTAGTCATCTGTTCCCTTTATTTGCTCCTTTTACTGAACTCCTATATCACTATTGTCTGAAATCTTCATTTCAATTTTAAGCAGAAAACTCTGTTATACACCATGTATGTATCTCACATATGCTTATTTTGCCTAGCCAGATTGTTAAGTCCCTTAGGAATGTAAATATTTCTTACTGCCAAGTCTCAGGAAAACAGAGGTTTCTAAGTTGCCCGATAGCATTATTAGTACATAATGAAGCTAAATTGCTGTGATTAAAAAAAGAAACTTTAAAATGAATATGGATAATACATAACATGGCTGAAAATGATGTAATTATAATACACATATATTTTGTCAACCAAATTATTAAATTTAGTAGTTGCTTACACAAATATTGATGCGTGAAGGAATGGCATAAATAATAACTGACTTTTTTAATGATCAGGAATGATCAAACAAAAGTGAACAAATACAATTTCTAAATGCTCTGATACTCAGTGTTCCCCTGTTTATCCTTCTACATTTTACAAGATTTAGCACAGTATGTTATATGTAAGGGTAGCTTGGTGAAAGAAAAAACACTAAACTAAAGACAAAATATATTGATCTTTGTTTCCATTTAGTGATCTGTTCTAGGACGGGTCATGTTATATGTCATATTTTTTAAATAACTTAAACAATTTTTTCTCAATATTATGTTAGCTCTCAATACTACAGATTTTTTAAGAAATGTCTTTACAATTGCAAGTTAATTTTCTTTACATCAAAGAACACATTTAATTCTATTTTAATAGAACATAACATTAAAGTTAAGCTACACCTGCTCAAAACTGACAGTCACACAACAATATGTTTGAAACTATAAATATATGAAGTTTTTTTTTCCTACTCTTCTGTGGCTTACCTCTAATAGGAGAGGTAAGTCCTATCTTTTTTGTATTCCTGTTGTGAAAATAATTTTTCAGGCTGACTGTGTTCATCGATTACTAGCCAGCTTTGTTACTAAAATGTACATGTAAAGCATGCTTATTCTTCTGAGCGAAGTCCCACACATCAACATTTTTATGGATACCAGAATTTTATATTATTTCTGTACAATAGTGTTGAGCTCCCGTAAATTTTATTCTGGGAAGCATGTATTTATTCTTAAGTAAAATGTTTATGTGCTAATCAAGAACCATTGATATTGAACTATCCCATGTCCCTACGATTTTAGAGCTTTCACCAAATGACTATCTTAGTGATCGCCCGAAATTTCAAGAGCTAGTAAAATCCTTCCATTAAAAATAGATATTTTTCAGCAAAGTAATGATAATATATCTATGGTTATACATCTATTGATTGAGGAGATTAATCAACAGTAGGAAGAAAATTGAAAAAATCACAATATATAAAATTTAATTCACTTCAATCAACGAGTAAAAGAAAAATCAAAAGAGAAATTAAAGAAAAGCTTGAGACAAATTAGAATGGAAGCACAACATAACAACAAAGCCTATGGGATGCAGCCAAAGCAGTTATAAGAGAAAAGTTTATAGCGATTAAATGCCTACATTAAGAAACAAGAAAGATCTTCAGAAAACAACCTAACTTTACCCTTCAAGGGATAGGAAAAGGAATAAAACAAGCTTAAAGTTAGTAGAAGAGAGAATATACTAAAGATCAGAATAGAAATAGAGACCAGAAAAGCAATAGAAAAAATCAACAAAATTATAAGTTTATTTCTTGCAAAGATAAACAATACGAACAAACCGTTAGCTAGATTAACTATAAAAAGAGAGAAGACTTAAATTGATAAAATCAGAAATTAAAGAATAGACATTATAACTGTTGTCAAAGAAATCTTAAGAGAGTACTATGAACAGCCCCAATGGCCTGCATAACCTAGAATAAATAAATAAATTTTTAGAAGCATGCCATCTACTGGGACTGAAGTCTACAGAAATAAAAAGTTTAAACTAACCTATAAATAGTAAGGAGACTTAATCAGTAATCACAGACCTCTTAGCAACAACAACAAAAACATAGAACCAGATGGCTTCACTGGCTAATTCTACCAAATATTTAAATAATAATGAAAGCAAATTCTTCTCAAATTATTTCAAAAAATGAAGAGAAAATAACACTTTCAAATGCATTTTATAAGGCCAACATTACTGTGATATCAACTCCAGACTAAGACATCACAAGAAAAGAAAAGTACAGGCCAGTATCCCTAATCATCACAGATGCAAAAATCCACAATAAGATACTCACAAACTGAATTCAACAGTACATTAAAAGGGTCAGAAGCTATGGCCAAGTAGAGATTATGCCAGGGATACAAGGATGGTTCAATAAATGAAATCAATTAATGCAATAAATCACATTAACAGAATTAGTGTTAAAAATTATATGATCTTCTTAATTTAGTATAAGCATTTGACAAAATTCCACACCCTCTCATGATAAAAATCTCTATGCAAATTAGATATAGAGTTACATTACCTGTACATAATAAAAGCCATGTATGAAAAGCCCATGACTAGCATTATACTCTAAAATGTAAAACTGACAGATTTTCCACTATGATAAGAAAAAAGATGCCCACTGTTCCCAATTCCCTTCAACATAGTAACAGAAGACCTGGCCAAATAAATAAGGCAAGAATAAAAATGAAAGCATCCTATTTGAAAAAAAAAAAAAAAGAGTAAAATTATTCCTCTTTCCAGATGACATGATTTTATATTTAAAGATGTCTAAAGACCAAACACACATATATACACACAAACACACACACACACACACACACACACACACACACAGCTATCCCAATAATTGTTAAAATTAGTAAATATATTCAGTAAAGTTGTGGGATAGAAAATCCACATATAAAAATCAATCATATCATCCACATATGAAAATCAATCTGAAAAGAGAATTAGGAAAATTGTTTCATTTACAATAGCATCAGAAATAATAAGCTACTTAGAAATAAACTTAACTAAGTCTGTGAAAGACATATATACTGAAAGCATAAAATACTAATGAAAGTAACTAAAGAAGACATTAACAAATAAAAGACATCCATGCTCATGCACTGCAAGATTAAATGTTGTTAAACTGTCCAGAACACTCAATGAGATCTACTGATTCAATGCAATCCCTATCAAAATCCCAATAGTATTTTTATATGATAGTAAAAACAAATTTAAAATGTATATAGAACTACAAAAGACCCCAAATAGCCAAATCAGGATTTAAAAAAACAAACAGAGCTGGGAGTCACACCTTCTGATTTCCAAATACTGATGACAAAGTTACAGTAATTAAAACAGTATGATACTGATACTGATACAAAAATGCACAAATAAACAATAGAGCAAATAGATAATCTATAAATAAATCCACATCTATGTGTTCAACTGACCTTTGATAATAGTGCTAAGAATGTACAATGGAAAGAGGATAGTGTCTTCAACAAATGATTTTTGAAGAAACAGATATCCACATTCAAATGTATGAAATGGACTCATATTTAAGCCTTTGATACATTTTGAGTTGATATTGGCAATTTTTGATATTGATATTTGATACTGAGCCAATAACAACTCAAAATGTATTAAAGACATAAATATAAGACTCAAAGTTGTAAAACTTTTAAAAGACAAGAGGGGAAAATCTTCATGATTTTGATCTTGGCAATGATTTAATGAATATGACACAAAAGCACAGGCAAAAATAATAAAGAACGAGTGAGGCTACATCCAACTAAGAAGATTCTACACAGCAAAAAAAGCAATCAACAGAGTAAAAAGGCAACTTTCAGAATGGAATACAATACTGGAAAACCATATATCCAAAGCTTAAAAGGAACTCATATAAGTCAATAGCAAAAAGACTAACGTATGTCTGTCTTCTTTGAGGAAATGTCTATACAAAGTTTTTGCCTAGGGACCAAGGACTTGAATAGACATTTCTTCAAAGAAGACACACAAATGGCCAAGCAATGTAAAAAGATGCTCAATATCACTATCATAAAGAAATGCAAATCAAAAACACAACAAACAATAAGAAGTGTTGGCTAGGATGTGAAGAAATTGGAATATCTGTTTCTATACTGATGGGTCAGAATGTAAAATGGTACCGCCTCTACAGAAAAGAATATGGATGCTACTCAAAAACTTAAAAATGGAACTACCAGGTGATGCAGAAATTCCATTTCTGTATACTTGTCCCAATAACTGAAATCAAGGTCTCAAAAAGATATTAGCACTTACATATAATTTTAGCAAGATTAATAATAGCTAACAGGTGGGAAAAAACTAAATGGCATTGACAGATGAATGGGTAAGAAAATAATGCCATGTATACATACATTACTGGCATTTAAAAAGAAGGTAATCTTTCAATGTAAAAACACAGATAAACTTTGAGGACAATGTACTAGTCTGTTTTGCATTGCTATAAAGGAATACCTGAGACTGGGTAATTTATTTTTAAAAGGGAAGGGTTTATTTAGTTCATGCTTATGAAAACTGTACAGGAAGCAGGACTCCAGCATCTGCTTTTGGTTAGGGTTTCCAGAAGCTTCCAATCATTGTGGAAGGTAAAGGGGTAGCAGGTGTGTCACACGGTGAGAAAGAGGGCAAGAGACAGAGGAGGATGTATCAGGCTCCTTTAAAAAACCAGCTCTTACATAAACTAACAGAGCAAGAACTCACTCATTACCATTGAGAGGGCACCAAGCCATTCACGAGGGATCCTTCACAATTACCCAAACAACTCCCAACAGACCTCACCTCCAACACTGAGCATCACAATTCAACATGAGATTTGTAGGGGACAAACATTCGAGCTATATCATACACTAGATGAAATAAACCAGTCACAAAAGGTCAAATGCTTTTCAATTCCACTTATATAAGACATCTCAAGTAGTGAAACTCTCAGCAGCAAGGAATAGAATCATGGCGGCCAGGGAAAGAGAAAATGGTGATATGGGGATTTTCTAATCAATGAGTATTAAAAAAATCTGTTATCTAAGATGAATAAATAAGTTCTAGAGAGCTGTTGTACAACAGTGTGCCAGAGATAAAAATATTGTATGACACACTTAAAAATCTAAGAGGGTAGATTTCATGTTGTGTCCTTATCATAACTAAATAAAATAAAATTTTAAAAACTATTACATGGTAATAAGTGGTTGAGATAAGATGGCATAATATTACTTTATCATTGGAAGAATGTAAGAGTTCAAAAAAGTAAGCAATCAGGCTTTTGGAAAAACCAATTATATAGATAGTAAAATTTTAAAAAATATGGCAGTGATGTTAGAATGAGCAAGTGTTAAACAAGTCCTAAAATCTTGGAGTTATGTTTGTGGGAGTGAACTGGGGATTAATGATGTCTACATTTAAGGAGCAACCATTTTTGAAAGTGTCTGAAGAATACTGTTGAATGAATAACATTAGAGATAAACTTCTAGTTTTAAAGGAGAAAGAAGTGATATGTTTTACAAACAGCAATGAGGAAAGAGTCTCCATTTCCACAACTAGTTTTATGAAGGCTATCCAAGAGGAAAAGTCATTTTAACAGAAAGTTACATTTTTTTTTTTTTTCCGTCAGAGATTTAGGGTGAATTAAATCAGGTAGAACAATTCATAACAGATGAATTCTAAAGACTAGGCTTAACATTTTAATCTCACTAAGCTCTCATACCCCTTCTTAACATTGTTAGCAAGAGACTTGGTTTTCTTCTGTCACTTGGATACTTCCATTGCATAACACAATCATTTTGAAAATATATTTACTAAGGTCACCTTGAGAGAGAGAATGAGAATCACTGAGGAAGGTTATTTGAAGTCCAGGCACAGAAGTGCTATACATTACTTAAGCCCACATTAAATTGGCCAGAAAGACCCAGTGAAATCCTATCTGTGGTATTGTTCATAATTTGATTGAGGATTGATATTGAATAATTTTAAAACTTCTCTTCAATTCTCACAACCAGTGGATTTGAATATTTCAATAGAAGGTTGAGGCTTGGAAATAAGGAAGGGGCTTGGCATTAAGATAAGAAAAGATACAGAAGAAAGGAGTGCAGGAAGCTCACTCATTTCTCAAAGAAAAGAAAGGAATATTTCTCAAGGAAAAGAAAGATGAAGGTATAAACGAATTTTTACCACATATTGTACAACAAAAGGAGGAAATTCTCAGGAAGGCTCAATCAAACAATTTATAGAGGCTAATGTATAAATATACTGAATGAAGATAATATTTAAAAACTGAATACTTGATAAGAATTAAATATATTACACCTATCTGACATTGTATAAATAAGAATGCTTATCAGATTATGTCATCTCACTATGAATTTGAGATCCATTTGTTTTGTTCAAGTGTATTTCATTAGAAGTTATGAAATTAAATTCTGAAACAAATGCTATTTTCAATACTGTATGTTACTATAGAAATACTATAAATCTATTTTGAATGACTAGATATTGTGAAATAATGGGAGTGTAATAAACTAAAGCAATTTCTGACCAAATATATGTTTTAATAGAAGGAACGGAACTAATTTATTAATGGTTGGTTCATTCAGTCCTGGAAACACTTAAAATGACAAGTGTTAGGTCAGTTTTTGAAGTGTTCTTAATTTCAGTTTTGAGATGATCTATGAAATAAGGTGTTTTGACATGTCCTTAGTAAATTTATAGAAACATACTAAATGGCTCCTCTCACATAAATGTATCAGCCCTTTCCAAAGAAAAAGGTTAACTGTTTTTCCATCAGGGTACTTTCAATTCAATTATTATTATTATTATTTATTATACTTTAAGTTCTAGGGTACATGTGCATAACATGCAGCTTTGTTACATATGTACACTTGTGCCATGTTGCTGTGCTGCACCCATCAACTCGTCAGCACCCATCAACTCGTCATTTACATCAGGTATAACTCCCAGTGCAATCCCTCCCCCCTCCCCCCTCCCCATGATAGGCCCCGGTGTGTGATGTTCCCCTTCCCGAGTCCAAGTGATCTCATTGTTCACTTCCCACCTATGAGTGAGAACATGTGGTGTTTGGTTTTCTGTTCTTACGATAGTTTGCTGAGAATGATGGTTTCCAGCTGCATCCATGTCCCTACAAAGGACACAAACTCATCCTTTTTGATGGCTGCATAGTATTCCATGGTGTATATGTGCCACATTTTCTTAATCCAGTCTGTCACTGATGGACATTTGGGTTGATTCCAAGTCTTTGCTATTGTGAATAGTGCCGCCACAATAAACATACGTGTGCATGTGTCTTTATAGCAGCATGATTTATAATCCTTTGGGTATATACCCAGTAATGGGATGGCTGGGTCATATGGTACTTCTAGTTCTAGATCCTTGAGGAATCGCCATACTGTTTTCCATAATGGTTGAACCAGTTTACAATCCCACCAACAGTGTAAAAGTGTTCCTATTTCTCCACATCCTCTCCAGCACCTGTTGTTTCCTGACTTTTTAATGATTGCCATTCTAACTGGTGTGAGATGGTATCTCATTGTGGTTTTGATTTGCATTTCTCTGATGGCCAGTGATGATGAGCATTTTTTCATGTGTCTGTTATGGAACCATAGAAGAGCCCGCATCTCCAAGACAATCCTAAGTCAAAAGAACAAAGCTGGAGGCATCACGCTACCTGACTTCAAACTATACTACAAGGCTACAGTAACCAAAACAGCATGGTACTGGTACCAAAATAGAGATATAGACCAATGGAACAGAACAGAGTCCTCAGAAATAATACCACACATCTACAGCCATCTAATCTTTGATAAACCTAAGAAAAACAAGAAATGGGGAAAGGATTCCCTATTTAATAAATGGTGCTGGGAAAATTGGCTAGCCATAAGTAGAAAGCTGAAACTGGATCCTTTCCTTACTCCTTATATGAAAATTAATTCAAGATGGATTAGAGACTTGAATGTTAGACCTAATACCATAAAATCCCTAGAAGAAAACCTAGGTAGTACCATTCAGGACATAGGCATGGGCAAGGACTTCATGTCTAAAACATCAAAAGCAACGGCAACAAAAGCCAAAATTGACAAATGGGATCTCATTAAACTAAAGAGCTTCTGCACAGCAGAAGAAACTACCATCAGAGTGAATAGGCAACCTACAGAATGGGAGAAAATTTTTGCAATCTACTCATCAGATAAAGGGCTAATATCCAGAACCTACAAAGAACTCAAACAAATTTACAAGAAAAAAACAAACAACCCCCTCAAAAAGTGGGCAAAGGATATGAATAGACACTTCTCAAAAGAGGATATTCATACAGTCAATTCAATTATTTTATATTGTAGAAGGATGCAGGTGGGAAGGCGTCTTCATAGCCTCCAGAAATAAACCAAGAAGGTCAGGCTTGAAGGATTCACAATTACATTGAATATATTGATATCCAGGAAAGACTAATGGGATAAAATAATGAAAGCTATAACAATTATAATGGAGAAGGCAGAGTAAATTAATAATCATAGCATGTTCACTGGGATAATTCAATAACCATTTCTTTTTTAAACTATGAAAATATGATATCATATATCTATTATATAAAATTGTTTATATGTGTGTATACAGAAAGAGAAGAATGCCATATCTTGATCAAATTTAGAAAAAAAAAGTCTTTTCAAAACTCAATTTCATCTGAGCAACTTGAAGGATAAATATATACATTTTATAATAAAAACTTTGGACTTATAAAACCCAAATGTTCACTTCTTTGTGCAATAAATGTGGCTATATAGTACAGGCAAGAAAATGTGCTGAGTTCTATGAATCATATAAGGAAGAATAAAAGCTCCAAATTACTACAATAAAGCAACAAATTTTCAGAAAATAATGACCTGTAGTTTGGCAGTTTTACCAGTCCAAAGAGCATGTGCGTACATGTGAATGTGTGAATGTGTGTGCAAAAACAGATATACACAAGTACATACAAACATATACACACATACAAGCATGTAGATACGTATATACACAAACACACATTCACACAAGTATGTGTATGCTTGTTAATACAGTCACACACACGTACATGTACTTCTTTCAGCACACATAGGCTTTGCTACTCTTATCAAAGACTGCTGCTAAAGGTATGGAATTAAAATTGAAGATAAATTAAGAGGGATATTAGAGGACATGAAATCTGCCAAGAAGTAAGATATTTAAGTGGAAAGACCATGCCCAATTCCCAAAACTTTGGGTTAATGGTCGCAAGATAGCTATTAATTGAATAAAGAAATTCTTAAAAAAATAAAAAAGGGGGCCAGGCATGGTGGCTAACGTCTGTAATCCCAGCACTTTGGGAGGCCAAGGCGGGTGGATCATGAGGTCAGGAGATCGAGATCATCCTGGCTAACATGGTGAAACCCCGCCTCCACTAAAAAAAAACACAAAAAATTAGCAGGGCGTCGTGGCGGGCGCCTGTGGTCCCAGCTACTCAGGAGGCTGAGGCCGGAGAACGGCGTGAACTCGGCAGGCGGAGCTTGCAATGAGTGGAGATCGCGCCACTACACTCCAGCCTGGGCGACAGAACGAGACTCCATCTCAAAAAAAAAAAAAAAAATTAATAAGGTAGGGCGAGGGCATACAGTGAAGAACTGTTAATTCTGTATTAAAATTTGAATTCTCTTGACCCCAAAGACAGCTTACTATTAAAGCTTTGCAAATATACGTATTTTTCTACCTGCACATGGAGTGCTATTCTCTCCTTAGCCCTTTTGACATGCCTTCCCTTGCTAAAACTCCTGATTATTTCAAGATTCACTTTGCCCCAATGCATTTCCTGTGCTTTTACCAAAAATATTTTGCAAGAAATATTACCAAGAAATATTTTATATATCTTTGTTTATCAAGTGGAACTTATCACCCAGTGTGAGGTGTATGCAATTAATTACCTTAAATTAAAATAGTCAAATTAACTCTGGTGAGAAGAGCTGAACTACCTTGTGCACTGCATGGGTAGGTGAGTCCAAGCATCTGGCTTTATTCCCAGTTTCTGTCATTAAGACAGGATGAACTTGTATTCGTTAATAAACTGCTTTTTCATGTGCAAAGTTATTGTTTTAGGCAACGGCATTTAAATGCATTTGAAATATAATGAAATTATATTTATTTATTTATTTATTTATTTATTTATTTTTTTTTTTTTTTTTTTTTTTTTTTTTTTTTTTTTTTTTTTTTTTTTTTTTTTTTTTTTTTGAGACGGAGTCTCGCTCTGCCGCCCAGGCTGGAGTGCAGTGGCCGGATCTCAGCTCACTGCAAGCTCCGCCTCCCGGGTTCACGCCATTCTCCTGCCTCAGCCTCCCGAGTAGTTGGGACTACAGGCGCCCGCCACCGCGCCCGGCTAGTTTTTTGTATTTTTTAGTAGAGACGGGGTTTCACCGTGTTAGCCAGGATGGTCTCGATCTCCTGACCTCGTGATCCGCCCGTCTCGGCCTCCCAAAGTGCTGGGATTACAGGCTTGAGCCACCGCGCCCGGCCTATTTATTTATTTTTGAGACGGAGTTTTGCTCTTGTTGCCCAGGCTGGAGTGCAATGGCATGATGTCGGCTCAATGCAACCTCTGCCTTCTGGGTTCAAGCAATTCTCCTGCCTCAGCCTCCTCAGTAGTTGGGATTACAGGTGCCCGCCATCACGCCCGGGACATTTTTTTGTATTTTTAGTAGAGACGGGGTTTCGCTATATTGTCCAGGCTGGTCTCGAACTCCTGACCTCGGATGGTCCGCCTGCCTCGGCCTGTATCACATAATTTGTCAATAATATTAGTATTATTTAAGATGGAATGTGGGCACTCTTACTAATTATTCTTGGGCAATAGGTATAAACTGGGACCATCTTGGAAAAGTAGGATATATGATTAATCTAAGTAAGTGTTTAATAAACTTTAGACAAGCTGATGATGACAATAATAGTGCTGATGATGACAGTGATAGTGCTGATGATGTTGATGTTTGACTTTACAGTGTTCAACTTGAAAAATATTTGAGAAATATACATTAAGGTTTATTGTTCTGTATGTAGGCATTAGTGATAATTAAACAAAGTTGTTCTATTTCCCAATATGTATATGTAACTTTTGGCCAAACAAGCATTTTCTCCAATTATTTTGGATAATTATCTGTAATGCAGAAGTTATATTCTCTATGTCTTATGGATAATAGGAGAATTTCTCTCTCTGTCTCTCTCAGTACTTGATAAGTTTAACTTGACATGCTAAAAAAAGAAGTCCTTGTTAATTACAACTTTTGATTTGGTATAAAATCTACATTTATTATACTGAAGAATTCATTTAAGCATGAGTATACACAACAAACCACAAATAACATACAAGAGGTGTCATATATTAATGTCAAGTAATTTTTAACTGTAGAATGAATAAAAACTCTTAGGTCTATATAGCTTAGTAAACATGACAGTGGGGCAAATGTACCCCATTCATTCATACTTCAAATAGGTATACCACCTATTTGAAGATTTGTGATAAAAATAGTAAAGTGACAAATATAAGCATTTAAATATGTATGTAAAATATTTATTTAAATTCTTTTAACTTAAATTCTGGCTTGTATTTTGATATCATTTACATAATTACTCCCTGTTTATAAGAATGCTGTAGGTTTTACAGTCTATATTTTATTTCTGTGCTTAACCAGGAAATGTATTATATATACTTAAATTAATTTTTTAACTTTTCATTTTCTAGTTTATTATCAGTTCATAATTAGCTGAAAATTAATGTAGTATTAGATTATACTATGCTTTTTCTAGCTTATTGTATTAACCTTGTAATCCAGTAAATACAGTGTGGGAATTAGTCTCTCTAATTTTTTTACACATTAGAATGTCTAGGTATGCGTAATTTTACAAAAAAAAAAAAAAAATTAGTTCACATAAGTAAATTCCCTAAAATTCTTCTAGTTGTTAAATAAAACACCTTGGATGAAATTGAGCAGCTTACATCTTATATGAAGCTAAACCTAAATTTCAAGGTAGTGTCTTATATGTTATCTTAACCAAAAGTATAATCCAGGTATGGGTAAAAAAAATTTCTAAATTAAAAAATTAGTAAATGAATCATTTACTTGCTCTAACGTCATAAATGTGTTAAATTGACTTCTTGTGGTATTTATGTACTTCTATAAAAAATAATCACCATTTTTAGGGTTATAAATAGCTTACATACTTTATTTTCAGTTATACTTTTCTGTGTAAAAATAAGACTAAAAAAACACTTAAATTCTAACTGATTGTGAAGAGGTTAAAAAAAGTCACTGATTCAGTAATGCATGACTGTGTTGTAAATGGCTAAAAATTGTGGGGAAAACACCAGTGGTTAACTTAGGACCAGAGCTCAATCATCTATTTCATATAGTATAACAAAAATATATGGACATATATATAATTGTAAAGCTATAGCTTTTTTTTCTTATCTCAACTCTAGTAACTGTAATGACAGCTTTGATGTCCTGCCATCTATAGCAGCATTGATATGATTATCTAATGTTAATGCCTTGTGTTAAACATTTATAGCAGGGGTGTCCAATCTTTTGGCTCCCCTGGACCACACTGGAGAAAGAATAGTCTTGAGCCACACATAAAACGCACTAACACTAATGACAGCTGATAAGCTTTAAAAGATTGCAAAAAAAACAAAACAAAACAAAAAAAACTCATAACATTTTAAGAAAGTTGATGAATTTGTGTTGGGCTGCATTCAAAGCCATCCGGGCCACATGGAGCCAGGGGTTCACGAGTTAGACAAGCGTGATTTATGGCATCTAGAATAAATGAAAGCTTCAAACTGAATAGATTTGTCATTTACCATTATGGAAGTTAATATACTGAATATCTTTACTGTTTAGACATTGCCATATACTATTTGTTTTTCCTTAAACTGCTGACCTACATGCTCTGTAAATATAAATAATTATTGACTTTAAATACTCGCATAGCTTTAAGAACTTACTGGAGACTTGAAGAGGGCTTTATTGATGAACACTACAGTGACGGCAGATTATAAAGTGACACACTCCTGTTATTCAGATAATTAATGTGAACTAAAGCAAATTGACAAAACTACAGGTTGGAGAGTGCTAAAAAGGGGGGAAGAAAAAAATTACATCTCTTGCCTGAAGAAACGTTAGTACTATTAGGCTAGGTTTGCAAATGCCAAAAGATTTACAGGCAGCTTATTATAATCTCTGAGAGCTACAAAATCCAGTGCAAAGCTGTGTTATTTTTCCAAGACACCCTGGACTGATTATAAAACATAATCACAATATCTTGATGTTATATTCTAGAAATTCATCTATCTTCTTTCTTGCAATCTTTGTAGAAAATAAAAGGCAACACTCTCTTTTCTTGTCTTTCTCTTCTTTTCTCAAACTCAATGCTTACTAGACTGTTTCAGAAAAATTAAGCTGCAAAGATGAATAAAAATTAAAAAACAAAACATGTTGATTAAAAATAACTATTTTAAGTCATATTGTTTTAAACATTAAAACAGGAAGCAATGTGTTTTACAATGAACAACCAAATAGAGAATAAATGTGCATATATAACTATATATGCAGATGCAATAATATGTTCATATAATTCAAACATTATGTTACTGATTAATGATATTTTCTCACATTTCTCTCTGTCCACCTTAAATTTCCTTATCTTTCACGAATAACGCTCCTATACATATCCCTTCAACTGTTTTGTTCTTCTTTAATAGTGGTAAACTGCAATCTTAGGGAAAGCCAGCTCTTAGCCTATTCCATGTCTGTCTACATACATCTGAATAACACTGGAGAACAGGCTTCTGTGCTGACTTGCCTTATTTTAATCTCATGATCAGTATTCTCAAGTGAGCCTTTAATGTTAACAGGTCATCGCACTATATTTCTTCTGTTTGAGCCAGTCTCCTCCTTTCCTAGACTGTGGCACCATACTTCCCTCTACCTCTTTATACATTCTCTACTCTCCTCACAGTTGATGACCTTGCTTTCTCTTTTACAGAGTCATAAAAGCAATTTCCTGAATCATGCTGCTATTTATATCATCTTCAAAGGAAAGGCAAAGCAAAAAAAAGGCTTTTTAAAACTACATTACTTATATCAAAACAAATGTTAAAATTAACAAGGACATTCATATCAAAAAATCTGATGGTCAATATTTGCTCTTATCTCAAATTATCGGTAGCATTTGATACACTTGATCACATTCTCCTTTTTGGAATTTCTTTGTTTACCTTTCAGGACATCATATCCTCCTGGTTAGGCCTCATTACACATTGATTCAAATATGAGGGGTTTTTTGTTTGTTTTTATTTTTGAGACAGAATTTCACTGGTCATCCAGGCTGTAGTGCAGTGGCGCGATCTCAGCTCACTGCAACCTCCACCTCTTGGGTTCAAGCGATTCTCCTGCCTCAGCCTCCTGAGTAGCTGGGATTAAAGGCACCTACCATCACACCCAGCTAATTTTTGTATTTTTAGTAGAGATGGGGTTTTGCCATGTTGGCCAGGCTGGTCTTGAACCCCGACCGCAGGTTATCCACCGGCCTCAACCTCCCCAAGTGCTGTAATTAGAGGCATGAGCCAGTGCGCCCGGCCTCAAATATGTTTTCCGATTATTTTTTTAATTTGCTTGAACTGTTAACAGTGCCAACTGAAGGACTAAATCTATGAACATTTTGAAAAATGTATCTTCACTTCATGTAATAGTTAATTTCATGTGGCAATGTGACTGAACTATGGGGTGCTCAGAAATTTGGTTAAACATTATTCTAAGTGTGTCTGTGAGAGTTTCTGGATCAGTTTAACATGTGTTTGGGTAGACTGAATAAAACAGATTGCCCTGTTTAAAGTGTGTAGACCTCATCCAGTCTGGGTTCACCAGAGAATTTAGTTGAAGGACTGCATGAAATCAAGTGGATGAGTAGGGAAGAAATTACTCTGTTTCTCTTTGTGCTGGAACATCAGTCCTCCGCTTTTGACTCAGATTCAGACTGCAATTTACATTGTTGTCTCCCCTAGCTCTCAGGCTTTTTGACTCGTACTGGAACTACCTCTCTACAGGTCTCTACAGGGTATCCAGTTTTCCAAATACAGATCTTGGAAATTCTCATCCGTGTGAGACAATTACTTAGACTATCTGTCTATATACTTATCTAACTATCTATTTATCTACATACCTACTGATATTCTATTGGTTATGTTTCTCTAGAAAACCCAGACTAACATACTTTCTTAATGATTTTATAGAGTGACCCAACGAAGTATCATTTGTCCACTGATAGCTCCCTTGATTATATTAGGAAAGGGCCTCCTTCTAAAGTGCAAATTCTTATTCAATTGTCTAGTTTACATCCGCACTTTGGTGTTCTAATAAATATCTCAGTCTTAACATGTTCAAAACCAGAGTAAACAGATCTTTTTTTCCTCCATGACTGTTTGTCCTAAAACTTGCTCCATTTTTCTTCCAATTCCTCATGCCAAAAGTTATCAATGGAGTTGTTCCTTTCTCTTATAACTCATGTCTAAGCACTTAAGCAAACACTTTTACTATAAATTCTAAATATGCCTGTAATTGAGAAACTTTTTAACATCTTTTAATTCATCCTTGTGTAGAAAATATTTGTTTTCTATATTATATAGAATATTTTCTATAGTATTGCAAAAGCTTCCTAAATTTCTATGCTTTTCTATTCTTGCCATATAGAATCTACTCTTAATGTGGCAGTCAGATCTATACTGTTTAATATTTGTAAGATCAAGCTTTCTCTCAACTCAAAAATCCCAGTAGCTATTGATGGTCAACCAGGTAATTTGAATCAGCTTTTTATCTGAGAAAAGCTAGAAAGAAGTATGGAAATAGATATGCTAGTCATTGAAAACAACAAAAGACTGTGGAAGAGTTTGGGGTAAGACATAAAAAGAAGAAAGCCCAAGACTTGAATTTGTTATTTGAGGTCATTTTAACATTTTAACTAATTGCTGATTCCAGAAATGATGGATAAAAGAGACGCTAAGCAGAGCTTTCTATAAAGTCAGTAAGCACATGAGTCAAAAATCAGAGTCTAGTTTTGACAGACTAAGGGTAAAATCTTTTAACTTTGGTTAAAAAAATGTTGATATCTATATCAAAGACAGAAGGATAAAAATTCATTAATAAATCTCTGAAAAGATTGAAAACCAGCTTGAATGATATCAATTTCTGATAAGAATAAGGCTACCTAACTGAATAGCTCCCAAGTCATCTGCCAGTCACAAAGGGAAATTTCTCTGAAGGACAAAAATATCAAACTGTGTCTTAAATAATCTTTAAATTTTCATATATGTATTATATTTCTTATATATAATATTCAGAACTTAATTAAAAATAACTTAGTATTTGAGAAGACAACATGTAAGAAACAGAAGAAACAATGAATAATTAAAAGTGATCTAAAGGAGATCTATAAAATTATACAAATTGAATTTAAATAATTATGCTTATATGCACAAGAAAACATATGACAAGATTGATATGTTTAGTAGGAAACTGAAAATTAGAAAAATAATCATAGGAAAATCTAGGAAAGAAAGTTACAACATTTGATATCAATCTATTAAATAAATTAAGCAGCACACTAGTAATAGCTGTTGAGATAGTGAAATACAAAGTAGTTCAGAAAAAAAGATCAAAATGAAACAGAGAGACAAAGTAAGACACAAGTTCACATACAGAAAAGTGTAAAACAGACTATTGTATATGACATAATACACAAGCAGAGAGGACAGAGATGAGACAGAAATGATGTATTTAGAGAAAATGACAGATGATTTTGCAATATTGATTAGTATCAACTTAAAAATTAAGTCCTATCATAGCTTCACTTACCTTAACAAGATAATTCTTAGACAACTGGTCATATATAGGTAAATTGTTCTGGGAAGATATCCAGAGAATTGAAGTAGAGGGACTGAGTTGATTCCAACAAAAAAAGAAAAGAATGTCAATTTGAAATTGCTTATTTGTGCTGGTTATCACAGTGGAATGATATTAGGAATTGTGTAAAATATACCTCAGAATTTTTTATTTAAGGTGTTGAAGACTTAGTAAAAAACTGCTGGGTCTTTTCAGCTACTGTCCAAGAGTTGTCATGGAGGTGTTAGCCCTATGCAATTCCAGGTGTATGTGAGAGCCATCATGTCTGAAGACCTACCTGCAAGCTACCCATGCAGAAGCAGCAGAAATTCCCAGGTAGAAAGTAAGAAATCTGTGGTGCAGCAGAAATGAATTACTACCAGGCTATAACTATGAATAGTTCATTTTGTAATAATAATCACAGGGGAAAAAACTATCGAGAAAGGGAGGGATGCAAACAAACTTTTTTTTTTCTTTTTTTTTGAGACAGAGTCTTTTTTTTGTCACCCAGGCTGGAGTGCAGTGGTGTGATCTCAGCTCACTGCCACCTCTACCTCCTGGGTTCAAGTGATTCTCCTGCCTCAGCCTCCCAAGTAGCAGGGATTACATGCATGCACCACCATACTCAGCTAATTTTTGTATTTTTAATAGAGACGTGGTTTCACCATGTTGGCCAGGCTGGTCTTGAACTCCTGACCTCAGGTGATATGCCTGCCTCAGCCTCCCAAAGTGTTGGGATTACAGGCGTGAGCCACCACACTTGCCAAACAAACTTTTTAGATTTAGGAAATTTAGCATTTAGGAAAATGCTATCTAAACAAAAACAAAATTCCAGTAGGCACTTATCAAAATGGCTAAAATGAAAGACTGAAAATTCTAAATGTTGTCAAAGATTTGAAACAATTAGTAGTGAGAGTACAAACTGGTAAAATGCTTTGGAACACTTAGCATTTTACAAATGTCATTTTAAAAATTCTGCAAAATTCTGCAATTTTCTAATATTCTGCAATGCATTTTGTATACAATATTATTGGGTATTTTTACAGAATTGATCTATAATTCCAAAGTTTGTATAAAAAAATAGTGGGACACAGGTAGATAAAGCAGGTTGGAAAAAGAAAGCATAATGAGGCATTGCACCCTACCAAATCCCAAGATATAACAAAGCTGTGTTAGTTTAAGCTGTATTGTTTTCCATGTAGAAACACATCAACAGAAGAAACAAAATAGGGAGTCCAAAAACATATTATTGTATAAATAGAAACACAGCATATACTGGTATTAATGTCACTAACAGGGAAATTATTAATTTGGTTAAATTGGTTCACCATAAAGAGGGCAAAATGCTAGCTTACTTTATAACATATAAAACACTGATTATGTAGGTTGAGACTATAGTACATAAAACTTGTTTCTTAACCCAGTAACAGAAATAGCAAACCAAAAACTGAAAGAAAAATTAGCTGTATCATAATGAAAAAATTAAAGGTTAACAAAAGCTGTTGTAGTAAAAGTACAAAGGTAAGTGAAAAATACATTTGTTAGATAACCAACAATAAAAATGGTATATGGAATGTAAGAGACCCCTTGGAGTAAGCAGGGGAAAGAATATAATACATGCAAAAAAGGTAGATGTATAGATCTGCAAATGGGGAAACCTAATATCTAAAAAGCATATGAAGTTCCCATCTGCTATAGTTTGGCTCTGTCCCCACCAAAATCTCATCTTGAATTCCCACATGTTGTTGGAGGGACCTGGGGGGAGGTGATTGAATTATGGGGGTGGGTCTTTCGTGCCCTGTTCTCATGATTGTGAATGAATCTCATGAGATCTGATGGTTTAAAAAAAAATGGGAGTTTCCTTGCACAAACTCTCTTTTTGCCTGCTGCCATCCACGTAAGACATGACTTGCTCCTCCTAGCCTTCTGCCATGATTGTGAAGCCTCCTTAGCCATATAGAACTGTAAGTCTAATTAAACCTCTTTCTTTTGTAAATTGTCGAGTCTCAAGTATATCTTTATCATCAATATGAAAACGGACGAATACAGTAAATTGGTACTGGGAGTGGGGTGCTGCTGAAAAGACACCTGAAAATATGGAAGCGACATTGGAACTGGATAACAGGCAGAGGTTGGAACAACTTGGAGGGCTCAGAATAAGATACAAAACTGAGGGAAAGTTTGGAACTTCCTAGGAACTTGTTGAATGGCTTAGACCAAATTGCTGATAGAAATATGGACAATAAAATCCAGGCTAAGGTGATCTCAGATGGAAATGAGGAACTTGTTGGGAAGTGGAGCAAAGGTAACCTTGTTATGTTTTAGCAGACTGGTGGCATTTTGTCTCTGCTCTAGAGATATTTGTAACTTTGAACTTAGAGTGATGATTCTAGATATCTGGCGGAAGAAATTTCTAAGCAGCAAAGTGTTAAAGGCATTCAGGTTTATAAGGGAAGCAAAGCATAAAAGTTTGGAAAATTTGCAGCCTGGCAATGCAATAGAAAAATAAATGCCATTTTCTGAGGAGAAATTCAAACTAGCTACAGAAATCTGCATAAGTAACAAGAAGCTGAATGTTATTCCCTAAGACAATGGGGGAAATGTCTCCAGGGCATGTCAGAGGTCTTCAGAACAGCAACTCCCATCACAGACCCAGAGGCCTAGGAGAAAAATATAGTTTTGTGGGCTGGGCCCAGGGTCCCTGTGCTATGTGCATTCTAGGTACTCCATGCCCTGCGTCCCATCTGCTCCAGCTGTGACTAAAAGAGGCCATGTTACAGCTTGGGCTGTTGCTTCAGAGGGCAGAAGCCCAAAACCTTGGCAGCTTCCACATGGTGTTGAGCCTGATGGTGCACAGAAGTAAAGAAGTGAGGTTTGGGAACCTCCGCCTAGATTTCCGAGGATGTATGGAAATTCCTGATTGCCCAGGAAAAAATTTCCTGCAGGGGCAGGGTGCTGATGGAAAACCTCTGCTAGGGCAGTGCACATGGGAAATGCAGGGTCAGAGCCCACACACACACAGAGTCTCTTCTAGGGCACTGCCTAGGAGAGCTGTGAGAAGAGGACCTCCCTTCTCCAGACCTCAGGATGGTAGATCCACTGACAGCTTGCACTGCACACCTGAAAAAGTCGCAAACACTCAATGCGAGTCCTTGAAAGCCGCCAGGAGAAAGGCTGTACCCTGTAAAGCCACAGGGGCGGAGCTGTCCAAGACTATGGGAACCACCTCTTGCATCAGCATGACTGGATGTGAGACATGGAGTCAAAGGAGATCATTTTGGAGCTTTAAGATGTGACTGTCGTGCTGGATTTCAGATTTGCATGGGGCCTTAGACCCTTTGTTTTGGCCAATTTCTCCCTTTTGGAATGGCTGTATTACCCAATACCTGTACCCCCATTATATCTAGAAGTAACTAACCTGCTTTTGATTTTACAGGCTTATAGATGGAGGGAACTTGCCTCCTCTCAGATGAGGGTTTGGCCTGTGAACTTTTGAGTTAATGCTGAAATCAGTTAAGACTTTGAGGGACTGCTGGGAAGGCATGATTGGTTTTGAAAATGTGAGGACCTGAGATTTGGGAGGGATTGGGGCAGGATAATATGGTTTGGCTGTGTCCTCACCCAAATCTCATCTTGAATTCTCTCGTGTTGTGGGAGGGACCTTGTGGGAGGTGATTGAATTATGGGAGCAGGTCTTTCCTAAGCTGTTTTTGTTATTGTGAATGAGTCTCATGAGATCTGATGGTTTTTAAAAAATGGGAGTTTCACTGTACAAACCCTCCTTTTGCCTGCCACCAAACACGTAAGATGTGACTCGTTCCTCCTTGCCTTCTGCCATGATTGTGAAGCCTCCTTAGCCATATGGAACTGTATGTAGAATTAAACCTCTTTCTTTTGTAAATTGTCCAGTCTCAGGTATGTCTTTATCAGCAGTATGAAAACAGATTAATACACCATCCTTACTACTAACTGGAGACATGCTAATCTAAACGAGACATCATTTAGTTTCTACCAAAAATACAAAATTTAAAGGAAACGGGAAAAGATAAACCATTAAATACTGCTATGATTTATCAATGGTATCAATTTGGAGAGTTAAAGTGATACTATCTACCAAAATAAAGTGTGCCCAAAGTCCAGTAATTACAAAACCCCAGCAAAACCTGGATACATTAAAATTTAGAATAACTTTTATAAGTGAACACAAAGATGTATAAATGAGTTTGTCTACAGCAATACTATTCACTATAACTTCAATGTACATAAATGTAGAAATAGATATATGAATGTTTTCTATGTATCTAATGAAAATATATACATAGAATATTTAAAATGGATGAGTGAAGTTTTCATATTTATCTCTGGAAAGATCACAAAACTAAACATTGAGTGAAAAAAGTAAGAAGAAAGATACATAACACAAAATTGTTCATGAGCATTTAAAGACACACAAAGCAACAGTGTATCTTTCCTATGGATATGTATCTCAATAAAGATATAAAACATTAGTTGCAAGAACCCAAGTCAAAATTATCAGAGTATTTCACTGTTGCTTTTGTTGTTTTTTAATCCATCCAAGTGATGAATAAAATTGCATTTAAAAAATAGTTTTAAATGTTCAATTGTGGTGAAATATACATCCATTTCTAAATGTACATTCAGTGGTGTTAAGTACATTCACATTGTGCAACTATCATCATCATCCATCCAGGAAACCTTTATCTTGCAAAATTGAAACTCTGTTACCCATTAAAAATTCTGTACTCAAACCTCTGGCAAACACCACCAGCCTCTATGGATCTGACTTCCCCAGGGACCTTATATAAGTAGAATCATCAATTTTTATCCTTTTGTGACTACTTAATTCACTTAGCATAATGTTCTCATGGTTCATATATGTAGCATGTAAAAGATATCCTTCATTTTTAAGACTGAATGATATTCCCTTGTATGTATATGCCACATTTTGTTCATCTATTCATCTATCAATGGACACTTGGGTTGTTTCCATGTTTTGTCTATTATGAATAGTGCTTCTATTATCATATTTTCTTATTTTTCCCATCTTGTTTTTTTTTCTTATATTTGGGAAATTCAAAACTGTCCATGGCATCAGTTTTTTAACGTTCCTTAGTGTCATTTCTTTTGTTAATACCATACATCCAAGTAAATTTTGAATTTCTAATTCACTTTTCATTCTAGCTCTTATCTTTTTTTGTATCTTAACTGTCAGTCTCTTTATTTCATCTTATTTTTTATTAGCTGGGTCTAATTTACTGGGTCTTATTTCTGATTCATAAATACCATGTTTTATAGCCTATTTAAGATAATAAATATTTAATCTAGAACTACTAGTGACCATAGTTACCACTATGTTAAGAGAGCCAGTCTAACTATGAAGCCAAAAGCTGGAAGAGAAGAAGAAATAAAAACAGAAATTCAATGCCAGAAAAAGAAGAAAAAGATTCCCTTCTGGTTCAGTAGTAAATACTTTTCAAATAATACACTTTGTAAATAATTTTCAAGCTATGTTTTGATTCTGTGTTTAAACATATATACACTTATATATTACATAATTATATATGTAATTATAATATATAAATATATAATATCTATTATATATGTGTATATATATACACATATAGCATTAACTGAAATTTATGAAAATCTTTGTTTTAGAAATAAAGCACGCTAATAATTTTTCCCTAATCCATATTTATGCATTGTCCAGCCATTTCTACATATTTTAGAACAATTTATTTTGTAATAGATATTCATCTGGTTTATGCTCTTCTGCTATTAAAATGAATCTTTTGCTTTTACTACCAGGTTCTACAGTAATCTTAGCAGACAGGATATATGAGCAGAAATCCTAAATACATACACACATATCACTACCAGGTATTATCTCATCCCCTTCACTAAACACAGAAAATCTTCATTATTCATGGATTCTATATTTGAGGATCTATTAGCTAAAATTCATTGTAATCCCTAAATCAATAATTATGGTGATTTCACAGTCATTTGCGGACATGTGCAGAGTGGCGAAAATTTGAGTCATCAACCTGAACATTCCCTGCTGCGGTTGAACAAGACAATACTATGCCTTCTTGTTTCAGCTCTCTCACTGTAAATAAATGCCATTATTTTCCAATTATGGAGTACAGTGTTTTATGATTTTTTTTTGTTTTGCTTTTTCTTGGTGATTTTACTGTTTAAAGTGGCACCAAATACAGTACTCAATGTTGTCTTGTGTTCCTAGGCACAAAAAAACTGTTGTGTCTTATGGATAAAATATATGTGTTAGATAAAATTCTTTCAAGCATGAGTTATAGTGCTGTTGGTCGTAAGTTCAATGTCAATGAATCAAAAATATATATATATATTATAAGGTGTCTTCTAACAGAAACACACATAAAACAAGGTTATATGTTGATTGGTCGACAGAAATGTTGAACCAGATGCTCGCAGAAATTTAACTCTGTATTCCTCCTTGGAGCAATGACTCAGTCTATACAGGCCCTGAAATATGGTGGTTGTACTTACAATTTTTTGATTTTACAATTGTTTGAAAGCTATAAGCATTGAATAATAACTATATTTCAAGTACTCATTGTTTTTCACTTTCAGTACAGTATGCAATACGTTACATGTCATATTCAACAATTTATTATAAGATAGGCTTTGTTTTACATGATATTGCCCACTTTTAGACTAATGTGTGTTCTGAACACATTTAAGGTAGGTTAGGCTAAGCTACAATGTTTGGTAGATTAGATGTTTTAAATGCATTTTGAACATAGGACTTTTTCAATTAATGATATGTTTATCAACACGAAACCCCATCATAAGCCAAGGATCATCTAATTTCTAATTCAGTGTTCACAATAAATTTGTAGAACTTACCTCAAATAAACAGATTCAGTCGAATTTTGCTTTGTTTGTAAATGCTGTATCTCCTAAGATGTAACAGAGTGCCATTCTTAACTATTTATTTATTTATTTGAGACGGAGTCTCGCTCTGTCGCCCAGGCTGGAGTGCAGTGGCCGGATCTCGGCTCACTGCAAGCTCCACCTCCCGGGTTCACGCCATTCTCCTGCCTCAGCCTCCCGAGTAGCTGGGACTACAGGCGCCCGCCACCTCGCCCGGCTAGTTTTTTGTATTTTTGTTGTTTTTTTTTTTTTTTAGTAGAGATGGGGTTTCACCGTGTTAGCCAGGATGTTCTCGATCTCCTGACCTCATCATCTGCCTGCCTCGGCCTCCCAAAGTGCTGCGAATGACCAGTTATTTTTCTTGCATGGAGGGACATTGAAGGTAAGTTGCTTTCTTCAGCTAAAGACAGAAAGATAGAAGTATCTTCAGTGAAAGATAGAATGGTCACATGACAGAAGTAAAATGATGTTTTCATGCTCTCTTTGCAAAAAAAAGACACCAAAATAAAGGTAACTGTGCAGTTTTCTGGCCATTAAAAATTTTCTGTGAAGCAATGGTAAACAAACTTTTTTTTCTGATGCCAGGTGAATAACCTGGATAAACTTCTGACAGTATTGTAGGAGCAAGTCACTAAGTGTGTGTTTCAAGTCAATTTAATTGCCTTTGTTCTTAGTTGATGTTACTTATAGATGGTTCACTGCATATTTTATTATTAGTGTCACATTTCACTATCTTTTTATGAATATTCATTATATTTATTGAAAACGTGAGAATTTATTTCAAAAGTATTATGTTAGAAAGGTAAAATTTTATGCCAAATGTCTATTTATGTATTAAAAGCTGGTATCTTTTGAAGATCGGAAGCAGTACACAAAATTTATTAGAAAAAATAATTTTGTATTTTGAGATGTTGCATACCATATTCTGGCTCTGAAATATAAACTTTTAAAAATCTTAAATAAAAACACATTGCTCCTTCACAGCTTAAAGATACAGAGTATTACTGTATCTGGATGTATTAATACACTGACTATTTTGTGTGTTTTATTTATGATATTAACTAGGATATAACAGTCAATATTATAACACTGACTTATAACATAATATTGACTAACAACATAATATTATAATGTGATGTCGCTGATGGGCAGTGTAAAAAGATATTTCACTCAACAGGTAGAGGATTACTGGAATACTGGAAGAAAAACTGCTTATTTCAGTTTTTTTTTTTTTTTTTTTTTTAATTGGCAAGTAAGTGATTTATACAAGGTAGAAAAATAAGACATAAAGTAGGTAAAAAAAAAAAAAAAAGTTACCATTATTAAGTTGGTATTTAAATAACCATCAAAAGGAATGGCCCATTTTAAGCCCAGGCAGAATGACTGAAAGCAATTGAAATTGCCAAATCTGTTTGAATAGACCCATAATAGATTTTTCAAGACTTCGAGATTTTGATGTTCCAAAGATGATGTTTCAAATAAAGACTTTCAATAATACAGAAAGATTATGGTATACATATTTTTATCATTAAAATAAATAAATAAATAAATAAATAAACAAACACCAGATGGCTTTCAAGAGGAACAGTTTAAAATATGAAAAAAAGCAATCCAGCTAAGGAAAACAAATGGAGATATCAGTGCAACACTATAAATAGAGTCCTACCTTTCACTTTATTTAAATTTTACCTCGCAGTTTGCCTCTGAAAATTTTAAATTCTTCCTACCTTATTATGAAAATTATTATTTCTTGCTACACTGACACAGTGTATTTCTTTTGATAAAGAAAAAGAATACTATAATTTTCATAGACTATTTTGGTAATCAAAACATATTTCTATAAAATAAGTCAATTATCTAAGGAAGAATAACTCCCAAATCCTGAAAACTAGAAGATGCAGTTAGTTTTATTATTACTATTATTATTATTGGAGGAACACTTAACATGAGATCTACCAGCTCTTAAAAAGTTTTAAGTGTACAATACCATGTTGTTAACTCTAGGCCAGATGATGTACAAATCTCTAGAAAACTTGAGCTTTGTAGCAGTTGAATGATAACTTCCTATTTTCCCTTCTCCCAAGCCCTTAGTCACAATCATTCTGGTCTCTGCATTTTCTTTTTGACTATTTTATATACCACATATAAATGTACTGCATATATATTATTATTTTAAAAGACACATTTTTCATCCCCATTGGTTTTCTTTCATCTGTTTTCCTAAACAAAACTTACTATACTAATATACTCAGGGATATTAAACATATCCTACATCAGTAAATGACTAAATTACAATGTCCTTGAGCTATTTTGGTAGTACAAGGCAAAATTTTCTACCCAATCTTTCAAGAAGAACTGAAATTCAGAAGTAAGTTCATTTGGAATATTCTAAATTTCAAATATCACTTTGTGGATCATTCAGCACATAATTTAAAAAGAAAAATGTATACATATTATTAAAACATTGTTGTATTAATTATTTTTATCTGAAGATGGCCGTTACAGAAAAATCTAAACATTATACAATCCACATAGATGTCCATGCTTGTAACAAGAATATTTTAAAAAGAAAAAAAAAAAAAACCTAGTTTTTTGGCCAGGGCTATGAGATGAGATGAAAAAGGGAACATCAACATTTAGAATGTCTCACAGGAGGGGCGGAGCAAGATGGCCGAATAGGAACAGCTCCAGTCTCCAACTCCCAGCGCGAGCCACACAGAAGACCGGTGATTTCTGCATTTTCAACTGAGGTACTGGGTTCATCTCACTGGGCAGTGCCGTACGATCGGTGCTGGTCAGCTGCTGCAGCCCAACCAGCGAGAGCTGAAGCAGGGCGAGGCATTGCCTCACCTGGGAAGCGCAAGGGGGAAGGGAATCCCTTTTCCTAGCCAGGGGAACTGAGACATACAACACCTGGAAAATCGGGTAACTCCCACCCCAATACTGCGCTTTAAGCAAACAGGCACACCAGGAGATCATATCCCACACCTGGCCGGGAGGGTCCCACACCCACGGAGCCTCCCTCATTGCTAGCACAGCAGTCTGTGATCTACCGGCAAGGCAGCAGCGAGGCTGGGGGAGGGGCGCCCGCCATTGCTGAGGCTTAGGTAGGTAAACAAAGCTGCTGGGAAGCTCGAACTGAGTGGAGCTCACAGCAGCTCAAGGAAACCTGCCTGTCTCTGTAGACTCCACCTCTGGGGACAGGGCAATAACAAACACAGCCGAAACCTCTGCAGACGCAAACGACTCTGTCTGACAGCTTTGAAGAGAGCAGTGGATCTCCCAACACGGAGGTTGAGATCTGAGAAGGGACAGACTCCCTGCTCAAGTGGGTCCCTGACCCCTGAGTAGCCTAACTGGGAGACATCCCCCACTAGGGGCAGTCTGACACCCCACACCTCACAGGGTGGAGTACACCCCTGAGAGGAAGCTTCCAAAGCAAGAATCAGACAGGTACACTTGCTGTTCAGAAATATTCTATCTTCTGCAGCCTCTGCTGCCGATACCCAGGCAAACAGGGTCTGGAGTGGACCTCAAGCAATCTCCAACAGACCTACAGCTGAGGGTCCTGACTGTTAGAAGGAAAACTATCAAACAAGAAGGACACCTACACCAAAACCCCATCAGTACATCACCATCATCAAGACCAGAGGCAGATAAAACCACAAAGATGGGTAAAAAGCAGGGCAGAAAAGCTGGAAATTCAAAAGATCAGAGCGCATCTCCCCCGGCAAAGGAGCGCAGCTCATCGCCAGCAACGGATCAAAGCTGGACAGAGAATGACTTTGACGAGATGAGAGAAGAAGGCTTCAGTCCATCAAATTTCTCAGAGCTAAAGGAGGAATAACGTACCCAGCGCAAAGAAACTAAAAATCTTGAAAAAAAAGTGGAAGAATTGATGGCTAGAGTAATTAATGCAGAGAGGTCATAAACGAAATGAAAGATATGAAAACCATGACACGAGAAATATGTGACAAATGCACAAGCTTCAGTAACCGACTCGATCAACTGGAAGAAAGAGTATCTGCGATTGAGGATCAAATGAATGAAATGAAGCGAGAAGAGAAACCAAAAGAACAAAGAAGAAAAAGAAATGAACAAAGCCTGCAAGAAGTATGGGATTATGTAAAAAGACCAAATCTATGTCTGATTGGGGTGCCTGAAAGTGAGGGGGAAAATGGAACCAAGTTGGAAAACACTCTTCAGGATATCATCCAGGAGAACTTCCCCAACCTAGTAGGGCAGGCCAACATTCAAATCCAGGAAATACAGAGAACGCCACAAAGATACTCCTCGAGAAGAGCAACTCCAAGACACATAATTGCCAGATTCACCAAAGTTGAAATGAAGGAAAAAATCTTAAGGGCAGCCAGAGAGAAAGGTCGGGTTACCCACAAAGGGAAGCCCATCAGACTAACAGCAGATCTCTCGGCAGAAACTCTCCAAGCCAGAAGAGAGTGGGGGCCAATATTCAACATTCTTAAAGAAAAGAATTTTCAACCCAGAATTTCATATCCAGCCAAACTAAGTTTCATAAGTGAAGGAGAAATAAAATCCTTTACAGATAAGCAAATGCTTAGAGATTTTGTCACCACTAGGCCTGCCTTACAAGAGACCCTGAAGGAAGCACTAAACATGGAAACGAACAACCGGTACCAGCCATTGCAAAAACATGCCAAAATGTAAAGACCATCGAGGCTAGGAGGAAACTGCATCAACTAACGAGCAAAATAACCAGTTAATATCATAATGGCAGGATCAAGTTCACACATAACAATCTTAACCTTAAATGTAAATGGACTAAATGCTCCAATTAAAAGACACAGACTGGCAAACTGGATCAAGAGTCAAGACCCATCAGTCTGCTGTATTCAGGAGACCCATCTCACACGCAGAGACATACATAGGCTCAAAATAAAGGGATGGAGGAAGATTTACCAAGCAAATGGAGAACAAAAAAAAGCGGGGGTTGCAATACTAGTCTCTGATAAAACAGACTTTAAACCATCAAAGATCAAAAGAGACAAAGAAGGCCATTACATAATGGTAAAGGGATCAATTCAACAGGAAGAGCTAACTATCCTAAATATATATGCACCCAATACAGGAGCACCCAGATTCATCAAGCAAGTCCTTAGAGACTTACAAAGAGACTTAGACTCCCATACAATAATAATGGGAGACTTCAACACTCCACTGTCAACATTAGACAGATCAACGAGACAGAAAGTTAACAAGGATATCCAGGAATTGAACTCATCTCTGCAGCAAGCAGACCTAATAGACATCTATAGAACTCTCCACCCCAAATCAACAGAATATACATTCTTCTCAGCACCACATCGTACTTACTCCAAAATCGACCACGTAATTGGAAGTAAAGCACTCCTCAGCAAATGTACAAGAACAGAAATTATAACAAACTGTCTCTCAGACCACAGTGCAATCAAACTAGAACTCAGGACTAAGAAACTCAATCAAAAACGCTCAACTACATGGAAACTGAACAACCTGCTCCTGAATGACTACTGGGTACATAATGAAATGAAGGCAAAAATAAAGATGTTCTTTGAAACCAATGAGAACAAAGACACAACATACCAGAATCTCTGGGACACATTTAAAGCAGTGTGTAGAGGGAAATTTATAGCACTAAATGCCCACAAGAGAAAGCAGGAAAGATCTAAAATTGACACTCTAACATCCCAATTAAAAGAACTAGAGAAACAAGAGCAAACACATTCGAAAGCTAGCAGAAGGCAAGAAATAACTAAGATCAGAGCAGAACTGAAGGAGATAGAGACACAAAAAACTCTCCAAAAAATTAATGAATCCAGGAGTTGGTTTTTTGAAAAGATCAACAAAATTGACAGACCACTAGCAAGACTAATAAAGAAGAAAAGAGAGAAGAATCAAATAGACGCAATAAAAAATGATAAAGGGGATATCACCACCGACCCCACAGAAATACAAAGTACCATCAGAGAATACTATAAACACCTCTATGCAAATAAACTGGAAAATCTAGAAGAAATGGATAATTTCCTGGGCAAAAACTGGAAAAATTCCCTTTGAAAACTGGCACAAGACAGGGATGCCCTCTCTCACCACTCCTATTCAACATAGTGTTGGAAGTTCTGGCTAGGGCAATCAGGCAAGAGAAAGAAATCAAGGGTATTCAGTTAGGAAAAGAAGAAGTCAAATTGTCCCTCTTTGCAGATGACATGATTGTATATTTAGAAAACCCCATTGTCTCAGCCCAAAATCTCCTTAAGCTGATAAGAAACTTCAGCAAAGTCTCAGGATACAAAATTAATGTCCAAAAATCACAAGCATTCTTATACATCAGTAACAGACAAACAGAGAGCCAAATCAGGAATGAACTTCCATTCACAATTGCTTCAAAGAGAATAAAATACCTAGGAATCCAACTTACAAAGGATGTAAAGGACCTCTTCAAGGAGAACTACAAACCACTGCTCAGTGAAATAAAAGAGGACACAAACAAATGGAAGAACATACCATGCTCATGGATAGGAAGAATCAATATCGTGAAAATGGCCATACTGCCCAAGGTAATTTATAGATTCAATGCCATCCCCATCAAGCTACCAATGAGTTTCTTCACAGAATTGGAAAAAACTGCTTTAAAGTTCATATGGAACCAAAAAAGAGCCCGCATCTCCAAGACAATCCTAAGTCAAAAGAACAAAGCTGGAGGCATCACGCTACCTGACTTCAAACTATACTACAAGGCTACAGTAACCAAAACAGCATGGTACTGGTACCAAAACAGAGATATAGACCAATGGAACAGAACAGAGTCCTCAGAAATAATACCACACATCTACAGCCATCTGATCTTTGACAAACCTGAGAGAAACAAGAAATGGGGAAAGGATTCCCTATTTAATAAATGGTGCTGGGAAAATTGGCTAGCCATAAGTAGAAAGCTGAAACTGGATCCTTTCCTTACTCCTTATACGAAAATTAATTCAAGATGGATTAGAGACTTAAATGTTAGACCTAATACCATAAAAATCCTAGAGGAAAACCTAGGTAGTACCATTCAGAACATAGGCATGCGCAAAGACTTCATGTCTAAAACACCAAAAGCAACGGCAGCAAAAGCCAAAATTGACAAATGGGATCTCATTAAACTAAAGAGCTTCTGCACAGCAAAAGAAACTACCATCAGAGTGAACAGGCAACCTACAGAATGGGAGAAAATTTTTGCAATCTACTCATCTGACAAAGGGCTAATATCCAGAACCTACAAAGAACTCAAACAAATTTACAAGAAAAAAACAAACAACCCCATCAAAAAGCGGGCAAAGGATATGAACAGACATTTCTCAAAAAGAGACATTCATACAGCCAACAGACACATGAAAAAATGCTCATCATCACTGGCCATCAGAGAAATGCAAATCAAAACCACAATGAGATACCATCTCACACCAGTTAGAATGGCGATCATTAAAAAGTCAGGAAACAACAGGTGCTGGAGAGGATGTGGAGAAATAGGAACACTTTTACACTGTTGGTGGGATTGTAAACTAGTTCAACCATTATGGAAAACAGTATGACGATTCCTCAAGGATCTAGAACTAGATGTACCATATGACCCAGCCATCCCATTACTGGGTATATACCCAAAGGATTATAAATTATGCTGCTATAAAGACACATGCACACGTATGTTTACTGCAGCACTATTCACAATAGCAAAGACTTGGAATCAACCCAAATGTCCATCAGTGACAGATTGGATTAAGAAAATGTGGCACATATACACCATGGAATACTATGCAGCCATCAAAAAGGATGAGTTTGTGTCCTTTGTAGGGACATGGATGCAGCTGGAAACCATCATTCTTAGCAAACTATCACAAGAACAGAAAACCAAACACCGCATGTTCTCACTCATAGGTGGGAACTGAACAATGAGATCACTTGGACTCAGGAAGGGGAACATCACACACAGGGGCCTATCATGGGAAGGGGGGAGGGGGGAGGGATTGCATTGGGAGTTATACCTGATGTAAATGACGAGTTGATGGGTGCAGCACAGCAACATGGCACAAGTATACATATGTAACAAACCTGCACGTTATGCACATGTACCCTACAACTTAAAGTATAATAATAATAAATAAATTAAAAAAAAAAAAAAACTAAAATGGATGTAAAGTAAATAACAGTAGACAGGATATTGAAACAAAAGTAAGATAACTTTGTGAACATCTTTATGCCATTAAATTTGAAAACTTAAATGAAATGGATAATTTTATATAAGGCTAAAATTTACCAAAATTGACTCAAGATAAAATGGAGAAAACTGAACAGACTTACATTTGTGAACTAAATTGAAGCAGTGGTTAAAATCTATCAACCAACAAACAACCACCACCTACCCGCTAGGTAGTTGGTTGTATAGGTGAGTTCTATCAGATATGCAAGGTACAGATAATCTCAATACTATATAAACTGTTGCATTACATCTCCCCCAACTCATTTTATAAGGCTAGCATAACCTCTATGCTAAACCAGGCAAAGATATTATGAGAAAGGAAAATTATATGCTAACTTCACTTATGAACATACATGCCAAAATCTAAAACAAAATACTAGCAATCAGAATGAATAATGCATTGAAAATACATATGACCAAGGTGGGTTTATCTCAGCAATAAAAGAGTGATCTAACTTAAGAAAACTATTAATTTACTTCACCATAAGAATACAAAGGAGCAAAACTAGCACTTCTATTCAACCTTGTACTGTAGGTCCCAATTGGTGTGGTAAGAAAAGGAAAATAAATAAAAAGTAAGGATCAAAAAAGGAGAAACAAAGCTTATTATTTGTAGATGACATGACTGTCCATATAGAAAATACAAAAGTATATGTAAAATATTGAAGCAAGGTTTTATAAAAGCTATATATATATATATATATATATAAAATAGTATACCAATTAGAGCTTACAGTAGAAACAAAAACTAAAAGACTCCCAGGAATAAATCTAACAAAATATGTACAAGACTTATATGCAAAGAAGTATAAATCTTTATTGAGTAACATTAAAGAAAATCTAAGTTAATAGATAAAATACGTTTATGTATAGGAAGACTTAATAATGTAATGATGCAAAGTCTCCCTAAATTCATTTAGAGATTGAATGCAATTCCAATTAAAATTCTAAATAGAACCAAGAATAACCAAGACAATATTAAAGCAGTACAATATACCCTACCTGACGGCAGCACTTCTTATAAGCTATAGTAATTAAGACAGTACAGAGAAAAACAGACTAGTGGGACAGAATACAGAGAGCCCAGAAACCACATGTAAAGAAAATCTTAATACAGGATCAGTGTGGAAATGAATTATTTAATAAATGTTGCTGGAACCATTGGTTATTATTTTGAAAAAAATAAAATTTCACCCAGACATTGTATACAGAAAAAAAAAAAAAAAAAAAAGTCTCACAGGAAAACATGCATGGTGTGTTGCCATTGTGGTTTTAATGGTTTCCACATATTGAAATGAGGCTAACCTGCTAACCACAAACAAAAGTATTAATGTAACTGCAATATGAAGGCTAAACAACAAAATGCCATCGGTACTGGCTGAATAAAGCACCTAAAATTTGTGCACTGCAGATTCAGGCACAGGTGCTCTGCAGGAATAACACAATGGCAAGAGGCCGCTTTGCAGCACCCAGTTCATATTAAAGATTTGAGAGATTAAGTAAAACTGATAGTTTAAAAAATATTTTTAAATGTGTGTGTGTGTGTATCTTCAAAGTACTTTGAAATGATTTCTACCTTCCACTTATATACCACATATTAAGTTAGAGACTCACACTCATATTGGAAAAAAATACATTACAATTTGATGTCTAAATCCTGTTAAAATTTATCTGCCATTTTTATTTAAATTCAGAGACCTAAGTGATCATAAACGATTAGCATTATCATTAAACAGATTTTTATTTGTTTACTATTCTTCATGGTCAGAATAATATTGTATATATTTATTCTCAGATTTGAGTACAGTTTTAAAGTTCTCTTTAGAAAAATTGTAAATAACACACTATTTTCCCTTAAACTTCTCTAACATATTTAAGATATATCAGTTAAATTGCTCAGAGAACATCATCCCATGTTAGTATCAGTTTAAGATAAGACAATTAAACAAGTAAATCGCAACAGATATCAATTAATACATTCCATAGCACATATTGGTGATTCTATGACCATATTGCTAGAGGCACATTTGCTTTGTTTGTTTGTTCATTTTTTAGTTCTATTATAATATCACTTATAATGTTATTTCATAATTTCATTGGTTATGTGCCATCTAATGGAGCTTCATAGTCTTCTTCCTTTGGAGAGGCCTACAAATAATAGAATAAGTGTGGGGCAGCTAGTTATTATATGGATCTTAGAACAAGTGACCCATAAACTGAGCAACATGTCAACCACTTATTAGTTTAAAATTCCTCGAGTATCCTATCATCTTATTTTAAATTTTTCTCACTTCCATCCATTAGAGTTCTGTAGGTTGTGATAATGGAAAATTCTTTTATACAAATTTTAGGCATAAAAACTGAAAAAATAAAAATAATCCACTAGGTTTACCGACTCTTTGGAAGCTCATTAGGAAATGCTTTCATTCTTATTATTTCTTATTATTTTGTTCTCAAGTCAAAATCTACAAAGCATTTAATATAAGTAATACATATTAATACGTCAATATACTATCTGTGGTATTTGAGACCTAGTTAGCATTTTTATTGAACTTCTGTGTTAACATTTTCAGAAATTGACTAATATTAATTACCAATTTAAATCCATATTTTGATACCATGGTCACTATTAAATGGGTCATTTCAGCGGTAATAGCTCTTCCTAAGAGCAATACTTCAATTTCAGCAGATTTCAGTGTTAATAATTAAAGTGTGCATGTACCACAACCTATTTGTCATGGTAACTAGACAGCCTAAGACATTAACATGATTCTGCTCTTGATGAAAGACACCATTCCATTCCATTGCTATTTTCAAAGCAATTCACTTTTCTTAATCTAGTCTAATTAAAGGATACTGGTTATTTACCTGGCATATAAAAGTAATATTTCCATATCTTAACAGTAATCTGGGGAGGTATGATTGCTAAATGTGCTTTCACTGTGTAGGAAATATCGCATCTAATTTATTGTAGCTGTTTTGTTAGTTCTGCAAAATCTACTATCACTGGCATCATTAAAGGACTAACAGCATTCCTCTGTACATATTCATCTTCAAGGACTCGGAAATGTAAAATGTGCAAATTTCTTCTCTCCATCTCTTAATTTCCTACAGTTTACATTGTATCTCAAAGAGATAACTAACACACTTGAGCAGCATGTTATGAGTTAGCAGCTCTGAGATCAAAGTTCTGTCTTGATTATTCTAGCTACGGGATCTAAAACAACTTACTTATCCTCCCTGAACCATAGTTTTCTCTCGAGTATTATATAAACTGTTCTCCTTCTGGCTTTGAAATTGTGTAAGGCTACTCTTATAATAAAAGCTAGAATTAAACAAAAACTCTACTCTAGAAAATGTACTTTGAAGTCATATGATACACATCACTGTATTAATATATTAATGGAATATGTTTTCCCTGTCATAGATATGTTACTATTGAGGCACTGACATATAAAAGTAATAGGCACTATGGCATTATTGAGGTCAGACATTGTGAAATTTCTGATCAGATCCCTGAAAGTAGAAAGTCATCTCTCTACTGAAAAGTGCATACTGAATTGTAAAAGTGTGCCTATTACTACCAGTGAGTGAAGGGAATGGCATTGTTGTCTATCTGGCTTCATGACCCTGGCTTCCTCCTGAGGGAATTAAAATTTTCTTAATGTATAAATTCCTCACTCATCTGTATGCTTCACTAGAAGCTGATGTCAACCCTACCATAAGGGGTGGTCTTGAATGGGCTAAGACACGGTTTGAGACACAGTTTGAGACCTTGGCACTATTGATGCTTTTCATCTGGGTATTTATTTGCTGTGGGCAGGGGCTGACCTGTATTTTACAGGATTTTTAGCAGCTTCCCTGGCCTCTGTCCACTAGATGCCAGTAGCGGTGTCATAATTGTGATAACCAAAAAAAAAAAAAAAAGAAACAATGTCTCCAGATATTGCCAAATGTCCCTTCTAGGGCAAAATCACTCTTAGTGGAAAATCACTTGCAGGATACTCTAACTCTCTGTCAATGTTTGGCTCAAAATCATATTAATATAAGAAGAAGTCCTTGGGAAAGATTCTAGGGAGATTTTCAGCACTTCCAAGAAGGGGTAATGGGGAAAAGCTATTTGTCTTCTTCCTCTGAATTATGTAACATCTGGATATGATATCTAGAACTGATGCAGCCAGTATTCTGTAAATCTTAGGATAAAGCCAATTGATGGATGCCAAGGTAAAAGCCAGAAAGACTATACCAAAACTAGTTACTTTATTTTTACTTCATTTTTTTGATTTTACAACATAAAAGAAATACTATTTAGTTACCAAAAATCAAGTGAACTAATATTAACTTGAAAATCCATGACATATAGATATGACTAATTTTGAAACATATTTTATCTCTGTAAAGTCTGAGAACTAGCAAATGCTATAGTTTAGTGCAAAAGTATAGTTTAGTGCAAAAGTAATCACGGTTTTCACAATTCCTTTTAATGGCAAAAAATAGTTTGAGCTAAGGCTAATTAAGCTTTTAGTATTAAATTATGATGTAGAGATGATTTTATCCCCACAGTTTTGATACTTGACTTTTTTTTTTCCTCACATAACAGCTGTTTTCAATCTGACTTCAAGGTTTGTAACGTACTTTTCTGTATTAGTTCTATCACGTATTGCTGAAATTCAGATACATCACAAGTCAGTCTACCATAACAACATGAATCATAACTTTTCATGGTCTCTAAGCTTAAAAAATGAATTTTAAGGAAGAAGAAATTCCCTTGTCTATTGAGTAAATTGTGACCTTTAACTTAAAAGAAGTACTCCCTAGAAGACAATATTTTTCATCTTTTTTATCCCAAGTGAATGAAGAATATAAAAATTTACTTCTCCGGTTCCTAAAAAGATTATCCTTTTTGTTTCTAAATAATAAAATTTATTTCATTGTCTCATCAAATTATCCCTTGTTAAGAAATTTCTGGCTCATCACCTATTGATGGAGAAGTCTAACATGAAATCTCAGGAATGTGCAGATTCAGGTGCAGAATCCCTTCTTCCTCACAGCTTACCTTCATCCAATATGTGTGACAACTCAGACATGTTGATGAATTTGCTGCAGAAGACCCAAAAATTATATTTTGACTTCATTATTACTGTATTTCTTGAAAATCTCTTACATAGGATAATCATTTTCAAAAACTAGTATGGATCTAAGATTTGAAATTCCAGTCATATTAAATTTTTACATCCGTTCTGATCCCATATCTTATTCTTTCGGATTACACCCTTTAGTGCCCCAACACCAACAATTTTTTTTTTTTTTTTGTCACACAGGACTTCTGTGCAATGAGGCTATTTTTCATATCTTTTCCTTCTTTGATAACCTCTCTTCTTTCCTATATACAATAAATATTAAGATCACTGATTATAATAACTCCTTACTAAATACTATTAGATTCCTTGCTCCATCTCACTTTGCCATACCTGCGTGACAAAATCAGCATTTTAGTTACATCTAAATGTAGGCTACTCTGACTCTGAACTAATGCAGCAAAATGGGAATACCACCATAAATAATTTCATTTGGCTTCACTTTATTGTATTTCATAAATATTGCTGTTTTATAAATTGAAAGTTTGTAACACACCTCTGCTAAGCAAATACCTCTGACATTTTTCAAATAGCATGTGCTTGCTTTGTATCTCTGTGTCACATTTTGGTAATTTTTACAATATTCAAACATTTCATTCTTATAATATATTTTATGTTGATCTGTAATGGTGATCTTTGGTGATACCATTATAATTATATTGGGTCACCATGAACTGTGCCCCAATAAGACCGCAAACCTAATTGATAAATATTGCATGTGTTCTGACTGCTCCACCGACCTGCTTTCATCTCTCTCCCTCTCTTCAGGACTCCATATTTCCTGAAACACAACAGTATTGAAATTAGTCCAATTAATCACACTACAATGGCTTATAAGTGTTCAAGTGAAAGGAAAAATCACACATCTCTCACTTTAAGTCAAAAACTAGAAAGGTCACTGATCTCTACCCTGGTTATAGCTTATTGGTGAAGAAGGGAGTTAGGGCCCTGCCTGAAGGCAGAAACCCAGCTGAGTGGCAGAGCACCAAGGTCCTACTGCTCGATCTGCTGAGTGATGACCCCATAAAGGTCACTTCTCTGATAGCTTCAGTTTCTCATGAGTGAATTGTACAGATTAAAAGTTGGTCTTTGTCAGCTCTGACATCCTATGGCTGATATGGTTTGGCTCGGTGTCCCCACCCAAATCTCACCGTGAATTGTAATAAACCCTACATGTTGTGAGAGGGACTCAGTGGGAGGTAATTGAAGCATGGGTGTGGATTTTTCTCATGCTTTTCTTGTGATGTGAATAAATCTCACAAGATCTAATGGTTTTATAAAGGGGAGTTCCCCTGCACATGCCCTCTTGCCTGCCGCCTTGTAAGATGTCTTTTTGCTCGTCCTTTGACTTCTGCCATGATTGTGAGGCCTCCCGAGCCATGTGGAACTGTGAGTCAGTTAAAACTCTTTCCTTTACAAATTACCCAGTCTCAGGTATGTCTTTACTAGCAGCATGAGAACAGACCAATACAGTAAATTGGTACCATGTGGTGGGGCACTGATGTAAAGATATCCAAAAATGTGGAAACAACTTTGGAACCAGGTAACAGGCAGAGGCTGGAAGAGTTTGGAGGGCTCAGAAGAAAACAGGAAGATGTGGGAAAGTTTGGAACTTCCTAGAAACTTGTTGAATGGTTTTGACAAAGTGCTGATAGTGATATGAGCAAGAAGGTCCCGGTTGAGGTGGTCTCACAAGAATATGAGGAATTTGTTGGGAACTGGAGCAAAGGCGACACCTGCTATACTCTAGCAAAGAGACTGATGGCATTTTGTCGCTGTCCTAGAGATTCGTGGAACTTCAAACTTGACAGAGATGATTTAGGGCATCTGGCAGAATAAATGTCTAAGCAGCAAAGTGTTCAAGAGGTGACTTGGGTGCAATTAAGAGCATTCAGTTTTATTTATTCACAAAAATAAGTTGAAATTGGAACTTATGTTTAAAATGGAAGCAGAGCATAAAAGTTCAGAAAATATGCAGCCTGAGGATGCAATAGAAAAGAAAACCCCATTTTCTGATTAGAAATAAAAGCTGGCTACAGAAATTTACATAAATAACAAAGAGCCAAATGTTAATCCCCATGACAGTAGGGAAAATGTCTTCAGGGCATGTCAGGGATCTTCCCGGCAGGCCCTCTCATCACAGGACTAGAGGCCTAGGAGGAAAAAATAGTTTTGTGTGCTGGGCACAAGGCCCCCTCTGCTATGTGCAGCCTAGGGATGTGGTGCTGTACATCCCAGTCACTCCAGTATGGCTAAAAGGGGCCAAGGTCCAGCTGGAGCTGTGGCTTCAGAGACTGTAAGCCCCAAGCCTTGGCAGTTTCCTTGTGATGTTGAGCCTGTGGGTGCACAGATGTCAAGAACTGAGGTTTGGAAACCTCTTCCTAGATTTCAGAGGATGTATGGAAACAGCTGGAAGTCCAGGAATAAGTTTGCCATAGGGAAAGGGCCCTCATGGGGAACCTCTGCCAGGGCAGTGTAAAAGGAAACTGTGGGGTCAGAGCCCCCACACAGAGTCTCCACTGGGGCACTGCATAGTGGAACTGTGAGAAGAGGGCCACCGTCCTCCAGATACCAGAATGGTAGATCCACTGACAGCTTGCATCGTACACCTAGAAAATCTGCAGATACTCAATGCCAGTCCATGAAGGCAGGCAGGAGGGGGGCTGTACCCTGCAAAGCCACAGGGGCAGAGATGCCTGAGGTCATGGGAGCCCAAATCTTGCACCAGCATAACCTGGATATAAGGCATGGAGTCAAAGAAGATCATTTCAGAGTTTTAAGATTTGGCTGCCCCATTGAATTTTGGACTTGCATGGGGCCTATAACCTCTTTGCTTTGGACAATTTATCTCATTTGGAACAGATGGATTTACCCAATGCCTATACTCTCATTATATCTAGGAAGTAACCAGCTTGCTTTTAATTTTACAGACTTGTAGCCAGAAGGTACTTGCCTTGTCTCAGATGAGACTTTGGACTTTTTGGTTAATGCTGGAATGAGTTAGGTAAGATTTTGTGAGACTGTTGGAAGGCATGATCGGTTTTGAAACCTAAGGACATGATATTTGGAGGAGCTAGGGGCAGAATGATATGGTTTGGCTCTGTGTCCTGATCCAAATCTCACCTTGAAATTTAATAATCCCCATGTAGTGGGAAGGACCCAGTGGTAGGTAATTGGCTCACGGGGGCAGGTTTTTTCCCTGCTGTCCTCATGATGTGAGTAAGTCTCATGAGATCTGATGGTTTTATAAAGGGGAATTCTCCTGCACATGCCCTCTTGCTTGGCACCATGTAAGACGTGACTTTGTTTTTCCTTTGCATTCCATCATGATTGGGAGGCCTTTCTAGCCATGCAGAACTGTGAGTCAATTAAAACCCCTTCCTTTATAAATTACCCCATCTCAGGTATGTCTTTATTAGCAGGTAAGAACAGACAAATACAATGGCTGACTATAGACATCAGATTTCAGTTCTTCTCTAAAAAAATGGATCAAAGTTACTGGTGAATGGGAAAATTCTGGGGGAAAAAAAAAAAAAAAAAAAAACTGAAGGAAGACAGCCAGAAATTGTAGAAGTGACCATGGGAAAAATCTGGGGCAAAGAAGAGAAAAGCCAAAAGAGTCTGCCAGAGATCAAAACCAGAGAAACTCAGATCCTCACAGAAAGGATAGGTAGGAGTGCTTTTCTGCTGCCTCCACCACTGTGAAAATCTGATGGCCGTTAAACTGGTCAGAAACCCTGTGTCCTTGTGACCCAGGGCATTAACACTGATGGTGGCAACTTGAGGAATTACTGAGAACAAACCAGGTGGCCAGTTGTGTGCCCACACTCCTCTCAGACCCAAACTGAGATAGTTGGTGCTATACTGGTTATGCCTTCATAGTAGGGTACTGCTCTGCCCAGGGGTTGTCTGCCTTTGAGTCATCACACCACCAGATCCCGCACAAACATACCCCACAATGCACTCTCACCTTGGAAAGCACAGAGGACCAGTGGGTACCAGAGTACCTGAGAAACTCCTAAAGATATAACCCTCTGTGTAAGCTGCCGCTAAGGGAGGGGAGAACAAAGCCTGCCAAAACCCCCTTAGGGACAAAGAAAATGTGTGCATACTACCAATATACAAAGGCGAAAGCACCACTCCCAGGAAAAAGGAACAAAGAAACTGTGTGCATACCACCAATCTACAAAGGAGAAAGCACCAACTCCCAGGAGTAAAAATGGAGAGGGTAACCATCTTGTACCTCCTCACTATACCCTGGTACAGATACAACAGTGGTTCTTCTTGCTGGAGGCTGGCACATTTACACTTCGAAAAAGCATTTTTCATACTTTTTGTGGTGGCTTCACTCCTGCTGAAAGTGAGTCCATGCTGCTTGGGCTTATATGAAGGATGTGGCCCAATTCCCCTTCTCTACACAGAACAGCAGCATCCCTGCAATGGAGGATGGATACCTTACAGAGTTTCCTGCTCTGGACGGGAAGAAGAGGCTCTGTTCCATGTGCATTTTAGTGGTAGCCATAAGAAGAGAATATCTATGATCTCCACCTGCACTGTAGCTGGTAAATAAAGGAATGATTCTTTATAAACCGGTAGTCACAAGTCCTGTGATGGGACACAGTAGGGAAGCAGATTATATTTCTGCTGGCTCAGGAAAGGAAGCCAGCTCCTGGCTTCTTCCCTTGAGAGCTCAGGGCAACCCAAAATTATATTTTTCTGCCACCGTCCCAATAGTGCTTCCATTTATCATAAGCCTAAGGGTAAGCCAGCTCTTAGTCCTAAGCACCATCAACTGGACTGCAGTCTGAACTGCACCCCCAAATAAAAACCCTACTGCCAGAAAAGCTTAGTGCTACTCCATGAATAAGCTTCTTGAGACTTCTATACATTCAGCCCTATAGGAGATAGTATGTCCATGTGTATGTCCAATATGTTGCTGCAATAAGCAACATCTGAAAAAACACTGTACAAAAGCTATCCACAACCCAAAGAACAAGTACAGATCCTTAGCCAACTAAACGTATGCAAACCTGAAGACAAATAATCATATGCAACATATATCATAGTTATACCATCAAGGGAAGAAAGAATTTTAAAACATATAAAAGTCCCATCCAAATGACAGCAAATTCAAAAATAAGAAGCAACATTTTCCTCAGATGAGAAAGAATAGCATAGGAACTCTGGCAGTACAAAAAGCCAGAGTATGTTGACACCCCCAGATGATCACACTAGTTTTTTTAGCAATGTTTTCTAACTAACCTGAAAAGTCTTAAACGACAGATAGGAAATTCAAAATGTGGATTGCAAAGATAGCTATATTTGAAAAAATATATAACTTCTGGTATTTAGTACTTCCTTAAAATTTTTTCAAAATACAGGTGGAAGCTATAACAATAGGATAGACCAAAAAGAATGAATTTCAGAGCTTGAAGACCACTCTTACAAATTAACTCTGTCAGAAAAAATAAATAAATAAAAATGAAAATTATATGGGATTATATAAAATGACCAAATCTATGTTGTACTGGCATTCCTGAAAGAGAAGATAAAATAGTAAGCAATTTGGAAAACATTTGAAGAAATAAGTCATAAAACATCCCTAACCTTGCTAGAGAGGTTAACATCCCAACAGAAGAAATTCAAAGAACACCCACAAGATACTATACAAAATGACCATCCTCAAGGCATATAATCATCAGACTATCCAAGATGTGTGTAATAGAAATATATCATAAAGGCTAGAGAAAAGAGCCAAATTGCCTTTAAAGGAAATACCATTGGACAAACAGTATATTTCTCAGCAGAAACTTTGCAAGCCAAAACAGATTGTGGATGTAGTTTTAGCCCTTTTAAGGAAAAAAAACTTGTCAGCAAAAAATGTCATATACTGCCAAACTAAACTTCAAAGGCAAAGGAAAAATAAAATCTTTCCCAGACAAGCAAATTCTAATGGAATTTGTCACCACCGGACCAGCCTTACAAGAAGTGCTCAAAGCAGTTCTAAACATGGAAACAATAGAATAATACCACCATATAAGAACATAAATGCACATAAATACAAAGCTTACAAATCCTATATAGCAATTACACAATTAAGACCACAAAGCAACTAACAACACTATGAAAGGTATAAGATCTCACATATAAATATTAATATTGAATGTAAATGGGCTAAATGTTCTACTTAAAGTCATAGAGTGGTGAATTCGTGGTTTTTTTTTATTCTCTTTTTTTTTTAATTTTCTTTTTAATGGCCCAACATTCTGCTGCATTTAAGAGATCAATCTCATGTGTAATGATAGCCACAGACTCAAAATAAAGGGATGGATAAAGATCTATTATACAAATGGAAAACAAAAAAGAGCATCTGTAGCTATTTGCTATATTAGATAAAACAGAATTTAAAACAATAACAGTAAAAAGAAAAAACAAAGGCAAAGAAGGGCATTTACAATGATAAAGGTTTGAATTGAACAAGATTTAATCAACTTAAAAATATACATGACCAACATTGGAGTATAAAGATTTCTAAAACAAATACTATTAGAACTAAGAAAAGAGATAAACATCCATACAATAATAGTGAGGGACTTAAACAACTCGCTGACGTCTCTAGACACATCATCAAGTCAGAAAACTAACAAGGAAACTCTGAATTTAATTGGACTCTTGACCAGTTGGATCTAATAGGCATCTACAGAATACTCCACCTAACTACCACAGAATATACACTTTTCTCATCTGCACAAGAAACACTCTACAATGGACCACATGCTTGGTCATAGAGCAAGTCTCAATAAATTAAAAAAAAAAAAAATCACAAACATACCAAGCATATTATTGGACCACAACAGAATAAAATTAGAAGTCAATACCTAGAAGAACTCTCAAAACCTCAACTATATGGAAACTAGATAACTTGCTACTGTATGACTTTTGAATAAATGACAAAATTAAGACAGAAATAAAAAAAAAGCTTTTGAAACAAATAAAAATAGAGACACAACATATCAAAACTACTGAAATGCAGCAAAAGCAGTGTTAATGTAGCATTAATGCCTACATTAAAAATATAGAAATATCTCAAATTAACAACCTAACATTGCACCTAAAGGAACTAGAAAAACAAGTACAAACCAAACCCAAAGGTAGCAGAAGAAAATAAATACAAATTCAGAGCTGAACTAAGTAAAATTGAAGCCAAAAATAAAACTTCCAAAAAAACAACAGAACAAAAGTTTGTTCATTGAAAGAATAAACAAGATTTATATACTGGTAGTTAGATTAACCAAGAAAATACTGAGAAGATTCAAATAAGCAGAATTAGGAATGACAAAGTTAAAATTATAAGTGATAGCACAGAAATACAAAAAAAAAAAAATCCTCAAAGACTACTACGAACATTTCTATGCATACAAACTAGAAAACCCAAAGAAATCATGATATTTCATTGAACATGCAACCTCTTAACATTGAACCAAGAAGAAATGGAAATCCTGAAAAGACCAATAATGAGTTACTAAATTGAAACAATAATAACCATTTACCAACGCCCCCCCCAAAAAAGCCCTTGAGTAGACAAATTCAGAGCAAAATTCTACCAGATGTATAAAGAGTTGGTATCAATCTTGCTGAAACTATTCCAAAAAATCAAGGGATTGCTCCTTAACTCATTCAACAAAACCAGTATCATCCTGATACTAAAATCTGTCAAGGACATAACAAAAGAGGAATCCTACAGGCTAATATCCCTGATGAACATAGACACAACAACAACATACTACCAAATCAAATCCGGCAGCACATGAAAAAGATAATTTATCATGACCAAGTGGGATACAAGGGTGATTCAACATATGCAAATCAGTAAATGTGATTCACCACATAAACATAATTGAAAACAAAAACCATGTGATGATCAAACTATCCACAACATTCCCTTTACCTAAAGCCTAATACAGAGAGAGTACCTAACTCTCTTCAATTTCAAGAAGACCAGGAGAGGTGAAGAAACTACAGAATACAAGTTTGAAGCTAGAAGAGCTTATTTCATGAGGTTTAAAGAAACAAGCCATCTCCATAACATAAAATGCAATGTTAAGCAGCAAGTGCTTATGTAAAAACTACAGCAAATTATTCAGAAGAATTAGTTAAGACAATTGATGAAGGTGGCTAAACTAAACAACAGATTTTCAATACAGACAAAACAGCCTTCTATTGGAAGCAAACAGCATCTAGGACATTCATGGCTAAAATGAAGTCACTGCCTCATTTCAAATCTCCAAAGACAGGCAAATTCTGTTGTTACGAGCTAATGAAACTGGTGACATTACCAACATTCCTTTACCATTCTGAAAATCCTCAGGCCCTTAAACATGCTAAATCTACTCTGCCGGTGCTCTGTAAATAGCACAAAAACAAAACAAAACAAAACAAACCTAGATGAAAGCATATCTGCTTACAGCATGGTTTACTGAAATTTTAAGCCCACTGTTGAGATCTCCTGCTCAGCTAGAAATATTCCTTTCAAAATATTACTGTTCATTGACAATGCACCTGGTTACCAGGAGCTCTGATGGAGACGTACAAGGAGATTAATGTCATTTTCATGCCTGCCAACACAACATCCATTCTACATGCCATGAGTCAAGAAGTAATTTTGACTTTTGCATCTTAATATTTAAGAAATAGAGTTTGTAAGTCTATACCTGCCATAGATAGTGATTCCTCTGACAGATATCAGCAAAGTGAATTGAAAAACTTTTGAAAATAATTCACCATTCTATATAACATTAGGAATATTTGTGATTCATGGGAATGTTAACAGGAGTTTGGAAGAAGTTGATTACAATCCTCATGGATGACTTTAAGGGTTCAATATTTAAGTGAAGAAAATAACTGCAGAGGTATTGGAAATAGCAAGAGAACTAGAATTAGAATTGAAACCTGAAGATGTGACTGAATTGCTGTAATCTCATGATCAAACTTGAATGGATAAAAGTTACTTCTAATCAATGAGCAAAGAAAGTAGTTTCTTGAATTGAAATCTACTGGGGAAGATGCTGTGAACATTCTTGAAGTGATAACAAATAATCAGAATATTATATACATTTTATTGATAAAGCATTTCCACAGTATGAAATGATTGACTCCAATTTTGAGAAAGTGCTACTGTGCATAATATATTATCCAACAGCATGGCATGCTGCAGAGAAATCTTTCATGAAAAGAAGAATCAATTAAAGTGACAAACTTCATTGTTTTCTTATTTTAGGAAATTGTCACAGGCATTCCAAACTTAAGCAAATACCACCTTTATCAGTCTGCGGCTATTAACACTGAGGCAAGATCTTCCAACAGCAATAATATTACTACTCACTGAAGGCTCAGATAATTATAATTTTCTAGGTAAAAAGTATATGTTAATTAAGTTATATACATTGATTCTTTAGACATAATGTTATTGCACTTAAAAGATAAGGGTATAGTGTAAACATATTTTTCTATGCACTGGGAACCAAATATTCATGCAACTTGCTTTATTGTGATATTAACTTTATCACAGCGGTCTGGAACCAAACCCACAATATCTCCAAGGTATGACTGTGTATAAAACACTCAACCACCTTATCTATTCTTTCTTTAATTGTATTATGTCAAGTGAACACTGAATGCTGCACACTTGCCACATTGCATTTCTTTATTCCATTCTCTTCTCTACCATATTTGAAAATGATTTTATGCCCTTTCCACAAACATTAATCACCTCCTCCTCTATCCTGCTCTCAGGTGACAACTTTGTTTCCTATTTTCTCAAGATAATGAAATAGAAGATTTCAAAAAATGTCCACTACCACTTTTGTCCACCATCTAACATCAATTCTCCATCCCTTTCAAATCTGTTCATTTATCATTCTTGTACATCTAAAGTAAAGGATGCTATTTTTGTTGTTGTTGTTGTTTCTTTTTGTTTTTTAATACTTTAAGTTCTAGGGTACATATGTTTTTTATTTGTTCCCCAAAGTTCATGTATTGGAAACTTAATCCCCAGTGCAACTGTGTTGAGAGGTGATGCCTAATAAGAGATTACTTGTCATCAAGGCTCTTTTTAATGTCGTTATTATGGCATCAGGTAAGTTATAGAGAGGTACCATCCCCTGGTACCTCTCTGTCTTATGTGCTTACTTTCACTTTCTACCCTTTCATCATGAGACAAAACTCTCCAGATGCCTGTGCACTGTACTCTTGGACTTTCCAGCCTCCAGAATCTTGAGCTGCATAAACTTCCGTTCTTTTTATATTATCCAATCTGTAGTACTCTGTTATAAAAGCAGAAATGAAATGAATACAATGGCAAACCCATACTGTCCATTGATTAGTCTCAAAACCCTGAAATCATTTGATAGTTTCTTTCTTTCTCACACCTTGCATTGCCTTCTTCAGGATATCTTATTTTCAAAACATATGCAGATTCTGATCCCTAATTATCATCTCAGCTTCCAGCAGCTCATTTTCTCACTGTATTACTGAAATAACATCCAGCATACTTTCATGCTTCTATCCTCCTTCCATGTATTGTGTTTTCAAATCAGCTTCTATAGATGTTCTTATATAAATCTTCCTTGGACTCTGTGAACTGACCCAATTTCTGCCTAATAAATTCTTTTTGCATTTTTTATCTTTTCTTTTGCTGAATTGAAATAAGTTATTTTTTCAAACAACTGTCTTACTGAGCTCTTTTAGTGTTTATTCAAAAGATTTTTCTATTTTTATTTCTCTAGTTCTAATTTGCCTGCACACATTTCTAGGAAAAACATTTTATTATGTGTTTCACAACATTGCAGACTTTCAGCTATGTTTTCATAATTAGTAGGAAGTATTTTCTTTTTTAATATTCACCAATATCAAGTAAAATTTGTATGCAAATAAAAACTTAATCTTAATTTTACTTGAATGAGATTTGTTTTTATTATTTTACTTCTATTTTAGATTTGGGGGTATGTGTGGAGATTTGTTACATGGGTAAATTGTATGTTGCTGGGTTTTGCTATATTAATGATCTTGTCACCTAGATAGTGAGCACAGTACCCAATAGTTTTTCAACCATTTTCCCACTTCTTCCCCTTTCCAGCAAGTAGTCCCCAGTGTCTGTTGTTCTCATAGTTGTGCTCATATGTACTCAATGTTTGGCTCCACTTATAAGTGAGAACATACAGTATTTGGTTTTCTGTTCCTGTATTAATTGACTTAGGATAATGTCCTCCAGCTGCTTCCAATTTGCTGCAAAGGACATAATTTTGCTCTTTTTTATGACTCCATAGTATTCCATATTGTATTTCTACCATATTTTCCTTATCCACTCCATAAATGATGGGTATCTTGATATCACTGCATTTGCTGTTATGAATAATGATACCATGAAGATATGAGTTCATGTGCCTTTTTGGCAGAATGATTTATTTTCCTGTGGGTATATACCCAATAATGGAGTTGCTGGGTCAAATGGTAGTTATAAGTTCTTTGAGAAATTTTCAAACAGCTTTTCACAGTTGCTGAACTAATTTATGTTCCCACTAATAGTGCATAAGCATTCCTTTTTCTTTGAAATTTTGCCAACATCTGTTATTTTTTTGACACTTTAATAATGACTCTTATGACTAATATGAAATGATTTTGATTTACATTTCTCCAATGAGTGGTATGGAGCATTTTTCATATATTTTTTGGTTGCATGTGTGTCTTCTTTTGAGAAGTGTCTGCTTATGTCTTTTGTCCTTTATTTAATGAGGTCAAATGGTTTTTGCTATTGTATTCTTTACATTCCTACAGATTCTAGATTTTAGACCTCTGTTGGATGCAGTTTGCAAATACATTCTCCCATTCTGTAGGCTGTCTGTTTACTCTGTTGAGAGGTTCTTTTGCTGTGCAGAAGCTCTTTCATTTATTTAGTCCCCACTGTTTTGGGGGACTTAATCATAAATCCTTTGCCAAGGTTGATGTCCAGAAAGGTATTTCCTAGACTTTCTTCTAAGATTTTTATAGATTTATGTCTTACAGTTAAGTCTTTAATCCATCTTGAGTTAAGTCTTATATAATAGTAAGTTTCAAACTTCTGCATATGGCTAGCCAGTTATCTCAGCACCATTTTCTGAATAGGGTATCCTTTCTTCATTATTCACTTTTGTCAATTTTGTCAAAAATCAGTTGGTTTTAGATATGTGACTTTATTTATGAGTTCTCTGTCATATTCCACTGGTTTGTCTGTTTTTGTATCAGTACCATGCCATTTTGCTTACTGTAGCCTTGTTTGAAGTTGGATAGTGTGATGCCTCTGACTTTGTTCTTTGTGCTTAGCTTTGTTTGGCCATGTGGGCTATTTTTTGGTTCCATATGAATTTAAGAACGTTTTTTTTTTTTTTTTCTAATTCTGTGAAAAATGATGTTGGCAGTTTGACAGAAATAGTATTGAATCTGTAATTTGCTTTCAGTTGTATAGCCATTTTAACAATATTGATTATTCCTAACCATGAGCAGGTTTTCCCATTTGCTTGTGTTGTCTCTGATTTCCTTCAGCAGTGTGTAGTAATTCTCATGGTAGAAATCTTTCACCTCCCTAGTTGGCTCTATTCGTAGTTATTTTATTCTTTGTGTGGCTAGTATAAGTGGGATTATGTTATTGATTTGGCTCTCAGTTTGAATGTTATTGATGTGTAGAAACGCTACTGCTTATTGTATCCTAAACTTTACTGAAGTCATTTGTCAGTTCTAGGAGGCTTTTGGGAAAATATTTAGGGTTTTACAGGTATTCTACCATATTGTCTGAAAATAAAAAAAGATAATTTAACTTTCTCCCTATCTGGATGCATTTTATTCTTTCTCTTGTCTGATTGCTCTGGCTAGGACTTTCTGTACTATGTTGAATAGGAGTGGTCAGAGTGGACATCCTTATCTGGTTCTAGTTATCCAGGGTGATGCTTCCAGTTTTTGCCCATTCAGTATGATACTGGCTGTGGGTTTTTCATAGATGGCTCTTATTATTTTGAGGTATGTGCTTTCAATGCCTAATTTGCTGAATGTTCTTAACATGAAGGGATATTGAATTTTATTAAAACCATTTTGTGTGTCTATTGTCATGATTATATGGTTTTTAAATATTCTGTTTATGTGATGAATCATATTTATTGATGTATGTTGAACCAACCTTGCATCCCAGAAATAAAACTTACTTAACTATGGTAAAATAACTTTTTGATGTGCTGCTGGATCTCGTTTGCTAGTATTTTGTTGAGGATTTTTGTGTCTATGTTCAACAAGAATATTCACCTAAAGTTTTCTTTTTTGTTGTGTCTCTACCAGGTTTTGGCACTAGAATGATGCTGGCTTTGTAGAATTAGTTGGACAGGAGTCACTCTTACTCAATTTTTTGGAATAATTTTAGTATTATTGGTAATAACTCTCCTTTGTACATCTGGTAGAATTCGGGTGTGAATCTATCTGGCCAAGGGTCTTTTTGCTCGTTTGTTTGTTTGCTTTTGTTGGTAGGCTGTTTATTACTGATTCAATTTTGAAGCTCATTATTGGCTCAGGATTTCAATTTCTTCCTGATTTAATATTGGAAGGTTGTATGTTTCCAACAATTGATCCATTTCTTCTAGATTCTCTAGTCTCTGGGCGTAGAGGTATTCAAATGTCATAAAATGTGGCAAATATTTATCTTTTCCTTACTAAATATTTAGTGAATACTTAGCCTGTGCCAGTACTGTGCTAGATTCTTAGAATATATTGGATATGTTGGTTTCAGTGTTTGTTCATGTGATTTTTCTATTTTCATTTCTCTAGTTCTAATTCTAGAGAACGTATTTGCTTACAATACAGTGGGACAGTTCTATAAGTAAGATGTTTTACTAATTATAGTAGTTTATATAATAAATATTAAGATTCATGTATTTCAGAGAATAATATAGTATCATGAAAGCTGATTTTTAAAAAATATGCCTTTTGAATTCCATGCTAAAAAGTGAATAGAACGTCATTAGGTACTGAGAGGAAGAAGAGGAGGAAGGTCATTATTGGTAAGGAACAAATAAATGACACTATATCAGAAAGATGGCAAACTTTGTAGGGAGATGGCAAGTGATCAAATGTGAGAGGCCAGCTATTCTATCTCATATCTGTTCTCTAGCAGGCATTCAAAGCTAAGTAGCATAATGAAAACTCTTTTTTTGTTTCCTATCTAATTTCTTTATTGTTTTCAGAGATAATAGCCTGCATGTCTTCCCTGAATATTTTTTTGTTTTCTATTACATGTTATATTCATTTATTATTTCAGATTACAGCTTTAACACAACAGTTTTCTATATTCACAATGAAACACGTGGCCCTTCGCATAATCTTTACCGTTAATGCTCATAATTAGACACTTTCTCCTTAATGGATTCACTAAAATCCAGCACTTTAATCACTGCAAAAGGACTGCCTACAAATAGCCCAAAGCAAAACGAAAAAGTTGTAAAGCACAACCATTTTAACTGATGAAGGGGACACAAGGGAAATAAAATAAAATTCTCATAAGTTATGAACAAGTTGTTTTCTCATATCTCATTGGTTTCATTATCATTAAATTTAAAAAGCGTTAATGGTTAAGCTGTTATTTTATATCATATTATAATTGCATTGTATAGTATTATGTCATATCATCCCAAAATGTATGTAAAACACCTACTTAGCATCTGAGAGAGTAAAACTACCAACTCCCCCAGTAAAATAAACCTGTAAAAAGAAAAACTGTACCATATAGTTTGTTTTGTCTGTTCTGCATCTTCTGAAATATGAGGTTCAGATGATTGTAGTCCTCCTGATAAATGTATAAAATGCACACTAAGGTAAGAAACAAGAGGCAGAACTATGCAATGTTAATTAGAAAATAATAAAAAATCTTGGGCTCAATCTCTGGCTCTATATCTTATTATAAGTATAATATTTGGTAAATCACTTAACATTTCTACATGCTCTGAATGTGTAAAAAGAATAATATTCCTCCTCCTCATCATCATCACTATAATTATATCATAGAATTTTATACAGTAAACATTTTACACTGTGCACCTATTATTTTTTTCCTTTCTGCATTTGGTCCTTTTTTACTCTTTCACACATACTTCTCTTCACCAAAATAATTTGACGAATTTAAATCAAGTAATGCAAATATATCAGTTATCAATTAGTGTGTTTTAAAGATAGAACATATTCTGTTTGTATTCAAAGACATAACATCCATTATTGTATCTCTTATAAAGGAAATTAAATACTTGTATATTTTTCTTTGCAGTACACATTTTAACATGTCATAATATATGTTTTATTATTCAGTATGTCTATTACTTGATGGGAAAACATATCTGTCAAACAACTAGATTCTGGTTAAAAAATAACCTAGCTTCTGGTTAAATATATATATATTTTGATGATAATGTTTACATAGATATGTATATCTAGTTATATAGAAAAAAGACATAAAAGATTAGCAAAGGCAAAATGCAGTAGCTTATTTAATATGAGTCAATTCAAAATGATGTGTTATTTTTCAAATATTTAATACTACTTAAGTCCTAAATTTCTAATGATGTGGTTTGAACATGATAGTCAAGAAGCATTTATTTTTAAACCTTTTGTAAAATATACTTCCGTTCATCATGCTGCAAATCTCAGAAGATTTTAACCAATTGGAATACCAAAAATTATTGGGGTCTTTCTAGGTATAGTCTTTAATTCTGTTACCCTTTCGAGAGCAATGTGGATTTTTTTTTTTCCGTTATATTTCTTAGATGTACTTTAGTTGTGAATTACATTAAAAACTTAGTGTACCACTGGAGTAATAAAAAATGATACTGAGAAATGAGACATATTTTACCTTGGAGTCTCTTAAACATCATCCTTAAAGTCCCTATATCATTAGCAACTTTAATCATTAATATATTTTGAAAAAAAATACACAAGAAGGCCAGGCATGGTGGTTCACGCCTGTAATCCCAACACTTTGGGAGGCCAAGGTGGTCAGATTGCTTGAGTCCAGGCGTTCGAGGCCAGCCTGGGCAACATGGCAAAAACTCGTCTCTACAAAAATTAAGAAATTAGCTGGGCGAGGTGGCATGAGCCAGTAGTTCCAGCTACTCAGGAGGCTGAGGTGAGAGGATGGCTTATGCGTGGGAGGTTGAGGCAGCAGTGGGCTGTGATTGTGCCACTACACTCCAGCCTCAATGACAGTGTAAGATCCTGTTTAAAAACAAACAAACAAAGCTACCAGAAAATAAATTTTAAAAATTAGAAAATGTATCATATTAATACATAAATTTTAGATAATACAAAGTCCAATTCTTGTTATAAGGTGTAACCAAAGTAGAAAATTTTAAGACATGGTAAGTTTGAGGGCCCATCTAGCTGTATGAAAAACATGTTTGTGCTTTAATTCTCAATTAACTGAAGTAAAACTGCTAGTGTTTGAAGGTATGCTTGTGTAAAGTAATATTGTCTTGAAAACTAGAGCAAAAACAAAAATAAACAACTAAAAACAACAATAAAAAATCTCTTTTTTTTTTGTATTATACATTGTGACATGTATGGAGTGCTTTACTCTTTTTTTGTCAAATATATTATAGAGATTTAGTGAAATGACACTTCAGTATTTTCCTTTTTTCTGTGATTGTTCTTCTACCCTTATTCCTTTAGAAGTCTTCCATGAATCCGTTAGAGATCAAGGTGTTAATCAAACTTAACTGATAGGCACTATTAGCATCTCAAAATTCCATCCCTCCTTAGAGGACACTAAGTGTTCTGTGATTATGTCATGTCAATCATGTCTGTCTCCATAATCATCCCAAGAGACATCTTAGCACTTATACAGTGGACAGTAATGCACCTCATAATGTTTTTCTTTTTTTTTTTTTTTTTTAATTAGGCATAAAAACATCAGACTGTAAGTTAGTTATCAGGTGAAACTACTAAAATAATCAGATCAATGGTACTGAAATAAATCTATATATTTCTGTTTTCTTCTTGCATCAGGCATATTCACTCATAAATTTTTGTGCTCTTGAACATATACACAAAGCTACAAACTGCATACTGCTTAAAACCAAATGTACCTAAAAATAGAGTTATGTTGAAAACAATGCATACATTTTATACATTTTCCAGCTCACTAATATAACTCAGTGATAGATTATATCTGTATCCAAGTGAAATATTTGTATATTTTTCAGAGCTTTCTAAAACTAACTTTTCACATGACTGAAAATAATCAGTTATAATTCATATTGCCTATTTGTAAAGAGGTACTTAATTTGCTTATAACATTGGTTTATACCATAGTGTAATTGGATTCTGTTTAAAAAATTTAGAAAAGTATAATTTAAACACAATTATTATGTCATATGATTCCTGCTGTTTGTAATAAAGATTTTTATTACATGCATGGTTAATCTTTATTTTTAACATAAACTTAGAGTCCACAATGTAAAACAATTAATAACACATTCTGGGACCTTTATCTCATATGTAGACTTTCCAAATGTGTTGACTTTTCTCCAAGGTTGATTAGAAATAATTATATGGCTTGCAATAATTAATTGAGAATCACATTTTTCTTTCAGAAAATATTTTCTCTGGAATTATCTATCTTTAAATTACCTAAGACTTTTAATATTTGCATAAAAATACTTTTACTTTTCATTAGATTTAAGAAAACAATTCGGTAACTTGCAGATATGTGAATGATATAAAAGCCCATGAATTAAAATGATAGTGCCTGTATTTTGTACAGTAAAAAACATGCATTTCTCTATGTATAATTAAGTGTGCCAATTTGGAACTTATGTTTCTTTATGAGTGCACAGATAATTTAATATACAACATTATATGTTAATTTTTTGCAACTATCCTATAACAATACTTTAGTATAGTTTTAGTATAAAGTGATTATCTATGGTATTAATTTGAAATATGAAGCATAACAGAATTAAAACTGAAAAGAAGAAAATAATTTCTTAGAACAACCAAAATATTATTAATTTAATCATAACTACTGAGTATGAAATATTAGTAATAAAACGAAAGTAATATATTCACTATACTTGTATACATTCAAGAATTTTGTTCATAAGTAAGTAAAATGTGCAATTCTGTTGGATTAAATTTGTGAAGAAAAGCAACTAAAATATTTTTGGTTTTTGTATCCCCTTATGTGTTTACATATCCCATTTGTTCAGCAAACATTTATTGGCAGCCACTTAGTGCCAGAAATTGCAAATTGATACAGTATTATCTGATGAGAAAAATATCAATAAAATTTCAAGTGGATTATCATTTTTAAAAATCTGTTCTACATTTTTTTTTTCTAGCCAGTCTCTCCCACTTACCGTAAGTCCCTACATGATCCTCTGACTTTCGTCTCCTGATGTTGGGACTTGGATCGTTTCTTTAAATATCTAAAAAGGAAAGATTGCCAAGGGATTTTCGTCTCCTGATGTTGGGACTTGGATCGTTTCTTTAAATATCTAAAAAGGAAAGATTGCCAAGGGATTATGTAGTTCATTGGGTTAGTAATTGACCTGTATACTCTCAACCTCATGGCTCTCTTAAAGTGATTTTCTATGTGTGACAACTTTATCAACTGTTTTTATTTTGAAGGCTAATGACTCTACACACCTATTAAAAATACCTAATGAGACTCCTTTTGTGAAAATAAGTCTGTAGGTTATAAAGGTGAAACAAAGGGACAAACTTCCACATTTGCTGAACTGTTGATGACCTTTAATAATTGTGGTTACTCTCCTCATTTTATTCTAGGTTCATCAAGCTCAGTGTGCTTTGAATGCATCATTCTCTCTAGTGTTTAGCAATTCATTTGTTCAACAAGGACTTGAGTGCTACTCCAAGCTCTAGTTGAGTAACTGACTAATCAGCATAAGCTATTTTCTTTAGTTCAGGCCAGGAATTGAAATATGTACAGACTTACAAAAAAGACTAATATCGTAAAAGAATAGGTAGAGTATAAAAGAAAAAAAAAAAAAGAACCATGTTTCAAAACTAAATGAAAGTGTCAGGTAGCACGCTTAAAAATCTTTTTGAACAAAATGATATGTTGTCATAAACTTCCATATACTGTATCTAGTTTTAAAAATAAAAACAATTTTAAAATTCAACTAATCTAAAAAAGCAATCAAAACAGTGTGGAGATCATTAGATAATGTCTACACCTGTATCTCTGTAGATTTTTCAAATGTATTGACTTTTCTCCAGGGCTGATTAGAAATAATTTCAATTACATTGTTTCACAATAAATAATTGAGAATCAAATTTTTCTTATAGAAAATATTTCCTCTAGAATGACCTATTTTTCAATTACCCATGTCACTTTATATTTACATAAAAATACTTTTAATTTTCATGAGATTTAAGAAAACAAATTCAATGTGCCAGGCACCCTTCCTAGAACTACAGATATATTAGTGAACAAAACAGCAAAACTCTTGCTGCTTCTTTTTTTTTTTTTTTTTTTTGAGACGGAGTCTCGCTCTGTCACCCAGGCTGGAGTGCAGTGGCCGGATCTCAGCTCACTGCAAGCTCCGCCTCCCGGGTTCACACCATTCTCCGGCCTCAGCCTCCAACTCTTGCTTCTTGATGCTTACACTTCAATTACAGTAGTCAGTGGATAATAAATATAATAATTAAGTTATATTCTATTAAGGAGCTGACGAATGCCGTAGGAAAAAATAAAGATACTTCTAGACAAGAAAATAAGTCTGTGCCTGTAATCCCAGCACTTTGGCAGGTCGAGGCAGGCAGATCACATGAAGTCTGGAGTTCGAGACCAGCCTGATCAGCATGGCAAAACCCTGTCTCTACTAAAAGTACCAAAATTAGCCTGGCGGGGTGGCAGGCATCTGTAATCTCAGTTACTCGGGAGGCTGAGGCAGAAGAATGGCTTGAACTCAGGAGGTGGTGGTTGCAGTGAGGTGATATCATGCCACTGCCCTCAAGCCTGGGCAACAGAGAAGACTCCATCTCAAAATAAATAAATTAATTAATTAATTATGCTATGGAAAGAGGGTTTCAATAGCATACAATGGACAATATCAATTAAAACAAATATATTTATAGGTAACCTAAACATCAGTGTGAACTGCCTTGTTTTCATTTTCTTCCCTTAATTCATTTTCCGCCTCATTCTTTCTGGATTCCCCAGAAATTCATTTTCCTTCATTTATACGCCTATATACTCCTTATTAAAGCACCTGATTTGGACCCACATACCCCAGGAGGTATATCTGTGCATCCTTTTCCACCTGATACCCCCACCAGCATTAGCTTAAGACTCATTTGAATTTGTACTAAAATTAAATAATAATAATAATAAATTTGTATCTTGACTCTAAGCGAATGCTTCCCATTCACTTCCTTTCCCCATTCTTGGGGAGGTCTTCTTTACCCCTCACTCAGTATGTTTATATTATCAACTGACTATTAAAATTTTACCCATGCTGGCCGGGCGCGGCGGCTCACGCCTGTAATCCTAGCACTTTGGGAGGCCGGGGCAAGTAGATCACCTGAGGTAGGGAGTTCGAGACCAGCCTGATCAATATGAAGAAACCCCGTCTCTACTAAAAATACAAAAATTTGGCCGGGCGCGGTGGCTCACGCCTGTAATCCCAGCACTTTGGGAGGCCGAGGCGGGCGGATCACAAGGTCAGGAGATCGAGACCACGGTGAAACCCCGTCTCTACTAAAAATACAAAAAAATTAGCCGGGCGCGGTTGTGGGCGCCTGTAGTCCCAGCTACTCGGGAGGCTGAGGCAGGAGAATGGCGTGAACCCGGGAGGCGGAGCTTGCAGTGAGCCGAGATCGCACCACTGCACTCCAGCCTGGGCGACAGAGCCAGACTCCGTCTCAAAAAAAAAAAAAAAAAAAAAAAAAAAAAAATTAGCCAGGTGTGGTGGTATATGCCTGTAATCCCAGCTACTCGGGAGGCTGAGACAGGAGAATCGCTTGACCCAGGAGGCAGAAGTTGCGGTGAGCCGAGATTGCACCATTGCATGGCAGCCTGGGCAACTAGAGTAAAACTCCATCTCAAAAACAAACAAACAAAAATACCCATGCCAATGTAGCACTCTTTTGAGGGCTTTTCTCCTCTAGAAAGAAAAAAAAAAAAAAGAAAAAAAAAAAAAAAAAGATGAAGAATCTCTGAATACCAAAGATTAAGAGATAAATCACATTTTTTTCTCTACTATTCATTGACGAATAAGTGAAATTATAATTTCAAGTTTTGTGTTGTAGAAATGCTCATGTATATGGTGTGTGGGAAATAAGGATCCTATTTATGTAATGTATATAATTGTTAGGTATACAATATGTCACAGTATTATCTAAGCTATTTTATGTTGAGGGGTAAGAAAACATTTCATAATTGGAGATGCATGCTTTCAGCTACTGATTTTTTTTAAATGGTGAATTTCTTAGACCTCACTGAAAAAAAGCCATTTTTTAATGACTGACACAATTTGAAATTTTCCCTGATGTACAAAAGGTTAGTGGGAATTCATACTCCACAGTCACACTGCCACCTAATGGAGGAGGATAAAATGGAAATCAGACACTTGTTTCCCTTCCTTCAGTTCTTTATGTTTTTGGTTTTTCATTTCTGTTTTTGGATTTTGGTTTTGAGGATTTTTTGTTTGTTTGTTCTCTGTTTGGATAAAAGAAGGACTGTCTTGCTTCCAAGTTAATGATTATCAGTTAAAAGGTCCAATTACAACAGCTCAGCAGTTTATTGACCTACACTTTAGATTATCTTAAGGCCTTAATAGAGAGTTAAAATCTTCTAGGTGGTAAAGTTCCAATTATCTGAGGTTTCTGGTCATAGATTTGCAAACTGGAGATGAAAGTTGCTCTGGGCAACTTTCTATGTTATCCTATTCTCTTCGCATTTTCAGCAAACTTAATTTAGAAATGCTATATTTGGTTGCACTAAAATAACAGTATTTACATTTAGTTACATGAATAATTCAAGATTTATGAGATTATTTTTAAAGTAATAATACTGATAGTCCATTGTTATTAAAAACACTTCACTAAAATCCTACTACACATTTTACATTAATTATATCATCTAATTGTCAAAACACTCTGATTTTGTAATACTACTTATCCCGTTTTTTTAGATTAAGCACTAAGGCTTAAAAGAATCAAGGAAAGCTATCATGCTCGTACAACTAGTAAATATTTGATTCCCAAGTACAGATCATAATATTTCCCACAGTTCAACTTGACAGCAATTATGATATTACTAAATATGTTAATTTCAGTTTTTAAAGTAGAGTCTTACATTTATATTCTAACTTCCAATTCAACCTTTGTAACTAGTTCCCCTCAATATCTATCCAATCTATAAGAAGACAAATAGACCATAAACATCCAATTTAAGGCTGTCTAAAAGCCTCTCAAGACAATTTTATCATTAATAAAGAAAATCGCATCTACAAAAATATATATCAAAGGAATATCCTGTAACTGTGGTATTATGAGATATAATTTTTTAAATCAAAAATAATAGATTATTGCTAATATGTGGTTCACTTTAAAAAAAAACATAGTAACCTGTCTAGTCAGAAAATATGATAGGAACTGATCCCCTTAGTATATAAAACCAAAATCCAAAAGGTATGACCAAAAAGTTAAACCTTTTATATCCATTCTGCCTGTGGACGTCGCTGGGAAAGCATTATTGTCTCTTTTCCACTGTCATCATGTCTAAGTCAGAGTCTCCTAAACAGCCTGGACAGCTGTGGAAGTTCTACATCAGAGAGTCTGAGGAGCCATTCTGAGCAAGGCAGAATGCTCACAGACGATGTAGTATGAGAGTCAAACACGAAAAACTCCAGGGGCTTTGGGTTTATCACGTATGCCACCATGGAGGAGGCAGATGCAGCCATGAATGCATGGTCACACAAAGTGGATGGAAGAGTTGTGCGGCCAAAGAGAGCTGCTGCCCTGAGATAAAATTCTCAAAGACCAAATGTCCACTTAACTGTGAAAAAAGATCTTTGTGATCTAGAAGCAGAAATACCGTTCAATCCAGCAATTCCATTACTGGGTAGGTACCCAAAGGAATATGTCATTCTATTATAATGATACATGCATGCAAATGTTCATTGCAGCACTATTCACAATAGCAAAGACATGGAATCAACTCAAATGCTCATCAATGATAGAACGGATGAAGAAAATGTGGTACACATACAACATAGAATACTATGCAGCCATAAAAAGGAAAGAGATCATGTCCTTTGCAGGGACATGGATGGAGCTAGAATCTATTATTCTCAAGCAAACTAACACAGGGACAGAAAACCAAATACCAATTAGTCTCACTCATATCTGGGAGCTGAACAATGAGAATACATGGACACATGGAGGGGAACAACACACACTGGGGCCTGTTGGGGGTGAAGAGAACATCAGCAAGAATAGCTAATGGATTCTGGGATTAATACGTAGGTGATGGGTTCATCTATACAGCAAACCACCATGGCAAATGTTTACCTGTGAAACAAACTTGCACATCCTCTACATGTACCTCAGAACTTAAAATAAAAGTTGAAGAAAAAAAGATTCAATATGCAAAAAAAGAAAACACCTAGAAATATTAGACCTTTATGAAAACATAAGTAGATAGAAAGACAATAAATGAGACAATAATTAGAAAAATCTAATTATTAGATTTTCTTATTTATTATTATTTATTATTAAAATCTAATTATTGTGCTTATAAATGGGAAGATTAATAATCATAAATATTTCATTTCTCTTCATTTTGATAAATTTTATTTAAAAAGAAGATCTTTGTTGGTGGACATTGAAGAACATCACCTAAGAGTTTACTTTGAACAGGATGGGAAAAACTGAAGTGATTGAAATCGTAACTGACCAAGGTAGTGGCAAGAAAAGGGGTTTGTACTTGTACCTTTTGATGACCATAACTCCTTGGATAATATTGTTATTCAGAAATACAATCCTGTGAATGATCACAACTGTGAAGTAAGGAAAGCCCTGTGGAATCAAGAGGTGGTTGGTGCTTTATCCATCCAAAGAGGTCTAAGTGGCTCTTAACACTTTTCTTGAAGTGGCCGTGGAGGTGGTTTTGGTGGGTGTGACAACTTTGGTTGTTGAGGAAACTTCAGTGGTCCAGGTGGTTTTGGTGGCAGCCATGGTGATGGTGGATACAGTGACAATGAGCTTGGCTATAACAGATTTAGTAATGGTGAGAGAAGTTTTGAAGGTGGTGGACGCTACAATGACTTTGGCAATTACAATAACCGATCTTCAAATTTTGGACACATGAAGGGCAGAAACTTTAGAGGCAGAAGCTCTGACCCCTAGGATGGTGGAGGGTAATATTATACTTTGCCAAACTATGGGACTAGGGTGGCTATGATGGTTTCAGTAGCAGCAGTATCTATGGCAGTGGCAGAAGATTTTAATTATTGTCAGGAAACAAAGCTTAGCAGGAGAGAAGTGAGGGAAGCTACAAGTTACAACAGATTTATGGCGTCAGCCAAGTCCAGTGGTGGCAGGACCTCACTGCTGCAAAAAAGATATGTTTTAGACAATACTCATGTGTATGGGGAAAAAAACTCAAGGACTGTATTTGTGACAAATTGTATAACAAGTTATTTTAGTTTCTGTTCTGTGGAAAGTGTAAAGCATTCCAACAAAGGCTTCTCATACCTATATATTTTTTTCTCCCATGTTGTTGGTTGCTAAACACAAAAGTCTGATCATGACGCTGAATATATATGTTTTGTTTTACAAAAAAGGTAAGACTTCCTTTTCTACTTTCAAACATCAACTTTTTTTTTAGTATCAATTCAGAACATACAACTTCCAGAACTTAGAAAGGACAAAAATAAAAATATAATGTGATACATTGAACCTGGTAGAATAGAAAACAGGTTAAACCTCTCGGATTAGTAATCAAGCTGACTTTATCTTGGTGAAATCTAGAAATTTCAAGAAAGAAAACAGTTTCAATAACCATTATAAATAAAAATGCAAATTATTTTAAAAAGCAGAAAACTCAAGGTTTGCTCCTTTGCACAGAAATAAGTGCCAGACATTAAGGATGCAATCTGAGACTAGAGAATAGTAATTATTGATAAATTGTCACTGAATTAACAGAAAGCTATTTTAAATATCTGACGGCTCATATATTAATGATACATGAAATATAGGGTGATGGGGACCTCCTCTGCTTTGCCTGGGTTCTAAAGGAAGTAGTATATTTTAGGAAGAGACGATTTTTGAAGCTAAGTTGGTAGAAGACAGAAGAAAAATAATGTTCTATACAACAATGGTTCCAAGAAACAGTGAAAATATTATGCAATGACATATAATATGGTTATTCCATTAAGTATGATGTTAGTGGGAGTTTGCTGGGAGTTTTGTTTTTTTTTTTTTTTTTTAATCAGTAGTGGGCATTAAATTTTCTCAACAGTGTTCACAACAACTATTGAGATGCTTTTTTGATTTTTAAAATTTTTTTTTTATATACTTTATGTTCTAGGGTACATGTGCACAATGTGCAGGTTTGTTACATATGTATACATGTGCCATGTTGTGTGCTGCACCCATTAGCTCATCATTTACATTAGGTATATCTAATAATTCTATCCTTCCCCCCTCCCCACACTCCACAACAGGCCCCAGTGTATAATGTTTCCCTTCCTGTGTCCAAGTGTTCTCATTGTTCAATTCCCACCTATGAGTGAGAACATGCAGTGTTTGGTTTTCTGTTCTTGCGATAGTTTGCTAAGAATGATGGTTTCCAGCTGCATCCATGTCCCTACAAAGGACATGAACTCATCCTTTTTTATGGCTGCATAGTATTCCATGGTGTATGTGTGCCACATTTTTTTAATCCAGTCTGTCATTGATGGACATTTAGGTTGGTTCCAAGTCCTTGCTATTATGAATAGTGCTGCAATAAACATACGTGTGCATGTATCTTTAGAGCAGCATGATTTATAATCCTTTGGGTATATACCCAGTAATGGAATGGCTGGGTCAAATGGTATTTCTAGCTCCAGGTCCTTGAGGAATCGCCACACTGTCTTCCATAATGGTTGAACTAGTTTACAGTCCCACCAACAGTGTAAAAGTGTTCCTATTTCTCCACAACCTCTCCAGCACCTGTTGTTTCCTGACTTTTTAATGATCGCCATTCTAACTGGTGTGAGATGGTATCTCATTGTGGTTTTGATTTGCATTTCTCTGATGGCGAGTGATGATGAGCATTTTTTCATGTGTCTGTTGGCTGCATGAATGTCTTCTTTTGAGAAGGGTCTGTTCATATCCTTTGCCCACTTTTTGATGGGGTTGTTTTTCTGTTGTAAATTTGTTTGAGTTCTTTGTAGGTTCTGGATATTAGCTTTTTGTCAGATAAGTAGATGGCAAACATTTTTTTCCCATGCTGTAGGTTGCCTGTTCACTCTGATGGTAGTTTCTTTTGCTGTGCAGAAGCTCTTTAGTTTAATCAGATCCCATTTGTCAATTTTGGCTTTTGTTGCCATTGCTTTTGGTGTTTTAGACATGAAGTCCTTGCCCATGCCTATGTCCTGAGTGGTATTGCCTAGGTTTTCTTCCAGGGTTTTTATGGTTTTAGATCTAACATTTAAGTCTCTAATCCATCTTGAATTAATTTTTGTATAAGGTGTAAGGAAGGGATTCAGTTTCAGCTCTCTACTTATGGCTAGCCAGTTTTCCCAGCACAATTTATTAAATAGGGAATCCTTTCCCCATTTCTTGTTTTTGTCAGGTTTGTCAAAGATCAGCTGGTTGTAGATGTGTGGTATTATTTCTGAAGGCTCTGTTCTGTTCCATTGGTCTATATCTCTGTTTTGGTACTAGTATCATGCTGTTTTGGTTACTGCAGCCTTCTAGTATAGTTTGAAGTTAGGTAGCGTGATGCCCCAGCTTTGTTCTTTTGGCTGAGGATTGTCTTGGCATATTATTGTTTAGATAGTCCTTAGTATATCCAAAAAATCTGATATTCTAGATGAAGAATATGGGATAAATTTTCATTAATCAGGCCAATGACACCGTCTAGCACATCTTCAGATTAGCTTTGTGAAAATATTATTTAAGTTTTTCCCCTTATATCTCAAATCCATTGGTGGCTACTTAATATATATGAATGCACACACTTTTAGTGGTTTCTTTGTCCTTCCTGTTAGAGAGTGGCAATTTATCAAATACACCAGAATGGTTCTTAACTCCAACTGTGATAAGGGTTTAATTTCTGAATTACACACCTGGATTCAAGGGTTCATGTTGCCAGTTTTATACTAGCTAAAAACTTAGTAATTGTTGATTAAAATATTTTATTAGGACATTTAGGGCTATAGGAAACTCTATTTAAAGAAAGAGTATTGCTTTAATAGAACTATTTTCCAATTTTAAATCAAAACTTCTCTCAACCTATTATATACATAAGTTTTTCTTGGAGAATGTGCCTCTAATGTACATAGAATCAAAGACTCTGTGGGAACAAAATGTGTATGCTGCTAATCTGTAAGGATAGTTACAAGGGGTAGAGGAAATTCATTCCCTATGCAATCCACTTCAGGTTTGGGAAGGAAAAATTTGAACACATTCAAGAAAACTGCATTTGAAATATTCAGTTGTATCTATTATATATATATGTGTGTGTGTGTACATATATATGTGTTTATATATATGTATATATATGTATATGTATACACACACATTTCTAAAACTTTTTTGCCTTTTTCTTAATAATGTTGATTTTTTCTGTGTGTGAATTTCTATGATTTTTCGAAAATTTTTAAAACATAATTTCAAATATTCAAGGAAATTTTTTAAATACACTCAATTCTTATCTGTCTTAAAGTGTCCCTTACTGACAATGATTTATAGTCATCATAATTCTAGAATAATTTCATTTTAACACAAGTTTTTCACAAAAGGAAGTTAAGCCAATGATGTCATTTAAAAATTGAGTTTCAGAATATTTTTATTGAGAATTCTACATAAAAGTTAGTTATTTCTGCATCCACTATGTAACTCAGCAATGTATAATAAGCATTTCTGCTTAGCATTTTTGTTGTTGTTACTAAAGGCTAAGGTATTAAAATTTATATCATGTAAGAATGTATAATAATTTAAATGGGAAAAAAATGTTGTCTTTAGATAGATTATATTTCATTTTTAAACTATAAAGTACTTTGAAATATACCATCATATTTAAGATCTGTTACAGCATGTGGACAACAAGAGCAGAATCTTTTCATATATATTATCCAATTAAAGTAACCACAGAATATTAATCAGATATAACAAGTTCCCAGTATTCACAGCTATTGATGCAAATGTGACATTAGTAAGTGTGGAAAAAACTGATGAAGCAATCTGTGAATATGCAAGAAATATTGTGGTAACAAGTTTTTTTTTTTTCTTTGACTAAGGCTGTACTTATTTTTTTAGTGCATAGAACCATTAAACTATTAATTATTTCTTAAACATTTAAAGCATTAACATATATATATTTTTAAAAATTGAAACAAAAATTGGAAAATTATTGTCTAAACATACGTACTCTGCTTTATTAAGAGTTACAGATAGAGTCTTCTGGAAGGGATGATTTTATGTTTTCTTTACATGACTTGTGGCCAGAGACTTCAGTATAAAATCATAACATTCTATTCTAGAAAAATAAAATATCTGCAGTCACTAAGCCATGTCCATGTTTATACTGATTTTTATTTTATGGCTTGAAAATATCCCTAGGAGGCAGTGCAATTTTTATCATATACTTTTCTAGCACCTCACCTTCTATTAAAAAGAAAAAGAAAAAAAAAAAAAAAGAAAGTAACCGTGAAATTGAGGACCAAGAATTTAAGATGTTGCTGATAAAATTTAAGTATCTCTACCATTCCTCAAATGTAATTATTCTCTACTATCTTTTAAGCAGTATTTTTCAATCTTTGATGCATGCTCCTCAGGTTTTCCACAAATGTTGCATTAATATTTTATATAATGATATAAAATATACAAGTCATTTTTAAGCTTTTATTAAAGGATGTTTACTTCATAAACTGCTAATACTCTACTCTCCAAAGGTCAGTTACTAGTATCTGATAGGTTAGTAAGTGTTGTTAAGTGTTCATATTCAAATTGTAAATCTGTGTGCCTCTGAACTTTACTGTATATCCAAATTTGTTTGTTTGTTTGCTATGATGTCTGGCTGCCACACAATGTTTGGCAATATAGCAAGCCCACACATGTCCATACAATCAGGATGAAATTCCTTTAAATTTGGTATAGGATCCTAAGTTGCCCTGGGTTAGACATAGTTTATAATCTTGTTTTAATTAGAATATAAATTTATTTGAAAGTTATTGAGCTCATGAAATCATCAGGCAACATGGAGAACCAGGCATAGAAAAGGACAGAGCCAAATTATCTCTTATGAAAGACAGGAAATATTGTCAGTTTAAGCAAAGTGTTGCCACTGAAATGATCATCTTCAACTATTGTCCCTCTAATTTCATACTCAATAGCTCTTCTTTTATTCTTAGTAATAGGCTCTTATTTTTTTGTGTGTGTGTTGAAATTCTTCACCTAAAACTAAATTAAACATTTCCCAACCTTCTTTGTTTTTATTGTAATCACTGAACCATGTGCTGTAACTATGTTCTAGCTAATTCCGTAACAATGGAAATGCTATTAACAAGAATGTTGGAAAACTTCTTAAAGGCTACTGTCTCAGCTATCTAGCATGTATCTGTTGTCCTCCTCGCCTTTTTCTGTGCTACTACATGAAAAGCAAATGGGATGCCTGGAGCTCTATCCCTGATCCTAAAACATTATTGGGAATGGAAGCCATGTGCTGGAGAGAGCATAGGAGAAGGAGAAAGAATCTGATTCCTGGGGTTTATAGAACCACCATGTCAGGCCCATTCTCTACCCCCAAATTGTTTTGATTTGAAATATATATTTTTATGTCTTTACGTCTTCTTTCTTTCGAGTTTCCTTAATTTTTTCGTTTGTTTGTTTGTTTTTAAGATACATTGTGCAGGTTTGTTACATGGATATATTGGGCAGGTTTTCTGATACATGTTTAAATCTATATCCTGGTCAGGACTCCAGATTTCAAGAGACAAAGTCCAATTGTTACAGATTTTGTTAAGTGTCATTTCTTTATCTTCCTTATAATAAAAACTCCTTTCTTTACCGTCCCACTTAAATCAAACTGTGGAGAGATAACACGTCAAATGAAGTTGATAAAGTTGTCAGGCTCTTAACGTAAGATGGGAATGGATGCTTCATAGGCCAAATAACAATCAACATCCACTACACACACACACACACACACATGTCTTTTTCAGGGAAACTAAAACTTGCACACTGTCATCTGAATGTTACCTCCAAGGTATTTTTAAATGAAAGACAGGGAATTGATCAAATGAGACAGCCTTAGCATAATTTGATTGCCTAAGTGGTCGTTAGTCAAATACTTTGAAAAGAAACACGTAAGAAAGAATGTCTTGATTATGAGCAATGGTCTAGAATCAAATGGAGCTGGTTTCACATCACAGTTCAACAATTTACTCAGTATTTATAAAACTGGTAAGCTATGTAACTATCTTTGATATTATAATTTCTACAAATAAGCTAGTATTCATTAGAGTTGTTATGAGGATTAAATAAGGTGATGATATATGATTGTCAGTTAGGTAACTATTTGCAAGTAAGAGAACCCACTTGAGTTATATTATGAAATGTATAACAAAAAGTATTTTACTGTATGTTAGAAAATTCACAAAAATTGGGAGGACAAAAGATTTAGGACCACAGACTACAGATTGTAAGAACAAATAAAGACTTAAAATAAGAGGCTTACTTCTCTCTTTTGAAAATAACAAAAGACACTTTTTTCCCTCCATTTTTTTAAAGCATTTACCTTAGAAAACTTCTAATTATTAAGTACATTTTCCTCTCTCTGAAATGTGTATAATTCCATTTGAAAACTACAAGGACTCAGAAATAGAAATGTAAGTATCAAGGAAGATAGCACACTTATCTCCCAGTCTCTGTAGCAGGGTAGGAGCCTAACTTTAAGGGGAACCTTGCTCTAAGTTGCAAAACTACTTCCTTTTATCAAGATATACAAGTTAGTTTTTCCTCTGTATAAAGCCAATTGACTAACATAGATGAACACCCCAAATACCAGGTGAATCTAGGATAAATTATGTAGGACCAATGGTGTGTTCAAGTCCTCCTCCTTAAGGACTAGTAATATTTATCTTGACAATATGTATGTGATAAGTTTTATCTGCTTATTAATATAAAACAAAGAGATTTCTTTCGGTTTTTGCAATCTCTTAGCGATTATCTGTGATGGGCAACACATTCTGGTTGAAGGATTATTTAATAATAAAATTGCTTGCTGTCTTTACTATCTTTATCAAGAGATTTTCTGGTTAGTAGAACATTTTGTTTTAATTATATTTCCCCAGTGATTTACAGAAATAAAAATATACATGATGAGATTCAGCTGACAGTACTAGAGACCCAGGAGTCTCAGTTTGCACCACTGATACAGGGTGTGGGCTAATTCTGCTACCACCTTGGGCATTACTGCCTCAAAAGAAGAATACTTCTATCATACTTTGTCACACTCACAAGAGGGAAATGATTGAGGGAAATCTGCTGTTGTAACTATTCTACACATGCATCTTGAACAAATACATCTAATTCGAGAAGGATAAGTTGCATTGCTGAGCTGTAGATGCAAGGAAAACTGGAAAAATGAGTTTTAGCTTCTTACTTGAGGAAGCCATAGAAAGTGTAGCAGATAAAGGTGCTGTCTTTCCGAAAAATATAAACAGCGTCTTCTAATGCTCACTCTTTGATTGTAAAAAATATCTGCCATTCTTTGCATTTACACTTTCAGGCAACAATAACGACAAAAATAACCACAAAAATTAAACCAGGCTAAAAATTGAGCTAATACATATCTACAGATTATATTGACAATTCAGTGCCACCTTTAGACCACTTCTTCCTTTATTTATACTGGCAGGGAAATGGCAACAAGTGAAACAACCTTGAGAATTATGTACTGGGTGTAGAATGACCACTCCATCAGGCCTGAACTACTTACTCTAGACTGTTACATGTAAGAGAAACATTAACTTTTTGTAAGACCATTATAGATTAAGTTCTTTGTATTACAACAGCATAGAACATATTCCAACTAATAGTTTGTTGTTGCTGTAATGAAAATCCTAAAATGTGTAACATTTACTTAGTGTTTAAGCAGCATGTTGTGATGCAGCAGATATAATAGCCTGAAAATTCAGCAAACAAAATTGGAAATTTTGTAGGTTAGAATTATGTCCAGAAAGGATCTTTGTCTATTGATTCTTTCACATGATTATTCAAACAAATAATTCAAGAGTAATTTTTTTTTTTTTTAGGAAAGCACATTGTTAAAGAAACCACAGTATAGACAACAGAAGCCTACAATTATTTAATTCTTAAAGTATGCCTTAGTCTTCCAAATCTACAGCAGCAGGAAGTGTGTTATGAATATTATGAAGTTCCAGGAAAAGCATACTTTTTAACATCCACTTTAGATAATGGTCATGAAGGGCAATAGCTAAGAAAGACCCAAACAGTGGGAAAAAATCCAGGTATTGCAAATGATAAAATGCACAGAGGAGTTATTATAAAGCATTACTATGGGCTGCCTAAGAGGCCACCAAGAAGCAACTTTGCTACTTGTGAATTGCACTCTTAGACCTAGTCATGGAGGGCATTGCCCTGGATCCCTGGGCTTCAGAAGCCCCATGTATCGATCTCTCTCTCTCTCCTAAACAGAATATGTAAAAAAAAAAATAATAAAACACTCACATAAAAAGGAAATTTTAGCCAATGACAAATATTAAAATTAATTTTGAATATTCAAGTTATATCTTTGAACTCTTGCTTATTGTGAATATTACTAGCAAAAGATTAAAAAATATATTTATGTTTCACTATTCTACTTTTAACTGCTATTTAATAATTTAGAAAAACTAGTTTAGCTAAATCAAAAGAAAGCATATGTAAAGTATTCAACAAGCGTGATGGCTCAATATAATATAGAGAGCTTAAAACAAGGAAATAAAAATACAAAAGTGAAAAGATTCATATGCAAATAAACCTTCAAAAGTTACATAAAGATTATTTGTAGGACCACAATAATTCAAGACGTAGTCTTCATTGAAGAGGGCATAAAAGAAATTAAGCAACATATTATTGTTTTCATTTTTCTTTAAAATATCTTAGCAGTGAATATTTTGAATGAAAAATAATACAAGAAATATAGCATGGCTCTCGATGTTCATTTAAGAATCTTTATATAAGAAAAAATAATTTATATGATAAATTCAAAGTATTTTTGAAATTTTTCTGCAATGTCGAGACATAATTTAAACATATGGAAAAGTCGTGTTACAATTCTATATATAAATATGGCTCTATAAATTTTATTAATAATTCCAGTTGCTACTGACTGAGCAGAGGGATGTTTTTTCTCAACTTGATTTTAATCCAAAACTACAATCTGAAGTGACTCAAGAAGAGTTGTCTAACAAAGCACACTGCCAACAGAAAATATTTCTATTAGATTGTCATCCAAACACCAATGATCCATTAACAGAACACCCAAACTTGTACACTAATACTGTACTTACACTTTGCAGTTCTAACAAGTAACTGACCTTCAACATTACAAAGGTTATTGATTTGCATTTTTAAACATTTTGTTGTGTATTTTTCAAGTTAGAGCCGTGGGACATATTTTATTTAACAATTAGCACTATATATAACTTTTAAATAATTGCATGGTAAAACTGTAAAATAATTATATATAAATAGATATGTGGTCTTCCTTTTGTACTCTTGTCCTTGACCCCACAATTTTTCAGGCTCTGTTTAACTATTTCAGGAAATATTCAAAATCCCTGACAAGCAATATTTTATAACTGGCTGTGTGTTTCCTATTTTTTTAGTCTATAATGAGAGCATTCATTGCAGTTATCCTGTTCCTACTTCTTTTTAAATATTGAGTTAGAAGAGAAGCAAGATAACTTAGTAAGTTATAGTAAAGTTACAGTAGCTGGATTTCAAAGAGCCGCATTCATGTGCAAGAGAGAAAACTTAGCCTTGTGCAGGCATTCCAGAATTCCAACCAGATGCATTGACTGAATGAGATTTTGGATTGTCTCCCTTAGAGGAAGAATAAGTGTGCTCAAGGTGAGGAGATGTGGAGTGACGTAAAACCTGATAACAGCCTCCCAGCATCCATTCTCCAATTCATTCTTTTAGTTATAGAATCCTGGATCTTTCCTCATGCCTTTGAGTACCCAGTTAGAGTTTCATTCCTTTGGATCACTGGCTAAATATGCACCAGGGGGAAGAAAGAAAAGAACATTGCCGTCTTGTCTTTATAGATGATTGCCCTAGATGCTCTCTTTCTCCCTTCCCTGCTGCAGATAATACTTGAGTGATTTGCTGGGACTGGTGATGTCTGGAGAAATCACAACAGCCTTGTGTTGAGAATGACAGAGCTGCCCTGTCAGCCCTGGCCTGCTTCCCTCTACATCAAGTCGGCAAACTACAGCCTGCAAGCATAATCTTGCCTGCTGCCTGTTTTTGTAAATAAAGTGTTATTGGAACACAGCCATGTTCATTTATTTACTTATTATCTACTGCTATTTTCATGCTACAACAGCAGAGCTGAATATCTGTAACAGAAACCATATGTCCTTTAGAGAAAAACTTTGCTGGCTTCTGCTCTATATTATTAAATAAAAAGAAATACATTTTGTACAAATCATTATATCCTGAGTATCTTTGTCTAATGATTATTCAGCATTTATCCAAATTAAGGCAGTCACTACAAATGAAAAAAAAAAAATGTCATAACTGAAGAGTATCTAATAAACTAGTTTTCCAAAAAAAAGCACAGAATTGGAATATAATTTAATTGCAGTTTAAAACACTCTGGGAAGGCCAGAAGGTTAGAAGGCATGAAGGCTACTATGTGATAGGTGCCATTTGTTGCAAGAAATATGCCACTGTTTAATAGCTGTTATAATTCTGGATACTAGCACTGTGAGAAAATGTTCTCATAGAATTTGCTTATGCAACTTAAAAAAATGAAATTGTATTAAGCTTAATATCTGAAATACTCCAGAAATGGAATATTGCCTAATCTCACTGATAAATCATGTCAGAAAAATTGAAGACAATGGTATCAACAATGTATGCCTATCTAGCAAAGAGTTTATCAGAGTTCTTAGAAATTTACTACAATTATTCAAAAAATGATTTAAAATAAATAATTTAAAGAAAAGGAACTTATTAGAGAGTAACACTTAAGTGAATTTCTGCTTGATAGCTCAGGTAGAGTGTGTGGCATGAATATTTCTCAATAACCATTCTTGTTGTGTACAGATCTATAGTTTCTAATATGACTTAGGTTGTTCAAAAGCTTTATGGATTAATTAATCCTCCAGATATCAACTATATTTATTTTAATTTTATTTTATTTTGGAGACAAGGTCTTGCTCTGTCACCCAGGCTGGCCTGCAGTACTAAGATCTTGGCTCACTGCCACCTCCACCTTCTGGACTCAAGGGATCCTCCCATCTCAGCCTCCCGAGTAGCTGGGACTACTGGCATGTGCCACCATACCCCACTAAGTTGTGTATCTGTTGTAGAGATGGGATTTTGCCATGTTGCCCAGACTGGTCTTGAACTCCTGGACACAAACGATCCACCTGGCTTGGCCTCCCAAAGAGCCGGGATTACAGGTGTGAGCCAACACACCCAGCCTGGAACTGTTTATTTAAATACATTCAGGTTCATTGACTCAAAATGAAAACATCTATTGATTAAGAAAGATTTAGATTATTTCTAGAAAGAATTGTTAAAGTAACTGTCATGCATAAATATTTGTGCCTTTTTAAATATCTGTGTACTCCAGAAGGAAATATCTTGAAGTTGTTGAGGTTTGTTTGCTTGTTTTCTTTCTCAAAATTAAGCAACCCAGCAGCACACCAGCTGTAGCTGTGGCACTGGCTGTAGAGGCCACAATGGAGCTGGAGCAGGTGGGGCTGGAGAATTTAGATGATGACAATGAGGTGAGGTGAGGAGCCTGTGGGAGGAGTAGTGCCACAGGTGACAACCATGACAACATCTCCACCCTACATGTGAAGCTCCTCCAAATGGTGACCCCAGCATAGGAAACTCATCAGAGCCACAAGAATTTAATTCCAAGCAGGAAGACTTTAATACATAAGAATTTACTTGAGATTCAGTTAGAAGAAGGAAACGTGCCTGAAAAAAGGGTGACATTTTGGAGAACCTATCCTAGATACAATGCCTAAGAGTAAAATATTTTCATCCAAGAACCCTGCAAATACAATTCAGAATACATGTGACCAGCAGTCCTCAGCAGCTCTCCAGAAGGGGATGCACTTACACACTGCAGGCCAGCAAGACATCTGAGCTCCTTGCTCCGTTGCAGAGAATAGCACCATTCCAAAACACAAGAATCCCCTCAGAACAATTCTATAACGAATAGCCAGCTGGAATTCTAAGGATTTTTCATGTTACTTTAAGGCATTATGTTTGTTTTTAAAGAGATTCAAAGAGACTAGCCTGGATACAATAAGAAAGACAGTCATAGGAGTTTCTGATCTCTAGAAAACTAAATTTGTCTCTGGGTAATGCAGGCAGCAGCCATTCAGAAGCCTTTACATGTTCTAGTAGAGATGTTGTATATATGCTCCTCCTCAGAAATGGCTTTTGGATTCAGATTTAATCCATCCCTTAAGAAATGAAAAAGTTTAATTACTTCACCTCACATTGAGAATACAGTTAATATTAAATGGTCATTTAAATCTTACTAGTGAAAACTTTGCTGTAGTTCTCTCTGCTCCTCGCAGCTGCTAACATTCCCATGCCTCCACCTGTATCTTCAACCTGCCTGTCCATCTCAAATCTTCCTCTGATTGTAAATTGTAACTCCAATTCCCTCAGCACTATAAAAGGCCAGGGGACACAAAGCCTACCCACTAACAGTTTTAATCAAAATGATATAATCTCTAAGGACCAGCAAGACATACTTCTAGAACTTCACTGAAAATTTATTTTCCGATTCAATCCTACTAAAGCATCCAAAGCCTCTACGAGAAAACCATTTAATGTCTCACATAAATTCTAAAACAAAATCTAAAAAGATAAAAAAAAAAAAAAGGAAAGAAATCAAATAAAAAAGGCTGATCTTGAAACTACTGAGGAAAAGGAGGAGGTCTTTAAAGGGGAAGAAAAAGTTGCAAATGAAATATTCGCAGTCTGACTTCCAATGAAGAAACCTTTGCTTCCATGGAGCCTTCATTCAAAATTGAAATCCCAGATTATCTGATAAAATCTATTGCCATGGTCTCCCATGAGCAACATCAGAATTACAAGGATGACTTCAGTGCTGAGTTTCATAAGTGTGAGTCCTTGCATACCAGAATGGAGACTATAGCTGGAAGATTTATTATTCTTGCTGCACAAGGAAAGCACCTTCCTCCAGTTCAAAAGAGTGTCAGATTGTTCATGAAGTCTTACAAGAACATGAAAAGATCAAGCAGCCTAGTCACAATTATGATGAAGAAAAATACATGTATCTTCATAATAAAGTGGCTCAGACTACAAGACAAATACATTGATTTGAACAAACAACAAGCAGGTCATAGAAATAGCAATCTTCAGCTTTTCCTAGCGTGAATATATTCATGCTTATTTATTTCACATTAAAAAGACTTGAAATGCTAAACAAAATTACATAAACCAAATGCATGTGTTTCAAAATATTATTTTATAAATCTGTTGACAGCAGTGGATTTTATGTTTAAATAAATTTTACAAACAAAATATCAACTGGCTCTACTTTTATGGCTGAACAGTTGAGATGCAAAACATCCCAGACATCATCTATGTAAAATAATCAAAATAAGTTTGAGATAAACACTTTGGAGATTATTCAAAGATACATGGCAAAAAAAGTATTCTACCAGGAAAATAGCTCCATTCAGAATAGCATATGTCTAATTTATAAAATAATTCATATGAATTCTTCACTAACAAGATAGTATATTAACTTTGCATCAGGTGTAAATGTATCAATAGAAACATATAGGTATACAACTTATTTTTACTTTTAAGCTGAATCATAAAAAAGACTGAAAATATCCTGGCAGAGATACAATAATATCAGGATTATTTTAGATAATTTGAATTAGCTGTTACAGCCTAGTATGACAATAATCTAATAATCTTATCTCTCCTATCAGAAGTTTTGCAAATATATATATGTGTGTGTGTGTGTGTGTATATATGTGTGTGTGTGTGTGTATATATATATATATATAAAATTCCCATCTGCCTGGAATACTCTTTGCTTGGTTCTAAATTATCTTATTATTAATGCATATTTCTTCATGAGATTTTCTAGTGTCCCTAGGTTAAAATTGCCCCCATCCCCTAGGTTCCTCATAGTAGCTTGCCGTATTCAATCATAACACCTAGAACTCTTTGTTTATTTTCTAATTCCCCCACATCTCATTATTCTCACCAAAGGAGAAAAATGACTATTATGTGTACTATTTTGTACTTAAAGCTTGGAAATGGGAGATAAATCACAATATGTTCTGATGGAGAGCATAAAAGAAATTAACAATACTTTGCAGTTTACAATACTGAAAATTTTATTTGTACGTAATATTAAGCAATAATTTGTATTATATCATTTTCTGAATAGAAATGACCTTGTAGTAACATTCAAGATAGTTTCAAATTTGCATTAATTGTATCATTTTATTATAAATTTCTTTGCAAATATTTGAATTATATGAAATAAAAATTGATTCACATATATTAATATTTTTTAAACGGAATAATTGTTTCAAGAGTTCTGCCTATCAAATTACCTAATGTATATCTTACTGATATGCAGATAAATAGAAATAGACATTTTTATTGTAGACACTCCAAGCATTCTCAAATTAGAATAAACATTTTAAATCTTTTGAGATTTTTAAAATAATGCATAATGGTGCTAAATAATTTTATAAAGATTTAAAACTGTATTTATTAAGAAAGGAATATAGTAATGCATCAGCTATTATTACATGATAGCAAAGGGCATTCTTCTATGACTACTGTTAAAGCTTTGACATTGTCCCTAAGGCATTTTTTATCTGCATTATTTTGGCATTATTTATTTCTTACTCCATTGCTTTAAAATTTTATGTGAAGCATTAAACCATTATTTTAGTAATGGGAGTTATGGAATCCAGAGATGTTCTCATAGGACAGTGATCTTACACTTAAAACACTTTTACCCAACATTTAGAGCAGCACAGAAGTCCTTTTCCAAAGTATGAAAAAAAGTATTATTAACGAAATACAGGAGGTTATTTCTGCACAGTGATCCATACTTGCACAAGGCCGTTGGCATAGCTAAGTAACCCCTAAAACATTACTAAACGGCACATACTTTATAAAAATAGTTTAAAATGTAGAAAAATTTTAAGATGGAATATTATAAATAGATTAGAACATGATGTTTTAATACATGATACAGCCGCATTATGTGCATAGCAGGATAGTCATGAGTGAGAATAAAAGAGTTTTTCAGAAACAGTTTATGATAAAAGAAATGAGAAATAAGTGACACATAATTTTTGATTTTCAAAATTCTAAAAATTATACTATAAATGGCCTTTATCTTTGGTTTGGAAAAAGTAACTGGTTGGCCTTCATGAATATAAAAATAAAACTAAAAATACCATTATTAATGAAAAGTTTGCCTTAAGTAGTTAAACATTTCTGCATAACATATAAAATTATAATAACTATAGGCAGAGTTTCATCTCAACAAATTGTATTCCAAAATATTTATTTTAAAATAAAAATTAAAATAATGTTGCACCTTTTTTTTAATAATTTAAGCAAATTTTCACATACCAAGAGCACTGACCCCTAATGATTAAAGTAATATATGAAGCTCCTTCACTTTTTGCTGAAGAAGAGATTGAAAATGAACTAAAATGAGCTGGAGGCAGATGAAGGCAGAAATGATTTATGTGCCCCACAGGTTGTGTGATCTCAAATGAAGTCATTCAGCCCCTGGATCACACTGAAAGTGCTTGAAGATGTTCTTTTGTTTTTAAGGGGTGAAAGGAAAACCACAGTCTTCAAGAATGAGGGAAACGTCTCTACCATGCTGGATATAGTTCATAAGATGGAAGAGGGTTCTTATCTCTGGAAAAGTGAGACTAGACTGAGACACCGGCAAAAGCTAACTTTGTGTAGCTCATGAAGATTATCAATAGCAGAGGCAGAAGCAAGGTATCAGGAAGAGAATGTTTAACTTTTAAGCTACTATTCTGACCAAGCATAACCTAAAACATATGGTAGTTTTCTTAAACGCCTGACAAATATACAGAGTGATTATTTTCCATCTATTAAGGGATGTGTCTCTGCACACTGAGTATTTGAAAATTATATTGCAATGTGAACTTCATTTATTCAGAAGGCTAGTGACCAAGGAACTGATTGTCCTTACAAATTTCATCTCAGCAGGGGCTCACCTGTTTTTCTGTCTGTGTTCCAGGAAAGTTTTAAAAATGGATGTCACTATTGTTGACAGAAAAAAACAATGACTATGAGTATCATAGTGCATAAGAAAGATTTATTATAAGAATTAGGGGTGGCAGATATGATACAAGATGCCCAGTAAGAACAAGTAAGTTTGCTTGTATTAATATGTCCCACCTGTTGCATGAGAAATGCTACATTTATACAAAAAAAAATTTGGTCTTTTCCTAAATTTTAATTTGATATTTTGTGTTTTTACTTGATACATCTGGAAATCCTAATAAACATGCCTCAGAAATACTTTCCAGTAAGTATAACATAGTGTCTTCCAAATATTTTCACAACGTGACATACAGAATATGGTATACATCCAGCACATTTTGGAAATGGGAGAAGATGCCTGTAAGTAGAGATAGCGACCATGGAGCTCTAACTATTCCAGGGTTGAAGCACACCTATAAGACATCACAGTCCATTGCATACAGGTAAGACTCTGCTCTCATGGATACAGAATGCATTACCGGTCTAAAGAAATATGACTTGTTTTACATACCTAATAATTTCTTTTCAGTTCATGGAATGTCAACCCTTAGAGCTTACATATTGAGATTACATCTGTAGTCTCACATATTTTCAGATATTTGTCTCTCATCACCTCATGAAAAACAGTGATATGGTTTGGCTGTGTCCCCGCCCAAATCTCATCTTGAACTGTAATCTTCATAATCCCCACAAGTCGAGGAAGGGACCTGGTGGGAGGTGACTGGATCATGAGGCCGGTTCCCCCATGCTGTTCTCATGATAGTGAATGAGTTCTTACAAGATCTAATGGTTTTATAAGCATTTGGCAAGTTCCTACTTCGCTCACTCTTCTCTCTCCTGCCACCATGTGAGACGGTTCAAGCTTGCTTCTCCTTCGCCTTCTGCCATGATTGTAAGTTTCCTGAGACCTCCCCAGTTAGTTAAACTTCTTTCCTTGATAAATTACCCAGTCTTGGGAAATTCTTTATACCAGTGTGGAAACAGACTAATACACTTAGGAACATATTTTAATAAAGGGAGTGTAATTTTTGTAATCAAACATATGGAAGCTGGGATTTAAATTATTTTACCTACCAACTGTGTCACCTGGGAGAAACACATGTAACCTATTTTGGACTGTTCCTGTATCTTCAGCAGTACATAATAATAACCTAATATAGAATTATTCAAAATATATGTAAAATCACAAACATAATGGCTAATGCAGGCACTCAAAATTGAATGATATTTTCACTACATGCTGTGGCATGGCTTTCTAAGTAGAGGTAGCTTTGTTTGAAAGGTTTTATGCCACCATAGAATGGCTCCTTTCCTGATGTTGGGCAAGGAATATAAATTCAAACTCTTAGTTTAGATTAATAATATTCATATGAATTTCCTGATGAAGATGGGTCCTGTAAAGTCTTCACTGGATTAAAACAATGTCTCAGATTTCCTTCTTTGGGCATATTATACTACTATCTCCCTAGAGTTACTTTTACTGAAAGTACTTATGATAACGACATTGGCTTTCAGTGAGGGCTGGTATAAGAAGCAAATTGTTAAATGCATGAAAGCTTTTGCAAATCCTATTTATTACATAAACTCTATGAGGACCTTGAGGGATATCTATCTATCAAATATATAGATATATGTGTGAGCATATATATATATATATATATATGCGCTGTAGATATACAGTATATATAGTATATATGTATACATTGTTTGCATACATTTAGGTTTTTTTTTTTGTGTGTGTGTGTGTATATATATATGGGGTAATTATGTTCATTGAAACCACTTGTTCAGTCGTGGCTCATGCCTGTAATCCCAGTACTTTGGAAGGCTGAGGTGGGCAGAGTGTCTAGTTCAGGAGTTCGAAACCAGCCTGGGCAACATGACAAAACCCCATTTCTAATAAAAAATATAAAAAATTAGCTGAGCAGTGGTGGCATGTGCCTGCAATCCCAGCTACTAGAGGAGCTGAGCCATGAGAATCGCTTGAACCCAGCTGGCAGAGATTGCAGTGAGCAGAGATCATGCCATTTCACTACTTCAGCCTGGGCAACAGAGCAAGACTCTGTGTCCTAAAATCAAAACAAAAAAAAAAAGAAAAGAAAAAGAACACACTTGTTCTACCTTAGTCTACATTTCCTTTATAGTGTAAATCACATAACTAATTATGTCCTCATGTTTGTGTCAGCATTTAGAAAGTATGGGGCATATACATGAAGATTGTGAGAGTAACTTAGAGTTGTGTTCCAATATATGTCATCTTTCATCTTTAATGATGGGATATCTTTCTGGGTATATAGGGTACCAGAATAAATATTACATTATTTTTCCTAGCCTCACTGCAACTTAGATGTGGCCATGTAACTGGAGCTAATGTCATTATGTAGTTTATGTGGACATTTTTGGAAAGGAATAACCCTGAGGACTCTTGCTACTTCTATCACTGCTCAGAAAATAGATGCTGCTACCTTGGCTTATGAAAATTAGGTCTGTAACCTAAAGATTATGGAATAATAAAGGAAAATGAGCCTGAGCCTAGGTCCCTGACTACTTTGTAGCATAGAGCTGTGGTATGAGCTCTGGACTGCATCCATCCCAATGACTATGTGAGTAAGAATAAAACTTTCATCTTCTTTAAGCTATTGTTATTGCATAGTTTTTTTTTTTTTTTTCCTGATAAAAAAATCAACTTATAATTACAATCCTAAATAACTCTATAGAGATCTGGCACTCTCTCTTTTCTAACGAACACATTTAAACAATCGCCCTTAGAGAATTCTAGTTCAGATAAAATTGCAATACTTTTTAAAAAATCTTTTAATTTTAAAATAAAACTTAAGAGTTATCTAAAATATGCTAAATGAAATAGTATTATAATAGTATTTGTGCACACGGAAATAACAAAGCCTAGACAGGCAGTTAAAAAAGTTCTTCAAAGAGGAACTTATTATTATTTTATTTTTGAGCCAACCATACCATGCCAACCTGATTATTATTATTATTATTTTTATTATACTTCAAGTTCTAGGGTACATGTGCATAATGTGCAGGTTTGTTACATATGCATACATATGCCATGTTGGTGTGCTGCACGCATCAACTTGTCATCCACATTAGGCATATCTCCCAGTGCTATCCCTCCCCCCTCCCCCACCCCATGACAGGCCCCAGTGTGCGATGTCCCCCACCTCGCATCCAAGAGCTCTCACCATTCAGCTCCCACCCATGAGTGAGAACATGCTGTGCTTGGTTCTCTGTCCTTGCGATAGTTTGCTCAGATTGATGGTTTCCAGCTTCATCCATGCCCCTACAAAGGACATGAACTCATCCTTTTCTATAACTGCATAGCACTCCATGGTGTATATGCTCCAACTCCCCTAATGCAGTCCATCATTGATGGACATCTGGGTTGGCTCCAAGTCCCTGCCACTGTGAACAGTGCCGCAACAAACATACGTGTGCACGTGTCTCCATAGCAGCAGGATTTACAACTCTTTGGGTATATACCCATCAATGGGATGGCCGGGTCAAATGGTACCTCTAGTTCTAGATCCCGCAGAAAATCTGACAAAAGAGGAACATTTAAAGCCAGCATGCCTGATTTCAAGTTCTGCCTCCCCGTCTAATTGGAATGTGATGTCAACCAAGTGGTTAACATCTCTATGCCTCAATATTCTTCATCTATAAAGTGAGAATAATGATAAATGTTACTCAAAAGTTTGCTGTGAAGACTAAAAGAGTCAATATCTGTAAAGTTTTTATGACAGCAGCTGACATTCATGGTAAACATTCTTTAAGTATTAGTGATATGATTAATTTTCCAATCAATAAAATAATTACATGATTTGGGACAAATGATTGCTAAGGAATTTTAAATATTATACCATTCAAGTCTCTTAAGATTCTATGAGATAGTCAGTTATTATTTATACTGACTCTGAAAGAATAATTCATTCACCCAATATTATTCAGTGACAGAGACTAATTTTGATTCTCATAGTTATGTATGTTTAATTCATAGACCTCAAGGTTTGTGCTATTTGCTACAATGTTTGAATACCTGCAAATACGCATTCACCTTATATTTCCATCATGAGAGGCAAGTGCTTTTTCACTAAATTACACAGATGACAGATACCTGAGACAGTCAAAATTTCTAGAACATCTGGAATCACCTAGACCACAGTGTCTTAGGATTGTTTGGTAATGATGTATTAAAGACAGTTATTAATTGTAAAATATAGATTGGTCAAGCCCTTATTTTATCACTCTTACTGACATTATTTTGAATGTTGTAGTTCTGAACCACTCAATAGGTTATTCATTTGACAAATTTGGTCTTTTTAAACTAATTAAAATAAAATACTTAAGAAAATGCAACTCCTCATCCATACTAGAAACACTTGATAAACTTGGTATATTATTCTTAACTAAAATCCATAGTTTACATCAGGGGACATTCTTTGTGTTGTACATTTCTATAGGTTTTGGTGATTCCATAATGACATTCATCCATTATTATGCAATCATACAGAACAGTTCTATTGCCCTAAAAATACCCTGTGCTCCATCTATTCATCCATCTATTTCACATTTCCCAGAACCCCTAGCAATCATTGATCATTTTCCTGTCTCTATAGTTTTACCTTTTTAATAACACCTTACTGTTGAAACTGCAGTATACGGCCTTTACAGTTGGGCTCCTTTCATTTAGTAGCGAACCACTCGAAAGCTAGATGTTTATAATAGAAGAAATGTGGAAGTAGGGTGGGGGTATATGGGAACTACGTACTTTTTGCACAACTTTTCTATAAACCTAAAACCGTTCTAAAAATAGTATATATATATATAAAATGTGTATATATAAAATAGTGTGTGTGTACATATATACACACATACACACACACACACATATGTTTTTTGAAATGGAATCGCTGTCACCCAGACTGCAGTAATCACGGCTCACTGCAGCCTCAAACTCCTGGGGTCAAGCTATCCTCCCAGATCAGCCTCCCAAACAGCTGAACTATAGATGTATGCCACCATACCTGCCTAATTTATTATTTTTATTTTTTGTAGAGAAGAATTCTTCCTTTGTTTCCCAGGCTAGTCTTGAAATACTAGACTCAAGAGATCCTGCCACCTCAGCCTCCCAAAGGGCTGGGACTTACAAGCATGAGCTACCACTGCCGGTCCTATAAAGTTTTTTTAAGCGCAATTTATTGAAATTAGAGTTTTGTATTATTCGGTGCAGCATGTGGTCATTCTTGGTGACCATACCATGCACTGGACAAAATTGTATATTGCATTTGTCTTCTGTAATAAGATTTGATAGTATTTATAATAGGGTTCTCTAGAGAAACAGAATCAAAAGGATGTGCATGTACATCGAGATTTATTGTAAAGAACTGGCTCACATGATTATGGCAGCTAGCAAGCCCAAACTGCACTGTGGGCTGTCTGGCTGGAGAACAGGAAACAGCGGATATCTCAGTTCAAGTATATCTGCTGGTGGAATTCTTCCTTGCTTAGTGGAGCAATACTTCCTTGCTTTTGTTCTATATGGGTCTTAAACTGGTTGGATTGAGGTATTCCAAGCACAAAGATTTAAATGTTAATCTCTTCCAAAAACAGTGTCACAGACAAATCCTGAAAAATGTTTCACCTAATATCTACACACTATGGCCCACCCAATTGACATGTGAAATTAACTATCACAGTGGTGCTCACATTTTCTATGGTTTTAGTCCTTTTATCCAGTTGTATATCAATTGCTGGGAGTGTAGTGTTAAAATTCTCACACAAAGTTGTGAAATTGTCTAGTTTGGTCTTTTATTCTATCAGATTTGTCCCACGCATTTTGTGGAAGTTTATTAGGTACACAGACATTTATGATTGTTACGTATTCCTGATGAATTGATTCTTTTATTATGAAACGTATTTATTTATTTTTATAATATTCTATTTTGCTGTCGATTTTTTTCCCATTTTATTATAAATACTCCAAACATTTTCTGGCTATTGTTTCTATTGCATTTTCTGGCTGTTGTTTCTATTGCACTATCTTTTTCCACTAATTTACTTTCAGCCTTTCTGTGTCTCTATTTGTATAGTATCTCTTGTTAGATAGCACATATTTGAGTCTTATTTTATAACCACGCTGATCATCTCTGCCTTTAGAGATATATGTCCCTTTTCATTTAATAAAATTAGTGATGATTAAATTTGTCTCCCAGGTTTTTTTGTTTTGTTTTGTTTTGTTTTTTTGTTTTGTTTTGTTTTGTTTTGTTTTGGTCTATTTCTCCTTCCACTGTTTATTTCCTATATTCTTCTTGTACTTTCCTTTATTCTTTGTATTATTTAAATTTTGTTTTAGAATTCTATTTTATTTATGTTTTTTAGCTATACCTCTTCACATTATTTCAGTAGTTTCTCTAATAACTTAAATAGACAGGTATATACTTTTACAGTTTATTTTATTTAAAGTTATACATTTTCTTGTAAACTTCAGAGATGTTACAATCATTTAGGCTCTCGTATGCTCCACTTACCTTTTGTTTTAGTTAGCATATATAGCACAACTACATACAAAAGCACCATAAAACAACGTTATGTATTTTTGTTTTGAAGAGCCATATTGTGTCCGGAATTGGTTCCTTCCAGTGGGTTCTTTGTCTCGCTGACTTCAAGAATGAAGCCGCGGACCCTTGTGGTGAGTGTTACAGTTCTTAACGATGGTGTGTCTCGAGTTTGTTCCTTCAGATGTTCAGACATGTCCAGAGCTTCTTCCTTCCAGTAGGTTTGTGGTCTTGTGAAGCTGCAGACCTTCGCAGTGAGTGTTACAGTTCTTAAAGGTGGCACATCCAGAGTTGTTTGATCTTCCCGGTATGTCCGTGGTCTCACTGTCTTCAGGAGTGAAGCCACAGACCTCCGCAGTGAGTGTTACAACTCATAAAGGTAGTACCGTCCCAAAGACTGAGCAGCAGCAAGACTTACTGTGAAGAGCCAAAGAACAAAGCCTCCACAGCATGGAATGGGAACAGAGGGGATTGCCAGTGCTGGCTCAGGTGACCAGCTTTTATTCCCTTACTTGGCCCCGCCCATGTCCTGCTAATTGGTACATTTTACAGAGCACTGATTGGTCCATTTTACAGAGTGTTGATTGGTCCGTTTTTGCAGAGTGCTGATTGGTGTGTTTACAAACCTTTAGCTAAACACATGGTGCTGATTGGTGCATTTTTACAGAGTGCTGATTGGTGTGTTTACAAAACCTTTAGCTAGATGCACAGCACTGATTGATGCATATTTAAAGAGTGCTGATTGGTGTGTTTACAAACCATTAGCTAGACACAGAGCACTGATTCATGCGTTTTTACAGAGTGCTGATTGGTGCATTTACAAACCTTTAGCTAGATACAGAGCGCTGGTTGGTGCGTTTACAATCCTTTAGCTAGACAGAAAAGTTCTCCAAGTCCCCACCTGACCCAGAAGCCCAGCTGGCTTCACCTCTCAATCCCCCCTCTAAATAGGACACCCCAACGGCTGTAGGGAATTAGGCGATGACAGCTCTAGCTACTTCCTGCTGGATAGGGGCAAAGAAGGAGCCCTGCAGTTGTAGTGTCCTCCAGAGGGCAACTCTTTAGGCCAACGAAAGGGCCAGCGGGTTGGTCGAGGTGTCCTCGTAGAAGTTGTTAGTTGAGCTCATTTGGGGTTTCATTTGTAAGACCATCTGTAACTTGATGACCTTGATTCTAGAGGAAACAAATTTAACAAGGAGGTTAAAAATACAGAGTCCAAAGGCGAGTAATAGCAAGATGGCTGCCATGGGACCTAGAAAGGGGAAAAGGCATGTTGCCCAACTCCAGAGGTTGGTATAAGAGTTTGAAAGGCATTGTCTGATTTCAGAAGCCTTTTCCTGTAAATGCCAGGCAGCATCTCGTACTATCCGACTGGTTAATGTAAAAACAACACTCTTCCCCTAAGAAGGTACAGAGTCCTACTTTCTCAGCAGTGAGGAGGTCTAGGCCTTGGCGGTTTTGGAGAGTCACTGCTGCCAAAGAGTCTATTTGGGATTGTAGAGTAAAGATAGATTTCATTATTCCTTACAAACTGTCTAAGAAATCCTTTGAGAGTGTGTGGTAGTAGGATAATGAAGTAGATAAACTGGCTATTCTGGTTCCAGTAGCAGCAGCCAATCCTAACCCTACAAGTAGGAGTATTAGTTGTATGGCTCTGTGCGGATGGACTTGAGCTATGAGGAATACTGATAGGGTCTGATTTCCTGGAGCAGTGTTAATGTTGGGACTTAGAAAGACTAAGGTGCAGGTGCCTGTCCAGTTAGTGAGCAGGCAGATATAGGTTGATGTTCCACATGAGAAGAATATATCTTGGCTGGGTAGACAGAACTGGTTGTGTATGTTAAAAAGGTGTGTGAGTTTGTTGTTTTCACTTTCCCATGCTCCTAAAGTACTTGCGAAGGTAGCTCCGGTGAGCGGCTGGAAAGGGGTGTTGGGAGCAAACTGAGTGGCTCCCTGTGTTCTATTTTATTTTCATCCTGGCAGGAGCTACAGTATATAGTCCTATCACAAAGAATATGGTTAGTATGCTGCTTAATAATATGGTGAAATAGTAAAAGGATTCCATTAAAGGGGTAAGGACCCATGTTAAAGATAAAGATTATGTAGGTTTTCACTTATCTTTTCAAAGGAGGATGCAGTTTTTCTTCAGGATCAGTGGTAAGAGCCTTTTCAGTCTGGGATGTTTCCTTCTGAAATAGGAGATGCAAGTCCTCCAATGGTTTGCAAGTATATCGAGGCTGGTCTGGCTGATTTTGGGACTCCTGAGCTGACGGTCCTGCAGGTTCCTCAGGAGGTGTCCAAAATTTAACTTGGGTGTGATGAATCCAAGATTCTACTCCTGCCACCTTAATTGCCATGGGTGCAAAGAGGATTACTGAATATGGTCCTTCCCACAGAGAGTCCATAGATGGGGAGGTAGCGGGGAGAGATCTGTTCAACACTAGATCTCCTGGTTGAAACAACTCTGTTCTTTTTGTCTGTGACATCCTTCAGGTAGCTTTTTAAAGTTTCACTGATATTCTGCCAAAGAAGTTATATCTTTGACCAAGTTGGCCATTTTGTGATCAAGTAGGAGGTCATTTGTGCGAAAAGGTCGTCCACACAGCATTTCATATGGACTTAGCCCCATTTTGTGAGAAGAATTTCGGTTTCTCAACAAGGCCATGGGCAAAAGAGTAGGCCATGCGAGATGAATTTCTTGTGTTAGTTTCCTTAAGTGCCTCTTGAGTGTTTCATTTGCCTTCTCAACCTTCCCCAAGGATTGTGACCTCCAGGCTCAGTGAAGGTGATATTGTGTCCCTAGCACCCTGGAAATTCCCTGAGTTATCATGGCTTTAAAAGCTGGACCACTGTCACTCTGTAAGCTTTGGGGAAACCCAAATCTAGGAATTATTTCATGAATTAGAACTTTAATCACTTCCTGAGCCTTCTCTGTCTTGCAGGGTAAAGCTTCTATCCAATTTGTAAAGGTATCAACACAGACCAACAAGTATTGAAATCCCTTTGACTTAGGCATATGGGTGAAGTCTAACTGCCAGTCCTCTCCAGGATAGTGACCTATTCTTTGTTTCCCCAAAGGGACCTTACAATGGACCAAGGGATTATTCCTTTGGCACACTTCACAGGCTTTGACTACCTGTCAGATGGTCCAGAGGAGATTTGGCCCTGTAAATAGGGATTTGGCCATTTGATGAGTATTTTCAATACCCATATGAAAAGTTTGGTAGAGGGTTTTAAGTATTTTCCACTGACTGGCTTCAAGTGTAATGACCTTTCCTTGTCCTGTCGTTAACCACCAAGAGGGGGAGAAAACTATGCCCCCGTTAAAGTCCCCATTCTCTTTTAGTCAGGGAATACTGGGGCTTAATCTCTTGGAGGGGGTTGTTCCATACCAAGGGTCCTTCCACAGGTATTGCTAATGAGAGGTTCCACCTGGAAGCAATTTTGGCCTCAGCATCTGCCCCACAGTTTCCTTCTGCCTTTTCTCCTTCAACTTTCTGATGGCTTTGGCAGTGTAAGACTGCCACTTTTTTGGGTTTTTGCACTGCATGCAATAACTCAGTAATTTCCTTGTGGTATTTAATGGAGGTTCCCTTAGAAGTTAGGAACTCCCTTTCTTTCCACATTGCAGCATGGGCATGTAGGATTAAATAAGCATACTTGCTATCTGTATACACATCTATTCTTTTTCCTTGTCCCAGTTCTAAGGCTTGGATAAGTGTCACTAGTTCTGCTAACTGGGCGCTGGTCCCTGGGGGAAGAGGCTTACTTTCAAGTACAGTTACATCACTAACTATGGCATAACCTGCCCTTCATATCCCATTCTCCACAAATGAACTTCCATCGATATATAGGTTAAGGTCAGGATTAGCTAAGGGAACTTCTAAGAGATCATCTCGGGCAGCATAAATCTGGACTATAATTTGTTGGCAGTCATGCTCAATTGGTTCCCCATCCTCTGGGAGAAAAGTGGCAGGGTTGAGGGCTACGCACATATGTTTTTGAAGCACCGGTCCCTCAAGGGGTAGCACCTGGTATCTAAGTAGGCGGTTGTCTCATAGCCATAAACTTCCTTTGGCACCTAGTATGCCATTTACATCATGAGTAGTGCAGACAGTGACATCTTTTCCTTGTATTATTTTGATGGCCTCTGACACTAAGACAGCCACCACCACAACTACCCATAAACAGTAAGGCCACCCTTTGGCTACTACATCAATATCCTTACTTAGGTGTGCCACTGGTGTGGGGTTGTCCCACCAATCTGAGTAAGGACTACACGAGCTATTCCTGCTCTCCCTGTGACGTATAAAGAGAAGTTTTGTCCTGTGAGAAGGCTTAAGGCTGGAGTTTGATTTTGTTCCTTCCAATGCCCAGATTTCAGGGTTGATTCCCTCCTCAAGCAGGGAACAACAAATGGGTAACTTGTTCCCCATATTCATGTAGATAATAGCTCCAGGTTTGGCTAATATATCCCTCAACAAATGGGTAACTTGTTCCCCATATTCATGTAGATAATAGCTCCAGGTTTGGCTAATATATCCCTCCCTAATAAGGGTATAGGACTTTCAGGCATAATAAGAAAGGCTTATGAAAAAAGCGAAGTCTCCCAATTACAACTGTGGTGGTGGGAGAAATACCTGATTACAGGCTGTCTGAGGATTCCTCGGATGGTAACGGATCTTGAGGACACTTGTCCAAGGTAGGAAATTAACACTGAGAAGGCTGCACCAGTGTCCAGGAGGAAGTCAATTTCCTGGCCCTCAATGGTTAAACATACCTGGGGCTCAGTGTGGGTGATGACATGAGCTGGCACTTTCCCTGGGCACCCTCAGTCTTGATGTTGGATCATCTGATTGGGGTCTACTGGCCCAGAGAACCATTGCACTCTGGGGCAGTGTGTCTTCCAGTGATTGCCTCAGCATAGCGGACATGGACGAGGGGGCAGCGTCTCGTTGGACAATCTTTTTTAAAGTGTCCTTGTAAACCACACTGATAACAAGCCCTACTGGGTGATTGGCCTGCTCCATTTTCTGTCCTCTCTGAACCACCAAGGTCTATCTGAGGGCCATGACTAAGGCTGCGGCCCTTCTCTGGTCTCGCTTTTCCTTTTGGGCCTGTTCCTCTTGATCCCTATTATAGAACACCAAGGTTGCCAGGTTTAATAATGCCTCCAGATTTTGTTCAGAGCCCAGGGCTCACTTTGGAGCTTTCTCCTGATATCTGTGACTGATTGGTTAATAAATTTATTTTTTAGAATCAACTGACCCTCAAATGAGTCAGGTGACAGGGCAGTATATTTTCTTAAGGCCTCCTGTAGCCACTTGAGGAAGGCAGAAGGATTTTCTTCCTTTCCCTGAGTTATGGTAGACATCATTGAATAATTCATGGGCTTCTTCCTAATTCTCCTTAGTCCTTTTAGAACACAGGTCAACAGATGTTTATAACTCCAGTCCCCATGATCTGAGTCGAGGTCCCAGTGGGGATCCACACTGGAGAAGGCTTGCTGACCAATAGGGAATTTGTCCCTTTCATTGGCTGTCATCCTGTCATTTACTTAACTAAGATACCAGGTATCTCTAAACTCATGGGCTGCAGCTAAAGCTTCATTCTTTTCATTAAAGGCCAGGGTTTGATCTAACAACATCATGAGCTCTCTCCTAATGAGATAGGAGGTTTGCCCTAGACCCTGTAGGACATCTATATACCTATCAGGATCATCTGAAAACTTTCCCAGTCTGCCTCGATCTGCTTTAAATCAGAGAGGGAGAAGGGGACACGTACCTGGGTTGGGCCAAATTCCCCTCCACTTATAGCTTGAAGGGGATATAACCGATAGCCCGGGGGTTTTTGTGGTCCTTTGGAGATTTCTTTGCTTATTTCTTTCTTGGTGGAAGACATTAGAGGAGGCTTATCAATAATAGGAAGGGGAGCTATAGGGAGGCAAGGATATGGGGGTAAGTTGAGAGGTACTCCTGTAGGATGCAAACTGCAAGCTTTGCATAGTTGTGTGTTCTCCTTCAATGAAAAGAAAGTTTAGACATAAGGTATTTCACTCCATTTGCCTTCCCTCTTACAGAAAAGGTCAAGCTACATGATAGTAATGTAATTTTTATTTCCCTCAGGTGGCCATTTTTCCCCATCAGAGAGAGAATATTGGGGCCAAGCTCTATGCAGAAAAAAATGAGCTTCCTCTTTTTCAGGGTTTGCAGGTCAAATTGGTCCCAATGGCTTAGGATGCATTACAAGGGCAAGCCTGTTGATGCCTGAGTGTTTCCCATCTGAAAGACAAATCTGCCCATGGTTTTGGATTGTTTGTTTCTTCCCCTGCCCAAGAACCTGGAACGGTCCCTGGACCCTGCTGATTGGAATAGTTGCGCTCAACACACAGCAGCAGAAACATCTCTTGCCCAAGAACCCACAACGGTCCCTGGACCATGCTGATTGGAATAGTTGCGCTCAACACACAGCAGCAGAAACATCTCTTGCCCAAGAACCCACAATGGTCCCTGGACCCTGCTGATTGCAATAGTTGCATTCACTGACGCAGCAGCAGAAACACCTCTTGCCCAAGAACCCACAACGGTCCCTGGACCCTGCTGATGGGAATAATTGTGCTCACCAACGCAGCAGCAGAAACACTAGTTTTCCTCCTAGACCACAAGAAGGACTGAGGAATGTCAGATTTAGTGGCTCTTCCTGACACATTCTCAAAAACCTGCACACTTGCCTGTCCTCCTATACCACAGGGAGGACCGAGAAAAATCAGAGTTAGTGGCCCTTACCGATGCATTCTCGAAAACCTGTTAGAATCCTAAGCATTCTCCTGTTAGTATTAGGAGACTTTACCCATGTCCTATATGTTATGTTATGTCCCAAAAATGAAGTGGAGGACCATACCCTGAAGGAGGAGAGAGATCTCCAGGGTTGGAAGACTGACACCTTCTGTCCTCACTTGAATAGGAAGGATATCATTTTTGAAGTCCCCATATCCTAGCTTCAAGAATAGCTTTGGTTAGGCCTGCTAGTCTGAGGAAGGATCCTAAAATTCCAGATAGTCCCCTGCCTTGACAGGGCTTTGGGCAAAAATTATGTCTTTCTGACTGGTGAGCCCAGGTGCCTAACGAAGGGAATAGAGTTCTGGAGTTTATACTGGAAATAATTCTTATAGGAGAAACTAGAAAAGCACCAGAGACAGGGAGTGGTTTTTAGAAGCAGCACTCGCCTCGGAGAAGAGAGGCAAGAGGAAGTTGGTCTGACAGGCATTAGAACCCAGGAGGCAAGGGTCAAGATAGATAGGATAGATGGACAAGTCTCGCTTGGGCAACAGGACTTTGAGAGTTCTGCTCATGGCTGCGGGGTCAACAAACTTGTTGTTGGGACCCTGGAGCTGAATGGCTTTCCTCTCTGTCGACTCTTGCCTCAGCCCGAAGTACAGGAAAAGCGGAAGCTGGTTCCAGGCAAACCAATGCTCCCAACTCCGAAGAGTCAGGGGTGTTAGAGAGCCCTTCCCCAGAAAGCCTGACACCAGTGTCCTTAGTCCAGCAGCTGTGCTAGTAACTTTTCACTGGCCGACAGGTGCCCAGTATTTAGCCTACGAATTCTAAGGAAAAACAGGACAGAATAGCAAGCAAAAGGGGTCCGATGGCTGTTACCACTTGCTGATTGTCCCATCTGGGTCACCAAAATGTGTCCAGAATTGGTTCCTTCTGGTGGGTTATTGGTCTCGCTGACTTCAAGAATGACGCCGTGGACCCACACAGTGAGTGTTATAGCTCTTAAAGATGGCATGTCCAGAGAATATACAACTATGCCTTTATCAGAATTTGTTCCTTCAGATGTTCAGAGATGTCCGGAGTTTCTTCCTTCTGGTGGGTTCATGGTCTCGTGAAGCCACAGACCTTTGCAGTGAGTGTTACAGCTCTTAAAGGTGGCACATCTGGAGTTATTGTTCTTCCCAGTGGGTTCATGGTCTCACTGACTTCAGGAGTGAAACCACAGACCTCCACAGTGAGTGTTAAAACTCATAAAGGGAGTGCAGACCCAAAGAGGGAGCAGCAGCAAGATTTATCCTGAAGAGTGAAAGAACAAAGCTTCCACAGCATAGAATGGAACCTGAGGGGGTTGCTGCTGCTGGCTCGGGTGACCAGCTTTTATTCCCTTATTTGTCCTCACCCACATCCTGCTGATTGGTCCATTTTACAGAGTGCTGATTGGTCCATTTTTACAGAGTGCTGATTGGTGTGTTTACAAACTTTTAGCTAGACACAGAGCGCTGAATGGTGCGTTGTTACAAAATGCTGATTGGTGCATTTGCAATCCTCTAGCTAGACAAAAACGTTCTCCAGTCCCCACCCAACCTAGAAGCTCAGTTGGCTTCACCTCTCAATATGCATTTAAAACAAATTAAGATATGATTTAATGTTTCATATTTATGCAGACAAACATTATTCTCTTTTAAAATTAAGTATAGGATAAATAGAAGAAAAAAACAATGGCTTGAAAGAAAAGAAGTTTTCCCTATTTAAATTACTTGTCAATAGGTGTCCCTATCTTCAAGAGAGTTTACAAACAAATTATGAGTATTACCAAGAGAGTTTGGTAAGGCTGTTGAATCATAAAATCAATCTATAAAAATTTTATTCATGCTTATATATTCCCACAAGAAATAGCAAATGTAATTATAAAAATTCTACTATTTATAGAAGTATGAAAAATATAAAGCATTTGAAAATAAATAGAAAACAAGTGTCTGGATTAGTGTTAATATAAATTATTGAAACGCATTTAAAAATTTAACAAAATGAAAGGATATACACAATGTTGTTTAGGAAGACTTAATATAAAAGAAATATTAAACCTCGTAAAGTTATCAAGACAGTTTAGTTCCATTAAAAATACTACCAGCACTTTTTATTGTTGTGAAAATTTGTCAAATTAATATTAAAACTACCAAGACATTTTTGATGAAGAAGATATCAGTATGTCAACAAGGCTACAACTGACAATTGATCACAATAGAGGACCTAAATAGACCCAAATCTATATGAAATTTTGCATATGACAAAGGCGACATTACCAATAAAAAAGTAATATGAGGACCAGAGAAATATCATTGGTGTTACTAATTCTATAGTTATTGGTGTACTTTTAAAAATTAATTGAAAAGAAGTAAACTATGTTGCAAAGAGTTGAGAGTTGGAAATGAGGGAACAGAGAGAGGCAAGAGATTTCATTCCTTTTCTTACTATGCCAAGTATTGTTCCAAAGGCTTTCTAAAACATGATACTGTGTGATATGGTTTGGCTGTGTCCCCACCCAAATCTCACCTTGAATTTTAGGGACCAGGTGGAGATAATTGAATAATGTGGATGGCTTCCACCATGCTGTTCTCATTATAGTGAGTGAATCCTCATGAGATCTGAAGATTTTACAAGGAGCTTCTTCCTTCTCTCAGCACCCACATCTCTTTCTGATACCATGTGTAGAAGGACGTGTTTGCTTCCCCTTCCGGCATGATTGTAAGTTTCCTGCAGCCTCCCAAGCCATGCTGTACTGTGAGTCAATTAAACCTCTTTCCTTTATAAATTACCCCATCTCGGGTACATCTTTATTAGCAGCACGAGAATGGACTAATACATTGTGTTTCAACATATTACCCTACAGGGTATTATTTTATAATTTATAACTGATTATTCCCTACACAGCAACTGATCCCAACACCCTGATCAATAGGAACTTTCTATATTGTAGATATTTTTCTTATCACTGAACGGAGATCTGCCACCTAAAACCTAAACAATCCCAGCAAATTTGTAAGTAAATGTAGTCTAGGGATTTAAATATATGTCTTCAGCAGGTGGTTTCATTAGGTGGATTCTAATCTCTTTATCCACATCGCTTTATTTCTGCCAAATTCCTCACAATAAAACTAATAGAAGTAAAGCTAATACTTTTCGATTATGACAGAAATTCAAACAGAAAGAAACTGCCTGAGCCCAGGAGTTTTTCCAAATGTTTTTACTTCTCCACAAATATTTCAAAATTGTTAGCCGCAAGAGAAAAAGAGTGTCTTTCAAATGGCTCTGCAGCATTAAAATTCTTACAACCTTATATGGCAACACTTTCACAGCTGTTATTTCTCACATGTGTAAATAGGAAAACAGCAATAAAAGAGCAGTTCAACCAAAAAATACAACAAAGAAAGAAAAGATTTTTTATGAACAAAAGTAACAAATTAAACATTGCACACTCATGTTACACATAACAATGGTCAATTAAACAAACCATTCCTCTTTATTTAATAATGTTATAATTTGCAACTAACCAGCTCTCATTCATACAACAAATCCTTTTACATCTCAAGCATTCCGTAAGTGCAATAATTTACCTGCCTACATGGAAATCATTGCCTAGTGAGTGATAGCACTTAACTAGACAAATAAATTATATATAACTAATGCCTCCTTAAGAAAATTAGTAAGGCTTTCTATGGTTGAAGACAAAAAGATTTGAGCCTTGTGGTAAGAATAGGAGAATGTCAGGCATCTATTATACACACACATATGCGCGCACACACACACAAGTAAAAACAAGTGTAAATGAGTTATATTTAGAGAATGGCAGAAATTTAGTTTAACATTGTTTTGAATATGCATATAGAAAGAATGATGAGGAAGTTAATAAGTAAAGATAGCATTACACTTTTCTAGGTAAATCTTACACAGTATTATATGTAAGGCATTAATTTAAAAGTTTACATCTATTAACTCAATTCTCACAATAATTCTCTAAAGTATGTAATATAAAAAGTACCCCAAACAAACAAGCAGGCAGTGAAGACTATTTGACACTATTGCAATAGAGGAAATAGATTTCACTCAACTCTACTGGAACAAAAGACAGGAGAGATTTTAGGGGCTTGGGTGATGTAGTGGAAAACTATAGGAAGAACCCTATAGGAAGGGTTTCAGGGATTGGTCAATATAAATAGGTGCTCTGTATTTACTAATTGTCATTAATGGAAGTTAGGTTTCTATCCTCCAACAAAGACAAGGATATAGGGTTACTATTTTTTATGATTATTACATTTCAAATAGATTTTACTAGGGGCCCTGAGAAAAGCATTTCTGAGTTGTAAAACTAGCAGGAGGCAGGGAGATTTTTATCTCAAATGAGCAAAGAAAGAAAATTCTGTGGAAAAGAGAAATAAGGGGACTACAGTCAGGAAGAAACCTGTCTAAAGTTTATCAAGCAGTGGAAAATATTAAAGTCACGTTGATCAGGTCAGTGCTACTATTGTTCCCATTTTATCAATGAGAAAACTAAGGCACAAAAAAACAGATTGCCAAATATCGTTGATTAATTATTCAGAATTAAAACTCACAGTGTTTGGTGCTAGAACTCAAAGTCATATTTTGAGAAACCACAATAACTACTGCATGTTATTGGGTGTGTTATTAATCATTGTTTCATTAACCATTTTAGTTATGTTTTAGGAAGATATCTCTGGAATTTTGGATGCAGGTATGATAATTCTATCATAAGAAATTGTGAATCATTTTTATAAATGTAGGTTAAGTATGGGGGATAAAAGCTCTAAAAATATGAATTAAGATGCTAGAAACAATCCTTCATGATATGTAAGATTTTAGCTTGAAAGTACAACTAAAAGATGAGCATGTCTTTAAAAAGAAAGAATCAAAATCCATCATAATTCATTCACTGTGTTTGAAATTCACATGAAAGTAAGAGAAAGATAGGGAGAAAGGAAAAAAAGAGCAAAATGAGGTGATGTTCTTAAACACTCCTACACGGACGGAAACAATGAAGCTGCTTCTGCTTTACAGCATTACTACCTCACTCATAATTGGTTTTGAAACCCCATTGGGGGTGAATCTGTGGTGGAGAACAACCTTAACCCATTCTAATCTCCTTCCTTACTGATAGAATAGGAATTGTGCTCCTTGTCCAATTTAAAGCCAGTTCCTCTACCTACGATTTAACTTTCATTCTCTCTACCTCTTTGGATTCTTACACCTTAGATATTCCTCTTTTTCCCTCTTCCATTTTACCTAAATCTTATTATTGAATTTTTGCTATAGGAAAATGAATATGTTTAAGGATGGCCTTCCTCCCTGCCCCAAAAAATTTAAAGAAAAAAAAAAAAAACAGCAAAACCAACAAGAAATTATATTAGGACCAGTTTATTTGCAAAATAATTTTAGTCTTAATATACTTGGCCTATTCATTTGCACAAAGTGCAGCAAAAACAATTATTAGCTATTTAGGTTATTTTAAAATTGGTTCTGCTAGAACTTTTTCATAAGAAATCTCAGAATAAACTTTTAAAAGCCTTTATATCCCAGCCAAGGAATTATCTGTGCCTGCACATACCTGTATGAATGGGTGACTTCTACTCTTCTCAATGTCTCAAAGTAACTTGAGGTTCCTGGGCCTATCAGAAAAGAGAAATTCTTTACTTACCACATGTCTGGAACCTGTAAAGGAACTGCATAGACAGGGTATGAAGCCAGTCTTTCCAAGGGGCCTTTATTGGCTCTATAAAGTTAACCTCTATTTCTCAAAGCAGTCTGCTCATATCTAAAAATATAATATTCCAGTCAAAAAGCCTTGATAAGGTAACCAGTGTCTCCAATTGTGTCCTGTTACAAAGGAAAATAGACTCTTACTGAACTTATGTGAATAACTACATTGCAACAAATTAAGCATACTCACAAATAGTTCCCAAATTCTGGAGAAATTAGGTTGAGAGAAGAAATATGCTTCAAATTTTGTTCAAAATTGTATACTTTACTCAATGGTTGAAAGTTATAAATAGATTAATAATAATAATAATAATAACAACCTTGTGTTCAATCTAAAAACAAAACCAAAAACAACCACCAAGACTTTAAACAAAAATGTTAAAAGTAATTACTTCAGTGATCTATCAGTTTAGTCCATGCAATCAATTCCTGTTTTGAGCCAGCAAACCTCATGAGCACATTAGCTGTCCAATTAGCTTCCTGAAAGTTTTTTTCTCTATTCCAATAACACAATCTCCAAGGTTTTCAGAAGCTGCATTCAACAGCACCTGTCAGAGTTCTTTCCATGAAGTTCCCTAAAAATGCAAGTTTTAGACTTCAGCTGATAGCAAACTGCTTTGTGAGAAGGATCACAGCAAAATAATAATTGTCTAAGGATTGTAAAACTCTTAGGACAGCCATAAATAAACACACAATTGACAAGAAAATTTGGTTATTTCTGTGGCATACAATGATTCAGCATAATGGCTATTATTACTGATAACATATACTAAGACAAAGGAGAATTACAGGCATCTCATACAATTTTGAAACACATATAATATGGTTTGGCTTTATGTCCCACCCAGATTGCATGTTAAATTGTAATTCCTGTGTGTTGAAAAATGAGCCTGATGGGAGGTGATTGAATCACGCTCATTTTTAGATATGAGCAAACTGTTTTGATAAATAGAGGCTAACTTTATAAGACCAATAAAATTCTTTGGAAAGACTGGCTTCATACTCTGTCTATGCAGTTCCTTTACAGGTTCCTGACCAGTGGGAAGTAAGAAATGTCACTTTTCTGAAAGTATCAAACTTTATTTTGGCTGTTCTCATGATAGAGAGTTCTTGAAAGATCTGGTTATTTGAAAGTGTGTAGCACTTGCCCCTTCATGCATGCTCTCTATCTCTCTTTGTGTGAGTGTGTGTCTCTCTCTGTCTCATTCTCTGTCTCCCTTGCTCCACTAAGGTAAGATGTGTGTGCGTGCCTATGACTTCTGCCCTTAATAAGTTTTCTGAGGCCTCTCAACCATGCTTCCTCTACAGCCTGTGGAATTGTGAGTCAATAAAACCTATTTTCTTCATAACTTACTCAGTCTCAGGTAGTCCTTTATAGCAGAGGAGAATGGATTAATATAACATATTTAAAACACATTTAAATATACCCCAAAGAAAGTTAAACATCCTTTCATATTTGGCAATGCTTCCTGTATGATTATAACATACCAAGTAAGCAGAATATGTCTCTCTTGGACTACAGGTACCCTAATATCCAAATTAGTTTGAGATCAAAATATTTTATTTTTAACTTGAAATTGGATTTTGGAAAGTTTGTCAAATATCAAATGTTTAAAACACTTGACATCACAAAACAGAATTACAGATCACTGTAACATAAGTCGTTCACTTAGTCAAACTGCTAATTCAATGATTTAAATAAGCACAATTTTTACTTTTTGATAGAGAAGAAAGAAATTCAATTCTCCAAAAAATAAGATCGAATAAAGGCAGCATGAGGTCAGCTGCATCTGTCTCTCTTCCCTCTTTTTATGTTGTAGTTTACTCAAAAGGTAAACAAAAATATTAACTTTTTATTAGTATTACAGGCAAATCTTATTCAAAAGCAAAAACAAAATTTTACCTTTGTATCAGTGTACTATTAATGTTAAAGCTAATTTCTGTAAGCAAAACTTTTTAATATTTAATCAGTTTTGCCATAAGGTAATATTTCCATAAGCTTTTTATAAACTTTCATAATTTTTTTAAATTCTCTTTTCCAACTTTCTTTATCTATTCAGTTTTATCTATCATTCTTTTCACTTTCAATTAAAAACAAAACAAACAAAACTCTACACTATGCAAAATTATTTTCCCTTTAATAAAAACCACACTCCCATGCATTTTTATAACATTCTTACTAAACTAATCCTATTTTTCTTATGCCTTTTGCATATAGAATTGTTTCTCTTATATCTGGTAGTTTTAATCACATACATTAATTCCAGAGTCAGTTCTTAGTAACCCTTATTTTTACTGAAAAACTTACAAAATAAACCATTTTAATTATGTGTCCAGATGCAGAGCCCAGGGCAAAGGAAAGAGCTGTGGAAATAATGACTGATCCTTCCCAGGAAAAGCAAGAGGCAGAGCTGGGCCAAAGCCATTTGTTTAGAGCCTAGGATCTAATGGCTTTAAGACAGACAAGCCAAATTGTTGGCATAGGTATTTAGACAGACATAAGCAGGGCAGGAAAGAACTTCCGCAACCCCCCCCCATCAGGTGATGATGAGGTGGTTGTTAAACTGTCTCTCTAAAATAATCATTGGTCACAGTTGGTGCCATGAAAGGCAGTCTCCCAGGAGGTAGAAAACACTTGAAGCTGACAATCAGTTATTTCCCCACAAGATCTCAGGAGTTGGGTGATGTACTCAAGCATGAGCACTAAAAGGCAAAATGACAAAATTTAACTGGTATATGACATTTCTCTGGGAACTCTTGACTGGTAAGATTAAAATGCCTTAAATAAGCATGTGCACAACTTCAGCGAACACACCGTGCAAGCCGCCCCTCCTAAGTGCTGACAGGCCACTGCCCATGGGGACAGCCTGCCCCAAGAAAACATCAAGGGAGAAGAAATGCAAAACCCTGGCAGCATGACAGCAAATAAAACCCCAAGTCAAAGGTCAAACTGGGCACTTGAATCTCTCAAGTGGCCCACTTGACCCCCTTCCGAGTGTAGTTTACGTCATTTCATACCTGCTCCAAAACTTTTTAGTAAACTTTCATTCCTACTCTAAATCTTGCCTTGGTCTCTCACTCTACCTTATGCCCCTTGCATTAATTATTTCCTCTGAGTAGGCAAGAATCGAGCTGCTGCAGATCCATACAGATTTGCCACTGCGAACAAAACAATTATCAAAAATATCATAGAAGTAGTTTATGTCTTTAAAATATCCAGCTGCAAGCCTTGCACAGAGCCCGCTCCTGTGCCAGTGCTCAGAAGGGCCAGTGGACCCTGCACTTGCTTGCTCACACACTCGCTCCTGACAGGGGCAGAATGCATTGCCACAGCGGCCACAGGATCTGCACTGGAGTGCCAGTCAGGCACAGCCCTGTGGGCCGAGTGGACTGGGCATCTTCTGCAGTGAACCTGGGCCCAATCAAGGCCTGGGCAGAGGAGTCGTTGGCCAAAGATACCTGGCTGGCAACGTGGCCTAGAAATATCCCACATCACAACCTACAGTTCTGTTCACCCATGTTCTCCAAGGCTTCAGCTTCTCAGCTGACCACTATATGGACCAAAGCCCCATATGCCCCACTGACGGAAGATAGGAACTCAAAAGGAACTAGGTAGGGAAAGGAATCAATAAATGGCAAAGTCACACAAATATCTACCAAAAACGATTTGCTCCCTTACTGGGAATGAATGCCAGGTTGCTGTGGTAAAACAGCAGAACCTTAGCTACTGGAGCAGACTCCATTGCCTTTCTCTGAAGGAATTTGAACAGGCATTTTGAGTTTGCAAAGGATTTTAACTTTTTTATTTTAGGGCAGATTTTTGCTTGTTAATTTAGTCAAGAGAATTTGCAAAGATAGCCATGATACAATTATGTAATCTTATTTTAATTCAAACTGTCCATCAATTTTTTAGAATAAGAGCTCTTCAAAATCTTTTTAAATTAGAAGTATCTATCTTTTGGCCATTGACAGGTAGAATTTTCAATGGTCTACTAAATTCAGGTAGTGACTCAATCCAAAAGTCTCTTCACATTAAGCCCAGGTGGTAACTGTCCAGGTTTTTATCTTATAAGCTAGAGATATTCTTGGAGAGGACATAGTGGAGGCAGTTCCTACAACCTTCAAAAATCATTCCCAGAAATAAGATAGCAAAAGATCACAAAAAGCCCTGTAAGCATGAGACCTTTTAAGATAAAACTCCTCTAAGAGCTTGACACGTTTGGAACGAAAAGCATGCTGCTTAAAAACTTACATATCTTGCCAGGCATAGTAGCTCACATCTGTAATCTCAGCACTTTGGGAGGCCAAGGCAGGCGGATCACCTGAGGTCAGGAGTTCGAGACCAGCCTGGCCAACATAGTGAAATCCCATGTCTACTAAAAATAAATAAATAAATAAATAAATAAATAAATAAATAAATAAATGTACAAAAAAAAATAGCTAGGCGTAGTGGCGGGCACTTGTAATTCCAGTTACTTGGGAGGTTGAGGCAGGAGAATCGCTTGAACCCAGGAAGCGGAGGTTGCAGTGAGCCGAGATCATGCCATTGTACTCCAGCCTGAGTGATAAAAGCAAGACTCTTTCTCAATAAAACAAACAAACAAAAAAAAAAGTACCTATCTCAGACTCATAATCTTTTCAGAATGGCCATCTGATATGACCTAAAATATTACACCCTCCAGCTGGTGGAAACCAAAAGCGAGCTACCTCCACTAGCCACAAGTCAAAGTCCCTAGGGCATAAAACAAGATGAGAAGGAAAACTCATTTGGTTTGTATTGCAAGTACCCACAGCAAAGTTTGTCTTAACTGATGCTGGTCTAGTCACCGGTGTGAAACTGATTAGTTAGCTGGGCTGCCCCGAACAGCAGTCTTATAGGGGTTCTAGGCCCATGTTCTACTCTACAGTACCCCTCTTTATGACAGAACAACACGGAAAGACAAAGACAAAAACAACAACTACAACAAGCTATTTCCTGTGAGGAAAGAGGTCAAACAATATAAATATTCACATCACAAAGTAACAGAAGCATATTAGGGTTCTCTATACACTACTCACAAAGTACCAAAAGCATATTAGGGTTCTCTATACCCTAAGATTAGTCACGTAAATTGTTTTTTCCCATTATTTATGATATTGAGGCAAAAGAGTGATTTTTATTATACAATCAACCTTATTGCACAGAGATTTGAGCCTGGTAGCCTAACTGGTAAGAAGTTCTTATGCCTTTTCTTGCTTGTTAGCTTCCTGGTTGCTCTTTACTGTGGTTTAGAGAAGAGCAGAGTGGCTTTGGGGATCCCACTCACTTTACCAAAACTGTGTGGGTCAGGGCTCTTGGCTCTCTGAGGGTTTGCTGAAAATCACTGACATGAGGCAGACTGACTAACAGGAGAAAAGGCATATAAATATATTTAACATATATACACAAGAGCCTTCAGAATGATGACCTCACTTCCCAATGAGTTACAGGAGCTTATATACTACCTTGAGGTTACAGAAAGAATGGGGACTTGCTTCCTGGTAAAATAGGGAGAGGGAGAAGAGGACTTCTATTGAGAGGCAACACATGACTGCTGGGGAGAATGACTGGAACAGGGAACTTGTAAATAGTTCTTTTTGGAATTTACATAATGCATTATTTATACAATTAAAACAATGAGAAGGTAATTATCTTTAAAAAGGGTCTGTTGAGGTGTGGTTACATTTTTGGTCTTACAGGGAGAATAAGAAAACTATTGTTCTCCATGTTGGGTCTGGATCTTAAGGCAGATAAAGGAACTTCAGCTCCTTTAGGAGAGATAATGAGGGTGTCAAAAGACATGGAGACTTTTTCTTCAGTTCAGCATGTCAAATGCCAGATTTTTAGGTATTGGTTTCTGAATCCCAACATAATCAGATCCAACTAACTCTCCAATCCATTCTAATCTAGCTTTTGTCCCTATGACATTGGCAATTTCCTTTATCTCCAAGATAATGAATGATCTCTAAGTTCCTAAGTTAATGAAACTGTGTAAATCCTCTCCTAACTTCACCTCCTAGCAGTACTTAACCATTTTGATCACTTCCAAATATTTTGTACATTATCTTTCCTTGTGTTTTTATGACACAACATTCTCCCTTTATCGGTTTCCTCTGCAAGCTTAAATTTTTTTCCATCTGTCAAATGATGGAAATTACTCATGTTTTCAAAAAGGAGCTCTTTTCTCACTCTATACTTTTATCCCCAGGAGATGCAAAATAGATTTAGAGTTTAATAGCAGTCATGAACAAAAACATCAGAAATTTACATCTCCAGAAAAATTTTCCCTTGACCCGCAGACTCACATAGTCCACTGATAATTTGACATCTCAGCTCAGACTTTAAATGTATCAGAAAGTGAACTCTAAATTTTTCTGCAGCAAAAATCTTGGATTTTAATATTATGTACAATTCAATGATACTACAATCTATCTGAATGTAAAATGTAGCTGTCATCCTTGACCCTGAGTTTTCTCTGCTTCTCCACATAGAAGACATCCTCTTCTCCCATTACATTACTTTAAATATGAAAAATAACAATAAATTTGGTCACACCAATTGCTAGAAAAAGGAGGTATTGAACTTTGATTGTTTTTAGTCTTCGTATTTTAGATATAAAAATGAATAATTTTAATTCTTTAAGGGTCATTCTTTTCTCATCATCAGTCAATTCAGCGAATTGAATCTGTGTTCTGCAAGAAAAAGGGTTGATTTTTTAAGTCAGACATAAAAGTATGCTGTGGCCTGATCTATTCCTATGCAGACACATCTACCTTGGTGTTGATATTTCTTTGATTTCAATATAAGTAAATTTAGTCCAACATTTTCTTCAAATGTTGAAAAATCTGTGGTGACAAGTTAATACCAGCTCCCAAGTTAACACTCCAAACTCTTGCACAAAATCCAAGAGGGGTGAAGAATGAAAGTCTTAGAAATCCTGGCTAGTACTTAATTACCAGCACCTTACTGGGCTCTTTAGGGACTTGGACCTATAGTAATGACAGAAGTCAATAAAACATTATTCAGATAGAGCTTCATGGCTAATTATTTTTTCTTAAAAACACAATTATTTATTTTCATTGTTATATATTTTAGTTCAAGGGCATAAACTTAAAGTTGAGTAAAAATAGTTTCTGTCCACACAAGTCTTTCCTTTCTCACCTCAACTTTCAGGGCTAATAAAATGCATTATAGGTTTCTTTTGATCATATGAAAGAATGTCGACAAATGAGCAAACAGTTTATCTATCAGTGAATTTAACAGTTTAGTTATTTTTTATTACTATTTTATGGATACAATGTTCAGGAAAAAATGTTACTTAATTAAAATTTTCAGGTTTATATACAAGGTAATCATGAATAAAATGAAATAAACCAAATTGTTTTAACAGGTTTTTTAAAATATTACTAATTGTTTTGGTATACTTATATGGCTATACCTCAGAATAATGTAATATGTAATTAAATATCAAAACTGTTTTTCATGGCTGAGAACAGGCAGGAAATAAAAAAGATCCTCTTCTCTTTGGGGAAAAAGTCCCTGCCCTGGTCTCTGAGTAGTAAGGAAACACGGCAATATTTTGACTGAGAGGAAGAAGTACTTTTGGCTATGCAGAATAAAGCTAGAAATAAGCAGAGGTCAAGTCTAGTTAACTCAGATTTGACTGTCAGGTGTTTCCCTTCCATATCTCCGAAACTGTATTAAATACAAGCTCTTGAGGCAAAGACAATCAATTATCCTCCACAAGCAATTTGGGAAACATAAAAATATTACTAAAGTTTTGTAGTATGACAGATATTGATTAAACAAAACAAACTAAACTAAAACAAGCAAACAAACAAGGACACTAAAAAATCCCCAATAGACACTTTTTTCTTCAAGTATCCACCTTAGGTACAAGTATACCTCTCTGGACTGGTATTTCACCCATGAAGCATCTATATCTTTCATGGTCTTTGTCTTTAGCAGTCAGAAATTACTCTTGTAATCTCCTCTTGTGATGGAGGCTTTCATTTGGGGTCCTCAGTGTCTTTTGTTCTTTCTCTATATCTGGTCCTCCTGTTAGCAAAGGATCTTTACTAACATATATTTTGGGGTAGGAACCAGCATCTACAAATATTATATTTTTAAATAATATATATAATATTATGTATTAATATTATATATTAATATTATTAAAATAAATAAATATTATTTTTTAAATTTTTTAAAGAAACATTTTAGCATATTTTGTTTTCTCTTAGAAAAAATCCTTGCAGAAAGGATACCTATCTCCTTTTATCCTCATAACACTTTGTACATAACAGGCATTAAATGCATATTACTTAAGTACATGAATTAACCAGTTCAAAAATATAATGTGATCCAAAACAAAGAGGAAAATCATTAGAAAATTTTTTTGTGAAAAGGAAAACAAAATGTGTCGATTAGCAGTAAGTTTTATTTTTCTTCTGGTTGTTCTGATACTGCTACTAATGTGTTATTTTCACAAAGAAGGCAAAGGGAATTGGTTAAAATAGATGAGGCTGAAGAGCTTCAGTTTCTGTTTTTCTAAATGGTAAATGCGTACATGACAATCAGTTGTCTCTTTACCAAATAACTAGGAAAGTGTTTGACTGAAAGAAATACTCAAACCAGATTTAATTTCAAGAACAGCAAAGACTTCAGAACTAGCCTACTGTCATGATATTTTTGCAGAACTGAGATTCTCGGATTTTTTATTAGCTCTAGGAGTTTCTGTAATGATGAATGCTAAAATCTTTTTTAGTTCTTTACTAGTAGAGATTTATTTGCATCCATACAAGTTATTACTTAATAATTCCCTAGCCATTTGCTTATGTTACTTTTCTTTATTTTTTATTTTATATTTATTTATTTATTTATTTATTTATTTATTTATTTATTTAATTTTGAGAGGGAGTCTCACTCTGTCACTCATACTGGAGTGCAGTGGTGCGATCTCGGCTCACTGCAACCTATGCCTCCCAGGTTCAAGCGATTCTCCTACCTCAGCCTCCCGAGATGCTGGGATTACAGGTGCCCACCACTGCTAAAACCACATTTTCCCTCTGTTTGTTTGGAATTTACTTATAACAAAATGATGCCCAAATTTGTAATGCCAAAAGTAGTGATTTTTGTTTCTGATTCGGGGAATTTATTATTTTATAAATATCTTTATTATCATTGGCATAAAATGTCAATCTTCAATGCTTATTCATAAATCTATAGTCTAAAATGGAATGAAACAATACTGCTGTAATTGATTTTATTTACAATATGTTCTAAGTATTTCATTATATAAAATCAAATCTTATAAAGGAATAAATATTATTATTTTCTGGGAGACTGGACAACACGTTGCACCTTGATTTCCACACAACTACTAACTCAGAGGCTCTTCATTTGTTTAACAAGTGATTCTCATACAAATCTCTGATAAAAATCCAAGGTAGTAAAACCAAGTTTTAATGGTAAGAGATGAATAATAATGACACCTAATATTTATTATTTGCTTTGCATGTGTCAGCCTCTGTGTGAAGTTATGTATGACTAATATGCAATAACTTATTTATTTCATACAAGGTAAGTATAATACTTTATCCTTACATTTGAGGACTGTCAAATAGTTTGTTAAAACAATGTGACTATTGAGCATTGGATCTGAGATTCTTATACACATTGATCCAGTATTTTATCATATGGATACACATAACTAAATGGAAAAACCATGTTTCTCTACTCATAACTCTTTTGATGCCAAATATGTATATGTTTTTCACAGCAAGCAATTTTCCAGTTATCTGTAGACAACAACCAGGTGTCCGACAATGTAATTCAATGCCGGATCTATTTACCTGGAGTTAACAACAGATCCCACAAGTTAATGGTTCTGTCCCACAAGACTTTCCCCACTTCAAAGGCCAGTTGGAAGCCATGGGTTCCCAGGCTACACACAATTTATAAATGTCTAACTTAGTTATAAATTAGGGATTCCCACAATCCCATCTTCAAGTTTGACAATTTGCTATAATTGCTCACAGATCTCAGTGAAACATTTTGCTTACATTTACTGTTTTATTATACAAGATATTAGTTCATTTTCATCTGCTATAAAGAACTGCCTAACATGGGGTAATTTATAGAGGAAAAAAGTTTAATGGACTCACAGTTCTGCATGGCTAGAGATGCCTCAGGAGACTTACAGTCATGACCAAAGGGGAAGCAGGCATGTCTTACATGGCAGCAGGTGAGAGACAGCATGTGTCAGCACAGGGAAAAGTACCATTTATAAAACCATCAGATCTTATGAGAATTCACTCACTATCATGAGAACCGCATGGAGAAAACCACCCCCATAATCCAATCACTTCCCACCAGGTCTTTCCCTAAACACCTGGAGACTACAATCCAAGATGAGATTTGGGTGGGGACATGAAGCCTAACCATATCATTCCACCCCTGGTCCCTCCCAAATATCATGTCCTCACTTTTCCAAACACAAACACGCTCCTCCAACAGTCCTTCAAAGTCTTAACTCCTTCTAGCATTAACCCAAAAGTCCAAACCCAATGTCTCATCTGAGACAAGGCAAGTCCCTTCCACCTATGAGCCTGTAAAACCAAAAACAAGTTAGTTACTTCCTAGATACAATGAAGGTACAGGCATTGGGTAAATAAATACACACATTCCAAATGGGATAAATTGGCCAAAATCAAGAGGCTTCAGGTCACATGAAACTCCAAAACCCAGTGGGGCAGTCATTAAATCATAAAGCTCCAAAATAATCTTATTTGACTCTATGTCTCACATACAGGGCACGCTGATGCAAAAGGCAGGCTACCAGAGCCTTGAACACAAAGAGAGGAGTTCTGCCTCTATGGAATTGGGAAGTTCCAACCTGAAACACCCCATATCTTGTTGTTCAAGGTTTTCGTGGAGACTCTATTACTTAGGTATAATTGATGAAATCATTGGTTATCCATAATTAAGTCAATCTCTAGCCCCTCTCTCCTTTCCAGATTCAGGTACCTGGGCTCACAGTTTCAACTTTCTAATCATCCCCTGGTCTTTGTGGCTACCAGTCCCCATCCTGAAGCTATCTAGAGACATATGCCACCAGTTACCTCATTAGTATACAAAAAGATACTCATCCTTCCTGGGATTCAAAGCATCTTAGAACCTCTTATGTCCTGAACTGGTGACTGAGACTACCAACTATTACAAGGAAAGATGCTTCTATCATTTATAAGACTTAATAAGTTACAAGGCCTTTAGAATTCTGTGCCAGGAACCAGGGGCAGACATCAATATATAGCTTTTATTATGTCACAAAAACTAACAAGTACACTCTGATTTGCGAGTATTTAAATAGTTCATATGTTAAAAGATATTGGAAATAAAGATGTAAGCAGAAATCTTTTCCTGAATTGGATTTTTTTTATTCCTAATATAAATTTCTAAAGTAGATTTGCTTGCATGCACCCTGAATGCTATCTTTTATTTTCCTGTATATTTTAAAGCATGTAATATGACAAATTTTTGTCATGTTTTTTAACATACCTATTTTGTTAATAGTGATGTGGGTTTTTTTTGGAGGGGGGGGGTTCTATTTTAATTGCCTTTATTTGTCACAGACACTATGCCAACCTATATGCTCAGCATAGTGTTATCATGAGAAGCTCAGACTGGGCACGTGACAAGTTACAGTGACAACTGGGAGCCACCAATGGTACACCTGGTCCTGGAGGGGTCAGAAAGAGCACAATTATCAAAACAAAGTGTGTGGTGAAATAGAGAAAGAGGGCCAGGCCTCATGCCTGTAATCCTAGAAGGAGGCTCATGCCTGTAATCCTAGAACTTTGGGAGGCCAATGGGGGCAGATCATTGAAGTCAGTAGTTCAAGACCAGCCTGGCCAACATGGTGAAACCCTGTCTCTACTAAAAATATAAAAATTAGCTGGGCCTGATGGTGCATGCTTGTAGTCCCAGCTATTTGGGAGGCTGAGGCAGGAGAATGCCTTGAACCCAGGAATCAGAGGTTGCACTGTGGCAAGATCGTGCAATTGCACTCCATCCTGGGCAACAGAGCCTAAGACTCTGTCTCAAAAAAAAAAAAAAAAAAAAAAAGAAAGAAATAGAAAGAGAGAGACACTTGTGTGGAGGGCACTGCTTGACATGAAGCTTGGACACATGCAATGAGCCCATCAACTAGAAGCAAGAAATCAGCAGAAATGAACAGCCCGACTCGAGTTCTCCCATTCTCTGGTCTTCTACCTGGACTCAAAATTGATTAAGCTCAACCTGAAGCCAGAAGATGAGCAAGCCTGTTCTTAAGCTTTAAAACAGAGAGAAGGGTGGAAAGTGAATATGGAGGGTCAAACAAAATAAACCACCAAGACCACACAATCAGGTTGTAGACCATAAAGTGGCATTAATCAGTATTTTGAGAAGGGAAGGGAGTGTTGTGATAACATAAAAATATATCTTAGGACTTTAATATTTCTTAGGTCAAAATAAGACTGGGTCACAAATAGCTGAATGGTTTACCAGTACAAATATTACCCTCTGCTCTTCTCTCTTAAAAAAAAGACCTTTGTACAATGTAAGGTAAACAAACACATGACAGATATTAGATAATTCAGCAAGAAAAAATGTGACAATATATTAAATCTAAGTTTCGTAAGAAATAAAAATATTCTAAATGTTATAACTGAGCATATATTATAAAAATCATAAAATATTTGTTTTACTTTTTTTCTTTCTCTTTGTCCTTCTCTTTCTCCACACATGCTTTCTTGTACATATTGATTTCGGTAGAGGGTAGTAACTAGTAATTGATTAATTTCATATCCTAACCCCCAAGGACTGCCCGTGATATTAATGAACCTGTTTTTCTTTTAAAGAGCAATGATCCTTAGGTCATGTAGACCTCCTTGATGGCCTCCAGTTTAATTCATCCAGGGACACAAATATCTTTGTGTCATTGAGGGAATCTCACCTCCTACATCTTTTATCTTACTCGTAAAGGCCCCTAGTTATGCTCTAAGGGATGTGCAATTTGAGAGTTCTCTTCTCCCCTCTCACTCTGACCCAAACTGAATAAACCTTTCTTCTCTGTACCTAAGCACTGATGTGTCAGAGTTTGGCTTACTGTGCATCAGGTACACAAAACTAAATTTTGGGGTACTACAAAATTGCAAAAATAAATTTAGATAGAGAAAATATTTAAGTAAAAATAGAGGAGTATATAAACTCTTAGAAAAAAGCCAAGGGATAAGTCTTCTTGATCTTCGGTTGGACAATTGTTTCTTAGACATAAAATCAAAAGCATAAGCAAGAAAAAAAAAGACACTAAATAATTGGATTCAATTAATAAAAAACACATATTTTGTGCATTAAAAGATACTATCAAGAAAGTGGAATGACAATACATGCTATGAAAGACTATATTTGTAAATCATATATTTGATTAGGCTCCACTATTAAGAATATATAAGGAACTCTTATAACTCAACAACAAAGAGAAAGAAAAAAAGAGCTCAATTAAAGAATGAACAGAAGACACGAGTAGGTGTTTTTCCAAAGAAGTGATCTGATTAACAAAGAACCACATATGGTCAATGTCTTTTAGCTATTAGGATGATATAAATCAAAACCACTGTTCCGTAGCACTTCACACCCTGCAGAATGGCTATTATTTGATAAACAGAAAATAACAACTATTGAGAGGATATAAAACAATTCAAACCATTGTACAATGCTGGTAGGGATGGAAAAAGGTGTAGCTGCTGTGAAAAAGTTTAGCAGTTCCTCAAAACTTTAAAAATGTAACTATTATATTACCCAGGAGTTCTATTATTAGGTATATACACAAAAGAATCAAAAACAATAATTCAAATGCGATCTTGTACACTAAGGTTTATAGCAGCACTTGTTACAATAGCCAGAAGGTGGAAACAACTCAAATGTCCAACAACTAATAAATGGATAAACAAAAGTAGTATATCTTGCAATACATTATTATTCAGCCACAAAAAATGAAGTATATATTACAACATGATTGAATCTCAAAAACAGTATGCTGAGTAAAGAAGCTAGACTTAAAGGATCAGATATTGTATGATAGCCTTTATATAAAACATCCAGATAGAGAAACATATAAGAGACAGACAGAAACAGATGGGTAATTGCCAGGGGTTGGGGAAAGAGGAGAACAGGTTTTTCTGTACTAATAAAGATATTTTGATATAGGTGATGATCACATAACATTTTAAATGTACTTAATGCCACGGAATTATACATTTTAAAATGTTAATTTCATGTTATATGAATTTTACCTCAATAAAAAGATAAAAAGGGTATATTGCATAATCAAATTATAAATTAAGATGAATAGTCATGGTATAATAATTTTGAAATGTTACTCATTGATATAAAATTGTGGTTATTACTTTAAAAAGTCATCTATTTCAACAATCAAACCATATTAATTGAAATAAACTAAATAAAATAAGTATCTTATCTTAAGCTTATTTTGCCCATGATAAAATATTCTAAAAGAGTCAACATAACATATATGCCTGAAGCTCCTCTTCACAGGTTACTGCGAAAACAGGAAGTATTGCAAAGAGAAAGCACACATTCTACATACTTAAAATATTTTGTTAATATTCATCAACATTTTCTGTCTACTTATTTTTATTACTGCCCTAACCCAAATTATCCCATTTTCTACTTACAAATATTACATAAAAATAATCAAACCCTTAATAAAATTATGATTACTACCTTACCAACTACTGCAGCTCCTTTCTCTATTGAAGTAGTGATCTGAATTGTCATAATAAGAATGTCAACCCTGCCACTTGCTTGTCTGGTATCTATATCTTGTATACTTCTCTTTAATTACAGCATAAAATACTGAACTCAATATAAACTCTCAATGAATTCAGCCATGTCTTTATATAAATCTAGCCTTCGATCAAACCTTACTTGAAATGTCTGATAGCCTACAAACCATGCCTTGATATGTTCCATAAGTCTTAAGCATTACTTGTACAGAAGGTTATTTACTCAAAAACATTGCATTTTGACCATTATCATCTCTGAATCCACAGCAATGATTACCGAATTATTATTTAATGATATGCCCTCATCTTTTTCAGAGGGCAGATAGAAAGAAACTTTAATTTAAAAAACATTTCCAGACCTGCACTCAAATATTTTGCTTATTATACTGCTCAAAATGCTTTATATAAGTATTTCCAAAATAAATGGCTGAAAAAATCCACTGCTGACAAAAAATTGCCTGGTCTGGAGAAGTATGTGTATTTTCTTTAATTCTTCTATAGAATTAAACTGAAACTCTCTCCCCTCTTCTTTTGCCTTGGCTTATAGTGGAAACTCAAAGTTGAAATGGTAAATAACAACAAATACAACTATTACTTTTCTAGTTAACATTGTGTCCTACTATCTGAAAATATATTCATTTGTATTTTAATTGGTTAATAGCGAATGTACATGAGTATGACTCAGGTTTTGGACACAGAAAAAGAGAAATCAACAAAAGACAAAGAAGTGAAAGGGATGAAATAGTAAAAGCAAAAAAAGGAAGGAAATGCATCAGCACAGCACTACAAATACACGAAAGTTATTATATCATTATGAACCTTACAACTGTTTAACAGCTTTTATTTAGAATTGTAGAATCAGTTGACTTTTGTGTAAATATTGTTTGCTGCTTTCAGAAATGGAGTTATTGACTACAAACCATTATTTTATAGATCTGTTTCTCAACCTAAGACTGTTTTTCACAGCTTTATTGCGCTACAGTTCATTTGACATAAAACAATAATGTAGATTCACATGCAATTGTAAGATATAATACAGAGAGACCTTCTGTGTACTTTTTACCATTTCCCCAGTGGTAACATCTTGCAAAACTATAATGCAATATCAAACCCAGATTACTGACATCATTAAACCCACTGACCTTTTTAGATTTCTCCAGTTTTATCAGTCCTCATTTGAATGTGTGTATAAGTGTATGTGTGTTTAATTCTATGCAATTTTATTACATGTCTAGGTTCATGTATCCACCACCAGAGTCAAAATACAGAACAATTAATCATCACAAGGATCCCTCTTGCTCTTTTCTAACCAGCATTCCTCTCTTTTAATCCTCTAACCATGCCTAAACCATGAAACTCCATAAACACTAATCTACTAATCCGTTTGCCACTTCTATAATTTTGCTATTTCAAAAATGTTATATCAATAGAATAATATAGTATGTCAACTATTTGGATTAGCTTTTTTCACTCAGGACAATTTTCTGGTGGTTCATCTAGAATTTCACTGATGCAAAATTCAACAGGTTCATCAAATGCTGTCAAGGCTGCAACAAACTTTACTGATTGGTTAGCTTTCTGGCTTCCAAACTCAATTACACTTTCCTTCCTTTCTTGCCAATTTGTTACTGCATTTAAGATGATTTAATGTCTTTTTTTTTAAGCCAATAGTTCTAGATGTTTTAAGGAGCAGTGTCAGTTCTTCACATTGCAAGAAATAGAAGTCAATCTAGATGCTTTTCTAAACATTTGTACCATGTTATTCACCTTTTCAAAAGTACAGTAAAGTTCTTTTTTACTCAATCATTTTTATTTTTCCCCCTCATCTCTTTTATCACCCCCCAACACAAATATATACAGAAAACCTCCACAACATGACCACCATGAAATTCATCCTGAAAGTTTCCTGGTGACTTCGTTGCTTACTATCAGTGTGACCATGGACGTATCATTTAACCTTTCTTGCTTCAGTTACCTCTTCTTAAATAAGGATAATAATAAGAGTTTCCAAAGATTAAACAAAATAAATGTTTTCAATGTGCTAAGCATGTGTCGAGTACTGCTTAACCCAGGCACTGAATCTTTGGCAGTGAAATTAACCAGAAAACTAAATTCCTGGCAACATGGGGTTTTCAGTCTAGTCAAAAAGAAAGTGGATACATAAACACTATTGACAAAACACGCTGGCAAACAGTTAAATGCTTAGTCTTAATGACACAAGGAAAGTAGTAAGTAGTCGAATGAGACCTATGAGAACACTGGTTTCCTTCCATTTGGAGGAACTAATGCTTACAATGAATAATGGGATCACCCTCACGAACCCTGTGAGATCTTCACTTTGCAAACCTCTTTCTCTACTTCTGCATATTTATGCTTAATAAATAAAAACAAAGGAGAGCTTATTATATGACAAGCACAGCGCTCAAACTTATGTGTGGGTAATCATTTCGTTTTCACACCATGAAATATGAAGACATCATTTTTTCAATGAAAAATTTTCCTAAAGTCCCAGAGTTAAGTGACTTTCCTTTTCCGGTTTTAAAAATTAATCCAATTTTATATGGCTTGCATACAATTTATATACACGTGTGATGCTGAATAAATAATATTACAGTCACTGCCATTATGATAATATTGTTGGCATTCATGTATTTAATCCCACCTAAACAATTTCCTATAGTTAATTTTACTTACATTGCAACAGGTACCTGAAATTGTAGAATCCCCTGGTTCTCCTTGCTTTCTTGCTATGTCCTGACTGAAAACCACAGAATGCCTTGACTGATCTGTGACCCAGCCAGCTGCAGGGTTTTCCCAGCAGGCTTGAACCCAAACTGCGGTCTCAAACGTTCTTAGATGGTGATAAATTTATTTAGGTTGTTGCCCAAAATACTGAAAGAAACTGGCCGTATTCTGACTCCCTGGCTGAGGATATACCTAGGTAGAATGCAGACCATCTCTCTCTTTACCTGTACATTATGAGGATCTTCTACATTACTCTGTATGTAAGTTCCTCTAATAAATGCTATGCACCAATTACTCCAGCATTTAGTGCTTTTTTTATTTTTTAGACACAGGATCTTGCTCTGTAAGAGACACAGGCTACAGGCCTCAGTGCAAGGGTGCAAATATAACCTCCAACTCCTGGCCTGAAGTGGTCTTCCTTCTTCGGCCTTCGACCTGTAGTCCTGGGATTACAGGTGTGAGCCACCACACCTGGCTGGTGCTTCTTTCTATGGAACCACAACTGGCCCCAACTGTGGAGGGTTTGGAGCACTCCCTAAGGGAATTCCCTGCTGCCACTTTTGGGGCAACTCCAGTGCCAGTTCCACACAACGAAACAGATATTTATAAACAGTCTTCTTCCATGAAATCAGAAGTTTTAAGTGTATCTGTTTGTGTTTATTTCTCTATTAAAATGCAAGTTGACCCACAATGTTACTTCTAATACTGGTCAATTGATAGTGGGATTTTTTTAGTTGTAGAGAATAAAAGAAGAAATTCCAAAGTTTGACTTAAGTTAGAAGTACAACCCAACTTTTACTGAATACCTTTCTAAAACCTCGTAAGTTAGAATTGATACTTCCCTAAATTAGCAACACTTTCAGCAATAAAACTAAGGGCAAAAACATTCAGTGAAGCATTGCAGAAGCTCAGGAATGTTTAACTAAAACAAGAAAGTCCATTTAAATTATATCCAACCCTAATTAAAATGGCCTTAGTATAATACAACTTAAGTGAGAGTTTATAAGATTCAGTATCAAAAATAGAAAGTAACAAAAGTATCTTTAACATAAGTTAAAGGAAATATAACCTAAATTATCGCGAATGCAATACTAAGCTTGAGCTAAACTTTTTTTTTTTTTTTTTCAGTTTTAAGGCTAATTAGGAAAAGGTTCAAAAGGTGAGTACAGTAATATTAACTTTTAATGACTAACTATAGTTGAAAGAGAAAAGAACTTGATGAATATAAGTATGCACTTAAAGTATAAAAATATACAAATGGAAAGTAAAATCTGCCTAGCATGTCTTATAACTTTGGTATTTCTTTACATATTGAATATGTAAAATATGTCAAAAAATATACAAATGGAAAGTAAAATCTGCCTAACATGCCTTATAACTTTGTTATTTCTTTACATAGTGAATATGTAAAATATATCAAAACATTTGAAAAGTTTTATCTATAAGAAAGAGAAATATAAATCTGTTTTCATCTGGCAGAAATATTAAAAAACAAAAAAAATAGTTAAAAACAATTCATCAAAATATTCATTTTCCATAAGCTATGGGTCAGAAACTGTGTTCTGCAGTGATAATGCAGTAAAGGTAAATACTGCAGTTACTAATTTCTTGATGTGTAATGGCAAACTAAACAAATGATTTAATTAGAATAGTACTAAGTACATGATGTGAAGGAGATACCTGTAATGCAATAAAAGCATATCATTGGGAAACAGGACATGATCATTTTGAGAGATATTACTCTTTGAGTAAGTAACATTTGTACTGAACCAGCAGGACTGGAAAGAATTAACAACAGCTAGCAGAGTTTGTTTCAGAGATTATTAACACACCGTTTGAATCACTATATTTTTTTCCTGGGAATCTTCACTACCAGATTATAATGCTTTTATAATATATGAAGAGTTTAAATTGGTGTTTACTACCGCCTTTTCACAAGTGAAGCCACAGAACCATCACGTCAGAAAGTTCTGTGAAATCAAAATTGTAGTTGAGATAGAGAAAAACATGGGGAATAACTGGAAGAATGAAGAACATGAATATCATTCTTCCCTCACCATATAAAGATTGAATCTTTACCTAATAAAAATTAAAGTAAAAGATAAAAAGACCAGAAGGTCCGTAAGCCCCTCTTAGAATAAATACCGTAAGGTCATAGTGTCTTCTAAAGCCCCGATGCAAAGATGTTAACAAGGAAATAGGAAAGTGATAGTGGTACAGGGCAGATGAGCCCTAAAATTGGGGCTTAGCCCAGGAGGATTCTTGGGTTCATCCAGGAAAGAATTTAAGGGCAAGCTGGTGATGTTAGACAGCAAATTTTATTGAAGTCACAGCATATAGCAAGAAATCACTGGTGAGAAAAGGCCATCCATATATCTATTCAAAGGGGCTTAAATCCAACTTCAAAGGGGTGTTTCTGACATTTAGTAGGCAACAGGAAGAAGTGTAATCCAGGGGAGATGAGTCTCCTGAGACAGTTTTCTGAGGTACCTTTTGATAATACCATTTGTCTTTTCTACCTTTCCCTAGGATTGTGGTCTCCAGGCACAATGAAGATGGTGTTGTATGCCTAGTGCCTTTGAGACCCCCTGGGTGACAGTCACCTTGAACGAGGGACCATTATCACTCTGGAGGTATTTAGGAAGTCTAAAGCAAGGAATTATCTCATTAATTAGTACTTGTGTCACCTCAGGGGCTTTCTCTCTTTGATATGGACATGCTTCTATCCAGTTAGTGAAGGTATCTACTCATACTAGGAATTACTGAGCCTTTTATCTTTGGCATACAGGTGAAATTCATCTGCCAGTCTTCCCCTGGGTAGCCTCCCATTCTTTGGGTTCTGGGAGGAAGAAGCTGTTCATGCAAGGGATTATTTTTAAGGCAAGTCTAACAAGCATTAACAACCTGTTTGACTATTTTTAGCAGATTTTTACCAACAACAACCTTTGGTCAATTGATATATTTTATTCTTACCTAGGTGGAAGGCCTGGTGAAGGATTTTAAGAACTTTCCACAGTTGGTAAATGAAATTTGCCATCCTCTGATTATAGCCATCCTCTGATTATAGCCATCCTGAGGACTGAAAGGTATATTCCCCGAGAGGTGGCCCATTCTATTTCAGCCGGAGAACACTGAGGTTTTATTTCTCTTACGGAGCCCTCCCAGATAAGAGGGGCCTGTAGTGGATCAGAAACCTGGGGCCCTCTCAAAGACAATTTAGCTGCTTAGTTTGCCAACTTATTTTCCTCAGTTATTTCATTTGTCCTCTTCTGATGGCCTTTACAGTGCATTACTACCACTTCCCATGGAAAGAAAACCAAGGGTAACAGTCTGTTAATTTCCTGATGGTGTATAATGGGAGACCCATTAGCTCTGAGGAAGTCCCTCTCTTTCCAGGTAGTGGTGTGGACATGGAGGACTAGGAAAGCATACTTAGAATCAGTATAAATGTTAACTGCTTTCCCTTTGCTTAATTCAAGCACCTAATGAGGGCAATTAGCTCAACTAGTTGAGCATTTGTGCCCAAGGAGATAGGTGTTCTCTCAATAATATCAGTCTGGTTAAATCACCCTGAGCACAAACGCTCAACTAGCTGAACCAATTGCCCTCATTACGGTGCTTGTTCTACAAAAGAACTTCCATCTGTAAAGAGAGTCCAGTCTGGGATCTCTAGGAGGGTTTCTTTGAGGTCCTCCCTGGAAACATAGGTTTGCACTACCATCTGTTTGCAGTAATGTTCACACTCCCCAGCTTCCTCTGGGAAGAAGGTGGATGTGTTTAGGGAGGGACAGGTTCTTAACTCAACTATAGATCCCTCTAATAGCACCACTTATATTTCAGGATGTGGTTGTCTTTTAGCCAGAGACTCCCCATAGAAGACAGCAGTCCTGCCACATTATGTGGGGTGTAAATGGTTATTCCCCATGGTTAACTTAGTAGCTTCCGGTACCAGCAAGGCTACCACTGCAGCTGCGTAGGGGCAGGTCAGTCATCCTTTAGCCACCAAATCAAGCTCCTTGCTTAGGTAGCCTATAGGCTGCTGGGCTGGACCTCGGGCCTTAGTTGGAACTACAAGGGCCAATCCCTTCCTTTCTCAGACATAAGTATTGAATATCTTCCTATGGGAAGACTAAAGGCTGTTGCCTCAAGCAAGGCTTGTTTCAATTGAACAAAGGTCCTTTTAGCCTCTGGTTCCCAAATTAGGGAGTGAGTCTTGGCTGCCTGAGTTCCACCTTATTAGGTGAAATAAGAGACGAGTTGTTTTACCATACCTAGGTATCCATAATCTGCAGAATCCTGAAATGCCCAAGAATCCTCTCAGTAGCTTGAGGATTGGATTTGGGGGAGGGGAAAGGAGGAGATAGGCTTAATCCTTTCTTCACCTTGTGCCCTGGGCTGACATATTTGTAGCAGTTAACAGGTACATCTTGGGGATTCTGGAGTTTGTGGGCATGCAAGGTGGTCATTATTAGAGCCTCTGTCTTTTACTTGTGTCTCCTCTGTCTCTCAGGCTTCCTCCTGATTCCTTTTGTAAAAGACTGAGGTGGCCACCTCCATGAGGTTCTCTAAAGTATTATCTGGCCCCTTGGCCTGATTTTGCAGCTTCCTCCTGATATCAGGGGTCGCCTGAGTAATAATCTTATCTTTTAGGATTAGTTGTACCTCGATTGAATCGGAGATAGAGAGATGCGCTTTAACAACGCCCCTCTTAGCCTTTCCAGGAAGGTTTGGGGACTCTCATCTAATCCCTAGTCTATCACAGATATCTTGGATTAATTGAGAGTCTTAGTTCTAGTCCTTTGTAAGCCCTCCAATACGCACACCACACCTGAAAGTGTTTTTCATTATCCCATTTCATCATTGGCATCCCATTTGGGGTCCTGCAATGGTACTGCTATTCTTCCCATTGTAAAAGTCTCATTCCCCTCCCTGGCACTATATGTAACACAAAGCTCATCTCTAAAATTATCTGCCACTTGTAAGGTTGCCTGCTTCTCAGTGCTAGTCAGGGTTTGGTTCAAAAGTAACATCAAGTCCTTCCAAGAGAGTTCAAATACTTGGGTTGCATTCTGAAAACCATCTATATGCCTGTCAGGGTCATCTGAAAACTTGCTAAGATCCCCGTTAATTTGCCTTAAGCCCTGTAGAGAAAAGGGTACCTGAGCCTTAATAGTGCCATATTCACCAGGCATATCTTGCAGGGGCAAGATTTTATGCTCAAAATGAGGATTTCTAGGATGAGGCAAGCTTCAGATAGGACCTGGATAAGGAGGATGGGATGGGTCAGAAAGAGCAGGATCCAAGGCAAGTGAATTCTCCACTGAAGACACCTCTGGGGTTTGCTTCCCTAGTCCATTGGGATTGCCCTTTGCAGCCTCTCCTGAGATGGCCTCTAGGAGGACTGAATCAACTGTAGAATGTCAGCAAAGGTCTGGATTGCCCTGCAAGACAAAATGTCTTGCACATATGGGACCTTGGATCATTTGCTCTTGCATTTACAGAAAAGGTCCAGCTTCAGGGTAGTATTGAAATTAACGCTTCCCTCCAGAAACCAAGCTTGTCCTTCCTGCAACTCATAATCTGGCGAAACCCTGTGCAAAAGAATATTAAGTTTTTTGTGTCTGTTTTTTGTTTTGTTTTTTTTTGTTTTTTGTTTTTTGTTTTTTCTCCAGAGTTTGTGGGTCAAAAAAGTCTCAGTGATTCAGGATGCACTCAAGAGGAGTGGCAGGCTGAAGATGGTTTGACACTCATCGGAAACAGAGAGGAAAAGGCGTCCCATAGTTCCTAGCTCTCTTCCAGTGAAAACCCAGGGTATGTGAGGGGAAGTAAAAAAGGCATCCCTTTCTTTCTTCCATTCTTTCCTTCCCCAAGCCCTGGTGGGCAGTAGGGGCACCACCAATGGGTGTGAGTGTGGCCTCCACCCATGGAATGGAAAGGCTTAGTCAGTAGGGATAGTCACAGTAACCTATGCTGTGCTCTAGCTTTCCACTGTCGGTAACCTTTGGGTTCCCTAGATCTCATCTATGCCACAGATGTGAGCAAATTCTCCACTTATAAAGTGGGAAGGCTTAGTCAGCAGGGATAGTCATGCTCACTTGGGATCTACCCTAGCCTACTGCTGTCTACTGAATCTGGGTTCCTGAGACCTAGTTTTCCTTCTAGGCTCCAAACCAAAGCTTGAACAATACACTGGAGTAATGCTAAGGTGAAGCTGTGGAACCAGATCCTCCTCAGACATAAGAAAGAAAAGAGAGTCCTGAAAATTGGCCTAATAAGATGCCTTCCAAAAATAAAAAACTAATATCTTGCATAAAATAGCTCCCTATATTTGCAGGACTATGTTGACTCTTGACATAGTGGGAAAAAAAAAAAAAAAAAAACTTAAATGCAGGAGAGGGGAAGGTGCTTGGGGGAAATAGCCTCTTGCCCTATGTTAACAGGTTTCTTCAATAGGGGAAAGAAAACTCTCAATCGTTACATCCTCCTTGCTTCTAAGAACAGACAGAAACCACATTGTTCTAAATTACACTTCTGATGACTGAGCCAAGTGCTCATTCTACCCAGTTATATTATCTCTGTGGTTTGCAATACTCTTAATTTTGATATAAAGAAGAGGTGCCAGGACAGCCACAAAAGAAAGGAGAATGCTATAGAAAAGACTGGAGTTCCTAATGCCGATACCCTGATGGGCTGTCAGGGACTGGAGTCAGTCCAGGGGCTTTTAGATAACACCGAGATGTAGCCTCAGCCAGATACCCGCAATTGCCCCAGGTCCTCCTTCCACTCCCATGTGAAACTGGATTGTAACAGAGCCAGCATTCCCAATACCTAACGGCGATGGGGGATTGACAATGCCCTCACCAGCAAGCCTATCCTCTTGAGACTTGTAGATTTAGCAGCTATGCTACTCACTCTTAACTGGCTGACAGCGGCCCAGTGTTTCATCTGTTTTTGGGAAAACGAATATGAAGACAAGAAACCTCAGAAATGAAAGTGAAAGATGTCCTCTCTTACTTACCCTTCTGTTGATCCCAGAGGAGTACCCAGAAATAACACAGGATTCTTTTGGTGCCGCTTTGTCAGTTGGAAATCTCCACAGCTGGCAGGGCTCCTGCCCAGGCTTCCCTTGAGCCCCTGGGCTCTCTCCACCCACTAGGTCCAGCAGGATGTGCTTGACTCATGCTACTGGCTTGGATCCTGTGCCTGATGTGGCTCTGCGCTCAGTCCAAGGCTGGTCCAGGTGTGCCAGGGCCAGCTTCAGCCTTAGGTATCAGCACATGGATGAGGAGGATGCACTGGCACCTGAAAACTCGGCAATGCCAGCAACCACAGAACCCCAAAAGGTGCTAAAGCTTTTGCTCAGGGAGTCCCTAGGTTTGAGCCCCCAGGAAGTGTGGCAGCTTTCATTTGTTCCAACCACCCACAGCTCAGTGAATGGCGGTGTGTCACACTGATGGTAGTGGCAGCCCACCTGGAGTGGCCACTGTGAAGACCAGAAAGTGGGGGCATGTGGCACCCAGCAGTTTATTTTCACTCCCCTAGCTTGGTAAGCAGGAACACATGTTAAAGCTCTTTTCACACCCACTATTTTGTGGGTTCTGGGTTCTCATCCTGCAACCAAGAGGAATGAGGTACACAGACACCAGCAAGAGAGCAAGACAGCGAGAATAAGAGTGGCTGAAAGGTCAGCTGCAGCAGGGGAAGCATGGCCAGGGATGCATGCTCCACGGAACTCGTGGGTGCCAGAAACAGGCAGGAGCCCCATCCTCTACCAAGTTGTTGGGGTGGGAGCCCTGTGCTCCTAGGCATAGCTGCAGCCATCCAGTCATGGCTCTGGACCCAGGAAGCTCTCCTGACCCCACAGGCTTAGAAGTGCCTGCTCCCACTCCCTGGCCTCTCCTTGCTCCCAGCACTTGCTCTGATTTCGGAGGAAAGTTGTGGCTGAGCCTGGGCACTGTCATGACCTGGCTGGGTGTGCACGCACTTGGGGCAATGCTGACATGCCAGCACCCTGATTCCTTGGCTCTCTGTGGGCTTTGGGTGCTGAGTGTGAGAGGGAAGCCGGCGGGGGAGTGAAGGCATCTCAGTGCAAGCCTGCAGGCACCCCTCAGCACAAACAGCCTGGGCACTTTGGATGGCACGATGGTGGCAGGCAGACAGATTTCTAGGAGGAAAGGGGACGGTCCCCAGTGAAACCTGACTATCAAGCCACGGAAGGCCTGAAGCCTCCGGGCCGGCTGCCAGTTCCAGGTGGAGTCTGCGACCAGGAGTGAGAACTTATGGTACTTTACTCGTGGCCGCTTATGGACCAATCAGCATGCACTTCCACCCCTCTGAGCCTTTAAAACCCCCGGATTCAGTCAGACTCACACAGACATTTGGACTAACAGCTGCAGAAAGGAGCTAACCACTTTAGGTCTTACATTGCTGGGACAACCTGCCTGTGGAAAGGAGCTACCTACTGCAGGTCTCTGCTCTCCTGAGAGGTGGACACTCATCCAGACGACCCACCTGCGGAAAGGATCTACCTACTTTGGGTCTCTGGAGAGCTGTTCGGTTGCTCAGTGAAGCTTCTCTCCACCTTCCTCACCCTCCAGTTGTCTGTGTACCTCATTGGTTATTGAGATGGAACAAGAATTCAGGACCCACCACACGCAGGACTGAAAAAGCTGTAACACAAACAGGGCTGAAACATGCCCCCACCCTGCTTGCCACGTTGGAGGAGATGAGAGTGGGAGAAGAGAAGCAGACCTCTGGGAGCCCAGACCTAGAGGGTCCCTAAGCCAGGAATGTGACACCTTCTTTGGGGCTCTGTGGATCCTGATGTCTCTAAGCTTCCAGGCACCCCAGTATTCCCCTTATTCGATGTGAATGCTCGCAGCATAAGCCACATGCAGTGCATCTGGTCCAGCCATGCAGCCTTGCACAGAGCCAGCACCCGTGCCGGCGCCTGGAGCTGCCCACCCCACCACAGCAGCCAGCATGCCAGGCTATGCACAGCAACTAGACCCTGTCCTCGCTCGCCCACACACCCTTCTTCACTCCCTGCCTGGCTTGCTCTTTGCAGATGTGAGATCCAGACCAGTGGTGCAAGCTGAGCGCAGATTGCCAGGCTGAGTGGGTGAAATGAGTCCAGCAAGGGTGAGCAATGCTCAGGCAGAAGGCGCTGCTGGCCACAGAGGTTTCCAGATGGTAAAGTGACACACCAAAGATCCATGACAACACTAATTCAGTCCCATCGCCCGTAGCTTGGGAAATGGGGGTGTGGTGTCACCCAGTGGTTTGTATTACTGCTATAGCTCAGTTAGCAGGAACAAATGTTATAGGTCTTTTCCCATGTGCCATTTGGCAGGTTCTGGGTTCTTGTCTCACAACCAAGAGTAATGAGCTAGGTGGACACTGGAGAGTGAGCAAGGCAGAGAAGAATTTGAGCAACAAAAGCTCTTGACAATGACAGGAGACCCGAAGTGCATAAACCTCTATGTGAGAAAGGGGCCCAAAAGTGGTTGCCCATCTGGGAGGCAGAGCCCAGGGTTTTTAATGGGCTCAGAATGGGGGATGCATGCTGATTGGTGCATGTGCAAGCCTGGAAAAAGCACCATTTGATTGGCTGAAAGGCATAGAGGAAGTTCTCACTCTAGTCCTGGATTCCATCCAGAACGAACATCTCAGTTTTCAGGCTTCAGGCTGTCTTCAGCTTGATGGTTGGGTTTCACTAGGGACCCATCCCTGTCTGCCTAAAAATCTGTCTGTCTCCTGCCGGTATCAAAAGTATTCTATCTGTGGCTTTGACAGAAAAGTAAATAGCTTTTGTAATTTTTTTTAATATATTATCTAATAATCATCTTAACACAATTATAAGATCTTTTAAGACTAGCCAAACATTACTGTGTTTAAAGTTATAGAGAAATATTTTATCAACATAATTTAATGTACATCAATATGTATCAAAATTTTTATCATAGTCTATTTGCATGACAGAAAAGTAAATAGCTTTTGTAATTTATTTAATATATTATCTAATAATCATCTTAACACAATTATAAGATCTTTTAAGACTAGCCAAACATTACTGTGTTTAAAGTTATAGAGAAATATTTTATCAACATAATTTAATGTACATCAATATGTATCAAAATTTTTATCATAGTCTATTTGCAGAACAAAGCCTTTCTTCATGCTTATAGTTGTATATGCAGGCCCATATAAGAAAAATTAGGTTCTACATAATTTAAACAGAAAGCTCTTTTAAATAACATTTATAAATTTAATAAATGTTATTGTTTTCAATAAAGCATTACCAACAAAAAGGCTATTTAAAATGATGACTATTGTCTCCAAAAATAATTGTGAATTGGCTTTAGTTGCATGATTCAGTTCTGTTTCTATTTTCTGCCTATTTTTATATCTATCTGAAGTGAAAATGTTTATGAGTTACTTGCTAATTAAAATGCTTCATTTTTTAATCAACAAAAAATTAAACTTTTATTTGCTACAAAGTCAATAAAAATTTATGAAATGCTGTTTAATTAAAGGTACAAAAAAGTCATTTTTAAAATTTCAAATAGAGTCTTGAAGGAGCATTACATGATGAGGTATTGAGTGGATGGTCAAAGGTTTACAAGGCTTACAAAAGGTTCTTGTAGGGAACTGAGTTGGAAATTGGGAGGCAATTAACACCAAAACTGCAGCAGCTAACTGTGTGGTTGCAAGTTCCCTAGCCACTTTTTTTTCTTACTTTCCAATTTGTAGGAACAAAAACATGAAAAAATTACATTTCAGCATTTCTCAAGGAAGGGATACAATTGCTATTTGGAAAGGAGAGTACTTTGTTGCAATATAACCCTAAAATCCCAACTTTCATATAATAAATTATTACATTACTCTTGGTCCATTAAAATGCACAATAATGCATTTTACATTACAGAATGTTTGTCTACTTTTCTTATGAAAAACATACAGCTAGCACATGAGGGCATAGACTCTGAATCCAGGCTGCCTTCTTTCAAACTTCAGCTCTACCTTTTATGAATGAATCACTTATGGAAAAAATAATAAGTAACAACTACTTCAAAGGATTATTCTGATGATTACATGAAAGTATTCAAGGTGCTTAGAACAATGCCTGCTACAATATTGATAGTATATAAATGCTAGCTTTTATTATTATTTCATAACACATTTAGGCAAATCTGTTGCTTTCTTATATTAACAAGAAAATGTGGCCCATCGTGCCACGATCCTAAAAGAAATATATTTTTTAATAATATGCTCACTTGCAGCTCCTAAATGGTTCTACCCACCACACACAACTCATTTTAATAGCTAATAGTTATTGAGTTTATTTGAACTACAAACTAAATAATTAAGCACTTGAAATGCATCATCTTAATTTATCTTCTCATCAGCTGTTTAAGGTATACATTATATAGCATAATAATTCCCGTTTTAAAGATAAGAAACTATGTTAGTGAAAGATTAAGCAACTTTCTCCATATGAGGATGTAAAGAAATTAGCACTTAGCCCCAAGTCTGGTAATTTATAGACCAGGATTCTTACCATTTTTGGTGCTTACAGCGTAATTACTTTGTTCTTAAGCCTACCAACTGTTCATAAGATTCTTGGCTTAATTTTTAAAATTTATTACATATATCATTTCTGAGATTAAATCCATATGTGCTTTGGTTTCCAGGAAAAAATGCTGTGACTTTGTTTCTACACTAAAATTTTATATGGTCTTTTGTATTTCCAGGTCCTACACATTTGTTCCTAAACACAATCTCCATGGCTGGGAAACCTTGTCAATATTTCCCCTCTAAATACCAACTACTGTTTTGTTTGTTTGCTAAAGTTACTATTTCTAAAAGTACAGTTAGTGTTGCATTTAATAATCCCAAACTAGAATGTACTCTATTATTTTTAGATTCATATTTGCTTCACCACTTAAATAGAAGTTGCTTGGTAACGTATAAACCTATTAATGTGAAGACATTATGGAAAGTTGATTTTTGTCTTTATTATTCTTTTCACTACAAGATAAAGTACCAGTTTATTACTTATAGTCAGGAAGTTTCTTTACCAATATTTATTTTAATGAGGTAGAATTTGAAAAAAAAAATCATTTTTACTCAAAAAAAATCCACACACATAACACAATAGACTTATAGTGTCAAAATTGCATATTTTTTAAGTTGAGATCTAAAAAGAAAATGTATTAATTAGACAATGAGTCATAGATTCAAAGAATTTCTGTAGTTGCTATACTTACTTCCTATTTTTAAATGTAGACTGAGATTGAGAAATCAATAAAAGTCTTAGGTGAAAAACCACATAAACGAGTTTGGAGAGGCCAGGTGTGGTGGCTCACGCCTGTAATCCCAGCACTTAGGGAGGCTGAGGTGTGTGGATCACAAGGTCAGTAGCTCAAGACCAGCCTGGCCAACATGGTGAAACCCTGTCTCTACTAAAAATACAAAAATTAGCTGGGCCTGGTGGCGTGCGCCTGTAGTCCCAGCTACTCAGAAGGCTGAGGCAGAAGAAATGCTTGAACCTGGGGGGCAGAGGTTGCAGTGAGCTGAGATTGTGCCATTGCACTCCAGCCTGGTCGACAGAGCAATACTCCATCTCACAAAAAAAAAAAAAAAAAAAAAAGAGTTTGGAGAAAGTAAGGGTGATTTCCGGTTATATGGTACACTTTGAATAAAAAATACTTTGTATAGATTATCTGCTAATGATTTTGTTTTGAATATTTTGAATCTCATTTATTTTTTATTAATAAGTAAACATTAAGGTTAACTAATGTCATTATAGAATTTAACTTTTAAGCATCTGAGAAGATTGTAGATTCTAAGTTAATCAGTCAAATAATTTAATACCAGCAGAAAATTCAGAAACTCGGGTGGTGTAGGCTCTGCTGATTTTAGCTCTCACTCTGCTCAGTAGGCAAAAGGCCCTGTGGCTTACCTTAACCTTTGCAGGCTCTAGGGAAAACTACAACGATAGAGGCCCACACATCCTAAGTCTAATTATTGGAAGGTTTTAAATAGGGGTATAAGATATTAGATAGAATATGGTTTCTTCTCCCATCTTGGCAGGAATATAATTTAAGAACATAATTAGTAAGCATAAAATAGAAATATAGACATAAACGTTGTTTTTTTTTTATTTTACAAAAGTGTGTAGGAAAATCAAATTTAATTATTATTGTATATAAGAAGGGTATTCCATTAATAGATCAGATATGTCTGGAATTTTAATAAAAGTAAAAAAATATAATTCATAAATTATGTACCTAGAATATAAAATTTATTTTCTTATCTTTAAAAAATATTAGGGCCAGGTGCGCTGGCTCACACCTGTAACTCCAGCACTTTGGGAGGCCAAGGCAGGTGGATCACGAGGTCAGGAGTTCAAGACCAGCCTGGCCAAGATGGTGAAACCCTGTCTCTATTAAAAATATACAAAAAAATTATCCAGGCATGGTGGTGGGCGCCTGTAATCCCAGCCACTCGGGAGGCTGAGGCAGAGAATTGCTCGAACCCAGGAAACGGAGGTTGCAGTGAGCCGAGATCGTGCCACTGCACTCCAGCCTGGGCAACAGAGCAAGACTCGTCTCAAAAAAATATGCATATATGTAAATAAAAAATATATTAATGATGATTTAATTAATATTTCATATCATATGTTTTCTATAGAAAATAATGACAAAGAGGAACAAATCTGCAACTTTCTAGTGTGTATATATCAATATATTCTAATTAAAAATATAAGTTCAAAATTCATAACTAATTTCAAAAATTTTATTATCTTTCAGGAATGCTTTCATATAAGTTGTTAACTTCTAAAATGTTCAAAATTATCTGTTAAAGTTAAAAGCAAAATTAAAATTATACTTAATAAATATCAATGAGGAATTTTCATTAAAATATTATTAGCAAAAACATTAGCAATTGAAAACTTTATTTTCAATCTAGTTGCCCATATAATAGCGAATACCTTACTGTCATGTCTAAACTTATGGACTAGACATGGTGGCTTATGCCTGTAATCCCAGCACTTTGGGAGGCCAAGGCAGCTGGATCACCTGAGGTCAGGAGTTCGAGACCAGCCTGGCCAACATGATGAAACCCCATCTCTACTAGAAATACAAAAATTAGTCAGGTGTGGTGGTGCACACCTGTAATCTCAGCTACTCAGGAGGCTGAGTTGGGAGAATCACTTGCACCTGAGAGGTGGAGGTTGTGTTGAGTCAAGATGGTGCCACCACACTCTAGCCTGGGCGACAGAGCAAGACTCCATCTCAAAAAAATAAAAAAGAATATCACAAATTGTTTAATATTGCAAAATACAGCCTAGATGCCATGTGTGATTGTTGAGAATTCTGAGCTGAGTAATCCTCCAGAACCAGGAACTGGAAAAGAGACGCTACTGAGTAACAATGCTTTATTATGTAACAGTCAATTACAGTCATGCTATCTGAGGGGAAAGATTCAACTAGTTATCTAAATTTTGTTCTTCTTACATACATGGACATCCTTCTATATGGATATCCTTTCTGCACTCTGAAACATTAATGAGAAATCCACCATCCTGACAAAGTTTGGGCATAGTTCCCTTTTGTTCAAATACATGGTAGAATATATGAAGAAGCATTTCCCTAGAGTCCTACAGATATTAATGGTTAGAAGCATATTTAAGGGTTTGCCCTGCCAATGCTTGACACCAGATCTCAGGAAGAGACATACCATTTGAACTCAATACATTTACTTTTGTGTATGTTTGGAATATGTGGGACTTCTAAAATGCAGGACCCAAAACAAGGTCCCTTCCTGTCCAATTTCAGGGTAATGCTGTGCCCTGATGAGGAACTCCCCATGCCTAGAGGAAGGAGGGTCCGTTTTTAGTCCACACACACAAAGAAACATCTACTCACTAAAGCCTGAGCCTTCGGGTTGCATTTGCCCCAAAGGGAGGACTTTTTTCTAATTTGAAAAATGACACCATATGAGCTAATGAAGGTCCTCAGACTCCAAATACTGTAGCTATAAAAAGAAACTAAAAATTTAGGAAATTTCATTTTATTTTGAAATATTTATTGCTTTTTTCAATTTAAAAAGCTTGTTCAGAATAAAAACTTTAAATTGGCTAAATTAAAATAAAAGCTTTTTATGTTCTCACAATTTCTTCTTTTTGAAAAGTCATTTTCTAAAATTGTTTTCTATTGAAATTTTAAAAAATCACTTTATCATACTGCCTTCTTTGGACTTATTTAGTTAAACCAAGGTTCATATCCAAAAACATACAATTCTAACTTCTTCCCCTCGGTCTCACTATCATTTCACATAAAATTTTAATCTAGAAATAAAATCTAGAAATATGAGATGTGAACACTGTTTGGTTCAGATAAGTTTTAGTTTAATCCTCAACTCTTAGATATGTTACAATAGTCTTGGTCAAGGCACTTACTTGTTTGACCTTAAATGTGGCTATTATAATATAAATAGTAATTTGGACAGTAATTCATCCAATGCATGTAAGCAGCTCTTCCTTCAATTCTAAAAAAAAAAAAAAAAAAAAAAAAAAAAAAAAAAGTTTAATAAAAATATTCTAAGTGAAATTTCTGATCAGAATTTCTGATGTATTAGTAAGTTAAGCATCCTATTGAGTTGGTTAAGTCTTCCTCAGCATTCTAGGCTTTCCATATGTTTCATAATAGTCACCTAAGTATACACAAATTCTTCATCTAGAATATGCTTTCCTCTTAGGCTGTAATCTTTGTGGAAACGAGAACCAAGTCTGTTATAATCTCTTCTCTATTCCCAGTTTCTAGCACAGTGCCTGGTACTTGCTTAAAAAGTATTTCTTGAATTGAGGAACAGAAAAATAAATGCACCAAATTGAGATTAAGTTAAAACTGATAGGAAAGTTGTGACTATTCTGAGTCTATGGCTACAGGCTTGGCCTGTGCTCATGCTGACTTGGTCTGCATGCCTACATGTTCAAGATTCCCTCCATGGGGTCTTGGAGCCAGAGATATAAGTCAAAAGAGAAAATGGTTTTTTCTATCTATTCTAAGCCTGAGTTGTCCATTTCTCTTATCCAACTCCAGCATGAGCCTCTTCTAAAAGATGTAAAATTGAAGAATTTTCTCTCCCTCAAGGGCCCTGTGACCCATAATATGCAAATCTAGTAGACAATATGATCACTTTTTGTACTGATAACTAACACTTTCATTTGTAATCCAGTGCAGGTTAGGTTTGTACATTTAAAATGCCCCATGCAGAAAAGTCAGCTGTAATCTCCTTCCTGATCTTCTCCCCTCCCAGATCTCAGTTCTGGGAGTCACATCTAAAACAAGAAATCATATCTTCAAAGATGCAATTGTTTTCTAGGTACAATCTAAATGCATACCAATTTAAAATGCATCACAGTGAAGCTACAAGTCATGGACTTAAAACTAGAAAAACCATAAAGTTTTTTTTGTTTTTTTTTTTTAATTTTCTTTTGTTGTTGTTTTTTAAGTATCAAGGTAGTGATTTTCTTAATTTGTAATTAAATTACCTAACAGATTCCATCCCCAGGACAACTGGATACCTACTTCATATTTGTCTGACTTTTGGGCCCCTTGAATAGATTTTCTTCAATAATTGTCTGATCCTATGACAAATGTAAAGCTTCATCTTTTCATTACACATTCCAGTCTATTTTCTACTTATCTAGAATTCAAAACACCTAATAACTCAATTGGCTAACTGGACATCTTATTTTAATATAATTATCTTATGTCATCTAAATTGCTCCATACTTGCTTATGGGTTTTGTATGCTTTCCATGTTACATGTATATTTCTCTGCAGAATTACAGACTATAAAGTGAAAAAAAATAGAATATATTACACAGAAAGGCCCATTAGGACTCACAATTGTATTAGCCTGTCCTGGAAATAAATGTAAACCTTTCTTCTAAACATCAGTTGTACAGAATTACATCTTTCAGTATATGCCCATATATAAGATATGGGATTTTCATACATCTCTGAATTGTATATTATGACTTATAATAGATCATTTATTTTGAAATAACCATCATGAGACTTCTACTTAGCTTCAAGGCCACCTCAGCAGAGGTTCTCTATTTGCACCATGCTTTAATCAGTTTCAGTTTCTCTTTTTATATTCTTTCATTTGGAGATAATCTGGTTGGCCTTGTATTCCTGTTCTTTCTTTACACTCTGTTCTTGCTTCAAGGAGAAGTTAGAGAAGATGCGAAAGAAGGAAATGCATATACTTTGGTTACTAAGCAACCATTTTTAGTCCTGCTACTAATATGCCAAGAGTCCATATCACATCTTTTACCTTCTTTTCTACTTTTTCAAAAATTAATAATCAAATTTAAAATATTTATTCCATGTAACTAGCCTTAATTATTCATGTACCAGCTATGATCCAAAAGTATTTTTATTTAAAGCCCCTAATTGAAGATAAAGACAAGGCATCTCTAGAAATAAATTATATTACTGTTTATTTCTTTCTACAAGCAATAGATGTATGTAGAAATACCTGTGTACTTGTCAAGAATAGAAGAAAGTAATGAATGCTGTATAATTTTCCTCAATAATTTGAAGAAATGCATACTGTAGTTTTAGGGAAAAAGTCGTGAAAATGTGAGAAATGAAGCAGGAAGCTGATTCTTGGGGCCGACTAAAAAACTGAAACAATTTCCCACCCAAAAAAAAGGTAGAAATGACAGCTATGAAATAAAGTTGTCTCTAGATACCCTGTTCATCTACTTCATCATGGAAGTTCTCATGCCCCCTGAAGATAACCATTAACTCTGCCTCCTCCCTATTCCAGGATTCAAGGATCCCATGTTGTAGAAAATTATTTTTCCTTTTTTTTTAAGACAATTATTGATTCATGTACTGAAGAAAGCTCTTCACAGAAAATTTTTGCCCTCTAGTAGGAATCTTCCTTGTACCCTGTGGTAATTGGATATAGGATCCTGGCCTCCCGAGATGGCAGTGGGGCTGCACTTTCCTCTGGATATGTCATTATTTACAGGGGCCGCTGTGCCATTAGACAGTCATACACCTTGTAGGCTGTATCACTGCATAGAATTAGCTTTTGGCATGATGATCAAATCATCACTTATTAGATAATATTCATGGGAAAATACGTTTCAAGTTTTCAATAACATCCTAAAATATTTTAAAACATCATAGCTGGTTTTTCATTTGAGGACTGTTTATACTTTACTGCAAGCCCTGGACTTTTAATAACCTTTTGTAAAAGGTTATTACCTTTTTCACACCTCTGTTTCCAATTGCTGAAGTTATGTTGGTATAATTTGTCTCTCTGCTTTGCCTTCCTCCTGGCTGGCAGCTGGCCAAAGGTTTCCAGTAAATTTGTTTTAGTGAATTACTTTTTCTCCCCTTGTACTTCTCTCCTCCTTTGCTGCCTCTCTGCTGCTGGCCACATTCCCACTATACCCTGGTAAGCTTTACTACAAGAACAGGCCAAAAAAAAAAAAAAAAAGAATCTCTTCATAGTGTTTTAGATAAGGGTTTTATTTGGTTCACAGAGTTGATTGGTTTTTGCAGCTTCTCTCTGTGGCTACCTTCAATCCATTCCTTTCTCAAATGCTGAGAAATACAGAAACTCTTTTACATTTTCTTTAGATAATCTTCATCATCCTAACCATCTTTACTTAATCTTCTGAATACTGAAGACAAATAGCTTTCTACATGAAGTATTTGTCTGTGAATTATGCATACATAGAGACATCTAACATAATGAAATTACTGAAGCACATGATTTAAGGTAGAAACTTACTAAATATTGAAAGTACTAGGTCTTCAGAGACAGTTAATTCTCATGGATTAATAGGCAATCCTAAATTAAGAATGATAGTAAGTGATTTTCTATTTATGTTGTATAGATAAAGCACGCAAGCATCAAAAACACATTCTTATCATGATGTAGGGAAGGGGGACACAAGTTTTCTGTGTTCTATACAGTAGCTTTGCTTTTCAGTGACTCATAACATGTGAATACATACATTTACATCATTTAATATTCCAAGGGCTTGACTCCAAAAGATATAAAAATAATTCAACTATTGTGGTTCATTTTATTAAATGGAGAGGAAAAAAGTGAAAATAACTTCATCCAATTTGATTACTGAGGTTAACACTCCAAGCCTGTACTTTATGTAAATACTGTAGGAAATAGCAACAGCCAGGTTTAAGCTAAATTACATAAAAGTATATCTGGTCACATTTTATTTTTAGGAAGAGAATTTTCAAAAAAAAAAAAAAAAAGGATGATGTTTTTGTCATCCCCTGCTTAACGTCAATGTCTGATAAGTGCTGAAATTAAAACATAAATTATGTACACTAGATATAACTACAAAATAGAACAAATTGATAAGCATAAAATGAGATTGAGAAAAGGGGTAATTTCTTCCAGCTCAGGCTTTATATTAAAACTATATTTTCTGTATCAGAGAAGATAGTTTTTATAATAAGGTGTGTGTATATATATGCATATAAAATACACATGTAATATATTTTCTATGGTAATACATTTCTATAATTGGATGTTACAGCAAAGTGGCTGATGTACTAAATATTAAGCCTAAATCTTTCAGTAGTCAACCCTATGACCTTGAGAAAATTATTCAGTATATATTCTGATAAATACTAAAAATTATCAGTATTTTGATGTCCATTTAAATTGTCTTAAAATATAAAATCTATATCTGTTTTCATACTCTTTCTTTTCAATAACTGGTTATTTTAAAACTGTCATGTGACATACATTATAAAAGTTACTAGGTAAAGGAAGAGGAGGCATTAAGCATTCTGCTATTTGAAGCTCTTGTTATTTTTATATATAGAAAACCTCCAACAAACATCAAAACTATATACTGCCTGATGGATCTGGTATATTTTTTGACTGGACATAAGACTAAGAAAAATAATCTTGTTCTAAGATTTAAACACTCACTGATGACATTCCCCCACCCCACTAATAGTTCTGTAATTTCAATATGGATAATCTTTCATTAAATAATTAATAAAGACAGACAATTACTATTGCTTATATATAAAATTAATATTATATAAAAATCTTTTCTCTATCTTGTATTTCCCAAACCTAGCATTACATAGAAAAGAACTATGTTTTAAATTAAGGTCAAGCTATTCTTAATCAGAGCAACAATCCTGATTTACATAATTGTTCCTATAATTTGTACTCATCAAGCACCTACCTAGTGTGATTGCTCTTTCACAAGTTTTATGAAAAGGAAAATGTTACAGCTTTTATTTTAAAGATAAAATTGACAGACATTGTGGTGAATAGTAGAATATTTAACACATTTGAAATCAGTACAAACTAACATGAGTACATTTTTAATGCTACTAAGTTCTAGTGTAGTTATTTATTTGAATGGTTTTATAGGCCATACTTATAGTATTTGAGAGTGCTTATTTTTAAAGAACCTTTGTTTCTTTACATAAGCATTCTCAAATATGATGTATTGTGGAATGACCTTTTTATTGTGTGTCATGATTAGAAAGCTTGAAAACTGTTTCCAGGAGAATTTGCCTGTGGGAGAAATGGGAAAGAAACGGAATGGTGCATATCAGCTCCAAGAAAAGACAAAGTGAAATCAGTGCTATTTCAGTTTTGACTGCACACCGCAATGCCCTTGTGTCCCAAGGAAAAATCTGAACAGAAGTCAGCTAGTGTTCTGAAGGAATATTAGTCAAATTGTAAAAGCTGTTGAACCTAATGCATATACCAATTTTGGTATGTAAAAATAATTGTTAAATTACTAATTATGAATAAATTAATATATAATAAATATTTATTGAGGGTTTGTAATGTCCCAAGATTTGTGTTAAATTATTTACATTTGTTTTTACTTCTCACAAAGATCCTACGTGAGCATTACAGATTTACTAATTTTACTGTAAGGAAATTTTAGATATGACTATTCTGGTTGGATTGGCTGAGGATACTGATGTCAGAGACGTTAAATAAATTGATCAAGATCACACAGCTAAAAAATAGAGAATCCTTGATTAAAACTCATACCCATCTGACTCGTCTATATTGATTCAGTAAGCAACACAGGTTTTCTTCCAGAAAATTTTTTTAACCAGAAAAGTCTCCCTACTCATAGGCCAATCAAACCACTAAACTTGGTTGTTTTTGTTTTTGTTTTTGTTTTTGTTTTTTCCTGATATTCTGTGTTGTATCTGGAATCATTGCTAATAGGATGAAACAGAAAATATTTCCTCGTGAAATAGTTTTGTTAAATTCTAATTTTCTTTCTCCAACTCTGCAGTGTTGTAGTTTCAGGACTTTGGGTACAATCTATCAAATCTACTATGAATAAGTGACAACTATCATTCTAACCACACTTACAAATGTAACTTGTCAAAAGTAAGACCTGGATAAATTTGGTCACTTCTTAAAACATAAAGACTGCATTTCAAAACTTTTAACTACCAAGGAAAAGTCTGGGCTCTGGCACATTTCATGTTGTTTTAGATTATGAAATGGATTTGGATTTTAGATAATAAACGTAAAGACATGTCTCTGATTTCTGAAAATCAATCACACATGGTTTCCACTTAATTACTATTTTCTGCCTTGCTGAGAAGCAACATTTGGTTATCCTTTATTACAACACTGAGTTCATTAATTTAGGCAATTGCATTTTGATGTCTTTAGACCATGAATGCCTACTCACGACTCTTGGCGGTCGGCCTCACAGTAAATACAACAGTTCTAAAAGCCATGGCTAAGGTCATGGATATTTATTTATTTATTCATTTATTTTCTTAAACTGAAGATGTGCTTAAGTGAGCCTTATCACACAACAGTTGTATTTTAGGTTTGTTATACTTCTTGGCTCACATACACGTGTCTTTGAGTATAAGTGAGACCTAAGCACCAATAATAGAGGTGGCCCTCTATAACAGAGAAAAAACTCTCATACAAAGTATCATATGCTATTCTCCTTCTGTTTATGGAAACAAGGGCTTTTATTTCACTTGCTTGCTTCTAAGTTATTATCTACTCACTTCAAAACTTTCAGTGGATCACTTAGTTACAGTTTCCTAATCCCTTATATTCAATTTCTAAATGTGAACATCTCTGAAACATTCGTTAAGTTTGAGGTATATGCATTGATAAAAAAAACATGAACTAAAAAAATTCAGACTGTACTTATATATTCATTGTGAATTCTCAAACATTTTACCACAGAAAAATCAGTGTGTCTGAAGAGTGTTGCCTAGACCTCACATACATTATGGTGCACTTATGGTTCATATATAGTTCGTTACTATATATGCATATTACCTTTCTAAGATCTGAAAACTTCAGAATTTCAAATGACATCTGGGCCAGAGAGTAAAAAAAATTGGAGGACAGTAACAATTTCTAAATGCATTTTACATTAAATATGAAATATGTGTTTGGTGTTTTAATGCTGATGAGAATAATTTTGAAAAAAAAAGTCCTAAAGCAGCAAACAGAGGTGTTTCTTCATGAAAGTATTTTCGTTGCTTTCTGAATATCTGTAAAAATGTAGGAATACTAAAACCAGCCAAATAATTTTATTTTAATCATAGCCTAAAAAATAATATGTATGGCATATTAGCTCAAATGTCACTTCTTTGGAAAAGACCTTCCTAGCTATTTGCTCTGCTCAAGGCATAATTCATGCTGTCTTATCTGGGCTCTCATACTTCAAGCTTTTCTCTTATAGGACTCACCACTTCGCATGTGAAATATGTGCTTTTGGAACTGTGTGCATCCTCTCTAGTCTAAGAGTGTCTCCATGTCCCAAATGTAGCTATTTTCATGTTTGGAATCTCAGCATCAATGGATTCAATGGTTTAATTACAGGAATATTAAGACAGTTTCTTCAAAATGAACTATCTTCACAATATGAATTTCAAACTACAACTTAACTTTTGAAAAATTAAATATTTTTGTTGGATGCCCTCTCTCACCACTCCTATTCAACATAGTGTTGGAAGTTCTGGCTAGGGCAATCAGGCAAGAGAAAGAAATCAAGGGTATTCAGTTAGGAAAAGAAGAAGTCAAATTGTCCCTCTTTGCAGATGACATGATTGTATATTTAGAAAACCCCATTGTCTCAGCCCAAAATCTCCTTAAACTGATAAGAAACTTCAGCAAAGTCTCAGGATACAAAATTAATATGCAAAAATCACAAGCATTCTTATACACCAGTAACAGACAAACAGAGAGCCAAATCATGAATGAACTTCTATTCACAATTGCTTCAAAGAGAATAAAATACGTAGGAATCCAACTTACAAGGGATGTAAAGGACCTCTTCAAGGAGAACTACAAACCACTGCTCAGTGAAATAAAAGAGGACATAAACAAACGGAAGAACATACCATACTCATGGATAGGAAGAATCAATATCGTGAAAATGGCCATACTGCCCAAGGTAATTTATAGATTCAATGCCATTCCTTATACATACATATACATAATTATTTTTGCTGTGTGGCTTACAAAACTAATTTTAGTCAGAGTCTTATGTTTTGCATAGAATTCCAAGAAAAGAGAAGGATGGGGAGCACTGAGAAAAAAATCTTTGCTATTCACATTATAATCTTATTCTAAAAGCACACCTCTACAGAAAGGGTTTCTGTGAATTGTTAGTTACAAAATATTAAGTGTAAGTCATTAGAAGCAATATTCTAGGATGATACAAAAAAGATAGGTTTACATAAAATAGAAAAAGTGTGAAAAACCTATCATTGCTTTCATCCTCGTGATTGTAAAACAAAATAATGGTTTGATTATTGTTATTCTCGGTGCCCCTCTTAATACATTAATTTAGATTACATCACTGGTATGCAGCAAACCTCAAATAACTTCCAGCACAAATAGAAAAATAATACATGCTGTTAACTGGTCTCTAAGAGTTTTGTGATGTATGATGATCTAAAAATTTTAAAGAGAGGAAAGCCACTGCTCTTGGAATTGGTTTTTACTTATACTTAATATTATCTGTCTTTTTATTTTATTACAATGTAAGAAAATATGATGACAAATATTTGTAGTTAATTGTTATATAATCTACTGGGGTAGGCATCTTTTATTTTTTAGGACGGAATCTCGCTCTGTCGCCCAGGCTGGAGTGCAGTGGCGTGATCTCCGCTCACTGCAAGCTCCGCCTCCTGGGTTCATGCCATTTTCCTGCCTCAGCCTCCCAGGTAGCTGGGATTACAGGTGTCTGCCACCACGCCCAGCTAATTTTTTGTATTTTTAGTAGAGATGGGGTTTCGCCATATTAGCCAGGATGGTCTCGATCTCCTGACATCGTGATCCGCCCACCTCAGCCTCCCAAAGTCATGGGATTACAGGCGTGAGCCACTGCGCCCGGCAAGGGTAGGCATCTTTAAAAGAATTACTGTGACTTTATATCCCCTCTCTGGAGAATGTTGATATATCACACTTCGAAACTGGAGCAATTTGTCCATTTTTATTCATGTATGCTTTTTCAAATTTCATATTGACACCATACTTTTCTGTTTAGCTTGCACTTTGCGGGTAGCAATACTAATTAAGACGTTTTTCTAATGTGTGAGACAGATTTTGTTTTCTATTTGTGCATAGATGGATAATTGAAAAACATTGATTTATATCAGTAATCTTAAAAACTGAGCACAATTAATACTGGGGCACAATGAAAACAGATCATCAATATGGGGCGTAACAAGTAAAGTAAGTGCAACGGCGATGCTCTTTGTCATTTTGAATATGAAGAATAGTACATACTTCTAGTTCTATTTTGACTTTTAATATATTTGTGGAATAGATACTGCTCACCTTTGCCAGTTTAAGTTGGGTAGTGATTCTCCATACTTTCATATTACTGTAAGCATAGTTTTTCATAGCTCTCTTCCTATCACTTGGAATCAAATATTTAATTTGTGTTATTTCTCAGTTCATAGAACTTAGTATAACCTGATCTTTTTAGCTCTTTATAGTTGTCATTAAATAACTTGCACATACTTAAGTGTATAATTTGATGATTTCTGGCATATTTCCATAAAAAGATACTGGCAATTAAGACTATGAATACACTCCTCACTCTCCAAGAGTTTCTGCATACCTATTTTAAATTCAACTCTTCTTGGAACAGCATCTCCTCAGGCATCCACTGACTTTCATAGACTAGGTTGCATTTTCCAGAAATAATATAAATGGTGTCATACAGTTAAGTACTCTGTTTCGTCTGATTCCTTTCCTTCAACCTAATTATGTTGTGTGTGCATGTTAACATAATTTATTTTTTTTATTTTTTTTTTATTTTTTTTCAATATTTAATTTGGGCCCTTTATTTAAGGTGTGAACTACTTAACAGGTCAGAAATCTGTGTTCAGTATCAGTTTTTCTACACCACTAAGATAAATATATTACAAAGCAATGCAAAGTACAATGCAATGTACTTTAAAGAGTGAGATGCTGGCAAAGATATATACCTCATGTTATCAAAGGGTACTGTGTGGTTCCTAACTATATATTTTTTTTAATTTATTTATTATTATTATTATACTTTAAGTTCTAGGGTACATGGCACAAGTATACATATGTAACAAACATAATTTATTTTTATTGGTAAGTAGTATTCCACTCAATGGATTTGACAGTTGATCTGTTCTTTCACTGAAGGGCATTTGGTTGTTTTAATTTTCTATTAATTACAAATAAAGTTGCTATGAAGGCTTAGTTAAAATTTTTCATTCAAACATACACTTTGATTTCTCTTTGGCAAATAAATGTGACATCTCTGCATCACATGTTTGATGTATGTGCAACTTCTACAGATGTTGCTAAACTGCTTTCCAAAGCTTGATTAAAATATTTTATATTTTATATTTTAATTTTATATTTAATATTTTATATTTTAATCAACAACGCATGAGATTTTCAGTTGCTCCATAACCTTGACAACATTTAGAATGGTCTTTTTAATTTTAGCCACTTCAGTAGGTATGTATTAAACATTCATTGTAGTTTAATTTGCATTTCCTGAATGATATTGAATGTCATTGCCTGTGCTTCTTTGCCATTTTTGTGTCTTCTGTGAAGTGTCTGTTCCAATATTTTGCCTACTTTCCTATTTGATAGTTTTTCTTCTTAATATTGAGTCATAATATCAATATGTTCTTTAATATTCATGATGGAATTTTTTTCTAAATAGAAGCTTGATATTTTCTTATTGTCTGTGGCTTGCCTTTTTAATTTCCTATAAGTGTTATCTGAATAGTAAACTTTTCAAATTTTATAAAGTCAAATTTAATTTATATTTTTAGTTCATGCTTCAAAATGTAGAAATTATTGTCAAAGTGTAGGTTACCAAAAAATTGTTCTGTGTTTTCTTCTAGCAACTGTACAATTTCAACTTATACAGTTAGCTATATGGTCTATTTCAAATTAAGTTATGTATATACTAAGGGTTACACTTCATTATTTATTTAATTTTTACATACAGATAGCAAGTTGTTTCAGTACCATTTGCTGAAAAGGATAACCTTTTGCTACTGAATTGCCATGGAACTTTGATAAACATCAATTGACGATATATATGGGCCTACAGCTAGTTTCTGTAATCTAATTTATCTTGGTGTGTATTTTTATGCCAATATCATACTTTCCCAATTTATTCAGTTCTAAAATAAATCCTAAAATCTGGTAGCACACATCCTTCAAGTACGGTCTTTTTCAAACTTGTTTTGGCTACTCTGGGTCTTTTGCATTTTTAGATAAACTTGAGTTTGCATTTCCAAATAAAGTTCAGCAGACGAAACCTGCTGGCTTATGAGTGGGGCTGGTTTCAGTATACAGAACAGCTGGAGATAATTGGCATATTAACAACATTGAGCCTTCTAATTTGTAAATATTTTATACCATTCTGTTATTTATGCCTTCTTCAGTTTATCTTGGCAATGTTTTGTAGTTTTCAGTTTACAGGTCTGGTGTATCTATCATTTATAAAATTTGTCCCTCATTTATTTATTTATTATAAATTGTATTGCTTTTTTAAAATTTCAGTTTTAAATTGTCTATTTCTAGTATATAGAAATATAACTAACTGGTAGACAATTATGTCACCCTCAAATAAAGACACTTATTTCTCATTTTCAAAGTGGATGTTCTATCTATTGCTTTTTTGCACTCATCAGAACCTTCAGTGTTATGCTTACTACAAGTGTTTACTATAAGTGTTCAGACCAGATGTTCCTGCCCCATTTTTAATTTAGCAGCAAAGCATTCAAATTCTCACCATTAAATACAATGCTACCTGTAGATTTTTTGAGATGTACTTTATCATTTTGAGGAAGATCTTTTCGATTCTTATTTTGCTGGGAGTTTTTATCAAGACAGGATGTTATATTTTAGACAAATGTATTTTTTAATCTCTTAAGATAATCACATGGCTTTTATTTATATTTTTATATATGAAGAATATCATTAATTTCTAATTGTTGAGCCAATCTTAAATACATAGGATAAATCCTACTTGGTTAGGAGAAATTACTATTTTATATCTTGTTCAATTTGATTTGTTAAAATCTTGTTAATGAGAGTTTGTGCCTGTTATGGGCTGAAATGAGCCCTTCCTCCCCCCCAAATGTTATATGTTGACATCTTAACCTCAAGAATGTAATTGTATTTGAAAATAAAGTCTTTAAGCAGGTAAATAAAGTTAAGTAAGATCACTGAGAGTGGGCCTTAATCCAATATGACTGGTGTTTTTATAAGAAGAGATTAAAACACTGATATGCAAAGAAGAAAGACTACGTGAAGACCTAGGGAGAAAATGGTCTTTTACAAACCAAGGAGACATGTCTCCAAAGAGACAAAGACCCTGCCAACACCTTGATCTCAGACTTCTAGTTTTCAGAACTGTGAGAAAATAATTTCTTGTTGTATATGTCACTCAGTCTGTGGCAAAAACAAGTTTTGTAAGGCTTCCCTAATAAACTGCTGTAGTAAATTGTTTGTTTTAGAGTTAGGATGAAGGATACTGGTATATAGTTTTATTTTCTTATAATGTTTTTGTACTAGTTTTTTTTATATGCCTAAAAAGTTACCAGAAATGCAGCAACTTAAAACAACATGCATTTATTACCTCACAATTTCCATAAGTCAGAAGTGCGCATGGCTTAGTTGCATCTTCTGCAATCTATAATTGTCAACCATTGTTGGTCTTTTATTTGAAGGCTTAAATGGACAAGGGTTCACTTCTGAGGTCATTCAGGTTACTGACAAAATTCATTTTCTTGTAGTTGTTAGACACATTACCTTTGTCTTATTCTTTGATAAGAAGCAAGTCACTGGTCCTTTCCACACCCAAAGGGAGAAAATGAAAATCATGAGAACCACCTTAAAGTCTGTTCACTACTATATTTTTTGGATTTTGGTGTTAGAGTAATCCTGCCCTCATGGAATAAAACAGAAACTGCTTTCTCCTTTAAAACTTTTTTTGCAAGCATTTGTATGAAACCAGTGTTAATCTTCCTTAAATGTTTGCCAGACTTCATGACTGATGGCATCATCTCGACCTGATGTTTTGTTTTATAATTTTTTGTATTACAAAATTCATGTTCCTTAGTGGATCTATTTAGGTTATCTATTTCACAGTGAGTAAATATAAGCAGTTTGCACATTTAAAAAATATATTCATTTTAACAAATTTGTTTAATTCATTGTTATAATGTTTCTGATTATGAGTTTAATATCTGTAGTATGTGTAGTAATGTATTCTATTTCATTTCTGATACTGATAATTCATATTGTTGCAAGACTTTCCTTAGTCCAGCTAAAGATGGGGTTTTTGTCTATCCCATGGCCATGAAAATTCAGGCTCGCAGACAATTTGAATGGTAAGTAAGACAAGGTTTATTGGGTGAAAAGGAAAAATGGGGGAAACAGGCACTCTCACTAGGCCAAGGTCCCTGTTAGAGCACTACCTGCCTCGCTGTCCAAATCCTGGGTTCCACACAGGAAGAAAAGGGGCCAGGTTCCTCCCTGTTGCAAATGAGTGGACTTCTGTGTTTCCACCCCAGTGCACATTCCCAGTGCACAGGCTGTTGGAGATTCTCCGGGGACTCCCTCCCACCTAGCTGTCTTCTTCCCCCTCTAAAGAAGTACATCTAACTGCCATTAGAATAAGGATAAGGTTGAAGATCCATCTTAACTGCTCCTTCTGACAGGGGGCGCTGTTTTACGGAAACAAGTCAGAGCTCCCTCCTGGGCCTATTTAAGGGTTCCCAGCAGATGTGGCCGTCATCAGAGGCTCTGGTTGCATGATTGTTTAGAGTTTGATGGGGTGAAGGCAAGAACAGACAAACTGGGCTATTAGAAAACACATATCAAAATAAAACAAGGGGAAGAGTAAGGAAATCTCAAAAATTTCAAGGCCTTTCACCAGTTTGCACAGGGAGAGGGAGGCCAAAAGTCTGACAGGTAAGAAACTTTATCCTTTTGCCGGTATGTTGGGATTCTGGGTTCCCTTCCCCTGAGCCCAATCCTAAGTCAACCAGTTTAAGGTTTGGGAAATTAACTCTTTCCAGTTCAGAGGATGCATCTGAGGGGAGTGTCCTGTAGTACAGAGACGCAATTACCTATTAGGGAAGAGAGAACTGAAGAGGAGAGAAGAAAAGAGAAAGCATTTTTAAAGGAGTTCCAGGGGTTCAGGATGCATCTGAAAGGGGTACAGCTGAAGATGAATGGCCACCCATCTAGAAAGAGGGGAGCAGGCATCCCTGGGTTCCTTCTCTTCCCAGCAGATACTGGGTTATGTGAGGGAGAAAGGCAAGAGCATCCACTTTCCCTCTTCCATCCTTGCATCCCTGAGTTCCAGTGAACTGGGCAGGTCCCACCATGAGTGCCAAAGTGGTTTGCACCCATGAAGCATGGAAGGCCTAGAGAATAGGAATTATCCGCTCTCACCTATGCTTCTATCCCCACTACCGTCAGTAGCCTTGGAGATCCCTAGACCTCATTTATGCCATGGATACTAATATGGCCTTTATCCATTAAAGGGGAAGGTTGGCCTTGGCTTAATCGGCAGGAATTAGCTATGCTCACCTGCACTGTGCCTTTTAACTTCTGCTGTCATTTGCTTCTGGATCTCTTAGATCCAGTTTTCTTTCCTAGTGCTGTGACTCAAAGCTTGGAAGTGAGTTTGGAACAAAAATGTGTCTCAGGGGTTTGCATGGACTCCTTATTGTAGGCCAAATGCTAAGGTGAAACTGTGGAACTGAGAACTCCTCCAACAAGGGAGATAAAAGGATGTCTTGTGACACACTCAGATAACTGGTAGCTGCAGTTAAGCTTGCTAAGATTTGGGTGCACGGTGCTTGACTTTGGTTAGCTCCCTTGGCCTTACTTTACGGAAAGGAAACTTCTGAGTGATGGACATCCTATTTATTGCAATTGCCTGACAGCATTTGCAGGATAATTGCTCAGAATTAGAATATCAATCCAGGTTTCCTCATTACCCATCCCTTTTGTTCTTTCTCAGCTGCAGGCAGAGATTGCTGGTTGGTTCACAGGAACAAGTAGCGTTAGTCTAAATGTAGATGAAAACTTAAATCATCTAGTGAGTTTAGAATTTAACAACAAATATATAATAAATTTTGAAACAGGATTTCTCTCTCTCCAGTCCTCATTTTTGTTAAGAAACAAATAATCATAGGACAGACTGGTTTGCTAAATAGACTTTAGTCTTATACTTGACCTGATTATGTGCATAAAGTGCAGCAAGAATACTTATTTTTACATAGGCATTTTGGATTGGCTTTGATGGAACTCCACTCCCCAAGGAATCTCAGATAAAACCTTTTTAAAGCCCAGCCCACCCATGGGTTTATCCTCAAATACCCATGAGTTGGGTGATCCTTTCCTCTTTTTTTTTTTTTTTTTTTTTTTTTTGAGATGGAGTCTCGCTCTGTCGCCCAGGCTGGAGTGCAGTGGCGCGATCTCGGCTCACTGCAAGCTCCGCCTCCCGGGTTCACGCCATTCTCCTGCCTCAGCCTCCTGAGGAGCTGGGACTACAGGCGCCCACAACCGCGCCCGGCTAATTTTTTGTATTTTTAGTAGAGACGGGGTTTCACCGTGGTCTCGATCTCCTGACCTTGTGATCCGCCCGCCTCGGCCTCCCAAAGTGCTGGGATTACAGGCGTGAGCCACCGCGCCCGGCCGATCCTTTCCTCTTAAAGTCCCAAGATAAACTTGGAGCTCCTGGACCTGTTAGAAAGTGACATTCTTTACCGAACACATGTTAGGAACCCTGTACAGGGACTGCACAGACAAAGGTAAGAGGCCAATCTCCCCGCAGGGCTTTTATCAGCTCTGCAAGTCAGGAGTGAATCCTTAAAGGGAAGCCTATCCTGCAGTCAAAGCCTTGGTAAAATACCTAGTTTTTCCAATTGTGTCCTGCTGCAAAAGAAAAAATGAATTCTTATTGCACTGATGCAAATGATTGTATTGCCATAAGTTAAGAATACTCACAGACAGTTTCCAAACTCTAGAGGAACCAAGCAGAGAGAAATAATCTTGCTCCAAATTTGGTTCATAGGAGTATATCTTAATTATTAAAGTCCATAAATAGTTTAAAATGTTTCCTTGACTGTGAAAAACAAAACAAAGATCAGCAATATTCCAAGCAAAACTCCAAAAGGCTGCTTCAGCTTCTTGAGTTCAGTCCACTTAGTTAACTCTTGTTTTGCTTGATATTTGTGAACATTTCATCCCTTCACAAGTCCTGTATATTTTCCTTTATTCCAATGTTACATTCTCCAAAGTTATCGGAAACCTGATTGTCTTAAATACATTAGAAATTGTATTTGAGACACCTGTCAGAGTTCTATAGCTTATTATAAACTATCTTTTGCAAAGCATAAATCAAGACAATTGTCTGTGAATAGCAAAATGTTCAGGGTAAAGTGAGAAACACAATTGACAAAGAAGTTTGGTTATCTCCATGGTTTACAATAACTTAACAAAACATCCTTAATTGCGATTGATAACACATACTCAGGAATTAGAATTTTAGAAATCCCATACAATTTTGGAACAAATATTAGCATTATTCACAAAAACAGAACCTAAAGAAGATTGAACATAATTCTGGCAATCCTATGTACTTAAACATATCAGATAATCTTTTTTATCCTTCTTTCTGGACATTCCAGGGGCCCTTGGAAGTATCCAGAAAGCCAGGTTGGTCAGGAAAGACAATTTTGTAACTTAAGTTTGATTTGGGGAAGACTTTAAAATATATTTAAAGCATTTGATGTTATGAAACTGAATTCCAGGTTACCATAAATTATTGATTTTGCCAAAATGATGACTCAGAAATTTTAAAGAAGCAAAAACCTTTTATAACCCTTTATAAATTTTGCCAAAGAACAGATTAGTGTTCTAAGAATACCTTGTTGTGTGTTTATTTCAATCGTCAATTGATAGAAAAACCATATAATATCCTTTTAAATTTAGCTAATACATTCATATAGAGACCATTGTCTGCAAGATTAATTTCCACAATTCTTTCACCACTTCCTTGAACCTTCAGCCTTTTCCTATCTAATTTAAAACAATCCTTTAACCCTAGGCAAAAGTTTACGTTTCCAAACCTTCTTATAACCTTTTACAACAAAAACAAAAACACACATTTTACTGTTCTTACACATCTTGCATGTAAATATGTTACTCTATTTAATTCTGTGCTAGCTGCAGCCAAGGTTTACCTTCTTATTTAAGGGCGTGGTTAGTTCCATATGTCCCTGGGACTTACCAGTTGTGAAGTCGGCAAATCAAATACTTTTGAAAACCCAAAAAGCAGTTTGCAACCTCAAAACACTTAGCAAACCTTGCATCTGACTTGCATAGTTTAGTTCACCCATTTACATTTTAAAGACACCTGCATTTTACCAATAATCTTTACGAGTGTTTTTATTTCTCAAACATTACAGTCACTTGAAGTGGAAGGTACCACAGCTTTTAACTTCCCTTTAAAAAGATCCAAGCGCTTGTCTTTCTTTAGACCAAATTAATTAGAGCTCTTTTGACTGACTTCAGGCACAATACACACACAGACAGACAGAAGAAAACCCAGTCACTGGGTGGGGCCCTTTAAGAGACAGAGCTAAGACAACCTACATATATCAAACCAGAAAGAATCTTATTCCCTAAGGCAGGATTGCTAAAGGAAGCCCTTCCAAGGAGTTATAAGCCATGCCCTCAGGATGTAATACAAGAAGGAGGCTTGATTTCATAACCAAAACTTTCCAGAGAATACAGTGATAGTTGTTGGGGGTCGCTAGTCTAGTACAACATCTTCTAAAAGAAAATGAAACTTGTAAAAGTTAACTACCCACAGGGTGGAGAGAAAAGAAAGTTTAAAAATACCTGGGGAAGAGCCTCTTACTCCGATGCCACTGATTCGTCCAAGATGGAGATTAGTTTAATTACTATCCGATGGAGTAGAACCCCTTGGCTGGGGAAGGCGAAGGCGGAGACGGAAAGCTGGCTGTGCCGGGGACCCTTGAGCCACGTGTCCCAGCCCCAGCATGGAGCAGGTAAGGACTGGGAGCTGCTGCTGGTTGGTCGCTCCCCATTAAGGGCCTTTCTCCCAACTCCCAGGAGCCACAGTAGTTGAAGGCATGTTTCCTCTAACCTCAGAAGTCCGAAGATGGAAAGGCTTAGAACCCACAGTGAGGGATTGTGAGTCCCCATTTCACTCACTACTTCTCGAGCCCCGACGTTGCACGCCAAAAATGTTGCAGGATTTTCCGTAGTTCAGCTAAGGACAGGGTCCTTGTCCATCCCATGGCCCCAGAAATTCAGGCTTGCAGACAATTTTAATGATGAGTAAGACTCTCAATTAGGCCAGAGTTCCTGCTGGAGTGCTTCCTGCCTAGCCCTGAGAATCCCAGGTTCCGCACAGGAAAAGGTGGGGCCTGCTCCTCACTACTGCAAAGGGCACGAACTTCCGTGTTTCCACCCCAGTGCACATTCCCACCGTGCAGGCCGCTTGGAGATTGTCTGAGGACGTGCTCCCACCTGGCTGTCTCAATATCATATGTCTTTTTCATTTTTTTTTTTACTAGTCTGACTAGAAGTATAAAGATTTTACTAATCGTGTCAAAAATCCCATTTTTTTTATTTCATTGTTTTATTATAAAATTTGTTTTCAAGTCTATTCTTTCCTTTGTTCATCTTTTTATCATTCCCTGTCTTCTGCTTACTTTGAGTTGCATTAACCCCTTTATTAAAATACAATGACTTTATCCCTGAAAATATTATTTCTGAAACCGTTTAAAATCAGATATTCATTGACCACTCAGCTGTTACTGGTTTAGAATTATTGTATCTTTTGCCATTCTATCACTTTTAAACTATTTGTGGTTTTATATTCAAAGTGGTTTTTGTGGCCACCATATACTTGGATATTTATGTTTTAATCCAGTGTAACAATCTCGGACTCTTATTGAAAAGATTAGAAATTTTAAATTTAATTTTATTATTGATAAGTCTGTGGTGAGTTTATCCTTGTTAAGTATTCGTTTTATATTTATTCCATCTATTTTAACCACTTTTTTCTCCTTATCTTAGTGCATTATTTATATATGATTCAAGTCTGTCCTATTTTTATTAAGTATATAAAATATATTTTTCACTTACACAAGAAATTTCCTACCACTTAACATATAGTCCATTTTGGAATACTGTACAACTTTACCCCAGAACCAAACATGTCCATTTTCTCTTGCCTATTCTATGCACTGCTGTTTTATTTATGCCTATGTAATAAATAATCTCACAGTACATTGTCATTATGTTTACTTTGACAATTATCATTGAAAGTGATGTAAAAAATAATAACAAAAGTATCTTGATTTACCCACATTTTTACCTTTTTCTAATCCTTATATTGGAAATATATTTTTGCTAGAAATGGAATTTTACATTAACTTCACACTCTACCCCCATTTCAGGAATTTAATTGTGTTGTTTCAGTTTCTTGCTCACAGTATTTTCATTACAAGTCTGCTGTAGTTGATAATCTTTCTCCATTATAGGTAATGTAACTTAATTTATCTGGCTGCTTTTTTGTTTGTTTGTTTGTTTTGTTTTCTGAGACAGATTTTCCCTCTTGTTGCCCAGGCTGTAGTGCAGTGGCACAATCTCAGCTCACTGCAGCCTCTGCCTCCCAGGTTCAAGGGATTCTCCTAACTCAGTCTCCCAAGTAGCTGGGATTACAGTCGCTTGCCTCTACGCCTGGCTAATTTTTGTATTTTTAGTAGAGACGTAGTTTCACTCTCTGGCTGCTTTTAAAACTTTCTCTTTTTTACTTTACTTTTTTTTTTTTTTTAATTTAATTATAATGGACATTAGTATAGCCTTCTCTATTTGTTTTCGTTTTCAATTGTTAAGTTCTTAGATACAAAGATTTTTGTTTTTACCACATTTGAAAACATATTTATTCTTCCAATATTTTGTCCCCTTTCCTATTTCAGTGATGATAATTTTAATAAAATAGTACACTTGAAATTGGACCACAGTTCACTGATGCTTTGCTCTTATTTTCAGTCTTTTCTCTTCTTTCTTGGGCAGTTTTTATTGTGTCTTCAAGCTCATTAATTTCATTTTTGCAGTATTTAATCTCCTTTGATGTGTATTAGTCCTATTAAATGTGTCTTTCCTGTCAGAAATTTTTTTTTATCTTAACAAGTTCGATGTCTTTTATCTACTTAGAGACATCATCAAAACTTAAGTTTGAATTTTTTCTTCTCAATGTACAAATGATTATATCTAACTTTTTTGAACACATAGAATATAGCTTTATTGACTCTTTTATTGTCCCTGTTCACTAAATCTATTGTTTTTGTCATTTCTGGGTTTGTTTCTATTGACGTGTTTGTATTATCATTACAGATTGTATTTTCTTCTTTGTATTCATAATAAATTTGAGGGGATGCTAGATAGGTGAATTTTACCTTGTTTGTAGCTGGATTTTTTTGTATTCTCTCAAATATACTTGAGCTTTATTTCAGGAAGCAATTAAGTTACGTGGAATCCATTTTATCCTTTTTAATCTTGCCTCTAGTTATTGCTAGGCAAGACCAGAGCAGTCTTTACTGTTAAATTTTACTTTATACAGAGGAAAAGTCCTTCTGAATATTCTACCTGATGCCCGATGATTTTGAGTTTTCTTTCACTCTGGCTAGTGGGAACATGAAATATGTTTCACATTCTGCTATAATTTGAATGTCCCCTCCAAAACTCATGTTCACATTTAATTGCCATTGTAACAGTGTGGCACTGTTAGAGGTGGGACTTTTCAGAGGTGATTAGGTCATGAGAAGTCTGTCCTAATGAACATATTAATGCCTTTGTAAGGAAAGAGGGCTCCTGATAAAAGGATACTTTTGGCCTCATTTCTCTCTGTTTCCTATGCTCACTTGCACTTCTGTCATGTTATGATGCAACAAGAAGGCCCTTTGATCTTAGATTTTCCAGCCTGGAGAACGATAAGCCAAATAAATCTTTTTTTCTATAAACAACCCAGTTTGTGGTATGTTGTTACAGCAGCAGAAAACATTCTAAGACATCTTTCTTTTTTCCCTAATACTTATTCTGATGTTTCATTTCCAGTGGTTGTTTCCTTGGCTTCAAGTGATTTCCTCTTACAGGTACTAATCAGGACTCAATTTAAATAACAAATGAGTCGTGTGCAGATCTCTGGACCTCTCTGTCTTTGAAATTCTTGCTGCATAGTGATGCTTTCTTTACTTCTCTAGTCTGTTCTGTAAATTCTAACTGACTTAGCTTCCCTGAATTCTGAACTCTGTCCTCAACTCAGGGAGCCTTCCGGACTCTGTTGGATTCCCTCTAGGAAGAAACATGGAATAACACTAGGAATTTCTCTTGTTAAGGATCAATGCTAACGATTTTTAATAAAAGAACATAATGTATTTTTTTTTCCTGTGTTTTGTCATGTTTAAAGTGGGAAGATACATCTAGTAGTTCATGACATTCCATCATGATCAGCAGTAAATTCAACAGATAATTAATAATTGTCGATGTTGTGCATCATTCCATATTGCAAATGTAAAATAAAGACCTGGAATCGAGAGAGTTCATATAAACCTGATGATTCAGTAAAATTAAACGTAGTATCAGTCTAAGTCCAAAAAATTACTGGAAAGTGACAATCAAGGATAAAACCAACTACAGGGTGAAAAGTTAAAAGCCATAATAAGCCTGTTAATTCTAACATAGTAAGAAAATAACAGAGTAGAACCAGAGAAAAGTCTACGTAAGCAGTAGGTCGGTAGGCAGAACAATGTCAAAGACATGACTTACAAAAAAGAGCATTGCCAAACTCACTTATTTCCAAAGTCCAACTGAAATGTCAAAGATATATAAAGAGAAAGATATATAATACAAGGTCAAGTATTAAAGCAAAATAACCATGCAAGTTCATGTGAAGCAACAGCACAAAATTCAAAGAGTCAAGACTTTTACATGACATCTGTGGAAGCAAGAATAATTCCAGAGTGACAAATTGTGACAATGTAGATTTTATGAACATCTGGCTGAGGTGAGACTAGGTGAATAGTGTCAAAAATCTGCAACTGAAAGGTAGCACCTGACTTAATAGGAAATTGGTTTGCTTAATTTTAATGTTCATATTCAATTTTTGCTTTTGTCATGCTTAGATCATTTAAAAAATAATGATATAAAAATAAATAATATATGTGGAAAATAACTCAAAAAAATCACTTTAGTTTTATTTTCCATTTATTAGGAAGCAAAATGAGTTACCTAAAATTTTTCATCTGTAAAAATATTCAGCAAATTTCACATCTTTTCACATAATTTTAGTTACTACATTTAACTGAATATGTTTGAATATATGTCATTATTTATTAGGAACAAAACATGCAATGCATTTCTTTTATTCCATTTACTTTTGCTGATGTGAAATTGCAGAATTAGAACTTATCCTGAAAATGTCAGGGAAATAAAAGTTGGATATGAACCAGTGTGATACATTTTAATAAGAAAGCAAAATTAGGTTAAAATGCTCTAGCATTTTCAGTAATTAGGGCTATAGAAGTAAGATCTCAAAGGAAAGTATTTTGAATGAGAGAGGAAAGGAAAATTTATGGGCACAGAAAATATATAGGCTTTTGTTTTCTTATAACTATTAGGAGTACAATTCTTAGCAAAAGAGCAAAGTGTATCTTAATATTTAAATAATTTTGAAATAGTTTTATTTTTATTCTTTTTTTGTGTTTAATCAACACATTTTTATTAATATCCTACTATATGCTATGAATCATGCTAAGTGCTGGGGACATACAGGGAACAATTAAAACATCCAGATCAATCAGGAGGGAGCTCTGGGAACTCTTAGGCAGGAGGGAGTCCAGTCAAATCCCTCCCAGCTCTCAGGCCACACTTGGTGAATGGGCTTAGTTTGGGTGATTCTCACATTGCCTTACAGTAAGCCAATGAGGTTGCAATGAGCCAAGATTGTGCCACTGCACTCCAGCCTGGTGATAGAGCTAGACACTGTCTCAAAAAAAAAAAAAAAAAGAGAGAGAGTTAAAGGCATTGTCATGCTTCACCCAGACACTCCCAGATCCCATTTTCTGTTTATGTGTGCCCACTCCTCTAACTTTGGAGGGCATTTGCTTCCAACAGTGCATTCCTATGGCTCACTGTGGAGGATTGCCTATGAACCTTTAGAGTATCTGTCCCACGCCCACAAATGCAGAGAGCTAGAAGTTTCTAGTTGTTTTTGTCCCTGAGAATATGAAAGTCAGCTCCCTTTGCTCAGTGGAAGACAACTCTAAAGCATAAATTTCTGCAGCTAAAGTCACACTGAAACCAGACTCATCTTGTCATTTCATTCTATCCTAACTTCTCTCTTATCCTTAACAGGATTTTCATACTCTCTTACCAGATTCTTGTAATATATCACTTGTACATGAGTCCCTGTCTCAGGATCTGCTTTTGTGGCATTCAGCCTAAGTCAGTAAAAAATTCTAACCACATCGTTATTGGTGTAGACCTAAGGAGTTGTTACTAAGCCAGGGCACATTCTCCCCTGGGCAGTGCCCAAGACGATGTTAACATTTTTCTTTTTGCTTCTCCATTGTCCTGTGCTTTAAAGGTGACCTAATCACTGCTATTCAAAAAGGGAAAAAAAAAAGTTTTTTTTCTGAAGAAGTTAATAGACTTCATCATTTATAGTCAAGTTTTACTGGTTTGGTAGTCACTCTACACAAATTGAATTTAATCTATTTGCTTTCAACCACATATTACTTTCAAATTTTCTTGATGAGACTCCATAGAATCCTTTAAACAAAGAACAAAAAGTAATGACATGGATGTAATTTTATATAAATGAGTAATCTTGGCCATTATTACAATTAGAGGTGCTTAATAAGAAAAATTACTACATAGGTAGCAATTAGTGATTTGAGATATTTTAATAAATCTTTAAACTCCTGAGTAATGAAAATATTTCACAAAATATCTTGAAAGATAATATGCTAACTTGAAGATTCATTGGATTGAGAACTCTTGTTTTTGATAAGACTATAAAAACACTTCTAATAAATCAAGGTGATTTTTAAATTATTGGCCTAGACATTTCTAATAAGTTAGGTACTATTATTCACATTTTTAAAGAGGTAACTGAAACCCAAAAAATTCCAGGTTATTCAAGGGTAAGTGATAATAAAGAAACTAATGAAGTCTTAAGTATATGAATTTGATACCTAAAGTCAATGCTGTTTCAACAGCAGTGAAATTTAAAAATTACTTAAGCAAAAACCTAAGCAACATAGATAGAACTTTTGCTTGTAATGACCAGATAATTGAGGGAAAAATCAGCATTACATTTTCTTCCAATAATCTGGATAATTTTACATTTGCATCAGGTATGCATCTCAATGGCAATATCAAGGGCATGTGGCATAGCGTATTTGAAAAGCAATACTTATAAGCATTACTTTTATAGTGTATTAAGTATTTATAAGCAATATTTAAATAAAATATAAATCCAAGTATTCAACTTCAAGGTTGTGAACAAAGTTCTAATATCCAGCACCTAAAAGGAAGTTAAACAAATGTATAAGATAAAAACAAACAACCTCATTAAAAAGTGGGCAAAGGACATGAACAGACACCTTTCAAAATAAGACATCCATACAGCCAACGAGCATAAAAAACAAACAAACAAACAAACAAACAAACAAAAAACTCAGTATCACTGATCATTAGAGAAATGCAAATTGAAAGATACCCACTTCACACCAGTCAGAATGGCTATTATTAAAAAGTCAAAAAATAACAGGTGCTGGTGAGGTTGTGGAGAAAAGGGAATACTTATACACTGTTGATGGGAGTGTAAAATAGTTAAAACATTGTGGAAGACAGTGTGGCGATTCCTCAAAGACCTAAGGTCACAAATATCATTCAACCCAGCAATACCATTACTGGGTATATACCCAGAGTGATTGAAATCATTCTACCATAAGACACATGGGATGCAAACATTCGTTGCAGCACTACTCACAATAGTAAAGACATGGACTCAACCTAAATGTACATCAATGACAGATTGGATAAAGAAAATGTGGTACATATACAATACAGAAAGAATACTATGCAGCCATAAAAACGAATGTGATTATGTCTTTTGTGGGAACATGGATGGAGCTGGAGGCTATCCATGTTCAGCAAACTATTATAGGAACAGTCAAACAAATACCACATGTTCTCACATACAAGTGGAAGCTAAATGATGGGAGCTCAGGAACATAAAGAAGAAAACAACAGACACTGGGGACTACTTGTGGGTGGAGGGTAGGAAGAGGGAGAGAAGCAGAAAAGATAAAAATTGGGTAGTAGCCTTAATACCTGGGTGGTAAAATAATCTGTATAACAAGCCCAAGTTACATGAGTTTACCTATATAACAAACCTTCACATGTACTCCCAAAACTGAAATAAAAGTTTTTTAAAAAAAGAAAATAATTTACACCATTACAAAGGGATTTTTAAATTCTCTCTCTACTCTGTAGGTTTTCAAAGCAGTAAGGTTATAGTTAGAGTCAAACTCTAGGAGGTCCATCAGTCAATCATTTGTTCACTGAAGTTTCCTCAGGAAACTTACCATCTCACCTTTAGGATACAAGCAGGTAAAGTAGCCCTGCTGCTCACATGCCATACTAAGTAACCAGATTGTTGCTAGTGAGACTTGGTGGTTAGTGTCTAGAATATAACTTACTTGATTAGGCATTCACTCCCTTTGTTCTCTTGGGATCTGCCATGCATAATGATACATAGTGAATTTCTTTTTGGACATGCCAACTCTCTTAGATTCCTAGGCCTGCCGTAACAAAATACCATATGTAGGGTGACTTAGAACAACAGAAATGTATTTTCTCAGAGTTCTGGAGGCTAGAAGTCTGAAACCATGGTGTCAGAATGTTTGGTTCTTTCTGAATGTTGAGAATCTGTCCCATCCCTCTCTTACCATCTGGTGATGGTTGCCAATCTCTTCTGTTCCTTGACTTGTAGATACATCGTTCCAATCTTGTCTCCATTTTCACACAGTCTTCTTTACTTTTGCCTCTTCTCCTCTCCTCTTCTTCTAAAGACAGAAATCAAGGATGGTGAACTGGGCTGATATTGTATTAATGCTCACCCTAATGACCTCTTCTTAATATGATTACATCTGCAAAGACTCTATTTCCAAATTAGGTCACATTTACAGATACTGGTGGTTATAACTTCAATATGTTGCTCTAGGGTACACAATTCAACCCATAATTACAACTTTTAGAGTTCTTCCCATTTGTAAATCAGACATCTTTCTCTTTTTCCTTTTCTGAAAGGCACTTCTATCTACACTCCTACACTCCCCCTCCTCGTCAATGGATACTTGTATTATTGTTTTAACAAACTCAGATTTTGCAAAAACAAGAAAACAGTATATAGAAGTAACAAATTTACACAGGTAATGAGGATAAGAAAATAATTTTGAGATTTTTTTTGATAATTTTTTATAAGGGATTATTCTAACTGCCAAGATTATTGAAGTCTTAAAAAAAGACTAAATATTTCCACAAAGAACCTATGATATAGCTGCTAATTTAAGTAAAAATGGAAATTATATGAAATAATAGCTAAGGGGGAAAACAGAGGCATGTAAGCCATACCATGGGGCAGGGAATTGCAAGTTCAAGGAAGAAGGTGACATTTGAGCCAAGTCCGAAGAGATGGGGCAATAATCTTTGTGGATATCTGGAGGAAGTTTAAAGGTCTTGAGGATGGAATGTACCTACAAAGTTTTTGGAATATCAAAGGGGCCAATATGGATTGAGCAAAGTGAGTTAGAGAGGACATGAGATAAAATAGGAGGTAAACAGTTATCTAGGTAACTGTCACTTGATTTTTTCTGAGTTGGCAGGCTAGCAACGGTCTTTGATCACAGAAGTAATAGATCTTTATTATTTATTTATTCTTTTTTTTTTTTTTCTTTCTTTCTTTTTGGGATGGAGTCTTGCTCTGTCACCCAGTGTGAAGTGCAGTGGCGCAATCTCAACTCACTGTAACCTCTGCCTCCCGGGTTTAGCGATTCTCTTGCCTCAGCCTCCTGAGTAGCTGGGACTACAGGTGCGCGCCACTACGCCCAGTTAATTTTTTTTTTTTTTTTTTTGTATTTTGTGGTAGATACAGGCTTTCACGATGTTGGCCAGGCTGATCTCGAACTCCTGACCTCGTGATCTGCTCGTCTCAGCCTCCCAAAGTGCCTGGATTACAGGCGTGAGCCACTGCGCCTGGCCAATAGATCCTTATTTTATAGAAAAGGAGGCTTTATCTGACTACTGTGATGAGGATAAATGTTAGTGAGAGGAGGAGAAGCATTAAGGTCTGTTAGAAAGCTATTGCAGTGATCCCTATGAGAGATTATGGAGGTTTACATCAGGTATAGTAGTAGAGATAATAAGAGGTTATAAGGTCTAAACTGCCCTGAAGGAGAGACAAAGGGATTTGTGAAAGATTAGATTTGTGATGTGAGAAGAAGAGAGAAGTGAAGGAAAATTTTAATGTTCTTGGCTTGCACAACCTAAAGATGTGGTTGACATTATACAGAATTAAAGGTTGTGAAAGGGATAGGCTTAGAGGAGAAAAAAAGTAGTTTCATTTTTGACATGTTAAGTTTGCTATGACAATTTTACTTTCAAGTGAATGTTTCAAGCAGTTGGATGAGGGTGAAGTTAAAAGAGAAATTTCTGGGATGTACATGTAAATGTGCTACTGTCAGTGTCTATAGATAATTAAAATCATATTACTAAGAGAAATAGTCAAAGGAGTGTAAGTAGGAAGCAATGGGAAATGTTTCAGTGCCAACCTTTTTAATTTTAAGGGCTGGATTCTCAGCATACTGCAAAGATGAGGAGAAATCTGCAAATACTGAGAAGAAACATCCAGTGTGGGAGAACAAAAATCATCATGGCATTGTTTTAGAAACTGAGCAAAGAAAGAGCTTCCAACTGAAGGAGAAGGTGACCAAAAGCGTCCAATATTGGTTATAGATAATGTAAAATGAGACCTATGAATTAACTATTGAGTTAAGCACATTTACAGTTAAACTTTAACAGAAGCAGATGAGTGATAATCAGAATAGAATGGGAGAAGTGCAATTTGAAATAACAAATATAGGCAATATTTTCCAGGAGTCTTGCTGCAAAGAATTGTGTAGTAGAAAAAAGGGATTGATGTCAGTAAAGGGTCTATTTTCATTATAATCTAACAATTTGGCTTGCTTTTTAATCTAACAATTTAGTTTACTGTAGTTTCATGAATGCTGGTAGAAAACTCAAGACAACTGGGTCAGAGATGAAAGTTTATTATTTACAGCACTAGCCAGAAGTAGCCAGAGTTTTAGCATTTTAATGTCTTTTCTGTGAACCCCAACTTCCATATGCAGTGGGGTGAGTTATGGAAGAATATGCCTCAGTTTGGGAAACTTTTTATCTACCCTTAGCCTGAAAAGCCAAGGATAGAAAAAGGTTAATGGAAACTACTCTCTTAAGAGGAGCAATGGCTTTCATTCAAGTGATGAGGCCACCAAAGAGGCCCCTGAGGGAGATGTACTCTGTGGAATAAATACCCTGACATTCACTTGAGTTTTTTGGTACTAGGATGAAAGAAAGTTCTTCCTTAGCTTAGCAGGAGACACTAATTCTATTGTCTATGGCTGGTTCCTATACAAATATCATTGAAAAGATCATCTGAAACCAAGAATAGTTAGTACCTCTCTTTGCAAGATGTGCGCAAATGTAATCGACCCATGAAGAATATCTCCCTACAATTAGTAGAGGATTTTTCTTCATTAACAATTTAGCTCTATCTTAGTATGTCCGTGAAAAGGATTAAATTCGAGGTAAAATTTATGCAGAAAAAAAAAAAAAGTATGGTTTTTAGAGTGATATGCTTGAGTAGACACTAATACTGTACATGAAATCTAATGTACAAATGAATAATTTGGCTTAGATTATCAATTGTGATTTAAAAAGGCAGAGCATATAGATTTATGCTGGTAAGGGGATATTTGTGAGACTGGGAGCTAAGGAAAGCTCTCTTTGATTGCTCCTATTTTCTCAGTGAAATTAAGTAAACAGCTGAAAATGAAGATTGGACATAAGGCGTAAGAAATTTTGGAGAAAAGAGAAGATATAAAAGGGTTATCCAGAAAATGCAGAGATAAAGTAAGAATATCTAATAGCATTTAGAGAAGACATGGCTATGGCTGAGTTACTGGGTTAGATACCTTCCATTTGTATTCTTGGTTCCTCTGCACCTTAATCATGCTTTTTGCCTATATAGATTATATCCCTTGCTTTAGACTTCCAGTTGGGTTCCACCAATGGGAAGCCACTGCAGGAGAAGGGAGGAACAGAGAAAGTTAGACTGTTTATTCCACAGAGTACATCTCCCTCAGGGGCCACTTTGGTGGCCTTGTCGCTAAAATAAACACCACTGTTCCTCTTAAGATGGACTTTTCTTCATATAGTTGCCATTCAACTTTCTCTGCTCTTGAGTTTTCAAGCTTAGGGTTGTTGAGAAGTTTGCTACCACTAGTCCTAAACTACTGCATGGTCCTTTGTGGGTACCATACACTCTATATAAACCTTTAAAAGTTTTATTTTGGCTGAAAAATTAATGATACACAGCATCCTTATATATCAGTGTGTGATCTCTTTCCTGCTGGAATCTGAATAATGTAACTATAGATGCTATTTACTTGACATTTTATTTATCAAGTACATTTATAGAGATTCTTTAATGGTGGAGTAAGTCCAATTATGTTAGACTTAGTAGACACCTAATGTCAAATCAGGTTAATCTGCCATGCTCCCTGTTGACATGCCCGATTCTTTCTAGTTGTTCTATATGTCCTAATATGTTTAGTGTCCTCTTCAGACAACTGCTTCTTCAAACTCGTTACAGAATTTATGTTAGGAACAGCCTGGTAGCCGAAGTCCCCTGAGAAATTTGATAATTTCACCAACTGCCTTCTCACCCTATCTAAGCCATGACAACTTCCTTTGATTCTAACTAAAATAGATTTATTTTTCTTATAACTCTCAAGAGTTATTTTTAAAACCTTTGTCATGTGAAAATATTTTAATCAAATTTAACTTTTGCTATCTAATGTCTTAAATCCCTTCTTGCATTCCTCTTAATTGATCCTTTTTCTTGTATGTTCCAATCGTATTCTTTTTATTCTTCATCATTATCCTTCAAGATTCTATCTGGAAGTCATGCTGAGTTTCAAAATGGTAATTTCTTTGATTTGTATTCGGGAACCAAATCTTCTTAACCCTGTTTATTTGTATGTATAGTCAACTTCTAGATACCTTTGTTTTCCTCCTCCATTAACATATATAATATTTTTCTTAAAACATTTTTGTAAAAATTAAATATAATAATATATGTAAAAAATATTAATGTATTAGCCCATTTTCACATTGCTATAAAAAATACCCTGAGACTGGGCAATTTATAAAGAAAAGCGGTTTGATTGACTCACAGTTCCACATTACTAGGGAAGCCTCAGGAAACTCAGAATCATGGTGGAAGGGGAAGCAGGCATGTCTTACATGGTGGTGGGTAAGAGAGAGTGTGTGAAGAAGGAACTGTCAAACACTTATAAAAGTGAATTCATGAGAACTCACTCACTATCATGAGAACAGCAGGGGGAACTGCCCCCATGATCCAGTAATCTCCCTCCCTCAACACATAGAAATTACAATTCAAGATGAGATTAAGGTGGGGACTCAGAGCCAAACCATACCAATTACCAAACGAGAATTCAATATATAATACATTAGCCTCTTTTACTATTCTGTCTGTTCCTCTTTTCATGGTGATCTATACAACTATACTTCTAACACCAGTATAATTTAAGAAGAACATTTATAAGATTTGTCATATTTTTACAAATACTATAAATGCATCACCACAGAGTTTTAAAAAATTTTAAAGAAGCCATGTTTATAATTAAAATATTATATTTATATTTTGTTACTAAAATTTTAAAATTTATTCATATGTGCTGGTGAGAGAGGAATAAGAGGATATTCTTACAACTAAGTAAGTATCTTAAGATGGTGGATATTTTAACTTCAAACCAGATATAGTGCTAGATTAAATTAAGAAGAATGATTTTTGATGAGATGAGAAAGAAAGCATTGTCAAAGATATGATTAAAGTATAATTCTATATATGAGAAAGAATACATTGCTTTGATTTGAATATGTATAAAAGAGAAACCAACAAATGTTGTTGTCTTTTTTGTCTATCAGTGTTTAAGATAGCATGTCGTGGTTTCTTTTTAATACTATTCTATGCCAGATCATCCCACTGGACAAGCACCAGCTGAGCTTTTTCTGAAATAGCACAGCAACACAAGCCTTGAGTTCAAAAAACACTAGATCTCATTCTGCACAAGGGAGAAAAATCCTAAAGTATGGGATTCTATCCTGGTTTTCATACATTAAAAAAATACTTCAAAACGAATACTTCTATTTATTACTGACACACAATGTGATGGACTCAAAATAAGGCTGTCTTATATGGATTATATGCGTAAATTGAATCTGTATGCTGAAATAGTCAGATTTAAAATGAAGACATTACTTTTTCTCCACAATACTTTCAGAGGAAAAGCTTTTAGTATCTCAGACTCTAAAAAACAAAGCATTTATACTGTACAAATAAAATGATAATATTCTTCAGTTTATGTCCTTTCATAATATTAGAAGGACTTAAGGAAATATTCATAAAATGGAATCAAACATGTTCGATTCAGTTAACATTATTGACTTATCATTAATCTTGAAGTTCTATTTCAGAAACTAGTAAGTTATGACTAATTGAACATTTTGGAAAGGATGTAGAAAGTTATATGTGATGCCACAAAGAGAATTCTTGGGAACTTAGAGACAATAGTATGAAAATCCTCATAAAAAGGTGCAAATTCACAGTAAATACAAAAATAATTTTTAAAATAATTATTTTATTAAAGCTATAAGGCTTTATAAAGCTATGTATATTAACAACTCAACAATATCTGTGATGTTCACTTTATCACATCAGAATATAATCTATGATCCTGACTTTCTATTGACCAAAATGATTTTTGAATTCTTACAGTATGAAAGACATTACTTTTTTCTGTCTTTACTTGATCTTCAAATGGACAAATTTATTAGGTGCCATTGATTTTCAAGGAAAGTAGGTTTTCTATAGTTAAATATTTAATTAAGCTTAAAATACAAGACTATAATTTTGTACTTTTTTTTTTTTTTTTTTTTTTTGGCGATGGAGTTTCGCTTTTGTTGCCCAGGCTAGAGTGCGATGGTGCAATCTCGGCTCGTGGAAACCTCTGCCCAGTTTCAAGCAATTCTCCTGCCTCAGCCTCCCAAGTAACTGGGATTACAGGCACGTGCCACCACACCTAATTTTTGTATTTTTAATAGAGACGGGGTATCTCCATGTTGGCCAAGCTGGTCTCGAACTCCTGACCTCAGGTGATCCACCCGCCTCGGCCTCCCAAAGTGCTGGGATTACAGGCATGAGCCACTGGGCCCAGCCTACAATTTTTTAAAGTTGAGGCATTCTACTGCTTCTATCAGGCTGTGTGACAATGTGCATGACACTCAGTTAGAAAGGCTTTAATTCATTAACTTATAAAATTGGAGGGGTGGTTTACATTATCTCTAAAGTCTATTTTATTTAAAGAAGATAAAAATAAAGAGAGAGGGAACTAGTTAAACTATTTTGTAGAAACTTATAGTTGTAATATGGATTTTGACAAAGGTATTAATATTGAAGCACACTGCAGGTATCACAAATTTTCTTATTGATGGACAATTTTTGACAAAGTAATCACAATCCAATGAAAAAGCTACTCAAAAACTTTTACACTCAAATTTTTGGAAAGATTGTTGGTTTTCTGAAATTAATTCAGTAAAACATATTTTTTATAAGAAATTTATTAAGTGCTAAAACAGGAAGAAAGCAGGAAGAAATAAATTATTACAAACTACATTCCATTGAAATATTGTATAAATTTTTTAATGCCATTGCTACTTATAATTTTGGCTGTATATTTACTGCCAAAATTGAAACTATCTTTCAATAATTTCAAGATGAAATGCCAAGCTGAAAATTATCTTACCCCATGTTCATTAACAGAAAGGTATTAAAGACATGTTCAGTTCTCTAAAGATGAAAGAGAGTTATTATTCCCTATGCAAAGTCAATTATCATTGACTTCCACATGACATTATTTGAACATGACATTTATGGATTCCCATTATTTTGATAGCACTCTCCCTCCTCCAAACACAATGAATTGCTTTCAGTCATTCTGAGTTAAAAATATTAAATCACTTATTTTATTTTAATATTTATACTCTTAATTTTATAATGTATATCAATTTTATAGTATAATTGTATAATATATCAGTATAAACCATGTGAATATAAAACAACTTTCTCAGTTGGCTATGATTTTCATATTTAGATAATTAAGGAATAAATTTAACAGATATGGGGAAAATATTTTTGTAAAATAGTAGTTAACATATGACCTAAATATAAAACGCACTGAGATGTGCGTGTATACACATCATCCTATGTATTCTGTGACTGCATAAAATGCTTTGTTTACTCACTATTTGATAAGTTTCTGAATGTAATGTGTCTGTGAGCCCTTTTCTCTAAAATTAAGTGATTGTCAGAGAGGAAGGAACAACTTTGACCCCCAGGGGATTTTTGGCAATGCCTGGAGGTACTTTTTGTTGTTACAGCTAGAGAGGGGTCAGATGATACTGGAGTGCAGTGAGAATAGGCCAAGGATGCTATTATATTAAACACCTAACAGTGAACAGGACACCACCCACATAAGAAGCCTATGGCCCAGCATGTCAAGAGTGCTGAGGTTGACAATCACTGCTATAACCTGAAGGCCACAAATTTTTCTTTTGCTTTCAGAAAAAAAAAAAATTGTTCAATGAGAATTTATGTTAAATCTAAATTATTTTCAAATTTAGGATATACAAATACTGTTTTTACATGTAATTTTAGTACCACATTTGCTTTTGCAGACAACATACTAAAAGAAAATTGGAGCATACTTTTGAATGTAATCTAGCAAAATATGTTAAGACAATCAGAGTGTTTTTATCCTTTAAGGAAAAGCATTATAGTTCCAAAAATTTACGTTAATAAAATAACAGAAATATGTGAAAACATTATATATTTAATTCTTTGATATGTATAATAGAAAACAATTCAGGTTTTTTTTATTATACTTTAAGTTCTAGGGTACAATGACTCAATAACAGTAGATTATTAAATTATAACATGGAGAGCTGTAGAGAAGGGAAGTGCTTTCTCTTTATGCTCTGAGGTTCAATAACTAGGTCTATGAAATAATCTGACAAAAGGCAGATTAGTAGGAGAAAGGGTAGAAACATTTTTCATGGGCAGTGGGGCATCACAGGGAAAACAAAGTAAATTATCGAATCAGTGGTGAGATTTGGGAGTTCACATACCACTTCACAGGGAAAATGAGGAGGGGAAAATATAGGCAACTTAAGAGGAATTAAATAATTTTAGAAAAAAACGAATGGGCCTTTACCCTATTAGAAAGTAATAAAACAACATAAAGCTATCTCTTTTGAACTTCAAATGACAAATGATAATTAAATTTCAATGTCCAAATTTCAATATGCTTCTCAAATTGACATATATTTGGTATTTGGAGTGTGACAAATTTGATCCACTACCTAAAAGTTTAGAAAAATTTTAGCGAAACCAAGTAGTATTCTAAAGTATTATTTACTATTTTGCATGAAACAATATAACTTTTACTATTTTACTTCTATATTTCAGAGCTTATTATAGTCATATATTTAATTTCTAGACTTAAAATTTTAATAAGTAGTACAAGGTGACCTCCGACTCCCTGGTTCAAGGTATTCTCCTGCCTCAGCCTCCCCAGTAGCTGGGATTACACACACCACCACGCCCAGCTATTTTTTTTATTTTTAGTAGAGATGAGGTTTCACCATGTTGGCCAGGATAGTCTCGATCTCCCGACCTCATGATCAGCCCACCTCAGCCTCCCAAAGTGATGGGATTATAGGCACGAGCCACCGCGCTGTCAGAGAGACTTTTAAGATGTATTCCATAATATCTCAGCATCCAAAAAAAGAATGTAATTAGCATACACTTTCTATTAAACATATTTTGTGGGAAAAAGCAAAGGCAAACAACAATGTAGGAATTTATTTTTTAGATATATGAAATAAAAACTGAAGGTGAAAAAGCCAATAAAAATGAAACATGGATAAAACACAAAGGAAACTCACAAAAGAGACATTTATATTAGTATAAAAATATCAAAAGCAAGCTAATTAACTAGTGGAAAAACATTCAACTTCCCTGGTAATTAAGTAAAAAGTAAATCATTTATCTCCCACATTATTATAAAACATAAAGGTAGATTTAAGTGTCAGTGTTTATGAGAATTTAAGAAAAGTTGGCATATGAAAATGTAAACAACAGTTCTGATAGTTGTAACAACATACCAAAAAAGTGTGTATTTTAACAGAACAAACTTTCTTTCTTTCTTTTTTTTTTTTTTGAGATGGAGTCTCACGCTGTTGCCCAGGCTGGAGTGCAGTGGCGCGATCTCGGCTCACTGCAAGCTCCGCCTCCCGGGTTCCCGCCATTCTCCTGCCTCAGCCTCCTGAGTAGCTGGGACTACAGGCGCCCGCCACCGCGCCCGGCTAATTTTTTGTATTTTTAGTAGAGACGGGGTTTCACTGTGGTCTCGATCTCCTGACCTTGTGATCCGCCCGCCTCGGCCTCCCAAAGTGCTGGGATTACAGGCTTGAGCCACCGCGCCCGGCCAGAACAAACTTTCATCTTGAGATTTATCAATTGCAGTGATAAATTAGATAAAAATATATACAGGTGATAGAAAAATACAGAGCAATTTTTATTACGTAAATGTCATTCTTAGATGACATAAGATTGCTAAACTTATACAATTTTCTATGAGAAAGAAGCCTTTTTTTTTTTTTTTTTTACTCACTAGCTGGTTTTATTTTTGCAGTTGCATATTGTTAGCACAGATATAGTTTGTATGATTTTGAATGATTTTTCTTATTTTCTTGCTATTCTGTGGTACTTAAACATGCAACAGTAAACAAATAATCAGTAGAAAGCTAATAACTCTAGTACTTTTTAGAAATAATGATGGGTTTGATTTTGTAGCTATCAGTTTTAATCAAATGACTAACAATCTAGCATTATTGACTACTTGGCTTTATTGTTTATGTTGTTCTCAAACATGTAAGTCTGATTAAATTTTTAAGATGAGACAAACACATTTTGATTCACTCAAATTTATGCACTGGAAAAAAAAAATCTCCACCCAAGTTTCTCAATTAAAATTTAAAAAGCAAATACAAAATTGTGGCCAAAGTCTTCTTATATAATTTAAGCAATAGTGATAGTGTTGTAAGCTTTATTCTTTTTTATTTATTTATTTGTTTGTTTATTTATTGAGACAGAGTTTTACTCTTCCACCCAGACTGGAATGCAGTGTTAGAATCATAGCTTACTGCAGCCTTGACCTTCCTGGCTCAAGCCATTCTCCTGCTTCAGCCTCCCAAGAAGCTGGGACTATAGGGCATGCCAAACTATGCCCAACTAATTTTTTAATTTTTGGTATAGACAAGGTCTCCTTATGTTGCCCAGACTGGTCTTGAACTCCTGGACTCAATCGATCCTTCTGTCTCAGTCTCCCAAAGTGTTGAAATTAGAGGCATAAGTTCCCACAACTAGTCTATAAGCTTTATATATATACATATATATATACACACGTATATATACATATATATGTACACATGTATATATATACACACACATATATATATATTTGCATTTTCTAGCTGAAAAATGCTTTGCATGTCCAAAATAAATATTACAAATATTTTGAGGAATTGAGATTTTTTTTCTATTTTTAACCTTCCATCAAAATGTCAGAACTATTTCATTAAGATACAATCACTGAATATTTTCCTAGCTGGCAGACTAAGAAAAATATAAAATGATAAAAAATAAAAATAATTGTTGAATAACCAACTTCTTAATCTGTGCCTATTCTTATTCATATTTAGATCATTATTTCAGCATCAAAGGGATTCCTGCAGTATTTCATTTATTATTTTTTTTATTTATCTTTTTTTCTTTTTTTTTTCCGAGGTGAGTCTCAGTCAGTCGCCCAGGCTGGAATGCAGTGGCACGGTCTCAGCTCACTGCAATCTCCCAGGTTCAAGCGATTCTCCTGCCTCAGGCCCCCTGAGTAACTGGGATTACAGGCACGTGCCAGAACACCCAGGTAATTTTTGTATTTTTAGTAGAGACAAGGTTTCACCATGTTGGCTAGGGTGGTCTCAAACTCCTGACCACCTGTTATCTGCCTGCTTTGACCTCCCAAAATAATGGGATTACAGGCGTGAGCCACTAGTCCCGGCCTCCTACAGTATTTTAAATGACACTTTTTAGTGCACAGTTTTGACAATTTTAAGACAAAGAGATTTGTTTGAAAGTCTACTGACCAAAGATTTCACATTTAATGATTTGTCAACTGATGGGCTGTGGCAAACACAAGAATAACAACAATAACAACAATAAGAGTATCAAAGTAACACAAATGTATAGACTATTATACACTTTGTAATCTTTGTGGAGAATAAAAATGTACAATGAATCTTCATTATTCACAGATTCTATGTTTGCAAATTTGCCTACTTGCTAAAATGTATTTGTAACCTCAGAACCAATTCTGGTGACACTTTTGCAGCTATTTGCAGACATACAAAGTGCAAGGAAAGGAGGCAGATAAAAGATGAAGCTTGCCTTTCTGTTTTATTTCTTATGCAGAGATGACCAGAGGATAAAGACAGTAGGGGACAATAGACTTCTGCTCTGGGGGCAGGAAGAGAGAGTCTGAATCTCTATTCTGGCAGCTGTTAGTGGGAGGCCTCAGGCCAGTCTCTGAAAACTTTTACATTTTGTTTTCATTTTTGTAAAATAAAGAAAATCGAATCTACCAGGGTAAGTTGCTTTTAGGATTTATAAGTATAATCTATATGAAATATGTATAAGTAAATGAATAGACAGTAATTCCCCTCCTAGCCATGGCTCAGTATTTATTAATTTCACTATTCTCGGTGACTTTACAAAACATAACTACCATACATAATGAGAATTCACCACATATTAAAGTCTGTTAAGGTAAACTGAAATATTAAAACATATTTTTAAAACGTTTTCAAACATTTTGTAATTCAGTTTTTTTTTTTTTTTCATGAAAATCTTCAATTTATGATTAAATGCAGTGAAGACATTTATCTGAGACTGAAACCAGGGTAATTTATTATAAGTCTTTATAGGGAACACTAGGCTTCAGAACCATTTCCCCACTACCCTCCCAGGACAGCCAGAATACCGTCCTTGGCTCTTGCTAGTAGGGGACAGGAGAGCTATCTCTGGAGAGATGGAATAGAGAAACTTTGATGTGTCCAGCATCAGGTTCTAGTCAACATAGGGATTACAGTAATGCTTGCTTAAGATGGGGATATGTTCTGAAAAATGCATCCTCAGGTGACTATGTTGTTATGCAAACATCATAGAGTATACTTACACAAATCAAGATGGTGGATAGATAGATAGATAGATAGATAGATAGATAGATAGATAGATAATTTTATATGAAAAACAAAATGTCCCAGCACAATTAATGAATATCAATTATTTCTCCTACTTAATTTGCAATACCAATATCAAATGCCATATATCAGGTTTCTATATATGCTATGGTATAATCTTATGGGATTAAAAAGTCACTATGCAGTACATGACTATATCTGACACTCTGCATATTGAATAATGAGAAGACTGCCCACAGCTTGTTTCCCCCACAGCTGGCTTCATAGGTGAGCAACATGTGTAGTCACACAGGGCTCATACTTAGAAAAATCCCGGTCTTGGTTCATATTCTGTTCTTGCTGTCTTGACATTTGTAATTTTTGAACAAGGGGTTCCCCAAATTATATAGCTGATTGTGACTCACCTGCTTTCCTCCCAGATCTTAGCTACTTTTACAACTTCTGGGCAGGTGATTGCAGAACTTCTTTCTGGGGGAATTTATGATGGAGTCAGGAGACAGCCAAGGATCCCTGGTGAAACCCTGCCTTCAAGCCTAAAACAGCCTGAAGGCTAAAAAACCGGACTGCTGGTCCTAGATGAAGCCTGCCCTTTCCTGACTAATTCTCTCTGAACAATGCCCACCTGTGCACTGGGAGGACAGGGTGGAGACTCAGGAAGTTCATGCTATTCACAGTGGGAGGACCCTGACATCTTCAGTTCCTGCATGGTGACCTGGGATTCAATCTGTGAGATGGAAAACCTACTAGCAAGATTCTCTCTAGCTCTGCTGAGAGTTATTTTTCCTTTATCCTTTCTGCCCCAAAAATTTCACTCCTCACCCTTCTATGTGTCTGTGAGCCTAATCTTTCCTGGTTTTGTGACAAGAACCTGGATTTAGATGAACTAAGAAGAAAGTTCTGCAGCAGTTATATTACTCTAGGAAAAAAAAAAAACAAAACCAAAACAAAACAAAACAACTCTCTGGGTACTAAACCTGAGGGTCCTCTAAAATTACAAGGACCCTGCCCAATCAGCGTAGAGAGAGGGCCACACATTAAACAAGTCCTCTCTCCATCCAGACACACACAACTTCAAATATGTTAGTGCCTCACTCTCACATCTGAACAATGAGTCATCAGTCATGAAATACTGAAGAAAAATCTTAGATATGGTAAAAGAAAGCAAAAGAAGAACTTGGAAGCAACAATGTGATAGTAAAGCTTTTAAAAGTCACAAGAGACATTGGAATGTAAAATTGATTATATTTACCCAATAACAGAACTAGAAAAACACAGAGATAAGTAACAAAAGAGACTAGATAGGGAATATTAATCAATACAAGGAGTATAATATCCAAATAACAAGTTCAATAAAGAACGAATATGAACAGAAGAAAAATAATAACAAAAATGTATCAGAAGTGAAGAAGAAAATTATCCAGAATAATAAACCACAGTCAGCATCCAGAATAATTTTAAAATATAAATTTTTTAAAATGTTTAATTCCAAGATATATCAGGAGAAATTTCAAAACAATTAATGATTAACAAAATTTCCTAAATAATCTTGTAGACAGAAATAAGGAAAATTATCAGAAATCAAAATGTTACAGAACTTATTGAGAGCAAAAATAGAAAATAGAAGGCAATAAGATAAAGCATTGAATATTCTAAGGAAGTATGATTTTTGCACAGAAGAAAAATAAAATGCAAGACTGAAGATAGAATAAAGACATTTCTAAATGTATATACCAAAAGGCATTATTATCCTATGCACCCTTTCTAAAGATCCTATGCATCCTCTTGGAGAGGATGTTCCACATGAATTGAAGTTGTTTATCACATCACACCCATAGGCACAGATAAGGAGATTTCCAGGAAGACAATGAGGGAAAGTCCAAGGGTGAAAGTTCGGAGACACAGATGGGGCATTTTTATTTTCCTGGCAAAAAGTTTAGGATTTAATTAATCATAGTACAAAAAACAACAATATGACTAAATGAAAAAATATATATATGAACCAGTAAAAACAAACTAAAATTTGCCAAAATGAAAATGAAATCTTCATGCATTATGTAGAAGAGCTGGGAATTAAAATTGTAAGTCATAATAACACAAAAACTAAATATGGATTAAGGTACAAATTCTAATCTGATTATATTAGGAATATAGCAGAAGGGAAACAACAATTTGGGACTGAGTATGAGAAAAGGTATTTAGTATCAATCTTCTAATATAAACATGCATGAGACAGACGATAGACAATGCCTAGAATTGAAAAAGAAGAGTTAGGAGGAAGAGGAGAGAGGGGAGAGAGGATGGAGGGAGAATGTGAAGTATAATCAATCATATTCTTTAGAAATATAAAGTTAAATAATTGAAAACACTGTGAAATATCTGATTGATTCTCTGGGGAGAATGAGACTTAGGATTGGAAAACATCTTTACCTATTTTTAATTAGCTTTGTCTTTTAGACTATATATAAGTACAAATTTTCAAAAAAAAAACAAAACAAAAAGCAAAAAAAAAACTTCTGTTAGTATTTGGCTTACTTCTCATTTTTTCTGTCTGATTAAATTCCACAGAAATTAAATTTAACATTTTTTCAAATATAGTTTTTATATAGTATTTATGTTTATCACTCTAACACAATACCAAATTGTTAGAGGATCTTGAATTTTCAAAGTCTTGTAAAACTACTAGACATGGAAGTTTGAGTATCTAAAAACTTGAATCATTTAAATTTATTGTGACACAGAAAGTTCACATGAAGAAAATGTAAAGCACAACAATAGCTATTCTGTGAACTATTCTAAGGTAAGTGCTTATTTTTCTGAATTTCACAGATCTGAATCACTACCTTAAAGTCAAAACATCTAAGCAGGCTATGTTTTGTGGATTAATGTTTTGATGTATCTTGGAGAATAGTATGCCTAAGGTTTCCTTTAAAATATTCTGAATGTTGCACAATCATTTCAAAACTAAAGATATAAAAATGAACAATTCATTTGATTATGCCAGTTTGATTCAAGGGATAAGTTGTTACCTTACTATGTTATGTTAATGTAGATCCTCTGTTAAAAAATCAATTTGAGCAGGTCTACAGTAAATTTAGAAAACAACAACAAAAAAAAGAAAGAACAGAATAAGAAAGAAACAAGGGAAAGAACCAAGAGCAAGGAAAAAGGTGAGGAACCGAGCAGACAGGGCAAATAAATTCCCTAACATGTGGGAAAGAGAACTTTCATTGTCTGGGAGCCAGAACTCCACTCTTGCATGAAGAGAAGTTAAGTCTTTTATTGGTGAGCCGCTTAGACTGATCTATCACAGAGGCGTCTGCATGGAGGTGCAGTCAGCATCAAAATTAATTGGACTCTTAATAAAAAGAGGCATTTTTCTCTTTTTCCTATTTTAATAGCACCTCTGAGTGAAGACAGCACAAATACCAACACTTAGTTCTGCAGAGGTAGTTCGGTGGTGGGGATGGGATTCAGGTGGTGTGCCTCAGGTACATCATTTCCAGTGAGCTAACTTAAGACAAGCATGCATCTTGGAAATTTTTGAGCATCAAGAACAGACCCATTCTTCATGCTCTTCCTCTCAGAAGTCAGCTGCATCAGCAGACTTTTGAAAGCCCTTGAATAGCGGAGAAATCAAATTTGATATCATTAGCAAGAAACTGAATAACATATAGTCTAGGCCGGGCGCGGTGGCTCAAGCCTGTAATCCCAGCACTTTGGGAGGCCGAGACGGGCGGATCACGAGGTCAGGAGATCGAGACCATCCTGGCTAACACGGTGAAACCCCGTCTCTACTAAAATACAAAAAAAATTAGCCGGGCGAGGTGGCGGGCGCCTGTACTCCCAGCTACTCGGGAGGCTGAGGCAGGAGAATGGCGTGAACCCGGGAGGCGGGGCTTGCAGTGAGCTGAGATCCGGCCACTGCACTCCAGCCTGGGCAACAGAGCTAGACTCCATCTCAAAAAAAAAAAAAAAAAAAAAACATATAGTCTATATGTTTCACATTAAAAGAAGATCAATGCAGTCTAAAATTCATATAGTTGATGGCATAGCTAATGCTAATTAAAAAAAAAAAAACCGTCCTGATTTTATTATTACATTAATGAGAATTGTGCTGCTTCTGCATGAAATTTAGCTATGAGCATTTATTTGCAGGACATATAACAATAATAATGCAGCACTTTATTTGGGGTTTAATCAGTTGTTCAATCAAAAATGTACTCAATTGAGGTTCCACATTTTTCATCATGTACTGGAAATAAACTAATACTATTGGGGAGGTATTCTAAGTGATGAGGCTTATAAGGTGTTTTCCATACTCCTCAGTGTTCCAACTTTCAGTTTAATCAAAACAGCAAACTCATGGTGCTCCACTAGAAAAGCATTTTCTTGACTCTTCAGCTACAAACTCTCCTTATTCTCTTCTTTATCTATGTTAGATTTCAGATTAATTATTGTAAATACTCAAATTTGTGTTTTCCTCTTTCTTTTGTCCTCTCTTCTTGTAAGTGTAGATTCTTTCTCCATGCAGGCATACATTACTTGAAAAATACATGATTTGTTTGAAACTATCCAGTGCTATCACTAATTTTCTTAACTAATCTTACTTGTCCACTCTCCTCAGCATTGACTTAACACTTTTTCTCAGTTCTTTTCTTCTCCTATAATAGCTTTCCCACTTTTATCCTAAAATTTTGCTTTTTCTCATAATTTATTAAAAACAAACTAACAAACAGAATGTCTCGGTGGGGGCTTTCTTATCTTCCCTGGTGTATTCAACTTGGTCTTTTGATAAAATGAAGAAGGCATTGTCCTCTGTGGTTGCTCAGGATGCCATCTCCTCTCATTGCCAAGGACAAAACGGCCCCTCTGGTCATCGCTCCCTGCTCCATTACTGTCTGCCTGTTCTTCCCTGAATCTGTCTAAAAAGAAAATGGCAACTGTGCTAAAGCCATTAAGTTTTTATCCAAGCAAATGCCAAGGACTTTCTGAAACTCACATCTCACATGTTACTTTCTCTCACTATTTTTCAAACTGACATTTCTCTGATTGGATCTTTGGCCTTTGACTGACTTTAGTTCTGCTTCTGTAGCTGTAGGAATCTGTCTCAGACTGAATGGCCCCCTGTGGTCACTTGAGTTTTGTTAGGTCTCTAGATAGTTTATGCTTCCTTGGAAAAGTTTTTGTGTGTGTGTGTGTGTCTATATATATATATATATATATATATATATATATATATTTTTTTTTTTTTTTTTTTTTTTCCTGTGTACCCTTGCAACATTTGGCCTTCAACAAACAGCCTTTATTGTATAATCTTCTTAGGTCAAGAACATAATTTGTCTGGCCCTCCTGGAGATAGTTTGTTTTCTTAATTTTATTTTTTAATTATTATTTTTTCTCAGTGTTTGCCTCTAGGGCATGAATCTCACTTTCATTCATATAACCTGGCTAGGCTCAGATTTTTCTATATCAACACTGAACCTTTGGAATGACCTTCAAACTGAGTTGTGCTCCATAATTAACCCCTATTCTTTTCTGATTATGAGATGGAAATTTGATCGCTAAAATCTAAAGCAGACACTTAGGCAAGATCTCACCACTTAGGCTTTGTAGTCCCATTGAATTATAAATTTCCACAAAACTGTATCCTCATGCTCTTTAATATAAAAAGTGCTATATTAAATAGTACAACATTCAAATAATTCCTCATATATTTCTCTTTTCTCTAATTATAAAAGTAATATGTTGTCATTGCATTAAGTTAAAATGCCATAGAAAAATAAATGAAAAATTACCCTATTCTACTTTTAGTTGACTTGCTAAGAAAAAAGATAAAAGATTATAAAGCACAACATAACATTCTTATGTTTATAAAGACTTTCATTTGCATTTATCTATTTTAAAATTATATACTTTATAGTTATGCTATAGTACAGTTTAACAAGGTGCTGATTATCTCTCAGATATCAATAAAGATTAGAATGACTGCTCAATTAGGTTTTACAAGGTACAAACCATTTAAGGTAGGTCAACATAATGTATATTGGCCTTTCCAGACTAATCATGCTATTCTTTTTTGAAGGGTGATGACTCTCCAGGAACACATATTTCAGTATGGAATATGGTATAATTTTTATGGCAGATCAGCCTGGGAAGTAGACAGTTTCAAAGTTACCAGTCTGCATAATGTCACATTCCCCCATATATGGTCAGTCAAACCACTGGTTTATTACGACTTTTAAAATTTCAAGTTAAATATTAGAGAAAGTCAAAGAACCCAGAAGTAGACTCTCTCAAAACACTGATTTGAGCATTATCACGTATTACAATATACAATTATACCAAAATTTCTGTTTCCTGACTCAGAATTTATTTTATTTTCTTTTATTTTACATTTAGGGGTAAAAGTGCAATTGTGTTTAATGGATATATTTTTCAGTGGTGAAGTACGGCCTTTTAGTGTGCCCTTAACCAAACTGTGTACATTGTACCCAGCTGGCAGTATTTCATCCCTTATTTCCCTTCCACCTCCCACCTTTTGGAGTCTCCAGTGTCTGTTATTCCACTCTGCATGTCCATGTGTACCCATTGTTTGGTTCCCCTTTATAAGGGCACATACAGTTTGGGTTTTTAACTTTCTGTTTCTGAGTCAATTCCCCTAGGATAGTGCCCCCCTGCTTCATCCACGTTGCTGTAAAAGCCATGATTTAATTCCCTTTTATGGCTAAGTAGTATTCCATTATATATTATATAAATATTATTTAAAAAGAATTAAATCATGAATTTTTAAAATCCAATTATCTGTTGATGGACACAGGTTGATTCCTTGAGTTTGCTATTGTGAACAGTGCTGCAATAAACATACAAGTGCAAGTGCCTTTTTGATATAATGATTTCTTTTTTTCTGGGTAGATACCCAGTAGTGGCATTGCTAAATCAAATGGTAGTTCTTATTTTAGTTCTTTGAGAAATCTCCATACTCTTTTCCATAAAGAATATTTTGATTAAAAAACCCACCAACAGTGTGCAAGTGTTTTTTTAATACCACAACCTTGCCAACATCTGTTGACTTTTGATATTAAATAATGGCTGTTTCTGACTGGTGTAAGATGGCATCTCATGGTGGTTTTAATTTGCATTTCTCTAACTATTAATGATGTTGAGTATTTTTCATACATTTCTTGGCTTCTTCTTTTATTTTTACTTTTTATTTTTTTAGACGGAGTTTCACTCTTGTTGCTCAGGCTGGAGTGCAATGGCACAATCAACATTTGGCCTTCAACAAACAGTCTTTATTGTATACTCTTCTTAGGTCAAGAGCATAATTTGTTCTTTCCCTGAATCTGTCTAAAAAGAAAATGGCAACTGTGCTAAAGTCCCTAAATCAGCTCACTGCTACTTCTACCTCCTGGGTTCAAGCAATTCTCCTGCCTCAGCCTCCCAGTAACCTGTGATTACACGTGTGCACCACCACACCTGGCTAATTTTTTGTATTTTTAGTAGGGACAGGATTTCTCCATGTTTTTCAGGCTGGTCTCAAACTCCTGACCTCAGGTGATCTGCCTGCCTCGGCACCCCAAAGTGCTGGGATTACAGGCATAAGCCACCTCGCCCGGCTGGCTTCTTGTTTTGAAAAATGTCCATTTATACCCTCAGACTTAGAATTTTTGTTTTGAAATTACTTGATTTGTTGGGACACAGGTAATACCTCACTGTGTATATTTATCACAGCATTTCAAGATTATTTGTAATCATGCTTATATTTTAATTTTTTAAAACCCAAATGTCGTTATACTTTGGCTTTAGGGAAATATCACCACACTTGTGTGTTAAGATTTATATGTGTGAATTCAACTAATGCTAATTATATATTTGATATGGTTTTGCTGAACTCCCACCCAATCTCATCTTAAATTTCTATGTGTTGTGGGAGAGACCTGATGAGAGGTAATTGAATCATGGAGGCAAGTCTTTCCCATGCTATTCTCATGATAGTGAATAAGGCTCCTGAGGTATGATCGTTTTATAAAGAGGAGTTCCCCTGCACAAGCTCTCCCTCTTTGCCTGCTGCCATCTATGTAAGACATGACTTGCTCCTCCTTGCCTTCTGCCATGATTGTGAGACCTCCCGTTATGTGAAACTGTTACGTCCATTAAAACTCTTTCTTTTGTAAATTGCCCAGTCTTGGGTATGTCTTTATTAGCAGCATGAAAATGGACTAATACAGTAAGTTGGTACCAGTAGAGTGGGGCACTACTGAAAAGATACCAGAAAATGGGGAAGCAACTTTGGAACTGGGTAACAGGCAGAGACTGGAACAGTTTAGAGGGCTCAGAGCAAGACAGAAAAATGTGTAAAAGTTTGGAACTCCCTAGAGACTTGTTGAATGACTTTGACCAAAGTGTTGCTAATGATATGGACAATGAAATTCAGGCTGAGGTGGTCTGAGATGGAGATGAGGAACTTGTGGGGAACTGCAGCAAAGGTGATTTTTTTATGTTTTAGCAAAGAGACTGGCAGCATTTTTCCCCTGCCTTAGAGATTTGTGGAACTTTGAACTTAAGGCAGATGATATAGGGTATCTGGCAGAAGAAATTTCTAAGCAGCAAAGCATTCAAGAGGTGACTTGGGTGCTGTTAAAGGTATTCAATTTTATAAGAGAAGCAGAGCATAAAAGTTCAGAAAATTTGCATCTTGACAATGCAATAGAAAAGAAAATCTCATTTTCTGAGAAGAAATTCAAGCTGACTGCAGAAGTTTGCATAAGTAATGAGAAGCCAAATGTTAATCATCAAGCAAATGAGGAAAATGTCTCCAGGGCAAGTCAGTGATCTTTGCAGATGCGCCTCCCATAACAGGCCTGGAGACCTAGAGGAAAAAGTGGTTTCATGAGCTGGTCCCAGGGTCCCCAGGCTATGTGCAGCCTGGGGACTTGGTGTCCTGCATTCTGATTGCTCCAACCATGAGTGAAAGGGGCCAACATAGAGCTTGCCCTTGGGTTTCAGAGGGTGCAAACCCTAATCCTTGGCAGCTTCCATATAGTGTTGAGCCTGCAAGTGCACAGAAGTCAGGAATTGAGGTTTGAAAACCTCTGCCTAGATTTCAGAAGATGTATGAAAATATCTAGATGTCCAGGCAGAATTTTGCTACAGGGTTGAGGCCCTCATGGAGAACCTCTGCTAGGGCAGTACAGAAGGGAAATATGGGGTGGGAGTCCCCACACAGAGACACTACTGGGGCACTGCCTAGTGGAGCATGAGAAGAGGGCCATCATCCTTCAAACCCCAGAATGGTAGATCTACTGACAGCTTGCACTGTATGTCTGAAAAAGCTGCAGACAATCAACGCCAGCCCATGAAAGCAGCCAGAAGAGGGGCTATACCCTGCAAAGCCACAGGGGCGGAGCTGCTCCAGACCATGGGAACCCACCTCTTGCATCAGCATGACCTGGATGTGAGACATGGAGTTAAAGGAGATAATTTTGGAGGTTTAATATTTGATCACCCCACTGGATTTTGGACTTCCATGGGACCTGTCACCTCTTTGTTTTGCCCAGTTTCTCTCCAATTCAGAATGGCTGTATTTACCCACTGCCTATTCTAGATAAAATGCCCCTCCCCACCTTGTATCTTCCTAGACACAATGCCCCCCATTTTATCTAGGAAGTAACTAACTTGCTTTTGATTTTATAGGCTCATAGGTGCAAGGGACTTGCCCATCTTAGATGTAACTTTGGACCGTGAACTTCTGAGTTAATTGCAAAATGAGTTAAGACTTCGGGGGACTGTTGAGAAGGTATTATTGGTTTTGAAATATGAGGACATGAGATTTGGGAGAGGACAGGGGTGAAATGATATGGTTTGCCTCCGTTCCCACAAAATCTTATCTTGAATTCCAACATATTGTGGGAGGGACCCAGTGGGAGGTAATTGAATCATGGAAACAAGTCTTTCCTGTGCTGTTCTTGTGATAGTGAATAAGTCTGACAAGATATGATGGTTTTATAAAGAGGATTTCCCCAGCACAAGCTCTCTCTCTTTGTCTACTGCCATCCATGTAAGACATGACTTGTTCCTCCTTGCCTTTGCCATAATTGTGACTCCTCCTCAGCCATGTGGAATTGTAAGTCCATTAAACCTCTTTCTTTTGTAAATTGCCCAGTCTTGGGTATGTCTTTATCAGCAGTGTGAAAACAGACTAACACAATAATCAAAGTAAATACCCTTACATTTTCCCTTTATTACCATAACTTAATGTTCTAATTAAGAACTTGAAGTTCCTAATGTTCATAGCTTCAAAAACACTTTCAGTTTTCAAGTAATCACCAAGGCAAGTGAACAAAATAATGAGCAGCACATAAAAAAATTAAATTCATTAAAGACAATAATTTAGATACAGTTTCCAAATGGCTTAATTTTTAGAACCCCAAAGTTAATTTCAAAATAGAAGAAACAGCAGACTGATATCTGTTTCTTAGTGTGTTAATATGGCACATCATAACAGAGGGAAATACTCTTCAATGTGTAACTGTATTCATTAAACAAAATGAGAATCCCATAAAATTACTGTTAGGGGCCATATGTATGAGATTTTAAGGAGCCATAATAGTTACCTTCATATTATGATTTAGAAAGGAAATACATTCAACCTTTCATCGCTTAAACTGCTCTAGAAAAGTATTGTCAAAGCTAATTCAAGTGGTAGAAAATCTAAACAAGGCTCTCTTTTGTCTTTGGTTTTATGGCAACTACATTAGAGAAATCAGACTGAAAGACTTTGGGAGCACACCCAGGATTATTCTAGGTTTGAAGATATTGCAAAATACATTTCTTCTTTAGGTTTCAAATCACTCCATTTCTATCATGTATCGTTTCTGAAAAGTAACATGCTATCACTAGTAAAACAATGTTTTTTCACAAAATTTAACATAATTAAGGATTAAATAGTCCAAAAGAAAACCTTCTTTGTAAGACAGAAAGACAGCTATGGAAAAGACTTGATAGTCTGAGCAAATAATATCTGAACTGAGCTAACTATGTATTGACAAATGATATCTTTAATCGTTATGAAACACACAACAAGTTGAGTGTAAAAGGTTTGTAAAAACTGCAATGCAAGTGAGATATTTGCCACAGCTCCTCTGTTAAAAGGATTCCTGGGGAAAAAAGAGATAAATGTGTGATAAATATACAGTTTGTAACTAGAACTTTCTAGCCTTTTTTCTACATTGATGGTTAAAAGATTTTCACATATTCGGACTATTTCTTGAACTGTCCTTATAGAATTTTTTTTTTTTTAAGTCTAAAAAATAAGACCTGGCCAAGCAAGGTAGTTTACACCTATAATCCAGAGTTTTGAGAGATGGAGGTGGTAGAAGAATTGCTTGAAACTAGTAGTTTGAGACAAGACTGGGCAACATAGATGAGACAATAGCTCTACAAAAAAAATTAAAATTTAATTAGGCGTGGTGGCCCATGCCTGCAGTCCTAGCCATTCAGTGAGGCTCAGTGGGAAGATCCCTTGAATACAGATGTTAAAGGTTAGAGTGAGCTATGATCACAGCATTAGACTCCACCCTGGGGAACAGAGCAAGACCCCTAATCAAAAAGCAACAACAAAAAAATGACCCATAGTTTCTGCACTATACACAGAACTAGGATGAATTTCAAAATGTATTTAATTCAGGATGATAGCATAAGGTGACCTTAGAAATAACCTTTCTACTTATGTCCCTTTTTCCAATTAGCTGAGGCAACCATTTTTGATGTTCTAAAATTCCACCTACAGTCATTCATATATTATATTTTTCTGTAGGAAGAATACCATAGTTTCCAAGATCTCTATTTAATAGAGCCCCTGTCTGTATCTCTTCAATACTTGGATAGTGTATTTCTTTTTATATAAACAGTTATAAGTTATGTTACTATTTTAAATGTGGATAATAATAGCTGCAATATTGGGCAATATTTGTAATATTTGGCATATACATTATCCTATTATCCTGTGTTAAAAAATAATGAGAATTTTGATTTTATACATTCATTTAAATAAAGACATACTATTATTTAATTACCCATGGGCAATGGGTTCTCTATGTATATAACAGTTAAATAGAACAGATAAGCCATTTGTAAGGTAATGGATATGCATACTCACTTTTGTTCTTGATATTCTTTGAAATATGTATGTATGTGAACATACACATGAGTTGCTTTTTGGAGTAAAACTAAAAACAAAATCTTCTACCTCAGAAAAGCTCTCCATAACCTCTATAAAGAAAGAAAACAGTTTTATTATTGAGTAAGCGTTCAACATGAATGTTACTGTGATGTAACATTCATCACAGGTAAAACCCCAAAAGCTTGCAATGAAAATAATCTCCTCCTAATCGTTCTGTAGCACCAAACAGATATAACCCATTACATACATGTTGTCAAGATAAACAATGACTAGTCCTTATGTAAAAGAACTCGATGTGTGATGTTCCCCTTCCTGTGTCCAAGTGATTTCATCGTTCAATTCCCACCTATGAGTGAGAATATGCGGTGTTTGGTTTTCTGTTCTTGCGATAGTTTGCTGAGAACAAACCTGCACATTGTGCACATGTACCCTAGAACTTAAAGTATTAAAAAAAAGAAAAAAAAAAAAAAAACTCGATGGCACCATTTATCACACATAGTTTATCCTAAATACACCCGGTAATTGTGGTGACCATCTGTGTTACCTAACTGGCTTTCTGCAGAGGAAAAATAAATTCCTTATATCTTTATGAAAGGAGGTAGTTTTGCAGCTTGGAGCAAGGTGCCCACTGAAGTCAGGCTCCCACTCTCACAGAAAGTGGGACATGGAAACAAGATGCTATCTTCCTTGATGTTTACCTTTCAAAGAGATGGAGCTCAGGTCATTGAGAAAAACATTCCTATGTCATAAAGCTAACAAAAGGTCAATCTAGTCTCCAAAAGAATTTATATACATTTCAAAAAGAGGAGAAAGTACTAATAATTACAAATTTTCTAAGTTTTCTAGAAAACTTAGAAAAAGTTTTCTGGTTTTCTAGAAAACTTAGAAAAAGTTTTCTAAGTTTCTAAAAAAGAAAAAGTGGGGAGAAATATCTCTTCCCTAATTTTTCAATAGAGAGAAGTAGTCTCATTTTAAAGTTTTAGTTGTCGTTACACTTTTCTAATGCACTGTTTGTTATTTTTCTTTTGGTCTTATTTTGGAATTGAATATGCAAGGTTTTCTAATTTTAGATTTTACTTTAGTCAAGTTAGATTGAAGTAAAACACTCTCTAGCACCTTAATCAAGGCTACACGACCAATACAAAAAATGGTTCCAACGTTCAGTACTCTTTTTCATACACATTAAATTCAACATATTAAGAGTACACATCAGTACTCTTTTTCATACACACATTAAATTCAACATGTTAAAATTAAAACTTAAATTTATTGAAAACAATAATAGTTTAGAAATGCTCTCTAAAATTGGTGTGCTTTACTTCAACATTCAGTGAAATGTTACGTGAAAGGTAACATAGCATCATAATGTAGACATGCCTCAATAAGGATACAGAACTATCTAGTATAACTTGGCTTTTATGCATGTTGTCTATTATATGCTACCAAATAGTAAGAGAGCGTTAAGGCATATGTAATTTGCATTATATTTCCTTGTTTTTCTATTTTTTTTTAGTAATTAAGAATAGTATGTGCAAGTGCTTAGTGAAAATATTATAAAGATTATCAATCTTCATGCATCCCTCACAGAAGGGTAAGGTCAAAATGCATTGGTCCCTGTTGTAGAGAATTAATTGAAATTAAATGAGAGCAATTTGCTACAGACAAATTGCTGCTAAAGATCAAAGTGCAGCAGGGCAGTATTGATCAGTGCTCCATAACTTCACAATATACATCAGAAATATGAACATTGTGTGGTGAATTTAGTTTTAACCACAGATCTTAAAAACTATTATATATTTTTAATGTCGGCTTCTGAAGAATCTGCTGATGGTGTACAATATGCCATTTGCTGGAACTTACTTTTCTAAATGCCCTTCTCTATTAAACCCTAGCTAAGAAGACAGAGAGAGAGAGAGAGACTAATTTAGAAACTAGTGTGCCTCCCTTGTTTTACAAATTTACACTATTATAGCGAAGTTATATTCTTCCAAATTATAATACTAAGGTCAAATATTTTGTTCTCTCTTAAAGCTGACAAACAGGCAAAAATGCTTTGTTAAAGATAATATATGATAGAGAAAAATAAATGGAGCACAACAAAGGAGGAATAAAATTGCCTAAGATAAAAGTTGACAGTGGACAGTGTGATTAGGATGGGTCAGAAGGATGCTGTCTATCAGATGCCATACCCAGGAAAGAAACTGCATCAGGCAATCCTGTAAGCCCCTTCTAAATCTGTGATTACTTGGTTCTAAGTCGAGAGGAGCATAGAACAGTTAAAGGAACACAGACTTTGGTATAAGACTAAACTCTAGTCTTAACCACAGAGCGTTCTATTATCCCATACTCAGGCAAGAAATTTATGACATCTAAAATAAAATTGCTTGTGAGAAAGTACTGTTGTTGTTCTTTTAAATCCATAACATAATATGCTTGAATAGTTTAGTGGTTACACATATGGGCTTTAGATTTTGAAAAATATGGATGTGAATCCCAGCTCTATCACTTGCTAACTGTGAAGCTTTACTGAGGGAATTTAAACTCTCTGGGTCTCAAATTCCTTATCTGCAAAATAAGGATACAAACGATCATAAATGTCATTTTAAAGGATCAATTAGCAACTGTTTATAAAGAATTAATAGCAATGCGTAATGCTTATATGTGTTCAATAAGTATTGGCTTTTTAAAAATCTTCTTTAATTCCTGGTGCTTAAAACATAGCAAGGCCCAGTAGTTCTTTATTATAGGATCAAGTCTTTCCCAAGTCTTATTTTTGAGCTATTTATCTTGCCTTTCAGTATCCTTTCCTATCATTTCTGTTCCTTTTATTTTACTTATTTATTTTTATTTTATTTTATGTATGCATGTATGTATGTATGTATGTATTTATTTATTTTGAGACAGTGTCTCACTCTGTCACCCAGGCTGGAGTGCAATGGCATGATCTCAGCTCACTGCAACCTCTGCCTCCCGGGTTCAAGTGATTCTCCTGCCTCAGCCTCCCGAGTAGCTGGGAATACAGGCACTGGCCATGCCTGGCTAATTTTTACATTTTTAATAGAGACGGGGTTTCACCATGTTGGCCTGGATGGTCTCGATCTCTTGACATCATGATCCGCCCACCTGGGCCTCCCAAAGTGCTGGGATTACAGGCGTGAGCCACCGTGCCTGGCCTGTTCATTTTAGTTAGTAATTATTTTTATTATTTTATTTTAGTGATGGAAGGAAAATGTCTGGGAAGCCCTGGTGGAATGCAACAGGCAAAGAGGGAGGACTTTCTATGAAATGTGATTTAGGGGTTTTATCATTATATAATTTGAAAGGGTTATTAGTAACCTGGGTAATGAAGAGATGATTTAGTTTAACATTATGGTCTCCTGTAGAGGCAGATAGATCCTACTCGAAGGGCAGCTTGGATGTCTAGACTGATAATGCCATATACACACCAAAACTTGCAGAGAAGCCAACACCAATTTTAGTGTAGCTTGTAAATGAACCAATCAACAACAAATTCACTAACAAAGCCACTCTTCTGCTTAGATAAGGCCTAGATTCTACCATCAGTGTTATTTCCAGGTTCAGTGCTTTGATAGCTATTTTAAAATGTGAGTAGTCCCGTTAAGTTAGTATAAGTTATTTTAACTTTGAAAACAAATTCAGAGAAAGGTTGAGGAGCCACATCAGTTTAGAGCATGAGAAAACAATTCAGAAGCTCTAGGAAACCAAAACAATTTGGCTAGCTAAAAAACGTATAATATCAGCTAGTCAAGCAGACTTGGATGAATCAGTGATCTGAGTATCAAATCTTTATTAAATATTTTCAAATATGAAGATGATCAACAATGAGCTCAGATGAAGCAGACAAAGGTCAGGAACATCAAGAATAGTTCTTCAGCTTTTTTCTTTCTTCCTTGAACATTCCCCTCTGCCACAGAATAGATGAGATCTCTAAATGGAGTCTTGAGGTCCCTCACACAGCAGGGAACATTTCAATTACCGAACATCTCCAGTTTATATCCCATTCTGTTTAATAGCTTATGTGACAGTCTCCAGAAAACCAGTTTCATAGACTCTGGATTCTCTTTACAATAATTCATCTATACAGAGAAATCTTGCCAAGGACATTTTATAGACAAGTTCTCTTTCTCTTTGTCTATTTACCAGGGGGAACCTGTTTACAAGGAGACTAAAATTGGCTTCTTTTCTACTTTTATTTTCCCTGTGGCATCCTCCTGGTGAAGGGAGTGGTAAGTGAATGGATCATTGAACAGGTGATTTAACTTCTTTCCCCTACTAATGCATCATAATTTTGCCTTCTTTTGGTCTCTGTGCTTGAAGTTGCAAAGACAAAGAAAAAAGCAAGACCTATGTCAAGTTTGGAGACAAAAAGGAGCCATAAAAATAGAAGTAAAGAAATTTTATTTGCTATGTCTAGAAGCTCTAAGTATTCTATCCTGTTTACCTTCATTCTCTCTTCCTCCGCTTTCATGTCCTCAATTCTATCTACAACATCTAAAGAGAAAGGTTAATAACTTGCTTAAGATAATGCAGTTGTTTATGTTATTTAATAGCTGGACAAGGATAAAATCCAAGGTCCTCTAAATTGGAAACAATTGATTTTTTCAGTCTTTCTCCTTCATTGCACTACCTTTATATGTTATTGATCTCTTGCAAAACAATTTATTACATGACTTAGTCAAATAAATTAATCCAGTTCCTAACATACCCATTACCATTTTGGATACTAAGGACACAATGTTGAATAAACTACATCCTCTGATGCAAATGGCTGTCATTTAGTCAGATTAAAAGATAAAAAAAAAATACAGTTGTAAACAAATAATATTATAGGGGCACCGAGAAGGCAATTGTATCCTAGAACTGGGGTTTAGAGTAGGATTCTTGAGAACTGAAGGTAGTCAGGCAAACTATGGAAAGAACATTCCATGCCGATGAAGCAGTAAATATATAGGCTTAGATGTGACAAGAAATATCAATGTATTAGCATTTGCTCAATATAGATTGAACAAACAATGTGAAAAAGAAGAAAATGTGAAGTGATGCTAGACAAGTGATGGGTTAAATACTAAAGAGCCTTGAATAAAATGGCAAGAAGTTGGAAATTTATGCTGCTGTCAACTAGTACTCTTTGAGGTATTGTAAGCATCACAATTTCATGACCAAATGTATTTTCTGGAGCATAAAGCAAATATCTGTCATTAGGTACATAAATGAGCCACTGGGTTACATATAATTAAATGGAATTTTAAAATTCACAACATGGTGATGTTATTACTATGTTGTCATTCATTACCAATGCCACAGAGTGCTATTTAGTATGCAATATTTTCCAAACTCATTCCACCATAGACTTCCCCACAGGCTTCTCAGTTTACTCTTGCCAAGGATTAATTTTTTTCCAGTTAAGAAATACTGGCTGTTACCATAATATATAAGAATACTGGTTGTTACCATAGTATATAAAAGATTGAATAGAAGCATAACCAGAATCAAGAAAATTAAGAAGCAGTGGGTTGCTATAAGCCAGCTGAGATATTTTAAAGGAATGAACTAAGATATTAGGTGAGGGGTGGAAAATATAAATGGCTTTAAAAGATAGTAAGGATGTGAAATTTATAGGAACAGAGTAGTCTCCAAACAGAATTGTCATAGGGCCTTTGAAACACCTTCCCAGATAATTTGATAACATTTCCAAGAATCATTCTTTAAGGACTGATACAACTTTATAGGCACCAGGTTGTGATCCTGACTTCTTATCTTGTGGTCCACCTCCAGATAAAACGAAATATCCAATAACTCAGTGACATGTAGACACATTGTCACCTTCTCAATCTAGACAAAGAAGACCTTATTCTCATTCTGTCACCCATTTCTGTTTTTCAATTGCAGTTCCTTATCTGAGATGTTTAATGCTTCCCTTCCTTCTTTAGGAAAAACTGACTTGGCTTTAGCTTTGCAATCCCTTCCTGTCTGCCATAACATAGTACAGCAATCATAAAACCACTGTAGCCAAATAACAAATAGTAGCAAAAAGAGTATTAATCGTGCACTGTGCATGGTGGCTTTCAATAATTTAGCCGTGCTGGTTTTAGTGTCAAAATGATTTTTGGGGGGAGCATGGTGGTGTAATATTAAATCATTTCTTATTCACTTTATTTTGGATTGCAACACCATGCCTGGCCTTGATAGGTTGCTGTTGTAAAAGACATACATCAACAATTTAATGAATCAATGGAGTGGATAAGACTAAATTGTGAATTGTGACTCCCCCCACAACTCCAACTAATTCACACTTGTGATTTTCTTTCTTGCCATACGTGGCCTTGCTAGGACACAGGTAAATTGGGGAAATAAAGATACTTTTCATGCTGATAAATATTTAGAAACCTATTTTGAGGTTAATGTGTTGTAATTGCTATTTAAAGTTTAAAGCGTAGTGCATTCAAAAAAGTAATTAAGATTCTGAAAGAGAGGAAACAAGTGATTGAATTTCTAAAGTGAGCATAAAATTAAAGAAATGGGTCATTTTGTGGCAAAACTATAATAATAGCTTCAATGTTTATAAAATTACTTTTTCCAGTATTGAAGGGATAGGTCATATTAGAGTGAAGAAAAGAGAGAGAGAGAGAAAGAGAGAAGCAGCTTCTAGCCATATATTTATTTTGTTTTATAAATACCTTTACTTAAAACTGTATTTCATTTTAAAGTGCTCTTCAGAGTACTATTCCCTGGGAGAAATTATTCATAAATGGCACTAATGAGTGTCAAGCTGCATTTCAAGGCGTTTTGAAAATTGTCCTATTAATTAATGGTGTAATTAAGCTTTTGTCAGTGACATATCATATTTCTGACAGGAATAGATGGCCTGTGTGAGTCAGTGCCAGGCAGCCATCCAGGCAGCCACTGTGTGTAATGGATGGCAGCAATTTAGCGCAGGTTTACAGAGATGGGCCCACCTACGTGAGAGAGACTGGCAACTCGCATACACAAACACCGCTTTGCACTGTACTTTGGGAAATAACCGTAGCTGAGATTGATATGACCTCCTCCTTTGGATGACACATTAGCCTTTTACCATGAAACCATAAATAGCATTTCTCTGAGCTTTTGTGACAAAAATGTCAATTAGCTTCCAAATTTCATTTTGGTTTAATTTTGTATTCTAATTTCATTTGCATATTAATGTGAACATGGTGCAGAACTGTTAGATTAGAACACTGGCTAAGGCTAATAGGATGTAATACACACTTATTAGGGGGTAATAGTTATACACATTTAAATGTTGCCCCCACAATCATAGATCTATTTGTGTGAGAGATGTGCCACTGCTTAATGCCTCTTGAATATCAGTGTGTCGCGCAGCAAGATTTAAATGTGGGTACAGAGAAAAGCACTAAAATTGAAAGAGAAAACAGATCTAAGTATACTCATATCAACACAGTTAAATATAAATCATTTTATTCTGTTCATCCCTTTGCAAAAGATCTCTATTAATTCTAGTATTAATAATTTACACTCTGGTTCCAGCTCTCAAGGTCTTAAAATTGAATAAAAATCAAATACAAGAATGAAATTTCCTTGGTAGAAACATTTCACATCAGTGAAGCTCACAGGCTTCGAATGACTTTTCTAGAGAAATAATTATTTTTCTCACATATTTTTAGGCTTTCTGGTTTTAATAATCAACTTATTATTTTATTTTTAAAATACATATTTTCACAAAAATATAAACATGTATTTTATTTTATAAGATCTATATTTAGGCTTTAGTTTTCCAAATATTTTTAATGGTTTACATAGAATTATAAAAGTTCTAATTGGCACTGGTTCAGAAATCAGTGTTACTATACTTAGGTTTGGATATTTTTAAAGCAGAAAAAGGACATTAAAGATCATCTAGTTCAACCCACTTCATTTTACAGATGAAGAAAGGGAGCCCGAGAGATTATATAATTTGCCCAAGGTCATGCGTCTAGTAAGTGTCAGAGTGAGGACCAGGACCTGACAGGTTCAGCTCCTTATTTTCAGAGGTTATTTTCAAAGTCTTAAAAAAAAAATTGATAGCAGTTTAGATTTAAACAGAAACAGAAAGATGAAATAAGCAAGAAGACAGTAAGTGAAAGAGAAAGAAACCAAAAAAAGGGAAGAGGAAAGGAGAAAAGGAAGAACAAAGTGGGGAGGAAGGGAGGAGGGAAGAAAGAAAGGAAGGGGAAAATTGTATGATGTGAGAATTTTATTTCAATTCTTTAAGATGCCTCAGTAATTTGATAAAGTGCATTGTTTATCTTTTGAGACATGGATTGATTGCCTTACATTGTACAGTAAATCCTCAATTTGCAAATGAGGTGTGTTCCAGAATTTCGTTGCATAATAACTTATTTTTTTAAACCATTTTTATCATGGCAACAAGGTCTATGTCTATTCACAATAGTTTATTTAACCTAATGAATCTTAAGTCATTTTTTAAGAGATTTTTATTTTTTATTTTATTTTATTTTTTTAGGGAGAAATGCTCAGGTTGTAGGAATAAGAATCATTTTGAGAGCTTGCAGTGCAGGTAAGAGGAAGTTACAGAAGGCTGAGGAATATGTAGTGCTGGATGAATGGGTTAGTAATTCTCAAAGATATAGTATGTAAAAATTTGTCCTAAATCTAGTTAGGAAAAAGATCGGCACTGTGTGAGCAAAGGCAGAAAGGAAGGACTGTGGGTGACCGCTTTTGGCCTCTTATTGGTCAGGATGCTTCAGCTTTGTCCTGAAAGGTGCATATTTTATTCAGAAAATTAAAGCCCTCTTTTGAAATTAAGTCATTTTCTCCAGAAGGTAGTTTAGATGAACTGTTTTTGCTTAGGATTTCCTTCTTTCCACAGTCTTATCCATCACCTAATACAGGTGAGCAAAGTCTTGTCTTGCACTCAGAGAAGTTACCAGCAGCGGCTTTAACATTCTTTATTGCAATGATGAATATGCACACGATGCTGTGCTAGGTACATTCCTAACTTTTTTTCACACATGAATTCGTTTAATTCTCCCAGCAACTCTATGTGGTAGGTATTGATATTATCCTTATTTTATAAATGAAGAAAGTGAGGCACAAACGTTAAGCAAGTCAACTAAAGTTACACGGGTAACAAATAACAAAGATGGAATTCAAACACCTAGTGCTAAGATGGCTTTAGCCAGGAAGTTTTATTATGCTAAAATTTTTTAAAAAGTAGAAATCTAAAATCCTGAAATCTAGTCACTTATTTAGCCTAGTTTTACCACTTCTTACTCAAATTATATTTGTCACTTTTTAGTACAAACTTTTCTCTGACACTCACTCCCATATATACTGGGTATAAATCTTAGTCTACTTTTGGGAGTGTGACAGAGATCTTAGTACTTAGTGCTTTAGTTATTTATTTTTTTTTAAAGCAATTTAAATGAGACTGGAGGCTCATCCCACATGAATCTTAGAGTGCTGTTTACATGATGGGGTACAGGGATTATCTTTCTGAGGACTCACAAAAATGTGAGATATTTATTTGGAAACAGAGAAAGGACCCTTAGTAGTTAGTTGATGATATGTTTATTTTCTGAGCCCAAATAGTTCTTTGCATCAGGAGGTTAAATGGCCTACTTGCGACTCTTGAGAAATGCAAATTTTACAGAATGTGACAGAGTTGGTAACTAATTCTAGCCTCCTAGGGAACATATATTATTATTTCCCTCTGAGGTCCTGGCAGTTCCCAGAGTAATACCACAAGACAGACCTGCACTAAGATCTGAGAACAGCTGACTTTTCCTATCTTCAGGATCCTTCTGATCTAGATTCTTCCACCAAACCTCATCTCACGCTTAGCATACTCCTCTCACCTTGCTAGTTTTGCTTTAGACTCTGAAAGCAATCTTTCCTGAAGCAAGGGAATTACTTTGCCCTGGAAGGGGGTTGGGGATTCTTGAATTGTATTGTATTGTATTGCATTGCATTGTATTGTATTGTATTGTATTGTATTGTATTGTATTGTATTGTATTGTATTGTATTGTATTGTATTGTATTGTATTGCATTGCATTGCATTGTATCGTATCGTATGGTATCCTATCGTATCGTATCGTATTGTATCGTATCGTATTGTTGAGATGGAGTTTCACTCCTGTTGCCCAGGCTGGAGTGCAATGGCACAATTTCTACTCCCTGCAGACTCTGCCTCCCGGGTTCAAGTGATTCACCTGCCTCAGCCTCCCGAGTATCTGGGATTACAGGCATGTGCGAACAGGCCCATCTTTTTTTTTTTTTTTTTTTTTTAAGCAGAGGCAGGGTTTCTCCATGTTGGTCAGCTGGTCTCAAACTCCTGACCTCAGGTGATCCACCCACCTCTGCCTCCCAAAGTGCTGGGATTACAGGCATGAGCCACTGTGCCCGGCCAGGGTGGGGGATTCTTAAGATTAGAAACATAAAGTGATAACACAACACAAATGAAATATCCCGCCACACATGTACTATTCTCTGCTGGATGTTTCCACTTCTAAGACCTAAGGATTCATTAAAAATCCACATAACCTAGAAGAACTCCTCATACTATACCAACACTACCTACCAAGGCAGTGCCAATTTGTTCTCATCTCATGATGGACACTATTCTACACCCAGTTGCCTAAGGCAGAGACTCATTTGTTACTTTGATTCTTGTTTTAACTAATCCCCACATCCAAGCAATAGTCATATCCTCTTTCTTCTGCCTCCTTTATAAACTATCTTAATTCCAGCAATTGCCACTATCATAGGGAATCATCATGCTTGGTTTTGTATTGCACTGTGTGAACCAATCAACAGGGGAACTCATCGATAGCATCATTCAATCTGTTGAAATGTCCTCATGTTGATCTCTATGCTTTAAATGTTACCTCTCCAATCCATTCTTCATCTTTTATTCCTTTAAAAGTCGCAAATCTTGTCAGAGCATTACTTTGTTTAGAAACCCACAGTGGCTTTCATAATTTTTAGGGTGATGTCTAAACTCTTTTTGATGTCATTCAAGGCCTTTCAACATCTAGTTTGAAGTTACTTTTATAGTGTTCTATCTCACCATTATTTTCCTCCCTACCTTACTTATGTATTTCGTAACTCATGTCTCAGACTTACTGAACTATTTTTGTTATAAATATTTTCCTAAATTTCTCTTGATTCTAAGCCTTAGAATTTTTTTTTTTTTTTTTTTTTTGGAGAGTTTCCCACTACCCCTACTTACCTCTCTACATAATTTCATCTCCTTACCTTGTTAACTGCATGACATCCTTCAAAAATCAATGAAAGCATCATTTCTTTTGGAAGTTTTCCCTGAATTCCTAACACTCTGGATTAGAAGAACCTCTTATGTGCTCATATAGCCCTGTGGTTTCTCACTACTGCATCAAACAATGTTATAATTATCTGTTCACTTGTCTGTCTTCCTAGCTACATTATAAACCCTTGAAGAAAAGCAATGATGTCTTATTAATCATTGCATCCCTAGTGCCTTATAGAGTTTTGTCATTTAGCAAGTGCTAAGTGTTGAACAAATGAATGAATACCCCAAAGGCATAAGTGAATGTTACACAGGTAATTTAGGAACTGCCTGTTAAACTTACTTTATTACCAAAATCTTATCATCTCTGTATAAGAATCTTAATATAACTTTATTCTCCTCAAAAATAGTTGAAATAAATAGAATTTTAAAAAGGAAGGGATATAAAGCAATCTAGTATGAAGTGTTTGCCATCCTTGCTTTTTCTTCTTCTGGTTTAAGACCTAAAATAACTTTATGAGGCTAAAAATAAAAAAGTCTTATAGAATGACTTTTTAAATATTTGGCAATGATCAGTTCTGCACTAAATGAAAAAAAAGAGCTCAGTATCCATTTTGTGAATATCTAATATATTTAAATTAAATTGGCAACTCATTATAGTGACTAAGACATAGAATTACTTTGTCATAAATTATAGGTAATCTGTATTTTCACATTAACTCTATTACCAGTAATAGAGTTTTAATGTGGTACTTACACTTTGATAAAAGAGAAATCATCTTGCCACTAGAAATATGTAAGACGTGAATAGAGAAAAAATGAGAAAGTTGGGGGAAAAGAATGCAAGATGTGGGTAAGAATGAGGAATTATAAGAAAAACTGGAATGACTTGGAAAATAGCAACAAGGAAAGAGAGAGAAAAAATAAGGATGGACAGAAATAGGTAACAGTAGGGGGCTGAGGAGATTGTAGGAAAGGAAAAATCAGTAAGAAAAGATGAAATAGGAAAATACAGAATCGAAAAAAGAGCAGAATAATATGAAATACATATGGATCACTGCTACCTTGAGAAAATGAACTAGTGCCAATAGAAATGCATATATTATATGCCTAAGTTTAAACTGGAAGTTTTTACATGAGTAGTAAACAGAAATAAAAATAGATAATATTACATTTTTAAACAATTTGATAATGATTACCTAAGAAGCTTGCTTTATGGCTTGAAATTACTCTACAAATCAGCATTATATTGGTTGTGCAATGGGGGAAATCTATTTTCTTTTCTCAATAATGTGTGCAGACAGAACACCACTAGGTAAAGCTGTCAGGTTTATGTTTCTCAGAGTGAATTCTATGTACCTTCCATAAGTTGTGCTGGGTTCTGCAGTAGAAATATATATCTGGAGAAGGGAAAATGCACAACATACTCATTATTTTAAACATTAACAAAAAGACATGCTGTGGTCCCATTTTATAGAGGTATATTTTTTTCCATAAGAAGACAATATTTATTTTCCCAGTAGATTTTCTTTAAACCCACTTTATGTGTCTGCTGTAGTACCTTTGGAATTCGCTATTTGATATCTAGTTAGAGAATTAAGAAAAAAGCTTCCATAGTGAATTTGAAAAACTGGACATTTTGGAGGATCATTCTGAGAAGAATAAAGAAAAGGGATTTTCTGACTCATCCCTATTTTTCTCATGTGATTAATTTTTATTCTGTAGTACAGAAAAATGTAAAATGAGTTTTAGCCTAGAGCACACATAATTAATCACTATATTGTGAGAAGAAAGCTTCTGTTTAAATAAGAGTGGAGCTTAGTGAATAGTCCACTTTCTTAGTCCTTTTAGTGTTGCTATAACAGAATACCCAAGACCGGGTAGTTTATTTTTAAAAAGAGGTTTATTTGTCTCACAATTCAGTTAGCTAGAAAGTTCAAGATTGGACATCTGCATCTGGTGAGGGCCTCAGTCTGCTTCAACTCACTGTGAAAAGTGGAAAGGAAACCAGCCCTTGCAAAGAGATCATGTGATGACAGAGGAAGCAAGAGCGAGAGAAGGGAGGTGGCAAGCTGTTCTTAAAAGACAGCCCTCCTAGGAACTAACAGAGCTACAGCTTATTCACCTGTGAGTGAACATTAATCTATTCACAGGATCTATTTCCAATCAAACACCCCCCACTAGGCTCTGTTTCCCAACATTTCCAATTTGGGAATGAAATTTCAACATGAGGTTTAGAGAGGACAAAAAAACCAAACAATAGCATCCAATATATCAAAAATTCAGAAAAAGTCATGAGTCATTGAATTTATATAAATATGGGTGATGGTTCAAGACCTTATGAGCATAATTGTGATAGAAGATGGACATAGTCCATAACTTCACATTTTCTCTATTAGCTCCGTTTAAATTGTTAAAAATCATATACCTAAGAAAGGGACCAATTTGAATTAGATGAGTAAAACAACCTTTGGAAAACTGGCCCTATTCTAAGATGAGTAACTATCAATATATGTATGCATTATTCATTGGTAATTAATTTTTTACTATAAATGTTTTTGTAAGAAAATTAAATACACACACACACATATATATATATATATATATATATATTTTTTTTTTTTTTTTTTTTGAGTTGGAGTCTTGCTCTGTCACCAGGCTGGAATGCAGTGGCCTGATCTCAGCTCACTGCAACCTGCGACTTCTGCCTTACAAGTTCAAGCAGTTTTCCTGCCTCAGCCTCCTGCGTTGCTAGACTACAGGTGTGTACCACCACGTCCAGCTAATTTTTTGTATTTTCAGTAGAGACCAGGTTTCACCATATTGGCCAGGATGGTCTCGATCTCTTAACCTTGTGATTTATCCGCCATGGCCTCAAGTGCTGGTATTACAGATGTGAGCCACTGTGCCCAGCCAATAAATATATATTATATATGTATTATATAGTAGATATTATATAATATATAATAGTATATAATATATATTATATATGTAATATTTATATATTATATATAATATGTGCTATATAATATATTTTATATAATACATAATATATATAATATAATTATATAATACATAATATATATCATATATAATATAATTATATGTAGTAGATATTGTATATAGTATGTACTGTATGTATTGTATATAATATATTAGATAATATGTATAATATATATTGTATTATATGTGTTATATATAAAATATGTATTAATACATATATATCAAGTTCATGTCTCTTGTTTTCATGAGGAGACACACTTGATATGTGTCTTTTGTGGGTGGAAGTAAATCAGGTGGGGTTTTTGGAGGGATACATGGAAGATTATGTATAGATATTTGCCCACTGTTCTCTGATGTTTCTTCCATATTCTTTTCATTCACTAAAAGTTAGGCCTTTGAAAAGGAAAACTGCTCACAGTAAACATTTATACTGTGAACAATGGTCTCCCCATGGTCAGCTTCTTAAAATAGCCTATCCTTTTCCATTCTAAGAGAAGAACTAAGCTAAAGAGTACAGCAATATTTTAAAAATCATCCTATCCTCTTGAGGAAGGATGAACATTAACACATCAGCAGACAATTCATTTGGGAAACTTTTGTGGCCATAAATATTCAGTTAAGGATTAATTCTCTGACCATTCACCTATTTGTCATAACTTCCTTAATTAAGGTCCTTAATCGGGGAAAAAATATATCATGATGTTGAGCAGATTTGTTTTCTAAAGCTTTTTCTTCAACCTAACCAACTCTTAACTTTTAAAATATCATGTCATTTAAAGCTTTCCACAGAAAATTAGAAAAGTAATCTTTCATCATACTTACAGTTTCTTGGAAACAATATCATATTTGCATTCATAGTCATCTTAAACTTTTCCTATCTTTTACTCATTTTTATTTTGTCAGTCACCATTATCCTTACTAACAGACTGTCATTAGTTACATACAAATTCACCTAATTCACTATATTGAGAGTTCTGTGAATATTGGAAACATTTCTTATTCATTTTTCATTTACTAGTCTTTTTATACACATGCCTTTTATACATTATATTTACAAAAAAATGCTTGCTGACTTAATGTACTTAAATATAATGTGAACATAAGATACATTCACTAGGTAAAAATGGTTAGTTCTAGTCTAAATAAAATTATATTCTAAAGACACTAATTTTTAAAATAAAATGCAATTTATTTTTTCAACCATAAACTTTACTTAAGACATACAAAAAATTCTATTTCTAAATTAATGGGGAAAAGATAACTATTTTAAAATATTACTTTTTAAGCAATTGGATTATAGGTCTCCATAAGATTCTGAAATGGTTCAATAGATGGAAGTGATACTGGAAAGTGAACAATGATTTCTGTGATTAATGTATACATGCACAGCTTTACATCTTTAGTATCTCCTTTACCAAAATTGCACTTTGTATTATTGGCAGACTGATAAGAGTGCATGTTATTTAAGGCCTTTCAAGAAGCAGACACCAATATGGAATTAAACATTCAAGCAATGTATTAGTCCATTTTCACACTGCTATGAAGAAATACCTGAGACCAGATAATTTATAAAGGAAAAGAAGTTTAATGGACTCACAGTTCCACGTGGCTGGGGAGTCCTCACAATTATGGCAGAAGGTGCAGGAGAAGCAAAGGCACATCTTTCATGGTGCAAGCAAAGGAACCTGTGGAGGGGAACTGCCCCTTATAAAACCATCAGATCTCCTGAGACTTGTCACTATCATAAGAACAGCACAGGGAAAACCCACCCCATGATTTAATTACCTCCTACTGGGTCCCTACCATGACACATGGGGATTATGGAAGTTACAATTCAAGATGAAACTTGGGTAGGGACACAACTAAACCATATCAAGCGATTTATAAAGACAAATATCCATAGGAAAATGGGGAGGGAGCCCAAGGAGACTAAAAGAGCTGTCAGACCAGAATGAAGGCCTTACCCTTATGAAAGAAAGAGGAAAGGAAGACATGTTGAATGAAAGAGTCAGACTGAAGTGCAATCATAAAGAATTTTGATAAAGTCAATTGGGGATCTTTGAATCAAAACTGTCCATTAGAGGAGTCTCACTCCCTTAGGATCAAGCCTGCCTTGGTATCTCAGCTAAGCTTAGTCATTGGTTGGGAGCCCATGGGAAGCATGGCCTCAAAGCATACTAGGTTATAGATTTCAGAAAGTGCAGCAGAGACGTTTGTTTGGTCAATTGTGATCCAAAAAGTTGAAGATCTGAGACCAACAATTTGTCACCTCCCACCAAAGGAATTAAGACAATGGCTGCAATTAATTGACAATGGTTTTCAAATTTAATGTGTGGTATTGGAGAGGAATAACAACAATGATTGACTGATAAAAAGACAGACATTAGAATAGTGGTATGGTCTGAGTGGAAGAAAACATATCTAGATTGGTGGTTTCTGGATAGACCCTGGAATTTAGTTCTTGGATTCAAATCCTAACTCCAAACTTTCTAGCTGTAAGCAAATTAATCAAGCTTACTTTTTCTCAACTGCTTCATCTATAAAACGAGGTAAACTGTTGTACCTTTCTTACAGAAAGCACTGTTATTCTCTTAAATTGTTAACATCTGAGGGCACTTTAAAAGTAATATAATTCAACAACATAGATTCTCATGACTTACACTCATTCTACTATGAACACTCTAAAAGTTGAGTGTTTTAATGTATGTGTAAGTTAGGAAATAAGGAATGGACAAGGAAATCAGCTCTGCTTTAATGAAAAAGGCAAAAAACATTCAAAGATGAAGTCATCAAAAGCTTTGCTTCAAAATACATTTAGGTGATATTTAGCAGAGGCCGGGGTGAGGAGCTTGGGGAGATGTTGATCAAATAACATTTTAGTTAGATTGGAAGAATAAGTTTGAGAGATTTGGTATATATCATGGTGACTATGGTTAATATCAATATATTGTCTACTTAAATACAATAATAACAATCTATTGTCTTAAAAACAATATATTGTCTACTTAAAAATTGCTAAAAGAATAGATAAAAGTGCTCTCTTGACAAAAAGAAAACTTCTTCAAAAAGCAACAATTTAAAATCCATATAGCTATTCTAAAAATTCATATTGATATTATGTTAAAAACTCATAATTATGGGAGCACAATTTGCTTGACAACTATTGTATCTTAGTTATGCATTTTCATTTTTTAGTGTCTAAATCAAAATGCTGGGTACATTCCTAATCTACACTGTAGAATTTCAGTTTATTGGGTCATGCATTTGCTCGGCAAACAAAGATACTCATGCTTAAGATGTCGTTGTACAAGTTAATTTTTGGATTTTAGAACAGTATTATTTTAATCTGCTTGCCTTGCCTCCAGAAAAGCATTGGTCTTTCTATAAGAAATATATAACTTGAAATATACAATGAATTTAATTTGTGCTTTTATTCATTTTCAAATTTATATTGACGAGTGACCTTGAATTTTTGGTCACTGCTAGCTACTTTTCAGTTGTACCTTATTCAATTATATATATATAATCTCCCACCAGAGTTACAAACAAATATCTGTTCTCTTATCCTGTTAAAAAAGTTACATCCCAATTTCATAATTATTAGAATAAAGATTAGGTTGCAGTCACATAATCTATTCAAAATACAATACTTTCTTACAAGGCAATTTAAGATATTTGATGCAATTGTTCAACACTGTTTTCCTTTAATCTAAGATGAAGCTGTGATAGGGAAGTGAATATTAAATATGGTATGAAACATATTCTGTTTTCAAACATGCTGCTCTAATGAAACATCTGCTCATAATGCTGTTTCTTCCATGAAGAAGCAAATTGAGACAACTAATCATATAAAAAATACAGCTACTTTGAGAACAAGACTAGCCCATTTTTTTTCCTTCTGCAAATCGGAAAAGATTGGAATTGTTTTACATATTTCACAGGGCTCTTAGTTGTAAGCATTTGCACTTGGGCAAATACCACATTGAAAAAATTAGACTGGCAAAATAAACACACTTATTTTATCAACACCTTGTTACGTGTCTGAAAGACAATTAATTTAATCTATGAAGTGCTTCCTTGTTATATTCTGGAATCCTATGGATTATGGATTAATCAGTGTTAAAAAGTTCTATTCCACATTACTAATGGTTTGTGAGTAGCTGCTAAAGAGCTTCATTTGTCATGAAGGAATAAGTGCCAAGGTTTCAGCATATTTACCATTTTAAATTGAGCAGTTTAACACATGCTTAAATTGGTAATCTGACTTATAAAAATATTTAAGGAAATGTTACATTAGTGCTAAATTTACTTATGAGGCATAAGCTATGGTAAGTTTGCCACAATTTTTTGGTAATGAGAGCAATATAGTACTACAGTTAATTTGCGAGATCAAAGCATAATGAATTACAGGATTCAAATGTAGCAATGCAAAGTTATTTAAAAGAAATAGAATAGCTTCACCATTTCCTCTGCTTAACTGAGCAGTTAAGCAGTACAGATACTTATGTATATATTATTGATTATGTGTAGATTAATATACATTTTTAAAACACTGTGTAAACTGGGAGAATTATTCATTGGCCTTCAAAATGGGGTAAAAGTCAGAGACAGTCTGGCCAGTGGTCTTCTTCACATGTGACAAATGAGCATGCCAACCCAGTGTAGCACAGGAAGAAAGTATTAAAACCATTACTAATATGTAATGATTATATTCTCTTAATCATGTTTTAGAACATTTTTACATACTATGTAATACTTAAGTGTATGAGTAAAATGTACTAATATTGTTCTAAACATTGAAAAGTGATCTTTAGTAATAGAAGGATAAGATAAAAATATGTAGACACCACTCATTTAGACAAGGCTATACCCAAGCCAACTCTGTTCATGGATTTAAAGAGGCTTCATGAATAAAATATACATGTTCAGATTCCATAAAAAATGTTACCTTTGGCCAGGCGCAGTGGTTCATGCCTGTAATCCCAGCACTTTGGGAGGCCGAGGCAGGTAGATCACCAGGTCAAGAGATCGTGACCATCCTGGCCAACATGGTGAAAGCCTGTCTCTACTAAAAGTGCAAAAATTATCTGGTCATGGTGGTGGGTGCCTGAAATCCCAGCTTTTCGGGAGGCTGAGGCAGGAGAATCGCTTGAACTTGGGAGGCAGATGTTGCAGGGAGCCGATATCGCACCACTGTACTCCAGCCTGGCAACTGAGCGAGAATCCATCACAAAAAGGAAAAAAAAAGAAAGAAAAAATTATGGAATGTGTGGTTAACCTGATATTATGCCAGGTTAAACCACAGTTATTCTTCTTCTTGTACACAGCCAAACATACCCTCTAGTTTTATATATTAATTCAATGACTTTGGTAACTATGTGCCAGCCCAGAAGAAATATAACCTCACTCAATGCCTCAGTGTTTTCACCATACCATTTGTCTGGAGAACACCAAAATGAAGATGTGAGACCTTGTTAAATTCTCCAAAAGTTAGGCATTTTCAACAAATGATGTTGGAAAAATTAATATCCTCATGCAAGATAATGAAATTGAAACTTATACCATACACAAAAATCAACTCAAACTGGATTAAAGACTTAAATGTAAAACTTGAAACTGTAAAACTACTAGAAGAAAACACAGAGGATAAGTTTCATGACAATGGTCTTGGCAATAATTTCTTGGATATGACACCAAAGCACAAGCAAAAAAAAAAAAAACCAAGTCAACTGGGACTACTACTTCTAACTAAAAAGCTTCTGCATGGTAAAGGAAATAATCAACAACGTGAGAAAGCAACATGTGAAATGGGGGAAATATTTGCAATACATATATCTGAAAATGGATTACTATAAAAATATATAAAAGTCCTATATAACTCAATAGCAAAAAGAAAACAAATAGTCCTGTTAAAAACTGGGGAAAACCCAAATAGACATTTCTCCAAAGAAAATGTACAAATGGTCAACAAATATATGAACAAATGCCCAATATCACTAATCACCACCATAATGTGGTATCACCTCACACCTGTTAGTGTGTTCTACTGTTTGATTGTGTTCCCTCCAAAATTCATGTTGAAATTTTATCCCAATGCAATAGCATTAAGAGATGTGGCCTTTGCGAGCCTCTGCCCCCACTAATGGGATTAGTACTCTTATAAAGGGCTTTAGGTTGAAGCGAGCACTTGTCTTTCCATATCTTCCACAATGTGGGGACACAGCCACAAAGCCTCATTTTGGAAACAAAGAACAGCTCTCACAAGATGCCAATGCCAGTGCTCTAATCTTGGACATTCCAATCTCCAGAACTATAAGAAAGAGTCCTCACTAGGGCAGTGGCTGGCAGAGTCACGGGGGTCCACTTCGGAATGTCCCTACTAGGGTAATGTCTGGTCAAGCCATAGGATGGGACTGGCCCCTAGACCTTGAACTGTAGTGTCATTGGAGTGCAATCCCTGCCTGAAAAGCCACAGGCATCCAAAATCATCCATGGGAGCTGTAGCATGGGTTGCTTCCAGAAACTCTGTGGGAATAAGACTCCCCGACAGACCTTTGGGACTCAATTCTCACCCTCATGTGTCTGAAAGCATGAAGCCAAAGGAGATTATCCTAAGGCCTTATTATTTAATATCATTTGCCCTTTTATTTATTTATTTATTTATTTATTTTTTGATAGAGTCCCACTCTGTCACCCAGGCTGGAGTGCAGTGGCACGATCTCAGCTCACTGCAACCTCCGCCTCAGGGGTCCAAGCGATTCTCCTGCCTCAGCCTTCTGAGTAGCTGGGACTACAGGTGTGCGCCACCACACTTGGCTAATTTTTTTTTTTTTTTTTTTTTTTTTTTTTTTTTTTTTTTTTTTTTGGTATTTTTGGTAGAGATGGGGTTTCACTATGTTGACCAAGATGATCTCGATCTCTTGACCTGGTGATCCGCACGCCTGGGCCTCCCAAAGTGCTGGGATTACAGGCATGAGCTACCGCGCCCAGCCTGCCCTGTTGAGTTTTAGGCTTACTTGGGAGCTATTACCCCTTTCTTCTTGTCTATTTCTTCCTTTTGAAATGAGAACATCTATGCTTGTCCCACGATGCTATTTTAGAAGCACATAATTTGTTCGATTTTGCAGATTCACAATGGGAGAGAAATTTACCTCAGGATGAATCGCACTTTCAAGCTCACCCATATCTGATTTAGATTATTTAGATGAGACTTTGGACTTAGGCTTTAAAGTTGATGCTGGAATAGGTAAAGAGTTTTTGGAGTTATTGGGATAAAAGCAATGCATTTTGTATATGAGAAGGATATAAATGTTGGTGTTTTAGGTGTAGAATGCTATGGCTTGAATGATGGTGTCTCCTCTGAAGTTCATGCTGAAACTTAATCCCTAATGCAACGGTATTGAGAACTGTGGCCTTTTCTGGGCTCTGCCTCATGACTCAAAAGGGCTTAAAGTTGAAGGCAGTGCTTTCGTGTCTCTCCATTGCTTCCACCATGTAAGAAGAGTGTCCTTCCCCCATGAATGATGCAGCATCGAGGTGCTATCTTAGAAGCAGAGAACATCCCTCATGAGACACTGCTCCAGCTAGTAGCTTGATTTGGCAGTCTCTAGTCTCCAGAACAATGAAAAATATTTTTTTCATTTTTCATAAATTACTCAGTCTGTGGTATTTTGTTTATACCAATAGTCAACAGTTATACCAGTAGTCAACAGTCTCCAGAACAATGAAAAACATTTTTTGTTTTTCATAAATTATTCAGTCTGTGGTATTTTGTTATACCAATACAAACAGACTAAGACAGGATGGTTATTAACAACCACAGAAACAATAAGATAAGTACTACCGATGATATAGAGAAATTGGAAATCTTGTACACTGTTGGTAGAAATGCAGTGGTGCACCCACTATGGAAAACAGTATGTGTATTTTGGATTTTTGTAAAATCCAAAAATTTAAAAAATATAATGATCATGTGCTCCAGCATCCCACTTTTAGATATGCATCCAGATCATTAAAATCAGTATCTCAAAGAGATACCTGCACTGCTGGGTTGATTGCGGTATTTTCACAATCGCCAAAATCTGGAAACAACCTACAGTAGAATATTATTCTGCCTTAAAAAGTAGAAAACCCTGGCATTTGTGACAACACAGATATATCTGGAGAATATTCTGCTAAGAAAATGAGCCAGCCACAGATAAAGTGATACCTAATAAATCCACTTAAATGAAGCTTCTGTAAGACTCAAATTTATAGAAACTGATAGCAAAATGGCGACTGCCTGGGGCTGTGTTAAGGGGGAATTGAGGAGTTGTTCTTCAGGAGGTGTATACTTTCAGCTATACAAGATGAGTAATTTCTGGATATCTGCTATACAAAACTGTGCCTATAGTTTACAATACTGTATTATGCATTTAAAAATATATTGAGAGGGAAATTAATAAACACCTGCTTATTGCTGCATGATGGTTTCACCTTAAATAAGCATGTGAATTTGTGAAAGCATAAGGCAAACTGATAAGCTAATGAACTGTAATAGATAACGCCTCCTTGCACCCATGTCTTTGTATAATCTCCTCCCAATGGTCACCTGACTTGGCTTTATTATATGCTTTGATCAACTAGACATTAGCAATCATAATGCAAGCTGAGATTTGAAACATACTTACACATTGGGGTGATCCCTCCTCTGTTGCTGGTTGAATCTCTTTCACCAATATGTGAGGAAGCTGTTTGCTAACCTGCTGAAGTACATAGCCCAGACCATACCCAATACCAAAACAGACACGTGTGAGCTCATATCAAGTCATTCATCCTCGTTCAAGCCACCAGAGCATCAAAGCCATACAAGTTACCCTAAGTGCGACCAGCAGAACAAATGTCAAACCAAGTTCTGCCTAAATTACTGACCCACAAAATAATGATCAAACAGGAGGATTATATTTTTAAGCTTTGGCATACTTTATTAAACATACTTTGTTACACATGCTTATGTTTCCGATAAGTATTCTAGAAGTTTACCAAAGTGGGCATTACTACTTTCAATCTTAAGGTCAAGAGCTTATAGTTGAAACAATCTTCTAAGAGATAACACTTCTCTCTTCAGCTAGAAAATAATGTCAGAAATTTTAATGTGTGTGTATGAAACTGTAATTAATATTCTGGACTGAAATGTTTTACAAGAGTTGCTGAGGAATGCCCATGGGGAAAAGTGTGACATGGCACCTGTCATTCAGCGTTCACGCATTTGCCCAAAAAATGAACACAGGACTTTCCTTTAGACAGGAAAGGGAAGCAAGGCAGTAAACTCAAAAGGTCTGTGGTATCAAAACACAAGGTGAGTTCTGTTTCCTATTATCAGAGGGAAATCTTATGAGCCAGTCAGGATTTTGAGAGGAAATAGAGAGCCCCACAGACAGCTCACTCCTTGGACAGCAATGTTACCAAGAGAGTAAGAATAGAGAGATTACACAGTAGCTGAATACAGTCAGGGTCTAAAACAGCCAATCAGAGAAAGAGATGATGACAGTGTTTCCAGAGGCATATACTTCATTGTAATCAATCATGTTTACCCATATAAAGTCATTATTTAAAATGGAAGCATTACCTAAATGTTTTTGTATTGATACATCATGATCACAAGATTCTTCTACTTATATGCTCTTAGCTCTTTAGGAGCTGCTATAAATGAAGGGCTAACCATATAATTATTTGCAGCTGTGTGTTACTGACTATGATCAATTCTTGTAATTGTGATCTTTTAAATATTTGCACCTGCAGACATTTGGAGCCGAACATCATAATGTGTCTTCCAAAAATCAATGGAACAAATGAATTTGCATGCATATGGTACTACTTTTGACCACACACACATACATATGTAATTTCTGAGACAAATAATTTTAATCATAACTAGGCACATAGTCATTTAAGATGTGAATGAAAATCTCCATTTAATCTAAAGATATCTATGGGGAAAAAATCTTTGTAGAAACCAATGAAAATGTATATCAATTTAACTACAATAGGCTAAATGTGTAAGTTTCAGAGGATATGGTGCAACCCCACTTTGGAAATTATTAAGAAAGTTTGAATTTCTGAACTAAAAGCCAGAACGTTACCCACATACAAATGATAATCTAGATAGATATAAATAGATTGTAGATAATTCTGTTATTAGTAATTTTCTACTTTTAAGCATGACTTGTTTCTGATATGTTTAGAAATAAAATGCTTATAAATTTATAGAGTAGTATTTTTATGTTCAGTGAATTGAATTTTTTTTTTTTTTTTTTTTTTTTTTTTGAGACAGAGCTTTCACTCTTGTCACCCAGGCTGGAGTGCAGTGGAACGATCTCAGCTTGCTGCAACCTCTGCCTCCTGGGTTCAAATAATTCTCCAGCTTCAGCCTCCCGAGTATCTGGGATTGCAGGCATGCACCACCACGCCCGGATAATTTACTTTTTTTGTATTTTTAGTAGAGACGGGGCTTTGCCATGTTGGCCAGGCTGGTCTCGAACTCCTGACCTCAAGTGGTCTGCCCGCCTTGGCCTCCCAAAGTTCTCGGATTACAGGCATGAGCCACCGCACCTGGCCAAATTGAAATATTAATAACATTAATGACAGTTCTATATGTTACCAGAAAAAAAAGTCCTGAAAAAAATATAAACACACACATATAAAATATACTGGGGTCAGGAAATCGAGCCAAGCATTTTCTTTCCCTAAGCCACTGCACAGGTAAATGAACGTTTAAATACCATCGTGTAAAAACAACATGAAGATTTGTATGGGGTGCTTTGTGCATTTTGTGAAGTATGTAAAGCTCTTTATAACACTGGAATCAGAGACAGCTGAAAAAGGTTTATCCAGCATCTGTCCCTTGTTCACTATTAACTGCGGAAGGAAAAGATAACCAATCTTTAATGGAGCAATCTGCATGGCTGTCAATGACCAAGGTGGTTTACATATATTTTCTTATTTAATCCTAATAATAATCCCATACAATGCACATAATTATTTTTAAATTACAGATGAGAAAAATGAAGTTTAATTAGATTATGTATTTTCCCATTTTATGCATTAGGTAAATTGAGTAAGAGAAGATTTTAGGCTAATCTGAAACTTTAAGCTGGACTCTTTCCTGCTTTACTCTTAATCTCTCTAGATCTTGGTTTCTTCGTTAGCAGAGAAGGTGATTGTTTATTGTTATTGTTGTTCTTCTAGATACTCTAGAAAAAAATAAACAATATTCAGCAATTGTGTTATTTTAATGGCATACATGAGCTTAAATTCTAATGGTACACCTTGTGTGTGCTGTTTGAAACATGTTGAAATAATTTTAAGTCTTGATGCAAAGTGTTTTATGTTCAATTTCAGATAAAAGTAGGGCGAAAGCAGAAGGATGATAATGGTGTTTGTTTCTTTTCTCCAGTGAGATCACTGTAATTAAAGTAGCTGCTGCTTCTACTTACTATAAAACATGCTTTATGCGCAGATCATTTTTGCAATAGAACATACCTAGCTGGTGAATATAAAAATTACTTCCAAAATGTTGTGTTTAGAGACTTGAATTTTAAAATGGTTCATTTCTGGGAAAGGTAAATTCTACAAGATACACTAATTTTAAACAGCTCTAATACAATCTGACACTTGAAATATCAACTCATAAAATATTAATAATTTTAATCCATTTAGTACCACTGTTATTAAAGCATATAGAATAATCAGACATGTTAAATTTAATAACTTCATTTTGATATTAAGAATGAGCACTCCTGATAGCCTAACACCACCCTTGCTAGGCATGTGAGCAAGCCATTTTGGAAGTGGGTCCTGCAGCCCTACCTCATGCTCTGTGGAGCAAATGAGCCTTCCCCACGATATCCTGCCCAAATTACACATTTTCAAGCTACAGAAATAACTGTTACTGTTTTAAGTCATCGAGTTTAGAGGTGGTTTGTTTGTTATAAAGCAATAAATAACTAGCACAGAGAACCAAGCTTGGACATGAGCAAGATACAAGGCTTCCTATTCCTTGGACTAGGAAAGTCCGGTCTCTAGTCATATCTTATGGGTAGGGTACCACAACTGGAATGAATTAACACTAATCATTTTCAGCCTTGCCATTCTTCTGACGTTCCAGGTTTTGGTGAAGGATCCTTCCACTGTTCCAATTTCAGGCACCTCCTCACCCTTTGTCTACCAATGAGCAGAAAACCTGAGTGATAGCCACAATAATCTGCAACCAAGGGAAAAGAGACAATGATTTAAAAATAAAAATGGGTACAAGAAGTTACAAAAAAAAATACTGAAATTCGATTAAACTAAATCATTAACTCTAATCATATAAAGCAAAAATCTCTAAAGGGACAGCTAAACTAGAGAAAACCACATATAAGAGAAAATTGAAATTACAACAGCAGTAAGCAAACAAACAAACAAACAAAAAAAACAAAAAATGATTCTTCCCCAAGGGTGCATTTTGCACTTCTGCAGACAAAGTTGTCTGCTTGATTTCTGCTACTGTATCAAAGACAGGTCTTAAATCCAGGGTCTAAATTCACATTCTCTACTGTAAAATGAGTGTCATGGGAAAGGTTAGAATGATTCTTATGGCCCAGGTTTAGAGTCTGAAGTATTGCTATGAACTCATATTTAGTTTAATTATAGATGGATTGATACAATAATAATTATAGATATATGTAGCTACATTGATTAGTGTACATACATATATTTCCTAGTTCTGCCAATTGAGAGGGGTCACAGGCAATGATACCCCAATTCCAATATATATATAGCACCCAGATCTTGCACCTCATAAAAGTCATCAATATGAAGAATAAGAGTTTCTTGAAGAATTGCTAATTCTAGGACTGAAGTAGGGAATATATAAAATAATCATGAAGAATGTGATTGCTAGAAAGTAAAGAAGTGCTAAAATAAGTAAATAAATAAATAGGAACATATCCAAAGGACAAAGAAGCCAACTGAAAGCACTCACAGTTGCCAAAGTTGGAACCATCTGAGCAACAATATAAATAATGTAGTAATACATCCAAGAATCCTTATTAAAGTTCATTAAATTTAAAAGTATATTTATTAAAAGCATATGTATTATATATGTGTTTGTATTTATGTGCATGTGTATGTTTATACAGTCATGCATTGTATAATGATGTTTCAGTCAATGACAGACAGCATATATGACAATGTTCTTATAAGATTATAGTGGAGCCAAAATATCCCTATTACTTAGCGACTCTGTAGTCATCCTAAGATTATAGCACAGGACATGTTTGTGGTGATGCAAGTGTAAACAAAAAACTTGCTGTGCCATCAGTCATATAAAAGTATAGCACATAAAATCATGTTCAGTGTATAATACTTAAATATGATAATAAACAACTATGTTACCAGTTTACGTATTTATTATATTACACTTTTTCATTACTTTAGAGTGTAGTTATTATACTTGTGTTTTTAAAAAGTTAACTCTAAAAGTGTCGCAGGCAGTTCTGGAAGTATTCCAGAACAAGGCATTGCGATCACAGGAGACAACATCTCCATGCGTGTTATTGCCCCTGAAGTCTTTCTAGTGGGACAAAGTGTGGAGGTGAACATTACACTGATGACCTTGACCCTGTGTAGGCCTAAGCTAATGTGTATGTTAGCGTCTTAGTTTGTTGAAAAGAGATTCCTATTTCATGGACACTAAATACAAGTTTATAAATTAAAAATATAAAATTGAAAGTAGAAAGAGCTTATAGAATAAGAATATAAAGAAACTATTTTGTACTGCTATACAATGTGTTTGCATTTTAAGCTGTGTTATTACAATAGCATCAATAATTTAAAAATTCAGTTTATAAAGTAAATAGATTACAGTATCCTAAGATTATTAAAGAAAGAACAAATGTTAAAATAAATTTAGTGTAGACTAAATGTACAATGTTTTTAAAGTCTGTAGTAGGGTGCGGTAATGTCCTAGGCCTTCACGTTAACTTACCACTCACTCACTGACTGACTCACCAAGAGCAGCTTCCAGTCCTGTAAGCTTCATTCCTGCTAAGTGCCCCATAGAGGTGGACCATCTTTTATCTTTTATACTATATTTTTACTGCATGATTTCTATGTTTAGATATGCTCAGATACATAAATGCTATGGTGTTACAATTACCTACAGTATCCAGTACTGTAACATGCCGTGCAGGTTTGTAGTCTAGGAGCAATAGGCTATGCCCTACGGCCTAGTGTGTGGTAGGCTATGCCATCTAGGTGTGTGTAAGAATACTCTGTGATGTCTGCACAACAATAAAATTGCCTAATGACATATTGTATAAATATATATTGGAGAGAAAGAAGAAACAAATGCCCCATAGAAAAGAATTCCCAGTAATTTATGCATATACTTCTTTCTCATGGAGGTGGAGCTTATCTCCCCACCTTTTGATCATGGATTGCATTTAATGACTTGCTTCTAAAGAGTGGATTAGTAGGGGATGGTGAGTAACTTTACAGTGGAGAGAACTGCTTTGGCCAGGTGATGAAGGTTAACATGAACAGTGCCAAGCCATGTTGAAAACATGTACCCTTGTTATGTTGTGATGGAAATAAAACCTTATCTCTCTGATCTTTTTTCCACACCCATAACTCTGGAATAATTGTGAAAAACAAATCAGACACAGTAAAATTGAGGGTTACTTATTCTACAAAATACCTGAGTAGTACTCTTCAAAACTCTCAAGATCATCAAAATCAAGGGAAGCCTATGAAACTGTCATGGTACAGAAGACGCTAAAGAAACATGATAAGGTTATATCCTGAGATATCCTGAATAAGATCCTGCATCCAAAGAGCACGCTGGGAGACTAAGGACGTCTGAGTAAAGTGTGCCGTTTAGTTAGAACAAAGAAAGAAAAAGAAAAGGAAAAGGAAAAAAGGTGACTAAAGTACATAGATGCTTTAATGTTTCTCCTAACAGGTTTCCCTAAGAAGACTGAGAACACTCTTTTGAAAAGAGTCCAGACTTTTTCAGTCTGAAATATTACTTTCCATAAGTAAAGATGGATGAAGATTGGTTTTATATCTTGAGATAAAAGCTGAAAGGCTGAAAACTATCTGAAAGTTTTTTTTATGTTTCACTAAGTATATTCTTTTCTCACTGCCTATAATTAAGGTACATGTTGTTTTAGTCGTTTACTAATTACGAAAGAAGCCAGCATTCATATGAAGTCAATAAACAAAGGAAGGCAGATTTGAGGGGATGCAGGAAATGTAATTGGAACACTGATCTTACCATATTGAGGTAAAAAACTATAATATGCCATATTGTGTGTGTGTGTGCTCGTGCACGTGTGTGTAGAGCTATGTTAAATATCTTATTGCACATATAAATAAAATTTTTAAAAGACACTCCCCCATTTATGCCAATGTTTAATGACAAGGAGATAAGAGTACAAACAAGAAGTAATAAACACCTCTGTGGTAGACACCCTCCTGGGTGGTCCCCAGTGTTCTGGTACTCATGCCCTTGTGCAGTTCCTTCCCATGTTGAATCAGGAATGAGATATGTGACCAGTAGGTAACTGTGGAAGAGACGATGTACAAATTCTGAGGCTAGATCCTAAAAGGCATTTCACCTTTCACTTATCCTCTCAGATCATTTACTTTAGGGAGCTCTAACTGCTCTGAGGACACTCCAGCAGCCCTGAGAGTTAGCCCCTGTGGGACAGAAACAGAGAACTTCCACTAATAGTTACTTCTAAGTTGTCAGCTATGTGAATTTTAACAACCTTTGAAAGCAGATCCTACAACTACAGCAAAAGCTTCAAATGACGGAATGCTGGCAGATGTCTCCCTATAACCTCATGGAGAGACCCTGAGCCAGAACTACTCAAACTTCCCCAGAATTTCAGATCCACCAAAACCATGAGAGATAATAAATGGTTATTTATCCCGGCCCGCGGGATAGTCTAAGCAGGCCCTGGAGGAGGGGGTGGGAATTTGGGGAACAAGAGATACGAGAAATGGAGACAAGACAGTGCTCTGATCAAGTCTCGTTTAATGGCGGTAATGCAGTGCCTTATATACACTTGGAGAGGAAGGGGTTGGGCCAAGGCTAAAATGATCTCATAGTGGAGGCGTGGCCAGATAGGTATTGGTTTCTCTGGTCGAACGTCATGTTGCACCTGCGCTGTCAGGTAGTAATTTTCGCAGGCGCGGGAAAAATGGGTGAAGAAGAAGCAGGAAGAGCGCCATCTTTTATGAGGTATTAATACAGGGAAAAAGGTAAATCTAGGGAGGAGGTAGAAGGTGGAAATGAATAGAGCTCAGGCGTTTTTAATCGTCAGTTATTATTCGCTATGGCCGGGGCGTGCAGCTCTGGACAGTTATTATTGTATTTAGTCACTAAGTTTTGGGGTAACTGCTCATGAAGCAGATAACTCAGACAATCCTCATAATTTGTGGAAGACTGGGTTGGAAAAAGGTTCCTATTTCACGGACACTAAATACAAGTATTAGGGTGATATAAAGTGAATATCTTTGTGCTGAAGCATTTGCCTCTTCCCTACATTGGCCTCCAGAACAGACACAAACAGGTTTATATCCAGGAAAATGATTGAGGACTTTTTCATTGGGAAATACAATAACTGGAAAAACAAAGACCTACAGATACTGACCTTTCACAATTTCTCAGTGAAATAGCTGGGCCTCCATCTGATCAACAAAACATAAAGCTCATCCATCAACTTCTGTCCCTGCACACAGAATTTTCTGTAATTTTCTTAGAATCTCATACTTAAATGTGACAGGACACCCACAAACCACTAGACATTTAAGGAAATGATTTAAGGAAAGTTCTTGCCATAAAATATTTAAGCCAGACAAACTAGAACAATGAAAGAACCTGAAGAAAGAGAGAAAAATACAAGAATAAGAAGAAAGTTGAAAAATCATCCAAAAGGTAAGATATCCCATCCAGTAAAAACAAAACAAAACAAAAAAAAACACTATTCTAAAACATATTTTAGATCATAAGAAAAAAAATCATTAGAATTTAAAGATAAGATCAATTGAGTGCAATGTAAATTTGAAACTATCAGCTAGAAAATAGAACAAAGCAATGAGATTTAAAATGAAAATAATAAGACAATGTGAAGATCACTACACTTGACTAAAATGATTTGGATGTCAGGAATAGGGAAGGAGAAAATGGAAGTGAGGTTACCATCAATGTAATAATATAAAAATGATTCTCAGGCCTGGTTAATATAAGTTTTCAGATTCAAAGAGCCCACAGAGAGGCCAGCAAAATAAAATTTAAAAGACCCATAACAAGACAAATCATTGTGAAACTGCAAAACAGCAGGGATAGAGAGAAAATCCTAAAAGCTTCTGGAGACAAAGATTAAAAAAATAGGTCATCAACAAAAAAGTGTAAAAGGAATTGCATCTTTAAAATAGCAACTGTAGAATCCGGGTTTATGAGGTCACTATAAACTTAAAGCTTCCAGCAGCCATTGTGCCTCCTCGTTGGCAGAGCCTGTCTAGAAAGAAGGCAGCTGAAACAAACATACGCAAGAGATGAAAGGGGTAGATCAATTTCTAATGACTTCATTGAACCCCAAATTCTGCCCTGCTGAAAGCTGCACCTACTGTTTGGGCATGCATGATTTATGTGATAATTAATTATCTTTTTTTGTTTTAAGTTAGTTTTAGTTGGAAATCTGTCACTTGTACTAGAAAATATTCTGACAAATACAGGTAGATTTATTATCATTACTACATATATACATACAAACAAACATATATAAAATATGCATGCATGCATGTGCATATATAAAACATTTACTTCTTGTGTTAATCAGGGTTCTTCAGAGGAACAGAACTAAGAGGATATATGCATATATGAAAGGGAGTTTGTTAGGGAGAATTGGTTCACACGATCACAAGGCAAAGTCCCATGATAGACCATCTGCAAGCTGGGCAAGAAACAAGCCAGTAGTGGCTCAGTTTGAGGCTAAAAGCCTCAAAAGCAGGGAAGCTGACAGTGCAGCCTTCAGTCTGAGGCCGAAGTCCCAAGAATCCCAGGCAAACGACTGATGTAAGTTCAAGAGTCCAAAGACCAAATAACCTGGAGTCTGATGTCCAAGGGCAGGAGGAATGAGAGGAAGCATACAGCACAGGAGAAAGATGGAAGCCAGAAGACTCAGCAAGCCAGGCTCATCTCACCTTCTTCCACTTGCTTTCCTAGCCTCGCTAGCGGCTGATTGGACCCACCCACATTGAGGGTGGGTCGTCCTCTCCCAGTCCACTGACTCAAATGCCAATCTCCTCTGGCAACATACTCACAGACACACCCAGAAAAAAGTACTTTACCAGTTATCTAGGCATTCTTCAATCCAATCAAGTTGACACCTAGTACTAACAACCACACCTCTTACGCATTCAAAATGTAAAAATGTGTATTTCGTGTCAGTTTACTCATAGATCAGAAATAGGATCATCTGGGGAAACATCAAGCATCCTCTATTAGATTTATGTGTGAAGAGGTACTGGTTCCTGTGGACAGATGCATAGAGGAGTGTGGGAATTGGTAAGGTAAACATGGAAACAGTATGTCTTAGGATAGGGTCCCGGGAAGTGGAGCCTAGGATGAGAATTTGTGAGCCAGTAACTTATTAAGGGAGTTTTTTCAGGGGACACGCCCAAAGGGAATGGATAGAGCAGAACGGTAGGGGGCAAGCCAAGCAAGAGTGTGATCTCAGGCATAGTCCTCAAGATGGTAGCTATGGATTGAGTACAAGTTATGGCACAAAATTGTCCTGACCTCTGTCAAGGATTGGCGCGGCGGGTTGGGCGGGGGGGCTGCTTTTTCCCACACCTGAAAGTCCTTAGTTAATGACCACCTATGGAAAACACAAATTCCCAGACACTTCTGGCTTTCTAGGTTGTGGGTGGAGCAGGCTGGAGGAGCTGCAGGTGCCGGCAGTTGGAGCCATCCCAAAGCGATTTGATACTGTTTTACATTACAACAATACACAACATGGGTCTTTTAGGTGGGAAACAAATAAACAACCTAATCTTCTAAGCCAGAAACAGATGAAAACAATAGAAAACCTAGGACATCTAAATTAGATCATTAAAAAAACTGAGAAGTTTGAGGGAGCATCCACCCTGATCATCTCTCCCCATAAGCTGGAGGGAAATTTCCCATCTCTTGAATTGATTACAATATTGCAAGTTTAAAGCCCAGGGTCTGACTGGCAAGTGGTCACTCCTCTTAAGCTTTGCATTAACAGGAAATGTTTTCCACACTGATGCTTTTCAGTCCTCTCCTGTCAGCCCATCCCACAGGAATTCTCAAATTCATAATGGTCGAAGCTGAACTCCCTCTCCTCATACAATTATAAACTTGTTTTTCCTAGGACTCTGATCTTGGTGATTTGAGCCAATAAACTCCCAGTTGTCCAAGTTGGAAATGGAAGTACCATTCTTAAATTTGCCTTAATTATCTTTCTACTAAATCTGGTCTGGCTTTATTCAGTCTTGCTTCATTTCAGTTCTCCCTATGACTGTTAGATACTTTTATTTTTTTCTTTTTAAAGCGTACATCTGATCATATCACTTCTTTAATTAAAAATGTTCACTGGCTCCCTACTGATTCTAAGCTTGTAACTCCATTTCCCAAAATCCTGCTCAACTGCCACATCCAATTTTTGGCAGAGTCTTACGCTCTATGTTGTAGCTTACTGAAGAATTTTCAGTTTACCAATTTCATAGACTGATTTCCTTGACCCTGTGTGTATGCTACATTTTTATCTGGAAATAGTTTTCCCTTTGCTCTCCTTCTCTATCCTATACAGACTGACTTTTTCAAATATAGTCCAAACACTTAAATAATTATTTTTCAGGAAAATTCTTACAATTAAAATGTTTAGTTACCCCTCCTATGAGCTAGTTTAAGTCCTTCTTACTCTAATCATACTTTATTTTGTATTTTACTTTACTTTTCATTGTTCACAATCAAGTTTTAAGACCCTTGACAACAGGGAAAATGGCCTATTCTTCACTGAGTCATGGTGACCAATACACTGCCTGACAATACCCAGTGAAGTTTTGAATGAATTAATAAAAACATTAAAATATTTTTCTATTTTTACTTGTCTAAAAATATAAGTGCAGGTTCCTTGTAAAACTCTCTTTTTTTTCCTTCCTTTTCTTTGACTTTCATCAGTGATAGCTCCTGGGTAATCTAATGTCACTGAATAACCTTAAATTTAATTCTGTCATATCAGCCTCTGCCTAGAGTGAAATAAATTATAAAAAAGATCATCAGGGTTCTTAATAGATTTGAATACTTTCCTAGATAGTTCACAGCTTGACAGGCATTTGTCATAATCAACAGGAGACACTTTTGTGCTCGCAATTACTTTAAAAACACATCAAAAAATCTAATTGTCCAATGAAGTGAGAAAATGCTGGTGACAACAACAAAGTACTCACATTAGATTTTGAGGGTTTATAAAGCTGCAAAAACTGTTGATGGATGAGCTTTTTTCATGATTTCTCTATCTTTATACACACAAATTCTCTCAAAGTCAAACAAAGAGAAATATCTATGCAGGGATACAAAAGGGGGATGTTTAGTCTCCTCTAGGAAGGAAGGTAATGAGCTATCATGTGGCTTTGTTTAATTACTTTACTGACCTTTCCTCTTGCCCAAGCACACTACATATAAACACACATACACATATGCATAAACATGCACATACACACACACAAATATACGCACCTATATCCTCTCCTCTATATCATGCTGTCATGGAAGACAGAATAACCCTGCAGCTAAAGATAATATATTACTATAAATAATCCATGTAAAAAAAAAAAGTCAGACATTTCTGGAATCCCTTTGTAATATCAATATATTTATATTTCTTATACCTTGGTAGAAAAAAATACTTCTAGTGGTATTGGTAAGCACACTGCCTCAGCAATTTCCACGCAAAGTACTGCAGACTGTTTTCTTTTGTCTGAACTCCATTTTCATGGAGCTATCAGAGACTTCACAAATAAAACTTCTGTGTCTCCGGAGTGGGAATGTTTGTGCCTAATCACACTACTTTGCCATGCTTTTAGTCAAAAAGGCAGGGTCCTAATCACAATTAGACTGGTTTAGCACATACTTACTCATGAATCCTTTTAAGAAAGCAAAAATGTCCTACATATATATTCATCATTTTACACGAGACTCTCAAATCTACTGCCAGTACAGGCTGACAATTCAGTACTATGTAAACAGTTAATATCTTACTTTAGAATTTCAAATATTGCCCTAATAGTTTAAGATGTATTTTTTCCTCTATAAGTATAGTTTCAGTGAGCTTAGGAAATTTAGAACAAGTCATACATTAGCTATGTCGTCTTCTGATATACTAGGACCTAGTGCCCACCTCTGGTTCAAACATGGTTCAGCCTAGGGACTTACGACTTTCATCTTGCTTGTTTCCTTCTGTCCTCTAGAATGATATTTTCTTTGCACAAGTATGCTTTTCCTTCTTTTTCCTTGCTGCCATTACGAGCTCCAGATATAGGATGCAATGATTATACTGCCCTCCATTTGTGCACTGATCTCTTTACAGGAATTCAGGTAATGTGTCAGAGGCATCCCCTCCATATTCTTTACCTTCTCCCACCCTTACTAGGAGCACACACCTCTGAGAAAAGTTGTCTTTGCCTTTTCATTTATTGAAGAAGGATGAGGAGGGTAGTTTTGACTTATAGGCTTCTATTACCAACAATAAAGACTAAATTTTGCAGAAATAAAAGCATCAGGTTATTCCTGAATGGATTAGATATTTGTTAGGCAGCACAAACCATTCTTTATTTGCATATCCTTTGAGAATAGAGTACCAATAGTGGAGATGTATCAAATTGATTAAAATATAAGTGTAATGATTTATTCTCATGTGTTGTACTAAACTTAAAGATTTCTATTATGTACTTTTCTTATTCTTTTCTTGTTGTTCACTAGTAAAAGATCTCATTTATAATTGTCTTCACGTTGTTTTCCTGAAGAGAATCAGAATTTACCTAGTGGACAACCCAAGTAGTGGACCCAAACCCAAGTCCTGAGCTTCCTGATATTCTAACTTATTCAGGAACTTGGTTTGTCTTAGAATTCAAAGTACCAGAATGCATACAAATACACTAGCTAGAAATCAGTTTGGGGTATGCTCTAGGAGAGAGAACAGAGAGTTCTGAAATCCATATGGAGAAATGAAAGCAAAAACTCTCTCTAGAAGTCATGTTTTATTTAATTGGTAATATTTCAGCAGGAAGAGAAATGGTGCTATAAGTTACTTTCTATCAATGAAAAATAAATATTTTATTTTGACAGTGCTACATGACACAAATGTAAAAAATCACCTTTATACTCATTGTATTTAGGTGAAAATTTCTGACTCTCTAAGAAGAAACTGCAATATACTTATTCAGAAAGCAAATAATCTGTAATACTAAGTAACATTATATTTTATATGTCCTGTTTGTTCAAATCAAACCACATTTGAATTTCAAAACTGAACAAAACAATAGAAAGTTATAGCCATCAACTAAATGTATTGGGATTTGAGAAAAGTAAATGTCTTTACCCAGTATAATAAGTATTAGCAGCAATCATAAGCATGAGAAAAATGATATTTTATATTTGTATAAATGTTGAGACATTTCCAAACTTATTTCCTTTTTATTCTACAATTATTTTTGTAAGAAGCTCAAGTGTGTTTTTTTTAAACTATCTTATAGGCTAAAAATCAGAAATCTGATATGATTAGTCAATTTACTAAAAATTATACAATTATCAATTAAGTAAGTTTACTTCTCGATTCAGGTCTGGGGATGAACTTGAATTTCGCTGTATTTTTTTTTTATTCTTCAGTGAAAATATTTCTTAGTCATAAGAATTATTTGGGCCTTTTGTTTAAAACATAGATCCTGAAATACCAGCCCTTGAAATACTGATTCAGTAGACTGAAAAAAAAAAAAAAAAGTAAACTAAGGCATTGTCCTTTAATACTTCATAAAATTAACTTGTAATACAGAATTCCTATAATGTTTTTTATTCATGTTTATATAAATCTAAGTAGTCTTATTTAGCTAAGACAATAAACATTTGCTGGGCAATAAGATTGCCAGAGTAAAAACTGAGACAATAGCAGCAGCAGCAGCAGAAATATGGGTAGGTACTAAGGGACATACAGCACCAGCATCCAGATGCTCTCATGCCTAGATCTAATCCAAGTTCAATTTGTCAAATAAGGACCAGGAGACCAATCGAGAAAGGAAACAAATGAGAAGCATGTGTTTTTACTTTTTCATTGTAGACGTGACATAGGAAATTTTTCTTATCGAAATCGAAAGCAAGATCACATGTAAATTGCAGAGTAGTAATTTGAGAGTACAATATGTAAAATATGCCAGTGTGAATTACAAACACATTAAATACTTTAGACAAGCCATGCTTAAAAAATGTGAATCTCTGGGGAAAGATGTCGTTAGAACTAATAAGCTAGCAGGATTTTCAGAGAAACTGGATGTTATGAAATACTTGTAACTGCACCACATAGCCGCACAAATAAAACAACATTATGTTCCATATCATAAACTCATTGTATTTAAGAATACCCTTGCTTTCCTTGACTGTTGTACAACTGACATAAGGTCTTGTATGGGTAGCCTTATTTTCACCTCGTGCAAGAGGAAAATTTATCAAGTTTAAAAGAAGAATCTAAGACCAATGAATAGTTATCCAAATGACAATTAAAGATTTGCCAACACTGTCATTCATTTGATATGTTTTTTTTCCAATGCTTTTAAAAAAATACAGCAAATAAAACTTAAAATCCAAGAACTGTAAATACTATAAACCTAAGTAAAAAATAAATGATCATTTATATTTCCATCAGGGTTTAAACTGAAACTTTGTTAGATATGCTTGATGTGATTTTTTTTTTATTTTTAGTCAGAGGGTCATAAAAATTGAAAGAGATGTCCCTTGACATTCTTTCACATTAAAGATTTTCTTGCTGGTGACAGACTGGATAGTACTAAATATTAATAATAAAATAAAATTAAAATTAAAATTTGCACCTTAAATTTCCCAGGAGAAACACAGAATTGGAATGTAACAGAACTATATATGCTATTAATGTTATGCTGCAAGTAAAACTATATGAATAACTATGGAATAATCAAGTCCCATCTGCTTTGTTTATTTCAATATATTATTTACAACATTTTACAGGAATAGAGTGCTATGCAAATACACAGGAGGCAAGAGATCTAGGCTCCAGGGCCAAATCTGATTTTTAATAGTAGATAGCCTTCAATAGACATGTTACACTCTCTATAACTCTGTCTCCTCTTATGTAAAATAAAGGATGAGCATTGGAAAACTGTCACATTACAGATAACTATACATACTTTATATAGTAGTTTACTTTAAATTTACAAAACTATACCATGTTAGAGTTATTGCAAAAATGGCTCTAATTCTCCATTGTTCTTTCATGATGGGACTTCCTACTCCTTCTTTTAAAGGATAAATCTGTCCCCATTCCTTGAATCCGGATGAGCCTAGCAACTGGCTTTGGCCAATACAAAGTTATGGATGAAATATTGTGCCAGATTTGAACCTAGTCCTCAAGACACCCTGTGGACTTCCACTCTTTCAAAAGGATTCCAAAGGAAAGAGGAAAGTTTATTCCAACATGAGAGATAATGCAAAGCAGACGTGAACAGTCCCAGCAAAGGACATCCCAGACCAGCCTGCCCCCAAGTGACTTGCCAGCTGGTTGCAGATCTGTAAATGAACCGAGGCACGACGAGCCAAGCTCAACCCAGATCAGCAGCGTGACTCAGATAAGCAAATAGACTCCTGAGCCATAACAAATAGTTATTGCTTTAAGCCCCTAAGGTTTTTTTGTGGTAGTTTATTATCCAGCATTATCGTATTAATAACTAAATTATCCATCTACAATGTATGTATGATTATCCTTCTTCCTTTTTTATCAATTAGAAAACTAGAACTTAGAACAGTGCTAACTTGCTCAATATGAGTAAGTAGAAAAATTATGATTCCAACTCATATGATTTCCACTAAAGAACAGTGTATCTACATTTGTATGGGGCTTATAGTCATGCCTACCAATCACATTATCATAAGGCACAAATGTCCTTCAAAAACTGCAAGGAAAACATAAATTATAACTGTTATTATTCAATGCCATATTTAATTAAATATACCCAATTATGTTATGTATAATAAATATATGAAGAGCTTTCGAGATGTATTTATTTTTTATTTTTTGACTCCCTTCACCCAGACTTCACAACTCACTGCAGCCTCAACTTCCTGGGCTCAGGTGATCCTCCCACCTGAGCTTCCTGATTAGCTGAGACTACAGATGTACACCACCACATTCAGTTAATTTTTGCATTTTTTGCAGATACGGATTTTCACCATGTTGCCCAGACTGGTCTGGAAGTCCTGGGCTCAAGCAGCCTGTCTACCTCAGCCTCCCAAAATGCTAGGATTACAGGCGTGAGCATGGCCTATGAAGAACTTTTAAAAGCTGAGGATCACTGTTTAGTATATACTTTTAGTTTCAAAAAATGTGTGTCTGTGTGTGTGTGTCTGTGTCTGTATTCTTTTATTTCTTTCTGTGGAATGTGTGTATTATTTGTATATGGGCCTTAGGAAAATAATTGGTAGCAAAATGGGAAAATATGTCCCTAATCTATGGTAGTGGTGGGTTACATGGTATAATCAGTAAGAATCCATTTATTTGTGCTCCAACAGAGGGAAAAAGATTTTTAATGTACCCAATATCTACCTTTCCTCAATAATTCATTGTATACCAATTGATGTCATACATATTTGCACCCATGTGTGAGTATGCGTTAAAATTCAGAATGATGAAACTTTTGGATAAACAAAACTGATTGACAATTAAATTATTTCTTCAAGGATGTGTATTCTGTATCCATGTTGGACTAAATATACATATCAGGTTTCTATTACATTTTAGAGGCACTCAACCTTATTGAAACTTCAGCTGTTAATATTTTATATATCATACTGCAATATGTTCAAAAATGAGACTCCAGGCATCATCCCTGGGAGTTCACTTTGATTACTCTGTGCTGGATTAGACCTATTTTTCGCCTAGAGTCTAGACAGATAAAAAGAAGTTTGAGAACATGTATTAGATAAAGGCTTTTCTTATTGTCTGATTGTGTGACATCAGGAAGACAGGATGAAATTCTTTTTTATAACACAGGGAAAAAAGAGTATGCTAGGATAGTAAAACAATTAAATGAAAATAAAACTCATTTATATATATTTATTAAGAAGAGATTTATTGAGTATATACTTTATCATATGAAGTGATCTCTTTAGTTATCAAAGATCGTATTAAGGAATTTAAAATATGAGGAAGTGGTAATATTAATAGTCAAGTGATTTGGAATATCTCTAACCATTTTTTAAAGTTAATAAATTTTGTTTTAATTATCTAGATATTTCAGATGAAATTGCATTTTTCTATCATTATAATAAAATCAGATCAAAAGTTAAGAAATAGGATCTATTTTCCTTTATCCTTACTACAATTTGTTTTATTATCATAAACAGTTTAATAACATTTACATGTGTATACACTGTATAGCAAGGTTATTTTCAGCATAGAATGAGATGATATAAATGAGTGGGAGTTGTTCAATAATATACATTATTCAGCATATCCTTTTGTCTTCAGAATGTATACCGCAAAATATCTGACTTGGTTTAGAATTGGTTCAAGTAAACTCAAATATGAAAAAATATGTCTTCCCTATTAAAATACATATTTTATCCTAAAAGGCATTTTCTATTAACAAATAAATTGCTCAGTGGGAATTTATAAATGTTATAATGTTAAAATCTTAAAAATTTTATAATGTTTTATATCTTAGTGTGTCTTATCAGGAATAAATTATTCTTTCTATTGCTCTCATGTGGAAAAATAGGAGAAAAGCTGAAATTTCTTCTTTCTAGAGTAAATCCACAGATGGTAGTCATCCAAGTTTTTCTAGAAAACTGATTCCTATAAATTGTGGAAGTGGGCAGACTGTTTATCCAAAACCAATGTATAGTAACTTTTTCCCCTATAATATTTGCAGGAGTAAAAAATAACTACTCAAGTTGTTCTTTTTCATCTTGTATTTGTGACAGCCCCATCATCAGTGACATAACACTAGTGTTCAGTGTCCATCATGGGAAAATACATATTCATTTACATTGTGAATGAAATTTCAAAAAAAAAAAAAAGTAATAGATGGTCTGCAGAACTGAAGAAACTATAACATATCTAATTATAAAAGGAAACACTAACAGATATATAATGCCATTTTTTACATTTTTCATAGATGATTTATTACATTAGTGTTGCATGTGTATTATTTGGTTTTAAGGAGAGACACCTTTTAATACAAGGGACAAAGTAGAAACACATACACATCAATGAACATTTCCATATAGGAATATTTCGGTAATAAAAATAGAGAGCATCTGGAGGGAATACATTTTAATTTTCAACGACTTGGTTGAATATTGTCTTTCAAGTTTGACAGGAACAATTAAGTTTTAATGGTTAAATTTCCATTTGGAATAGGAGTATTCCTGAGATGTAAATGAACCTTGGTGATAAGTATACTTTATGCTACAAGAAAGCAAAACTCAAGTCTTCTTGAATAAGTCATTTAATTATCAATCTTTTTCTTCCTCCAAATTTTTACTATAATAAGTTTAATAAAAAATGAGTTTCATTAGACATGCCAATCTTATAGAATGCATACATATATTTATCAGACATCCAAAACATATATAATGCATATATATAATGCAATGCTAATATTAACAATAAAAAACTTAATTCCAATATACTCACTAGCAGTTAAAGAATTAGAACTCAAACAGGAAGAGTTAGACAAAAATGACTGAGATCCGAATGAAAGTTCCTCAGATAGGTTTTGAGGGAAAGAAAAAAGGAGCTGGAGCTCCCTGAATGCCATTTAGTTTGACTAAACTTTATTATGTTTTCACAGGTATAATTTTTTTTTTTTTTAGTTCCATTGGCTTTCAAACTTTTGGTTATTTGTAATATTTCATCAAATTTTTAAGCACCTCTTTGGATATGTAATGAATCTTGCTCTGTTAAATTTTGATAGAAGTGATGGCATTTGCTCTTTTCAACTCCTAGCCCACACCCATGAGGTGGGAAGCAGCATGCCACCAAGCACCAGGGAGACAAGCATCAGGGAGAAATGCGAACAGATCAGATTAGTTCTGAAATCCACGTGGCATAAAATAAAGACCAGTTGCAGAGTCTACTCTGTTTGCATGGGCAACCAGTGCCCTTTATTATATTTCTTTATCACCTTAATCCTAAAGTTTCACTCTAAAAATCACATTTTCCATAAATCTCGATTTTATATTTTTAGCCAGAAACTACTCGTTCCTGGACAAGAGCAATGAGTCCAATTCATCACTGTTTTCACGCTGCTTGATAAAGACATACCCAAGACTGGGCCATTTACAAAGAAAGGAGGTTTAATGGAGAACTCACAGCTCCACGTGCTGGGGGAAGCTCACCATCATGACTGAAGGCATGGAGGAGCAAGTCACTTGCTTGCTCTTAACTCCATCCATCTTACATGGAAGGTGGCAGGGGAAGATTCTCGTTTTTGTTTTTGATTCTTTTTTTAAACCACCAGATCTTGGTGCCCTGCATCCCAGCTGCTTCAGCCATGGCTGAAAGGGGCCAACATGGCATTCACTGTCTCATTCATTATCAGACCGTGGTATTCCCTATCTCATTCACTATCATGAGAACAGTATGGGAGAAATTGCACCAAAATTCAATTACTTCTACCAGGTGCCGCCCATAACATGTGGGAATTATGGGAGTACAATTCAAGATGATATTTGGGTGGGGACACAGAACCAAACTATATCATTCCACCTTTGGCCTCTGACAAATCTCTTGTCCTTACATTTCAAAACGAATCATGCCTGCTCAGCAGTCCCCCAGTCTTAACTCATTTCAGCCTTAACTCGAACGTCCACAGTCCAAAGTCTTACCTGAGACAAGACAAGTCCCTTCCACCTATGAGCCTATAATATCAGAGGCAAGTTGGTTACTTCCCAGACATAATAGGAGTGCAGGCATTGGGTAAATATAGCCATTCCAAATGGGAGAAATTGGCTACTAAAAAAGGGCCACAGGCACCATGCAAGTCCAAAATCCAGCAGGTTAGTCACATTTTAAAGCTCCGAAAATGATCTCCTTTGATGCCATGTCTCACATCTGGGTCATGCAGTTGCAAGAGGTGGGTTCTCATTGTCTTGGGCGGCTCTGCCCCTATAGCTTTGTAGGGTACAGCCTCCCTCTCAGCTGCATTCATGTGCTGGCATTGAGTGTCTGCGGCTTTTCCAGGCACACGTGCAAGCTGTCAGTGGATCTACCATTCTGGGATCTGAAGGACCATAGCCCTTTTCTCACAGCTCCACTAGGCAGTGCCCCAATAAAGACTGTTTGGGGGCTCTGACCCCATATTTCCCTTCTGCACTGCCCTAGCAGAGGTTCTTCATGACCACCCTGGCCCTGCAGCAAACTTGTGCCTGGACATCCAGGCATTTCCATACATCTGAAATCTAGGTGGAGATTCCCAAACCTCAGTTCTTGACTTCTGTGCACTCACAGGCTCAACACCATGTGGAAGCTGCCAAAGCTTGGGGCTTGCACCCTCTGAAGCCATGGCCTGAGCTCTATGTTGACCCCTTTCAGCCATGGCTGAAGCAGTTGAGACACAGGGCACCAAGTGCCTAGGCTGCACACAGCATGGGGACCTTGGGATTGGCCCACAAAACCATTTCCTCCTAGGCCTCTAGGCCTGATGTGAAGACCTCTGATATGTCCTAGAGACATTTTCCCCATTGTCTTGGGGGATTAACATTCAGCTACCCATTACTTACATAAATTTCTGCAGCTGGCTTGAATTTCTCCTCAGAAAGTGAGGAGTTCCTTTCTATTGTATTGTCAGGCTGCAATTTTTCCAAACTTTTATCCTGTTTCCCTTTTAAAAATGAATGCTTTTAACAGTACCAAAGTCACCTCTTGAATGCTTTGCTGCTTAAAAATTTCTTCTGCCAGATACCCAAAATCATTCTCTCAAGTTCAAAGTTCCACAATCTTTAGGGCAGGGACAAAATGCCATCCGTCTCTTTGCTAAAAGATAACAAGAGTCACCTTTGCTCCAGTTCCCAACAAGTTATTCATCTCCATCTCAGATCACCTCAGCCTGGATTTCATTGTCATTAGCAGCATACTGGTCAAAGCCACTCAACAAGTCTCTAGGGAGTTCTAACCTCTCCCACATTTTCCTGTCTTCTGAGTCCTCTAAAGTGTTCCAACCTCTGCCTGTTACCCAGTTCCAAAATTGCTTCCACATTTTGGGGTATCTTTTCAGCAATCCCCCACTCCCAGTACCAATTTACTATATTAGTCTGTTTTCACACTGCTGATAAAGACATGCCTGAGACTGGGCAGTTTACAAAAGAAAGAGGTTTAATGGAGAACTCAGTCACACGTGGCTGGGGAAGCCTTACAATCATGGTGGAAGGCAAAAAGGAGCAAATCACATCTTACATGGATGGCAGAAGGCGAAGAGACACAGCTTGTGCAGGCAAACTCTTTTTTTGTTTGTTTATTTTTTGTTTTTGTTTTGTTTTGTTTTTACCATCAGATCTCTTGAGACTCATTCATTATCACGAGAATGGTATGGGAAAAACTGCCCCAGTGGTTCAATTATCTCCCACCGGGTCCCTCCCACAACATGTGGGAATTATGGAAGGACAATTCAAGATGAGATTTCAATGGGGACACAGAGCCAAACCATATCTGTTCCTTTCTGTCTTACCCATTTTAATTGTTTATGTACTTCAAGGTGTTTACATATGAGCTCCTGGCATATTGGGCTTTTAGCTCCCGAAGTGTATGTAGTGTATTGGTGCTTTGTTTGATTCCAATTCCATGTGTATCTTCCTTTTCTTTTATCTTATAATTGTATTTATACATGTTTGCTGTCTGTCTAACCCACTACTCTGTCATTTCCATGGTAATAGCAACCATATTGTCTTGACCACCATTGCATATCTTTTGTCTAACTCAAAAATTTGCTTACAAAAGGAGCTCAATAAATACATTATTTGTTGAATGGATGAGTTTAGGAGCAATAGGATGGTACTTTCAAGAGCAGAGGAAGAGAAACAGTTCTTCCTAGATCAAGATTCTTAACTTAAAAAACTGTTGCTATATGTATATATATATATCCATTTTCTGTCATATTCAAGTGTTTTTCAAGTAGATAACAAAGTCCTTGGCAAATCTTTTACTAAGAGATTTTTCTTTCTTTTTTTTAACCACTGAAAAATTAAAGTTGCTTGAAATTAGGTGCTCTTCCAAACTTTTGTAAAAATAAGTCCAGGAAAAAAGTAATGAAGAGGAAGGAGACACAGAAGGAGAGAGACAGTGGTTTCTGGATTAATAACAATAGGAGTGTCAATTTGTCTGATGAGAAATAGGAATTAGGAGTGACTGGCTAACTCTCTTGTAGGTGCCAGCACTTCAGAGCTCTATAACTCTATGAACCCCCAAGTATACTACGCCCTTGGAACTGATCTTTTCAGCTTCCACAGAGATGTCCACAGATTGGGTAAACGCTAGCATAATGAGCCTTCAGATTCAAGAGACCTTATGACTTGAACCTAGAGGATACAAACAGCCAGCTCTGATTTTCCACCTCTAAAATTTATAGTAGCTCTGCCACATGCTGACAAACAAGAACCATGACAGCTTTTCAGGTCAGACAGGTAAAGGCATATTGTCCAACTCCAAAAACAACACCATCAGTAGCTGAGATACACACGTGTTACATTTCATAGCTATTTGCCTCATCATAGAGAGTTACCACTTCAATCATTTTCAAAGCTCTTTCTCTTGTAATCCACACTGCTTCTAATGAGCAGTTTTGCTTTAAAATATTTATTTTAAACATTATTTCTATTAACATCTATTAGGACATATATTCCTATAGAAAAGTTTAAATTTAGAACTGTGATTTTTCTTTGGGCATTGGTTTGTGTTCTAGCTATTTTTTTTTTGTGTGTGTGTGTGTATGTCTTTAAGAAAAATTACAAAGCTGCTTTGTTTGTTAAGATATTAACCTCTCATCGTGAATGAATATAGGAGAGACCTTATTTGAACTATGTAAGCTGAAAAAATCACAATTAAAGTAAAATTTCCACTAGAAAAATCATTCCCACTGAGTTCAATTTTCTTGTATATGGATGATTTATTTGACTCTTTAAAATCCTTGTGTTTATTCTATTCAATAAAACAATTTCTTTTTTTTTTTCACTTAAACCTTCTCTGTTAATTATGAACAAATTCTGCACTGGATAGTCTTGTTTTGCCCTTCAGAATACACCCTTCTAAGTCTGTGACCCCAAGGTTTTTACTCTACATGCTTCTTTATGAATCATCTGGGAAGATTTCCAAGAGTATTGAAGCACAGCCAGGAAGCCAAGGAAATGTTGAAGAGTGCTAGAGAACGACTGCTGGGAGGGTCAGAAGAATGTCAGAGAAGGTCGAGAAACATCAAACCCAGGAAGACTCTATGGCACAAGCAAAGCTTCAAAAATATCAAGATTAGAAAAGATGATTTATATCACTTTTTCTATCTCTCTTCATTAGCTTAGTTTTCTTTATGTTTTCTACTAAGGAGATAAACAGTATAGTAATAGAAATACATTAGCAAAAATATTATGGTCAGATAACAATATCTGCTTAATAATAAGCATAGTAGCCATCAATTATTGAGTAATAATTAATGAATAAATAATAGCCTTTGATTATATATCTGTGTTAAGCATTGTATTAGCACTTTACATGCATAATCTCATATAATCCGCACAGGTATCCTATGGTATTATTGTCCCATTTTGCTGATGCAGAATATGAAAGTCAAAAAGAACTTGTGTGAATTCACAGAGGTCACTCAGCCAATAAGTGATACTTAGAAACTGGTGTACTTGACCACAAAGTTTCTTTAATTGTATATGGGCAGTACCATCTTTCTAATTCTGTAATGGTGAAAATATATGTGGTTAATAAATTAGCTGTATGTATAAATGTACTTTCCTTTCCTCTTATAAACCAAATTTTAGGACAAAAAGAAAGTATTTCACTTATTCGGCCTTATCAAAAGTTTAAGTATGCCTGATATTCTTTATCCAAAATAAATCATCATGTAGAAAACCTTTATATCTTCTTCATAACAATGAACAAACTTCATAATCAAGTTTGTTTTTCATAGTTGCCAGAAAATGGGTTTATATCTGAAAATAATCTTAAATTTTACTGTTAAAAATCATATTAAAACTGGAAATATTATTTTGTCATAATTGTTACATACAAATATTTCAGTCAATATCATCAGTAGCTAACAAATAGGACCCCAGAAATTCATAAGATGGAATAAGTTAGCCCATCCAACCACAGATTCATGAATTGCATATTTCAAAAAAAAAAGAAAAAATTAACATGTCCATGATGTCAGGATGACATAGGACTATACTTTTGAGCTAAGAGATTTCTAAATTTTTTTTTAAAAAGTTGTATTTTAATCTTGAGCAGATCTACTTATATTGTTGAAACAGCACGGGCTCATGTTTATGCTAGTTTCACTTGGATTGTTATAAAGCAAAATTTTAAATGTATAAAATACTATATACTACTTTTAAATAAATATGTATCATTTCTTAAAGTTCTGCATGTTGAAATAGAAAAGAAAGAGGATAAGCTTATCATAAACCATTGCCCGTCAATATGATTTAATTTCTCTAAATTATATTTTAGTTCTGTTTAGCTAGAGATATTCAATGTATATTATACCACATATATTCTGACATTTCTAGAGAAAAGGGGCAAAGAATTTATGGCACTTGCCTCTAGAAAGCTTTTATCCTAAATGAAAGACAGGTGCTAAATAAATACTTTAATGCCATGAATTCTGTGACCAGATAGAGTGTACAAAAAAATGCGACCACATGCTTGAGGATAGAAACTTAATTCTAGGAATTTGGATCCCTCACCAGCTGCCTTTTAGAGTAAACTGATAACATGTTATCTATTGCTCTTTTTCATATTCAATGCACAACTGGCTGTACTGATACTGTTATTTATGTGCCATAATAATTTTTTCATCAGACCAGACTGATATAATTATTTAATCTATTCCCTGAAGTAACGGACAATAAAATAAATTTGTGTACACTGTGAGAGGAATTTATCCATTATATCCACCACTAAAACCCTAGTAGCTATCCCAGTGCCCAGATAAAGCCAGTGATCAGGAGATATTTTCTGAATGTATAAAGGAAGGAATAAATTGAAACGATCACACCAGTAACCTCACCCAAAAATTCTCTGAAAAGTTCTTTGATCATGAAACATTTTTTAATATATAGGATTTGCTCTTATTCTGATAAAATGCTCTTTTAAAAAAAGATCAATGCCTTAATATTGATATGAGTAGAACTATTGTATTAATATATATAAACTCAAATTATAATGCAAAAAATCACTAAGCATGTGTATGTGTACTAATAAACAAATGACCAAAAACAGGTTTAAATTCTATAAAACTATTTAAGTTTTTACATACATGTTATGTTTAAAAGCATTCTAAGTATTGCTAAGGGCCAAAGAAAAATGGGACTCTCTGTACACATTTAGGCTCATGTCTTTACAACATGCAGAGCCAAAAATATAATTAAGAAGGGCATGGGCTATTTATGGAGGTAGAAGAGAAAAAGGAACCCAGATTTTCTTCCCTCTTGTATTCTTATCATCTCAATTAGTTGAGTCAATCAGGTGATAAGAGTATTCCAGATCATTGGTTTGAATTATAAGGCTTTCTTTGCTCTAGGCACACTGGCCGTCTTTCTGTTCTTCCAAGTCTCTTATTTTCCCTTATTTCTGAATCCTTATATGTAAATGCAATGGACTGAATGTTTGTGTACAGCCCAATTCAAACATGAACGTTCATACACATATGAAATTCATGTTGAATTCATTCCAAATTCATATGCTGAAACCCTAATCCCCAACAACAGTGTGTTGTTATTAGGAAGTGGGGGCCTTGGGAGGTAATTAAGTCATGAAGTTTTTCCCTCATAAAAAGGATTAGTGCTCTTATGAAAGAGACCCTAGAGCAACCTGAAAGAGGGCCCTCATCAGAACCCAACCATGCTGATGCATTGATATCAAACATCCAGCTTCCAGAACTGGGAGAGTAAATTTCTGTTGTTTATAAGCCACCAATGCTACAGTACTTTTTAGGAGCATCTATAATGTACTAAGAAGGTGGCCTCACGAAAAAACTCCCTTGATTCCTTTGTTAACTGAACTGCACTTTTTTTCCTGATGTCAAACAAGTGTCACCAACTAAGGAAATTTTCCTTGATGCAGATCAACTCTCCATGATTTAAACACTCATAACACTATAAAATATTTACAGCAAGTCTCACAGCTTCTGAATACTTCTATTTATTTGCTTACTCACACAATCAGCGTGTCTCTCCCACAAGCTCTAAGAAATGTGTGAATACAGATAATGCGGAAGCTAGAATAATGATCTATATTGTCTACCTTCTAATGCCTAGAAGCCGTTATTATGCTATGTTACCTGGCAAAAGGGAATTAAAGTTGCGCATGAAATTATGCTTTTTAATCATTTGACCTTAAAATAAGGAGATTTTTCTGTATTATGGAGCACAGGAAACATGTAATCACAAGTGTTCTCCCAAGTAAAAAAGGAAGTGCAAGAGTCAGTTTCAGTGTGATTCATTACGAAAAAGATCAGATGGACCAGCTTCTAGAGGTGCCGCATATTTCTTGGTTTGTGCCTACCTTCCATTTTCAAAGGTAACCACAAACCAGGAAACATGCACCACCTCTAGAAGCTGGAAAACATAAGAAAGTGGGTTCTTCTCTGGATCTTGTAGAAAGGACTGCAGCTCAGCCAACATGTCTTTAGCCTAGTAATACATGTCAGACATCTAACCTACAGAATTGTAAGATAACAAACTTTGCTGTTTGAAGCCATGATGTGTGCTGTAATTTGTTACATCAGTCATGGAAAACAAATAGCAGATGGCATTCCCAGCACCTAAAACAGTGCCTGACATATGGTTGGTGTTTGATGCTATTTTCGTATTAAACAGATATATAATGAGCCTGAGAGGTATCCTGCATCGATTATGTGATATTAAGGTTCTCATCATTTCCTTCTCATTCCACTTCCATTCTCTGAAAACAAGTAAATAAATTAAGCTGATTCAAGAAAGAAACATTGTTTCATAAGAAGGCTCTGCAATCAGTTGTTTAGGGTTTGAAAATTACAGGCCATATTCTAGTCTGCCTGCGTGGACAGCAGATGTAGCCTGAGAGTCTAAACCACCATCATTATCATGTTTGTTTTGCTTTCGTTAAAGCTCTGGGAGTGCAGACAGCAAGCCAATGTAAAAGGCTATCACTGGTCAAGTAGTGGAACATTGTTCGAGACCAAATGTAAATACACTTTTTTTAGGGGGGTTCAAATTCATTACTTCTATTATTTTGGAGTGACTGCAATGCAACTGCTTACTTCACTTATATTTTCTCATTTACAACAACTCTGTGGGTTCCCCATTCGTAATCCTGTTTCATCATGTGGTGTCTGAAAGCATCTAATGAATGTTGGTCTTGGTGATAGTATAGGAAAGAAGGGAGATGGAGGTCATGGGAGAGGCCTACCTCAATGGGGAGGAGTATCTTTCCCATGATATTAAAAAAAACATAGCCTTTACATGATGATAATAAAAACATAAGCAAACTTTTATTTAGTTTGACTGTTTTTAACTTGTCTGTAGACAATGGTTTTCCTCCTCATTTTCTCTCATGAGGTTATGATATAGAATTTAAATCCAAGCTCAAAGAGCCCCACACCTACATTTCTTCAATCATATCTTGTCTCTCTTCTAGAACCTGAATGCCTGTGTTCCAATTCTGTTAAAATTTGAATATTACTTCTCCTTTCTCTGCCCCTGTTTCATTATCTGTAAAAGGAAAATAACAACAGCATCTATCTCAAAGGTTAGATTTAAATGGTTTCATATGTGAAACAATATTGCTTAGAATAACATCTGTCATGGAGATGCATTCTACATATTAGCCCTCATTATAAGGAGCTCAGAAATTGTCACTGTCAACTCTTCTCAGGGAAATCATGTGCGGTTGGAAGAATATTCTCCTAAATTGTATGTGGTGACTGATGAGGCACCCTATGAAGCATGTGTAATAATAGTTTATCTAACATGTCTTCTAAAGGGCATTCGTTGAATTAGCCAAAAAGTTTTAATTGTTGACTAGTGTGTTTGCGTTTCAGCACAGAGGTTACTCATTTGGGCTTACTCACAGGCACAGTTTATTGAGCCACACCACCTGTATGTGACTTTGGGCAAATTAATTTGATACTTCTATTTTCCTGTCTATAAGATAGGAATAATGGTATTAGCCTCATAGAGTTGCTGACTGTTTAATACGTCTATGCTTAAAAATGTACTTAAAATAGTGATTGTCACACAAGTGCCTTATAGTTATGGGGTGTCTTTATCATAATATCCAAAAGTGGTCTTTCAACCAATCTTAATTATTTTAAAATTAAAAGCATTATTTCTTTTCACGGTAGAGTTTTAATGGATAAAATATATAAAACAACAGCAACAAACTGAACAGGCATATGTTTTCAGTGCCAAGGTCACTACCAAGAAGCAGACTGTAGATATAGTTTACATATTCACAAGCTGGTTAAGCTGCAAAAGTTGGTTTTACAAATTTTATTGCTGAAATGCTAAAACTGTAGCTGTAAAGCATTTGTGAAGCCTTTTGTTTTATTTTCCAATATATGAAAATAAGTTTCAAAAAGCTAAGTGGTATGCTTTTATTTGTTTCCTGTCATACATTCTAAATGGCCTTTAAAAGTCAGGAGCTATTACTCAAGAATAATGAGGTATATTATTCTCTCAATGCACATGCAAATCTCCAATTAACACTAATGGGATTTATGGCATTGAGACCAAAGGAAAATCTACTTCAGTGTCTCAAAATAAAGAATCTTTATTTTTGTGATACCTACCTTTTTACCATGTAAGTGCATTCAAGCATAAATAAACAAATTAGTATTGAGCATCAATTTGACACTTCCATTCATGTTGAGATTCTGAAACACTGTCTTTAAAAGGTAATGTGTTTTAAAACAGAGATGCAGCTTTAGATAGTATTTAAGAATTTTCTTATACCCCTCCCCCTGCCGTTAATTTCAAAATTATAAAGAATAATCATGAACAGCCCTACTCACGTTTGAGAAATATGGAAGTGATGGATTTTCAAATACGTGTGGCAAAACATTTCTAAGAACAATATTTCAGAAGATTATCTCTTTTATGCACATACACATGTAGAACCCCAGTATCTCTTTAAGACACAATTATACCCATTCTAGTAAGTCTTTTTTAGATTTCTATAGTTTTAGTGTTATTTATACAATCTTCTTAGAAGACAGTTTTTAAATATAAAAGTAAAAAGCAGATAAGATGCTACTAAACTGAAATAGCATGTTAAAGAATATGTGTTTAAAGTATTGAATAACAATCTGAAAAACATTTGAGAGCAAAATTAAAATGATTACTTTCATTTGTCTAAATTAGAATGATCAACAGGGGCTCTGGCCATAAGTGTTTGGTAGAATTTTAATCTTTAAGACAATTCTATAGAGATATTAGACTACATAAAGTGCAAGTTGCTGTGTAGAAAGGACAAATGGAAGAGCTAAGGGCTCTTTTAATATAATTCACTAAAAGAATAAAAGGTATGATAAACAGTTAAGTATATGTTCATGCCACCAAAGCCTATTAACTTGTTATTTAACAAAATTCTTCATTTCTGAATCCCCCAATTAACAAATTTTCATAACAGTTATTTAAAACTTGTATAGCAAGTAAATAACTTATCAACCTATTAAAAATATATTTCCTGAATTTAAAAAAAGCAGTATTAAAAAATCTTGGCTAATAAAGTAGAATGGCCCTCAAGCTGAGATGCTTACCTAATGTTAACCGATTTGGGACATTCTATTCCAGGTAAAGAGAAATTGCCATTTAAACAAGCTAAAACAAGAGGTAGATTTTGTTTTACTTGCCTGCTAAATAGTGTATAGAAAATTTATTGACTTCTCAATGACTAGGCCTGGAAGAATGCCCAGAACACACTAGGCACTTGATAAATATTTTTTGAATGAATAAATCAATTAACTAACTTTTCAGAAATCCTATTTGTGACATCAAAAATGTATTTAAGTCTCTGTTGTATCTTGACTTTCAGTGCCAGGCACTAAAGATAAGACATGCCATCTGGTTTTATGAAGTTCATAGTGTGACTGGATATAAAGAAAAAAACTAAGTGATTATGATTTAATATATAATATATAATAAGTCTGATGAATAATATGGAGAATATCATTTGAAAGGATTAATTTTATTTCATAATTTTAAATATATACAGAGTCTATTTTTGGATAAATATTAAGGCCTATTTTTTAAAATATTTGCTATATGATTACTTTTTTAATTCATACTATGCATTCTAAACTATCAGAATATGTCAATGAAAACATTTTTAGAATTTCATAAAACACAGTTATTGCAAATAATTAAATCTATTTCTGTATTCTATTTGATTAATGAAAAGTAAAAATAGTTTAAAAACTAATGAAACGTTACTGACAGTGTCTTGAAATAAAGTTACACAAATAAAATTATATTTATTTGTTCAGTCTGCTGATTGCATTCTCACGAAACTAGCAGCTTTCACTACTTTTTTTGGTGATACTGTCAGTTGATACTGTGAAGTGTTGGTTCGACATACTTTAGGAAAGTACAGGAGTATTTCTCTCTTTTGTGTGATCATATTCATGACCTGGTGTTTTATTTACCTGCAACTGTAGATTAAGTTGTTTCATACTGATTTATAACAATGTAGACTCTTTGCTCCTTGCTTTGTTAACATGACCATGCAACGAATGCTGATTGACAGCCTTCAATCTCTGCAGTGGTCATATCTCTAACTGGTATGTCATTGTGTCAATTGGACTCAATTTTAGTTTTTGAGTTTTTTTTTATTGAGCAAGTCTAAGTCTTTGTACAACCTGACATTTTATGGCATTAACCTTTTTTAGTCATCCTGCGCAAAAATAAGAAGAAAATTTACTTAGTATTTTTTAATTGAAATCTATCCCACAATTGAACTATATGTTTTTGCACTCTTTTGTGAATCTAAAAAATACACTGAATCTTAGTTATCCTGTATTTCCCATATGCTGAAATATTTTGTTACATTAGCTCAGAAATTATTACATCATTATGCATCACTGCTTATCTATTATTCCAACCTATGCTAAAAAGGGTCTAAAACAAAAAGAAAATACAATAGAAAAATTATAGAATCACCTAGAATTGTGATACAATGAGAAGTTGATTATTTTTTTAATTTCCTTTTTTTTTTTTTTTTTTGAGACAGTGTCTCATCTGCCACTCAGGTTGGAGTGCAGTTGTGTGATCTTGGCCCACTACAATCTCCATCTCCCAGTCTCAAGTGATCCTCTCATCTTAGCCTCTTAAGTAGCTGGGACCACAGGTCCATGTCACCACACTCAGCTAATTTTGTGTATTTTTTTGTAGAGATGGGGTTTTACCTTGTTGCCCAGGCTGGTTTTGAACTCCTGAGCTCAAGATCCAACAGCTTTCAAAAAAAAAAAAAAAGGAAATTAAAATCATCAACTTCTCATTGTATCACAATTCTAGGTGATTCTAAAATTTTTCTATTGTATTTTCTTTTTGTTTTAGACCCTTTTCAGCATAGGTTGGAATAATAGATAAGCAGTGATGCATAATGATGTAATAATTTCTGAGATAATGTAACAAAATATTTCAGCATATGGGAAATATAGGATAACTAAGATTCAATGTATTTTTTAGATTCACAAAAGAGTGCAAAAACATATAGTTCAATTGTGGGATAGATTTCAATTAAAAATCTTTTAATTTCTTGGCATGGTACCAAAATTATTGCATCATATTTCAATAATGTATTACATTTTGCCTTTAGAGTTCATGGAATATGGTTAAGAATTTCAGATACTTTATGTTTTTTTTCTTTTAATAGCAAAGAGAAGAAAACGAAAAATACATTTCATAATTATTAAATGAATCAGAAGATGAATGTAAAATTTCACATAGCAGCACTGTTAATATGTTATTATTATGTAATTATTTAAGATACATAATTAATGACTAAGGACAAAAAGGAAATGTAGTATTCTCTTCCAGTTAGCCATTTAACTGGAAGAACTTCATCATGAAATGTTCCATTCCATTTTATAAGAAAAACATGTGATAATGTTTGTTCATTTTTGAAGATGTTTGTGCATAAAATTTTCTTGACACAAAAGGATTTTACTATTTTAGATTTTTATTAAAATTTCTAATATCTTTCCTTTCTATACATTTTTGTTTTGTAGATTAGTCATAAACCTATGTGAACTTTATTCCAAATATATATGTATACATATATCCATCGATATACTCCACTGGACAGAAATGTCATATAGTGATTATGTCTAGTGGTATGCTGAGGATTAAGTGACTGCTATATGGTACTGGGTCACGTTTAAAGCCATCATGGACCTCATGCAATGTGTCCACCATGGGTTGGACAAGCTGGCATAGTATAGAAGATGAAAATTTTTAATCCCCTAATCCCTGGATTCAGCCCCTCTTCATTTACCTATTCCAGTTAGTAACTTGTTTTCTCTGGCCTTTAAGTTTCTCATTTCCAATTTAACTATAAGATTATGTCTTTGGGGCAGAGCAAGATGGCCGAATAGGAACAGCTCCAGTCTCCAACTCCCAGCGCGAGCGACACAAAAGACAGGTGATTTCTGCATTTTCAACTGAGGTACTGGGTTTATCTCACTAGGGAGTGTCTGACAATCAGTGCTGGTCAGCTGCTGCAGCCGGACCAGCAAGAGCTGAAGCAGGGCGAGGCATCGCCTCATGCAAGGGGGAAGGGAATCCCTTTTCCTAGCCAGGGGAACTGAGACACACAACACCTGGAAAATCAGGTAACTCCCACCCCAATACTGAGCTCTACCAAGGATCTTAGCAAACGGGCCCACCAGGAGACTACATCCCACACCTGGCCGGGAGGGTCCCACGCCCATGGAGCCTCCCTCATTGCTAGCACAGCAGTCTGCGATCTAACGGCAAGGCAGCAGTGAGGCTGGGGGAGGGGCACCCGCCATTGCTGAGGCTTAAGTAGATAAACAAAGCGGCTGGGAAGCTCGAACTGGATGGAGCTCACAGCAGCTCAAGGAGTCCTGCCCGTCTCTTTAGACTCCACCTCTGGGGACAGGGCACAGCTAAACAACAACAACAATGACAAAAAGCAGCTGAAACCTCTGCAGATGCAAACGACTCTGTCTCACAGCTTCGAAGAGAGCACTGGATCTCCCAACATGGAGGCTGAGATCTGAGAACGGACAGACTGCCTGCTCAAGTGGGTCCCTGACCCCTGAGTAGCCTGACTGGGAGACATCCCCCACTAGGAGCAGACCGACACCCCATACCTCACACGGTGGAGTACACCCCTGAGAGGAAGCTTCCAAAGCAAGAATCATACAGGTACACTAGCTGTTCAGAAATATTCTATCTTCTGCAGCATCTGCTGCTGATACCCAGGCAAACAGGGTCTGGAGTGGACCTCAAGCAATCTCCAACAGACCTACAGCTGAGGGTTCTGACTGTTAGAAGGAAAACTAACAAACAGAAAGGACACCCACACCAAAACCCCATCAGTACATCACCATCATCAAAGACCAGAGGCAGATAAAACCACAAAGATGGGGAAAAAGCAGGGCAGAAAAGCTGGAAATTCAAAAAATAAAAGCACATCGCCCCCTGCAAAGGAACGCAGCTCATCGCCAGCAACGGATCAAAGCTGGACGGAGAATGACTTTGACGAGATGAGAGAAGAAGGCTCCAGTCCATCAAACTTCTCAGAGCTAAAGGAGGAATTACATACCCAGCGCAAAGAAACTAAAAATCTTGAGAAAAGAGTGGAAGAATTGATAACTAGAATAATTAATGCAGAGAAGGCCATAAACGAATGGACAGAGATGAAAACCGTGACATGAGAAATACATGACAAATGCACAAGCTTCAGTAACCGACTCGATCAACTGGAAGAAAGAGTATCAGCGATTGAGGATCAAATGAACGAAATGACGCGAGAAGAGAAACCTAAAGAAAAAAGAAGAAAAAGAAATGAACAAAGCCTGCAAGAAGTATGGGATTATGTAAAAAGACCAAATCTATGTCTGATTGGGGTGCCTGAAAGTGAGGGGGAAAATGGAACCAAGATGGAAAACACTCTTCAGGATATCATCCAGGAGAACTTCCCCAACCTAGTAGGGCAGGCCAACATTCAAATTCAGGAAATACAGAGAATGCCACAAAGATACTCCTCGAGAAGAGCAACTCCAAGTCATATAATTGTCAGATTCACCAAAGTTGAAATGAAGGAAAAAATCTTAAGAGCAGCCAGAGAGAAAGGTCGGGTTACCCACAAAGGGAAGCCCATCAGACTAACAGCAGATCTCTCGGCAGAAACTCTCCAAGCCAGAAGAGAGTGGGGGCCAATATTCAACATTCTTAAAGAAAAGAATTTTCAACCCAGAATTTCATATCCAGCCAAACTAAGTTTCATAAGTGAAGGAGAAATAAAATCCTTTACAGATTTGCAAATGCTTAGAGATTTTGTCACCACCAGGCCTGCCTTACAAGAGACCCTGAAGGAAGCACTAAACATGGAAAGGAACAACCGGTACCAGCCATTGCAAAAACATGCCAAAATGTAAAGACCATCGAGGCTAGGAAGAAACTGCATCAACTAACGAGCAAAATAACCAGTTAATATCATAATGGCAGGATCAAGTTCACACATAACAATCTTAACCTTAAATGTAAATGGACTAAATGCTCCAATTAAAAGACACAGACTGGCAAACTGGATAAAGAGTCAAGACCCATCAGTTTGCTGTATTCAGGAGACCCATCTCACATGCAGAGACATACATAGACTCAAAATAAAGGGATGGAGGAAGATCTACCAAGCAAATAGGGAACAAAAAAAAGCAGGGGTTGCAATACTAGTCTCTGATAAAACAGACTTTAAGCTATCAAAGATCAAAAGAGACAAAGAAGGCCATTACATAATGGTAAAGGGATCAATTCAACAAGAAGAGCTAACGATCCTAAATATATATGTACACAATACAGGAGCACCCAGATTCATAAAGCAAGTCCTTAAAGACTTATAAAGAGACTTAGACTCCCATGCAATAATAATGGGAGACTTCAACACCCCACTGTCAACATTAGACAGATCAACGAGACAGAAAGTTAACAAGGATATCCAGGAATTGAACTCATCTCTGCAGCAAGCAGACCTAATAGACATCTATAGAACTCTCCACCCCAAATCAACAGAATATACATTCTACTCAGCACCACATCACACTTATTCCAAAATTGACCACATAATTGGAAGTAAAGCCCTCCTCAGCAAATGTAGAAGAACAGAAATTATAACAAACTGTCTCTCAGACCACAGTGCAATCAAACTAGAACTCAGGACTAAGAAACTCAATCAAAACCGCTCAACTACATGGAAACTGAATAACCTGCTCCTGAATGACTACTGGGTACATAACGAAATGAAGGCAGAAATAAGGATGTTCTTTGAAACCAATGAGAACAAAGATACAACATACCAGAATCTCTGGGACACATTTAAAGCAGTGTGTAGAGGGAAATTTATAGCACTAAATGCCCACAAGGGAAAGCTGGAAAGATCTAAAATTGACACCCTAACATCACAATTAAAAGAACTAGAGAAGCAAGAGCAAACACATTCAAAAGCTAGTAGAAGGCAAGAAATAACTAAGATCAGAGCAGAACTGACAGGGACAGAGACACAAAAAACCCGCCAAAAAATCAATGAATCCAGGAGTTGGTTTTTTGAAAAGATCAACAAAATTGATAGACTGCTAGCAAGACTAATAAAGAAGAAAAGAGAGAAGAGTCAAATAGACGCAATAAAAAATGATAAAGGAGATATCACCACCAACCCCACAGAAATATAAACTACCATCAGAGAATACTATAAACACCTCTACGCAAATAAACTAGAAAATCTAGAAGAAATGGATAATTTCCTGGACACTTACACTCTCCCAAGACTAAACCAGGAAGAAGCTGAATTCCTGAATAGACCAATAGCAGGCTCTGAAATTGAGGCAATAATTAATAGCCTACCAACGAAAAAAAGTCCAGGACCAGATGGATTCACAGCTGAATTCTACCAGAGGTACAAGGAGGAGCTGGTACCATTCCTTCTGAAACTCTTCCAATGAATAGAAAAAGAGGGAATCCTCACTAACTCATTTTATGAGGCCAACATCATCCTGATACCAAAGCCTGGCAGAGACACAACAAAAAAAGAAAATTTTATACCAATATCCCTGATGAACATCGATGCAAAAATCCTCAATAAAATACTGCCAAACTGGATCCAGCAGCACATCAAAAAGCTTATCCACCATGATCAAGTGGGCTTCATCCCTGGGATGCAAGGCTGGTTCAAGATAGGCAAATCAATAAACGTAATCCAGCATATAAACAGAACCAAAGACAAAAACCACGTGATTATCTCAATAGATGCAGAAAAGGCCTTTGACAAAATTCAACAGCCCTTCACGCTAAAAACGCTCAAAAAATTCGGTATTGGTGGAACGTATCTCAAAATAATAAGAGCTGTTTATGACAAACCCACAACCAATATCATAATGAATGGGCAAAAACTGGAAAAATTCCCTTTGACAACTGGCACAAGACAGGGATGCCCTCTCTCACCACTCCTATTCAACATAGTGTTGGAAGTTCTGGCTAGGGCAATCAGGCAAGAGAAAGAAATCAAGGGTATTCAGTTAGGAAAAAAAGAAGTCAAATTGTCCCTGTTTGCAGATGACATGATTGTATATTTAGAAAACCCCATTGTCTCAGCCCAAAATCTCCTTAAGCTGATAAGAAACTTCAGCAAAGTCTCAGGATACAAAATTAACGTGCAAAAATCACAAGCATTCTTATACACCAGTAACAGACAAACAGAGGGCCAAATCATGAACGAACTTCCATTCACAATTGTTTCAAAGAGAATAAAATACCTAGGAATCCAACTTACTAGGGATGTAAAGGACCTCTTCAAGGAGAACTACAAACCACTGCTCAGTGAAATAAAAGAGGACACAAACAAATGGAAAAACATACCATGCTCATGGATAGGAAGAATCAATATTGTGAAAATGGCCATACTGCCCAAGGTAATTTATAGATTCAATGCCATACCCATCAAGTTACCAATAAGTTTCTTCACAGAATTGGAAAAAACTGCTTTAAAGTTCATATGGAACCAAAAAAGAGCCTGCATTGCCAAGACAATCCTAAATCAAAAGAACAAAGCTGGAGGCATCACGCTACCTGACTTCAAACTATACTACAAGGCTACAGTAACCAAAACAGCATGGTACTGGTACCAAAACAGAGATATAGACCAATGGAACAGAACAGAGTCCTCAGAAATAATACCACACATCTACAGCCATCTGATCTTTGACAAGTCTGAGAAAAACAAGAAATGGGGAAAGGATTCCCTATTTAATAAATGGTGCTGGGAAAATTGGCTAGCCATAAGTAGAAAGCTGAAACTGGATCCTTTCCTTACTCCTTATATGAAAATTAATTCAAGATGGATTAGAGACTTAAATGTTAGACCTAATACCATAAAATCCCTAGAAGAAAACCTAGGTAATACCATTCAGGACATAGGCATGGGCAAGGACTTCATGTCTAAAACACCAAAAGCAATGGCAACAAAAGCCAATATTGACACATGGGATCTCATTAAACTAAAGAGCTTCTGCACAGCAAAAGAAACTACCATCAGAGTGAACAGGCAACCCACAGAATGGGAGAAAATTTTTGCAATCTACTCATCTGACAAAGGGCTAATATCCAGAACCTACAAAGAACTCAAACAAATTTACAAGAAAAAAACAACCCCATCAAAAAGTGGGCAAAGGATATGAATAGACATTTCTCAAAAGAAGACATTCATTCAGCCAACAGACACATGAAAAAATGCTCATCATCACTGGCCATCAGAGAAATGCAAATCAAAACCACAATGAGATACCATCTCACACCAGTTCGAATGGCAATCATTAAAAAGTCAGGAAACAACAGGTGCTGGAGAGGATGTGGAGAAATAGGAACACTTTTACACTGTTGGTGGGATTGTAAACTAGTTCAAACATTATGGAAAACAGTATGACCACTCCTCAAGGATCTAGAACTAGAAGTACCATATGACCCAGCCATCCCATTACTGGGTATGTACCCAAAAGATTATAAATCATGCTGCTATAAAGACACATGCACACGTATGTTTATTGCGGCACTATTCACAATAGCAAAGACTTGGAATCAACCCAAATGTCCATCAGTGACAGACTGGATTAAGAAAATGTGGCACATATACACCATAGAATACTATGCAGCTATAAAAAAGGATGAGTTTGTGTCCTTTGTAGGGACATGGATGCAGCTGGAAAACATCATTCTCAGCAAACTATCGCAAGAACAGAAAACCAAACACCGCATGTTCTCACTCATAGGTGGGAACTGAACAATGAGATCACTTGGACTCGGAAAGGGGAACATCATACACCAGGGCCTATCATGGGGAGGGGGAAGGGGGAGGGATTGCATTGGGAGTTATACCTGATGTAAAAGACGAGTTGATGGGTGCTGACAAGTTGATGGGTGCAGCACACCAACATGGCACAAGTATACATATGTAACAAACCTGCATGTTATCCACATGTACCCTAGAACTTAAAAAAAAAAAAAATATGTCTTTAAGGATGAGAACGAAGACAAATGAGGGACATATGGATCATCACCAAATAATTATATTCTCCATTATTTGTAACTTCCAATTGCCTCCTGATAACCCATAACTTAGGTCCATGACCTCCCTAAGAAATATTACATTGTTTGCCAGCATTTATCTATCGTCTTAGATAACTATTTAACCACTTTAGATCTCAATTTTCCCAAATTCAAAATAAGGGAAGTGAAGCAGAGCTGTGCTATTCAAAGACTGCTTCATGGACCAGCACCATCATCATCCTGTTAGAGATTATTACAAATGTGGTATCTCATCCCTATCTCCAAACTACTGAATCAAAAATTACATTTTTACAGGATCTTTAGGTGATTCATAGGCACATACATTTTAAGCAGCTCAAACTAAATTACTCTGAGCCATCTTTCTGCTTCCATTTCCAAAAGTATAAAAATCTTTTAAAAATCATATACATGCTATTTTATTAGCAAGTTAACTTTTAAACATTTTAGGTATATACCATTGCAGTTATGAATTGCTAAGTTACAAACTGCTACAAAACCTGGTGAAATGAAACAATTATTTGATTCTGTTGGTTAGAAATTTAGACAAGGCACAGCAGAGATGGCTTCTATCTGTTCTGCAGTTTGCAGGAAAGACTTAAACTGCTGGGGGCTTTTTGAACAATGGAGAAATGAAATCTTTTGGAGACTTCTTCACTCATAAATCTGGCACCTAGACTGGAATGACTAGTAGGTCGGGCACACGTACATTGTTGATTGGAATGTCAGTGTGAGGCTTCCCAAGAAACACGATCTTCCCACCATATTTTGACCTCAGAATAGTGAGACCTCTTACGTAACATCCTAGGGCACCAGGAGAAAATGCTCCTTTGAACTCAAAGCACAAGCTACGCTAAATTAACACCACGTCTTAACTTTACTTCTATTGTATTTGATTTCTCTAAACAATGACAAACTTGTCCAGTTTCAAGGCAAGAGAGTACAGATCTCTCCTATCCTCAGGAGAAGTGTCAAAGAATTAACAAAACTGTGTGTTTCAACTTTCATCCTTTCCTCAGGAGAAGTGTCAAAGAATTAACAAAACTGTGTGTTTAAACTCTCATACTTAATGTTTTTATTGTATGTAAATGCTTCTCAAAAAATATCTACCAAAGTGCTTCCTCAATAGGAGTAAACAAGTAATAGTGAAAGTTCTGGGAGGATAATATGACACAAAAAGAAAATATTATTACAGTGCCTTGTTTCATTGTTTATTTGCATGAAATACTTACATCTGGTAATTTTTTTGCATCTGTTTTTTCTGTAATTATACTTGCAGATAACACACACAATGCCAGTAAAATCTGAATTTCAGATAAATGACAATTTTTTTACTTAACTAGGTTTTAAATATTACAAGAGGCTTAATATATTACAAATTATTCATTGTTTATTCAAAATTCAAATTCAACTCAGAGGTCTGTATTTTTGTTTGATAACTCTGATAACCCCAACTTTAATTTAGATGTATACCCTTTCCAGTCTTTTATTATATGAATGCTTTAGAAAGATGTGCTATATTTACCCAGGTTCTTTTCTTACCCTATGACTCAAAGAGTGATATATACTGGAATATATTCACCTCAACTTTGTGTGTATAGTTGGTTATAGACAAATGAATAAACAATGAGGATTTCACACAAGTGTCAAGCTAATAGAGACTATGCTTTGAGACAAGTAAACTTTGTATATTTCTTCGAATTCTAAGTATTTATATACATAACCCCCATTAAGATGTCCTTCTATGTTTAAAAATTCTGTAGATTTTAATATTTAAAGGTACAACCATTTTAATATCCAACCACATATATAATCAGTATACCTAATATTATTATGTGGATATTTACTATAGAGCTATAGTCAAGACTCTCAGATTTCAAATAGCATATTTATTTCTTCTATCTTTGAACCTTATCCCCTCAAATAAATTGCATGCATGTACCAGGATCTTAATTTAACAATTTCTGGTTGAAAAATGAGAAATTATTTACAGACAAAATAAAAGGCAATTTCCAATATATTCTTATGTAATGCCCAGGAAAGTGATTTTAATAGGAATTTTCCCACTCAATATTATAAATTAGGTTTAAACTGTTTAAATCATGCTTCCCATAAATTTAGCCTTTATTATTTTACTTTCAAATCTGAAATTAATATTGCAAACATACAATGTTAAGCTGTAGAAATATGTATGAAAACTTAGTTTATACATTCATCCTCAGCAATTAAAAATATGCCTAAATATTTCCCTTGAAGAGAATCTAGATATCTAAAACATTTTCTCTTCACTAAAAGTAAGTACCTAATACCCTCTGTGTCTGATTTTGTGCATTAAAGGCAGGTTATTCAACTGAAGCAAATCCACAGCTATGTTAATTTCTCTGAGGAAAAAAAAAAGTCTGTTAAAGAAGATAAACCTATCCTACCTTTTCTGTTGCATATCAAAGAAAAATACACCTTTTTATTTTTGAAAACTTGTCTGAGAGAAAGAATTATAACCACGTGTTGTTAACTTCATACTAAATCAGAGAACTTTGAGCAGAAAACAAATCTTCTTCACATCTTGTATTAATATTTCTACTGTTGGCATTTGAATAATTTTGCTGATGGTTCAGAAAATATTGTGAGTTATATATAGTTGGATATCAAAGGAACAGAAATAATGGAAAAAACAAAACAAAACAAAACAAAATACAAGGATTTCCGGAAGAGCCGTCAGAAAATACTGGCACCCATTATCATAGGCACCAATATTTTAGTATTGACAAAATGTGCCATTTGCCTTCTTTTTCTTTTTAACACAGCTTTATTATAGTTTCAAGGGACTTAAAATCATGTGATTCTTACAAAATTTCTACGGTTTCCAATAGACATAGATGTTATTTGTGATCAATAGTTGCTAGTTAAAAATAATGCTTATGTTTTCTATTTACCTCTAAAGTGGTTCTTTAAATTTACAAATTCGAAAGCAAATCCTCTCAGTCAGACACCAATAATAAATGCCTATAAGACAGTAGGGAAATGAACCAAGACATCTGTTATTAGGTTTCAGCAATACCCATGCTTTTTGGAATTATTAATTTTTTAGAAACGTGTTGAATATTTCTAAAAGATGTTATACCTTATGACAGAAGTTATAAAGATATTAAAATAAGGCAACAAAATACTAAAGAAGTTACTTGAAGTCTTCCTGCTAATGATTACATGAGATTCAGAAAAACAACAACAAAATAATTATATAGAGAAAATTAATATTACCTATCATTTTAGCAAATAAAAATATCCATATCACTTATTGGCAATGTAATATAATTTATGCTTTTTCACATTCAAGCCAAACACAGGAAAATATAATACTTTCTAAGGGGAAACAAAATAGTTGATGACCTGGAAATGATTAAACATAAATTTACTGTATATTACAATTCAATTATAATTACAAATTAAAAAGAACAAATGAGTTAGTGCCTAATTCATTTGGAGGCACAAAGTAGATGCTCAGTATATATTATGAAAGAGAATAAAAAAAGGCACGCTGCCTTCTCCAACATACTTCCATTCATTCGTACCCTGTCAGCATGCACATGCGCTTCATCAATTGATGGCACCTATTTAATTCACTGTCTTGCTCTGGGCTGCCATGTGACTGCTCTGAAAAATCAAATGTGGTAAAAGTGACTCTGGTCAGTTCCAGGCCTAGCCATTGAGAAAACTGGTACCTCTTAAAATGCTTTCCTATGGAAGTCAGTCACCATGTAAGAAATGTGCGTACCCTGAGACTATCAAGCTATAAAAAGCCCAACCTAGCTTTTAGGGGTAGAACACCAAGTGTTGAAAAGTGAAAGAATATGAAGGCACTGATCATGTGAGTGAAAAATTTCTCTGCTGGATATTCAACAGAGTGGTGACTTCAAATATGCCGCTCCAGGTATTATCTGGCTGCAGTTGTATGTAAGACAATAACAGAGAACCATTAAAACTCCCTGTCAACCCAAGGATCAAAGAGAGATCATAGTTAGTGTTATTTGAAGGCAATAATTTTTTCACGGGATTTGTTACTTAGTGACAGGGACCTTAAACAAGGGCTTGTTTACATTCAACAATCCTGTGAAACTTGGATGAACTTCATTCAAACTGCTGTATGTGTATGTGTCTTTGCTCTAGTACAAGAAACATGGATCCTGCCCCCAGTAGGTAGACGTTCTTACACCAAGGAGAAGGAAACACTTAGCTTCTATACTTGGGCAAAACGGGACAATGGTAAAATCTACCTCACTGCAAATTATGGTTTAAAAAATTAAAAAAAAAAAAATGTGTCAGGCATAACAAAAGACAGAAAAACAGCCAAAAATTATGTCAATGCTAAAGGACGCATCTGTTCAGTTTAGATCAACTAATAAAACGTGGGTAGAATGAATATATAAAGATTAAAAAAAGGCTAAAAACTAGATTTACAGGGACTAGCCAGTAGGGCTAATGAATTTTACTTCCTCTTATTCCTAAGAGGCAAAGCCTCTTTTGGGAAGATACTGGCTGTTATTTCAAGATGAATATTGGTAGAAATATGAGGGAAATTTTGTACAGTAGAAAAGTACGAAGAGTCTTAACCTAGATAAAGAAGTTGGGAAGGATGAAAAGTTGAATATGAAAAACAGAGACCACTTGAGAAAAATGTACATGACATTACATACAGGTTGCTCTTGTAACTCCTAAGCCCTACTTGATTATTTCAGGTCTCTCTAAATTCACTCTTGAAGAAAATTTATAATGGACTCAAAATCATAGCTTTTCTAATCAGTTTTTGGTGAGATAACATTCTCAGGCTTATCCAGTATATCTCCGAATAGACTTCAAGGTAGATGGAAGCTATATTTACTGTGACAATTCTTCAAAACTTCACTGATCCTTGAAAAAAAAATTACCAATGATTTCTCTTTTTCATATTCTTCACCACCCGTATGTCTCTTGTTATTACCTTTATCATCATTCCCTGTACAGTAGAGGGGAGTAACTCCTGATGGCCTATGAGTAACAAAAAACAATACAAAGAATGCACACCAATATAGCAGCTAACCTTTATTCTATATGTATTGCTTTAAAACTATACTGTTAGCTTTACATAGATTATTTGAATTAATTTTCATAACTCTATGAAGCATGTATAATAATCTTATTTCTACTTATCTCAGGAAATGTTATAAGGAATACTTATTTTATAGATGAAAAACTAGAAAAAATGAACAAATAACTTATCCAAAGATGTAAATATTTTCTATAATAGGATTTGAACCCAGGCAATCTAATTATAGAGTTCACTTTTCATTTTTCTGGAATACACTAGGCCTAACAATTATTAGAATTTCTAAGCATTGCTAGATGCACAAAGTAATGAGGAAACCCAGTGGCTAATTCTCTGGGATTTTGAATCCTCCCACCAATGAGCTCTTTACCACTTAAATATTTGTAAGTACACTCCATTCTGCAAACATATATCAAGTTTATAAAAGAAAAATATGAGAATTAGAAAGAAGCGAAAAGAGGGAAGAAGAGGAGTTGTTACTTAATATAGACAGGTTTAATGTGTAAATTTTGAGATCGTATTATGTTAAATACCATGTTCAATTAATTCTAAGATATAGTTTGTGCGATTCAATTTAATATTTGTATAAATCAAATTTTTCTTCTACTTAATATTTTATAATTAACACTGAGAATTTTTAAATTTTGTTTTATTTCAGTTTTATTTTTACTTGCCAAAAGATGATTTACTTTTCACCATTTTTTTTTAAGACAGTATCTCCTTCTGTCACCCAGGCTGGAATACAGTGGCAAGGTCATAACTCACTATAACCTTGAACTCCTGAGCTCAAGAGATCCTCTCACCTCAGCCTCTGGAATAGCAAGGACTACAGGCACATGCTACTATGCCCGGCTAATTTTTGTTTTTATTTTTTATACAGAAGGAGGTCTTGCTACATTGTCCATGCTGGTGTCAAACTCCTGGCCTCAAGCAATCCTCCCTCTTTGGCTTCCCAAAGTTCTGGAATTACAGGCAAGAGCCACTACATCCCGCCCAGTTAAAAAGTTGTTTTCAATTTGATGACACATCTTAGTATTGATGTTCCAGCTTAGATTTAACAATGTATCTGAATGTACATCTGAATGACATACAGTCAGGATTGGTTTCCTGGACATGCAACATAAGCACAAGACACCATGCATTGAAAGGCTTCACACTTACTGAAACACTGTATTGCCAACTTAAATTTCTTAATAATTTTTGATCAAGACACCCCCTATTTCCATTTGGTGCTGGGCCCTGAGACTTAAGTAGCCAATTCTTACGGCTGTCAATATTTTATATAGTTATCAATGTGTAACTTAGTAACTCAAAAGTTAGACTCAAATTCTGTGATTTCTAATATATTGTACTTATGTCCGAATAATCACTTTGCATGAACTACTTTGTGAATTCCCTGGCTTGGAAGTTATCATATACTAGAAGGAAGGTGTTTATCACATTGCAGAATCCTCACAAATCATTATGTATCTTTGGATGAAACTGACAACTAGTTAAACAGATGGAACTACTAATTTGAAAGCCAGGAACATACGGTATCTCTCACTGTCCCTCATTATAGGAGACATACCTCATTTTAGACCCAAGTGTAACTCCATCCCACACAGACCTGATGTTATCTGACATTTATTACGGTAAACTATTTACATGAGAAATGCTACATTATGAAAATAAGGCTACAGAATATTTTATTTATGCTTAGACATTAATCATACAACTTTAAACCTCCTACATCACACTTTCCATGTGTTCTTCATTCTGTTTCTTTACTCCATATTCTTTCTGCCCTTTAGTCTTGGACATCTAAGAAATTTAAAGTAATATGTTAGGCCTGTGTTTGTAATAGCATTTTGCCAAATATACATGATAACCTATACCAGAAGGAATATTGCACACTGTTAAATGAAGCTCTTATTTTAAAGGAGTGACTATAAAATCAGCAGTTACTACCTCTGGTGAAACTAGTTTAATAAGCTCCTAAAACATTGTGTTTTTGACATTTTTAGTGGTTCATTCTGGGGTAGATATTTGCACTTTTGGAAAGTAGTTGGTGTTTTAAGATGACATATTTACAATCATAAGCTCTTAATCATTAATCATTGGCTAGATATATCTACTTATCTCTCATCATTATGTATGTTTCTCCATCTACCTATCATTTCTCTAGGACACATTTGTTTCTGTTCCTTAGGAAAAAAATATATAAGCAGATTTGAAGGGGGTTGTCATAAAAGGAATTGTCTCCTCTTCAGCTTTTCAGAGACATCACTTCATTACTATGATTATGACTGAGGTAAAGATCATACTAACATACCTCTAAAGAAAACTAGAAGAAAAAAAGGAAATGAAATGTACATGCTCCGCAAAAACAAAACCTTAAAAAAATGACATCAGAGGTTTTAGGTTTAGACCAAATAGAAGATGAAGGAGAAATAGGAAAGCATACAAATAATCTAGAAACACAACAATTTGGACAATTAAAACATTATATTATAATTTGGTACATAATTAAATGTATACTTTTGTACATAGTTATCAATGTCATAGTAAATAAAATTTTTCCCTTTTAAATCTAGTTTACTCCTATTTTATTTTTAATACAAATAAATATTTTAATGTATATTTCAAAATTATAAAAGCACAGCCTTTAACTCTGCTTACAGCTAAATGTGGCTGTTTTTAATACTGTCTTAGGGGTTGTAAAAGCTGGCATTACAGTGGAGTCACCTGAAGAAACTTAAAACTTGCACCAAAACAAACTAAACCAGAGCAATTAAACTCTAGCATTCTTATTTTTTTAAGTGACACAAGTAATTCCAATATGCAAACAAATTAGACAACTACTGCTCTTAATTAAGATATCATTAATCATCTGGTGCCAGTTTATTTTTGTAAGTGACAGAGCAGATTCCATTGTACATTACAAATAAGAAAGTATATTATACTACCTACTTTTAAAAATTAATCTAGTGTATAACTTATAAGTGGTAAAATGCATCCACAGTAAGTGTATTGTTTGATGAGTTTTGGCAAATGTATATACTCATATAAACATAACCACAGTAAAGATATCAAATGTTTCAGTCACTCCAAAAAGTTATCTCATGACACTCTGAACCTGCAAATGGTCTGACTTCTATCATTACAGACTAATTTTAATTGTTATGAAAACTAACATCGCGTCTTTTACATGACATATTTTTGAGAATCATTGATACTGTTGCTCAGCATAATATTTTTGAGGTTCTTTCATGTTTTTAACAATAGTTCATTTTTATTGCTGAGTAGTATTGCCTGAATATGACAGAACATGTTTAACTAGTCACATATTGATGAACATTCATATTGCTTCCAGTTCTTTGCTAGTGTGAATAAGGTTGCTATGAACATTTTTGTAAAAGCTTCTATAAAGACAAGTATTTTAATTTTTCTTAAATATCTGCAAGTGAAATGGCTGGGTCAACTAATATGTGCCTGTTTAATTTCATTAGAAATTTCCAAATTACTTTTCATTATTTGTTGTGCCATCTCATGTTTCCAGCAGCAATTTGTGAAAGTTCCGGTTGCTCCAGTGCTCTCACTAGTAATTAGTATCATAAATCTTTTGCATTTTGGCTGTTCTAGTGATTATACAAGAATCTCATTGTGGTTTTGATATGCCTTGCTTGGTAACTGAAACTTTTTTTAGTATCTGTGTCTTTGCTTATTGGTCATTTGCATATTTTATTTTGTGAAATATCTCAACAAATGCTACACTGAAATATGACTTGTCTTCTTAATGAGTTATAAGTGTTTTCTGCATATTTTGTGTATCTGGTCTTTATTACATAAATGTATTGAAAATATATTCTCCAGGGACGTAGTATGCCCTTTTAATTTTATAATATAATTTTTGACAATGAAAACAGTTTATTGTTAGAGTCCCTTTTGGGTGTTTGTTGTTGTTGTTGTTTAATGTTTTTATGTCCTAAGTAAATTCTTTCCACTAGAAGACTACTGATATAGTTTGGGTCTGTGTCTCTGCCCAAATGTTATGTCAAATTGTAATCCCCATTGTTAGAGGAGGGGCCTGGTGGGAGGTGATTTGATCATGGGCACAGATTTCCCCTTTGCTGTTCTTGTGTCAGTGAGTCAGTTCTCAGAAGATCTGTTCATTTAAATGTGTGTAGTACCTCTCTATTCTCTCTTTTCCTCCTGTTCTGGCCATGGGAAGACACGCCTTCTTCCCTTTTGCCTTCTGCCAAGATTGTAAGTTTCCTGAGGCCTTCCCAGCTATGTTTCCTGTACAGCCTGAAGAACTGTGAGCCAATTAAACCTCTTTTTTTTTTTTTTTATAAGTTATCCAGTCTCAGATATTTCTTTATAGCAGTGCACGAACAGACTAATACAGAAAATTGGTACCAGCAGTGGGTCATTGCTATAAAGATACCTGAAAATGTTGAAGTGACATTGAAACTGGATAACAGGCAGAGGTTGAAAGAGTGTGGAGGGCTCAGAAGAAGACAGGAAGATGGAGGAAAGTTTGGAATTTTCTAGAGACTTGTGAAATTATTGTGACCAAAATTCTGATAGTTATATGGACAATGAAGTCCAGACTGAGGAGGTCTCAGATGGAGATGAGGAACTTACTGGGAACTAGAGCAAAGGTCACTTTTATTATGTGTTAGCAAAGTGATTGGAGACATTGTGTCCCTGATCTAGGGATCTGTGGAACTTTGAACTTGAGAGTGATGCTTTAGGGAATCTAGTGGAAGAAATTTCTAAGCCTCAATGTGTTCAAGATATGGCCTGGCAGTTACTAGCAGCCTGTGCTCACATTTATGAGCAAATAAATGACCTGAAACTGAAACTTATATTTAAAAGAGAAGCAAAGCATAAAAGTTTGGAAAATTTGCAGCCTGGCTATGTGGTAGAAAAGAAAAATCCATTTTCTGGGGACAAATTCTAGCCAGCTACATGAATTTATGTAATTTAAAGGAAGGCAAGTACTAATAAACGGGAAAAGGGCTCTGAAGGCATTTCGGAGAATCTCCCAGCAGCCCTTCCCATCACAGGCCTGATGGCGTAGGAGGAAAGAATGATTTTGTGGGCCAGATCCAGGGCTCACTGTCCTGCACATCCTCGAGACACTGCTCCCTGCCTCCCAGCCACTCCAGCTCCAGCTGTGGCTCAAAGGGGCCCAGGTACTCAGGCTGCTGCTTCACAGGTGCAAGCCATAAACCTTGGCAGCTTCCAGGTGGTGTTAAGCCTACAAGTACACAGAGTGCAAGAGTTGAGGCTTGGGAGCCTCTACCTACATTTCAGAAGCTGTATGGAAACGCCTGAATGTACAGGCAGAAGCATGCTGCACAGGCAGGGCCCTCATGGAGAACCTCTACTAGGAGAGTGTGGAAGGGAAATATGGGGTTGGAGCCCCCACACAAGGTCCCCACTAGGGCAAGGCCTAGTGGACTTTTAGAAGACGGCCACTGTCCTCCAGTCCCCAGACTGGTAGATTCACTGCCAGCATGTGCTGTGTGCCTGGAAAAACCTCAGGCACTCAATGCCAGCCTGTGAAAGCAGCCATGGATGCTGTACCCTGTAGAGGCACAGGGGAAGGGCTGCCCAAGGTCTTCAGAGTCCACCATCACTTTTATCAGTGTGCCTTTAATGTGAGACATGGAGTCAAAAAACATTATTTTGGAGCTTTATTTAATGACTACCCTACTGGGTGTTGAATTGCATGGGACACATAGTCCCTTTCTTTTAGCCAAATTCTCCCTTTGGAACCCAAGTACTTACCCAATGCCTGTACCTCCACAGTATAAGTAACAAACTTGTCTTTGATTTTATAGGCTCATAGGCAGAAGGGACTTGCCTTCTGTCAGATGAAACTTTGGACAGTGAAGTTTTGAGTTAATGTTAAATTAGCTAAGACTTTGGGGGACTGTTGAGAAGAGATGATTTTATAATATATTGGAATGTGAGAAAAATATGAGATTTGAGAGGGGCCAGGGGCAGAAACATATGGTTTTGATTTGTGTCCCCACCCAAATCTCATGTCAAATTGTAATCCCTAGTGTTGGAGAAGGGGCTTAGTGGAAGGTGATTGGATCATGGGAACAAATTTCCACCTTTGGTGCTGTTCTCATGGTAGAGTTTTCCTGAGATCTGGCTGTTTAAAAGTGTGTGTCACCTTCCCCCTCTTCTCTCTTTCTTCTGCTCTGGCCATGTAAGACGTGCCTGCCTTCTTTTTTCCTTCCACCATGACCGGAGGTTTCCTGAGGGCTCTCCAGCCATGCTTCCTGTACAACCTGCAGAATCATTAGTCAATTAAACCTCTTTTCTGTGTAAATTACCCAGTCTCAGGTATTTCTTTATAGCTGTGTGAAAATGGATTAATATAACTACAAAATTTTTCTGGGTTTTCTTATGAAAATTTAGAGTTTTATCTTTTACGTTTTGGTCTCTGACACATTAATAGCTAATTTTTGTGTGTGTTGGGAGCTAAAGGTTTGTTGTCTTGTATAAAAATACAAATGTAACAACATTTGTTAAAAGTACTTTTTTTCTCTTTAAAAATATGTTGATATTTTAGAAAAAAATCAGTTATATATGTGCATATCTAACTTTTTTATTATATTTATCTATATGTCGATACTTAGACACTATTACCACATTGTCTTCATGTTTAAAGTAAAAGGGAAGTATCAAAATAAGACCATGCAAGTCCATTCAACTTTATTCTTATCAAAAGTGTTTTCACTCTCCTATCTTTGTTCATTTAAATATATTTTACAATTAGTTGGTCAACTTTGAAAGCAAAACCTTCTGAAAATTGTAACGGATTGCCAAAAAAACTAGTTCTATTTGAGGGAAATTAACTTCTTAAGAATAATATCTTCTAAATATTTCCTTAAGTTTATGCCTAATTATTTTATAGGTGTTTTGGGCATTGTAAAATTCTGTTTTAATATTTTCATTTTTCATTTATACTGTTTAGAAATACAATTAATTTTTGTATATCAATCTTTTATCTGGTAACTTTGATATTTTCACTCGTTCTTTCAGTAGATTGTACACAGTCTTCTATATGGATCTTATGATCATGTTATCTGTGAATAAAGTCTCCTATACAGTTCTTTATTAAATCTTTTCTATTCTCTTGTTTGCCTTATTATATTGGGTAGGACAAACATTGGAAGACATGTTAAAAACAGAAAAAATGTTTTTTCCATGGAAGACATAGTAAAAACATGTTTACATTATTCTTTATATTAGATTCAGACTTTTACCATCAAATGTAATGTACACTATATATTATTTCTAAATGTCATATTTTGTGTTAAGGATGCTTTCTTCCATTTACAGTTAGATAGAAATTTTTATCTTTAATATGTTCTAAAATATTATAAAATTATTCTAGTCTATATTTTGAGATATATTATATGGTTTTTTTTCCCTCTATTATCCTATTTACAAGGTGAAGTCAATTTATTGATTTTCCAATATTAAGCTGACTTCTCTCAGGATGTAGACTGAACTTAATGGAGAAGTAGTGTTAATGTTATTTGTTGGTGAGTTTAATTTTCTAATATTAAGTAAATCATTTTGGGATATTCATCAAGGAGATTAGACGGTAGTTTACTTGTGATATCTTCATCTGTATTTGTTACTAAAGTAATATAATATTGTCCTTAAAAAGTGAATTGGGTGATGTTTGATCTTTCACTGTTTTCTGGAAGAATTTATGTCAGAGTTGTATTATTTCTTCCTTAAATATTTGAAAGAAGTCACTAGTGATCCCAACTAGACTTAAAATTTGGTGGTGGGGCAGGGCATGGGGAAGATCTTTAATTATAAATTAATATTTTTTCTTATAGATATGAAACTATTTACACTTTTATATATTCTGGTGTCAGATTTGTGATTCAGGTTTTTCTAAGATGTGTTTAATCAAAATTGTTGGATTAATTAGCAAATAATTCAAATAATAATTATTAATCATCCTTTAATGTTGGTAAGATGTGTAGTAATGCTTCTTCTGTCATTCATAATGTTAGCAAATTGTGCTTTCTCTATTTTATAATCATTGTTCCTAGAAGCATAAATCTGCTTTTTATCTTATTCAGAATACATTATATGTAACAAGTCATTACTCTCTAGCTGCATTTCAAGATTTTTGGGGGCGCTTCATTTCAAAGTTGAAATACTGTGTCTAGATCTTTATGTTTTTGTGTTTCTTCTATTTGGAACTCATTGAGCTTTTTATGAGTTTGGGATGTTTTCAGGTTTTTAAAAAAATATTCCACCCCCAACTTCTGTAACTCCTGTAAGGCATATAATTATCTACTGTATGGTGTTCTACATTTTCCTTAGTCTCTGCTCACTTGTGTTTACTTTTTTTTTCTTTCTCCACATTATCCCTAGTTATAAATGAGTCACTCCAGGAGATAGTAGTCATACTTAAAGTAGAAAAGAAGGATGTGCAAGTGTCTCATCAAATCGAAAATACAAATAAAGAAATAGTTTAGAAACCAAAAGTGAATACATGCTAAGAAACAGTGTTCATGACAAAGGTCACAGGCTGTTAAAAAAATTTGGTAAAAGTCACTAAGAAGATTAAATAGCCTCCAACAATGTTATTGAAATAAATAAAATCAAAACCATACTCTGAAAAGGAGAAAACTCTGATTTCAGTTACTACATTAAAATATTCAAATGTCTGGTTTCAACAACAAAAAAATCAAAAGGCTTATTAAAAAAATGAAAACCATCTATCTCTGAAGAAGTCCAGACTTTGGATTTACTAGGCAAAAATTTTAAAATAACTGTCTTAAATATGCTCAGAGAACTAAAATAAAACTTGGACAAACAACAAAAGGAAGCAATAAAAACCAAAAGGGGATGTCAATAAAAAGACAGAAATGATAAAGTACCAACCATAAATTCTTGAGCTCAAAGGTACAATAACTGAAAAGAAAAATTTACTAGAGGACTTCAACAGCAGATTTGAGCTGACAGAAGAATCAGTAAACTTGAAGACAGAAAAATTTAAATCACCCAGCCTGAGGAGAAAAGGGTCAAGAGTTCTCACGTCTTCACTCTCCTCCCTGAGTAGAACCACTGTATTACTGAACCAGAGCTGAATAGCATGGACAAGGTAGCCTTCTTCTAGAGTTATTCTTCTGATCTTTGTGGAAGACTTAGGAATGGAGTCTCAGCCAAAGACTTCTTCATTTGACATTTTAGCATGAAAGTGTCACCGTACAAGTGAGAGCTGAGAAGATGGTGAGATGATGGGAATCCATGGTTTTTCAGCCTGTAACTTGTGGCCTACCAGCCTTATTCAGGGAAGAGTCTTTTCTCTAGGAATGGGAAGTGGGTAGATTATAGGAGTTCTCAGTCCTTCCTGGCAATGCCCACTAATATTAAATATTTCACAACATAAAACTAGAAGGATCGGTTTGAGGGCAAAAGTCATTTTTTTTTTAAATGCTACAGATTACAACTACACTAAAAGTTTATAGATTTTATTAAATTGATGATGCTTTGGTTTGTTGCATACTTTTAGTTCAATTTCTTTAGATGGATGTTTTTAATAATTTTCACCAGTTTAATGTCTGTTTCACTGTAGAGATGATTCATGGAAAGTTACTTGATGCCATTCCCAAAGTCTCACTCCCTCCAAATGCATTTTGTATGTTTACAAGGTACAAATGTTCATATTTTACTTTTAAAATACCTGTATCTTTATACATCAAGCGTGTTTTTGTACACATTGATTTGCATAAATCATCTTTTTAATTGATTTTTATAAATAACTATTATATATTTTATTTTTCTTTTCTGGAGTTTGCAACAAGCTTTGCTAATTAATTACAATTTTCATTCAAATAATGTTTTAACACTTCAAATATAGTGTAAGAATATTACAAAACTCCATTACTTTCATATCTCCAAATCTGGTTTTTAGGCAATTTTTATCATAACCTTCACTCCTGCATTAGCTATAAACCTTATACTGCATTCTAATAATTTTAACAGTCATTTCACTTATGGATTAAATTATAAATTTAAAAAGCTACTTTTACATTTAACCACGTATTTATAATTTCAGTGCTCTTCAATTAATTATTTATGTATGTATTTTCATCTGGTATCTTTTTTTTTCATATAGAAGACTTTTCTTCAATGTTTTTCTTAGTGCAGGTCTCCTAGCAATAAAAATTCTTATCTACTTTTTCTTGTATTTTTGTCTTAAATTGTTTTCATCTTGACTTATATTTTACGAAATTTTTTGCTGTATATACAATTATAAGTTGATTTTTTACTCTCAGAAATTTAAAAATGTCATTCTAATGTCATTTGTGTTTTATGACTTTTTTTTTTCTTATGTGTAATACTTTGCCATACAAACACACTTACTGAGTTTGTTTTTTTTAATTCTCCAATTTTCAGAAATCTAATTGTGATGTGCCATGCATAGTTACTTCTTTATTTTATTTTTTCCTCTTTCTTTCCCCTTTCTTCCTTTCTTCTTTTGTTAAATTTATTCTTACTTAAATCTTGTTTGAGATGCTTAAGAGTTTTCAATATGAAACAGTGGAAAAGGTCAATAAGTCTATGCATTTTTTCACTATTTTTCAGTCTGAGCTTCAGTTTGAATATTTATTATCTTGTTTTATATATCATTTGTGTTAATCCTATTCAATTAACTTTTCATATCAGATATTTTGCCTCTAGAAGTTCCAACTGGTTTCTTTTTATATTCCAATTTCTCTCCTCATTATGTTTCTATTTTACTTTTTATCCTTTAACATATTGAAAAACAAATTTAATGTCTTTCTTGTTTCCATGATCTCTTTCATGTTTGTATCTGTTTCTACTGACTGAAATTTCTCTAATATTTCTAAGCTATTTTGAGATTATGATCTCATACTTTAAAAATACCTTTACTACATACTTATGGTAAATATTATGGTGTTGAGGATCTAGATTACTGTCTGTTTTAATGGATGAACAATACAACCTCCAAGTGTTAAGGTAAATTAAACAAAGATAAAGAGACAGAGACATAGAATGAGGATCTTTTCTCTCTTCGTGTTATTAGGAAAAAATATTCCTAGTCCTAAATAAAGTGTAGAAGATGAACAGAAGATAAACATTATTATTCTCCAGCTGCCTGGTCAAAGAATCAGCAGGATGAAATTGATTATCTTTTCTTGGACCTGCTAAAATTATACTAAGAACTAAATACATTGCATCAAAAATATTCACCAATTATAGTTGCCCAAATCTCCAGCACACGAAGAAATCATGTTCCATTAGTCATAATTAACTGCAGTAGAAACTAAAGATAGGAAAGATGTGGAGACACTCACATGCTACGGTTTTGTTCCAACATTTTATGAATTGCTTAAGAAAAGGGCATTTGGGGACATTTCTGTTTTTATCACATATTTGCATATTAATTTTGTGGGCAAAATATATAAAATTAATAAATCAAAACCAATTTCCACTTTCGTGAATTTCAGTCATCTCATTTAATGTGTGCTGTGCAATTTTTGTCAATTTTAATATTAAGAGTACTTAGCTAAAGTGGACTCAGGTAAAATGTTTACTTACTCCATCAACAACTTCTTCCTTTGTCATTCATTTTAAATCAGATATGATGACCCTAGGATTTCATGTCTTCTCATGTAGTTCATTGTTTTCCCCATGTTTCTAGTGATCTAAAATCTAAACTTTTTTGTTCATCTACTGCAATATTTCCTAAATATAAAGGCAACTAGCAGCTCCTTGTGTTTGAAGTAGCAGCTTCTTGTTTTCACTCTATTTTTTCGTACCCTTGTTATCTTACTACTTCAAATAAATTGCCAGACACTTTATCCTCTTGTACCTCAGAGAATGTTTAAATTGCCAGGCCAAAAGCAGAAGTCCCTCTAAAACAAATTTGTTTTCCTTCTCAGTTTTACAAGGGGAAGGGGATCTTCATCCTCTTGAAGGAGTTATTCTCATATGAATCCACACTCGTAAGGCAGAAAAAGAAAGAGAGATTCCCTAAAATTAAGATGGGCAAAGAAGTCTGGTATACCATGAGAAATAGAATTTTGTGGCCTCATTTAATAATAACATCTCAGAGAAATGACAGATTCTCTACCATAACCAGCAGTACCCTTATTGCTTATGAAGAGATAGAACATTGAGTACTGAAACATCTGTGAAGGTGGGACTCTGGACAGTAGGCAGCATTGTGAGAGGCATGAACCTTAGAAACTGTTTTTAGTTTTGACAAGGTTTGCTTTGTGTCACTATCACATTCTAGATAGTCACAGGCCTTCATAAAGCAATTGTAACTTGGTCAGTGGATCAGGGGACATCTGGTGAAAACCATAATGAACCAAAGATGTGTACTGTGATGTGTGTGTCTATTATTTCTTTTTTCCTGTTCAATACCACAAGTATATATTGTAGACACTGGGAAAGTGAAGTGGTCCCAATAAGGAACAATTCTTCATCACTGTACACTCTAATTAAATGAGAAGTAGAGTCAAACTTAATTTTATTTAAATAAAATGAATAACTGTGACAAATTTGTGTATCTTAATTTGTGTAGTAAGATTTTCATCCAGTGCAGTAGTACCCTTTAGACAGGTAAATCTATCAGATGGATTTCTGACTGATGATACTTGCTGGATTTTTCTAAAGTAGTTCTTATCATTCATTTTTATATCATTACCTGATTGTGGCTTGGCTTCTTACATAATTCTTCTTTGAGAGTTGGCCTGCACCAGCAATCTAAAAAATTTGTTATTATCACCTCATTAATCCATGTTGGCCATTGCCTTACTGAATGTGAGCAGCATAAGCACCACAGTCATTCTGAAGAATCCTCCATTAGCCCTTCCACCATAGTGGCAAAGTCATTTTTCTCTCCCTTTCTTATTGAGAATCTCACAGTCCATGAGATTATTTCTTGTTGAAATCTTCATAAATCTTATATTAGAATTTGACAGTTTCATTAAGGCATTTAGAAATTGCTTCCCTTTTAGATGAAGATGAAAGAAGATTTACATATTGATGGTTTTGTTAAATTATTTTATACCTCTATATTAAAGTTTTGATGAAATAGATGTTTCCTAAAAATATGTTTAAAATTTTTCTCAAAAATATTTAGAAATCCTGAATAGACAAATAATTATACAAGAAATCAACAAAGCACTAACACTAAAGAATACCAGGAATAATCTATGAGAGTGAACTGTGAAAGTATCCAGTAAACCTAAATAGGCAAAAAACAAAAATATGGATCAAAGGGAAAGAAAATGAAAATAAGCCCGAGTTTATGTAAACAAGCAGATAATCTTTGTAAGCATTTATTGAGTCCTTATTACATCTGAGGCCTTTGCTAACCATTATACATGAATTAATTTATGCAATACTCATAAGACCCTTGGAGACAGTTACTGTCATTAGTGTTAGATGAGAAAACTGTGGCACAGGAGAATAAATATCAGCTCAAAATCACAAATCAATTAAGTACAGAAGAATGATTGTTCTCAACCATGCCGTTACCTTAACTATTATAAATGTGAACAAAGATCTAAACATTCTTGATGAAATGAGAATAACAAAGTACTAAAGATATCTAAGTACTGGTCAATTTTAATTATAATGAGAGGGAATATCCAAAATAAAAGAAATTATAAAAATCCGGGGCGAAGTGCTTAATAATCAAATTCCTAGAAGAAAATGTATGATGTAGATGGCCAATGTATAGTGACTGATGTGCAGTGTCACTCATAAGTCAAAGAAGAGCAAAAACGAGTTATGTCCTGTCCATCAAATTAGCCACAATTTAAAAGTTAGAATATGTCATGTTATAGCAAAATTGGCAGCAAATAGATCCTCTCTGATTTCATTTGTTAAACTAAAAATAAGGAAGCATATTTAAAGCCTTAAATTCAATAATTATTTCTGTAGGAGTCTAACAAAAACAAATAAATCAACATAACAGCAACAACGACGATAATAAATTCAACCAAAATGGCAAAGTAGAGAAGTGTCTGGCTTCACTCTCCTTGATCTGCTTGTTATGTTTCTATGCGTTAATACTTTTACATTCTTCAGCTTGTAACCCAGTTTTCTAATTAGTTGACTTTCTGGTCATTTTCCTTCGTCTTTCTAGTCTTTCTCATTTAATTTTTATATTTAGATGTTACGCTTTCCTCTCTTTAACAGTAATCTCTTATATGCTTTTCTCCATTTCACTTTTTTAACATTTACAGTCTTCTTCAGCATGAAAATGATCTCACATTTGTCTACTTTATTTTTCTTTGAAATTTAGTGTTTGTCAAATTTTCAAATTTCAACTTTTTATTAATTTTATGTTTTCACTTTAGAAGCTTGAAACAGTATGTTTTCATTAGTGTAAAATTGAAGTAGGGAAAGTAACAATAGCGAACAATTTACAGTATTTGCTATGTGCCAGACATTCTTCAAGGAATTTTATTATATTTATTTATTTTTACTTTTAGAAACAGGGCCCAACTTTGCTGCCCAGGTGGGAGTGCAGTGGTATGATCAGAACTCACGGACATCTTGAATTCCTGGGCCCAAGAATTATTTCTACCTCAGCTTCCAGAGTAGCAGAGACTATAGATATGTGCCATCATGCCTGGCTAATTTTTAAAATCTGTTTTGTAGAGACGAGGTCTCGCCACCTTGTCCAGGTTTGTCTTGAACTCTTGGGCTCAAGCAATCCTCCCGCCTCAGCCTCCCAAAGTGCTGGAACTATAGGCATGAGCCACTGTGCCTGGCTCTTCTAGATATTTTATAAAGCATTATAACTCAACAATGATAGGAGGCTGTTGAGCTAATGGAATTGTGCTGTATTCAAACTCTGCAATTTAACTCCAGGATTTGCACCCAATCACTCTTTTATAACTGCTATCACAAGCTAAACAATGGGAGAAATATTCTTATTTTATATTATTCAATATTAATTGAATCTAAATAAAATGACCATGCTCCAAAGCATTTCATTTTAAAAAATGAGACTTTTAAAAGAAGCTCCTAAAATAAGGTGTGCATTATTTGTAATATGTGAGACAGGTTTTATAAATGATTTTTAAGTAAATTACTTTTCAAAAATTTTAACAGCAATGTCCATTTTTTCAGCTTGAATATATTTTAATATTTATAAATATTTTAAATTTAAGAATTAGAAAAAATATTTTCTAATTAAATCAAATAACTTTTAAATAATTTTAGAAAAGTCACATTTAATAATAGCTATCCTTTGCTAAATGAAGAGAATTTTAAAACTTCAAAATGTAGTGAATTGACCCACCAAGGCGACAAGATTCAAGAACAAAGTTAATGAAAATCATCAATCAAGAATTAGTATATATAAATCACTACTTTACTATACATATTTATATATTACTACTTATTATGTGTTACTATAATTTAATATATAACATAACATGTGTCACAAGGAAACTGTTCCACATTTCAATTCTAACAGGTAATCACAAATTATTAAGCTGCTGATCTTAAAAATAACAAGATGCACTGTCAGCAATAAGGCTATAATGTGAGCAGGCCTAATTTGGAAACTGATTCTCCTCTATAACCATGTATTTCCTTCCAGTTGGATATATGCATTGTGTTGGCCTCTTAAATTAGTGGAGTAGGCCGGGCGCGGTGGCTCAAGCCTGTAATCCCAGCACTTTGGGAGGCCGAGGCGGGTGGATCACGAGGTCAGGAGATCGAGACTATCCTGGCTAACATGGTGAAACCCCGTCTCTACTAAAAATACAAAAAACTAGCCGGGCGTGGTGGCGGGCGCCTGTAGTCCCAGCTACTTGGGAGGCTGAGGCGGGAGAAATGGCGTGAACCCGGGAGGCAGAGCTTGCAGTGAGCCGAGATCACGCCACTGCACTCCAGCCTGGGAGACACAGCAGACTCCGTCTCAAAAAAAAAAAAAAAAATTAGTGGAGTATACACCCTCTTAGTACCATTTGAGGTGCCCTCAGAGAATCACCTGTAGATTTCTATTTCCGTCAATTTCTTTGACTTCTCAATTTTATCTATGCCAATGTTCATTTGGCAACCTTTATCTAAGGTTGCAGGTATTTTATCTCAGAAGTGATGATAGGTGATTACATGGAGATTGGAGATGAAAAAGATGTGAGAAATAAAATAGAACCCTGAAAGGCCTGTTTTTGTCACCCTCCAAAATTCCACAAGAATAATGCATTTTAAAAATTTAAAAAGCAGTTCCTATAGTGTGTTCCTAAAATCCTGTATGTGTACAGGAAAGAATGATAAGAGGATATGTAAAAAAATTTCAGCTAATCATTATGAAGAAATAGGTATGAATTGTAAAACAATGGAAGGAGTATTACTTAAGTTTGATGGTAGACAGAAAAAACATTCACTAAATGCTACATGGTAGTGAACACGAGGGATATTTTTGAAGGGAATTTCAAATGAAGGAAATATTGGGAAAGTGGTACTTGAAAGGAAGGGGTATTAAGAAAGATTAGCACTATATTCTTAGTAGCACAGCTTTTAAGTGTCTTTTTGCATAATTGCCTTTTCGTGTCTTAGTAAGTACAAGAGCAGCACTTTATTATTTTTTTACCTGACTTAATCACTTCATTCAGGAGCTTTCTTTTAGTAATCCAATCGTCTTCTCATTAGGCTTACTTCATTTGTATTTCATTGTTTGGAACATAGTAAAGGTCGTTGTGGCCTCAATAGCTTCTGCCCACATTTGTAACCTCTTAGTAATTCTCTTTGTTTTATTGGCAATTGTTCAACAAGTTTATTTGGATTAACTTGGAAAACAGTCTTGTATAGTTTTAAAAATTACTTAGGATATCAGTTCTACATTTATTTTATTTTTAACCATTCATGGAGATTTCAAATATTTTTAGGAAGAATTAAATTACTGACGAGATTATTTCCCATGCACATATTCTTATATCCTAGTGCCATTGCTCATATTCTTATGAGACTCTCATTCAGCAAAATATGTGGTTTATCCTGTATCTAAAATCTTATCCTCTGACTAAATTATTGTGAATCATGTCACAGAATGTCCTTGCCTCTTAATATATTTAATATATTTTAATGTATAGATTAAATTTGATATAAATAACAATTCATTCCAGTTAAGCTATGTATTTGTCAGTGTCAGTTCGGTTATCTTTTTGACAATATTGACTGATTTAGTTAATTGACTCATTAATTAAATGCCCAAACTTGCTGCACAAAATACTTGAAGCAGCATATAGTCTACAATATGGTCATAAAATTTCATTCTTGAAAGAGGTTTATAGCTAGTCTTGCTTCATGTCTCATGTATAAAAATAAGAAAGCATTGGCCCAGATATTTTAAATTATGTTTGCATGTCTAATTAGTAGTAGAATGTGGGGGAGCAAAAGAGAAGAGGGGGAAGAAATTATCGAAAAGAACTTGCCCTGTCACCCCCTAGAAGGATCACTATGCTGTGGCTCACGCCTGTACTCCCGGCACTTTGGGAGGCTGAAGCAAGGGGATCAGTCTTTTGTATCTGGCTTCTATCACTAGTGTAATGTTTTTTGGGGTTATGTATTTAGTAACATGTATCAGTAGCCCATCCTTTTCAGTGCTGAATACCATTCCAGTGTATATGTATACCACATTCCATTTAACCACTCACCAGGTACTTGATAGATTGTTTCCTCTGTTTAGCTATTGTGAATGATGTTATTAAGAATGATCATGTGAGAGTCTTTGTACAAACATGTTTTCGTTTATCTTGAGTAGATAACCAGGTTAGAATTGCTGGATTGTATAGCAAATTAATGTCTAAACCGTTAATAATTTAAAAATATATATATTTTCCAAACGGCTTTACCATTTTACAAGTTCACAAACAAAGTTCAAAGCTTACAGTTTCTCCATATCCTTGCCAATTGTTAATGTTGGTGTTAACAGTGTATGCGATGAGTGCTTTTTGTTTTGTAGCTTTCAAAGTTTTGTATCTTTTGGATTTCAACTGTTTGACTATGATGTCTGGGTGTGCATCACTCTATGGTTTTCCCACTCGGAATTCCTAGGAGTTTTTTATTTACAAATTTGTGTTTTTTCACCATATTTAGGAAGTTTTCTGTTATTATTTCTAAGTTTCTTCTATATGTCTAATAACAATTTTCTGCCCCTTTTATTCTGTCTCCTGCCCTTCTGAATCTTTCATTATGTGTGTGTATATGCGTGGAGTGTGTGTTTATATTTGACATTATTTCACAAGTCTCTGAGCTTCTGTGCATTGTTCTTCTCTCTGGTTTTCAGAAAATTCTATTGATCTACCTCCAAATTTACTGTTTCTTTTTCCTGTCGCCTCCAATCTGCTGTTGAGCACCTCCAGCAAATTTTGTGAGCCATTAAACTTTTCAATTCCAAATTTTGGTGATTTTTAGAAAGAACTCCTTTCTTTAATGAGATTCACTATTTGTTGAATCGGTGTTGTTATATTTTTACGTAATTCTTTAAACATGTTTTCCTTGATTTTTCAATCATATTTACAGTAGTGACTTTGACGTCTTTGTCTGTTAAACTACGTGCTTCACATTAAAATATGGGCTGTCTAACAGTCTTTGTCTGTTAAAATATGAGCCTTGAAATATATGAGACTGTAGCTACTTATTTTCTACTGTCTATAGGTCACATTTTCCTATTTCTTTGTCTCATAGTTTAGATCAACTATTGTACCAAATCCAGATTCTCATTATTGTTAATAGACAATACTTAGAGTTATTATTGCTTACTGGTTTGCTTATTTAACAAATTTATTGGATTTAATCTGTTTGTCTTGAGGTATATGATCATTATTTATATCTATCTATGTCTCTACTCAGCTTTTATTTTCCCTCCCCTTTCATCTCTCCTCTCAGAGATTGCTTCTACTTAGTTTGGGGGTCAGCCAACATATTCACTGAAATTTTATTTAAAAACTTCAAGCTTCCATCTTCTACTAATGGATCTGTGTGTGTTAGGGTGTATATTAACAGTTCAATCAGTTTTCAAGTCTTCCCCAGCTTTTATTTTCTGCAAGGCTGTCTTATATCTCCATTATACTTTTTTCTTTCAGATACACAGTAAGTAAGGGATATACGGAGAACTTCTCAATACCCTCTCTCAATTTATCAGATCCAAGATATCACTGTTAAATTTCTCTATTAGGATTACAATTTAAAGTTAGCAGAGTCCTTTGTCATCTCTGTTCATTAGCTACTGAGATTGCTATGTTATTGGTCAGGCATATTTTTTTTTCCTTCATTTCAAACCAAATAAGTCCCATTTTTCAGAAAAGTAACTGGGTTTTCTGACTTGATCCATGAAACTATGGGGTAGAGGTAAGGGGAGTGCTATTCAGGCAGGAATACCCCAGTATCTTCCTGTTGAATAGTCCAGTAGATTTTCAAAAATAACATGTCTCCATTAACAATTGATTATAAACCTTCGATTAATTTCCACAACCCAGAAATTGCTGTTATAGATTATTTTGTTAAATTTCATAGTTTCTTCTTAAGGAGAGGATTTGCTGAGCTCCTCAATTTGCTGTACCAAGTCCCAATTATGAAAATCTTTTTTGGAAATCCAAAATGTGAAAAAGACACTTTTTTTTCTTTATTATCCTTTGCATTAGTCATGTTTTAAGATATTCTAACTATTGCCTGGATAGGGCAAAGTCAATTGAGATTGGGCAGAGAATTCTAAAATTTAAGGAAATGGAGATAAAATAAAAATTCTGCCACAAATGTAACAGTGGAATATCTGTTCCACTTCATGCTGATGTTCCCTTTCATGCTATAGAGATTCTTATTTCTTACATTCCCTTCTATATGAAGTTTCATATTCCTCTCTGATGTATGTCAGTAGCCAGATCTTGACTGAAATGTTTGCTTTTTCTGCTAGGTGATAATTTGTACCTTTCTCTGAAACATCACCACATACTCACCACTGTCAATATACCCAACACATAGAAATATTCAATATGTAGTACTCTCCTGGAAAAGGGTTATTTGTTATCAGATGTGGAAGATGGATACACAGGTGACCCTATGATATATGTGTGAATTAGTTAAAATTCTACGTGTGTGTGTGTGTGTGTATTTAGCTTCCCATGTCATTTCTGCATATAATGCTTTTAAAGTATACATGAAATGTATAAAAACACAATTTTAACCAAAATGAAAATGAAAGAAAATGCAGTAATATGTATAACACAAGTGAATTAAACATCATTTACATGTATTCTTTAGTTTCATAGTTCAAGAAATATGAACTTTCAGATTTTCAGAGCAATATTTTCAATGGAAGTATTTATATTAACATGGATTTTTGCTTAACAGCACATCAGGACATAAATTAAATTGGTGACAGTTTATAGCCTTGTTTCATAAATAAATTTAACATTTATATTGTTATTAAATATTTTTAAGAACTATGATAAGTGATTTATTATTCCATTTTAGGTTCTTTAGAGTCCTAAAATTGGTCCCAAAATACACAGAAGCAATATTTTCCAAAGTCTAAATAGAGAATGATACAAGTTAAAAAATCCTGCTGCTAGGCAAGAAAGCTGCAGTTCTTTACAAAATCTCTCAAAGACTACTGGGGCAAAGTCACACAGCATCAATGAGTTGACAAAAATCTTTATCTCATTCTTTTGTGGTAGTTTTAGATTAAGAAGTTCTATCAGAAAGCCCATGCTGTTTTAAAATATAGCTCACAGGAAAAAAAAAAAAAAAAGACTTGATTTCTTTATTGGTTTACGATCTATATAAGAAAACCGTTTTGTCTCTTATACTCTTGCTTTCAGATACCACAATAAACGTGTGAATACCTTGCTAGCTTGTTTCATTAAATTGATTTCCTCACATTTTGACTTTTTAAGTATATAAGCAGGTGCCACCACATAGGAGGAATAAAGAAAATTGCTTCTTAGAGTTTATGTATTAGAAAAACTGTTTCATGCACATATTTAATTCAAAGAACAATTTAGGCCTATTGAAAACCATTAGGTGTTTTGCTCTGACATGTTGTTAAATAGAGTAAATGAGCCTCCTTCTATATGAGAAGCAGCTTTCTTTGCCTTTCAAAATTTTCTAAGTTCTGTAATACACAGAAAAGCTCTGAAATACACAGAAATGGATTCATTATTTTGTTTCTTTTTCTAATAAATATTGTTAAGTGTTTTGATATTTTCCTTATACCAGGAATAAATCTCTTTAAAGTGTCAATGTGCTTTCAATGATGTTGAAAGGCCATATTTGTTCATTTGTGAATATATAGATATCTTCTATATGTATATTACATATATATAAATACACACACACACATATATACACATCTACTATCTACCAATGATCTGTTTGCTTTGCCTTGTTTTCAGTAGCAAGTGGAGTTGCATGAGCATAAGATTGTTAGATTTTATTTTTATTAAATGCGGAGTATTTAAAAATTTTTAATATATTGCATAATATAATAGTTTCCATCACTTCAGGAACATCAAGAAAACGATATGAACAAGTCCCCCCCCCAGAAATAATTGGTTTCAGTTGGTTTATGGTAGGGCTTAGACATTAGTGTTTTCTTTTAAGTGTCTCATTGATTTTAATGTGGAACCAGGTTGGACATCACTGATTTGGCTCATTGTTACTGATTCTAAGAGTTTCTAAGTACTTAATACACTATATTATTTAAAGAAAATGTACCCTTTTCATACCTGTTGTTGACTTCATTCTAGTAAATTGCTTTTCTACTGTAGTAAAGTAATTTGAATTACTCAGGGATCTTAGCTATAGCAGAACTTGTGACCTTCTTTACCACTAAATTTAATTCAAACTCAGAACAGCCTTGAAGAGCCTAGTCCGGCTCTTTTCCTTTCTCTAACATAAAATCCTGCTGAACGTTTTCTTCTTAAATTGAGAAATTCTCAGGGAAAAAAACTGCCCGAAACCATTCCAATAGAAGAAAGGCAAGTAAAAAGAGAAAATTTTACTCCTTTCATTACAGACTGCTATTAAAATATTCATATTTAAACCAAAGAAAATGTACAAGCATTGTATTTTGGGGATAAGGGTAACATATTTTACATATCCTACAAAAGAAGAAACTGCATGAATGACTTATTAATCATTATCAGTGTGAAAATGAGTTAGCAGCATACAAAGAATTTCAGTTAAGGGTAATGTGAAAATATAACAGAATGAAGGAAATTAGGAAAATGGAAATAATTGACAGTTATTAAAATGTACATAACCTAAGTTTTCACAAAATCACACATTAAAAATAATGATCAGTAACAAATATTCAAAGTCTGTATGTACATGGTAGCCACTTAATAAATACTTATGAATTTAATGAATATGAACATAAACATCTGTCAACAGAATCTCAGTTCAACAATCAACAGAAAGAGCAAAATGAGGCATCCATTTACTCATTCTACAGTAACTGTGGCACAATTTATTTGGGAAATCATGGGAAAACACTGAGATTACCAGCTCCTCCAATCTAGCCCTTCCAATCTCTGAGCGCTGTTGTGAGACTTAATCAAATTCTAGCAATTTGCAAGGAAGTGTTTTTGTAAAAGTAAAAATACTATGGAACTTTAAGATATTAATTTGCAATAATACTAGTGTTGTAATAATATTGAATTTCAGAGATAATTGTACTGTACAACAGTATCTACAGAACTCTACAAATGAAAGAAATTTACATCTTGGAACTTACATTAATCCAAGTTAATTATATCAAATTTTAATATTCATATTTGTTATATGCAATTGACATATTGAAATATTTTTAAATGTTAAAATGTATTTTAAACCGACAAAAGAACGAAGAATCATATTCAATTGATTCTATTAGATGAATAATAATCCCTTTAAAATAAAAATGGAAATCCTAGGTTTATTAAAAAGAACTAGTAAAATGTGAACATATAATTTGCCATTTTCATCAAATTTATGATAACAATAATCTAGAACTTATTAAATGAAAAGTGCTTTTTAATACCTTATAAAACTTAGGCATTTTTCATAAATGACTGCATTGTATTAATTTTAAATAGTAATACTTAGCTTTTTTCCCCCTGATTTTCTCACTTTTTGATTTTTCTATATCTGTAACTATCAGAAAGGCTATCTTCTGATAATGAATCAACATAAAAAGCAAAATTAAAGGAAAAACTAGTTAAATATGTAGCCTGTATATTGGTATACAAATAGGAAAATAATCAATAAGGATATAAAACTTCAACACAATTTATAAGAACCACGATTATTAAAATATACTTTCTAGCCACAAGACAATTTAACTAGTAAACATAAATAAACTAGAAAATCTCCAAGCACTGAGGAATTAAACAATGAAGTTTTAAATAACCCATATTGAAAGCAACAAAAAATATGTTGTATATTAATAGAGATATAAATATTAAAATGTGGAAAAATGCAGCTAAACCTAATGGAAATGTGGAACATCAATGTACATATTAAGAGAGGGAAAATGTCTGAATATTAATTCTCTAATTTGTATCTCAAGAAACTAGAAACAGAAGAAAATATCAAACCCAAAGATGGAAAAGGAGAAACTAATCAACATGGCAGCAGAAATCACCTCAAGTCTACATGGCTTTACTGGTAAATTCTAATGAAGAATAGCGTCAATCTTTCACAAACTCTTCCATAGTCTAGTAACAGACAAAAAACTCCAAAGATAGTTTTTTTTTTTCTTTCTTTCTTTCTTTTCTTATTTTTTGAGACAGAGTTTTGCTCTAATTGGCCAGGCTGGAGTGCAGTGGTGTGATCTCGGTTCACTGCAACTTCTGCCTCCCTGGTTCATGCGATTCTCCTGCCTCAGTCTCCTAAGTAGCTGTGATTATAGGCACCTGACACCAAGCTCCATATTTTTTTTTTTTGTTTTTTTTGTATTTTTAGTAGAGATGTGCTTCATCATGTTGACTGGTCTTGAACTCCTGACCTCAGGTGATCCACCTGCCGCAGCCTCCCAAAGTGCTGGGATTACAGGCGTGAGCCACTGCGCCCAGCCTCAAACAGTTTTCTGAGGGGATCACAACATCACAACCTTGATTCAAAAACTGACAAGAACATCAAGGAAAAAATTTTGCAAACTTTGTAATTAATTTGCATACAAATATCCTGAATAAAATAGAAGCAAATACAATCTGGTGATGTATAAAATAAAATAATTTGACCAAGTGGGATTTATTCTGGCTGTAAAAGTCATGTAATATTCAAATATAAACTGAATAATATAAATTATAGAAAAGGAGAAAATGAGTTGCAGCAGTATAAGCTAGCATATATTCACTCCAAGATTCATAATTCTGGGGTTCCTCTTTTGCAGAGTAGACCCACGCCATACATGCAGGCTCTATACATCTCTTACCAGTTCAACCTATGGAGGACAATGGGGAATGAAGAACTAGCACCAAAGTAACCATCTGCCTCCAATTTAAAATCCTCATATTTACTGTCAGAAATACATTATACATACACAAATACATACATATATACATACACACAAACTATAGATATCTATTGTGTTGATATTATGTGAATTCAAAAGCGAATTTGTCAAGATTGTTGCATACATGATCAATATTCAAAGCTCAACTGTACTTCTATGTATCAGTAATAAATAACTGGAAATTGACTATTAAAATATAACATCAAAATTAACAAATGCTTAAAAATACGTCTAACAAAAGACCTGAAAAATTTCTATACTGAAAACCATAAATCATTTTTAAGAGAAATATAAGACTCCATTAAGTAAACAGGAATACAAAGGCATGCTCATGCTTTGAGAGACTCAATACAGTAACAATCTCAATTCTCTTCAAATTAAACTACAGATTAACTGCAATCCTAGTCAAAATTCTAACAGTGTAATCAGCTATAACAAAAAGATTCTTAAATTTACATGGGAATTCAAAGAGCCAAATAGTAAAAGCAACCTTGAACAAGAACAAAACAAGATCATCTTTACTATAATATATTAAAAATATAAATGACTACAAATTGTGAGAATTCAAAGTAGAAGAACTGCAAGGGTTTGAAAAATAATTGCAAAACAGAGTATAGCATATGGTAGAACTGAAGGATTTTGGCTCTGGAAAGCAATGACTAGGTTTTGAATTCAGATTCTGTCATTTACCAACTTCGTGACCTTGGATGAATTACTGATCCCTCTATGCCTCAATTCCATGTCACATACAATGGTGCTAATATTAGCAGCTGCCTTATTGGGTTGTTGTGAGAATTCAATAAATTAAATTCTTAGATTATTGAAATAATTAATTTAATGAAATAATGTCTGGAACGTATTTAGCATTCAATAAACGTGAGGTATTTTTTACTCAGTAAAAGACAAAATAAGTTTCAGGGAAAATAATGTGGTGGAGGAAGGCTACTGTGATTAGGACACAGGGATCAAGGGAGAGAGAACTAGAAGTTGAAGTAATGGAGGAAGGTAGACACATAATGGTTGGTCATAATGAATGTTTATAAAGTCATTATAATTGCAAATGCAAATCAGTGGAGGAGATTAAGCAGGGCAGTGACACAATCAGATGCACATTTGAGAAAGTTTTCTGGCTTCTATGTGGAGGATAAAATGTAGTTGTGGAAAACTAAAAAGAGTATATTTATATATAAAGTTGTATAAGTCAACATAATAGAGGACTGCTTTAGAGTTTTTGAAACAATGAGAATCGGTTTAATACAGGCTACATTTTAAAATCAGAGCTAACAAGATTTGCTGATGTGGATAATGAGAAGAAGAAGAAACCATCATCCTGAAGTTTTTAGTGTTAGCAACATATGGGAATGGTGATAGTGTTCAACAAATTGGGAGAAAAAAAGGAGCAGGAGATTGGGCAGGAGTGGGAATTTAGTGTTTTAGACATACTTACTATGAGTTGTACATTTTGCACCCAAGTGGATATGTTGAAAAGACGATTGAAATAGAAGTCCATAACTCATGGGAGAGATGAGGAGTAGAGATAAAGAATTATGTGTCAGATGGATGGTATTTAAAATAAAAATATTAATGGAAATTATGATGATAGATGTTTAGTTATGTATATCTTCTTCTCGCCAGCCTCTGTGCAAACTGCTTTATAAGCATCATCTCATTTATCTCTCAAAATGACCCTAAGGGATAGGTTCTATTTAATATCCATCTTAAGATAAAAATAGAGTAGGAGTAATTTGACCATGATCACAAATAATAAGTAGTAGAGCTATGATTTGAATAAATGCCAGTCAGACTAAAAGTTTTCTTTTTCAATTATGTGACTTTTTAAAAAACATCAATTCACCTCTCCCAAGTCATAGAATTAAAAATGTGTCTTTCTAACAGCAGATAACTATTTAAGGCTGTTACTATGTTGTCTCAAGCATTTAACTTATGCCATATCATACAAGAATGCAAATCTTCATTTGAATTATTTGGTATTAGGAGAATAATAGTTCCTCCATCATATAAATTTATATTATAATATGTCATTGGTATTTTATAACCTCATAATGCAGTAGCCACAATCTCTGTGTCCTTGAAGAAGAAAATGAAAGAAGAATTACATTTCTTATTAAGGAGTCTAATGTAAAGGAGTGGCAACACACCACCAATGGGGAAAAATTATCCATTACACTTACCAAAAGTTTTTCTTCTTACGTTATAAAACACTTAAGATATCAGCCAACTGTGCAATGAGTGTGAATTCTCACTTAATCCACCACCTCCCCATTTTAAACAGTCTTCTATCTACCCCCTTTGCAAATTCTCTTTTGTGGTCTCTCCGACACATATTTTCACTTTAGCTGAATCTCTCCTGTGACTGTTTTTTTTTCCTCCTGCATAACCTAACTTTATCTCAACTCTCCTTTAATTAAATCAATAACCGATGTTGTACTTCCCACTAAAAATATTGACCAACCCTGATGGGCAGCTGAGTATTTGGGGAAAATAAAAAGCTTCACCCAGCACAACTGTGGAGCCAAACACATTTTCTTCTTTTTTGCTCTTTTACTCCTGTCCTCTTCACCCTCCTTTTTTGTTTATTATTTTTCTTTTTCCCTAATCGCTTAGTAAAAATAAATAAATAAATAAAAGAGTTTATCTGTGTCTTACACATAACAGGATGAAGCCAGAGCAAACTATGGTGAATGATCAGCATCTGAGCAGGGCTTTTCAGTTACTGAAAGATCCTGCTGGAAGCCATGGCATATAATCAAACATGCTGCTGCTGACCAGGAGGAGGGACTGCATGATAGTTGTAAGGCTATGGCTCTCAGTCTTCAATGCTTTGGATAAATGCTGCTACAAGGAAGAAAAGTGAGGATACAAACCTCTGTAAACAGGATGCTTTTCTTTTGAAATCTGCAGGGCCCCTATGTCTCCCAGGTTTGAAATTCCTTCTCTAAGCAGGAGTAATGCATTTTTAAAAGGATATGTTCTTGTATATTTTAATAGGCCTGATATTGCAGCTCCAAATATTTTTAAAAAAGGAATCTTTGGCAGTTCTTATGGATACTAAACTGAATAAATGAAGTTTCTGCAGTACAAAGTATACAATTATATATCCATTCAGAGATATATCCATTCAGAGATACCTATTTTACTAGTAAAAAGTCTCACAAAATAAGTGATTTCTTTTTTTTTTTTAAATAAAGGACTCATTTTCTAATAGCAAGAAAAATAACCTGATATGTCCAAAATGGTTTCCATTTGTTGTATTGCAGAACAATTGCTTCTGTTTCAGCTTCTGATAGAAGATAAAGTATTTCAGTTCTATTTTTGCATTCCATGATGCAATTTTTCATACATAATTTTTATAAGCATGTATAAGTTCTTAAATTATTTTTAGAGAAATACTGTATAATAATTTGTTCATCGTGGGAAGGGAAAATTAAACCATCGCCATCCATTTGCACTCTGATTCAGAGCACGAAATGGCAGCATAGGGTTTGGAAAATACTATAGGCTTGAACTAGAAATACCTGGATTAAAACTTTACCTTCATTATTTACTAACTGTATCAACCTAGATAAGCTCCTCAGAACTCAGTTTTCTTACTTCTAAATTAGGATAATACAAATATTTTTAAATATTTGGATGATGATTTTATATATATATACACACACACACTCACATATATAACATGACAGATAGCACTCATTCAATACACTATTCCCATTTGCTGACCTTATTATTATACCAAATCATAGCTGCATCCAAGTATATCTTGCCCAGTTGTTTTTAATCATGTTGTGACATAAATTGTGATTTCATGACAGAGTTCTCTGAGAATATTTGTAAACCTTTTGGTAAGATACTGAAATCAATAAATCACCTAGCAACCCCCAGTCTAAGAATAAAGAGAAGCCACTCTGACAAAAGCAATTAAGAATCTGACAAACAAGAGTGTGGATCCCCAAAGAACAGTCCTCCCGGAAGTTTAGGTCCTAAGGACTTTGTCCCAAATGTATCACTGCTTTGAGCAGATGAACACGATAAGTACTGGTACAAGCACAACAGAGAAGTTGGCGATCAATCTAAAGTGTTCTGGTTTCAAGGGAAATTATTATGGAATGTTTCTATGGATAAGGATTAAGTTTTAGTAGGCAAAAAATCAGCACATTTCTCTAAAATGTTTCCATAAAGAAAATCCTAAATATCTAATCTTGGGGTTTTATCCTACACACAATAGGTATAATCCAACATGTAGCCTTTGCAACTGTAGAAAATATTAGATAGAACCTAGATATAGACAAAAAATAAGCAGACTTTGGATTCAAGTCTCCAAATCACCCATTTTCTCAGCAATCCTCGATGGGCTGATGTCTTGGTTTACCAGGTGACTTCGTATTCTCTCCTTTCTCTTATTTTCACATCATTTATTTATTCATACTGTAATATAAATAGAAAAAATCCTAATAGATATTTTATTTGTATTTCAACAGATGAACAAATGGGGACATACTAGTAATTTTTAAGACATTATTCATTGTGTGTTTATGATTGTTTGTCTGTGTGGCTGAGGGAGTGGATATGTTTAAGAATATTAGTGTAGCTTTTCTATCACTCTTGATACCTTACTATTTGTATTTAAAATTAAACAGCATGAATCATCTTTCATTTTGCATGAATTGCTTCCCAGGATACTATCTTCCCTTAGGAGAATTACAATAAAAGTGAAAAAAAAAAAAAGAAAAAAAGAAAAACGTCATGTAAATCAAGCAAAATACGAAACACAACACAACAAAACAAAAAAATATCCAGGGCTCAGTGGCTCAAGCCTGTAATCCCAGCACTTTGGGTGGCTGAGGTGACTGGATCACCTGAAGTCAGCAGTTCGAACCAGGCTGGCCAACATGGTGAAACATTGTCTTTACTAAAAATACCAAAAGTTAGCCAGGCATGGTGACAGGAACCTGTAATCCCAGCTACTCAGGAGATTGAGTCAAGAGACTCACTTGAACCTGGGAGGCAGAGGTTGCAGTGAACTAAGATCGCACCATTGTACTCCAGCCTGGGCAACAAGAGCAAAACTCCATCTCAAAAAAAAAAAAAAAAAAAAAAAAGAAAAAGAAAAAAAATCAAATAACTGTATGTGTTTGTGAACTGTCTACATGATGGAAGAAACATTTATTTCTCAAATTATTGGTATAATTGTTTTACTTTTCCACATATTTTCTATTTTTATACATCCTAGTTGCAAACAAATTCATTTTTTAATGTTTCTTAATCAACATAAAGTATCTTCACTATTAAAATCATCATAATGCTGCCAAGAATAAGAATTTCTTATGAGGTTCCTCAGAATTGAATGGCATAGCAGCAATCTGCTCCTGATTTGGTTTGGTCTGTGTCTCTGCCCAAATCTCTGTCTAATTGTTACCCCCGGTGTTGGAGGTGTGGTCTGACAGGAGGTGATTGAATCATGGGGGCAGATTTCTCTCTCGGTGCTGTTCTTGCGACAGTGAGTTCCCTTGAACTCTGGTCATTTAAAAGTGTGTAGCACCTCCCCCTTCTCTTCCTCCTGCTCCCGCCAGTTAAGATGCCTCACTCCCCATTTGCCTTGTGCCATGATTAAAAGATCCATGAATCCTCGCCAGAAGAAGATGTCCCCATGCTTCCTCTGCGCCTACAGAACTGTGAGCCAATTAACCTTCTTAAATTTTTTAAATAAATTACCCAGTCTCAGTTACTTCTTTAGACCTATGTGAGAGCTGACTAATACGACTCTATACCTTTTTTTGTTTGTTTGTTTTCGGTTTTGGTTTTTTTTTTTTTGAGATGGAGTCTCGCTCTGTCGCCCAGGCTGGAGTGCAGTGGCGTGGTCTCAGCTCACTGCAAGCTCCGCCTCCCGGGTTCACGCCATTCTCCTGCCTCAGCCTCCCAAGTAGCTGGGACTACAGGCGCCAGCACCACACCTGGCTAATTTTTTTGTATTTTTAGTGGAGACCGGGTTTCACCGTGTTAGCCAGGATGGTCTCCATCTCCTGACCTCATGACCCGCCCGCCTCAGCCTCCCAAAGTGCTGGGATTACAGGCTTCAGCCACTTCTCCCGGCCTATACCTCTTAATTAATGCTTTTTTCTAACAGTCGTCTGCACCTGACTTTTCCTTACACTCTGCTCAAACATCATATCATTTGAAAACCATCATTATTTACTTTCTTGTTTCTTCCTTTCTCAACTGCTCATCACATCATGATATGTAACACACGGAGCCATTTATTGATTACTTATCATGTTCATGCTTTTTGCTTGGCAATCATCCAGCGGTTTCAAATGCACTCCAACTTAGGGAATTTGTATCTTTAAGCAAGGACAAGCGGAAAAAAGAGCAAACCTCAAATATTTTATTTAAACCTATTAGCCCTTTTGGAGATTTTTAAATAAATTACTAAATAATTTCAATGTATATTGTCTATCATCATCATATATATCCTTTCCTCCAAATAACTCCTTAGAAACTATAACAGCATTTTTAACAATATTTTTAACTTAACCCTAACAATAGCATTGTAAAAATGACCATCTTATGCAGTAGCTAAAGTCCAAGATAGGTGAAATTTAAAAGAAAAATATTTGCAATATAATAAAACTAGTAAGTATAATGCTGTGTTTCAAGGACATAATTTCCCATTTAATGTAAATAACATTTTTACACTATCTATTAGATTTTTAACATCTATTTATTAACATTATCTTAAATACATGCACAAAGTTTCTGAAGACAAAGACATCATTATTAATATTATTATTTATAATAAATAACAGCTGCATGTTTCTCCTATGCCCCAATTCTTACCACTGGAGTGACACAATGAAAACCAGATGTCACTCTACATATATAGTGTCTGTATTGTAGGTGAAGAACCACAAAAAAATAAATCTGGACATTTTTTCAGGAAATAGAGACAGCTGTCCCCCATCCCTGTCAGAGAGAATCATTTTGAAAATGTAAGGATTAGAATCCTGGGTCCTCAGTAAGACTAGTGTCTCCAACTTCACAGACCAGGCAATGTTTCCTGGTCCCAGATCACACCCTGCTTTGAAATTTAAACCCATACCTCTGGAGAAGTAAGTATATGTTTTATATTATTTAATAAGTTATAAATCAACTTCTTGCCTTGTCTTTTAGCCTAGGTCTGAAGTTTCAGTAAGATTTTCTCAAAAAGCCCTAACAGTGTAGAAACATAAGCATATTTTCCTTATAGCCTCACACTAGACTGAGATGAAATGCATTTTTATAGCTAAAGTGCACTATATATTTAAAAGAATAGCAATTTAACAGAAGCTACTGGTCTCTCGTATCTTACAAAATAAAATATCTTGTTGTTGTCATTTTTATTTCGTATGGGCCATGCGCATTTGGTTTTGAGAAATTGATATGGGCCGGGCACAGTGGCTCACACTTGTAATCCTAGCACTTGAGGAGGCCGACGTGAGCGGATCACAAGGTCAAGAGATAGAGACCATCTTGGCCAACATGGTGAAACCCTATCTCTACTAAAAATAAAAAAATTAGCTGGGCATTGTGGCATGCACCTGTAGTCCCAGCTACTCAGGAGGCCGAGGCAGGAGAATCACTTGAACTAGGGAGGCGGAGGTTATAGTGAGCCGAGATCACACCACTGCACTCCAGCCTGGCAACAGAGCAAGACTCTGTCTCAAAAAAAAAAAAAAAAAAAAAAAATTGATATGGATGCTGGGCACAGTGACTCATACCTGTAATCCCAGCACTTTGGGAGGCCAAGGTGGGTGTGTCAATTGAGGTCAAGTGGGTGGATCATTGAGGCCAGTCTGGTCAACATAGTGAAACCCCATCTGTACTAAAAATACAAAATTAGCCAGGTGTGGTGGGTGCATGCCTGTAATCCCAGAAAAAAATTTGATATGAAAATACTGACTTGTAATTAATTTAATTTTAATATTAAATTAAAATTTGCTTTTAAAAATAAAGTATAGCCTAAGTCCATTAAAGAAAAAGATAAAATTAAGTGCTTATTTGCTAGAGATTGGACAGAATAATGACATGGCCAGACTCTTGTCTAAAGTATCTTTGTGGCTTTGACCAAATCATTTAATTACTCTACACTTACATTTCCTTATCTGAAAAGATTTAATGCAATTAACATTAATAGAAGCAGGAGGCAGAGAAATCCTACGCACACAGGAGTGGGTCCCCAATGACACCCAATCTTCAAGCTGAAGACAGTCCCAGGTAAAATTGTGGGCCCAAGTGAGAACTTCTATTCCTGTTTGCCCACTGTCTCCCAATGTATTCTTTCTGAATAATACCTTTCAACCAATCAAATGTTTCATTTCTCAATATTACCTACAGCCTGCCTTGCCCCCTTCCTGTGCCTATAAAGACCCCAGACTCAGTTGGTAGAGAGAGAGAGAGACTGCCTTACTTCAGAGAAGACTAACTGCCTTTCCCGTCCCCTCTCCAGCTCCCCTCTTGACTGAGAGTGCTTTTCATTGCTTAATATAATTCTCAGCCTTCACCATCTTTCAGTCATCAGCATGACCTCATTCTTCTTGGATGCCAGACAAGAACTCGGCATCCACTTAGTGTGGATACCCAGAAAAGCTGTCACACTGGCTCTTTGCCCTTGCTGGCAGAGGGCAGCCACACCACACAACAGGGCCACAGACCAACTAAGCTGCTTACACATTGCTGTCCATCAGGCTGTGGACAGTGGAGCCAAAAAAGTTAATTAGCACACTAACACACACTCTGGGGCTTCAGGATCATGGACACCCTTGCCTGGGCACTGCCATGTTCCCCTTGAGGTGACACTCCTGGTCTGGCTGTGGGCCCTTCACAGAGCTTGCTCCTGTGTCAGCATTAGGGGTGGCCTGATCCCGCACTCGCTTGCTCACATGCTCCCTCCCTCAAAGGGCTGAGTGCAGCAGGCCGACTAGATGGGGTGCCTCCACTGGGAGTCCACCAAAAGGGCTAAGAAAAAGCCTGCATTAACGTATCATAAGATCATTGTGAAGGTTAAATGCATTTTCGCATTCAAAACAACTAAATATGATAGGGAAGTAATGCATTTCTCAGTATCTAATACAATGTCTTACAATTAATAATTATTTCATAATTTACCAGTTATTAATCAAGGTGTTTTAAACAAGCTGGAAATTCAACACATGACTATGTTAGATCACAAACAGTATAATTCTAGACATCTGGGGAAATTTGGAGAATCTTTAACAAGTGTAATTAAGTTTGCCAAAAACACCCATCAGAGTGTGTATTTTTAAATGAAAGAGTAAATCATGAGTCTGTACTATTCTGTTCTTGAAATTTTCTTACTTTTCTTCTAGGTACATTAAATTCCTACTTCACAATAAGATATTTTTTATATTAATAAGTTAATGAATCAATAATATAAGAAAATGATAAAGAAGGACATGGTTTGAAGAAAAATTACAGGAGTGATACACATAAAATGTGTGAATTTCCAAATATGTTTTTTACCATATTATCTTTCTTTCATTTGTCAAAACCAAAGCTAGTGAAGGTTCTAATGTTTTGACAAGATGAGGACTTGATGCTAATAAACCAGCTAAGGAAAAGCAGTCCTTGTGATTGAAACAGCTATAATAATTCAGATTTCTTTTACTTGAAAAATAACCTCCCCTGGTGAAGTCATCTAGCATTCTTTTTCTTTTTTTCCTTTATTTTTGTAGACAAAGTTTTTCTCTGTGGCCCAGGCTGGAGTGTAGTGGAGAAATTGCAGTTCCCTGCAGCCTCCTCCTCGGTTCAAGTGATTCTCTTACCTCAGCCTCCTGAGTAGCTGGCATTACAAGTGTGTGCCACCACGCCCAGCTAATTTTTGTATTTTTGCTAGAGATTGTGTTTCACTATGTTGACCAGACTGGTCTCAAGTTCCTGACCTCAAGTGATTCATCCACTTCAGCCTCCCAAAGTGTTGGGATTACATGCATGAGTCACTGCACCATGCCTTAGCATTGTTTCTTGATAGTAATGATGCATGACTGATCCATTGCTACCAGGATTAATTTTTATATTCAAGAAATTTTGCATGCCAGCATAACCTCAAATTGCTTCCTTTCACTTAATGTGACATAAGTGATTGGAGAAGGTATTTTCTTTTAAATGTAAATGTATTAGCCTGTGTGTGTAAAAACAAACAGGACAATAAAACACAGTGATGCCTAACATTTTAAATAATCAGAAAAGAAATCATCCAAAAATAATGTTGAAAGCATTTCAGAATTTGTTCATGGTTGAAATTTTCTTTATCTTCATACATAATCTAGTGAATGCATTTTAGCGTGCTTCTTTGATTGTTTAAAATCTTTTCTGGATTTCCATAAAATCTCTCTGGATTATGAAGTGAAAGATTCCGGAACATCTTGTTCTCATAGAGAATTATGTTCAGAATGATATACTAAAGCTATGTTACCATGGAATTCACTTAAATATTTTACAAAAAATTTTATTTGATTAAAATGAAAACTTTATGTTTTTATATTTTTTCTTGAATTCATACTTTACATAATGATTTGTCATTCATCTGCTATGCAGCATCACCTCTTGAGAAAAAGAAAAAAAACCTGATTTTTGTTGAGAAATTCTCTCCTTTAGACTATCGTTTCTGTCTAAATGTTTAGGATCTCGTTTTCGCAAAGGTGGAATCCACTATTTACCCCCAGAATACAACCTATTTAAGAAAATCTTATTTAGCAAATAATCAATACAAATTATTTCATTTAATCTAGTTCCTTTTTGAATGAAGTCAGAAAGTAGGAATTTATTGATGTTCAGTGACAATGAAATTATCTTATCAGTAGCAAAATGAATTATTAGTCAAAAATTGAAGACTCTAGCTCTGGCTCTAATGACCTGGAGCAAGTCACTGCCCTCAGTAGAGCTATATATGTGATGACTGTTTTGACCATTTAACTTGAAAATTTAGAAGCAAGAGTACTCAAATGTCCTTCTCATTTAAATTCTAAAACCTCATTACCTACAAAAGTGTCCCATCTAAATGAGTAGCTGTTCCATTTTCCACAGGCAAAATTCTGGAAAAGGAAAAAAGAGTATAGCATTGCTGCCAACAATGAACTCTTCCAAAGAGACCTCTGTTGCTCTCTGTTTAAACATATTTCAGTAAGTCAGCTTTTGATCAGTACAGATTTGCAATGGAACAGAATGGATTAATTTCCCTTCCTTCACACATGAGTGCCACCTGTGAGAAATTGTTTGGCGAGTTAACATTTATAACAACAACCACAACAACAACAACAAAATCAGAAGGCCAAGGGTTGTCAGGAGGAGACGCCTATGCTGACAACGCATACAGATTGATTAAATATTGGTGGGCATGCTCCACTCAACATAAAAAGCAGGTTAAACAGGGTAAAGGAAAGTTTCTAGCAGTCTCATCAGGAGTCAAAGTCACATACAAGATCAGATCTTGGCTCCAGGAAGCAAGAAATGATAGGAAGCAAAAATTAGGTCAGAGTGGATAGAGCTGGGTAATCCTATAAATTAATTAAAAAAATAGAAATAGGTTATAGAACAATTCAGTTTAATAAATTGAAAAATTTTAAATGTAAACAATATGTAATGATGAGATTATTATGAAAGGATGAGACAATAAATTTATGAAAAGATGAGACAATAAAATACATTTTATTAGCAGAAATCAGAAACTAGCAGTCACATGAGCTTGGCTGCCCATAGGCATGTTCAGAAATCAGTGTTCAACAGAGAAAGTAAATAGTTCCCAACTTTTAAAAGCTTGAGTTTCCACCCAGGAGAAAAAACAATGCCTTACGTCTCCGACCTCATTACCTATTTCTCTCACTTTTCTGTACCAGTTTGATTTTCTTGCCCTTCCTTAAACATGTGATATTTTATATGGGTAGCTCTTTCTGCCTTCAATTCTTGTACCTAGATACCAGCATGACTTGTTCCTTCATGTCCTTCAAATTGTTATCACAATGACTACTCTGTTTAATATTACAACCCCACCAATCATTCCTTACCTTCCTTTTGGTGCCTTAGTCTTTCTCCATAGCACGTATCACATTTTAAAATATTATATTATTCACTCATTTAGTATGTATATTGATGGTTAGTATGTATATTGCTGGTAATTTTCCTGTAGAATATCAGCTCCACAAGGGCATGGCTTGTCTGCTCTGTTTATTCCTTTATCCTATATGCCTAAAACAATTATGACCATCAGCCTCCACCCAAGTTAGATCTATAGATATTCCTAAAGTTTTAGAAGATCCTATAACATCAGACCTCTACTACGTTATGATAAAATGTATCTGAATTCCAGTAGCACATGTATCTTTTATATAAGGCATTCATTCATATGTGAGATATAGTCTCAGATATTCTCTTTTGTCTTCCAGATAATGAAGTTTGAAGTCATCACTATTTATGACCAACTTTGTGCTGATCTCTTTGTTTTCAAACACTGAAGTTAAGAGGAAATTTATGTATATATTACATCAATGTCTTCATCTAAAATGACATACAAATAAATAATAAAAGACATCTTACTTTAGGAAAGTGATAATTATTTCTTTTATTTAGCTTTAATATACACTTAAGTCAGTATTATGAAACAAAATGGCATGATTCACTCCCTGCCTTATTTGCTTATCCTGTGGGAACTTGAGTTTGAGGTCTCTGCATAAAGGGTATGAATGGAGTAGAGCACTAGAAGTCTCAATAGGGTGAATTGGGGCCAAATAATAAAATAACCTGGATGTTATATTAATAATTTTACAATTGCTGTTAAATGAAGCTCCAATTTGAAAGTTGACATGTTGTAATAATTTTTATTCCAATTTATTTTTGATGAAAGCTTTTGTTCTTAATGTTTACTTTTTAATGAAAAATATTCTTTTTACATTTTAGTGGAAGAAAAATTATTTCCAAACTTTGGTATCTTTAGAGAGTTAAAAAAAATTACATTTTTTCATGTGTAAATCAAGTCCTCATTCTGTCTAAAGTACAACTCTGAGACTAAATCTGACTTAGCAATTCCTTCCATTTCCCTATCTTTCCAACAGATGTTATGGCATTTCTTCATCCAAAGGTGTATTTCAAAACTGCTTGAACACAATTGAAATAAACATGAAAAAAACACTAGAAATTATACATACCAAAAAGTGCTGACTATCCCATGTCTGTAAGATATTTAGAGAGGAATGGTACCACTATCTTAATAATTAAACAAGTGACCAGCTAATTAACTTTAGAATTGTTAATATGTATTTTCTTGAAGACATAATTACTTTAACATTAACTTGGTTTGCACTGATTTAAGAAATTACCCTGGAATGTAAAGGAGGGCCAGTTTAGGTAGATAGAAACAGTACTGAAGTAGGATTGAGTCTTAGCATTGGCATTGATATGATGCCTAGCTCTGCTACTTTTGGCAGCCCAGCTTTACGGTTTTGTTGTTGTTATTGTTGTTGTTAATCTCTAAGATTAAGGATTAACTGTGTAACTTTGGGCAAATTACGTGGTATCCCTGTGTCTCAATTTCCTCATTTATTAAAATGGTAATAATTAACATTACTACCCTTATGCATTTGTTATGGGGATTCAGTGAGTTACTAAATGTAACAACCCTTAGAGCATGCCTGGCCCAGAGTAATTGTTAATTAGTGTTAGTGCTCTATTAATAAGTAAAATAACAAGCATCTAATTCTTGTAATAATTTTTAAAATGTGAAAAAATTCCTGATAGTAATAAGTCTCTTTAAATATTATAATTCACTAAAGACTTATTTGGAATTTGATTGTGGTCATAAACGCTGCTTCAAATTACACAATGAAATCAACCATGTAGGAACACGTATTTTTTTTAGTCAGGCAGTGGGGAATTCAAGAACACAATAATTTAAAGTAGAAGACATATTCTTGTTGCCTTTGGAATGTGGAGAATATCGAAATCCCCTGGTAAATTCATAATACAAAATATTACACTGATTAGTAATTATTAAATCATTCTATTTTAGAAGAGGCAGCATCCTCAGTAGTATTTACTTCAAAAACTACATATTTGACACTTTTAGATATGCAAGTTGATGTCAAGAGACTTGAAGGGAAATTTCAGTGTGATTAAGTGGAAGGCCACTAGGATGAGAAGACTTAGGTCTAGTCCTTGCTTCATGAATTAACCACAAAATACCAGGGAAGGTATAGAATTCCATGTGTTTAGATTGTCTACAGTTAAGCAGTGATAATTGTGCCAAGCTACCTGCATTAATCAGGGGCCTAGGAGAAAACAGGTAACTTGTTCAGTGGGTAATTTAAAATGTTTTAATTAAGAGATTATTTTTGAAGGCTTGAGTAGACCTTGGAGAAACCACTGGAGTTAGGTGAAGAACAAAAGGATTTGTACTTTTCAAACTATGACTACGTTTCTAAAGAAATGGGTTGGGGTACATTGGAGAGGATAGAAACTTTGCTCTAAGAGAAAATGAAAAATTACTTTTAGTGTTCCCTCTGCCATTTATTTCTCCCTTCATATATTTTCTATTTTCCCCAACCACTTGAATAGAAAGATGAAATTACATTTATTAGCTAATTCATCAAAAACACCATGGTTTTGTACCATCGTTATGAAAGGAAACCAGTGAAGAGATAAGAATAATGGAAATGCATAGAGTATAAAAAAACAGACATTTATGGATTTCTAGCAAAATAATTGTAGTAGACAGAGTCCCCAATAATCTATAAATAATTTTTATTTGTAATGCAAACTCATCCAAATTCCCTAGGAGTAAGTTATAACTATCAGTGATTAGAACTTAAGAAATGCTAATGAACAGTTTGTTCAGCGTCTTCACTTTAAAAATGGGGAAACTTGTGGAGAGGCAAATAGAATTTTTTTTTAAGACACAATTAAAGCCAGGTTCAATGTTTATTTCAGTTATGAGAAACAGTCTCTTTGGCCGGGCGCGGTGGCTCACGCCTGTAATCCCAGCACTTTGGGAGGCTGAGGTGGGTGGATCACAAGGTCAGGAGATCCAGACCATCCTGGCTAACATGGTGAAACCCCATATCTACTAACAAAATACAAAAAAAATTAGCTGGGCGTGGTAGCGGGCACCTGTAGTCTCAGCTACTTTGGAGGCTGAGGCAGGAGAATGGCATGAACCCGGGAGGCGGAGCTTGCAGTGAGCCAAGATCATGCCACTGCACTCCAGCCTAGGTGACAGAGGGAGACTCCATTTCAAAAAAAAAAAAAAAAAAACAAGAAACAGTCTCTTTATTTAGGGTAGGTAGTGTAATATTTACATAGCACATAGTATTTACTTTTAAATAAAGTTTTGGAAATTTCATTCTCTTGGAAACCAATATATAAAAAAAGATTAAACGAAGTTTATTTTGGAACCATTGGGTTGCTTAACTAAAATAAATAAACACGGTAGCTAAAAAAAAAAAAAAATCCACAACAGTGACATTTTCCCCCAAGACAAAATTTTTCATGTTTACTGACTGTGACTCATAAAAATATTTAATAAACATTGTTAACTATTAATTTTGCAGAATATCTCAAAATAGAAAAAAATGAAAGGAGATATTTTTTCAACTATTTATTTCATATAGCTCTTCACTTAATGACAGGAATACTTTCTAAGAAAGGTGCCATTAGATGATTTTGTTGTTGTGCTAACATCATACAATGTACTTATACAAATCTAGAGAGTATAGGTCCATACACATCCAGGCTATATGGTATAGCATATTGCTCCTAGGCTGCAAACTTGTGCAGCATGTAACTATACTGAATACTACAGGCAATTATAGCATAGTGGCAAGTGTTAGCGTATCAACATATCTAAACATAGAAAAGGTACAGTAAAAATAGAGTGTTCTAATATGGGACCACCATCATATATGCAGTTTATTGTCAACTGAAATATCATTATGCAGCATGTATCTGAATATATATTTTTTCATATATATGAATACATAAAATATATAATATGCAATGCATGTATTATATATATGAAAAATAAATGGTTGATAACAGATGGTATGTATGTGTGTATACATACACGTATATACATGTACATGATATATGTCAAAATGTATCATAGAATGCTTTTCTCAAAATCAATTATATATTGATATGATCTTGCAGAATATGTCAAGTGTTCCAAAGTTTATTTTTTAAAATGCATCCCTACTCTGAGAGACAATTTTCCATGATCTGTAACATATCTGCACATTATAATTATGATATAGAACTCTTTCATCAAAGCCCAAACACTCTTTTGGCCAGCTAGTAATCATCTGTGTGTATTAACCAAGTCAGTCTGGAATTGCAGTGATGAGAAGGAAAGAAATATCATTAACTAGATTAAACAGGGTGTAATTCTGAATTTTAAAAACAGATCTACATAACCTCCTATTTGTTTTCCTTTGATCATTAACTGGGATGCAGTGGAGGTGGGTGATCCCATTCTAGGGATAGACACATGAATAAAAAAATTGCCTTATGCAAATGTGTGGACTTAGAGGATGTAAGAGTGGTGTGGTCAGAATGTATTGTAACCAATTTTGAGGCTGATCCAACACTCAGCAACAGCATGTGACTGTGGATAGTGGGGAGTACAGATGATCTATGAAATGCCTTAGTATAAACCATTGTTGTGTGTCTTTGGTAATAAAAGACAAATAATTGTCATACATCAAATACTTTCAAAAGTCAAAAATCTGATACAGATGATTTCAGCAGCTACAGTGATGTTGTGGAATCAACTGATTAGACCAAAACAATAACTTCCTAAAACAGAAGTGTGTAAACTGTTACAGGAAATCAGGGACCCCAAATGGAGGGACCAGCTGGAGCCACAGCAGAGGAACATAAATTGTGAAGATTTCATCTTAATATGGACATTTATCAGTTCTCGAATAATATTTTTATAATTTTGTATGCCTGTCTTTACTTTAATCTCTTAATCCTGTTATCTTCATAAGCTGAGGATGTACATCACTTCAATGACCACTGTGATAATTGTGTTAATTGTACAAATTGATTGTAAATCTTGTGTTTGAACAATATGAAATCAGTGCACCATGAAAAAGAACAGAATAATAGCAATTTTTATGGAACAAGGGAAGACAACCATAAAGTCTGACTACCTGTGGGGTCGAGCAAAAAGAGCCATATATTTCTTCTTGTAGAGGGCTTATAAATGAACATGCAAGTAGGAAACATTTCACTAAATTCTTTTCATAGCAAGGAATATTAATATTAATACCCTAGGAAAGGAATGTGTTCCTGAGGGAGAGGTCTATAAATGGCTGTTCTGTGAAGGTCTGTCTTGTGCAGTTGAGATAAGACTGAGATAAGCCCTGGTCTCCTACAGAACCCTCAGACTTACTAGGGTTGAGAAAACTCAACCCTGGTAAATTTGTGGTCAGACCGGTTCTCTGCTCTCAAATCCTGTTTTCTGTTGTTTAAGATGTTTATCAAGACAATACATGCACTACTGAACATAGACCCTTATCAGTGGTTCTGCTTTTGCCCTTTGCCCTGTTCCCTCAGAAGCACATGATCTTTGTTAGGCCCTTATCAGTGGTTCTGCTTTTTGCTCTTTGAAGGATGTGATCTTTGTACCTACTCTCTGTTCTTACACACCCTCCCTTTTTGAAACCCTTAATAAAAACTTGCTGGTCTGAGACTCAGGCAGGCATCATGGTCCTACTGATATGTGATGTCACCCCTGGTGGCCCAGCTGTAAAATTCCTCTCTTTGTACTGTCTCTCTTTATTTCTCAGCCAGCTGACACTTACAGAAAATAGAAGGAACCTACATTAAAATATTGGGGGCGGTTTCTCCCAATAGTAAACAACAGGGAGGCAGCACCAATAGACCCAGGAATCTTCCAAGAGCACATACTGGCAATATACTGGCAATTTACTGCATGTATTGCAAGTGAGGAACTAACTATTCTTTTTTCAAGACTATATTTCAAGGATCTCTGTATTTTAAAAAATGAACAAGCTTTGGATGACAGCTCAGTACTGTCTCCCTCCGTAGAGAAAGGGGCTCATGCTTACTGTCCAATTCATTTTGCCTCATCCTAAGAAAAATTGGTACAATTTATGGAAGCGCTCTCAATGCTGACATACACTGGTGGCTTCTGCATCGGAATCATAGAGAATTTTATTTTGTGTCCACTCTATAATGGTGGGTGTGTTGCTGTATGTGATGTTATGATGGGTCTGGGCAACAAAGGTGCAATTAAATACAATCCAAATTTATTTCCAAAATTCACTGACCAATGAGAGGTTTTATTCATCTGCAAGTCTGTAGCTTTCTAAGTGGCACTGCAAACATCTAGACCATTGTCAGTAGCCCAAGAGTTAATAATATTACAAAGGCATCAACAGGGAATATTGTTCAGAGCCATAAGAATGGCCTTGAGTTCTGCCCAAGTAGAACAATCTCATACACTTTTATCTTCTTCATAGCTTACCCTGAAGTTGAAAAGTCACAGCAGCCAAGTATACACTATCGGGTTTCCTTGGATCAATCATTTAGGAGAGCCTCTGTGAAGAAAGAACCGCATTGGCTCAGTGGTTTGCATCAGATTCTGAGGGACTGTCTGTCTCAGGAAAAACTCACCAAGATGGTCAAAACTGCCTTAGAGCAACCAGGACCCACTCCAAATGGATCTAAGATTGACATCCCATCCCTTTTTCTCCCAAATGAAAGAGCCAAATTTTTAACAGTTTACCTGGTTCCTGCCTGCAATCCTGGAAAATAGCACTTCATGCATGTTCAGTGTGGGTATACAGCCCCTAGGTAAAACTCTGTGACTCTTGTCTCAAAGGAGGCAGTCCCCATTAACCATATGGTATTATTATTATAACTAATTGTTAAAATGAGGCTAACCAGAGACTGGCATTCTGCTTAGTGAGTAAGTTCCCTTGCCCAGATGACAGCAAAAACCCACTGAGCAGCTGTCTTTGAATCTACATCCCAGTACCTGTTCCTTAATTCCTTCATTGTAGGAAGACAATTTATTGCCCAGTTGATCACACATATGGTCAATCTGTGTGCCACTAATCCCAATGAATTTCCATGAAATCTCTGGATTATCTTTTTTGGTGAAGAGTTCTAGATCATAAGAATTATCACTACCTGTAAATCACTGCCTGTTGACTACAGGTGGTTCAAGTACATGTTTGACACGTTTCTCTATAGTGGACCAAAGGGGGCAAGGTCATAATGGATCTCTGTAATTGGTTAAAAATTCCCTTGTCCTTCTTGAACTGACTATTCCAGATGAAAGATTCTCATGTGAGTAGAGAATGACTGAAAAAAGGGTGAAGTTATTCCTAGTGGAACAGAACACATTGATTTTGTGGCAAAGGAGAAGTAAACTCCTCAGAGAGAATACTGAAACCAAGAGAGGGAGGAACAGTAATGATCTGTCTCATTAAGATTCACCCCTAAAATTTTCCTCAAAGAAGAAAAGTATTCTGGAGCACCACTCTCAACCTGTGCAGGTACATTAAATTTAACTGACTACTGGGTTTCCCATTCCCTGCCAGATTGCACTGTCCATTATTTTATCACCATTCATTGTAATCCTACTAAGGTGTCTATCAGAACAGCAAGGGATGACTCTCAGCCTCTGCACTTCCCACATATAACATATGTCAACACCTCCAGAAATTTTCTTTACACCAATTCCTGTAGTCCTAACTCAGTCAGATAATGAGATAGATAAATTTTACTTGGCTAAAGGTGTGAACACACACAAATGCCTTCATGCAGTCCTTTCAAAATCATGGAGTCAACTCAGGTATTTGAAATGAATTAACTTGCCAGAAGGTCACTGTGGAGGCCCTGTCAATCTGTGCCCTCAACTGATATAGGTCAAACTTATGAGCCCCTAACAATTGATAACATGACTTCCTTTTGGGTTCACTTTGTGTGCTTTCAGTGCTGCATTTTTGTGTAGAATACATTGCCTCCCTGTTGGAAACATTATGGTTTTCATCTTATAGGTAGTTGTAGAGATTTTTAAGTATTTAAATAAATACCATCAGAAGATTACATAGCCCTCAGATAACTGTGAAAATCTCCTCAAAATGATACTATCCTTGGCTATTTAGACAACCTTCCTGGAAAGAAAGTTAACACATTTATGTGCATTACTCTTATCCCAGTAATGGCAGTAATGGGAACCATCCAATTAAAAAGGTGGAAGGGAATTTGTCCTGATTTTAGTTGAAGTTTTCAGCGATGTTACTTTGGCACTGGACGGTCAGTTTCAACTCATTAATCAGGATTGTTGTAAATGATTGAATTGTCCAAGATTTTATTTTTGCAGGCCAAGGTAGAATCTGAAAAAGCAATAACACATCTTTTTCAGTGTAGATTAATGCTTTGTGAAAGCTGGAAAGATTGGTACAGAAATTTAATGAAAAAGTCACATGACATTCTAAGGCAAGCTCTGGCAGTTTATGAAATTAGTTCTGCAGATTGTGTCCAGTACATTGAGGGTATGGTTAAGGTCAGTACTCAGGTTATCTTCATTTTGTTTCTTGGAAACCTGTCGACAATAGCCTTAATTAAATGTTAAATGGGACAATCAAGTAGATATGTCCCAGTCTCTGTAGGCCAAATCAGTCCAAATGGCTCACTAAATGAAATGCTCATGGAAAATCTTTTTAGAAGTCAAGACAATATAGAAATAAAGAGTGAGTATTGTTGAGCAAATTCTTGTGAGCAAGATACTAATTGCCTTTAAAAAAATATTTTAAAAAATGTTTGCATGGTGTACAGCATTGAAACATATACTGTCTCCTTTCAAAGAAGAAGACAGGCATGCTTACTAGTATTACAAATATCTAGTATAATGAAGATGACATCCTCCTTCAGAGAAAAGGATAAGCATGTTTACCATCCTTTTAGAGAGCCAAGTTCTGTAAGCTCGATGTTTTTTTTCTTTTTTTTTTTCTTGTAATACAGTCCAGTATATGTACTGTATTAATTTAATCTGTGCCCATTTTAATTTCCTCTGCAAGACTTGGGGGATAAGGGGAACTAACGTAAATATGTTAGTGCTCATGTTGTCTTCTGTGCCATAAACCTCCTGGTCTCTGACCAGAAGTCTCATGTCTTCAGCCAAGATAAATGCAGACGTGGCAGGCTAACATTAGTTTGCAAGTAAGGAAAAAAATCTTAAAGATTTCACAGATCTTGACACCTTTGGTTTGCTTATAGATTACATATTTAACTTGGAAGATAACATGAGTAAGTCAAGTATTTATATTTTATGTTGAGAGTCTCTTACATTAATATATATTTTTATAAATATATGTGTATAAATATATAAAGAATGGTTACACTATAAGACTATCATTTATAAGTTATATAATGCTTTTTTTTTTTTTTTTTTAAAAGATGGAGTCTCACTCTGTCACCCAGGCTGGAGTGCAGTGGCGCGGTCTTGGCTCTCTGCAAGCTCCACCTCCCAGGTTTACGCCATTCTCCTGCCTCAGCCTGCCATATAATGCTTTCAAAATCATAACCCAATCAATTGGAATGTTAAAAAAGAAGTAAAAAACATACTTCACACATATAATAAAAGTATTTAGTTACCCTGTTAAGACTGAATGTTTTAATAATCTTTAATCTCTCCCCAGGCAACGTCATTTAATATTAGAAGCTTTTCCTAGTTAAAACAACTTGGTGGAAATTCCCAAGAAAGAGATAAAGTTGGTATTTATATAGTTCTATTAAAATGAAGGTCAGCTTTGCAGCCAGTAAAGGATTCATTAGTAGCAGACTTCTCACCCTGGAAATATTCACTTCCTCGGATGAATTATGGAAATCATTACAAGTAAGAACTTTATATGATGAGTCTGATTACCCCAATTTTCAGTGTATCCTCCTCTTTCACCTCCCCACAACCTGCATATTTTGTTTAATACAAATTGTCATTTTTCTCAGTTGACTGCCAATTTGCTACATTAATGAAAATGTTCCAAATTAAATGCCACTGCCAGAACAGGATATTCGTATGAAAGATAATGTCTATACCTCGTAGTTGGAAAGCAGAACTCATAACAAAGACATGTATTTCTAGGATTTTGATGATCAAGTCATTTTAGATGTAGCAAAGGTCAAAGAAAACTTTAGCCCTTCACATGTCCAGGAAGGTAAAAATGGAGAGGGAAGATTTTTTTTTTTTTACAAGCTTTTATTTTTTCCTAAATTAATATTCTCTAGAAGAACATGAAACATCAATACATACAATAGACCTCCTGTACTTTCAGGGTTAAAGATGAAAGTTGACTTTCCTATATGTTGCCAGTATCCTGACCATGATCCAATGCAAAGAAACAGCTTTACCATTTTGTAATAATTTATTTACTTGTTTCTTTTCTATACCTGATAGTAACATTTTTTGGAAGCAGAAAATATGTCATTTTTGCATTTTTACTTCAATTACTAGATTTTGTCATTTGTAACTAATAAGAATAGTTTTAAGATACTTGTCATAATATTAGACATAATATTAGACATAATATTAGACATATTTTACATAATATTAGATATTACATAATATTAGATATATATTAGAATATATATCTAATATATATTATATAATATATTATATTATATTATATATATATTATATAATATAATATATTATATATTGTATATTATATTATATATATTACATAATATATTATATAATATTATATTAGATAGTAATATTAGACTTAATATTAGACTTAATATTAGACTTAAAACTTGAATAGTTTTAAGATACTTGTCATAATATTGGAAAGTTATAGCTTGTTTTATTCCTAGCGATTCCACTGACGTTGTTTAGTTTCTGTCCATGAGACTGCATCAGTTAAAGAGGGGTGCTATAGGACAAAACAAATGAGTCTCAATAGCCATGTTGAGCTGGACACAGAATCACCCAGAAGATGTGCTGTGTATATACAAAGCCATAATTAAAAGGAAACACTGAACAACCACCACGATGAAAAAGACTACACCAAAACAATTACCAAACCAACCAACCAACCAGCACCAACAACACTAGTGACAACATCCACAGTCTTTCTTATTCCAACTCTATCCAGGAAGTTAAAGCCAGAGTGACAGACATCAACATTTAAGCTGTAGGACTGAAACAAGACCTTATTTGAGAGAGATGGGAAAATAGGTAGCCTTGACAGAAGGAAAGAATGAAAGTGTTACAAAGCATTTAATATTTGCTCATTGAGCACTCAAGATTTTAGCATCCAAAAACTAGAAATATTCCTGCCTTTTAGAGAGAGCTTCAGGAAAGACTCCCTGAGTGGGCAAACTTAGCCTGACTGCTCATTTCTGAGCCAGCCAAAAAAACTGGTGGGCTAACAGTCACAGTTTCTCTCCACTCATCCGACAGATGAAATCTAGCTTCCCTTCGTTCTTGACAAATAAAATGATGATAAAAGTTTTAACTAAGAATATGAGACAAAACAAGGTAAACCAAATAAAATATCAATAGAGTTAAAAGAGAGTGCTGTTTTCAGTAATTAAACATGGTGTAGTTACTGTCTTAATACATCAAATATGTAATAAATATTCATGTCTCAGAATGAATAATTATTTATGGAATTGCCATTTTACACCTATTTTCTTTTTTCTTTTTTTTTTTTGAGACAGGGTCTCACTCTGTCACCCAGGCTGGAGTGCAGTGGCGCAATCTCGGCTCACTGCAACCTCTACCTCCTGGATGCAAGTGATTCTCCTGCCTTAGCCTCCTGAGTAGCTGGGATTACTGGCGAGCTCCACCACACCCGGCTAATTTTTGTACTTTTAGTAGAGACGGGGCTTCACCATGTTGGTCAGGGTGGTCTCGAACGCCTGACCTCGTGATCCACCCGCCTCAGCCTCCCTAAGTGCTGGGATTACAGGCTTGAGCCACTGAGCCCAGTCATACAACTAAAACTTTTTAACTCTTTATGTCACCCCCTTTTCTTCTTTTCCAGTTTTTCTTTCTCCATAATTCAGGGCAGTTATTGACCTGTTTCAAGTTTACTGTTACTACTTTTCATTTTAAACTAATCTACTGATAAAAACATTCACTGAGTTTTATCCACATATTTAACAAACATTTACTGTATTGATTTAATATATTTACAATATTAAGTTATGCTACAAAAAAAAAAAAAACTATTTCAAACTGCTGGACTTTCCTTTTTCTCTTCTCTCAAAAGGCAAGATTATTTATTTTCTTAAACCAAGAAGATATGAGGGCTTGTTTTCTTGCTGAGTTGTGGCCTTATGAAGTCTACTGCCAGTTAACTATTGTGGCAACTACAATATTTTTCTTTTGCCTGTCCCCAGATTTATTAAGGCATAATTGACAATTAAAAATTGTATATATTTACCATGTACAGCGTATTTTGGCATATGTGTATGTATTAGCTGTATCATTAAAGTATCTATAACCTCATAAACTTATTATTTTTTTGTGGTGAGAACATTTAAGATCCATACTCTAGCAATTTTCAACTATACATTTTGTTATTATTGTTATTATAGTTACCATGCTATACCATAGAATTCCAGAACTTATTTATCCTGTCTAACTGAAATTTTGTACCTTTTCTCCAACGTCATTCCATTTCCTGCAATCCCCAACCTGGCCCCAGCCTTGCTTCTATGAGTTCAACATTTTTTAGATTCTACATGTAAGTGACATCATGCAGTATTTATCTTTCTGTGCCTGGCTAATTTCACTCAGTATAATGTCTTTCAAGTTCCTTCATGTTGTTGCGAATGGCAGGATTTGCTTCTTTCTAAGGCTAAATAGTATTACATTGTGTTGTATATGTGGCAGGCCAAATCATCCTAATGTAGGCTTCAATAACAACTGCTTTGGCACTGACTGAGTGGTTAAGTTAAACATTAAAAGCGGAAAGAGCCAGTGCCGTTATGCAAAGGCTGGAATGTAACAAAAGCCCAGAAGAGGTTTGCCTAGGCCTTTCCGGGGCCTAAAAGCATGACCACATAATGAAGAAATTCTTAACGGGGCCTGTTCAGGATTAAACAAGTTTTATTGGGCATTCGAAGAAACACCCAAGGTCTCCACAAATAAGTTTATTCTGAAGGAATTCTCCAAACATCCATTATTTAGCAGGAGACAATGTAAGTGTAATCACCCTAGCACCTGGACGCATTTAGATTGAGTAAGTTTATTGAGGCTCTAGAGGAAGGGCTTCAGGACTCAGACATTAGTTATAGATTAAAATAAGTTAATCACTTATGTCTTTAGAAGAATGCACACTTACATGTAGACATATAACTTAGAACGTATATAGGCTCTGAAAACTTTGTAATTTTGAGTTAATCTGGCAGTATTTTCCAGGTCTTCTCCCAGTAATTGGTTACAGAAATAAGAACTCTCTTCCTCCCCAGTTCATCTGCATCTCTTTATTGGGCCACGAGAAATAGTAGCCTGACCCTCAGTTTGGTCCGGGAACATACATAGCACAATTTCTTTATCCATTCATTCATCAATGAATACTTAGATTGATTTCAAATCAACCTAAGTTGACAAATTAATAAGTTTTTTGATATCAACCTAAGTAGATAGGTTCATAAGTTGATTCTGTATCTTGGCTATTGTGACTAATGCTGCAACATACATGGAAGGGCAGATGTCTCATTGATATACTAATTTTATGTCCTTTGAATATTTATGCAGAAATGGGATTGCTGAATCATATATCAGTTCTATTGTTAATATTTTGAGGAATATCCATGCTGTTTTTCATAGTGACTTCCCCATTTTACATTTTCACTGATGGTGTTCAAGGGTTTCTTGTTCTGTATGTCATCCCCAACACTTACCGTTTATCTTTTTATAGTAGACATTCCAACACTAGTGAAAATATATATTACTATGGTTAGTTTTAATTTGCATTTTCCTGATGATTTTTGATGTTGGGCATTTTTAATACATTTTTTGGCCATTTGTATGTGTTGAGAAAGGTATATTCTAGTACTTGGCCCATTTTTAAATCAGGTTATTTATTTTGCTGCTACTGAGTTGTTTGAGTTACTTACACGTTTTGGATATTGACCTTATATCAGATATATGATTTGCAAATATTTTCTCACATTTCATAAGTTATCTCTTCACTCTGTTGATTATTTCCTTTGCTGTGCAGAAGCTAGTTATTTAAGATTGTTCTTCTTTCATAATGTAAACATTTTAAATTATAAATGTCTCTCTTTGAATGCGTTTGCTTCATCTCAAAACTTTTGATATACTATGTTTCCATTTTCATTAGTCTCAACACATTTTTCTAAATTTTTCGTTTAATTTTTGAACCATTGATTGTTCAAAAATGTATTGTTTAATTTTCATATAATTGTAAATTTTTCAAAATCCCTCTTATTGATTTCTAGTTTCATAGCATTGTGGTCAGATAAGATAACTTACATGATTTTCATCTTCTTAAATTTGTTAAGACTTGTTTTGTGATCTAACATGTCATCTACCTTGGAGAATATTGTATGTGCTTGAGAAGAAATGTGTATTCTGCTGGTGTTGGAAGAAATGTTCTGTAATTGTGTGTAACGTCCATTTGGTCTAAAATGTAGTTCATATCCAAAGTTTTCTTATTGATTTTCTGCCTCTTTGATCAACTCATTGTTAAAAGTGGAGTATAGAATCCCCCCTACGATTATTATATTGTTGCCTGTTTCTCCCCTCATGTCAGTTAATATTTACTTTACACACTTAGGTACTCTAATGTTGGGTGTATATATATTTACAATTGTTATATCCTATTGATGAATTGACCTCTCTATCATTACATGATGATCTTCTTTGTCACTTAACTGATTTTAATTTAAAGTGTATTTTGTTTCATATAAGTATAGCTATACCTGCTCTATTATAGGTTCTATTTTCATGGAATACTTTTTTTGTATCCCTTTGCTTTTAATCTAAGTGTGCTTTAAATGTGAAGTGAGTTTCTTAAAAGGAAGCATAATTAATTTATTCACTCTATGTCATGTGATTGCAAATTTAGGCCATTTCCATTTATTTGTTAATTTCTTAATTTTTAATTTTTGTAGATACATAGTAGGTGTATATACTTATGGGATACATGAGATACTTTGATATAAGCATGCAATGACTCATAATTACATCAGGGTAAATGAGGGTATCCGTCATGTCAACCATTTATCCTTCATGTTACAAACAATCCAGTTGTACTCTTTTATTTATTTTAAGATTTAAAATTAAATCATTATTGACAATAGTCACTCTGTTGTGCTAGCAAATACATGGTCTTATTCTCTTACACATTAACCATCTTGACTTCCCCACCACTCCCTGCTTCCCTTCCCAGACTCTGGTAACCATTCTTCTGCTCTCTGTCTCCATGAGTTTAATTGTTTTTATTTTTAGCTCTCACTAAAAAGTGAGAATAGGCAAAGTGTATCTTTTCGTGCCTGGCTCATTTCACTTAACATAATGACTTCCAGTTTAACCCACGTTTTTGCAAATGATAGGATCTCATGCTTTTCTATGGCTGAATAGTACTCCATTGTATATAACTGTCACATTTTCTTCATCCAGTCATCTGTTGATGGAGACTTACATTATTTCCAAATCTTGGTTATCATGAATAGCTCTGCGATAAACATGGGAGTGCAGATATCTCATTGATATTCTGATTTCATTTATTTTGGGTATATACTCAGCAGTGAGATTGATAGATTGTATGGCAACTCTATCTTTAGTTTTTTGAGGAACCTCCAAATTGCTCTCCTTAGTGGTTGTACTAATTTACATTTCCACCAACAGTGTACAAGCATTCTCTACATTCTCACTAATATTTGTTATTGCCTGTTTTGGGGATTTAAGCCATTTTAACTGGGGTGAGATGATATCTCATTGTAGTTTTTATTTGCATTTATCTGGTGACGAATGATGTTGAGTAACTTTTCATATACCTACCTACCATTTGTATGTCTTCTTTTGAGAAATGTCTACTCACGTATTTTGCCAATTTTTAATCATATTATCAGATATTTTTCTTCTATAGTTGTTTGAGTTTCTTATCCTGGTTATTAATGCTCTGTCAGATGGATAGTTTGCAAATAATTTTCTCCCAGTCCATTATCTCTTTACTATGTTGATTGTTTGCTTTCTTGGGCAGATGCTTTTTAACACAATGTGGTCTCATTCACCAAATTTTGCTTTGGTTGCCTGTGCTTGCAGAGTATTATTCAAGAAATCTTTGTCCAGACCAATGTCTTGGAGAATTTCCCCAACGTTTACTTGTAGGAGTTACATAGTTTGATGTCTGAGATTTAAGTCTTTAATCTATTTTTATATCTCTTCTACGACAAGAGATAGGGATCGAGTTTTGTTCTTCTGCATATGGATACCCAGTTTTTCCAACATCATTTATTGAGAGGACTGACTTTTCTCCAAAGTATTGCTTGGAATCTTTGTCAAAAATGAATTCACTGTAGATATATGGATTTATTTTCTGGGTTCTCTATTCTGTTCCATTGGTTTGTGTGTCTATTTTTATGTCAGTACTATGCTATTTTGGTTATGGTACCTCTGTAATATAAATTGAAACAAGGTAATGTGATTCCTCCAGTTTTGTTCTTTTGTTCAGGATAGTTTTGGCTATTCTTGGTCTTTTGAAGTTTCATATACATTTTAGGATTTTTTTTTCTGTGAAGAATGTCATTGATATTTTGATAAGGATTGCCATAAATCTGTAGATTGGGTACTATGAATATTTTAACAATATTAATTTTTCCAATCTAGGAACATGGAATATCTTTTCATATTTTGTATCTTCTGCAATTACTTTAACCAGTGTTTTATATTTTCCATTGTAGACATCTTTTACATCTCTGGTTAAGTTCATTTCTAGGTATTTTATTTTATTTGTGGCTATTAGGAATGAGTTTATTTTTATTTTTATTTTTTACATTGTTCACTTGCAGGCATGTAAAAATGCTACAATTTTTGTATGTTGATTGTGTATCCTGCAACTTTACTGAATTTGTTTATTAATTCTAGTAGTTTTCTGGTGGTCTTCAAGTCTCTTCAAATATAAGACCATATCATCTGCAAGCAAGGATAATTTGACTTCTTCATTTGTCATTTGAATGCCCTCTGTTACCTTCTCCTTTCTGATTGCTCTGGCCAGGTCTTCTAGTCCTATGTTGAATACCAGTCATCAGAATGGTCATCGTTGTCTTATTCCACATCTCAGAGGAAAGGCTTTCAATTTTTGTGTAGTATAATACTAGCTCTGGATCTTTAATATATGTATTTTATTATATTGAGGTGTTCCTTCTATATCCAGTTTTTTGAAGGTTTTATCATGAAGGAATGTTGAACCTTATCAAATGCTTCTTTTAGCATCAATTGAAATGATTATATTGCTTTTGTCCTTCATTCTGTTGATATGATATATTACATTTATTAATTTGTGTATGTTGAGCCTTTCTTGAACCCTTGGGATAAATCCTACTTTGTCTTGACGAATGACCTTCCTAATTGTTAAATTTACTTTGCTAGTATTTTGTTGAGAATTATTAACATCATTATTCATCAGTGATATTGCCCTGCAGTTTTCTGAGCATGTTCAAGGATTATAGACAAATAACTTGGAAATCTACCTGGTGTTCTTCTATTCTACTGTGGCTAAGCTGGCACTCAAACCACATGACAAAATCCTTCTCACTTTTATTTCCCCTTTCAGAGGTAGAGGAGCCTCTCCTCATAGCCACCACCACCCCTGGACCATGAAGAGTTCTAACAGACTACTGATAATGTTCACTTTAATCCCAAGGGCTCTTTCAGTAAGGTTGTGTTGAATGCTGCCAGGCCTGAGACTCAGCTGTCAGGGCAGTGGGTTCCCTTCTGGACTGGGATAGGTCCAGAAATGCTGTCTAAGAGCCTAGGCCTGGACCCCAAGAGCCTACTTGGTGTTCTACCCTACTGTGAAAGAGCTGCTAACTGAAGCCAGCATATCAGAGAGTCTCACCTAAGGTCCATCACATACTACCTGCTTATTGCTATTGTTTATTAAAGGTCAACGGGGTCATTAGCTAGGATGTATTTAATTCTGCCAGGACTGGGTCCATTCATTCAAGGCAGTGGGTTCCCTTCTGGGCCACGATATGTCTAGAAACATTCTTTGGGAGCTAGGCCCTGGGATGGAGACTTCATAACTCTGCCCAGTGCTCTATCCTACTGTGGTGGAGCTAGCTTCCAAGATGCAAAATCTTCTTTACTCTTTTCTCTTTTCTCCTCAAGCATAAGGAAGAAATCACTTTTGTTGCTGCAAACTGCACTGCCTGGTGCTAGGGATGCAGTTGTGCAAGCACTCCCCACCCCCCACCCCGTTTAGTGCGTCACTAGGTCATGTACCACCCCACTCTACTGACTCTTAAGTCCAGCACAGTATCAGGACTTACCTAAGAATTGCAACATTTTTGTCCTAAACTTCCTATCAGTTTACTTAGAACTGCAGAGCTCTTTAGCCCATGGTGGCAAGGTCGAGTTCTGACCACTGGGATGGATATTTCCCCTCTGGCTAAGTCTGATCCAAATACTTCCTTCATGGGTGGTTGTTGGCCGAGTTCAGCATGTTTTTTGACTGTGACTGAGTTCAATGCAAAGCCTCCCAGTCACTGGGCTCTCCCTCCCCAAGTGCACAGATTCTCTCTGTTCCACAGAGCTGCTGCTGGGGTATGGGGTATGAGTGTGGGATTGATAATTCAAGGCTGTCTTTCCTACTGTCTTTAGTGATTCTTTTAGTAATATGAAGTTCAAACCAGGTACTTTCATTGCTTACATGAATTTTGGTTCTAATAAAGGTGTTTATATGTGTGCAGACAGTTGTTTAAATTTGGTGTTCATGTGGAGAGAACGATCAGTGATGGCTTCTGTTCAGCCAACTTGCTCCATTCCCTTGTCCATTTACATTTAATGGAATTACTAATAAATCAGAATATACAGTTGCCTCTTTGTTAATTGTTGTCTTGCTTTGGAAATCTTGTCTTATTTTCTATTGTCATTTTCATTTCTGTATAACAGCTTTCTAGATAAGATATTCTTGGCTGACAGGTTTTTTTTTTCCCTCCTTTCAGCACTTCAAAAATACCACTTCACTTTCCATTGTCCTACCAGTTTTCTGTTGAGAAATCTCTTATAGCCTGATTAAAATCCCCTTGTATGGTATATGCATCTCTCACACTTTTCAAAGTTCTCTTTGTCTTTGATGTTGACAGTTTTCTACAATATATCTTGATTGGGTCTTCTTTGGGGTATATCTGATTGGAGATTTTAGATGTTTACATCTTTCCCCAGATTTATAATAGTTTCAGTGATTTTAAAAAATATAAGCGTTCTGTGAATTTTCTCTCTCTCCTCCATCTGAAATTCCTACATTGGAAAAATTTGCTCTCTTAATAGTGTTCCATATAGTTTTTAAGTTTTTACAATTTTACTCTTTTTCTCTTTTGACTAATTGATTTCACATGATTTTGAATTCATTTATTGTTTCTTCTGCTTGTTCAAGTCTGCTGTCAGAGCATGATACTACAATTTTTAGTTAAATCATTGTATTTTTCAGCTCCACAATTTCTGCTTATTTTATGTTTTCTATCTCTATTGATCTTCTAGTTTGTTCTTTTATTGTTTTTATGATTTTGTTAAATTGTTTACTTGTGCTGCCCTGTAGATTGTTGAGCTTCTTTAGAAAAATTATTCTAAATTTTTTGTCAAGCAATTCATGGATCTGTATCTTTCTGGTCCATAACTGAAATTTATTTTATGCTTTCACTAGTGTCATGTTTTCCTTGTTCTTTATGATCCTTATAGTCTTGCATAAGTGTCTGTATATTTAAAGAAGCAGTAACCTCTTATAGACTTTATGAACAAGCTTCAGTGAAAGACTTGGCCAGACACAGTGGCTCACACCTATAATCTCAGTAGTTTGAGAGGACAAGATAAGAGGATTGCGTGAGCACAAAATTTTGAGACAAACCACAGCAACACAGTGAAACCTCTTCTCTTCAGAAAAAATTAGCTGGGCACAGTTGCATGCACTTTTAGTCCAAGCTATCCAGGAGACTGAGGTGGGAGTATCTCTTGAGCCTGGGAGGTCAAGGCTGCAGTAAGCTGTGATCATGCCACTGCATTCTAGACTGAATGACAAAGCAAGACCCTATCTCAATTTTTTTTTTTTTTTTTTTTCCAAAAAGAGAGGACTTTTAACTGCAAGAGGGAGGGGGAAAATGGAGCATGCTGTGACACTAATTCTAGTGTGGAGAAGTGTAGAAGCTCCACAACAGAAGGAACCTGGTGTCTCAATAGCTTATTAAGCTGATGTTTGTGGCATTGACAGTTGTGTGATCTTTGGTGGCAAGAGCTTTGATAGTTCTACAGTGGCTTCAAGGGCTGTTGGTGTCCTTAGCAGTGCCTCCAGGTTCACTGCTAAGTGCCTGGGGCAGGCATCTGTAGGGCTATAGCTAGTGTTATGCATGCACTTGGCTGCAGGGACTGGCTACAGGTATGTGCATGACATCAGAGCCCAGTTGTACGTATGTTTATTGTGGCATGGCTAAGACCACGGGCAGAAGCCAGGTCCAACCCCAGGCACATACATGGCATTGGAGGTCAGCAGTCTATATGCATATAGCTGTAGATATCAGAGCTGCTGGCATGCATGTGCACAATTGTAAAGGACAGCTACAGGCCAACAAAAGTGTCAGGCTAGCCTTGTGTACATGCACAGCTGTGGGATCTGATGTGACAGTATGCACATGCATGGTTGCAAGCATGGTCTTTGGGGCAAGTACCAAATGGTCTACTGGCTGTTTGTGTGCTGATATGGTTTGGCTTTGTCCACACCCAAATCTCATCTTGAATTGCAATGCCCCAAATTCCTACATGTCGTGGGAGGTAATTGGATTATTGGGGTGGGTCTTTTTGGCGTTGTTCTCGTGACAGTGAATAAGTCTCATGAGATCTGATGATTTTAAAAAGGGGAGTTCCCCTGCACAAACTCTCTTCTCTTGTCTGCCACCAAGTGAGACATGATTTTCACCTTCTGCCATTATCATGAGGCCTTCCCATCCATGTGGAGCTATAAGTCCAATAAATCTCTTTCTTTTGTAAATTGCCCAGTCTTGGGTATGTCTGCGTCAGCAGCATGAAAACAAACTAATACATGTGCGCAGCTGTGGGGGCCGGAGTGACAATGAGAATGTGTGCAGCTGTAGGGACCAGCTGTGGGCATGTGTAGGGTGGTGAGGTTGGTTATGAGGGTCAGGTGACTACAGGCATGTGCACAGCTGCAGGGACCAAAGCTGGCAGTGTTTGTAAGCCCAGCCTCAGGGGTGAGCTTCAGGCACATAAATGGTAGTAGAAAACAGGACTCATGATGACGGGAGCCAGAAACTGTTTGGAGGAATGCATGCGGTACCTGCACTGTGTCCCTGAGCCAGAGCACTCACAGTGGCAGCAGCTGGGGTGGATTCAGGGAGGCTAGAAGCATAGTAGCGGTGACTCAAACTGCTGGAGGCTACAAAGGCAAACAATTGTAGAGCCATGAGTGGCAAAAGCTGCAATGGGTCTACTATTGCTGTTCTGACTGTTGATTTCTTTGATGGTAAATATGCTGGGGTTCTCTATAGAGAAAGCATCTGGGATCCAAAACAGTGAACACTGCTGGGTTGTCAGTAGTCAGTAATTAAAGGTGCCGGAGTGCCTGGCAGCTTTGACAGCTATTGAGGTGTTCAATAGAAGAGAGGGTTATTCAAGTCTTGCGCAGAGCAAGGCCCTGGGACCATGCTGGCTACTGCCATGTAGTTGATACTGATAGCCTTTGTCCTTTTTTTCTGAAGTCATCTCCAGATGTCTCAGCTATGCCAGTCTCCTTAGAAATCTGGGCAAGGTGAAAATGAAGCTGGTCATTCAGGCAGTGGCCCGAAAGATTGGAAAAGCTGCTTGTTCACTCTGCTCTCTTTTCCACTGCAAAAGGAACTTGAAGGCCTAGGAATTCTCTCTCCATGCTGTGCAGTGCTGGCCTGGTGGGTAGGATGATACAGGTAAAATAAAACTGTTCCTTCTACACTTCTGTGCATTTTTTTTTTCACTTTATTGTTAAAACATCTAAAGTGGGCTCTCGAGCTCTTCCAGAGTTATTTTCATTTATGGATTGCTGTCCAATTGTTCTTTTGGGATAAATGAAGTCTGGGAACTCCTACTCCGCCCTCTTGTTATGTCATCTCCATTGAGTTCTTGATTTAAAGTATTTTTTGCTTCTAAAATATACATTTGGTTATGTAGCATAAATTCTAGTTTACTGAAGAAAATCTTAAACTAATTGCTCATTTCCTTAAAGAGAATAAACAGTTATTTTAAATTAAGTGAATTTATAGATATTTTGGAACCTAAGATAAAATTCTCTTTCTCTAAAGCAGATTTATGTTTGCTTTCTGGCGGTCATCTAAGGGCTCTAGAGGTATTGAATCAACTTAATGCAATTACAAATTTAAATAGGTTTAAAACTCAGGTTCACTTTCTGCAAGCTAGTTCATTTCCAGCTGACCCTCACTTTCAGAATATAAATTTTTAGAGTTAAAACACAAATTTTGTGAATGTGAATGTGTGTGTAGAAGCAGGTAGGAGGGAATAGTGGATAGAAGTTATTAGGACTTTCTCTGTTTGGTAATCTCCTACATCCATGTTATTTTTGAAAGCTCTGCTCAGCTCTTCTGTTTTCTTTTGATTCTTCAGGAATCTGAAATGTGTGTAGTAAAAAGTGCCCCCGAATTCAAATATTATATCTCTAAGTTTCATCTTCTTCTGAATCCTGATTAGTATTTCATCATTGCGCTACAAAGCTATCCAAACTTGTCAGAAGACTTTTAAATTATTGCTCTACTTTTTTAAAGTTTCTCTTACAACTACTTAATTTGATGTTAGCAAAAGTCCCAAATTAGACTTAAATGCCAAATCTATGATAATAAATTGAATAACTATGAAGATTATTATTTATAATTATAATAGCATTCTCTTTGGGATATTATAAAAGTTTAGATAAGACTGCACCATAAACTATATTTAAATGTACTAATTTTCACCTGCATCATAAATTTTCAGAAGGATTTCTCACAGAGCAGAAAGAAGGTGGCTTGGAACAAGTTGAATAGATAAGGCTCCCTTGATTCGGTAAGAACATCTTTTCCTTTACATGTACACACAAGTTCCTTTCAAGAAAGGGGTTTTTATTCGTTTTGTTTTTGTTTTTGCTTAAAAATATAAAAATCAGTGGCATTTTTTTGAGCTGTTAACAATTTTTAAGATGCATAAAGACAGAAAAAAATTTAAAATATATTTTACCATTATTATGCTAACGTATAACATAGTCCCTGGAATGTTTAATTAGCAAATTCATATTTATTTAATAAATAAATAGATTATTCAGAAAGCTAGAAGACACATATTATGGTAACCACAAAAATAAAATTGAAATAATTTGTGATATTTAATTTAAATAATTTTTTGTTTTTATTAAAATTTTAAAGTTATTTCTATAAGCTTTGTTTATATTTAACTTATATGAATAAGACATCATCTAAAAATATACAGTTGAATGTTTTTAGTATATTTACAGTTATACAGCTATCATCATATTCTAATTTGAGGACATTTCACCATCCTAGAAACAGATCTTATACCCCTTAGCAGCCAGTTCCTATATCCTAGCATCACCACTTATCCCTTGCCTCAACCCTAGGTAACCATGAACTGACTTTTTTTGTCAACCTAGATTTGCTTGTTCTAGACATTTTATATAAATGGATTCGTATAATATATAGCCTTCTGTGACTTCCTTCTTCCATTTTGTGTAATACCTTTGAAGTTCATTCATGTTGTAGCATATATAGGGCTCATTTCTTTTTTATTGCCGGATAATTTTCCATTTTATAGATATATCACATTTTGTTTACTTATTCATCAGTTGATGGAAATTTGAGAAATGTAAATTACAACTAGAATTTGATACTTGTTCAGACCCCTCAAAATGGTTTAAGGAAAAAAAATCAGACGTTCACAAGTTTTGATGAAGACATGGATAAATTGGAAACCTTATACATTGCAGATTAGAAAATAAAGGTATAGATGCTTTGAAAAACAGTTTGGCAGTTCCTCAAAATGTTAAATATAGAGTTGTCATATTACCCAGCAAATACACTCCAAGGTAACATCCCACAAGAAGTAAAAACTTAAAGCAAAACTTATACACAAATATTCACTGCAGCTTCATTTATAATAGACAAAAACTTTAAACATGTATTTCATATTTTTAACATGTATACTGTTTTATATTTTATAATTTTTAAAAAATATATATATCTTAACTGGTGTAACTTAGTTACTATGATTTATTTTTCAACTTTCTGTTCTAAACCAATTTTGACTGGTTTATCTAATGTGGCAGTGTTGGGGATTTTTTTCTCCCAGTATAAACCTAGCACACATAACCGTCATTCATTTGTTGGTAAATCACAAACATTTTCTGGGTACCTACCAGAACTCTAGCAGTTACACAGTATTTTTCAAAACTCTAAGAACACATTAAGTCTTCAATCAGAGTGTCAGGCACCAAGTGGACATTTAAAAACGTTTATTGAAATCACAAATGACTAAATACATGAATATACAGGCATATCTTTTTTTATTGTGCTGAGTTTTATTATACTTCACACATACTTCATTTTTAACAAATCAAAGTCTTGTGACAAACCTGTGTCAAGCAAATCTATTGGCACTGTTTTTTTTAAAACAGCATGTGCTTACTTTTTGTCTCTGTGTCACCTTTTGGTAACCTTTGCGATATTTCAAACCTTTTCATTATTTTTATATCCAATATGGTGATTGGTGAGATATAAAAGTACTTTGATACTACTATTATAATTGTTTTGGGGTGCCACAACCCATACCCATATAAGATAGTGATATGGTTTGGCTGTGTCCTCTTCCAAATCTCATCTTGAACTGTAGTTCCCATAATCCCCATGTGTCATGGGAGGTACCTAGTGGGCGGTAATAGAATCGTGGGGTTGGTTACCCCTGTGCTATTCACATGATAGTGAGTGAGAGTTTTCAGGAGATCTGATGGTTTTATAAGGATCTTTTCCCTCACTTCACTCTGCACTTCTTCTTCCTGCCGCCATGTGAAGAAGAATGTGTTTGCTTCCCCGTCCACCGTGATTGTAAGTTTCCTGAGGCCTCTACAAGCCATGCTGACCTGTGAGTCAATTAAACCTCTTTCCTTTATAAGTTACCCAGTCTCAGGTACGTCTTTACTAGCAGCATGAGAACACACTAATACAGTAAATTGCTACCAGGTAGTGGGGCACTGCTGTAAATATACCTGAAAATGTAGAAGCAATTTTGGAACTGGGTAACAGGCAGAGGCTGGAACAGTTTGGATGACTCAGAAGAAGACAGAAAAGTGTGGGAAAGTTTGGAACTTCCTAGAGACTTGGAGGACTCAGAAGACAAGAAGATGTAAGAAAGTTTGCAACTTCCTAGAGACTTGTTGAACAGTTTTGACCAAAATGCTGATAATGCTATGGACCATGAAATTCAAGCTGAGGTGGTCTCCGATGGAGACGAGGAACTCGCTGGGAACTAGAGCAAAGGTGACATTTGTTATGCTTTAGCAAAGAGACTGGCGGCATTTTGCCCCTACCTTAGAGAACTGTAGAACCTTGAACTTGAGAGAGATGATATAGGGTATCTAGTGGAAGATATTTCTAAGTGTCAAGGCATTCAAGAGGAAACAGAGCATAAAAGTTTGGAAGATTTGCAAACTGGTGATGCAATAAAAAAGAAAAACACATTTTCTGAGATGAAATTCAAGCCTTCTGCAGAAAATCACATAAGTAAAAAGAAGTCAAATATTAATCACCAAGACAATGAGGAAAATGTCTTCATAGCATATCAGAGGCCTTTGCAGCAGCCCCTCCCTTGACAAGCCTAGAGGCCTAGGAGGAATAAATTGTTTCATGGGCTGGGCCCAGGGTGCCCCTGTTGTTTGTGGCCTAGGGACTTGATGCCCTGTGTCCCAGCCACTCCAGCCATGGCTAATAGGGACCAAGGTATAGTTGTGGCCGTGGCTTCATAGGGTGGAAGCCCCAAGCCTTGGCAGCTTCCATGTGATGTACAAGAACTGAGATTTAGAAACCTCTACTTAGATTTCAGAGGATGTATGGAAACACCTAAAAGTCCAGGGAGAGGTATGCTGCAGGGACAGAGCCCTCATGAATAACCTCTTTTAGGGCAGTGCAGAAGGGAAATATAGGGTTGGAGCTCCCAAATAGAGTCTCCATTGGGACACTGCCTAGTAGAGCTGTGAGGAGAGGGCCACTATCCTCCAAAGCTCAGAATGATAGATCCATCAGTAACTTTCACTCTGTGCCTGGAAAAGCCACAGACACTCAGCACTAGCCCATGATAGCAGCTGGGAGTGGGGCTGTACCTTGCAAAATTACAAGGGCAGAGCTGCCCAAGGCTGTGGAAGCCCACCTCTTGCATCAGTGTGATCTGGATGTGAGACATGGAGTCAAAGGAGATCATTTTAAAACCTTAAAGTCTAATGACTGCCCTATTGGATTTTGGACTTGCCTGGGGCCTGTAAGCCCTTGGTTTTGGCCAATTTCTCCCATTTGGGATGGATGTATTTACCCAATACTTGTACCCTCATTGTATCTATGAAGTAACTAACTTGCTCTTGACTTTACAGGGTCGTAGGTGGAAGGGACTTGCCTTGTTTCAGATGAGACTTTGGAGCTGGACTTTTGAGTTAATGCTGGAATGAGTTAAAACTTTGGGGACTGTTGGAAGGGCATGATTGTGTTTTGAGTTGTTAGGACAAGATATTTGAGAAGGGCCAGAGACAGAATGATATGGGTTGGGTGTGTCCCCACCCTAATCCTCATGCATTGTGGGAGGGACCCAGTGGGGGGTAATTGAATTATGGAGGCAGTTACCTCCATGCTGTTCTTGTGAAAGTAATTTCTCATGAGATCTGAAGGCTTCATAATGTGCTTTTGCCCTGCTTTGCTCTGGACTTCTCCTTCCTGACACCGTGTAAAGATAAACATGTTTGCTTCCCCTTCTACCGTGATTGAATGTTTCCTGCGGCCTCTTCAGCCATGCTGAACTGTGACTCAAATAAACCTCTTTCCATTACCCAGTCTCAGGTATGCCTTTATTAGCTGCATGAGGCTAATACAGATGGTGAATTTCATAATTTTTTTGTATGTTCTGACTGCCCTACCTATTGACTATTCCTTCATCTCTTTCCCCATCCTCAGGCCTTCCTGATTCCTGAGACACAATATATACTGAAATTAGACACTACAATGACCTCTAAGTGTTCAAGTGAATGGACGATTCTCATGTTTCTTAGTTAATATCAAAAGCTAAAAATGATTAATTTCAGTGAAGAAGGCATGTTGAGAGCCAAGACAGGTCCAAAACTAAGCCTCTTGCTCCAAAGAGTTAACAATGTTTTGAATGCATGAAAAACTCTTAAAGTAAATTAAAAATGCTTCTCTCATGAACACACAAATGATAAAGGGAAAGAGCTTTTTTTGCTGATATGAAGGAAGTTTTACCGGTCTGGATAGAAAATCAAAGTGGCCACATCATTCATAAAGCCAAAAGCAAAAAGAAGGCTGAGAAAAAAAGAGAAAGCTGCAGATGAAAAGTTCAAAGAGAAGCTGGTTAATAATGTTTAAGAAAATAAGTCATTTCCATAACATAAAAGTATTACTTTAAGCAATAAGTGATGATATAGAAGATACAAGATATCCAGGAAATGTAGCCAACATAACTGATTAAGGTGGCTACACTATAAAATTACAACAACAATCACATCATATGTTCGGTGTATAATAAACAGACTTGTATTGGAAGAAGATGCCATTGGGACATTCATAGCTTGCAAGGAGAAGCCAATGCCTGGCTTCAAAACTTCAAAAACTGACTGACCTTTTTGTTAAGGGCTAAGACAGCTACTGACTTTAAGTTGAAGGCAATGGTCATTCACCATTCTAAAAATTATTGGGCCCTTAAGAACTATGCTAAATCTACTGTCTGTGTTCTTTAAATGCAACAACAGAGACTGGATGACCTCACATCTATTCACAGCATTTTTTTACTGGATATTTTAAGCACAATATTGAAACCTACTGAAATCATTCTTATAAAGTTGACAAAATTAATCAGAGAAAAAGGGAGGAGGGAAACAAAAAACTTACCAAGTTCACAGCATATTGGGCATTAATTAGTAGGTCAACTTGCTCTCTGACTTGCTTTCTTGTAGTTGTTCATTGTTTATTGCCCTGGAATCGCATAAACCCTGTCACAAGACTATAGATCCCCTAAACTGTTCTATAGATGACAGCTTGAACATTGTGAAACTTAGGTTTTCCATTTGAGATATTCTTTCAGGCCTTGCATCATTATGAAACTACTGATGTCAGCTGGTCTGAAGGATCCCACCAGCAGTTGACTCACCAAAGAATGCAAAGAATTTTCATATCCTGATGATTTCCTCCCTCTTCACCTGACCAGTCAATGACCCAAATTTTACATCTCCTTGTCCACCAAAATCCCCATAAAACCTCAATCCAGAACTCCTTAGGGAGATGAATTTGGTGGTCTCCTTCTATCTCCTCAATCAGCTGCCCTCAACTCTTTCTCTGCTGCAAACTTTGCTATCTCAATGTATTGCTCTATTACAGTGTAGCAGCCATACAAATCTGTTTGTCCTGTAACACTACTGCTAGCAAAATGATTCCCTTCAAAACATTATTTCGTATTGACAATGCACCTGATCATCACCCAAGAGCTCTAGTCGAGCTATTCAAGGAAATTAATGTCATTTTCATGCCTGCTAACACAATGTTCATTTGCATCCCAAGGATCAAGGAGAAATTTGACTTTCGAGTCTCATTATTTAAGAAATATATTTTGTAAGGTTGTAGCTGACATAAATAATGATTCGTCTGATGGATCTAGGCAAAATAAATTAAAAACCTTCTGAAAATGATTCATCATTCTAGATGTTATAATATTTGTGTTTAATGAGAGGAGATCAAAATATTAACAGTAACAGGAATTTGGAAGGAGTTGATTCCAGTCCTCACATATGACTTTAGGAGGTTAAAGACATCAGTGTGGAAAGTAACTGCACAGGTTCTGAAAATAGAGAATTTAAAGTGCATCCTGAAGATGTGACTGAATTGCTGCATTCTCATGATAAAACTTTAATGGATGAGGAGTTGCTTCTTACGGATGAGCAAAGAAAGTGGTTTCTTGAGGTGAAAACTGCTCCTGGTAAAAAATGCTGTGAACATTCTTGAATTAACAACAACAAAGGTTACAAAGATTATATAAACTAAGCTGATAAAGCAGCAGCAGGGTTTGAGAGGACTGACTCCAATTTTGAAAGAAATTCTACTGTGCGCAAAATCTTATCAATCAGCATCGCATGATGCAGAGAAATATTTCAGGAAAGGAAGAGTCAATCAATGCACAAAATTCATTCTTATCTTATTCTGAGAAAATACTGCAGCCATCCTAATCTTCAGCAACAACAATGCTGTTCAGTCAGCAGCCATCAGCATCAGGGTAAGACACTCCACCAGCAAAAAGATGATGACTTGCTGAAGGTTCAGACAATCTTTAGTATGTTTTGGCAATGAAGTATTTTTAAATTAAGATATGTACATTCTTTTTTAGATATAATGCTATTGTACGCTTAGATTATAGTATAGCTTAAACATAATTTTTACATACATGGGTAAACCAAAAAAATTGTATGATTATCTTTATTTCATTTGTCTGGAACTAAACTCACAAAACCTTGTAGGTTTGTCTATACTGTCCATGTCTTCAGGATTTATAAGGGTAGCTATGGCTGGACATAGATAGTGGCTCATGCCTGTAATCCCTGTATTTTGGGAGGACAAGGCGGGTGGATCACCTGAGGTCAGGAGTTCGAGACCAGCCTGGGCAACATGATGAAAGTCCCTCTCTACTAAAAATACAAAAAGTTATCTAGGCATGGTAGTTGGTGCCTGTAATCCCAACTACTCAGGAGGCAGAGATAGGAGAATGGCTTGAACCTGGGAGGCGGAGGTTGCAGTGAGCAGAGATTGCACCTCTGCACTCCAGCCTGGGCAACAAGAGCAAAACTCAGTATCAAAAACATAGATAAAATAAAATAAAAAATAAATTAAAAGAGCAGATACAAGTACTGTAGTCTCTTCTCATCTTTTTTGCAGTTTCAGCTGCCTGTGGCCAACCATGGTTCAAAAATACTGAATGAAAAATTCAAAATACGAATATTTTAAAAGCTTTAAATTGAGCACAATTCTGAGTAGTATGATAAAGTCTTTTGCTGTCCAGCTCCTTCCTGCCTGGGATCTGAACCATCGCTCTACCCAGCATATCCACAATACATAGTATGTATGTATAGGAAAATACATATCGTTTACATGACTTGGTACTTTTTGTGGTTTCAGGCATCTCGTGGGGGTTTTGAAACATATCCCACATGAATAAGGGGGAACTACTGTATGACACAAAAGAGTATGCAGAATGCTGTATAGCAGAGCCATTTGAATGATCTCTTCTAAAACTGATGACATTCTTAGTAATGAATATTCTATCTCACAGTTTGAGAATCTGTTCTTGTCTTTCAGTGATTTATAACTTTATTACTTCTTTTATTCAAGTATTTTTTTCTTATTTTATTATCTTATATAAATGCTCATATGCTATTGACTCAAGATGGTTAATCAAGGATTTTATCAACACAAATGTTTGTGCCTATAATTCATATTATTTTTGTCAAAATTCAACGATATTCCTTCTGTAGAGCACCTTAAAAGGATCATTTCTCTATATTATTAACCTTCTTTGATCTTCTTTTATTTCAACATAAAAGCCAGAACTGAATGTGTCTATATATATGACATATTTTGCACAAAATATTTCAAAACTGAAGTTGGCTTAGAGTTGGCTTTATTATTAATTCAAAATGCATTTCATTCATAAGGATCACATTGTGAAAATAAGCTGCATATAATAGCTGAGCATTTTGTTCACAATTAAAGGTAATTAAGTTATTTCCAAAGGGAGCTTTCATTTCAATAGTCAATCTATAATGTGTTGCATGGAAAATAATCAGTTTATTAAATAGTTTTGCTGGCATCATAACATTTTGAAGTGAGAACCTAATAACAATATAATTAGCAAAGTCACACTGGTTTCAAACATTTCACTATGTGCAGTAACATAATTTCTTCCAAACAACAATTCAGTGAAATATTATTAGTTTTATTTACCAATGAGGAAATCAAGGTTTAAAGAAGTTACATAATTTTTCAAGGTCACATAGGTAGTGTGTAGCAGAGTCAATACTGACATTTTTAATCACAATGTTACATTGGCTCTATTGGATGCTCTTGATGTAGTAGTCACAGAATAGATTATTTTCCAACACATACATTTACTTGATTATTCTAATATTATCATCAACTAAAAAAATTAAACTTAACTCCTGAAGGCAGGAACCACACTTTTCACCTGTTTGTAGCCTCAAATTGCAGCACAGTATTTGCATCTATTAGGTGCTCAAAACTGTTGAATGAATAGTTTCAGATACAAATCTTTTCACCTCTTTTCAATCTGGAGACTGTAGCCGACCATAAAAATTTCCTTTTATGAAGGCTCAAAATTGTGTGGAAAATAAGAATAGAGAATGAAGACTTATTTGCAAACATTTGCTCTTCTAAATTTACATGTTGTTCAATAAATTTTTAATAATTAATTGTACCTGAGGGAAAAGGTTAAGTGAGGAAGTGGCTCATGGCTTATGAGAGCACCATTCTCAACCCTGTAATGCAACACTTTCCCTGTTACCACATTTTGTTACTTCAAATTTTCTAAGGCTAGATTTATTTTTTTAAGATTCATAAAAAATTAAGTTGCTTTTGATAGGATCCTTCAGTGCAGGTACTAAAGGTTTTAATCAGCATGGAAATTACTTTGGAAATTAAATAGTAACAATGAACCAAAGGGCTTTAAAATTAACTGGAAGCAAGTGTTTATTGCTTTTAGAGACCTTAACACCACAGCAAATGCATAGTAACTAATTGGCTATCTTAAAACTGTAATTATTGTTTTCTGCTGAAATCATCTTCATTAAAATAAACTTCAAATGAAGGGAAAATAACCAGGATATCCAATATTTTCTTTTCTAGTTTTGTTAATACTTCAAGATAATAAAAGCAATATAACATTATTCTCTTCTCTTTTCTTTCTTCATCTAATCATTACAGTATATTTAATATTTAGTATTTTTGCATGTCTTCATATTATTTCTACATAAGAATATTTTTAAAAAGAATGCACTGTATTTTGGATAATACTTATCATTCCATAGTGTAATTTTTCTTTCAATATCATGTTTTTGATATGTATTTATTCTGACAGACTTTATAAATCACATTTTATATATGATTTGTTGTAAAATATCCACTTTATTCATCAATTTACTTGTAGTAACTAAGTTAGTTATAACTTTTGATTTTGCAAACAAGGCTCCAATGGTTATACCTATATATGTATGTTTGGGCAGATGAGTGAGGATTTTTCTAGGGTCCTGGCTCAGAAGTGAATACTAGGATCATTATATTCTAGTATTATCAACTTCCAGTTTTCTATCCAACAAATTTGTACAAATTCTGAATTCCACCAAAATTATTCAATCATATCTAAAATACTTTTATAACACACTTTATAAAGATTGCTAATCTGAAGTATGTTGAATTAGTCAAGATTATTTTGGTTTGCATTTTCCTAATTATTTACAGAACTGAGTGTATATTATACAAAGCTTTATGTTTTGAGTAAATTTTATTATTAGTATGTTGAATTGTTTGCTTTTTTATTTGTTTGTTGACATTGGATATGTGGTAAAAACAAATTGATTCTGAGATTTGTAATTTCACTTCACTGATGGTGATATCTTGTGAAAAACAATTAAAATTAGTGTATTCAAATTAATTTTTTTCTCAGTTTAATTAGTTGTACTTTTTCCTACACTTTTATTAAAGGCATAATGTAGTCTTCCTTATTTTTTATTAGTTTCAAAGATTTGACCTTCTTATTTAAGATTACTAGTTTCTATTTGCATAAGGAAAATATCTAAAGTAATTTTTTCATAAAAAGCCTCCATTGTATTAGTATCACATTCTAAATAGCGCATTATATCTTTACTAACTTGAAAGAACTCTTTTTGAGGTGTTCATTTGTTCATGCTATGTAGTAAATTTTACTTGAAAATATTTAGAGATAATCATGTTGTTTTAGTTTCACATACAAATCTTCTGTCTCAATTTCATAAGAGGACAAGTGTCTTTAATCTGTTTTTTTTCTAAAAGTTCTCTCTCCAAGTCATATTTTTCCTTATTGTAATTGCCAGGGCCTCTCAAATAGTGTGTAAAATAGCAGTGATATAAAGCGTTCACACTTATTTATATGTTTGGTGGGAAAGCCTGTAAAGTGTCAGCATCAAGTATTATAACTGACCTGCTTTTGATAGATACCTTTTTTCAGGTTAAGCAATCGTCCTTTATAATTAATTTCTTAAGATATATTTTTGCTGGAATTTATGCTTTATAAGAGTAAGATTTTTTAAAAATTTATCATCTTATCCCCAGTTCCTGAAATTGTAACTACCTGATACATAGTAAGTCTCAAATATGTAGATGTTGAATGATTGACTAAATACCCTTTCAATTTTTGTTAATGTGTTTTTTTTCTACCTGTGAAAATTACCATTTTTTTTGTTCTTTCATCTATTAAAGCTGTCTTTTTTGTTAAGAAATGTTCTGTTTTCTCTGGATGAACCACCTCCAATAAAAATTCCAAAAATAAGCACACTGCTGGTAACTGTGTGTGTGTGTATTTTATTTAGCATTTTTTAATTTGAGCATTTTACTAGATTGGTCTATATTATATTTTCTTATTTTGTCCATGCCTGTTTTGGTTGTAAAAATTTATACTAGCCTAAAAAGTGAATCATGTTGTAGTTTATAGAGTTTTTACAAGATTAGAATTATCTCTTTCATAAGGTAGAGCAGATACTGTTAACGTCTCACTAGTAAGTATTCTCCCCTTATTTATCTGCAGTAGATACCTATCTAGACATATGATCACTCAGTATAAAGACAGTATTTCCTAGTCTCTCTTGCAGCTAGGTCTGGCCATGTACCTAAAATTTGTCTAGTGGAATATAAGCAGAAGTAGCCTCTTATGGCATCTGTCTTTAAATGGGGACTGCAGGCCCTCTTCTACTACCATTTTCTTCATTCTGTTGCTTTGAATATGGATGTGAGGGCTACAGTTCCATCTTTAATCATGAAGGGTCCATGATGACTGAACATTGCCATAGCAGGCCCGGACAGCCTACTTCTGGAATTTTACGTGAGCTTTTATCTTGCTTAAGGTAGTATGCTTTGGGAATTGTTTCCCTGCTATCAAACATGTTTCTTAACTAACCAGGACATGTGTGACAAAACCTAGAATGCATTCATGCATTGCATACATACAAAATAGTATTGGCTTAGTAGTCAAATATTAAGTATCAAGAATTAAGTACAAAAGGCCAGGAAGTTGAACATCCTTGTTAAGCAAAAACAGAAGTTTTCACAAAAGAAGAATCCTGAAATTAAGAGCCTTTATCTATGGCAGCTGTCACATCTACTACTTCTATACCAGAAAGAGAGAAGTAGTACATTATTCTCTAATGTAAACACATCTTCCTTAGGGTGAGATATGAAAGTTGTCTCTGGGTTTATCATCATAGAATGGAAGCAAATACTATGTCTTGTACTCAATAGGAGTCATACTGAGGACTGGGAAAACTCTATTATTTAATTGCATTGGAAGTCCACTGCTAACAGGAAAATAATTGTTCAAGATTATTTCATTATTACTGAAAATAATTAAGTCTAGTTATAATGCAAAAGATGTTGTTTGCATTTATCTAGCAAAGCAAACCAGAGTATTATTTCTATGTATTTGGATTAATTTTACTGTCCTGTAGATGTATCCAGTCTGATAAATGAATTAGAAAGAGAATATAAGAATATAACCAACCTCTAATAAGATGTATATGCTAACTAATTTTTTTTACATTATAAACATCTTGAGTGATAGGACAATGTTGTACCTGAACTAGTAGTATGAGTACAGTGAGAGAAACAGGAATCACTTTAGGTATTTTGAATAAGAAGGACTTCTATGTAGATAATTAAATACTAATGTGTCCGGAATTGATGGGTTCTTGGTCTCACTGACTTCAAGAATGAAGCCGCGGACCCTCGCGGTGAGTGTTACAGTTCTTAAAAATGGTGTGTCTGGAGTTTGTTCCCTCAGACGTTCAGATGTGCCTGGAGCTTCTTCCTTCTGGTGGGTTCGTGGTCTCGCTGTCAGGAGTGAAGCTGCAGACCTTCGCGGTGAGTGTTACAGCTCATAATGGCAGCGTGGACCCAAAGAGTGAGCAGCAGCAAGACTCATTGCAAAGAGCGAAAAAAGAAACCTTCCACAGTGTGGAAGGGGACCCCAGTGGGCTGCCACTGCTGGCTGCAGCAACCTGCTCTTATTCCTGCTTATCTGGCCCCACCCACATCCTGCTGATTGGTCCATTTTACAGAGAGCTGATTGGTCCGTTTTGACAGAGTGCTGATTGGTGCATTTACAATCCTTGAGCTAGACACAGAGTCACAGAGTGCTAGTTAGCTAGATAAAGCATTAGCTAGATACAGAGTACCAATTGGTGCATTTACAAACCTTGAGCTAGACACAGAGTGCTGATTGGTGCATTTCCAATCCTTAAGCTAGACACACAGTCACAGAGTGCTAGTCCTCCTAGTCTCCACTAGGTTGGCTAGATACAGAGTGCCAATTGGTGTATTCACAAACCTTGAGCTAGACAGAGAGTGCTGATTGGTGTATTTACAAACCCTGAGCTAGACACAGAGTGCTGAGTGGTTCACATACGATCCTCCAGCTAGATATAAAAGTTCTCCAAGTCCCCATCCAGTTCAGGAGCCCAGCTGGCTTCACCCACTGGATCCTGCACCAGGGCTGCAGGCAGAGCTGCCAGGCCAATCCCTAGCCTGCACTCTTCAGCCCTTGGGCTGTCCATGGGACCGGAGCGCCACGGAAGAGAGGGCGGCTCCCATTGGGGAGGCTCAGGCGGCACAGGAGCCCACCACAGGGGGAGGAGCTCAGATATGGCTGGCTGCAGGTCCCGAGCCCCACCCTGTGGGGAGGCAGCTAGGGCCCAGCAAGAATTTGAGTGCAGCACCAGCGGACCAGCACTGCTGGAGGACCCCGCACAACCTCCACAGCTGCTGGCCTGGGTGCTAAGTCCCTCACTGCCCTGGGCCTGCGGTCCTGGCTGGTTACTCCGTGTGCAGGGCTCGCAGAGCCCGCACCTGCGGGAACTCGCAGTGGCCCCCGAGCACGGGCGCAGCGCCGATTCTGGCCCATGCCTCTCCCTCCACACCTCCCGGCAAGAAGAGGGAGGATGCTCCTGCCGCAGCCAGCCCAGAGAGGGGCTGCCACAATGCAGTGGCAGGCTGAAGGGCTCCTTAAGTGCCACCAGAGTGGACTCCGAGGCCAGAGGCTGAGGAGGCGCTGAGAGTGAGGGCTGCTAGCACATTGTAACCTCTCACTAACAAAATTGTTGAAATGTCTTAGGAGCAGCCAAAACTGTAAGTCTAGAATAATTACTAGAAAAATTAAAACAACGGAGTCACTAGTAATCTACTACCCATGAAATTGCAACACAAGTCTTGAGTATAAGAACGTATATCTTTATATGTATTCACAAACATAGAATCAAGAATCCTTCATTCTTCTGCTGCCACAATTGTTTCTCGGCGTCCATTTTTGAGACAAAACTCTGTAGGAAAAATTTCATCAGCAAGTTTGCCAGCAGGAAATAAGTTAATAAAGGAATGTGGAGACCAAAGCAAGTCCATCTTGGATGCTGTTCCTCCATATTGACTTCTGACTAACCCCAATTCCAGGAAAAGCTCTAAGATTTCCAGTTTATCTATTGTTCCTTGTGTAAGAGCACATACTTACCATAAATAAGAACCTTAGGTTAAAACAGCCTTGATGTTATTGTACTTCAATTGTCCTTCAAATCCCTTCGGAACCACCCCTCTACTATCGTATATAAGCTCTGGGTCAAGGGGGTAATGGCGCAGGGATACATCATCTTGTCTCACCCCTGCCTGAGACACAGACATGGCTTCTGTTCCTAAGTCTTTATTAAATGTTAACTTTTGAGAAACTGGATTTGTCTTTGGCCTCTCAGCTTCTTCAGATTTTAGGGATATGTTTACATAGGTGTGCCCACTTTGAAACAAGGGTAGAAGATGGCTTCTATTGTATTTCTAATTTCAAATCACATATGAGTTTACCAGGCACACATTAGTTTTCACCTAGAATCCTAGCAAGATGGAGTTTGGTATCCAGTTTTTAATATATTAGCCTTTCCAATATGTGAGGAAATATTAGAAAATGATTGGAAAGAAGAGCTCTAAGAATGTGATTTCTTATTTATTAGAATGAAATAATCAGAAGCACAGGAATTTTTCCTGTTTTATTCATTATTTAGCCTCAGTCTCAAGATCACTTACTGGCTGATAGCAGATACTCAATGAATACTTTTTGTATTAGATATTATTTTGTTGAGTACTAGATATGAATGAATTATTTGGTACATACTGAATAGTTAGTATTTATGTTGCTTGCTTTTTTACCAGATTATGGCTATTTTCCTACAATCCATAGAAAACACATGCATACACATACTTGTAAAACTAACGTGAAAAATATCGTTACATTGCCTATATTTGCTATTTTGCATTTTAATTTATTATCTGTGAAGTTTTAAGACTAATTTCTCATATCCCTTATGTCCCCAATCCTTTTATCCATTCTTTCCTTTCCAATGATGGAATGCCCCTCAAATCTTTAATATGACCTCTTCACTACTAAATTATTCTCTAAGAATTCGTCTCTCCTAAATTCCTCTGATGTCTAGTGACAACTTACTTTCATTCCTCATACGTACTATATACAACATACCTCTCTCATAATGCATTGCTGCTCTATACCGCCTTATAATCTGAGATCTTCACTGATGCTCCCACCTTCAGCTTATCACTGGGTCTTGAGATTTCATTAAAGTAACACCAATCAGCCGTTTTATACTCTACAAGCAGTTACCGTGTGGTTGTGGCCTCCTGCTATCCCGGTAGAAGCTGACATCACATTAAGGAAAGACTTTCCAGTCCAAAGTCTATTTATCTATTAAATATACCATACAACAAATGTTATAGTGGGCTTTTTTATCCCACGTGGTAATATTAGATTCAATAACTTCTTTGCTGTTTTGAAGCAGTTGTTCTAGACGTCCAAGTGCTCCAGGAAGTTCAAAAGAAGCAACAAAGTCATATTTGCATTTACTAATACCAGGGACCATCTATATATGCTCTTAAATATTGAAATATATATTATCAAACAGGAATTTTATTAGGAGGCATGCTCTTTGGAAAACAAGAATGCAACAGAAAAAAGAAGGCAGACCTGGGCAGATGGAAAAGTTGGTCTGCAATGCAGTCTTGACAAAGGACTCACACAATCTCTTGGGAAACTCTGAAGACAGAATAATCCTGTAGCATTGTTCTGCTTTGCATAGAAGCACAAATATAAACGCATTTCACATTCTTTATTTGTTTGGGTATAGTTTTCTACAGCACCATATTGCATCTTTGTTGATGTAGATAATAACATATTTGAGTTGCACTCCTGACCAGTTTTCATTTAAGGATGTGTAGTGGATACTGGAATATGTCACCTAAACCTCTATTCAAAACAAAAATACTTAATTTTCCAATTGCTGGGACTCCCAGTAGACATCGTTCAGTTTTCAGTTATATTTATATATTACCCTTGAGTAGACAGAGTTGCCTCACCCACCTTCCCTGGACAGCTTACCTCTAGTGAGGTAAGCTATCGAGTGCTTCATGAGATATGTAAAGACCTGCCTCCCTTGTCCAGTGTAGGACCCTTCTGAAAAGCCATCCCAGTTTCAGAGCTCTCTGTTAGGTCATTTGAGATGGTTGTAAAGATAAAGTGCAGTGCAGCCTGACTTATTTTTCTCCTCAGTTACTCTCTTTATCCCCTGTCCACAGGTGTTTACCCAAAGATAAACATTTTCCTAGTAAATATTTTGCATAATAACATCTGTCTCCAAGTTTGTCTTCCAAATAATTTAACCTGTGAAAGATCAGAATGTTTTCAGACTGGATAAGCTCCTAGGATTTTGCATGTCCTGCCAAATAGAAAAAGTTAATAAATAATTTTGTAAAACAAGTTCATGCCATTAAAATAGAAGTTGAAAGCAAGATACTATGATTAAGTCCTAAACAAATCATTGATACTAAAATTGTCATCAGAATTCAGAGAAGGAGGAAATAATTGAAGGCTGTCAGAGTCAGGGAAACATTTAGGGAAGAGAAATATTGAGCTCAGACTTGATAAGTGGACAGGATTTTGATAGATGAAAGGAATGAAGAGCATTCCAAGCAAGGTGAACGTTGCTGAAACGAGCATTGAGCCTAGTGAGTTTCTGGTATTCATTATCTATCAATATCAGAGTGACTTGGTGGTACTTGGAAAGGTGGCAATCAAATAGCTCTTATTCAGTTGTTCTAAAGTAGACTTTTATGATTTTTTTTCCCTGAAAAGCCCTTACGTTGATTGTGTCTCTTATCACAGTTTCTATGAAATCTTTAGATTTTATGAGCTTATTACTGGTTTAAGTAAGCTGCCACTAGAGAGCTGTCAACCTAAAATAATCTCACATGTTCTCATTTGAAGAACCCTCCCAGGAAATGGATGATCAAGGAAATGATTACTCTTAAAATAAAAGTGGTTTTTTTGAGATTCTAAAGAGATGGAGAGTCCATAGTCCTTTTCCATGTCATTTTCTCAGACCAGATCATGTCTTTATCAATTAAGGCATAGCTAAATATATTCATACTGACATTAAAATAGGAATAACACATAGAATCAGTTTTGACATAGTGTTCATACATCAAGATTGGGTATCTTAGGGAGACGACGTTTCTAAACGATAATTAGTGAAGATGCGTCCTATCTTCAGGTACGGGAAGAGATCTAAAGGGGCAACTTAATATTTGACATCCTTATTTTTATGCATGCTTTCCCACAACTTAAACAGTCATTTCAGATTTACAAAGCAATAGGCACAATGGTTAGCTATTTTTTTAGTTCAGAATATATATGAAAATAGGGAAACTTTTGATCAATAAAGTGGTTCCCTGTAGTAGACATTTGTAAAAAAACAGAGAGAGAGAGAGGTTGCTGTGAATAAGATAAGACTTTTTTTATATAATTCTTTAAAACTCAGGTCATTTACTCAGTTTTTCCCTTGAGAAGATAGCTAAAACAGGGCAGCCACAATACAGTTAAGTCATGGTCCCAAACCACTTATTACTACTGCATCCATTACCAGCCAGATATGTTAAAGGAATTAAGAGAATCTTATCCCAATAATACAAGGAAAATAATGGCAATGTTTACCACTACATTCCCTTTGTTCAATTCCATTGAATTAAATTGGTTCCTGCCTTTTCTATCTGCTTTGTTGAGGTCATGTGGGTGAGCTAAGTAACTCTTAGATTAGATTACTTTGTATCATTTAATTTATCTAGCTAACTTAGACAATTTCAGGATCACTGTGTAGTCATGTGATATGGTTTGACTCCATCCCCACCCAAAATCTCATCTTAAATTGTAATCCCCACGTATCAATGGTGGGATCAGGAGGAGGTAATTCAATCATGAGGGCAGTTCTTTCTGTGCTATCTTTGTGATAGTGAGCGAATATCATGAGATCCGATGGTTTTATAGGTCTGGCATTTCCCCTGTTTGCACTCACTTCGTTCTGCCACCCTGTAAAGAGGTACCTGCCTCTTCTTTGCCAACTGCCACGATTGTAAGTTTCCTGAGGCCTTCCCAGCCATGCGGAATTGTGAGTTAATTAAACCTCTTTCCTTTATAAATTACTCAGCCTTGGGTATTTCTAGATAGCAGTGTGAGAACAGACTAATACACAATGTTTGTCAAAACAGATAAATCCAATTATCAGCTACTGTATATAGAAAGTTTAAGTCAACTGAACTGAATGAAATACAATAAAAGTGATAAGTAATCACATTGTGATTACTTAATCACAGTTGTGATTACAACAAAAATAAAATATGCATTACTGTACTTCTGTGAAAGCACATTGAAAATTTTCTTCAAATGCATAATTATTTAAGACTAACACCATCTTATTTTTTATTTTTTTTATTTTTTAAAATTTATTTATTTATTATTATTATTATACTTTAAGTTCTAGGGTACATGTGCATAACGTGCAGGTTTGTTACATATGTATACTTGTTCCATGTTGGTGTGCTGCAACCATCAACTCGTCAGTACCCATCAACTCGTCATTTACATCAGGTATAACTCCCAGTGCAATCCCTCCCCCCTCCCCCCTCCCCATGATAGGCCCCGGTGTGTGATGTTCCCCTTCCCGAGTCCAAGTGATCTCATTGTTCAGTTCCAACCTGTGAGTGAGAACATGCAGTGTTTGGTTTTCTGTTCTTGTGATAGTTTGCTAAGAATGATGGTTTCCAGCTGCATCCATGTCCCTACAAAGGACACAAACTCATGCTTTTTGATGGCTGCATAGTATTCCATGGTGTATATGTGCCACATTTTCTCAATCCAGTCTGTCACTGATGGACATTTGGGTTGATTCCAAGTCTTTGCTATTGTGAATAGTGCTGCAATAAACATATGTGTGCATGTGTCTTTATAGAAGCATGATTTAGAATCCTTTGGGTATATACCCAGTAATGGGATGGCTGGGTCATATGGTACATCTAGTTCTAGATCCTTGAGGAATCGCCATACTGTTTTCCATAATGGTTGAACTAGTTTACAATCCCACCAACAGTGTAAAAGTGTTCCTATTTCTCCACATCCTCTCCAGCACCTGTTGTTTCCTGACTTTTTAATGATCGCCATTCTAACTGGTGTGAGATGGTATCTCATTGTGGTTTTGATTTGCATTTCTCTGATGGCCAGTGATGATGAGCATTTTTTCATGTGTCTGTTGGTTGTATGAATGTCTTCTTTTGAGAAATGTCTGTTCATATCCTTTGCCCACTTTTTGATGCGGTTGTTTTTTTCTTGTAAATTTGTTTGAGTTCTTTGTAGGTTCTGGATATTAGCCCTTTGTCAGATGAGTAGATTGCAAAAATTTTCTCCCATTCTGTAGGTTGCCTGTTCACTCTGATGGTAGTTTCTTTTGCTGTGCAGAAGCTCTTTAGTTTAATTAGATCCCATTTGTCAATTTTGGCTTTTGCTGCCATTGCTTTTGGTGTTTTAGACATGAAGTCTTTGCCCATGCCTAAGTCCTGAATGGTACTACCTAGGTTTTCTTCTAGGGTTTTTATGGTATTAGGTCTAACATTTAAGTCTCTAATCCATCTTGAATTAATTTTTGTATAAGGAGTAAGGAAAGGATCCAGTTTCAGCTTTCTACTTATGGCTAGCCAGTTTTCCCAGCACCATTTATTAAATAGGGTATCCTTTCCCCATTTCTTCTTTCTCTCAGGTTTGTCAAAGATCAGATGGCTGTAGATGTGTGGTATTATTTCTGAGGACTCTGTTCTGTTCCATTGGTCTAGATCTCTGTTTTGGTACCAGTACCATGCTGTTTTGGTTACTGTAGCCTTGTAGTATAGTTTGAAGTCAGGTAGCGTGATGCCTCCAGCTTTGTTCTTTTGACTTAGGATTGTCTTGGCAATGCAGGCTCTTTTTTGGTTCCATATGAACTTTAAAGCAGTTTTTTCCAATTCTGTGAAGAAACTCATTGGTAGCTTGATGGGGATGGCATTGCATCTATAAATAACCTTGGGCAGTATGGCCATTTTCACGATATTGATTCTTCCTATCCATGAGTATGGTATGTTCTTCCATTTGTTTGTGTCCTCTTTTATTTCACTGAGCAGTGGTTTGCAGTTCTCCTTGAAGAGGTCCTTTACATCCCTTGTAAGTTGGATTCCTAGGTATTTTATTCTCTTTGAAGCAATTGTGAATGGAAGTTCATTCATGATTTGGCTCTCTGTTTGTCTGTTATTGGTGTATAAGAATGCTTGTGATTTTTGCACATTAATTTTGTATCCTGAGACTTTGCTGAAATTGCTTATCAACTTAAGGAGATTTTGGGCTGAGACAATGGGGTTTTCTAAATTTAAAATTATGTAACTTTTAAGAAGTAAATGTGGTGAGCACATTGTATCTTAACACAAACAACATAAATATAATGGTGATGGTGATGAAATTAGTTTTTACCCTGAAGACCTCTGAGATCCATCTTGAACTGTCAAGTTTGTTCTTGAATATGAAAACATTATAAAACAAAACCTAACATGTGAAAAAAAAGTTAATGTGGGAAAATGGAAGGAATTATAAAACCAATAGCTAGCACCAACTTCAACTGGCTCTCTTATTATTTACAGCAACACTATGAGATAAGTACTCTTATTATTTCCTTTTCTCTGAGGAGAAAACTCTAAGAATCCAAGTTAAATAACTTCCACAAGAAGACAGAGCTAGTAAGTTATTAGGGGTGAAATTCAAACATTATTGTTCCAGCTCCAGAGTCCCATACTCTTAATCTCTACTCTGTTGTCTTTTTAATTTTTGTGTATCAAGAAAACATACACAAGAACCAATATTAGAAAAAAACTACAACTATTTTGTTAAATGTGACCCTTGGTACTGCATAAAATGCATTTATTTATTTCATTTAGCTAAATGTAAGCACTTCACATTTGTAAATGATGTTATTGTTTAACAGTTATTTAGTGACCTATACATGTGATAAAACTATCTGGTAAGAAAATCAGGAGTTCATAAAATAATAAAGAAATTTAATAAAATTAGCCAATTCATTTACAGTCATTGTTTTCAAGAGACAGGTTCTTGCTCTAATTAAATAATCATAACTCACCATGGCCTTATCCTCCTAGGTTCAAGTAATCCTTCTGCCCCAGTCTCCCAAGTAGCTAGAACTACAGGCACGTGTTAGCATGCCAAGTTAAATTTTTTTTTTTTTTTTTTTTTTTGAGACGGAGGCTCGCTCTGTCCCCCAGGTTGGAGTGCAATGGTGCAATCCGGCTCACTGCAACCTCCGCCTCCCGGGTTCAAGCAATTCTCCTGCCTCAGCCTCCTGAGTAGCTGAGATTACAGGCGCCCACCACCACACCCACCTAATTTTTGTATTTTTAGTAGAGATGGGGTTTCACCATGTTAGTCAGGCTGGTGTCGAACACCTGACCCTGTGATCCGTCTCGGCCACCCAAAGTGCTGGGATTACAGGTGTGAGCCACCATTCCCAGGCTCATGCCAGGTTAATTTTTGAAATTTTTTGAAGAGACATGGTTTGGCTATGTTGCCCAGACTGGTCCCAAACTCCTGGCCTCAAGCGATCCCTCTGTCTAGGCCACCCCAAACAGTAGACTTACAGGTATTAGCTACTGCACCCAGTCCATTTATAGGCTTTCCAGAGTGATTAAATGATTTACCAGAACGGAAAGTACTTGTTAGAAGAACCATTAATAGACTTTAAGTCATAACTGATAACTCAATGTTTTTTTTCTAGTTTTCTGTCATGTTGCTGGTAGTGTATTAAGAAATAGAAATTCAAAACTCTACATTTATGAATGAAATAATGACATTCACAACAGCCTGGATGGAGTTGGAGACCATTATTCTAAGTGAAGTTACTCAAGAATGGAAAATAAAATATTGTAAGTTCTCACTTATAAGTGGGAGCTAAGCTATGAGGATGCAAAGGCATAAGAATGATATAATAGACTTTGGGGACTTGAGGGAAAGAGTGGGAGTGGGGTGAGGGATAAAAGAATACACACTGGGTACAATGTAAACTACTGGGGTGACAGGTGCACCAAAATCTAAGAAATCACCAAGAAGGAACTTACACATATAACCAAAACCACATGTTCCCCCCAAAATACTGAAATAAAATTAAAATGTTCTATTTCCATGTGTGTAAATAGGCATTTAGTAATGTTTGTGGTGAGGAAGGTATGATAAACAACGTATCATGTCACTTGTTTTAATTTGTTCTGGGGTATCTGCATCTCACTATAGGAATTTTAAGGAAATGTTCAATAGAAATTCTTGCTGATGATAGATTATTTTCCACTTGAATGGGTTATATTGATATGCTTAAGAAATGGGACATCACTATGAAAATTTGAGAACAGTATTGACTATCATGACATATTGTCCATTCATCAATTATATTAATACATTCAGGTAACTGTGTAGTTGGATATTATATGACATCATCTCAGGAATATAGCGATTTTCCATACCATTGGAGAATTCCCAGAGAGCAATGAAATATAAGACTATTTTTACTTATTTTATATGGTTCATAACAAAAATTATCTCACAGTATCTAAGTATCAGCCTCACTTGGGGGAACATAATGCATATAAGATCTTTCAGAATAAATTTAGATCTGTTTCCATTCATATCAAATTAGCTTATAACAACTTCCTCATGAAATTACTGTGTGTTGTTTGACAAACCTAAAATTCTCTTACTACTAATTAAAGCTCCAAATATCAGTTGGATTTTTTCAACAAAAACCTGTGTTCCTTTCCTTAATAATCCATTCTTTTTCTCCTTTCAATCTATGAATTTTAATTTATTCTGTAGTATAACACAATGTCATTTTTATTAGAATTAATCTTATTTTACATTTTCCAAAGGCAAAATATGTGGCCTGTTTTCAGTTCTTTTAAATAACATTCTTGGTCTTAAATATAAACTATTTCCATTTTCCCTTTTCAGTCATATCTTAGAAAATATCATCTGTCATATTCTCTGTGTTGTCTGAAATAGCTAAGGGTTATTGTATTCATTCTGTGTTCACTAAAAAAAGAAAGTTAGCCTAACTTTTAAATTAATAACAAAAATCTTTTTCTAAGCAAGTAAGAGAGACCTATGTACATATTTGAGTTGGGTGGATGAGGATTATTTCTGAAATTGCAGATCATAAAAGCACTTTGGATCAGTTCCATTCCTGACAACTTGATTAGTTCCATTCCCGACAACTGAAAAAAAAGGAATGGTAGAAAATAAGCTTTGTGAGATTCTTTAGAGATGGTAACTGATGTCTCAAATTAAACTTCATATCAAAATATCCCTCAAGAAGATGATGAATGAAACATGTTCTGCAGAGTACTGCTCAACAATCCCTTTGTTTCAAAGCAAAGTTCAATTCTCTTGGTGCTTTTCTTAAAGTTGGTCTTGGATATATAAATAAAGTTTAAATCCTGTAAGCCAGGTTGAGCATTATTATTTCTTTTCTCAAAAATACTCTGTGTTCTTAAAAGATGATTTCTGTTTCATACAAGAACATAAAATAATTGTTGAAAATATATTGCTGTGAAATATGCAACACTTTCACAGCCCAAATTTTCTAATATGATGGTGTATAGTACAATCAAGATTATTATACAGTAACAGAGAGAAAAATTGATCTGCCATTAGAGAGAAGTATAATAATTAGCTCTTCTTGAGATTTTTTCCTCCATAAAAATGGTTTTCTAAAATGATATTTAAAATTTGTATTAAATGTGATGAAATTATTGACCATTTAGCATATGCAAGTTGGTGAAATACCCCTTTTTCAAAAACACTGTTGAAAATTGCTCTTCAAATTATTTTAAACAAAGAAAAATGCTTTATTAAGTATATGAAATATGTGTTCTGGTCATAATAGTTATGTCTCTTAAAAACTTGGTAACTCTCCTATTTATATTTTTGAAATTCTTCTTTCAATTTTGGTATATGAGTTGTTCACCTTGCCATATTTTCCAGATTTTTCCTTTAGCATTTTGATCCCTAAGAAGCTCTTCTATCTCAAGTGTTTCTGTGACTTTGAGGCTGTGAATCTCTTTCATAGGTCCCTTAGACTTCAGTATTCTAGAGCTGTGTATTTATTTGCTTTTTTTTTTTTTCTTCTCCAAATCTATATTCATCTTTTCTCTAACCTCTCCTTTCATCTCAAGGGTACAATACAATGTATTCAATAATGATTTTCCCTTGCATCTTAGTTATCACTATTATTTCTCCTACTTTCAGTGCAGTCCTCTGCACTGGCTCTTCGTCACAGATGCCACAGGTGTTGGGTTAACCTTATAAGTCACATGGCTTTTCAGGGGAATGAGTAGATATTCTTGAATGTTCCTTTTTTTATTTTTCCTAATTAAGATTAATTTGTAATGCAGGGCTAAGAAATGGATTTGTATCATACTGAAAATAGGCATTGAGGAATTGATCATCTACTGCTGAGCCACTGCCTGGTATGACACTATGGCAGTTTACCGAATATTCTGGAGACAGTATTTATGGATAGATAATAGTAATATGTATTAATTTGTGGGAATACTTTTTAAAATTACTTCACATCAATATATATTTGGGTTTCTATTCTTCAAATAATTCTGATGTACAAGGATTAAGTCAGTTTTAAAGTTTATAGAAGCGAAGAAGTGGCCTTACCTCACCTATCAGCTTTAAAAATTGCTATTAATCTAATAGTTAACAAAATTCTGTTATCAAGCAATGATCCTAGCCATTCATTTAACAAATTGTATTACTTATTCATTTATCTATCTTGATTTATTTATCTATTATATGCCAGTCATCATTCTATGTACTGTAGTAATGTACATAAATTATATGAACAGAATTCTTCCCTGAAGTCTAGCAATACAATCAGATAATGAACTAAGACGTAAGTCTCATTAAGTACTATGGAGAAAAATATATAGCCCTGGATGAGTACAGATATAGTCTGGGGCAAGTTGGAGCATGTGCTGTTTTATTTAGGGTTGTCAAGGGAGAACTCGTCTTTAAGGCAATATGTGAACAGAGACCCAAAGAAAGTGAATGAGAGAAACAGACAGATTAGCTATCTGGGAGAAGAGAGTTTCAGGGCAAAGTAATAGCCAGTACAAAGTCCCTGAGGGATGAGTGGTTAACACTCTTACAATAATCCAAGCTTAAGGTGGCAGTGGCCTGGACCAGGATGGTGGTAGTACAAATGGTAAGAAATCATCAGATACTAGATATGCTTTGGCACAGTCATATATTTTCTTGATAATATAAACATATACTATTTTAAAAATATTTCCAGAATTATGTGAATCTATAAGCTAAAATGCATATATCTGCATTCCATCTAAAATTATAGTTCAGAAAAATGGGGAAACAAGAAGGTCATATTATTTATGAAATGAAGAACATGTAACATAGGAGACTATTCACCTCTGTAGGGCCAGTGATTAGTGGGAAAAGGAAAAAGATAGAATCTGATATGTTACCAGAAGTCTCCACTGAGAAACATTGATGGATAAATTTGTATTTCCCTGTCTCATATATAAAAGTGGATTTCATTAGAAATACCCCACCACAGTTTATATTACTTGAGTATTTACATCTGAGCTTTGTGGAGATTATAAACTCTCACAAGTATGATCCTTTAATACAATAGTTTTCTGTAATGCATGGTCAGACAACTTAGTTTAACATGAACTATTTCTGGGAGATATTTTAATTAATTACACTCTTCAAACCCTACAAGACTGTGACAACATCAATTGCATAACCTAGATTTCCTTGCTTTATGTGTCTAGAATGTCAGAGATCAGTGGTTGTGGGGGCAATTCTAATGGGTCACATTGACCCCTTAGAAATTATAAGAGATGCGTATAGCCATGCTTTTCTGTTTTTATAATCTCAACTAGGGGAATTATATATATATAATATTGTGTTATATATCTAATATATATTATATATGTATATATAGCATATATTATATCATATATAATATATAGCATATTATATATAATATGTATAGATACGGATTAGCTATCTGGTAGAAGAGAGTTTCAGGACAAAATAATAGCTATATGTGTATATATATGAGAGTTTCTGATTCTTAAGGAAAACATCACAAAAGATAGACAAGACTCAGGGCATTATAGGTAGAACAAATAGGGATTTAGGTATTTATTCAGAAACAGCCCACACCTTTGGCTAATCATATTAATTCTTTCCTGCAGAGAAACAAAGCTTCAAATAATATTCAAATAAGATAATCAGCTTGACTACAGTAAAAATAAAATTTGGTCTTTAGCTGGTTCATATTAAATTTACATTAAGAACTACTATTCTCAATGCTAATCTAATATGCATAACTATAACAGGGCAATCTCTAAAATTACTTTCATGGGAAAATATTGTTATACCAAGGATAAGAGCTCAGATTTATATCCAAGGTATTAACAGTACCTCTACCAAGATACATGGATTATGAGATTATGGAAACTATTTATTACACATATTAAGAGAAGATAATCTCAAGAAAATCATCAAAAACTCTTTTCATTAAGGGTAGCTGTTGTTTTATTTCAATAATGTTTCGAGGTGGGAGAGAGAAGGTGCTGCATTTTACTCTATTGATTCTAGGCCCCATGATATAATTGTTGTACTCTCTCTTAAAGTGCGGGAGTTTCTAAAACTTTGTCACATTTCAATCATGGGTTCACTGGTCTAAGGGAGCTTTAGTCTTATATAAGTCCTAACCCAATTCTCTGCCTACCTCTTCAGCTGGATTCCAAAAAAGAAAGAGAGAGAGAAAGGCTAACTTAAAAAGAGGGAAGATATAAAGTATTGTTTTATGCCCTAATAGTTTTCACCATGTCATGCATAATAATAATTCCAGCAGTATATCTAGAGACATTCTTCAGAACTGTTGAGTATTTCAGCATTGGCTTAAAAGAAGTTGGGAGACAAAACAAAAGTAGCTTATAGTGAGATGCAACCTAAGTAAGTTATCCTTTCTCATCCAGGCGAAATGCCACCAGTTCCTATGACAATGCTATAAATTAGGACTTATAATTTGTGGTAGAGGTGAATAAAACTAAAGATTCCCTGGGCTTGATCAAGCGAAGAATAAGAGCTAAAGCTAAAATTGTTCAGATGTCAATTAAGGTTATTTGTGAAAGGATAAATTTTAAAAGTAAAATAAAAATGATTCAAACCAGAAGTAACCAAAGTGAAAGCATTAAAGCTGAGAGCAGAAATTAAACAAACAAATCAAGTTTAATTTGAGGAACTTTTGGTGTGACAACAGATGCAAATAAACAGAATCAAAATGATGCTCACTAGAAGTGCAGTGCAATTTTGGAGGTTTTAGCCACCCAGTGTGCAGGCATTTCTCCATTGAACCAGTTCAAATGTATTCGGAGAAACTTCTGATGAAGAATAGAGGATAGAGGTCGCTTTACAATGTGCAAATGAGAGACTTGATTAATTGAATTGGGTTCCTCCTGCTTATGCTTCAAAAATAACAATGTCTTTGTAAGATACTTTACCACTAACAATATACAATATTTTGTGTATTTAGTTGTTTTGTTTCCTTTTACTATTTCTGGCTTTTCAGAGTAAGAACTATGATGCTTTGATTAAAATTGATCTTTCTAGAAGGTCTGTGAGAGCATAAACTAGACTTCCTTTCCCATCTAATATATTTCATCTTTTATAGGAATTAGGCAGGAGACAATTGCTATTCTCTTTTACTAGATATTAAAATCAAGTTTCCTCAAAATTTCTTCCCAATTCCACACTTAAATAAGCTTAGTTGTTTCATTCTTACCTTCCTAGTAGGATTTGACAAGCTTTTCAACCAAATATTATCCTATAATTTTCATTCCTAATTTTTTAATTTCCTTGTTTTCTTTTCTGTCAGGCATTTTCAGATAATCTAACATCTGTGTGTGTGTGTGTGTGTGTGTGTGTGTGTGTGTGCACGTGTGTATTCATCATGCAATGGAAAAGTAGCCTTCAGAAACCATCTCCATACTTGGGAAGTAGAAGCTACTCTTCCCACTGTCATTGATTTCTATGTCCTAGAAAAAAACTATTGGTTATTATTATCTATAGTTTGATACATTCACAGAACAAAAATAGGTAGTTTTGGCTTGGAATCTCACTTAAATTGATTATTCATATGCTTTTAAAACCTTGACACTCATAATCTTGAATATTCTAATTATCATATTTGATTGATATTATTTATAATTCTTTGTATGCTATGGTATCAATGTGTCCTCCAAAGTTCAAGACTTGGAAACTCAATCCCCAATGTGGTGGTGTTGGGAGAATGTGCCAGGATTTGGGAGATGGGGCCTAACTAGAGGTGGGTCATGGGGACACATTTTTTATCTATGAACTAATGCCATTATCAGAAGAATAGGTTTGTTCACAGAGTAGAGTTCTTATAAGAGGACTTTTAAGGAGTTTGGACCCCTCTTGCTCTCTCTTGCCTTGCCTTTGCCCTTCCACCATGGAATGAAGCAACAAGAAAGCCATTCCATGATGCCTTGTAGTTTTGGACTTCTTAGTCTCCTGAACTGTGTGTCAATAAATTTCTGTTCTTCATAAATTGTCTAGTCTGTGGTAATCTGTTATAGCAACAGACATAGACTAAGGTGCTGAATAAAGCAGAACCACAAAGGGAGGATGGCAAAGAGTTATCATTTCATAGAGAAGCTACAGTCATGGCTCTCCACAAATTTTCCGTAAAGATTTTCTATGAGTTTCTTAAGCTATTTGCAGAAAACTGTCTTTCAGAATCTGGGCTTCCCTTCCAGGAGATCAAATAAGGACGCCAATTTCTGCTTCCTGATTTTCCCTGGTAAGTCAGTTCTTGGAAAAACTGAAAATCTTGTTGAGAAACAAACAAGATGAGTCATAGGCTAATCATTATGTTTTAACTCTTAATGAAAGTGAATAATCAGAAGCTGCTAAAAGGTTTTATGATGAAAACCAGAACACTGATAGACGAGGAGTTGTTTTGTCAGCCTTCATACTCAAATTCTTCTCAACTCTAATTGCAGTAAATTGACACCGCAGCATGTCTTTTTGTGTATGTTTCTTTGTTTTTTTCTCTTAGTCTAGTTTTATGCATCGTAATTCTTCATTTCCAGCCTCAAATATTTCATGCACATATTACATTGATTCTATACAGATTCTTGGCTAATATGTTTGGTGCATTCCACAAATACACCTACCACAGAAATTCTTAAGTCAGTCATTACTGCCCTCAAATATTTTCTAATTCCACCTCAGTGCAGAGTGCTGAGGCAGTGAATGATGCTACCACCCACAAATTCTCTGGCACAGAAATCCAGGTGTGAGTGATCCCTCTATTCTGTCTCACTTATGCGAGTCAACTAAGCCTTATTATCTAAATGCTAAAATATTTCTAAAATATCCATTTTCTTCATTGAGTCACTACATTTATTGAGTTTCTCATCATCTCTGGCTTTGAGCATTTCAGTATTTTCATTAATTTGTCTTGCTTCTTCCAATCTTTCTGACAGACCAATATTTACTGCCTTTAAACTGATTTTCTAAAACGTGAGACTACTCCCTTTACTCCACAAATATAGAAACTTTCAGGACCCACCACGTCACATGGATGAAAACTTCAGCTTTATTTCTGTACAGTAAGTGCTTCTCAATCTGGGTACCGCCCTGTCCTTCCCAGACTCAATCCCTGACACTTTTCTCCCAGATAGTTTTCTTTTTTTATCACCAGTTATTCCATCCTGAGAATGTGCCAGGATTTTTCTTGCTTCCACATTTTTATGCATATTGTTGTTTTTCTTTAAATGTTCTCCACAAATTGTTCATTACAACCATTAAAAGAAGCCTTGCAAGCTATGCACAAATACAGATTTAGCATATCTAGGAACTTCTCTGTGACTCCTGTTAAACCCAACATCCACTGTGTGTCAACTGTTGTGATTTGGGAAGACTTCAATTACAATTCTCAACACACCCCACTGCATTTGTCACATGTCTGTCTCCAAATATTCTTTTTCTTGAGAGGATAAGTATGTCTTTCTCATCTTCATATACTCAACACCTAAATTTCTGGTAATTTCTCAATTAATATTTTAATTGAATCGATTAATGAGTGAACTAGAAAGTTTTTCTATAGCCAAGCCTTTGCCTTATTCTCTAGTTTTAATAGTTGGGTCACTGTATTTTACTTCCATATCCAAATTTCTGCCTGGGAACTTGTTCAATATCCCTTTTTCTCCAATTCTGGAGCTCTACCATACACCTTGATATTCCTTCTAAACAAAGGTGTATTTTGGTTTCTCAGTACCTATGAAGAGACTAATTTATGCTCATATATATAGAACTCCCTCAACCTACCTCTAGCTATATTTTGTTTTCCTACTAAATGTCACTGATGACCTACTGTACACCTGTTTTAATGTGCTTTTTGGATTGTGAAGGAAGTCATATTCACTCTTGAAAACTTATCTGGTGCCTCAGTCCTGAATTTTATAGCAGTTTATTTTTTAATCACTTATAGCTTTCATTTCTCCACAAATCTAATTGGTATGCATTACCTAATAGATTGTGGGAGGACACATGGGTAAATAATTTGGGAGTGTATCTACATGCATGTGTATACATAAAAATCTGAAGTTTATACTACTGGGTTGTTGGAAAGTTGTAAAATATTGAAGAAACTTGTCTTCAATAACATGATGATAGCTTTTCAGTAGCATATAATTTATCTAAGTCATTTTAAAATTACTTCCTGAGGATCATGTATTTGTTCAATGTTCATTCATGCACACATACTTCAGTTTACGTCTTCAATTTATACCTGAATATAAAGATCAACAAACAATGTCACCAGTTCATAAAATATCACATTTCACACCTGAAATTATGGAAGATAAAGAAGGCTTAAACTAACAGTGTAAAATATTGGGCTACCTAAAATTATGTAGCTGAGAATTGCAGTATTTATTCATGATATATTTTATATAGTTCCACTAGCTTTTGAAATTTAGTCAATGCTGGTTGAGAGGTATCATTTTGTTGTTGTTCAAATAGATCATAATTAATATAAATTAAAATGACATTAGTTTTAATATGAAATAATTAGAACACTCTCTTTCAGAATTCGCTAGTGGACACTGAATTTCCACATTAACTATTTTAAGAAGTTCTATTTACAAAAGTTTGCTTCAACTATAAGCCAGTCATTGAACAGTACAGAAGCCCATCAAAGTGATTATTTCTTTTTGTGAGTTTAAGGAAGTTAGTGGGGAAAGTTAAAAGTAGAAATTTACTTTAAAACTCAACTCTATGTGATTATGGTAATTATGCGGTGGTAGTGATGATGATGATGATTTATGTATTTCTATTACATTTTAATTTTGCTTTATGCTTATTAACTAAATGTAAGTGATTGATGATAAAATTCTATCATTGAATCTTATACCTAGAAGAAATTTTAGTGACAGTGATATTTTAGATATTTTATTCACCTGCCAATTTGCAAAACATTATAGTGTTAAAATTTTGCAGGATTCTTCAGGTGTCACTTCACGAGTTGGAAACCTCTGTAGCCGGTGGCACCTCTGCTTGAGTTTTGCCCCTAACCCACTGGTCTTGTTCCACCCACTCAACCTGGCAGGCTGTGCTCGGCTCACACTACTGGCCTGGATCCCATGCCTGCCAAAGGCAAGCCAGGCTTGGAGCAGCGAAGGGTGTGTGAGCAAATGAGCACTGAGTCCAGCCACTGCGCATAGCCAGGCACACCGACTGCTGTGGTGGGACAGGCAGCTCCAGGCGACAGCACAGGCGCAAACTCCATGTGAGGCTGTGTCTGGACCAGACATACCACAAGCAGCTTCCACTGCAGGCACCAGTGTCTGGATTTAGGGAACCCAGTGGCACCAAAAAAATTCAGAGATGCCAGGAACCGGTGAGGCCCAAAGAAAGTGTTACAGCCTGTCACAACCCTGGCTCAGGGACCCCCAAGGTCTGGGATCTCAGAAGGGCCTCAGCTCTTTTCTTCTTCTTGTTGCCTATAGTGTGGCAAGCAGGGTCAGCATGTTTTGAGGGGAGGGAACATGTTCCGGCCCATTTGTGTTGCAGCTCCTTCAGTCCCACTGCCCCACGCTGGCCCACAGCTATTGGGCTGGCCCAGCCTGGATGCTGCTTCTCATTGTGTGAGGTAGCCGCCCAGTGCCAGTAGAGGGTGGGAGGGCTATAGTGTTACAGCTCTGGCTCTGGGAATCAAAAGGTCTGGGCCCCAAGAAGCATCACCGCTCTTTACTCCCACAGTCTGAGATTGGGTAACTCAATGAGTGGGACAGGAGTATGTTACAGGCCCTTTAGCTCTCACCCACAGCTTGGAAAGCCAGCCAGGAAAGTGTTACAGCACTTTTCATCCTACCCTTAAGAGGGTCCTGAGTTCTTCCACATCCAGGGAGAATGAGGTTACGAAGACAACTGGAGGGTAAGCAGGGAGAGAAAAGCTTTATTGGGTAACTGAACAACTCTCAGCAGAGAGAAGACATGAATTAGGGAGCTCCCATCCACAGGTAGGTAGTCCCAACAAGTGTCTGAGGATGACTGAGTCTGGGGGATTTTATGGGCTCAGAATGGAGGAAGTGTGTGCTGATGTGTCCATGGGCAGGGGGAAGTGCATACTGATTGGTTCATGAGTGGGCCTGGAAAAAGCACCACTTGACTGGCTGAAAGGCTTTAATGAAGTTCTTACTCCAGGTTCAGGACTTCACCAGAACTGGCCCACAGTCCCCAGGCTTCACATCATCCCCAGCTTGAAGGTGGGGTTTCACCAGGGACTTGTCCCTTCCCATCTAGGAACCTATCTTCCTCCCACCACCATCAAGATCTAGAAATTCCCAGACTAGTATTTTCAGAAATATCAATGCCATATTTCTGAAAAGATAAAATAACTTTCTGGAGTTTACTTTGCTTATACTATGTTTGAATTTACTCAAGAGCTTTATATAGGACTTTTATTCATAATTATATATTAATTTTACACTACTTTTATTGAATTAAAATCAAAGAATATTTCTTAATTACATATTAACCAACCTATCTAAAATATACAACATATTAGACAATTTGCAGTATATATGGTAGATATCAGTTATTTCCAACAATATGGGATTTGGGTAGTTGAACAAAATTGTAGCCTTCATATTAGCTCTAACATCTAGAATATTGGAGGAGAAGCAGAATGGGCTATATTAAAAGGAAATTCACATACACACACAAAAAACCTAGTCATTGGCCGGGAGCGGTGGCTCACGCCTGTAATCCCAGCACTTTGGGAGGCGGAGACGGGCGGATCACGAGGTGAGGAAATCGAGACCATCCTGGCTAACACGGTGAAACTCCGTCTCTACTAAAAATGCAAAAAATTAGCCGGGTGCGGTGGCGGGCGCCTGTAGTCCCAGCTACATGGGAGGTTGAGGCAGGAGAATGGCGTGAACCTGGGAGGCGGAGCTTGCAGTGAGCCGAGATTGCGCCACCGCACTCCAACCTGGGCGACAGAGTGAGACTCCTTAAAAAAAAAAAAAACACCTAGTCGTAAGTGAGCCTATCAGGTGGAGTAGGATGAGGAGGAGTTCTAGACTAGCTGGAAATTGATGAAGGTAATTTTCTAATTAGGACTTTTTATGATGGTGCTTCCCAATGTGTATTTGTCTGAACACCCTCAATCATTAAAAAAAAAAAAGAAGAAGAAAAAAAAAAAGTAAAGAAATGAAAACACTAGGTGTTGTGAACAATTACGTAAAGGACTACATCCTGCATTTCAATCCTAGAAATTCATAGTACATATGAGCATATTAAACAGGTCTGAGGAATCTTGTAATAAAATAACACTAAATTTTTTAAACCATGATTTTTTTATTTTGTCGAAGATTTTGTGAATTAACAAATATTCCTTGGAAATAATATCTATTGGTCAGATTTTTAAAGTTATTCTATAGAAATATATTTAATGCTGTGAAAAAAAGTATGAATTTTGTATGTCTACTTCTAAATGAACATCAAAAAAACCACCAGATGAATACCATGCTAATAAATTGTGTTCACTAAATATGTAGCCTTAACATAGGGAATGGAAAAGAGAATTAGAGATCTTAGTTAAGTAACGTATATACAGCTCAGAAGTCTTTATTTAAAAAAAAAAGTTAGAAGGTCAGTGTGTCTATGATATTGAAATTATAGGAAAGAACAGTCAAAATTTTCCCTTTATTCAGCAAACCTTGATAGAATACCTATGTGTGGTAGTCATGTAAATAAAAAGATGAATGAAATAAGGTCATTGAGGAACTACAGTATATTAAGGGCACATACCCTTAAAAATAAATTTGTACCACATGACATATAGATGTTAGTATATTTGCATGCTTGGTATGTAATCTGCTCATGCTTGCTAGGTATCAATTGCCTTAGGAGTGCAAGCACCTAATATGCACCCAATTATATCATAAATCACTAGTGACTCTAATCTGATCAGCTTATGCATCATGTGTCTCTTTTGTGCTGTGGTCCTGAGATGTAGATGACTAACTCTATATATACCCTTGAAGATAAAAGAAAGACAGTGTAAGTCCTAGTTTGATAATAATCAGATAATAAGTGAAAATGCACCAACTGTGAGAGTCAGGAGAACAAAATAATCAACTCCTTAGTGAAAGCTAAAAAGTTAAATTCTCACTCTCATCCTTAGCTTATGAGGAAAGTAACAACATGAAATTTCAGAAAGATACTTGCTCTATTGTGTCTGGTTCAATTTTCCCAGAGTGCTGGGATTCTAACTCTATTTTCCAGGATATGCATCTTTTTTTTTAACAGAAACATGTGGGTGAATGTATCTTAGAGATTTTTGGAAATAATCAAAACAACTCCAGCCTTACTTTCTAAATAAAACAATTATATCAGATTAAATATAAGTTATATACTGTAAGATCATATTAATACAAGTTTGTGATGATGGTTAAGGCTGGATATTCTTCTAGATTAGGATACTTCTCATATGAATTACTTTTAGCCATTCTCTATTCAAATGGATTTCCAGCTCTGAAGAAGTCCACATTAAGCTAAGCATCCTTGATTCTTGTACAGAATTTTCGTTCATCAGATAATCCTGACTGATTGATTCACATTTTTTCTTTTTGCTGCCAAATACTATTTTTTGTACTCAAATCAAAAAGCTCAAAATTCTTGCAAGCAGTATCTCTCTTTGCTTGATTGTAAGTTAGGAAATTTGCCATTGGTGTACACTAGCACAGTGTAAAGTTATAAATATACATCTGACATGATTGCTTTATATCATGGAGTGTTCAAAAATAAAGCTATAAATAAGAAAAGAGAGTAAAAATGTGGATGGGGTAAAGATAACTCTGCAATTATAGATAGCAAGAGAAAGTTAGGAAGAGGTGAGTGTCAAGCCAGCCTAAGGAAGCACCTCCCTAGTCTACAGATATCATATAAAAGTGCCAAGAAAAATGGGGTACTTATTCAAACCATGTTTATAGCTGTTTGCATTTGTCTTCCCAAAAATAAAAATTCCTCACTGTGCATGGAAGAGAATGCCAAAAGGTACTATTCAGAAAAATAGTTAGATAGAAACTGTGCTGTTGAGTTGGCAAATGATCAGTGAAAGGGGCTCCTGTTCTTAAATATAGGCTTGTATGTCCTTCACAAACATAAAGATATGTATGTGTTGGTTAAGAAATATAATCCATATAATGATGGATATGTGAAAACATCTGTGAGGGTACAGAAGTAGTTGTAACTGTATGGGTCTGAGATTGAGAACCTCATAGAGGAGCTGAGATTTTCAAAGATGCTTTCCTTCTTTCAACAGACAGAGACAGCAAGTGATACTCCAAGATGTGCAAATAATAAGCTTAAATTCATGGATAAACATTGTGTGAAAAGGGAACAGTGAAAATATAGCATGGAATACATAAGATGAAATAGTTAAAACTGAGATTTGAAAAACTGGTAGGTTCTCGATCACACAATAATTGGTCTGCTATGCTATGGAGTTTAAAATCTATCCTGTAGGTAGTAGAAACCAATGAAAACAATTCAGTTGAGGAACTAGTATAAAGGTTATGAACTAGAGAGAGAAAATACAGGCAATAAAGCAAGGTAGGCCCCTATGGCAATTGTCTAGAAAAAGGTAATACTAAGAGAGAATTCTGGGAAGACGGCAGAGTGAAAAGCATAAAGCATATGTCTCTCCACCTAAATAATAATTACACTGGGATAGTTTGTTTAATATAATTATTATTTTGGAACTCTGGAGTCTATTGAAAGGTTGCAGCTTCCAAGGAATGGTTTGTGTGGTAAAGCATGGTAAATATTGCTGAATTTCAGTCTTTTGTACAGTAGTAACTACCCATCTCCCATCACTAGTCCTATGGCTGGCAGCTGTATACATGTTCCTGGAGCAGATTGTGCATAGCTTGTCTGCAATAAATAAGGAAATAAGTACGCTGTCCTTCAAATACCAAGAATTTGTATTCTGATCACTGATTGTGGCTTCTGATGACACAGGTGCAGACAAAGAGGTGGACAACCATTACTGTTGTATCTCCTCCCATTGTGGTAAACACTTTCTTCTCCAGCTGACGTGACCTACAGAGGGTTTAAGGGGATGAAATGCTTTTTTTCCTTCCCTTCATTTTTCTCTTTTCCCCTATTGGAAGCCAGGCATTAAAGATGTCGTTAATATACAAATATATTTATAAGGAAAATTAAAAATTAACCATGTTTGTCCATAGAAGGGCACAGGCTCAGGAAAGAACTGAAATAGACCTTATGGTTACACATTTGGCTTATCCTTCTTATAGAGACAGCCTACAACAATGAAAACAAAATGAAACAGACACTCCCAGGGAAGAAGGAAAATCTAATTTCCAGAGTTACCACATTATTACTTTCCAATGTCCAGTTATTAATTTAAAAAATCATAAAAAGTACAAAGAAACAGAAAAGTATGGCATTTTCAAAAGAAGAACAAATCAACAGAAACTGTTTCTAATAAAGACCTGAAGACAAAGATTTTAAAACAAGTATTTTAAAAATGCTCAAAAAACTGCAGGAAAATGTGGTGAAGGTCAAGAAAATAAAACATAAACAAAATTAAAATATTAATAAAAAGAAAAATATAAAAAAACATAATTTTTTAGCTAAAATGTACAATACTGAAATGAAAAATTCACTAGAGGGATTTGTGATGATTAATTTTATGTGTCAACTTGACTGGACAAAGATACTTACATAGTTGGTAAAGCATTATTTCTTGGGTTTTCTGTGAGGGTATTTCTGGAGGACATTAGCATTTGACTTGATAAACTAAATGAACAGCTCCTCTCAGTTTCAGCAGGCACTATTCAATAGGCTGAGGGCTAAGCAAAAAACACAAAGCTAAGCAAGGGCACTGTTCTATCTCCTGAAACAAGGATGCCCTTCTTCTTCTCATTGATACCAGAGTTCCAAGTTCTCTGGCTTTTGAACTCTAGGATTCACACCAGTAACCCCTCAGGGTCTCAGGTCTCTGGCCTCAGATTGACAGTTTCATTGTCAACTTCACTGATGCTGAGGCTTTTGGATTTGAATGTAGCCACACTACTGGCTTTCCTGGTTCTCCAGCTTGCAGACTGTTGTGAGAGTTCTCAACCTCCGTAATCATATGGGTCAATTCCCCTATCTAGTCCTCTGTCCCCTTTCTTTCTCTTTCTTTCTTTCTTTCTCTTTCTTTTCTTTCTTTCTTTCTTTCTTTCTTTCTTTCTTTCTTTCTTTCTTTCTTTCTTTCTTTCTTTCTTTCTTTCTTTCTTTCTTTCTTTCCTTCCTTCCTTCCTTCCCTTCCTTCCTTCCTTCCTTCCTTCCTTCCTTCCTTCCTTCCTTCCTTTCTTTCTTTCCTTCCTTCCTTCCTTCCTTCCTTCCTTCCTTCCTTCCTTCCTTCCTTCCTTCCTTCCTTCCTTTTCTTCCTTCTTCTTTCTTCTTTCTTTCTTTCTTTCTTTCTTTCTTTCTTTCTTTCTTTCTTTCTTTCTTTCTTTCTTTCTTTCTTTCTTTCTTCCTTCCTTCCTTCCTTCTCTTTCTTTCTTTCTTTCTTTCTTTCTTTCTCTTCTTTCTTTCTTTCTTTCTTTCTTTCTTTCTTTCTTTCTTTCTTTCTTCTTCCTTCCTTCCTTCCTTCCTTCCTTCCTTCCTTCCTTCCTTCCGTCCTTTCTTTCGTCCTTCCTTCCTTCCCTCCCTCCCTCCCTCCCTCCCTCCTTCCCTTCCTTCCTTCCTTCCTTCCTTCCTTCCTTCCTTCCTTCCTTCCTTCCTTCCTTCCTTCCTTCCGTCCTTTCTTTCGTCCTTCCTTCCTTCCCTCCCTCCCTCCCTCCCTCCCTCCTTCCCTTCCTTCCTTCCTTCCTTCCTTCCTTCCTTCCTTCCTTCCTTCCTTCCTTCCTTCCTTCTTCTTTCTGTCCTCTCTATTTTTTCTCTTCTTTTTTCCTTCTCTCTCTTTCTTTCTTTCTTTCTTCTTTCTTCTTTCTTTCTATTTATCCTATAGATTCTGCCTCTCTGCAGAATCATAATATAGGATTCAAAGGAGATTTGAACAGATATAATAAAGAATTAGCAAACTTAAAGATAGGGCAATGGAAATTATCATATCTAAGAAATAGAAAATAAATTGAAAAAAGTGAATAGAGTCTAAGGGACATGTGGGACAACATTATGTAGTTCAAAATATGTTTTACAAAAGTTCCAGAGGGAGAATAGAGAGAGACAAAAAAAAAAAAAAAAAAAAGAAAATATTTGAAGGAATAATTGCAGAAAACTACCTGAATTTGATGAGAAAATGATTATTAACATTTATAAAGCTCAATGAACTTCGAGTAAGATGAACTGAAAGAAATCTGTACTAAACAAATCTTTGAAAGACAAAGACAAACAGTTCATATTGAAGGGAGCAAGAAGGTGGTGATTCATCACATACATGGAATCCTCAATGGAACTTATAGCAGGTTTCTTACCAGAAACTTGGCAGACCAGAAGGTAGTGGGCCAATATATTTAAAGTGCTAAAAGAATAACAGCAATGTCAACCAAGAATCCTGTATCTGTCAAAAGTGTCCTTTGAAAGCGAGAGAGAAATTAAGACATTCCCAGATAAAGAAAACCTGAGAGAATGTGTTACCACCAGACCTGCACTAGAATAAATGTTCAAGGGCATTGTGCATGTATGAAAAAACACTAGACGGTACGTTGAAGCTATGTTAAAAAAAAAAAAACTCAATGAAGGTAAATATATGAATATTATAAAATCTAGTATCATTGTAACATCGACTTTTAACTCAATTTTATTTTCTTCATGATTTAAGAGCTAACAGATTTTTTAAAAAATACTGTTAGTCTAAAAACTAGTATTACTTCAAGTTTATTTGTAACTCTACATTTTGTTTTTCACATAATTTAAGAGATTAATGCATTTAAAAGAATGATTAGTTTGTTTTGAGGCACATAATACATAAACATGTAATTTGTTGACATCAACAACTGAAAGAGGGTAAGATGGAGCTGTAAAGGAGCAGAGCTTTTATATGTTATAGAAGTTAAACTGTTATAAATATAGGTTGTTATAACTTTAAGATGTTAAATGTAAATCCCCATGGTAACCACAAAGAAAATAGCTATATAATATTTAAAAAAAAAAAAAAAAAAGAAGTGAGAAGAGAATTTAAGCGTTTTACTACAAAAATCAACTAAATAGAAAAGAAGACAGAAATACAGGAAATGAGGGCCAAAACATATATAGGGGATATAGAAAACAATTAGCAACATAGCACAAGTAAGTCCTACCTTATTATCATGATGTAAATAGATTAAACTCTGCAACCAAAAGACAGAGATTAGCAGGATGGACAACAACATATAATTCAACTGTATGCTGTCTACAAGATGCTTACTTTCGATTCAAAGACACAAATGGGTTCAAAGTGAAAGGACAAAACAGATTTACATGCGAAGAGTAACCAAAAAGGGCAGGAATGGCTCTACATACTAGTATCGGACACATTAGAGATTTACATGAGACAAAGGCAGACACTATGTATTAATAAAAGTTTTCATACAACAAGAAAATGTAACATTGTAAAGAGTTATACACTTAATAAGAGGTCATCAAAAATATAAAGCAAAAATTGGCAGAATTGAGAGGAGAAATATATAGTTCTACAATAATAGCTGTAGACTTCAACATCCAACTCTCAAAAATTGGTAGAACAAATAGAAAGATAAGCAAAAAATTTAAAAATAAAGGAACTAGACAACATAACAAATGACCTAGATGTTGTAGACATATACAGGACACTACCCAGTATACACATGTACATACCTTTTCTTCTCAAGTTCACATGGAGCATGAACCCCTATAGACCATATGTTAGCCCAAGTTAAGTCCCAATATATTTTAAAAGATAAATATCAAAGTATGTTTTCTGACCATGCCAGAATGAAATTAGAAATCAATAATAGAAGTAAAACTGGAAAATTCACAAATACGTCAAAATTTATTGACACATTGTTAAACAACCAATGGTCAAAGAAGAAACCACAAGGGAAATCAGAAAATATTTAGAGATTATTGAAAGTAAAAACAAAACATACAAAAATGTATAAACATAGTGACTTCAGTGTTAAGAGGGAAGTTTATAGCTATCAATGCTTACATTTGTTAAAAATTTAAAAAAAGAAAAATCTGAAATAAACAATCTAACTTCACAATGTGAGGAGCTGGGGGGAAAACAAACAAACTAAACTCAGAGATAGAAGAAAAAGAACATAATAAGTATTAGAGGATAGATTAACAAAATAGGAAAAACAATAGAGAAAATTAATTTAACAAAAGTTGATTCTTCAAAATGATCAACAAAATTAGTTGTCCTTTAGCTAGATGGACTGAAAAAAAAACAAAAGACTCCAATTACCAAAATAAAAAATGAAGGTGGGGTATTACTATTGAATCTACAGAAATTAAAAAAGGATATTAAAGTAGTACGATGAACAATTGTACACCACCAAATTGGATTACCTAGATAAAATAGGTATACTTCTAGAAAAACAAAACCTGCCAAGGTTAAGTAACAAAGAGATATAAAATAAAGATAGACCTATAACTTGTAAAGACCTTACATTAGTAATCAAAAATCTTTCAACAACAATGACAAAAAGTCCCAGAGGTGATAGATTCACTGGTTAATTCTAACAAATATTTAAAGGAAAACTAAAACCAACCTTTATTAAGCTTTTCACACACACACACACACACACACACACACACACACACACACAATGAAAAGGAAGGACCACTTTTTAATTTATTCTATAAAGCTAGTGTTACCCTGCTACCAGCCAGACAGAGACACTACAGGAAAATACAGATCAATATCCCATATACACATTGATAATGCAAAAATCCTCAATAAAATATTAACTAATTTCAACAGCAAATCAAAAGGATTATACAACACGATCGAGGAGGATTTATTCCTAGAATGCAAGGATATTTCAACATACAGTGTGCTGGTTTCCAACTTGTCTGCATCTGATGAAACAGAACACTCATGCTTACAAGGTAAATGAAGAGGGTTTATGGCTTACAGACAGGCAGCAATGAACAGTAAAAACTTAGGATTCAATCTGAGCAGTTTCCCGAGGCTGAGGAAAGCTGCCTGGTTGCAGATGGAGTCTTATCATCAATTGGAAATCTGAAGAAGACTGGAAAGCAGCAAGCTCTGGGTCTTATACACTAGAGTCAAATGTGATTCACCCAGCTGAAGAATTGAAGGACATCCTTTTTCTATGGTGGGGGTGAGGACTAGAACAGAGCCTGAGGTGTTCTAGTCAGTCTCTTCCTATCTCGGACATTATATTCCAAACATATTTTACAATTGATCTTGAAAACTGTAAATGAGCAAAGGGGAAAACTGAGTTGATCCAAGGCCACCCAGAGGACTGTCCTGTGCATACAAATATTGATTAATGTAATACAACACATTAACAGAATGAAGAAAAAAAAACAATATGACCATTTCAATTGGTGAAAAGTGACATTCAGCAACACTTCATGATAAAAATACTCAACAAACTAGAAATATAAAAGACTACCACAACATAATAAAAACCATGAAAAATCCACAGAAAGCATAATACTGTATGGTTAAAGACTGAAAGCTTTTCCTCTAAGATTAGGAACAAGGCAAGGATACCTGCTTCCACTACTTCTATTTAACATAGTGATGGAAGATCTAGTCAGAGAAATTAAGCAAGAAAAAGAAAACAGTATGGCAGTTTTTAAAAATATTAAAAATATAAAAGGTACCATAAGTAAAAAGGGAGAAATACAATGATTCCTGTTCGATGATGACATGATCTTATATGTAGATACTCCTAAAGATTCCACAAACATTTAAGAACTAATACATAAATTCAGCCAAGTAGCAAGGTAAAAAATTAACATAGAAAAAGCAGTTGCATTTCTATACATGAACAGTGGACAATGTGAAAAGAAGAATTTTTTAAAAATTATTTATAATACAATAAAATAAAATACTTAGAAATTAAATTAGCCAAGGAGACAAAAGAATTGTACAATGAAAACTATAAAACATTGCCGAAGGAAATTTTTTAAAAGGCATAAATAAATGGAAATGCATCCCAACTTCATGGATTAAAAGACTTAATATTGTCAAATATCCAAAGCGATCAACAGATTACGTCAAATCACTATAAAATCCCATTGACATTTTCTTGCAGAAATAGAAAAACTCACCTTGTAATTTCTATGGACTCTTAGAGACCACAAATAGCCAATACAACCTTATAAAGAAGGAAAAACTTTGGAGACTCACTTCATGATTTCAAAACTTAATACAAATCTACAGTAATCAAAACAGTGTTGTGGCCAGGAGTGGTGACTCATGCCTGTAATCCCAACCCTTTGGAAGGCCGAGGTGGGCGCATTACCTGAGGTTAGCAGTTCAAGACCAGCCTGACCAACATGGCAAAACCCTGTCTCTACTAAAAATACAAAATTAGCTGTGCATGGTGGTGTACACCTGTAATCCCAGCTACTTGGGAGGCTGAGGCAGGAGAATTGCTTGAACCCGGGAAGCAAAGGTTTCAGTAAGCTGCCACTGCACTCCAGCCTGGCCAACAAGACTGAAACTCCATCTCAAAACAAGCAAACAAACAAAAAACAGTGTTGTGCTGGCATAAGAACAATCATATCAATGAGCTGAATAGAATAGACAGTTCAAAAATAAACCCTTGCATATATGGTCAAATGATTCTGACAAGGATTCCAAGACAATTCAATGAGGAAAAGACAGGATTTTCAATAAATGGTGCTGGGACAACTGGATATCTACATGCAAAATAATGAAGCTGAAACCTTACCCAATACTATATGGAAAAAATTAACTCAAAATATATCAAAGACCTAAATATGTCTTAAAAATATAAAACTTTTAGAAGAAAACAAGTCGTAAGATTCACAACATTGAATTTAGCAATGATTTATTAGATATGACATCAAAGGCACAGGCAACAACAGAAACATAGACAAGTTAAACTTCATAAGAAATTTTATATATATATGTGTGTGTATATACATATATATATATTTATACACACATATGTGAAAGAAAATATCAACAGATAAAATTCAACCCACAGAATGGTATTTGCAAATTATATATCTGACAAAGGATTAATATCCAGAATTTTAACAACAAAAATAAACAATCTAATTTAAAATGGACACTAGACTTGAAAAGAAATCTTTCCAAAGAAGATATACAAATGACCAATAAGCACATAAAAAGATACTCAATATCACTAACTATTAAGAACATTCAAACCAAAACCACAATGAAATACTACAACTTCATATTCATTAGAATAGCTGTGATTAGGAAAAACAAACAATCAGAAAAATAAAACCAAAAACAGAAAATAACAGGCATTGGCAAGGGTGTGAAAAACTGCAGCCTTGTGTGCACTGTTTATGGCAATGTAAAAATAGTACAGCCACTTTGGAAAACAGTATGGCAGTTTTTTAAAAAAGAAAAATATAATTACTATATTATCTAGTAATTTTACTTCTGAGTATATACCCAAAAGAATTTAAAACATGATCTTAAAAAATGTTCATATAGTCATGTTCTTAGCATCACTTGTAGTGTAACAGGTTTCTCACTCGTTTACATAAGTGTTTGAGTCCTCTCCTTGAAGTTTGAAGGGTGGTTAGTACTCAGCCAAGAAGCAGGTACCCTTAAGAACCCAAATATCCTGGAGCATATTTAGGAAGATACCAAAGTAAACAGTCCCATTGCATTCACACAGTAGGCAAAGAACCAGAAAATTAGTTTAGAAGCAGCTGAGAGACGGAACATAGTGCAGATTTCTAGAGCTGTCCAGATGCCATCCAAGAGTACCCTGTATATAACTTCTAATAAACTCATCGACTTGCGGGGCCAGACTTATCTGAGTCATTCTTTGGTCTCTCACTTCCCTCTCAGTTTGGGGAAATATTTTTCTACACAATTCTGGGTTTTTCTCATAACATCATTATTCACAGTATTTAAATTTTGGAAGCAACCAAGTGTCCATGCACAGATGCGTGGATGAGCAAAATTGATATATACATTCAATGAAATACTACTCAATTGTAAAAAGGAAGGAAATTGCGACACATGCTACAATGTAGATAAGCCTTATGAACATTATGTCCTGTGAAAAAAGCCAGTCACAAAAAGACAAATATTGTATCATTTCAGATAGATGAGGTACTTAGAGTAGTCAAAATTGTAGAGATAAACAGCAGAATGGTTACCAGAGGGTGTAGAAGGGGAAAATGAAGTGTTATTTAATGAGCATACATTTTCAGTTTTTCAAGATGAAAAGAGTGATAGAGATGGATGGTGGTGATAACGACATATTATGAATGTATTCAGTACCACTCAACTGTAAACTTAAAATTGTTCAAAATAATAAATTGTATGTTGTGTATATTTTAACAGAAAAAGGAAAAAGATAATACTAAGAGTTTTAAAAGGGACATTAAGTATCGATAAAAATGCAGAAATAGTTTATGGAGATAAGAAGTATTTGAAAATATAAACATTGCTTAAATAAAAGATAACTAATATACGTCTATATCACTGTAACCCTTTCTCCTCCACTACTTAATTTTATCCGTATTTAAGAACCTACCTCTGACATTTTCTCATATATATAATAAGTATTTTAAATTATATCTGTAACTTAGGATTTTATTTTAGTAAATCAAACCCTATTTTTACCAAAATCTATTGAACAGAGAAAAAAAAAATCTATGTATTTTAGCTATGAGGAGAAAATGAAATCCAGAAATCAGGTCTCTTTTTCCAAAGCAGTCCTGTGGCATCACTGGGAAAATTTAATTGTCACAGATCCTGTTGGAAAACCATTAGATTAGATAATTGCTAAGATCCTTCAAGCTCTATAGTGCTGTTATTCCCTGAGGATATGATTACTCCAATGATTGATTTATATTTTTACACAAGGTGACTATTCTCAGCAATAATGTCACTCACTAACTACGAAAAGTGGTAACTCACATAAGGAGGTGAAAAAAGCAATATGTAGTCATTTTCTTTTTAAGTCTGAATGATTACACTTTGTTGTAATTTGTCAGTGAAAACACTCTAAGTTTAAAACTACAACTGAGTTATTTCACTGGTTATAGAGTAGGCCAGTTCAGTCAAGTAAAGATTAAGTAACCGCTATGTGTGATGAGAGGAAAAATATAGTTATAGGCAAAAAAATTACAACGATAAAATAGATCATATTAATCCATTCTTTCAGGTAATAGTTATGTATCAAGGCCTATGGTTTATTAGTATTGCTCCTAATGTCGTCCAAACTAAGCTATATTGTTATCAAAGACAACGCTCCCTGTTCTATTATCTGAGCAAGACGACAACTAATTTCAAGTGATAAAAAAAAATAAATACAGGGGACCAGCATGCATTTCTGATTCTTCTATTTGAAATTTATTTATATCCTACTGCTCAAGGTCATCGCCAAAGTCTGACTGCAAAAATTTTTTAAAAAATTGCAATCTCAGGCATAAATGGGTTAATTTGACAGGTAATAATTCCTGCTAATTTTTATGCTCCTGGTGGTTTCCAAATGCAAGTTATGCATAAGCTGTGGTAATCACCATTTTTAAAAAACATTTCCAAAGTATAAATGAGCTATTCAGGATACCTAAAGAAGAAATAAAGCATGATAACTTCATATCATATATTTATATTTCATTCCTATTTTGAAAAATGAGAGACAATTTAGGCACAATGATGTAAGCAGACAAAAATATGAAGCAGAATTTGTGTAATAGTTTTTTGGAACAGGTAGTATGTATGGAACACAGCCAGGATTCCATACATCTTTTCCATCATTCTCCATTCATCTTATTCTTGAGATGAATTCTTCCCCATCTCTGTAGAGAAAAAGTAAGACATATCCTATATTCCTCTGATTATTTTTTATAATAAAAGAGCTTACTAGGTACTTCTAGCAAAAGGACGACCTCGGTTCAATAATCAAGATGCATGTTTATTCTATGTTTATTCTGGCTTCTTGGTTTCAACTCATTTGTGGAAACCTAGATATTTGTAGATGCACCTTCATATTGTTTCTGTTGAGGTCTTCTCAGCCCCTTAGCAAGCTTTCTTGTAGAGTTTTGTAACAACCCACGCTAGCTCCTACCTCTTCATAGTTCTGATCTGTTACATGGGGTAGGTGTTCTAAGCATCTTTTGCTCTGGAAAACTCTAGGATATGAGGTGAATCCTAACGCAGCCACCTTTCCTTCCTCCATAGACAGTACATTTAGACAGTAGTTATATTAGACTGAGGAAGATCCTATTTTACTATATCTCCCAAGTTCCAGGGCACATAAAGATGTGCCTTTTAGATCCTTGTTAGTTTGAAGACTTGTTGCCCTAGCTGCCAATTCAGTCTCCAGCTGCTGTCTATTTCAGGGTTTGCATCAAGTTCATAGAACCGTTTTTCACAAGAGTATACTATTTCCTAAATGACCTACGTCATTCAGAGGTATTAAAAATGCAGCCATTTTGAGTCAATACAGGATATTTCTGATAGAGCATATTGTTACAGAGTTTCAGATAGGGTTGACTGAGGCTTTGAAGGACCTGTATTGCAGGGTGATTTCTACCCAATCCTGCTTCCTTTATTTCTCCTTTTCCATAAAAGGTGATCTTTAACAAATATCCTGAAAATCAACCTCCATCAGAGTGTCTACTGCAAAAGAACCAAATCTGTGGAATTGTTATTCATTCATTTTAGTATTTGGCATCTGTTGTCTTAAGGATCCAGCTAAAAAAGATACTAAAAAGTTTATTGCGTGTGTTTTTATACATACATACTACTGAAATATTCAACAATTCTGTGCAATAATTCCTTGGACAGAATATCATTAAACTTGTTCCAGCAAGTCTCAAATTAACTTGGCTGATGAGTTCTTGGTAATTTGCGTTTAGCACTACATGACACTAAATTCCTTCGCAATGTAATTGCCTATTTATTTTTTCTTTTTACTAGTATACAGTGCAATAAAGTTATTTGCTGATAGTATGTGTTCAATAAAATATTTCAAATGAATGAATGAGAAAAATATAAAATATCATATAAAATATTTTCATAACTTACTAATATTATTTTCCTTCAAAACTCTACAAATTAGGTGTTATGAACTTTATAATTTAAACTTGTATAACACACACACATTTATATAATACAATAATTTGATCAGGTTATTTTATTACCTTACCCAGTGTAGCAGTACATCTTTATTAACAAAACATTCTTTTTAAAATATTTAACATTACCTGGGATTAGCGATATCTGTATCTCAGTAGGTATTATAAATTTTGGAAATAATCTAATAATTATTTCATTAGTATTATTTTAGATTAACGGCTAATATTTCCTGATGTTTAACATAGTTTTGGTCAGTTTTATTTTTCAGAAGAACATACAAAATAAATTTTCATCATGTTCATTAGGGCAGGTTTAACTATTATAAAAATAGACTAAAACAAATGATAGCTCAAACACAAAGTGTTTTTTGTTGTTGTTGTTTTTGTTTTTTTTCAGATGGAGTCTGGAGTGCAGTGGTGCAATCTTGGCTCACTGCAAGCTCCACCTTCTCTGGTTTCCTGGGTTCAAGGGATTCTACTGCCTCAGCTTCCCAAATAGCTGGGACTACAGCCACATGCCACCATGCCTGGCTATTGTTTTTGTTTGTTTGTTTGTTTGTACTTTTAGTAGAGATGACGGGGTTTCACCATGTTGGCCAGCTGGTCTCAAACTCCTGAATTCAGGAGATCCCCCCGACCTCGGCCTTCCAAAGTGCTGGGATTACAGGCGTGAGTCATGGCACCTGGCCAAAAGTGTGTTCCTTGATCACGTAACTATTCAAAGCTGTTTTAGACTGGCAGGTGATTCTTACCCAACTGTTGAAACAAAAACTCAGATTTTTCCTTTTTGGAGGCTTCAATAACATTCTAGATTATTGCTAAGGAGGGTCCATTGCTGAAAGTAGAGGCATTGTATAAGAAACTTCAAAGTATATAGTTTGAAAATATGCAACATTATGTCAATCTTATCTAGTCTCCATCTGCTTTTTAAACACACGTCTCAGACATTATGTCTTTTCACTCATAATACCCCTGCATCCATCTTTAAATATGTATGGACTTCTTTTTTAGTATACCACCACTATGTAATTATCTCCCAACAAAATTAATAATAATTTATTCTTATTGAGTCATGACGAATTTCTAATTAAATTTATCTGATTGCGAAACCAGAAGTCTAACAACATCTAGTTGTAGAAAGCTAGCAACCTCTTTCTCTCTCACAACTTTTGATATAGACTGTGAAATGTCTATTTTAGGGACTGAAAAATACATAAATGATCATTTTATGCCCAGTTTTAGAAGTTTAGATTTATTTGTGGATCTGGTATATTCTACAAGGACAGATTTGCAGTATTCAGTAAACTGGTTTTAAGATTCTCACAGGGAAGCTAAGAAAAGCATGTTCCCACATTCTAATCCTAGAGATTTTGTTTCTGTAAGTCTGAATTGAGATCTGGGAATAAGCATTTTAATCAAACGCCCAGGTGATTCTTCTCGTCATACTGATATAGGAAACAGCATATGGATAATGAAGAGTGGTAGGAAGAATTCTAAGATGGTTCCCCAAATTTTATACACACAACTTCTCCCTTATTTAATCAAACACTAGAAACTGTTGTAAAGGGATTTTGCAGATATAAATAAGGTCTCAAATCAATTGCCTTAAGAGTATCCTGGTGGGCCTGACCTAATCACCTGAGCCCTTTAAATTCAGAGAGTTTTCTCCAGCTGATTGCAGAATGGAAAGTAAATGAGACTCACTCCATATGGTTGGAAAGAAAGCAAACATCCATGTAGGTGTGCATTGGTATGAGAACCACATGGAAAGAAACTGAGTAGTCTTGGCCATGATCTATTAGGAAAATGGAGACCTCAGTTGTACAACCACAGGAATATCAATTTTGCCAACAACTAGCATATTAATTTCCTGTGGCTGCTATAATAAATTACCACAAACTTGGTGGCTTAAAGCAACAGAAATGTATCCTCTCACAGTTTTGAAATCTAGAAGTCCAAAATCTGTAATACTGGACCAAAATTAAGATTTTAGCAGGGCCAAAACTCTCTCTGAAGGCTCTAGGAGAGAATGTTCTTGGCCTGCTTCAGCTTCTAGTGGTTGTCAACATTCTGTGGCCACATTACTTAAATTTCCAAGGCCAGCATCTTCAACTCTCTATCTGCTCTGTCTTCACATAGCTTTCTCTCCAGTGTGTTTGTGTGTCAAATCTCCTTCTGCCTCCCTCTTGGTTGCAGTTAGGGACCACCACAATAACCACGAGATACTTAATCACATCTGAAAAGACTTCGCCTGAGAAGGTAACATTCACAGGTTCCAGTGATTAGGATGACAGTACCTGTTGGTGGGCCATTTTTTAACCTACCACAATAAGTGAGACTGGAAGAAAACCGTAAATTTCAGATGGAAACTCCAGACCCAGTGGACACTTTTGTTTTAGTCTGATGATGCCCAGGCAGAGAACCCAGTCATGTCATGCCTGGACTGCTGACCTCTGTAGCAATGAGTTAATAAATAAGTGTTGTTTTTAAGCTGCTATGGTTGTGGTTATTTGTTATGCAACAATATAAAAATCAATACAGAAATGGAGACATTTTTCTTTAATTGGTTATACTATAATCTTTCCTTCCTGCAAAACGTCTCTTTTTATGTTACACAGCTCAACAAAGGGCACCTTCTCTTACTCAGAAGTGCAGCCTATAAATTTATGAGTTGTCAGGGACCCCTCTTTCAGTCTTAAACTCCTCCTCCAAATAGCCAACAAAGGCATTGCATCGTATTTCCTTAATATTTCAAATCTCTTCTCTTCATTATTATGGTCAATATCTTCATTCACACTCTGCACCTGTGAGTAGACTCTTAACTCCAGCATCTATTTGTAATCCCAACCTGACTTGAGCCTACTCTTAACAAGGCTGACAAAATGACATATCTAAATATTAAATCTAATCATGCCACTTTCCATCGGAATATCCTGTTTCCTTCCTATATAATTCAGATAATAAAATCTAAGCTCCTTATCATAAATATGTACAATTTACTATACATTTTAAACTAAAAAAAGGGAAATTTTGTTCTTGGTGCATAACTATTTTGAGCCCCTCAGAATATGAAACATCATCCTCTGTAGTAAAGTTTTATGGAAAACGTGAGAGCTCTATGTTAGCCTGTGTATAGGTACCCTCTGCCCCTTCAAGTTTTCAGCCTACTAACTGCAGGGATCCTATGCTTAAATAAAAAATGATCCCTCTTAGAATCTTTATCTGCTATCCGCAGGCTGGAATAGTCACTTCTCCTTTGCCTTTATAGTTATCCCATTACCATGACTAAATATTCACTTACCTGAGTGCCATGCCAGTCTCATTCTGTTATCAATATTCAATGCCTAATAGAGTGCCCAGCATGTAGTTGTTTCTTAGGTAATGTTTATTTGTAAGGAACACGCCTGCACTGTAGCCAGGTAGGCATAGGCCAAGGTAAACATCCTACATGACTCAGCAAGTTTGGAGTGCAGGAGCGTAACTCCACTTGCTATATAATCACAGCTATGTAGCCATAACGTGGGAAGGCTCATAACCTGGCTCAGAGCAACTATTGACTGTAAAAGGTATAACTGCCCTGCTGACACAGTACAGGCACACTTGCACCCAGAGAAAAAGAGGGAGAGCCAGAGCTTTCTGTCTTTCAGACAGACAGGGGGAGCCAGGACCCAACTCAGCTTGCTCACACCCAGACAGAGAAAGAGTTAAGCTGCTGACCCTGTAAGGAGAGCCAGCCATGCAGTTCTGCATGGAAGTGACAGGAGCCTCAGAACCAGAGCAGGTAGTTATGACAGTGACAGACAGTGTAAGGAAGCTGCTGAATAAAACCATCTTTCACCTGCCTATAGCCCCCCAAATGTTCTTTCAGCTGTCTGCCACTCATCCACCCACTCCCTTCAGACCTCAGCATGGGCTGGAACCTGACCCTGGACATGACATTATTAACTGAAGCCAATGAGGAGATAAATGGGTAACTCTTGAATATGTGTTGGATATGTTTATTTTTCTCTACCTGAATTTTACAAAATGTCTAACTAATAAAATAGCCTTTCAAGGGATGAGGGGTGAGGGGAGGGACAACTAGCTAATGTATGCATGGCTTAAAACCTAGATGATAGGCTGATAGGTGCAGCAAACCATCATGGCACATGTATACCTGTGTAGCAAACCTGCACGTTCTTCTGCATGTGTATCCCAGAACTTAAAGTAAACAAACAAACAAACAAAGGAATAGTAGTTCTTTATATTTCATATATTTCTCAATTTTTTTTCATAGTACTTATCAAAATGTATTGTAATATGTTATTATTGGTCAGACTTGTGTAACTGTGACTTTTAAGCAGGATATTTCCTTTGGCTACTGTATTAGTTCTTTCTCATGCTACTAAGAAGAAACACCCTAGACTGGGTAATTTACAAAGGAAAAAGGTTGAATTGACTGACAGTTCTACAGGGCTGTGGAGACCTCAGGAAATGTACAGTTATGGTGGAAGGGAAAGCAAACATATCCTTCTTCACATGCCACATGGTGGCACGAAGGAGAAGAATGAGAGCCGAGTGAAGGCAGGAAAGCCCCTTGTAAAACCCATCAAATCTCATGAGAACTTATTCACTATCACGAGAATAGCATGGGGGAAACTGCTCCCATTATCCAATTATCTTCCACTGGGTCCCTTCCATGACACATGGGGATTATGGGAACTATAATTAAAGATGAGATTTGGGTAGGGACACAGCCAAACCATATCAGCTACATAGTCTAGCATATAACAAAATAGCCTGTGCATATTAAGTATTTAATACATATTTTGACTCCAGAAATGTACAGTGAAAGAGAAAGGGAGGAATGAGGAAGAAATAAATTGAGAGGCTAAATTATTTTGGGAAAATTTGATGGTTAAAAAACTGGCATTCAACGTGGTTGGAAGTGGAAATGTGAGCACTTTTTTTGTTTTTTTGTTTATTTTCTTTTTCTTTTTCTTTTTTTTTTTTTTTTTTGAGTGTGTGCTTTAGGAGGAAGCAGTATTCATTATAGGGTTAGAGATTGAAAATAAAGGAACTTAGACCAGAAAGATCAAGTTTACCAGAAAGATGCAAAGGGGCATAATCGAGTGTATAGAAGGGGCTCCTGTTCCCTCTAGGCAACTTTATAGGTGAAAAAGAAGAAAATTTAGAAAAGGTCCTACAGATGGCTTCTATTTTTCTTTTTTTCTTAAATAAGAAGCAAGGTTGCCTGTTGAGCGTAGGAGAAGCTGGTGGGATTCTCTGCTTAAGGAAGGGTGTTTGGGAAAGATTTGTAACAGTCTCTGTGGGCTGAATGAAAGCAAAATTTGGTGATCAAGAATAGGTGCCTTGATATTCAGATATTATTGCAAAATTACAAAGGACAAGGTGCAGTATTCTCCGTGTAAATCCCTGCGTTTAGTCTTCCTACTGGCAATTCCCTTCTGCTCGTGTTTGCCAGATTAAGCCTAGTAAGTATTGTTTTATTTTGTTACAATAAAGACTGTACATTTTAAATACTGCCATAAAATTTACAAAACAATTATTTAATATGTACTTCATGATAAATATTGAATACAGTAATGATAGAAAATAAACAAAATGTATCTAGTTTGATTTTTGTAAAACCAAAAAAACTGTTCTGTCATAGACACACTTACACACACACACACACACACCCTTTCATTATTATATGTAACAAAGTATTAATAAACTATATGCTATCAAAGATGGAATCTTTATTATAAAGCTAAAGATAATAGGGAGTGCTAAAAAAAGTCAACAAGGATATTACACTTTCTGGTTAATAACTGTGCATTTTGCCAAAACTGATTACCAAATGCATCATTATATAAGCTCCATTGAGTTCTTCCCAAACCAAGATTGTACAGAGCTTTTTGGAATGTACAGGATATCATTTAATCAAGGGATTGAAGGGAGACAGTGCAAGAGAGTGAGACTTGGTAAATACAAAGATAAAACTTTGAGCTATAAACTACCTGTGCTAATGGCAGTCATTGCTGTTATGACACTGACTCTAGATATGAAAAATCATTTGAAGCCCAATATGACTTCATTTTAAATGATGTTAAAATAAGAGTAATTAGACCTTGATTAAGTCATCTTATGCACATTCAATCATGTTTCAACAAATTTTTCTAACTTGTATTTTATTTCTGGGTGTCTGTCTATTGTAGGGTATTTTTATGCCTACCCTATTGTGATAATTATTCTCATCACAAAGAGTAGCACTTTTATCAAGAGCTTTGCAAGAGACTCAGTGCTACAATTCCTTCATTAAAACTGTTAAGTGAAATTGCCAATACTTGCTTTATTGACAAGGATCGTAAAGCTGTTATCTTTCACTTCTGAAAGGTTTCTTTCAGAATTTCAACACCTGCTCAGAATTTAAAAATATGTATATATTAATATGTTGAAGTAATTTTGTTATAATTGCTATTTCAAAATACTGTTCTAGGGTCCCTGAAAAATTCTAGAACAGTAGGATTTAGCAAACGTGTTTCATACGCCTGACTGTCATTAAGGCAATTCAAATCATCTCGTCATGCTAAAATGCTTCAAGATTGTGCAGCTAAATAAAACTCAAATTGGTGAGTAAATGGCTCATACTTAGGAGAAAGCATGCAGATAATAAAGAAAGATTGGATGGAAGTATTTCAAATACAAGAAATGTTGGAAAGACAAGCTGTTTATTAATTTCTTTCAACAAATATTTATTTGGTAACTACTATGAAAGAAAAGCTGTTTGTCGTTGCAACAGATATTTATGCCACCATACTGCTAATTGTTGAGACAATAGCCATGGGAAAATCACAGTCCTTGGCTTCAATGCCAACAATTCGAGTTATATAATGCAATTTTGATATTTTAAGAATCACAAATAATTCATTATTACTATAACATAAAGCATAAAGGTTTATGACAAGAGTTGGGTCTGGACAAGTAGCCAACAGAGCTGCATAAGGAAAGTCTTTTATGAAACAAAAAGATCCCAATGGAGGACCCTATTCTTTCTACAAATCATGTGTATTTGATCATAAGAAGAAATATGTCAAAATTGATTTAAGAATCAAAATGAAATATGTACTTTTGATACATCCCTAGCTTAGACAGAAATTAATGCAATTGTTTTAATTAAAGAAAACACAGTGTAATAGGCGTGTATGTTACAGATTGACTATTCCCAATCCAAAACATTGGAGACCAGAAATGTTACAGATTTCAGAGATTTTCAGATTTTGAAACAGTAAAATATCCCTAATCTGAAAATCCCAAATCCAAAATGCTCCAAAGAGCATTTCTTTTGAGTATCATGTCAGTGCTATGATCAAAAAGTCAGATTTTGGAGCGTTTTGGAATTCAGATTTTCAGCTTTGGGATTATAAATAACATATGTATGTACACAATATAAAAGATAATATTTAGTATAAATCATCCTCAGAAAATCAGGAAGAAATAACAAAAGGTCAAATAGAAATGACAAGCTTTATTTTAAAATGGTGCTGGAGGGAAATATGTGCTATATTGTTTGTAAAAATAAAGACTGAGACCGGGCGCGGTGGCTCTTGCCTGTAATCCCAACACTTTGAGAGGTTGAAGCGGGCAGATCACGAGGTCAGGAGTTGGGGACCAGCCTGGCCAACAAGGTTAAACCCCGTCTCTTCTAAAAATACGGAAAATTAGCCAAGCGTGGTGGTGGGCGCCCGTAATCCCAGCTATTCGGGAGGCTGAGGCAGGAGAATCCCTTGAACCCTGGAGGCAGAGGTTGCAGTGAGCCGAGATCACACCACTGCACTCCAGCCCGGATGATAGTGCGAGACTGCGTCTCACAAAAATAAATAAATAAATAAATATAATAATAATAATAATAACAAAGATTGAATTAAATAATATTCTTATGGCATTCATTACAGTGAAATAAAATTCTAAAGTAAAACCAGTTTATTAGAAAGAACAAAGAGTAAAGCTGTTATAAAATGTGGGAGTGATAAACTAAGCAATTAATTACAATGTAAATCTAATAACCTGCCCCGATGATAATTCTTGTGTAAGACTTTTCTGTGATTTGACCAAGAAACTATCCTTTTAAGCCTACAGAACGACTGAGGAAATAATCAGAAATGAGTTGCTCAACAGTTCCTAGAAGAAAGGAAGCAAGAAATTAATAATACTAAAGCAATTTACAGCATTAACATGTTATCAATAAGAAAGAAATTGATAAGGATATTGGTGAAGAGGATTTCCAAGTTTAAATGGGGAAATAAATCATTGATTGTACTAAATATTTTTTTTAATTACAAAAGAAAACTGAGTGCAGGAATGACAACAAAGGGCATTAAAATAGAAAAGAGCTGTGCCCTTTTTTTTTCAAAAGTTGTTTATATCTTCCTGATTAAAATTAGCAGGAGCACAAGTAATAGAATAAAGGTGTTATTAAAGATACTTGTAAAACAACTGGGCCAAACCAACCGTCATATAAATTGCTTAATATAGAAGCCTCTGTTAGCTCAAATATAAAGTGATGATCCAAAAGAGATAGCACATGCCCAAGGAACTGTGGGAAAGAAAATGTGCAAATATACCTCTTCTCTAAATGTAGCGTAGTGAAAGAGGGTGTGAGAGGGCATTAATATGAACAGCTGTCTATTAACTGAATGTGAGTCAATTGATTTAGCTGACATAGCTCTTTGTTTCTGCATCTCTTTATTTCAGTTTCCATGCATCCTTCCTAGTGAAAGAACATCAACCTTAGGGGCGGGGGAGGAAAGCACTTGTTTTTCACAATAAGCACGTCTCTCTTGTTAAAACGTCCAGAATGAAAACTATTTAGGCACATTTAATAAGACATTCCTATGTGATTGTAAATATCCTCTGACGTTCTAATTTTCTACTTCCAGATATCTTTTGGCTTTTTCCAAAAGGCAGGGATCTACAAGGGCATAATTCAAATTTATTAGAGCAGGAAAAGGCTGTGTATTTTTTAGGTCAGATCACCATGCCTAGAAACAGTTTAATGTCCTTAATTAACTTGTTTTTATTTAATGACCCCTGATTGGTATCCTGCTATGCCCAATGTACATCTTGTGTAGGGTTTTCAGCCTTACATTTTTAGAAAAATGCATCTTAATTAACTTAATTACTGTTTATTTCACATGGAAAAGTAGAAAAATTATTAGTGTCATTTGTTGAGACAGACTGAATAAATAAGCATGGAATTAAAGTCGAAACACTTGAATTTAGTTTAAACATAATCTGTAACCAAGTTTTTAGTCTTAGTTGAGGAGACTATCTTCTCTAGGTTTAATTGAGAAGCATGATAGTATTGGAGTTAACAGCATAAAGTTTCAACACAGACTATCCGTTTATGTACTTTCTCCATAGCTAATCCCATAAATTTGGGAAAAAATACCTAATTGCTTTGAGCTTCAGCTTCGTTAAGTGTAAAATTTGACTCATAGTAATAATACCTACCTTATAGGGCTTTGTTATGTGTGGTTTATGTTAGCACTGTATATGTTAAATAAGGATAACTAGAGCACTTTATTGTTTATTGTGAGTGACTGTTCAATTTTTTCAGATAAATTGGTCTTGAAAGAATTTGCCCATAAGCACCTACTCAATGTTAACTATTTTTATTAGTGTGATAAAAACAAAGACATTTGAGAACTCTATTTCTAAGCAATATTTTGAGTGCATTGCACTGTTGGGAAGACATCCATGAATTTCATCACATTTGCAAAGGCTATATGCTTTAGTTATTACTGTTGATTAAAAATAACACCTCAATTTAGTGGAATAAAAATGTTTTGTAAAGCTCGTGGATTCTGTGGGTCAGGAATTTTGGCAGAGCACAGCACTATGACTCCTGTCTGTTTCATGAGTCTGAGGCCTCAGTTGGAAAGATCTGAATGACTGTCATGATTAACAGAGGCTTCCCTGTTTCTGTTACTATATAACACAGAATCCTAAGATTTTTTATTTTTTATTTTTATTTTTTATTAAGGTCATGGATTCTGTGTTCCATGAATTTAGAAAGAACACCACAGCTGAAAATACTCAAATGGAAAAAGGTAGAACTGAGGCTGGGGGATCCACCTCTGAGATGTCTTTGTCACTTACATGTCTGGTCCTGGGCTTGAGTGGCTATCGGATGTGTTCAGCAGCTACTGATGACCAGAGAGCTAAAACATAGATTCTTCATATGGTTTTAGCTTCTCACAGCCTTGTGGCTGTGAGTTTTTAGAGATCTTTCAGAGACAGCATCCTAAAAGAATGAGCTGGTCTTGGCAATCACTTCTGCTGTAATCTATTGGTCAAAGTAGTCACAGGTCAGCCCAAATTAAAAATGGTCTCTCAATGGGAGAATACCAAAGACTTTGGGGGCAATGTTTTAAAATCACTGCAGAATTCAATACAAAATATAAAGCACCACTTTTGTCCTTTCCAGGTCTGACTTTATGCATAACTACTTCTTAATAGTCAACTTTTGAACATTCATGTCTTTAAACCATTCCAGTTTCCATCTAGCTTTCTGTTCACCTTAAACTTTTTAACATGTTGAAAAGTAAACTAATCGATATTTCCTAAAATCAGTTTATTCTCTGGACCTGCCTTATTTTAAAAGAAGAGCATCTGACTAAGATAATATCTAATATAACTTTGTTAGAAAAGTAAATTCAGTGACATTCTTGACATTTCTCTAGTTATCTTCTGCATTTATTCCTCAAATATTTTCAAATCTTTTTTTCTACATTCTCTCACCAGTGATGTTTTTTTTTAATGTTCCTATTTAACACTAGTGCAAACATACATTATAATTCGTGGGGCCTTTTAAATAATATTTTTCTTGTTTAACAAGCTTTTGATTACATTTTTCCTTCAGCTGCCCCTCCACTTTGCAAAACTATTTGCCCTAAAACAATGCAAGGTAAATATTAACCACTGATTAAATAATTTTGATTTTTCCAAAGTTCACAGATTAAATTTAGGATTTATTTTTCTCAGGGCACTTTTGTTGAAAACTTTGTGTCTAACCTTGCAAGTTTTGTTATTAGCATATGATGTGAATGATTATTTGAATGGACGTTTGGGAATAGATACAGGCAGAGAACTACAGAAAATACAAGCAATCGCCCCAGGCTACTGCAGAATCAAATTTACTCCTGTTGATGTTTTAAGACTACATTGATGCCGACCTTGAGAGGAAAGAAAAGCTACTCTCAGAACAGCAAAATCATGGCCAGATGGAGCACAGTTGACAGAAACTTTAAAATCTATGCATTTAACCTTGTCCAGATTAAAGTCCTATACTCTTCATTCAAGCCAAGTTCGTCTGCACATTGTTCTCCTTTTACAACAAAACCCATTCAAAATTCTTATTTTTTTCTCACATTTTCAATATACATGAATTATCTCTTCTCTCCTTTTCATTTTAGCAAGCTGGCAGTTCCCACATTTGTTTAAACGTCAGAAGTTCCTTAATCTTAGAAAGTTTTTTAAAAGATCCACATTTTTTATGCTAACCCCAGAACTACTAATTCAGTTATGGGACAGGGAAAAAAACAATCTGTATTTTGTCAACTGCAAATCTGAGGCTGTATCAATCCCAGGAGATTCTAATGAGGCTGACTAATGCCGGATAACTATTAGGAGAAAACGTTCTAAAGATAACTTAGTAGGCCTCCACTCAAATTAGAGCTCAAATACCAATTTTTTAAGAATCTATCTCAATGTTGTAAAAATGAAATTAAATACTCCACTATCTGATCATTTTCAAAAGTTTCTAAGACATCACATTATAGCAAAAGGGTCTGTGGTCTAGAGGGAAAAATCAGATAATTTTGCTTCTACTTCTAGCCTGGTATAAACATGGATGGTTACATTTCCTTCTGAGCATCTTTATCTGGTTTTCTTTTTCATCTGAAATATGAGTGATGACACTTACTTGCTTATTTCCTAAACATGCTGTGAACATAGTTGAATTAGTAAACTTAAAAATAACTTTTAAGTACTAAACATGTCTATTACACTATTTAGAAAATTATAGTCACTCTTTTGTATTTAAACTATGCTATTTATTTGCTTATTTTTGTTTTGTTTTTAACTTCTGTGAAAATTGTTCTTATTCTACCAATAAATTCTTAACCCTTTAAGGGAAAGAATTTAGTGTCTTCAGATTACAGCATTTTCCCTTTTCCCAGATGTGCTACCTGTTAAGAGTTTTTAATATTAACTATATAACTTATATTAGATAAAACTAGACTCATTTATGTGAAATTCTTTCCCACATTTGATCCCGGTAGGATGCATGTGACCATGATTCTCAATCAGAGTGACCCTTCTTTTTCTTTTTTTTTTTTTCTTTTTCTCTCTCTCCTTTTCTGTCTTTATTTTAGTCTTGAATAGTATCCTTGTCATGAGACTTTCCTTTGAATTAAAAATAATACATATTTATTTTAACATGCCAAACAATACATAGATACATCAATATAATGTTAATAGTTTTTTTCACAATCTCATTCTAATGATATCAACTCAGAGGTAAGTGTTAAGTTATATTTCCTTCTTATTTTTCTGTAATCTCAAAAGGAAAAAAAAATGATGGTCACACAGACCAGAAAGTGGGAGGAGGTTCCAAAGTGGCATAGTACTACGTGTCTGGGCACACAGGCTCCACCCACAGATCGGGTTACATCCATGTAACCAGACAGGTAACAAGTGGAATGGCTAAGAAATGAGTCAATAGAAGTGGTAGGGATTTAGGATTTGTTGCAGAATTCTCAATTCTCTCTGTCTAAATGTGGCAGTCACCAGGAGGGAATGCAAAACTAGTGTATCCAGATTTTCGAGGTTTTTAAAAGACAAAAAAAAAAAAAAAAGAAAAGAAAAAGAAAGAAAAGAAAAATACACCTGATTTAGTTACAATATACTAACCTTGAAAACTCTATAAACCCACATAAACACATTTCTAAGTAGAGTCAAATTTGTTAAATATCTTCTTTTTGGTTTCTTGATGTCTAATTTATTACTAAACTATATTAAGACTCTCATTATATAATACCCAAAGAGTATGTTATGGTCATTTGGTGATAGATCTTCCTTTTGTTAAAAACAAGATTTTCTTTTGAGGCACTGGTGATAAAAATTGTGTTAGATGTTTACCTTAATCAGTTGGTTTAGTTGGTGTCTATTCTGTTTCTCCATTGTAAAGTTACTCTTTTTCCCTTCTCCTTTTGTAGTTGATAAATGTCTTGGGAGAACTACTGAGAATATCTAAGCCCTGTTTCTCCTCAAAAGTTTTGCCTGCTGTGTAGCAGAGTGAGGAATAGAAAAGAACTATTTGTACCATTTTTTCATGTAATTTTTATATAATTATGAAATTAGCTTAAAACAAAATATTCTTAAAAATCATTTTCTTTTTTGTTGTTTGAAATAGTTTATACTTTCTACTTGGATATGTCCATTTGTTGCTTATCTGCTCGCATAATTTCTTTGTTCAAAATTGCTTTTCTAGACTATATCATTTTTTCTTAAATGCCTTGTAAAATCTTGCTATTATGAAGTATTTATTTCATATCTCTTTTGCGATAAAGGAATTTCAATACTGCCTAAAACTGAAAGCCTAGTGAGAGAGATTTATCTAAGAATGAGGTCATCACTGTGTTGAAACACAGAATTTGACTGGGTCTTTCCGTGGAGGACTATTTCAGCATTTACTGAAACTACTGGGTTCTAGATCATTGGACTTCACTACTAAACTAAAAGGCATAGATATCTGATTAAAGAATGGTGGTGTGCTCTTTTGGCTGAAACTTTTACTTGTGCCTTTAGAAATGAAAGCATTCCCAGACAGAAATGTCAACATTATTGTAGGCTTACTGAAAACTCAGCTTATGGGTAGTAAAATTACAGCTGTATTATGGGTACAACATGGATCGAATATTTTCCTTTTCTGCAATACGCAGTTACATGTTTTCTTCAGCCTACTGTCACTTTGCCACTCTTCTGAAATTGCTATCTTTTTTAGGAAAAAGATATTTCTTAGGAAATGGATATCACTTAAAAATTAGTAAATTTTTCCATCATGAATACTAACAACCTTCCTAACAGATTGCTTCATGACTGTTCATATTTATTTGACACAGTAACAAAGAAAGCATATTGCTATTTGTATACTCTGTGATATAAATCCCATTAACATAAAAATATACTATGTATGGTTTATTTGGAGATACAGGTAGAATTGCTTTCTCAGTCAGCACCTATCCTGTTTGTTTTCTTTCCTTTTGATGTTAAAGGAATCATAGCACAATGTATTTTTTAAAATATTCATCACGATATCTTAGAAAGTAAAAATAAAAATCAATTCAAAACTTCTCAAAATGGCTTTCACCCAGTTGCTTCTGTAATTCTGTGCCTCTTTATTTTGTGCTCATTTTCTTTTTTCAAAGATCTCCTTTAGGCTACCTTGCAGCACGTTTTATGGATCAGTGATTCTGCTGATTGTTTTTTCTCACCAAGGTCGTTAGTGGGACCCATCTATCCCAGTCTCCACCTTCCACATAGACTTTCATCTGTTTTGCAAAACATAATCCTAATAACTGTATTTCCTGGGATCTTCAAATAGAAAGTCTGGTTAGTTAGAATTGATTGATTTTTAAAATTATTATTGCTCTATTATTGATTATGCAAGCTCCTACATTATTAAAATTAATAAGAGTTAATATTTATTGAACATCTATTATTTTCCAGGCACTGTGGGAATTTATTGTAAATTTTATTTCATTCAATTCCTCTAATGCATTAGGTAGAAAGGACTAATATTATCCCATTTGTACAAATGGTAAAAGTCAGTATAATCTTGTCCATAGTTACAGGTTAGTAAACTTCAGGAGTGAGAGCTGACCAAGAATCTGTTTATACACAAACTCTGATTTCTTAGCCCCTTTTCTTATCTGCTTAATGATACTGTGTTATTTCTTCTACATAACTTGACCAAATCCATGCCATTGAATGCATTTAGTAAATTTACCTTGAAATGTTAAATTTACCTTGAAATTTAACATGTAGTTAAAATGCAAAGAAACTAAATCATTCTTGAAAAAAATTATTAAACTCAGATATATTTGTTAGATAATTTGGTAAAATAGCTAATGAGAAGCAAACGAGAACAAATAGATTCAACTAACACTTCATATTTCTAAAACACAAATAATTTATATTTGATTAATTCATTTCCTTAATTCACAGTTAATTTCTACCATATTATAGGTTAGAAATCATATAACCTCTATTTTAAAATGTTCTTCAGAGTTTTAATCATTTTTTCCCTAACCTAATTTTTCTTTAAGTCAAATAAGGATAGAAATGCTTTAATTCATTTGTATATCAAATAATCATTTATTCTGTGTATTCTATGCTATGCCAACAAAGTAACGCTAAGAGGTATTGTTTCTTTATGAGGATGAATATTCATCTTGGAAGGAGATGGGTCCCAATACAGGAACATGGAAGAAACAAAGTCCAAATTAGCAGGGAAGGATACATTTTTCTCTCTTCATCTTGTGCCAAGTGAGTAGAAGAAAAAACAACCTGTGATGTCATAGGACTTATAGTCCAGAAGAGAAGACTGAGAGGTATTCAGTTAACAAAGGGGATCCTAAAAGGATTCCCCAGAGATTTTGATACTGAATATGGAGCATGTGGATGAGGAATGAGCTGGAGAGTTTTAGATTAGGTGATAGTTTGCTATAGAGAGAATAAAAAAAAGTGTACAGTTTGATCTGCTCAGGTGTTGAGTCTGAGAATGTTGGTTGGACAGAGTCACATCAAGGAGAACTTTGTATTCTTTCAATACTTTTTTGACTTTACCTAATTGATACTAGGGAACAACCTCATGATAACATGGCATCTATTCCATTCATGTCCAGTAAAATAATTTTTAAATGGTGCCACAGGGATTACCATTGTTTTGTCAGACATGCCTCTATGTTTTAATATTCTTGGCAATATATTTCTGGCTTCAGACTCTACTGTGTCTTTCAACTTCATCAACGTAATTCAATCTGTTTAAAGTATTAAACTGTAAGAGTGATTTTGTGTGTATATGATATTAGATTCCCTAGCAGGACTCTAACTGTCCTTCCCCACTCTTGCTTGCATTGGTTTCTCTGTATTTGACATGGTTCTTCTCTTTTTAAATTTATTTTTGTTTTATTTTTTAACAATTTCTTCAACTTGTATTTTAGATTAAGGGGTTCTCATTTTTATAAAAGTTAATAAACAAGAACTTTTGGAAAGTAATGTATTTGAGAGTTTTCCCCTCCAAACATTGCTATTTTTAGCATGGTGCTTGCACCTATAGTCTTAGCCATTCTGGAGGCTGAGGCCGGAGGACCTTTTTGGCCCAGATATTTGAGACCAGTCAGCAAAATAGCGAAACCCCTTATCAAATTAAAAAAAAAAAAAAAAAAAAAAGGCTATTTTTTTAATTGAGCTGACACAGTTAATCAGATTTTAATGCTATCTTAATGCAACTCTAATAATGCTAAAATTGTATTAATAATAAAGATGTCAAGACTCCAATCTACAAAGGACCTAGTGACAATAATAAGAAAGGTTTGTTTGTATATGTGTGGTGGAGGGTCAAGTGTGTTTATTCATGCTTGTTTGTAGGGTAAATAGTGAATCAATTATTAAATGGGGAAAATATGTTGTTTTCGTTTATGGTACAGTAAAACCCACCTAAAATCCACATACATATATCAAGATTTACAGAAGTTTGCACAAAGAGTAACATGATATCATGTAATTTGGCCTATTAATTATATCTCCAGGTAATAATCTATTCTAGTGGTCTCAATTTTCTTGTTCCTAGTCACCATCTATAAAGTAGACATAAATTCAATTTGAATTTCATTTTAAGGTCAGTGATAAATAGACAATTTCCTCTGCTCTTATCTAAAGCCCATCCAGATGGATCACCTATACACTATTTGGGACAACCCACTCCTTTTATTCTTAGGTGATTAGCACTAGAAATATTTACTGTTTCTGAAAAGCCCTTTATTAATTCATAAAGCTGTTGAGCCCTCAGTAGAGTAACCTTTCTACTCTTCCATGAAATAAATGCATCTGTAATAAGGGGGAGATTTTAGCATATCCATCACTAAGCAGGCATTTGCTGGTGGGGACTGTCCTAGGTTCTAGGAGTAAAATAATGAACAAAACATGATCTTGGCTCTCAAGTCTCTTACACGTTAGGTCAGATTTCTGAAGAGGTCTTTTCCACTGATGTCTAAGAACCACTTGCAATGGGATACACAGTGCATTATCCCAAAGGAGAGGATCCACAATTGTCACCATGTCACTCTGTATATTTCCAGGATGACCACAGATTCTTCTAATACATAAGACAATAGTAAAACAGTGTTGATGACTATACTTCCATATGATGATGTGGAGAATCTACCAGTGGGGATTCTGAAATACGTTAGAAGTAAAATGTGTTAGGGCATCCAGAGAAGTGTGCCTAGTTTAGGATGTTTTATGTAAGGGAGTGTAGAGATATCCCAAAGCTTAAACTTCTACCAGTATCATAACAAAACTACCTCTGTTAATGCCTTGATAATCTGTTCTTTTCCAAGTCGACTTCTCCTATATTTTCATCATGTGGCATAGTTTTGAAAGTTGTAGAGTGAAGCATAACCTGCACAACACAAAATATCTGCTCAATAAACTAAATAGACTGCTTTTTAAACTGCAATTTTCTTAACTAAGAATATAAGATACAAAACTATCATAAGAATCAAACAAGAAAAAATATATACCAAAGCACTTTTGATTTGTATATGAAATAAAAAAATCAGTGATACTATTTGTATATTTGAGTTTATTTATGTCACTGTAATTTATTTGCCAAGACATTGTTCAGTGTTAACAATGAACTTAGGTCAGTTAATTCATCATACGCCAAGCATTAGTGAAAATACTCCGAATAATTATCGTTTGTGAGTACAGTTTTGCACACACACAAAGTTTTACAACTGTTCTTGCCATTTTTTTCATTGCTATATACAGCAGACTATGTGAACTGAAGAGCTTTTATTTTTATTTCTACACTTTTATGATATCTTCAACATAACATTGAAATTAACAATCTTTTTTTCTGAATTTTTTCTCTTAAAACTCAATTTCCATCTTAAAATATTAGCAGACTAGCCTTTTTTTTTTTTTTTTTTTTTTTTGAGACGGAGTCTTGTTCTGCCGCCCAGGCTGGAGTGCAGTGGCCGAATCTTAGCAGACTAGCTGTTTTATTCCCCAATAAATAGACACATAAAAGCACTAAAAGGGAAACCCTACTTTGCTTTTGTATCGCCATCTGTTATATATCACATTTGATGTGTTAACTGATGCAAACTGTATACTGCCGAAATGAGCATTGTCTTTCCACACTTTTTAGTGAAACTTTGGCAAATTCACTGATTTTACTCAATAAGTAAGTAGGGAAGAGTGATTTATAAATCATACACATGTATGTATATTTAGTCTGTAGCTTCTCTGTGAACTAAGATAAAATAAAAAGGCAACAGTATAAAAGATCATTACTTGTTTTTAGACAATTCTGTAATAATATGAATGTAAAATGTATGATTATTTTAGTGAAAACAAAAGCACGTAAATACCAGACATTTTATTTTGTCCTGATTATTATGGCATGGGTTGTTAATAATGGTATTTGCTAAGTTTATATCCAAAATTTAGTCAATTATAATTTTGAGCATGGAATAAAAATGTAAAATATATTGTGATATAAATGTTTCATTTTTGAACATTCACATGCCTCCAAAGACAGAAAAAGCATGTGAATTGTTTCCAAATAATTATACATTTTATGTAATTGCCAAAATGGAATTAACATTTATGAACTCATTGTGGGAAATGTTGAAAAATGGTATAAACTAACCAGTTACTTTGTCCTTGAGAACTGTATAATTTATTTGTAGAGCAGATGCATGTGCAGAAAAAAGACTTACCAAGTTAAGTATAATGCAATATACCAAGAGAAACAAGTTCTCAAAAAGCTTGAGCTATATTCAAGAAAATATTCAGAAAAGCATAGTTTACTTTGGGCTTTCTGTCTTACCATTTCTTTCCTTTTCATGCTGAATTTGGACATATTGAGAAACAAACTGATTTGAGCCATAACTTATTCTTTTCCACTCCCTTTACTCCAAAAGTAGCAGAAAAGTAAAAAGAGTACGTAGTGTTATATTCTAGTTCCGCCACTTATTTGCAATTATCCTGAGGAAATCAGCTAACTTTATGGTCCTTACATCCCTTTTTCCTATTCCGTTCCTCTTTTCCATTCCTAATTCCAAAAAGGAACAAATAAAGTCCACTCATTCTGTCTCTCAAATACTTTACATGTATAAATGGAATTTCTAGTATGGTGATCTTATAACCTGGCCACTAATTTTTTTGAAATTCTTGAACATAAATGGACTTGCTACTGCTTTGACCCATGCACAACTCCAGAAATGACTTCTAAGCCTAAAAGGTAATGCAGATTTGACTTTTTTTTTTTTTTTTTTTGGTCAGAACATTGAACTATCATGAAATAAGTTCAAATACCATGACACTGCCATTCTGAAGAACTCGAATGTCGTCTGTCTGCCAGATAATTCCACCCCTCCATCCAACTCAACCAAGGTGCCAACCATCATGGTAAAGAAGTTGCCTTGGAAGTGGATACTCCAGCACTACTCCTCCAAGTTCCATGCAAACCAGGTTAGCTGAAAGTGAGACGCTGCTGTAAGAAAAGTCTGAAAATGTATAGCACTGGGTTTGTGACCACATGACAGGCAGAATGAGGTAGAGTTTTGGAGACACTGTTAACAGAAGCCTGATAGGCCCCCAGAAGGTTGTTAATGACAACTTCAAGTAAGAAAAATGTTATAAAAACTGCAGGAAAGGAGACCCTTGTAATGTGCTACACTACATTTAGCAAATGTTTACCTGCATTAAGTGGAGAGTAAAAAATATATCTGTTGAACCATCAGAAACTGCCTATGGAAAGTGAACACGTCATTGGTAGAAGCAGAACTGGCTTCTTCTGGCTGCATATTATGTGGTACAAATCTAGAGATAAGGTAAAGATGAAATTCTCTAATTTTCAGGAAAAATTTAGAGAAAATTATAAAGGTAATTAAACATGCTGTGTTCAAATATAAAGTTGTCTTTCATCTGAAATCTGTCCTAGGATAAGATTCCTTTAAAGATGCTTTAAATAAGACAGAATATTAAGATAAAATGAGAAGTACTATCAGGGTAAAGATTTAGCCAAGAGTGTGACTATAAATCCCTTAGGCATTATTATGAAAAAGATTTAAGCTTATGCATCACAAGATATTTGAGATAGAAAAAATGTTCTGAACAGTGTGCTTTGTGGTTCTTCTCTCAAACAATATGTTATTAAGAATCTTCTCGTTTTCTCACAGCAAGCTCAGAGGAAACTAAGGTAAAGAAGGGTGACTTTCAGTGAGATTTGTGTGTTTGGCTTTAGTCTAATGGGCTGAATTATATAGAAGATTATAAAACGCTCTCTGAAAACACAGCTCAGAGTAAAGGACCAGAGTAAAACATTAAAATGAAGCCCCAAACTTTGATGGGTAGAAAGGGAACTGAGAAAATTATCTGCTATAGTTGTATTTATTATGGAAAGGCAAGAATGACTAAGGCGGAGGGTTAGTTTTTCTGCCTAAAAATCATGCACAATCATTTCCAGGTAGTAAGACTGGAGTCTAATAACAATAATTTAAAAAACCCAGCTCTATCCGCTTGACTTGATTTCAGATTTGCTATGAAAAGTGAGCACCCTCCCTTTTGCTATTTTGCTTATGGGCTGTTGCAGTTATGCAATGTATTTTCTTTCATTTTATGTTCATTATGAGAGAGGCAGGTAATTTGTCTCTAGTTCATTAGTTTTCAGATAGAAGCTATACTAAAGAACAAAGACTGAGGAGTCTCATATTCATTTTGACCTGATTTCGATGAAGCAATCTAGAACTTAAGCCTGAGTCTAATGTCATAAAAGGGTTGGATTTTCGGGGGATCATGGGAGGGAGGGAGTTTACTTTCTATGCAGGAAGTGTAAGAATAATTTGTGAGCACAGAATGGGCTAACGGGCTTTAGAAAATAGGCACACGCATTGTGGCACATCCTACAGAGAGACTGAGACTATGTCACTCTGCCTTGGATGAGGGTGATTTTATGCCTGCATTGACAAACCAAGTTGAGCAGCTGGTGGTGCTATGTAATTTTCAAGCCTAGGTCATGAAATGCCACGTAGTTTCCACCTTACTCACTGTAAAACTGAGCTGAGTTGCATTCCAGCTATGCAGAGGTCATTATGCTAGACAGACTATATTAACATCTGTGAACATCAGATCCAGATGAGTTGAGCCTTCTACTCACCCACGTTAAGGCACCAAGCACTAAGTGAAAAAAGCTCTATTGGAAGTAGATCCTCCATCATCAACTCTTCCACCCTCAAATCACTAAAGCTGTCACCATCCACATTAGAACGTAACGTGACCCATGAACCTCTTCAGATTTTTTTCTTTTGTTTTTGTTTTCGAGACTGAGTCTCGCTCAGTCACTCAGGCTGGAGTGCAGTGGCGCTATCCCGGCTCACTGCAACCTCCGCCTCTCGGGTTTAAGCAATTCTCCTGCTTCAACCTCCCTAGTAGCTGGGACTACAGGAGCGGCCTGCCGGCCGTATGCCGCCAGGCTCGGCTCGGCTAAATTTTTTTTTTTGTTATTTTTTAGTAAAGACGGGGTTTCACCACGTTGCCCAGGCTGGTCTCTGGTCTCGAACTCCTGAGCTCAGGCGATCCACCGGTCTCTACCTTTCAAAGTGCTAGGATTACAGGCGTGAGCCACCGGGCCTGGCCGAACCTCTTCAAGTTTTATCAATGCTTCTCTCTATCCCGGCCCACGGGATAGTCAGAGCAGGCCCTGGAGGAGGGGGTGGGAATTTGGGGAACAAGAGATACGAAAAATGGAGACAAGACAGTGCTCTGATCAAGTCTCGTTTAGTGGCGGTAATGCAGTGCCTTATATACACTTGGAGGGGAAGGGGTTGGGCCAGAGGCGGAGATGATCTCATCGCAGAGGGCGTGACCAAGTAGGTATTGGTTTCTCTGGTCAAACGTCATGTTGCACCTGCGCTGTCAGTTGGTAATTTTCCCGGGCACGGGATGGTGCCTGTGCTACAAAGTAACAATTTTCGAGGCCGCCGGGGGAAAAACAAGTGAAGAAGAAGCAGGAAGAGCGCCATCTATTATGAGGTATTGATACAAAAGAGAAACAACAAATCTAGGGAGGAGGTAGAAGGTGGAAAGGAATAGAGCTCGGGCGTTTAATCATTAATTATTATTTGCTATGGCCGGGGCGCGCAGCTCGGGACATCTCTCAATGTTTACCATGTGGTAGCATACCTATTTCTATGTGTCAGTTTGAGTCAATCACTCACTCCCATCATCACAGCATTTCCCCTCTTTCTCCCATTAATGGTTGTGTTATAAAAAATTGAGAATGAACAAATTGCCGTCTCAGAAGCAATCTCTGGTGAAAGTACTTCTTGTTTTAATGTTAGAATGTCTCAAAGAATGTAGCACAGTTTCCTGATAAGCAAATACTTAGGCAACATGTTTAGAAATCATTCCAGAAGACTCTTCCTACACTTGGTTCCAAGCAACATGGACTCTTAACATGGAAGGAAAAAAATCATATAGCTTGACTTTCAAAGCTATAGCATCACCATTCTACAGTAAAAGCAAATTAATTCCATAGTAAGGTACACGTGTTAGGAAGATTGTATTTCACGTGTACTAGCTCCTCCAGTGATATATGAGATATGAGCAAGGCTGTGTGAGACATCCTAAAACTCTTCAATGAATTTCCGAATTATAATAGTGGAAGAAGTCTGAGAATAAGTGAAATTTAAAAATTACAAAATAATTGCTTATTGCATTAAAAAAATCACCAACTGTTCTGACATATCAGGAGCACATAGTGATTTTTTTGTTAGTGATTGCCTGTAGAAAATCTTGCAGTAGCAGTGGCAGTGATATCTATGGTGAGAATAGCCCATATTTTGGGGCCCATTTGTAGCCAGTATTTTTTGTCACAATTCTCATTCTGTTCATGAACTCATTAATCTTAAAATGGTCACCTTCTCTGGCAAATTTTTAAATAACCTATTTTGTAATGTACTTCTCCTGATAATCATACACAGTCCATGGATAGTCTTAATTTCCAAGTAATTTAAATAGGTCCACTTATTTACTTTTTCCTAAACAACTTTGACATTAGCCATCTACTTTTACCACAGGCAGGGTACCTCACAACTGGCTGGATAAGTAACCACTGCCAATATATATATATATATTTTAATATGTTGACCTCACATCAGCTCTTATTCTAGGTTAAGTGAAAGCAAGACATGTTATTTGAGACATACAATTCCAAGAATACAATGCACCAGAATATTTAGACCAAACCTCCACTGAAACAACTAAAAAAATGTGAATGGACAGTTTGAAAAATCTTCACTCCGGGTTTCAGAGATATCCCACAAATATTTGAAGAAAACAAACCATAACTGGAAATAAGAAACTGAAGGTTGAGAAAACAAAAAGAGAGGCATCACATGTTAGGAGGCTGGAATCACTGGACATGAAATTCATTTACTATTTCTGAAAAAATAAAATAAAAATTAAAGGTATTTAAAGGGCCAAGTTAACCATAAGATATAACATTAGTAACAAGGCAATGACATAAAAGAAAACATCACAAAAATTACACACAGGACAAGTTTAATGACTCATTTGACACAGTTAAAAAACAGATTTCAAACCCTAATTACACTATAAAATCTCATTTGCTATAAACTATAACATACTCATGGAAGTACTATGTCATCCTATTGATAGATTTTGCTCACACTCAAACAGGGATGAAAGTCATTGAAGATCAAATTAGACTCAGGGTCACAGAAATTCTGCCAACTTTAACATATGCCTCCCTAGGTTTCCTTAGGCATTGTCATAATGGTAAAGTGAAAAGAGCAATAATATGAGGGATATCACTGGGGAGAACTATGGCTCAGACCAGGGGGTGAAATGCACGTTTGTCTGTGCATTCCATTGGCTAAATGTAAGTGATATAGCCATTCCTAAGAGTTACAGAAATTAGAAATATTATCTAGCTCTGTGCCCAGAAGGAAAACAGAAGTGCTTTTAGATGGTTACCTTTTGATTTCTGTCAAAAGAGAAACCCTTTCCAAAGTGATTTTGAGAATTTATATTTTCCAAAGTTGGCCACAACAGTATGTTTATTCCCACGTGCACTTCTGCAATGTGACATTGCCATGCTTTCATGAAGAAACAACACTTTATTTCTCCAGGCCCTTGAACACAAGCAGGCTGTGGAGGCGGTTTAACAAGTAGAGCAGGGGGAAAGTAGGACCTGGCCAGTTCTGGGAAACTTTGATTGATCCTCAATCAATCTTGAAGCTTCACAAATTTTGAAATATTGATGCTTGAGTTGTTCTCCACTGGGACATGGCTACTATCCTGTTTGAAGTCCAAGTTGGTCGCCTTGAGAGACCACCTGTAGATACTCTGCCAGAAAGCCGCAGCTGACCTCCCAGCTGACCTGCTAGCATCAACTACCATGTCAGCGACCCTTCTTGGTGACTCTAGCTCTAGCTGCTCCTAACTGATTCTTATCTGAATAAGAATAACTTAGTTAAGCCCAGACAACCTACAAAAATACAAAAGCTAATAATAAATGATTGATTTATACTGCTACATACTGGGGTGTTTGGTATGCAAGAATAGATAACTGGAATAGAAATTGGTTTCTGGACTTGAGGTTCTATTCTAAAAAATACCCTCAACATATGACATTAGTATTAGGAACAGGCAATAGGCAAAAGCATGGATGCCTTGAGGAGACAAAAGAAATGTAAGAAAATATTTTATTGGAGGATGGAGGAAAACATGACCTATATTATACAGTATTGGAAGGTGTAACAACACAGTCTGCAACAGTTTGCAATAACATGGAAAACAGAAAATGTATTTAAGAACCTGGTGGCTCTAGTTAGGAAGATGGTCAAAATAGTAGCTCTCGTTCCATATTCTCTTTTGCAACATGCCTTTGTCACTCCTGTATTAAGATATAGATTTTGTCTGTTAACTCTCTTGAATCTGACAAGGCTCATGACTGCTTTGACCAATGAAACATGGCAGAAGTGACAATGTAATTACTCAGAGAGTAGCCTCCAATTTGCCAGTAACTTCATATTTCTGCTTCTGGAGACTCTTGTTCTTGGCATGTTCCCTCCCAGAACGCAGCTGCCATGTTTTGAGAGCCCAGTCACACAGAGACACCATGTGCAGGATCCAGTAAACAGCCCCATCCAAGGGTAAATATCAATTGTTGGTATTTTCAGCCGACCATCTGGCATGTCCAGACCAGTTGAGCATTCAAGGGATTCCAGCCTCAGATGCAATCTGTTTGCAATTTCATGAGCGACCCAAGCAAGTACCACCAGCTGTGCCAAGTTAACCTATGAAACCCTTCAAGATAATAATAAATTGCCATTTAAGCCACCAAGATGTGACATGGTTTGTTATGAATAAGGTGGGGCCACACTTGCTGCCCAGGACCCAAAGGACATAGTATCAAGTCACAGAAGATTCCTGGAATAATTCAGGTCTTGATATCTGATGGAATTTGCTCTGCTTGGCTATGAACTTGCTTTAGAACAGTGCTCCCTTTATTTTTCCCACTTTCTCCCCTTCTAAGGGGGAACGCCTACCCTTTGCCAGTCCCATCATTGTGTTTTATAAGCGGGTAACTTGTTTTTGACTTTTATAGGTCATAGATATAAAACAATTTTACCCCAAGAACATACCCAGAGTGTCACCTACCTGATCCAGATAAAATTTAGATTATTTTGAGTTGATGTTTAGATGACATTTTGGATGTAGAGTTAATACTGGAATGTGTTGGGGGGATATTGAGCTGAGGTAAATATATTTTACATGAGAGACAGATGTGAATTTTAGGGAATGATAAGGCAGACTATAATGGTCTTAATAATTCTTTCCAAAAATTCATGTCTACCCTGAATCTCGGAATTTGACCTTATTGGAAATAGGGTCTTTGCAGTTGTAATTAGTTAAGGTGAAGCCATAGAGGATTAGGTAAGCCTTAAATTCAATTATTTGGTTACATGATAAAAAGAGTACAGGAAACAGAAACACACAGAGAAAATAATATACAAAGACAGAGGCAGAGATTGGAGCACAGCCAGGAGCTAAAGAAATGGCAAGGATTTATTGGAGCCACCAGAAGCTAGGAAGAGGAAAGAAATTGTTTTTCCATACACCATTCAGAGAGAGCGTGAACCTGTGGAAACCTTGATTTCAAACCTCTAGTCTCTAGGATCATGTAAAAATAAATTTCCATTGTTTTAAATCACCCAGTTTGTGGCCATTTGTTACAGCATCACTAGGAAAGTAATACAAAGCATTATAATATTTAAGAAAAATATATTTGTCAAGCTATTTCCACTCATTTCAGTGTCAAAAAACAAGGATGATGCTAAAAGGTAATGAAAGAGTAGATTATTGCCTCTCAGGGCAGGATACGATGCCTGGTGAATGTACAGAAAAACTGTAGTAAAGTGTTGCCAAGTTCCATCCAGGAGAGGTTGTATCCTTTCTCACAAGTCAGGACAAGAAAAATACTTCCAACGGAGGTTTTTCTTTGCAAGTGGAATATCTTTGCCATCAACCGCACTCATGTTCTGTTCTTTCCCACTGCCGTGGAAAGATGACTATATGATTCCCTATATGTTAAATACATTTTTGCCTAAATTCAAACTAATATATTATAAGCAATTATATCAAATCTATTTTTAAGCTATATATTTTTAGTTAATTTAAAAACATTGTAATAAAAATCGGCTGTTTACAAGGTGTCTGTGTTAGTTAACTCTTGCCAATAATGCTTATTAATATCTCCCTCCCCCAAAGCCTACTGGCATCCAATGGTAAGCTTTTATCTTATTTTTTGTAGCTCTCTAGGCCAGCTGGTATGGTTCTGCTTCAAGTCACAGATTTGCAGGTTAGCTGAAAATTTCCGTGAACTCAACTGGCCTCAGCTCAGTTCGGCTGGGCTTGGCTTCAGGCTTCACAAATAGTGGCTATCTGGAGTATTTCTTGCCATGTTGCAGTAGCAGAAGCACAAAAGCATTAATCCAAACATCCATACATATTTCATGCTGATAGTTTCATCTCGTTGGCTAAAGCAAGTTACATGGCTTAGCAGAAATTCATGGTCTAGGAAAGTAGAAGTGTACTCCACTCACAATGAGAATGTTGCAAGTGTGCAGTTCGTACTGCTACTAATGGGGAAATGAAGAGTTGGGAATAAAATTCAATCCCCCACAATGTTAGAGATAAATGGGCTCTAGTCCACCAAGGGAATTTATTATGAGATTCCCTAGGTAGGAATCTGACTGCCACATATTTTTCAGATTCTATAAGCACAATATCAGCAGCCTGGTAGATGATTGGCACATTCTGAGAAATTGCCATATTAGAGAGTTGACATATCTTTTATGTAAAATGGAAAGGAGCCATAGCATTCCAGAGAAGTGGAAACATTGCATCAGGCTGTGCACTGGCTTTGTACTTTGTCAACCTAGCTAAGTTGGAACTACATTTTCCAGAATCCCTTTCTCTGAATACTTCTGAAGTAGGGTTTACAACATGGAAAAATTGAGCAAGATTTAGAGGCAGTAGTGAATATTTAATAGCTGGCTTCCCAGAAAATAAAAGTTCTGATTAGAATTTGCCAGTTTCTATGATGAAAAGTCTCCCGCCTTCGGCAATTTTCACCTACCACTGGCATGTTCACTGTCACAACAAATTCTGGAAATTAACATTTGGATCTTATGAACTACCATGACCCAGCTCTGTATTTCCATAAGACATGTGTGTCTTTTAGTTTTTCCTCCTACATTCCATGTTTTCTTTGAAAGTTTTGTAATGTGGTGGGTTTCAGTTTTCCTTGCTCTCTGCCATTTTATATCCAGATTTCCTTCTTGATTAAAGATCTGAAAAAAACATGAACCTAGCTTAACTGTGGTGTCTTAAATTCTAATACGCAATAGCCTTTTAGAGAATTATCTGTCAGCCCCCATAATTGCATAGTATAATCCCTATAACAAATCCTTTATTTTTTATGGCTGTCTTGGCTTCTTTGTTTAATTTCTATTAATATACTTTATTCCTCATAATATAGATGAAAGTTCTTGCCAAACTGATAACCATATACTAGCAGCCAAAGATCACATTAAATTTTTTTTTTTTTTTTTGAGATGGAGTCTTGCTCTGTCTCCCAGCCTGGAGGGCTGTGGCACGATCTTGGAGCACTGCAATCTCCGCCTGCTGAGTTCAAGCGATTCCCCTGCCTCAGCCTCCCAAGTAGTTGGAACTACAGGTGCACACCACCACACCTGGCTAATTTTTTCTATTTTAGTAGAGATGGGGTTTCACCATGTTGGCCAGGATGGCCTCGATCTCTTGACCTCATGATCCTCCCACCTCAGCCTCCCAAAGTGCTGGGATTACAGGTGTGAGCCACCATGGCTAGCCAACCATATTAATTTATTAAAAAGTCTACATCTGGAATAACAGCTATAATTGCCTGATTAACAATTAGCACTGACAGATTTAGAAGTTAAAAATCTTACTCCTGAGGGTTTCAAGTGGTTGATGCAAGAATACACAAGGTAAATAGCAAAAGATTCAATGTATTTTATTTAGCACCACAACCAAAGTAATTCTAATTATATTAGGATTCTTCAAGGAGCTGCTGCATTTAACTTTTTCTACTATAGAGGTAACAAATATATCTAGGTAAAGGATTTCACTATTAAACTACATTTGCCATCTGTTCTCCACAGTCTACCTCATGGACAGCTGTGGTATCCACATTTCTGTGTGATTCAAGTAAGTTCGGAACTAAATATTCCCTTAATATATTTAGTTATTTTGCTTGGTCTAAAAGGTACAGTCTCCTATATTAATAATAATAGCACACTTTGGGCAAGGACAAGAGGATAGTTTAAATATGCACTTGTGATTTTATAGCAGAAATATTCCTCAAAGGTACTTACATTTAAGGGACTCAGTCTGTGAAGCAACTGAAGCCTGAAAATTACAGTTGGAATTATTTCACAGAGTGTCTCAAATCATAGTTATGTTCACAAGAACAAATTTTCCTTTCTTTTGCCTTTTATTGCTAGTGGCGTGTTCATATAAATTATTTATCCACATCTAGAGATTTCTGAGGTTGAGACTTCTTTTGTATCTATCATTACTGAGTATTTCTAGCTGCCTATGACAGTTAAAATTACTCAATATTTGTTGGTGATTGCATGATTCCATCTGTTCTCTGCTTTCACTATGCTATACACTTATTGATATCAAAAGCACCTGTTAGATTGCATAATAATAAACAAGGATGAACTCTAGAAGGCCTTCTTAGTTTCGTCTTATAAGTAAGAAAATCTTCATGAACTGCTGAATATGTTTAGGGGAAACTGGAAGTTTGGATGTTTCCAAGTCTCATTGTAAGGTACCCTCACTCCAATTTCATATCATGGATTAGTATGCCCATTCTGTAACATGAACTAGCATATCACTGTCTTTTATTCTATTACCACACTACTGGGTCATCTACATGCTCCTGGCCACCTGATCTGAGCAATCATTCTCTGGAAACAATTTTTGCATGCTTAGAATTGATCTCAAGTAACAATAATTAAAATGCCTACTGTAAGCAAAACGAGCTTTTTGAAATTATGTAAATTATATCACGTAATTTAATGGGGAAACAATCTATTCTTAAAGAGGAAATGAGCTTTTATGCAGAATTTAGTGAAGTCTTTTTAGTATACCACTGTAGATATAGACTATTCACTTTTTCAGTCCTGTGTACCTTACCTTAAATTGAAAGGATAGAGCACCTATTTAGCCTAGCTTTGTCAGATGCACAACATTTGGCAGAGTTTTCTGACAGGCTGATTAATGTTGCAATAAGGAATATATCCAATGAAAGTATGACTGCTCTCAAACCAAGACAGGAGTCATTACTAAAATTAAATAAATGGATGCCAAATGGGTAAAAACAAAAGCTGTCTACTATATAACCTAAAGATGGTGTCATAACGAGAGTAAAATCTTAGAAATAAGAATCTAATAGTGGCAGGAGGCTTAGCATGACTGACTCCATTTTGCCTTTGACCCCTCCAGCTGTGGAATATCCTTTATGTTAAAAGCTTCTGCTTACCTTTGCATGTAGACCAGCTAATTATAGGAGGGATTGAGCTTGTAGTTCAACTTTAGGGGAAAAATGATAATAGTGCCTTTCTCAAACCTCATTCTCAAGGAGATAAGGAAGTGTATACAGAATTAATAGCATTTTATTCAAGGTTAATAGAAACATCATGACCTGACCTACTTCATCTGAACCACAGTCAACTGACCGAAAACAAAGAAGTTTCACAACCCCCTCAGACCCTCCCTGACCCCCAAATTACTGTGGTCATCATTACATCTTTACCTCATCACCCATTTTTTCCCCTTCCCTTAACATAAAAATGAGCCTGAAGTTTATGTTAATTTAAGATGGTTCTTTAGGATGCTGGTCCATCATCTTCTTGGTTTGTTAGCTTTCCAAATAAAGTTTCTTTCCTTGCCCCAACACCCTGTCTCTTAATTAACTGGCTGTCATGTGGCAAGTTGTATGAGCTTGGACTTGGTTACAAGGAGACAGGTTTTTTAAAATACACACATGTATGCATTTTGCATGTATGCACACATGTATGCAGAGAGACACTTCACTTCTCTGAGCCTCAGTTTTCTTATTTTTGAAATAAAATTGTTAGAATAGTTTTGTTTTTAAAGATAATTTTTGTTATAAATTTTACTGTTTTATTTTTCAATTCTTAACAAATCTGATGGAGTCATATTATGACTCAATTTACTATTAGTTACTTATTTTTCAACTTCAGCAGATATGCCCAGTCACTATTTTACAGAGATGTTTCTGAACTATATAACTAGATTATAAGCTCTGATTACATATGAATGTACTTACCTTTTTTAATGGTAGATTCATTGAAAAAAGAGTGAAGGTCAATCCTAGGAAATATTTAAATAAAAAACATGTTTCTCAGTATCCTCTTAATAATCTTGGTAGCCCTTAGAAATCTTCTTTTGATGCTTTTCATCTTCCCAGTCTATTTCCCTCCAGACATTGGCAAATATGACCTGAAAGATAATAAAACATATTCTGGATATTTTTATACTCGTCATATCCAGCATCTACACTTTGCTAAAAATTTTATTACTTCTTCCTAATTGATAAGTAATAATCAAACTTCTGGATGCTAGATTTTCTGGGATATTCCTGTCATGCATGCTCTTCTAAATTTTTTTCCATTTTCCTAAGCAATAGGAAACTAGAATCATGTTTCTAGACATGGTTCAAAACAGAGCAAAACTCTGGTTTGAATTTTGTCAAAATAATGCAGTCACATGACATTTGGGAGGTGGAGAAGAAATAAACTTCTCCTCTGGTCTGAAGGGTAGATGTGTGGACATATGACACAATTGATGTTTGTATGATTTTCCAGTAAAGCTCCTGTGAATCAACACTTATCATTGCTGGGGTGCTAAAGGCACCTTAGATTGCTGATAACAATTTATTGTGCTTCTGCTACTTTTTGATTTCTCAAAAACAATAGTCACCAGACTAGAAGGTTATGCTTGTTTCAGGTGTTTTTCTGATGACACATCTGAAGATCCGTATGTAGGTCAAAAATCAATGATAAAAGCTAAAATAGGAATGTCTGATTTATCTATAACTGATAAATCTGAGACTCAGGAAAACTTGACTCCTTTGACACATGAATAAAACAAATAAATACGGCAAGACTCTTCTGCTTTTGTCAGCACCAAATATATGTTACTGGCTTTTTTGGCTGCTTCTTGATAGTCTCCTCTCTTGCTTTCAAAATATAATCCCCTTCATCCCTTAAGCTTTGAGCTGAGGTTTAGATCAAAGACACTTATATCTTCTCTTTTCAGTCTGTGTGATAAGATTGATTTTTAAAAACATTTTTTAAATGTGTTTTATAACAACTGATATATTACTGTTAACTCTTAATTCAACCACTTTGATACACTGCCTATTGCTTTTATACTTTTAAAGTGTTTCTACTGGAGTTGGATTCTACTCACAAAATAATGATCAAGAGGAGCATATTTTGCTTGTTGCCTGCATTTTAGCCATCCAGGTTACCTACAGTATAGTTATATGACATAGATTCACTGTCAACCTAAATAACCAACAAAGAGAGGCTCTCTAAAAGAAAATGATATTCAGGTATAGGATATTGCAACGGAAATACGCATGTTACAGTAAACTATGTGCATATTCAGGAGGTAAAAGGAGACAAAGACTTTTAAAGAATAAGGAGGATTACATACTTATTCTGAAATAATTACCTTTGTATTGTTTGATTTATTCTGAAATAAGGATCAAACAGAAGAGTGATGCCAATCTGAGGTTGGACCACCAGTTGCTGGGCAGATGTCCTCAGAAGTATTTTTTGTAAAAGGTTTGTGATGATTTTTGTGCAAGTTTATGCTTTTCTTGGCTCTTTTGTGATTATTTCTGTTATCAGACATTTATGCATGACAATTCTTCTCTTCGTGGGTCTCTGTGGCTCTATTTGACAGTTTTTATAATACAAGTGATTCCATTTTAATTCTCACAATTTTTACTTCGCAACAAACTGTGGAATTATATTTACAGAAATAATTGAAGCCACAATATGCTGCTTTTTATCTTAATTATTTTTTACTTTATAATATATTTTTAAAGATTTTGTCTTTAATTGAATGAAATGTTTTGATTTCTAACTAAAATAAATAATCATAAATATTATTGCCTCCTATATTTTCTGGAATAAGCTTTTGAGAGCTATTGTACAGCATAATGATTATAGTTAATAATAATTGTGTATTTCAAAATTGCTAAAAGACTAAATTTTAAATCTTCTCATCACAAAAAATTATAGCCTGTAAAATTATGGATATGTTAATTACTTGATTTAATCATTCTTCAATGTATACATATACTAAAATTTCACATTGTACCCATAAATATATACAATTACTATATGTCAATTTGAAATAAAAATAAAGTAAAATGAAATAATTTTCTAGGGAAGATTGTATATCATTCTTTCTCATAAAAGACCCCCTACTAGGTTGCAATCATGTCCATTTGAATGAGACCTTGACATGGTCCTTCATGCTTTTGTTATTTCAAGCTTAAATTACTGCAGTTTCCGGCTGGCTTCTGGCCCAAGAGAAAACTGCATCAACTCCAGCTGGTGTAGGATGTTGCTGTGAAATTCATCTTGCAAAAAAAATCAGTCTGAACATATTTTCATGCCCCTTTCTAAATTTTATCCAAATAATAGATCACATAATATATTAATTTGAAAATAATTTCTTTTGCTGTAAAATGTTTAGTGACATTGGCTCACAGAGTATTACTCTTTGCTCCAGTGTTTTTTTAAAAAAAGGACTCTGAAGCGAACTTTCCGTTAACCTCAAGGTTAGCTTATAATCATCTCCTAATAAAAGCCTTGTAAAGTTGCTTTGCACCTTTATTTATAGAATTCTTCAATAAAGTGTGTTTTGTTATTTTATAGATATAGATACATCTTTCTTCACAAAGTTTTATCTTCAGCTTTTGTAAATATAAAAAAATTAAAAATTGTTTCAAGGTTATAGCTCTTACATTAACAATGTTTTTTAAATTGTCAGAAAGTATGTTACATAAAACTGTGACTGCAATATTATTACACAGTGCAATGTATCTTCTATATTTAAGTGTTTGGTTTAATGGCCAAAAAGCAGATCAAATTTTCTGATTTTCATTTGAGAACTGGTTCATTTCTGTGAGCAGAACATGCTTCAGGTAAGCTTAATACCACAGTATTGCTCTTCAGGAAAAAAAAATGTGTATATATATATATATATATATATATATATATATATATATATATGCATGCTAGGGTTACATGGATTTATAGGATAGTATTGGGGCCTTCATAACATTTATAATTTAGGAAAGTAGGTGAAAAGTTTACCCTATTGTAACATAAAGTAATTTGCTGTCTGTGCTATAAAATACTGTACACACAATATAACACAAGAGAGGAGAAAGATGAAAGTCAGTGCAGATTATACGCAGGATTTGGCTGAATCTTAGAAGATGGGAAATTTTTATAGGCCAGAAAAACAGTGGGGGAAAGGCCACAGAATGAGGGAACAATGCCATGGGTAAAGAAACAGAGAAAGAAATATCTGAGAAATAGGGAGTCACACAGTTTAACTTTCCTCTTGAAAGTGAGAAAGAAAAAATATCATTTGTAGTAAAAATAATAATATAAAATCCCTTGAAAATCTGCTCAAATAAATTCAGAGAAAGTTTGTGAAGAGGGTGGTGGTATAATTACTATAAGGTCCTAAAAGAGTAAATTATTGATGAATGAGTAATAACAAAAGCATGAGTTAGAGCAAGCACAGTACAAAAGGACAAGAATAAAAATAAAACAGCAATAGCCTACATATTTAGAGGTACATACTTTTTGAGGGACACTAATGTACACACATTAAGGATTTTCTATAAAATTTTAAGTAATAATATTTGTTATTAGAAATCATTGTTACCCCTATTTTATTAGATGGTCAAACTGAACATCAGAAAGCATTACCAATACCTGGCCCACCTTCACTTACCTTAATAATAAGTCTCAGGACCTGCAGTTAAATTCAGGCCAGTCTAACTTTGTCTAAATATGTCTATGAAATCATTCTCTGTCTAAATTCAAAAAGATATATAATAAATTCCTGTACTTTTTCTTGGAAATTATTATTCTTTCTCTTTAAAATATTGTTGTGTTAATAATACGTTCTTTATGTCACGTTACTATTTTTAGGTACTAAGTGGAAAACAAATTCCAGGGCACTGAAGAACACTTAAACACTTAAGGTCTGGGTACATCACTCAGCTTATAGCTCTCAGCACTGGGCAGGAAAAAAAAATAAAAAGTCTTTATAATTCCAAGACGTTTAAAAATACCTATCAATCCTTCTTTTTATAAGATATATTATAATCTCATACACTTCTCTGTCCATGTTAGTAGTCTGCATTTTAAGGACAGTTACAAACATACTATTTATCTACCATCATAGAATATGATTTTATACACAATTACATTCACGCATCTTCATACCTATAAAATGTTTATTTTGTATTTTACTTTTTCAGGACTCAGACCTCTGGTTACATTCAACACATGAAATAATTTCTTCTCCTACTTTTAGCTGCTAATAAGTCCCTGAGTTGGCGGGTAAGGATTCCACATAATTTATAGATTAAAGCTTGAGGAAGCGTTGCAGTACAAATCTTATTTAGCAGAACCAATGAGATATTGACCACTTCCTCCATGTTGCCCAGTGCTTTTATTTTGTACCCTACCTGGTGATAATGCTAACAATCAGGGATATCATCCCCCAACTAGCAAATCCCATCATAAAGAAAACTCTGTATTTAGTGGTCAGGTCAACTCAATATCTGCAAGGCAAAGAGCATCATTGATATAGAACAATTTGAGAGTGTGTTACTTTTTAATAAAAAAATTTGTTTCTAATAAATTGCTAATGCATTCAATTACTAGAAAATGTCAACTAAAATTACCAAATTACTAACATGTGAAAATTCTTGGTAATTTAATTATTTGTTAGCTAATGTTAAATAGTTTTATAGCACTTCGTTTTTTGATAAAGAGCAAGTTTCTTTTCATGGGAAATTATTTATATGTATTTAAATTCTACTATAATTAAAGATATTTTTAAATAAGAAATTTTGTAATGGAATTATTTTCTGTTCATAAATTAGTAGCACTGTTTTAAAGAGAGAAATTTATTCAACATAAAATAGGTTTTATTAATTTTTTATACTCTAAAATACATTTTCATTAGTTTTGTTTTGTTTGTTTGTTTAAGTGGGTATGTTACAGTAGGTAGCTCGTCAGAAGTTAGGGGGGCAGGAGAGCCTCCCCCCAACCACGTGCCACCAGGAATGTCAGGCAACCATCAGGTGATGATCAGATGGTTGTGAAACTGTCGCTCTAAAATAATAATTGGTGGCAACCAGTGCCAGAGAAAGGCAGTTTTCTAATAGATAGAAACACCTGAGGTTGGTGATCAGCGGTTTTCCGATGAGATCTCAGAAGTTAGGTGAGTGAACTTGAGCATGCACACTAAGAGGCAACATGGCAGACTTTAACTGGTATATGACCTTCCTCTAGAAACTGGACTAGTAAGGGAAAAACACCTGGAGTGAGCATGTGTACAATATCAGTAAACACAATGCGCATGCGGCCCCTCCCAAGTGCTAGCAGGCGACTGTGCATGCAAACAGCCTGCCCCAAAGGAAGAATCCAGGGATGTAACCCTCCGGAAGCACGCCAATGTATAAAATCCAAGTCAAAAGTCAACAGGTGCACTTGACCCTCTCAAGTCATCCATTTGGCCTTCTTCCAAGTGTACTTCCATTCATTGCTGTTCTAATACTTTTTAATAAATTTCCACTCCTGCTCTAACATTAGCCTCGGTCTCTCACTTTTCTTATGCCCCTCTGTAGAATTCGTTCCTCTGAGAAAGCAAGAAGGAATTCGACCGTCCTACGCATTGCTGCAGACACCTGTGGATAAGCCACTGCTAATAGGTACTTTTATAACGTTAACACAAACATCATAAGGCCATTAAGCTGACACGCTCCAGCACCCTGCTGAGCTCCTACATAAGCAAACCAAAGTGCAACTCAACGGAGACAGTAAAAAACATAAGCTTAACCAGTCAGAAGCCACCAAACTAACCTCTAACTAGAGACTTTGGACTTTAACCACTCAGATGTATTTTTTTTTTGTCTTGCACCGTGAACGCGTTGTAAAATTTTCCCTTTGCATTCTCTCAGAAGAGCCCAAATGCTTACCATCTGGCCCTGCACAATTCGTGAGCTTTCTGCTCAAACTCTAAAATTTTAATGTGCCTAAGTTTATCTTTTAGCAAGAACAGCTAAGGACTTCTCATTAGTGCCATTTATGCTGTCTACTTTTCAACCTAGTAAAGACTGTACTTAAATTTTAAAATGTGACATTATTGAAATTTAGACATGTACATTTGTTGCAATAATGTAAACAATGTAGGACTGTGAGAAACACATATACCTATTTTGTTTGTTTGTTTCTCTGAGTTTATTACTCTCCATGCCGAACAATAATTCTAGACTACTCTGATATAAACTCAATTTGCATCGTTACTCCTCTTAAAATTTTTCCATTCTTATTTAGGTTATTTATAAAAACATCTAACTTTATAAATCCAGGCAGTATAAAAGTCGTTTACTGAAAATTCATTTCACTATGTGCATTTATGGGGCAGAGAGGAGTATAATGAAACTCACAACATTGGAATTTTGTGACTAGAGTTTACTTTTTTCCCATTAGTTTTATATAAGAAAAAAAAATTAATGAAAGGAAAATAAAGTCACATGAGGAATATTTCACATACCTGAGGGAACATTCAAATTCAAGTAATTCCTTCTTATTAAGTGCAAATATAATGTTAACCAAGCTTATCTATTCATTAGAAAAAGTCCTAGAGAACCTCTACTTAACCATGCTTTGTTAGCAATTCTTTGGAACTGCTAACTGCTTTGGAACAATTCTTTGGAATAGACAAATATACTGTTGACAACAGCTCATTGTCTCAAAAATTCCATAATTTAAGTTACATTTAAAATTCAGACTGTCTGACCTATGTTCTAATTTGGAATTTTTAGCTGACTATAAGTGGGTGGCTAAACTGAAAATTTCTGTTACAAATACAGTTGCCACTTATTGGCAATTAAACATCTCTCTTGCTGATGTTTTAAGCAGGATTATTCCTGAGTTTAGCTCCTGACCTCCCTTTTTTTGGAGGATTGTCTTCAGAAAACTTGAAAATTATTAATCTGCTGCTTTGAGACATATATATCTTTTGTAAAAAACCTCTTGCCAGTTTTACAACCCAAAATTGTCTTTCTCAAGAACCTGGTAGCAGTCCCTTTGAATTGTAATCATGAAGGAAGATAAATCCTCTATTTCCTAGCCTCTGTGGGAAGGGTAAGAGCCTAACTTCTGTCAAGTACACATCAGCAAACACAGATGGCTTAATGACAGGGAAGAAATAACTGCAAACTCAGAAAATAACTCAATATACACCACATATCCTATGGAGCGGTTTCCCCTCAAACATTTTCCAGTACTTTTTCACTAGTTCATTCCAACTTTGCAAAGTATGCGTCCAACAAAAGTCTGATATCCAAAATCTATTATGAAATTAAACAAATCAATGGGTGAAAAACCAACAGCCCCATTGAAAAACGTGCAAAGAACATGAACAGACACTTCTAAAAGAAGACATACATGTGGCCAACAAGCATATGAAAAAATGCTCAATCTCACTAATTATTAGGAAAATGCAAACCAAAACCACAATGAGATATCACCTCATACCAATCAGAATGGCTATTACTAAAACGTCAAAAATTAATAGATACTGGATATGATGTTCTGAACCCTGACACAATCTGATATCAAGTGAAGGATTACAATTTTTTACAAAGGGGAAGTACTGGGCTTAGGGTTAGTATAGTACAACCATCATGTAACTACAAACTCAAGAATGAGTTTAACAAAAGGAATTTGTAGAAATGCTCTGGCTGGGTGCAGTGGCTCATGCCTGTAATCCCAGCACTTTGGGAGGCTGAGGCAGGTGGATCACGAGGTCAGGAGATCGAGATCATCCTGGGTAACACAGTGAAACCCCGTCTCTACTAAAAAAAAAAATACAAAAACTAGCCAGGCGAGGTGGCGGGTGCCTGTAGTCCCAGCTGCTTGGGAGGCTGAGGCAGGAGAATGGTGTGAACCTGAGAGGCGGAGCTTGCAGTGAGCTGAGATCGAGCCACTGCACTCCAGACTGGGCAACAAAGCGAGACTCCGTCTCAAAAAAAAAAAAAAAAAAAAAAGAAAAGTAAAGAAATACTCAGCCTATGAATGATGCAGTGGTGACTTCCGGCTGGGACCTGGGTCAAGGATGTTGGGATAAACCTGATGATAGCAAGCAGCACTAGCATTGGTCCTTCCAGGAGATTACAGGTAGTAGCAATGCTTCAGATAGGATGACCCAAGTAGACTAAGACTCTATCTCTACAAAAAGAAAAATATCTGGTTTTCAAGAAAGTGAGGAAGAGATATATTATTTATTGCTTTATTCATAATGCCCAGCACAGTACCTGATAAACCCTCAGCAAACGTTGCATTGAAGGGAATCAACTTGAATCTTTGGCTGTTTCTCAGTGTGAGATGGAGAAAGTAACCTGAAATCTGTGAACCTCAGTTACTTTCCTTATAATGTGAGCATATAATGCATGTGAACCTGCCTGGCAAAATTTAAAGCAAATCATAAATGAACGAAGTGAAATATGAAGCTGCTTTTGTGATCATCTAAAATATTTCTAGACATTAATCTTCTCATTATTAAAGAGCAGTGCCAATTTCTCAGTAACATACTTATATTCAATAAATTAGATCATCCAAGTTATGTGAATATATATTACTCATAAAACTCCTTAATTTATCCAAGAAAAACGTAGGGCACATTTTTATTTTTCTTTAGTTATCCTCTTTGCGTACAATCTTCCACTTCACACATTACAGTGCCATGCCTGAAGGCTTTAACCTTGTATGTAAAACCTGCCTCTACTTGTATCTTCTTCTCTCTTCTATGCTACACTTAGACCAGCAGATGTAGTAACCTACCTCTGTGCTGAGTCATCCTCACTTCCCTGGATTACCATATTCCTTCTTACCTGTTAGCATTTGAGTGTGCTATCAGTTTAGAATTCCCTCTCTGATCTCTTGTGACTTACATCTTTGTACTATTTCAGGCGAAAACTGTTTGCCTTATGACCATCTCATAGAGCCTCCCATGAGCTTTGTGTGTTGCAAAGTATTTGTGGAGGGAATGTAAATATGGAAACAGCCATTGAGAACACCTAAAATAAGTTCACATATGGTAACATGACATAATTTTATATCTAACATTAACTAACTGTATAGATACATTTTTAATCTTTATATATCTAACTCTATCTTCATTCCTTAGAAAATATACAGCGACCAGACTGTCTTTATTTTCTAGATCAGTATTTCTCATACAGTATTTCATAGGATATTACAGGCATTAACATAAAAAATCTAGTCTTATATATGTTTGGTGAAGGCTGCGTCAAACGAACTTTTTTTAAAACTCCAGATAATATATGTGATGTACTTTGGGAACGCTGAGATAGTTCTTCATTAAGCAGTGTTTCTCAAACCTTTTTGAACACATGATCATGTATGTAGAAATAATACCTTGTAGATGTACTGATGTAGACCTACCGATTTGCCTTTATAGACAAAAGAAGCAAAATGTTTTCAGTAGTTTTGCCCTGAGAAATATTTCCCCAATAACGTCACCTCTTCAAAGATATGCCAATGCATAAAAGTCTAGTTGGAGTTTAGTGTAGAGCCCTTGGATTAATTTTTTTCTGTTAAAGTATCATTGCATAAGACAGTGACTCTAGTTTATGCCTTACTAATTACACATATTCGATGTTAAATCTTTCTCTGAAAGTTAACGTTGAAAATTATTAGAAGAGTTAAGAAAACTTTAAGCATTTGAGATGCAGTTATTCTAATAACAACAACAATTGTCTGGTAAAAAGAAGGGTCAAAGAGCACTACTTGAACATTTTTCTAAGTGTCGAAATGTTACAACAGTGGAAAATTGCAAGGGAACTAGCTAGTGTTGCCATCAAACCTTCCTAAGAAAGTGCTATTTGTAATCTGCCTCAAGAATGAACTCATTTGGAGTTAACCATTATCCAAAATCTATTTACAAGTTAAGGGCTCTCTAAGCCTCCAGCTATGGAATCATGACAGTATAATAGATGGTGTGCATTGCCTTTGGAAAAATGAAGGTTACTTACCTATAAACCTGTTTTTCTGACTATGTATCATTACATTTCAGCCATTAGAAAGTCACTCACTGCCCAGAGCAGTTAGCTTGCTGATTGGTTTCTGATTATTATATTTCCGTGGGAATACTGATTGATAGTTAGCATTTTTTTTTCTTCTCGCAAGATGCCTGCAGAAAGATTTGTATGCTACGGGTATTTTTTGTTGTTATCTTCTGCCAGAAGGGGGAGTTTGGTAGTTTTCTTTCAAATATACTCCTTTGCCAGGAGACCCTAATTCCAATTGCAGTGGCAATGATAATTAATACGTTATAAGAAAGAATTCCTGAGTGCGCTTCTAACAGGCCTCACATGTAGCATGGCAGAAGATTCACATTTTCACAGAAATGTTCTGACAAGTTTGGCACTATCATTGAAATAAGGATGATAAATAAAACATATCTTAGGTTAACTACTTTAAACACAAGTATCATTTCTCTTCTTCCAAAAAATACCACAGAAGACTTTTGAAATTAAAGGCTGTGTCCTTTGGTCAAAAGGATTAATAAGTGGGACTACTGAATGATATTTTTTCTGGCAAATCAAAGAAATACCACATAAGATAGCATAGGCAACTAAAACATGGAATTTGAAAGTCAGTAGGAATTCAGCTCTGTCTGATATGCTTTAAATCTGTCTACATAAAGTCCCTATATTTGCCTGATTATTGCTATACTAATTTGAGTTAAGATAGTGTCACTTCCATACACCTACTTAAAACATTTTTATTATTTATTTATTTATTTATTTATTATTATACTTTAAGTTCTAGGGTACATGTGCACAACGTGCAGGTTTGTTACATACATATACATGTGCCATGTTGGTGTGCTGCACCCGTTAACTTATTTACATTAGGTATATCTCCTAATGCTATCCCTCCCTTCTTCCCCCTCTCCACAATAGGCCCCAGTGTGTGATGTTCCCCTTCCTGGGTCCAAGTGATCTCATTGTTCAATTTCCACCTATAAGTGAGAACATGTGGTGTTTGGTTTTCTGTTCTTGTGATAGTTTGCTGCGAATGATGGTTTCCAGCTCCATCTGTGTCCCTACAAAGAACACGAACTCATCCTTTTTTATGGCTGCATAATATTCCATGGTGTATATGTGCCACATTTTCTTAATCCAGGCTGTCACTGATGGAAATTTGGGTTGATTCCAAGTCTTTGCGATTGTGAAGAGTGCTGCAATAAACATACGTGTGCATATTTTTATTTTTAAATTTATTTTTAGAGACAGGGTCTTGCTCTGTTGCTGAAGTGCAGTGCTGGATTGCAGTGGCACAATCATAGCTCACCACGGCGTGAAATTCTGGCTGCAAACAATCTTCCCACCTTCCTAGCAGCAGGAACTACAAGTGCAAGCCACTGTACTTGGCAATTATGTAACTGACCAAAGAAAGGTATATATTTATTATGTACACTATGTTGTTTTTAAATATGTATACATTGTAGATGGCAAAATTGAGCTAATTAACACACATGACCTCAAATACTTATTTTTTGTGGTGTGATAACATGGATAAACCTGAAGGATATTATGTGGAATGAAATAAGCCAGGTGCAGAAAGAAAAAATACTGCATGATCTCATTAATATGTGGAATCTCAAAAAGTTAAATCCATAGAATTAGAGATGGTGCTTACCAGGGCCCATGGTGGAGGGGAGTTGGGGAGATGCTGGTCAAAGGGTAAAAAATATCAGTTTGAAGAAATAAGTTCAGTAGATCTATTGTACAAGTGGTGTCTATAGTTGATAATAGTGCTTGTATTCTTAAAATTGCTAAGAAAGTAGATTTTAAGTGTTCTATCCACAGATTTGTTTTTCAAATGAAAATACAAAAGCAAAAAGTAATAAAATACACACTCAGCTTTGTGTGACTTCATTTTTCAAATTCCTTTGTTTAGTAATAACTGATAAGCTAGAAAATGGAGCATTGGATGTGAGATTTGACATAAATAACTCAAATCATAGGTCAGGGAAGATAACAACTGTGGTGTGTTTAAGTGAGAAGCTGTAAAATGAAGGGGACTCATGGGAAATGGACAGCTATGGAGACCATGTGTTAAAAGAGAATTTGTAATGAAAGTAAAGAGGGAAAAAAGATACACTTCTCCCACTTCACAGTCTTGCATAGGAACAATGAATTTCCAACACACTTCTCAAAATTCAACAATTATCATTCACTGACAGGACATCTTTGTCATCAGTTTCCTGAATATAACTAATAAAAAATCAGTCATGTTTTTGTGCCCTATCGGCAATAAAGATGACATTTCTCTTGTCTTTTCTGAAAGGTTACCTTGCTCTTCATATTTTTAGCTGTTGAAAGACAATATAATTCTAGCATAAAAGGACGAGTTTAGAGTTTTATGGAAAATAGTTAAGAGTTGTTGCTTTATCCTTAACTTAATGATTTCTTGCCTAAATAAAGTAAAATTAGTATATTCCATTTTAATAGTAGATAATCAATTACTTCTTTAAGCAATGAATTTAGTTTTAGAAAATATTTAAAGTGCTGATAATCTAATAGATGCAAAATTAGAACTAATTGAGCTAACTTAATTGCAGATGATGATGTTTCTGAGTTTTAGTTTTAGAAAAGTGAGGAAAAATCATACAAAACCTGCAATTTTACCCTTTTAATATAGGGTAGCTGTAAGACAAAAGCCATTCTAAGAATGACTAAGCTTTGTGTTAACCAGTAGTGAACCAAAGCACAGTGATTTCTTAAATAATTTAATTCATATTTCTGGGTTATTAATATTGTTTCAGGAAATATTGAAGGACAAAGCGATGACTTAAACACATGTATTCTGTTCTCAGGGGACCTAAAGTTTACGGAAAACAAAAAGTAAAATAGCAAAATCTAACTAATAGTTGGAAAATATGGTAATGTGGTAAATGATATGTAAAATTGTTACAAGGTGTTATTAGAACATTTACCGAAGGACTTAATCTATTCTACAGTGTCCAGTAAAACTGCTTGAGTTAAAATGTAAAACAAGGTGTGAGAAGGGATATTAGCTTTCTCATAAGATCTAAATAGGAATTTGAAACTTTGGGAACAATTTATTTATAAAAGATGCATTTATTGAGTGTCTGCTATGTTCCAGGCATTGTGCTATGTGCTAGAAATACAGCGATGAATTAGACATTCCAGTCCTTTTCAGAGAGTCCATAGTCAACTGAAGAAGAGTAAATAACATGCCGTTGTCAATTAGGTAGCTTGTGCTTACTTTAGAAAGCACTTTTTCTGACTGAAAAGTACATGTTTTGAACTCCTATAATAAATTGTCTCTTTACTATTTATAAAACATGACACATTGACTCTAGATAAATGTATTGAAGATTTATTTTTTTCATTTTCTCTTCTATTATTTTATGAATTATGTTTTTGCTATTACTGAATATGTGTGGTCAACATAAAGATGCATATTGTGGGTAATGATAAGGGAGAAAGTAATTCTTAAAAATTAAAAATTAAAAAGAAAGATACATAATATTGAAAAGAGAGAAAGAAAATTTGATTGTTTCATAATATAACAACTATATAAAATTTTAAATATCAATAGACAGTGTTTACATGTCTTCTTACAATCATCAACAAATTTATAGAAAAAGTCCTTCCCACATTAATACTAACAAGGAACTGTGAGCATAAAAATGTTCTACTTAGAAAGTTAACAGTAATAGACACACAAAATAATAATTCAGTAGAATTATTTTGAGCAATTTCAACATGCTAAATACTGTAGCAACTACAGTTCAGAAAAAAATAAAATAAAATAAGGCCATCTATCTCAGGAAGTTCTGTATAGCCAGGATCTCATTAGTGTTGATTTTATTTAAGCAGGGAGGGATGATATCGTTTTCTTTGCAAATTTCCACATTTTCCACTCTAAGCTTTTTGAGGTCAGAGGGTTGAGTCTCATTTTTTTTTTACAGCATTGGTATCAAACAGATTTGTAATATATAATTCATTTGCAATAATTATGATTTAGATGACTGAAGAATAAAAGGAGGGATGGGGGAAGAGATGCAGGAAGAGAAGAAGAAGAAAGGCGGCCGGGTGCAGTGGCTCACATTTGCACTTTGGGAGGCCGAGGCGGGTGGATCACCTGAGGTCAGGAGTTTGAGACCTGCCAAGCCAACATGGTGAAACCCTGTCTCTACTAAAAACAAAAATTAGCCAGGCGTGGTGGCAGCCACCTTTAATCGTAGCTACTCGGGAGGCTGAGGCACGAGAATTGCTTGAACCTGGAAGGCAGAGGTTGCAGTGAGCTGAGATCACACCACTGCACTCCAGCTTGGGCAACAGAGTGAGACTTTGTCTCATAAAAGGAAAAAATGAAATTAAATTTTCATCACTTACCATGTTTATCATCATTTCTTAAGTAAAGCAAAAATACTTTATTTTTGCCCATTGAATTGTAGTAGAAATTTTTATATTTCTAAATTATAAGCTTCCAAGCTAGATAAAGGAAAGAAGGTAAATGTAATTTTTAAAACTGATAATTACAGAGACTTACTATTACGTTGCTTGTTTAGTAATACAGGCTTTTGTAGCTATATGAGTCATTTACCCTACTTCTAAGACCTCATGCTTCTAGATGATGACCTTAAATTTCTTTATTGTCTACTGCAACTATTTCTTGAGGTTTTATATTTTTATGGTATATAAAATTAGATGCTTCCTGTAACTGCTTGGTTAGAGTCTGTTTGTAGCTGCTTCTCCCGTATGATCAAGATTTTTTTTTAGTTTTGCAATCATGATTATGCACCATAAGATTGAGGATGTAGGAGATGAGCCTTCTTGTAACTAAGGTGTTATTCTGAAATGTCTAACTCATGATAAAGGGCTAATCTATGCATTAGACTGAACTGCTTTGATATTTCTTTTTTAAATTTATAACATTATGTCAACAAATGTTCAAGAAAATTACATTTTAAATCACATTCTCTATATGAAATGAAAACCTTAAATCATGTGTAGACTCAATGACTCAAACAAGCTTTATGTTGGTTGAAGGCAAGCAAAGATGTTAAGCAGTCAACCAAAGTCAAATAGACATGGATGCACACTTGCTAAAAGGACTCTATCTCTAGTTAATTTGGAAAGTAGACACCATAAACGATGATATTTCTTATTACAGATAGTTAAAATTTTTGATTGTGATCTCAGTGAACACACACTATATCAAAAATCAGCAAATTATTTAATATTTGCATTTTTTCAAAAGATGTGGAGAACAGATTTTTTTGTGTGTACTGATTGAGTTGTTGACAAATTTTTATCTTACAGTCAAATAACATATACCATAAAAAAAAAAAATTCAGGGGTACATGAGCAAGATGTGCAGGTTTGTTACATAGGTAAACATGTGCCATGGTGGTTTGTCACACAGATCAACCCATCACCTAGGTATGAAACCCAGCATCCATGAGCTATTCATCCTGATGTTCTACCTCCTCCTCTGACATCATTGCCTGCCACGTATCCATGTATTCTCATCATTCAATTCCCTCTTCCATGTGAGAACATGCAGTATTTGGTTTTCTGTTCCTATGTTAGTTTGCTGAGGATAATAGACTCCAGCTCCATCCATGTCCCTGTAAAGGACCTGATCTCATTCTTCTTTATGTCTACATAGTATTTCGTGGGGTATATGCACCACATTTTCTTTATACAATCTATCATTAATGGGCATTTGGGTTGGTCCCATGTGTTGGGGTCCGCGTGTTTCCTAAACAAAGGAATGAACACACAAGACAAGACAAACATGGCAGCCGCCTCAAATGGCGTGCTCTACTTTATTTTATACAGTCGTTTGTGGAATGTTGCCAAATCACAAGACACATTGTTGTTTTTCTGACCTTTCCCTGACTTTCTGGATTTGCAAGATGTTTACACATAAACAAGCCCCCAGGGTCTGCTGTTAGCAGCTGGCTCCTTTGTCCTCCCTGTTTGCAGGGAAGGAATGCCCTGCTTCGTTTGCAAGAGCAGGACTTATCGGGAACGCCTCGTTTGCGAGCACATAGTCTTCTAAATTTCCCCTTTCCTTATTTACAAGTTTGAATTTCTTTTAAAACCATCATTACATGTTGGGCTCGCTGGGATTCGGTGTTTGCCCTTTGGTACCATCTCCAGCAGACTGTGCAAATGACAAAGGCAAGAACAACAATCAATACATTACTAGAAACAGAGGTCAGCAAAGTTTTTACAGGGCTCATAGGGTTCAAAGATGTCAAACTTTGTGCAATACCAGTCATCAAATCTGTACCAGTCAGCAACGGTAACTGATTGGGAAATGTTTCAGAAATGTTCTGTGTTAAGTCTTGTATTTCTAGGGAAAGATTATTATGACCAATTAGAAGTCTCTTTATCTCAGTCCAATTATGTACAGTGCTGTTAAAAGGAACAGGAGTAATACAAAATTGGGTAGTGTTCCAATCACATTTCAACAAAGCTCAGGTATTCAACACTGTTAGCTGATTTCCCAACCAAGAAACCACTTGCTCCAGATTATCCATTCGTTCAGTCAAATGAGCATCTATGTCTCATTGCTGCTGCCACAACAAATGTGATTGTTCATGCCATTGTTGCACAAATTCTGCATTTTGTATACTCTGGTGTAGAGCTAATCCAGCAACAGCGGCAGTGGAAGCAATTGCTACAAGTCCCATCACTGCGGTCACGATGATTCCAACCATCCTCCAACTACGGAGGACAAGATCTTGCATAACCTTGTAAATTTGAGTAACCCCAGCAGATTCACTCCAAGTACGTGTTAAGTTTACAGGTAGCCAGGTTACTTTTCTGGCTCCTAGTATATATAAATTGGAGTGAGACTCATTCCAATTATTATTCCACCAAGTAGTATTTATACAACTTAAGAATGTACAATTGTTTGTACAGTTAACTACCCCGTATTGTTATCCCATTTAAAAATTCCTGTCAACAACAAGTAAGGCTTTCTTACACATGCAATAACATATCTAGAACTATTTCGATGCAAAGATATATGGAAAGGGTTAGCAATATTAGTAAGATTTAAGGACATGTTTCCCGTGAAAGTGAACATTGGTTTACCAGCAGCTAGCAACTTCCAAATATGACCTTGTATTTGTGAGGTATTAGCCAAATGTGGCATAGGGCATGATAGACCACCATCATGCCAAATAATAGTTTCATTGCCATCTGCAGAAATGCTGTGATTACCTTTATGCCAACGCAGGTTGACATGGCTGAATTTAGTTTGAAAATCTCCATGTACACTCCAATCTGTAACAAGGTATTTATGACTCTTCCCTTTTACTTCTAACAACAATCGCGGCCCACTACTTCTACATCTAGTCCACTCTAGTTGGGAAACACCTCCGGACACATCAGGGATAGGGCATAAAGATAACGTACTTGGCAGAGTTTCATTAAGTACTGCAGTATGATTATACTTAAAACTTTGAGCCACAATAATCATAGTAAAGGCAGAGATATGACTATGGTTATGGCGAACAGCCCAAGCCTCATGAGAAGATGCAGATAATGTGGACTACTCCCAAGACATATACGTAACCCTTCAACCCCAAATTGATATGAACTATTTACTGTGCCAGTGTTTAATTCAGGATCCTGGTTTAACAAAGGCGATGGCATCCAAGCAGTATCATTAGTAAGTACTGGGACTTTTCTGTCTCCCGAGGCCACACCTTGATATAAGGGTGGAAAAGGAATATAAGCCCAGTATGTAAATTCTCCAGCTGTTACCTGACAATTTACTATGGCCAGCATAGGCAGGAATAAAGTCAGTGGGGTTTTGGGCTGCCCAGCTTGTTGAACAACCCATTCAGCTTTCTGAGTAACCTTTTTCTGTTGACCCCATGCCAGGGGCTCCGCACATCGAGTCCTGAAGGTGAGTGTTCTCTGAGCACTCAGATTCAGCTCCTGAAATTCCTTGAGGAACTCTTCAGATCGGCTCCTCTTCGCCATGGCACTGTTTCAACGGTCGAGATGGAAACCACTCTTCTCTGGCACCTGTATGGACAAGAGCATAGCCTCAGCCCCATTGTAAAACTTTTCCTTTTAAATATTGCCCTTGTAATGAAGGATAATACACCCACATATTACTGTTTTGAGGCTTTTCTAAAGGCTGTTGAAAATGTTTTACCGCTGCAGACTGCTGTAATTGGTGCCAATGGTTGAGAAAATTTAAAGTAAAAAGGGCTTTCAGAATTTGATGTTTTGGGGAATCTCACCCATCTCCCCCTTTTTGTTTTAAAAGTTGTAATTTTAAGGTAGCATTGGCTCTTTCAATAATTATTTGGCTTTGACTGTTAAATGGAATACCAGAGGAATGATGAATATGGTATAAAGAGAGGAAGGCAGTCAATTTGCAAGAGCAATAAGCAGGGGCATTATCAGTTTTTAGTTCAGCAGGGACTCCCATAACTGCAAAGCAAGTAAGTAAATGAGTAATAACAGAGTCAGCCTTTTCAGAGGGTAATGGCGTAGCCCACTGGAAATGTGACCACGTATCAATAGTATGATGAACATATTTTAAAGGACCAAAGGAAGGGACATAAGTTACATTCATTTGCCAAATGTGATTTTGTTGAATGCCTCGAGGATTAATACCTGGACTTAAAAAAGGTGCAATAATAGGACCACAAGATGGGCAGGCTCTGACAATAGCTCGGGCTTGACGGCGTGTTACAAAAAATCGCCGTTGTAATCCTAAACTATTAGTATGATGTAGTTGGTGCTTATCCTGAGCTCGTTGGACACTGCCAATAAGTAAAGAATCAATCTGACTATTGTCAAAAGATAAAGGTCCTGGCAAAGCTGAATGAGAACGAATATGAGTGATAAAAAGGGGGACAGTGCGGGAAGTAAGAGTTACAAATAAAAGAAAATAATTTTTGTAAAGGAGTTTGAGGAAATAATGGTAAAGAAGTCTGAGATATATATTTAGTTACATATACAGCATATTGGGAATCACTAACTATATTACAAGGAGTTTGAGGCTAGTCTTGTAGAACCATAAGAATGGCAAAAAGTTCTCCTTGTTGCACTGATTCAAATGGATAGTGAGAAATTTTTGAATTGTCTGAAGTCCAGTATCCAGCCTTTCCATTGCTTGAAGCATCAGTAAAAAAGGTGGGACCTTTAACTGGAGTGTAAGATATAGGATTATATGGCAGTAAAGAATATTGTTGCAGAAAAGCAAATAATTTATTACTAGGATAATGCTGAGAAAAAGAACCAGTATATTCCGTGCAAGCCACTCGCCAACCCTCATGAGTTTCCAACAGAGATTCAATGTATTGATTAGATAATCGGGTAATATTTTTTATAGGGTCAGCACCAAGCAACTGACGAGCTCGATGTTGTCCTTTAATAATGAATTCAGCCAATTTATCAATATATGGGTGAGTTTTCTTAATGGCTTTATTAGCCAAAAACAGCCACTCCAGAATATTATTATCTTGGTGTAAAACGGCCGTTGGCGAATGGGGAGTATGAAAAAAACACAACGAAAGTGGAAAATTGGGTGCAATATAATCAAGGTGAGCTTCACTAATTCTATTTTCTACAAATGACAATTCTTCTTCTGCCACGGGGGATAATTGACGAGAAATATTTAAAGCTGAATCTCCTTCCAAGGTAGCAAATAGATGTCGCAGTTTGTAAGTAGGTATGCCTAAGATGGGGCGAAGCCAATTTATGTCTCCTAGCAATTTTTGAAAATCATTAAGAGTCAAAAGTTGATCTCTTCAAATTTGAACTTTTTGTGGCCGAGTCTGCTTTTCTGCTAAAAGGTATCCCAAATATTGAATATGAAATTGAGTCTGTATTTACTCAGAAGAAATATGTAAATTATATTGAGTTAATTGTTGTTGTAAGACCTGAAAAACCTGACCTTGTAGGACTTCGTCAGGAGTTGCTAATAGAATATCATCCATATAATGTTATATTAACACAGTAGGGAATTGACATCTAACAGGATTTAAGGCTCTATGAACAAACTCTTGACATAACATAGGACTATTAAGCATACCTTGAGGAAGAACTTTCCAGTGATATGTTTGTGTAGGCTGTCTATTATTATATTTGGGAACAGTAAAGGCAAATTTTTCAAAATCTTGGGGTTGTAACGGGATAGTAAAAAAAAACAATCTTTAAGATCTATAGCCATTAATTTCCAATTTTGTGGGATAAGAGCTGGATTAGGAAGCCTAGGTTGTAAAGTCCTCATAGGTTGAATACAAGCATTTACTGCTCTAAGATCAGTTAATAAGTGCCATTTTCCTCTTTTTTTTTTTTTTTTGACAAGACAAACACAGGGGAATTTCATGCAGAAGTACTTGGTTCAATATGCCCCTCAGCCAATTGTTCCTTAACTAAATTGTTTAAAGCCTTAAGTTTTTCTTTAGATAATGGTCACTGTTCCACCCAAACAGGAGTTGTAGTTTTCCACTTCAATTGTAAAGTTTGAGGCTTGTGGACAGTGGCTAAGAGTTTAAAGGATTGTAGCCCATTTTGAACATCATATTTTTGGCAGTTGAAGAAATATGAGGAATGCTTAAAAAGGCACCAAATTGTTGTAAAAGATCACAGCCCCAAAGGTTAATATTAATGGGAACAATATAAAAGAACACTTTTCCTTGTCCTTCAGGTCCTACACAGCTCAGGGGCTCAACACTTTGGTAGACTATAGAAGCAGTACCTAGGCCAGATAGAGTAACTGATACTTGTTTCTTTTTCCAATGGTCAGGCCATTGAGCCAAGCATATAATAGATACATCCGCTCCTGTGTCGACTAATCCCTCAAAAACTATCCCATTAATTTGCAATGAACATAAAGTTTTTTGATCAGAAACTAAAGTTTCCCAGAAAACAGTTTTCCCAGTACTACCGAAACCTCCTTGACGAGACACATCTCTAGATAAGAAAGGAAAAAAAGGCAATAAAAGCAATTGTGCAATACGTTCCCCTGCCTCTAGGCACATAAATTGTGAGACTTGTACCATAATAAGGATTTCATCAGTAAAATCAGGATCAATAATTCCTGGGGCCACCATTAACCCCCACATAGCGCTGCTGCTTTGACCTAGTAAAAGTCCTACATGTTCCTTTGGCAAAGGACCACAAACTCCGGTAGACAACTTATATATTCCTCCATTAGGAGATAAAGTATAAGGTTGGACAATAGCTAGGTCAACAGCAGCACTCTGCTTAGTGGCAGCATAAAGCTGAGAAACTGGGGTAGGGTAAGATGTCTTTAAGGAGGACTCAAGGTCATTCCTTGATGTTGTAAGCCACTGCTCACTGGGTACTGGGGTAGGCCTGCATTGTAGTTGTTGGGGCCCCAAGCCTGTGGGCTCCGGCTCCTGTTTCCCAAGAGGGGTGACAATACATTCCCACTTTTATCAGTTTTTGAACGGTATTCATTGGTCCAAAGTTGACCCTTGCCACATTGTTTACACATATCAGATGGTAACCTTTTTTCTTTTAGAGCTGAAGAGCCTAATTTTTTCCAGCATTCCTTTTTAAAATGACCGGGTTTTCCACATTGATAGCATATACCTTGTTTAGAATTGCCTTTTAAAGCCTTAGAAAGTGCCCCAGCAAACAATTGAGCATTGTAAATAGCTCCTGCAACACCTGCACAAGCCCAAATGTATTCATCTAAATCAGCTCCACTAGCTTTTAGAGGACGCAGCAATTTTTGGCACTCAGGATTAGCACTCTCAAAAGCCAGAGTATCCAAAAGAATTTTAGCAGCAGGGCCTGAACCTACAGTCTTTAATACAGCATCTTGAAGACGGGCTACAAAATCTGGATACAGCTCAGTGGCTCCTTGTAGGATCTTTACAAAAGATAAAGAAGTTTTAGCTGCTATTTCAACCTTAGTCCACGCTTTTATAAACAAGGCTTTAATCTGAGTGAGAGCAATACCATCTAGGCCTCCCTGAGCATTAAGAGTGGCGTATTGTCCTGAACCTGTAAGCTGCTCTTCAGTAGGTCCTGGGGGATTTCAGGTAGCATTTTTTCTAGCTTGTACTCTTGCTTCCTCCCACCACCAACTTTTTAATTGAAGCCATTGCCAACGATCAAGGACAGCCTGTCCCAACGTTCCCCAGTCAATAGGAATCATCATATGTTCTGAAGAGAAGAAATTGAGAAGGCCAAGAACAAACGGTGACTGAGGTCCATAATTAGAAATTGCAGCTTTCATTTCTTTCAAAAAGTTAAATTGTAGGGCTGTAAAATTCACATTCTGGCCACCGTTTGGGAACTGAGCACTGGGGCCGAAAGCAGCCCGTGTTATTGGGAATAAATCTAATTCCTCGAAATCATCCTTTTCCTTCGATTCCTTCTTTTCTCCTACAGGAGGAAGAGGCACAGAGAAAACCTGACCTGACATAGGCAAAGAGGTTGGAGGTGGAGGCAAAGGGAAATCCTTTTCCAAAGGAGCAGAAGGGAAGGTAACAGGAAAGGCTTGTGGTGGAGAGATAGGAGAAACAGGAGCAGCGGTACCTTGCAATTTTAACAACTGTTGTAACATCTCTAAAATGTGCTGCAAATCAGAATTTCCTTCAGATGAAGGAGGCATTAGCTCTTTTTCCAATTATTTGTCCTCAACAACCGGGGCGTAAATATGTTCCTCTCTAGGATCATTCCTCTCTAAAGTTTCAGATGCCTCACCTCCTGTGGCAGTATCGCCATGCTCTGAGTCAGTTTCAAGTAACTCTAATGCCTGAGTAATGGAACTACGCAAAGTCCACAAAGTCAGAAGCATCGTTTGCCCTCGCTGATGAGCTCGACACAGGACTTTAACCACTTGTAGCCATTCCTTTCGATTTAACTGCACTTTGGTTTGATATTGAAACCAATAACAATGTTGTTCAACATGGGCAAACAATGGCTTCAAAGTCTTTTCTTTTACTTATACTCCTATAGACATCAACAGTCCCTGGAGTAACCGCAAATATTCAGAGGCCAGAGAGGTGGAATTCCCCATAATTTTTCCGTGGGTCCCCCTTCATTTATTTACCTGCCTGGGGTTTTCCCCCTCCCGTTCCTTGCTCTCGTGGAGCCACGAACCTTGCTCGCTGCACCAGATGTTGGGGTCTGCGTGTTTCCTAAACAAAGGAATGAACACACAAGACAACACAAGACAAGACAAACATGGTGGCCACCTCCAATGGTGCGCTCTACTTTATTTTATACAGTCGTTTGTGGAATGTTGCCAAGTCACAAGACACATTGTTATTTTTCTGACCTTTCCCTGACTTTCTGGATTTTCAAGATGTTTACACATAAACAAGCCCCCAGGGTCTGCTGTTAGCAGCTGGCCCCTTTGTCCTCCCTGTTTGCAGGGAAGGAATGCCCTGCTTCATTTGCAAGAGCAGGACTTATCGGGAACATCTCCTTTGCGAGCACGTAGTCCTCTACACCCAAGTCTTTGCCATTGTAAATAGTGCTGCAATAAACATACATGTTCATATATGTTTATAACAGAATGCTTTATATTTCCTTGGGTATATACCCAGTAATGGTATTGCTGGGTCAGGTGGTTCTTCTGCCTCCAGATCTTTGAGTAAGCATCACACTGTCTTCCACAATGGTTGAACTAATTCACCCTCCTACTAACAGTATAAAAGCATTCCTTTTCCTCCATGATGTCATGAGTATCTATCATTTCTTGACTTTTTAATACTAGTCATTCTGACTGGTGTGAGATGGCATCTCACTGTGGTTTTGTCTTGCATTTCTCTAATGATCAGTTATTTTGAGCTTTTTTTCATACATTTGTTGGTTGGATGTTTGTCTTCTTTTGAGAAGAGTCTATTCATGTCCTTTGCCCACTCTTTGATGTGGTTTATTTTTTTTCTTATAAATTTGTCTAAGTTTCTCATACATACTGGATATTAGACCTTTGTCAGATGGCTAGATTGCAAAAATTTTCTACTATTCTGTAGGTTGTTTGTTCACTCTGATGATAGTTTCTTTTGCTATGTAGAAGCTCTTTAGTTTAATTAGATCTCATTTGACAATGTTGGCTTTTGTTGCAATTGCTTTTGGTCTTTTTGTCATGAATGGTATTGCCTACATTTTCTTCTAGGGATTTTATGGTTTGAAGTTTTATATTTATGTTTTTAATCCACCTTGAGTTGATTTTTGTATATAATGTAAGGAATTGGTCCAGTTTCTGTTTTCTGCATATGGCTAGCCTGTTCTCCCAGCACCATTTATTAAGTAGGAAACCCTCTCCCTCTTGCTTCTTTTTGTCAGGTTTGTCAAAGATCAGATGGTTGTAGGTGTGCAGTCTTATTTCTGGGTTCTCTATTCTGTTCCATTGGTTGATGTGTAACACATAATTTTAAAACTAAAATAATACCAAGCACTCATTATCTTCCACCAGACAATCCAATTCTATACTTTCCTTGAATTGCTCTCTGTATCCTATTATTTTTTAACATTTTAAACCAGGCCTTTTCTGCTCAATGTAGCTAGAGTATGTAGATATTACATATATACAGATGAGCACTGAGTAATATGTGAAGATTGGCTGAAGTCAAATTCTTTGTACTTTTATCTTTATTCAATAGGAAATTTTGAAATGAAAAGTAGGAGGACATAAACAAATAAATGCTACAATCTTGCAGAAACTTGCAGTGCAGTTTTAGAAGCTGTAAAATAGCACTGACTTAAGAAGGACATCTGAACTATAAAGTAACCGGCCACTAAACCATGTCATTTGCTATTCTCTAGGATTACCATGTTCTACTGGGTCCCCTTGAATCATTTGTCACTGCATGTTTAGAACATCTGCATTTGCCCTGGACACTTGTTGTATCTGGTATTAGAAATGATATGTATTAGTGGTGGGAGAGCTACCTATTTTGCTGTAATAAAGGCTGTGCTGATGTTGTATAAAATTTCATCCATTAATTCATTCAAAAATGTTATTAGATACTGAATATCTTCCAAGCAGTTTCAGGCACTGGGAATATCAATTAATAAAATCAGTAAAAACCTGTGCTCTCATAAAGCTTAATTCTGGTGGAGGGTACAGGGAATGCACAATAAAATAAGTAAAATAAGTGAAACATATGGAATGTTAAAGAGTAGTAATGTTAAGTGTAAACTAAAATAGAAAAGGGGAATGGGAAATATTAGTGATTGAATAGTTTATATTTATTACTCATAAGTTAAAACTGGGAAGTAGAACAAATAATGTTTAAATAGTGGATTGAGGTTTTATTTGTTACTTTGTATTTGTTTGCTTAACAAATTAAATACACAACTTCATTATGATGGGTAATCTGTTCAAGCCATAAATTTCATTAACACCACTAACAAAATAAGAACACACACACACAATAGAAAGAACAACAGAGAATAATTTAACTCCAACAGTATTATATCCTCTTTCTGATTTGGTTGAGAAGCAATTAATTGTGTGTAGCAGAGAAACAGAGTGACCATTGTCAGGAAATGTGAGTGTAGTTTCTTATCAAGAACTATCTGTGTTTCTCTGAGCAACTCATAATTTTTTGATCCTCAATTTTCTTAGGAAGATGAAGGGTTAGACTGGATATTCTCTTCAATTTAATATCAGAAAAATTTTATTTTGTGAATGCTCTTCCTACTCACAACCTTTCCCCTGGCCCTAATTCTGTTCCAGTAACTCCTCCAGGTTTATGAGTATAATCTGACTGCAACGTGAGTGACTTACTATTTATCCTCAGGGATGATTTGGCTGATCTGGCGAGCTAGGAAGATGACCTTCCCTTTTTTATGTATCATATCAGAATTTGATGAAAGTAAAGACATCTCTGAAACAAGAAAATAGGTTTTTTTTGTTTTGTTTTGTTTTATTTTGTTTTTGTTGGGGGGAGGTGGTTATAAGAAAGGATATCTTCCCTGAATCTCCAAATGAGTTCTCAAAGAGCATTTGTGAAAGATAGAGGAGTCACACTTCCAAGTACTAAGTGAAAACTAAAGTTAAATCCCAAGAGAGATTTCTAAAGATGAAATTTCAGGCGCAGAGAAAGGTAATGAGGGAGATATTTTAAGTAAAAATAATTTTCCAATGCTTTCAAATCATATGACATATTCAACTGCCTACTCTGACTTCTCATAAGACTTACTCATGAATAAGTCTTGACAATTGGATTTAAGAATGCCACATTTGATTGCACTTTCCATGATTAAACATAACAAAATGTGTAATACCATAAATTTACCCTATTTTAAGGATTCACAATTAATGGAGATTTACAAAATTTATCTGCTTAGAAAGCTTGTATAACAAATAACCAATGTATAATAAAATTAATATTAAATATCAAAGTACCTTAATTACATTTTTGGTTTTCATTCCACATGATTTTTGCTATAGATATATCCAACTAAATGAAAACAAAATTACTTGATCTCATCATTCATAAATTTGTAAAAATATGCAACTTTCTATTTTAGGATTTATTAAAGCTATATTTTTGAAGTGGGTGTTATGATTTCACACTTTTCAGAATCCATTGTTTTAAAACGTTTTTACTTATGATAAATCATATCATAAAAGAGAAGGGTTATTTCTTCAAATTTTGATATCTAAACAGTTTACACTGTCTCACATAATTATGTTTGAACAATGAACAATGAAATGTACCCTAAATGTACCTTTATAATGAAATTATAAAGTCAATGGTTACTATATTTTATGTTTTTTCCTCTGTGTAAGTAATAGGAAAATATAGAACAAGAAAAATAATAATAATAATGAGAATATTTATTTCCTCATTTATTTATTCATTCAGAAATATATTTATAATTAATCTATTGTCCTCACAGGCAAATATTGGTCTAGATCAAAATGCAGCGGTCAAAAACAGAAACAAGATCCTGCTTGTGTGTGAAGTTTACATTATAATGTGAAAGGCATGAATAATATACAAATAAAACTATATAAACATATAAAGTAAATAAATAGGCTAATAGGATACATAATAGTGGGTTAGAGAGGAAAGCTGTTGAGTGGGTGATAATGGAAGGTTTCCATGAAGAAGTAGAATTAGGCCCAAACTATGACTGACAATTATTAACCTAAAAATCTCCCAAATTTTCTGCAATATTTATAAGATCATGTCACTTAAAACACAATTATATTTTTAAAATGTGTTGAGTCATTTCTATTTTATGCCTTGACATTTTGCAAGATTGGAAACCTTCAAAACCACGTCAAGAGAAAAAGTATATATAACATAATATGGTACAATGCAATATAATATAATCAGAAACGCATATATCCATGCTTAAACGAGTGTAAAGTAACATAAATAGCAAAGTTGCACATGGATGTGTTAAAACTTAAGAATATATTACAGAAATTTGGCATAACTGTGCATATATCTTCTTGGAAATATTGACAGGAATTTTTGAAATTTTACTATATCTCAGATTCTGAATGAAGAACTAATTTCCACCAAACCATATCTGTAATTATACCATGTAAAAAAGAAAAAAAAATTATCTGTGCTAGTAAATTCTGCTTTTGTGGATTAGAAGAAGTTTAGATCTGAAGCAAAACTAAAACACACAGTTCTTTGTATTTTAGATTCCCAGTCATTTTATTTTTATTTGATGAATTCCAAGACAGTAGTTATCTACTGTGAATATTCAAAACATTTTTTGTTGAAATATACCTCTTACATAATACAATGCATTCTGTTTGTTGATGGCAATCACCATTAGTTTTATTTACATTGTTGTTCTTTGAACTGCTGCATAGCCTTAAAGATAAAAACACAGTTGGCCGGGAGCGGTGGCTCACGCCTGTAATCCCAGCAGTTTGGGAGGCCGAGACGGGCGGATCACGAGGTCAGGAGATCAAGACCATCCTGGCTAACATGGTGAAACCCTATCTCTACTAAAAATACAAAAATTAGCTCGGTATGCTGGCGGGCGCCTGTAGTCCCAACTACACGGGAGGCTGAGGCAGGAGAATGGCGTGAACCCTGGAGGCGGAGCTTGCAGTGAGTGGAGATCGTGCCACTGCACTCCAGCCTGGGCGACAGAGAGAGACTCCGTCACAAAAAAAACAAAACAAAACAAAACAAAACAAAACAAAACAAAACAAAACAAAACAAAAAAAAAAAACACCAGAACATAGTCTTGATCTGCTGACTGGCAGGGATTAATTTCAAGCCCTTCTTGTTGCAAATTATTTTCTCTGGATAAGGTCCTTGAATTTCCCAAGCCTTGTGGAGAGAAATAAATTAACCAAGTTTATTATCTCAAGCCATTATTAAAATGTTGTGTATGAAGAACTCAGTACAATTATTCTAGAAAAGAGCAAGAAGTTTAAAGTTCGCAGATTATAGCAAGCTAGTGATTTTGCATAGGCTAGACTGAGGAAGGTCAAAGGATGGACTGAATGTGATTGTAGGTGTAAATGCTGGAGAAGATTTAGCTTTGTAATCGTATGTGTAAGTGCTGCTGTTGTTTTGCTTAGTGTTGCAGTTAAATAGCATTGGAGGGTAAGCTCATAAATCTATTAATCCTATAATCATAATTTTTAATGTGTAAATTAGAATAATGTTTTTTCTATCAAAAGATTATGTATTGCAATACTTGCTTAAGTGCCTCTACTTAATAGGATTGTTATTTCAGTTCTTATTTTAGCTTGCTTCTCTTGAGAATAAGAGAATATGGGTCTAATAGTGTCTAACTTCAAACTAAAATGCTAGCTCATTACAATGCATGCCATCCCCCGATCTCTGCCCCTCATATCCAGGTAGGCACATAAATCACGATTCACCTTGATTGTGTCCTAGTGAACGTGAACTATTTTTGTTATCCTGGACTTGAAGTTGGCTGAGACCTACATAGGACAAATTTGTTATCTATGTAACACAATAGCTTAGAGGCGGAATGGAACAACCACACTGCTTATCCACTATTTTGATTCTATTTAAAATTCCATTATTTAAATGTAACATACATTGCCTATAAAAAAGTATGAATAAAATTTTACCTTTGGTACACAAAGAATCTTCCTTACCAATTTGATGTGATTCATAAAAATGTACCAATGAATTAAACAGTTATATTAATAATAAAATCTATAATAAAAATTATTGGAATAGATTGTACCTATTATACTTGTCATTGACTAAAGACAAAATTTTGAACACTAAGAAGGCTTAAAGATAAACTAAAAAAAAGACAAAAGAATGACAGGGAGATTTGCCATAACATATTGTTTATAGGATCCAAATAATGCATTTTCTTGAATTATTGACAAGGATGTTGAAGTATAACTAATAGGATATTTGGTAGAAATGACTCTGAGACTATACATCTTGAAATGGTATGGATAATAGTATATATTTAGTATCTACTGTAGGTCAGAAACTGAGGTAATATTTTAACATGCATAGTGTTTTTTAGTACTCACAGGACTGGCATGATTTTAATGGGTTAATATATTTAGATAACTGTTAGCTAGTAACCTAGTCTTCTGGTGAATAAATGAAATAATACATGTAAAGAACTTTAAAAAGCATCTGACATATAGTAAGCTCTTAATAGAATAGAAATTATCCCTATATGAGCAGTGGAGCACAATGGTTAAGCACATGAATTCTTGTAGCCCTTGGGCTCTGGCTCTCTTTGTAATTTTGGGCAAATGACTTTACCTATTCAGTGATTGGGACGTATCTCCTCCCACGAGGCCCTTGCAACCACCATGTTACCATTTGTCTCTGAATTGTATTACTCTATGTGCCTTATAAAATTTGGGCTTATTCTTTTTGGGAAAACTTTTCTTATTAAGCATACTTTGTACTTTTTGCCCATTTTACTATTGTTAGATGATGTAATCCAATTTGGGTTAAGTTTTAAGGAGAAATAAAAGCATAAATAGAGTTGAATACAGAATCCCCAAGTCACGTATCTTGAACTTCTGTTTTCACTCAGGAAATAATTACCCTCCTTAATATACTATGCTTTGTTTTGTACTATGTTCTTGTTTAGCTAGATATGATAAAAATCCAATGATGGATTTTGATTTTGAGATTTTGAGGAGGTAATATCTCCACCAAGATGTTAAATGAGTTGACCTCTTTGGTAACATTTCTATTGCTGATGAGGCCAAGAAAATACCATAAACATATTAAAATGGACTGAGGAAATCAATAAAGGCAAAGACTTCTGAATTGAGATCAGTTGACAGTTTGTTAATCTTCTCCTGCCAAATAATGCACTGTTATTGGCTATAGTTCAATCTGTAATTAAGAATTTTTTTAAAACTATATGATGTGGAAGAGTAGATATGGGAACATAAAATTATGATAAACAATTTTCTTTTTGGATTTGGGTTTTAGATATATATATATCTATCCTACCTCCAATAATGCCTGAGTATAAGATCAATGAAATATGTGGTTTTTTGAGATAAATTAGATAGTCATTATGCAAAGTTTCATTCTCAGGCCCCTGGTATATAACAAGAATATGTTTGGGAAGACAATTCTCTGAATATAGGAGCCAAAGCACACTGGGAACATTGGTTTGCTTCTCTGTCCAGATTCCATAATACAACTATTGAGGAGGTTGGAACCAGGTAGCAGTAAAATTCTCAACTTAAAGAAGACTAGTATTATACCAATTCAAGATAGCACTTTATTGAAAGTTTGCTGCTAAGCAACTCAGAGTATATATGGAAGAGTGTTGCTAGGCAACACAGCTCATCTAATCCATGGCTGAAAACATTTTTTGTTAGTGCAATGAGAAAATAGCCCAGCATTAGTCTCTCATAAACCTTTTACATGTATAAGTAAGTTTGCAAAAAGCAGAATCATTTTAAGTATAAAATAAAGACATTAGAAAAGAAGTTAAAGATTACCACAATTTGGAGACTGGCAATACTATGTGGTTGACTGATTGACTTCTCTATGTGTCACTTTGACAATTATGGAAAATCAATCACAACTGAAAAAACACAATTGAAACAATGAGAAATTATTAGAATATGATATTGTTATTACTACAAAGGTCTTGCATACGTAGTTAGGGAAAACAATAAAACATCAATGGGGGTTAAAAAGACATGACCAGCCATAATAGGAAAACTTAAAAGATGAGCAGAGACTAACTAATCTATTAATTTCTAGGTAGGTGTTGGTGTTAAATGGTTTCTGTTGCAGTGCTTCTTCTCTGCTTCTTCATTCAGTCATCTCTTCTGACATATGATAGAATCAAAATGGTAGCCACCTACTCTGAATATCCTCTTAGATATCCTGCAGATGAGACATTTAAAAAGTACTGTGGTCCAAACTGAACACTTTGTAATATTTTATTCCTCCTTCTCTCACTCGCATTCACTACCCAATACAAAATCCGTAATCAAAATATTTACTTCTTTCCAATTCTGAAGTTTATTTTTTAAGCGTTATCTGTCATCAAAATTATTGTCACAGCTTTCTACCTCCATCTCCATATAATTCCTTCTAGGAACATTCAGAAAGAATAATTGTCTTAATATGTAAATGTTAAATGACATTTCCTGATTTAAAAATATATAAGTAAAATCAATATACCTTTATTGTTGCCAAACTTTAGTTTCAATCTCTTAGTTTACCTACTTGTTTATATTTTAGCTTTGTATTATTTAGCTCTTGTTTATTTCTTAAGACTTATGTTATGCCACCATCCTTCAAATTCTATACTGTTAACTTTCTAAGTAACTTCATGTTCCTTATTTTACACTTTCATGATAACAAGCTTTTGTAATTACTGTTTCTCCAATATCTGAAATAATTTTTCTACGGTCCCCTTCATTTATATAGTATACTCTCATGTTACTTACTAATTCTTCTGGGAAGCCTGGGTGATTTTCTGAGCTGTGGCTCCGCTGTTCCTATTTTGTCTTCCTATAGCATCCTCTGTACTTTGGATCTCTTCCAAACTAACTTTTGATTGCTCCATGAGTGTTTATTTCTCTATATTACAAGATATGAAAGCTAAGGAATCATTTGGGTCTCTCTTTACCATTGTATCCCAATACTTAACACATTGTAACACATGTAATATATATACATGTAAAATAAATTGATTTCACAAAAGGACAAACTAAGCCAAAATGAATGAGCAATGATTTTTTCTATAAGGTAATATTTTTCAAAATATTATTATTGAGAGTTTAAAATACATTTTTTACACCACTAGTAGACTAATTAATTTCCTAGGAAAACCATCGGTATGTTTAAATGGTCTATATTTCCAGAAATTTTGTTTTGAGGAAATCTATCCTAAAGAAAATTAAAAATATACACAATTTTTGAACAAAATTGTTCGTTGTTACTTATAAGGATAACAATAACTAATGAACAATTTCTGTATTCAACAACAAAATAATATTTAAGTTAATGTTGATACATTTATAGACTGTAATGCTGTACAATAATACAAATTATGTTTTTAGGCAACGTCAGCAAGGTGACCAACTAGAGTTTCCTAGCACTTCCCACACACCCCAAAACAAGAAAAACAATATTTTGATAGAAATGACTGAGGAGGTACATTGAAGAGCACCAGGGGAGTGGCAAAATATACATGGAGCACAGACGCTCAGGATAGCACCATAGCTCTGCCACCGTCTCACTTGCCAGGATTAGCTTGGAGCCATGGGGGACTTCTTATGGGACAAAGTATGCTGGAGAACCCTAGCAATTGCAATTACTACTGCAGAAACTTAAAGCCTTTACTACAAAAGAGTCCGGAAGTCCTCACAGGCCTTGAATTGAGTTTGGAGGGTTGCCAATTATTTGTAAGCCTGCACTGCCCCCAAGTAATAGCCTAATTGTACACTCCTCAGCCCCATGAGCTAAACTGCTATATCATGGTGCCATCTTGAAACTGGGCCCAGTACTAGAGTGCATCTTGCCCTTGGGGTGAGTAGCCACTGCCTTTCACCATCCCTGAGGCTCTGCAGTCATTCTATCATGCTCACATTAGTGACCACAGAACCACAACACAGGATAACTAAAGCCTGGACCCAACAGCAAGGCTGAAATTGCAGAATTTGAATTCAAACAACATTTCACCCTCAGGGAACAGACAAACCTGCACAGCAAGAAAGTCAACATACAGCCAGCTAGAATGTTGCACCAGTGCTTACCGACATCCCACCAAACAAATAGTAAGATGGGGGACCCATGTGTGTCAGAACCTCACCACCAGAGAGACCACCACACAGCCAGGCAGTCCACTATGCCAGTGCACATTTGTGTCCAGCCCAGTAACCTCTGGTGCTCTTGCACACAGCAAAACCATACCACTGCTGGTATAAACTCTCAAAGCCTAGGCTACTGATGGAATCACAGACTTCACTGACAGATTACAGCTGGACAGAGATGCTACTGAGTTCACCTGGAAACAGAGCCAATCCGCCATACCCAACCAACATCCAGGAGAAGGACTCTCAAAAACATGTAGAAACAATCAATAAAAAACCAAACAGAAATCTTTGAACAGGAAAAAAAAAGAATGAAATAAAAAATAAAAGTTTACAACTTCAACAACAGATAAACAAGATCAAGAAGAAGGAAGAATTTCTGAGCTTGATGATGGACGGTTCTTTCAAAATAACCCAGTCACATGGGGAATAAAGGAATAAAAAAGAGCAAAGAAAACCTAGGAGTCTTATGGGACACCATGAAGCAAACAAATATTTGCATCATAGGATTAACAGAGAATAAATTGAGAATGGCATAGATAATCTATTTAACATAATAATAGCTGAACCGGGAGGCGGAGCTTGCAGTGAGCCGAGATCATGCCACTGCACTCCAGCCTGGGAGACACAGCGAGACTCCGTCTCAAAAAAAAAAAATAATAATAATAATAATAATAGCTGAAAACTTCCACAGGCTATCATCAGTATGCCAACATATATCTCCACCAACAGTTTTCTGAATATGTCTAGGGTTCTGCAAGGTCTTATCAAACTTTATTAGGGGAAATCTATGATATTTTTGTTATAAATTATATTCATTTTCTTAAATTGAATTTTGAAATGTTTAAAGAGTTTGAGAAAATATTTTTATAAATTTTTGACCTGAATATTTCCTTTTCTGTAAACCTCCTGTCTTTACCTATATTTTCTATTGGGTTGTTGTCTTTCCCTTAGGGATTTATTAAGAGTCCTGCATATACATATATTATGTATTATATATATTATTTCTAATTGATATAGTTTGTCTATGTCCCAACCCAAATCTCATCTTGAATTGTAGCTCCTGCAATTCTATGTCATAGCAGGGACCCAGTGGGCGGTAACTGAACCATGAGGTGGGTCTTTCCCATGCTGTTCTTCTCATAATGAATAAGTCTTAAGAGATTTGATAGTCTTATAAAGAGGAGATCCCCTGCATAAGTTCTCTGTCTTGCCTGCTGCCGTGTAAAAAGGACTTTTGCCTTCCGCTGTGATTGTGAGGCCTCCCAAGACATATGGAACTGTGAGTCCATTAAACCTCATTTTATTTATAAATTACCCAGTCTTGGGTATGTCTTTATTAGCAATATGAGAACAGATTAATACACAATTCAATATATAGTATGCTATTTAGACAATATTTTGATACAAAAGTTTGTAAACTATATTGACATTTTAAAACATACAACTATATTTAATATCCTCTAATGTTTCTATGAAGATACACTATCTCATAAGAACAACTCTTATATAGAGTACTGTCTACATATTTAAAATATTAAACTATCCTCTATTTTTATAGTTTTCAGACATGATTTTGATAGCATGATTTTTTATATAATCAAATGTGCTTATAAAATGTGTCATCTGACATCCTGCCATACAAATGACAAGCATAAAAATAGTCTGGATTATGTATTTTTAAAGAAAGCGTATGCCTACAAACATAATACTGGAAGTTAGGCCAGAAATCAAATTCTTAAGTAAATACACTTATTATTACAATTTGAAAACAGGCTAAATAGGTATGATATACATTCCCAATATCCTCCAATTTCACTATATGCATTTCTATCTTCAAGCTTTCTTGCATACATGTAAAATAAGCTGCCACAATCTGCTATGATACTTATTATTATTTGTGTTACCTGAACCAGTGATTATTTCTCTAGCTAACTTAGTTATTTGTTGTTTGATGACTATAATTGATGAGGGAAATAGTTGTGTCTATCATTTACAGCACCATATCCTCAGTGATCACACCACTACCTAGAATATAGCTGACAATCAATAACATTTTGAATAAATAAATTCAACTGGAATTATTCACCTTTTGTGTTTTGTGTTGCTATAAGGAAAATAACTGAGGCTGGGTAATTTATAGAAAACAGAGGTTCAATTCACTTACAATTCTCCTGGCTGTACAATTCTCCTGGCTCCACCATCTGCTTCTGGTGAGGGCCTCAGGAAGCCTACAATCATGGTGGGGGCGGGGGTAAAAGAGCGAGCAGGAGAGTCATCTGGTGAGAGTGGGAGGAAGATAGACTGGGGGAAGGTGTCCTATAACTTTAAACAACCAGATTTCATGACAACACAAGATCACCAAGGTAACACCAAGCCATTCATGAGGGTTGAATGCCCCATGACCCAAACACTTCCTACCAGGTCTCAGCTCCAACCTTAGGGATTACTTTTCAAGAAGAGGTTTGGAGGGAAAAACCATTCAAACTATATCACCTTTAATATTTCCTTAATAGGAACATGTATTTATATAAAATAAGTTATAACTCAATGACATGTATAATTCATTTTAAATAAAAGGCTGTTAAAAACAAAGACTTGAATACATATAGACTGTATAATTATAGACTTCTTTTAAAAAGCTGCTAATAGTACAATTGCAAATTCTTTCTGTTCTTGTGTCTCCAAAGATATTCACAAAAACTAATCCCTTAATTATTTTTTATTTTATGCAGCTAACCTTACAACTTTTTAGAAAACAAGAAAATGCATAATACTGTTGATAGACAAATATCTCACATTTTGAAAACTGCAATAGGGTTCTATGTCTAAGAAAAGATTTAAGCTATTCCATGCCTCTGAGATTTAACTGACCTCTCATGGTCAGTTACATTTTATATCCACATTTTGCTTGTGTAACTAATGGAAACTCTTTAGAGAATCAACCATGCCCTTGAATATTATGTTTTTCTTACAACAGAGAGAACATCAGTAATGATAATAATCATGTAATAATAATTTTAATGAAAGAAATGTCATATTTCTACTCTTTACTATATTACTAGGAAAATTTTGTAATTGAAAAGGTTTATTAGCAAAGTTTTTCCCTCTCAAAATCTCAAAGCAATTGTGAAAAGCTGTCTACCTTCATCCTTTGTTTGTTAAATAATTTGTCAAAAATTGTAATATTAATGTAATAATTAGTGTAAATAGGAATAAAGGTACAAATAACTGAAATTAATGTTTAAAAGTGTATTATTTTATTCATTAAGCTCTATATTATGGTTTTTTGCATTTAAAAAATTGTTAATAGTTTTGAATTTTATTCTAGATTCAGGGGTAGTGTGTAGGTTTGTTTCTTGATTATATCACTTGATGGTGAGGTTTAGAATATGATTCATCTCATCACCCAGAATTTTTTAAACAAGAAAATAAATCTTTCCTATCTAACCTTTTGTTAGCCAATATATTTGTGCTGGCAAAAGAGGAAGATTAAAATAATTATCTGTATAAGTGAGGTAAAAATTGGTTATTGGGAAATAATAAACATTGGCTTCTTATCAAGGTTAATATTCATATTTACGTTAGTAGCAAAGACCCGCCCCCCCATGCACAAAGTAAAGTGGAAGGTAAGCAGTGTCTATATTACACAATGTTCAAGAATATTTTTATTATCTGACTAAGCAGAAAATATATATGTTTGAGATAATTATGTATATAATTGTAGAGCACATTCCCTCTAATCTTAAGGAAAAAATATGCTTCTGAGCTCTAAAATTTCTAACTACATTTTAAATTGTTAAAATTCACCTTCTTTGTCACATTTCTGTATTAGTTTTCCAAGGTAGTCAGAGCTTTGAAATTTATTGTTCTTTATTTTATTTTACTTCATTTGAAACCCCTAATTGAAGAGTTAATGGGCAATGAAATGGCCAAAGGGTAGATGGCAAATAGAAGAAAAAATGGCAAATATATAGATTCTTTTCCTTTATGGAAAGGGCAGGCTACCGTCAATCTAAGCAACTGAATTGATTCGTTTAACTGTGCCAAACCTATTTCATTAATTAGGGGGAAAGCCTTTCTAAGTAAGATATTGTAGTATTAAAAAATGTTTAACGTAGACTAATTTTTTTTTAAATTGTCTATTGTCATTTTAATTAGGTCACACTAGACACAGCCCTGTCCCTTGTTTAACTTACTGCCCCTCACTGGCATCCTGACTCCTCCGTCATTAACCTATCTTCAACGGTTATAGGAGATTCTTCAGAAGGGACATCCCATCTCGTTCTTCACTGATTCTCTGAAAGATCAGCTCGTCCTTTTAATTCGGGGCACAGAAGTTGCTCCTGTCCTGCATACCGCCTGCACTTTGTCTGGTGGGGCTCCGTCGCAATCTGGACCTCTCTAGCTTGAGGCTGGTGTGTGCTTCTGTGCTGATTCCTCCTTCAGCTGGGGTAGCAGGGACCGTCTTCACTTGTATCTTGTGACTTTGGTGCTTAGCACGGTTCTGAGCACATAGTGGCACTCAAAGGTACTCCTTGAACAAATAAGAAAGGTCTGACATTGAATTAAAACTGATGAATACCTGGGATCTTTCATTGACTATTATAGTGCCTTTGGTTCCGTACTGTCATAAACGTGATATTGCTGGTCCAGCCCTGTTAAGTTCTGTGGCTTAATGTTTAGGCATTGTCGAAGAATTACAGTATCAATATTCTGAAAAACTGTGGAAAATGAAGTAATCAGAGACCAAAAAAAAAAAAAAAAAGTAAAATAGCGAAAAATGTTAATCCTTAGCGATTACAGACCACTAGGCAATTGTCTATAAACGATAGAATCATGAACATTGATTATTCACGTAATTTCTCAACAAATTACTTAAACAGACAAAACAGCAAATGTTAATTACTTGTAGCTTGAATAGTTTATTTATCGGAAATCATTCCACCATGCCTGACATACAAAAAGCATGCAATAGGCCGGGCGCAGTGGCTCACGCCTGTAATCCCAGCACTTTGGGAGGCTGAGACAGGCGGATCAAGGGGTCACGAGATCGAGACCATCTTGACTAACACGGTGAAACCCCATCTCTACTAAAAACACAGAAAATTAGCCAGGTGCGGTGATGGGCGCCTGTAGTCCCAGCTACTCGGGAGACTGAGGCAGGAGAATGGCGTGAACCCGGGAGGCGGAGCTTGCAGTGAGTGGAGATCGTGCCACTGCACATCAGCCTGGGCGGCAGAGCGAGACTCCGTCTCAAAAAAAAAAAAAAAAAAAAAAAAAAAAAAATGCATGCAGTAAGTATTTCTTACCTTATTTCACCACAAGTAAGGAAACATCTTCTGGATCACATCACATTTTATGAGAGACCTAAAACCTAATCTCGTTGTTAACAGATGAAGTCGTTAAGCATGGATACATGAATCTATTCAAAGCACTGTCCTATTAAATAGCTGCTCTGATAAGACCTAGAGGACATCCTGATCAAATTTGATGATTTAAATCAATTAGATGGCAAAAACAGTCTCTCCCAGAGACTCTTCCTCTTGCAAGTTTGAGAAAAAATAATGACTTAGTTGATATTTAGGAAAAATGTAGAGTTTAGCTTTGAATTCAATTATCAACCACATATGAAATACAATATGAAAGACATTTCATAGCATATTATTAATAAAACAAATTTGTTCAAAATTATTTTTATGAGCCAGAAATATAGTATAAATACTATTATAAATAAAACAAAATCCTCAAATATATTTCAACATTTAGAAACTTTAATCCAAATTTCAAGTACTTGCTTTAAAAAAGATTCAGCTATTCTCTGTATTTATTAGACAACATCTGAAATTATCTGTACAGTTTGGGCATCCTATTTTAAGGGCATATTTGATACTCAAGTTGTATAAAAAAGATGATGAATAAAGTCTTGTGACAACTAGAAGCCATGTCATATGGAAAATTAATGAAGTAAGTAGAACCTTTATATCACAGAAGAAAATATTTGAAGCCAGAGCATACATGTCACACGCAAGTAGATGCATATTTACTCTGGCGTATAATAGAGGGGGCAAAATGGAGATTAAATTATAGAAATTACAGAGAGAAAGATTTGTTCACTCATTATGGGAAAGGATTTTCTAAAATTTAGTATTACACAATAATGGAATTGTCAATTTTGTGAGGTGACAATTTTCTTCAAGTGAATATGTCGGAGAAGGACTTGTCTGGGAGACTGAAGGAGACATTTTCAATTTGGAAAGGAAATGAAGTTGATAACTAGCTAAATTTCCATTCAAGTCTCAATTCTACTAAATTATTTGAGAGAAATTTTGTAGTTGATAGTTTCTTTGTGCACAAGTTTGTATTTTATACTATATTAGTATGCAAATATTAAATATATAATTTTATAGATTCGATGGACCAAACTGTACATATAGTAACAATCTATACAGACACACACAGTACATATTCATTTTATAATTACTATTTAAATAAATATTTCCACTCTAGTATATTTATAAGTTTAAAATGTGTAGTTATTGGTGACATTCTTCCTATTTAAAATGGGAGCTAATTAGTTGTTATTTTTGCATATCACACAATGGAGTCTAGAAACCATGATACATATGAAAAACACCACAGTGTGGATGGACATCCCTTAACAATTTTTTTTGAGGTTTTTGAATCTCCATTAGAGATGCATAGAATAGAAATATAATGTCTTGTTTCTTTTATTTGTAAAGGTTATTAACTTGACTCTGAAATCTACAAACTTCCATTTGGTAGTAAGTTGGAATTCTATTTCTGTAGCAAACTTTCATATTTTGTATACTTAGTAAACTTTTGGCTTTTATCAAATATTCAATACATTATTCATAAATTTCTTACTCTTTAATTAATATTATGTTTTTAATTATTTTATTCACAAATAATTTTCTGCTTTAACTGTTCTATTTTGAGTTATATTTAAAATTAAGACAATGGATTAAAGTCATTAACTATATCTTAATAAAATGTCCATTGAAAAATATTAAAATTTAAAATAAAATAAAAATGAAATTTAATCTAAAATAAAATATAATATAAATAAAGATACTTAAAATATTTTAAGAGCTTGTAACACACTTGTGAAATACTTGAAGGCTTGTTGTTATAACACTCAGATTTTGATGATTAATATAATTCAAATAAATATATTTTTTATTTTGCATATTACCTTATCCTTCATTTGAAGATACACCATTACATTTAAATCAATATGATTTAGAGTTATAACTTTCTCTAATTTATATTGTCATAGACTCACTTAACTTATGTGGACTAATTTGTCTCCTCTAAAATACCTTCCTCTTACAGTCACCTGTCTCATAACTGACAAACTTTCACAGCGGCCCTCAGCCTATGATAAATCTAACTGGATAAAAGAAAGATTAACATAACACAACTTTACAAAATGTAACTGACTGGACATCTATTGGTTCTATAATTTATGCTCTATGATATAGTTCATATTTATGCATTACATCTTATTCAAGAGAATTGGAAAATCTAGATTTAAACAGAAATCTACTTGGAAGAAAATTACATAATAAAACAGTTTTTCTGACTTTGAGGTCACCTTTGACTTGATTTACTGATCTTGATTTATTTTCTGAGTTTTAATTTTTTTTCAGATCTATAATCTATTAATATGTACTTTGTTATTATGAGTCCAAATATCTATAACCAAATATGTAGTAATTAAGGCACATAGTAGTGAAGAATTTTTCATTTAATTTCCAACAGAAAAAAATAAATTTCTAGTAAAATATTACTAGAGTAGAAAAATTATGCTAATTGGTATTGCTTAATGTTTTAGGTTAACATACAGAAAGTCTGAAGTAAATATATATTTTTAGTACATAGTTACTGGAATCTGCAAGATGTGCTAAGGTTGTATTTCAGCTAATCTGATCATTTTGAAATGTGTATCTTTGTTGAAAAATTATTTCCACTAGGATTGTATTTATATGACTTTAGTAAATTATTGAAAATGCTTTAAGTGAATTTTGTATTGCTTATAATGTATCACTGTTAAACATTCAACTGGATTCCCCTGTATTTCATTCTATTTGGGTGTGTGTCTGTCTGAAATAATCAAAATCAAGTTGTTATGTTTCTTAGTAACAAGTGAAAATTCTGGATATCTGAAGTATAGATTATATTATTTGTAAATTGATGGAAAAAAATCATAATTGATGGGAACATTTGATGCAAAGAAAGGGAAACTGGGTATAGAAAATGAGTAGTAAAGAGCAGATGCAACAAGAGAGGATAATGAGGTATAAAACCCAGCTTAGATCCTGCTAAGATTGTTTGGGTAAGATGCTGACTGGTGCTCTACAGTCACTCTACCCTTAAAACCACCGCTGAGCACCAGCTGATGCTGCCTTCCCACAATGGGAATTATTTGACAATTGATGTCTTTTCATCTCTCTGTGCAGTTTCAGACTTCAAGTTGACTGCATTTGATCAGTCAGGGTTAGATTATGTTCAGTGTTCAAGACCATGTCTGCAAGGGAAAGGGGAGTGTATAACAACTGGAATCCTTTCATTACAAGATTGGGAGCCTGCATAGCCAGACATTTCCCTAAATTATGACTTCTATTCATGCTCAGAGCTATTCCATAAAGTTAAATATTCATAATTCCAAGCTTTTTTCTTTTCCATCTTTTTTACTTTGACAATAAAATTAGTATAGACTAATTATGCTATAGACAACTAGGAAACAGAAAAATACATAGAAAACATATAATAAATTCATAATTTAACTACTAGTTAAAAATAATTATTAATATACTGATATATTTTGGCTCTGTGTCCCCACCCAAATCTCATCTTGAATTGTAGTCTCCACGTGTCAAGGGAGGGACCTGATGGGAGGTGATTGAATCCTGGGGCAGTTTCCCCCATACTGTTCTCATGTTACTGAGGGAGTTCTCATGAGATCTGTTGGTTTTAAAACTGGCAGTTTCTCCTAACTCTCTCTCTCTCCTATCACCATGTAAGACATGCCTTCCTTCCCCCTTAACTTTCACCATGATTGTAAGTTTCCCGAGGCCTCCCCAGCCATGAGAAACTGAGTCAATTAAACCTCTTTTTTCATAAATTACTCAGTCTCAAGTAGTCTCTTTAGCAATATGAAAATGGACTAATATATATGTCTTCTTATTTTTAGTCCTTTTTTGTTATCAAGGATATATGTGTATGTACATTGCAAATTCACATATATGTCCATTCCTACCTACATTGCAAATACAGATATATGTCGCACTTATTTTTCAAAATGAGATTCTGTATAGATAAACTTAATTGATGGCTATCAATAAATGACATTGAGCATTTTTTCACACACCTGTTGGTCATTTGTATGTTTTCTTTTGAGAAATGTATATTAAGGTACTTTGCTCATTTTTAATAGAGTTATTTTATTATTAGTGGTACTATTTTTATTTGAGTTTGTTATATATTCTGGATATTAAACCCTTGTTAGATACATACTTTGCAATATTTTCTCCCATTATACAGGTTGTCTCTTCACTTAGCTAATTGTTTTCTTTGCTGTGGAAAAGTATTTTAATTTGATGTAATCCCATTTGTCTATTTTTGCTTTTGTTCTCTGTGATTTTGAGGTCTTACTTAAATCCTTACCTCATCCAGTGTCATGGTGTTTCCTTTAGGTTTTTTTTCTAGTAGTTATGTAGTTTAAGGTTTTACATTTAAGTCTTCAATCCATTTTGAGTTGATTCATATATACAGTGAGAGGTATAGGTCTAGTCTCATTCTTCTGCCTGTGGATATCCAATTTTCTCAGCTCAATTTATCAGATACTGTCTCTTTCCCAACGTGTGTTCTTGGCACTTGTGTCAAAATCAGTTGGCTGTCAGGGTGTAAATTTATTTCTGGGTTCTCTATTCTGTTCAATTGGTCTATGTATCTATCTTTATTCCAGCATCATTCTGTTTTGGTTACTAATGCTTTGCAATGTGTTTTGACATCAGGTAGTGTAATGTTTCCAGCTTTGTACTTTGGACTGAGGATTGCTTTGGCTATTTGGAGTATTTTGTGGTTCCATGCAAATTTTAGGATTTCAAAAGAATTTTGTAAATAATGTCATTGTTATTTTGATAAGGATTGCTCCAAAGTTTTAGATTGCTTTGGCCTGTGTGGCCATTCTAGCAATATTAGTTCTTCCAATCCATGAAAAGAAGATTTATTCCTGTCTTCTTCAATTTCTTTCATTAATGTTTTTTAGTTTTCATTGTAGAAATTCATTTCTTTCACCACCTTAACTTTATTCTCAGGTATCTTATTTTCATTTTGTAGCTATTGTAAATAAAATCACACGATTTATTTTGGCTAGTTTACTACTGACATATAGAAATACTACTGATTTTTTATGTTGATTTTGTATCCTACAACTTTATTGAATTAGTTTATTAGTTCAAACAGTTTTTTTGGTGGAGTCTTAAGGTTTTCTATATATAAGATTATGTTGTTTGCAAATAGAGTCAATTTGAATTCCTTCTTTTCAATTTGGATGCCTTTTTTTTTTCCTCTCGCCTAATTGCTCTGGCTAGAACTTCCAGCACTGTGCTGATTAGAATTGGTGAAAGGTTACATTCTTTTGTTGTCCCTGATCTTAGAGGAAAAGCTGACAGCAGTATGATGTTACCCATCACTTTGTTATACATGGCCTTTATTGTGTGGAGGTATTACCTTCTATACATAATTTGTTGAGAGTTTTTATCATGAGGGGATACGTGCTTTTGTGTATTCATGTTGTGTCACATGCTTTTTCTACATCTATTGAAATGATCATAGGGTTTTTGTCTTTGTTCTTGTTAATGTAGTGGATTATACTTACTGATTTGCAGATGTTAAATCTTCCTTGAATCCTTTCATCTCTGGTTTTATTTGTGTCTTTTACTTTTTTTTTTTTTTTTTAGTAAGTCTAGCTAAAGGTTTGTCAACTTTGTTTATCTTTTCCCAAAACAAACACCTGGTTTTGTTGATATTTTAGATGGTTTTCCTAGTCTCTGTTTCGTTTATTTTTGCCCTGAGTTGCATTATTTTCTTGCCTTTACCAATTTGGGGTTAGTTTGTTCTTGCTTTTCCAGTTCCTTGAAGTGCATTGTTAGGTTGTTTATTTGAAATCTTTTTTTTTTTCTTTTTTGATGTAGGCATTTCTTCTTATAAATTTTCCTGCTTTTGCTGTCCTATATGTTTTGGTATGGTGTATTTTCATTCTCATTTGTTCCAAGAAATTATTTTAAATTTTTTTTTAAATTTCTTCATTGATCCATTAACTATCTGGGGACATGTTGTTTAGTTTGCATATATTTCTAAAGTTTCTGCAATTTTTTTTGTTAATTTTTAGTTTATAACATTATGGTCAGAAAAGATATATTATCACTGTCTTCCTAAATTTGTTAAATTTTTTGTGACCTAAAATATGATCTATACTGGGCAATATCACATATGTAGTTGAGAATAATGTATATGTGCAGCTGTTGGATGGAATGTTCTGTACATGTCTTTTGGGTCCATTTGGTATGGTGAAGTTTAAGTCCATTATGTCTTTGGTGATTTCCTATCTAGATGATCTGGCTATTGTTGAAAGTGAGGTGCTGAAATCCCTCCTATTGTTACATGGCACTGTATATCTCTTTTTAGATCTAATTAATTTTGCTTCACATATTTGGTGCTCTAATGTTGGATGCATATATATTTTTATATTGTCTTGTCGAGTTAATATTTTTATCTTTATATAATGACTCTTTGTCTATTTTTACAGTTTTTACTTAACGTTTATTTTATCTAAGTATGACTGCTTGCTTTTAGCTTTATTTTCATGAAATATTTTTTTCCATGCCTTCATTTTCAACCTATGAGTATCTTCAACAGTGAAATAAATCTCTTGTAGGCAGCATACAGTTGGACTTTGTGTGTGTGTGTGTGTGTGTGTGTATACACACACACACACACACACACATATATATATGTATATTTGAATCTATTAAGCCATTCTATGTCTAATTGGAATATTTAATTCACTTACATTTATGATGATTATTTATAGGTAAACATTTGCTTCTGCCATTTGTTATTGTTTTCTGGTTGTTTTGCAGATTCTTTTCTCCTTTATTGTTATTTACCTCTGTTTGGTGATTTTCCATGATGCTAAGCTTTGTTTCCTTCTCTTTCTTGTTCGGGTATCTACTGTATTTTGTTTCTTTGTAGTTACCATAGGGCTAACATAAAGAGTCTTCTAGTTATAATTAATTATTTTGAGCTGATAACAACTTCACTTTGTCACATGAAAGTACTCTAGCCTTTTTACCTTCCCCCTCACAATTTCTATTTTTGATTCCTTTATTTACATCTTTATCAATTGTGGTTACCTAGCCACTTTTTAAGTGTTGTTAATTTTGACTATTTTAAATTTTAACTTTCATGTTAGAGAACGGAAAGATTTACATAGTCCCTATACAGGACCGGGGTATTCTGAGTTTGATTATGAATTTATATCTACTAGTAGGTTTTATATTTTCATATGCTTTCATAATGGTAATTATTGCCCTTCTACTTCCAGTTTTAGTACTCTTGTAAGTATTTCTCATTAGGTGAATCTAGTGGTAACAAATATTATCAGTTTTTGCTTGTCTGGGAAGGTTTTTATTTTTCTCCTATTTCTAAAGAATAGCTTTGCTGGATGTACTATTCTTGGCTGAAAATTTTCTTTCTTTTTCAGAATTTTGTATACATCACTCCATTATCTTCTAGTATTCAAGGTTTCTTCTGAACAATCTGCTGATAGTCTAATGGAGATTCACTTGCATGTGACTTGACACTTTTGCAGCTTTTAAAATTTTCCATCTTTGAGTTTTGGTAGTTTGATTGTAATGTGTCTAGGAGATGATCTCTGGGGTTTAAATATAATTGGAGATTTTTGACCTTCTTGGATCTAGATGTCCATATATTTCCCATATATTTATAGTTCTTATAAATATAAAAGTTTTCACATACTTTGTCACAATATGTCCATTTCTATTTTTTATTCTTCCCCTATAGTCATTCAACTTCAATGGTGACCAAAAAATGTAATTAGAAAATTAGATATACAAATACCATCAAAAGATATTTATGCTACTTTCACACTATAACTTTATAGCTGTAAAAAAATGGTGAGTTAGATCTAGATAGGGTCTGTTAACAGAAAAATGCAGATTGAAAAAAAATGTGTCTAATATAATACTTTTTCAAAGAGGGAAAATCAAAATAAATTAAACACATACATATTGAAAAAATATATGGAGGTTTACTCACCAAATAAAATTGCAGTAAATTTTTTTCATTGCAATATAGACTGCAGGAATGGAGGCAGTTGGACTTTTTCTTACACAGATATACCTCCAGCACCTAAAATAGTTCTCAGTATATATGGGGATCTCAATACATATTTGTTATGTATTGAATTAGAACTGCTTTATGTGAAATCCAAATGCAATATCTCAATTCATAAAATAATTTCTTCATCATCTAATTTGCCCCTTAAATTACCCCTGCTAGTAATTTTCTCAATCTCAATAAGATATCCAGGCCTTTCAACTATTCTAATATTTTTTCTTCCATGTTTCTATGTTCCCTGCTCAACTAAATCATTACTTAAGACTTATCACCTAATCCATCTTTTGCCAATATATCCATGTAAGTTGTTTCGTTGCTTTTCTGTCCCACCACTTTGTGAAAAGCCACTCGACCCCATGAATTTAAAGATCTCTTATTTCTTATGTACATTATAGAATGAATCTACCATATGCTGAGGGTTGCCTTAGAAATATCAGGCAGAACCTCAAATGCCTGTACACGTGGTCTTCAGCAGCAACTGTCTTTTCAAACCACTCAAGAATCTTATTTCATATGTTCAGGCAGCTCTCTCTAGTTCTAAACAGCAACTCTTTTAAATTTTATGCACTACCATCAAACCTCTGACTTTCTCACCTGTCTCCTCTCGCTGCTGATGGACTGTCTTTTTCACAGCCCTGAGAAAATAGAGGCCAACGGAAAGTACCTCCTTCAACTTTTGCTGCAAAACATATTTTCTTTATTCACATTAGACCAAAGCATGCTCAGATCTTTTACATTTTAGGAAACATACTCCTGTAATCTTACGTTCTTTTCCATTACCATATTACATTCTTTTCCTTCTTAATATCTTATTTTTACTTCTCAGCCTATTCAATGCACAAACTATTATTTTCTGGTTCTTGCTTCCATCAAATCTGTAAAAGTGTTCGTGCTAAGTTGTCAATGTCCTTCATGTTGCTATACATAACTGTCATGTTGGAGTGTTAGTATGATTTCACTCTATACAGCACTTTCTTCTTAAACCATTCTATTGCCTGCTATCCTATATGCCAAACACTTCTGATGTTTTAGACACACTGAAATGTTTCTCTCTACTGTCCCATAAATGTTTACATGGCTCAAAACTCTGTTGCATAAACCGTTTTTAATCAGTCTAGATGTTCATGCTAGGTTTTCTCATATTATTCTATTCACTAAGTTGTAATCTTAGAATCCCTACTTTTTAAATCTATCTCCTTGTCCACTGATCTATACATCCAACTGTCTGTTGGGCATCTCTTCTTGTTCGTGCTTTCAACACTTCAAGTTCAAAATTTCTAAAACAGATTTTGTTTTCTTCTCACTTAAGCTCATCCTCCATCCTGCGTTCCCTGTTCCAGTGATCTTTGGTTACTGAAAAATTTTTCAGACATGCGTAATTAACCACCGTTAGGAACTCCGAAAGGCCTTGGAATTTACCCTATGTTCAACCTAAAAAACTGGCCTGCTACTACTGTATGGATATAGGTAGAGGATTGGTGGCTTCTGAGTCAGAGACAAAAGACATTATTACTCAAGACAAAAGTATTCAGAGTTCACCATAACCCTCAAATTCCATGGGGGCAATGCAGATCAGCCCAGAGAGATACCAGCATACTCAGTGCATTGCTTTAAAACAGACAAAACTGAGTTTGGGGAATTTACTGCTTTTACAGTGAGTATTTAGTAGTCCTGCTGTTTATTTCATCCCTAAATCTTACCATATGCAACCATAATCCTCAGAGCCCAAGGTAGAATGCTTCTCCCAAAAACCACTATTCACATCCAATCAATAACCAACTCCAGTTGACTTCAACTCTTAAATAGCTTTTAAATTAATCCATTGGTCTTGATCTCCACTGTCATTATCCTAATTCAGGCAACTTCACATTGTCTCTCATTAGTATTACTAAAACAGCCTTTACTCATTGTGGCCCTGCCCTACCCCACCCATCAAATCCTCAGTGAATCTCAAATCTAGAACCAAACAATCCTTATACAAATTAATTCCAATCATTTTGTTTCTATATTTATTATTATTCTTGCTCTCAGAAAAAATTGACAACTCCTTAAACTAATTTAAATTAATGCCTTTCATGATCACCCCTGCCTGCATTTCATGAAAGGCATTTAAATTAATGCCTTTTATGCCTTCCGTGAGCACCCCTGCCTGCATTTCTAGATTAATTTATATCACTGCTCCTTCTTTATCATTCCCTTTTCCGTTTACCAATAATTCTCATGCATTAACTTTCCTCACTTCCCACTGCCAATAGCTATACTGTGTTACTTTCAATTGCTGTTCCTCACCTCTAACCCATTAAATATATGTTTTGTTTACTTTTGTCCACTGACTTTCTACTTGGTAATTTTAAAATTCGTATTTTTTCAAGTTTCATCTTTAAAGTCATGTCCACTAAGATGTCATTATTAACCTATTTTTATGTTGGGTACTGCTTTCATGTCTCCCAATTGTATCCTAGGCTTTCCAGTTCAGAATATCATACTGCTTGTCTTTTTGCTGGCCCATATCTCTCAGTAGGGTTTTTGTGCTGACCAGAAATTGCACCTTTTTTTTTTTTTTTGATCTCTGACATACCTCCAGCAAATAACAAAGTGATTAATGCATAGTCAGTACTTAACAAATATCTGTTTAAAGAGTGAAGAAAATAAGTTACAAAACATTTATGAGTATTGAAGTTTCCCTTATACTAAAAAAATAAGGATCTTTGAAGGCATAGATTTTATTTGTTTGTCTGCAGTAGTTAGGATAGTGCCTACCTTAAACAGTCAATCCTCATCACTTGCAGAATTTGTATCTGTGAATTCTCCTAGTTGTTAAAGTTATTTATATTGACTAAAGAAAAAGGAGTCAAGCTTTTAAAGAATTGAAGTCAGTTTCATTCAGAAGTCTTACAGATGACTACAGCCCATGAGCAATTCTGTTAGACTGTTCCAGCACAGGATTTCAGCCCACTGCTTACATACAGGTCGCGAGAGTTCGCTATGTGAAAATCACATCACACTTGCTCAGATGTTACATTACAGCAGAATCTCATCAAGGTTTGGGTGTAAGAGTACATCAGGTTGTATGTTAGAAGAGGCATAATCACTATTCCCATCAGACAATATCTTACGTGTAGGAAAAGGCAAGGCTAGGAACATTTATTGTTTCAGGAATGTGGTGACTCGGGCAATACATAGAGGAGACCACGTGCTCTCTCCTGTTTTGTCTTCAAAGCATCTTTCAGGAGAGCTGCACCTCCTCACAGAATCTGGGGCTTTGTGAAATTATGTTGGCAAGCAGAAATTAGCCAACAGTTTGTTACTTTGCCTAACATTTCTAACTCTAAAATCAAGCTCTCTGCGCTTTCCTGGCCATTTGTGGATAGCACATGAGCAGAGCAATAAGCAACTTGCAATACCCAAAGCACACATTGCTAGCTGAGGTCCACAGTGGTCTTGTTTAAGCTCTGATACTGTGAGAAAGTGTCCTTCCTGTGGTCTCTTTAGTGGCATGGTTTTCTTTTTCATTGTTGTGCATTTTCCTGCTGATTTTGTGATTTAACATGGCCTCCAAGAGTAATGCTGAAGTGCTGTGTGAATTTCCAAAGTGTAAGAAGACTGTGATGGGCCTTGCCATGAAAATACCTACATTTGATAATCTTCCTTCAGGCATAAGTTATAGTGCTGCTGTTGGCAATGAGTTCAAGGTTACTGAAACCATAATATATATTAAGCAAGATGTCTTTAAACAGAACATAAAACAAGTTGATATACTGATTGGCTGATGGAAATGCTATGACCAGAGGCTTGCAGGAAACAAATCCTGAATTTTCACTAAGAACGATTGGCTATTTGCTAATTCAGTGTTCACATGACATTACAGGACATACCTACCACAAATAACAAGAATTGACAGTAATCAGTTTCTCATAAATATTTTATACTTAATAGTTTAATGAAAGAAAGCAAAAAATGAAGAAGGAAGATGCTGGAGTGTCTCCGAAATTATATTATGAACAAGTTATATAATTTCAGGTATATGAATACAGAACAAGTTGATCTCTATTTTCTTTAATGTTTTGAGTGAAGATCAAAGCATATATTTGTGTAATGGGTACATAACTCACATCTGTGAGATATAGTTATGTAGAATTCAAAATAATCATACTAGGCTAAATAAATTTATGAAAAATCAATAAAATAGGATTTAACATAGATGCCCGAATTCACCATTTAAATTCCACGTATTAAATATCTTAGAAAATAAAAAATAATTTTGACAACTTTTGATACAAATTTACCTGAAAATTTAATTTTACTGAATCACAAGAAAGATATGAGAAAAATGTTTTGAAGTCATAAATACTAAAAGTTAAAATTAAGAGATCAGAATAGAGAGAATAAGTAGCATTTGTGGCTTAGCTTTGTTGGTGTAACTACTGAATGAAAATCCAGATAAACTGACAGTGTTCTAAATCTTTAAATTTTAAAATAAGTACCAAATGAATAGATTCAATTAATTAATCATGTTTCTCTTTTCTAACTGGACATATGTAATTTTTATGTTACTGTTATATAATTAATAACATAACTTTATGTTATTAATTTTTGTTATTAACTTTGTGTTATTAATTAGTTTATGTTACTTTGTTAATTATTATTAATTATATAAATATGCAATTAATTTTCATGTTGTTTATGTTATTAATAGAATTGTTATTAATCCTGTTATCTAATATTGAATTTCTCATCTCTATTTACACATCACTAAACTCAGCATAAAACACCTCAACTGACTAAGAATGACAAATCAATCAAAAATACAGTTAGTGCCACTTCAAGGACACCCCTCCCCCAACGCATCTAATTGTGCAAAACAATATTTGATTTCTTTGGAGTCAATATTATCTAGGTACATTTTCAGTTAATAAGTTGATTATAAAAGCATAATACCTTAAAAATATTATAAACTTTAAAGCATATCCCAATATCATTTTGGATGAATATATCAGCTATACCTTAACTGGTCAACATTATATGTCTTTGTGAAAATTACACTATAGTTATCAATCTTATGCTAAGGATATTGTGGTTAATTATTTGGTTTTGTTATAACAAAAAGATTGTAATAAAATACACCACTTCTCCTATTCAAAATCTTTCAAGTTCATCAACAATTTTACTGATCTATAGACAGAGCCGTTGTTATGAGATTTTATTACACTATTAATGCCATTTATGTTTTGCTTCAAAGTTAGCCCAACCCTGAAAATATTCCACTTGCCCTCCCACTTCCAGGCCTCCTGTTGGACTATTTTAAACTTCTAAGTCTCTTTAACAAAGTTAAAACTTTAAAGCAGTCTAACTGTCTCTGAGATCATGCTGAGAGTAAAGAAGAAATACATCACTTACTTTAAAATTCAACCTCTTGAGGAGCATGCTTGAAAATCTTTAAAAGAAACTCCAGCTTCTCTGTTCTCAGACTAACCACCATGTTTTATTTCAGGGAAGTCTAGCCATTTCATAAAAGATAGGACTCCTCTGGAGCACATTGGGCATGCTATTTAAACAGCTGGATCATTTATGTTTTTGAACTACAGAGTATTTCTACCTCCAGAGACACTAAGTAACTCTTAAAGTGAAATTCTTCTTCCTTTAGAGAATGCATGATTCTTTAGGGAATCATAGCCAGTATCAAAATATATGTAATATTCATAAAACAGGAGGATAGGTACTACTAATTGCCAAATGCTTTTAAAATTCAGCAGACGGTGTTTCTGGAGAATGAATGTTATTATATTTCTTTTTCATGTAAGTATATTTTTCAATATTATCCTTGAGACTCTAACAAAAATTAAGTTTTCAAATGTATACAATTATATATATATATGAAAATTTTAGAAATAAGAACATTTTATTCAGTATAAACATATTTTTATATTTACAAATAATGATTCTTTACAGCATTAATTTCCTTCAGGAACATTTTCAAGACTGGTAAAATGTAGTTAAAGAATTTTGCATAAAAGATGTAGCTGAAAGTTTTGGAAAAGAAATTATGGACCATTTCAGAAGCATAAATTATGAAAAATATTTTATAGCATTTTATCAGAAAAAGATTTTATAGTTTTTTTTTTTTTTTTATTTATTTATTTATTTATTTATTTATTTATTTATTATTATTATACTTTAAGTTGGAGGGTACATGTGCATAACGTGCAGGTTTGTTACATATGTATACTTGTGCCATGTTGCTGTGCTGCACCCATCAACTCGTCATTTACATCAGGTATAACTCCCAGTGCAATCCCTCCCCCCTCCCCCCTCCCCATGATAGGCCCCGGTGTGTGATGTTCCCCTTCCTGAGTCCGAGTGATCTCATTGTTCAGTTCCCACCTATGAGTGAGAACATGCGGTGTTTGGTTTTCTGTTCTTGTGATAGTTTGCTAAGAATGATGGATTCCAGCTGCATCCAAGTCCCTACAAAGGACTCAAACTCATCCTTTTTTATGGCTGCATAGTATTCCATGGTGTATATGTGCCGCAGCAAAAGCCAAAATTGACAAATGGGATCTCATTAAACTAAAGAGCTTCTGCACAGCAAAAGAAACTACCATCAGAGTAAACAGGCAACCTACAGAATGGGAGAAAATTTTTGCAATCTACTCATCTGACAAAGGGCTAATATCCAGAACCTACAAAGAACTCAAACAAATTTACAAGAAAAAAACAAACAACCCCATCAAAAAGTGGGCAAAGGATATGAACAGACATTTCTCAAAAGAAGACATTCATACAGCCAACAGACACATGAAAAAATGCTCATCATCACTGGCCATCAGAGAAATGCAAATCAAAACCACAATGAGATACCATCTCACACCAGTTAGAATGGCAATCATTCAAAAGTCAGGAAACAACAGGTGCTGGAGAGGATGTGGAGAAATAGGAACACTTTTACACTGTTGGTGGGATTGTAAACTAGTTCAACCATTATGGAAAACAGTATGGCGATTCCTCAAGGATCTAGAACTAGATGTACCATATGACCCAGCCATCCCATTACTGGGTATATACCCAAAGGATTATAAATTATGCTGCTATAAAGACACATGCACACGTATGTTTATTGCGGCACTATTCACAATAGCAAAGACTTGGAATCAACCCAAATGTCCATCAGTGACAGATTGGATTAAGAAGATTTTATAGTTTTTTAACAGAGAAAAAATTAAAACTTCACTAAGTAATATTTTGTCTGATGTTTGGAGAATATAAGTAATCATTATTCACACCATATAGCTTTCTATATGTTACAGCTAGCCAATCCTATGATTATTATAAAAATGCTCTGATACCAGTATGATTCCATTCCCTGCTTCCTTTTTCTACCAAAATATAACTAACTCTGTGAATATTAAAACCATATTTATAGAATCCATCTTATCATTTTGACCTGGCTTTTTAAGAGTAAATTATTGAAAATAAGAACAATCTAAAATTTTTTAAGATGAAAAAGTATGTAAAAATGTAAGACATCGTAAAATTTCCAAAATAATATTTATCTGTTTTAATGACAATATGAGCAGGTGTTCTTTAATATACCACACAATGCCATAGAGTTGTAACAATGAAATCAAGATACTTGAGGAAGAAACAGCTTAAAAATCACATCCTAGATTTCAAATCTTGATCCAAATATATTAAGAATTAAATATATGATGAAAAATAATTACTAAAAGCATTAGGGAAAGTATGAATAAACTAGCAAATGTTTGAAAGAAATTAGCTATTATTTGGAAAAATTCTATCTAATTTTAGATATTACACTAGATATATTTATTTCAGTTGTTTTAAGATCAAAACATTTAATACTAAAATATAAAAGCACAAGAATAATACAGTAATCAAGTTAAAATCTATTCAATATGTATGCATGAGTATTTATTTAATTTGTGAATGGTGAAGGGATTAATAAGTGTCACAGCAATAGAAGGAATTACTAAGGAAAAGTTTTAAAATGTGTGGAAAGGAATTAAAGTTCAATACTGTTAAAATAAATTGATTTTGGCTGAAAGCTGCCTGAGAACTTTGAAATCCTAGATAACAAACTGAAACCTAATCTGAGAGTATATTCTTTTAATGAATAGCCGAGTCTTCAGCCAATCATAGCATCTGAGCTTCAGCCAATAGCTTGCTGCCAATTGATCAGACCATGTCCATATAAGGCAAATGCCTCATCACACCATGCCCAAATAAGGCAAACACCCAGCTATAATCAATCAAGTTGTTTCTGTACATTACTTCCTTTTTTGTCTCTAAATCCTCTAAATCTCATATTACAGGATAGAGCTCTCTGAACCTCTCACAAATTCACAAATATTCTTTGCTAAAATAAACTCTGCTAAATTTAATTAGTCTAAAGTATTTTTTTTTTAATAGCTTGGTATCAGAAGTGAAATCTAAAGTAGATCTCCAGTGATTCCCAAGGGCACCAAGTGACTAAACAAAGGAACCTACCAAATCCTGTGTACTAATTCATCTCTTTCAACATCTGGGGTCCTGGGTGAGTTCTATCTTGGATTTGAGCTCCAAGAACTTGTGTTTTGAGTATTCCAAGTTTATGTAAGCATGATTTATTTAAACTGGGTTTGGAATTCATGACAGAAACAGGACTGGATCCTGTTGGTAGGCCTTAGGTGTCGGACTAGGTCAGATAAAACTCAACTGAATTCAGTAGGTAGGTAAAGTTACTAGAAAAAGGAGAATCATTGGTTCATCTGAATTCAAGAGGTCTCAAACTCCTCCATCTGAAACTTTAGCCAATTAAATGTAAAAGAACTCTTAACTCAGAATCTGTCTTTTTGAGAGAAATGAGCAAACTTCACCAAAGGTAACTTAGAGTAACAGTGGCCACAGTAGGGAAACTCCTTACAGAAGGCAAACAGGTACCTATCTTCGACGATACAACAACTACAGCCTAAGAGGACCTTCTTGCTTATATTTGAAACCAAAACTAAGAGATTCCCAAATTAAATAATCCTGTACCATAGACATCTGCTTTTATTGTAAGCAGTCAAGCCATTGAAACAGAAATTGTTCACTTTTACTCTAGTCATCTATGGCTTAGATGTTTCCCCAATAGTGGTGTGCTCCACTGGAACACTCAAGGGCTTCACTACAAGGATAATAATCAACCTGCTTCTTTGAGAAAAATAATCAGAATATTTCTTTAGTGACATTTTTATATCAAATCTGAAATGTCTAAATGACACTTGTCTGATTGACACTTGGACTAGTTTCAGAAAAACATTTGTAAAAATTAATTCTTTCCATTTTCTCTATTTGATCCTGCTTCCCATGCGAACTTATCAGTTGACTGAAACCTGTCTAACAAATCCCTGCTAACTATATTCTCTGCCAACCCTGTCCTCCTCTTTCAGTGTCTTTGCTATGCTGCAAAACTGTTTTTGGGAAAAAACAACAACAACAACAACAACAAACCACTAACTCTGGTCTGTCATTCAACCTTGTAAACAAAACAAACAAAAAAAGACCAATGAATCTCATACTGTAAGGCAAGATTTGAGGTATCCATGCTTAGTCCAGGTATATGAAATGCTCATACTATGGTACCTGACACATGACTAAAATGTTAAAATAAAAGCTATATGATCTGTTTTTATGTATACGTTTATGTATATTTGTATGTATAATATATATGCACGATATTTTTATTTTCTCATAATATTGCCAAAATTCAATTGTAAAAGAGTTCTATTGAATTGGCTCAAAGAAAAATTGGCATTCATATAAATTATGTATTCTCTCAGAAAAATAAGAACTAACCCAAATGCTTTTTAAGTTTATGTGACTTTGATAATCTCTAGTAAATAATAATGATGGTTAGGTTAAAACAGGCATATCTTCATAATTGTCAATATTAAATATAATACAGATGCATGACTTTTCCACCTAGGTTTACTGGTAAAATAAACTGATATTAAACCTATATTATAAAATGTTTTTGCAAGAAAAATAAATTAAAATGGTAGTTAGCTGTTTAGTGTTTCACTTTCATGAACCATCTAAGAATAACTGTTAAAACAAGTGAGTTAAATAGATGTAAATAACATAAAATTCCATGTGAAAGATGCCTTCTCCATACGAAAAGGTTTTAATACTCTTATCGTCAAGAATGAGAAGTTGAGGATGAGGGAAAGCTGTACAAAACATTTTTAATTCCCACGCCTAGCAAACACAAAACCAAACCAAACCAAAACCCTAAGAGGGTAGAGATAAAATTTTACCTTCTTTACTCCTCTTCAGTCTCTTATTACAAAAAGACGAAAGAAATTTGCTACTCTTAGTAAACATGTTCTGTGCCACATAGGCAATTTGTGCTATGAGAAAGTACATGCTTCTAGAAATTATGATCCATAGATTTGCCAATTCATAGATTTCTGATGTGACAGAAAGTTCACAATTGCTTGCTGTCTAGTGTTCACTGGAAATTAAGGTCACTAATGGTTATGAAATCTAAATAATAAATATAAAATTAGAGCTATAATAAAAACTAGTCTATATGTAAATATAAAAGGAAGGTAAGATGTGCTTTTGGAAAGAAAAAGCTATACATTAGGAGTATGTTTTTTTTTGTTAAGGAAGACAGTACTTTTTGTCCTAAAGTAGAATAACTGGTTGTTTTAAGATGAAAAAGAGGAAAAGTATAGCAAAAATACGAAAGAATATGAAAAGATTGTAGCTTTGTGGAATATGAATCTCGTGAAAAAAATTTATTATGTGATCAAGCTGGCTAACATTATAAGGGAATTATTTATAAATTTTTCTAAAAATTGAGCATTCATATAACAGGACACTGATGAGAAACTAGAATTTGACTGCTGTGTCAAAACAAGGATTTTGGGGGTCAGTATTGGTTTGCTCTTAATAGGAAATTATGAAAGGGTTTTTTCTTGTTGTTTTTTGTTTGTTTGGTTTTTACCTTTTAGATAATTTACCTGAGAAACAGATTTTGTGTTTTACCAAGATGGTTTTTGGTCACTTAAGAAAACTAAGTTTGCTCTAGTAAAAGAGCTAAGGTTTTGCTACAACTATGTAACTTTGTGTTTGCCTTTGAAGTCTTTTAATCATCACTCTGGTTAAATTAATTACTATCATTTCACAGTGGCCTGTAAGTTCTTTTTTTTTTTTTTTTTTTTTATGTTGGGTCTGACTTTATCTCCCAGGTTGGAGTGGGGTGCAGTGGCCCAATCTCACTTCACTGCAACCTCCTCCTCCTGGGCTCAAGTGATCCTCATACCTCAGCCTCCCAAGTAGCTGGGACTATGGACATGCATCACCACACCTGACTATTTTTTTTGTGTATGTGTGTATTTTTGGTAGAAACAGGGTTTCGCCATGCTCTTCAGGTTGGTCTCGAACTCGTGAGCTAAAGTGATCCACCCACCTTGGCCTCCCAAAGTGTTGGGATTACAGGTATGAGCCACTTTGCCTGGCCCTGTAATCCTATTTTGATGAAGTGTCTTAAGCCCTTGATATTTTTGGCAAACTTTCCACAATCAAATTCTAAATTAAATATTTTTCTTGGCCTTAAATTAACTTTGAAATATTCCAGATGGGTCCTTGGAGCATATTAAAAGGATTTTTTTAAATACAAGGAATGATATTAAACTAATACAGTTTATTTGATCTATTAAATTATATGGGAAGCATGGTCAAATAATCAGTTATGCTTAACCTTTTCTGAGTTATATTTGTATGGATGTGGTATTACTATGCATCTCAGAAATTATACAAAATCCCTAGAAATTAAATAATACCATTGAACTGGGAAACAATTTCCAGAACTCTAATGGAAAAACTGATTGATTCTTTAAAACTGCTAACCTAACATCAAGAAAAACAAAAATTAACTGAATGCCAACGAAATGCTTTGGCAAGTTTTCGTGCTAAATCAGTCAGTACTGAAATTGTCAAGATACACAATTTGAATGAACCTCATGAGATTGATCCAGGTCAAATTGCTTTTGTTATCTTATTTAATAAACATGACTAGCCACCTGAACGTGAGAAACAAAACTGGTATTTAAAAGGGTATATAAAAAATGTTAAGCACAGACTCATGGAGAATCTAGTTCTTTCAGAGTTTGTATAGCTTCTATTATTAAAATCTCTGCATTTTGTGACTTATGATGAAATAGTTAACATGATAAAAATTATTTTTAAAAATTGGTAGAGTGACTATAATTGCTTACCTGGTTTATAACCAATGTTTCGTGGATTGAACCCATAATTCGGGTGAGAAAAAATCTCAGGTGATACATTTCCAGTACCTGTTGGATCATTTGAATATTTATAGTAGGATTTTGTTTTATTTCCACTTTCACTGCATGTTTTCTGATTGTATAGAGACTTTTCCATGCAGGAAGGCTGATGCTATCATAGGAACTAAAAGGTTATAAGAAAATGTATTTCCCTTATAGGGCGTGTCTGGAGAAATCGTCAGTGATAGAAGTACTTATTTCAATGGATAAGTTGTAAAACAGTTAAATAAAGCATTACAAACACAATGGCATTAGGCAAGCTAGGCGAATAGATTCCATCAGTCACAAGTATTACTGTTGGCTTTGATGGAGACAGTAAGATCTATCCCCAGTGGAAAACACAGATTGATTCCATATGAAACAGTTACTGGAAGGTAATGATTCTAATAATAGAACCCCATGTATCTTCTGCTCTTATAAACTCTGACATGACTCGATATTGCAAGGCTTTCGTGCATACATCAAAGAATATTCTCATCAAGTAAAAGAAGCCCTGCATGACCCACTAACTGAGGACAACCAGACCTTTCACTATTCAAATCCAGGGATTGTATCTTTTGAAAATGATGCCAGAGAAAGACTACCCTTAAGCAACATTTAAAAAGTCCATACCAAATTCATCTCTGCAGTAAAACTTCAGGACCTCAAAGCTATGTCCACATCTTTTAGCTCAAAAGGGCCCCTCCATACTCTGAAGACTATACACCCATTGAACACCTCAAGGTAAACGTGATCTGGAAAGTTTCTCCTCAGAAGCACATTATATCCTAGAAATAAACAGCTCTCCCAAGCTCACAGATCAAGATTTCTTTCTTCTGTCACCATGCAACCTTTTCCCTCTTACTTCTTTTCCTTGTGTTTCTTTTCTGTTTATACATGACAAAATAATGCGATAGTTTAAATTTCACGATCAATAACTTCTGCAGAAAATCTCACTGAATGTTGAATATGTCATGTTATACTTAAATCTTTGCATGATCCTAGAGATTCCCTGGTTATCTCTGTAACACATTTCACCAATATTCCAAGTGCAATATCTAGTCCTTTCTATAAGGTTAGGTTTTTAAATTCATGTATTCAGATTCCTTGTTTAAATTTAACAATAGGCAAAATTGTAGGGATGGTTTTACAGTTAAATTATGCCAAAAATGAATAAGAAAACCTATAGAAAGATACTCAACCATTTGTAGACAAATTTATAACCCTAGTCTCTTAGTTGTCAGTAGTCTCCAACCACGGAATGATTTCAATAATGAAGTATTAAGCAGATACTACAAGTGCCTTCCTGCTAATGACCCCTAATGTATAAGGCATCTCACAGAGAACTGTCTGTTGTGCCTCCTTCAGGATAGATTTTTATCTGCAGGAGATTTAATGATCAACCATGCATGTGGGGAATTCCATGTCTTAAGTGGAAAAGAAGGGGCCAATGTGGATTAGGAATTCTAACAATATTACTGTCAACTCCATAACCAATTGCAAAATAAACATTCATTTATACCTCTTAATTTACACTATGGAAAAAAGAGGAGTTTGCTGGAAAACATAAATATCTCTAAATGAACATCTTTTGGTAAAATGTTTCTTCCCTAGCTTGGCATAAATTTAATTAATGTTATGGTTAGAAATCTGTCTAAAATATTAGCTACTATAGCTGAGTCTACTCCAAATGCAATAATTGCTCAAAAAACTTCTTTAAATTATATTGCCAAAGTTGTTTTAGATAACACAATTTCCATGGATTATCTGCTGGATGACCGGGGGAGGTGTAAGCAGGGGGTGTGATAGCTAATACCTCTTGCTGAACTTGGATAAACATATGGGATGACAGAAACTTAGTTTTAAGAACTCAACAACAAGCTCCTTAGTTAAAACAAAGGCTCCTTTCTTTGCTCTTCTTTGATAGATTTGATTTTGATTGGTTCAATTCATGGGGAAGGTTATGTCCTCTTAAGGAGCATTCTTCAGTCTTTTAGTAATATCCTCCTGACAGCCATCATGATAATCTCTCTAGTGTGCCTTTTCCTCTCAAGAGTCTTCAACACTTATATGCAGTCATTCCTTATATGTCAAATGGTCTCATTACAGTTAGAATATAAAAAAGACAAGGGAACATAAAGAATCATCTGATAACTTGACATTGTGAATTCCACGCTAAAATAAAAAAAAAATTCATTATAATGGTGACAGGGTGACATTAAGGTTTTGGTCAAATTCTGAAAATTGAGAGGTTGATCAAAAGAAGGGCATTGTTAAATAAAATAAAATTTGGGCTAAAGCTTCCTCTGTACTTTGAATTCGTACATAATGAACCATGACCTAACTCGGCATATAAACAAACTGCAGCCTAATTTGAGAGTATATTCTCACAATAAATAGCTGAGTCTCAGCCAACCACAGCAGCGGAGTTTCAGCCAATCCCAGGCTGTCAACTGTTCAGACCATATCCCTATAAGATAAATGCCTCATTACATCATTCTCAAATGAGGCAAATGCTGAACTATAGGCAATCAACTTGATGCTGTATGTCATTTTGTTTCTCTGTCTATAAATATAACCTTCCCATGTTACTGGGTAGAGCACTCTGATTTCTCCTGGTTCTCATTGCTACTCAATTCATGAACTATTCTTTCCTTAAATAAACTCTGGTAAATTTATTATTCTAAGTGTTTTTTTTTTAAACACTAACATGTTATACAAATTAAGTGAAAAAAAACTGGGAAAAGGTTTTACAAATGTGAAATATAGATACAATGTCCTTAATATTTGAAGAGTAAGCACAAGTGCAAACATACAAATAAGAAAACAAATGGGACTTTAAAGGAATAAAGAAAAAGACAGAAAGGTCAATAGAGTATTTAAAGATTACTTATTGAAGGAATGTGTTGTAGAAGAATGAAAGAAAAAAAATACTAAAATATTATCAATGAATATTTTGAATCATTTGGTTAGAAGTAACCTTAATTTTTAACTTTTTAAATTTTAAAATATTTAAAGTGATTATCTATTGCCTTTTATAACCATAAAATAACATTAATTTTTAAAGACTGTGATGAGATTATTAAACCTTTTTATATCAGCCTTTAGGCAAATCACAATTGAAACATATCACATAAAATCCTGTGCAAAAAAGTTATTAAAACCTAAAATGGTAAATATGTTATGTGTCATCAATGTAAATTTTTGCTCCACTATTAGAAATTTGTTGGGATTACATAATTTCAAACTTAATCCAAGGAACAGAAAGGATATTGAATTCCTCTATTTATGAGAAAACTGAATGCTAGTGAGAGGTGGAAAATTTATCTAGAATGACACAATTAACAATTAATAGGAATAGAGGTGGAATGCAGTTATCTAAAGTGACGACTCAATACTTCTTTCTACACCATGAAAACTTTAAATAGTTTATACTATTTACAAGGCAATGTTTGTTTTATGTCTAATAATAAAAATGACCTAAAGGAATAATAACATTATTTTCAGCATGGGATCACTTTGAAAAAAATAAGTGGGAAAATCTTCTGTTTAAAAGTTATACAGAACTGATAGTAAATTGTGCTTAAAGGAAGATTCCAATTCAGAATATTGTTGCTATTATGAAAGCAGAGCTCGCATAGTCCATTGATTGTGTATGATCACATGTAATTTTATTTAAAGAAGCAGTTAAAAGCAATTAGAGGAGAACAATCCTGAATAGTGTATATGTTTTGTAGTTCACTACATTAATTGTTTAATTGAGTAATGTTTGTATTATAATCAATAGTTTATTTTGAGATGCAAACACCAAAAAATAAATTGTATTCAGTTTAAATTATCAGCCCTTAAAAATTAAAATAATAGACTCTGGAGACAACAAAAAATGGGAGGGTAGGAGGAGGTGAAGGGTGCAAAATTACCTACTAGGTACAATGTTCACTCTTCAGGTGATGGATACAATAGAAGCCCAAACCCCAATACTACACAATCTATTCATGTTATAAATCTACATTTGTATCCCCTAAATCTATAAAAATAAAATAAAATAACTAAATATAAATCACACACACACACACACACACACACACATTTTCAGCCCAGATAAACTACGTGGTAGTTCTAATTTTCTTTGCAGCCCAGAAATATTTTTGTCTAGTCTTTGAAATACTGTTTTAATCCTGTATTTTAATGACATTATGCATATTATTTATTGATATTAGAATGAAGTAAAATTCTCATTTTGAATATCCTTTTGTCTATGTACTGATTTGAGATTCTGAAATATAATTTACAGATAGATTGTAAACTAAATTTCTATTGTCTCATCTAAACTTCAGTATAAAATATGAATTGAAAAATATGTTTCAAACATATTCATTTTGAAAAAGTATTCTAATATATTAAATTATTCAATTGCAAGTATACTGAATAATATATAATTTTTCTCCTTATGATTTCTATGTTGCATGTAAGGCCTTGGCATTTAGGTGAAAAACTAAACAAAAATATTAATGTTTTATAAGTTAGAGTGGGAGGTATAAAAACTCAGATATCATTGGTATTTATTGAATAATGCATAGGTTTATAAAAAGAGTTTTCATTATTTGTAATTTTCTTTTATCTATTTACTGAGATAAAATAAGGTATTGTAAACAATTATAATGAAACTGCTGTAATAATGTAAAAGTAGACATGAAGGGAAAGAATAAAATAACAAACAGCACACACAAAAAAGATAGGAGTTTGAATTTGTTTTGCCAATCATACAACAGGAGGTATAAAATTTAATGTTGTCAAATAAAAATAATAAATGAAGAGTTCAAAATTTATATCGTCATGCACACAATGGTTTCAATTGAACTTGTGCAGAAGTCTAAGGGTGACCTTGGAGATATTTAAACTCCTCTTTAACTATGTCTAGACAGAGTAAAGGAATATTTAGAATGCTGAGAGAATGTTGCAATGGAGACAGTGGTGGGATATGAGCTGTAATCACTGCTCACCACCATTATGCTACTCTCCACTCATACAGTCTTGCATTTACAAATTACTCCTCCATCTACCTCGGAATGATTTTTGTGCTTGGTTTTGACTATTATAACAATATATTCACATTATTATTTGAATACTTATGATGTGCCAATGCAGCATATCCCTTTTAACATATAATTTAATATAATTAAAAGTAACAACATAAAAAATTTTAACCATATACACAATGTTTTATCATCTTAAATGTTTTTCAGAACTCACTGAAACACCTTAAAGTCACTAAGATTCCTTATTGTAAAGCACTTCTAAAAACATGTATTTCAGTCCTAATTCCCTTTAGGAATAGAACTTCAACTTTGAGGAAGAAATTAGAAGAGAATAAGGATTGAATAGACTGTTTTTCTTTAGAAAGAGAACCAGAAAAGCATAAGCCCAAGGTATAAAGATTACAACACACCATTGTCGTCGTTGTTGTTGTTGTTTTCTTCTGAATACAATAGTTACAACTTCTCTGCGCTTCAATTTTCTTACCTGTAAAATAAGAAAGTGGGTTAGCACATCTCTAATTCCTTTACAAGAAATAAATTCAATGAAGCTCTGTCTCTCCAGTCTTATAAAGCAGCATAGTGTAATGCTTTTTGTTTACTCCCACAATAGAGAGAAAAATATTTCTGAATTGACACTAACCAGAATCTATGGGCCTGCTGATGTGTCATCATGCCCATTAACCAAGCTCATTATGTGTTAAAAGTTACAGAAATGAAGATCCCAGAGGCTCATATTTTCTTTACATGAGAAGAACATTTTGTTTACTACTAAGAGAAAATCACAGTCGTCACTTAATTATAATAAATTAGTTCTTATATGAGAAAATTTTTTCTCTAATTATTGCTTAATTTAGGTCTTCTCACTTTTAAAGAGTTATGCATTTTTCTTTTATTGTTTAATCTGGTATTTGTAAGTAATCCAGAGAATTTTTTTTTTTTACACTGATTAATCAAACTGAGAGATTTACTCTGGCTTCATAGGCATTATTTGGGAATGAAGAGTACATTTTGAAGGGAATGGAAAAGTAGGATGTGACGAGTCTCCCCATTCTATTTCTGTCTCTAAGCCAGCCTGATCCTCCAGACTTGTGGCTCCAATAACAAGCAAGTTTATCCAGGACACTAGGAGGGTGAGTCTCCAACTTTTCCCTTTCCACATTCCTTCCATGCAGCAGAGCTGACTAATTAGGATGACAAATATGTATGGCCAGATGGACATGTAGACATGTGGCCTCTTAATCATAATGGCCAACGTCAGTGGAGGAGCAAGTCTGTGGGCTCCAAATGTCTCAAAAATTGTTTTGTAAATTTACAAAAGTATATTAAAACAAAAGCAACTTTCTTTTTTGTTTCCTCTTTTATTCCAACCAGCTATCTACCCATTTTTCCTCTGAAATGGTATTGGAGATTTAAATTCCATTACCCAGTTTCTCTCTACCGCAGAATTCTGTGAGTGTGTTGCACCATCCTCATTACTGGGCTGCTATTTTGTGAAAAATGGTTTCAGTGTCTTCATATATCCTGATTCATACCTGCGTGGTCTTTCTTTGGAGATAAACTTAATGATAATTGACTTTTCCCCCAAGTGTACACACACACACACACACAAAATTATGCTTCTGTGTTAAATTTATCCAAAGAATCAACTGTTACTTTTTGTCTGATTGTTCACAACTTATTATAAAACACATTTACTTTATTATGTGTCTTTTTCTCAAATTTTGACTAGTCTAATTGTGAAATACTGTTTGTTCTCGAGCACACTAATACAATTTTGTCACTTTTCCACCTTATAATTTACTCTCAATAGTATAATTAGAAGGGGATCTTGAAGAATGGGTAAGTTTTTGTTAACGTTAAATCTTTGGAAAGGACAACCCAGACCATGGAGAAGGTATATTTCAAAGCAAAGAGGCTTGAGGAAAATTCAAATAATTAGAAGAATCATGTCTGATATGCTCACCCACAACAAATGGCTGATAGTAAAATATGATCCAATATAGAAAATGTTAATCAAATAGCTATACTGGTATGCTGTAAACAAGTATCTCATTTAATAAAGGATATGAAACCGTGTTACCCACATCAATCCTAACTTGCACTAAATTCTTTCTTCTTGCCTCTGATATTAAAACCACAACCCCATCACTTCGGTTGATTTTTAAAATCACATCTTTATATTTATTAGTCTAGAGGAGATTTATACTTCTTCACAATAGAATGCTACTGCTTCAGATACAGAAATGTATTGTTCTGCCAGCCACAGGGCAATCGATAGAAAACTTCACTGAGTGTTTCACTGGCTGTTTGCCAATCTTTTAGAGGGAAAAAAATGTTACTGATGTGCAGTGTGATATCAGTTTCCTTTTTTAAAAAAACATGAGAAGCTCTCCACCAACCATCATTGACAAAGATCCAGACATCTCATGATCTAACTTTAGAATATACCCTCTCCTGCGGCAGCAGGAGACTATCATACGAACGATTTGAGAACAGAGAATTAATGGTAAATAAAAACTCAAACTAAAAATATAAAGAGTGCTGAAAAGAACAATACAACTTCAAATGAGCGAAATAACTAAATTTTAAAAATAAATTTCCATATCATGTGTGTATAGAAATTCAGGGTGATATAGGTCAGAAAACATAAATATTGAACAAAAATCTTATACACTTCTTACGAACCTCATTTATTCAAAGTGGGCTACGAACAGAGAGCTAGTTCATTGTTTTCCAAAAATTCTACAACACCACCCATAGAAAAATGAGGCAAATTGAGCAAGAAAATTATGTGAACTCTGACTAAGGGTTATTTGTCTTTCCTGTTTTGGGGAATGAGATGGACAGATAAATGCTAGCGGTCAAAAAACCTCATTCCATCTTGCTCTTTACTCTTGAATTTAAAAAGTCTTAAACCTTATAAAGTTAAAGTAAATGTCCTATTGTATTAAATACAACTGATAGTTGGTTTGCTCTATTTTTACCATCCAACTATCATTTGATAAATTATCTTCATTTAAGTTGATTTTTAAAAATCCTTAAATTTGCATTTAAATTTATTAAAGGGTCTGATATTACCTATATTCTGAAATCAAACATACTTTCTTATTAAAAATATCTTTTAAAAAGTACTTTGTTCTTAAGATATGATTTACTACATAGCCTTCTGGGTGATTATGTAGAGAAGAAAAGGAAGGAAGGAAGAAGGAAAAGGAAAGAAGGAAAGAAGGAAAGAAGGAGAGGAGGGAGGGAGAGAAGGAGGGAGGAAGGAAGGGAGACAAAAAGGAAAGATGGAGGGAAAGGAGAAAAAAGTATATCTTTAAGATGTTCAAGAGAAAGGTTGCACCTACAAGTTTCCCAGGTAGCTAGCTAAAAACAAACATTGATCATTTATTTCTTGACTTGAAATTCATTTTGTTTTATGACAAAGAACAGGAGGCTAAGCCACCGTGCAATCTACTTTGACTTCTGTGATTCACATGTTACCTGAAGTCTTGAAGAAAAAAAAAAATTTCACTTTAGGTAACACTGACTGAGACCCCATTGCTACATTCAGCTAGGTCAAACATTCTCTAAGAGACTGCATCTCTTGTGACCATCTCTGCCCTGGATCTGCTATCAATGAGATCTTCCAGTTTTCAGTCTTCTCGCCATTCTATGTACATTGCCAGTTACAAACCATATACATACACCTAACACTTAGTTTTAGACTTTAGTTTGAAAGTAAACTTTAGTTGTATCACTATAAACCTAGTCATACAACTAAGTTTCTTCACCGAATAGCAGACACATAAAAATATAACTGGGTAGGTTGGGAGCAGAGTAATTAAGCACATAATAAGACAAAGTATAAAATGATCTGTTGTTAAGATATTTCTTAAATACAGTACCACCAGAGAATAGTCACTGCTGCTTCTCTCCACACTACATTCCATCCTTATCTCTTTTATGATCCTTAGTCCATGTCCTTCTTCCATCCACTCTATGCTCTGCTATGTTGGGCCAAAGAAATTGAAAATTATTCTTCTTTCTTAACGTAGTAATTCAGCCTTAAAGGCCTTAAACTGCTAATTCTATATTCTTTTTACGGTACAGATTTGTCACGTTGCTTAGCATGACAGCAAAATCCCACATAATAGGATTGACTCTTCTAAGCAGGTAGTTCTACTTGCACTTGTCACTGTTTTCCCCTCAGGTACATTTAACATGTAAATCTAGGTTTTAGTAGGAGAAATAGAAAGAAGAGATGAACAGAATTGTATGAACGCATACTTATTAAAACGTTTCCAGTGATCAAAACAGTATTTACATTATAGCCCTCGAATTTTTATGAGTAGTCTCATAGTCATTGTGTTTCTCAAGCACAGGGATTCTGAACTGGCGATTTTGTTCCTCAAAGGACATTTAGCAAAGTCTGGAGACATTTTTGGTTGTCACAATTGTGATGAGAAGTGCTACTGGCATTTCTAGGTAGAGGCCAGATATGCTGCTAAATATCAGAAGAAGTGGATAAGATGGTCCCCCACAATAAATAATTATCTGGAGCAAAATAGTATTAGTTGAAAAACCCTATGTACCACACCAGCAAACATCGAAAGTCGAAGGGTTTACTGTGGTAAAAATCAATATGACATCATGAAAAATGGAATTAAAGCAAGATAAAATTTGATCATGCAAAAAATTATGAATCCTTTGATGACATTTTCTTGCATAGAAATTGAAGTCTTTATCTACAAGTCCCTCAACCATGTAGGAATCCACTGTAATTTTAATCTTATCTACCACCATATCTCCCCAGTCATAACTTAAACTCGAGTCCCTCTGGAGAACCTGAGTATCCTCAATCTCACACACCCTGTTAACTCTGTGCTTTCTCTTGGCTTCCTCTAACTAAAAGAGACTTTATGTCTATTCTCTTCCATAGAACGACAAGGCACATTGTTATTACAATTCTTAAAAAAACCTGATATACTCCAGGAAACTTCTCTAAACCTTTTCTTCTCTAGAAAAATATTTTCTTTGTCTCATCTATGTTCTTAGTAGTATTTCTAAAATTTAAATTATAGCGTGTTATACAATATTTGGCATCTCTTTATGCATGTCTATTCCACTAGATTGTATACTTATTAATTAAATTCTTTTTGAGCACCACCTATGGGACAACAGAGATTTGAAATCATAGTGAAGACATGACAGAATTGATAATTATAATGATATAGTTAGCATCTATGTGTGTTTACTGTGTGCTTGGTCCTGTATAGGCATGATGTAATTAATTTATTTCAAATACCCTCTGAGAAAAATTCTATAATTTACTTCATTTAACATGAAAGAAAAGTGAGGTTTGGCAAGTTAGTAGTTTGGCAAAGCTAGAATTTCATTCACATTTTTGGAATTTCCTTCCCAGAGTCGGGAATGTTAGATTGCGATATTAACTAAGTCAGTTGAGGCGAAATAAGGTGAAAAATTTTATGAGATAGCAAAAAACAAATTTATGTGATGAGGCAAATTGTGCTCTGTGAATGTTTAAGGAATGATGCAAGCAGCTTCTCTGATGTGCAACAACTTCACAGAACCAGATGAGCGTTTACTCTGGGCCTCAGAAGGAAGTAGTAAAAGTGAGGAGATGAAGCATGTTTCATTATTCTTAACATTCTTAACACCTATTATAATGTAGGCACGTGTTACAGTCTTAAAAATTATAGAACTCAAACAAATTTACAAGAAAAAAACAAACAACCCCATCAAAAAGTGGGCAAAGGATATGAACAGATATTTCTCAAAAGAAGACATTCATACAGCCAACAGACACATGAAAAAATGCTCATCATCACTGGCCATCAGAGAAATGCAAATCAAAACCACAATGAGATACCATCTCACACCGGTTAGAATGGCGATCATTAAAAAGTCAGGAAACAACAGGTGCTGGAGAGGATGTGGAGAAATAGGAACACTTTTACACTGTTGGTGGGATTGTAAACTAGTTCAACCATTATGGAAAACAGTATGGCGATTCCTCAAGGATCTAGAACTAGATGTACCATATGACCCAGCCATCCCATTACTGGGTATATACCCAAAGGATTATAAATTATGCTTCTATAAAGACACATGCACACATATGTTTATTGCGGCACTATTCACAATAGCAAAGTCTTGGAATCAACCCAAATGTCCATCAGTGACAGATTGGATTAAGAAAATGTGGCACATATACACCATGGAATACTATGCAGCGATAAAAAAGGATGAGTTTGTGTCCTTTGTAGGGACATGGATGCAGCTGGAAACCATCATTCTTAGCAAACTATCACAAGAACAGAAAACCAAACACCGCATGTTCTCACTCATAGGTGGGAACTGAACAATGAGATCACTTGGACTCGGGAAGGGGAACATCACACACCGGGGCCTATCATGGGGAGGGGGGAGGGGGGGGGGGGAGGGATTGCATTGGGAGTTATACCTGATGTAAATGACGAGTTGATGGGTGCAGCACACCAACAAGGCACAAGTATACATATGTAACAAACCTGCACGTTATGCACATGTACCCTACAACTTAAAGTATAATAATAATAAATAAATTTTAAAAAAATTATAATAGCTGCTAACACTTAACACATCAGGAAAATTTATATGTATTTTACATGATTGATTCATTTAATTCCCATACAACTCTACAAGATAAATATTATCATTATCCCTGATATACAGATAAAGAAATTGAATAATGGAGAGGTTAAGTAACTTGAACAACAGCACGTAGATAATAATTTGCAACTAAAATTTCCTCTAGATTTTTATGTATAACCATGGATTAAAAAGTAGAAGAATTAGAAATGTGCAGAATATTAAATTGGAGTATTAAGTATACTTCAATCTCAGGGAAATCATAGAAATTTTTTAAAGCTCAGTTGCAACTAAAGAAAAACACACAGGAAGAATATGTGAATTACAAGCATTTGTTTTCATCAAAATATTATAAAAGTGACAATCACCTATCATTTTTATGTCTTACTGGATATTGAATACCATGATCGGTCTGAACACATGCATATAAAATGTTATTAATAGTCATCACGTAAGTAAGGACTATATGGGTAGAAAAAATCTTTAGGTTTCTTTCAAAGGAACGATAACTTTTTTTTGAGTAACTGTTAAATTGCCTTGTGATATGCAATAGCATGAAGATGGTGTGTGTGTGTGTGTGTGTGTGTGTGTGTGTGACTACATTATGCAAGAATTTGAAAGGAAGAGAGGACAAAAGATGTTAATGAAAGTGGGAAAGCGCTAAGGTAGTTTCTCTTCTTATCTGTCTATGAGGGTTTCTTCCCAGTGACCAAGCATAGAACTCAAATACATCAAAGGTCATAGAGCTGAGCTTAGCTTCTGCAGTAGATTAAGTGGAATGTGCAAATATATTTGATGCTACTCAAAGGGAAGTGTTACATAATTTTGTTCACTAATGCATTACTAAAATTTATCACAGTGTTTAATACATGAATAAATAAACACAAGAACTAATGCAACAAATAAATAACAGTTTTGAGATGTGAAAGTCTATCTAATAGCTATTGTAGTCCAGAATAAAATGGGTTGAAAAACAGGTAAATTCTGTATCATTTTCCAGTCAACATGAGTGAGCAGAACAATCACACTATTCAACTTATGTTAGAATAATTGCCTGCTTCTTGAGCTTCCTTCTGACTTAATACTATACACAGACACACATACACAGACACACACACACACACACACACAACATTCTATGTAATGAAATTTCATGAATGTGAATACTTAAAAGGCCTACCATACACATATATGTGTGAGTGTTTGATATATATAAATATATACACATACATATATGGTTAAGTGGCTTTTGAGTGGCAGGGACATTTTTACAAAAATGTCTTACAAATAAAGAATAATGCAAAGAAACAATTTAGAGAAAGGAATGTAAGTTTGCTTGGTTGGATTATACTATGAAGAGAATGTTTCAAAAATTAAAGTTTAGTAGAGGAGAAAAGTCATAATTTTTAAAGCAACTTAATAGGCAATAGGTTGATGTTCAGATTTCCCATTTTCTGATTTATTATTCAGTTTGACTATTTTTCATCTTTTTTTCATTATTTAGTCATAGCACATTTAAAAACAAACTCCCTATTTTTGCTCTTTTTTCACCCCTAATAATTGGTGAAAATTTTGAAAATTAAAAAAAAAAAAAAAAAACACTGTCTAATTCCCACAGTTGATAATCCTTACAGAATTCTTTTGCCTTTGCTGATGTCATGCTTCTTCCTGAGGCTAAATTGTGTATAGAGGGATCAATTACAGAGAAAAGTTAGCATGACAGTCTAAGTCTTCTGTGGCTTGATTATATCTAAAGTTTCTTAGTTAAGTCAATGAGACACTCCCTGCAGACATGGATCATTGTGTCATGAGCATCATCGGAAGTGAAAAAGAAAGGAGGGAGTGAGAGAGAGGAGCAATGATACTTGTACTTAATGTATAATTTGGTATCTCTACAAATAGTGGACACTTGATCATTTTTAAATAGGTCACACATGTCTCTGCTAGCCAACATTATTTAGGGAAAGAAAAATTGAAGAGATTTTTTTTTTAAGTTTATTTATTATTATTATACTTTAAGTTGTAGGGTACATGTGCATAACGTGCAGGTTTGTTACATATGTATACTTGTGCCTTGTTGCTGTGCTGCACCCATCAACTCGTCATTTACATCAGGTATAACTCCCAATGCAATCCCTCCCCCCTCCCCGCTCCCCATGATAGGCCCCGGTGTGTGATGTTCCCCTTCCCGAGTCCAAGTGATCTCATTGTTCAGTTCCCACCTATCAGTATGGTTAACAATGCTGATACCATGCTCATTTTTTGTGGATGCTAGCTAGCTAAAAGAAAATGAAAAGTTATGTGCATAGTGATATAAACAAATACTTATTAATCTTTTTCAGGAGTTTTAAGAAATTTTTACACTCTAAAATAAGAGAGAATAAGTGAAATAAATAAGAAAAATTTTTGCACTGCAAAATAAGAGAGAATTAGTGAAAAAATAGTGAATAATTTGTATCTTAAATTGTTCCAGTTGTTTTTCATTGTAATATTGTTTAATCAGTTATTTTCTAATATCCACTATTTTGTAAATTTCTATAAACATTTTATATTGTTTCATATTTAGCGAAGTCTAATATAAAGTCATTTTTAGTGCTAAAACATTTTAGTATTATCTTTTTCTTAAAGTAAGGTAAGTGAAACAAATGCACAGAAGCATCATACACAAATGTTGAAACAAATGGCTAAACTGATTGCCATTGAATTTAAAAAAATGAATTAAAAAAATTACAAATTCCAGATAAGCTGTTTATTTTTTTTTTATATAATAAGAAAGTTTTTAGCATGGTACATTGCTTTCTTAACCTGCCAAAAACCTAATCACAATGTGAGAAACTACAGCTACTGTCTTATGTCAATCAGAATGAGAATAAGAGAAAGAAAAGCTCCAGCTGTTGTGTATATTACAATTGTAACAAGATAATTTGTTATGGCTTATTCTTTACCACAGCAGTCACCTAATTCAGACAATGGCTAATGGATGTCAGAATTCTGGTGAAAGATTCAAAGACTCAAGTAACATGAAAATTGAATTCTGTTAGTTTAGTAGATTCTGAAATGATAAAAAGTATTTTAAAAGGCTTATGAATGATTGAGGTTATTCAAACAGTGTCAGCCTATTAATGCTGCAAGTCTTCTATAACAAAAAGCTTTGGATCTATAATAATGTATTTGATACCACCTGGGATCTGAAATTTGCAGAGAGAATTACATCTAAAAATTCCAAATGCAATTGACTTCAGAGATTGAACCTAAAATGAACTTGAAATCTTTACCTAACTGGATAATTTGTTCCAATTCCCTTCCTCTGATACTCTAAAAAATGCAATATTTTAAAATATATTGGAAAGTCTTCAAAATTCAATATAGAAAATTTATTCCCACAACTAAGAGGATGATCTAGAGGATTAATATGTGAAGTTTAGCCATTTAGGTGTAAAATATATAAAGAGGTTTTTTTTCATGTACCATCAGGTTGAAATATGATAAAAGTAATTGACCCGTGGAGACTTATTCAATCAAATGAGATACAAATAAATATAAACCTAGACTGAATATACAAGATGTATATGTGTTACTTATGAAAACATAGTGATATGTTAGCAGAATCTAATTTGCCTATTTACTAACAATGTCTAAAAATGCTTTCCTGTGTACTTAGGAAAATTTTGTTGATTTACAATGACCAAATTTGCAAAACAATTTGTTAATTGGTTTAATAATTTGTAAATCTTTAATCCTTATTCTATCGAAGTTATCATGGCATGTGGAAGGCAACATCTTCCCCCAGTCTTAGAGTATTTACCAGAGGCTCACAGATTATTAACAAGGGCTAATCTTTAATAGTCTTTTACTTAAATAACATACTCTTCCACATGCAGAAACACCCTGAAAGTACCTGCAGGAACATTTTAAGATGAGACTAAAAAGTTATTTGTGCAGTTTCTAGTTTTGCCAGAATATTATTAAAATCTAGTCAGTCAAAAATTTGTTTTGTCTCAAATTTTAGGATTATTCGGACATAAAATACAGTCATGTATCATTTAATAATGAAAATACATTGAGAGAAATGGGTCATTAGGCAATTTCATCATTTTGCGAGCATTACAGAGTATGCTTACACTAACCTAGATGGTATATCTACTACACACCTAGGCTACATGGTACAGCCTATTGCTCCTAGGCTACAAACCTGTAGAGCATGTTGCTGTATTGATACTTCGGCAATTGTGACACAATGATAAATATTAGCCCATATAAGCATTTAAAAAATACAGTAAAAATATAGTATTAAAAACTTATCAAACTATCATCGTACATGTGGTACATCACTGAATCAAATACTGTTGTGTGGCATATGACTATACCACAATTGAGATTGCACAATAGATTATATGTTTATGTATAGAAGACAGAGATCAGGTCTCCTGATGGCCATGAAGTGCTTTCGGCAAAACAGGAAACAGCCTCTATATCCAAAAGCATAAGCTGAGCATTACCCATGAAAAGGCAATTATATAAACTAACATATTGAAATGAAATCTAACGGCAGGGTTATTCAAGCAGCTTAAAATTGAAAGAAAAATACATTCAATCACATGAACTAAAATCTTGAAAATTTTACATTACATCTCACTCTTCTTCCTATTCAAATGTCCATCTTACCAAAATTTGAAAATAGCTATCAAATTCAATTTAACTTTTACTGTACTTTTCTTTTCAAAATACAATTATGTCCCCTGTTCAAACACCATATTCCTAGAAATTCCTTTTCTAATCACATAAATTAAAGTCACTCTCAGTTCAGTTGTGTAATTTTTAATTTTAACAGCATGGATAACTGTTTGAAAAGAGCTTGAAAAATTATTTATTGTGTGTTTCTCCTTCTTCTCCCCAAAGTACAATGAGAAGAGTACCCTGTGGATCTAACTTACTCAACATCCATACTCATATTTTCAGATTTTTTTTGCACAAAATGGGTCCCAATAACTATTTGATTAATGAATGAAAAAAAAAAAAACTAAAAAGCTCCTGACAAATAAAAATTTATTTCTAAACGGGTATACATTAATTCCTGCATAATTCTTATGTGGTAAGCACCATAAAAAACTTACTGTAAAAGTGTCCATACTGCACAGAGAGTAGTAACCTTAAAAAGTTACAAAGAAGTGCTAAAAGTGTTGAAAGTAGAGTCACAATTACTCCTCCTTTTATATCTTATATGTCTGACACAAGCATTTCAGCTACAACTCAATATACATTACTGAAAAATGTATTCTGCAAATTCACTGTCTAAAAATGTTAGGGAAAATAAGTAAAATGGATGAGAAACCATTTACTCAAAAACAATGCAATTTTATAACCATAACACCAATGAAAATAATTATTCTAAAATAAATATGTGCGTAAAATATGTTAGGTTCCTAGCCACATAAGTGCTATGCATTTAAAAAAATCTTCCAAGATAAGGGCCTATGATGAAGAGTTTAGGCTGCTGAGTTATGAAAAGCAAGGTTAAATGCTCAATAAAGAGGGATTCTCATAACAAACATTCTAAGACCTAAGGGGGCCAAACAGAGTAACAGGAAAAATGTGACATGAATGGGCTTTTTGGGTGGCCTAATCTTCGTCAGTGTCTTCCAGAGTTCAGCATTGTGAAGTTGTTTGGATACAGCTGCCACTACTTGGTAGTGTAAATTATGGAAACACTCATTGTAGCTCTACACAATTACTTTGTCCTTAAACAATATGAACTAATAAGTATTTGCTGAATCTCTCTCTAAATGATAGCCCTGTGATGGAGACTAGCACATTTTTAGGCCTTAAATGGAAGGAATTTTCTTTCACTAAAAAGCAATCCATTAATTAGATTTTGTTGGTACTCTATCAAAATATTAATAAATAAAACCAGTTATCTTTTATAAGTCCAGACTAAGAAAATACTTTCAGAATATTGAACTGAATGAAATAAAAATTGAAATTCTAATTTTATGCTTGTGCTATAACGTTATATTTTCTGTTTTATTCACTACCAAATGAAAGTAAGTGATATGGTTTATACGATAATTATGTGTTTTCAGAAGACATTTTATATTTATCTGATAAGACATGGTAGAATAAAAAATGATATGAGCATGTGATCATGGGCTTTAATAACAGATACGTGGTTAACTCAGAAAGATTCTTAGAAGTTATTGACATAAATTTTTTCATGTTTTATAATACCAGCTTCTTAAGAAAAATTTTTCTCTGTTACTAGCATACTAACACCTCTGATTTTATTGCATCTTTATTTTTGTACAAATTCTATTTGCCAATCCCCACAATTACTATCTTTCATTTTCAATTTATAACTTTATTTTTCTAACCATTGTTAGTATGTCTGATGAATAGGACTAGAAATGTGTATTTGGTTAAACCTGAGTAGTAGAAGAAAAACAAACAAAAAATTTCATTAGTTAAAAAACCTTGTTAATTTAAAAATAATAATGAACATAAAATCTTAATTATATTAAAGTCACTCTTTTTTTTTTTTTTTTTTTTTTTTTTTTGAGGCAGAGTCTCGCTCTGTCTCCCAGGTTGGAGCGCAGTGGCAGGATCTCGATTCACTGCAAGCTCCGCCTCCCGGGTTCAGGCCATTCTCCTGCCTCAGCCTCCTGAGTAGCTAGGATTACAGGCGCCCGCCACCATGCCCGGCTAATTTTTGTATTTTTAGTAGAGACAGGGTTTCACCTTGTGAGCCAGGATGGTCTCAATCTCCTTACCTCGTGATCCGCCCACCTCGGCCTCCCAAAGTGCTGGGATTACAGGCGTGAGCCACCGCGCCCGGCTATCACTCTCATTTTTAACAAGTTTAGTCCATTTTTATTTTATGTAAAATTATTTTTATTTACTATGGGAAAACTATATGAATTTTTACTGATTTGTAATTTTTAGTAGTTTTGAGAACCTTTAGTAATAAACACCCCATAAATTAAATTCATTGCATAATTTAACAAATATATGGCTGGGAAAATTATATTTGCCAGATATGTACTTACTTTCATGCTGCAATAAATTTATTTATTTTTATTATTATTCTACTTCCAGTTTTACCTTATTCCATTTCAGTTGAGAAACATTTATAAATGTAGTATAATTAAATTGTTTTTCAAAAGCATAGGCCTGGTGCAGTGGCTCACGCCTGTAATTCCAACACTTTGGGAGGCTGAGACTGTCTGATCACATGAGGTCAGGAGTTCGAGACCAGCCTGACCAACATTGTGAAACCCCATCTCTACTAAAGAACCTGGGAGGTGGAGGTTGCAGTGAGCTGAGATCATGCCATTGTACTCCAACCTGGGCAACAAGAGCAAAACTGTCTCAAAAAAAAAAAAAAACCCATATGTTTTCTCCTTTGCTTTAGAATATACTTTGCATGTCTACTTACATGTGTAGTTACATTAATTTGTGGTACTGGTATCTCCTATTATTTCCTAGATTTTGAATTTATGCTAAAATACTAAATATATAAGCAATTGTCACCCTACAATTTGTGATTCACTTCATCAGAACAATATATGAGTTAATATTGAAAGGCAAAATATCTAGAACAATTGAAGCTACGAAATGAAAGAAGGTAGGGATAAAGAAGATAATCAATTTTGTACTTTCTCAAATTAAGTCAATTTCAAGGAATTTTGGTGCAGTAGCCTTAGTTGTTCAACTTCCTTTAAAAAGACAAGTTTTATTGATTAGGCTATATAGTCAGAGGGTAAAGCTAAAAAAGTAGAAATTGATTTCTTAAGTAATACTATGGAGAATGAGTCACAAATTCAGTTGAAATGTAGTCAATACAAGATGATGCGAATGCTTAGAGGTAGAAAGTATCTTATGTGATGATAGAGGAGGAACTAAAACTTTAATTTTTGTTATGAAAGTCTCTCTGACATACTTGTTCTGTTTATTTCTTAAATATATAGCACATTCCCGAGTGACAATAAATGCATTGAATATCCTCGTTTTTCTCAAATTTCTTCTGACTAAATGTGTTTTTTTATTCCTTTACCAAAAGGCAATTTGACCAAATGGGTAAATGAATACTATTAGTGAATGGCAAATAAGCATTGTCTCATTTTAGAGCGTCAATTTGTGACAAGGACTTTTATTTCTGATACGCAAAACAAGATAGAAAACAGGTGAGATAATGTACTCAAAAAGATAAGAAAATCCTATTCTTATCAAAATTATAATTAAATTAGCATAGAAAGAGAAATTATTTGAGAATGTAAATCAGAGAAGATGACATACAATTACCTCCCCTAGAGAAAAATATAACTACAATACGTTTAACTATCTGAATCTGTTCATCCTGAATTTGGATAGCAAAGATTTGCAGAATAATCAGCCCTGCCCCCCAAAGGTTTCCATGTGCAATCCCTGTAACTTTAAATATGTTATCTTACATTACAAAACATATGGTGCAGATCTTGAAATGGGAAGATAATCTAGAATTTCCTGAATGGGTCCAATGTCATAATAAGGGTTTTTATACGTAAAAGAGGGATACAGGCGAGCCAGGGAAAGAGATGTGGCATTGAAATCAGAAGTCAGAATGATAAACTTGCTGGCTTTGATGATGGAAGTGGTATTGCAGCTCTGTCTACACCTTGATTTTTGTTCAGTGAGACCATTTTAAACCTTTAACTTCCAGAACCAAAATGTAATATAGTGGTACTGTCCTAAGACACTACACTTTTGGTAATGTGTTACAACAGTGGCAGAAAACTAATACAAGCATTATCTCAAATAAGTGTTCTCATCTGTTCAGTTGCTAAGTTCAATGAGAAAACATTCACATAATGAGGGATATCTCTACTCAAGTCTCTCTGAAAACCAACCAATAACTAGAACAAATATCTCACTTTGAGACAATATAGAAAAAAAAAAAAGATGAGCAAAATATAGCTCTCTTCTCTCTCTTGTTTCTCCTTCTTTATCTCTCTCCCCTACTCTCTCTCTCTGTGACTCTTTCTCTTATTTCCTACATACACACACACACGTAAAAGACTGACTGGATCTATGTTACATACATGCCAAGTGAGAAATCTTGATTCAGAAGATATGGATTATAAGATAAATTCTGATATTGTAATTTTGTATCCTTTTTTACTATTTTTTTTACTATTTTTTTTTTACTATTAAGATACACTATTTTGTATTACCCTAAGAAAAAATTAATATTTTTATTTAAATTGTGACAGGGCATGAACTGTAAGATTTATTCCGATTTCAAAGAGGTCAAAATGAGGAAAGGTCTAAGAAAAAGTAGCATTTGGTAAGACTTTAGCCTTATATTTATTAATCAGTTGAAGCATAGCTTAGGTGTTTATGGGTTGGAAAGATGAAAAAAGAAGAAAACTGTTTTTCAAAAGTCTCAGTTGAAAAGGCAGGATGGATTTAAAGAGGAGAAGAAAAGAAGTGATAAAAGCCTAAAGTTTTAATTTGATAAAACTAGAGCATCTTAATAGAAAAAGTGTATTTTGATTGCAGAAAAGGTTATCTCATTTTGAATTAATAGTACATTACATGTATAACTAATAGATATAGTATAAAAAGAGTAAACATTAAAGTAATGGGGAAACTAAAACATCTTCCAAAGCAAAATAAAATAGTAAAAATATGGCAATCTGACCTAAAGCTACTGTTTTGCCTTAAAAAGAAAGAATAACAGTGTAAAATACATTTACACATGCATAAGTATATGTACAAATGATAATACCATGGGCAATACATGTATATAGATTAGATTTTACAATTTAAAGACATAGACTGCGTGATTATCATAAAACAAAACTAAACAAAATCACACCATATGCTATTTTCAAAGAATACATGTTAAATACATGATCCAGAAATGTTATCTTACATAGGATGTATATGATTTTACATATTTTTAATTTATATTTTTAATTTTCAAATTTAAAACTTACATATGGTGGATGAAACACACAATTTTGGCTTTAGTCTGAAAACAACCAAAGAAATTGGTGAAATTAAACAGCTAATTGAGGAATAAATTATTTTATATATATATATCTTTATTTACTAAATTAAAAGATTGAAAGCCCATTTCAGTAGAAAAAGCATGAATCATTTATTAATGGTGTTGACACATCCAGTTGTCTATATGAAAAAAGATAATAATATGCTTATGTCTTATGTAGTATAAAATATAAAGAGTAAATTAATATATTAAAAACACAAAATCATAGTACCAGAAAATGACGGTGATTGTTTTTATAATATAGGGGCAGAGAAGACCTTCTCAACCAAAACAAGGAACTCAGATTATTTCAGAAAAACAGGACATGTTAAAATATGTAGCATTTGAATATTTATATCATAAAATACACCATCAGATTTTTCAGAGATATCATACATTTTATGAACCATATTTAAAATGCAAATAACATATAAACATTTAAATTATATGCACTCAATAAGAATGCACAATGAAAATACAAACAGTTCAGTTCAATATAAAGATGTGTAAAGAATATGAACAGGCAATTCTCAGAAATTGTAATAATCACAAGAAAAAATGTTCAGCCTCACCAGCATTTAGTACAACACGAACTCAACAAAATTAACAAACATGAACAAAAACATGTTTTAATGTGCCCAGGATTTCTATCACTGAAACAAATATGAAAAAATAATCTAAAAATATCTTTAAAAATAAAAGTATATATCTTTTATCAAGCGATCCCCTTTGATGAATCTATGCATAAGAATAAAACTACTTATATATAGAAGAATGCATGCACCCACATTTATTACAGCATTTTTTATTTTGGAAATAAAGCTAGAAATGAAATCGATGTCAAGAATAACTGAATAATATGTCTAATCACATGAGATCACATATCACATTGAATAATATCTCATCATTTAATAATATATCAAATTACTAGAGAATGTATTATTATTAAATTATTATTATTAATTATTAAAGAGAGTTCTAAGATCCAACTTGAGGGGATTTTCACTAAGTTATGTTGAATGAGAGTATCAACATACGTATAAAAATACGTATGTATGTATACCACAATAGGATTCCATCACTATGAATAAACACTTACAATGAAAGAAGGTGTTCTTTTTACATGGATTACGTTGGGGCAGGTGTTGGAGAGGTTTGCATAGAGAGATGAATGAAGAAGCTGAAGGAGATAAAGTGGCCTGAGACTCTTTTTTGCCCTCCCAACATTCCATCTCCCATTTCAGAGACTGAAACTATGTGTTGGTACTCACTTTCTTAACAACCATCATGGCTAGGGTGAAAGCAAGTAACCTAATTCTAAATAATAGGTCAGAGGGGAATTTAAGAAATCACGTCTTGAAGACATTTTCTCTTCTGTATTAACAAGAGGTTCCCAGGAGGAAGTGCTCCTTTTTATTCTGAATATGGTTATTTATTGATGTGATACCAGGAAATGCTACAGTCATATTGTAACCAATAGAGACGAAAGTGACAACACTGGTAAAATAAAAAGAGCAGAGGAGAAGGATGGGAGAAAAAAACACTGAAACAGTGAATAAACCCTGCAACCTGTTCTATATCAGGTCTCCTTGCTAAGTGAGGTGATAAATGTTTTTATTATTTAAATAATTTTAGTTGATTGCATGTAAAAATACCCTAAATTTTACAGCAGAAATAAAATGTAAAGGAAAAAGGAAATGCATGAAATTATTACAGTTAGGCATTGTTTTAGCAATGTAGATATATATATGTGTGTATAGAAAAATACCAACTTGAAATGATACTATTTTCCTCACCATTTAGTGAAAACTAGAGTACTAACATGCTTAATTATCATAGCAGAATAAATTAGAAGTTGATTTCAAATAACACAGTTTTAAGGTTCTCTAAATGATCATCTAGAAAATGCTGGCCAGTTATCAAAATCTATATCTCATATGTATTCACCTTTCTTCTTCAGCTTCATTCTATGCTGTAGAAAACATTTCTCAAGCTCCCTTGCTCTCTGGCTTCCTGATAGTTTGGATCATTAGGAATCACTGGTAGAATTTCTAAGGTGGGAAGAAGGGGAGAAGCCCACACATTCTTCCTTCTATCTTTGCTCCTTATGCTTCTAGTACTGGATGTACCTCCTGCCTGGCTCTGGCCGCCATTGGCTAGTCCCTAACCACTTCCAACTCCTGGCTGTGGTTTCTGGGCTGTGGAAAAACCACTTCTCCCGATTTTGCCTAACCCATTGGGTGACAGGGTTGATTACACCCTAAATTTTAAAATCCCAATGCTTAGACCATATCAAGACTAATTACATTAGAATTTCTGGGGCACAATGTAGGATTTAAAATTGTATTTTCGTATGCATCCAAGTTTGAGACCTAATTCTCTAGCTTTAGAGATGGTTGGGGTTTCCTAATTCCTTATGAATACTTGTTTAGCTTTTCAGCTCTTCCACCACCTATGTAACTATTTCCCTGTGTTATATTTTCATTGCTTAAAAGGTCTGGACTGGTTACTGTTTCTTGGCCCCACCTGATACGTTTTTACTATGATTACTATTATTTTAGAAATAACAATTAATGTAAAAATTAGATGACTGAATACCCAGTAGTTTTCGATTTCTGAGTATTAAGATGTATCAAAATAGCCACAGGAAAGATTGCTGCACTACATCTGAGATGGTCAGGCAATGTCTATATGCAATTCAATCACGTTTATCTCTTGTGTTCTCACAAAAGCAGTGTTGGAAATGATCCAATAGAATAACTGAAACTGAATAGAATAAAAACTAATAACCTTAGGAATTCATCTGATCAGTTGACCATTTTCTTCCTCTCTTTTATTAAATTCCTAAATATGAATTGTGGTATACTTTTTTGTTTTAAATATAAAGCATTAGGTAGAGAGAAATTATAAACTAAAAATTAAAAATAAATCAATATTGGTAAAATTATACTCCTGTATGTTAAAATTTTTTAAAAATCTTATTTCTTAATGATAATAATTGCTTGTTCTAATGATAATGCAAAAATCATCTTTCCATTTAAATGTGGTAATAAAATTGGTCATTGTAAATTATTCCTTAAGTAATAATTAGTAATTGTCAAACTAGTTATCCATGTTTAAAAAAGGCCTAATTATCCATCACTAATCTTTAACATAAAATCAGTGTATTTGAAAAAACATTATTCTTTTTAAAGCTGTGTATCTACAGGTGATGGGTGCACCAAAATCTCAGAAATCGCCACTAAATAATTTATTCTAAACACCATCTGTTCTCCCCAAACTTATTGAAAGTAAAATTAAAAAAGGAATATAAGGATCCCCAATGCTGGAGGTAGGGCCTGGTGGGATGTTGTGATAGTTAATATTGAGTGTCAACTTGACTGGATTGAAGGATGCAAAATATTGTTCCTGGGTGTGTCTGTGAGGGTGTTGCCAAACGAGACTAACACTTGAGTCAGTGGACTGAGAGAGGCAGACTCACCCTCAGTCTGAGTGGACACCACCTAATCAGCTGCCAGCGCTGCTAGAATAAAGCAGGCAGTAGAATATGGAAGAGCAGACTTGCTGGGCCTTCAGGCTTCCTCTTTCTCCTGTGCTGAATGCTTTCTGCCCTTGAACATCAGATTCCAAGTTCTTCAGCTTTTGGACTCTTGGACTTAAACCAGTGGATTGCCAGGGGCTGTTGGGCTTTTGACCACAGATTGAAGCCTGCAATGTGGGCTTTCCTAATTTTGAGGTTTGAGGGCTTGGACTGATCCATCATTGGCTTCCTTGCTCCTCAACTTGCAGACAGCCTACTGTGGGACTTCACCTTGTGATCATGTGAGTCAAGTCTTCTTAATAACCCCCCTTTCACATATACATATATCCGATTAGTTCTGTCTCTTGAGAGAACTCTGCCTAATACAGAGGTGTTTGGATTATGAGGGTTCAGTGCTGCCTTCGCAATAGTGAGTGAGTTCTTTTGAGATCTGGTCATTTAAAATTGTGTGGCATCTACCCCCTATCTCTCTCTCTCTCGGTCCTGGTTTCGACATGTGACATGCCTGTTCCCCCTTCACCTTCTACCGTGATTGAAAGCACCCTGAGACTTCATCAGAAGCCAAGCAGGTACCAACACCATGCTTCCTGTACAGCCTGCAGAATCATGAGCCAAGTAAACCTCTTTTTTATTGAAAAAAACATAAATAAAAATAAAGCTGTGTTCTAATTAACAGGTCTGTTATAGCAATTACTTTTGGTTACAATTACTTTGGGTTAAACTGATTAGTCACAACTTATTTTTGTTTTTATTCTATGCAGTTTCATATATATTTTATGAAATAATTATCCTTAACAATTATTCCACTCGTGTCATTACTAAAAGCAGGCTGTAACAATACTGGCCTATTTCACCAAGTTTTATTTTGCCCTGCCTTTTCCCCAACTACATTCTATAATTAATATAAAGTATGTGGATATGAACATTAACATTTTTAAGATGCAAGTACTGAAACATAAGTATATTATGCAACTTTCAGAGAGACTAAGATTAGCACTCAAATTTCTGTACTCTTAATTTCTTTCTTTAGACTCTTTAAAGATGCTGTCAGGTCATATAATATGTTTAAAATATTGATAGATACAACATAATTATATAACAATCAGTTGAAATTCAGGATATGTTTTGTATTTCTTCTTTAGTCTGCTTTTGAGAATATATTGATGTCGTGCAGTGAAAACAGAACTGATCAAGTAATGCTGATATAACTGCGATTCACTGTCCTATTGAGTTTCAAACACTAATTTCACTGGAACTTAGAAGTTTTGCTTTTTTAAATAGAAATATAATTATGCTAGTGTTTCATTACTGAAGTTATAAAATATCTCAGAGATAGAATATGGAAATTCTATTATATTTTTGCTCAATAAGATTTTTTATAATAATTTTTTATCTTTGTAACAAGCTAACAACAAAAAAGGCACCTTTACTCCTACTTTCTTCACTGTTGCTTCGAAATAAAAACTCAAGGCTAATTTGTAATCATCAGGTTCTTTCACAAGAACTAAATGCACTTGTGGGCTTGGCCATGTTTTTTCTCTTTTTTTAACTTTCTTTGGTTCTGGGCCACCATGGACATTTGTTATTGGGGAGTAAATCATACAAACGTCATTAGTATTGAATAGATAAATATTTCAGGATGGAGTTGTAGTCTACTCATTAACGTTTAGAACATACTTTGGCCCTAGTATTCCTGCTGCTTGGGATAAGATGGCGTATTATGTTATAACGTGACTTTTGGACTATTTGGGCTGTGAGAAGTTATTAGAAAGCATGCCTGATACACCTCTAAACAACTTCCTGAGTAAGACTTCAAATGGTATTTGCAGTAGTAGCTGCTTTTACCAGGAAATCAGCGCCTTAATTTGAATATGAATTTATTGTTAAACATAAACATAAGTTTATTCTCTAGAAGTAGTGGTGTGATGGGAGGAGAATGAGAAGACTTAAGAACAAGCTGTTTTGCACTGCCTCACGTACAAGATTGCACCCTGTACTCTCTCAAGTTTCACTGCCTAAAGTGGTGTGGTCATTGCCACAGGGACACCTTGGGCTTATACTTATGCTGAGGCAGATTATCTTCTCCGTGCCCAGTATACTTTGCACACACTTGGCTACTCTGTTGCACACAACCTGACTGAGAAGCTCACTGACTTTTGATAAAATCAACAGCATTGCTCCAGTGTGAATTCTTCCAGGAGCTTTGTTGTAATAATTTACATAGGAATATAGGATTTTAGTTTTGTCAGAAATCTCTGCCAGTTCAATCTGCAGGGACTTGCTCCACAAATGTCTTGATTCAATAACATAATCATTATAATGCCTATGGCTAGATGTGGGGATTTGTATATATTAAGATGGTGTCCTGATATCACTGCACCAGAGAACCTAAGGGGAATTTTTAGGCAAAATTCAGTGGATACCCTTTTCTTGCCTGACCCCAGATTAATTCACTGATTCTTTTATAAAACAATGTTGAAAGATTCTGAATTCTAAATGATTGTCAGACAATTTTTTCTCAGAAAAATACGTTTGTATTCTACTGAAGATAATAATAAATAAATAGAGCTCGACCTGCTTACACCTCTAATCCCAGCACTTTGGGAGGCAGAGGCAGGTAGATTACTTGAAACCAGGAGTTTGAGACCCGCCTGGACAACATGGCAAAACCCTGTCTCTACTAAAAATTCATAAACGATCCAGGTGTGATGGTGCATGCCTGTAATCCCAGATAGTTGGTAGGCTGAGGCAGGAAAATCACTTGAACACAGGAGGTGGAGGCTGCAGTGAGCTGAGATCGTGCCACTGCACTCCAGCCTGAGTGACAGTGCAGCCCGGGTGACAGAGACTCCATCTCAAAATAATGATAAAGATGATAAAATAATAATAAATAGCCATTACCTGCTACTTGTGAGGCTCTCATTTTTAACTGGATAAAGTAAAATTGCAAACTCTTCTATTTTACAAGAGGGAGGCGATACAGTTTTATTTACAGTCAAGAGTATTAGAAATAACTTTATCATTCTTTTTTACCCCCTGAAATGACCTGCCTTATTTTCTACCTACTTGATTGCCAGTGATGACATTGAATTATATATGTTTTTGCTCTTTTGGGATGCTGGGAGGAGGGCTTTCTCCACTTGCTTACAAAAATAATACAAAGTAGACAAAATGCAAAATTTTCAAGATATATTGCAACATATAAAGTATGAAGTAACTCTCAGGTTTGTTATTTCCCGGTTATAATTATTTTAAAAATGTATGGGAGTAGGACAGCCTCAGCCTCGCTAAACTGTACACTTGTAGTCACTGTTATTAAGTCCATATGTTCAGATAAAGAAAGGATTTGAAAACTGCAAATACCCAAGAAGCCGCCTTGGCCTGATGAGGCAGGGTCATCTGAAGTTCCCCTGGCACCTGCTTTTATCTTTCCCATGTTTCCCCAACACTTGCAGATCAAAATGCTATTTTATAAAGAATGAAATTCTTAGAAAATGTCAGAGAAATGCCTTATGAATATTCACACATGGTAAATTTAGTCGTCCATATTTGGCTCTTCCATCATATGTCTCTTTCTCAGACTGGCCTTTATTCTCTTTTTCCTAAACACAGTAATTCAAGGCAGTTTCAGGGGTAAGTTGTAGTCCACTGTGGTGCAGTAGTTTTCAGCCCTCTTCCTTGAAGGTCTTGAGTCACAAGGAAATGATTCAAGGGTTCTAGAACATCTGTAATATTAACATTTGTTGTGTGGTAATTAAAGAAAACGCTCACTGTGCTGTGGAATTTCAGCACATTGGAAACCACTGATGCATTAACTTAAAATGTAAGGTTAATTTGCTTTTGTGCATCCCTGAATAAAGCTGCCCATGTCATCTCAGTAAATATATTTGAAGGACTTATAATATGTAACTGATTAGTAAAGTTGTAGCTCTGCCCTATTCTTTTTTCTTTTTATTTTTTAAATTTCTATGTGAGCATTTCACTACCTTTAGAACTATTCAGCAAGTACTTTATTAAAATGTTCACCTGATGCACCCAATTAAACAAGTCAATAAAGCTAGGAGACATCAGCTTATTTCTTACTCTATTTGACAAGTAATGGCCACTTATCAAACAGCTAGCAAACGCAATATACATCATTTTAAAAATAAAAATGAAATAAGCAGTTTTGGCTTTTTAAATGTGTTGACTTTATAAGAAAAATGACAAATTTTAATATACAGAAAAAATTGTTTTGAATCATGGTTCTTACAAGTTTTATGTTCTAAATAAGGGTCAACAGAAAATTTTGTTTTCAATATTGGGTATCAGTTTTTTGATAAGGTGGGGGTTACCCTATGGCATAGTGAAGAAGAACTGGGAATGAGGAGGTCTTGAGAAGCCTCTACTCTAACTGCTTTTGTGGGCTTGGTAATTCACTTTTTTAGAGTGGCTACAGCTGGAATCAGAGATGTAATCCAGACTTGCTATTTAGGCATTACAAGTCTGAAATTATACCTGTTTCAGGATCAGGTTATTATATTATGAATGAGACAATGCTATAAAAACATTTTATTTTATATTATATAAACCACTAGTGAATGATTTCAATTATTTTCATCTTTGACTCCTGAAATTCTATAGCTATGATGTAGATTCCATCTAAGTTTACCCAGAAATAACTGTGGAGGACACATTTTAAGCTTTCTAGTAAAGTCCCAAAGTTTTCAGAGCTGATGGATAGATAAGGATGATGACAGTTTTGACAAGACCTCAGAGTATAATATGGGAGCTGAAAAATCTCAGCTACAGTTATCAAGATAATTAATTTTGTTCCCTTTAGCAATTTTTCCATACCTTATTGCCCTGTCTGAAGATAAAAATGATTATTTGAGGGGAAAAAAAAACTAATTGAGGGAAATATTGTGTAATTTGTTAAAGAGTTGCATAATTATTGAATAATTATTGTGCATCTTTGAGGCAGGCATTTGAGACAACCATTCAGAGTATATTACCTGTCTCCCGTGTGACCCATTGACTCCAACATGATAAGCCAGTTGTCTATGTTACACCGGGGGACAATTCTAGCTCTCATGAAAGTCACTTTCTTGACAAGCAATCAGTTGATCTCTAATGTACTTTTTAGTTAAAAAATAAATAAAGGCTATGATCCAAATGAAAGGGCACATTATCAGAGACCTTTTGAAAATCGAACTCTACTACAAGTTGTTACTTCAATGCAATATGAATCACTTGTTCACAACAAAACATTTGAAACATAGTTTCACTTGTGTGTTTTATTTAATATAGCTTACTTGATAGTTTTAAAGGATAATCGACAGCTGTAATGTATATATCAATATTGAAATGTATGGTAATAGGATGTTTTTCTTGCTCGTTTGAGAGTTTCCTGCCTTCTTCATGAATGCCAAATTATCAAAGAACAACATCAGTATTTTTTACTTATGTTTCATACCTAGCAGTCACACTGCTCACTCCCTTCCCCTTTAGAGGACTCTTCCTAATCCTTACACGGCAAGAAAACCTTGTAATTGAAGTTGTTGGCATGGACTAAATACAGAGTAGAAGGACTGTGAGTAAATGCCTAAGGACCATTTTATTAGGAAACTACACAGAATTAAAAATGTTGACAATGTGATTTATTTAAATTGTTCATTGTTTGTTCGGAAACATTTTCCAAGCAATTTGAAACTAAGTGTAATTGTAGTGCAGGGTAACAGAATTTTCCAAATGCCCCAGGTGACCTTTCTTTATTTCACCACCTCCATGTTACTAACCATAGTTCTGATTCTGCCAAAATCAGAATGAAAAGGGTTAGAAGTAAAGGGTGAGAACAGATTTCACTTTGGTGGTACTGTCTCAAGATGGCAAGTGTTTAAAGCTGACTCACTTTCATGACATTTTAATAAATTTCACATTTTCTATAAAGGCCGATGATCTTTTTTACTCTAGCTGAATGGTTTCTCCTGTTATCCACTTCAAACCAATTACATCTCATTTGGGATTCCACGATTGTATCCTCCAAGTGGTTCCTTTGGCAATATGTAAAATAATTCAACCTTTTTCCCCTTGTGGTCTTCATATATATATATATATATATATATATATATATATATATATTTCTTGGACATCTCAAAAGCTTTGATCTAATAAAATATGGAGAGATGACTAATCCCCAATCAGCAACACTTTCCTTAGTTCCACTTCTAAAACATAGATCTACATAGCTATCTTCTTATCTTTTAGATCAGAGATCAGCAAAGTAAGGCTCATAACAAATTCAGTTCACTGCCTGTTTGTGTAAATAAGGTTTTATTTATACACATGCCCAGTTGCTTACATATTGTCTGTGGCTACTTTTGCATTATATAGGCAGAGTTTAACAGTTGTGACTGAGATTATGCACCGTGCAAAATCTAATATATTTACTATCTAGCTGTTTACTGAAAATGTTTGTTAACCACTGCTCTAGTCACTTGGAGTTTAAGTTAAATTTCAGTGCACCATGTTCTGAAAACATCTAGGGACACATAATGAGTTCCACAAATGGACCTAATGAAGAACCCTTGGGATAATTGTGTACAGTATGTACCCCCTCAAAAATCATCTCTTCGTATCCTCCTTCTGCATGATTCATCATTGCTACTCATGCATTTTAAACAGAGTTCTGGGTATTTACTTTGATTTATCTAGACAGTTGTCTGTATTAGACCCTGTTTTGACATCTAATATTTAGTAATTTTACATTTCAATAGAAACTTCCAGATCAACATCTTGTTACAAATACAAAGTATTTAGTGAAATGAGCCACCTCTTATCTCTCCCTTTCTTCCTTCTCAATCCTGTTTAACTAGGACTTCTTTTGTAGAACCATCTGTGCTCTATTTTTTTTTTCTCAAAATTCTTCAAATAGAATTCCAAATTATCCAAATTCTCATCAACAGAGATTGAGGACTGACTTACCTATTTGGAAAATTTGGAAAAAATATATAACAAAGCACAGATGGCTTGATTCATTTATTTCTTATATTGTGTCTGCCTGTTCAGAGAATGGGATGGTATTTTCAGATCTTGTTCCATTTCTGAGGATATTTGGCCCAGTCCCCAGCTGTACATTCTGGATTCTAGATCTAGAGGCCAATCTTCTCTCACTCCCCAAGTAAGAAGTGTATGTGAGGCAGCATCGGGTGGCTGGAGTTTCTATGTTACTGTTGCAAGCAGTTCATCAACTCACCATTTAAGAGTCAAGACATGAAAGGAACATTTAGGGGTCTTGGTTGTGTCATCATAGCTAGGCCAGGTTATCTATTATTATCAATAATAAAGCTGTTTTTTGTTTTGTTTTAGTTTTTGTTTTTTTAAATTTTAATAGGTTTTATTAAGTAAAATAATCAGGTAATTTGATACAGAGTAAATACAATTTAGCTCAAACTCAATTTGTATTCTTCGCTTTTCTGAATACTCCAGAACAAAGATATCAAGCCTTCTATTTTTCTTCTAGATATGTATACTATTTGCATCTAGGACATATTTTAAACTTGTAAACCACATTCGAGAGTACAAGTACAAAAATCAGATGCATGTTCCCACTTAACAGTCTTATTTTTAATTAGTGCCTTTTCCTACATGATAACAGGTAAATAGTAACCATTTATCAATTATTTTTGAGTCAAAAAGGAAACATTTTCTAATTGTTGTATAAAAGTAATTAAATATTAAATTAAAAAACACATTACATTATATAGATATTTAATACCAACCTTTAAATCTTACCAGCAAAAGATAACATTGTTACATTGTTTTATTTTCTCAGGATGAAGTCTGACTTGTGCTATCTTTTACCATGGGGTTATTTTGAATAAAAATTTTCTCACCTGAATGACAATATGCAATTGAAGTATTTTTTCAATACTGTCATTAGTAACAGCCATAAAATTTATTTAAATTAATAGGTAAATATACTGCAAAATATAGTACAATAATATATTGATATTGATAGAAATGATAGATGGATAGATATATGATAGTGCAAGTAGGGTAAACTGTTCATTACAGAATCAAGGTGCTGGATATGAAGAAGAAAGAAAATTTGAACATAACATAATGGAAATAAAGCTGATTTTCAAATATTGTAATAGACTGAATGTTTGCATCATTGCAAAATTCATCTGTTGAAACTTAACCCCCCGTGTGATGCTATTAGGAGGTGAGGCCTTTGGGCCTTCTCCAATATCTATGTATATACCGACAAAATGTATGACTTTGAAATAAAGAGATTGACATTATATGTTGTCGGTGCACATGAGTTTTATTTCTTTACCATTATACATACTATACCATAACTTATGACATTTTATCCAATTTGGCACATGATAAATTATTGTTTCCAAAAAATGTTTTTGCAAATTTAAAGTTAAAGCAAAGAACCTGCATTCATATAAATGGCTGACCTTCTTTGTGCTTATCTGAATTAAAATGGATTTAATAATCTCTTGATTGCTTGCAAATCTCTAAATCTAGTAACTATAGAAAAAAAGTGAACAATCAATAATTTATCCCCATAAGACTGACAATGACATTAAATTTTATCTAGTAGGAAAAATAACAACATTTAATGTATGAGTTGAAATAAAATCTGAACCACTTTATTCACAGCTGGCATCTTTCTTTTGAGATACTTTGTGTTTTATAAAACTACCTTAAATATTTTCTACAACAAGGTGAATTTTACCCACACACACACACGTGTGCACATACATACACACACACATTCAAAGTCACATTTCCACAAAAAGAATGAAGCCAGCATTAAAAGAATGAAGCAATTTTATTTCACACAAAGAAGATCCTTCAAAGAATCATATTATAATAAAAAGAATCAGCATCTCATGTCCCAGTTTTCAAATTTCATGTTGATATCTTAAGGTTCATTTTCAAAAGAGTCTCTTTCACATCACTTGAACATTTTTTGAAAGTGGGGCAAGAGTTGCATAAATTGCAAAACAAAAATACATTGTATCATATTATCGCTGAACTGAAGGTTTTCATAAATGATCTAGTTCTAACTTCTTATTTAACACTGGAAACAAATTCAGTATTGTGATTTTACCAAAGTCACAGAGCCAGGCTTTTGACCCTGGAGACTGTGTTCTCCAATACCTGATTCTTACAAAGAGTCAGCAAATACAATGGGGAACTGGTGATATTTATGTCAATTGTATCATTAGTTCCAGATTTTCTTCATTAACACTGTCAAATGTTTTATTCAACTATTTCCATTCTATCTTTCCTTTCAAACACAATATTCTTGGCAAATAAAACATCCATAAGTACATTTGGTCTATCTCTGGGGTTTCTGGCAATTGGCATTTTAAGATAAGCACACAAACAAAGGCAGATGGTTTCGGGCAAGGTATCTTGATAATATTCAATTTTTCTCTCATATAAAGAAACATGGCTTCCTTTCAGGAAGCTATACTCCATTACAAGGATTAGAGTAATTATGAAACTCTTCTTTGTAGTCATCACTTTGAAAATGAATATTCTATATATTTTTTGCAGTGCTGTATAAAACTTTACCTTGGAGCCATTTGTGGGGGAAAAGAAGAGCCACGTAATATTATTAAATATCTAGAGACAGTTTAACAAATAGTATTGCCTATTAGAAAAAGCTAATAAAACAATTGCATGACAATAGTTTAAAATGCAGTAAACATATCACTGAAATAATGACAAACTCTGTATATGTTCTCAGTTTATTATTTCCATGCAAATAAATGCCTCCACAATGCCTTACAAGATTTATTTACTTGTTTATTTTCCTCTCTCTCCTTCCTTCCTTCATTCCTTCTTTCCTTTTTTCCTTCTGAGAATTTGAACTTTTTTTTGAAAGAGGTAAAGATATATTAGTATTTTTAAAATAAATTACCTTTCTGGGTGCCAAATATAACTTCTCAACATTTTGTTTTATTTCATACTGGTGAAAGTAGCAAAATAGAATGAATTGGATGTGTTGAAGAATATTTGGAAAGAAAACAGTTTGACTTTGTATCCAAATGTTTTATGACATATTAAATAAAATACAAATAATTTCCTACTAACAGTGGAAATTTATTAGAATGTTGCTTAAATAAAATTCCTCTGGATATATTACTCTTTTGAAGTAGGATAAAAACAGCACTTCAAATTCACATAGTTATTCTATTCTGTAACCTTTTCCCTTCATTGCCCTGTTCCCAGATTGATGGCTTTAAAGGACAGATTCCTGAAATAGATAATTCTACAGGGGCAGAAACATCACTATATCTACGTTTCCGATAGAAATATGCCAGAGACTTGGAGTTTAGTCACGATTACACTGAATTCTACTGGAACCCGGGTAAGGGCAAGAGAATCTTCTGCTCAGTTATTGCTTTCGATTTACCAACTTAATACAATAGTTCATTCTAATACTGAAAGTAATGGTAATCTCTGCCACCTTCCACCAAGCACATGAATTACATAAGAACAGACATAGAAAAATATGTAAGAGGATTCACCATCTCTCAGATTATAAAGAAACATTTCCTTTAAAAAATAATTTTCTATTTGTCTGTTTTTTCCTAGGAATCCCCACCACATAGTGTAGTAAAAAACTAAAACAAAGTAATACTTAAACTATCTTTAGTTCAACCTGATACTTTCTTTGGTAACTTTATATCATTTAGTCTGTACTTGAAAAAAACTTATGCAAAATTCTTATATTTTCAGAGTTCTGGTTCCACGAGATTCTGCTCTTAAGCTAAGTTGATGACAAGCTGGCTGTTATGAAGGCATATATCTAACATGTCCTTACGCAGAGCAAGATAAATGGAGTAGACCAATTCATGTCTTATGAATCGTTTTTCTGCTTCAAAATGATATGCATAGCTCTAGGCAGAAATCAATATAATTTCATTCAATGGTATCATCTGGGATCTTAGACACTTTCCTCTGTTCTTGTTCCCACATATGAATAGAGACAACTGTAGTCTCTTCACCATGACTACAGTTCTCTCTCTTCATGTCTCCTCAGGGCATATTGGGCATGCTCCCTTAGGACTATTGGGAAATCTGGGTCTCCTGCACCCCATAAGGTGACCATGAGGGATTAAGGTCACCTAAATTACTTTCACTTGTCAAAATCACTGAACATTTTCCCACACATTGTTGGAAATGGACCTTTTTGGAATTTCTCCTAAAATTTACAGCCAGATTTACCATTAGCTGCTCTCTCATTAGAGGTTTCATGCCATGGCTTTTCTCCTTTTTCTGTAATTCTCTAAGATCCTAAGAGTTTGAATTTGTCTTTTTCATTTCTTCATGGTTATGTATTTTTTTTCTTCCCTAGACAAATTGCAAAACTCTAGTGTGCAGTTGGCCAGGATAGATATAAAAATTTGAAGACTATTTCCCAATGAAGTCTGACTTTCAAATTTCTTCTCTGGCATTTGGGAAGTGAGAGACTGAGTATTTACTCTTTTTGTGTTTAAATTTCCGGTCTAGCAATCCGATAACTTCTTTCTATTCTGAAGTCCCATCTCACTAAGAGGCTAAGAAAAGGACATGAGCACTAACATGCAAAAAGAAAAGCCTAGGAATATATTTTGATTCATTATCTTATTATATATTTAACTACTAAATGCATCATTTGATTAGTTAAATATTAATAGTCTCTGCATTTTAATGTTTACATAAAAATTTACTGCTTACAGTATAATAGATATGAAAGCTATGACTTTTTTCATTTCTAAAAGAAAGCTTAAAATGTGAAGAAGAATGTAAATCAAGTAAAAGTAGTAGAGAAACAGTTGGGAAAATGGAAATTAAAAACTCTGAAATAGATTGCTGAGGCTCAGAAATTGTATATAATATTCGAATCATATTCGTGTATAGAACAGGTTGGCTCAAATCTCTCCTTTGTCTTCCATGCACTGCTGCTCTACAGTAGACCTTCATTATTGCTCCCCTGTGCCAAGACAACATGTTTCCCATCTTAAAGCTCTACTTTGGTTTCTATGACCCTTTCCTGCACTCTGGACACTTTATCTTTCTCAAACACAACTCTAGGCTCAAATTACATTAGTCCCATTTTTTTTTCTTATATTCTGAGTGTATTGTGTGTTTCGGTAGCACTAAACGTGAGTTTGGCATTCAAATCTGCTACTTCATTGCACTAATTTTTCCTCTACAGAGATTTTTAAAAAATTTTTACTATTACCATTCTCTTTTACTTCTACTACGATTCAGCAATATGTTTTCCCCCTAAGGTTACATTGTTTTGTCTATTTTTTCTTCATCTTCTTCATCTGTAATCATCTTTTTACCAATAACTGTATCTCTCTATCTCCCATCCAGTCTACTGGAAAGGCTCAGACACATGACCAAAGCATGCAATGTCTTCTCAGCATATTTTTCTGTCTTTATTGTTGATACTGACTTCCTCATGTAAACTACTGGAGAACCCCATCAATCAGAAAAGCTGTTTATTTAACTTACTGAAGCAAGTGAGGACACCATCCTGAGATATTTTAGTACCATGATAAAAGAGAGAAAATAGTTAAGGTTACTTATAGGGATTTGGGGTCTGAGATCAAGTGGTTTAAAGGCAAGAATCGGGTTTGTTTTTGACAAGGGGTAAGACGGTATTTTAGGATTGTAAGGTAAGTGTTCTGTGACAAGTTTTAAACAGCCAATTTTGTGATTTTAAGTAAACTGTTTATACTGAAGTGCAAACTATCATTTTAATTAGACATTTGATTGCCTAGATGAGAAAACTGCCCAAAGAAATGGTTTCCAATAATTTTCTAAAAGAAACAGTGAAGTTATTGATGAAGTGCAACCTTGCCTCTGGGGCAAGAACTTCCTGGAACAAGTAGTTATGTTGATACAGATATTCTCAAATCTGCATCCCAACAATTATGTTGATGCCAGTGGGCTCAATTCTCAGTCCCTGTCCATTGTCACTATCGAATCCTAACAAAATTCTATCAGAATTTAAGTTATACCAACAGAACAGATTGTATTCCAACATTAACAGAATACAGAACCAGATGTAGATATCAGCTAAATGGCCTAATTTAATTGTTTATTTGTTTTCCTGGGTCTTTTTCATATTATCAAGATCATGGAAATTCTAGGGATGGAAGTACTTCATTCATCCCCTAAGATGGCACATGCTCCTTCTTAAAACGTCAAATTAGATAAAGGGCTGTTTTGTTTTGGTCGGATGTTTGTTCTAATTGATGAACTCCTATGGCTTATTGTCTGGCTTCAATGATTTTTTTTCTGGTTTCTTAGTCATTATCTGAACCACAGAAGTATAATTTTTCCCACTTTCTGGTCCCCTTGTAAAGTGTGAAATGTAGAGACCTGAAGACGGTCCAGAATTCATTTTTGTTGGTTTAAATTTGGGGTCACAAATCAAGAACCATGAATTAAGTTATTGAGTGATCTCTTCCTCTTTTTTTTTTTTGTTATTTGTTGAGAGAGGATAAATTAACATATAAAAATGAACCATGGATTCATTTGAATATGAGACTACAGCAAAGCTGGCGATAGTCTCCCAAGTTAAGCCCCTATCCAGTTTGTGCGTAAGAACGTATAGGGTTTGGTGCTTAAAATCAAATACCAGTTGCTAGATGCTACCTAATTATCTGGATTTTAACAAAAGGTCATTAAAGGTAGCTAACTTGTATGTTGTCAATGTCATTCAATAAGAGCAGAAAGTAAGGCATCATCAACTAGGAATCTGAAACATTGATTCACCTAAATAGTGAGTGTTCCTTTTAATCTATGAAAGTGAGACAACTTTAATATACACACAGTATTTTCCATAGTTTCTTAACAAGCTCTGTATTTATTTATTTATTCATTTTGAGAAAGGCTGTGGCTCTGTTGCTCAGGCTGGAGTGCAGTGACATGATCTCAGCTCACCACAACCTCTGCCTCCCAGGCTCAAACCATCCTCCCAACTCAGCCTCCTGAGTAGCTGGTACCACAGGCGCCCTCCGCCCCTCCTGGCTAACTTTCATAGAGACAAGATTTCACCAGCTGGTCTCCAGCTCCTGAGTGCAAGTAATCTACTCACCTTGGCCTCCCAAAATTCTAGGATTACAGATGCGTGCCACAGCGCCCTGCCAAGTTCTGTAATTATGAAAGTTAGTTTACAAAGACAACCTCCTCTAAAAGATTCCCAGATTTTTCCCCAGGTTACATTTGAGGGGGATTTTTTTAGCTATTTGCTTTTGTGTGATGTTTACCTTCTAACAAGTGTGTTTACTGATTAAGAAAATTAAAGTTGAAACAATGTGTTCCATTAGAATAGATCTGGGTCACACCTAGAGGAATATACATATATATACAGACCCAATAGATGATCTGATTTTAGATGTCAGCCAAATCATAAGCACATTGTAGCTAGATATTTGATTTATATCAAGAAGTAACCTTTTATAGAACAAGCAATATTAAGTAAAAGGACTTCAAGACATCATAGTTAAGAGCTAACTAGTGTTCCTTGCAAGTCAGAAATATAAGTTAACAAAGAGAAGAAAAAATAGTTATAAAAATAAAGAACATTAACGTACATTAAGGCATAATACTGTGCTGTTTCTGTACATAATACTCTGGATCCTGTTTTCTGGGTATCGGGCAGAACCTTTACATAGTTTCTACATGAGCCTAAAGGTGACTGCTTCTGGAAAAACTCTGAATATTCTCAGTTTGAAGTCTCTAGGAAGAATGTCCTTCCACTGACATAAGAATAGCTGTGTCTCCTAAACTGGTAGTTGTGATTCCAAAGACCAGCCTCTTGGAGATTTGCTCATATACTTAACGTCCTATTCATAGGATTTTATAGGCTGTCCTCAGGATTTTCTTCCAGAATATCAGATCTTCAGGATTCAGGTCATACAAGAGTTGTTTAAAACAATGTTAAGGAAGGACCAGCTGTACCTCCTGATTATAAGAATGAATGTTTTGCCGGGCGCGGTGGCTCAAGCCTGTAATCCCAGCACTTTGGGAGGCCGAGACGGGAGGATCACGAGGTCAGGAGATCGAGACCATCCTGGCTAACACGATGAAACCCCGTCTCTACTAAAAAATACAAAAAAAATAGCCGGGCGAGGTGGCAGGCGCCTATAGTCCCAGCTACTCGGGAGGCTGAGGCAGGAGAATGGCGTAAACCCGGGAGGTGGAGCTTGCAGTGAGCTGATATTCGGCCACTGCACTCCAGCCTGGGCAACAGAGCGAGACTCCGTCTCAAAAAAAAAAAAAAAAAAAAAAAGAATGAATGTTTTGCACGAGTCCTTTGAAGTATATGTGCTGCCAATTTGCAATAAAGCAGAGCCTGTAATCAGCATGATATCTCTAGGTGGGTGAGTTGGCCTTTTGCTAAATCATAAGGTGATAGTAAGAGTAGACGCAGCACAAAAATGTATTTCTTTGATATTAAAATAATATTTTAGTCCATGTAAGATCAAGGTTTGTTAAGTGCTTTGCAAATTTTACTTTCAGATTATGTTTGCTCTTCCTAACTGTACTGAAAATGGAGTATAATTCAAACAGTGAGATTTCTCAGTAATTAGCAAGGCTTTGCGTTTCTCTGTAATTTCCGTCATGCCAAATTGGTGCTCTTTTCACTGGATACATAGACTAGAAATGCCCAGATTGGACATGATGCAATATTTTTGCTAACAGTAAATCAGTAGCCCTCCCACAAGCAAAAGCTTCAATCCATCATGGAAATAAGCAAACAATGACCAAAACATTCTTAAAATGTATTGCAAGGTGTACTTTATATTACTTATTTGAATATGTTCAAAGGGGCCCTAAGGCTGGGTCTCTTGTACATATCTCATCTTAATAGGTTTACCAGAACTACAGTGAAAAGACAGGTGAGACACAAAGCAGAGGTCCATCAGCAATTTTAGTAAAGTCCCCCACTCCAGTATTTATTGCATATAATATCCTTGTTGTGTTCTTGATGTGGTGAAAAATGTAGCATAAAATTATTGCAAGTTTTTTGGAGGGATAGAAAATGGCTGATCTGAAAGTGACAAAGATTATTTTCTTGTAAAGTAATATATAACCAGATTTCTCCAAACCATTTTTTTTTTAAATTATGGTACGCAGTCACTGGCATTCCATAAGGGCTTCTTTGAACTTCTTTTTTTAAAAATGGCCTTTTGCAATGTCAAGGGGCCAAGATCTTAATTAAAGCTCCTGTCTTTCATAATGATTACTAAAACCCTTCCCTTTGCCTTCAAGTAATCCTTTTTTTGTGCCGACTTCTAATTTTATAATGACTATATACTTCAAAAGCATCAGGAAATAAAGAGTTCTTTAATCTATTGGACATTCTGAATTGGAATTCCTGGTGATATCAAGAATTAGTACTGTTTCCAAAGCATCCCAAAATGACATATTATATGCAGAATGTGTCTTCTGTCACAATAAACATTAGCTCTGTTATCTCTAGTCAGTGGTCAAGGTCAGGAGTGTGGACTGTATTCTGTCATCTGAGCTGATTTAGTCTTTAGTAAGAGGTCATATACTATGAGTAAGTTGAATTCTGTTTTGACATATTCTGACAAATTCTTGTTCTATCCTTAAAACAAGACCCATTAACAAGTAACATTATATCTATATTTTATATAAGAATTTTTCAAATAAATATGTTGGGGTACAGGTATTTCTTGGCAGAGTCCAGTCAGTCATTTGCATCTCCTTTTGCTGATTATGAAAATAAAGTACCATGATTTAAAGAATAATGCTGATGCTTGCAAATATGTGAGGGAGTAATAGAATTTTATAGGAGATAAACTTAGTTGGTAATAGACCTATTTGTTTAGATCTACTTGCTTAGTATTTTAAATGAGCAACAAAGAGTTTTTAGCATTAGGAAGCATTAAATTTAAAAGAAAATCTAAATTCAAATCCGTAGAGGGTTTCATTACTTGAGTTTATGCTGTTATTGAGCTGAAACAGGGTGAGGTAAAGAGATACATTATAATAAACTCACGGCGTCTGGTAGTTCCCCTGAAGTTGAGCCAGAACACCAAAGGCTTGTCCAGACCATTTGTTCATAGATGAATGAGATGCTATTAAAGACCTATATTTTCTTAAGAGATGGAAGTGCTGAGATTGCAGGTGTGAGCCACTGTGCATGGCTCCTAATTTTACATAATAAAAAGTTAGCTCTTACTTAGGAGTTAACCCATTCAAACCTTGATTAAATTTTGCATACTCATAGTGATTTTGGAAAAGTAATGAACCCATTGTTTGTAGTGACACCAGTGAATCCTGTAATTATCTCTTGATGATCATGATGGGAAAAAAAATTAATGTCTATTTGAAGTGAAAGATTTGCACCCTTGTGATACATTATGTCCTAGGGTAAGTCATATCCTTTGCTTTGACAAAGTTATAGCCTTTCCTTAAAAGCATTATGGTCTTTTTAAGAGACAAATTGTATAAATTTAAGGGGCATAAGAACAGTTATGTTATACAGATATATTGGTAGTGGTGAATTTGGAGCTTTTATTGTAACCATCACCCAAATAATGTGCATTGCATCCATTAATTTCTCATTCTTCACTTTCCTCCCACCATTGCACACTTCCAAGTCTCCAATGTCTATTAGTCCACACTCTATGTCCATGTGTCACGTTAGTTAGCTTCCACTTATAAGTGAGAACATTCAGTATTTAACTTACTGTTTCTAGGACGTTTCACTAGAAACAGTAAGTCATGGTAGTGGCCTCCAGTTCCATCCATGTTTCTGCAAAAGACATGATTTCATTACATATATTCCTTTGTGTGTGTGTGTGTGTGTGTGCATGTGTGTATCATATTTTCTTTATCCATTTATCTGTTGATAGTCAGCTTTATTAATTATCTTTGCTATTGCAAATAGTTCTGTGATAAACATAAAGGCAGGTATCTTGTTTATATAATGATTGTTTTTCCTTTGGGTAGATACTCAGTAGTGAAATTGCTGGATCAAATGACAGTTTTTTGTTTGTTTGTTTGTTTGTTTTTTTAGTTATTTGAGAAGTCTTCATACTGTTTTCAATAGAGGTTGTACTAATTTATATTCCCACCAAACAAGCATGGCATTTTTTTCCTCTGCATGCTCCCTAACATTTCTTATATTTTGACGTTTTGAACTAGGTAAATACATGAAATCAATCTTAGATGTCACTTCCCCAGTAATCCAAAATAAGTGGTGATCCAGTTATTGCATGGAAAAAAATAACAGAGACATTTAAGACACTTAATGTTTTGGTTAAGGGCTTGTGACAAGTAGGGGATATCTTACTAAAATTTCTGAGGTGTAATACAGCAGGTATATGTTAGATCTTCCTAATAAAAGGCCATTAAATATTTAATGACCTTAATGAGGAGGACATTAAAAAAGTAAAAGCAGAGTGCAGATACATGATGGGAAAATATTTAGGTTTAAATGACATTGAAGGTAAAATAATACTTGGGTTCAGTATCATGAAAAGCAGAAGATGATTATTCTCTTTTTATGGTCCAGGAGGATGGAGTATCGATATCCTTTCCTGTTGTGCTTTGTGACTAAGAGGATAAATATTTCAAAGATGGGTACTAGTAGCATGAGGCTTTGTTCCTACCAGGTTTTCTGTGGTGGGTTTTGGTTCTTTACTGACATCGTGTTTTGAAGGAAAAGGTACAAGTTGGGGAGATGTATATGTGAGAGAATCTAAACTTTAATGTATTCAACACCAAAAAGTCTGTCAATATCAACAGGATACTTGGACCATAAGAAGACTAAGAACTTGTGAATATATTCAATTAGAGCTTCAACTTAGATATGAGGAAAACAGTAGGTTGAGATTCAAATTACTTATCTCCAGGAAGAATATTTCGGAAGAGCAGTTAAAGACGTAGTTCCATTTACGACATCTTTTTAGTTAGCAGGTTTTGTTTCACAAGAGAAAAAAAACATTCTTTGGTTGGAAATATACTAGTGAGATGTATTGGCTGAAGTATCGTTAATGTTTGAAGTTTTTTATACAAATTTCTACCCCCTGAGGAATTTTTCTTTCCAAGGGTGATCTTGGGTAATAATGACAGGATTTAAGGTTAATATTGTAGCATATGTTATCAACAAAATGTTTTCAAAGACTGTTCTTTAATGCTTACAGAACTCTCTTCTGAAGAATTTAGAAGAAACCTGAGTTAAGTGCTTGGTTCCATTTCAGAGTACATTATGTATCCACATTATTTTAGTCTGCTCGCTTCTTAACTAGCATAGGACAATTTTATATTGTGAGGATCTATCTGTATGAGTTTGGATTCCCCAGAGAAAAAGAATCAATAGGATGTGAATACATAAAGATAAAGATGTATTTTAAGGAATTGGCTCATTTGATTATGGAGACAATCAGGTCCAAAATCTGCAGAAAGACCAACAGGCTGGAGACCCAGCAGAGAGGCAATGTGGTAGTCTAAATGTGAAGGGTGTCTGCTACGGAATTCATTATTGCTCTGCAGAGGTCAGTCCTTTTGTTTTATTCAGACTTCCGCTTACTGGATGATGCTCACCCACACTATGGAGGTCCATTTTACCCAAAGTCTACTCATTTAAATGTTAATCTCTTTCAAAAACATTCTTACTGAAACATCCAGAATAGTGTTTGAACACATTTGGGCACTCTGGCCCAGCCAAGTTGAAACATAAAATTAATCATCACAATATCTAAAAGAATAGGATATTGAGACCAACATAGTGAAACCCTGTCTCTACTAAAAATAAATACATATATATATACGCATATATATAATATATATTATATATATATGCACGCATATATATAATATGTATTTTATATATATATAAATATAGTGTGTATATATATAATATATATATATAAATTAGTCAGGTGTGGTGGTGTGTGCCTGTAATCCCACCTACTCGGGAGGCTGAGGCAGAAGAATGGCATGAACCCAGGAGGCAGAGCTTACAGTGAGCCGAGATTACGCCACTGCACTCCAGCCTGGGAGATAGAGCAAGACTCTATCTCAAAAAAAAAAAGAATAGGATATTGAAATTTATTTCCTTTTTTGTTTTCCCTTATCAAATTATCCTTTACAGAATAATTTGTAAAGACAATTTTACAGAACAATTTTCTAATTTCAGTTTTTCACATAAAATATTTTAAAAGCAAAGCATATAATATTTTACATGGTAACCAATTTCTTGTTCTAAGATACCTCTCAAAAGAACAATTGAGTTCATATCAAAAATATCCCCAACTGGCCTCTGTAACTTTGCCATTTAGAAAGATAGTTGACCGAAGGCAAAGCTTGTTGTGTAAAGATGTCAAACTGACAAGACTTCTGGGACTTTTTGGCCCTTGGAACTCAATTAACGGACAGATTTATTGTAATCTATGTTTTTTTTTCTCTTCTACGAAATTCCTCTAATAACTCAAAACAGAAAGTGGAAAGGTCAATCCAAGGAAAAAAAAAAATGATGCCGTAAGTAAAAGGACAGGTTTTTACTGACCCGGTGCTAAAGAAAGAGTTTTAAAAACTGATGGGCTAAGCAAAAGGTTTATTTTAAAATATTTATTTTATTTTTAGGAGACAAAGTTATCTCAGCATTGTATTCAGACCCAAAGTGGGACTTACCTCACTATTATAGTCAGAACAACATTCCAAGCAAGAGACTCAGGGAGCCACAGGTAATGCAATTTTCTGAGAGAGCTTTAAAGCTTGATGACCATCTTGGCAAGACATTCAGGGCTGCCTACTATTGACTACGGAGTAGTTAAGTTAGGAACAAAAAAAACTACCTAAGTTATTCATCAAGTAAAGCTGAATATATTAAATTTACAGTATCATAAAAGAACTACATCTTGGCAGAGTCTTAATAGTAATTCGTAAATATAGTAAAGCCAGGAAAATATACTAATGAGGTTTTTGGAATTTGGGTTTGATTTAACATAGCTCATCCCAGGCAGGGGACTGGTTGGCAAACTTTGTAACACTATAGTTTAGAATTGATTGGCAGGAAAAGATGACAAAGTTTCATTAGAAAACATTTATTCTGACTGTTGAGCTTTTTGTCCAGGTGAGCACACTATTGTCTTGATGAGCCAATTATTTGCCCAAATGAGAAAATTGTTTTCAAAGAAAATTTCCTGAAGTAAAGAGCAAAGATATTGAATGCTTTTCAGTCTTATTGTCCTAAGCAATAATTTCCTAAAGTTGAGCTCAGTTTTCAGTCAAAATAGTTAAGTTATGTCACTATAAGTTGTCTCAAAAATAGTTAAGTTATATCTCTGTAAGTTACATCAATAATTATTATTACTATTGATTTGCTTTTGCCATACTGTGAACTTACTATTCACATATTTTCAGCTTGTTATACTGGTACTTAATTATTGTACTTAATAGATATTTTACCTATTCAGCTTTGTATCCTCTCTGGAGCTTAATATAATGTTGTCAAATAAATATATGGTAAGTGTAATCTCATTTTTGGTCCTAATTAATCAATTAACCCAAAGTAGGTTTGTTTAATTCAAGTTTTTATTTCAAAATATTTTTGTGAAAATTATTGCAATACACTGATTAATTTTATTGAAATCATAACTCTTTCATTAGGGCATTAACTTTTTCTTCGTTCAAGACTTACTGAAAGTATTAAGAAAATAGTAAAGGTGTAGTTAGGACATTGTCTTTAGAAACTGAGAAACAGTTTGAAAACATTTTGTGGCTGATTACTTCCCACAAAAAAAAAAAAAAAAAAAAAAAGAAAGAAAGGAAAAAAAAAAGCTGTGGGAAGAAAATGACCTACAAGTACTTCAAAAGCTGACTGAGACAATTTGAATTATGTTAACTTCTTATCCTTAGTGGGGAAATAACGTGGATTTCAGGTAAATATTCTCTCTTATATTAAAATTTCTTACAATTAAATTTCTTTCTTATATTTATTTTAGGGTAACAGGGCAAGTAAAGTTGAATTTAATGCTGAGAATAAAAGAGTGAGACCAAAAATGAAAAAGAATTGAGGTTCAGAAGGAAGCATAAAATGTTTGAATCATGGTGATGTTAATTATATCTAAAAGACAGATGTTGTGTGAATAAAACATTTTAGCCTCTTTGGGAAAAATTTAAATAAAATATTAAATTCAACAATGTGTTTGTGTAATATTTTTGGTGTTTGTCCTAAAAAATTGAGATAATTCTGCTGAATAATAATAGTTAGTTTTTCTGTTGAACAGTAATATGTGGTGTCCTGGGATTCTTGAAAAGATTCTCTCCACAATTACTGATTTGTTAAGGAAAATTTATTGATGTTAGTTCTATACCATCTTAATGAAAAGGGTGCTCATTTACCTCATTTGGAGAACATTAAAATCATTAAACACAACTCATTTCATTCTCTTTGATTTTAGTTCTTCTCTCATTTTTATGAATGCTGATTGAAGTGGAAGGGTTTGTTTCTTTAATCTCATTTTAAACAAAAGAGTGGGTCTGTGCATCATTTATTCTGTTTCTTCATAATGCCCTTTTCTTGTTGAAAAGAAATGGTGTTATTTTCCAAGTTAGGAGCTGTGAAAGCTGTATATCTTCAGGGAACAACAGAAACAAAACTCCTCAACAAAATGAGATAAAAATTAGCTACAGATTTACATAAATTTCATAACGGATAAAGCACCCGCTTACTACATTCTTTAGTACGTACCTTAGTACACATCTTTCTAAGGTACATTTTTAAAAATTGCATATTAACATGACATTTTATTTTATATTAGTTCTGCCATTGAACCACATGATTCCTTGAATATATGTAAAACTAAAAGGTAATAAATTATCAATGAGCACAGCTTGGCTCTAATATACAACTTTCATAATATGAAAACATCTATTATGTGATCCAAATAGCTTACTCTTATCAAATTGATAATCGTAATGAATTTCTATTGAAATTTTCTCTCTCTTTCAATACCAACTAAACTTAATTTTTGCATTATCTTTTTTATGACATTTTCAAGGGAACAGAATTGCCGTTGCTTTTTAATAAGCCATGACATTCTCCACCTTCCTTCTAATTTGTTTCAAAGGACACCTGAATATATTTCTGTATGCCTTGTATTCAAAATGAAAATGATTATAATATGCATGCTTTTAGATTTCATATTTTTAAAATACTTCTGACTTCTTGTCTAATTTAATAATTTTTGGTTAGCCAATATCTGAGAAGAAAACCAAATAATATTTAAATAAATTACACTGTGTCCTGTCCTTGTGACCCACATCTCTGTAATGTTTCAAATACTGGTATATTCTCTTGACTGTCACACAGTTGACATTTCAGATTTCTGAGAGGTAGATGGGTGAATGAAAAGTTGAATATCCACAGCAAACATCGAAAATAATTTTTCTACATTGTAATGTCACACCATTACACTTCAGAAGGCACCAAACTTTATAGAATGTTACATAATCATTTTTACTAACTATATTTATTTTCAAGAGTTATTTGGTTTCCTTGAAAAACATGTTAACATAAAATTATTCAACAGCTTTAAAACACAAGTATTTGTGAATTTTATATATTTAAGGTATCTACAAATTTTCATCTGGATGACACAAGTACGTAAGAAAACCTAGATTTAAGTTTTATTTGCCTGTCTGATATCAATACTTTTAAATATGTTTAACATTTGATTTCTACATTTATTGTAAACAGTGGTTACAAGTGACACCAATTTTCCATTTTAAATGCTAATAATTGAATATTAAAGAAAATTTTAAATACTATGTCATAACAAAATGTACTTATTATTTGTTTTAGAAAACCATGCTTGTAAAATAAAGGAGAAACTTCCATCTGATACAAAAAGAAAAAAAAAAAACATGTTGCTGGAAATACTTCTTTTTACTTTTGCTTCATGCTTCTAATCCCACAGCTTTTTAAAAGTGAAAATGATAAATTACTATCAATCCATGACAGCTTTTTGATGTGTCCCCTTGTACGTGAGAAACTGAGTTGAGACCACCTGAACTCATTTCTCTTGGGATTTCGAACAACTATAAAAAATGGTTTTGTTTTGGCCCTGGTAGGGCTCAGAAATGAAAATGCCATTATGTCGAGGATAGCGCATCAATCTAATTTGCTACCTGGATCCCCAATCTCATCCTTTTCCAGTTGAGGCTTTTTTACAATATGCAAGACAATATCAGTGTACTTCACACTTTAGTCATATTTTCTAAATGGCTGGTTTATATTATCATTAACAAAGCTGAAACTTAAGAGTATAATTAATTCAAATTGTTACTAATAATCTCTCCAAAGATGTGAAAACTGAAGGATTGGAGTACATGGGTGTTGTGGGTTTTTTAGTACAGTTGATATAGCAGTGAAGATTATACCAAGGGACCTCCCCTAAATAGGACAGTTGATAGACAGGAACAAAATGCTACTGTTATGTTATACTGGGGGAAAACAAAAGGAAAGTGTTTAATTGTGTAGTCATTTTATGCAGAGGTGAGAAACAAAAATACTGTTCTTATTTCTATAATATCATCATGATGAAATATGGATTTGATAATTCAGAGATATTAGGAAATATTGATACAATAGACTCTCGCATCATTTTTATTGTTATGAAAGAGGAATTTAAGAAATATGATTCTATACAAATTTAACAAGAATTGCAGTCCTGAAAAATTTGCATATAATTCTTATTAAAAAGAAATCCCAGACTTGACAAGAAGCATAATCTGTTTTTCTATTTATCTAAACATTTCTTAAGTGCCTATTATGCATGCCTATAATGTAGTTGTGCCTATCGTGCCTATAAAAGAATATATTTGTGTAAATATATATAATGAATCTGATGAGATTCAATGCACACACACCCCACACACAGATCTAAAGATGCATTACTCTGCTAGCATTTTTTCTGCTGGATAGAATGTCTATATTCTAGGCAAGTGTTCTGTTTAATTTGTGGTGCCTAAAGCCTTCAGGGTTTCATGCAAAATTTTGTGGAGTGTGTGTATGTGTGCCTGTGTGTATTATGTAGTGTGGAAGCTACAATTGACATCTTTATGTATAAACGATGATAAGCCAAAAAAGGCTAAGAGTTAACAATATCTAAAGTAATTTAATTCTGAAGCCACCATTATTATAATTGTAATATTTATTATAATATAATTATTATAATTACCCTTATAATAATTATACATTGCTACTCATACCAGATGTAAGGGAAAAAGAACTTTAAATTTGCTGAAGTATGCACAGCCATCTTAGAGAACTATTCCTAAAAAGCAGATGCAATGACAACTGCATTTTATTTATTTTTAATATTATCCTAGTTCCCTCAAAAGGCAGCCTATTGAACCCATATTTCAAAAATACTATGTTGAAATAACTAAGTGTTGTAGATGGGATTAAGTGATTTCATAGGATGTTTCAAGCTACTCAGGGACGAGTAACAACCAGAAACCATTTCCAGCACTGAATGCAAGTCAGAATTTAGTCACCTTGCAGAAGCTATAGTTCTATAGGGATGCAGCCACTTTCAAAAACACACAAAAGCAGGGCACTAAAGAACTATGTAACCTGAACTCACTCTTTTTCTTCATTTGACCTCCTGCTATGCCTTCATTGGTTGAAGCCAACCAGAACCCGGAAGGAAAGAGAGTTATCCAATCTGTATAACACTCAATCACCTAGTGTTCAGAGCAGGAGAGAAAAAAATGAAACATATGCATCAGGAGGTAGATGGAGAATAAACAGCACGTGGATACTGTGTTTTTAAGGCCGATTTGAAATTATTTATTTCAAACAGGACTACTCAATTATCAAATCTCCTGGAAGTAGAACCAAAGAGTCTGCATTTCACAAACAGTGCTAAGGTGAATTAATGCAAAGTTTGAAAACTTGAAGAGAATCACGTAAAATACTTCTCACACAGGAAATGCACTTGTACATATCTTTGTTTAATCAAAAGATTTTAACAAAGTTTTCCCAAACAGATGAGCTCCTCAATCCCTAAAAGTAATTACATAATCTTAGAAAATTTTCTTAAAATGTTGACTTTTTATACATAGGGGAGTTTTCTTTATTTTACTGTTACAACTTGTGTGAGGAAAATATTAGATGAGCACCATTGTTAAATTAGGTTACTGCTTAGTCTGGACTTTTCCTAATAAAAAGTATTATCTTACTCATAAAATGCCTATAAAGTTGGATAAAACACCAATATCAACTGCGACTCAACAACTAGTGTCCTAAAGAGTAATTTTCATAAAGGTAATATTGTGACTTTATGTAAATTTATAAAATTTCATAAAGGTAATACTGTGACTTTATATAAGTTCATAAAATCATGTGCCAATGATTTTATTTAAATCATCAGTTATTCAGAAAACCAATAAAATGTTAAAATTGCTCCAAAGAACATTTGAGATTTCAAGCAATTTAACAAAAAATATTTGGATAAAATACAAAACTTGAATTTTTAACAAAGCTGGTTAAAATCCAACAGGGTCATAAACCTGTATAACACTCAATCACCCAGGGTTCACAGCAGGAGAGAAAAAACACAGTATCCGTGTGCTGTTTATTCTCCATCAACCTCCCTCCTGATGCATATGTTTCATATTTTCTCTCCTGCTCTGAACCCTGGGTGATTGAGTGTTACACAGAGTTATCCAACTCTCTTTCCAGTCTCTGTTGTTATTAGTCCCAGTGGAGGAAACCTACCTTCATCTTTACTGGCCAATAATTACAAGTTAACCTCTGACCCTACAGAGTTTTATCACAGACAATAATACATCAATCTCAACACTGTACCAACAGAACACCCAGAATTTTCTTTTGTCTATTTCTGAATTTAGAAAAATTTTTCAGACACTAATAACCATACCTAATATATACATGTGAAGTCAAGATCACCTATAATAAAATTTAAGAGCATAGGTACTTCACAATCATGAAAACATTGTAACCAAGTTAAAACTATCCTCAATGAGATTTATTTTGTGATATATTTAATTAAAAATTATATTCAACTGTTTTTATATTAAACATGGCCACTAAAAATCACAACCAGAAAAGGAAGGTAAAATACAGATAATTAAATTTTAAAAAATAATGTGTAGATTCCTGTGATTGGAAGACTTTAAAGGACATCTGGGTGGAGTTGGGAGCAACACAGTGGCTATAAAAGAATAAAGTATAAAAGACAACATTGGTCTCAAGAATCTCATAATAAGGTTCAGATCAATCCATGCACCCAAAGATAGTAACACGAAAAAAAGAAATAGATACTATGTAATACATTAATACCACAATGTGTAGCAGTACAATAAAGTGAGTTCGGACTGGAGAAGTCAGAAAATCTTCTGAACCGAATAGAATTTGAAGTGAGCCTTGTAGGAGAATATAATTTGGATGTCAAGAGAACACCCAGGACAGTACAATGAAAGGGAGCAATGATTCATGTCTGCACTGATTTTCAAATATTATTTGAGTACCAATTCTGTACCAGGTTTCACAGTTTTCATGATGTGTGCTAACAATGCACAGGTAGTCATGGTGGCTATAGTTTGTTTCATTTTATTTTTACTTATTTATTTTTTAACTTGTATTTTAGGTTCAAGGGTACATATACAGGTTTGTTAGGTAAATTACATGTCATGGGATTTGGTGTACAGATTATTTTGTCACACAGGTAATGAGCATAGTACCCGATAGCTAGTGAACTATATAATATTACCAGACAACTGTTAATTAAGCAAAACTCTGTTTATTAAAATTCTGTAAATTAAGGGTGAGTACACTTTGATAGACTATTAGCCATGTCTTGGAAAGGAGTAGTAGGTTGAAGATATTTATAGGGTTTGGGGCCTGAGATCAAATGATCTCAATGGGTTCATCAAGCTAGTGAACTGACTGGGATTGAGCAAAGCCTGTGATGTAATACTTAAGGACTGGTTAACCTGTGGAATGATAATCTTGAAAGAATCTTAACATGCTGTTTGATAGAGAAAATTATGTTTGGTTAAAGAAAGTATTCACCTTGAAGAGCAGAATATTGTCACAGATAAATTAACCTGCAAACATTTCTGAAAGCAAAGAGTGATATTATGTACTGGCTTATAATCTTATCTTTCCTGTGCAGTTTCCTGGAACAAACAGTAAACAGTACACAAAGGGTCTCAGTTCTCGGTCATAAGACCAATGAGAGTTATGCCAAACTTATACTAATGGTGTCTATGTGTATGTGTGTGTGTGTGTGTGTGCCCATACATGGTTGGATGTGTTTGTGGGTATGTTTACTTTAAGTTTAATATATACCCAATTGTCTAACATCCTGACCAGAATTACATTTTACACAGATGATTAAATAGTATTTTAAAAGCACTCTAGAAGAAGCCACAACAGTGTTTACTCACTGTATTTCTGATCAACAACTGTTAATAAAGATGCTTTATTAACAATTATAAATAAACTATTGTTAATGAAGTGAGTGGATTTCAAAATAAGGTATTAGCTAGAAGGGTTGTATAGGCTTATCTGTCTTTACCTGAACAGTGTATTGGATCTGATGAGTTTAGTTTTCTCTATTCTTTGAGGTGACTCCTGACACTTGAACCTGAAATGGTATTTCATTTGCCACTGACTTAGAGGATTATTGATACCTACCTTTGATTGTATAGTTAATTGACAATCTCATATTGTTTAATTTGATTCTAGTACACATTTTATGCAATTAGCTGATGAAATAATATAGAGTCTTGGAAGTGAATGTTCAATTGTCAGGTTTGGGGGTATTTGTTATTTGTTTTACTATTAGATGTGTAGTGTGTGGCAGAATTTGATCTGAAGCTTATTTTTATTGTTATCTATGAAGTTAGAAAGAGGAAATGTATGTCCCTCATTTTTTTCTTGTTAAATAATAATGATATTAGTGATAATCAATAATTTAATGCCTCTTTGCCTTTTACCAGTTTACAACAGAATAAAACCGATACATTAACATGGTGTTATAAAAAATACTTATAAAAAGGAGCTTATTAGCTATGAAGTCCTTTCTAAGAGTTGGCATTTAAGTTGAAAGGTGTCCAGATTACTTTTATCGATATCTCTATCTAGGGAATCTAGGGGAACTATATTCTGTATTTCAAAGACAGAGAGAAAAGTTACTGTAAAGATATCGGAGCAGGAAGAAAAGATGGCATTATCAAGAGAATGTCAGTGGGCTTTTAAGACAATAAAATACAGAGATAATGGAGAGGACTGTAAGGGGCATCAGACAAGCTTTGGAGGTTTGATTCACCAGGACTTGCTATGCTTTGTATAAATAAAGCACTGTGTTAGATGCAGTAAGTCCACACTTAACGTCTTTGATAGGTTCTTGGAAACTATGACTTTGAATGAAGCAATGTCTAATGAAACCAATTTTACCATAGGCTAGTTGATATAAGCAAGAGTTAAGTTCCTATGGCATATTTCTGGTCACAAATACACCACCAAACTTCTAAATAAAGGCCCAAAACACGTCTAATATTGAACATTGAAATAAATGCGAGCTATAAACCTTGGACACACTAACTAGCCTCACATGCACATCTTTTACATGTGATAGGAAAATGGAATACCTGAGGAGAAAACCCAGGTAGACATGGAAAGAATGTGAAGACTCCACACTGACAGTGGCCCCTGCTGGGAATAGATTTATTTATTCCAATCCAAAAAATATTATTTTTTCTTTTCTTTTCTTATTTTAGATGCAGGGGATACATGTGCAGGGTTGTTACAAAGTTATGTTGTGTAATGCTGAGGTTCAGGCTTCTATTGATCCCATCACCCAAATAGTGAACATAGTACCCAATAAAATTTTTTTTTCCCTTGTCCCCCTCCCTCCCTTCTTTTAGAATCTCCACTATTTATTGTTGCCGTTTTCTTCCTGCTCCAAGGTCTTTACTTGCTACTGTCTGCAAGCCCTGATGAATCAAACCTCCAAAGATGGTCTGATGCCCTTTACAGTCCTCTCCATTATCTCTATATTTTCTTGTCTTAAAAACCCTCTGACATTCTCTGGATAATGCCATATCTTCTTCCTGCTCCAAGGTCTTTACAGTTACTTTTCTTTATTTACCTGTGTAGCCAATGTTTAGTTCCCACTTATAAGTGAGTACATATGACATTTAGTTTTCTATTTCTGCATTAATTTGCTTAGGATAATGGATGCAAATGATGTAATTTTGTTCTTTTTATGACTGTGTAGTATTCTACAGTGTATATTACCACATTTTCTTTATCGAATCTTTCACTGTTAGGCATATAGGTTGATTCCATGTCTTTGCTAATGTGAATACTGCTATAATAAGCATACAAATTCAGTTGTCTTTGGGTAGAATGATTTATTTTCCTTTGGGTGTATATCTCATCAATGTTATAATGAAATGACATTATTTGAGAATCTGCTATATTGCTGTAAGTAAAAGATTATGCAAAGATTTTAAGAAGGATATTTGTATGATCTTATTTGGGGCATAAAAGAAATATTCATGCTGATCCATGTGGAATGGATGAACTGGAGGGGCAAAACAAGGAGGTTGAGAAACTGATTAGGGTGATGGTCACCAAAACAGGTAGTGGAGAGAAGAAGATAGATACAAATATTCTTTGAAAGGTCCATTAATATAGATGCTAAAGTCACCAATATTGAGGATAAAAGATATCATAGAAAGGCTGTGAACCACTGACAAATATTTCTAATGAAGAATGGCATCTATTCTACCTCCTGTTCCAAAATTATATTGTGTCAGAGAGCTATATATCTTCTGCTTTTGTGTATCTCTTGGGAAATAGCATCATTATGGAATGGCCATATTTTGGTTAAAGAAAAGTGCTAGGAGAATGTATAAAATAATATGAGGATCTTAGACTTTCATAGTCCCTAGGGGGGAATTCTGAGGATACAGTTTTAAGTTTGTACAAAGTTAAAAGTTGGCAAATTTTATCAGATTAATGGTACTGAGTCATATGTGGATAAAAATTCATTGTCAAGAAGACATATACTTAAGTGTTCCCTAAAATAAACATGACTACAAGCCTGAATAAATGGATCCCAGTATAGACATAGAGTATAGAGCTCCTCAGGAGCCCCTGAATAACACATTAAAAATTGCATGTCTGGTTCATGTAGGAATCATTTTAGAGAAAACCATGGAGGACCTTGAAAGCTGATGTAAAAAACTTAATTTAATCCTATGGATTGCATTAGATATATGGATATGAAGATGGCTTTGTCTCTAAAATAGAATTAGTCTCCCAGACAACTCTTAGCTACCTATTAACTTTAAGAAGGATATTACCTGTTTAATTTTCAGCCTATCTCTAAAATTGGCACAGTAACTCATTTCTTGTCCACTTGACACTATTTCTTAGAGAAAAACAAATAAAATTGTAAGTGCTTAGAAAGCATAAGTCATTATTAAAATATGTAGCTATTTATTTATTGTTATCTTCTTCCATATTTTCATGAATTTCTGGATGTTCAAACACAGTACTTCTGTTTTCAATGTTTTATTCACTGATTGCTTTTTTGATGTACACAGTTGGTTGTGCAATTATGACCTAACTGTAAATTTTAGAAGCAACTGAGAGAGAGGGAGAGAGACAAAGACAGAGACAGACAGAGACGAGGGAGACAGAGAGGTTGAGTCAGGGAAGGAGCATGGGTAGAGGAGTTATATGTTAGTATTGTTTGTAACTATGGTGCCACTTATGAGTTTTTGATGACTATGTTTCAGGGGGATAAAAGAAAATCTGTTCCAAAAAAAAGAGAGAATAAGGAAGCAGACACACTGAAGGAAGCAAAGATAAAGTGGAAATAATTTATTCCCAGTAAGTCTCTAATCTACGTTTTTATTCCTGAGACACACAGTTCCATTGCTAGCCTTAATTTTGTGAGATATTCTACTAATATTCCATGAAATTTCCCTTTTTTGCATAAAAGTTGTTCAAAGTGAGCATCTGCATGTTGGAATTTTTAAAAAATCCTAATATAATATTGAAATTACATTGCACTTAGAATGAATCATATTGCACTTTGAATGAAATACAAAGCGTTTTCTACGGCCTGAAATTCCAACACCATCTGGCCCTGCCTTCCTTTTTTACATCATCTTTTGCCAGTCTCCTCTTCATGTTCTAGGGCTGGAAAGATCATCTCTGTTTTTGCCCTAGCATCTCTACTCTACTTTTTGCATTTTGTCTACAATATGCTGCTTCCATTCATTTTCCTGGCTGTATCCCTAGATAAGTTAACTAGCATGTCAACAGCTTAGAGGGCCTTTCTTTGGTCAAAGAAAGTACCCTTCACCTATCACTTTCCATCATATTACTCTGTACTTAGTAAAATTAGAATTTAAGCTTCATGACATCAGAGACATTTTATGTGTTATTTATTAGTATATCCATGGGATATAGACCTTAGTAAGCATCAAATATTTATTCAATGAATAAATGACAAAAACTTAATTTATTAGAAATTTTTATAGATATTTTAGCAGGAAAATTACAAGATCACAGTTATTTTAGGAAGTTACAAAAGCTATAGTGTTCAGAATATATTACAGGATACAGAAATTGAATTTGGACTCATTAAACATTATTGCAATAATCAGAGTCTAAACAGTTGACAATCCTATATGGTGTCAACCTCTAAAGCTTGAAAGAAAATAATAGAAGGGATACATTTCCAAGAAAGATGTGATGGACCATGAAGGATCACTAATTTTGTCTGTGTAGTTTCTTTTTAAAAACTAATTATTAAGTTTTTACTAATGGATGAGAATTTGTAGTTTTAAACATATTCTTTTCTTTATATGCTCTTTTTAAGAAAGAGCTTGTATGTGTTAGGGGTCAGGTGAAGAAAAGATAAGGAAAGCATTTTATGTGTGCATTAATGATATAAAACAAAGGCACACTATGTCTTGTTCTTACAGAAAATCCATAGCATTAAAACAAAATTTCAAGTCTGCATGCCTTTGCTTTGAACTGTGTGGACCTCAGATGTCCACTGCATTTTAGAAGAGTCTCTTTTTTATTGAAGAGGTGAACCAGATAGATAGTTTGTATGTAGGCATGAAACTAAAATGTAGAGGATGTAAAAGTTATTCAAATTAAAAAGTTCAAGGAATTACAAAGCTCATTTGCAGTACAGGTGAACAGTGAAAACATGAAAATCCATAAACAAAGTTAGAAAGAGGAACTGAAAAAAAAAAAAAGATTTTTAAGAGAGGTTTTGGAGTATCCTGACAGTTGGTAATTAGGGTCACTCAAGAGAGAGTGGCATAAGTGACTACGTTGGAAAGCAAAATAGCAAAGGACACTGATGATAATTGTTACTAACCAGAAATTTGCAGTAGCCAACCACTCTTTTTTTTTTTTTTTTTTTTTTTTTTTTTAGTAAAGAAATGTCATGTGCTATGGAGAGTGATAATCCTTGGAAATTATCAAGTATCTGTTTGGTCAAAGAAATGAATAAAATGATCCAAAAAAGAAGTGGAGGATCGAGAAGACTCAATATATCAGAAGTCCTAGAGAACATGTCACGGTATCCTGGCAAACAGCATTGGGGGCATTTTTCTCAGCCTAAGTCTAGGCCCTGCTTGTGTCCAACATGATTCTAGTTTTCTGTCTTCTTCCTTTCAGTAGACACTCTTGGGCACGTGCTGGTTGTTTCTCTTTTAGTTCAACACAACCTCTCATACTCCTACTCCCTTTCTAACTTTTTTGAAAAACAAAACAAAACAAAACAAAACAAAATAAAACAAGCATAAACGCCCTTTTTTTAAAAGTTTAACTGATAACTACTGTTTGTAAATAGTGGTTTTTATTTCTGAGTCAGTGACTCAGTAACTCTTGTCCCACTCCCATCAGGCCCCAGTTATTCTCTCCCAACACAAATAAACACATACATATCCAAACACTTTTTCTAATGCCATCTTAACTAAGTTTGTGAACATCATTTCCTTCAGTAATGTCCCTCTTTGAAAACTGAGGATGTAATGCAGGCAGAACTATACATACCTATCTTCTGATCTTAGATGGTTATTTTTCATTTTATAGGCTATCCCTACTTTGTGCAGCCTCTCCTAGATACAGGATTAAGAGTAACTAACATTTAGTAAAATACTTGCTAAATGCTGACGCTGTAAAAGATGCATGACATACATTTTATTTTTAATGCCTATGACATTCTTATTAGGTAGATTTATTATTAACATCCTTTATACTCATGAGGAAACTGACAGGAAACTGACAGAGTCGTATAATGAACTCAGGATACAAACCAGGCACATGGGTTCAGAGAGTGTTTTTTGTCATTATTGGCCATTATAATACAGGGACTTAAGTCCCTATAAACTAAGATTGGGTGTTACAAATAGAAGCTTAAAGAAGTGAGATTGGATATAGATGCAAGTTACATAAATCAAGGAGGGAGTTGGAGATCAGGTTTACTGAGATAGCCAATGGTTATATCATAGACACAAATAATGACAGGGCAGTCCATGTATCCAAGCATTATTGCATCCTAAAATATTTTCTCTGACTAAACTTAGAGTAGTATTAAAGAAGGAAAACCTCACATAATTGATTTGAGTAACTATAATTTTTAAAAATATCACTATGAAGTTACTATGGATTATATCAGAGAACCAATAACAACCACCACTAATACCTCCATGACCACAGGCGAAAGTATGTAAATGGGAGATGCTGTTTCATAATAAATGCCAGGGTATTACTTAGAGCAGCAAGCATGGGTGTTGTTGCAGAATTTTAATGACCTTTGATTGAGAAACACTGTGAGTACCTATGTATATTGAAAACAATAAAAGTGGACATGTTTGAGTTAGAAATAACTCAATTGCTTTCTTTTGAAAAATTAAATATTCAAAGTCAACTTGTGAATATATAAATATTTCATCTGGGTTATATTTCTCAAAATTACATCTGGTTTTTCAAATTTTGTTAAGAAAGTTTTATAAATTGAGCAACTTCTCTTCCCCAGGTGATTAGAAATTGGATATAAAAGTCAAATATTTTTGACGCTGGCAGTGAAATAGAACTTGGTTAATAGTTTAGTTCGTGTGCGTTAAGACATACTGGAAGGTCAGTAGCAGAAAAGTAAAACTTTGTATGCAAGAACATGGAATGAGTTTTGATTATCCATGAAAAATTGACACTGGTTTTGTTCTGAAGGGTCAGGTTGTTCTTGGATGTAAAAGAAATAAAGGCCATATTTAATTACATAAAGCTATAGTTTGCAGAAAGTAAACTGCTTTCTCTGCTTTATAGTAACTACAAATAATGACTCTAAAACAGCATGAATGTGTTAATTTTTTTTTACTGAGTTTGATATCCTAATTTATAAATGATTTAAAATAAGAGAGAGAACCTGTGAATTTTATACTGACAAATGTTACATTAATAAAAATACATTTTACTTTTCTCTCTGATAAATGATAATTTAATCTGAGATCAGTAGTTCTTTTTTAATAAGTAGCAGTAAAATTTTGTTGCCACCTTCTGTACAATTTTTTCAGATAAAAGATTTTATGTCTCACAAGAATAATTTCTGGCTTTCTGCTGACTTTGCCATGTCCTTCATTGTGAAAGAGCTAAGGTTATTTAAATAGTGTTAATTCTGTGTTTATTTATATTGCCACTTTGATTAAAAAGTAACAAAACTATTGTTTTTCAGGCTATTACAGTCATGCTTAATCCAGTAACCAAATCTTTATTAATAATTCTTTTGATTTTACCCTAGGAGTAAACTCTAAAGTTAGAAAGAAAAGAAAAATTAGTGTATCTTTCACAACTAAAACTATCTTTGAATTTTCCCAGGGGTCTTTTGCGACAATTTTAAAGAATTCTTTCATTATACAAAAAGAAGACTAGATAACTCAGTTTGTTTGAATGCTTTCTGTTTCTTCTTTCTAACATTCGTTTCTAAAAGTATGCATTATCTCATCCTCAAATTGTTTTTGAACCCTTACTAATGTTGAAGAAAATATTTGGCATATATTTATTCTGTATTCTTATAGAAGTCATAATTTTGACTTTCTAAACACTATACTTAGACAAGCCTGAAATATCAGGACTTATCATTCAATGATAAATATTGACATTGAAAGTCATTTTTTTCTCTTCCTGAACCAGTTGACTGGGATATCTAATATCCCCAGGACTGCCAGAAATGTTAGCAGACTCAGAATCACCCCTGTTCTTCTGGTTTTATGGTGGCTTACTTAGAATATGTGCCAGCTTCTCTTGAGACATAAACAGAAAAGAAAAGGAAAGAAAAAATACGTGTTTTTATTTATGATAGAAAAATTCATCTATTTCATCAAAGCAAAACAGCTAGTATCTACAAAGCCTAACTGTGTTAGTTTCCCATTGCTGCTGTAAAAAAATTACCACACAATTAGCACAAATTTATTATTTAATAGTTCTGAAGATCAGAAGTCCAACACAGGTCTCACTGTGCTTTCAGGACGTTACAGATGAGTATCTCTTTCCTATCCTTCTCCAGTTTATCAAGGACAAATTTCTTAATTTGTGGTCCCTGTTCTTCATCCTCAAAGCCAGCAACTGTGGATCACTTCTTCTCACATTGCCTCCTTTCTCACATTTTACCTCACTCTCTATCTTTTGAGGACCCTTGTGATTACATTAGGCATTTCTAGATAACCCTCACGACATATTTGTTTTAAGGTCAGCTGATTAGTAACCATACTTCCATCTGAAACTTTAGTTCCTCTTTTTATGTAACATAACATAACATAACATAACATATATAAATTAACATAATAACATAACATACATATATGCAGATACTAGGGATTAAGATGAGCGTATCTTTGGAGGTGAGGAACATTATTCTGCCTACCATACTAACAAAATATGAGATTGATTTATTAACTTCTACAAAATAAACTTGTCTTAGACATGTATTCCTTGATAAAGCTGACATTTATTCATACACTCATTCTTTCATGTATTCCCTAAGAGACAGTGTGGTATAGTAGAAAAAACTAAGATATAGTAGTCATGAAGAAGGAAAAATAGAGTTTGCATCCAGGCTTATTTCTTACAAGGTATGTAATAGTGGCAAAAGGCTTAGTCTCTTTGAAGCTTTGTTCTCAATTTTTCTTGAGAAAAATGAAGGCAATTAAACTCACCTCTGTGTTGTTCTGAAGACTGGGTGTGATAATTGATAAAAACACCCACCAGGTGCCAAATAAAATCAGTCAACAAATGTTAGCTATTATTATTGTAGCACAGCGCCTGCACTGAATAGATGTTCGGTAAGTGGTGTTTATTCATTTAATTAAATTATTCATATTATTTCAAAAAATTTAATCTCCTGCCATCACTATGCAATACCAAAACATACATAATATATAGCACATGTAATTTATAAAATATTATAATTATATTGTTTGCTATTACTGAGAAAACAGTACTGATGTTTTATTGTAATTGTGACCATTTCTTATTTTATAGACTTAAGAAATTAATCATAGACAGATTAACAAAAATTAGCAGGGTCCTATGAGAAAGTTAAGAAGTGTTAAAATTAAAATCTGCAATTTTCAGACTGCTGAATTCCTTGTGAGTTTAGTGTTTTATTAGGTCTATTGTTAATTTTAAGAAACTGAGTTGCCATGGTATCATGAGTTTAAAATGCTCTATAGTTTTAACACCTCCTACCTTGTACCCATAAATTAACCACAGCAAGGACTTTGCTATTTGGCCAGCACTACCTTTTAACATAAAACCTGCAGACAACTTCTGGTATTATAAACTTACCCATGGAAAGATAGACCTTCTTTTACATGATAGATAAGTTAAATGTTTAAACATATGTTTGATGGTTTAAGGCATATATACATATAATATTAACTTGTTTTAAATTATTATATTTTGATAAAAAATTTATTTTTATTCAATTTCACGATTTATACCTTAAACAATTTAAATTTACACTTTCAAATTTTGACTATATCATGGTTTTTCACCTGTAAGACAGAGCAATAAAATTGTGCTTTTTATAATTGCTCAAAGAAGGTTCTATTGTTTCTAGAAATGCGGTTTCCCTAAAAGTCAATTTCCAATTTCCTAAAAAGTGCTACAACATTTTTATTTTACAATTTTTCATGGGAATAAGCCAGTCCAGAATGAAATATGTTGCATAATCTCACTTATAAATGGAATCTAGAAAATTCAAATATACAGAGACAGAGAACAAAACAGTTGTACTGAGGTGAAAGTAGAGAGGTGAGGGAGGAAGTGGAAAGATGCAGATGAGAGAATACAAAGTGGCAGATATATAAGACAAACAAATCTAGAGACCTAATGCACAACATGCAGACTACAGATAATGAAATTGTGCTGTATATGAGAGTCATGCTAAATGATAGCTGTACTTGCCACATACACAAACAATGGACAACTATGTGGAATGTTGGATACGTTAATTCATTTCACTATAGTGACATTTTTAGTATTTGTATGTGTCTCATAACATGACCTTGTATACCTTAAATATACACAACAGAACTTATTTTAAAAACTAAAATAATTGCTGAATATTTTAAGTGAAATACTTTCAATAATATTGTTTTCTTTAAACAAAGTATGCTTCCACAATTATTTCATCTTTCATAATAAATATACCATGGTTTACCTGAGTGCATTATGATTGGATATAAGTTTTAGAGCTTCTTAAGCTATGTAGAGACATTTTCCTTTGTAGAAAAGTTCCCTTTACTGTATTTCACTTGCCTCAAATACGTTTTGATTTATACAAAGTGATATTAGACTACTACTCAAATAAACAGTGCTTCAAATTGTCTAATAGCAATTTATTTGACACAAAGCAACTTAGCAGGTACTGTGATCTCAGTTTGCTCATTTATGATATAAAATTTAAAATCAATTTTCTCTATTATCTATAAAAACAAGCCCCTCCACTGTTCCGGAAGGGTGTTTGACACACATATATACACTTAGAAATGGGTATATAAGATTTCTGGAATAGCAAAGACCTGCGTGAATTTCCTCATTCATAAGAGCAATGAAATTGATGGGGAGTTGTCAAAATAATTTTTTAAATTCTAGACGTTAACCAAAAGCTTGCAACAAACTGAGCAATTATTTATTCAAGGAATGCCATGGAACCTTTACAAAAACAACAGGATTTTTAGCTTTTTAACTTAGCTTATTCATATTTACCCCCGTCCAGCTCTGCAGCAGTCTTGAACAGAATAGCCTTGTAATTACAGGGGCTGTGAAAAATGGCAGCCTTGTCATTATCCAAAGGTGCATACAGGAGTAGGTTCTCCTCAAAAAATTTAACAATTCTTAAAATACTCAAAGAAGCTAACTATTATTTTCCCTTAGAAATGTGCTGTCATGTTTGTCAAAAACAAATTAACTCCAAATATAAGAATGGTGCCTGGAAATTAAATTGCATTGTATTAATCTGTATGCCTATTCTGATGCCACTATCATGGTATCCTGATTATTATAGCTTTATGATGACTTTTAAAAATTAAGAAATGTAAATCCTCTCCAATTTTGTTTTTCTTTTCTTTTTTTAAAATTATTATTATTATTATTATTATTTTATTTATTTATTTATTTATTTTGAGACAGGGTCTCTGTCACCCAGACTGGAGTGCAGCAGTGTGATCTTGGCTCACTGTAGCCCTAACCTCCCAGGCTCAAGTAATCCTCCCACCTCAGCCTGCTAAGTGGATAGAACTACAGGTGGCTAATTTTTTACTTTTTGTAAAGCTTGGCGGGGGGTCTCACTATATTGCCCAGGCTGGTCTTGAACTCCTGGACTCAAGGGAGACTCCCACCTTGGTCTCCAACAGAACTGGGATTACAGATGTGAGCCACCACACCCGGCCTTGTTCTTCTTTTCAACATTGTTTTGGCTACCCTGGGTCCTACAAGTATCCATAGAAATATTAGGGCAAGTTTGTAATTTGCTGCAAAGATGCTAGTTAAGATTTTGATAAAGACAGTGGTTTGACTGTGTCCCCACCCAAATCTCATCTTGAATTGTAGCCCCCAGAATTCTCATATATTGTGGGAGGAACCCCATGGGAGATCATTGATTTGTGGGGGAGGCATCCCCCATCTGTTCTTGTGGTAATGAATAAGTCTCATGAGATCTGATGGTTTTATAAGCGGTTTCTCCTTTCACTTTCCCCTCATTCTGTCTTGTCTGCTTCCATGTGAGACGTGCCTTTCACCTTCCGCCATGACTGTGAGACCTTCCCAGTCACGTGGAACTGTGAGTCCATTAAACATCTTTTTTTATTATAAATTACCTAGTCTTGGGTATGTCTTTATCAGCAGTGTGAAAGTGGACTAATACAGACTGCCTTGAATCTGTTTATCAATTTGGAATGTATTGCCATCTTAAAAATATTAAATCTTCCAATGTATGTATATGAGATGACTTTCCATTATGTAGGTCCTCTTTACATTTTTTCAACAATGTTTTATAGTTTTTAATATACAAATCTCCTGGATTACATTTATCTTTAAGAATTTTACTTTCTTGGATACTACTATAGATGAATTTTTTCTGTAAGTTTATTTTTACATTGTTTATTGCTACTGGGTAAAAATATAATTAGTTTTTGTATAATGACCTCATAGCCTTCAACTATGCTAAACTCATTTATCCATTGTGATGTTTTCATGAATTTGTTTGTATTTTATATAAAGATCAGGTATTTGTATATATACATAGATGGTTTCTTTCTTTCCAATCTAGGTGGATGTTCTTTAATTGTTTCATCTGGGTTGGGCATGGTGGCTCACACCTGTAATTCCAGCACTTTTAGAGGCCGAGGTGAGGAGATCACCTGAGATCAGGAGTTCGAGACCAGCCTGGTCAACATGGCAAAACTGTGTCTACTAAAATACAAAAATTAGCCAGGCTTGGTTGTAGGTGTCTGTAATCCCAGGAGACTGAGGCACAAGAACTTCTTGAACCCAGGAGGTGGAAGTTGCAGAGAGCTGAGATGGCACCACTGCACTCCAGCCTGGATGAGAGAAAGAGACTCTGTCTCAAAAAAAGAAAAAAAACTTATTTTACATCTAATTCATAGACTAAAATTTTCAATATAATGTTGAATACAAGGGGCAAGGGAATTCTTACTTATCATGTTCCTGAACTTAGTCTTTCATCATTAAGTATGATGTTGGCTGTAAGTTTTTTGCATATGCCCATTATCAGGTTGAAGAAATTCCATTTTATTACTAACTTGTTTAATGTATTTTAATAAAGCCAAAGTGAATGTGTTGTCAAATGCATTTTATGGATCCATTTACATGCACATGTAGTTTTTGTTCTTTATATTATTGATAATGTATACTATATTAGGTTGGTGCAAATATAATTGCAGTTTTCACCATTAAAAGTAATGGTGGCCAGATGTGGTGGCTCAAGCCTATAATCCCAGCACTTTGGGAGGCCGAGGCAGGTGGATCGCGAGGTCAGGAGTTTGATACTAGCCTGACCAACAAGGTGAAACCCTACCTCTATTAAAATGCAAAAATTAGCCGGATGTGGTGGTGGGTGCATGTAATCCCAGCTACTCGAGAGGCTGAGGCAGTAGAATCGCTTGAATCCAGGAAGTGGAGGTTGCAGTGAGCCGACATCAAGCCACTGTACTACAGCCTGGGCAATAGTGTGAGACTCTGTCTCAAAAAAAAAAAAAAAAAAAGTAATGGCAAAATCGCAATAACTTTTGCATCAAACTAATACAACCTGACTTTTGGGTGTTACACAAACTTTTCATTTCTAAAATAAATTCCATGTGATAATCGTGTATAATTCTTTTTATATTTTGCTGGATTCAATTTGCTGGGATTTTTTTTACAATTTTTTTCACCCTTTTTTTTATTACTATACTTTAAGTTCTGAGATACATATGCAGAACATGTAGGTTTGTTACATATGTATACACGTACCATGGCGGTTTGCTGCACCGATCAACCCATCATCTACATTATTTATTTCTCTTAATGCTATCCCTCACCTAGCCCCCACCCCTCGACGGGCCCCAGTTTGTGATGATCCCCTCCCAGTGTCCATGTGTTCTCACTGTTCAACTCCCACTTATGAGTGAGAACATACAGTGTTTGGTTTTCTGTTCTTGTGCTGGTTTGCTAAGAATGATGGTTTCCAGTGTCATCCACGTCCCTGCAAAGGACATGAACTCATCCATTTGTATGGCTGCATAGTATTCCATGGTGTGTCTGTGCCACATTTTCTTTATCAAATCTATCATTGACAGCATTAGGGTTGGTTCCAAGTCTTTGCTATTGTGAACAGTACTGCAATAAACATCCGTGTGCATGTGTCTTTATAGTAGAATAATTTATACCTTTGGGTATATACTCAGTAATGAGATTGCTGGGTCAAATGGTATTTCTGTTTCTAGATCCTTAAGGAATTGCCACACTGTCTTCCACAATGGTTGAACTAATTTACACTCCCATCAACAGTGTAAAAGTGTTCCTATTTCTCCACATCCTCTCCAGCATCTGTTTTTTCCTGATTTTTTTTGATGATTGCCGTTCTAACTGGCATGAGATGGTATCTTATTGTGGTTTTGATTTGCATTTCTCTCATGACCAGTGATGACAAGCTTTTATTCATGTTTGTTGGTCATATAAATGTTTTCTTTTGAGAAGTGCTTGTTTATATCCTCTATCCACTTTTTGATGGGGTTGTTTTTTTTTCTTGTAAATTTGTTTAAGTTCCTTGTAGATTGTGGATATTAGACCTTTGTCAGAGGAGTAGATTGCAAAGATTTTCTCCCATTCTGTAGCCTGCCTGTTCACTCTGATGATAGTTTCTTTTGCTGTGCAGAAGCTCTTTAGTTTAATTAGATCCCATTTGTCAATTTTGACTTTTGTTGCCTTTGCTCTTGGTATTTTATTTATGAAGTCTTTGCCCATGCCTATGTTCTGAATGGTATTACCTAGGTTTTCTTCTAGAGTTTTTATGTTTTTTAGGTCTTACATTTAAGTATTTAATCCGTCTTGAGTTAATTTTTGTATACGTGTAAGGAAGGGGTCCAGTTTCTGTTTTCTGCATATGGCTAGCCAGTTTTCCCATCACCATTTATCAAATAGGGAATCCTTTCTCTGTTGCTTGTTTTTGTCAGATTTGTCAAAGATAAGATGGCTGTAGACATGTGACGTTATTTCTGAGGCCTTTGTTCTGTGGCATTCATCTGTATATCTGTTTTAGTACCAGTACCATGCTGTTTTGATCACTGTAACCTTGTAGTATAGTTTGAAGTCAAGTAGCGTGATGCCTCTAGCTTTGTTCTTTTTGCTTAGGATGGTCTTGACTATACAGGCTCTTTTGTGGTTCCATATGAAAGTTAAAGTAGTTTTTTCTAATTCTGTGGAGATACTCAGTGGTAGCTTGATGGAGATAGCATTGAATGTACAAATTACTTTGGGCAATATGGCCATTTTCACAATATTGATTCTTCCTATCCATGAGTATAGAATGTTTTTCCATTTGTTTGTGTCCTCTCTTATTTATTTGAGCAGTGGTTTGTAGTTCTCCTTGAAGAGGTTCTTCACATCCCTTGTAAGTTTTATTCCTAGGTATTTTATTCTCTTCATAGCAACTCTGAATGGGAGTTCACTCATGATTTGCCTCTCTGTTTGTCTATTATTGGTGTATAGGAATGCTCGTGATTTTTGCACATTGATTTTGTATCCTGAGACTTTGCTGAAGTTGCTTTTCAGCTTGAGGAGATTTTGGGCTGAGACACTGGGGTTTTCTAAATATACACTCATGTCATCTGCAAACAGATAAAATCTGACTTCCCCTCTTCCTATTTGAATACCCTTTATTTCTTTCTCCTGCCTGATTATTCTGGCCAGAACTTCCAATACTATGTTGGAATAGAAATGGTGAGAGAGGGCATCCTTGTCTTGTGCCGGTTTTCAAAGTGAATGGTTCCAACTTTTCCTATTCAGTATGCTATTGCCTGTGGGTTTGTCATAAATAGCTCTTATTATTTTGAAATACGTTCCATCAATACCTAGTTTATTGAGAATTATTAGCATGAAGGGGTGTTGAATTTTTTCGAAGGTCTTTTCTGCATCTATTGAGATAATTCTGTGGTTTTTGTCATTGGTTCTCTTTACATGATGGATTACTTTTATTGATTTGCATATGTTGAAACAGACTTACATCCCAGGGCTGAAACCGACTTGATCGAGGTGGATAAGCTTTTTGATGTGCTGCTAATTCCGTTTACCAGGATTTTATCGAGGATTTTTGCATCAATGTCCATCAGGGATATTGGCCTGAAATTTTCTGTTTTTGTTGTGTCTTTGCCAGGTTTTGGTATCAGGATGATGCTGGCCTCATAATATGCATTAGGGAGGAGTCTCTCTTTTTCTGTTGTTTGGAATAGTTTCAGAAGGAATGTTACCAGATCCTCTTTGTACGTCTGATAGAATTTGTTGTGAATCTGTCTGGTCCTGGGCTTTGGTTGGTTGGTAGGATATTAATTATTGCCTCAATTTCAGAACTTTTTATTGGTCTACTCAGGGATTTGACTTCTTCCTGATTTAGACTTGGGAGATTGTATGTGTTCCGAAATTTATCCATTTCTTCTAGATTTTCTAATTTATATGCACAGAAGTGTTTATAGTATTCTCTGATGGGAGTTTGTATTTCTGTGGGATCAGTGGTGACACCCCCTTTATCATTTTTTTATTATGTCTATTTGATTCTTCTCTCTTTTCTTCTTTGTTAGTCTGGCTAGTGGTCTATCTATTTTGCTGATTGTTTAAAAAAAATAGCTCTTGGATTTACTGCTTTTTGAATGGTTTTTCATGTCTCTATCTGCTTCAGTTCTCTCTCTGATCTTAGTTATTTTTTGATTTCTGCTAGCTTTTGAATTTGTTTGCTCTTGCTTCTCTAGTTGTTTTAATTGTGGTGTTAGGGTGTTGATTTTAGATCTTTCCTGCTTTCTGATGTGGGCATTTAGTGCTAATAAATTTCCCTCTAAACTCCGCTTTAGCCGTGTCCCAGAGATTCTGCTACATCGTGTCTTTGTTCTCATTGGTTTCAAATAACTTATTTATTTTTGCCTTAATTTTGTTATGTACCCAGTACTCATTCAGGAGCAGGTTGTTCAGTTTCCATGTAGTTGTGTGGTTTTGAGTGAGTTTCTTAATCTTGAGTTCTAATTTGATTGCACTGTGGTCTGAGAGACTGCTTGTTATGATTTCTATTCTTTTGCATTTGCTGAGGAGTGTTTTACTTCCAATTATGTGGTCAATTTTAGAATAAGTGCGATGTGGTGATGAGAAGAATGTATATTCTGTTGATTTGGGGTGGAGAGTTCCTTAGTTGTCTATTAGGTCCGCTTGGTACAGAACTGAGTTCAAGTCCTGAATATCCTTGTTAATTTTCTGTCTCATTGATCTGTCTAATATTGATGGGTAGTTTAATAGTTACCAATCCAATCTCTGTAAGAGAAAGTCTCTTCAGATTTTCTGTTTCTTCATGAGTTTTTTTCCAGTAGTTTCTGTCTTTCTGGAAATACATCCCTTTCATTGTGTTTTGTTGTTGTTGTTGATGTAGAGTGATTATAATATTGCCTTCTGTAATCCCTTTTGTTTCTCTAATGTCAGTAGTGATACTCCTTCTTTTGTTACTAATTTTGGTAATTTGATATTTCTCTATTGTTCTCCTGTTAGTTTAGCCAAATTTTTGCTAATTTTGTTGATCTTGACAAAAAATCGTCATTGGACTTTGTTGGTCTTCTCTATTGTTATTCGATTCTCTATTTCATATGTTTATACTATCATCTTTAATATCTTCTTCCTTCTGATTGTTTAAGTTCATTTTGCTATACACGTCCAGACACTTAAAGAAAAAGAGTTATACATATGGTTATACACATGAAATCTTTCCTCTTATTTTTATGCAGAAATTTACAGATACATATTTTCCTCCTATGAGTGCTACAGCTGTAACCTTTCCGTTTTGGTATGTTGTGTCACATTTTCAATTATCACAAGTCCTAAATTTCTTTTTGTTATGGATTTATATTTCCATTATATTTGGTCACAAAATACAGTTGTATAATTTCAAATCTTTTACATTCATTAGCTCTGTTTTATGGCCAACCATATGCTGTCTCTTGGAGACCATTCAATGAAAACTTCAGAAGAGTATATATTGGTTTTAGGGTAGAACATTCTATACAGGTCTGTTAGTGAAGTATTAAAAATAGTATTAACAATGGTACATTGAAATCTTCACTATTATTCCTAAATGGAATATTTCTTCCTGGAATTCAATCAATTATTACATTACGTTTTCTGGAACTTTGTTTTTAAGCAACTGTAAGTTCAATATGTTTATGGTTATTACATTTTCCTCATTTTCCTGATGAATTAACCTTTTAATCATCATAAAAGTCCCGTTTATCTTTAATAACATTTTTAAGTCTGTCATTTCAAATGATATTACAGTCATTTCAACTTTCTTATGGCTGTTCTTTGAGTGATATATCTTTTTTCACACTTTCATTCTCTATGTATTTGAATCTACGAAGTGAAAATATATAGTTGCATCATCTTTTTTATCCAGTCTGACAATCTCTGTTGATTAAATTTTCTCCATTCACGTTTTATGTTGTAATTGACTTATTTGCATTTGTCATTTTACTATTTGCTTTAGTATGTCACATCTTTTTTTATTCCTCTATTTCTTCTTTACTGTTTTTTTTTGCCTGAGTATTTTATATGACATATTTTATTTCTTTAATTATTTTAACTATATTTTTAGTTATTTTATTAATAGTTATTATAGGGCTTAGCATATAAAGCAACTCTTCAGAATTAGCTAAAGATTTATACTAACTCAAATTCCACAAAAGACATAGATGTTTTACTTTATATATCTCTATTTTCTCTTACCCTCTTTTTTTGAAAATTTTGTCATGCATATTACATATATGTGTCATAATCCCCAAAATTTAATGTTGTAGTTATTACCTTATATAATTGTATGTATTTTAAAGACACTGAGAGATGGAAGAACAAACATACTATTAGATTTTGTCCTATTAATTTTTTTCAACTTTATTGTCAAATATGTTACATTTTTATTGTCATAAGCTCGATGATTTATTGATATACATATAGTTTTACACGATTGCTTTTTATGTTAAAGAATAAAGAATGCAAAATATTCATTTATATATTTAAATTTGCCCTGAAGAACAGACTTTCATTCTGAAAATTCCCGAACAATTTCTTATAAGGTTGTCTTCTTGCAACAAATTATCTCAGTTTTTATCTGGGAATATCTTTATTTCCCATTCATTTTTGAAAGACAACTTTTGCTGGTATAATATTATTGGTTGGTTTTTATGTTTTCTTTATTTTCTCTTAGTCTTCTGTTTAATTCTTTTCTCATTTGCTCAGGTCTCCATTGTTTATGATGATGTTAATAAAACAGCTGTTGATCTTATTGAAGTTACCTTGTGCGTAAGTCATTGTTTCTTGTTGTATTCAAGAATTTCTCCTTGTCTTAGGTTTTTTTTTTTTTTTGGAGACGGAGTCTCGCTCTGTCGCCCAGGCTGGAGTGCAGTGGCCGGATCTCAGCTCACTGCAAGCTCCGCCTCCCGGGTCTACGCCATTCTCCTGCCTCAGCCTTCCCGAGTAGCTGGGACTACAGGCGCCCGCCACCTCGCCCGGCTAGTTTTTTGTATTTTTTAGTAGAGACGGGGTTTCACCGTGTTAGCCAGGATGGTCTCGATCTCCTGCCCTCGTGATCCGCCCGTCTCGGCCTCCCAAAGTGCTGGGATTACAGGCTTGAGCCACCGCGCCCGGCCGTCTTAGTTTTTTTGACATTCTTTTGTGTGATGTCTTTGGGTATTCATCTCTTTTGTGTTGATCTTACTTCTAGTTTGTTGTGCTCTTGAATGTGTGGATTGATATTTTTCATACAGTTTAGAAGTTTTCAGTTTTAATTGTCTTATTTTTTTTCTATGTCTTTCTCCTCTCCTTCTGCTATGCCAATTACACTTATATTGATGTAGTTAAAGTGTTACACATTTTGTTGAGGCTTTGTTCATTACATTTATTTCTCTTTTCTTTCTGTTATTCAGATTGTATAATAGTGTTTTTTTTTTTTTTTTTTGAGACGAAGTCTCGCTCTGTCGCCCAGGCTGGAGTGCAGTGGCCGGATCTCAGCTCACTGCAAGCTCCGCCTCCCGGGTTCACGCCATTCTCTCGCCTCAGCCTCCCGAGTAGCTGAGACTACAGGCGCCCGCCACCACGCCCGGCTAGTTTTTTTTTTTTTTTTTTTGTATTTTTAGTAGAGATGGGGTTTCACCATGTTAGCCAGGATGGTCTCGATCTCCTGACCTCGTGATCCACCCGCCTCGGCCTCCCAAAGTGCTGGGATTACAGGCTTGAGCCACCGCGCCCGGCCTAGTTTTTTATCTATATTCAACTTAGTGGATTTTTGACTCCTGCTGGATTGCAGGTACAGTAGGTAATTTTTGAATAAAATTATACTTTTCAATTACAGAATTTTCAGTTCTTTAAAAATAACTTTTTTTAAATTTTCTCTGTTTGATGAAACATTGCCATAAATTCCTTTACTTCTTTATTTTTCCTTTTTTTTTTTTTTTACTTCTTTAAACATGATTGTTCTTTAGTTATTGAACGTATTTATAATAGCTTCTTTGAAGTATTTGTGTAAGTCCAGCACCTATACCCTCTCACAGGCATTTTCCGTTGCTTGAGGTATTTTTTGTTGTGGTAGTGGTGATTTGTTATTGTTTTTGTTTATTGGTTTTTTCCTGTTTATGGCTCACACTTTCTTATTTCTTTGCATATCCATATATACATTTTTCCTGAAATCTGTACATATTAGATAATACATTTTAATACTTCTAGATACTTATTTTCATACATTCAAACTTTATTGTTAACATTTAAAAATGCATTTCCTTTGTAATTTAGCTGGTTTATTTTAGAGAAGGCATATTTTCCCCTGCAGTGTGAAACATCTGATGTATCTTCGCAGAAGATAGTGTTGAACATGTGCACAGTTGCCCTGAGATGACTTGTTAGCAGGGCTCTCTTTGACTTTATTTTTCTCTGATTTCTCCGTTAAGCCATCTTTTTCCGCTGATCTTACACACAGCTGTTAGGCTCCACTAATTGCCAGTTTATTGTTCTATTTTTTATCAATGCACTAGGGTATAAATTTTTCCACAGTCTGACCCAATTAAAGTCATCCTACTTTTCAGGAATAATTTTTGAGAATAATCTTTAAAGTTTGCTTTGACTCCAGAAGGTCTCGCCTTAGGAATACCTTTCCCTGGTTCTGTTTGGTAAACTAACAGGACTACAGTTTAGCTTATTGCTGTCATAGAACTATCCATATTTTCTTATGTGCTTCTCACAAAAATATCTATTGTTTTTGATATCATCCTAAGGCATAAACTTCCTAACATTCCTCTTCCAATAAAGGCAATGCATTTCCAGAAGGCTACTGAGCTCTCAATTCTTACGGCCTTTCTCTTGTCAGAAAAATCTCCAAGCCACTGCTCCTAGACGGGGGGCAGGCATAATGGCCTAGCTTTCTTGAAATGATGTCCCTGTTTCATCAGTAGGGTGCTGAGCAGGGGAGATATTCTGTGGTAATATAGGCTTTCTTTCCCTACGTTGAACTCTACGTTAATGAACAAGCTGTGGCATGAAAATTATTGTTCCGGTTTTCTTGGACTGTCATACCTAGCACAGAAATTCTTACCTACCAGGGAAACTAAGTGGAAAAACAGATCACAATACCTCTCAGCTGCACTATCCTAGAATTTAGCCTTTGCCATGTGCACTGCAGCAGATAATAAATGTTTGATGTCTGCCCCTTCCAGGAAGTCACTGTAGCCCTTGACTTAGAGCTCAGAGCAGAAGTATCTTCACCTTCTTGGCTGTATTCACTTGAAGTTGACTGTCTTTCATGCAGAGCTAGGCAATGGGAAGTGAGTTGTATCTCAATAACACAAGTTCCAACTAACTTATTTTCAGTACATTTTCTTGAATAAATACTGTTTTGTTTGGTGTATACACTAAGGACAGTTTTCAGAGAGTTTTACTAGTTGGTTTTATCTTTGTCTTTATAATAAGAACAGTTGTGGCCATGTCACTGGAGACCAGGTTCATAGTACTCCTCATTCTGCCATGCAGGAAATCTTTCTAGGGTTTATTTTAGTGTGCTGAGATAATGCTCAAAGGTAAGGGATAATGACCAGCAAATCCACCTTTCTTCATTGTTCTTTTACTTTATTATTAAATCTAGTTAATATTAAGTTCAGAATATTTAAGTAATCTGTATAAAGCACTTTATACATACGAATTGAATATCCATAGTAACATTATCTATTTTACATTATGACTCTCAGTTCCTAGATGAAGGAACTGAGGCCCAGGTAAGTTTTATACGCTTCTCGTAATCATTCACCAATAGTAGTTGGTCAGAAACTTCCATGAGATTCCTTCATTCCTCCAGTGCCAATGGCAGTGGATATGCCACAGAGCCAGTACGAGGGTTGGGCAGGTCAAGTGAATGAGGCATTTGCTTTGGGCACTAAATTTAATGATGTACTTTAAACAGGAGGTACATGAGAGTCCTTTAAAAAAATGGCGTGCTAAATTCAGTGATCAATGTAAATACTTAATGCAGTATTTTTAAAAGTAAAAATCAATTAACATATCCATGATGAACAAATACCAAAATTTTAAGTGAAGACACATCCTTTTTTTTAGAGACGGAGTCTCGCTCTGTTGCCTCGGCTGGAGTCAGTGGCGCGATCTCCAAGCTCCGACTCCCAGGTTCATGCCATTCTCCTGCCTCAGCCTCCCCAGTAGCTGGGACTACAGGCACCCGCCACCTCGCCAGGCTAATTTTTTGTACATTTAGTAGAGACGGAGTTTCACCCTGTTAGCCAGGATGGTCTGGATCTCCTGACCTCGTGATCCGCCCACCTCGGCCTCCCAAACTGCTGGGATTACAGGCATGAGCCACGGCACCAGGTCTTTTTTTTTTTTTTTTTTTTTTTTTTTTAATTTTACTTTAAGTTCTGGGATACATGTGCAGAATGTGCAGGTTTGTTACCTAGGTATACATGTGCCATGGTGGTTTGCTGTACCCACCAACCCATCACCCAGGTTTTAAGCCCCACATGCATTAGGTATTTGTCCTAATGCTCTCCCTTCCCTTGCACGCCACACCCTGACAGGCCGCGGTGTGTGTTGTCCCCCTCCTCCTTGAGTCCATGTGTTCTCATTGTTCAATTCTGGCTTGTGAGTGAGAACTTGTGGGGTTTGGTTTTCTGTTCCTGTGTTAGTTTGCTGAGGATGATGGTCTCTAGCTTCATCCATGTCTCTGCAAAGGACAGGATCTCATTCTTTTTTTTATGGCTGCATAGTATTCCATAGTGTATATTCACCACATTTTCTTTATCTAGCCTATCATTGATGAGCATTTAGGTTGGTTCCATGTCTTTGCAATTGTAATAGTGTTGCAATAAACATACAGAAGACACATCTTATCACTGATTTTTTTTTTCCTTTTGTCCCAGGCTACTGTTATGTTTCTTCATGGCAATGGATGTGTGGACTAACATTTGGACTCTAGAAGTGCAAAGCTTGGACACCAATTCCAGCATGTCTTCCTGGTATAGTAGGCACATCACTTCACATCTATAAGTCTAAATTTTTTTATCTATAAAATGTTTGTAACATTAATTACTACTTGATAAGGTTTACGACAGAATTAAAGAGACAGAATTAAAGTGTTGGGCATGTTTTTTGGCAATTTATAAACGTTCAGTACATGCATATAGGTTTAGCTGTTATTTATGGTTATATTTAAATACAGCTATATGTAAAATATATAAATATATGTATACATGCAAACACACACATTCACACAATCTCCATAAAAACGTGAAAATCCAACAGTGAAGCAGTGCATATTTCAATCTATTGCAATTAGGAGAAGAACACCTTTACAGAATCTTGGAAATGTTTCAAAATAAAAGAAATTAGGAAAAAGTGTTTACTGGGTTTTAGACTCAAGAGTGGATGATTTTAAATAGAGTCTTAGAGGGGAAAGCAATTACTTGAGATGGTCACAATTTCGCATAATATCTTTGAATTAGAGGAAAAAGAGAGGAGAGGGCCTCGAACTCAGTCTTGGTGAGCACACTTATCTGACAGGTAAACTGTTATTTTACTTGTCTTCTAGAAATAGTTATTTCCTGGAGCAAGTTGATAAGTTATTTCTAATTATTAGCATTGTTTAACACAGAGTCAGAAAATACTTTGCTATCTACGTTTTTATCTCACACTCTATATGTATTTACACACATACATTTATATGCATGTGAATGTATAGTATATTATACACACACAAATAAGAAATAGATCAACTTTTCAGTTGCACCATAAAGTAATTTGAATAGTTACTAAAATGCCTGCTGTTCTAGGTTAATTGAAAATCACCATCCTATTGCAAGGGACTCTGTTGACAATCACTACTCCAGTCTTCTGTGAGTGGATTTCCATAGATTCAGCAACTGCAGTGCCTAGTTAGTGCTTACTCTTCAGACAGGATGACATTTATCATACCTTGTTAATTTTAACCCAATTTCAGCTCACTATGAAAGGACACAAAGATACAAAAATGCGTACCCTCCCTTCCTCCCCCCGATGTTGCTAAACTCTTTGTTCTGCTTTCTAATCTCTGCACGTACCAGAGGTTTCGAAAGTTCTGTAAGTACATGTTTTTCTTTCTGAGGCCAGGTCACAAGGAATGTTTAAGTAAGATAGCCAGGTCACAAGGTGTGTTTAAGCAAGATAGCCATAAACTGGTTGTGCAACCTGACGCAATATAATTAACTGCGTTTGTGTAAAACTGCTCTTCCGCCTCAAGGGTTGTACTGAAATATCAGAAATGGCGGGAACCAATCATAGTTTGCCAAATTGCTTTGTTCAAACTCCAGCCAATCATACCTCTAATTTGTATAATGATTCTATGCCTACTTTCCTTAGACTATATAACATTGTTTGGAGCTCAGTGGGGGAGCTCTCCTGCCCGTCTCGTTTCACGAGCAAGTGAGAGCTCCAGGTTCGAACCTGTAATAAAGATCCTTGCTGCTTAGCTTTGACTCTGGACTCTGGTGGTCTTCTTCGGGGAATAAACGGTCTGGGCATAACAACTATAATCTGTGATAACTGAGATATATTCTTTAAGTTCATTAATAGATATATATCCAAAACTTATCAACAAACAACTGACCATGCTGGAAACACAGGTTAGTTTACAGAGTCACTAATAATTGTTTATGGTTATGCTCTTTCTAGTTAGTAAGTATATTTTCAGAAAGCTACTTCTTAAGCGAAATTTGAATGCATTAAATTGTGCTATTTGAATGTATTACTTAGATTATCATCACTTAAGTTTTTTGTTTCTTTTAAGAATACTGGCAGCCATCTGACTGAAATGGGAGGCAAGTGACAGCTAAGAGAGATATTCTGTAGCTCAAGCCCAAGCATGGACCCAGGAGATCATGTTTCAATACCTTGAAGAGCTTATTTTCAACAGGAACTAACATGCATCTTGTTGCTGTTCAGCTGTAGAATTATAGGGTTAAATTATGTTATGATTTTTGATATTCTATGCTTCGTAGTAATGATTTTCATTTTAAAATTGTTTATTATTACATGCTATTAAAACCACAATAAAATGAAGCAAATAAGTTCAATTAAAGTTTAGTAAGCAGTTCTTTGTTGTTTTTATGGTTAACCCAAAAGGCACTACAAAAAATACAAAAGTTCTTACATTACTGTGCCTTTCTTTTAAAGTTGCAATTCATACCATGCCCATAATTGGTAACCATAGGCAGGCACCTGAAGGTACATAAATATTTACCAAATCACATAATATAGAAAAAGTAAGAAAGAGATCTCTCAACATGACTGAAACTAAAAGCACTTAAAATTAGCCAGGTAAAATGTCCTTTTAGTTTTGCCTTTTCTGTTTGTGGTCGTGCTGAGAATAGTGATATTATATTGACAATAGGCAAAGCACAAGTATAAACATTTCTAGAAGACAGATGAATTTATTATTGTGTTATTCCTAGATAAGAATTATCAAACCACACAGGTACACTCAATGATCAGTTTTCTCAATTGATAGAGGTGTTTCATAGACCAATGTCCTTTTCTAATGAAATATTAAATAATAAAAACGAATTGTATTCTATCTACACAGTGATTTTTAATTATCAAAAGGAAAGTACTCTCAGTGCATTTGTGATGTTTACTAATACTATGTTTCTTTATATTTTTATACTCTACAATTGTATATTTGTATTTCTGTATGTTGGGTAAAACAAAATCATTTTATTCTTATGTTAAACTAATGAGAATATATAGCAATATTGAAGAACAAAGTGTGAAGAAAAGAAAAAGAAGGAATAAGGGGAAAATCTGTGAGAGAGAAAAGGAAATGTCAATAGACAAATAAAATTTACTCTAGAATCCTACTTACAATTGCTTAACCACTGTTATTGTTAATTCTATAGACCAAACCTCTTCCACAATGTCAAAATTTGACACTTTGTAAAGATTCTAACTTAATAAGCAATTTATGAACTCCCGAATCTATGTAGTGTTTCTTCTGACAACCACCTATTCTATTTGATTTCTGGTCTTTTGACTTAATTCAAACCTATTCCTGGTTGTATTGAGATTTCTGCCCTATTTTCATGCTCATATTTGCACCAGGCTTTTAACTTATTACAGCTTCTCCCAAATCCCACCTTCATCTGTTTGCTGACTGTTCAGGATTCTGAGTCTTTCTGCCTCATGGACAAAACCCAATGGAAATATAATTTAAATATATGATAACTATTTAAAGGTTTGCTTTCTCATAACTATCTTTAGCTAATATGAATAAAATTTCACATATAAATGATTGTATCTTAGAGAATGTACATGTCACTATTTGACATTTTGAGTCCAAATTCCTAAATTATGTGCAAGGTATCCATTCACTTAAATATGTATATTCACTATTACTATGCAGATTTACTGAAATACAGTTTGTAGTCTAAAATTTGGATAAAATTTAACTTGCAGAAAAATGTGTAGATCCTTTCAAACTTTTAAAACCTTACAGTGGATATTACTATTTATCTCATCTGCCTCAATAAAGAATAGTGAGAAATAAAAATAAAATCCTCAGTCCCCCAACAGACTGAACAGACCCTCCTCTTCATCAAGGAATCTCAGAATGCAAAACAAAGCATTCTGAGATTTACCAAGATAATGAAAATGTATAGGCTGTCTTGAATGAAAGTTATAAGATGTTGGAGCTAAACCAATAATGGCCCTCAGGAAATACAAATTTTTCTTGTTAGATTGCAAGGCAAAAGCAAGCCAGTAGGGCCATTACAGCTGGCCCTACAATTATCTTATTGTAATGGAGATCTTACTGAAATGTAAAAACTAGGTAGTGGTATGAAAACAGAACTGGATTCAAATGGAAAGCAGAATTGAAAGGAAAGAAGTTAAAAGGAAATTTGAACAGATTACTGAGAATGAAAGAATTAATTTTACATAAGCCTATTTTAGGGAATACAAAGTTCACATTCCAGAATGTGGCAAAGCACACAGATATCCTATGACTTCATTTATTTCACCCTACAACAAAAAACAAATAGAAAAAAAAAAAATTGAACAGTGATTGCTAGAGCTGAGAGTGGGGAAAATTACTAAATACAAAGAGATGGCACGGGAACTTTTGGGGGTAATAGGAAAATCCTACAACTTGAATTTGACAGAAACGTCAAACTTCATAGAACTATACATCTGAAAAGAGTAAGTCTTACTGTATATAAATTATACATTAATACATCTTACTTTTAAAATTATAAAAGAAAGGATAGTGACTAGATACTGAACCCTGAGTAATGATTTGCGTGCCGAAATGTTTAAGGATAAGGATACTGATATCTGCATTGTACCTTAAAATGCATTGAAAGGGTAAAATGATTTGATAGTTGGCTGGAGGATAAAGAGATGACAGGTAGACATGTAATAAAGGAAACATAGCATAATGTCAGCTGTTTAGAACTTTTTTCAAATTTTCTTTTTGTTTTTCTCTGAGACGGTCTCGCTCTGTCACACAGGCTGGTATCAAACTCCTGACCTCAAGTGATCCACCAGTCTCAGCCTCCCAAAATCCTGGGATTACTGAGCCATCATGCCCAGTCCCTCAAATTTTCTTTATATCTGAAAATTCCCATAATAAAATAACAAGAAAAATTATACAGACACACTCATGACCGCACACATACATAATTTGTGCATACAATAAAACGTTTCAAAGTACATCATCACACACCAAAATATTGACAGCATTTACTCCTATGTAATCTGTATGCTGGGTTGATAATAGATGGGAAATGGGTGGTACTTTAACTTTTTTCTCTATAAAACTTTGTATTGTTTAATTTAACTATAAAACTAATTTTTATTAATTTTAATTATAGTACAATAAAGTAAATGAGGATGATATATTGCTAATTTTGTAAGTATATTGGAAGTTGTAGACTGGAGAAAAAGGCCTTCAAGCATGTGAATAAAATCTGAGAAAATTTTAAGACATACCCTAATGGATTAACAGAGAATTACAGGTGCATTAGCATAGGTCTCTGCGAAAGGAGTCACAATCAAGCTCTTGAGCTCTCACTTGTTCCAAACTCACCTTCAAACTGTTTTATTGAAACCTCAGCATTGATAAGGCTTTGCTTGTTCATGAATAGAACTATTATTGGAAGCAGATAAGTGCACAGTTGTGGCTTTCTCCCCCATCTTCAACGTTGCTTTCTATGTCTGAATAGATAAGACGACTGTTACTTTCCATGGCTTTTTTCCTCACATAAATATTCTGTTATACCGTGACTCCAAATCTCAATTTGGAATGTCTTTTATCAGTATTAATAAATCAGAAAAAGAGTGTGGAAGGAATTATGAAGACATTACAAAAATTTCAGGTGCGAATTTTGACATCAGCCTAAAATACTCTATCAAAGCTTAATGATTTTCATTGGAGTGTTGGAACCAGGCCCAGAAGTAATAAGCTCGATACCTAACAAGTTTGGCTCTGTGTTTCCAGTCAAATCTCATCTTGAATAGGAATCCCCACGTGTCACATGTTGAGGGAGGGAAGTGATTGGATCATGGCAACGGTTTCTCCCATGCTGTTCTCCTGATAGTTCTTATGAGATCTGATGATTTTATGAGCATCTGGCATTTCCCCTGCTTGCACTTCTCTCTTCTGCCACCATGTGAAGAAGGTTCTTGCTTACCCTTCACCTTCAGCCATAAGTGTAAGTTTTCTGAGGCCTCCCCAGCCATGTGGAACTATGAATCAATTAAACCTCTTTCCTTTATGAATTACCCACTCTTGGGTATTTCTTTATAGCAGTATGAAAATAGACTAATACAATACTTTTAAAAAATCAATTTAAAAAATCACTTGCTAAGATATCTATTAAGAAGTAGATGCAGCCAATGCAGGAGCCATATCCTTGGCATCTCCGGCTTTACTATATGACATGAGCAATGAGTTGTGCTAATTTCAAAACATATATTAATAATCATTATTGTTCAACTTTGGGTAGTCACTTAGTATGTTATATTGATAAATTTATCAAATTTAAAATATTAGACTGGGATAACAATAGGCAGGGCTAGCCTGACCAAAATGACAAATTAAAGGTAAAACTTATTTTGGTGTTATATCATTTAGATATCAAAGCATGTAGGCATGTAGGTGTGTGGAGGAATGAGGGGATAGTGCTTGACATCTGATTGCTCTATGAAGTCTTCACAAATTTGTATAAGGAAAGAACTGAGCTAGCATTAAGGCTGAGTTCTAAGGCCAGATGAAAGATGAAAAAAGCAAATACTAAAACTCGTAATAGTGATATATTTTTTAACAACAAAGTATGCGTCAGATTAAGGTCACCCATCATTGTCAGGCCTCTGAGCCCAAGCCAAGCCATGGCATCCCCTGTGACTTGCACAGATGGCCTGAAGTAACTGAAGAATCACAAAAGAAGTGAAAATGTCCTGCTCCTCCTTAACTGATGACATTCCACCACAAAAGAAGTGAAAATGGCCGGTCCTTGCCTTAAGTGATGACATTACCTTGCGAAAGTCCTTTTCCTGGCTCATCCTGGCTCAAAAACTCCCCCACTGAGCACCTTGTGATTCTCACTCCTGCCAGCCAGAGAACAATCCCCCTTTGTAATTTTCCTTTACCTACCCAAATCCTATAAAACGGCCCCACCCTTATCTCCCTTCCCTGACTCTCTTTTCGGACTCAGCCCGCCTGCATCCAGGTGATTAAAAAGCTTTATTGCTCACACAAAGCCTGTTTGGTGGTCTCTTCACACGGACGCGCATGACAATCATGCTTTTTGAACTTAAAGACAATCCATGCTACAGATATGCCCTAGGTAAATTCTCCCCATCCCCATCCCTCCTCCATCCCCATCTCAAGTGAGCCTCTTCGTGTTTTTCTGAGATCTGGCCACATTGATCTTTTTATAAATTTTAAAGCATACAATATTTTCTCCTGTTTCAGGATTGTACCTGTGTTTGTTTTGTTTTGTTTTGGATCTCAGTCTGTCAGGCATTTGAACCAGGGTTACTTCCTCCTGAATAGGGGGCGGGGTAAAAATGAGGCTGAGACCTGCTGAGATGCATTTCTAGGAGGCTAGGCTTTGTTAGTCACAAGATAAGACAGGAGGTCATCTTGTTTCAAAAGATATAGGTCACAAAGACCACACTGATAAAACAAGATGAACCAGTCGCATTGGCTCATGCCTGTAATTCCAGCACTTTGGGAGGCTGAGGTGGGTGGATCATTTGAGGTCAGGAGTTCGAGTCCAGCCTGGCCAACATGGTGAAACCCTGTCTCTATTAAAAATACAAAAATTAGCCAGGCAGTAGTGATGTGGGCTTGTAGTCCCAGTTACTCGGGAGGCTGATGCGGGAGAATTACTTGAGCCTGGGAGGTGGAGCTTGCGCGGTGAGCTGAGATCATGCCCCTGCACTCCAGTCTGGATGAGAGAGTAAGACCCCGTCTCAAAAAAAAAAAAAAAAAACAAACCTGGATGTGGTAAAGAAGTCAAAACCCACCCAAAACCAACAAGGCAATGAAAGCAACCTCTGGCAGTCTTCGCTGCTCATTAAATGCTAATTATATTACATTTGCAAGCTAAAAGCCGCCCCCACCAACACCATGATAGTTTCCAAATGTCGTGGCAATGTCTGGAAGTTATCCCACATCCTCTAAAAAGGGGAGGAATCCTCAGTTCTGGAAACTCCCCACCCATTTTTAAAGGAGTTGCCAGAACTGAAAAGCTCTCCTTTTTAGACCATACAGGTAAATTTTTAAATTTTTAACTTTTCAAATCCATCCGTTGTTTAGCATATGACCAAAAAAATCCCGTAAAAATAGCCAGCTAACAGCCCTCGAGACTGCTGTGCCTATGGAGTAGCCATTCTTTTGTTTCGTTACTTCTGTAAGAATCTTGACTTCATTTTACTCTGTCGACTCACCCTAAGTTCGTTCTTGTACGATATCAAAGAACCCTCTCTTGTGGTCTGGATTGAAACCCCCTTCAGGTAACAGGTCTAGGATCATTTTTGAAAGAAAGCTTCCCTAAACTTCAGTATAATTTAGGCTCCCTGTAATATGTTCTCTTATGTCATGTTTTTTTCAAAGCGCTTACCATATGTGTAATTATATATTTTTATATATTCAGTTGTTAACCACATTTCTCTCAATTGGCTCTAAATTCCAGAAAATCATGCACATGACTGCTGTGTTCACTCTCACTCCATCATCGACTCACACAATGCTGACTGCATCGTAAGGACACAGTACATGTCTGTTCGATGACTTAATATTCTGTTATTTATGCAAATGTCATTTCATTCTTGGAAACAGATATTGCTTTGTTTCCTCTGTAGCCCTCAGAATTCCCAGCACAGTGTTCTGCATTATTATTTCTAACGTGAAAATTGGTGAAATTTTCAAAATATTAGGAAATCATATTTATTGAGCCCATACTAGGTAATTAGTATGGGGTTAACCATTATATTTGTGAATCTCAGTTTTATTTTCTGTGAAGTTAAAATGATGTGCTAGATAATATCAAAGTTTTTTAGGAACTGCTATTCTTGGCTTTTTAAAGATTCTGCTTGCCTATCAATGTCAGTTCTATTAATTTAGTGGAGGAAAAGGTGTTTTTTTGTAGTATCTTCCTAAAACAAACCTGTTAAATAGTTCAAGGCAATCTCAATTTTTCCATAAAAGTCTGCAACAAATTCTCAAATCTGAGAGAAAACTACCTACATAATATTGAGAATATAATTTGGCTACTGAAGATATATGTATCTTTTGAGTAGACTTTCTAGAGCTTTGTTAAAATTAAAATTGGTGGACTGATACTTGTATATCAAAAGATGTCTAAGGTAGCCAAAACTGGCTTCTCATGAAACAGGAAAGGAAATCTGATTGGCAAGCTCACGTTTTCTCTAAAAGTACTTGTCTCATACCAATTTTATACCAGATGGAATATTGCTTGATGGTACTGGGCTATTATTTACATACCTGTTGTCACTCAAATTTCAGTTTTATTCTTCATATTATTATTCCAAAATTAACCTAATAGAAAACACATAATATGATATGTTGAGGAATGATGATGTATTATTCCCTCAGAGTAAAAGTCATACCTCATTTCTAAAATGAGAGAAAGACAAAGTTAATAGAACATATTTTGACGTATTTGATTAGAAACTGAGTGTCTTCATATATCTGCATTCATGATGGCATTCCAAGGGAGGGAAAATAAAGTCTTACTTGAAAGTACAAACAAAAGATAAGAGAAACTGGCACATTGACATGTCAGAAAATTTCTGTTGGTAGTTTAGTTGAAGATCCTGAGAGGAATTGTATACCGTTCCTGAAAGATAGACTTTTATTTTTAAAAAGTCTTGTATTTTTAGCACTCATTGGCATAAGCAAGTTCAATTTTGTATATGTCAAATTTTTTCACGTGCTAAAATATGTTGTATACACAAATCAACAAATGATTTAAAATATAAAATCAAATGTTATATTTGTACAATGTGTCTATATCAATATGTATTCATACATATGACTCAAGATATTCATTATATCAAACTTAGAAGCAAGCCCTATGTCAGAAAAATTAAATTTTTGTACCATTTCAACATGGGATATTTGGCTGCTTTGGTTTATTTTGCTGATTTGACCAACTGGGACTGTATTAGTCTGTTTGAAATTGCTATAAAAAAAAAAATCTGAGGCTAGGTAATGATGTATTTGGCTCATGGTTCTGCAGGCAGTACAAGAAGCATAGTGGTGGCATAGCATAGTGATGGCATCTGCTCCTGACGAGGGTCTCAGGAAGCTTACAACCATGGCAGAAGGCAAAGTGAGAGCTGGCATATCACATGGTGAAAGAGGGAGCAACAGAGAGAGGAGGTAGGTGCCACACTCTTTTAAACATCCAGAGCTCATGTGAACTCAGGGTGAGAACTCACTCATTACCATGAGGGTGACACCAAGCCGTTCATGAGGGATCCACTCCTATGACCCAAACATCTCCCACCAGGTCCCACCTTCAACACTGGGGATCATGCCTCAACATGAGATTTGAAGGAGACATACACCCAAGCCATATCATGGATAAAATTTCCTTCTTCTATTATCGTATTTTAGTTTCTTCATATACAGGATATGATATAAAAACTTATATCTGAAAATACATGAGTTATTTTATTTCTTACAATATATGAACAACCTCTTAATATAGTTAACAAATATTTTTGGCTCCTACTTATGCTTATTATACATAATTAATGTTTCATTTTTCTTTGGTGGAGATTAGACATGGAAGGTTGTGAACTTAGTAATAGAGGAGAAATGCATGAGGATTTTATGAAAAGTCTTCCCCACAGAATCTCCTTTTATAAGGCCCAAGATTCCTGGTATTGCTGTGTTCCCGTGCTGGAGGGTATGGCAAAGAGAGTGGTAACGAATAGAGTAGCTGGGAAGCGGGCAGAGGAAGAGATCAAAAATCTGAGGTTGATGTTTTCAAGCATGCCTAGCTCTGTTTACCCCTTCTTCTCAAACTAAATTATATGTTGATAACCAGGGAAATGGTTTTACAATGTTTTCAGATAACCAGTAAAATGGTCCTCTTCCTCTGAGATTGCAGTTGTCAGAGAACTTACATTTCTCCTACTTTTCAAACTTGTCGAAACATTCTTCAGAGGTTACCTGCATCGTAGACAATTTCTACAAGGTCAACCTCTATTTCCTAAAGATACATTCATATGTGGAGTTCACCAGGATTTGGGCAGTTGAAGAATCTCTCATGTAGGCAGAAAGCAAGGGCAGAGTGATCAATATCTGAATATTCCTTGCAATCGTATTTGATAGGAAACAAAATCTTTTCAGCTTAATCTGTTTCGTTAAATGTTGAATTTCTATTTCATTGAGGTGAAAGACTAAATAAATTTAAACACAATCTTGCTTAGAGATGAGAGAAAGTCCTTATGTTAGGTAAAGAAGGAGGTAGTGTAGAGAGGAACATAGTTTGGCTTCAGTGTTCCATACTGAAGCACAGCTTTTAAATGTTTAACACTAAAATCTACCCATATCTATTGCTGGGAGCATAGGAGAGAGAGGTCTCATTTGTGTTGTCGTTATTCTATTACAATGGACTCCTGAAGTATGACAAAGGAGTCTTGAGACCCAGTAGAAATCTGGATAGAAACCTGGCTCTTTTACTGTTGTTCTCACTTTATGATAGAAGGTTTAGTTCTCTCTTGCTTTTGAAAGTAGAGAGCAAGGTAGGTTGATGGTACTTTTCTCACGCATCACACCTACATCACTAAACATTAGAATGCAACTTGATTTTGCTGGGTCAATTCTTAAGTGAGTGATACTCAGAATACCCAGAGAAACAAACTAGAGGTAAGGAAACATATCCAGTTAAGAGTACACCTGCTCTTCACTCTATTAGGGAAATCATGCATCTTACTCTATTACAGAGACTCTTAAAGGAGATTGTTGTTATCTCTACCTCAAAAATAATAAAATATAGCCCAGGTATTCAAGTTCCGTAGTTTATCGATGTACACACAGCCACAGAGACAAGCTGTGAGTCAGTCCTAAGTCTTGATGTTTCTAAAAGCAAACTCCATTTGTAATAGTACACTGCCATTCACGGGCGGCTAGATAATTTGCAGGAAATAATGCAAATTGAAAATTGGGATACCTTATTCAAAAAGCAAAAATGGTGTTATTAAAATATTAAAACATAAAGGTTTTTTCTTTCATTGGCTCTTTCTTGACTCGTTGTGATTTAATATTTTTCTAAGTAAGGCAAAATATAACTTTATTTAATAGCATGAATTAGCCATTTATTTGTATATTGTGCAATGCAATTTTAAAGGCAAATATAAAATACTTAATTTGTATGCAAAATTACCCAAAATATACAATTCATATTTCTTTATTTTTGTCTTTTTTTAGTCATGGCCTCGCTGTATCTCCCAAGCCTGAGGGTAGTGGTGTAATCATAGGTCACTGCAGCCTCATCTCACCTCTACCTCCAGCAATCATCCTGCCTCAGCCTTCAGAGTAGCTGGGACCACAGACACGTGCCACCACACCCAGTTAATTTTATTTATTTATTCATTTATTTATGTATTTATTTTTGTAGAGACAGGTTCTCACTATGTTGCCTCGGCTGCTCAAATTCCTGGACTCAAGTGATCCTCCCACCTCGACCTTCCAAAATGTTATGATTACAGGCGTGAGCTACTATACCCAGCCCATAATTTGTATTTCACAGCTCAAACACACCTATCTGCTTTATTATGACCAAAACAGCAGAAATGCTGCACAACCCTGGTTAAATTGTTCTTCTTGTAATTATGATATGTGCATATTCTACCAACTCTCTCTGCTTCAAACTTACTGATGATTAAGGAATGATTGAAAAAAGGGATTATGGATTTCCTTATCTTTCCCGTCCCATTTCATTGTTTTTAATTTAAGTAAGAGGCTATCCAAGGAAGTAGCACAAGAAAGAATATTGTAGAGCTGCCTGATGATTCATTCTGGTAGAATGCCACCACTTTCTTTCTGTGTTTGGAATAAGTTATGATTTGAGTGGAAAGTGTAAGCTTTCTTGTACTTTGTACTGGCTTTGTGACTTGCTCAAGTTCTAAACATTTTGAGTGCTTACAAAACTCTATGCTTATGGGGTGTCACAATGCTATAGGTGAATGGGTTTGCAAGGAATGGCAGACACGGATGTTACATGTATCTCCTCCTTTCATGCACATCATCCTTTGCCTTTGTTTAGACAAAGACCCTTTCCAGAAATTAACATTGGATTGAAATTCAATTAAGAAATTCAAAGCAGCAAAAACAGAGCATTAAATCAAGCACAGTACAACTGCAAAGGTCACACATTCATGAAGCCAGCTCTACAGCTTTTTCACATTCTGAGCTGTGGGGCCATATAGGACAAGTAGAGCAATATTCTCTGAAATTAGCACATGACAACAGAGGACAGTGAACAAATTACATGTCAGTATACCTTCTTGCAGAGGGCATGGTAGCCAATTTGGTGAAAGAAATTCATGCCCTGGAGGTCTAGTGAATAGGCCAAGTGGGATTGACTAGGTATTTGAGGAGGTTGACAGTGATGAAATAAAGTTAAGTAGACCCAGAAATTCAACAACCATTTAATAAATAACTGTGAATGCAGTAAAGGAATGTTATGATATTGATGGTTAGTAAGCAGAGTATAGGTATAAAGAAGTTATATAACTATGAGATCACTAATGTTAACTCCATTATAAATGAAATTTAAAGCAGAGAAGTAAGAGAAGTGTCATTTAAATACAGTAAATACAAGGAGTTAAGTCCCGCAGAGTGACTAAAGTGCATGTGCTTCCAAGATAATGTACACAACACTGAAATAACTAAAGTGAATAGTCAAAAAGCAAGTTGTTATTAATATGACAGATATTATTATCAAAGCAGTTGATAGTGGAAGAGATTGACTTCTCAGTAAAGTTTTCTCTGCCTAGTTTAAGTATACAAATAAGCTGTATTTGGTTTAAAAAGACAGAATTTTTTTCTTATTTATATTAAATTATGGTTATAAAATTTACATAATAGAGTTAACATAACTAACTCTATAATATTTCTAGATATAAAAAAGGAAGACAACAATGTTGTAAAACAATTTCTATTCCCAGGTCTGACAAGTTTTGGAATGACATGTCCGTATGTTCAACGGTTCCTCAAAGGCTGTAAGAGTCTGTGTGTGTGCATGCATGTGCATATATAATTTCAGGAATTTGGCTTATATAGAAGTTAATGCAACATGGTTGTACTGATTAAGTCCACTCAGTATCTTCTAAAAGGGCATATAGAGTTCTCCTCTACATAAGCAAAGCAGATGATATCGTGATATGATTACATAAAAAAGAGACAAATATGAGGAAATAAATTCCATTTTGCCATTAGCTAAATATACTTGAAACTGTTCAGTGCAAAATATTGAAAGTAAGAGAGAAAAAATCTAACTATTTAGGAGGTACTGCAAATTTGTTTTCCCTCAAAATTCATATGTTTAAATCCTAACCCACAATATAATGGTATTAGGAAGTGGGGGCTTTGGAAGGTGATTAGGTCATGAGTGCAGAGTCCTCATAGATAGAATGAGGGCCTTTACAAGAGAGACTCCAGAGATCTCCATTGCCCCGTCCAACATGTGAGGTTACAGCAAGAAGACGGCCATTTATAAACCAGGAAGTGGGCCCTCACGAGACACCAAATCTTTTGTCAACTTCATCCTGGATTTCTCAGTCTCCAAAACTGTGAGAAATAAATTTCTGCTGTTTATAAGCTAGCCAGTCTATGTTATTCTGTTATAGCAGCCCAAATGAACTCAGGCAAGAGGATAAGAGGAATTATGAAGAAAGATTTGGAGGAAGTCATTAAAGAAGTGATCAAATGTGAGAAGAGGCATACAGTATAGAAGTGGTTCTGTCATTTTATTTTTCTGTTTTTACAAGTTGTGAACAATTAAAATGTATCAAATATTTCAGATAAATGGCATCAAAATTATTTTGTTGCATATGAGAGCACATTTCAGGAGCAGAGTCAAAATTAATTAAGCTGAAGGTAAGTTATGTTTATTTAGATATATTTAGGAAAAAACTCAACCAACCAATTCAAGAGGAATTGGATAAATAAATAATTGTTGCTGGTTAATATTAATTTGTGGCTTTTCACAATGCTATATATAAATTTCCAACATCAGTGAGTATAAAAAAGTAAGTCAGCAAAAATAATAGTATCCTTATTTTATGAAGGATGTATAGAAGAGATGATGCACAAATCAAAAGGTCATATGGTCACAGGATCCTTGGGGTGTCACTTCACCAGCCATATTCCTCTGTGGCCAGTGTTGCCTTTGCTCAAGTTTTTCTCAGGCCCACTGGCCTCATTAAGCCTAGTCAGTCTGGCAGGTTGCGCTTGGCTTGTGCCATCTGCCCAGATCCCATCCCTGCTAAAGGCAAGCCAGGCGTGGAGCGACTAGGGGTGCAAGAGCATGTGAGTGTGGGGTCTGATCACTGCGTACAGTCAAGTACACTGACTGTGACAGGGTGGGCAGTTCCAGGCACCAGCACGGGTGCCACCTCCCTTTGATGCTGTGGCTGGACCAGGCATACAGCAAGCAGTTTCCGTTGCAAGCACTGGGGAACGTGGTAGTGTCCAGAAACTTGGAGATGCCAGGAACTGCAGAGCCCCAGAGTGTCACAGCCCTGGCTTGGGGAACTGCTAAGTCTGGGCTCCCCAAAGGGTCACAGCTCTTCTCTCTCTTCTTCTTCTCATCGCCTACAATGTGACAAATAAGGGGCATGTTTCAGCCCTGTTTGTGTTACAGCACTTTCAGCCCTGCAATTTGGCAAGTCTTGAGTTCTTCTCCCACTTCTAGAAAGAATGAAGTAAACACACAAGTGAGATAAGCCAGGCGAAGAGGTGCTTTATTGAGCTACAAAACAGCTCAGAGAAGACCCGCAGTGGGTAGCTCCTCCCTGCAGACAGGTTGTCCCATCTTCTGCTTCAGTCTGGCTGAGTCTGGCATTTTTATGGGCCTCAGAAGGAAGGGAAGTGCATGCTGATTGGTCTATGGGCATGCCCAAAAAAAGCACCATAAGTTCTCATTCTGGTCCACAGAACTGGCAGCCCGGCCCACAGGCATCCAGCCCTTTCTGGCCTGAAGGTGGGATTTCACCAGAGACCTGTCCCTTTCTGCCCAGGTGCCTGTCTGCCTCCTGCCACCATTAACCTGCAGTCTAATATGCCCATGACACCTAGGCTGTTCATGCCAAGGGGTGTCAGCAGGCCCACACCAAGCTGCTCTCAGCACCCCCTTAGCCTCCCTCTCATGCTCGTCAGTACCTAACTTCCAGAGGGGGCCGAGGTGGCAGAGAGCTGGCATGTCAGACCTTTTCTGAATGTGCGCACACCTGGCAGATTGCAACAGCACCCAGGCTTGGCCTCAATTTGCTCTGAAATTGCAGCAAGAGCCAAGAGCAGGAAGAGGACAGGCAGCAGGAGTAGGCACTTCTGATACTGTGGGGGAAGGGAGGCTTCCCAGGCACCCAAGGATGCAGAGGTGAAGGGATTCCTGGGACTGCAGCAGCAGCTAGGCAACTGCAGCTGTGCCCAGGAGGCCAGGGCTCCTGCCTGCTCCCAGGCCCCAATAGCATAGGGATGCCTGGGTCCAGAGTCACGACTGGGTGTCTGCACCTGTGCCAGGGAGCGTGAAGCTTCCGCCCTCCCAACTTGGTTGGGGGTGGGGCTTCCACCTGTTCCCAGCTCCTGCCAGCTCCATGGAGCACGTAGCCCTGGCTGCACCTCCCCCACTGCAGCTGGCATCATGGCAGCAACCACTTTAGAAGGGCTGCTGCTGCCATCAATATAATTAAAATCATCTCATTTTATATAATAGTATAAAAACTTGTATGTGCGAACTAATATTGATATATATTTTTTAAATGTATTCATAGGGAAAGAAAAAATACTGGTCGAACATCTTGACTTACAACTCACATTTCATTTGTTTCTGCTCAGGCAGTTTTTGGAAAATATACCAATAAACTTTTCCTCTAAACTGTATATAACTATTGGCTCTATCTAGTTTCACATTCACATTACGTAAAAAATTTCAAAAAATATCTACCAGGGGCTTGCTATGTACAAGCCACATGGTAGGGCGAAGATAAAGAAAAGATAAAAATTTCTCTATCACAAAGCTCCTAACAAATTATAGAGAAAAGACATTAGCTTTTCTAAAGCAATAGAACCATCAAAAATATCTCCAAGTTTACTAATTAAATGTTATGTTACTCTTTTAGTGTTCTATTGCTGTGCAACACACTACCAAATCTTAGAGGATTATAACACTAGCTTTTAAGTTAGTTTTGTGATCAGAAGTTTGAAATAAGTTTCACTGGGCTAAAGTTAAGGTTTCGTTAGGGCAGCATTCCTTCTGGAAGCTCTAAGAAAGAATCTATTTCCTTGCCCTTTCCAGCTTTCAAAGGTCACTAACATGCATGACCACTTTTTCATTTTCAAAACCAGCAACAGTGGGTCCAGTTCTCACATCACATTATCTCGCCTCCTCTTCTGCCTTCTACTTCTGGTTTACAGGTCCCTTTGTTTACATCTGGCCTACATAGATATTCTAAAATCATCTCCAAATTTTAAGGACAGCTGGATAAGCAATTTTTTCTTTTTTTTTTTTTTTCTTTTTGAGACAGAGTCTTGCTCTGTCACCAGGTTAGAGTGCAGTTGCACAATCTTGGTTCACTGCAGTCTCTGCCACCCGGGTTCAAGCGACTCTCTTGCCTCAGCCTCCTGAGTAGCTGGGATTACAGCTGCATGCCACCACACCCAACTAATTTTTGTATTTTTAATAGAGACGGGGTTTCACCATGTTGGCCAGGATGGTCTCGATTTCCTGACCTTGGGATCTCCCCTCCTCAGCCTCCCAAAGTCTTGGGATTACAGGCATGAGCCACTCTGCCAGACCAGTAAACAATTTTAATTCTACCTACAACCCTATTTCTATTTGCCATGTAATGTAACATATTCACAGTTTCTGAGGATTAGGTTTGTATATTTTTGAGCATCAATATTCTGACTAATATAGGTACATCTGTCAAAATTTGAATACCAGAGGTGATAATGACTGAAGTTTGAAAAAGTAGGGATTAACTATGTAAAAGATATGACAACTAAACTAGGCTCCTATATGTATGTAAAATTCAAAACAGCAACTATGTCGATTTTGAGGTTATCAGACAGCGAAATATCTTTAGTTCAAATTACTAATTCCTATAAAGTCAGGACTAGAAGTTGCTCCATAAGCCATAAGTATAAATAGTAAACATCATTACATATACATGTTTTTTACTCAGGTCACCAAACATAAATTAATCAAATAGTTATTGGGAATCATAATTTTTGATACAAGTTTTAAGTTCAGCACAAACTTTGACAGATATTTTGCAATTTGTTCTAACATAGGCTATAAAATGGCACATGTTTTTATTATGATGCCACAATATAACTGAAAACATATTCAGAAAAGCACATGATTTAGTATAGTTTCAATTATTTTCAAGAAAATCCTACTATTTTAGTTTATATCATAATATTTTAATTCCTGAGGTTGACAATATTCAATGAAACTGTAGACTTCCAATTAATCCAAGTATACAATTATTTTTTAGAAATACACATTTCCTGAGCCAAGGAGGAATGCTGAATTTTATAAAGTATCTCTACCTCTAGATGCATCGGAGTCAGTAGCCATTTTTTTCCCTCATTTTAATCTGGATGTCTGGTGTCTCAGGGAGAAAAAATTAGTTCTTATTTCATGAACACCTCAACAGACCTCAAATCTAGATGAATGACACAATTACTTGGATACATAATCCATTTTTCTATAGTGACAATCTGCCCTAATGCTTTAGTGGCGCTGCCTTCAAAATGTGATGCTAGATGCCCAAATATATGCTTTAGTCCCTGAAGTGACAGTTAAAGAAAGGTATCTTGAATAAGTATTTAATATGGAACAAATATAACATAAAAATGCAGTTATCCTTTCTTGTAAAATTAAATGGTATAAATTAATAAGAAAGTAATATTCTTAAAATAGTTATTATATATGATGATGGTGTTTTTCATCTCTTTTTTTGGGAATAATAATATATTTTTTTATTATTATTACACTTTAAGTTCTAGGGTACATGTGCATAACGTGCAGGTTTGTTACATATGTATACTTGTGCCATGTTGGTGTGCTGCACCCATCAACTCGTCAGTTTTTCATCTCTTTTATTGTACCTGCATCTAGAGGGCCTTTGATGGGAATGTCTTTAACATAACAGATCTTGTTAATAGAAGGAGGGGCCAGCAGCATTGAATTTTCATGTATCTTGTCAAACAACTAATACATTTAGGGCAGTGGTCCCCAAACTTTTTGGCACCAGGGACTGGGTTTTGTGGAAGACAGTTTTCCATGGACTGGGGTGTGGTTGAAGGGACGGTTTCAGGATGATTCAAGTGCATTACATTTCTAGTGCACTTCATTTCTATTATTATTACCTAATAATACATAATGAAATAATTATACAACTCACCATAGTGTAGAATCAATGGGATCCCTGAACTTGTCTTCCTGCAACTAGACGGTCCTATCTGAGGGTAATGGGAGACAGTAACAGATCATCAGGCATTAGAGTCTCATAAGAAGTGAGCAACCCAGATCCCTTGCAGCACAGTTCACATTAGGGCTCATGCTCCTGTGAGAAGCTAATGCTGCAGCTAATCTAACAGGAGGTGGAACTCCAGCAGTAATGAGAGCGATGGGGAGTGGCTGTAAACACAGATTAAGCTTCCCTTGCCCATGCTCACCTCTTGATGAGTGGCCTGGTTGTTAACAGACCGCAGACTGTCACTGGTCTTTGGCCTCAGGGCTTGTTGACCCCTGATTTAGGGAATCCCTGGGGCATTATATAATATTACATATTCTCAGTAAGCAGCTGATAACCTAAGAGACTCCTTCCTATATAAATATGCTGTAAAGTAGATATAATGACAGTAGTAAATACAATAGGACTTTAATTAAATTAATATAACAGATTATTGATGAATACATGAAAAAATAGTACTACATACCTCAAAGCCCTTAGAGAAATTGTCCCAGCTTTTAGGCACTGAAGGAAATTTCTGAAAGGTCAAAAACAGATGCTTTGTGAACAAGTTTCTTCAAAAGCCATACAATATGTAGGTTCTTTTATATTGCTAATATTTACCACAATTATTTATTATTTTATTCAATTTTATAGAAAAGGGACTCCAAAATACAAAGTTTTATCCTTTTATTTTTCTTAAATTCACGCTTCTATCTTCTTTTATTTTCTTTTAGCTTCAAACATTTCTTATAACATTTCTTTTAGCATAGTTTGTTTGACAACTAATTATTTCAGCTTCTGGCCAGCTAAATCTATTTGTTTTTACTTTTGAGTGCAAATTCTCCAACATAGAGATTCTAGGTTTCACCATTTTTTAGCAATTAAAAAAGTAATATTCCATTGTCTTCTGGTCTCCATTGTTTCTATTAGGAAGCCAACCATCTTCCATGGTTTTCAACCATTTGACTCCGGTTTGCATGGTTTTATTTGTATTATCTAGCCTGAGGTTTGTTGAGCTTCTTGGATCTGTGAATCGGCCACAGATCCTTTGTGAGTTGTTACCTTTAAGCTTTTTGCATTCTCTTTCCAGATATTTCTTTTGTCCAATTATCTCTCTTTCGTTTTTCTCTGTTTCCATTTTGGATAATTTCCAGTGAACTCTTTCACAGTCACTGACACTTTATTTAGTTGTGCCCAGGGTTTAGGAAAACCCTTCAAATGAGTTCAACATTTTGATTTAATTATTTTAGCAAACAAGTTCAATTTATTTTATCTCTCCAGCCCTTCTCCTTGAGTTCTGTGAACCACAGCTTTGCCCATAGGAAAAACACTGTAGGAATCACAGTATATCTGCCCACTTTCATCTTCAGCAGCCAATGTCCTGCAATCTGTGAAGTCCTGGGATAATTTAAAGGGATACGAATATAAATGAACTCTTTTGTTGTTTGATGTACTAACTCTGAGATCTTATAAGGGATTGTGGGATAGAGTTGGTGGGTTGCAGTTAGGACCCCACCAAATTCTAATCCCAGACACTAGCTGATATGCAACCATTAAAGTTATTTAAAACATCATTAATTCCTCCTTACTCTCATCTGTATTTGATCTTCCAAGAGCTGCATGTCATCCAGGGAGGAAAGCAGCTATAAAATATGCCACTGGAAGGGAGGCTCATTGCTTTCTGAATTTTATTTCACTTAGGCTTGTTTGGACTTCCCAACTGCCCAATATTTTTTTTTTAAAGATTTTGCAATTTATCTAGTAGATCTCATCGTTAGGATGGGAGTGACAATCTCTTGTGACTTTCTACAATTCCAACTTAAAGATGTCCATGAATTAATTTAGTCCGTAGTTAATTTTAGTAACCTAAAATGTGTGTAAGTATAAGAGTTTCCCTCTAATTCATTAAATTTCTTCTTCTTCTTTTTCTTTTTTTAGATGGAGATGGAGTCTCACTCTGTCACCCAGGCGGAAGTGCAGTGGCACAGTCTTGGCTCACTGCAACCTCTGCCTCCCGAGTTCAAATGATTCTCTTGCCTCACCCTCCTTAGCAGCTGGAATTACAGCCCATCTAATTTTTGTAGTTTTTAGTGGAGAGGAGGGTTTCACCATGCTGACCAGGCTGGTCTTGAACTCCTGAACTTAAGTGATCCACCTGCCTCGGCCTTCCAAAATGCTGAGATTACAAGCTAGAGCCACTGTGCCTGGCCTAAATTTCATACTGTAGGCATTTACCCTCTATTGAATATAATACACCAAATGAAAGTATAGAATATCAAGAAACAATATGGAATAATTTCTTATATACAAAAACTTTAAAATTAGTTAAGAAAACAAGTGAAATAAACATAAGTAAAAAGTTAATACCATTGAACAGTGATAAATTGTGTGGCACAGTTAAATTTTAATAAGAATTAAGCTTATTTAGACCTCTAGTTACATTTAAGACATCATGGGTGAGAGAAGATTACAGTTAAACCTTGACTCTCTCTTAAGTAAAACAAAGAAAGATGTAATAGCATAAGAAAAATTGAATGTTCTTCTGGTGTCAAGTCCCTTATTTTTTGTGTGTGTGTTTAAAGAGTGTATTGGGGATAATAATTTCAATATTGTAAATTATATGTAGGCCATAAACAGCACTGTAAGTAATCAGTATAAAACAAAAGTTCTGGGAGAACCAGGTACTAAAGATAAGACAAACCAAAGATTATTAGAATAAAATATTACATCAAAATAACTAAAGAGGATATATTTCCCTAGGAAAGAAAAACAACAAAATTTCAATTAAGTTGTTGGATTTTAAAAGCATACAATTTAAAAAAAAGAGTCTGACATTATCAAAGGCCAGAGTAAAACAGTGAGTTAAAATTCTTGATTAAAATGTTAAACTGCTAAAATATGAAATATATAGTCTTGATGTTAAGGCCAGCATTGAGTGTAGGCGTTCCATCCATGTTTACTACTTCTATATGTGTTGCAGAATTCAAATGTGAAAACAGCTATTGTACATAGTGGAACAGCAAAAGAAAAGGTAGAACTGACCATTAAAACTGATCATGTTATAGAGAAGGTAAGAATATTTTTATTAAGGAGATAAAATGCATATACATAAATTTTCTGTGTTCAAAGATTATAAACTTAACTGAGAATAAATATAAGTCAAAGCACTTGGAAATGTGCTGAAATAGTTACTAAATTAACAGAGCTTACGTTAATGTTATATAGACTCAAGCAGTCTAAGGTCATAGATTGCTTACAAAGTATTTTTTAAAAATCTAATTCATTAGATAATTCTGAAATAAATGGGAATTTTGTAAAAAGTCTGCAAAAAAACTCTTCAAATTTTACATTAATAGAAGATTGAAACAGATTGAAACATAGTGAGTGAAAATAGATTCATTCAAGATGAACATTATTTCCATTATTTCTAGTACCCATATCAAAATTAGAGATTTAAGATGATTACAGAAACGCTATAGTTACCTTTAATTATGTGGGCACTAGAAGCTTTGATTTTTATTTTCTTAACATCACAGGTTATTTCTAGGTATTTTGTTAATATAACAAATTACAAATACATTTTTAGTCAAATAGAAAAATAACTTTTGAAATAAAGGGTTTATGTTACAAAAGTAACTAAACTTTACTTCTAGTATAGTTTAAGAGAAACAGAACACTGTGTATTTTAATTTTGCAAATAGTTATGTAATTTGAAATGCAACTTTAACTGCAGAAACTTGGATGTGGAGAGTGTAGTAAAATCATTAATAACTTATCTTTATAACCATTTAATTAAAAATACTTTTATAACAATAAAAATACCTTATTATTGTAAATTCCAGTGGTTATATCTGTACTTGTAAAATATATAAAGGAAGTTATTTCAAATATGTAAATAATGACACTTCTGCAATTACATTTAAAATAACTTCAACGACACAATAAACTACAGTGTTAAACCATAGAAAAAACAATATATACTTTTACTATGTTAAAAATACATATTACAAAAAATGTGATATGGACAATGGATTAGAATTAAAAGTTAATTAACATTGAATAATTTCAAAATATTATACAATTAAATATTATTCTAATAGTATGTTTTTGGCTAAAATACAGTTTAAAGATGCTCTCATGTTTTTCTAATTTATTCACAGGTAAACAAGAAATTTACTTTAAAACAATAGCCAAAATTTAAGATTAATATTGATCTCAAATGTGTGCATTTTGTTGTTAAATAATTTTAGACTTAACTTTCCAAAATGTAGTTTGATCTTATATAAATCTATTTTATATTTTCTGTTCGCTATTTTGAACCGAAAATTTTGCCAGAGATGCTAAACTACTATCATTGACCATTTTTAATGGTGTTTTGTGATTTTAAAATGCATATTTAACACATCAATCATGAATATACATGTAAAATAAGAATTAATTTGCATATTTGTATTATATTTTCTTATTGATTCTCATGACTAATTATCTTATATATTTATACTACAAATTAGGAGAAGAAAAATAAATTTTTATGAGTTTTACTCTCAACAAAGCAGGAAATCTGGCATTTTATGATTTTAGATGATCATATTAACTAGAATCCAGAGTATCAAACTGAGGGCATAAAAATATTTTTTGGCTGCAAACTTTTCTAGACCCAATGGTAAAGCTAGATTGATGACTGTTTATAATAGCAATAATCCCTGCAAAATCAGTCATTAACACAGTTAACAACTAATTTGTTGGAGTGCTAACTGCCCTTGGCTTTGCCTCAAGCTGTTAGCAAGCTGGTCATTAACTGCTGGTTACAATTGATTTCTTGGGGCCCTATTTAACAGAAATTTGATTTCAATTCCACACCCACAGAGGCTAATTTTGATTTGGTAAACAAGTAAGTCTCTTTTCTTAAGGTTAGCCTTGATACAATTTTGTTCTTGTATGATATATCAAAAGGTATTTCCAAAAAGTTAATGTGCATGAAAAAAATATATGATTATTCCAGAGATAGCTAGATCAATGCCTATGTCTCTCAGCCTATGTGGCAGGACAGTCAGAAAATATAGGACAAGTAAAACAGTGAAGAATATAAAATCTTCAGTTAAACATGTTCATATATTGCGTATTTCCAAGGGCATTCTATTGAATGAAACCAGTATATATTCCTCAAATGGTATTATATTATTTAGCCATTTATGGTAACAAAAGGAAAGACTAACAAGAACTAAGTATGAAAAATGCCTTCTTTCACTAAGCCTAATCACAAAAATTCCCAACATATTGCCATGTGCGATTTTCAAATAAAATCCAGCATTCTTCCACTGAAAAGTGCTGTTTAGTATAGGATTTTAATCATGTACTCATTCATTCAACAAATATTGATAGAGCATAAGCTGTGTGCTGGGCATTGCTGTTTGTATTTGAGTAAAACAAAGATTACAGATTTGGGGAAACTTACTTTATACAAACAAACAATACACATAAATGAGATAAATAATGTATTAAAAAATGGTAAGTTCTTTAAAAAAGAATAAAAAGAAAGGGGAGTCCGGAAGTAAAAGTAGGTGTTATGGTCAGGGTCAAGTTTGAAATTATACAAATAGGATGGTCAGAATAGACTTCAGTAAGAAACACAGTTTCAACATAGACTTGAAAAAAGTAAGAGAGTTAGTCAAATAGATTGCAAGAAAAACACATTTGAAACAGAAGGAAGAGCTAGAGCAAAGTTCTTTTTTTTTTTTCCATTAGGTAAAATATACATAAAACAAGACTTACCATTTGCACCATTTTAAAATGTACAATTTGGTGACATATGGTACATTATCAATCTTGTATAGCCACCATCAAGCTCTATTTCCTAGTTTTTAATCAATCAAGACAGAATCCCTGTAACTACTACAAAATAATTCCCAATTACCCCTTCCACTTTCTGTCTTTATGAATTTGCCCAGACTAGATACCTCATAAAAGTAAAATTTTACCTTTGTCTTTTTATGACCGACTCATTTCACTTAGAATATTTTCAAGGTTCGTCTATGTTGAGGCATATATCAGAACTTCATATTTTTTAAGGCTGAATATTATTTCGTTATTTACTTATCTGTTGATCGACAGTTGTGTTGTTTCCACCTTTTGGTTTTTATGAATGATGTTATTGTGAACATCGGTGTATAAATATCTGTTTATGTCCCTGATTCAATCCTTTTAGGTATATACCTTGAAGTAGAATTGCTGCTAATGTGGTATTCCTTAACTGCTTGAAGAACCACAAACTGTTTTCCACAGTGCCTCTCCAATAGATAGGATTTTCAGGGTTTTGTTTGGTTTGGTTGGTTGTTTTGTTTTATAACAACCTTCTGAATGGAAGTGAAGTGCTATCTCATTGTGGTTTTAATTTGTATATCTCTAATGACCAATGATGTTTAACATCTTTTCATGTGCTTATTGGCCATTTATATATCTTATTTGGAGAAATATTTATATAAGTGCTTAGTGCATTTTTGAAATGGGTTGTTTTTGTTGTTACTGAAGGTATTGTGTTGAAAGAGGTTTTATATATTCCGCATATTAATTCCATATCAGATAGGTGATTTGCAAATATTTTCTTTCCTTCTATAGATTTTATTTTCACCTTCTTCGTAACTTTCTTAATTTTAACAAAGTTTAATCTATTCTTTTTGTTTTGTTGCCTGTGCTTTGGGTCTTATATCCAAGAAAACATTGCCAAATCTAACATCATGAGTATTTTTCCCTAAGTTTTCATTTGATTTTTATAACTTCAGATCTTATTTTTAGTTACTCATCTATTTTGAATTAATTTATATAGAGAGTGTAAGGTAAGAGTTCAATTTCATTCTTTTGCCTGTGGGTATGCAATTTCCCCATCACTCATTAGTTAAAAAGACTGTCCATTCACCAGTTATTGACCTTGGCACTCTTGTGAAATATCAAGTGACTACCCATGTGAGTGTTTCCAGCCTTTCTATTCTACACCATTGGTCTATGTGCCAGTACCAGACAGTTATGGTTACTATAGGACTGCATTAAGTTTTGAAATAAGGAAGTATGAGTCCTCTAACTTTTCTCTTTTTCAAGATTGTTTCAGGTATTTGGGATCTTTTGGAATTCCATAGGAATTTGGGGTTGAATTTTTCTATGTCAGAAAAAAAAAAATTCACTGAGATTTCATAGGCATTGAATTGGATTTATAGATAGATCTCTTTGGGAAGTACTGACATTTAAATAATTTTAATCCTTTTAACCGAGAACATGTTTTTTGTTTTATTTATTTATTTTTTTTCGTTTATTTGTGTCTTCTTTAATGTTTGTCAGCAATATTTATTAAGTCTTGCCTCCTTGGTTAAATTTATTTCTAAGTGTTTTATTATTTTCAAAGCTATTGCAAATGCATGTTTTAAACATTTTTCTTTTTTACTATTAATTGCAAGAGTATGCAAATGCAACTCATTTGTATGTTCTATAACTTTACTAAATTAGTTTTTTAACTCTAACAATTTTTTGTTTTGCTCTCTTTTCATGTGTATGTGTGTTCTTCAAGAGTATCTAAAAATAAAATCATATATCTGCATACAGAGAAAATGTTATTTCTATTTTTCTAAAATGAATACTTTATGTATTTTTGAAATCTAATTGCATAGACTAAAATTTGCAGCACTATGTTAAATATAAGTGATAATAGTGGGCATTTTTGTTTTGTTCTTAATCTTAGATTAAACACTGTTAGTCTTTCACCATTTATATGATGTTAACAGTGAATTTTTAATATAAAACATTAATCATAGTGCAAAAATTCCTTTCTAATCATAATTGAGTTTTTAAAAAAGTTATGAAAAAGTTTTAGATATTTTTGAATGTTTTTATCTGCCTCAGTTGAGATAATTATGTGCTCCTTTCCCCCTCCATTCAATCAATGTGTTGTACTACATTGATTGGTTCTTGTATGTTAAACTACTGTATTAGCTCAGTCTCTCACTTGCTGTAAAGAAATACCTGAGACTGGGTAATTTGTAAAGAAAAGGGGCTTAATTGGCTCATGGTTCCACAGGCTGTACAGGAAGCATGATGCTGACATCTGTTAGGCTTCTGGGAAAGCTTTAGGAAAGTTACAGACATGGCAGAAGGTAAAGGAGTGAGTGCTTCACGTGACCAGAATGGGAGGAAGACAGAGAGAGGGAGGAGGTGCCACAAACCTTAAACAACCAGATCTCATAAGAACACCATCAAGGGAAAAGCACCAAAGTAGGAAATTTGCCCCCATGATCCAATCACCTCTCACCAGGTCCCACCTCCAACACTGAGGATTAAAATTTGATATGAGATTCAGGTGGGGACCAAATCCAAACTGTATCCAAACTATCATTATATTCCTAGGATAAAACTGACTATTTCATGGTGTATAATGACACTAATACCAATTTGCTATTATTTTCCTGAGTTAATTTTACATATTTAGTCACAAATGACCATTTCCTATAGGTTTCTTTTCTTGTAGTACCTTTGTCTTGTTTTTATATCAAGGTAATGCTGGCTTCATTAAATGAGTTAGTCATTGTTTCCTCCTTTTCAATTATTTGGAAGAGTTTGAGAGGAGTTCACTTCAATTCTTCATGAAGTATTTGAAAAAATTTACCAGTGAAGTCATGTGGTCCTGGGCTCGTCTTTAATGGAAAGAATTCAGTTACTGATTCAATCTCTTTATTTGCTGTAAGTATGTACAGATTTTCTGTTTCTTCCGGAGTCAGTTCTGATTCTCTCTGTGTTTACAGAAATTTGTTCATTTCATCTAGGTTTTTAAATTTTGACATATAATTGTTAACAGTATTTTGTTACATTTCTTTTTATTTCTGTAAAATTATTAGTATTATCTCATTTTCCATTCTAATTTGGTAATATGTATCTTCTTTTTTATCTTAATAAATGTAGATAAAAGTTTGATAACATAATTTTTTCCAAATAACCAAATTTTGTTTTGTTAATTCTATTGTTTTTCTATTCTGTATTATATTTTTCTTTGCTTTAATTTTTATTTATTTTCTTTTGCTAGATTTGGACTTAGTTTCCTTTTTTCCTTTTTTTTTTTTTTTTTTTTTTTTTGAGACGGAGTCTCACGCTGTTGCCCACGCTGGAGTGCAGTGGCGCGATCTCGGCTCACTGCAAGCTCCGCCTCCCGGGTTCCCGCCATTCTCCTGCCTCAGCCTCCTGAGTAGCTGGGACTACAGGCGCCCGCCACCGCGCCCGGCTAATTTTTTGTATTTTTAGTAGAGACGGGGTTTCACTGTGGTCTCGATCTCCTGACCTTGTGATCCGCCCGCCTCGGCCTCCCAAAGTGCTGGGATTACAGGCTTGAGCCACCGCGCCCGGCCTCCTTTTTTCCTAATTCTTTAAGGTGTACTGTACTGTTGTTCATTTTAGATATTTCTGGTTTTAGTAGGTGTTTAAAGCTGCACTTTTTCCTCTTAGCCCTGATTTATCTGAATCTCATAATTTTTTGTAAAGCGTGCTTATATTTGTATTTTTTCAAGGTATTTCTAATATTTCTTTTTTAAAAAAAGTTTAAACTTATTCATTGTTCCAGTGTGTATAGTTTAGCTTTCAAATGTTCGTGATTTTTTTCAGTTTTTCTTTATGATGATGATTTCCCATTTTATTCCATTATAGTCAAAATAGATATTTTATATGTTTATTATCTTTTAAAATATTAGACTTTTTGTGGACCAATATATGATCTGTCTTACATTCTAGGTGCACTTGAGAAAAATACGTATTCTGCTGTTGAGTAGTTTTCCAACCAATAATTAGTTAGTCTAATATTTTTACACTATTCTTCATGTTCTCTATTATTGACTTTTTGTATGCTTATTCTATTCATTATTAAAAATTTGGTTTTGAAGTCTCCAATTGTTATTGTTTAACTCTTTTTAATTTGGTTAATTTTTGTCTCTTACATTTGGGGGTCTCTTATTAATATGTTTCTAAATGTTATATGTTCTTGGTGAATGAAACTTTATTATCAATATGTAAGATTCTTATTTGCTCACTGTTACCTTATTTGGACTTGAAGTGTATTTTGGTGGCAATATTATATAAAGTACATTTTGTTTTCTTTTTTACTTTCAAATTCTTTGTGTCTTAGTGTCTAAAGTGAGTCTCTTGTACTATAGATAGATCTTTTTTAAAGTCCTGTCTACTAGTATCTTCCTTTTAAAGGAGGGTTTAATCCATTACATTTAAAGTAATTACTGATAAAGAAAAATTTACTTCTGGCATTTAACTATTTGCTTCTCTATCTGATATTTTTGTGCTTCTCATTTCCTCCTTTACTGGTTCTTTTTGTATTTCATTAATTTTGTGTAGTTATTATCTCATCTAACTTCTTTCCTTTTCTGTATTGTTTTAGTTATTTTCTTAGTAATTAACTTGTGCATTACAATTGATAACTTGACCTTATAAAAACATAGTTTGAATACTACTATCATAGTTTTATTAATACACAAGCACTGTGCTCCTATACATCTCTTGACACTTTGCCTTCATATTTTTATTGTCATGGATTACATCTCTATACAATGTCTGCCTTTTAAGATAAATACATTATTGTTTTATGCATTTCCCTTTTAAATAATATAAGAAAAAAAGGATCTACAAACCAAAAATACAATAATACTGATAATTATATTTAACCTATGCAGTTATCTCTACCAGTGTTCTTTAGTTTTTCTCATGACTTCAAGTTACTGTCTAGTGTCCTGTTACCTCAAGACATCCATTTGGCATTCCTGGTAATACACATTGACTAGTAATTTCCCTCTGCTGGTGTTTGTCCAGAAATATCATAATTTCACCTTCGTATTTGGAGAATAGTTTTTTCAGATACTAAAAACTTGGTTGAGATGTTTTGTTTTTGTTTTTTATTCTTCCAGGAATTTAAATATGCCATCCCACTGCCTTCTGGTTAAATATATTATCTCAACCCATAGTCTGATGAGAAATCAGTTATTAATCTTATTGAGTATTCCTTGTACACGATGAATTACTTCTCTCTTGCTGCTTTCAAAATTTTCTGTCTTTGGGTTTTCACAGTCAGAATATATTTTTTGGTTTGCATTTTTGGGTTTATCCTGCTTGGAGGGCTTTGAGATTATTGGGCATGTGTATTAATGTTTCTCATCAGATTTGAGTAGTTTGGGGCTTTTATTTTTCAGCTATTTTATGCCTCTTTTAATTCATTTTCTTCTTCTATGGAGTCTCCCTCACTCACCCAGGCTGGAGTGCAGTGGTGCAAACTTGGCTCACTGCAACCTCTGCCTCCCAGGTTCAAGCAATTCTCCTGCCTAGGCCTCACAAGTACTGTGATTACAGACACGTGCTACCACTCCTAGCTAATTATTTTGTATTTTTAGTAGAAATGGGGTTTCACCATGTTGGCCAGGCTTGTCTCAAACTCCTGACCTCAAGTGATGTACCCGCCTCGGCCTCCCAAAGTGCTGGGATTACAGGCTTGAGCCACGATGCCTGGTCCTTATTTATTTTAGTTCTTTACTACGGTTTCTTTCAGCCCATTGAGTGTATTTGAAACAGTTGATATTTTAATTTTAATTTTGTCTTAGATTCAGAGGGTACATGTGTAGGCTTGTTACATGGGTATGTTTAGTGATGCCAGCATTTGGGCTTCTAGTAAACCTTTCACCAAAGAGTGAACATAGTACCCAACAGGTGGGTTCTCAGGCCATGTCACCCACTCTCCTTACCCTTTCAGAGTTCTCAGAGTCTATTGTTTCCATCTTTATTCCCTGTGTACTCATTGTTTAGCTCCCACTTATTAGTGAGAACAGAGTATTTGCTTTTCTAAGTAAATTCACTTAGGATAATGACTGTATCCATGTTTCTGCAAAGGAAATGAGTAGTATTCCATGGCATATATGTACCACATTTTTTAAATTCAATCCACCATTGATGGACATTTATGTTGATTCCATGAGTTTGCTATTGTGAACAGTGCTGTGATAAACAAGTGCAGGTGTCTTTTTTTTTTTTTTTTTTTTTTTTTTGAGACGGAGTCTTGCTCTGTCACCCAGGCTGGAGTGCAGTGGCGTGATCTCGGCTCACTGCAAGCTCCGCCTCCCGGGTTCACACCGTTCTGCCTCAGCCTCCCGAGTAACTGGGACTGCAGGCGCCCGCCACCACGCCTGGCTAATTTTTTGTATTTTAGTAGAGACGGGGTTTCACCATGTTAGCCAGGATGGTCTCGATCTTCTGACCTCAGGATCCACCCGTCTAGGCCTCCCAAAGTGCTGGGATTACAGGCGTAAGCCACCGTGCCCGGCCAAATAAATACTTTCTTTTCCTTTGAGTTGATACCCAATAGTGAGATTCCTCAGTGAAATGTTCAGTTATTTGAGAAATCTCCATTCTGTTTTTAATAGGGGTTGAACTAATTTACATTCCCATCAAAAGTGCATAAGTATTTTCTCTTCTTCTCATCTTTCCCAACATATTTTTTAAATTATTTTTTCATAATACTCACTCTGGCTGATATGAGATGATATCTCATTGTGGTTTTGATTTGCATTTCTCTGATGATTAGTGATGTTGAAGATTTTTTCATGTTTGCTGGCCACATATGTGCTTACTTTTAGGTGTCTGTTTATGTCCTTTGCCCACTTTTAATGTTTTTTTCTTATTGATTTATTTAAGCTCCATATTAATTTATTTTATTACTCCTTTGTTGGATGCATAGTTTGCAAATATTTTCTCCCATTATGTAGACTGTCTGTTTTCTCTGTTGATAGTTTCTTTTCCTGTGCAAAAGTCCTTTAGTTTAATTAGGTTCCATTTGTCAATTTTCAGTTTTGTTCCAATTGCTTTTGAAGGCTTAGTCATAAATTCTTCGCCTAGGCCAAGGTCCAGAAAAGTTTGTCCTATATTTTCTTCTAGGGTTTTTACAGTTTGAGGTCTTACATTTAAGTCTTTAATCTATCTTGAGTTAATTTTTATATATTGTGAGAGGTAGGAGTCCAGTTTCATTCTTTTATAAATGGCTAACGAGTTTTCCCTGCACCAACTGCTGAATAGGCTATTCTTTCCTCATTGTTCATGTTTGTTGAAAACATTCCCCCTAACATCCGGAACAAGACAAAAGTGTCCTTTCTCACCATTCCTATTCAGCATACTTCTGGAAGTCCCAGCCAGAGCTATCATGCAAGAGAAAGAAATGAGACATCCAAATATGAAAAAAAGAAGTCAAATTATCTCCTGGTGGGTTACATTATTCATTACTTAGAAAACACCGAAGATTTCTCCCCAAAGACTCTAGACCTGATTAAAAACTTCAATAAAGTTTCAAGACGCAAAATCAAAGTATAAAAATCAGTAGTATTTGCATACACCAATAATGTTCAGGTGATAATCAAATCAAGAACTCAATCCCATTTATGATAGTCAACAAAATAAATAAATAAATAAAATATCTAAGAATATATTTTACCAAGGATGTGACAAAATCTCTGCAAAGAGAACTACAAGTCATTGATGAAAGAAATCATAGATGACAAAAACAAATAGAAAAACATTCCATTCTAATGGATTGGAAAGATTAATATCACAGAAATGACCATTCTACCCAGAGCAATCTACAGATTCAATGCAATTCTTATCAAATTACCAACATCATTTTTCATAGAATTAGAAAAAAATTCTAAAATTCTTGTGGAACCAAAAAAGAGCCTGAGACATTCTCAGTATTTCTATGCAGTAACTCTAGAAATTTGATTCTCTAACTCCTCTAGGATTTCTGATTTTTGTTTGGTGACATGTGAAGCTGTTTTTTACTTTTCCAAATTATTTTTGCAAGATGTGCATTCCTTGTTTTGTGCAGTCACTGAAGTTTCTGTTCTGTTGTCTCTGCAGTCTAATAGTGACAAAGTTTTTTTTTTTTTTTTTTTTGAGATGGAGTCTCACTCTGTTGCCCAGGCTGGAGTGCAGTGGCGCGATCTCGGCTTACCACAACCTCCGCCTCCCAGGTTCAAACAATTATCCTGCCTCAGCCTCCTGAGTAGCTGGAACTACAGGCGTGCACCACCATGCCCAGCTAATTTTTGTATTTTTAGTAGAGACGGGATTTCACTATGTAGGCCAGGCTGGTCTCAAACTCCTGACCTCGTGATCTACCTTCCTTGGCCTCCCAAAGTGCTGGGATTACAGGTGTGAGCCACTGAGCCCAACAGTTGACTAAGATTTTTTAAAATTTGTTTCCCAAAGGAAAAAAAAAAAACAGCTACAAAACAACAAAATACACTAGTCCTTTAAATCTTCTTGATCAATGTATCTGGGAAAGCTGTCCTGTCCCAGAGGACTAAAACCAAGGGAAAAATCTATGCCAGTTCGGGTCAGGGCACTGCTATATCCACTAAAGTGCACGATCCCAAAGTTTCAGAGAACATGGATCCAATTGCCTGCTCTGACACAGGCCAGCTGCTCCTGAAGTGCAGCCCCACTCCTTCTTCCCCAGCTTTTATTATGTGGTGAGGAATGGGAGATGGTAGCTTATTTATGCATGCCACATTTTTGTCTATGAGTAGCAACCTCTCCCTTCGTCCAACACTCTGCTTGTTGTTGTAAGTGTTTAAGCAGGTACCACTGTTCTGAATTACTTAATTGTAAATCTCTCTTTCCAGCTCAATTGTTGCTTTGGTAGAGGAGTATTAGACAATAATGTCAAAGAGGAAGGAAATGAAAAGAAGGAAGACATATCATGCAGCATTTTATAGTTCATTGGAAAGAAAAAATATATCTCTGATGAGTGAAATGGGAAGTCATTGAGGGTTTTTAGGAAAAGAGTAACATGATCGGAATGAGATTGCGAAAGGAAAATTCTTGCTGCTATGGCTTAGTAGTTTATTGGATATGTTTGGTTATTAAACAAAAGTGATAGATGGTGGTTGCCTAGTGAATATAAGAAAGAGTGTTTTCAGGTACATGCAACTGTTATCATCTGTGAAGGCTGTAAGTGGAGCAGATTTTGGCAATAAGATCAGGAGTTCACTTTTTATAGACGATACTGTATAGGGCTTGAGATATTTACGAAACATTCAAATAGACATGTGAAAGAGTTGAATAGAGCATGGAGTTTGAGATAGGTATTTGGTAATTAACATATGAATAGTATTTAAACTATTGGACTGTGCCAACCAATGGGTTCTGTGTCTACAAATGTTTTCATTTCAGCTTAATTTTTGAATGACAGAATTCTAGGCTAGCAATAGTGTAGTCTGGCTTCTATTCGTGTGTGTGTGTGAGAGTGTGTGTGTGTTGAGTAATCAATTTTCATCCTGCATTTTGCACTTTGAAAGGTAACCTGGAATTTTTTCTGCAGTTGCTTTTAAGATTTGCTTTTTGTTTTCATTTATCAGAAGGTGTACTGTGATGTTTCTACATGTGGATTACTTTCTTATTTTTTCTGCTTGAGGTAGGCAAATCTAGCATTTGTGTGTTACCTTGAATCAATGTTATGTATTCTCAGCCACAATCTATTCAAATTCAGTTTCTGGTCCATTCTCTCTCTTTTATGGATCTTTAATTACACATATGTTAAACCATATCACAGTGTTCTATATATCCTACCGTGTTATTTATTTATTTATTTACTTAGAGAAGGAGCTGCACTCTTGTTGTCCAGGATGCAGTGAAATGGCGTTATTTTGGCTCACTGCAACCTCCACCTGCCAGATTCAAGCGATTCTCCTGCCTCAACCTCCTGAGTAGCTGGGATTACAGGTGCCCACCACCAGGTCCAGCTAATTTTTGTATTTTTAGTAGAGATGGGTTTTACCATGTTGGTCAGTCTGGTCTCCAACACGTGACCTCAGTTGATCCACCCGCAGCCTCCTGAAGTGCTGAGATTGAAGGTGTGAGCCACTGCGCCCGGCCCTTTTTTAATTTTTAAACTTTCTGTCCTTTTGTAATTGAGTCTAAATATTTACTTATGAGCAGTGTTCTATTTAACTAAAAATCCCTTCACTTTTTCTAATGTTATATTAAATCCATCCTTTCTGTTCTTCATTTTGGTCAGTTTATTTTTAAGTTTTGCTTAAGAGTTTCTAGATTTCTGACAAAATTATCTGTTATTTGATTGTCTAGCATACAGAAATTATATTTATTTCTACAAATAATTTCTGTAGATTCTTTTTGTTACACAGATTTTTCTACATGTTGTCTACCGGCATTTCTTTGTACCTAGCTATGTCTGTTTGTGTTTGGATGTTATATTTAGAAAATTGTTTTAGAAATATTTTGAAGATCATAATAATATCATCCTCCAGGAATTTTTTTTTCTTTCTTCCAAGGAGATAGAGGTTACAGTCACTCCAGCACCATCCTAAAGCAATGTCAAAGATTAGAATGATTTGAAGATGTACTGCAGTCTCTGTATTATTCTGAATTAACCTTTCTCATATAATTGAGAACTTCAGTATCTCCACCCACTGTGATAGGGTTCACTAGGCTATCCTTCCTTGGCAAGACATGGAATCAAATCCTTCTCCCCACCTTCATAGAAGGCTATCAATGCTCCACTCTACCTCCTAACTTCTCGCTGCCACCTCGAGAATTAAATAGCTTCAGGAGTCTCTATTGCTAGGCTCACTCCCTGGTTTTGAGCCTTTCCTGGCTCCTTGTCTGGTAGTTATTTGTTGTCTTCTTAACTTGCCAGTGCTTTCACTTATTCAAGGAGAATACTATTGCTGTTGCTATTCAGCAGCAATCCTGAGTGAGGTTTGTTCCAAATTACTCACTCACCCTTATTTTTCTCCTTCCTTAGAGCAGAGTTGTTTGTTACGAGTTGCTGTAATGTCCTGAGTCGGTTGGCCTCCAGTCAGGAGTGACGCTTTCGAGAAATCACCATCTGTGATAGTGGAAGGGGGATATAAACTTGCTCAAAGTTGGCCAGGATAAGCATTCGGGTTTCTCAGACAATGGGCAAGGTCAGAAAATTCCCAAGAGTTTGTGTCTTTTGTGTTCACGTACTGGGCAGTAGAGAAATAGTATCAGGTGGGGACAGGATTGGGGGATCTGAGCTCAGACTATCCTTGGGTAGGGCTTGCCAGGGCCACTGTTGGGGATGGAGGGGTAGTTCTTGAGCCAATGAGGTTCAGAGGGAATTATGGCTGCCTCTGTCACCAGGGAAGTGGGGGAAAGCCAGTAGCATTAGGCCTCACCCAGCTCCCACACAGTTGATGTGGCTGGTCTGGCTCCTGCCATGCCCTGCCAACAGCATGAGTTTATGTCCAGGCAGACCATGCCCCAAATTACTCACTGTTATTAAAGAGAGAGCTAGCTATCTTTATGAATCTTCAATCAAATCTCTGGTTCAATAATTATTTAATAAAAAAAATCTAAGTTTTTTGAAATAGTGGCACATATCAATATATTGACTTAAACATCCAGGTCTGTGTTTAGTAACAATGCTCTAATTCTCTGGGTGGAGAGCTCTATATGCATTCATGTACCACATAATGACATTGCAGTAAGCCAAGAACAGTGATTGCATAAGTTAATAATGCCATTTTTGACTGCACTTTTTCTGTGTTTAGATATATTTAGATACACAAATACATACATTGACTTACAATTGCCTTGGTATTCAGAACAGTAACATACTATACAGGTTTGTAGCCTAGAAGCAATAAGCTATACCATATAACCAAGGTGTAGTAGGCTATTTCCTCTAGGTTTTGAAAGTACGTTCTATGATGTTTGCACAGTGATGAAATTGTCTAATGACACATTTCTCAAAATGTATTCCCATTGTTAAGTGATGCATGAGTGTGTGTGTATATATGTATATATAAAACATGTGTGTGTATATATACCTACATTTGTACATATAAACATATGCATGTGTATGTATATACTTACATATGTATATATGTGTATCTCCTATTATTGGTACTTCTTGATAGCTTGATTTGGAGTTTAATTTCTATTCACTGACTTTTTTTCTCAGTTTTTCAGAACTATCATTTTACTTCATGTTCCCTGATACTGCAGAGCACATGAAAACTATGAAAATTATCACAAATTCATGTAGTGGCTCAAAGAGATATCACTAGTTAACAGATAATGAAATGAAAATTTTGAAAGAGGTATTAAAAATTACAGCTGGTAATATTGAAGCAAATGTTGGAGAGATCAGATTTTTAACTAGAACAAGGAAGAAAGTAATGTACTGCTTATTCTTCAAGTCATCATTATCATTATTGTTTTGCTAGCAACAGCAGCATAGAATGTTATTATTTGCCTTTTACATGCATCCAAATATATTAAGAACATCCTATAGATTTCATACCCATGCTTGTGTCTGTATTTGAGTAATTTTCTAGTTACTATTTTTGGTTTGCACACACACCCCACTCTTCAGATTAACTCCAACACTTCAGTTGCAGAAGCCACACAGTTAGAACTGTGACATTTGTGATCAGAGAAATGTGCATTCCCTAATTATTAAAACATTCTCCCAGCATGTAAAATATGAGAGGGTCATAATATCTTATCCTCTCTGTCCTTGAAGTTAAAGATACATTCTGTGATCATAATTTAAAGATAACATACAAATGCATCAGGCTTATTTCAACATTTGTCTCTATATTTTTTCAAATATTTATATAATAAAATTACCAATTTTTTTGATAGTAGAGCTATATAACTTCTTATCCTTTTGCCTGAGGCAAAGTGCTTGTATTTGATTTATCTTCTGTACTTGTCTTTCTTTTAACAATATAAACTTTTTCTCAGACAAGTGCAATGCTGTGTGTGACCCCACAGGGAAATATTTTTCTTTTTAAGGAATGTGTACAAAGTACTTAATAAGTCATGTCATCCCATGATTTACTGTATATTATATTTTTGGTGACTACAGTTAACTTTCTCGGTCTCTAGATGCCAACATTTTAATAAAAACAAGACATTTTCAACGAAATGTCAGAAACAAAGTGATCAAAGTGCTGTGGGAGCAGTTTGGCAACAGTTTGAGCTTTGAATTTCCTATTCACTTTCCAAAACATTCACTTAAAAAGCATTTATTGAAGCTGAACTGCCTTTATCAGCCTGATCAGAGCACCATAAAGAGCATGCATGATTCAACTGCCTTCCCAAGCTTTAAAAAATATAACTTTGATATATGTCTCACAAGTGCAGCACAATAGTTTTCATGCTCACGTTTGTTAAGATTTAGTGCAGCCATTAAAGAACAGAAGGGCTCTTTGGTGGCAATCCTCAGACATACCAAATATCCCAAAGCAAAACCTTCTACAAATCAGAGATTAAGGTACTGACAAAAATTTCCACTTGATTGCAGTTTTCCCCTTTAAACCTTATATCAGGAGTGACTATCTTTTCGATCAAATCTCTTAGGGAGGTGAATAGATAGGTTTTTTCCCTCTTGGAGGAAAATATCAACTGAGAGATAAAAAGTGACATTTTATGTGTCTTGTCCAAAAGTCAGTCGATTTATTTAAAAAACAGTGTGTGAGCCTGACCTATACATGAAGTCTGTGGCATGTCTCTTGTCAAGTATTGATCACTTAAGTCTTTACTGTTTGCCTACTGCAATCTAGCTAATAATCTCTTTTTATTTAGTTTGTGGCTTTGAATTCTTATCATGGCTTTGCTGATTTCTCTGGGACCTATTAGATCTTGCTTTTGCTGTGCAAATGGCTATGGAAATTAAGCTTGCTGAAGCACTATTCCTGGGCAAACACTCTTTGTTTTCTATCAGTTCATGTGTCAAGTGGTTTGCATGCAGATAGGGTACATTTGGAAGCAGCGGGTGCCATCAATCTTCATAACTTTGCTATATACATCGTTTCACCTCTCCCTGGTTCAATGGGAGATTGTAAAGGATGGCTGAGCAATCAGGCTATTCCCTTTGACTGACATCAGATATTTCTATCTAACTCACTTCAGCACTTTTGGTTCAATGCTGGACGCTTAGAAAATAAGGCACTAGGTGATGTGGTCAAATGTCCACATATTTTAGCATATTTACCATCTCTCCTAAATTTCAAAATTGTATTTTTGAACTTCATTTACAAATCAGAAGCAAAACTGAATTTTGTTGGTTTATGTATGTCCTCCACTCATATTATTGTCCAAAATTCTTGAAGGGTTAGTACAATGGTTGCCTTACTGCCTACATGACTTCATTGAGTTATCTCTCATGGAACTGAGAGTATAAGTCATTTACTTATTATTAATAACAGTTACAGAAAGTGACTCACATTGATGGCCTTTACGCTTCACTTGTTTGCATTCTAAGATGATCTACAATAAATGAATTAAACTTCAATCATTTTCAAGGCAGTAGTTGACATAGATTGAGGAAGTTATAATATGTATATTACAGTTTAAAAGTGTCATTGTGCCACATATTCTCTGTATGTGTTCATGTATGTCTTGGTGTATAGCTGTATATATAGAGATACAGATATAAAAATAAAAGGAGAGAGGAATGTACTATTCTATCACATATCCAGGTTAGTGAATTGACCAATAGTGTTCAGAGTTATACATTAAACTCAGTGTGTCTACTGCTTCCAATTAACAGATCAAAGAAATAACTCAACAGTAAACCTAAATTATATTGACTACATATAATATCCACAAATTTTCATTTGTGTTTTTCTTGAAATGATTTTGGTATCAAAATGTCACGATGGAACTACTATAGATAGAAAAGTAAGAAATAAGATAATTACTTTTTAATTTGAAAGCCATATCCAATGATCACTTGCATTAGCTCATCAAGTTCATGTATAAATATTGGAGCCATATTATGGATACATAAATGAGGATGATAAAGGAAGAAGGTAAAATTTTAGCAGCTGCTAAAATTGTTCTAATCAATAATGACATAGAAAGATTCAAACTCTTTCCAAATTGACAGAATCCTTTAGTACTTCAAATGTTCTGTTTGGTTTATAAATAAATGTGTGTTGAAGACTCCATGAAAACCTCTCAAACATTCTTAAATCTGAATTCTGAATTGTTGAATAAATTTAAAATTGTGAAAAAGTCTTTGTACATGCCTCTGTGTGTGTGTTTATAGACTCACTAATGAAAATATATAATTCTTATGCTTGGTCACTGAAAACAAAGTTATCAATTAGGATATTTTAGAAAATACATTCTAGGGAATATATGTCGTTTGTTTATTATTGATAACTGCATTAAAATGGTAGTTATGTGTTAAAAATATAAATGTTCTCAGAATTTATGATTCCTCTTTAATATATGTAATATTATTTAACCCTATTGCTTCTGAATAATTAGAATCTTAATGAATTCAAATTAGAATGTATTTATTAGATTGGTGCAAAAGTAATTGCATTTTGGTCATTACTTTAATGGCAGAAACTGCAATCTAATATTTTGAGTAGTTAAAATGTGTAAACATAATTATTAGCCATCTCATTTGTCCTTTGTTCTTCTTTTATTAATAAATAATTGGAAGTCTAAAATTACATTTATCCATTATCAGTCTTTTCCTTTAAAGACTCTTTGTCCTCTCCATCTCACACTCAAAGTCCAATCATGTGGCAGCAACAAGGAGCAGTTATATCCTGAGGAAACTCTGGACATAGTTGCTTAGTCCAGAGATGAACAGTAGGTGTAAGTGAAAGGAATGAGGCACATCCCCCATATATCTCCCAACTTCCTGAGTCCAGCACAAACACATTCCTCCATATTTCTTTCAAACTTCAGAAAAACATCACCTGGGAGATCTCCGATAAGGAATGCTAAATGTATAATGTTAACCAATTGTAATGCTGTAACCGAGAGAATTACCTTGTTCCCTGTAACTTTACATATCCTGTTTACATCGGGCTATAAAAAGCAAGCATTCGCATTGTTCGAGGCCCTCCTGTATGCTGTGGAATGGAGGGACCAAGTTCCAACTAGTAAAGATCCTTGCCTCTTGGCTTTGACTATGGACTCTGGTGGTCTTCTTTGGGGAACAAACGGTCTGGGCATAACATCAGCTGATCAATCAGAGTTATTCTCTGGAACATGACCAGGATGTACACAATAAAGTAATCTCTTTTTTGTCAGAATAACTTTTTCTACATTAAAAGTACTTACAGGCAGGGCATGGTGGCTCATGCCTGTACTCCCAGCACTTTGGGAGGCAGAAGTGGGCAGATCACCTGAGCTCGGGAGTTGGAGACCAGCCTCGCCAACAAAGCGAAATCATGTCTCTAGCAAGAATACAAAAATTAGCTGGGTATGGTGGCAAATGCTTGTAGACTCAGCTAGTCGGGAGGCTGAAGCAGGAGAATCGCTTGAACCCAGGAGGAAGAGGTTGCAATGAGCGGAGATCGCGCCACTGCACTCCACCATGAGCGACAGAGCAAGACTCCATCTCAAAAAAAAAAAAAAAAAAAAAAAAAAGTGCTTAGAGAAATGCTTAGCATAGAGTAAGTTCGTAAAAAGTGCCAGTTATTGTTAATTTATTATTTTTATTTGTAGATTTAGAGAATGGGGGAGTTAAAATCTTGTTTTTAAATTACAAAAGCCAGTCTTTTTTTTTCTTATTTTGAGGCAGTGTCTCACTTTGTCCCCCATGCTAGAGTGCAGTGGCAGGATCATGGCTCACTGCAGCCTTGACCTCTTGGGCTCAATTGATCCTCCCACCTCAGTCCCCCAACCCCAAGTAACTGGAACTAGAGACATGCACCACCACGCCTGGCTAATTTTTTAACATTTTGTAGAGACAGGGCCTCACTATGTTACCCAGGCTGGTTTCTAATTCCTGGGCTCAAGTGATTCTCCCACCTGGGCCTTCAAAAGTGCTGAGATTACAGGCATGAGCCATTGCACCGATCCTTAAAGGCCAATCTTATACACAGTTTGCAACGAGGCTCCCATGTGCAGCAGTGGGAATGCAAACAAAGCTGAGGACCAAGCAGAGGATTTCGTTGTCAGAATAGTTGAGCCCCAGAGAAGCCTGGCATGCTATAGAAAAGTCTGGTTTTTTGGCCGGGCGCGGTGGCTCACGCCTGTAATCCCGTCACTTTGGAAGGCTGAGGCGGGCGGATCACAAGGTCAGAAGATCGAGACCATGGTGAAACCCCGTCTCTACTAAAAATAGAAAAAATTAGCCGGGCGCAGTGGCGGGCGCCTGTAGTCCCAGCTACTCGGGAGGCTGAGGCCGGAGAATGGCGTGAACCCGGGAGGTGGAGCTTGCAGTGAGCCGAGATTGCGCCACTGCACTCCAGCCTGGGCGACAGAGCAAGACTCTGTCTCAAAAAAAAAAAAAAAAAAAAAAGAAAAGTCTGGTTTTTGAATGGGAAATAATGTGACCTTAACCCATGTGATAGGAATATCTGCTTTGATTTTGTTTTTTTGTTGTTGTTGTTGTTGTTTTTTGGAAATTTTGTATATTCAGATTCCTCTGAACTTACTGGTCCTGCAGAAATGTCCCACTCATCCACATTTTGCATTGGCACACATTTCTTGTTTGAGATGTTGCAAAGTTGCCTCTGTTTCAGGACTGTAACACTCCTTCTCCAATCAGGATCTGCTCCCACTTCCCACTACTGCTATAAAATTAAGTTACATCTGCTGAAGATATGAAAAAGAGAGAGAGAGAGAGAGACAGAGAGACAGAGAGAGAGAAAAGAGACTTTAAAAAATTAAAAAATCAAAGGATCTGAAAAACCTAACTAGCATGTACCACCAGAAAACAAGAGTGTGAGGGACTGAATTTTGAAGTCCTTTGGTGATTAGAGAATTTATTGATTTTGGAGCATTGACCTGAAATACTTGAAAAAGACTCCAGGACACGAGGTAAACTTGCTACTAGGATGACTTGTAGAAACAGGGACAAATCAATAGCCTACTCTAAGTGACACTGAAATGTCAGAATTACCATTGCACACTGTGAAGCAATGGGTTAAAATACTCAGAAATTAGGCTTACTGGAATGGCAATTTTGTATAAGGGCTTTAAATGTGTCAAATTATGTTACAAGGGAATATCAGAAGATACACCATTTACCAAGTGTACTAAGAATATGTTAGTGAGGGGGCATCAGGAAATGTTTAAGCCAGGTTTGACAGTATGAGAGACCATTACGGAACTAGGCTTGTTGACATCCAGCAGGACGGTAGGACTCTGAAACAATGGTACTTAAGTATTGACAGTCAACTGGATGCAGTTAGTGATGTGTGGCGAGGTCAAAAGGGCACATGGGGAGCCTCACCCATAGCAAATTAAAGAAATGGTATCCCTAATTATAGAAATTGGCACCTCAGGGAAAAAATGATTAGGCATTAAGCAAAAGGGACTTACTCATTTTTAATCATTTAATGAAAGCAAAAATGGATGACCAGGAGGCTGAGGGATATCACTGTAAAAAAGTCAGCACTTCTTTCCTAGTTTTTAGTACTGAGAATGTATTTTGACCCAGACTCTTCAAGTGCTGGAATCCCAAGTGGAAAAGTCCTGCAGCACCAATGCAAGTGAACAGCTGAGATAAATATGTACTGAGGGAAGAGAAATCTTCAAATATTTGGAGGTCTCTTGGATGCGGGCCATTAATAATGAAGGATATGGAGAACCATAATGGCACTCTTATTAGATCAGGAGAATTTGGAATACATGTAACAAGTGAAGTCTTGTCCAAAGTTTGACTCCCGCTGACTCCAGTAGCCCTCACATTCCCTATAGACCCTCCATAGCTCTCACCAACAAGGACCTCACAGTTGCCAACATCATAAACATCAGTTGCTTGAACTGACAAAGGCACCATGTTCCTCCAGACCTGGAAGCAACCACATCCCTCCACACATGGTGTGAGGTGCCATAGCACTTTCTAGCATGCCTCTCAACTTCTGCAGTTGGAGGTCTTTCTTTACCAACCCCAGTCTGTAAGTCAGGAAGAGGTGACTGCTTCTTCCAATGAGCAGATACCTATGCAAGGCGATGATCAGGAAGAATCAGGAAAACATGACACCAGCAAAAGAACACAGTAAACTTCTAGTAACTGACACCAGAGAAATGAAGATTCGGCCAGGAACAGTGGCTCACGCCTGTAATCCCAGCACTTTGGGAGGCTAAGGTGGGTGTTTTTAGATCATGGGGTCAGGAGTTCAAGACCAGCCTGGCCAACATGGTGAAATCCCCTCTCTACTAAAAATGCAAAAATTACCGGGCCTGGTGGCAGATGCCTATAATACCAGCTACCCAGGAGGCTGAGGCAGAAGAATCATTTGAATATGGGAGGCAGAGTTTGCAGTGAGCCAAAATCATGCCATTGTACTCCAGCCTGGGCAACAGAGCAAGACTCCATCTCAAAAAAAAAAAAAGAACAAGAAAACAAGAAAAAAAAAAAAAAAAGAAAAAAAAATGAAGATTCACAAATTGCATCACAAATAATTTAAAATAATAGGTCTAAAGAAGTTCAGTGAGCTACAAGGGAACACAGATGAACAATTTAACAAAACCTGGAACACAACAAAGGAACAAAATGAGAAGTTCAACAGAAAAAAGGAAACATAAAGAAGAAGCAAACAAATTTCTGAGCTGCAGAATACAAGTGAGATAGAAAATGGGAGCATCAATAGCAGACTCAAAGCAATACAATAAATAATAGAAAATTTCAATACCCTACTTTCAACAATAGATAGATCATCCAGACAGAAAATCAATAGAAAACATTTGACTTACCCTACACCACAGACCAAATAAACCTAACAGGCACATATAGAATATTCTATCCAAAAGCAAAACAATATTTTCCCAGATAGATTGTATGTTAGGCCACAAAACAAGTCTTATGAAATCCGAGAATATTGAAATCATATCAAACATCTTTCTGAATACAATGGTATGAAACTGGAAATCAGTAACAGAGAGAAAATTGAAAAATAAGCACATACGTGGAAATTAAACCACATGCTTCAAAAGACTAATGTGTCAAAGAAGAAATCAAAATGGAAATAAACAGAAGTCTTGAGACAAATGAAAATGGAAACACAACATACCACAACTTATGGGGTGCAGGAAAAGCAGTTATATTAATAAAAGCAAGGTTCATGGTGAAAAACACCTAAATGAAGAAAAAAGAAAGAACTCAAAAAAATGAAAAACCTAGATTTACATAGCAAGAAACAAAAAAAAGGAGAACAAAACTAAGCTCAAAGTTAGCAGAAGGAAGAAAATGATCAATATAAGAACAGAAATAAATGGAGACTAAAAAGACAATATAAACTGTCAGTGAAACAACAAATTGGTGTTTAAAAATATAAACAAAATGGCAAACTTTTAGCTCAACTAAGAAAAAAATTGAAAAATCTCAAATAAAATCAGAAGTGAAAGAGGAGACATCATGACTGATACCACAGAAATACAAGGAATCATAGGCAACTGCTGTGAACAATACACATAAAATTGGATAGCCTAGTAGAAATGAATGAATTCCTAGACCCATTTAACCTAGCCAGACTAAATCAAATCATAATGAAGTAGAAAATCTGAATAGACCAATAGTAACTGAGGAGATAGAATCAGTAATGAAAAAAATCTCTCAACAAAGTAGAGCCCAGGACCAGATGGCTTCACTGATGAAGTCTACCAACTATTTAAATAAATAGATATTAATTCTCAAACAATTGAAAAGGAGGGAATACCTTCATACTTATTTTTCAAGGCTAGCATTAACCTGATAATAAAGCCAGACAAGGAAGCTACAAGAAAAGAAAATTACAGATGTATATCATTGATGAACATGGATGCAAAAATTCTCAACAAATACTATAAAGTGAATTCAGTAGCACGTTAACAGGATCATCCACAAAGATCAGGTGGGATTTATCCCCAGGATGCAAACATGGTTTAACATATGCAAATCAGTAAATGTGGTAGACTACATTAAAATGTTGAAGAATAAACATTCTATGATCATCTCAATGTGCAAATTTAACATCCTTTCATAATAGAAGTTATCAACAAATTAGCTACAGAAGGAATGTAAATGTACCTCAACACAGTAAAGGCCATATATGACAAGCACACAGCTGACATCATACTTAACAGTGAAAACTTCTCTGAAAAGTTTTCCTCTAAGATCCCAAACAAGACAAGGATGCCCACTGTAACCATTTTTATTCAACAAGACAATCTAGCCAAAGAAATTAGGTGAGAAAAAGAAGTAACAGACATCAAAAAGAGCAAGGCAAAGGTAAAGTTATATCCATTTGCAGATGACCTGATCTTATGTATAGACTCCTCTAAAGACTCCATAATAAAATCTGCTTGAACTAATAAAATAATTCAATAAAGTTGCAGAATACGAAATCAGTGTGCAAAAATCAGTTGTATTTCTCTACACTACTAGTGACTTCTCTGAGGGATAAGGAAAACAATCCCATTGCAAACAGCATAAAACGCAACACAATATTTAGAAATATATTTAACCAAGGAAATAAAAGATCTGTACACTAAAATCTATAGACATACTACCCAAAGAAATCTACAGATTAAATGCAATCCCTTTCAGAATTCCCATGGCATTTTTTCACAAAACAAAATAAAATAATCCTAAAATTAATTTGGAACCACAAAAAAAATCCAAATAGGAAAATCAATCTTTAGGCAAATAGAATAAAGCTGGGGGCATCACATTTCTTGATTTGAAACTCTACTTTAAAGCTATGGTAATCAAAACAATGTATTACTGGCATAAAAATAGGCACATAGATGAATGAAACAAAATAGAGCATTTAGAAATAAACTCACGCATATGGTCAACTAATTATTTACAAAGGTGCTGAAAAGGCTGACTATCCTGTCACTTCAAGAAATAGCGTTTGGACAACTGGATGTCCACATGCAAAAGAATGAAACTGGAACCTTATTTTACACCACACCCAAAAATCAACTAAAAATGAATTAAAGACTTGAAATCATAATAGCCCTGGAAGACATATGGAAAAGGCTCCCTGATACTGATCTTGATACTGATTTTTTTGTATGACACCAGTAGCGCAAGGAACAAAAGCAAAATTAGTCAATGGGCTTACATCAAACTCAAAAACTATTGCACAGAAAACAGTTAATAAAATGAAAAGGCAACCTTCAGAATGGGAAGAAGCTATTTGTAAACTATATATCTGATAAGAGTTAATATAAAAAATATACAAGGTACTCAAAAACTGAATAGCCAAAAAAAAAAAGTAAAACATAAAAAAAAAAAGAAAAAATAAAACTGATTTAAAAATAGCAAAGGACCTGAATAGACATTTCTCCAAAGGCCAACAAAAAGCCAACAGGTATGCCACAGAATGAATATTTTATTTTTTGCTTAGCAAATTTATTCATTGTTGGATTTTTTTTAATGGAAAAACATATCAGCAATTTCTTTTTTTTCCCTCATTGTTTTCTTCTGGAGTGCTTTTTTCCCAGTATTACTGAGGTATGATTGAAAAATAAAAATTGAATATATTTATGAAGTATAACATAATGTTTTCGTATACATATATATTGCAAAATGATTAACATAATAAAGTTAATTAACATATCCATGAATTAAATAATTACTATTTTTTATGTATGTGTATGTTTGGGCATTGGGGGGTAAGAACACTTGAGATATACTCTCTTAGCATATGTTTGGGCATTGGGGGGTAAAAACACTTGAGATATACTCTCTTAGCATATTTTAAGTATAGAATACAGTATTAACTATAGTTATTACACTGTAGGTTAGGCCTCCAGAACTCATTCATTTTATAATTGAAAGTTTCTTTGACCCTTTGACCAGTATCTTCTGTTTTCTGCCACATCCCAGGCCCTAACAACCCAAATTCTACTCTCTATTACTTACGCATTTAACACTTTTTTAGATTTTACATGCAAATGAGATCATGCTATCTCTCTCTTTCTATGTCTAGCTTATTTCACCTAATGTAATGTTCTATGGGTTTCTCCATGTTGTTGGCAAATGGCAGTATTTCCTTTTTTAAGGCCAAATAATAATGCATGGTGTTCTTTATCCATTCATTTGTTGTATGACACATAGCTTGTTTCTATATTTTAGCTATTGCGAATAATGTTGCAATGAACAGGAGAGTGCAAATAACTCTTCAAGAATGTGATTTTTTTTCCCCTTTTTGGATATATACCCAGAAGTGGAATTGCTAGATCACAAGGTACTTCTATTCTTAATTTTTAAAGAACTTTAATACAGTTTGCCATAATGATTGTGCATTCTCATCTACAGTGACAAGGGTTCCTTTTTCTCCAATCTCCTCCAAGACTTTTTCTCTTTTTGGTAATAGCTATTCTAACAGCTGTGGGGCAATATCTCAATTTGGTTTTTATTTGCATTTCTCTGATGATTAGTGATGTTGAGCACTAATCACATCACATTTTTTTAATGGTGCTGGGATAACTGGCCTATTGTTTTTGTTAGCTTTGTCAAAGATCTGATGACTGTAGGTGTGCAGAATTATTTCTGGGCTCTTATTTGGTTGTATTGGTCTATGTGTCTGTTTTTGTACCAGTACAATGCTGTTTTGGTTACTGTAGCCCTGCAGTATAGTTTGAAGTTGGGTAACATAATGCTTTCAGCTTTATCCTTTTTGCTTAGGATTGCCTTGCCTATTTGGGCTCTTTTTCTGGTTCCATATGAATTTTAAAATAGTTTTTTTTCTGTTTAGTTTTGTGAAGAATGTTATTGGTAATTTGATAGGAATAGCATTGAATCTGTAATATGCTTTGGGCAGTAGAGCCATTTTATTTATATTGATTATTCATATCTGTGAGCATGGAATGTTTCTCCATTTGTTTGCTTCATCTCTGATTTCTTTGGACAGTGTTTTGTAATTCTCATTGTAGAAAACTTTTACCTTCCTAGCTAGCTGTATTCTTAGGTATTTTATTCTTTTTGTGGCTACTATGAATGGGATTGCATTCCTGATTTGATTCGCAGCTTGACTGTTGTTGGTATAAAGGAATGCTAGTGATTTTTGTATATTTATTCAAAAGTTCCTTCAATGAATCAGCAAACATACAACTTAAAACTGCAGTATTGTATGAAATTATTTTAGTATGTTATTCTTTTTGAGTATTTGTGCTTATGTGTTTTTATTCACATATTAATATACATGGTAATTCAGGTGGCTTTGCTTTCTTCACAATTTTCATTTGAATGATACTATAACTCAAATGTTGAAGTATTACTTAATTTATAATTTAATGCAATTGTAAGTACATGAACATATTTTCAAATTGATAAGTTTTGCAAATGTTACAAATTTCAATGAAATTCACAATCAAAATAGTGGATAGAAGTTTAAAACCTTTCTTGTGGTATATTACAGTTTAAAATATACCTTTATGTAAAATAATGGTAATACAATTACATTCTCACAAAATTGTTAGTTTTGTTTTGCCCATTGTCCCTATGCTTTAGAGAAAACAACACCAGATGTCTAGAGTGTCATTACACTACTAAGCATAGCATTCAAGTCTTGAAAATGGAATCTTGAAATCCACTAGTTTTGTTGCACACACTTGTAAGACTTAATGCAATGTATGCTACTAAAAAGTTTTAGTATGCCTAGGAAATTAACTTATAAAATAAAAAGTTTAAAGACAAGCAATCATTTAAGAGAAAAGAAGACTTTTCCATTTTTTCCCAAAAATATTTGAGTATAAATTAAGGGACACTTTATTTTTAATATCTTTAGTTTTTTTTAAAAAATTGTGCCTGATATACACATAGATATGTATTACTCAAAGTGATTATTCTAGCTATCTGCTGGAATCTTAATTTCTAATACTTTATAGAAATATTTATTCATCAACAGTATTACTATGTAACATTAAATAGGTGATAACATTAGTTTATTTTAATTTTTCTTTTTACTTTCTATTATGCTTTCTCTCCTTGTGAATACTGAAGATGTACCAATACAAATAGTTGTATTTTTCTTTAATCCAGTTCAGCTAGACAAAGTCTTAATCTATAGTTTTGGTTTGTTTTACCAAAATCCTACTAAGTTTTAGAAAGCATGATTTTCTGAAATCTCAAATAGGTAAAAATGGCCAATTACTTGGTTTTAGCTTTTCTTCAGTAAATTTCATACAATACAGATAAGATTATGGATATTAAAGTAGACTAATTTTAATTAAAATATCTATACTTCTTGAAATACAAATTATATAAAAGAGAATAAGATAAAGCTCTCGCTTACAATACAATGTCAGTGTATGATTTTGCATGTTATATAGGCAAACATGAAATCTAAGGAATCACAACAAATTTTAAAGTAATACACATGCTTTAAATAATTGATATGGATATATGTGGCTAAAGGAAAAACCCTAAAAGAAGCAAAGTAATAAACGTGACTATTTTGCTTAAAGAATAACAGAATATAGCTAGACTCTTGAATTTGTAGGTTCAAGATATGAAAGATATTTATACTCTCAATGTTAAGAGTTTGCATGGCTTTTTATGTTCTTTAAAAATTCAAAATATATAATGTAAATATCTAAAGAGTATGTAATTTTAATTCTCAATAGTTTACTTTTTCTAAATGCTAGATATTCAAATTCTTTCCTGCTTCATTTAATCTAAGAAATTAATTCTACTTTTAGCAGCATATTTACAGAAATCCAAGCTATAAAGGCACCTGCTTATAAGACAGGTGGTGCTATCTGCTTATATATGAGGGATAGGATCAAGAATAAAAGGTTGACTTTATTAAAGAACAGCAAGGTACAATTTGTCCTCAAAAGTAAGTAGCCCTATGTTTAAAAAAAACCTGTGCTCTAGAGGAGCTCAGGGAATCATGAGTAAAATGTGTGAAATATCAAGAATAATTCAGAAAAATGATAGTGTTAAATATCAGCAAAGGAAATACATCTTTCCTCCTACAACCTTCTCTTCCCATTTTCTTCTTTACTTTTAAATGTCATCTCTGTTCTCAAATTATTTAGGATAGTGCTTGCAAAAGGGTAGTATAATTTCTAGGTAATTTGACATAGCCCTTAGATAAAACTGTTGTTTGTATATTTCTTTATTTGTGCTTCATTTAATATGAGTCCACTATTTTGTATGACTTAAATGGGTCAAAATTTAATAAAATCATATGAAAGGTGTAAGCTTTCCAAAGGGAGTAGCTTGATTTATCTTTGGATTTTTTTAACCTCATTTCATAAAGTCTTCTTTTTTTGTAAGTGATTTACATGCAATTCTTTCATTTTATATATGCATATATATAATTATAAATTTAAATTTAGAGTAACACTGTAATGAGATATGCCACAGAGTAATTTTACATTCATTACTAGTTAATTATACCAATCGGTTAATCCATATATTAGGGAAAGTTTTGATTTTGTTCTTTAACATAAATATTAAAACCACACATTTTTAACTTATTTTCTCTAATGAGTAATTAGAGCTGAAAGCACGTATTTAAACAATTGAAATTCTTCTGCTTTGATGTAAAAGGACAACATTGTTCACACATTTCTTAGAACTAATTCAGACCCTTGGAAGAAAACAATTTAAAAAATAAATTTTTATAAGCTCATATAAGATTGAAATATGCGATATTAAAAACTCAATGTCCCTGACATGATTCTGTCCTGAGTGGCTGTTCTCTTGAGCAGTGGTCGTTTATCTCCACCCGCCTTCTCCCCCACCTAAGTGCATGCCGCCACCCGATGAAGATTCGAGGGACATGGACATGTCCCCCCGAGGCCCCAGAATTATCTTTTCAGTAGTGAATTAAAGGCCGACAAAGATTATCACTTTAAGGTGGATAATGATGAAAATGAGCACCAGTTATCTTTAAGAACGGTGAGTTTAGGGTCTGGTGCAAAGGATGAATTGTACATTGTTGAAGCAGAGGCAATGAATTACGGAGGCAGTCCAATTAAAGTACCGCTGGCAACTTTGACAATGTCTGTACAGCCAATGGTTTCCCTTGGGGGCTTTGAAATAACACCACTAGTGCTCTTACGGTTGAAGTGTGGTTCAGGGCCAGTGCATATTAGTGGACATCGCCTAGTAGCTGGGAAGGAAAAAGCAGAGTCAGAAGATGATGAGGAGGAGGATGTGAAACTCTTAAGTACATCTGGAAAGCTTTCTGCCCCTGGAGGTGGTAGCAAGTTTCCACAGAAAAAAATAAAACTTGCTACTGATGAAGATGATGATGAAGCTGATGATGATGAAGAGGATGATGATGATTTTGATGAGGAGGAAACAGAAGAAAAAGCACCAGTGAAAAAATCTATAGGAGATACTCCAGCCAAAAATGCACAAAATTCAAATCAGAATGGAAAAGACTCAAAAACCATCATCAACACCAAAATCAAAAGGACAAAAATCCTACAAAAAAAAACAGGAAAAAACTCCTGAAACACCAAAATAACCTAGTTCTGTAGAAGACATTAAAGCAAAAATGCAAGCAAGTATAGAAAAAGGTGGTTTCCTTCCCAAAGTGGAAGCCAAGTTCATCAATTATGTGAAGAACTGCTTCCAGATGACTGACCAGGAGTCTATTCAAGATAGTTGGCAGTGGAGGAAGTCTCTTTTAAGAAAATAATTCAAACAGTTTGTCAAAAATTTTCTCTCCTATTTTATTTCTGTTAACAGTTGATATCTGGCTGTCCTATTTATAATGCAGAGTGAGAACTTTCCCTACCATGTTTGATAAATGTCCAGATTCCACTGACAAGAATGTGTTGTCCAAAATGCCTGTTTAGTTTTTAAAGATGGAACTCCACCCTTTGCTTGGTTTTAAGTATATGTGGAGTGTTATGATAGGACATAACAATAGTGGTAGTCAGACATGGAAATGGTGGGGAAACAAAAATATACATGTGAAATATTAACTTTAAAATTTAATCACCGTGTCAAACAATTCAAAGAAACAAAATAAATTATTTGAAAATGAAAATTTTGTCACCGATGAGAAATGAAGCCACAAGTAAATTGGCAGTAAGCAATGAAGGAAAGAAAGTGTGATGGTAGAATTATTTGTTTCAACTAGTTATTGGTTTTAACTTGCTAAAAAGTTATTGTCAGAGTCAAAAGAGATGCAAAATGAGAAAGATATGTTTTGTATTATCAATTATGTATATTTATTTGTAATTATTATGGATGTGTAATAGTTTGATGTAGTTATGGGGTATTTGTGAAATTTTGATACAAGAAAAAAATGTGTAACAACCAAATCAGGATAATTGGAGTATCCGTCACCTCAAGTATTATCATTTCTTTGTGTTAGGAACATTGTAATTCCACTCTATTAGTTATTTAAAAATATACAATGAATGATCGTTAACCATAGTCTATTGTGCTACCAAACACTAGGTATTCATTCTATCTGACTAAATCCTGGTACCCATTAACCGTCCTCTCTTTTTTCCCTGCTCTCCACACTCCTTGCCAGCCACTGGGACCCATCATTCTTTGGGCCTAATGCACAAATCTGAATATTTGTTTAAAACTATATTTAAGTGTGGTAAGTTTTATCCAACAAGTGTATGTAGTGTTTATTTAAATCTATGATAAATTTAGGACTTAAATAAACAAGAATAACACCATGAAAGGTCTCCTATTTCATGGCAAGTGATTGGATTTTTTCCATGTATTTCATGAGATATTTAAGAGGTTTGAGAGTATAGAGATTGTGGTAGAGGTCAAGAGTATATATTTTTTTTTCTCTAGGTCACCTTTGTGACCTTGTGTGTCACAGAATTGACACAAAAGTTCTTAACATATAACTATGCAAATGAGAAATGAACAAAGCCTGAATTTTAGTTTTAGAGGGTGACTTAGAGAAAAATATATACATTCATGCCCAGAGGGAGTCCATAGAGATATTTCTTTATACAGGAATGCACCACACAATGATTTTTTCGGTCAACAACAGATTGTATATACTGTGGTGGTCACTAAAATTATAATGGAGCTGGAAAATTCCTACCACCTAGTGATACTGTAACAGCCATAATGTCTTAACACAATGCATCACTCCTATTTGTGATCGTGCTGTTGTAAACAAACCTCCTTTCATACCAGTCCTGTAAAATATATAGCACATACAATTATGTACAATTTATAGTGCTTGACAATGATAATGAAACTATGTTGTTGGTTTATATATTTGCCATAATTTATACTTTTATTTTAGAGGGTATTCCTTGTACTTATTTTTTTTTAAGTTAACTTAAAACAGCCTCAGGCAGGTCCTTTGGGAGGTATTCTAGAAGAAGGCATCGTTATCATAGGACATGATAGCTTCATGCATATTATTGGCCCTGAAGACTTTCCAGTGTGACAAGAAGTGGAATTAGAAGACAGTGATATTGATTATCTTGATACTGTGTAGTCCTGGACTAAGATGTGTTTGAGTCTTACTTTTTAACAACAAAGTTTAAAATTAAAAAGAAATAAAAATTTAGAAATAGACAAAAGCTTATAAAATAAGAATATAAAGAAATGAAGTATCTTAGTACAGCTGTACAATGTATTTGTGTTTTAAGTGAAGTATTATTATAACAGAGCCAAAAAAGTAGAGCAAAAAAAAAAAAAAAAAAAAAGGCCAGGCACGGTGACTCACTCATGCCTATAATCCCAGCACTTTGGGATGCTGAGGTGGGTAGATGACTTGAGCTCAGGAATTCAAGACTGGCCTGGGCAACATGGCTCAACCCTGTCTCTACTAAAGAACACAAAAAGGCCAGACCTGGTAGTTCATGCCTGTAATCCCAGCACTTTGGGAGGCTGAGGCTGGCAGACCGTTTGTGGTCAGGAGTTTGAGACCAGCCTGACCAACATGGTGAAACCGCATCTCCACTAAGCATAGAAAAATTAGCCAGGCATGGTGACACGTGCCTGTAATCCCAGCTACTGGGGAGACTGAGACAGGAGAATCGCTTGAACTTGTGAGGTGGAGGTTGCAGTGAGCTGAGATCATGCCACTGTACTCCAGCCTGGGCAACAGAGTGAGACTCTTGACAGAACAAGACTCCATCTCAAAAATAAAAAATAAAAATAAGTAAATAAATAAATAAATAAAAATAAAAAACACAAAAATTAGCCAGGCATGGTGTTGCGTGCCTGTGATCCCAGCCTGAGATAGGAGGATCGCTTGAAACCAGGAGGTGGAGGTTGCAGTGAGCCGTGATCATGCCACTTCATCCCAGCCTCGACAACAGGGTGAGACTGTCTCAAAAAAAAAATAAAATAAAATAAAAAGAGAAAAGAAAAAAGTTAAAGAAAACAAGTTTATAAAGAAAAAAAAATTAAAGTAAGCTAAGGTTAATTTACTATTGGAGAAGCAATTTTTAAAAAATAAATTTAGTGTAAGCAAAATGAAGTAGTGTATAGCAATGTGCTAGGCCTTCACATTCACTCCCCACTCACTCACTGACCCACCTTGAGCAGCTTCTAGTCCTGCAAGCTCCATTCATGGTAGGTGTTCTATAAAGTAGTACCTTTTTTCATCTTTTGTATTGTATTTTCATTGTATCTTTTCTATGTTTATACATATTTAGATACACAAACACAAATTTTATTATAATTGCTTCAATATTCCATGCAGTACATGTGGAACAGGTTTGTAGACTAAGAGCAATGGATTGTACAAGATAGCCTAGATGTGTGACAGACTATATCATCTAGGTTTGTGTAAGTACACTCCACTCTATGATGTATGCACAATGACAAAATCACCTAAGGATGCATTCCTCAGAATGTATCCCCATCATTAAGTGACAAATGACTGTATTTGTCTTGTCACTAATTGGACTGAGAAAAAAGTTAAGGAATTAATAGGAGAGAAAAAATAACTAATATTCATTTCTTTTAAATGATAGTATTAAGAAATAGTACCTCAGGCAGAGAATGATGATATCATTATCTTTCAGCCTTCATGGTTGCAGGTTTATGCACCCCTTCAATTTTGTAAAAATACAAAAATATGATCATATATAAAATGAATTTCTTTTAATTGTAGTTTTATCTTTATATTTTTATTCATCTCTCCCATTTCTGTCACTGTCCTCTCAAGCAAGTCATCACTTTCCCTACACCTGTTCCTTAACCCATCTTAACACTTCAAAACATAAATATGTATATACACACATAAACATACAAAGATGGATGCTCATCTACATATACAAGGTTCATTTTATGTCATGGTTTTTAAAAAATGAGAAGTATGCACACTATTCTGAATCCCACTTTTTCTCTCTTAGTAACACCTTTGGAATCCTTTCAAGTCAATTCTAAAACCTTTTAGTCATGGTTTTAAGGGGTCCATTATCTCCCTGTGGTTGCCTTTTGTGAAGTGTGTCATACTTTTAGAAACATACATTCCTGTATTGATTAGCATTGACACTATTTTCTATTATTCCACATTATTAGAGTGGCTGTATGTATTTGTGTGTACATGCCAGGCTAATTTTACAGTGGCAGTTGCGTTTTTTTACTCTCAAAATATCACAGTGCCTACATGCTAGGCTAATTTTACAGTGGCAGTGCGTTTTTTCACTCTCAAAATATCCCAGTGCCTAACTCTGTTGCTAGGGAGATGTAGTAGTGTTTTGAAAGGTAAAGAAAATAAGACTAGCTAGGAGCTTTAAAATCTGAAGATGGGCATAGCAGAGAAGCCTGTGAGTTTTCTTTTTACTGCTATATCATAGAATAAATGCTGGAGAAGCTAGTAACCTGGAACAATAATAGCTACACACACACACACACACACACACACACACACACACACACACACACACACACAGCTAGCTAAACATAAGTCTACTCTTTCCAGCCAAAAGAACAGAAAACAGGTGATCTAACAAGATACATAACTTTAGACCATAATTGCTTTCTAGCAGCCAAAGCCCACAGAACTGACATTGGTCCTACACCCAATTTCACCATAAAATGTCAAGTGTTGAGCCTAGATTTCCAACCACGCCACATTTCAAAGAGACACTCAACCACTCTTCACATTACCTCCCAAACAAAGGCGTTATCTGAGAAAATCAACTAGGGAGTCAGGACTGTCATCCAAATGTGTAACGAAGCCCCTCACTGTGGAGTCAGTGGAGACCATGTGGGAAATAGTAACAAGGTATCTTCCAGTCAGGGAGGTATCAGTGAAGTCTTCATGGAGAGCAGTACTCACACTGTGCCAGAAATACTGATGAGCCCATCACTTATAATGTCAACGGAAGCTGAGTAGGGAACCAGGAATTCCACCTGCCCTCAGCATTAACAAAGCAGAACTCTCTACCTGCTACCAATGTGCTATCAAAAGAAGGCAGCTAAAATTAAAATTTTACATAAGATCCGGAGTCTCATAACATAGTACCACCTTTCACTTCCCCTACCCCCGGCCCTGCCGCCAACAGCAACAACAACAAAATTAACAGTGAGACTCGGACCTTTGGGACTACAACCAAAAAAAAAAAAAAAAAACCAAAAAAAAAAAACCTAACTTTTGTGTTACTCAAGTTCTTAAAGGAGAGGAGAAAAAGATCAGGGACAATAAAGCATAGGAAGAAATCGCAGCTGAAAATTTCACACATTTGAAAGAGACATAAACCTATAGTTTCAAAAACCAGAACAAAACCCAAACAGAATAAACCTAAAGAAATCCACACCAATGCACTTAATAGTCAAACTTCTGAAAACTAAAAACAAAGAAAAAATTTTGAAAGCAGCAAGAGAAAAATGACAGCTTACCTTTAGTGGAAAAAAATAAGTTGAATTACAGAGGATTTCTCATCAGAAACCATGGAGGCTAGAAGGAAATGGCATGACACTCTTTAAATGATGAAAGGAAATAACTGTCAACCCAGATCCTATATGCAGTGAAAATATCTTTCAGGAATAAAGAGAAAATCAGTAAATTCTAAGATAAAGAAAACCATAATTCAACACCCATTCATGACAAAACTCAGTGAACTATAGAGAACTTTTCCAAATTAATGAAAAACACCTACAAAAACATATAGCTAAGATTATTCTTTTTTTTCTTTGTTTTAATTATACTTTAAGTTCTAGGGTACATGTGCACAACATGCAGGTTTGTTACATATGTATACGTGTGCCATGTTGGTGTGCTGCACCCATTAACTTATCATTTACATTAGATATATCTCCTAATGCTACCCCTCCCCGCTACCCCCACCCCACGACAGGTCCCGGAATGTGATACTCCCTACCCTGTGTCCAAGTGTTCTCATTGTTCAATTCCCACCTGTGAGTGAGAACATGCAGTGTTTGGTATCCTGTCCTTGAGACAGTTTGCTCAGAATGATGGTTTGCAGCTTCATCTGGTGTCCCTAAAAAGGACATGAACTCATCCTTTTTTATGGCTGCATAGTATTCCATGGTGTATATGTGCCACATTTTCTTAATCCAGTCTATCATTGATGGACATTTGGGTTGGTTCCAAGTCTTTGCTATTGTGAATAGTGCTGTGATAAACATACAACTACATGTGTCTTTATAGCAGCATGATTTATAATCCTTTGGGTATATACACAATAATGGGATTGCTGAGTCAAATGGTATTTCTTGTTCTAGATCCTCGAGGAATCGCTGCACTGTCTTCCACAATGGTTCAACTAGTTTACAGTCCCACCAACAGTGTAAAAGTGTTCCTATTTCTCCACATCCTCTCCAGCACCTGTTGTTTCCTGACTTTTTAATGATTGCCATTCTAACTGGTGTGAGATGGTATCTCATTGCGGTTTTGATTTGCATTTCTCTGATGGCCAGTGATGATGAGCATTTGTTTTATGTGTATGTTGGCTGCATAAATGTCTTCTTTTGAGAAGTGTCTGTTCATATTCTTTGCCCACTTTTTCATGGGGTTGTTTGTTATTTTCTCATAAGTTTGTTTAAGTTATTTGTAGATTCTGGATATTAACTGTTTGTCAGATGAGTAGATTGCAAAAATTTTCTTCCATTCTGTAGGCTGCCTGTTCACTCTGATGGTAGTTTCTTTTGCTGTGCAGAAGCTCTTTAGTTTAATTAGATCCCATGTGTCAATTTTGGCTTTTGTTGCCGTTGCTTTTGGTGTTTTAGACATGAAGTCCTTGCCCATGCCTGTGTCCTGAATGGTATTGTCTAGGTTTCCTTCTAGGATTTTTATGGCTTTAGGTCTAACATTTAAGTCTTTAATCCATCTTGAATTAATTTTTGTTTAAGATGTAAGGAAGGGATCCAGTTTCAGCTTTCTACTTATGGCTAGCCTGTTTTCCCGACAGCATTTATTAAATAGGGAATCCTTTCCCCGTTTCTTGTTTTTGTCAGGTTTGTCAAAGATCAGAGTGTTGTAGATGTGTAGTATTATTTCTGAGGGCTCTGTTCTGTTCATTTGGTCTATATCTCTGTTTTGGTACCAGTACCATGCTGTTTTGGTTACTGTAGCCTTGTATAGATATAAGTCAGGTAGTGTGATGCCTCCAGCTTTGTTCTTTTAGCTTAGGATTGTCTTGGTAATGTGGGCTCTTTTTTGGTTCCATATGAACTTTAAAGTAGTTTTTTTTCCAATTCTGTGAAGAAAGTAATTTGTAGCTTGCTGGGGATGGCAATGAATCTATAAATTACCTTGGGCAGTGTGGCCATTTTCATGATATTGATTTTTCCTATCCATGAACATGGAATGTTCTTCCATTTGTTTGTGTCTTCTTTTATTTCACTGAGCAGTGGTTTGTAGTTCTCCTTAAAGAGGTCTTTCCCATCCCTTGTAAGTTGGATTCCTAGGTATTTTATTCTCTTTGAAGCAATTGTAAATGTGCGTTCACTCATGATTTGGCTCTTTGTTTGCCTGTTATTGTTGTATAAGAATGCTTCTGATTTTTGCACATTGATATTGTATCCTGAGACTTTGCTGAAGTTGCTTATCAGTTTAAGGAGATTTGGGGCTGAGATGATGGGGTTTTCTAAATATACAATCATGTCATCTGCAAACAGGGACAATTTTACTTCCTCTTTTTCTAATTGAATACCATTTATTTATTTATCCTGCCTGATTGCCCTGGCCAGAACTTCCAACACTATGTTGAATATGAGTGGTGAGAGAGGGCATCCCTGTCTTGTGCCAGTTTTCAAAGGGAATACTTCCAGTTTTTGCCTATTCAGTATGATATTGGCTGTGGATTTGTCATAAATAGCTCTTATTATTTTGAGATACGTTCCATCAATACTGAATTTATTGAGAGTTTTTAATATGAAGGGCTGTTGAATTTTGTCAAAGGCCTTTTCTGCATCTATTGAGATAATCATGTGGTTTTTGTCTTTGGTTCTGTTTATATGATGGATTATTTTTATTGATTTGTGTATGTTGAACCAGCCTTGCATCCCAGGGATGAAGCCCACTTGATCATGGTGGATAAGCTTTTTGATGTGCTGCTGGATTTGGTTTGCCAGTATTTTATTGAGGATTTTTGCATCGATGTTCACCAGGGATATTGGTCTAAAATTCTCTTTTTTGTTGTGTCTCTGCCAGGCTTTGGTATCAGGATGATACTGGCCTCATAAAATGAGTTAGGGAGGATTCCCTCTTTTTCTATTGATTGGAATAGTTTCAGAAGGAATGGTACCAGCTCCTCCTTGTACCTCTGGTAGAATTCAGCTGTGAATCCATCTGGTCCTGGACTTTTTTTTGTTGGTAGGCTATTAATTATTGCCTCAATTTCAGAGCCTGTTATTGGTCTATTCAGGGATTCAACTTCTTCCTGGTTTAGTCTTGGGAGGGTGTATGTTTCCAGGAATGTATCCATTTCTTCTAGATTTTCTAGTTTATTTGCAAAGAAGTGTTTATCATATTCTCTGATGGTAGTTTGTATTTCTGTGGGATTGGTGGTGATATCCCCTTTGTCATTTTTTATTGCGTCTATTTGATTCTTCTCTCTTTTCTTCTTTATTAGTTTTGCTAGTGGTCTATCAATTTTGTTGATCTTTTCAAAAAACCAGCTCCAGGATTCATTGATTTTTTGAAGGGTTTTTGTGTCTCTATCTCCTTCAGTTCTGCTCTGATCTTAGTTATTTCTTGCCTTCTGCTAGCTTTTGAATGTGTTTGCTCTTGCTTCTCTAGTTCTTTAAATTGTGATATTAGGGTGTCAATTTTAGATCATTCCTGCTTTCTCTTGTGGGCATTTAGTGCTATAAATTTCCCTCTACACTCTGTTTTAAATGTGTCCCAGAGATTCTGATATGTTGTGTCTTTGTTCTCATTGGTTTCAAAGAAAATCTTTATTTCTGCCTTAATTTCATTATGTACCCAGTAATCATTCAGGAGCACTATGTATCCAGTAATCATTCAGGAGGCGTTGTTCAGTGTCCAGTTTCCATGTAGTTGTGCAATTTTGAGTGAGTTTCTTAATCCTCAGTTCTAATTTGATTTATATGTGGTCTGAGAGACAGTTTGTTGATTTTTGCTCATTTACATGTGCTGGAGAGTGCTTTACTTTCAATTATGTGATAAATTTTGGAATAAGTGTGCTGTGATGCTGAGAAGAATGTATATTCTGTTGATTTGGGGTGGAGAGTTCTGTAGATGTCTATTAGGTCCACTTGGTGCAGAGCTGAGTTCAATTCTTGGATATCCTTTTTAACTTTATGTTTTGTTGATCTGTCTAATGTTGACAGTGGATGTTAAAGTCTCCCATTATTATTGTATGGGAGTTTAAATCTCTTTGTAGGTCTCTAAGGACTTGCTTTATGAATCTGGGTGCTCCTGTATAGGGTGCATATATATTTAGGATAGTGAGTTCTTCTTGTTGAATTGATCCCTTTATCATTATGTAATGGCTTTCTTTGTCTCTTTTGATCTTTGATGGTTTAAAGTCTGTTTTATCAGAGACTAGGATTGCTACCCCTGCCTTTTTTGTTTTCTATTTGCGTCATAGATCTTCTTCTATCCCTTTATTTTGAACCTATCTGTGTCTATGTATGTGAGATGGGTCTCCTGAATACAGCACACTGATGGGTCTTGACTCTTTTTCCAATTTGCCAGTCGGTGTCTTTTAATTGGAGTATTTAGCCCATTTACATTTAAGGTTAATATTGTTATGTGTGAATTTAATCCTGTCATTATGGTGTTAGCTAGTTATTTTGCTTGTTAGTTGATGCAGTTTCTTCCTAGCATCAATGGACTTTACAATTTGACCTGTTTTTGCAGTGGCTGGTACTGGTTATTCCTTTCCATGTTTAGTGCTTCCTTCAGGAGCTCTTGTAGGGCAGGCCTGGCAGTGACAAAAGTTCTCAGCATTTGCTTGTCTGTAAAGGATTTTATTTCTCCTTCACTTATGAAGCTTAGTTTGGCTGGATATGAAATTCTTGGTTGAAAATTATTTTCTTTAAGAATGTTGAATATTGGCCCTGACTCTCTTCTGGCTTGAAGAGTTTCTGCTGAGAGATCCACTGTTAGTCTGGTGGGCTTCCCTTTGTGGGTAACCCGACCTTTCTCTCTGGCTGCCCTTAACATTTTCTTCTTCATTTCAACTTTGGTGAATCTGACAATTATGTGTTTTGGAGTTGCTCTTCTTGAAAGGCAGATAAAACCACAAAGATGGGGAAAAAAACAGAGCAGAAAAGCTGAAAATTCTAAAAATTCGAGCACCACTCCCCTTCCAAAGAAACTCAGCTCCTTGCCAGCAACAGAACAAAGCTGGATGGAGAATGATTTTGACGAGTTGAGAGAAGAAGTCTTCAGAGAATCAAACTTCTCTGAGCTGAAGGAGGAAGTTCAAACCCATCGCAAAGAAGTTAAAAACCTTGAAAAAAGATTAAACGAATGGCTAACTAGAATAACCAGTGTAGAGAAGTCCTTAGATGACCTGATGTAGCTGAAAACCATGGCACGAGAACTATGTGACAAATGCACAAGCTTCAGTAGCTGATTCAATCAACTGGAAGAAAGGGTATCATTGATTGAATATCAAATGAATGAAATGAAGCAAGAAGAGAAGTTTAGAGAAAAAAAAAAGAGTAAAAAGAAATGAACAAAGCCTCCAAGAAATATGGGACTATGTTAAAAGACCAAATCTATGCCTGATTGGTGTACCTGAAAGTGACGGGGAAAATGGAACCAAGTTGGAAAACACTCTGCAGGATATTATCCAAGAGAACTTCCCCAATCTAGCAAGGTGGGCCAACATTCAAATTCAGGAAATACAGAGAATGCCACAAAGATACTCCTTGAGAAGAGCAACTCTGAGACTTTTTTTTTCTTTTGCTCAAATAATATTTTTTTCTGGAAACGTTAAAAAAAGAAGTTTCTGCCCCTAGTATTAAACAAGAATCTTCTTTCAAACCAATCATCCTGTGGATAACATCTAAACTCCAGACAAACAAACAGCTATCTAAGGGCACTGGACAGAAATCAAGTGGAGGCAGACAGTGGAAGGAAGTTGAAACCTGTAAGAAGGAAAATGTCACTGGATATATTTTTGTGTGTTTTCTTCTTTTTTAAATGGCTTTTAGTCTTAAATTACAACCCAGAATATGTCATGTGGGTGGCTAAAAGTTGGATTTAAAGTCAGCGGTCTTACTTTTGGAGTACTAGAGAACAAAATTGAGGCAACTATAGACGCTGGAACGTAAGGGAAAAATGCCAGGTAGGAGTTAAACAGAGAGGGGCACTCCAAATTCTGAGCATAAATTCAGTCGATCCCTGAGATTATGAATCAGTCACACATGGTTATGGCAGTTTCAAGCAACCCAGATAAACCTAAGGCTAATTAACAGCACAGGTTTTCACTGCCACTCACTTTACAAGGGTCAAGAGTTTGCAATTTGAATTCTGTCAATTGTATCTGGATTTTGTTTATAATATTTTGGAGAGTCATAAGATTCTGTTATGTTCCTCCAAACAGCACCCCATTGTGTGTGTGAGTGTGTGTGTGTGTGTGTGTGAATGTGTTTGTGATCTTTTTCTCCTCTTTCACACACACTCTTTGGAGAAATGTTACAGAATTTTGAGTGCCATTTATATACCTAAATATAATCTTATAAACTATTTTTCCTTTGACTTTGTGTTTATTACTTGAAATTATTTAGCTTTGCCATTGATAGTATACTGGTATCAATGTTACCTCCTTATCTTTAAGATAATTATTCCTGTATTAGAAGTGCATTACATGTTTTTAATATATATTTCATCATTATCTAACCACATTATGAAATATTTATTGCTTTATTTTTTAAAAAACTTTTGACTGCTGAATTTTGTAGTTATATGATTCTAATATTAGCATAAATTATTATTTTGTTAATGTAAGCATGAGATAGTTTGTTTTTAGCCTTTCTGAAGTTGTTATAATACTGACGGACCTGTTTACTGTTATTGTGACTAGAGGCAACCTTCAAACGTTTCTGGTTGTAACAGATCATTTTATTGTTTTGCTTTTTACAATAAATATTTTTTACTCTTGTGGAAGATAATTTTCTATTCCTATTTTTCATAGCTCAGTCATTGAGAAAGCTTATCTTTGTCAAATAGCATTAGAGTTTATTATATGAATTTTCATTTTTAATTGTTGGAGAGAGAGAAATAGATAAATAGATGGATTTCTGATAGGTAACCCAATTATACTCAGGTAATAAATTCTGCATGATACTAGTATATTACATGCTGTCTTGTGTTACCTGTGCAGGTTTCTTAACAATCAGGAAGTTGTACTCATTTTGATTCATTTTTATTGACTTTATTGAGGCACAATTTACCTAAAATAAAATTCACACATATGTGTAACAGCTCAATGTGCTTGAAAAAATTTATTTACCAGGGTTATATTATATCAGGTTATAATACTTTTCCATCAACCCATTACGTTTTCATTTACCTTTTGGTAGTAAATCTTCATCCCCAATCTTTACTTCAAACAACACCGATTGGATTTCTACCATAGTTAAGTAAATCTACTTACAGAAATTCAAAAAAGAGAATCCTACAGTAAAAATATTGGTAGATTTTACACAGCATATTCCTTTTGGAATTCAGACACTTAGTTTTGTGTATCAGTAGTTCATATTTTTTTAATTTATGGCTTATTAGCATCCCACAATATTAATATACCATGGCTTATGTATTCCTTTGCTATTTTTGTTGTTTAGGTTGTTTCCAGTTTCAACTGTTAAATATAAAACTTATAAATAATTATGCATAAGTATAGTTTGGCCAAATGTTTTCATTTTAAAAATTAATCCTAGGAGTGCAATTGGTGGGTCATATCTGCCAAACTGTTTTCCAAAGTAGTCTTGTCATTGTCTACTTACATTTACATTGGTGAGAAATCTGGTTGCTCCACGTGCAGGCAGTTATCATCAGAATTTTTAGTTTTTGCCATCTAATGAATGATAGATGATATTTTATTGTTTTTTAAATTGCATTTCCCTTATATAATTTATATTACACATTCATTCATTTGGTCACTGGACATTTATTCGTAATGTATTTTTTTGTAGTATCGGTTCAAGTCTTTCATTCATTCGTGGTTTTTTTAACTTACTGATATTTAGTCATAAAAATCCTTCATGTACTCTGAACACAAGTCTTTTAACAGATACATGTATTGAGAAGGTTTATCACTGGCTGTGACTTGTCTTTTCATTTATTTTAAAATTGTATCTTTTGAAAAGAAGGTGGTTTGACTGTTTATGTTAGTTCAGTTTATCATTTTAAAATGTTAATGTTGTATTCTGTCTAAATAATCTTTGTCTGCCATATGTGATGAGGATTTCTTCCTCGATTTTCTTCTAGAAACTTTAGCATTTTTCCTGAAGTAGGGTTGAGGTACATTTTCTTTACCATATGATCCAGTTGTTTCACTTAAATGTTTTTATAATGTTTTTCTATCTTCATTGAATTCTATTGTCATCTTTTACATATGTCTATTATGTTTTGATTTATTGTTAATTATGTTGGATTATAGTCAAAGAGAAACACCTTAGAATACTAGATGACTCTTTCACTATTTCTCTCTCTCTTTATTCTGTTGCATGTTTTATAACTATCTAAATGGATTATCATAAATCTCTCATGGGTTTTTGATGATGTTGATTATTCTGTTACTTTAAGAAAGTAACCAGAGGAAACAATCAGTTAACTATACTGTCAAATCCTTCCATTTATTTTCTTTTTGCATACCGTATTTCTTAATGCTCTTAATCTGTGGAAAATGTTAAATAAATAAATGTTAAATCAAAGTCTCTGACAACTTGGGAAAGTAAAACTTCAAAATTTTTGAAATTATACACTGTCGGACAAACTGCAATATCTCCAGAGGTTTCTTCAGTCATATTCAGAAGCTCAAAATATTTTCAGGGTTTTTGGTTCTCTTAATAGGGTTGACATCAACTTGCAATAATACTGAATGTTCACATGCTTTTGAATACATCACGGGAAAGAGTCCATACCCTGATTACTAAATGCTTAATTTTAATACTTATCTTGTTCTTCTTTAAATGTCTACTTTCTTCAGAATTGAAAGGATCTCAAAAAGTCATTTGGGTTTTCAAATAACACTAGATGAATAAAAGTTTTCTTCAAAAGGTTAAAAGAACCCATAACTTCTCAAATTGAGAAAACACAGATGATCCCTTTTGGTAATTATAAAAGGTCATATTTTAATCTAGTGCCTCAAACTGATAATAGGGAACAGCAATAAGACTATAGTTGAAGGTCATAACATCACAGGGAACTCAAAGTACATTACTATAAAATAAATTGAATGTAATATTTTTCTCTGGAAATTATTGGGTTTAACCAAGTTGAAACCCCCATATTTGATGTGAGTGTTTTTAAGGAGATATGTAGCTGACACTACTGTGGCAATTACAATAAAGAAGGGAAAGAAGTTTGGTGGATTATAATATTATTTAGTCGTATTTGTATTTATATAATTTATTTAGTTCATATGGAATAAAAGTAGTTTTTATATTTTTTAATTTTATAACAATATATTGATCTTTTTTATTTTAAAAATTGCTTTAAAAATATTTTTCTTTCTTCCATATTTGCTTCCTGCCAGATATAATATCTGATTAACTTCTTTGGCAAAAGCTCTCCAAAATGCAAATAAAAAAATTCCAAACTCCAATTATATGATGCTGCTTTTCTCTTGGCACATATGTTCTAGTGTTTGACAGCACTGTAGGGTGACTATAGTTAACAATCATTTCTTTTCAAAATAGCTAAAACAGAAGATTTGAAATGTTCCCAACACAAAGATATAATGAATATTTGAGGTTATTTGATGATTACACATTGTATGCATGTATCAAAATAGCATGGGTACCCCACAAATATGTAAAATTACTATGAATCAATAAAAAATAAAATTTAAAACATACAATAAAAATGAAAACATAATATTCAACTAAACTCAACCCCAAAATGAAGAATTGTGTTAAAGTTGTAGCATTTTATGTTTTTAATACAAAATTTATTATTAATTTTGATACCAATGAAAAGGTTACAAGTAGAAAAGTAATAGTGAAACAGGTATTTTCTCAAAATACTTGATGATTTCTTGTATCTAGAGCAGAAGAATCTAATAATTTTACTGGCTTATAATTATTCTTTATGTACCCTGTGAGACAGGAATTTTTATGACAACATGTGATGATGTCAAACTAGGGCTAAGTTTGTAGTCAAAGTTTACCATATAGATTGTAAATAGATAAGGACTAACACATATCTTCTTGGTTTTCCTTACCTACCTTGCCATATTGCACCCTATAATGTACTTCAAAAACTAGCTACAGAGACCCTGAAAGTGTCTTAAAATATTTGTCAAAGAACAGGTGCAGAATGGCTTGTTCAAATTTTTCATTGTGGAGTCACAAGGACCAAATGCCAGGAGCTTACTTTTAAAGCAGGAAGGAAACCCTCAGGGCAAAAGTTAGTGGCAGCAATTATATGCTGATACTTTCTGTCTCTTTTAATGGCTCAATCAACACCATTTCTCATGTTTTAACCTGTGTGCAGATGTGACCTTGTGGGTTGAAATTGGGAGTTCACTAAAAAATACTATTGGTATAGGGAAGTTACTCTGACCTAATTACATCAAGGTCAAAATGTATAATTGTGAGGCAGATTTGATATACCACATTTTTAAAATCTTGCTTGGGATTTCCAATCCCAAAATTATTTGTAGATTGATATTTCTTGTCTGGTCTCAGAGTGCCAAATTTTAAGGATTGCCAATAGAGTTGTATTGATACTAGTTATAATAAAATAATAACATTCTAATAATAAAAGTCATCAAATAATAAACTCCTCTAATAAATCCAGTGATAAATTTCTACTCCCAATAATGAGGGTACATTTTGTATCAGACCAATTGTGTTTTGCCAAACACAATTGCAAATTCTGGATAGAAACAACTATTTGAATTGACTAAGAGTAAATTAATGCAGGAGAAACCAGAAAGGACTCCACCGTGACACAAAGAAAACTGCAGAGGGTAAAATTTGTATACAACACTTCACTTGAAGGCACTCTCCAAACCAAGCAATACAAGATGTATAGATGAAGAAAGTACAACATTATTACTTGTTTGAAGATCCAAAGAATGAAATTTAAGATTGCCAGATAATCTAAAAATTAAGAGAGAAAACTAAGGAAGAAATTGAAACAAGGGGAATAAACCCCATATTCTGCCTTCAAACATTTCTCTAGTCCTTTCTTAACATCAGAAGTATGCGAGCATTGGAGAGACCCCATTCATCCAGGCAATATAGCTACAGCCAGAATTTAAAAGAATTGAATAGCTTCAACTGCTGCCCATATTAAGCAAGACAATTTGGAGTGGAGAATTTAGGTCAAGTAAACTACTCGCCAGCACAGAAATCAGCACTCCTCAGGGAAGGAACAAATCCAGAGTCTCTATGATGTGTCCTTTTCAAAGACAAAGAGTTTAAAAATATGGAATATAATAATGCATAGAGATTAGCATAAATTTAAAATAACTATTATAATATGCTCAAGGACTTGAAAAATGTTTATTTGAACAAACAGATTTGGAATCTCTGCAGAAGAATACAAACTAAAAAAAGAAGAAAATGATCCTCTCACATTAATAGACTTCTTCTTTTAAAGCAGCATTACATGTATAGGAAAAGTGAGAATATAATACAGAGACTTTCCACATACCACCTTACCCCTTTCACAATATACCCCTTCTTAAGATCTTGTGTTTTTGTAGTACATTTGTTAACATTGATGAGCCCATACTGATACACTATTATTAACTAAAGTACGTAGCTCACATTAGGCTTTGCTCTGCTGTACAGGTCTATTGGTTTTGACAAATGCATAATTTCATGTATTCACCACTAAAGTCTCATACAGAATAGTTTCAGTGTCCCCAAATTTCCTGTATTTTACCTATTTATTCCTTCCTTTTTCTCTCTACAACTCCTAGCAACCAGTAATCTTATTATTTATCCATATGGATTTTTCCTTTTCCAGAATGTCATATAGATAAAAGGATACATTATGTAGCCTTTTCAGACCTTTTCTTTAAACTTAGCAATATGCATTTTTGCTTCCTCCACATCTATCAGAAAAGGTCTCAAAAGGTCTGTAATACCAGCACTTTGGGAGGCCGAGTTGGGTGGATCATGGGGTCAAAAAATCGAGGCCATCCTGGCCAACATGGTGAAACCCCATCTCTACTAAAAATTCAAAAAGTTGGGCATGGTGGCACGCGTCTGTAGTCCCAGCTACTCAGGAGGCTGAGGTGGGAGAATTGCTTGAACCTGGGAAGTGGAGGTTGCAGTGAATCGCAATTGTGCCACAGCACTCCAGCCTGGTGATGGACCAAGACTCTGTCTCAAAAAAAGAAAGAAAGAAAGAAAGAAAATATATATATATATACACACACACACGCATACATACATATATATATATACACACACACACATACATACACACACACATATTAAAAATAAAATTTTATAAATAAAAATTCTAGTAGCTGAAATAAAAGTAAAATCAATAAACAGCTATAACAGTACAGGAAGACAGAAGACATTTTTAGTGAGTTTGAATAGATATATAGTTATTACTGGATCTGAAGAACAAAGAGAAAAATAATTTTAAGTAGAGATTCAATCTCCTGTAAGGCAATATAAATGTATCTAACTTATATGTAATTTGATTCTCAGAAAGAGAGTTAAACTGAGGTAGAAATATATCTGAAAAAATAATGAGAAAATTTCTTCAGGTATGGTTAAAAAAACATCAATTTACAAACTCAATAAGCTCAGTTAACCCCAAGCAGAAATAAGAAAAAAAAAAAAAAAAAGAAGAAAGGAAAGTCACATCTAGGCATAATAGCCTAGTTAGTGATAATCACAGATGTAAAGGAGAGGATATTGAAAGGAACCAAAAAAATAAAAATAAAAAAGTAACACTACACAAATGGGAAAAATGGTAAGAAAGATGATTGAATTTTCACTAGGGACATGGAAATCAAATGACAATAGAAAATGCTGATATAAATGGCTAATGACAAATTCTGTGTCCAACTAAAAATGTTTTAAAAATAAGATTTGCTATGGTTTAGTTGTGTCCCCACCCAAATCTCACCTTGAATTGTAATAATCCCCACATGTCAAGGGTGGGGCCAGGTGGAGATAGTTGAATCATGGGGGCCATTTCCCCTATAATGTTCTCCTGAAAATGAATAAGTCTAACAAGACATGACTTGGATGCTGTTAAAATCATTCAGTTTTATGGATTCACAAATATATGGTTTGGAATTGAAACTTATGTTTACAAGGGAAGAAGAGCATAAAAGTTTGAAAAATGTGCAGCTTGGTGAAACAATTAAAAAGAAAAACCCATTTTCTGGGAAGAAATTCAAACTTGCTATAGAAATTTGCCTAAGTAGCAAGGGGCCGAAGGTTAATCACCAAGACAACGGGGGAAATGTCTCCAGAGCATGTCAGAAACCTTCATGGCAGCCCCTCCCATCACAAGCCCAGAGGCAGAGCTATCCAAGACCAGGGGAACCCACCTCTTTCATCAGTGTGACCTGAATGTGAGACAAAGAGTCAAAAGAGATCATTTTGGAGCTTTAAGGTTTGACTGTTCCACTGGATTTCAGACATGAATGGGGCCTGCAACACCTTCATTTTGGCCAATTTCTCCGATTTGGAATGGGTGTACATACCAACTGCCTGTAACTCCATTGTATCTAGGAAGTACCTCACTTGCTTTTGATTTTACAGGCTCATAGGCAGAAGGGACTTGCTTTGTCTCAGATGAGACTTTGGACTGTGGACTTTTGAGTTAATGCTGAAATGAGTTAAGACTTTGGGAGGCTGTTGGGGAAACATGATTGGTTTTTAAATGTGAGGACATGAGATTTGGGAGGGGGCAGGGGCAGAATGATATGGTTTGGCTGTGTCCTCACCCAAATCTCACCTGGAATTGTAAAAATCCTTACATGTCAAAAGTGGGGCCAGGTGGAGATAATTAAATTACGGTGGCCATTTTCTCCATACTGTTCTTGTGGTAGTGAATAAGTCTCATGAGATCTTATCGTTTTATAAATAGGAGTTCCCTTGCAGAAACTATCTTGTCTGCCACCATATAAGACATGACTTTGCTCCTCATTCACCTTCTGCCATGATTGTGAGGCCTCCCCAGCCATGTAGAACTGTGAATCAATTAAATTTCTTTCCTTTATAAATTACCTAGTCTCAGGTACATCTTTATTAGCAGCATGGGAACAGTCTAATACAAGACTGAAATTCTTTTTTTTTTTTTTTTTTGAGACGGAGTCTTGCTCTGTCGCCCAGGCTGGAGTGCAGTGGCCGGATCTCAGCTCACTGCAAGCTCCACCTCCCAGGTTTACGCCATTCTCCTGCCTCAGCCTCCTGCGTAGCTGGGACTACAGGCGCCCACCACCTCGACCGGCTTGTTTTTTGTATTTTTTAGTAGAGACGGGGTTTCACTGTGTTAGCCAGGATGGTCTCGATCTCCTGACCTCGTGATCCTCCCATCTCGGCCTCCCAAAGTGCTGAGATTACAGGCTTGAGCCACCGCACTCGGCCAAGACTGAAATTCTTATATTTTCAGAAAAAAATAAGTCAGCAGCAAACATATACTACTAAAAAAATTAAACTAATTTCTTCAAGTTGAAGGGAATTGAAGGCAGATTGAATGTCAAATATAAAGGAAGAAATATCAAGCACAAGAAATGGTATAGTTTATGTTTAAACTATAAAATACTGTCACTTTCATCTTAAACTCTTTAAAAACATAAGATTAATTGAATCAATAACTACATTGTGGTTTAAAGTTAGTGGATAGATACAATGTACATGGAAATAAGAGAACACGGATGTGAGGTAAATGGGTTATACCATTTCAAATACTTTACACTTAGAGTAAAGTAGGCTTCTATTAACTCTAAATGGTAGGCTTACAGCATGTGATCCTTACAGCATCTATCAAAAGACCAAACGAAAGAAATCCCTAAAACAAAAAATAAAATTTAAAGCCACAATTAAAAAAAACCTAATAAAAAAGTATACAAAAATCAAATAACCCAATTTCTAAAAATTTTTTATTGTTTCCCCCCAAAATCTAAACATATTAAAGCAGAGTTTCATATACTTTTCTTGGTCTTCTAATATTATGCATTCTTTATGACAATTAAAATAATAGAGCAAAAAAGTTTTCTTTTTAAAAGATACTGTTAATTATAAATTACCATTGTCTTGAAGAAGTTGGAGCTCTGTATATATGTTATGCCAAAGTTGTTAATAGGGAGATTCATACGACAATTATTGGAATACAATGTAACAATATATCATATATAATTGCAATTGACTCCAAATTATGTCTAATAAGCTATTTTTAATATAGCCCTGAGTATCAACACAGTAATGTAAAAGTATCCTTTTCTCACCTAACACTAAAGCATCAAGATTTAGTACTAGAGTACTAACACAATTTTTGAGTATAAAAAGTGGGTAAAATGTTTTTTAAGTAAAAGCAACTAATGTACATTGTATTTATATGCTCAAGAGCTATGGTTTTATAAATCTGATAGATATTGTGTTTATTTTATTGAAAAATAATGCATTATCTTTCCAGACAGGGTAAAGTTGGCTGTCTCAATGATTATTTCATTTAATTCTATTTCTGCTCATTCTTTCCTTTCTACTTTAACAGAAATTTTCACTAGGTAAACCTAAACAGAATGCCAACTTCCTATCAGGAAGAGTTTAAAGTCATTTAAATTTCCAAATGACTTCTACATTTTTCCAGTGTTTCCCCAACCAACATTAAATTCAGTGAAATGTATTTGAATGCATTTGCAATATACTACGTAAATGTAAATCAAGAACATTGCATTATTCTTATCATATTTATGATATTCTTGCCATAACGTACTTCCAATACAGTTGTAACTTCTAGTAACCTATGATAGCACTTATAGTCTCTATTACCATAATCCCTAAAGGAGCATCCACAAAAAAATACAATTTATTTCAACTAAGAAATGGAAAGCTTCTTTTCTGAATAACCTTGGTGCTAGTCCTAAGACAGATACTCTATAAAACCAAAGTGAGATGTTTTATCAATTCACCGTTTTCATCTTACCATAGTTGCTTTATAAATATGAAAGAGTGTATCTGCTTTATTTCTCTCCTCTCTCTGTCTTACTCTTGCTCTTCTCTCTTCCTATACATGTAAGATTATTTGAAAAAGACGTAAGTTTCCAAGAGTGATGAGTAAGTTTCTATTCACCTTTTATTGTACAGAAACATTAATGGTTACCAGAGGCAGTGTCGTCTTCAGAATGCACTTGTTCTAAGATGCTGACAATGACAATTTTAGAGTTTACTATAGTGGTCAAAGTTTCAGAAAGATTTTTTTTTTTTTGGTCTGTTAAATTGCAACCAATGCTACTAATAATCTGCACAGTGATACCAGTATATTATTCTAATATTCTAAACAGCTGTTATACTTTATTAACCTTTGTGCTTCTACAAATGTTCCAACACTACTAATTAATAAATTGCAATTTAATGGCAAGTAGAGACAAAAATAAAATCTGCAGCAAATTATTAAAATGCTCATTCATTAAAAAGAACTATAACAGAAAATTAAGAACATACATTATATAACCATTTCAAAATTGGCATCGAATGAAAATATTTACCTGGCTAAGCAATTTTGAAAAAAATCTTAATTTCTGAAGCCCTTGAAATACAATGCAAAGTGATACTCTGGAGAAATACGCACAGGCCAAAAGTTGAGTATGATGAGTAAGATTTCAGAGGCCACTGAGAAAAAGCATAAAAGCTCAGTCTCTGGAGATAGACAGCCTGGATTTCTCCAAGCTCTGCTATTTATTAGTTGCATGATCTTGGGCAAATTATTTAATCTCTTTATGCCTCAATTTTCACATCAGTAAAATTAGGATAAAAGCAGTACCTCCTTCATATGGTTGTTGTAAGAACTAAATCAATTAACAATTTTTAAGCACATGAACAGGGGCTGGCACATAGTAAGTACTGTGTAAGTATTTGTCACATAATTTTTGAAAAAACTTAAATGCAACATTTCATCAAATGCACAATTCTATAAATAATTCCATTTGCCCTTTGTAGTCTTAGAAAATTGGATCTCGAACTAAACGAGAAAGTTAATTAGCAGCTGTGAGTAATTAAGATGCTCTTTAAGCTCTGAGGAAAAGTAGAGGAAAAGAGATCAATAGTAGGGAATTGGTAGAGGTAGAATTCAGTGTTCTCTCAGACAATAATAAAAGGAAAAAAAGCAGTGTCTTTTCAAAAGGAACAGACTAGGAATTTGTCAACTCCACAAGTTCTATTAAAAGTAAATTTAATGTCATAATTATACCTTTGAAAACAGCTGCCATTGAGAAATCATAATACATGGCACTCTAGATGAATTTTTTACCACTAGGGCACCCAGTAGACACTGCTGTAATCATTTATTCGTCCACTGATTAAAACATGCAGTTCACTATCACCTGAAAACACATGTCCTGAAAACGCATGGTACAGGAATCTCCATCCAGTGTCCAAATATTTCAATGAATTGAACATTCTATTCCTTACATAAAATGATGTTGGGCAAATAGATTCAAACATTTATAATAAACAGACATCTAAGGGAGGCGTAGGGAAGTAATATTAGAGGAGCACACTCTTCAGCGGTTAAATACTGTGAAGAGATAGCCCCTCACAGTGGTCATTTTGGGGAAAAAAAGTGATTTTTAGGCAAATCATAGTAAAATGAGCATAGCTATACACACTAATTGTACCTGACTGCATATAGAATTTATTTTCTTGTTTGATTGGTGGTACATTAACATATAGATGTGACCATAGCCCTTTGTTAAGGGGATAATCATAATTTTACTTAATTGCCTTAGGTTTACCTCTTAGATATAAATAACATATCACTAAACAGAGATCAGTGCAAGGATCACTAAATAAGTAACCAAGAGACCCAAGTAGTAATTCAAGCTCTGCGAAAAACCAGCAGTGTGACATCAGGCATATTACATCAAATGTAAAACAGATTGAATTAAATATCTCCAGGTATTTCAGGATTCAATATTTTTGGTGAATTTGCAACACTATTCCTATTGCCTATGGATTCTTGTCAGTGACTTAAAATATAGTTTTTAATACTGCTTCAAAAAGTACGTGATATATTATTAACCCAAGAACTGTGTGCTTTCGTTATCAAATAATATAAGTCCTGAAATGTATAGATGTAAGTTAAAAGCTTTTACGTTCAGTCATGTGTTGCTTTTAAAGTTTTTTTAACTGCATCTTATGTTAAATATTATCCTGATTTTTCACCATGATACTGTGTTTTAGCAATGACTTAAAATGATTTCACAGGTTTTTATCTTATGAGATTATGTAACCATCTTTTATCAACATAAATTTGTGAAAGATTTGTATAGTTTTTTGAGCCAATTTTCTACCTTAAACACTAAAAAGTTTGCTTCTATAAAGCATTATGTCAGAATCTAAAATATGCAACATATCAAAAAATTCAAATAATTTATATAATATTTATGTTACTTATGAAAGGGATATATATACACAGAAATATAATAAGCTATGGAAAACTGTGCTGGAAATTAAAAACATGAACACTATCCAGTTATTTGAAAAGGAGATGATGTATCTATTCTAGATGTGAATATTCTCATTTGTTTAACTTCAGTATTCTAGATTTTTAGTTTCTCTGCCTGATTTCTATAAACAGAAAAATCCAATATATCAGCTGTATGGACCAATATAAACTTCTCATGCAAGGAAGATCAGTTATCTATTACTAAAATAATGCTGCATAGAAAACCACCCAAACCCAGTGACTTTAAAAAAGTAATTCATTATATTTTTTGAGACTGTAGGTGAGAAGAGTAGTTGTGATGATTTGGGCCATTTTTGGTAGAACTCAGCTGGGCTTCTTCATGCATTTTAGGTTGGTTGGCATTTGGCTATGGCTGGCTGCTCTAGAATGGTCTCAGGCGGGACAACTGGGTTCTCTTCCATGTATTCTTCATATTCCTATAGTTCTCTTGCCAGATTTTCATGCTTGTGGCAGGGACTCAAGAGGAAGCAAGCCAAGTCATGCAGTAGGGATCAAGAGAACACATGCACTTACTTCTTAAGCCTCTGCTGTGTCATGCTTGCTGATAGTATGTGGTTGGCCACAGCAAGTCATGTTCATGAGCCCATAGAATAAAAGGGCACTGCAGAGTTACAGTCTTAGGATATAGGGAGGCCATTAATTGGCATCACTAATGTCAAACAGTAAAAAAAAATGTGAAAGTTTATTGTGAATTATATGAATTTTCAGAGTTACATGTGCTTTGGCAAACTTAATTATTTTAAATTAGTATGCAATGCAAGAGAATAAAGCCATTATAGTCATTTTAGATTTTCTAATATTAATAATTATTTAAAAAAATAAGAATGTAAACTTTTCCAATAAATTCACACTCACAATGTTGAAAACCTTAAAATATTTTAGAAATGTTTATTTAATTATGTATGTGTGTGATTACATTTTATAAACAAAATTGGAAATAAATGTTATATAAAAATCAATCATTTATGCTGCATTTATATGTATATAATTTACATATACACATATTTTATGTTATGTGTTATATAAATACTTGTGAACATACACACAAGCATATATATAAATACATGTGTATATATTGTCTTTTCACAGACATTTTCCCATATAGTTAAAAATTATTGAAACTCTTCTTTAATTCAATGACATGAATTCAAGTGGATTATTGGATCAAAACTGTAAATATCGATAAAGTCCTTAACACTTGATCTCATACTGACCTTTAAAATGCTTTCAATTTACTCTTCCATCACCAGTATCAGAAAATACAGACCCTTCACTCTCAAAAAAGCATGATAATTTATTTGCCAAAGCAAAAGTTAAATTGTTTTTTCTTTTTTATTGCTATGGAATACAACTGTTACTGGTTCTACATCCTTTGTCAAATCACTTCTCCTTTCTCTGCTTCAGTTAACTCATCTATAAAGTTTGTATGACTCTAATTCCTAGAAAGTTTTAGTGAGGATTAAGTGCTGTGAGATTTGTAAAATGCTGAGCGTATTGTCAGGCAAAGCAAATGCTCAAAAAGTGATTAATATTTTTATTTAATATCATTAACAATACATTTATTTATTTTATCTCTCATGAGTTAGACATTCAAGTATTTTAAATATCTTTCTGTTATGATGTTCCTAATTCTCTTCTCAACATAATAGAGATTTTTATGATAAGCATATAATTTCTTTGTCATATGTATAACAATGATTTCTCCTGTGCAACATTTACCTTCTTCACAGTAGTATTATATATTGAATTATTAAATATTTGTCCAAATATGCTCTTCTTTTAATATATATAGCTTTCTTTAATTCTTATACTTAGAAAGGACTGTTTCAAAGGTTAGATACATATATACATTAATATTTTTATCATCATATGTTAACCTTTTCCATTAAACTTTTAAATTTATTTAGCTAGATTTTTATGTACCATAGGAATATCATTTATTTATTAAATCTCATAGAGCTGTTGAATGACTTACTGAATTGTTACTTGTAATGAGTTTAATAGAACTGGCAAAAAAGAAGTTCTCAGTGTATGTTAGCTATAAATCAACATATGTTAATTCTAGATTTATAAATGTTAACTGTAGATAAAGACATTACACATTTCAAATGTTTCTTTTATGACATGCAAGATTAGTTCCCACCAAGATTTTAGAGAATTGCTACTCTAGACAATACAGAAAACAAATAGTAGGGATTGGCAGTGAATAACAGGATAAAGCCTATGAAACTAACATCCAAATATGGGCTAATAAAAGGCCTTAACATGTGAGCTCGTCTTTTAAAACAGCTGTTCTGTGTGTGAAATACTAAAGAAAAAGACTAAATAAGAGAACCATGGAGTCTACTTCTGGAAAAACAAACAAACAAACAAAAACAAAACAAAACAACAACAACCAAAAAACAGTGGCAAGCAGTTATTGCCATACTGAGAAAAATTTTCCAGTATATACCTGCCTTAGATATTGCCTCAGGTTATCAGACCTTACTATACTTTCATGTAAAACGTTCATGGGCACATTCCTGTAGTACCAAGGGTTGCAGATATAAAAATATAGGACTTTATAGGAAAAAAAGTCCAAACAAAGCACACCTAATCTTCCAAATTTTCATTATCCTACATTTAGGCTGAGCACAGATGGTCTATAAAAAGTCATGGCCAAGTTTCAGTAGATAGGTGTTCCATACACATAATGCAGTATATATTTTTACTGTTGGGAGCAGAGACTATCCATGTAACCATGTAAGAATGGAAATTGCCTAGCCAGAGAATTGACCTTGTTAAAACTGGGAAGACTCAGGAGCCCAGTGTTTGAAACCAACCTATTTGTTTGTTGAACTAACTTAGACCTGATGAGTCAGCTCTCTGTTAAGCCACAGAAAAAGGAGAAACTTCCAGGCCATCCATCTGGACATGCTGATTGAATATATGCATTGTTACCCACATCTTTGGCTTCCACAAAAGTCAGTCTTATCCTCAGCCAAGAATGTTTGGTATCCGTAAAATCTCCCAAAACTGCACAATTAAAACAGTACCATAGACAGAAGAAGATAAAGACCTTAATCTTCACATAAAATATGTATTAAAGCCATGATGCTATTCAATATATTATCCAAGTGTAATAACTGCCTGGCCCTTGAAGGCCAGTGGTTGTTGGCACATTCTGTAGACTGCAGAGGAATAGACAGTACTGACCCTTGTGACTTGTGAGTATGCTATCACTGCTGTAATTAGCATTTAGTTTAGGGAAGGGTATTTCCAATGTTTTATTTTTTATAACCCTCCTGAATAAAAGAGGCAAAAAGAAGATTCCCTGCATTTGGTTTAGCATGCCAACAACTATCATCAGTGGGTTGTGCAAACCCTAGTACCACATAAACTATTGGTAGAGGTAGGGATATTCCATTGAAGATAAACTGCTGAACCTTCAGATCCAACTACGAATAAACTGGCCCAAGACCAATTAGCCTCTTTGAAAACTGAAGATAGCATATTGTACATCTGGGAATGTACTACAAACTTAATATCAGACAAAGAGATACATGTCCAAATTGAATGAAATCTTGAGACCAAGAACCTTTAAATACAGTCCAGACAGCAGTAAATTAAGCTCTTTTTTGCAGTATACTAACTTTTTTTAGTATCTGTGGAATTGCAGATATTATTAGTTGCCAACCTCATTGTTGACTAGAACTTTTGCCACCAAGACCCAACTGGTACTTGTCCAGCCTTTGTGCCTGTGGAACCCAGGGCTTCCTAACTTTGCTAAGTAGTTACTAACTGGGATATTAGATGATTTTAATGGAGATCTAGTGCCTCCTTTAAAAAAATCATAATTGTTTTCAACCTAACTATCTTATCCTGAAATTAGTCTTCTCTTGTTTAAAATCTCATAGTCTAGGACAAATTCCTAAAGTTTCTACTTTGTAAAGAAAAAGTTGCCTTTAATTATGAGATAAATTTAACCCCTAAGTGTCATGTGCATCTGTGTGAAGAGACCACCAAACAGGCTTTGTGTGAGCAACATGGCTGTTTATTTCACCTGGGTGCAGGTGGGCTGAGTCCAAAAAGAGAGTCGGTGAAGGGAGATAAGGGTGGGGCCGTTTTATAGGATTTGGGTAGGTAAAGGAAAATTACAGTCAAATGGGGGTTGTTCTCTGGCAGGCAGGAGTGGGGGCTACAAGGTGCTCAATGGGGGAGTTTTTGAGCCAGGATGAGCCAGGAAAAGGAATTTCACAAAATAATATCACCAGCCATTTTCACTTCTTTTGTGGTGGAATGTCATCAGTTAAGGCAAGGCAGGGCATTTGCACTTCTTTTGTGATTCTTCAGTTACGTCAGGCCATCTGGGCGTATATGTGCAAGTCACAGGGGATGCTATGGCTTGGCTTGGGCTCAGAGGCCTGACACTAAGGCCTTAGCCACTTTTGTAAACATGCAGCTAAACACTCCTCAGAAGCAGAGACAGTCTTGCAACGACCACCTCTGAGGTGGACAAAACAATGGCATACTGCAGCCATGCATCATAATAATTGCTGAGAGCAAACACTGAATTCCTTAGTTGGCTGAATATCACCTGTTCTTCTTATCTTAACTGCATAAAAAGGCTGACAGATCTACAGGCATTGATTTACCAAGACACACCCACGTGAGATTTCTCCCTATGAAAACAGATAAACAGCCTATTCATATGCTGAATCTTTATGTTGCACCTGTACATTCTTTTTTTTTTTTTTTTTGAGATGGGATCTTGCTCTTTTGCCAGACTGGAGTGCAGTGGTGCAACTTCGACTCGCTGCAACCTCTGCCTCCTAGGTTCAAGCAATTCACCTGCCTCAACCTCCCAAGGAGCTGGGATTACCGGTGCCCACCACCACGCCTGGCTATTTTTTTTTTTTTTTTTTTTTTGTATTTTTAGTCAAGACGGGGTTTCACCATGTTGGCAAGACTGGTTTTGAACTCCTTACCTCAAGTGATCCACCCACCTTGGCTCCCAAAGTGCTAGGATTACAGGCCTGAGCCACTGCGCCGGGCCGTACATTCTCTTATAACTTGAGCACACTTAAAGAAAAACATTTGGATTGACAAAGCCAAATCAAATATTTGTGACCATTATCTCTATAGCCCACTGGATTAATAATAAAACCAACTATAATAAGGGTCTGTAATACCCAGTGGAAAATTATTTTTACGTGTGTGGGAGCCATGTTATCCCACAGACTACACCTTTTGAAAACCATATAAGCTTCGCTAGCAATGACCTTCATCGGAACCCCAATTTAAACAGTATTTATTTTTGTACTGGATATGACCCTACCTTCTTGCCTTGGATGAACTTTCAGGTAACTGAAAGTCTCTCTGTCTCTCCTTCTCTCTTTGTTTCCGCCACCCCCACCTGACCTTCATTGCATTGACTTGAGCAGATAGATGGTCATTCATATAACCTTACGGAATATTGGGTAGCTCACATTGCTCAGATCAGGAAGACCTGGAAAAATATGAGTTTAGACACTGACTTTTCTTCTGGTGGTTCTAGAGGCCCTTCTTCTGCCCCCAGAAATTGTTTATGATGATGAATTTGAGACTTCTGGGTCCCTGTGAGGCTCAACACTCTAGAGAAAAAAAAAAAAAAAATGGAAAGCAAGGCCTGGTTTATCCTTGAGAGGGATATCCTCCACTAGGGAGGATAACAAACTTCAATAGGTTGAACATAAACATGACAGACCATGAGGGAGACTGGGATTGAAGGAGCAAATAAGTCTCACTTTTCCTATTTCACAGGTGTGGATGAGCTACCAAAAATAGCCTCCCACAACTGTTTCAGCGTTGATTCATAATGTTAACTCTTACATCTGATGTAGCATTTTGAGGATCTTATTGATGTTTAACTCTCAGAAAGTCTGCACAGCCTTCTCTATTAAGACACAAACACCATTTTACAACCTGGTGATCTGTTAAATCAGATGTTGATATACACAGAGTTCTCAAAAGCTATAGGATGAGCTGATTAATGCTATAGTTGGTCTGAATTTGCTCAACAAAAAAAGAAGTTAGTGCCAATAACTATGTTGCCAAGGCACTCCCCTTTTTAAGAAAGTCACATCACTAACCAAGGTGCTTCCATAGCTACATACTTTGAAAATATATCCTGCCTTCTGTTCATTAAATACATAGAGCATCACTTTGACTGGAACTCTTTATTGGAAAATAGGTCATGCTGTGTACAGACCATCAGTGCTCCTCCTAAGTTTTAGGATATAAAGAGTTAGAGGGATATTATATGCTCTACCACTTTTGCATTTTCAAATTTTCTCCAGTAAAATCTGTTTTAGATCTTCTCTTAATAGTTATGGTGGTGTAGAACCCTTGCATGACACATGCACTCAACTGACCATTCCCTCACATATAGTTCCAGCAGTGCCTGAAATACAATGTATTTGGGCCCCAAACCTCCAAATATGGCCATTTCTATTCTACCTATCAGAGTTGTTGTAAGAAATTATTGATTTAATTAGCACAGAATGCCCATATTTTATTAGTGAAGAAAGTATAAAGTCATTGTGAGTGAATAAATCAATATTGAGGATTTATTGGAATGGGGGGCATATAGGCTAATTTGAGGTGTTGGAGTGGAAGTTTATTTTATGAAATAGATTTTTCCACTGCCAATGTCCCTTAATGAGAAACAATGAAAAGTTTTTTTGTGTTTAGGGTGAGGGCAACATGAATTTTCTCTGAGGAATAAAGGCTTTCTGCTTCGAGGCTCAAAGAATGCTGCAGTATTCCTGTGGATAGAAGGTAAAACTATGTGCCAGCTATGCTGATGTTAATTCCAGAATAAGTGACAATAGTGTGAATTGTTTTGCCCACTGGTAGGCAATTTGGTAACATCATCAGAATTAGGTGCATAAGCTTTGAAAAGTAGTTTCCACAACCATTCAATATATGTGATACAGCTATAGAGACCTTTCTTTAAAGAGCAATGTCAATCTGTGGTTTTGGTGCAGGGGCTTCACCATTTGTCACCAGCCAAGACAGTTGATTCCAGAAGAACAGAGATTTAGTAAGGTCATCAACAGACGAAATCCCAAGAAATGGTCAGCAAAGAAACATGAAGTGAGACAAATTGTTAAGTAATGATCAATAGCCAAGTTAGATTTATCAAGTATGTAAATATTCCTCCTGGTTAAGGGTTTAAAACAGCAGTTCCCCAGCAAGCTCTATCATGTGGGACAGTGCTGATAACAACCCTAAAGTGTATGAGTACATATGACTGTTCACTCAGTTGATCCTAAGGGGCTCCCCAGGTAGCCAAGGATTCTGAGAGAGATACCCTCCTCCAGCCATGTGGCATCTGGCAAGGAACTAAGAACAGGAGAGATTATCTCTTCCTGCAGAGCAAATACGTCAGAGAGCCTGTGTTTTGCTACATCCTATAACAAGGAGGCCTTGGTAGCCAAGCCAAGCTTGCAGGGTACTTTCTCCATAACCAAAGGCATAGTCAGTAACTTGTATAAAAGATCAAGGTCTCAGGGCCTTTGAGATACTCAATTTCCAAGACAGCTTGCAAAGTGGCCAGCCGTTTTTTTTTTTTTTTCTGTAATGACATAAAGCATAGTGCCAAGAACAGCTTCTTGCATCACAATATCAGGGACTATGGGTACATGAATGATTGATCCACAGACTTCTGGAGGCATGAGATAATGTTACTAAAGCCTCCACAGTGAAGTAATCTGTGAAGGATACTAATAGTAATTCTTGTTGAAGTGCAATTTGGACAGAGTCAATATCTTTTGGCTATAGGATGCCTCATTCAAGGGTCAATTTGCAAGTAATAGTGTAAATGAACTTGACTAAATTTTGTAAATAAAAAATACATTGCTTCTAGAATTAAAAAACAAACAAACAAAAAACTCTAAAAGGTGTTGGGCTTGTTGTTAATGTTGTGGTCAATGTGAGAGGGTCAATAGCTGTTTCTTAACAGTGTGGGGGATGCAACAGACCTCATTTTACCAAATAGTTTTTCAGGAATTTAACCAAGGTGATCATGCTTTGTAACAGGTATAAAGCAATGGACAACCCACTTTTAGTAAGGTCCCTTGTAAGTATTTGTGTGTCTTGAGTAAGTGTCAAATGTGTCTCTTCTTTGGAGGATACTATCAATGTGATGTCACATCTATGCTGCTGTAAAAAGTTGAGCCAGAATAGAATAAGATTTTGCCAGAAAATTTGTATGTGATGGTATGGCAGTTAAGGTGCCCAAAGGGTAGCTGGGCAAAGTGTATGGTGCTCTTTGAAAGTAAAGGCAAAACTGGAGCTAAGAGATTGTTAAAACAGGCACTGCTTATAGCATGTTAGCCAACTCTATAATCTCAAAATATTAATCATGAGATAACTGCATGAAGACATTCATTTAAAAACACTGTGTGTATAGGCCTCAGTGGTTGAAATCACAGCATTAAGGTGTGATAAACCACAGTAAAGCACCCTTTATTCTTTCCCAGTTTAAGAACAGGCTAAAGTAGTGGAGATTATCACTGCTTCTATTAAATAGGTCTTGTATATGAATTTCAGTCTTTGAAGACCCTGCTTTAAATTATATATGACTGCATTAACTCATAAAAACTCCTATTTTAACTGTGGAAGAGGAAGGAAATAATGTCTATTGATCCCTTTTTTAAAAGAATCCAATTTATAAACACCAAAGGTTCAATTTTGTTTTGACATATTGTTCATTGGGTCAGAAGGTTCCTGCCCATTTTTTTAAGGTAATAGGTGCTATGACCATGGGGAAATTTAAACAAGGAAATTGTTTTCATGTTAAATTGAGGCAAACCATTTTATCCTCTATTTTTGTTCACTAAATCTCCTAATACTATAGAAGTTACCTTGGTTAGATTTTGTGAGATCCCCAGAGATACCGTGACTGGAGCTTCAGTTTTAAATAAGGCAATGAAAGTTTGTGATTTGGTAAATGTTAACAGATTAAAATTAATTCAGAACCCGGGTTGTAGAGGAGAAAAAAAAAAAAAAAAAAAACAGTGAGCACCCTTTCATCCTGTTTTAAAGTTTTATTGAGATACTGACATATAAAGACCTGCACACATTTAATGTATGCAACTTAATGAATTTGGACATATAAACAAACCCATGAAATCATAACCACAATCAAGATAATAAAAATATTCATAGCCTCCAAAAGTTTCCCTGTTCCAAACTTTTTTTTTTCTTGTAAGAACACAACATGAGATTTATCCTGAACCTAGGAGACATTATTCAGTGAAATAAACCAGTCACCGAAGGATGAATACTGCATGATTCCACTTATTTGAAGTGTCTAAAATAGTCAAACCCACAGAAACACAAAGTAGGGGGTTGAGGGAGGGGGAAATGAGGAGTTTTACAGTATGAAGTTTTGGTTAAATAAAATGGTAAGTTCTAGAGGCCTGCTATACAACATAGTGCCTGTTGGTGCCTATTGTTACCAATATTCTGTTGTGCCTCATTTTCTTTTTGCTACATAAATTATTTTAGCAAACTTTGGATAATCTATTGGGCAAAATTATGGATTTCTGCTTAGATTTTTTTTTTTTTAACAATTTTCATGTTCAGTTTTCTTTACTTTTTTTCTTTTTCTTTTTGGCATTTACTAAATAGACTTTGGGGATTCTTCTCTACCTTCCTCATATTTACAAGCTTTTTCTTCTTCCAGAGAAACTCAACGAAGTATTATCAGGGCTTAGGACAACCCTATGGCAATGGTTGACTTAGTCACCAGCAGTCACAAAGTAAGAGTTATTTTCTTGAACCCAGCCTCAGTCATGGTTTATCCTGAAACCAGTAGACCTGTTTCAATCTAAGACACACAGATAGGTCTTGGGCACGACACACAATGCTAGGCCCTTTTAAGGAGGACCAAAACTCTATAAGACTGTTGCTAAATGGCAATTTTTGAACTTTCAACTTATTTCAGTTAAAACAGAATCTAGACAAAACTTAGAAAATGCAGTATAAAGCAGCACAGCCCAAAAGACAAGATAGCTATCAAGTGGTAGTTCAGAAAACATGTTTGTCATCAGGCAGCAGACCATTTAAGAAGACAAACAAATAAGAAAGACCTTTTGTAAATAGTGGTGGTCATTGTCTATACATCTTACTTGTAGCAACAATTACTGTGAACTTTTCTCAAATACAGAATGCACTGCTACCCAAAATTTGGTTTGGATGTTGAGACTTATGATGCCATCCACATAACGATAGATTATAAAAAGGCTAATTACTCACATGATGAGGCTGTCTAGGGAGAGAGGGTAGGCTCTCAAGCAGGCCAAAAAATGACTTGAAAGAGAAGTGTAAGGAAAATGCATTGAAGTTTTTATGGTGGTTAGACGATGGGTCAGGAATGAGTATTTCACAAAAGTAAGGATTTCATTGTTTGAAATTCTCACTGATGTCAAAGATAAAGCATCTGCATTTTCTTATCACTGTACCCAGATGTGGGGCAGAAGGGGAAGAAGGAGGGGTGAAGCCTAAATGCTGTCCGCAGTAAAACATCCAAAAATGGCATTATACACTTTATTAATTCACTTATTTAATTCTCTTTCCCGCTCCCTTCCACCTGGCAGTCAATTAAAATGTTATGGTCTGTAGAGTTTTGCCTCTTCCAAAATGGCATATTGTTAAAATATTAAAGTATGTAGACTTTTCAGATGGGTTTCTTTCACTTAGTAACATACAGTTAAGTTTTCTCCGTGTCTTTTCATGGGCTAATGGATCATTTTTTTTTATTATTACTGAATAGTACACTTGTATGAATGCACTACACTTTTTTGATTCATTCACCTATTGAAGAATATCTTGGTTGCTTTCAATTTGGGGATATTATAAGTAAAACTACTATGAACATATGCTTTCAAGTTTTTTTGTGGACATAAACTTGCAATTCAATTGGGTAGAATCTAAGAGCGTAAATGGTGGATCATTATGACAAGATTGTGTCTCCTTTTTTAGAAACTGACAAACTGTCTTCAACAGTGGCTATACGATTCTACATTCACAGGAACAATGGATGAGAGTAAGTAAACAGAGTATGTTCTCATCATTTACATTTCTCTTGGTCACATAGAAAATTTGAATATGTGTTCCCAATATCTATATTTGAATATATGTCCTAATCGTATTTAAATGTGCATTCTTTTAAAATCTGTGTTTTTATAGGCATATAAATAAGCCTTCCTCTTTGGGAGAGGACAAATATTCATCCAGGATCCTTATCAACACTGAGGGGTGCAGAGACTTCACATACTTTTCATAACAATACAACCTAAGAAGTAGGTGTGATAATAAAATAGGAACTTATTGAGGTTTAATGTGTTATTTAAAGCCCTGTAGCTAATAAATGGCATTCAAACTTAAGGCTATACATCTTCAGAGCAGATACTTTTTTCACCTCATCCTACATCCTTTCTGTACTAATTAAGAGTCACTTTCTCATGGATTTGGAAAAGTGTTAAAGTGAAAGAGAAATAAATTGCATGGATATTATAACTACACACCTAGGTAGAGTTGAAATGGGCCTCTACCATATTTATAACTGTACATCCACACTTGCAGCAAGTTTCTCTTCTTGGGATTTTTCTGAGCTACCTGGGGAAATTCTCCCTCCTTCACTCTTTATTTCACCCCAGTTGACCAATAACAAGGGAATGTCCCTGTATGATACTCACATTGCCTAAGCAGCTATTCAGCCTTTACTTTGGAGAAAAAGTTTGTTGCAAATGATGTAAAAACTTCTGATACTTTTCCACAAAAGAAAAATGTCATCAATGAGTAATTTAAGAGGCATTAAATGAAAACACAAACTAATGTTTGTGAAATAAATGCAGTCAACAGAATATATTGTTTGTCCTTCAACTTATCTTAAAGGTTTGAGCCAATATAAAGAAATCAGTAGATTGCATATAGGAATACAGATATGTAGAAAAGAAAATCTGTCAAAATATCTTACATGTAAAACAAAGATTACACATTTACAGATACTCTGCATATTGCTGTCTATTTGTATTCATATTAATTAGTTTATGGTGGCATTAAGATAAAGAAATTTAGCCAAAATCTCTTTGTGTTTCAATATGCTGTAGGACATAGCCAAATATTAGAATCACTTTATTTCAACAGTGATATTTCACACTGAATGCTGCAGTGCCTTTTAATCATTGTCTACCGATACTCAAAATAGGTACCAATGCATGAAAACAGTTTCTCAATTATATTCTTAATGCTTGTACTTAAACATGCTAACTTAGTTCAGAAGCATGTCTGTTTCACTTCTGAACATTTATTTTATATTGTATGTACCTTCAGGGTTTATGATCACAAAAGCAAACCAAATCCTGTATACTGATAATTTGTGTGTTTTTATGTAGTCATGTCTGTTAGTTGAAACCTAGAAAATAACTTTTGATTATTGAATCATCATCACAAACTAAAGAAGTTCATACCAAAAATCAATGGACTTCAAACTGTTATCTTTAATCCACAAAATTTCTTAAGCTATAACAGTAAAATATGGCTACTTCTTTGCTTATTTTTCAAAACTTTTTACCCTATACTTTGAATGCTATGCTAAAGTATTTTTACATTATTAAAGATAATCAAAAAGAGAAGTTAAGGTGGATGAGATAAAAGTAATAGAACTTTTAAGTATTTTCTATTGTATAAGATGCTTGTTTTCCAATCATAAAAATTTTATTGAATTTTAAAGCTTTGATTTGTGATTTATTATACTCCATGTATCATTCTGTATGCATATTCCAATTTATCTCCAAACCTATGTAGATTTCATTAATAAATAATAAAAACATGATTAAATGTACTTCACTATTTTTTAAAGTTTGGGTATAAAATTTTACACTTCAGAGATTTGTTTGGATAATTCTATTTGATAACTACCGTACTTAAAAAACATATTTCAAACATAATATATCCAAATGAAAGTATGTGATTAGCTGTTCTTCCTGAATTGCGATGATCACATTCCAAATCAATCCGACCATTATGCCAAGGCTTTGGTTAAAGTTCAGCTTGTAAATTTTTATTCTCCCTAATGCCATTCAATTATTCTTATGGAGTAATTAAAATACAATGCTTTTTTGTTTTTATATTTAGAGTACACCATTCTTTGGAAGATTTTTAAATAAATGGAAAAATCCCTTGTTGATAATTATTAAATATGTGAATATCAGAGAGCCATTGTAAGTGACACAAATATCATTGTAGACAACAAAGTGAAATAGCAAAAGTCTAAGTAACTATATTCAAAATTCTCTCTTCATAAAATGTATTTTTCCTTAAAAATCTTGTTATTACCTTATTCATATTTTGAAATACTATTAAATCTTATGAAGATAAAACATTTTAAAAACATTTATTTAGTAGCATGTTATACATTTTCAGTAGTTTTATCCTATAATTTTGACAACATACAGTCATAAAAATATCAAGATTGCCTGGCTTTGCTATTTTTCGTGCTTATCTTCAAAGATGGTTTTATTGGAAAAGTTCTATAAATTTTGTGCTGATTTTATAAATTAGAGTAATTACATGTTATATCTGTAAATTCTCAGAAACATAACAAGTCTAAAATTTTGAAAGCCAGTGAATAAATGAGGGCACTATTGTCAATGCCTCAACAATGTGAAAATGTTTCCCTTATTTGCTTACCATAAGTGATATATCACATTCCATTGAGAGGAAATGAGAGGGCACCAATATAAATCTATGAATAAAATGTTAGTAAATCTTAATATCTTCATGTTATTAAGTGTGTGTGTGTGTGTGTGTGAGAGAGAGAGAGAGAGAGAGAGAGGGAGAGAGAGAGAGAAAGATTTTGTTTTGGTATCACAATGGATAGTTTTCTGCTCTACCCTGGGGATACAAGCATTTAATTCGTGGTTTACTGCTCTAGGCTACTGAATAAAGGTATCACTTCAAAATCCCAAACCTAGAACATATTTCCAAGCTCTTAATAAAAATAACATAATTGTAAAACCCTCAAGAATAATGAGGTTGCCTCATTGTTATATCTCCCATCATGCCTAATAATGTACATTGAACATAGAGAATGTTCTATTAAATATTGGTTGAAAATTTAATCTAAAAAAAGGCTAAGGTATACTCTCAAGCCATAGATTTTGAGTTTCTTGTATGCAGAACTCATAAAATACAAATCATCCAAGATATTTTTTTTGCTTTATTATTATTTGCTAATGGAAACATTACTATATTTTTTAGTATAAATATATTTTCCCAGGAGCAATTCCTTCAGCAGCCTACTTAGTAGATATTTAAACAATTCAAAATGGATCTGCTTCCCCAAAAGAGAAAAAAAATAACTATAGCATAAAAAACTAATCTTCAAATTTTGATATGGCTGCCCACTGTACCATAATCACCTTGACCTAGTGAAGCAAGGTGTGGTGATAGAGACCAATGATTAACACATTTGACAATCTTTTCCAGGACATTTTTAATCACACTGAAGTTTACCAAGCACCATTTCACATGATTTTAGTATCATTTCCAATCATAGCTAACTGTATTATCAAGTTTGTAGTTGGTAGAGCCAAAAAGAAACTTAACTCAAGCATTCTAACTTCAAGGTACCATTCCTGCAGCCCAATAATTTTAATTTGCATTCTCTTAGAAAAATTTCTGCTATCTCAACTTCCCTAACCTGGATCACTCCCTTTAAATTAACCAGCCCACAAATTGCAGATGATATAGTACATTGAATTAAGAATATTTTTAAGTGATTCAATGTGAAAAAATTAAGCCTCATCTAAAAATGTGTCTTATTTTCCTTGGATAAACATTCTCAAAATAGTCTCATATTGTGTACCAGACTTTTGGTATACAGTTGTAGTTTATTCTGTGTGTCAAATAAATTATTCCTAATGATTTAACATTCTGTTCCAGGAGCCTAGTAGAATTTGCCTTAGTTCTTGACAAAATGACAGTGCACGGTGAAATTCTAGGCTTCCTCTTACAAATAGTCTCTCTCTGAAGACAGCAAAGGATACTGGAACCAGATATAAGGGAGTGAAAGCAACAATAACAGAGCTGTTCTCTAAGTATCTATTCCAAACATACAATGCAATGCCTGCACTAACTTATAGATTGCTGTTACTCTCTGTCGCTCACTTTTGTCAGCTATCAACAAAACGGATCCTACTTGACCCTACATTCCTTGATGTCCTCTGAACATCCAAGTTCTTTGCTCCCCTGAATTTAAACTTTCCTTAAAATTATTCTGTTGCATCATGCCATATTATATTGTATTATGTTGCATTGTACTATATTATTGTTGCTGCTTCCAAATTACCAAAAATGGTAATAGACTCAGAAAAATTAATTTTTGTTAATGCTCCTGGAAGGAGGACAGGGTAGAACAGTTCCTGACAATTGATAATTGATTAATGTATGATGGAATACATACATAAATAAGAGAACTGGCCTCTAATATTTCTTTACTGCTTCTCTGACAAAAGACAGGCATTTTACACATAATGATTTGAATGTTTAGTGTCTGCCTCGGTAATTTTCTCTATTAAAATATGACATCCCCTCTATAATGGTATTCTTTACACTGGGAGCACAGAGAACTCACATTGTTGGCAACCTTTTCTCAGTGGCATGTAATTTTATATTCAATGTTCTTTAAGATTCTAAACCAAAGAAGTGCCTTCTAAAATATACTGAATGCAAACAATTGTGCTATTTATATGGGAAACTATGACCAGGCAATCAATTTTGACCAAGGTTTTAGTCTATGCTTGATAGAAATATTAACTAGAGGAATTAATCTTAGGAGATGAATAAAGATTCACTTTACCTCCACATAGAAATATTTTGGCTCAACAGAACATCTGTATCATATCAATTAATTAGTAGAGAGATAGATACAGGTATATAAATATATAAAATAGAATTCTCAACTGGAAACTAAATTTAGAAATGCTTACTATAATCATCTATTTTAAGCAAAAAGAAAAATAAAGTTTCCTTATTAATTACATACTCATTTATAAAGTTCTATTTATTGAACAAAATATTGTTTTATACTTTACCTACATAGAATCAAACAGATTTAAGCTTTTTATAAGAAATGTTTCTTTAAACAAAGAAGACACATTTAATTACACTGGAAAGTTCATAGGCATTTCAAATACTTTAGAATCTTAGTGAATAATTTCTAACTTCTATAGATTTTAATTTATGCAAAATTGAAGAATTTTTAAATAATGAAGCACTTTTTTTACTTAGTAGGTTGCATCTATTAAATTTTGAGCAGAGTTTCTTTATTGAGTCTAATCGTAGTCAACCTACCTCAGATAACAATCAGAACTGTCAGATATCTTTTATTTTTCTAGGAATTGAGGAAGATAGGAATGATATATGAGGTTGAAGAGATCCAGTATAATCTTTGTGCCCTGAAACCTCTACCTAATTGAACAGTTACAATGTGCTTTTGCCCATTTTATCTTAGGCAGTAATCCAAACCCAGATTTGAAAAAGTCAGTCTTGTCACCAACAATTTCTTCCATACATGACTTTAAACTTCTATATTGACCCAATTATACTTAATTAAATCATTCTGGCCCTTCACATCTCCATATACACTTATGCAGGGTATAATAATATTTTCTTAAATGTCATTCAGTGCATAGATATAACTTACATGATCTTGCTAAATGATTAAGTGCTGACAGGGTTTATAAAACAAGAAGATACTTTTAACATAGAATCTTTTTACAACTGTTAAAATATTACAATTTAGAGTAAGTTCAAAATCTAACTACTAATGTTTAAAAGGAAAGTTTGATGCAGTATAACACTTTTTCTCCTGTGTAAACATTTCTGTTAATTACATGGAGTTTAAAAAAGCTTTACTCCATTCTGGCAGTTCCCTAGAGCTAACAATTGTTGCTGGGTTTAGTGATTGTGGCAGAATGCCAATTACACTGTATGATGAGTGAAATATCTGCTACAACTGTCACAATGCAACAAAGGTCACAGAAAACATTTAAAAGCCAAAAGCTTAGAATTAGGTTTCTCACTGAATATGTAAACAGCATTTTATGTCTCAAACTTATTTATATAACAATAAGGAAATATGTTTTCATATTAAATATCACCACAAATTATTACACTCCATTACTCCATCTTCACTACTATTTTATCATCAACTAACAAAAGAATAGAGAACACACTAGACAGAGAATTTGCTAGTATTATTTTTATTTACAGAATTTGTAAAATGAGTATGACTTTCCCATGTTCTTGGAAATGCATATATTAGTGTACATATAACTAGTTATATGTATTGTACTATGTACAAGAGATTTAGCTAAAGAGTATTTGGTGATCAATATGCCTTAAGTAGGTTTAAGGAAGGAAGAGAGAAATTTCAGAGATAATTGGAAGATGTGTAATATCATGTGACAAAACGAATGAATCTCAGCAACTTAATACCAAGTGAAAAACAAAATCCCCAGACGAATGTCTATGTTATAGTACTATTTAAGTTTAAAATAACTAATAAAATATTATGGATACAGGTTATGAATATATATCATGAATAAAAAATTTAAAAAGGAGATTATTTTTAAACTAAGATTAGCGATTTCTTTTGGAGCTAAGGTGGAGGAAGAAAGTAATGGAATTGAAAGGCATGTGTAGGAGACAATTTTATTGATAAAGTATTGCGGAGAGTTAAACAACTTGTTTCAGGCAGACAGTAAAAGAAGAGTCCCTGGAGAACCTCTGACGCACCCCACAAGTCTTACACCAGATGTTTTCTTTTTTTTTGAGACAGAATCTTGCCCTATCACTCAGGCTGGAGTGCTATGGTGTGATCTAGGCTGACTGTAGTCTCCCCCTCCCGGATTCAAGCAATTCTCCAGCCTCAGCCTCCCAAGTAGGTGGGACTACAGGTATGTGCCACCATGCCCGGCTAATTTTTTTGTATTTTTAGTAGAGACAGGGTTTCACCATGTTAGCCAGGATGGTCTCGATCTCCTGACCTCATGATCTGCCGACCCCCTCCTCCCAAAGTGCCGGGATTACAGGCATGAGACACCATGCCTGGCCTACACCAGATGCTTGGTGCAGATAAGAGAACTTGCACAAGAAGCTTTCCTAAACATGCCCACAGTGGAAAATTTCATTCCTTAGCACATGAGCCGTAAGGGAAATAAATAAATATGGACAGGCTCAGACTAAGAGCCCGCATGTGCACTGGAAGGATGGGGTGGAGCTGCCAGGAATTTTCACCTTATTACAGATAATGAACCTAGCCTCATCAGCTTATATATATATATAAAAATTCCTGTCTTCAACCATGAAGTGGGTAACTGGCAACCCGCTTTCAGAACTACTCTCTCGGCTGAGAGCTTTCCTTTTGCTTAATAAATTCTGCTCTACAAACTCTCCAGTGTCCGTGTGTCTAATTCTTCCTGGTAGTGAGACAAAAACTTGAACCCAGCTGAGCTAAGGAGTAGAAAGACCACAAAAATATTTTATTTCTTATATTAAGTAATGTATATGTATGCATGTTGCATCTTCAATAGGTAATATATTGGTTTTTATTTGAAATATTACCTTTCTCAAATTTATAAATATATATAATTGACAAAATGCCAATAGAAATCATCTCCAGTGTACAGTACAGATGTAAGTTCTGCTTTAGTCTGATGGTGGAGTGGACTACAATATTCAGAAACCTGTAATACTCAGGAGATTCACCATCTTCTTTGTTGACAGTCATTAGAATGTTGTAAACAGTCTGAAGTTTGACAGACATGTTGATCAACATCTTCAGCTCCACAAACATCAGAGAAAAGCTTTTGAAATACTTCTGCTGCTACTTCCACAAGTTCTCCCTCTGTTAGACATATTCATAGTTAGAGGAAATCAGGAATGTGTAACTCTTGTTGTTGAGGTCATGTGCCCTGAAAAGTGACTCCTGCTTGGAGATACTCTTCTTTAGACTCTCAGTGACCTTGCTGTCATTGTCTGTGTTCAAGAGAGAGAGCAAAAGCAAGATGTTTTTGAAAAGGTTATAAATAGGTGGATATTCAAAAAGAGGTTTTTAAAATGTACATATGCAAAATTTAATTTTAACTGCAGTCATGTGTTGCTTAATGATGGGAGATAAGTTCTTTCTTTTCGTTTCTCTCTTTTTTTTTTTTTTTTTTTTTGAGACTGAGACTGATTCTTGTTGCCCAGGCTGGAGTGCAATGGCACGATCTCAGCTGACTGCAACCTCCGTTTCCTGGATTCAAGCAATTCTCGTGCCTCAGCCTCCCAAGTAGCCAGGATTACAGACACCCACAACCACATCTGGCTAATTCTTGTATTTTTAGTAGAGACGGGGTTTCATCGTGTTGGCCATGCTGGTCTCGAACTCGTGATCTCTAGTGATCCGTCTGCCTTTGCCTCCTAAAGTGCTAGGATTACAGGTGTGAACCACTGCACCCAGCCATGATGGAGGATAAATTCTAAGAAATATGTCAGTTAATTTTGTTCTTGTGTAAATATCACAGAGTGTACTTACACAAACCTCTGGGATGTGATAGCCCACAACATACTTATTTCTCTGGTCTAGCCTATTGCTTTGAGGCTATAAACCTGTACCATATGTTACTTTACTAAATACTGTAGGCAATTGTAATGCAATGGTATGTATGTGTGAATCTAAATATAGAAAAAGTATAGCAAAAATACAATATGAAAGATAATAAATTGTGTACCTGTATAAGGGATTTATCGTGAATGAAGCTTTCCAATTTGGCAGTTCCTCTCCATGAGTCAGTGAGTGAGTGGTGAGTTAATATGAAGGCTTAGGATATTACTGTACATTACCACAGACTTATAAACACTGTACATTTAGACTACAATACATTTATAAGACTTTTTTCAATAATAAGTTAACCTTAACTTACTGTAATTGCTTTAATTTATAAATTTTTATTTTTTAACTTTTTGCCTCTGTAATAACATGCAGCTGAAAATGCAGACACATTGTACAGCTGTACAAAAACATTTTTCTTCTTTATATCATTATTCTATAAGGCTGCTTTATATTTAATTATATTTTTCCTTTTAAAGCTTTTTGTTAAAAATTAACAGACTCATTAGCCTAGGCCAACAGAAGCTCAGGTTCATCAGTGTCTCTGTCTCCCACTTTCACATCTTGTCCCACTGGAAGATCTTTAAGGGCAATAACATGCGTGGAGCTGTCACCTCTTATGATAGCAATGTTTTATTCTGGAAGGCCTCCTGAAGGACTTGCCTGAGACTGTTTAACGGTTACCTTTTTTTCATAAATAGAAGAATTGCATTCTAAAATAATGATTAAAAGTATAGTATAATAAATACATAAATCAGTAACAGTCATTTATTATTATTATCAAGTATTTGGTACTGTGCATAATTATATGGGCTTATATTTCTATATGATTGGTATCAAAATATGTTTGTTTACACCAGCATCATCACAAATACATCGTGATGCATTTTTTAGGACATTATTATGATTACAGTGTCGCTAGGTGATAGGAATTTTTCAGCTCCATTAAAATTTTATGAGACCACTTTCATATATACGGTCTGTCATTGACCAAAATGTTGTTATGCCGTGCATGACTACATCAGAATTATTACAAGCATTCAAAATTAATTAATATCCAGGAGAAGAAAAAGTTAAAGAAATAAGCTAGAGAAAAATTTATATATAGATTAAGAGTAGCTAAGGTTTATCAACTCTCAAATATTTTCACTTAATAGTCATAATTAAATTTGTGGTAGTTATTTTAATTTCCATGTTTTAGATGCTTAATTTGAATTCAGAGAAATTAAGCAATGTTCTCCTGGTCTGCCCTCCCGCATGTTGCTATGATTATCTACTGCACAGGTGTGATGGATCTAGTGGAGTGACTGTTGGCACATTGATTCCTAGATACAGAAACAGTTTAACGTTAATCTTGAGTAAATGAATGAGGAGAAATGGAGAAAAAGACTTTTGGTTTTCCAGTAAGATTTTAGTGACTTATTTTTCAGAAATGATTTTTATATAAAATTGGGGCTAAAGTTGGACCTGAGAAAAATAAGGTAACAGGTAAAAACCACGAGTTTATTTTCCTCTCCTTAAATTCAGCCTTGTGTTTGGCATGTTTTCTGTTTTAAACAATCTTGAGCAGAGATAAACTAACAATTTTTTTGTATTCTCTCTCTCCACAGAATGGCTAACTTGCTTAACTTTGGAAAAACTGAAATGACTAATTAGAAATCTACCTGATATATATTTGAAAGAGCTACATGCCGTTGGATGTTTTTGTAGCTGTTAACAAAACAGGGTTCCCTAACAGATGAATGAATGAACTTCTTCATGGAGACTGTTTAGACACTACTTTAGAAAAGGCTTTTTTGTTGTTGTTGCTACTAGGAAATTGTGTGTGTGTGTGTGTATGTGTGTGTGTGTGTTTTCAGTGTCTCTAGCAGCTGAAACTATCCAAGAGCTAAAATGCAGCTACAGCTGGAGCTAACTCACATTCATTCATCATTGTCACTTCATGAATTAGGAGCCAGCAGACCATTTCTCTCACTTTACCTCAGCTCCTTTTCAGAATGAGGTAAGGTTCATAATGCTCAGATATGATAGTTCTTTCTTCTAGCCTATTATTTAGAGAGCTATCAATTTTGTTCTGTTGTCACTCTACAAACTCTTGAGCTTTTCAAAAGGAAACTAAATTCTGACCGGTGTTTATATATAAATATGTGCATGTATGTGAACAGCACCTACAGTGATAACATTTGCTTAACATTTTAATATCATCATATGATTGTGGCATTTTTACGAAGTACGTTCTAAATTATCTCAAACTTTGAAACAGCTTGCCTTTTCTCTCAGTCAAATAAGCATCATCTATGTAAAGTTCCTTTTTGAGTGTGAAAAGTTTCACACTTTCCACATTCCAAAGCTTTTATTAAGACATATTATTAGTAGTAGATTGAATGACTATGTATGTCTACTGAACTGCCAATAGGATAATTACTCACAGCATCATAGAAGGGAAGTTTTCTCTTAAAATAGATTGTATTAGATAAATCTATTCTCTTTTGAGAGTTACAAGCATTAACCTTTGGAATGACCATTACCCTTTAATTGGCATTCTTATACTATCTAATGTATCATTAGCCTTTGTAGATTGTGTCATTAAAGGTGGCAATCAAAATATTCAGTAAATTATAACACTGTAACAAGTTGGGATCATCTTTTTAGCTCCCCTAAAGCCACTAATTAACTATGTGAATATGTCAAAAAATAAAATGAAGTTTTGTTGCAAGCCAATATTTTTCACCTGTTTAACCTACCACAAATAGAGTTATAGACCCATGCAATTGATAAAGACACAAAACATAATTACAACTTAACTTTGACAAGATATGTGTAACAAAACCATGACAGAAATGGTCTCTTATGAAACAAACATCACGACTTACAAACCTTTGGAATTTTTAAATACAAAATCCATGATAAGGATGTGAAATTAAATAGAGAGGTTTCCTAGAGTAGTCAACATATAAAAAATCAACTTTTCCAATGTGAACAGAGTAAAATCAATGTGGCCAAGTTGTGCCATTAAAATGTATAGTGATACATAGATACATATGCTAGGATTTTAAATTTGAAAAATAGATCATTATAACCCTAGTGTACTAATAGTTATAATGTAAGGTTCATTTGTAAACGCTTTAACACAAAGAAGTGCAGAACTTAATACTATTTTGCAGATAAATGTTTACACACAGTTAAACAGAGGGATTCACATGCCTAGTGTAGAATTTGATGTCTATATAATGTATACAATTTGGTTTAAAGGTGTATAGTGTTTAATATAAATATTTAAAAACAATTCCTATATAGGATTTAAAAAATATAACTTTGGCTTAATATCATGTTTTGCTCTCTGACCTAAGTTATACATTCAGAACAAATGCAACATTTTCTGAAATAACTTTGCTATGAGTTTCATGCTATTGACATTGAAGTAAACCTAGTAAAGCAACTCATTCTAAAAACGCCTTCCTCCTCTAATCACTTTTGTAGAAATTATATATATATATATATATTTTAAAATTTTATTTATTTATTATTATTATTATTTTTAGAGACGGAGTCGCGCTCTGTCACCCAGGCTGGAGTGCAGTGTCGCAATCTTGGCTCACTGTAAGCTCCACCTCCTGGGTTCATGCCATTCTCCTGCCTCAGCCTCCTGAGTAGCTGGGACTACAGGTACCCGCCACCACGCCCGGCTAATTTTTCGTATTTTTAGTAGAGATGGGGTTTCACTGTGTTAGCGAGGATGGTCTCGATCTCCTGACCTCGTGATCCGCCTGCCTGGGCCTCCCAAAGTGCTGGAATTACGGGCGGGAGCCACCGCACCTGGCCGAAATTATATATTTTTATATAAAGGAGAAACCTTAAGTCATCACTACTAATTTCAATCTGTGATTAACTTTGCAGTCCTTGCAGACTTCTCCAATACTCAGAAAGAGAACAGATTCTTCTTTCATATCAGAGTTTTTCAAAATAAAATAACTCTCTTACACCTGGTTTTCTCATATTAGTGGATAAATTGAAAATAATTCCATCAAAGATTATTGTTGTTTTATTTAATAGTACACATAATTGATAAAAAATATTGTGAGAACAAATTCTAATAAGAAACATTTTATAGAATCTAGTTTATTAAGTAGATAAAATATATCTTCCAAACTCATTATATCGAAAAAATTGTATAGACAAAGCTCTGTGAAAAGTTACTTAATTATTGGGAGCTAAAGCATTCAGGATTCCTTTCACTCCAAATTGCAAATGTATTAACATGTTTGTGATAAAATATATTCACATTTAAAATTGCAGAGTCTTTTAGAACAGAAGTATTTTAAACATATCTGTAGCCTCCTACTACTGTAAACATGAGGAAACTGACACCAAAAGATCTTCTAGACTCTTCCAATTTTATGTAGATAGGCTACTGTAGAATAAGCAGTAAGACTCAGTCATCTGGTGCTTGGACTATTGCTCTTTTTGCCTATTTGTCCTGTCTCACTACTTATACATTCGAACCTTCTTGTCTCCTTTTCATTAAGGATTATCTGTTATGCATGATTATCACTCAGTAAATACTAATACTGACTTTGTTAGTTCCGTTTATTTGTGCAAGAAGCCACTATTGGCTCTATTACATAAAGAGCTAAACAAGATGATGCAAAGTAAGTGAACATGAGTGGGATATGGAGGAATTGAAATTTGTGAACAAAAAAGTAAGGCTTTTTAGAAACAGCTATACCTCTAAATAAAATATGTAAGATCATAATAGAAGACAAACAAAATTTAGAAACATTCAAAGGAATAAAGTAATATGTCTACATGGCCATCATCAAAATTTTAATCAGGAATCAGGTCACTAACATTAAGCTTTGGATATTCATAGAATTCAGTACGAACTGAAAAATATATTTTAATATATTATATATATATAATTTTTTTTTTAGATGGAGTCTCGATCTGTCATCCAAGCTGGAATGCAATGGGGTAATCTTAGCTCACTGCAACCTCCAACTCTCAGGTTCAAGTGATTCTCCTGCCTCAGCCTCTTGAGTAGCTGGGATTACAGACACACACCACCATACCTGGCTAATTTTTTGTATTTTTAGTAGAGATGGAGTTTCACCATGTTGGCCAAGTTGGTCTTGAACTCCTGACCTTGTGATCTGCCCACCTCAGCCTTCCAAAGTGCTGAGATTACAGGTTCAAGTCACCAGGCTCAGTATAATAATTTTTAAAAAACAAAATTTTTATTTTAATAATGAAAAGCAATCTTTTCAGCACCAATAAAAATTTTAAGCACACACTGAGTTCTTTATAGTAATTAATGCATTGATCAAAATATAAAAATCTATACATTATTTACTTTAAAAGGGGAACTATTCATACATATTGTCTGATCCTTCTTCTTTAGTGGTATGGCAAAATCATACCACTAAATTGTGTTTATTATAGTTATCTGACATTGGATACAATACAATGTAATCTCTGCTCTAAAGTTACTTGTGTCACTTTGGAAAGCTTACAATTTATACACACACATATATGGGTGGGTGGTGAGTGTGTGCACGTGCATAAGTGTGTGTATACATGTTAGTATGTGTGTGTGTCTAACACATTTCACATACACGAATATTAAAATATATTTTGATCTCCATTTTTTAAAGAACGTCTCTAGTGTTTGAGCTGCAGAGCTTTGATTAAGTAAGAACTACATTGTTCTTGTCATCTACAAAAGAGAAAGCAATTTAGATACTCTTCAATTTTTTTATGGTTAAATATTTGTGCTGAGGTTTGTGTTTGCTGAGAGGATGATGCCATGAGAACACAGAGTACATGTAGCAGTAAACTGGTTGAAAAAGATCTCGCCTCCATTATGGGAAAATAAATTGCACCAATAACCAGCAATATGCAACAAAAGTGTGAAAATAGCATATTGTATTTTACTCACTTAGAACTTTTACCAACTAATAATTCGAAATTTTACCAATTAATAATTATAGATAAGAAAAATGAATTCTATAAGTTAAAATATTAGCATTTTTACAATGGTATTAAAAAAATCTAAACGGATAAAATAGAACAAAATTAAAATACTATAGGCATTCTTTCTAAAGAATATTTTTTAAATGACCATATAAAATTTTTGTTCAAATGCAGACAATTTTAATGAGGATAATTTCAAGAGAGCCTATGCAACAGGTATAAATTGGAACTGACAGACTAACTGAAACATAAGGTCACCTTAAATATTATGCAGTTTTAAAAATGAGACTAAAATACTTTATTGGCTGGAAGTATTTGTATTATAAAATTAACTTCAAAATTAGTAGGTCTAGAATAATCACAAATATATAAATTAAAACTGATTTGCTTGGTTGAAGTAGATATATCTTTCTGGTAAGATATGCATTTTACATTTTTATGGAGAATATATATTGATTTTATAATACACATTGTAAACATTGTAGCCTTATTTTAAATCTAGCAAGAATTGCCTTAGTAGAAGTGTAACATGACTTGTTCAAAATTCTCATAGAGATAAACTCAGTAGATTAGGTGCAGGGGAAAGAGAAATTGTAGATAAAGTGTATCTGCTATTTTTCCAAGTTCATTTCCAAATATTTAACAGCTTACAACATTATACCACTAACTTTAAGTCACATTCCAGGGAATCCATTATAGAAAGCTGACAATTGTTCTGCAAGTGACCTACAAAGTAGATAGAATGGCCAGTTGTGGTGGCTCTTATACCTGTAATCCCAGCACACTGAAAGGCCGAGGCGGGCAAGTCAATTGAGGCCAGGAGTTGGAGGCCAGCCTGGGCAACGTGGTGAAACCCCGTCTCCACTAAAAATACAAAAATTAGCCTAGCGCGGTGGTGGGCACCTGTAGTATCAGCTTCTCAGGAGGTTGAGGCACAAGAATTGCTTGAACCCTGGACACAAAGGTTGCAGTGAGTCAAGATCTCGCCAGGGCATTCTAGCCTGGGCAACAGAGCAAGACTCAGTCTCAAAACAAAAATAAGAACAAAAACAAAAACAAAAAATCAAAGTAGATAGAGTGGATTATAATGGTATTCTGAGGGATTATAAGATCCCAGAGAATGTATGGAAAATATATTACTTTTTAGTTCAATTTGGGAATATAGTTTCATTATTTTAATATGTTCAATTAAGTGTCAGCCTTCTAATGGTAACTCACTAATAATTTCATATTATAAATGATGAGTTGATTTTGAGGGAAAAAAGTCACATTTTCTTAGACTACAGCCTATATAAGTAAATATGGAGGTTTTAGCTAATTCAATTATACACAATTTTACCTGCCCTGGAGAAACTCACCAGCAAAAGGGAGGATATAACAAATCTCTAGAAATAAGAAGGGAAATACGCTGTCTAATTTTAAATGTATGTAGTTATAAGTCTTCATCCATTTAGAATTCTTCACTTAGCACATTAGGACAAATGGAAAAATTATTAAAATGTATTTGAAAGCACAGGACTTTTTAATAACAATGCACAATGCTCCAATAGTTACGTGTTAACTCATACTTAAGATGACCACAGTGAGATACTGGGAGGGTGGCATGCCTGCATTTGTGTCTTTTATAATCAATGAGTAAACATTAAGTAAAATGTTTTCCTGAGTTTGGGAGCTGTTCTAGCAAAATTTGAGGCAGGTGACAACCTACAGGCTTGTAACCAAGTTAAACGGAAATGTGTGTAAGCAGGGGGCAGTCTTATGGAACTGAACTTTTAAACCTGTAGAGTCTGACTCTAACTCTAGGTAGTTTGTATTAGAATTGAATTAAATTATTGAAGACACAGTTGGTATCTAGAGAATTGGAGAATTGGCTGATGGTATGGAAAACACTCCAGAAAATTTGCACTTAGAACAGAATTCTCAAACTGAATGATCACCAATCACCCGAGAGACAAACAAGATATAAATTACTTTGACCTTTCCCTACAGGTATTAATTCAGTAGGCCTAGGTGAAAACATACATTTTTAACAATCTCCTAATCTTCACCTTGAAATGATTGTGACAGTGATAATCCTCCAGTCATTCATCAATCTAAGGGAACAGGATCAGAATTCTAAATCAACCTTATAAGAGTAGAGTCAGAAAGAAAAGAGAGAATGAAGATGATTAGTGACAAATGTGAAGTCATATCCTATTGACGACAATACTATAGGCAGGGGTATCCAATCCCTAGGTCATGGACCAGTCCGTGGCCTGTTAGGAACTGGACTGCAAGGCAGGTGGAGAGAAATGCTTGAGCTAGCATTACACCTGAGCTCCATCTCTGTCAGATCAGTGGCAGCATTAAATTCTCATGGGAGCAAGAACCGTATTGTGAACTGCACATGTGAAGGATCTACACTGCACCCTCCTTATGATAATATCTGATGATATCTGAGATGGAATGGTTTCATCCTGAAACTATCCTTCTCATCTGTATAAAAACTCTCCTCCATGAAACTGGTCTCTGGTCTCCAAAAAGGTTAGGAACCACTGCTATAGAGAAGGATTGGTATTGCATAAGTATTCAAGAAAAATGCCAGAAAGCCATAATTAATAAACTGTGAATTAGTCAAAATGGGGACAAATATTAGAGACAATTAAAGCAATGGTCTCCCCAAAAGAAAAATCTGAGGCTTATTTAGCCAGAAGAACAGATTAGCTAATTCATTATATATAAACGTCACCAAGATTTTCAGAAGTAGGATTTTAAGGAAACAAGGTGGTTACAATTCCTTACTTTTATGATTCTTTGAAGTGATAATTAACTGAAATCTGACATGCCCCCAAAGCTTACTTTAGGAACTTCTCACTGCTATAGTAAGTAAGCATGTGAGGAGAAATTACTACAAAATTTCTAGAAAGAAAAAGGAATATAACTGGCAGGTATTGAATGCCTGCTACTATGGATATTGCAATAGATGGTTTTCATTCACCTTATTCCTTTCTGTAATCTTATGTGATAGGTATTCTAATCCCCTTTTGAAAATGAGTACATTGAGTCAAGGAGGGATTAAGTAGTATATTTTCTTTCTTTTTTTTTTTTTTGCTAAACAAGTTAAAGAGTTGCAGATTAAGTATATGTTCTAAAATAAACACCCAATAAGAGTCCTCAGAAAAGTCCATGTTTTTCCAATTCAAACTTCATATCCTTTTCACTCAATTACATTCATAGAAGTTTTCTTGTTAGAATTCACAATATAGATTAGATTTTGTATTCTTATCTAATAAACTCCTCTCCATATATTTTAGTAAATATGTGCTAAATAAAACTTACACTTACATCTGTTAGCTATGTAATATACATATCTCCCAAAGCCATTAAATAATTTCTTTAAAGTAATTCTACTAAAAATTAAATATATTGAAAGAGAAAAGAATTCTCTTGGCATAAAACTGATCCTAGCACCTGCAACTGCTTTCATTCTACTTACTGTAAAGCATGTTGTATATATAATATAATTAATATAATTTTATATACTGTATAATCTTGCCATTTGAATTGAGCTATTTTACAGCTTTACTCCAAACTCGTCATCATGTTGCTTGATTAAAAGAAAATAACCAATAAGCTGGATATATCCCTCATCTGTTAACTTCTTTCATATAATCCAATAACACAGAACATGCTATCAACAAGAAAATGCAGCTGATTTTTCTCACATGTTCTATCCTTTTTTTCCTTAGCCTGTAAACTATGGCACTTGTTTCTTAGTAACAAATTCACATGCTTCTCTTGAATTTCTTTTCCTCTGCAACAGTCCAATGAGTCTTTATCTATTGCTCCAGACAGCCATCTTCTCAAATCACCTAGAGATGTGAATGATAACCCTATCACCTACTAGACAGAAACATCAAAATTCTGGCCAACATTCACCAAGATAGCTTTTTCTTATCTGAAGCTATCCATCTATAATGTGTAAGGACAGAGCCTGCTTTCAGTAATGCAGCTGGTTATAGCAACTAAGAATAGCACAAGTTTCCTTCCAGATGATGTAGAGTAACTCACCTTCATCAAAATGAACCAGAACAGGATGCTTGACTCCTGAAGGACAATTGGGAAAGTCTGTGTTGAGTATAAATTGCACAGAAAAAAATGGAGTCAAATAACTAATTGAAGTATATTTTGAACCCAAATCTCTAAATAGGTATGATTTGACATCAATAAGCAGTTTAACTAGTTTGTAATTGTAGTGTTTAATAATGGAAGTAATTTTGCAGTTTTCATTACCTAATCGAAAGCAATAGCAATAATTGTGTAGAATTATGGAAAAATTAAATATGTTTGAGTGAAGCTGCAATTTTAGTGCCATGAAATCATTAAATTAAAATCATTAAAAACTGCCTCATGCTATTTCTGTCAGATAACGTACCTTTCAAAAATGGATTTTTGTTTGACATTTCTTTTTTACATAGGATTATGTAAGCTGTTATGAGATCTCTATGATATAAATTAGTCCTGAATAAGCTATCATGATGCAAAACTTACTTTGACAATTAAGACAAAAGAGATTATTCTAACAGTTGCTTATATTATTTTATATAAAATGATTAATCTCAGAGAAATAGGAAAAAAAGATATACATATATATGTATCCTGTTCTAGTCAATATAACAGTGAATTAACCTTGATAGTAAAGTGATTTATTATTTTTTCACAGAGCTTTTTTGCATTTGTAGAGTTCATTTTTCTTATGACTCATTCACTTCCTTGAGATTTCCTCCTACCTCATATGAAGCAGATCTAGTCAGATCTTGTGAAAGCCTGAGGTTAGCAAAATCATTTTACTTCAGGTAAATTTAAAACTTGAGTCTCTAGGAGTAAAAGGAAAATGCACCACTCCTGTTCCCAGGGTCTTTAAATCTTAATGAGTTGTGCTCCAGAAATGGACTTATCCTTCACTTTCCTCCCTCCATTTTACAGCTCTCGTTAAGTGGTTAGGGCATCTGCAGTTAAAGGACACTGAACTACTCTAGATACATTACTGTCTACTCTACCCTTTTAGAATAAGGTGTGGGGTTTTGTGTAACTTACATAGACTTAAGGTATTAAAGGTATTAAAAGGGCTTTATTAAATGGTGTCAGGGCAATTGAAGGTGCATCAAAGCGACATCTCCTAATTGCCTGTGGTACATTTTAATAAACTGCAGGCTCACATGTCAATCACAGGATAAAGGCAAGGCATATAGAAATGTTTGGATTAATTATTAATATCAGTTGACAGAGCTCTTTAGTTTCTTCTTGTGGCAAAGCACATTGGTGAAAGTGCTGGATAGGAGGTAATTTGTTTGCATGCAGGTAACTCTGGATTGTAATAAATCTTAACAAGTTCTAATTCTCACTTGACCTTCTGCAACTTCCCTTTGCGGCACCAGTCACTGTGGCGATATTAGGATGCTTTAATCACCTTGGATCACATGTGAAGGATCTGAATCCTGCACAAATGAAACATGTAGAGATACAGAAGCAGCACTGACTATAGCTCACATTCCTTATCCACTGGCATTTCCCTCAAGTTTTGCATGTTGTTTACAGTGTGATTATTATTTTAAAATTGTGCTCGTCAAAAGATAAAGTAATGTTGATGCTGTTCTTACCTGAGAAAGATCAAACAGTATGATTTTTTCCTTTCTCAAACATTTGCCTCTCTCACATACGCAGATATTTTAAATAAATGTACAGTGAACAGTTTCTTGTCAAAAACCAAATAGCAATAACAACAAAAAGGAATCCTAGGCTTTTGAATTCTTTGCATCTTTATTTACCCATGATTATTACAAATCAAGAAAAATTGAATGATCAGTGGAGAAATGAACAGCATTACAGAGACAATACTACACAGATACTAATCTGTAGACTTTAGTTTGAGCTCCATTTTTTGGGTATATTTTCATGATATCTACTAATCATATATATATTTGGGGATACATTGGTATTTTGATATATGCATATAATGTGTCATGATCAAATCAGGGTAATTGTAATATCCACTGTCTCAAACATTTTTCTTTTCTTTGTATTGGGAACATTACCATTCTTCTAACTATTTCAAAATATACAATAAATGATTATTTACAGAAATCACTGTATTTCCCTACTGTACTATCAAATACTAGAATAAACTCTTTGTATCGAACTTTATTTTTGTATCCCTTAATCAACTTATCTTCATGCCCCCCGTTCCCCATTTCCTTTCTAGCCTCTGGTAACCACCATTCTACTCTATCTCCATGAAATCTACCTTTGTGGCTCCCATAGATGAGTAAGAACATGCAATATTTGTTTTTCTGTGCCTGGCCAATTTCACTTAATATAATGACCTCCAGTACCATCCATGTTGCTGTAAATGACAAAATTTCATTCTTTTTATGGCTAATATTCCACTGTGTATATATAGCACATTTTTGTATCCATTCATCTGTTGATGAACACTTAGGTTGATTCCATATCTTGGCTATTGCAAAAGGTGCCACAATAAACATGAGAGTACAGATATATCTTCCATATACTGGTTTCCTTTCTTTTGAATATATATCCAGCTGCAGGATTGCTAGATGAGTTCCATTCTCAATGGCTAGTATTTTTATGTCTTTTGTGTGTTCATATTCTCAATTTCCTCTTCTCAGTTTTCCATCTGTAAAATGGCAACGCTTCTCCCTCTTCAACCAAAACCACTAAATCCATGCTTAGGCAGAAATCTCAAGATATGATTAACATTTAATGTTTTTATTTTTATTAACTTAGTAAATTGATGAGTTTCACTAACAACCAATGAGTATGGCGTTTAATAGAAAAATAAAATCTGGTGGTTGGCTTTCAGAGACATGTTTGTTATATTTATGTTATTTAATTTATTTTACAAATATATCAGACATAAAACCTGAGGAAAGTTCTCTTCTTGTTCATCATTTATTACCCTCCTCTTTGGGGAAAGTTTCATGTTGAATATATCTAATAATATGAGACATTTAACATCTAATAATTACACTTTTTCTTTTTCTTCTTAGCATCGAAAAAAGTTGATAAATGTTTTCAAATATGTTTGTTCCCCTGGGAAAATTATTTCCTGTATTCTGTGTCTTCTCATCTTCTTTAAACAATGCAGAAGGACATTATCTCCTTGGCAGAGATCTGGAAGCTAACATTTATTTTCAGCTCTAATGGTCTCATCTGAATCTGCATCCCAGGAGTTTTAGCTAACAGAGACCCCATGCTGTGATTCACACTGTTTAATGCCAAGTTGACGGGTAATAAAGTTATCATAATCCATAATTTAATTATAGATGAAAGACTCTATTCTGTGATTGTAACACTGAAACTCTGGCTTCATTTACACTTCTGGGATGCTTCACAAATGATTTGGACTGATCTTTGACACAGGGTCAAGGGTGGAAAAATTTTTCATATAATTGCGTTCTATCTTAATTGAAAGAAACATTCCATGTCCAAATTGGGTTTATTTTTGAGTTGTCGTATGTCTGAAGTTTCAATGGTAAGTATAAATTTTAATAAGAATTTTTGGAGATGTTTCCTTTTTTGCTACAGATATTTGTGTTGAATTTCTCATCTCATTTAAATGTAAAAATTAATTCTTTTCTTGTTACTGTCCCAAACATCGAAAACAGGAACAAAAATACTCTTTCCTTGAAACTAGAAAAAAAAAATTCACCATTGGAAATTGTTTTATTTTCCCCGGATTTGTACTGTGTTCATGCAAATTTCATGTCAATTCATGAATTTGCTAAGGCTGTTGACTTAACCGGGCATAGTGCCTTCCTCTTTTTCTATTTTCAGTTGGTGTCCAATTGTATCCCTCTTCTTCATGAACTGAATTTTTTTCCAGCAAGAAAATGTACTAGATGCTAAATTCATGGGCAGCCTGTAATGGTACTTACTACCTTTGTCACTAAGACATTCAACAAAAATTTCTAAATCTAAGTTATCTCAGTGATGGCAACTGAGCCTGTTTCAAAAAAAAAATATGATGATTAAGCAAAACAACATACAGATCTGGCAACCTCTCTGAAGGACATAATCAAAATGCTATAAAATATCTGAACAAAAAAAGAAACAGCTGCACTTTGTTTTTAATTCTTTATATGTGTGTGTGATATGTGTACAGAGAATGACTGTAATATATACATTTATTATAGAATTTATTATGTAAGAAAAATGTTATATACTATAGGTCCTTTGTTCTCTTACTTTCGGAATTAAAAAGATTAGCTTTAGTAGAAAATCCTTGGACACTACAATGATATTTAGAAAAGAACACCAGTTGATTATGGGGAGGAAGAGACTCAAGCAAATATAATTTTATTTCCAATATTCTAAAGACTACAATAAGTCCCGTAATTGAATGAAAGAGCTAGGGTCTTTTCTGATCTCATGCATCAGTGTTGAAGAAATGATCACAAAATTTATGAAAGTTGGAGGTAAACATCTTTAGATTAGACTTCACTAAGCAATGATTTATAAATCTACAAGGTAGGGCCATCATGATGTAGGAAAATATTTACACAAAAAAATTATGTATTCCAAACCACATTATTTTTATGGAAGAAAAAAAACATAGGCACTTTATATAATAGAAGCAAATAGGAAGAAATAAAATGATCCAGTAAGTCCAAAGCCAAAATTGTAACTGTTTTCTATGTTACTGACATGTAAATATCACTTATATTACCTCATTAGTTCATCCAAATTAGGTGAATTATAGACCTATACTCTATACATGTCACTTTTATATAAAGAGCTGACAACCATTATAATTATACATAAAGTCTCAGTTACATTGTCACACATTTACAATTGTCATATTAAAATTTTATGTAAGTACATACATGTTTTCTAAATTTAAAGATAGCCATTGCATCCCTGAGGCATGTTCAACAAAGAATATGGATAATGTATGTCACAGGAATCAAATAAAATATTTGAGAATGCATCTTTTACTTTTTTATTCTCTTAACAATATATTTTGGCTGTTAAAGGAAATAGCAGCACATATGGGATTCTGGTTCAATGCATAATGCCATCCTATAAGAAAGCACCACCGATTTGTAAGATTTATGTCCAATCTGGCTCTTAACTCAGTTTTCAAAAAGCCATTTCACACTCAGTAAGTCCAACTATTTCTGGGCAATATGGAACATGATACAATCAGGGAATACAGTGTGTGTTAGTATATATTGCCTTACTTCATTCGCTGTAGAGTTAGAAACAAAATAGTTTGGCATACCAAAGTAAAGAATGAGGTATTAGGTAAGTCAAAGAATGATTTTGCTGGAAAAGAATGGCTTATGAAGAAGATAAATGTATTTCCAGAATTCGTATCTCTAGTACTGAAGAAAAACTGTTGCCTCCAATAGATTATTTAGTGGCAGATTTATAACCTGTACAACAATACCTGCAAGGTACAAAAGATAGTTCACTGTTAATAACCAGTTTGGGACTCAGTTTCGGCCATAGCCTTGAGAAGAGGTAGGTATGCTGTTGCATCCGTGCATAACCACTTGGTTCATCAACCTATTGAGCAAACACAAATGTAGCTGAGAAAAGAAGCTGACCAAAATCCATAATGTCCACCTTATTGTTGACAACCTTTTCAGTGGGTACAGGAGCAACAAAATCCATTAATCTGAGAGGCCCATCCATGTACCTTCATTTAGCTCTCCTAAATCTTCCACTTTTGCTTCTCCCAAGTTTTTGACCACTTAGAGAGTCATAATCATGTCGAAAGAGCAGTATGTATATGACTTCAGGCAATCACCATTATCAAGTAAAGTAAACTATGAAATTATTTCTCGGCCGCGCGCGGTGGCTCAAGCCTGTAATCCCAGCACTTTGGGAGGCCGAGGCGGGCGGATCACAAGGTCAGGAGATCGAGACCACAGTGAAACCCCGTCTCTACTAAAAATACAAAAAATTAGCCGGGCGCGGTGGCGGGCGCCTGTAGTCCTAGCTACTCAGGAGGTTGAGGCAGGAGAATGGCGGGAACCCGGGAGGTGGAGCTTGCAGTGAGCCGAGATCGCGCCACTGCACTCCAGCCTGGGCAACAGCGTGAGACTCCGTCTCAAAAAAAAAAAAAAAAAAAAAAAAAAAAAAAAAGAAATTATTTCTCAACATTTTGGCCCTCTAGCAAAAAATTTCTTTCTTTGCTTTTCTACAGGATCACTTCTTAGTGTGATTGTAGTCTACTTGTGGATGGTCCCAATATTATCACGCAGAACTATTTGATTTTTAAACTCATTCAATGTTTTTGCTTCAGTCAGCTTGTCACAGAGGCTTCCCGTAGGTTTGCAGGCATGGTGGTTTCAGCAGGATGATGATGTAGCAAGAGAAGGTATGCTGAGAATTAAGTCACCAGCTCACCAAACTTTTTTGTGTCTTCAACATCTACTTGACTGTACGCTACTTCTATGTGATGTTGGAATGCTGCTGTGTTTATTTGTTCTGATTATAGCACTTACCCTGTTGACTATTTTTACCAATCCCTTTGCCCATGTAATTTTCAGGGCCTCGATATGGGAGTATGACCTGTAACCTGTGGGGTGAATATCTTATAACGTGATCACTGATGATGATTTATTACATCTCTTTTTCATATTTTAAACACAAGAATGTTCAGTACTTCAACCTCTTTCACTGTAGACTTCTATTGAATTTTGGAAAGGTAGAAAACCAGAAGATCTGTTTTCTAATATTCTGACTCGCAGATGGCAACTCTCTGAGCTAGAGATGAGGAAGAGGCCACTGTAACTGTTGGCTCCAGGGCCACACTACCATAGATACAGTCCATGCTGTTAAAATAGTTGCTTTATGCCCTGCACCTCAAGGTAAGAACTAAACACTGAGTCCTATGCATTGCTGCCACAGATAATTCAAATTCATCCATGGCTGTGCCAGAAAAAAACAACTGAAGGAGAAAAAGCACATTTCTTACTCATTCCTGCTTTCCAAATATCACGTGGATCTAATGTTTGGTAAAAGCCAGAACACTTGCAAACCTGAGCTGGTAGAGGGAATGGAAAGAGTAGACTTTAGCATTCCTGCTTCTGCTCTGAATTGAATCATTCAAAACGGGTTAGAATAAGATTAAGTGAGCAAATCTGTACATACTGCCAGAGTCTACAGTTTCACTAATATGTGCCTCAAATAAATTTAATAAAGCCTATATCAAGACACCAAATTTACTTAGGCTACTGTGGCATCTCCTCATCAGCTGACAACTGCTAAGGCCTTTAATTTCCATCTTCATGTGTAAAAATGGCACTTGTGAATTTCCCTTTCTTCAGCGTTCAGCTATATATTAGATTTTCCCTTTAATAATATATTTTGTAGGTTTATAGCAGAAGGAAAAGCTTCCAAATTAACCAATACCTTTCATGTAAATGTTTTGACGATTTGTTTCTTTAAATTAGTTTTGGCTTGCAATCTGCTAGGCATTTTGTTTATTGTTTATATCTTTCTTCAGTTTTTCTTTTGTTAATTTGGTATTCACTTACTCTAATTTTTACTTTGTCCAATTTTTCAGGTATGTCAATTAGGATTCATTCCTAATTCTTAATAGTAAATAGACTTTTGAAAATCTATACTTCAGCTTTACTGGCTTTTATTAATTTGCATAGTCAGTGATGAGACTTTCCAATTTTTCAAGGGTTTCTCACAGCTTGGCTTTTTTTTTCAGTTTAGAATGTTATTTTCTTCTAAAAACACCTTTGAATGTGGTTGTTCTTCAATGTATTCTATTCCTTTTAAAAACATTTGAATTAGTATATATCTATATATCATCTACCTATTCATCTGTTTTCTACTTTCATGTGTATTTTGGGGACTTGTTTCCAATTTTTCTCTTTAGTTGAAGCTTTGGGAGTTCATTTTCCTTTTTTTAAATTACCATCGGCTTTATTTTTTTATTTTTTATTTTGATATTATTAGGAGACAGGGGCATGCTTTTGATAGCAACAGGAGACAGACAAATTCCTAGGGAGACAAAGGCAGGTCCCTGGTGAAACCTGACCTTCAAGCCAAAGACAGTTTACAGCCGGAAAACAGAATGGCCAGGTCTAGACAGAGCCCCCCGACCGGAATGAGAACTTCTATCCCCATCTTACCCTCTCTCTCCCTATTGGTTTATTCTGGATGATGCCTTTTAACCAATCGAATGCTGCTTTTCCAAAGATCACCCATGGACCAATCAGCATGCACGCCATCATTCTGAGCCCATAAAAAAGTTAGACTTAGCCTCTGGGGGGCTACCCACTTTCGGCCCCCCTCTCACTGCCAAGGGCAGTCTGCTTTCAGGGTCCCCTCTCACAGTTCAGAGCTTTCCTTCTGTCGCTCAGTAAAATTCTCTGCCTTACTCACTCACTGGTCTCTGCTCATCTTATACTACTTGGTCACGCAGCAAGAACTTGGAACTCACCGAGCTGCGGGGCAGCGGGAACAGGAAAGCTGTAGAACGCTCCCATTCTCGAACCTGCGGGTACCACGCCCTCCCGCTCGCCCAGCAGTGGGAGAGAAAAAGTCACTGGGCGCCATTCCCTGATGCTCGCTGAACTACAGAAGCCATAACATTTCTTGGGGGCTCAGCCCTCACGACCCCTCAGGCTTCACAGTTGCTGGCATCTCTGTTTTCAGGCACCACCGTCTTCCGCTCATCTAGATGCCAGTGCCCAACGTGGAAACCGCTGGCGGCAAGCCTGGTCCAACCGTGGGCTGAGTGCAGAACCACAGCAGGCACAGGATCTGGGTTGGTAGCATGAGCCGAGTGCCGCCTGCAGGGCCGAGCGAGGAGAGCAACCCTGGTGGGTCAGTGTGAGAACCCAGGCAGAGGTAATCGCAGCTGCAACTTTTTTCAGCTGGCGAAGGGACACCGAAGGAATCCTGTAACACTTTGTCACCCAGGGACAATCTCAGCTTGTACAGTGGTGCAATCTTAGCTCACTGCATCCTGGAACTTCTGGGCTCAAGCACTTTTCTCGCCTCAGCTTCCTAAGTAGCTAGAATAACAGGCATGTGCCACCACACCTAGCTATTTTATTGTATTGTATTTTATTTTATTTTATTTCATTTTATTTTATTTAGAGAGGGAGGCTTGCCCTATTGCCAAGGGTGCTCTTGAACTCCTGGCCTCAAGAGATCCTCCTGCCTCAATCTTCAAAACTGTTGGGATTACAGATGTGAGCCACTGTACCCAGGTTCATTTTCTGTTAAATTAATTTTATTAGTAATTGTTTGTTTCATTGTATCAAATTCACAATAAATGCTTTAAGTTTATTCGGATTATAATAATGTCATTATATAAACCCTTATGAGGTAGAAAATTTCATCCAGTTTTAAATTATTGTGTATTAATCTTCCTTTTAGTGGCACTTTGGTATTTTTGATTGATGTTATAGTTTTCCTACTGCTCTAGCATGCTTATAACTGTCTAAGTTCACTGGAAACTCCTGTTTGGGCAACATTTAAATTCTCTCTTTATTTTATAAGTTCAGGCCTTCAGTTATCTGAAAGAGCACAAGGACCTTGGACACCTACTTTACCTCTAGGTGTTACCTGCATCAGTAAACAGTTTGCAGTTAAAGGCATGGGAAGGAAGTACACTGTCCTCTTGAGGGATACTGCTCAAGTTTCAGTTTGTTCCATGTGTAGGAAGGATGAACAACTCACTTAAGTAAAGGAACTGGTAACTGGGGAATCCTAGTAGATTCCTGGCTATATACTTGGCAAACACACTCATAATTTTTTCATGTATGTTTAACTTGGGTTTCTTCTTCTTTACCACACTTAAGAAGGGCAACTTGGAGATTACTGGTCATGTTTCTCATCATCTGTGTTCAGATCTACACCTTGTCTCTGTTGATTATGGTACATATTTTTCTTTGTCACTCGGTTGAGTCTGTGCAACTCTAGAGAAGTCTAATAAGAAAATAAAGTAGAAAGATTTTGAAAACTCAATTCTCCTCCAGATTCGTTACAACTATGTATTATGGCTCTCATTTCCCATGGAAACAGACCTTATCTACCTAATTGGAAGACGTTAGTTTGATGCTTTTCATTTTTTCTTTTCTTTTATTCTTGTGTCATGTTCCATGATGACTTACTATCCCCTTGTGAAATAGAATAGAGTTTGAACCAAATGTGTGCTTTCAATTTAATTGATTTTTTTTTCAATTTAATTAACATGTATTCTGGGGGAAAATTCCCAACTTTTTTTCTGATAGAATTAAAACAAAGTTGAAATCTCAAGGTATTTTGATGGCATTAAAAGTGAATTTTAAAAAAACAAAATTATTCAGACATTTTTAATGAATCACCTCCATTAAAATTTTTTAATGCTTGATATTGGTTGTTTTGCTTTATAAATAACATTTTAATGGTTTCATGGAGGGCTAGCCCTAAACGGAATAAATAAGATTAATTAAAGTAGATTACTTTTTATGGTAGTCATGTCTGCATGACTTAAGAAGTCATATATGTTTACAGTTTACAATACCTTGGTATCTCACCAAATCAGCTTAGGTATCTCAAGTTTTCTTCCTCTAAACCAACACGAGTTTTATTTTGTGAGTGTTGTGAACCTTTTTAAAAAGGATATAAAACAAGAATGTGAAATAGTTCACTAAGTACTAGATAACGTATTTGCATTTTAGTGGAGACATTAGGAACAGTTCATAGTTAAGATGATAGATGGATTTAAATCTAAAAAAAATTAATTGGATTTGACAAAACTATTTTAAATGGTTGCAAGTTTACTTTGCTATTTTAAAAGATAGCGACACTTGTGTATAACCTAGAAACACCCAGTATGGAGTTTGGACATGACATGCACATGCATCATTTATATTTTGATTACTTTCTAAGTGCCGACAAGGTACTGTGTTCATGAATAATTCAAATCATCTAAAAGAATAGGCTTTTTACATTCCATTTTAGAGTTTTGTTTTTCAGGCAGGATGTTTAACAATGTAAAACACGTGTCACTGATGGAATATGATTAGAAATACACGGTGATCTGACAGTTAACAATTATTCCTGTAGGTATTATTCTTGCAGGCTATATAGATGATATAAAAATATGCACAGTAACTCAAAGTATAAGTCACAGATATTTAAAAAGTAAATACTATGTGTAATTTATTTTGTATGAAAGATAGAATAAAATTTAAATATAAGTATATGATATATTAGCTAATTAAACATAATGAATTTAGTTAAGTATCACAGAAAAAATTGTTATTAAAAATGTTAAATAAAAATATGGAAGGCTATTGTTTTGAACTGAGCTCTTGTACTAGGTCCCAACAGACCAGACCAAACCAAAATGGAGTCACTTATGCTGAAGTTCCATGTCACCAAACCAAAGCTAATTTGTTTATTTGACTTTCCCAGAAATCAGAGAGAGGTAATAACCCAACTGGCCAAGGTTAGCCAGCATGATAAAGAACTTCCCTCTACTTTAACCCTGATGAAAAAGTAACCTGAAGTAACCTGATGTCAATCTGTTATTTTTTGATTGCTGTTGGCTTGTTCCCACCTTTAAAAATTCACCGTTCTACTGTACATTGAAGCTGTCATTCCACTTTGTAGAATGAATGGAGAATGCTCAGATTCATGAATTGCAAATAAAAGCCAATTAAGATCTTTAAACTAGGCCGGGCGCGGTGACTCATGCCTGTAATCCCAGCACTTTGTGAGGCCAAGGCGGGTGGATCACGAGGTCAGGATATCGAGACCATCCTGGCTAACACGGTGAAACCCCATCTCTACTAAAAAACACAAAAAATTAGCTGGACATGGGTGGTGGCAAGCGCCTGTATTCCCAGCTACTCGGGAGGCTGAGGCAGGAGAACGATGTGAACCCTGGAGGTAGAGCTTGCAGTGAGCCAAGGTCGCACCACTGCACTCCAGCCTGGGTGAAATAGGAGACTCTGTCTAAAAAAAAAAAAAAAAAATCTTTAAACTAAATTGTTGTCATTTTATCATTTAAGAAAAATAATACACTGATGCATGAAGAGCAAAATTTCAGTTTAAAATGATTTTCCAATATTCTTAAGCATAGTACTTGAATACTAAAGATACATTTTTGTATTTAACTAAAATTTACTGCATGATTTTCTTGATTCATAATAAGTTTATCTCTGTGTGCTTTTTATTCCTCTAATGAAAAACAATAAAATAAGATATGTGAAACTTAAAATTTGAAATTAAACAGGAAAAACATTATCTATTTCCAACCACAGAACATAGTCCTAGTGCAGGCTAAAACCAGAAAGTAGTAATTGTATATATTGTTTAGTTAACTAGTACAGTTAATTTTGGTTCAAATATTTAGATATTGAAAAGTATTTATAGAGTGAAAATAAGCAGCAATTTGGGAACATTGATTTGATGTATTCTGAATCACTGACTCCTTTTCTAAAATGAATTTCATTTGGTCAATAGTAATGTTGAGCTTTGGAGAATTGACTATTCTGACTGGATTGGCAGACTAGATTAAATTTGTGTTTCTATTTACTTAAGTCATTTATTTATGATTATGTATCATTGTTTTTGTAATGCAAAATGACAAATACATTCTACACAATAATTTACAAAAAAATATGCTTTGTTATTTGTATAAAAATTTATAAAAAATATATTAATTATGTTGTGTTACTTGTACAAATATATGAACAGTCTATTACTTTGGTAGGTATCTCTTCCACATGGTTTAAAACCAAATGAAAAGTACATATAACTGAAGGCATGCAAAGCACAAATAAGCCTTCTTCCCACCTGTGTTCCCTTACCAATTAAATCAGCCCCTGAGACATTCTCTATTGTTAATGCACTGTGTATCTTTGCAATTATTTTATATATATGTAGTAATATGCATATTAATTTTAATATGAAATATAATATGAGCACTTTTTCAATTTACTTTTTTTCACTTGTTAATGTACACTAGAGATTGAACTACTCTTTATACCTTCCAATTTAATTGTACTCCATCGTAGGACTCCGTTGTCATGTATTTGACTGTACTCTATTGATGACTAGTTATACTGTTTCTAAAACCTAATGCTGAAATGGGTTAGCCTTATACTTCTTCGAGTGCATTTATAAGTACAGCCTAAATTCCAAACCTTAATGGTAAAAGAGGATATATCTTTATTTGATAGGTTATGCCAATTTGCTGGTCATAGAGGTTTATGAATTTGTATAGCCACGAGAAATGTATGGGTATCTGTGTTACTCAGTGAGACTGCAATAGAATACAATTCTGACAGTAACCACCTACAGTCCTGACTGGCCATAAATCCAGAAGTTTCAATAATTTGCTAGAACAACTCAGAGAGCCCAGGAAAGCACTATACTTAGAAATACTTTACAGTTTTATTATAAAAGATATACATAGACGAGGGCTAGAAACATCCATATTGCAGACCTTCCATGCTCTCTCCCTTGGAGTTAAGAGTGTTCACAAACCATCAATGCGTTCACAAACCCAGAAGCTACACTGAGCTCTGGGTCCATCATTATTAATGGAGTTTTATTATGCAAGCATGAATGATTAAATCACCGTCCATGTGATTGAACTCCATCTGCAAACCACTTTCTCTACCTTGAGGTCAGGAGCTGACAGTTTCAATCCTCTAATCACAGGCTGTCTTTCTGCAGGCCAGTCCCTTTTCTGAAACTATTTAGGGGTCCACTATGAATCACCTCATTAACCTAACAAGTAAATTTCATTCATTCAGGAAATTCCCTTTTTTTTTTTTTTACTTTTTGAGCCAAGAAATGGGGTTAAAGACCAGATTTATTTTTTATTATACCATAGTACTCTAACACTGGGACCAACCTAATATTTCAAAATGGCATTTCATTGTTCTTTTCCTTTTTATATAATTTATAATGAGTAAAAATGTGCATGTATTTTCATCTGAACCTTTATTTCCTATATTTTTTCTTTAACCATTTAATTCTTGTTCATTGCCTATTTCTCCTGAGGATTTTTATTCTAGTCTTATTGATTTATAATGCATGTGTATACATATATGTGTGTGTATGTATATATGCACACTTGTATATATATGTGCACATACACAAATTAGCATCTTGTCATAAGATGCACTATATTATTATTGTCTTTCTTGATTTGTACACAATATACTTTTTCATGTGTAATTGTTAAAATGTAGTTGAATTTATCAATGTTTATGTTGTTCTTGCATCTTGAATTGGGTTACTCTTAGAAAAACATTTCTAGGCTTATGCCCAATTAAAACATTTTTTCTTAGTACATTCTTGATATGCTTTTGGTTTAATATTTTATAGCTCTGGAATATACTTTATAAAGAATTGTACTGAATATTACCAAATGTCTTTCTGGCATGATAATTATATGACTTTTTAAAAATTCAATAACATAATAGTGTTTTAAAAGGTATGTAATATTAAACCAACACTTCATTCCTAGCATAAAACTGTTTTGTTACGTTATACTGTATTTGAGTTGCTCCTAGTTGATGTTAAAAATTTAACGTGAGTGTGGAAACACCTTCTCCCTGACTTTGCGTTTCCATCATTCAGTTAAAAACCCTTAACCTATTTACACCACCTTACTGAATAGTCTTCAGAGGAGAAAGTCCTGAATTACCTTGTTCATAATGTTCTCATCCTGGATTCTCCCCTACAGGAGAACCTGAGACAAAGGCCCCCAGTTTAGTAAATAATTTGGTACAAGTCCCAGGGAGCTGCAGGGAGGATGTGAATGATAGGAACCTGGCAAGAGAGACAAACCATTTAGAAATACCTTATTATTGTCCACTGCAATGGGTGACAGGGGCTTGACCCTTTTAGGATCTTTGAAATTCACTTCAAAATTATCCCAGGTGAGGACATGAGGAGAAATATTTATTTGCTTCCTTTATTCCTTTGTCGGTTAATGAAAACTCTACACATTTTAAACCACTAACCTCTAAGATTGCATATGTACAGGTGCTAAGTGGATTCCCACAGACATTCCACACAGATACATCAGAGAAGTGAGAATTTACAGAGATTAAAGCAAAAAGCAGGAGGAATCTCAGGTAGAGAAACCATACATTTCATCTGCAAAACTTTTCAGAAGACCACTTGGAAATTGTGGCCTCATCAATGCCTGGGGCAAGAAAAGGACCTCAGACTTTACAATAGTGACAAAAGCTGTCCAGTGAAGTCATCTAGTCTACCAATCAGATACTTACATTAAAGCCAGTCAGCAACGGAGCCTCTTCTCGGCTGTAGCTCAATTTGTTAAAGGACATAATACAAGTCAACTAATAGGAAAAAAACAACAATTTCTTCTCCAGCAGCAGTAAACAACCCCAAGGCTGTGATTAATAGTCATCGTCTTATTCTTTCACTCATAATAGATTTTCTTCATTCTTGGCTTGTATTTTGGCTGGTCTAGGTTGCTTACTAGATGGGTTGACCTAGATCTTCTCCCTGCAAATGCATGGGCCTTTATTTGCCTTGTCCTTGTCTTTCTGTGGTTGTTGCAACTGCCCACTTGCTATTACCCTCCCAAACCATATAGTTTATGGATCTTCTGGTAACTGGCCATTATATTCCTCTATATAGTAAGTCTTTTTTTTTTTTTTTTTTTTTTTTTTTTTTTTTTTTTTTTTTCTAACAGTTAACTGGAAGGAGAAACACAAAGTGGCTAAGTATAATGTAACTTCAATTTCTCTGGAACTCTTACATGGAGGAGGCATTGTTGCCAGTAGTAGCAAGAATCTTTACCTAATTAGCAGAGCCCATTGTAATAGGGGAAGAAAGCATTTCCCAAGTTAGTTATTAAAAGTTATCATGAGGCCGGGCGCGGTGGCTCAAGCCTGTAATCCCAGCACTTTGGGAGGCCGAGACGGGCGGATCACGAGGTCAGGAGATCGAGACCATCCTGGCTGACACGGTGAAACCCCGTCTCTACTAAAAAATACAAAAAACTAGCCGGGCACGGTGGCGGGCGCCTGTAGTCCCAGCTACTCAGGAGGCTGAGGCAGGAGAATGTCGTGAACCCGGGAGGCGGAGCTTGCAGTGAGCTGAGATCCGGCCACTGCACTCCAGCCTGGGCGACAGAGCGAGACTCTGTCTCAAAAAAAAAAAAAAAAAAAGTTATCATGAGAGGGGCTAACAATGTTTGCATAATCCAGTCGATAGAGTTTGAATATTTTCCCCCTCCAAATCTCATGTTGAAATGTAGTCCCCAATGTTGGAGGTGGGACCTGCTGGGAGGTGTTCGGATCATGGGGGCATATCCCTCAAGAATGGCTTGGTGCTGTTTTCGTGGTAATAAGTGGATTCTCCCTCTATGAGTTTACCTAAGATCTGGTTGTTTAAAAAAGCCTGGAACTTCCTCCTCTGTCTCTTGCTCCTTCTGTCACTATGTGATATGTCTGCTTCCTCCTTCACCTCCTGCCATGGTTGTAAGATTCCTTATGGCTCACCAGGAGCCAGGCAGGTTGGTGCCACGCTTGTACAACCTGCAGAACCATGAACCAAAATAGACCTCTTTTCTTTATACATTCCCCAGTCTCAGTATACCTTTACAGTAATGCAAATGAACACACCATTTCTAAGACTCTTGTATTCTAGCCCTTAGGGAACCATCGCCATTTATGAGCAATTGACAAAATACCACACATCCATAAATTGATATTCCTAAGCTGGTGTCTCATTTGAGCCTTTAAAAGTCTGTTTCACTATTACATTTTGCTAGTTCCTTCAGATGTGTGGGATCTGTGGTAGGATCAGTGGAAACCATGATCATGTGCTCATAGTCAGATTTTCTTTGCACCAAAATGAACCCCTTACCCTGAATCATCGTATGATCTACCATGCCAATTGATCAAACATTTGCAATCATTTGGATAACAAAAGTATTGTTGTGAAAATGTACTGTGCGCACATGATCTGAAAGCAAGTTATAGGATGCAGCAAATGAAGGAACATATAGATGGGAAGACTATTGCTGCCAGAGACATCCCCTCTCCTCTTAAGAATATTGACCCCATTGTAGGGAGCCCAAACAATTTCTTTAATTAAGAGATAGATTAATTAAGAAAGCAACCAGATGGCTTAACACATCATCGATGTTATTGTTTTCTTTTTTCTCTTTCCATTTCACATAATTTATGTATGCAGGGATCTTTTATGTTAAATAGGCACAGGACAAATGCATGGCATTTCTTGTAAATCGATGTTAGAGAAGTCACACATATTAGGCATAAATCTACATCAGTTGGATCATTATGATGAATACTGAAGGGTTAAAATTGAATTCAGGAATGGTAATGTACAAAGATACATTTAAATGATACTTTGAGTACTAGAGTTTAATTCGAAGAAAAGTAAAACAGTTGTTCCTTAAAAGAAAATTTTTAAATACATGATTAAATATATCTTTAAAATGTCTTCATTACCATGTAGGTAATAATCGTATAAAAGTAATTTAATAGGATACTAATTGAGATTCAATTTTATAATTGAAAATAAAAATGTAATATTAAGAATATAGTTAACACTTTTTTCATTATCACCATGAGATGTCTAATTAAAATTCTCTCTTAATGATTTTTTAAACTTTTATTCATGTAGAATAGAAAAGAGTAAGAAAAGAAAATACCATTTGGATATATTTTTTAAACTAGATATTTATAGTGAACTTTCAAAGCCCTCTTCACATTGACCTAAATCCATTATGTAGAATATTTTGTTATTTATTTAATATGTAAAGCACAAGGTACATACTTTGCTAAATGCCCCAATTAAGGAAAAGAAAATAAATAAATTACTGACTTTAGTAATTTTGCTTAAGTATAGAAAAATACAAAGCCACAGTATTTTAATTTTGCACAAAAGCTATTTGATATGAATTTGATGGTTTCATACTCAAATAGAAACTACCAGTCAAGAAGTTAGAAACTATGGTATTAGAATTTTAATGTGTTTTTTTTTATTTTTAAAAATTTGTAAGGCAAAATATATGAGTGGCTTTGCTCTGTGCATTATAAATACTAGAATATCTGCTCAATATTTGAATGTATATTTCATTCGCATCTATTGTTTCTATCAAGTTTTCCAATAGAGCCTCAAAGCTGCTGAATACAGGTTTAATTCCAAATTTCATTTCTTTCTAAATTGCACTATCCTTCAGCAATGCATCATCATCACAGGTCATTGCACCGATGAAATTAATCTGATAAAACACCTGTGTGACAGAGAAAATGATATATTAGTGTGATTCATCATTAATGAACATCATCAGCCCATGATCTATTAGTGTATTGCTGAAAGGCTGGTGTCATTAAGAAAGAGTGAGTTCCCAGTGTTAAATTATAGTGTAGAAGGCAGTAGCTAGAGCATGTCATAGCCCATGAGGCAGCAAGTCGATGTGCCAATACAAAATCAAATTCCTTAGAACTTTTTTTTTAATTTAAAAATGTCAGATTTGCATCTTTGCTAATAGGGTTTAGTGCCCAAGGGCAAAATTAAGTTTGTCTTGATAATTCAATTACTATTAATTGCTTATCCATCCTCTATAAATTATATTATTTATAAGGAAGACTCACATATGCTTTATTACCAATGAGAAACACAAACAATTTTATTTGAAGATAAAGTACAGTAGAATTTGGAATATCTATGAAAAAAATTCTGCAAAATTGTCTCTTCTACTTATTTAGGCATAAATGTGGCACCAACGATACCTCAAGTGACTAGTTCATTATTTTCAAATTTAGTAGGAAATCATCCTAAAATGCCTTTGTTTGAGTAATCCAAACAGAAAATTTAAAATAAGTTTATTCAAGATAAAGTTCTCTGTGTGTGTACAACAGAATTTTAAATTAGAGATTGATAAATAGGCAGCTAATATAAAAAATATGAAATAATCTAAATAGTTTTTTTACATAAACTTGATTAGTTTGCTCTATTGGTTTAAAATAACTTTAAAATGTGACTGAAGTTTCAAAAATTGTATTAATATGAAGAGAGATTGAAAACTGTACCTCTATTAAAAATATACCCTCAATGAGGGAAAAAGTTTTATTTGTTTAATTCATTGTTTTATCTCTAGTATAGACTAGAGACCAGCACATATTAGGCTCTAAAGTATTTCTCTAATTACTTAATCAACTCATTTAATGTAAAAAAAAAAATTCAAACAGATTTCTATGCCTTAGATCACGAATACATTTGAATAGCATCTGTATTCATGTGGTTTGAACCATAGTTTTAAATGAGTCTCTTTCAAATACTAAAAGTACCTTGTTTATACAGTCATTCATTTTCTTACCTATATGAAAAAATAAGTGTTTATATTCTTTCATTGTACTCTTATAGATAAAGAAGCTATCACATGAAAACTTAAAATAGTCCAGGCAGGCATAGTTTGAGAGTTAAATGTTTATTGATTTTATGAATGTTTATTAATCAATTTATGATTCATACTGCTAACAAGAAATAGTAAATAACTCCATTGGAATTTTCAGTAGAGAGAAGATGGTACTTGTCCTCTCTTCCAACTAACTACAATTATAAACCTTTGAAATAATACTAGAGGCAAGCAAAAATAAAAGAAAGAAAGAAGAAAGGAAGAAGAAGAAGAAGAAGAAGAAGAAGAAGAAGAAGAAGAAGAGGAAGAAGAAGAAGAAGAAGAAGAAGAAGAAGAAGAAGAAGAAGAAGAAGAGGAGGAGGAGGAGGAGGAGGAGGAGGAGGAGGAGGAAGAAAGAAAGAAAGAAAGAAAGAAAGAAAGAAAGAAAGAAAGAAAGAAAGAAAGAAAGAGAAAGAAAAGAAAAGAAAGAGAGAGAGAAAGAAAGAAAAGAAAGAAAGAGAGAAAAAGTTTGAATGCTAATAGGAAGAGGATTAACTGGTTTTGCATCCCAAAGCTAGAGGAACAACGGAGTGACTGGAGATATTATATATATATACACTCATCCACCAGAAGAAGGCTAACCAGAGCCAGTGTTTCTCTACCCCAACTTTAAAATAGAAGGCAATCCATGTAGGTCCATTTTTTTCCCAGAGAGAATGGGAGCCCTTCCAAAAACACTAGACTTGTTTGTAAACACATCGGGAAACTTTTTAACTGTAAGGGGCCAGGGGAAGCATTCTTCTTCCCTACAAAGACTGAGACTCTATGGTGGAGTAATAAATACCAAGGCAGATGGGACTGCCAAGAGAGGCCACAACAACAGCCTTGTCTGAGAAGCCTCAGTGGCCCCCTGAAACTCCCTTCCCAACCCTCACTAGTGATACTGGGATGAGCAGGATGAAGCCTGGGAAAGAACCAGTTGGAACAAGTAGCTTAGCTCTCATCCCTCCTAAGCAGACGGAATCCTGTAACAAATGCCTGGAGAGGAAAGTCTTGTTAGGCCTGATACTCCCTCTTCTAATGGGGAGTCAATGGCATGAGTATGAGAAACTGGTATAGCTGGTAGCCTGGGCCAGAGAGTCCCCTTGTTTCTTTGGGTCTGAGAATCCTCTCCTCTGTCCAGACAGCTGGGTCAACAGTGGGCCATTTGTATGAAGATCCCACCACAGCAGCCTCTGACTAAAGAAATACCTTCATCTCCCAGGGCCTGGGACTCTCTTCCCCAACAGAGAAACACCCAGAAGTCCAGCTCAGAAAAAGTTCCTCTGCTCTGTAGGGAGTACACACATACGGGGACAAATAGATGCCCTAAAGGCATCAGATAAACTGACCCAAACAAAATAATACCACAAAGACTGGAAAATTCAACTGCCATTTGAACCAGAATCCGCAAAAGTAAGCCAGGACCTAAATGCTAAACCTAAACAGAATAACTGCCCTCTAAAAGGAAATATTTAAATAGGACGTAGAGTCTCCTAACAGAATAGACAAAATGCGCCACATACAATTAAATCCCCTGTCATACCAAGAATGAAGGAAATTATACTTTAAATAAGAAAATATAAACTGTCATGAACACTGATATATTAGATGTTTGGAATTTTATGTCATTATAAAATGATCCAACAATCAATCGTACATTTTCTTGAAACAAATGAAAAAATAGAGAATATCAGCAAAGAAATAGAAGTTAATTTTTAGAGCCGACTGGAATAAGGAACTGAATGATACATTAACCAAATTTTCAGCTCAGGAATAGATTAGAAAAGATAGAGAATAGAATCAGTGAACTTGATTGAATGCACCCAGTTCAGAATTTACCTAACCTGAACAGAAGGGAGGAAATAGATCAGACAAAAGATGAACAAAACCACAGAAACATGTGAGACAACAAAAGATACATTTGTTTCATCAGCTTCCTGAAGAACATGGAAAGAGTGTGAGACAAAAGAATACGGGAAGAAATAATGACTTGGAAACTTTTCAAGTTTGGTTAAAACATACACATATACAAACACACACACACACACACACACACACACACACACAGTTACGGATTCAAGAAACTTAATGAAATTCAAAGGCATTACAGACAAAGAAATCTACACCAAGAGATAACATAGTCAAACTTCTGAACATTTTGAAAGACAAAGAAATACATCTTGAAAGCAGTCAGACAGAAACAACTTAAAGAGGAATATAGATTGTAATGTCAGTAGATTTCTCATCTGAAACCATGGAGTCCAGAATAAGTCCATATTTTTCAAGTGCTGGAATAAAAAGAAAACAAACCAAACAAACAGGAAAAACCAACCCTGTCAACCACAAATTCTATATTAGTTTAACCTTCAGGAATGAAGGGGAAATAAATATATCTCAACTTAAGGAAAATTTTAAAACTTTGTTGCCAGCAGATCTACTCGGAAAGAATGACTAAAGGAAGTTATTTGAGCAGTGTATTAGTCTGTTCTCATGATGCACATAAAGACAAACCTGAGACTGGGTAATTTATAAAGGAAAGAGGTTTAATTGATTTACAGTTCAACATGGCTGGGGAGGCCTCAAAATCATGGTGGAAGGTGAATGAACAGTAAAGTCACGTTTTACATGGTGGCAGGGAAGAGAGTGTGTGCAGGGGAACTCCCATTTATAAAACCATCAGATCTCATGAAACTTGTTCACTATCAGGAGAACAGCATGGGAAAGACCCACTCCCATGATTCAATTGCCTCCCACTGGGTCCTTTCCATGACACGTGGGAATTATGGGAGCTACAATTCAAGATAAAATTTGGGTGGAGACAGAACCAAACCATATCAAACAGGCAGGAAATGATAATTTTGGAGCATCAGGAAGAAAGGAGAAATTATAAAAAGAACAGATACATGGGTATATAAAACAGACTGTTTTTTTTCTTTCTACATTTTAAATAACCTCACCCTACTGCTCCACCTTACTTCTGTTCACTATATTTTAGTATCCTTGGTTTTCTTTCCTTTCTTAACTATGGCACCCTCATTCTTACCCTGGATAGGGCTTTTGCATAAGGTGTAAATACTGTGTGAGGAACTCTTCCTTCTCTTTCGTCCACTCCTATCCCTCTGCAAACCAGGCCTTGAGATGGAGCAGAGAATTCTATTAAGTGCTTTCCAGGTCCCCCAGTCATTGAATAAAGGAAAGATCTTGAGTTCCTTCCAGGGAAATTTCAGGCCCTAACTAATCTTGAAAAGTAAATGAGCAATCTGATAAGAATGAAGATACTAACTGTGAAAAGAAAGTAAATCTTGGGGCCCCTAAATCACTGAACTAAAGGACAAAGTTGGGAACTGCTTAGGGCAAACCTACTTCCCATTCTACTCAAAGTCACCCCTCTGTTCACTGAGACAGATGCATATCTGATTGCCTCTTTTGGAAAGGCTAATCAGAAACTCAGAGGAACACAACCCTTCATCTCTCACCTATCTGTGACCTGGAAGCCCCCTCCCTGCTTGGAGTCTTCCCACCTTTGCTTCAACTTGTCCTGACTTTCCAGATTGAAGCAATGTACTTCCTACCTATATTGATTGATGTCTCATGTCTCCCTAAAATGTATAAAAACTAAGCTGTGTCCCAACAACCTTGGGCACATGTCCTCAGGACTTCCTGAGGCTCTGGCATGGGCACATCCTCAACCTTGGCAAAATAAACTTTCTAAATTAACTGAGACCAATCTCAAATTTAAGATTTTGGGGTTCACATAACAATAGTCTCCCAAGCAAAACACAGCAATAAAAAAGTATTCCTTAACATGTTTTCTTGAGCTGTTTTTCAGAAACTCCCACCAGATGGAAAATGCTGATTGCTGTAACATAGACCACAGAAATGTGAGAACTGACTACTGAATTGTGATTGCAGTTCTTTGTTCTACATTTCTTTCTAAGGGCCCTAAAGAGGATCACACCCATAGGCCAAACCAATGTTCAACCTCTGTGTATTGGTTTAATACTTTGCCTACAACTTCTGCTTTCCTGAGATGTACCCCTGCCTTTAAAATCTCTTGCTTGTAAAGCACTGGGGAGTTTGGGTCTTAAACTTTAACTGTCCATTCTTCTAGCTTGGTGCCCTGGAATAAATTACCTTTGCTCTCACTGCATATCTTTGTGTCAGTGCCTGGCTTTACTGCGCTGGGTGAGTGAACCCATTAGGTATAGTAACAGCATTTCCAACTTTTGATCTAAATATCGATTTTCAGCATTTCTCAAAATATTCTATGTAAGGTGAATCATTTGTTGATTTAGTTTATTTGTTGTTTTCTACATCCAGATACCGTTATCTCCTCAATAACACTGTTCTCATTGGTAATTACTTGTGATTTTGACTAATGTTAGTTGCCTCACTAGACCATAGGCTCCATTAAGATACAGTTATTCTGATTTGTTTATTACTCTGTGCCAATGCTCAGATGAAACCTTGGCATGTAGTGATTCTATCTTTGCCTATCCTACTCCATTCCCCTCCTGTTTCTCCTCTTATGTAAAGCTCTTCTTCCATCTGTGCTTTGCTTCTTTTTCTTCCAAATCCATGGGAACTACACAATTTTTCTTTTAAAATTAATCTCTTTTCCTTTACTAACTCTTGCTTATTAACTTTTAAATCTTTTCAGTTGGCCCTCAATAAAACCAAACCAAGCTCAACTAAATCTAAATCTCAGATTCTTTACACTTCTCCAGCCCTGTCCTTTTCTTTCACAGTCGCATACCTGTAGGTAGGTGCCTGTGTTTGCTGAATCCCACTTAGCCATCTGCTCATTGAGTATCCAGTTCCCATCCAGCTTTAAAAATAACATTGCTAAAATAATTATTACACTTGTCAGTTAAAAAAAAAATAGGCCTTCTCTTACAAGACCTCTCAGCAATGTTCCATGTCTGATCTCTCCCAATTTGGAGATATCCACCCTGGGTTCTCATTATTTCTCTAACCCACTTTCTTATTTTCTCACCTTCCTCAACCTAAACATTAAATTTTGGATGTCTCCAAGTATAGGTCTTAATACCATTCCCAAGCTCAACATGCAAATACTTAAGATAAGTTTATTCATATCCATAGCTGTAACAACTGCCTAGATGTAGATTTTTCACAGACATATTGCTAGTGTGTAATAAAATATCTGGCTGACCATTGTACCTGGCTTCTGGATGGTATCCTCAAAATCTTTGAAATTTCCTGACAGATAGTTGTGACTTTGTTATTCATTATGAGCCCTTTGGAAGACACTTGATGGGTAATGCTAACAAGGTAAATCAGGGTGGACCCTTAGTTTATGCAAATTAGATAACTCAGGACGAGACCTGGCCATACCAGAAAAACTAGTCATGTGATTAGAGGATTGAGACGTTGAGACAAGAGTCATCAGTCTGACCTCTGGAGAGGAGAGGAGAGCTGGAGTTTGAGCCCTGTGACAAATGATTCAATCAATGTTACCTGCGTAATAAAACTGCAATAACAAGTCTGGATTTTGAAGCTTGGAAGAGTTTCCCTGGTTGGCAGTATTCTGTGTATTGTCATATGTCAGTGTGCTGGGAGGTTAATGTATCCTGATCCCATGAGGAGAGGACAATAGAAACATCATATCTGGAACCTTCCAAGACCTTGCTCTGTGTGCCTTTCCCCTTGGCACATTCTGATTTGAATAGTTTTCCTCTAAGGAAACTGTAATTATAAATTTAGAACTTTCCTGAGTTCTGTGAACTCTGATACTAAATTATTGGACCTGAGGAGATATGCTTTACCCCAAGTTAGTAGCCAGCTGGTCCAAAGTGAGGGTGGCCTGTGGACCCTGAACTAGCAACTGGATGAAGAGTAGTCTTGTGGAGGACTGTTCCCTTAAACTACGAAGCTTGGCTTAAATCTGGGTAGTTGACATCAGAAGTCATGGCAGGTAGCTAAGACTCTTTCTTCCATATAAAATAATTAGGTCAAAGGCCAACTAATAACTTCTTAAATAGCTGAAAGCCAACAGTTATTCAACCTGTGCCAACTAAATTTATGTTCTTTCCTTCCCAGTGTGCCTTTTTGCAGAGATGCCTGTATTATTAAATGATTTTAACACCTATGGACTACCCTATGAAAGAAAGATGAAGTCTTTCTACAATAGTCCCATTTTTTTACCCAATACTCCAAATATCTATTTTTGTGTTTTGAAGTTTAACTATTTACCTCGAATGTATTTATCATGGTTATTTGCACAAATAAGCATCATAATCAAGTTACTATTTTTACTCATTTGGATTTCTGTCATAGACATTTAGATGATTTCACTGGTTCACACTTCCAGTCTGCATTCTGTAAGAAATAGGGATTGCTTTTTTAAAATAAAAATATAATCATATTTGTTTCCTTACATCTTTTTCCTACATGTATCTTTTAATGATACATAGTTGCTCCTAACATAAAGCCAAAATTATTTTAAAAGATCAGAAAGACACAGGATGGAACCCTCTACCACTACCCTGAAGCGACTGTCATACATCACACCACATGCCCTATTTCAGTGTCTATTCTAGCAATACTTATAGTCTGGAAAACTCTACCTGTTCCTTCTTGTAGCAAAAACTTTATGCTTATCAGTCCCTTCCTCTGCAAATGTGCTTTTTTTCTTTATCATAAGTTACCTCTCATGTAACATTCAGATTGAAATTCAGGCAAAATTTACTTGAAGAAGCTTTCTCTGACTTTGTAAATCGGATTCTTTCATAATGCATAAGTATTTTCTTTGTGGCTTTGAGCGAGGTTGATTTTTTCTAGTTAATTCTCTTACTATACAGATAATGTTTCTTTCAGCAGATAGGATCTCTATGAATCCAAAAACGATGCCTATTTTCTTCAACATTTTATCACCAGTTCTTTATGTTTAGTAAGTCCTTAATATATGTTGAATTATTTCTTCAATACTTTAATGTAAAATATGCACTTATTTTTTAATTTTAATAAATGACAAAATAAGAAAGTGAATAGATTAACAGATGCCAAATTTTATTCTCAAATTATCCAACCAGACATTCAACCAGCAAATACTAATATTTTATGAAAAAGTAATATTTTAACACTGTAAGCAGAAAAATCATACATGCTAGAAACAGGTATAATGATTTTCTGCAGAACTGGATTTGGTGAAAGTTATCATTTTATGAAAAAATTCAAATATAAGCCCAAAGTTATTCAATATGATTGGGGTAACCTTGTCTTTTAAGATTTAAATACAATTACATCAGCTCCATCCTGTGCATTGAAAGGAAATTTGCTATCCTTCCAAATAAATATGGGAATTCTAGAAGGATTGACATTTACCCTCATCACCTGTTTTTATGTTCAAGCTGTTCCTGATTTCTCAGTTTCTACTTTTGTGTTTAGTTTTTTTGCATATGATATTTCCTTTCCTTGCAGTTTTATCTCCACACAGAATTCCTTATAAAGCATTTTCTTTAAAAATAAAACTGCCAGTCAGCATGGTTAGCTGACTTTTACTTAAATGAGTTCGTGTGGCAGATAACATAGATGCCTTTATATTGAAACATTCTCACTGATATAAACTTTGCATTAAAAACAACTGAATTGTGCTTTTCTCATTTTGTGCCAACCTTCTGTCTCTCGCTGGGTTCTATCTACCTCTTCTCCTGCAAGCGTCTTTAAGTTTTTTGAGCCACAGATAGCCTTATCCTGCTGTAAAACGTAATAATGATGATAAACCTTGCACAATTTCACACCATTGTTCAGTAGTTTGACTCAATCTGCACTGAATAAGCCCGCTCCCCTATGAACCTATCCAATGTCCTAACTTTTCATGGTCTTACATCCCATCAGGTTATTCTATTTTAAAGAGATAGTCCACTTGTTTAGAAGAATTAGGAACCCGTCTTCAGGAATGATGAGTTTTGTCATGCAATATTTACCTCTTAAAGGAGAAGTTAATGATGAAATCAAATAGAGTTATAAGGAAGAAATTTTTTAAAAGTGAATTTCATTTAAAAAATGTAGGTAGTCCCCAAATTATTTAACACTGAATGTATATGACTTACACAGAAATATTAACTCAACATCAATACTACAAACTAGAAATTCCAAAGAATATGCTAGAGGGCTTATCTCAATTTAGTTTCCAGTTCTACTTTCCAGAACATACTAAATTACACAAAAGCTAATCTTGCCCAACAAATATGAAATTATCATTACATAGCTTAGTGGTATCTTTGATTATTTTGGTGCACACAAGTCATAAGTAATTAGTTCCTAAAATGATAAACAGATATCTATTTTTGGAAAAGTATTAATACATATTGGCTCTGCCACTTTTTATCATTTTATTTTCAATGAATTGGTAGATAAATCTTTTTTTTTTTTTTTTTTTTTTTTTTTTTTTTTTTTTTAGCTCCTAATGGAAAGTTAATTTTGGAGAGCAATCCATGAAAGTAGTTTCAGAATAGTCACATAAGCATACAAAATAATTGTATACCAAAAGACTAAACTTATTGCTCAAATAGATTTCAAGACTTCAGGTTTTCCAACTTCCAAAATAGTTTTCATATGGCAAGTTTAGTCTTTTGGCACTAACTTGAGAGTCACTTTAGTGACAGAAATATTTTAAATTTAAGCTTGATAAAAGTGGATATAAATAAGTCTGCATAGTTTGTTAAATTTGGCATATTAAATCACTTTGGGATTTTAAAAGATGAATTTAAATCTCTCAATTTCAGGAAAACTTTTCTCATGCCTTTAAATTTATAATTTCATGAAAATAAAGACTAAGTTACAAGTAAATAAAAATAAACCATTTTTTTCCTACTCTAATAAATGACAAGGCTTGCATAATACATAGAAAATTATGTGAATGATCTTCAGAGCTTTGACATTCAGTAGAATAATTTACATGAGAGTCCAGAGTAGCTGCCAGAAAGGAAAAGAACAAAAGAAAGACAAATGACAGTCTTTTCCAAATGGTACAAATCAGGTTGAGAATGTTAATTAAAGAGACAGGACAATATTCCTGAAAGGCAGTTTGATATCATGTATAAAAATATTTGAAAATGTACATATCCTCTAGTCTAGGAATTTAACTTTTGGAAATGAGATTCATCTTTTTCTACAAAATATATAATCAAAATTAGAAAAAGCAATCCTAAAATGTATATGGAACCAAAAAAAAAAAAAAAAATAGTATGAACAGCCAAAGCAATCAATTCTAAGCATAAAACTGGAGGTATCACATTACCTGACCTCAAATTATACTATAAGGCCATAGTAACCAAAACAGCATGGTACTGGTAAAAAACAGACAGTCAGAATAAAATAGAGAACCCAGAATTAAGGAAACATTTCTACAACTAACTGATGTTTGATAAAGTTTGACAACATGAACTCTAGGGTAAGGACACCATATCCAATCAATGACTTTATGAAAATTGGGGAGCCATAAGAACAAGAGTTAAACTGGACACCTATCCCTACCATATAAAAAATTAATTGAAGACGTATTAAAGACAAAACCTGTAACTATAAAAATCCTAGAAGGCAAATAATTTATGGCTACGTTCTCAAAAAGAAAAGCAACAAAACCAAAAATAGACAACTAGCACTAAACTAAAAAGCTTCTGCACATCAAAAGAAATAATCAACAGAGTAAACAGACACCCTACAGAATGAGAGGAAATATTTGCAAACAATGCATCCAACAAAGGGCTAATATCCAGAATACAGAAGGAACTCAAACAAATCAATAAGAAAAATACATAAATAACGCCATTAAAAAGTGGGCAAGGAACACAAACGACCATTTCTCAAAGAAGACATAGAAGTGGACAACAAATATATAAAAAATGTTCAACAGCACTACTCATCAAAACAATGGAAACTAAAACTGCAATGGAATACTATCCTACACCAGTCAGAATGTCTATTATTAAAAAGTCAAAAAACAACAGATGTTGGTGAGAATGCAGAGAAAATGGAATGCCTATACACTGTTGGTGGGAATCTAAATTAGTACAACCTCTATGGAAAACGATATGACGATTTCACAAAAAACTAAAAATAGAACTACCATTCCATCCAGTAATCCCACTACTAAGTGTCTCTCCCAAAGGAAAAGAAACCGTTAAATCTAAAAGACACCTGTCATCATGTTTGTTGCAAAACAATTCACAAGAGTGAAGTCATGAAATCAGCCTAAGTTCCCATCAACAGATGACTGGATTTAAAAATGTATTATATATTGTGGACTACTACTCAGCCACAAAAAAGAATGAAATCATGTACTTTGCAGCAACATGTATGGAGCAGGAGGTCATTGTTTTTAGTGAAATGACTCAGACAGGAAGTAAAAAACTGCGTGTTCTGGGAGGCTGAGGCGGGTGGATCACGAGGTCAGGAGATCGAGACCACCCTGCCTAACACAGTGAAACCCCGTCTCTACTAAAATTACAAAAAATTAGCCGGGCATGGTGGCAGGCGGCTGTAGTCCCAGCTATTCAGGAGGCTGAGGCAGGAGAATGGCATGAACCTGGGAAGTGGAGTTGCAGTGAGCTGAGATCGCGCCACTGCACTCCAACCTGGGTGACAGAGTGAGACTCCGTCTCTAAAAAAAAAAAAAAAAACTGGATGTTGTCACTTATAAGTGGTAACTAAACAGTGAGTATGCATGGACATAGAGAGTGGAATAATAGACATTAAAGACTTTAAAAGGAGGAAGAGTTGGAGGGCAGTGGGGGATGAAATATTACCTATCGTCTCCAATGTACATGATCCAGGTGATGTGAATATGAAATGCCCACCAGGCTTTACCACTATGCAGTATATCCATGTAGCACAACCGCATTTATATCCCTAAATCCATAAACATAAACAAAAGTTTTCAAAGAAGGGAAAAAGGTATACAGTCAGGAAGAAGGGCCCAATATTTCCTCTTGATTCCATTATTTGCAATTTTAAAAAATTCAAATAATTCAAATGCTTAAGAATAAATGATTACTTAATTAAACTAATATGTTGTATATAACAATTTAATGTCATGAGAAATAAATACTGTTGAGTAAAAAATTCAACTGAATCAATAATATGATATGACAATAGTATATATGTGTCTCATCTATATTAGAATATCTCTGTGTTGCAATTCATTTTCTTTCAATTAACTCCATACAGAAATCATAAATTTATATATATTAATATAATTTAAAACAGGATGTCCAAACTGATAAAATATTCTTATTTCTAGCATTAATATAGAGCTGCATGGCCCTTGAGTTAATATTTATCAAGTAGCTGCTCTGCATTAGGCAATGTATGGTGACTTTATATAAACATGTGGGTATGTAGGAGAAGTGAGTGGGTGCATGTGGGTATAACATTATGTACATATATATGTGTATATATAAAACTTTTTGTAATAGTGGTACTTTTATCTCAATATCTAAATACCTATGTTACAAAACACTGTCATCATTTGCCTTATCTATTTTAATCCCCAAAATAATCCTAAGGAGAAAATTATATTATCCCTGCTTGACAGAATGTTCATTAAATTTTACCATGTATTATTTCTAATCTTCATAAAATAATAAATGATAAATAACATTATCAAAACTATATAGATACAGAAAATGAAGTTCAGAAAGTTTAAAAAATTGCCTAGGGCCACATATCTCTAATTGTCATCAGGAAATAAACCAAGATCTCCCTGACTTTACAACTAAAATATGATTATCAAATTTGTGCAGATAGAAAAATGAAACAAGAAGTAGAGTGAGACCCAAGGTCGCAGAGTGATTCAAAGCATGCAAACCAAGGTCATCTGGGTCTATATTACCTGAAGGCAAAGTCAGTTCTAGCCCAGCTGTTTATGAACAAAATTAAGATCAAAGAGATCCAGAACCCCTTTCTCCAGACAAATTCAACTGTTCTCTGATTCTTATTGACTTCCCACCCAATCCCTAGACCCTCAGGACCTAAAGGATGAAGCTGGACAGTTACACTTACCCTGACACGTCCAGTTTTCTCATTACTAACCAAATGTCTTACCGTCTTTTAATTTCATTTTCCTCCTTTCTAAAATGATACTTACTTTATAGAAATGGAAGAATGTACACATATGCAAACAGGACAGTGCCCCACTCAGAGGAAAAAAATAAATACAAATCTTGCTTTCCTGGATATTCCCTTTGCTTTCACTAGCCTTTCTTTCTCTTCCTCTTTCTCTGTTTCTGTTTTTACTTATGCTTTAATGCTCCACTTATATTCCTTCTTCCTTCAGAAAATGTTGTCTTATACCCTAGGAGAGATCTCACCCACTGCTGAATTCTGAAAGCCTTTTCTCCATACTTTTATGGTGACCATATTTTTACTTTGTATCAAAATCAGATTGATACATGTCTTAACCTCCTACTTGGCTATTGGTTCCTCATGAAAACTTAGTTTTATTCAAAATTCATGAGGAACTTCTTAAGAGTCACTGCTTATTAAGTCATTAGATATTCAGAGAAAAAAGGCAGAATCCGTGTTATAAAATGTCTCACGGTCTGGAAAGATTGAACCAGCTTTATAGCCTTCATATTCCCAGCACAATGTTAGTCATAACACATCATTGAAGTACTCCCCTGTGGATGAACAAAGAAATGAATTAGTTGGTTATTTGGCTTACTTATTACCAGGATTTTTACACTGTTTATCAACCAACTAATTGTTAAGTAATTAAGTTTTTAGAAATATATTTTGAGATGTATGTGTGAATATGTTTTAAATACAGATGATTCTTGACTTATAATGGACTTACATCCCAATAAACCATCATAAATTTAAAACATTGTAAGTTGAAAATGCACTTAATACACCTAATCTACTGAATATTGTAACTTAGCCTAGCCCACCTTAAATATGCTCAGAACACATACATTAGTCTACAATTGGGCAAAGCCATCTAAAAGCCTCTTTTATCATAAAGTATTGAACATCTCATGTCATTTATTCAATACTGTACTGTAAGTGAAAAACAGAATGGTTGTATGGGTACTCACCATTATTGTACACAGCTGAGGGCACACTGGGCCTGAGGAATCTTCGTAGTGTTTAACTAAAATTAATTGCTGGATGATGGGGTTACTACAGCCACAAGGTCATCAATTTCTCTCTCTTCGGATGAGTCTCGAGAATAGCTGGTAGAAGGCATTAAGGATCACTTGTTGATGACTGAGCAGGCATATTGTTCTTCAGGAAGGCATCTAGTTTTGACTGTATAGCTTGTTTCTTCTTTTTATTATTATCCCCCTCCCTTCCAAAAATGCTAGCAACACAGTCCTCTGTATAGTACCAAGTTGTTTATGCTTGTGACCATGGGGCTGACTGGGAGCTGCAGCTCACTGCTGCTGCCTAGCATCATGAGAGAGTATCTTACTACATATCGCTAGCCTGAAAAAGGATCAAGATTCATAATTTGAAATACAGTCCTTGTTAAGTGTGTATTGCTTCTAAACCACCATAAAGTCAAAAAATTGTAAGTCAAGGCATTGGAAGTAGTTTGTTATAAATATGCATACGAATCTATGCATGTATATGTGACAAATAAAGCAAATTTCTCAACGAGAACTTTACCCAGTAATGTTAGCTACCTCAAAGGAAGACAAAAAGAAAATGAGAAATTGCCTGTTCTGTTGAACAGTAACTTCTTTGTTGATACCGTAAAACTTAGCTAAAGGCTTTGAAGTGGCTGAAATTTGGGCTTGGGACAAACTTCCATCAAAACTATGGCTCTACCTGCTACACATATTACCTAGGAAAATAAATCAGCAAAGTAACTATGACCTCAATCACAATCATCACCGAAAGCTACCAATTACCAAAGGTTTAACATACCAGATATTATGTTAAGCACCTACAACATATTATCTAATTTAATCTTCATTAAATCATTGAAATAAGTGTTATTAGAAACACAGAGACAATTGAGATCTAGGGAAATGAATTAATTGAATTCAATCCCAAACGTCTGACTCCAACAGCTGGACCCTTAAGTGCAAGCAACATGGTGCTTCCTGTTTGAATTCATTTCTTTTATCAATAAAAAGAAGTAATTACATTTAAACAAGACTGTGGAGAAAATAGAATATATAAAATCATTTGAAAGATTTGGAACACCAGGTTGACATTCGATCAACTAATGAAAAATAAAAAAACAAAATTATATAGCAATGTAAGGTGTGAGTGTCAGAATCAACCCTTATGATTTAGTCCTACCTTTTTAGGTTGCCAATAAATTAACTAAGCAATTGGAAGTTTCAGTGACTTCCAAAGAATTCAAGCAATTAGGTGGTACAACTAATAGAAGCTGAATTGGGGTCAGGTGCAGTGACTCATTCCTGTAATCTTATCACGTTGGGAGGCCAAAGCTGGAGGATTGCTTGAGACCAGGAGTTCAAGATCAGCCTGGGCAACACAGGGAGACCCTGTCTCTACACAAAAATTTAAATAGTTAGCTGGGCGAGTGACACACAGCTACTCAAGAGGGTGAGATGGAAAAATCACTTGAGTCCAGGTCGAGGCTGCAGTGAGCTATGATTGCACCACTGCACTCCAGCCAGGGTAACAGAGTGAGACTCCATTTCTATTAAAAAAAAAAAAAAAAAAAGTGGCCAGGTGTGGTGGCTCACACCTGCAATCCCAACACTTTGGGAGGCCAAGGGCCAAGGCAGGTGGATCACCTAAGATCAGGAGTTTGAGACCAGTCTGGTCAACATGGCAAAACCATGTGTCTACTAAAAATACAAAAATTAGCCGGGTGTGGTGGCATGCACCTGTAATCCCAGCTACTCAGAAGGTTGAGGCAGGAGAATTGTTTGAACCCAAGTGGTGAAGGCTGCAGTGAGCAGAGATCCCACCATTGCCCTACAGCCTGGGCAACAAGATTGAAACTCTGTCAAAAAAAAAAATTAAAAAAGCAATATTTCTTCACAGCTTGGACCTTGCAATGCTAAACATACTGCAAAATACTGAATGAGATTCAGAGAGAAAAGAGAGAGCAATATCGCTAAAGGTGGACCTCTGAAGAATAATGCAAAATGATAGGGCTATTTAGCATTGAGAGAAAAATACCACTTAGTAATTCTCTTTAAACATACAGAAGTTTAATATGATATGTAAAATCACCATTCTCTTTTCCATTGAGAATAAAAATATTGCCATTAAATTCAGCATGAACTATTTACTTAATGTGAAAGCCTGTTTTGCTAAAAATAGAGCAGGTTAGTAGAAGAGGTATTAGAAGTACTCTTTTAAGGCTCTAAGAATATAATAGATAACTATCTCCCCAAGATGAATTAGGCTCAGTGCTATATAGGCAGTAGAATAAATTTGAGGCCATCTGACGCTCAATATTTAGTAATTTGCATTCTGCGAAAGTACCGAATTGGCTTACTCCTTAGATCTATTATATTGAAAATCTGATATTTTATAATTAAGAGAAATTTTTGAAAAATTAAAGCATTTTAAATAAGCTACTTGGCTTTAAGATTCTACCAAAAACTGCATTCATTGAAATAACTCCTACTGGAGAAGATAAAATAATGGTTCCCTTTTACTGTCTTTTACATTCAGTAATAATGGCTTGTAATTATAGAGCACCTCTCTTCTGTGGAGCTTAATGTGTTTTGCAGACATTGCTCATTAATCCTTTTCCCTTTCTTTTAAGGTAGGTATCACAGTCCTCATTATACAGATGGAGAACCCGAGGCACAGAGAAGTTAATTGATTTGCCCAAGGTCACACAGCAAGCAAGTGACAAGGCTATGACTTCTGATTCACCATTTAATGCCTTGCATACCAGGTCATTCAGCTTCTCCCATTGGGGAGAAGTAATCCATTCATTTTTATCAAAGTTCAACTTCAGGCTGCTAAATTCCTGGGGGCAGAGTTGCATACTGCAATTTCACATCACAGCATTGGCACATTGTGAAATCACACAGAGAAGCTCTCGTACTGAGCTGCAAGGTTACTACTAAAAATAAAGAAGAAAAGAAGTCTAAAAATGGCTTTCTGAGGTGTCTGAGTTTGTACTGCTACCAACACACACGATCCTTCTCAAACAACCAACAGCATAAACCCCTGAAAACTTCAGATATCAAATTCTAATGATCGTAAATGTTTTGAGAACACTTTAACAGTGATAAAACAAAAGCCCTTAACTAGGTCATAGTAAAAATGTTTCACAGATGTGCTTCATTTATTTATGTGTGTGTGTTTTTATTGATTTGTCTAAAACACACAAACTCCTCTATCTGGTCTTTGGAAAACATTCATAAATAAGCGCCCCCATCCAAACAAGACAACCAGCACTTAAAATGTTACCACTTCAAAACAACAGCAAAACATTACGTGAAACCACTGTCTAATGGGCACAATAAATCGCTGATTGTGTAAAACCTGAAGGAAGATATTCCAGACACAAAGATTGTCTGATTATTTCATATCCCAATATTCTACGTAAGTGAGCAGCACAGAATACCATTTTCTTGCTGACTGAAGATGCAATAACAACATTCAGCAGCCCATTTGTCCTGTTTAATTCAAAACTGGAGAAATTCAGAGAAGTGCCAAAATGTAGCTTTCTTCATTCCAAGTAAGCTTTCAAAGATTATTGTCATTAATGATTTTTCCTCTGAAGCATAACCAAGCAAGTGCTATAGAATTCTTAGCTGACTTAATGTTCTGTAGATGCTGTGAAGTGCTAGTGAAAGAGAAACAAAAACAAAAATCCTTTTCCATGAAACGATACAGGGATTTAATTAGTAAATGGCCTCCTTCATGCAGTTCTCTTAGATTTCCAGTGGGTTAAAACTTTAGTTTACTTTTGCAGGCACTAAAAATCAATTATCACTTGTAAAACTGTGGTATTGTTACCGGAAAGAGGTCTGGATCCAGACCCAAGAGATGCTTCTTGGATTTCACGCAAAAAAGAATTCGAGAAGAATCCATAAAGTAAATTGAAAGCAAGTTTATTAAGAAAGTAAAGAAATAAAGAATAGCGACTCCATCAGCAGAGCAGCCCAGGGCTGTTGGTTGCCTATTTTTATGGTTATTTCTTGATTATATGTTAAACAAGGGGTAGATTATTCCTAAGGAATAGTAGGAAATTATTCATGAGGAAATGAGTGGGCAATTCCCAGAACTGAGGGTTCTTCTCCTCTTCAGACCACATAGGGTAACTTCCAGTCATTGCCATGGCATTTGTAAACTGTCATAGCACTGGTGGGAGAGTCCCTTAGCATGCTAATGCATTATAATTAACTTATAATGAGCATTGAGGGCAAACAGAGGTCACTTTTGTTGCTATCTTGGTTTTGGTTGTTTTCTTTACTGCAACCTACTTTATCAGCCAGGTCTTTATGACTTGTTTCTTGTGCCAAACTCTTATCTCATCCTGTGACTTATAATGCCTTAACCCGCTGCAAATGGACCCCAGTAGGTCTCAACTTTATTTTCCCCGGCCCCTATTCAAGACGGAGTTGCTGTGGCGCAAACGTTTCTGACTGTAGAGTCAAAAAAAAAAAAATTATGCCTAAACGTTCTGAGACATATATGGTCATATCACTCTTGGGCTAAGATCCGCTTCACATTCACTGTTAGGTCAATGATGTTTATTCCTTGTCTGTTAGGCAAAAGATAAAAAAAAAAAAAAAAAAAAAAAAGCAAAATTTCTGCCTTTAGAAAGGAAACTCAGTGAAGGTGGGATTTGATGCCTTTCTGTTCACTGTTGAATTACAAAATCCTACAGCAAACATTTCAGTAAACATTTGTAAACTGAATAAATAAAAAGAAAAGTATCAATTGTTAAAAACAAAGTCCTACTAATGTCTATGTGCACATAGTACAGAACCATATTTTATATTTTCACTACAACTGAAATATGTCATGTTTATGAGGTTGTTTTTAAGAAAGGTGTCTTCAAACTTGTGCTAGCTTGCTGTTTAATGTTTCTAGGTGTCATCATGGTTAACAGCGCTGTTTTTTATTCACAATTCTAAAACTTAATAGCCATGTAACTTGCATAGATTATTTGACCTTGTCTGTGCTTCCATTTATTCTCTAAAATTGGAAGAATAATGTCTATCTCCTACAGTTATTATACGGATTAAATGAGTTAACATTTATGGAAACCACATAAGAATCCTCGAAAAATATTAAATCCTACATAAGTGTTGACTATCATTAATTAATAATTGAAATCTTCTGTTGACATGCTACTTCAAATGATGTTATCAAGTTGGAATTAGATCTCATCATTGCTAACAATTTTTGTCTCCATAACAGGTATGAAGGGAAGCTGTGATCCTCTCTCCTTTACAGCTTCTCGTCTCTCCTCTCCTCCTAACCAGTAACAGCAAGCAACAAATTTCACAATGCATATGAAACAGCCTCATATTGTAAATCATAAATCATGAGTAAAATCTGGATATGCAAAATATCTCTGTGTGAAGTCACTGGGTCTTATGATTTCCTGAGAATTTAGATCATTGTTTATTTGAAAAGAAGAAAAATTAGGCCTGGGCTAGAGAATACATCAACTAAGATTCTTGGCAAACACATATATCAAAGTAACCTTCAGAATGTGTACTCATCAGCACTTGCATATATCTTCTTGGTTATGGCTGTTGCTATTGGATCATGGAAAAGAATTCAGTCTAGAACTCATATACTTTACAAATGTCTCCCAGAAAGAGGCATTTACATGCTCAATGATTTATTTTTTCTTGCAACATCAGACTAAATTGGTTGTCCAGAGAAGCCTCTGGCTTTGGACCTCCCAACCAGCTCACAGGATTAGAGCCATGGGATCAGAAGAAATGTCACGGCAGGTGCAATATTTCAGACTTTAAAAATCATCAATATCCTGTATTTGTAACACATACCACAAAGGAAAAGCTAAACAAAATGAAAGAAATGAAAGGAAAGGCAAGGAAATACAGGAAATGAAGACTAAAAAGTGACTATAGCAGGGAAATGATATATTTACCTGTCTCATAATGATGAAAGTACAATAAGAATTGTCATTCAGATTTATTCTAATACCTCACCTGTACTTTGCTAGCTGGTAATAAAACACCTTCTCATGACAAAAATTGATGACTGCCCAATACCCTCAAAATCTCCCTACCCAGAATTTTTTCCTAATCCCAAAACTAAAGCTGTTATCCAGAAATACATACTCATAGTTGTTCTGGAATCTTCTCTTTCCACTACACTTCACAAGGAATCCAGGAGATAATTCCATAAACTGTACCTATAAAATATATTCTTCTTTTTTTTTTTTTTTTTTTCTCTTGAGATGGAGTTTGTATCTGTCACCCAGGCTGGAGTGCAGTGGTGCGATCTCGGCTCACTGCACCCTCTGCCTTCTGGACTCAAGCAATTCTCCTGCCTCAGTCTCCCTAGTAGCTGAGACTGCAGGCGAGTGCCTGGCAAATTTTTGTATTTTTAGTAGAGATGGGGTTTCACCATGTTCACCAGGTTGGTCTTGAACTCCTGACCTCAAGTGATCTGCCTGCCTTGGCCTCCCAAAGTGCTGGGATTACAGATGTGAGCCACTGCACTGGCCTTATAAAATATATTCTAAATCGGTCACCTCTCACCACCTTCACTGTTACCTCCCTTGCCTATACTCTGTTGCAATAACCTCCTAACTAGTCTCTCTGTTTCTCTTCTTGCACCCCTATAATCCATTTTACTTAGCTATCAAAAGTGACCCTCCACCTATTAAAACATGCCCAATGGCTTACGTTCACTTTTAAAATAAACCTGTAACTTCCATTTCTAGAGTAGAAAGCCCATGATGGCCTGACCCTGCCTACCTTTCATAATTACCACTACTATATTATTCTGCATCAACCATATTGACTCTTTCTTTTCCTCGAATACTCTGAGCTTATTCCTATTTCAGGCCTTTAGAATATGTTGTTTCTTCAACCTGAAATATTATTTTCCCTAAAATCTTCACAAAACCTCTTCATTCCAGGCTCGTATCAAATGTTACCTCTTCATATGCTTTCTGACATTATCCACACTAAACTAACCTCTACACACATTATGCCCTTATTCTGATTTATTTTCATCAATACTCTTTTATATATTTGTTTACGTTTTTAATATTATTTCCCTTGGCTATACGTTAGATTTATTTCTGGCTTATACACTATTTTTAGGTCATCAACAAATAGCAGATTCTTACTAAATATTTGTTGAAAGTGAAAGTAGATGAACAAATGAGTATAAAAAGTCAAGAATCAAGAAAAGTCAGTAATATATTAAGGATCAACAAATCCAAATCTCTGTTTCAAGAGATGGGGCAATAAAATGATATGCCCCAAACAACAAAAGTAGTTCATATTCTACATGTGTTTAGAATTCTGGTGTTGGCACTCAGGTTATTATCATTTCCATTAGCCAACGCTGCCTCCCAAAATCATAAGTATTGTGATAGAGCTACAAAAGTCTAGCAAGCATATTACACAATTGACATAAAAAAGATTTAAAAAACTCATTCTAAATTAATTCATTATGTTTTCAAAACTTAGTCTGCCTTGGAATCCGCATTAAATCCTGAAACATCTGTATACTACTCATTATTATAACTCTCACAGTAATCTTTCTCTGAATTCAGAACCTGTCCATTTTTTGAAAGCCTGAAGATATTATGATTTAACAATAAAAAATAAGTAAAAGTAGTATGTCACATTAAGATCATTTTTACGGTTAAAATTAAAAGCAAGAAAGGGGGATAGAAAATACCTGATAATGCAGTATATGGCCATAAGCAAAAACTTGAAAGAATTATTTGTGAAAAAAGTTTTTGATGTTTTCAGTTATTTTAAATAAAAAAATAAATTTAATATAGGTTGTTATTACTACCATGGAGTATAACCTTTATCATTTAAAAATATTCTAAGGAAAGCATACTGTTAAATTCAGGAAGATTTATGTTCGTCAAGTTAGTGATTAAACAATGGTAAATTTCCTCTTTTATTCTAATTCATTTGAAGTTTGCATTGTCAAGAATCTTTTTTTTTTTTTTAATGTATTGTGTAGCATGTTTTAGATTTGTTTTGATAGCATCCTTTTCTTTCCTCCAAACAGTCTCAGTCACTCTCCATCCAGTCATTTTCAAGTATTTTATATATACTTTATGAAACCTCATAAAACATCTTAATGGCCCAAGATGGTAAAAATCTGAGGTTGAAATGTGATATGGGTTATGATGTTTATAAAATATAGTTAAAGATTAATCTGGCAGCCTCAAATGTCTTTTTTTAAAATGGCAGTCTGCTGCTGAAATAAATACGCACACAATTTGAGGAAAAAACTTTTTTGTTTTAACTTTTTTTTAACTAGACAAGCTATTTACCAAAAAAAAAAAAAAAAAAAAAAAAAAGAAAGAAAGAAAGAAAGAAAAAAAAGGTACTTCATTCTGTGTTGTGTCTTACATTATATTCAGTATGCATCAGGATCATCTCCCAGGGGACTTTTCAGGATTACTCATTCTTTGAATAATGGCTTGTATGTGGGCTTCAAAGAAATGCAGTAAGAGTGGGAAGAAAAACATTTTCATTTCTAAAGAAATGTTCTGAACTTCCCAGGGGACACTGAGAAAAGATTTTTTTGAAATGAGAGACACCTGACAGCCACTTAAGTGACTCAGTGCATTTACAGTAAAAACGATTTTCTCTCCTCCCCATACCCTGGTTTTATGCAAGAGAACAACGTGGTATTCAAATAATGCATAATCTCACTTATAGTACAGGGAATTCATTAATGGGTAATGCAGAGGAAAAGTGAGACAATGTCATCCACAAAAAAAAAAGCAAAGCGCTCCCCTGTGGCAGGATAAGGTTTTATACAATCTGATCTGAATTGAAAGACTTTTGAGCCCCTTCTCTGCTTAGAAACAGTTTTGCTTTTCAACAGGAGCTGCTGAAGAAATGTAGAGTTTTGAAAAAAAGGAAATATGTTTTGATCAGCATTAAATTCAGGGCACTACTCTTCTGCTACTCACTAATCATGAGTCTGACAGTACCTTTTTTGGCCAAAGAAAAGTAGGCTCAATTCAGTGGAAAACAAATGGCTTGAGCATGTAGCCACAATGCACTTGAGTCAGCTTTGTAAGCAAAAACTTATTTTATTTTCACTTAAGGGTTTGTGAAAATTTAAATATGAACCTAATGGCATGAGCATATAATGCACTATCACCTTACGCATAAATCTTGAAATTGCATGGATTGTAAAACCATTAGAATTTTTTTCTTATACAATCTTTTATATTTTGTATTTATATTTGATACTAAATATATCAAAATATTTAATATGTGAAATAATTTTATATATTATAATGAAGTCTATAAATAAGTCTTTAAGTCTTATAATCCTCAATATTTTCATTTAATATCAAAGTCTCACAGGTAACAGATGACATCTTTTGCAAAACTTTTTTTTTTTTTTTTTAAATCATAGATATAATTTTCTACTTTTACAGAATTTTTCCCTGAATGAACATATAAGTGTTCCTTGTAAAGGGTACACATTCTGATCACTGGTAACTTTGCCCCTTAGTTCACTGACTGTATCTCCTCATTAGCATACAGATATTTACATTTTCTCTAAACGGTCAAGAACTATAAATCTACTCAGTCAGTTACTCATTGACTGTAATGATGAGTTTAACGACTTGTTGAGTTACTGCTATGTGCCAAATACTGCATTCAGTGTGGGAAATTCAGCATAAATAAGGCAGATGCTGAAACGTTGTGGGGATTTTACGAGAGGATGTGTTAGTATTTTTAAGAGAGGATTCAGCTGGCATTTGAAAAGCTGGTCAGTCTACTCTATGAAGATTGCTGTGAAATGAATACAGAGGCTTCAAGACCAGAGAAAAGCATCTTTCTCCCCATTAGGGTAGATGTGATGGCTCTGCCTAGACTAGTGGCAGTGGAGGTAAAGTCTAGTGAATGTACCTCCCTTAAGCATATTTTGTTTTAGTACCAAAATAATTAGACAGATAATACTAATTTGGCCATGCATATCATGTCAATTTATATGCAATGTAGTGAACGGTCAGAGGGAAGGACACAACTGGATAGAGAGAGAGGGAGATGTCATATTTCTTGCTACCAAGATCTCTGGGTGCAATTTATTTACTAAGATAGGTTAACTGCAGAAGAAATTTGTGGGGAACTATGACTTCGATTCTGAACATGTCAAGATATTGTGATTTGTTTGGCAAAAGAATAAAAGTGCATTTAAGAAAACACACACTAGGCCAGGCACAGTGGCTTACGCCTGTAATCTCACCACTTTGGGAGGCTGATCACTTGAGGTCAAGAGATCGAGACCATCCTGGCCAACATGGTGAACCCCCATCTCTACTAAAAATACAAAAGTTAGCTGGGCGTTGTGTGTGCCTGTAGTCCCTGCTATTCGGGAGGCTGAGGCAGGAGAATCACTTGAACCCTAGAGACAGAGGTTGCAGTGAACCGAGATTGCACCACTGCACTCCAGCCTGGTGACAAAGCAAGACTCCGTCTCAAAACACACTCACACACTTACACACACACACACACACACACTAGACACACGATTTTGAGGGTCAATGTGAAGGACTGCTCTGGATATACATTTTTTGTGATTCATTGAGATTTATATTATACCAGAACCACTGAGATTTATTTTATACTGAAAATTATGAAAATGAGTAAAGCATCTCAGAAAGAATGATTAAAATGACAATATAGCTATGTTAAAGGCAATTCTAGAAGAATTCAAAATTTAAGAATCATATAAAAAAGATAAAACCAAAAAATAGAAACCAAAACAGTAGCCAAAAGGTGGAAACAAGAAAAGTGTGATATCGTTTCTTTCATAAGGAAATGCTTTAAGGAAAGAGTGTCTTGTATTGTCCAATAATTCAAAGAATCTAAAAAAAATAAAGTGAAAAATAAAAATTAATTAATCCTGTGTTTAAATAAAAAGGAGATCTGAAAGAATAAAGTTTTCCTTTATAAACTGATGCACAGCAGGAATAATAGCCTCTGAAGAAACCGTTTCAAAGAGATTAAACTGCATAGGGGATTTATAGGGATTTTGCTGATGGAGCCATGCTAGGGACAAATGGTAGTGATTCCGGGAAAATAAACTGCCAGGATTTTAGTATCCTGACATTCAAGTTTTCAGCAAAATAGAAGAGTTGTTGATTTGAGCAAAACAAAAGCACCTCTTCAGTTTCCTCGAGAAAGGCACAAATTGTTACTTCTGATAATTTTGCTTTTACTTAGAGTGGACTCGAATTTTCCGTTTGGGATAAATGGGGCCTGTGAAAATGTTCTAAGCATGGAAAGAGTCAGGTAAGTTGAGGAAAATACAGTTTTTAAGCTAAAATACACTAATTAAATATATCAACATGGGTGTCATTGATGACTTTAACAGAGATCTATAAATTGCAATATGTTCAGAAATTAATTACAGAATATAAACTTTTATTAGGACTTTGGAAAGCTTCTGAGAAAGTTAATACTAAATAAAGGGCAAGAGGAAGGGAAAAGTAGAGCTGTGTGGGATAGATGGAAGACTGCATATGGATGAGTGATTTGTGTTTCACTTGTTTTTGTTAATGTATGACTAATAGCATTAATTTTAAAATGTAACTAATTTATTTTTTACTAATTTTATTTATTGACTGATTGATGTGATAAATCCGAATGTTGTCAATGAAAAGATACATTGGAGGGGAAAGCTTTGAACATAGATGAGAGTTAGAGAATAACCAACAGTACAAGGTTTTAATACGTGAGAAGGAAAAGAAGTGAAACAAAGGTAATGCACTCGACTTTGAAGGAACACTTTTGTCTAATTGTATCAGGATAGAAGGATAATCACAGATGAAAAATGATTCTAAATTGGTGTCAAGGAGAGTAGGAAATGGTCATTTGATGACTTCTATTTTTGTCTATGATGAAAACAAAACTCTTCTTACAAGAGAGTGGGAATAAGGGACATGAGATATATGAGAAGGTTGAAAACATTTTTGTGTTGTTTTTCAGGAGAGTGGAAGAAAAAGCTGTCAAGAGAAAGAGTAAAATTGATTGGAAATAATGAAACCCGATAAATAATAATCAGCATTCACTACTACACACCCGAATGTTCAGAGAAGAAGGTGTAATCTTCCCCAACTTTAAAAGTCAAATGCACTGAAACATAGAAGTGAATATCTAAAACTGGAGCAGTAGCTATAAAGGATAATAAAATTTAAAAAATGAAAGTAAATATTATTGGGAAAACATTAAAAAGTAGAATTTTCTCAGACTCCCTTAAATCATCAGTCCACCTTACGTAATTTTACATATGATTTACAAATCTAGATCAGTTATCAGCAAACTAGAGCTCATGGGCTAAATCTGGCCTGTCAGCTACATTTGTAAACAAGATTTTACTGGAACACATCCCTGTCTATTCATTCACATATTGTCCATGGCAACTTTTGCAATACGATGCTGAAATTGAACAGTTTCAACAAAAATTATATGGCCCACAGAGACTAAAATATTTACTATCTGGAAATAGAGACAATCGTTTTCTGATAAACTATCTAAATTAAAACAGTGAGAATAATAAATTTACAGAATATTGTTAGATAAATAGTTAATTCTTCACATAAACTCTTGCAACTAATTCATTCAGCATATATGTTTAAGCCCAATTGAAGTGTCAGGCACTTTTTCAGACACTGAGTAGTTAACAGTGAACAAGACAGGCAAAGTGTCTGTACTTAACAAGTTTACATTTTAGTAGAAAGAGGAAAACTCAGTAAATATACCAAATAATTAGCCATGAATACCTGCTAAACAGAAAATTAAAAACTAATAACAGAGAGAAGTGACAGATTAGTTACTTTAGTTTGGGCTTCAGAGAGACCTCCCCAGCAGAGGAGATGAAAGTTCAGGAGCTCAGTGGGCTGGGAGCACCTTCCAGACAGAGGGGCCAACTAGAGCAAAGGCCCTGAAGCTAAAACAAGCTTGGCAGATTTGAGAAACAGAAAGCAGATTTGTTCCTTGGAATTACCAGACAAGTGCGAGAGTAGCTGTAGAGGAGTTTAGTCAGATAGATAAAAGTTAATTCATGTAGTAATTAGTATATCAGGATGGCCAACAGAATTTTAATTCAATTAAAATAGAAGGCCACTGGATTATTTAAAGTAAGTAAGCAAATTGGTCTGATTGAACTTGAAGTTATTTGCTGGGGTTGCTATGGAGAGTTGTAGGGAATTAGGTGGAGGACAGATTGCTGGTGCCAAGAGGAGAAACAGAGAGAGAAGTTAGAAAGCTATTACAATTTCTGAGGCTAGAGTTGAGTGTGGTGTAGAATAAGTGGATTGTAGAGAGGAAGAAAATTGAACCACTTTGAGATTTGTTTGTTTTTAAGATATAGCAGTAATAGGATTTGCTGATGAAATGAAGTAGGGATGAGAACTATACACAAATAATAACATATGGTTTTGACATGAGCAATTTAGAAATCAGGGATTTTCTTTTAATAATATTGAGTCAGAAAAGCCTGCTTTGTATCATAGCAGGGAAGTAGCATGAGAAATTTGTTATTCATCCACAGTTCCAAAGAGTTCTGTGTCAGAGATATAGATTGTGATTGTATTGGAAGATGTGGGACTAGATGAGATAAAATCAAATTTATACTAGCATGGAAAATAGAAGGAGCCCCAAAATGATACATATGACAAAAAAGGATCAAAAGAAAAAAGCTTAGTGTAAAAATTGAGGTCAAAGTGCAAGAAATATAACAGTCTAAATTGTGAATTTGGTGTGAAGAAAGGAGAATAAAGATTTTTTAAAAAGAAAAGAGTTAGCTGTTTCTAACGCTCATGGTAGGTTAAGAACAAAAAACAAGAATTAATTTTTGAATTTGGAAACACAGAGTTCTTTGATTTTGATGGAATGGAAGGGTGATTATAATAGATTAAGAAAAGGATGTGAAATGGGGACACGGATATAGTTTCTATAGTTAACTTTTTTAAGAACTTTTTTTAAAAAAAATACAGGAGTACAAAGATACATAGTGGTAGGCAGAGAAGGGATCTAGTTTGAAAGGACATTGTTGATATAAGAAACGTTACTGTATGTTGTATTTCATATGAGAAAAACTCAGTAAAGAGGAATTAAAATATTGATAATGGGGATAATTGAAGGAGGCTGTACTATATGGCAGCAGAGAAGGAATTGAGCTAAAATTATATCCAGGATGGTTCTTACACTATAAAAAGAAAGAAGGGATGACCATGAATAAGGATGGCCATAGGTTGATGCATTTTTGGTAGATATATGAAGTAGTTCATGTCTGATTGCTTTTGTTTTCACCACGATAGATAAAATTGTGTCCATTCAGATCAGGAGGTGGGATTGAAACCAAATTATTTCCTGGTGTTTCAGCACAATTTTTCCCTTTTTCAATGCTCTTTTCTGCATTGCAGGTTCTATAACATCTAGCAGGTGCTAAAAACGACATTTTCCAGCATCTTTGCCATCACAGTTTTGGTATGTTTTGGCAGTGGGAGATCCTCAATACTGGTGACAAGAGCAGGCAGCAGTAGAAAAGCAGCAGAGCTTTTGAAGTCACGAAATATAAGCTGGGGTTTCTGTGGCAACTGCACCAGACAAATGTCTGCTCCTTCAGGAGTACAGCAGTTTCCCATTGACTACCCTCCTTTTTAAAATATTTCAGTTCTTCCTACGTTATAACCTAGTCCCTTATAAAAATAAAAAATAAAAAATCCCTTCTGCTCAAAATATCTAGAGTGGTATCTTCTGTTTTGTCACCTCCATCCTGAGAGTTACAATAATATATGAAGTCTGAGGAAGAAAAGGAAGTGTGATATGCTCATATTCAGAAGCCTGATAGCGTGCTATGTTTTAAATAAGACAAATTTGAGAATTAAGAACTCAAACTACTTAGCCCATTTCTTATTGCTCCTGTGGTAGTGTATGGTTTGTTAAGCAACTCCAGAAAATCACTCAAGTGCCGTGGAGCATAATTTTAAATCCTCAGTGGATGTTTTAAGGTACCCTTGGATCTGAGCAATAATGTTGTCCAATGAAAAATTTGAGTTCTGCCAGTGGAAAAACCTCTTACTTCTTAACTTCTTAGACCATTTTATTCTTTAAGCAAATTTATTTCTTAACTTTTTTTTTTTTTTTTTTTTTTTTTGAGACAGGGTCTCTCTCTGTCACCCAGGATAGACCGTGCAGTGGTGTGATCTCAGTTCACTCACTGCAACCTCTGCCTCCTGGGTTCAAGTGATTGAGTAATTGGAATTACAGGTGTGTGCCACCATTCCCAGTTAATTTTGTATTTTCAGTAAAGACAGGGTTTCACCATGTTGGCCAGGCTGGTCTCGAACTCCCGGCCTCAAGTGATCCGCCCACCTTAGCCTCCCAAAGTGCTGGGATTATTTCTTAATAAGCTCTTAAATATATAATTATACTATTGTAAGATTTCCCTATAGGTCTAAAGATTTGTTCTGTGACTACTTAGAAAAAAAAAATTGAATTTCTTTCTTGCATAAAGACCCTTAAATATTTCAAGATCCCTGTTATGGAGATATTTTATTTTATTTTTTTTCAACTTTAGTACAAAATTACCCTAGATCTTTCCTTGCATACAGCGGTATTGAGTCTACTCAGTCTTCTGACTGCTTTGCTCAAGCCATTAATCTCTCTCTCTCTCTTTTTTCTTCTTCTCTCCCTTTTATTTCTGTAATTAGCTTCATATTTTGTCAACCTTAGTACCTATTACAGTCTGAATTGTGTCTATCCAAAATTCATGTTAAAGTCATACCTCCTAGTACCAGTAGGCCTGTCATCTAGACCTAATCAGGTTAGTTAGTATCTCTCTTAAAGTCTGAAAGCTGGAATTATTTAAGTACAGCATGAGCAGCCTAGAAAATGCTGAGAAAATTACTTTTCTTGCATCTAAGTTTATATCAACCTTTATTGTAAACTTCACAGCATTGATAAATATTTCAATAACAGTTAATTAAAATGTCCAAGTTTGTTTTAGTTTTTTTTGGCATCACGTGTGGTGCTTTGGTTGTATCATCTCTCCTTCATATTTAGAAATTGAGTTTTGAGACTTACATGTAAGATTTTACATTCATTCTTATTTAATCTTACTTTATTGTATTTGGCATCTTCCCAGATTCGATACCTCTTCAGTCATGTAGCCTATTCCCTACATTTCTATATCTAAATACATAAATCAGTAGATTTTACCAGCATGGAATTATTACCACCATCTCAGTCAATATAGTCAATATCTAAAATATTTATGGATGGTTACCTTCAGATGACATCAGGGACTTAAAATCTGTATTTCTCAAAACACCAGTGCAGATTCAGAGGAGGAGGTGGAGCAAGATGACAGAATAATTGTCCCCCCAATAGGGACACCAAGTTAACAACCACCTACACAGAAAAAACACCTTCATGCTGTAGTCACAATAGCAAAGACTTGGAACCAATGCAAATGTCCATCAATGACAGACTGGATTAAGAAAATGTGGCACGTGTACACCATGGAATACTATGCAGCCATAAAATGGATGAGTTCATGTCCTTTGCAGGGACATGGATGCAGCTGGAAACCATCATTCTCAGCAAACTATCGCAAGAGCAGGAAACCAAATACCGCATGTTCTCACTCATAGGTGGAAATTGAACAATGAGAACACTTGGACACAGGAAGGGGAACATCACACACTGGGGCCTATTGTGGGGTGCAGGGAGAGGGGAGGGATAGCATTAGGAGATATACCTAATGTAAATGACGAGTTAATGGGTGCAGCACACCAACATGGCACATGTATACATATGTAACAAACCTGCACGTTGTACACATGTACCCTAGAACATGAAGTATAATAAAATAAATAAGTAAAAATTAAAAAAACTCACCTTCATAAGAATCAAAATTAGGTGAGCATTCATAGTGCCTGGTTTTAACTACATACTGCTGAAACACTGAAGAGATTTAAAAAAAAACAAAACAGCTTTGAGTTCTTGACACCATCCCTCTCTCACCTCTTGCTCTGCAGGTGTGACATGGTGTGCAGAGCGTTTCTGGGCACTGAGGGAGCGAGAGCAAAACAATTGTGAGGCATTGAACTTAGTGCTGTCCTGTTAGAGCGGAAAGGAAAACCAGACCAAACACAGCTGATGCCAGCACACAAAGGCAACATTTAAACCAGCCCTAGTCAGAGAAGCATTGCTAATCCCATTGGTCTGAACTTGAGTGCCTGCAAACCAAGGGCCAAAGTGCTTCCAGTCTCTAAGTAAACTTGAAAGGCAGCCTAGGCCATAAGGTTTGCAATAATTCTTAGGTGAGTCCTAGGGTGGAACTAGATCCAGAAACAGTGGACTCAGGGGACATATGACATACCGAGACACCAGCTGGGGCAGCCAAGGAAGTGCTGGCACCACCCCTCCCCTAACCCCAGACTGCAGAGCCTATGGCTCCAAAATTGACCCTTTCTTTACACTTAAAGAGAGGAGAGGGAAGAGTGGAGGGAACTTTGTCTTACATCTTGGATACCAGCTAAGCCATAGCAAGACAGGGCACTATCAGTCATGAGGCCCCTGTTAACAGGCCCTAGCTGCCAGATGACATTTCTCAAACATGCCCTGGGCCAGAAGGGAATCCACTGCCTTGAAAGAAAAGATTCAGTCCTGGAATTGAAGAGTACTTGGGCCCTGAATAACCAGCAAGTAATACCCAGGTACTACAAGGACCTTGGTAAGCCTCTAAGACTTGCTGGCTTCAGTTGAGACTCAGCACATTCCCAGCTGTGCTCACTACGGGACAAAACTCCTTCTGCTTGAGAAAAGCAGAGGGAAAAGTAAAGGAGACTTTGTCTTAAACCTTAGATACCAACACCATCACAAGAAGGTAGAGCACCCACCAGGCTCTTGGGGTGCCCGACTCCAGGACTCAACTCTTGGATGACATTTCTGGACCTGCCCTGGGCCAGAGGAAAGCTTACAGGCCTAAAGGGTGAGTCCCAGGGCAGGCAGCATTTACCACATGCTGACATAAGAGAGCTTGGACCTTAAAGAAACAATGGTGGTAGTCTGGCCGTAGTCCTCATAGCCATGAGTGTCAGTGGCTATGGCATGAGGCTCCCCTGCCTTTGGATAAGGGAGGAAAGAGGCTTTGTGTGTGTGTGTGTGTGTGTGTGTGTGTGTGTGTGGTTTGAGTGCAGCTCGGTCACAATACAACAGAATAAATACAACAGAATACCAGTGAAATGGTTTGATTCTGTGTCCCCACCCAAATGTCATCTTGAATTATATTCCCCATATGTTGAGGGAGGATCCTGTTGGGAGATGATTGGTTTGTGGGGACGGTTTTCCCCATGCTTTTCTCATGATGTGAGTGAGTTCTCACGAGATCTGATGGTTTAAAAGTGTTTGGAAGTTATCCCCTCACTCGCTCTCCTGCCACCATGTAAGATGTGCCTTGTTTCCCCTTCACCTTCCATCATGATTGTAAGTTTCCTGAAGCCTCCCCAGACATGTACAACTGTGAGTCACTTAATGCTCTTTTCTTTATAAATGGCTCAGTTCCAAAACGTTCTTCATAGCTGTGTGAAAATGGACTAACACAATCAGGTAGATGTGTAAGGTTTATGGTTCTATTCGCTGACTCCCGAAAGGCACTCTGGACCTACCTGGGGCCTTGACAATCTTGCTGCCCTCAAGGGAAAGACACAGGCCTGGCTTGCTTTGCCACCTGCTGATTGTATAACACTAGGGCCTTGAGCAAACATAGGCAGTAACCAGGGAGTGGTTACAGCAGGCCTTGTGCAAGACCCAGAACTGTGCTGGCTTCAGGTCTGATCCAGCACAGTCATAGTGGTGAAAAGGAGCTTCAATATGTCTGGCAACAGACTTTTTAATGAAAACCTTGCAAGTCAGGAGAGAGTGACGTAACATATTTAAAGTACTGAAGGAAAAAAAAATTACCCTAGAGTACCATATTTGGCAAAAGTATCCTTCAAACATGAAGGAGAAATAAAGACTTTCCCAGACAAACAAAAGCTGAAGGATTTTATGAATACTAGACTCGTCCTAAAGAAGTGCTAAATGGTGTACTTCAATGAGAAAGAAAAAGATATTAATGAGCAATAAATAATACCCTGAAAGTATAAAACTTACTGGTAATAGTGCGCAGAAAAACACATAACATTATAACACTGTAACTGTGGTGTTACTTTCTACTTAGGATAATTCTTATCCTAAGTAAAAAGATGAAACAATGAATCAATCAAAAATAATAACTAAAACAACGTTTCAAGACATGGTATAATAAGATATAAATAGAAACAACATAAAGTTAAGAAGCAGAGGGACAGCGTTAAGGCAGCTTTTATTAGTTTTCCTTTTGCTTATTTGTTTAGGCAAATAGTGTTGTTATTATCAGGTTAAAAGAATAGCTTAGGCCGGGCGCGGTGGCTCAAGCCTGTAATCCCAGCACTTTGGGAGGCCGAGACGGGCGGATCACGAGGTCAGGAGATCGAGACCAGGAGATGAAACCCGGTCTCTACTAAAAAAATATAGAAAACTAGCCGGGCGAGGTGGCGGGCGCCTGTAGTCCCAGCTACACAGGAGGCTGAGGCAGGAGAATGGCGTAAACCCGGGAGGCGGAGCTTGCAGTGAGCTGAGATCCGGCCACTGCGCTCCAGCCCCGGCGACAGAGCGAGACTCCGTCTCAAAAAAAAAAAAAAAAAAAAAAAAAGAATAGCTTAAAAGACAGTATTTGCAAGCCTTATGGTAACCTCATAGTGTTGTTATTATCAGGTTAAAATAATAGCTTAAAAGACAGTATTTGCAAGCCTTATGGTAACCTCAAACCAAAAAACATACAATGAATACACAAAAAATTCAAAGCAAGAAACTAAATCATATCACCAGAGAAAATCACCTTCACTAAAGGAAGAGAAGAAAGAAAGAAGGAAGACAAAACTGCAAAATAACCTGAAAACAAATCACAAAAAAATGGCAGGTTTAAGTCATTATTTACCAATAATAACATTGATTAGAAATGGACTAAACTGACTAATAAAAAGACATAGACTGGCTGAATGTATGAAAATACCAGGCCCACTGATCCATTGTCTACAAGGAACACACTTCATCTACAAAGACACAAATAGACTGAAAATAAAGGGATGGCATAAGATATACCATGCCACCAGAAATCAAAAAAGAGCAGGAGTCACTATACTTAGACAAGATAAATTTCAAGACAGAAACTATAAGAAAAGACAAAGAAGATTATCATATAATGATGAAAGGGTCAATTCAGCAAGAGGATATAAAAATTTTAAATATATATGTACCCCAAACTAGAGCATAATATGAAAGAAATATTGTTAGAGCCAACCAAGGAGAGAATTGCTTGAACCTGGGAGGTGGAGACTGCAGTGAGCTGAGATCACCCCATTGCACTCCTGCCTGGGCAACAGAGCAAGACTCCACCTCAAAAAAAAAAAAAAAAAAAAAAAAAAAAAAAAAACCTTGGACCCCATGGCTTCACTGCTGAATTCTACCAAACATTTAAAGAAGAACTAATGATACCAATCCTACTCAAACTATTCCAAAAAAAAAAAAAAAAAAAAAAAAAAAAAAAAAAAAAAAACAGAAAAAAAAAAAAAAGACGAAAAGGGCATACTCCCCAGAACATTCTATGAGGCAAGTATTACACTGATAACAAAACCAAAGACATGTCCAAAAAAAAAAAAAAAAGAAAAAAGAAAACTACAGGCCAGTGTTGCTGATGAATACTGATGCAAAAATCCTCAACAAAATGCTAGCAAACTGAATTCAACAATGCATTAGAAAACTGAATTCAACAATGCATTAGAAAGATCATTTATCATGACCAAGTGGGGTTTATCCCTGTGATGCAAGGATGGTTCAATGTATGTAAATCAATACATGTGATACATTATCAGAATAAAGAATAAAAACCATATAACCATTTTAATTGATGCTGAAAAGAACTTGATAAAATTCAACATCTCTTAATTTTGAAAACCCTCAGAAAACTTGGTATACAGGAAACATATTTTAAAACAATAAAAGCCATATATGACAGATACACATCTAGTATTATACTAAACAAAGAAAAACTGAAAGTCTTTCCTCTAATATCTGGAACATGACAAGGATGCTCACTGTCACCACTGTTATTCAAAATAGTACTGATAGAAATTAGACGAGAGAAAAATATAAAGGACATCCAAGCTGGAAAGGAAAAAGTCACATTATCCTTGTCTGCAGGTGATATAGTCTTATATTTGAAAAATCCTCAATACTCCACAAGAAAGCTATTAGAATTGCTAAACAAATTCAGTACAGTTGCAGGATACAAAACCAAAATACAAAAATCAATAGCATTTCTATATGCCAATGGTGAACAATGTGAAAAGGAAATTTTAGAATCCCATTTACAATAGCCATACATAAAATTAAATACCTAGTAATTAACTTAACCAAGTAAGAGATCTTCATGACTTAAGCTATAAGACACTGATGAAAGAAATGTAAGAGGACAAGAAAAGGAAAAATATTCCACATTCATGGATTGAAAGAATAGATATTGTTAAAATGTCCATCTACCCACAGCAATCTACAGATTCAATGCAATCTCTATCAAAATACCATGATGTTCTTCACAGAAATGGGAAAAAAAAAACCATGAAATTTATATGAAAACACCAAAGACTCAGAATAGCCAGAGTTATTCAAAGTAAAAAGGAACAAAACTGAAAGAATCACATTGCCTAACTTTAAATTATACTACAGAGGTATAGTAATCAAAACAGCATGGTACTGGCATAAAAACAGATGGACAGATAGACGATGGAACAGAGCAGAGAAGTCAGAGACAAATCCATACACCTAAGGTGAACTCATTTTTGACAAAGGTGCCAAGAACATACATTGGGGAAAGATAGTCTGTTCAAGAAATATTTCTGGGAAAATTGGATATCCATATGCAGAAGAATAAAACTAGATGCCCATTTCTCACCATATACAAAAATAAAATAAAAATGGATTAAAGACTTAAATCTAAGACCCCAAACCATGAACACACTACAAAACAGTGGGGAAAGTCTCCAGACATTGTTCTGGGCAAACGTTTCTTGAACAATACCCCACAAGCATAGGCAACCAAAGTAAACATTGACAAATGGGATCACATCAAGTTAAAAAACTTCTGCACAGTAAAAGAAACAATCAACAAAGTCAAGAGACAACCCACAGAATGGGAGAAAATATTTGCAAACTACACATCTGACAAGCGATTAATAACCAGAATATATAAGGAGCTCAAACTATTCTATAGAAAAAAAAAAAAACTAACTAATAATCTGGTCAAAAGACAGGCAAAAGATTTGAATATACATTTATCAAAAGAAGACAAATAGCAAACAGGCGTATGTAAAGGTTATCACTATCATTGATAACCAGAGAAATGCAAATCAGAACTACAATGAGATATCTTCTCACTCCAGATAAAATGGCTTATATACAAAAGATTGGCAATAATAAATCCTGGCAAGGATGTGGAGAAAGGGGAACCCTGGTGTGCCATTGATGGGAATGTAAATTAGTACAACCACTATGGAGAACAGTTTGGGGGTTCCACAAAAAACTGAAAATAGAGCTACCATATGATCCAGCAATCCCATTGTTGGGTATATAACTAAAAGAAATAAAATCACCAGGTTTGGTGGCTCACGCCTGCAATCCTAGCATTTTGGGAGTCCCAAGTGGGTGGATCACTAGAGGCCAGGAGTTGAAGACCAGCCTGACCAACATGTCAAAACCACATCTCTACAAAGAAGAAAAAGAAAAAGAAAAGGAAAAATGAAAAGTGAAAGTAAAAGTAAGAGAAAAGAAAGGAAAGGAAAGGAAAGGAAAGGAAAGGAAAGGAAAGGAAAGGAAAGGAAAGGAAAGGAAAGGGAAAGGAAAGGAAATGATAGAAAAGAGGGAGGAAGGAAGGGAGGAAGGAAGGAAGGAAGGAAGGAAGGAAGGAAAAGAAAAAGAAAGAAAATCAGCATATTGAAGAGAAATCTGCACTCCCATGTTTGTGGCAGCACTATTCACAATAGCCAAGATTTGTAAGCAACTGAAGTTTCCATCAACAGATGAATGGATAAAGAAAATGCAGTACATATACAGAACGGAGTGCTATTCAGCCATAAAAAAAGAATGAGTTCTAGTGATTTGCAACAACTTGAATGGAACTGGAGATTATTATGTTAAGTGAAATAAGCCAGGCATAGAAAGACAAACATTGCACATTCTCACTTACCTGTGGGGTCTAAAAACCAAAACAATTGAAATCATGGAGATAGAGTAGAAGGATGGTTACCAAAAGCTGGGAAGGGTAGTAGGGAACTGGATAAGAAGGTTGGGATGGTTAATGGGCACAAAATGATTAAGGGGATAGATACCCCATTCTTCAGGATGTGCTTATTTCCTATTGCCTGCCTTTACCAAAATGTCTCATGTACCCTATAAATATATATATATATATCTACTATGTAACTAAAAATAAAAATTAAAAATTTAGAAAATATATAAAAATTACTACAAATATTTAGGGTTATCAGAATTAACTAATATGCAGAATAGAAAACACAAAAGAGGGAGGCAAGTGGGGAAAAATATGGGCTGAAACCAGAGACAATAATACAAAAAAATCACACAAACAACGAAGGACACTGTACTAGTTTTCCAGGGCTGACATAACAGAATGCTACAGGCTGAGTGACTGAAACAACAAAAATTTGTTTTCTTACAGTTCTGGGAGGCCCAAGTGGGTGGATCACTTGAGGCCAGGAGTTGAAGACCAGCCTAGACAACATGTCAAAACCGCATCTCTATGAAAAAGAAAAAGAAATGCCTTTGCCTTGAATTCCAAGGAGCCAGCAGAATTGGTTTCCTCTGAGATCTCTCTCTTTGGCTTGCAGATGGCTGCCCTCTCGCTGCCTCTTCACGTGGCCTTTCCCGCCGTGCATGCATCCCCGATGTCTCTCTATTGTCTCTTCTTCTTAGGATATAAGTAAGAAAGGTTTGGGTTCCATCCTAATGGCTTTATTTTAACGGAATCACCTCCCGAAGGGCCCTAGCTCCAAATTGGGTCACATTGTGCAGAGTTTAAGCCTATAATATATGAATTCTGAAGGGACACACTCAGTCCATAACAGGTATTTAGGTTGACAACAAAACATAAAGCTGGAGAATTACTGAAATAAAAGAAGTGGGAGTAGAAGGGAGGGTGGAAATATATATGTGTGTGTGTGTGTGTGTGTGTGTGTGTGTGTACCTGCAAGCAAGCAGAGTGAGACTACTGATTATACTTAAGACATATATTGACATCCGTTTAGTTTTCATAATCTCTAATAGCATCATGCAGAAGCGGGCTTGCTATATTCTCAAGGCCAGGAAGCAGCTCTCTCCATACCTATCCCATGTCTTAGATGAAACTGACCCAAAAATCTTCTGGATTTCCCTATGAATTTTAAAAAATTCTGAAACTTTTCTGAAGAAGTGGTATTTTAGTTTATTATTAATGTCTGTACCTTCATAAAATACCTAAACTCACTCCTGATCTTCTTTCCATTACCAAAATTGGAAATAATATTTGCCTTATCTGATTTAAAATTTATTTAGCTTTTAACACCTTTTATATTTTAAAAAATGTATTTGTTTTCAGTATTTCTTCACTCTACACACTCTAGTTATTTATTTTTTACCTCCTTGACAGTTAACTCTTCATTTCTTTTGACGCTCCTTACAATTGGATCCCTGAAAGTGTCACCCTCAAACCTCTTTCCTTGGGTATTTGCTCACAATTCCAAAATTTCAAACTTCATTCCTTGTGATACAGTCCTAGAAAGTGTGTAATTTCTCCTTAAGCGATCTCCAGATAATTGCCTCAACGGCACTTAAAACTCATTATATTCAAAACAACACATTTTCTTTGTTGTTAACCTGCAAATTTCATAATGTATCCAGTCTGCTCTTTTCCCTGTGTTACTTCTTCTGATTAATGAGTTTTATCATACACCTAACGGCTGAGGAAAGGGGAGTCATTGAGAAACCATCATCGCCAGCGTTTTTCACTCCAAACTCCATGCTGCTAGGGTGTCTACAAGAACATATACATGACCTACCTTCTCCTTCCTCTCAGACATTGTATCATGTTATATGTCCTCTCTTTCATTGTCTTTTGTGTGTACTGGGCATCTGCTTTTTATTAAAGTACATTAACCTTTTCTTAATTTTGGTACATTTGATCTTGACCTCGACCTCTACTTACAACTTTATTGAACAAAGATTTTAGGTGACTTATTCCTTCCCAATATTCAATTCTCAGCTCAAATGTTTCTGATCATTAAAGTCTCTGCTAAAAGTCACCTCTTCAAAGGATTCCTTCTTCACTACAATATCCAAATTATGTTTCCCGATGTCATCACCATTTGTCATTCTCTCTACTATTGCCTGCTTTATTTTCTTCATGGAACTTATCATTTTTTAATATTATGGACTCAATTTGTCTTGTTCATTAAAATCTAATCCTACAACTCCATTTTTTTCACACTCCTAAAATAGGTTTTGATCATCTACAGAATGATAGCTGACATTTTTACCATGGCATATGAGCCCATTATTACCTGGCCCTACCTACCTTTCTGTCTAACTTTAGTTAATCGCCATCCTTCCTTATCGCAAACGCTTTCACTTCATAATACAATTATTAAAAATCAACTTCCCTGCTTGCCCCATAACACAATAATTCTGTTAACCTGAGTTAACATCAATATTCTCATACATAAAGCAGTGGAGAGAGGTAACAAAAAATGAAAGACATAATTTCCTTATAAGTTTGCTTGGGGAATGTGATAATATGTGTATAGTGTTATATATAGTGACTGTTACATAATAAACATTCAATAAAAGCTAGCTATGATTATTGTGACTACTTCTTTCCTGTGAAATGCTGTTAGAGATAAAATTTACATGACTAATCTGGCGATTGTAACTTTCAAATAGTTTATCACCTCAAAAAGTGCAATTTGTCATTGTTAGCACCCTACATTAAAATTTTCTCAACTTTATTATAGTTGCATATCTGCTTCATAGTGACAAAGTGTCAAAAGCTTAAGTTAAAAATGTGACAAACATGGTATTTCTATTAAAGTATAACATTTCTGAAGGAGGCCAGCCCCTCCACACCTGTGGGTGTTTCTCGTGAGGTGGGATGAGAGACTGAGAAAAGAAATAAGACACAAAGATAAAGTATAGAGAAAGAACAGGGGACCGGCACTCAGCATACGGAGGACTCACGCCGGCACTGGTCTCTGAGTTCCCTCAGTAATCATTGATCACTATCTCTACTATCTCAGTGAAGGGGATGTGGCAGGAGTATAAGGTAATCGTGGGGAGAGGGTCAGCAGGAAAACACGTGAGCAAAGGTCTCTGTGTCATAAATAAGTTTAAGGAAAGGTGCTGTGTCTCGATGTGCACGTAGGACAGATTTATGTTTGACTTTACACAAGCATCTCAGTGCAGTAAAGAGCAGTATTGTCGCCAGCAAGTCTCACCTCCAGCCATAAGGTGGTTTTCTCGTATCTCAGTAAATAGATCATGTTTTACACCAAGACATTCCATTCCCAGGGACGAGCAGGAGACAGATGCTTTCCTCTTATCTCAACTGCAAAGAGGCCTTCCTCTTTCACTAATCCTCCTCAGCACAGACCCGTTACTGGTGTCGGGCTGGGGGATGCTCAGGTCTTTCCCTTCCCACGAGGCCATATCTCAGGCTGTCTCAGTGGGGAGGAATCTTGGACAATACCCAGGCTTTCTTGTGCAGAGGTCCTTACGACCTTCCACAGTGTATTGTGTCCCTGGGTACTCGAGACTGGAGAATGGTGATGACTTTTAACAAGCATACTGCCTGCAAACACATTTTTAACAAAGCACATCCTGCACAGCCCTAAATCCATTAAACCTTGAGTCAACACAGCACATGTTTCTGCAAGCACAGAGTTGGGACTAGGGTTACAGATTAACAGCATCTCAAGGCCGAAGAATTTTTCTTAGTACAGAACAAAATGGAGTTTCTTATGTCTTCTTTCTACATAGATACAGTAACAGTCTGATCTCTCTTTCTTTCCCCCACACATTTCAAGCCAAATTGCATTCAACTTTACAATATGTTTACTTACATTTTCTTGCTACTAGGAAGCTATTTGACTATGTAATCTCAAGAAACGTATATATGTATAGAACACTGAAATATAACTTATTCTTAAATTTTATTATATAGTATGTCACTACCATCCAACTCATATTAAAAATTTGACTACTTTAAATAATTTTAAAATTTTGATTTAATAACATAAACAAATAAATGTTACCTAATACATTATAATGACTAAACCTAACAGTAGGACTTTATAGTCATTAACGGAAACTATACAAACTCCAAAGGAATATTAGAGCCAATTCACATAACTGTATTATTTAATATATTTAAAGTGATAAACAAATAACAGAGTACTAATACTTGGGCTTTCAAGTGGTCTTTACTGTTTATTGGTCAAGGAACTAATGAGAATCATACATGGTTGTTTTTCTATTTAATAAAGGCAGTAGTTAAACTTGGTACAGTTACTTACATAATGGACTGTGGCTGTCTAACACAACTGAGTCATTGCTTTTGCCTCATGACAAAGTATTGAAGAGTTCATTCAAAAACTGTGTAAGCCACGTGGCATACTAATTTTCATGTCGGTATATCATTGGCTACATGGTAATAGAATCTTAAGGCAGATGGTGTTTTGAAATATGATTACACATGGAAGTCTCCCATCCAGTGGTATATATAATATCTGGAATATATCCATTGCTATAAACTAAAAGATAATGAAATTTGAACTCTAATTTTGGAGGAAACTTAGTCATCATCCAGTTCAATACTCCACCAAATTGCAAAATTCTGACACAAAATTCGTAAAATTTCTCACTCATCCTTTCTTTAAAACTTTCTAACAATAAGTAATGTGGTCTTTCACATGTCATTTCATTCTTTAAAACAAAATGAAACATACAAAAACCCCTCCAATAATGAAACATTATTACAAGTTGAATTAAATGTTCCTTCTAGTTCTTACCCCTAGAGTGATGGATAAGACTCCTGTTCCACAGAGCAGTCCTCTTTTGCTTTAATGATGGATATCATACTCTAATATCTTCTAATTCAATATAAATGATTCTAGATTCTACTACAATTTACTTTTTGCCCCTATTCCCAATCCCAATGTTATTCTAATTCTTGTCCCATAGAATTGTTCAAAGTTTATTTGATTGATATCTTCCCAAAAAGAACAAAATATAATAGAAATAACTTGAATAGTTGAGCAAGACAGTGTGAATCACAGAACCAACAAATCACAAACCGAAAAGAGCACATTTAGGTAATTCTCCAGTCTATTTTCCACACATCCTATAATCTGTGGTCAAAATTAAGTATGAATACCTCTAATAATAGAGTCATGTCTATCTCCCAAAGATAACTATTTCTGTTTTTAGACAATGAATCAATTTTTAGGCCTTTGGTTTTAGTAGAAATCAAATATTCTGTAGTTAGCATATTTATTTTTGCTTCTGATACTTTTAGATCTATATTATTAATGTAATCACTTTCACATAACAAATATTTAAACATTTAAAGATAATTATAAATTGTCTTCCACTCCCATCTTTCAAGTCTACATTTATTTTTTTCTTATTCTAAATACTACACTGCACACAACTTAAATTTTAGAAAGATTTTTGATACTGAATTACACCTACATTTAGCTTATGGTCTAATAATATTATTGCTGTTGCTATAGACAACATTCTTTTTCTTTCATGCTCTTTTTTCTCAGTTTCGTATTATTAAGATCAAGACATTTAAGAGTAGGATGAAGATTTGAGAAGACTGACGCGGAACACTGTTAGATCTACTTTTAGAGTTATAAGAATCAGGTAAACATATCTCGGACCATTATTTCTTTAAGTCTTGTAAACTTACCTCTAGTAGGTCATTTACTGATTCTATTATATGTTTATTTATGTACCTATAATATTATCAGTTCAAACAGGAAACAAATTAGGCAAAAATGCTCTTCTTTGCTGAATAGAATCCTGACATTAAGTTGACAGAGAGAGAGATGAATAGATTGTCCAAATAAGTTAATAATAATACAACTACCAACTGAAAAATTGATATGGCAAAAAGTATAAAGGCATAATAGAAATGTCTTATATTAAGTAAACTTTAACTGAATCTTTCCAGCTTCATTTGACCTAGACTAATTTACCAGAACTAGGTGTATATGGCTAATGTACAACTGATAATACATGTTCCATTAGCTCTGGTATCAAATACCTTGGGTTTGAACCTTGGCTCTGACACCTACTGTTTTAGTGAATGTGGATGAATTTTTAAAATTCAGTATTTCTATCGGAAAATGGGAATTAAAATAGTCACTACCTCAATGCTTTATTTTAAATAATACATTAAAGAATCCATGTAAACAGCTTAGTGCAATGCTTAATACAAATAAATCAATAAATCAGACTTTCTATTATTATCATTGCCATTACTTTTGCTTTAATCTTAAAACTTCTCTTTAGGTTGCTGTGGCAAACAAATTTGGAGAGTCCAGATACTAGCTTTGATCAATACGGCCTCAATATTCTCAGCTTCACTAAACTTTAGACCGGTTTCCTCTTCACTACAGACCCAGACTTCTATTTTCTTAGAGCATTTACTACCGAAAACTTAACAATTGCAAATATTTTTCTGCCCCTTTGAGATGAAAAACTTTTCCCAAACTCATCAGTTTTGTAACCCAGGAATGTCTTTGTCAAGGGCCTTGATGCCATGTTTTTGAGAGGCAACTATCAATAAAGATAGTGCCCTCTCAGTCTCTGTAAGAATGTAGGAGCCTAAGTTTCTTTCTTTTTTTTTTTTTTTTTTGAGATGGAGTCTCGCTGTGTCGCCCAGGCTCGAGTGCAGTGGCACGATCTCGGCCCACTGAAAGCTCCGCCTCCTGGGTTCACCCCATTCTCCTGCTTCAGCCTCCTGAGTAGCTGGGACTACAGGCGTCAGAACCACACCTGGCTAATTTTTTTATATTTTTAGTAGAGACGGGGTTTCACCGTGTTAGCCAGGATGGTCTCGATCTCCTGACCTCGTGATCCTCCTGCCTTGGCCTCCCAAAGTGCTGGGATTACAGGTGTGAGCTGCCATGCCTGGCCAGAGCCTAACTTCCATAAGGGACAATTAGCAAACACAGATGATGTAATCACATTGACCAGCTTCTTTGTAATACTCCCAGGACATTTCCACTTGTTCACCCCAACACTTAAAAACCCTCCTACTATTGTTTCAACAGAGTTGAGTCCAATCTTTCTCCCTTGTACCAATAGTCTTGATTAAAGTGTTCCTTGGCTATTTAACATGGTCTAATGCAAATTTTCTTTGACGGCTCACAAATAAAATCACATTCTCTGAATAAAGCCATTAAAGTAGAGTTCAAATTTGAGCATAACTAGGGCTTTTCCTAGGATTCCAACATGCCTGGAGATGTCTAAAAGACTAGTTGGGTATGTCTATTTGGAAACTGTTTGCATCGTAGACTAAGCTGCTTCTTAGGAAAGGCTTTACTAAGTAAAGAGGGAGGAAAGGCTCAGAAGCTGAATGTCGTAGCTACACCTTGGTGATATAGGAGTTAAAAAGAAATTATTTAGACAGGTAGTGAGGGTAAGGAAGTCCTTGGTAAGGTTTTCCTTTTATTGAAAAGAAGTCCCCAAATCATTTCTTTTCTAACAGAGAGCACCCTATAAAATTGAGTTGCAGACATAGATAAGCAAGCTAAAAACTTGCATAGGTAATGCTGACAGCTGTGGCAATAGGGGACAGACACCTGGAGGCCAGGGATGTTCAACATGGCAGCTCCATCTTCTCTTTTCTTTATTAACCACATGTATAGTAAGAAAAGATAACATGGCACCGACCAGGTAGAGAACCCATCTGCATAATAAAAGATTAGGGCAGATGGCTGGCCTCTTTACGGGTTATGGGAACGTCATACCTGGTCTGATCAATCCCTCAGGCCCTATGTAAATCAGACACAACCTCCTCAAGCTTGTCTATAAAACCTTGTGCATTTCATCGTGAAACTGAAAGACCCACTCTGGTGCTCCTCTCTCTCTGCAGGAGAAAGTTATTCTCTATTCTTTTTCTTTTGCCTCCTAAGCCTTCGCTCTTAAACTTACTACTTGTGTGTCCTCATTCTTGATTTCCTTGGCATGAGACAACAAACCTCGGGTATTTACCCCAGACAATGACACCGCTTCATTCGTATTGTTGGGGGCTGGGACCATTTGGAATCCATGATGGTTCCTTTTGGACTGACCTCAGACTCAGGCCCTGCTGCCTCTTGTTTGAGTCCTAAAGAGAAAGAAGTGCAAACGAAATTGAAAGAACTGTTTCACCAACCATTCTGCAAGATTCTAAAACACCCTTGAGAGTCAAGAATGTGAATTAGAAGTAAGACAAAAATGCCTATGTACTTGTGCACAAAAAAATAGCATGACCCCAGTGAGGATGTCAATTGACTAGCTGCACAAATGACACTAGTTGGCAGAGCTCAGAAGTCTGATCACAGAGTCATCTTATTCCTGTTACTTCAACACAGTGACATTTTGGTAGTATTATCAGGAGACAAAACTGCAGACAATTCATAAACATGACATAATAACTGACTTTGTATGTATCTAAAGTTTCGGAATCAGATATCAAAACAAAAAGATAGAACCAGACAGGAGAAAAACACTATGTATCACATAGTAGCTAAATAGACTGTTTTCTGGGGCATTCTCTTGAGTCTTCCAGAAATAATTAGTTGAAAGTTTTCTTTGAAACTGCATTGATGTCCTGCCATTCTCCATATATGTGACTTTCACCAGCATTCTAGTCATGGAATTTCAGTAACAGCATGAATTACTGCAATGTGAAATACACTACAGTAGCTTTAATCTTATCACCATGTTCAGAGATCAACTTAATTAATATTATATTGGAAAATATTATTTTAAATTTATTCTGGTAAAACAAAAAGATTGTTTTTACCATAATTTAATCTGTTTAATTTCAAAGTATTGTGAAGTCTTTGACGGTTTCATGATACTATGTGGCATAGTTTCTTAACATGCATTTGGGAGTAGAATGTAAATATGTAGCATTTTAAAAAATCATACATTCTAATTTCACTTTACCTTTCTTCATTTTTTTTGTCAGGGCTACTTAAAATGCTTGTGTAAAATAAATACTCCTGCAGATTTGTTTGTCTCCACAAATGGAAATTCAGAGAAGACTCCCATTTGTAATTTGCATTTATAAATTGTACTATTTATTTTGTTATTTACATACATATTTTTATTCTTTTCTAAACTAAATTTTAGCTGTTGGTCCATTTCTATAACTTGGGAATGTAAGGCAACATTAGAGAAAGCTACCAAAAGAAACTTACGAAAAATATTTCATAATGTGCAAATGCCATAAAAAGTTAAGAAACAAAGTGAACTGCATCCTGTTCATATTAACTAATACAGTCTTTTTATCTCACATACAATCTTTAAGAATATTTCTAATTACTACAGTAAATCCAAATCTTTAGGAGTCATATGTTATCTGAAATTGCAAATTTTAAAACATCAGTGAATAAAATTGTTTAAATACTTTATTCTTTTCCTGAATAGCCAAGCTTCCTGATGACCACTCGATAGACCAATGAATAACCAATGAACTTTAGACAACTATTTGAGTGAAGTGGGGATTCAAAACTTGAGTTTCCTTGCTACTTGCAAGATGCCATAAAAACAGTAAAATCTTGAGTATTTTAGCAACATTACTGATAAATCATTTTTCATATGGTATAATTTAACTTTTTGAATCCAACATAGAAGTCAGATTCTCCATTTTAAAAGGATACATGGTATTGAATAATTCATTAGGCTAGATTTATGTAAAACATACATTTTGGAAGGTATCAAATAATTGTTCAATTTTTATCACTAAAATTTCAGCTATCAGGATAATCATAGGAGAATATATTAATGTTGAATTTTCACATCCTTAAACTTCAAAAATATTTCAAGTATTTTATAGAGTATATCACATATAGCAGATGTTCAAAAATTTTGTAAAATTGAAATTAACTAATTTTTTAGGTTCAGCAAACATTTGCTAAATCCTTTCTATAATGCCAGGCTGTGAGGAACATATTTGAATAGGACAAGCTTCCTGCCCTTAAGGAGATAAAATGAAAATAGTACTATTTATATTTTAAAATATATACTTAATATTAGAAAACACATCTTTAGTACAGATTCTATATATTATTAACAAAGCGTTCATAGGATAAGGGAGAAAGTATAGATTGTCAATTATTGCTATGTAAGTAGAAAATAAAAGGCCAGTCTAATATTTGGAAAAGTTGAATTTTACACTTAAAATTGTTTCAGAGAACATTCATAAATGTAATTGTTCCTTACAAAAAGCCGGTAAGATACAAAACAAATTAATAATTCCTTTTTATTCCATTATTGATATGATTGAGATCTGTGAAGATTAAGTAGCTTATTCCAAACCATTATTAGTTAATGACAGAATCCTAAAAAAAGTGCCAGATTTCCCGCCCCCCACAGTGATTTTCTAACAAGATGAGAGAAAGAAAGAATACAGTCTTGGGGGCTTGATAATTTGGATAAGAAAGCATGTTCAATTGTACAGTGAAATTTATGTAGCTGTATAAATGAAGAAATATTTCTCTAGCACAAGCTCAACACAAGATAGCACTGAGTAAGCACCTGCTGAAGACAAATTCTCTATCAACAATTCTCATTAGTAAGATTGGACCTGAGGAGAACACAGTAGAATTATGAAGTAGGAAAATGTTCATATTTATTAAAAGGTAAAAGTGTTTATGGAGGAATGAAAGTGTTGTTTTACACAGTATTAGTTAGAATAAAATTAGCAAACCAAAAAGACAAACAAATAATTATGTTTGACTCAATATATATGATGGCAGAAAAATATATTAGATAATTTCTGTTCTATTCGAATTGCTCTAAAAATGAGAAATTTTATTTCATTCATTAAAATTCATTATATTAATTATTTCTCTTATCCAGGTATTTTTCACATTTTCAGAACACATTTTTGAAACAATCTTTAGCGCATTAAAACTTGAAACCAAAGACTTATGGACAGACCTATTATCAGCACATTAAGTACAAGTTATTTGAACAGATCTCAAACTAAAACCCCTCTGTATTAGGAGTCACATCAGCCTCTTTCTCCCTGAATATTCAGAACAGTATCCCACCGTTGTTTCTACTTCCAGTAGAATAAAAAAACTTTAATATGTGTAATAGAGCATAATATATGGCTTTTTGCAAAATAGCTATCCATAGATTGTTGTGTACATTTTGGTATTGGAGTGTTTTCCAAGCTTTATATGTGTTTATTTTTATGTTTAAAAAAATTTTTGCTTCATGCCAGTTGCCCTTCCCATTAAATTTTAATATCATAGATATGCTGTATATCTGTTTATGTACTATGGCTCTCTGGAGGACCACAAGACCCCCATCCTCATAAACAAATGTCTCTCTCAGCTCCCCGTGAAAATAATTTTCTTTCCTGTGGGGCAATATTGTCTCAGTCAAGAATGCATGTGAGGGCCAGGTGCGGTGGCTCACACCTGTAATCCCAGCACTTTGGAGGACAAGGTGGGTGGATCACTTGAGGTCAGGAGTTTGAGACTAGCGTGGCCAACATGGTGAAACCCTGTTTCTCATAAAGATACAAAAATTAGCTGGGTGTGGTGGTGCACACCCATAATCCCAGGTACTCTGGAACCTGAGGCAGGAGAATCGCTTCAACCTTGGAGGTGGAAGTTGTAGGGAGGTGAGGTAGCACCAGTGCACTACAGCCTGGGCAACAAAGTGAGATTCCATCTCAAAAAACAAACAAAAAAGAATGCATGTGCTATAGAAATCAGTTTTAAAAATACAGAAATACAGACAAATTTATTTGAATCATTTTGTAAATATTTTTCTGATATTCATAATTGTAGTTAATTGTAGTCTAGTCAAGCACTCAGGAGTTAATCCAGCACAGTCCAAATATTCATAATTAAATATGTTTACATATTTGTTATACAACTGGCATTTTTCCAAATTCTCCTACATGAGATGAGAGTAATTGTCTCTTAATACTACTGTTGTTTATTGGAATCTATCACTGTTACTATGGGAAGATAAGAATTCATAGAAACATGAGCACATCAAAGTCAAGATTCCATGAAAAAAGACAGAAAATTGTTGGTTTTTCTTCTATCCATGCACAACTAGTGGAATTCTTTTCTCATAAGCTCATTTTGTGAATATAAAAATATTCTTATTTCTGCATCAAAATGTGTTAAGTTCAATACAAATACATATTAATTCATCATTTCTAAAGCATTAATATTTTATATGGATATATATACATTAATGAGAGAGAAAGCTTCAAAAATGAGTTAGAAAGGAATACATAAATAATGCTTTTTGTATTTTTCAAATAAGCTATAATTAAAGATATGATGCCTGTCTCCTACAGAATCAACTTCTTACAATCAAAACAAAGAGTTCCTGTTTTAGTTCTCAGATACCAGTGACACATACACATGGGAACTTTCTTATGTCCACCCCTCTGCAAGTCTCTTTACAGCATATATTCACCTTCGTTCACAGTCAGTGGTTTAAGATATAATTTTTAGGTAAAAGGGGAAGACATGGTATAATTTAAAATGCTATAATGGATGAGTTTTTCTTGAATAATTACTATTTTATTAACTGAAACATATGTAATCAAAAATCAAATATCGTTTAAATGTCTTCAAAATATGGATTGAATACCTATATAATATTTACATCTGGTGCTTAAAAAAACAAGCAACATGGACGAAGACACTCCTATTATATACATGCCACCAAACATATAAAAGATAAACACTAAATAGTAAAGATTGTACCTATAACAATGCATAAAAATTAATATTTTGAGCCATTACCATATTGCTGGAACTTCATAACTTTATGTATTTAATCTTCAAAACCCTATAATGTACAATTATTAGAACTACTACGTTTTATACATACAAAAATTAAGTCCTAGAGAGTTTAATTTGGACACATAATATTAAGTGAAGAAACTGATTTGACTGATTCAAAAGCCATGAAAAACGTCTTTCAATTCAACAGAAAATTATGTCACTCTATATAAATCATTAATGTCAGATCTGGCCTAAATGTTTATTTGAATACATGCCTGTAATTCCTTCCCCTCATCAAATCCTAGTGAAATGGCAAATATATGTGTGTTTATTTCAAAATAAACATAAATAATTGTCATGGAAAACTGAAAACAACCTAATAGTCCCATATATTTTTTTCTTTTTTTTCTTTTTTTTTTAGTAACATACCAATTGACCCTTCTGGTTTTAAAGCTTAAAATTTATATTTGTTTTATCTGAGTTCTTTCCTCAGAAAATTGTCACAGGATCCTTCAGTTGTCATTCTACCAGCTGGAAACTGCTGTGGTCAGCAGCACCTCTGCATGTTTCACTCATGCCTGCTGGGCTCATTCCACTGACCTGACCTGGCAGGCTGCACTTGGCTTGTGCTACCAGCCTGGATCCCATGCCTGCCAGCTTAGCAGACTGACGTGGGAGACATGTTTTAGCCCATTCAGTCCTGCTGCCTTGTTCCAACCCGTGACTCCTGGGCTGGCCTGGCCCTGCTGCTGCTTTCTATAAAATGAGGTGGTCTCCTGATGCCAGTGGAAGGTGGGAGAGCTATAGAGTTATAGCTGTGGCTCTGGGAATCCTGAGGTCTGGGTTGCCAGAAGAGTCCTTGCTCTTCACTTCTGCAGTATGACAAATGGGAGTGTGTCACTGCCCACAGCTCAGACAGCTGCCCAGGAAAGTGTTACAGCCCTTTTAGTGTCCACGATTCAGCAGGCCCTAATTTGTTCTTGTCCCAAATCCAGGAAGAATGACGTTACATGGACAACTGGAGGGTGAGCAAGGCAGAGAAGAGTTTTATTTAGCAATAGAACTACTCTCAGCAGAGAAGACACCCAAAGTGAGTAGATCCTTCTCACAGGCATTTAGTCCTGATGTGTGGCTAAGGCTGGCTGAGTCGGGGTTTTTTATGGGCTCAGAATGGAGGAAGTACATGCTGATTGGTCCATAGTTGGGCCTGGAAAGAACATCATCTGATTGGCTGAAAGGAATCAAGGAAGTTCTTACTCCCAATTGTGAATTTTACCTGGAACTAACAGCCTGGTTTTCAGGCTTCAGGCTGTCTCTGGCCTGAAGGTTGGATTTCACCAGGGATCCATCCCTATCTACCTAGGAATTTGTCTGCTTCCTGCTGCTATCAGAAGGACCTTCAGACCTCTCAAAAAGAGTGTCAAAGAACTGAAATTCACTAGATCACCACATCCAGAAAATGAGATGCAGGACCTCTCATTCATTGTGATTGCTTCCTTGACCCTACCTAGTCCCCGTTTACTTATACATTGTTATATTTCTTCCTTGCTGTGTTAGTCCACTTTTACATTGCTGTAAAGAACTACCTGGGTCTTGATAATTTATAAATAAAAGAGGTTTAATTTACTTACAGCTCCACATGACTGGGGAAGCTGCAGGAAACTTACAATCATGGTAGAAGGCAAAGGAGAAACAAGCACCTTCTTCACAAGGCAGCACCAGAGAGAGGAGGAAAAGGGTAAAAACCACACACTTATCAAACAACTGGATCTCAAAAGAAATCCATTATGAGAAGAGCATGGGAAAAACCACCCCAATGATCCAATCATCTCCCACCAGGTGCCTCCTCTGACATGTGGGGATTACAATTCGAGATGAGGTTTGGGTAGGAACACAGAGCCAAACCATATCACCTTCTATCTAAGGCTCTAGTTTTTATTGGTCAGGGAGATGTGTTTGAGACTGAGCTACTGTCTCCTAGGCTGCAGCACCTGATTAAAGCCTTCTTCCTTTGCAATACTCATCCTCTCAGTGTTTGGCTTTTTCGCAGTGAGCAGCAGGACCTAGACCAAATTCCTTGTGTTTTGGTAACAAGATCACAAAGTTGGATCATCATTTGCCCAGAATTTTTAATAAATTTTCCTGGAAATAGAAGGCAGATGGGACTAGATTGGCTCAGAAAAGAAAAAAAGACAGTTTTTTTTTTTAAAGCTGGACAAACTTACGTACATGCATGAAAACTTTAATACATGAGAATTTAAATGCACATCCTCTGTGTCACTAGAGATTATCCATCTACAAATCTATCCCATAGACAAATCTGCATATATATGTAAAGATGCTAGTTGCAGCATTCATTGTAATACAGAAATAAAAAGAAAATGTTATGATTATGGCATAAAATGCTGTAATGGGGTTAAAATGAAGAAGGTGTGTATCAATGACAGGAAAAATGCCCACAAGAAATTGTTTTTAAAAAAGCAAATTGCCTAACAGCATGTATAATTTCATTTATATTTTCTAAACTTATGAACACAACCACATACAAAACTAAACGTATTGAAAAATGTTCAGAGGGATATATATCAATTTATTTAAATTATTACTTATGGAATGAAGAGTTTGATGTTGGGAAAATGAAGGGTAACCATTTTTTAATTTTCATTTTTCTGCATTTACAGATGTTTTGATATTTACCAGGAATCAATATATGATAATTACAATTATAAATATATTTTTGAATAATGAAATTAAAATATATGCCAGGTTTTTACATATAAGAAAACTACTGCATTTTTAATTTATCAATACCATATTCTTGCTGAATTTTGGAGGCTTATTGAATGGAATGCTTATGGCTAAAGCCTAAATGTTTACAACATCTAGGCTGAAGATAGCATTAATGACAATATATTCAACAAGTCATTAGAAAAAAGTGTGGCGGGGGTGGAATTTCTTCATAGCAGTTTAAAAAACAGTTCCTTCTTTATGTAACATTAACTTTAATTATTTTAGGTAAAATTGCAATTACCAGTTCCACAGTTCTATTTCATTTGATTCCTGACTGCTTATGTTATCAAAACCTACCTGTTGTTCAATATGTAATTTTAAAAATTGACTCTGATATTTAGATAATTAGCAATAATTTTGTCAATAATTTATGGCAGTCTGTGACCTAAATATATATAGATGACTTCATTGTTTTGATATTAATTAAATTTGTTATGAGAGTCCTTAATTCTAAGGGATAAAAGTATAAAATAAATATGTCATACATTAGATATTTAGAATTGTTCATTCTTCATACCTGCTTCTTTGCATCCTTTGACCTCCATTCCATTGCCTTCCTGTCCACCACCCCAACCATGGTACACAATCACTGTGCTCTCTATTTCTACATATTTAACTTATTTTTTCCTTTAGATTCTGAATATACGTGGGATTTTGTAATATTTTCTGAGTCTCCCTTATTTCTCTTAGCATAATGTCTTCTTAGTCTATTCATATTGTGGCTTGTAGCAGAATCTTCTTTTCTTCTTAAGTCTGAATAATATTACATTGAGATACATATATATATATGCATTATATATTGTCATTATATTGACACACATACATATTTACATATGTGCATAATATTTCATAATGTACAGAAGTTTCTTTATCCATTTATCCATTGATGGACATCTAGGTTGATTCCATATCTTGGCTATTGTGAATAACTCTGCAATGAACATGAGTGGGTATACAGTTATATTCATGAAGTGGTGATTTTATTCCTTTTGGGGATTATATCCAAGAGATGTAATCCAAAACATAAGGACTATAATTGATAACAGTGTATTGTATTCAGTATTTCTGCTAAATGATTTGATTATAGCTGCTCTTGACACAGGGGAAATGGGTAGCTATGTGAGATGATAAATATGTAAATTTGTTTACTATAACAACCATTTTACTATATATGTATCTCATAGTAAATACAATTGATTATTAATTATTAATTTACTAAAATAAATAACATGTCAAGAGTTTAGAGTGTGAATATATGACAGTGTAGTCCGTGGGTGTCTATAAATGAAAGAGTATATTATTTTCAAATGTTAGCCATTTTGATAATCAATAGCTTTATATAGTCCAAATTATAATTTATATTGTATTATCAACTCTTAGTAAATCATGTTTCTTTATTTTTTGTTTTGTTTTCAGAAATTAACAGATATACATACGGAAACATTTAGAGAAACTTATCCAAATAAAATCCGAAATAGTTTAACTTGAAGAAATTTACATGTGACACATTTTATTCTCAGAAAACATCAAATATTATATGTTTAAAAACTTAATTATTTGTATCAGACTTATTGTGTGACTTTTGTGTGAAATTTGAGTAACTCCAGACATAATTCTGTAGCCAAACTAAATATATGTAAGGATAAATTTAATTCATCTTAGGTGAAATTATAAATTGTAGTTAAAAGTATTGTTTGAAATTAGAATAGATTATACCCGCCCTATGTCAACAAGCATTATCTGCATTCTTTTATTTCAACATTCTTTTACTCCCTGCTTAAGTAGTTTTACTGTCTCCTTTTTCTTTAGTATACTTTAAAGAAAAATATCTTCCTTGCTGGCTTTAGAACAGGAAATTTGAATGCTAAGATTCTGCCAAGATTTTATTCATAACAACATCATATTGTCTCTGATGTGCTTATAGTATTAACAACTTGCCGTAAAACAAGTTATAGCTGAAAGACTTAAAATGCATTCCCTGTGAAACACACCTGCTGATGACTCACTCTTATATGATGTAATTTTCAGGGTTATTTCAGTTCCCATATTGAACATTTTATATTGGGTCTATCTTTTAATCAGAGCATATAGCATGTCATATCTATGAATTGTGCCCTGTAAGTGTTTGCATATTGATTGTTCAGAATTCAAGACACATTTTCTCATGAAATAGTACCTTGGTCCCAGGATATTGGGCACACAAAATCATATTTGAATTATAAAGTGGCTAAAATAATAATACAATTATAGTAACCTACATTTTCATTACTGTGACCAGAATAATTTGTGAAAGGAGGTAAAAAGTGAAGGAAAGAAAATAGCCAAAGATAAATTTTAAAATTTCCTACATTTGTCATTGTCTTAAATCATGTCTTTTACCTATAAGCTGTGTGAGTTTGAGAAAATTAGCCTAATTTTTCTGGTCTGATTTATAAAAATAGGTTTATTATTACTACATTGATTATCTTAAAAATTATTAATGCATCTTGCTGTACTTCCCTAACGTTTTTATATCTGCATCTTCTGCTGTAAATCTTCCCTTCATAAATGAAAATTGTAATAAAATCAAGTATGTGGAAAAATATAATTAAAGGAATTCACTAACTGTGATTTTCACAATTTAGGGACATTCTCTTCTAGTAAGCATGGTGCATTATTTTGTAGAGATATAATATGCATTAAAACAAAAAATGTTTTCTATCATAATAGAAAAGTTTGGGGTTCAGGGATAATCATCCCTGGAACATTACCACTAAAAGATGGGGGGTGTAGAGAATTGTGGCACACTGAGATCCTCATATTTAACATTCAAAAAAAAATTGTTAGTGCTCCAAGAATTTTTAGAGCTCACATATGGGAGCTGTCACCAAAGTCAATGCGGTTTTTGTTCCTCCTCTAAGTATAATGCTAAATCTCAAATCGTCATCTCATCGTCATCATCATCATCATCTACAAATCTGAAATTACTTGAAAATCACATGATAGCATTTGAAAAATAAGATTTAACAAAGTAAAGAATATATTTTGTAAAAACAAAATAAATTGTGCAACAATTGGGTTGCTTTTTTATCTTAGCAAAAACATTTATATAGTGGATTTCCTTTGGTGGTTGTTTCAGCATGCTAACATACAAAGCAAGTCTTATTGTTGCTGCTTATGGCTGCATTTTTTTTCACCACATCACACCTCTGACTAATAGGCACAAAGAGATTGATTTAAAAAAAATAAATGCGAATAAGAGTGACATGTAAAACTCTTGAAGGAGATTAAACTCTTTACTAAGGTAAATGGCCTATGGCAGTATCTGTAGATAGTTGTTGTTTTGACTGGAGCATGCATCAGACACGTTAGAATGACATAAGGAGTACATCCCAAGGTTATTTTATGACATGAAGTGCTTCATTGAAATCATTTCCTTTGAAACTGAAGCAGTCTATCTTTGTAAGATTTTATTCTCATTGTGAAGTGAATACATTTCAAAAAGAGTGTTTTCTCCAATTATCAGTGCAGTGTATCATTCTATTTAGTTGCCTATTCAGTCGTCTTTTATGCTTATTTTGGAAACTGGAGCTTGCAATATTCACAGTTTATTATGCTGACAAATTATAGTTAACAATAAAGACTTGTTGGCAGCTCAGTAGTCATTTTAAGTTTTCCTTGCAATCAATAAGATGAGAGGAAAAACTCAATCACCAGTAAGCTTTTTTAGTTCAACAACAATAAATACTCACAATGAATGTATAAACAGAATCAGGTCTGGGCCATAAAAAAGAAAAACGTTTTCTCATTATTTTTGCTTTTTTTTAAAGGTGACTTTCCCTTTCAGATTCTAATTATCATTGCTCAAATTTTACACATTCTAGACATCCTACAAATGCTGCTATTTGATGAGTCCAAGAGATTTTGTAAAGAATGCCAAAAAGATTGAAACTCAAATTCCCTCCTAACCAAGAAAACTTGAAGCAGACATCACCATGCTGATGTCTCTATTTCAAAAAGAAAATAATCACCTAGATCTTATAGAAAAAACCTGGATCTCAGTTTGTCATATCCCATCAGCCTTTATACAATATAGATTTGTATGTTGAAATAATGATATTAATAATGTTAGAATTTGTATTTGCTTATTTTAGAAAACACAAGTAAGTTAAATATCAAGATTTCAAGGCTCAAGATATGGCTTTGCAATGGTTACAGCTTTACCCAAAGATAAATAAAATGCAACATTCTTCGTCTTGGGAGATACACACATGATATATAGAAATAAGATATATTTTATATATACAGTATATATTTATGTTCATAAATACAATTTTATATTACATAGCATCTTGTGACATCAATATTCCTGAAGTCTTCTGCTAAATATATGCATGTGGATATATTTGAATTTATATATCAACATTAATTGTTCACTTGTTAGGAAACTGTACATAGTGCTCCTATAATGGTAAAAATACTAAAAATATATAGGACTTCTGAAGGTTAAAAATCACTTAAGGTAACATATATCGTAATATTATTATATCTGGATTTGAACTTCAAATGATAATATTCATAAAAATCATCAAACATATTTACCAAAATTGACTACCGGTATTTTGATATTTCCAAAAATTAAATTTCCACTCAAAGGAATAAGTTTAGTCTCTGTTTAACAAGAGTAAATACTAAAACTCTGTCATTAATTGTTGACTCCTCCTTGCTCCACAGGCTTTTTCAAACCATCTTTCTAATAACATAACACTTTCATCTTTGTCAAGGAGTATCTTCAGTTAATCCATTTTGACTGGTTCCATTATTTTTCTACTTACAATCATCTTCAGTTACCTCTCACCCAGTACTTACTAACTATAGTCATGTCTCTTACCAAGATGCCATTTTCTTTTACTATCTCACCAGATATCTTGAGGGATTAGTTAGAATCCCTGACTTTCCCTTTCTCATTTCCCTTGGGTCCCCCACAGCAGCCTGGTCTCAGCCACCATCATACTTCTGAAACTACTCTCACCAAATTTATTGATGACCTACAGTTGACTAGAAGGTGTTCTTTTTCCGATTTCATTCTAGTTTGACTTTCTGAAGCATTTTGGGCTTTAGGCTAAATTCTATGGAGTCTGATAGTCCTTGTGCAAAAGGCACTTGTATAACTATTTGTTCATAACTTCTAGGTACCTTAAACTTTTTGGATCCTCATTTTCTTTGTATGTAAAATGAGAGTAGTCAACCACAATCACTGGGTGGTTTTGGTGATTAAATGAGATAATATATACAAAAGATATTTTATACCACCTGATACATACTAAACACTCAAGAAATTTAACTAAACTTTCTAAAATAATCTCTACATTTGACTTCTTTATGCTATTTACCTTCTCACCCAATATCTCTATTTTCTTCCATAGGACTAATTTGACTGTTGATGCCCATCAGACAAATACTATCAGGAACACAGGTATTGTCAATAAAGTTAGATATACTCATTGCTTTAACAAGCAAAAACCCATAGTGTAGTACCTATGGGGCCTCTTACTAGGAGGAAAGTTAGGAAAGGATACTTTATTTTTGTGCTGGAGGGTTATAGGAGACTATTGAAATGTATGGTTTAGAATGTCCAAGCACAGAAGTCAGTGTTCTTTCCTTTAAACCTGTGCTCATAAAAAAGACAACTCAAATGAGAACAACAAAAATTGTTTCTTCAGATCCTGTTATAACAAGGGAGTCAGTAACCACCACTTGAGTTTTGAGGAGACTCAGAGACAGACAGGGAAATGGGAAGGAATTTTTTAAAATTTTTGAAAATAGGAAGGGGGAGGCTTAAGATGTTCTGTGATTGGATATTGTTTTCAGAGGAAAGCTAGAGACAGTATAACTGGAAGTGAGGCATTGTTCATGATTGGTTTGGGAAACATAGTTGTATTTCTCTGCTTGGAGATACAGACAAAAATTGTGGAAACTGGCAGTCAGTGACCAATTTTGGCTGATTGCTGCAGAATTTGTGAGTTAACATTCTATTGTCATGCACGACATGACCACTGTCCATTTTTATATTCAGTTGGTCAGAATTCATGCATTTGTACAGAGTCATTTAAGACTAATATGTCTGTGAATATTTTGGACCATCTGGCTCTGAATAAATTGGTATTTTTTAAGAAGCAGTTTAAATATTTTACGAAAGCAAGGAAATAAAATACCTAGGAATCCAACTTACAAGGGATGTGAAGGACCTCTTCAAGGAGAACTACAAACCACTGCTCAATGAAATAAAAGAGGACACAAACAAATGGAAGAACATTTCATGCTCATGGACAGGAAGCATCAATATCACGAAAATGGCCATACTGCCCAAGGTAATTTGTAGATTCAATGCCATCCCCATTAAGCTACCAATGACTTTCTTCACAGAATTGGCAAAAACTACTTTAAAGTTCATATGAAACCAAAAAAGAGCCCACATTGCCAAGACAGTCCTATGCCAAAAGAACAAAGCTGGAGGCATCACACTATCTGACTTCAAACTCTACTACAAGGCTACAGTAACCAAAACAGCATGGTACTGGTACCAAAACAGAGATATAGACCAATGGAACAGAACAGAGTCCTCAGAAATAATACCACACATCTACAACCATCTGATCTTCTACAAACCTGACAAAAACAAGAAATGAGGAAAGGATTCCCTATTTAATAAATCGTGCTGGGAAAACTGGCTAGCCATAAGTAGAAAGCTGAAACTGGATCCCTTCCTTACACCTTATACAAAAATTAATTCAAAATGGATTAGAGACTGAAATATTAGACCTAAAACCATAAAAACACTAGAAGAAAACCTAGGCAATACCATTCAGGACATAGGCATCAGCAAGGACTTAATGTCTAAAACACCAAAAGAAATGACAACAAAAGCCAAAATTGATAAATGGGTTCTAATTAAACTAAAGAGCTTCTGCACAGCAAAAGAAACTGCCATCAGAGTGAACAGGCAACCTATAGAATGGGAGAAAATTTTTGCACTCTACTCATCTGACAAAAGGCTAATATCCAGAACCTACAAAGAATTCAAATAAATTTACAAGAAAAAAACAACCCCATCAAAAAGTGGGCAAAGGATATGAACAAACACTTCTCAAAAGAAGACATTTATGCACCAACAGACACACAAAAAAATGCTCATCATCACTCGCCATCAGAGAAATGCAAATCAAAACCACAATGAGATGCCATCTCACACCTGTTAGAATGACGATCATTAAAAAGTCAGGAAACAACAGGTGCTGGAGAGGATGTGGAGAAATAGGAACACTTTTACACTGTTGGTGGGACTGTAAACTAGTTCAACCATTGTGGAAGACTGTGGCAATTCCTCAAGGATCTAGAACTAGAAATGCCATTTGACCCAGCCATCCCATAACCAGGTATATACCCAAAAGATTATAAATCATGCTGCTATAAAGACACATGCACACGTATCTTTACTGTCACACTATTCGCAACAGCAAAGACTTGGAATCAACCCAAATGTCCTCAGTGACACACTGGATTAAGAAAATGTGGCCCATATACACCATGGAATACTATGTAGCCATAAAAAAGGATGAGTTCATGTCCTTTTTAGGGACATGGATGCCGCTGGAAACCATCATTCTCAGCAAACTATCGCAATAACAGAAAACCAGACACTGCATGTTCTCACTCAGAGGAGGGAATTGAACAATGAGAACACTTGGACACAGGAACGGGAACATCACACACCAGAGCCTGTTGTGGGGTGGGGGGAGGGGGGAGGGATACCATTAAGAGATATACCTAATGTAAATGATGAGTTAATGGGTGCAGCACACCAACATGGCACATGTATACATATATAACAAACCTGCATGTTGTGCACATGTACCCTAGAACATAAAGTATAATAAAAAAGAAAAAAATTAAAAAATAAATAAATATTTTATGAAAGCTATTACATTTTGGTTTCATTTGGTTAATTTACTTTGAAAGTCAGGGTGGATTGTACAAGTCATGGTTTATTTTTCAATTTTCAGTTATCCCCGAACAGCTAAGCAGTCAGAAGTTCATATTTTCACTTATCACAAACTACAAATAAGATGTCTCCATCTGGATGTTTCAAAAGCATCTCAAAACAAAATAGTTAAACTCTTTTCACCTATACCTAGAAAGCATTTTTTACTTACATTTAATTGCTAAATACCTATTGATCTCTTTTTTCCTTGTGTTTTACTAGTATTGACTTGCCCTAGGCTTTAAATATCTCTTGCCCAGGTAATTGTAATACACCCCTGTATCTGATTCTATCCTTTCTCTCCTTCAGTCTACCTACTGCCAAGTTAGTAGGGTTACATTTCTAAAGCACAGAATTTGTTTTCTAACATAAGGTGAATTCCCATTTTCAACACACAAGAAAGCCCAAATGTGTCATAATAGACACTTCACCTCCGAGTTCAGTACACCTTTCCACTGGCTTCACCTTCCCACAGCCTCCCACCTTTCTCTGCCATATCTGTATTCTTAAGCTTGACAAGTGCTTTTACAGCACTATTTATGTGTTGCTCTTCCTCACTTTTCTTGTCTGGTGACTTTATATTCATCTGAACCTTCATGGTTCAGATCTAATATAATCTCTTTATTAAGCTTTCTGAGACAAAATTAATTGCATTTTCCACTGTGCCCTATAGCACTTTATCTTAGCATTCCAATAGTATACCTATCACATTGTAACAATGTGGGACCACACTCTATTAGGTGCCTCATACCTCACTTTCATTATCTTATTTTACCTATTGTACAGATGAGGAGACTTAGTCTTAGAGAGATAACATTTTGCGAGCTAGCTTTAACATTTAGTTTTCTTATAAGTAAATTTGTTCTCCTCTTTACTGGCCTCAAAACACCTATTATTTAGTAGTATGTTTACTTGTTCCTCCTACCATTATAATGAGAGGCTTAAGTATGTTTATGTCTGCCAACATTGTATCAGCTCCTCCAAGACAGGAGTCGTGTGTAATTCACTTTTAAAATTCCCTATAGCACATTCCCTTCCATATAGATATACCTGTGTGTGTGTGTGTGAGTGTGTGTGTGTATGTATGTATGTATATAATCTGGGCAAAAGTCAAATGAATGTCATACAACTTCTAAATTTTAAATATTTCCAAATATCTTAAGAAATAAAAAATTTACATCAAAAAATTTGCCCATATAGAGTTTTTTCCTTACTTTCTCATATATCCATGGAATACAAAGCAAACTTCGTAAAATACTGTATTAGTCCATTCTCATGCTGCTAATAAAGACATGCCTGATACTAGGTAATTTATAAAGTAAAAGAAGTTTAATGGACTTACAGTTCCACATAGAAGAAGTTTAACGGACTTACAGTTCCAAGTAAAAGAAGTTTAATGGACTTACAGTTCCACATGGCCAGGGAGGCCTCACAATCATTGCAGAAGGCAAAAGAGAAGCAAAGGCACAGCTTACATGGTGGCAAGCAAAAGACTGTGTGCAGGGGAACTGCCCTTTATAGAATTATCAAATCTAGTGGGAACTAACTCGCTATCATGAGAAGAGGATGGAGGAAATCACCCCCATGATTCAATTATCTCCACCGGGTCCCTCCCCTGACATATGGGGATTACGGTAACTAAAAATCAGTATGAGATTTGGATGAGGACACAGCCAAACTATGTGAAATACTAACTTGTATTTTAATTTTATGATGGAAATTTAAATGGTAAATCAATTTGCTATTTTTTTACTTTGTCTAATTTTTAAAACAATGTATGTATAGAGAGTAAATTTGAAAACATAAAGTACTGATTGTTTGTCAGTTATTGTTTTAACCAAATTTCAAAAGCTTTAAGTAAAACATATTTAAGGAGAAATTAATATTTTGGAACAAATGTTGAAATTAAATAGCTGAAAAGAATAAATATAACAATTTGTAGTTAACTCCTTGAGTGACATTATTTTTCAATCCTGTCGTCACACAGAAAACAAACCCAACTAAAGCTTAGTAAAGACATTATTTGAAAGGATTATTCCAAGAGTGGGGAAATAATTATTTCAGTAGAGGGATGAGGAGTAGTGAAATAGGGAAAACATTCTTAACCTTTGCTGTTTTCCAGAATCACAAGGCTCAAGTAAAATTCTACATTGACAGTATTCTTTTATATCAGTTTATGTTTGTTACGTATTCATTCCTAGCTGCCCTGACTGAGGATGATGATTTAAAGAAGCTAGAGTCCATCATAAACCCAGCTCTCTAATACAAAATAGCCCAAGCTACATGCTACTCATCAATTGGAAGGACAATTTTAGAGAGGTAACATGAAATGGTGTTCCATAGTGAAGTTTCATCAACAAACCCGAGGCTATTTCCATTGGTTTTTCCCTGTCTGCTCTCCAGTATCCTGCATTATTTATTACTGAAGCAAAAATCCAACTGCAACAGTGCTCTCTGACATGTTTTCTATGTTTGTCTTAAAAGTGATTGTTTCTTTAGAAATAGTATATACTACATTTATAAAATTAAGAAAGTCCATCAATATAGAAGGCACATATTTCTATCATCAATGAATAACCTCCTTTTAATATTCAATTTTATTTATTAGTTTTTAATTTTTAAATTTTTATATATTTAAAAAATTTAATTTCCAGAGTACACGTGTAGGATGTGTAGGTTTGTTACATAGGTAAACATGCGTCATAGTGATTTGCTGCACCTACCAATTCAACCCCTTACCTAGGTATTAAGCCCAGTTGCTCTTCCTGATGCTTTCCCTCCCCTCACCCCCTTATGACAGGCTCCAGTGTGTTGTTTCACTACCTGTGTCTGTGTGTTCATATGGTTCAGCTCCCCACGAAATACTGTGCAGCCATAAAAAGGAACAAGATCATGTCCTTTGCAAGGACATAGATAGAGCTGGAAACCGTTATCCTCAAGAAACTAACACAGGAACAGAACTCCAAACATGACATGTTCTTAATTATAAATAACCACTTTTAACATAAGTGTATAGCATAGGACTGTGGTGTCTGCAAGAGCTGGGCTTATGTTGGATCATGGCTTCTTTAAACCATTGTCCTCAGCAGGGGCAACTTGGAATAAATGTATAATGTGGTATAAACTAATATAATACATATATACTTAGTTTAAAATAATGCTGTGTTTACATTTTTGTACCCTGCTTTTTTTGTATTTCACATATGGTCACATAAATAAAAAATTTATAAAATATTTCAAATTTGATACAACAGTTTATTCTATATAACAGTCCCATAAATAGGTATACCATATTTAACTAATTGTTATCATGTCCTTAAGATATTTATTTTTATTTTCCAATTTCCCTGTAAAAATGAATGAAGCTTAATAAATATCAGTGTACAAGTGTTTGACTTAAGTGTATAAGTAAATCTGATTGCTTCTTAAAGTTGTTGTCATGTAACCATAATTACTAACATAAAGGGTAGGGACATTTTAAGGTAAAAAATATTTAATTCTGAGTTGCCTTCCAAAAAAACATTAAATTGTATTATTGTACCATATTTTTAGCAGATATATGTATTCAAATATTCTCAAATACATAAAAATTAAATGATAAATGTTTTTTTATTTCTTTAAAAAATTTCTGGTAACATATTATATGTATATATTTATGGCTTACATGAGATATTTTGATACAGGCATGCAATGTGAAATAATCACAACAGGGTAAAAGGGGTATTCACTTCAAGCATGTATTCTTTGTGTTACAAACAATCCAATTATACCCTTTTAATTGTAATATATAATTAAATTATTTTTTACTATAGTCACCCCCTTGTGCTAGTAAATACTAGGTCTTATATATTATTTCCTAATATTTTTTGTACTCCTTCACCATCCCCACTTTTCCCCCAGCTTCCACTACCCTTCCCAGCCTCTGGTAACCATCCTTCTCCTCTCTAACCCTATGAATTCAATTGTTTTGACTTTTAGCTCCCCAAAATAAGTGAGAACATGCAAAGTTTGTCTTTCTGTTCCTGGCTTTTTGCACTTAACATAGTGATCTCCAATTCCACTCATGTTGCTGCAAATGACTAGAACTCATTCTTTCTTGTGGCTGAAGAGTATTCCATTGCATATGTGTACCACATTTTTCTTTATCCATTTGTCTGTTAATGGACATTTAGATTGCTTCCAAATCTTACTTATTATGAACTGTGCTGCAACAAACATGGGAGCACAGATATCTTTTTAATATACTGATTTTCTTTCTTTTGGGTATATACCCAGCAGTGGGATTGCTGGATGATATTGTAGCTCTAGTTTTACTTTTTTGAGGAATCTTCAAACTACTCTCTATAGTAGTTGTACTAATTTACATTCCCACCAACATTGTACAGAAGTTCCCTTTTCTCCATATCCTTGCCAGCATTTGTTATTGTCTGTCTTTTGAGTATAAGCCATTTTAATACCTCATTGTAGTTTTGATTTGATTTTCATTCCTCTGATGATCAGTGATGTTGAGCACCTTTGCTTATGCGTGTTTGTCATTTTGAATATCTTCTTTTGAGAAATGACTATGAGATATTTGGCCCAATTTTTGATCAGATTATTAGATGTTTTCCTATAGAGTTGTTTGAGCTCCTTATATATTCTGGATATTAATCCCTTCTCAGATGGATAATTTGCCAATATTTTTCTCTCATTCTATGAGTTGTCTCTTGACTTTGTTGATTGTTTCCTCTGCTGTGCAGAAGCTTTTTAACTTGATGTGATTCCATCTGTTCATTTAGGCTTTGGTTGTCTGTGCTTGTGGGGTATTGCTGAATAAAATGTTTGCCCAGACTGATGTCCTGGAGCATTTTCCCAATGTTTTCTTGTAGTAGTTTTATAGTTTGAGGTCTTCAAAGTAAGTCTTTAATACATGTGAATATGATTTTTTATATGGCAAGAAATAGGAGTCCAGTTTTATTCATTGGCTTATGGATATCCAGTTTTCCCAGAAATATTTCTTGAACAGACTGTCTTTCCCCAATATATGTTCTTAGCACCTTTGTCAAAAATGAGATCACTAGGTAACTGTGCATGTATGGATTTATCTTTGTGTTCTGTATGCTGTTCCACTGATCTATGTGACTTTTTAAAATCCCAGTACCATGCTGTTTTGATTACTATAGCTCTGTAGTATAATTTAAAGTCAGGTAATGTGAATCTTCTAGTTTTTTGCTTTTTGCTTAGGGTAGCTTTTGTTATTCTGGGCCTTTTCTGGTTCCTTATAAACTTTAGAATTGTTTTTTTCTAGTTATGTAAGCAATGCCACTGGTATTTTAATAGAAATTACATTAACTGTAGATTGTTTTGGGTAGTAGGGATATTTTAACAATATATTGATTCTTTGAATTCATGAACATGGAATATCTTTTCTTTCTTTCTTTCTTTCTCTCTCTCTCTCTCTCTCTCTCTCTTTCTTTCTTTCTTTCTTTTTTGGTGACCACTTCAACTTTTTGTACTGATGTTTTACAGTTTTCATTGTAGAGATCATTTGCTTCTTACCTTAAGTTAATTCCTATGTATTTTATTTGTGCCTATTGCCTATTGTAAATGGAATTACTTTCTTGATTTCTTTTTCAGATTGTTTTCTGCTAGCATATAGAAATGTTACTGACTTTCATATGTTGATTTTGTATCCTACAACTTTACTGACTTTGTTTGTCAATTCTCATCACTTTTTGGTGGAATCTTTAGGTTTCTCCAAATATAAGATAATATTATCTGCAAATAAAAATAATTTGACTTTCTTCTTTTCAGTTAGGATCCTTTTTATTATTTTTCTTTTGTGTGATTGCTGTTGCTAGGACTTCCACTTCTATGTTGAATAACAGTGGTGACCGTGGGAATCCTTGTCATTTTCCAGATCTTAGAGGAAAGCCCTTCCATATTTTCCCATTGTGTGTAAAGTTAGCTATGAGTCTGTCATGTATAGCTTTTATTTTGTTATGGTATATGCCTTCTATACTCAGTTTTTAAGGGTTTTTATCATGAAGAGATGTAGAATTTTACTAAATGCCTTTTCAGCATCAATTGAAATGATCATATGTTTTTTATCTTTCATACTGTTGATATGAGGCATCACATTGATTGATTTGAACCATCTTGGCATACCTGAGGTAAATGATAGTTGGTCATGATAAATTATCTTTTTAATGTATTGTTGAATTAAGTTTGCTAATGTCTTGTTTAGGATTTTTGTATCAATATTCATCAGTAATATTGGCTTATAATTTTTTTTATATCTTCCTCTGGTTTTGGTATCAGGGTAATACTTACTTTGTAGAATGTGTTTGGAAGTATGTCCTTTATTTTTCAGAATGACTTGAGTAGGGTTGATATTTGTTTTTAAACGTTTGGTGGAATTCAACTGTAAAGCCATCAGGTCCCAGGCTTGTTTCTGGGAGTCCTTTTTTTTTGTTTGTAAATTCCAAATAATTACATTTATTAATTTTAAAACAAAATGTTGTGGCAAATGTATTTATTAATAAAATAAGTAGGTTTTGGTTCTGATTAGATTATGTATTTTTAAATAAGTATAACTTACTATTAGAATGAGATAGAATTCAACATCAATTCTATTTCTTTCTCTTTGTTTTCTTGTCTTTCTTTATTTTTTAATTTTTTTATTTTAATAGGTTTTGGGGGAACAGGTGGTGTTTGGTTACTTGAATAACTACTTTAGTGGTGATTTCTGGGATTCTGTTGCACCTAACACCTGAGCAGTGTACACTGTACCCAATGTATATTCTTTTATCCCTCATCCCCCTCCCACCCTTTCCCCTGAGTCCCCAAAGTCCATTGTATTATTCGTATGCCTTTTCATCTGCATAGCTTAGCTTCTACTATGAGAGAAAACATATGATGTTTGGTTTTCCAGTTCCAAGTTACTTCACTTAGAATAATGGTCTCAAAATCCATCCAGGTTTCTGCAAATGCCATTGTTTTGTGTTTGTGTGCGTGTGTGTGTGTGTGTGTGTCTGAGGAGCACTCCATGATATGTTGAGATATACATATACACACACACACACACGCACATATCTCAAATTTTCACATATATATACATATCTCACATTTCCTTTATCCACTTGTAGGTTGATGTGCATTTGGACTGGTTCCATAATTTTGCAGTTTCAAGTTGTGCTGCTATAAACATTCATGTGCAAGTATCTTTTTCATATAATGTCTTCTTTTCCTCTGAGTAGACACCCAGTCGTAGGATTGCTAGATCAAATGGTAGATCTGCTTTTAGTCTTTTAAGGAATCTCCACACTGTTTGTCGTAGTGGTTGTACTAGCTTACATTCACACCAGCAGTGTAAAAATGTTTCCTTTTCACCAGATCCAAGCCAACATCCACTATTTTCTGATTATGGTCATTCTTGCAGGAGTAAGGTGGTATTGCATTGTGGTTTTGATTTGCATTTTTCTGATCATTAGTGATGTTGAGCATTTTTTCATATGTTTTATGACCATTTGTATATCTTCTTATGAGAATTCTTTATTCATGTCGTTAGTCCACTTTTTGATGAGATTGTTTATTTTCTTGCTGATTTGTTTGAGTTCTTTGTAGATTCTGGATATTAGTTCTTTGTCAGGTGTATAGATTAGGAAGATTTTCTCTCACTCTTTGGGTTTTCTGTTTACTCTACTGATTGTTTCTTTTGCTGTGCAGAAGATTTTTAATTTAATTAAGTCCCACCTATTTATCTTTGTTCTGTTGCATTTGCTTTGGGGTTCTTGGTAATGAAGTCTTTGCCTAAGCCAATATCTAGAAGGTTTTTTCTGGTGTTATCTTCTAGAATTTTTATAGTTTCAGGTCTTGGATTTAAGTATTTGATTCATCTCGAGTTGATTTTTGTATAAGATGAGAGTCCAGTTTTCTTCCTCTACATGTCAATTGTAGAAGAAGGCTTGCAAATTATCTCAGCACCATTTGTTGAGTAAAGTGTCATTTCTCCACTTTACATGTTAGTTTGCTTTATTTTATGGCTGCATGGTGTTCCATGGTGTACATGTGCCACATTTTCTTTATCCAGTCTATCATTGGTAGGCATTTGGGTTGGTTCCAAGTCTTTACTATTGTGAACAGTGCTCAATAAACACACATGTGCATGTGTCTTTATAGTAGAGTGATTTATAATCCTTTGGGTATACACCCAGTAATGGGATTGCTGGGTTTTGTTTGTTAAAGATCAGCTGGCTGTAAGTATTTGGCTTTATTTCTGGGTTCTCTATTCTCTTTCATTGGTCTATGTGCCTATTTTTATGCCAGTACCCAATTTGGTGACTATGGCCTTATAGTGCAGTTTGAAGTCTGGTAATGTAATGCCTCCAGGTTTGTTCTTTTTGTTTAGTCTTACTTTGGATATGCAGGCTCTTTTTTGCTTCCATATAAATTTAGGATTGTTTTTACTAGTCCTGTCAAAAATGATGGTAGTATTTTGATGGGAATTACATTTAATTTGTAGATTGATTTTGGCAGGATGGTTATTTTCACAATAGTTTCTATCCGTCCGTGAATATGAATGTGTTGCCATTTGTTTGTGTCATCTATAATTTATTTCAGCAGTGTTTTGTAGTTTTAATTCTAGAAGCCTTTCACCTTCTTAGTTAGGTATATTTCTATGTATTTTACTTTATTTTATTTTATTTTATTTTTACAGCTATCATAAAAGGGGTTGCATTCTTGATTTGATTCTCAGTTTGGTCACTCTTGGTATATAGCAGTGTTGTTGATTTGTGTTCATGAATTTTGTATTCTAAAGCTTTGCTGAATTCATTTATCAGTTCTAGGAGCTTTTTGGAAGAGTCTTCATGGTTTTCTCGGTATATGATCATATTGTCAGCAAACAGCGACAGTTTGGCTTTCTCTTTACCGATTTGGATGCCATTTATTTCTTTCTCTTGTCTGCTCTGGCTATGACTTCCAGTACTATGTTGAACAGAAGTAGTGAAAGTGGGCATCCTTTTCTTGATCCAATTCTCATGGGAAATGCTTTCAAAATTTCCCCATTCAGTATAATGTTGGCTGTGGGTTTGTCATAGATGGCTTTTATTACCTTAAGTTATGTCCCTTCTTGCTGATTTTACTGAGTATTTTAATCATAAATTGTTGCTGGATTGTATCAAATGCTTTCTCTGAATCTATTGAGATGATCATGAGATTTTTGTTTATAATTCTGTTTATGTGATGTATCACATTTATTGACTTACATATGTTAAGTCATCCCTGCATCCCTGGTATGAAATCGACTTGATCATGGTAGATTATCTTTGTGATACATTGTTGAATTCAGTTTGCTAGTGTTTTATTCAGGATTTTTGCACCTATGTTCATCAGGGATATTAGTTTGTAGATTTTGTTGATGTTGTTATTATGTGCTTTCCTGGTTTGGGTATTAGGGTGATACTGGCTTTATAGAATGACTTAGGGAGATTCCCTCTTTTTCTCTCTTTTGGATTAGTGTTAATAGGATTGGTACAAATTATTCTTTGAATGTCTGACAGAATTCAGCTGTGAATCCATCTGGTCCTGAACTTTTTTTGTTGTTGGCATTTTTTAAAATTACCATTTCAATTTTTCTACTTACTATTGGTCTATTCAGAGTTTCTATTTATTCCTGGTTTTACTAGGAGGGTTGTATATTTGCAGAAATTTATACATCTTTTCTAGGTTTTCTTATTTATGTGTATAAACGTGTTTGTAGTAGGCTTGAATGATCTTTGACATTTTTATGGCATCTATTGTAATATCTCCTGTTTTGTTTCTAGTTGAACTTATTTGAATCTTCTCTCTTCTTTTCTTGATTAATCTCACTAATGGTCTATTGATTTTGTTTATCTTTTCAAAAAGCCACCTCTTTGTTTAATTTATCTTTTGAAATGTTTTCTGTTTCAATTTCACTTAGTTCTGCTCTGATCTTTGTTATTTATTTTCTTCTGCTGGGTTTGGGTTTATTTTGTTCTTGTTTCTCTAGTTCCATGAGGTGTGACCTTAGATTTTCTTTCTGTGCCCTTTCAGGCTTTTTGATGTAGGCATTTAATGCTATGAACTTTCTTCTTCGCATTGTCTTTGCTGTGTCCCAGAGGTTTTGATAGGTTGTGTCACTATTATTATTCGGTTCAAAGAAGATTTAATTTCCATCTTGATTATATTGTTGACTCAATAATTGTTCATGAGCAGGTTATTTAATTTTCATGTATTTGCATGATTACAGAGAGTTGATTTCCAATTTTATTCCACTGTAGCCTGAGAGGGTACTTGATATCATTTCAATTTTTAAAAAATGTATTGAGGCTTGTTATGTAGCCTATCATATAGTCTATCTTGGAGAATGTTCTGTTTTGGTGAATAGAACATATATTCTGAAGTTGTTGGGTAGAATGTTCTGTAAATATCTGTTAAGCGCAATTGTTTTATGGTATAGTTTAAGTCCATTGTTTCTTTGTTGATTTTCTCTCTTGATGACCTGTCTAGTGCTGTCAGTGGAGTATTGAAGTCCATTGTGTTGCTGTCTCATTTCTTAGGTCTAGTAATAATTGTTTTGCATATTTGGGAGTTCCAGTGTTAGATGCATATATATTTAGGATTTTGATATTTTCCTGTTGGACGTCTTTTTATCATTACATAATGCCCCTTTTAGTCTTTTTTAACTGCTGTTGCTTTAAAGTTTGTTTTGTCTGATATAAGAATAGCTACTTCTGCTCGATTTTGGTATTCATTTGCATAAAACATCTTTTTCCATCCCTTCACCTTAAGTTTATGAGAGTCCTTATATTTTAGGTGCATGTCTTGAAGACAACAGGTACTTGTTTGGTGAATTTTAATCCATTCTTCCTTTCTGTATCTTTTAAGTGGAGCATTTAGGCCATTTACATTCAGCGATGTGAAGTAGTATACTATTCATCAGGCTACCTTGTTTTTTGTTTTTTGTTTTTTTCATCATGTTATTGTTTTAGAGGTCCTTTGAGATTTATGCTTTAAGGAGGTTCTATTTTGGTGTATTTTGAGGATTTGTTTCAAGATTTAGAGCTCCTTTTAGCAGTTCTTGTAGTGCTGGCTTGCTAGGGGCAAAATCTCTAAGCATTTGTTTGTATGAAAAATAATGTATCTTTTCGGCATTTATGAAAAAGCTTAGTTTTACTGGATAGAAAATTCTTGGTTGATAATTGTTTTGTTTAAGGAGACTAAAGCTAGGACCCCAATCCCGTATAGCTTGTTGGGTTTCTGCAAAGAAATCTGCTGTTTTACTTTCTAGATTACCTGATGCTTTTGCCTCACAGCTCTTAAAATTCTCTTTTGTCTTGACTTTAGATAGTCTGATGACTATGTGCCTAGGTGATGATCTTTTTGCAATAAATTTTCCAGGTATTCTTTGAATTCTTGTATGTGAATGTCTAGATCTCTAGCAAGGCCAGGGAAGATTTCCTCAATTATTCCCTCAAATACATTTTCCAAACTTTTAGATTTCTCTTCTTCCTTGGGAATACCAATTATTTTTCTATTTGGTTGTTTAACATAATCCCAAACTTCTTGGAGGCTTTGATTATTTTTTTTAATTCTTTTTTCTTTGTGTTTGTTGAATTTGGTTAATTTGAAAACCTTGTCTTCGAGCTCTAAAGTTCTTTATTCTACTTGTTCAATTCTATTGCTGAGATTTTCCATTTTTTTAAACATGTTCTTCATTTTCAGAAGTTGTGATAATTTTATATTTATGCTATCTATTTCTCTGGAGATTTTTTCATCCATATCCTGTAACATTTAAAAAATTTCTTCCAGTTGGTGTCCACCTTTCTCTGGTGCCTCCTTGAGTAGCTTAAAAATTGACCTTCAGAATTCTTTTTTCTGGCAATTCAGAGATTTATTATTGATTTGGATACATTGCTGGTGAGCTATTGTAGTATTTTGGGGGTGTTAAAAAACCATTTTGTCATATTACCAGAATTGTTTTTCTGGCTCCTTCTCATTTGAGTGGACTATGTCAGAGGAAAGACCTTGAACTCAATGGCTGCTATTTAGATTATTTCATCCCACGTGAGGCCTTCTCGATGTGGGTGCTCAGGGATGTGGCTTCCTGGGCGGGGGGTCAAACTGCAGTGATTGTTATTTCTCTTCTGGATCTAGCCACCCAGCAGAGTTAGTGGACTCTGGGCTGGTACTGGGGAGTGTCTGCAAAAATACTTGTGATGTGATCTGTCTTCAGGTCTCCCAGGCATGGAAAGCAATAACTGCTCCAGTGGAGGTAGCAGAGGAGTGAAATGGATTCTGTGAGGGTCCTTGGTTGTATTTTTGTTTATTGCACCAGTTTTTGTTGATTGGCCTCCAGCCAGGAGGTGGCACTTTTAAGAGAGCATCAGCTGCAGTAGTGAAGGAGGGATACAAGTTTGCCCAAGATCTAGTAATAATTGTTTTATATATTTGGGAGTTCCAGCATTAGATTCATATATATTCAGGATTTTGATATTTTCCTGTTGGACAAGTCTTTTTATCATTACATAATGTCCCTCTTAGTCTTTTTTAACTGCTGTTGCTTTAAAGTTTGTTTTGTGTGATAAAAGAATAGCTACTTCTGCTCGATTTTGGATAAGTTTCTCATGTGGTGGGCAGGGCCATGGATCTCCCAAGACATTATGTTCTTTATCTTCGGCTACCAGCATGGGTAGAGAAAACCATCAGGTGGGATCAGGGTTAGGCATGTCTGAGCTCAGGCTGTCCTTAGGTGGGGCTTGGTTCAGCTGCTGTGGGAGATGAAGGTCTGGTTCTCAGGCCAACAGAGTTATGTTTTCAGGGTGATTATGGTTGCCTCTGCTGCATCATGCAGTTTGTCAGGGAAGTGGGGAAAAGTCAGCAGTTACAGGCCTCACCTAGCTCACACGCATCCCTAAAGGCCATTCTCACTCCCATTCTGCCCCCCTCAACAGTATTGAGTTTATTTCCAGACAGCAGGTGAGCAGGGCTGAGAACTTGGCCCAGGCTACAGGCCAACCAGCTGAGAAAGCAAGCAGGGCTTTCAGGTTTCACGCCTCCTTATCTGCTACAATTTCTGTCCTGTGTCTGCACTCCTGGTTTTCCCCGTTCCTCAGGTTCTGTCCAGGAAACTTCACACTGTCAAAATTGTTGCAAAGTTTAACTGGAAGTTTTCTTATCCCTGAGGTTTTTCCCCAATTTCACTGGCAGCTCTCCCCAATGACCCCTGTGAGACAAAGTTGAAATGGCTTCCCTTGGGACGGAGAGAGCCCATAGGGTTCTTCCTGTTACTTCCTCCACCCCTGCATTTTGCTTAGCTTTCTAAGTTTGTTTCAGCTCCAGGTAAGGTCAAATCCTTCTTCTATTATCTAGACCTTCAGGTTCCCTAATGAGGATGTGTGTTTAAGGGGCAAATGATCCCCTTTGCACACATTCATACATTTGGTACTCAGTTTTTTGGCTGTCTCCTGGAGCCTGCAGCATCTATCCACTTGCTTCAAAGGATTTGTGGATTCTCTCAGCTTTACCGGTATATTCCTGAAGTAGGTCTTAGAGCAAAATTTCATGATATGAGTTTCCACATGCTGTTCTGTCCATCTGAGTCGAAGCTGCAAGTTATTCTTTCCTCTTGTCTGCCATTGCCCCCCTTACTCTGCTGAGAGACTTTTTATTACCATTTTGATCTTGTACTTGTTATCAGTCTGCTCAGATTTTAGATATCTTTATTGTTCTATCCTGGTAGGTTGTATGTGTCTAGGAATGTATTCATTTCTTCTAGATTTTCCAATTTCTTGTCATATAATTACTCACGGTAGACACTAATGTCAAATTTGTTTATCTTTTCAAAAACCAATTTTGTATTTCATTGATCTTTTGTATTGTTTTCTTCATTTCCAATTTATTTCTACTCTGACTTTTATTATTTCTTTTTTTCTACTAATTGTGGGTTTGGTTTGCTTTTTGCTTTTCTGCTTATTTAAGATGTGTCCCTAGGTTTTTTATTTGAATGTTTTTTTTCTTTTTTAATAAAGACACTTATAGCTATAAACTTTTCTCTTTGTATTACTTGCTATATCCCGTAGGTTTTGGTATGTTGTATTTCCATTATCATTTGCTTCAAGAAAATTTGCAATTTTCTTCTTAATTTATTCATTGACCCACTGGTTATTCAGGAGCACATGTTTTAATTCTCCTGTATTTATATAATTTCCCAAATTCCTCGCTATTAATTTCTAGTTTTATTCAATTGTGTTCAGGGAATACTTTTATTATTATTTAATTTTTTTTTTTTTTTTTTTTACTGTTTTAAAACTTGTTTTGTGACCTAACATACAGACTACCTTCAAGAATGATTCATTTGCTTAGGAAAAGAATGTGTGTTCTGTAGCAACTGGATAAGGTGTTCTGTAAATATCTATTAGGTTCATTTGTTTTATATGGCAGATTAAGTTCTTTGTTAATTTTCTCTCTGAAAAACCTGTTCAGTGCTGAAAGTGGAGTGTTGAAGTCTCCAGCCATTATTTCATTGGGGTCTGTCTCTCTCTAGCTCTTATATTTATAGCTAAGTGCTCCAGTGTTGGATGCATATATTTTAAAAATTATTATATCCTCTTGCTGAATTGGTAATTTGATCATTATTTGGTGACCTTGTCTCTTCTTATACTTTTTGTCTTGTAATGTATTTTGTCTGATATATGTGACTTCTTCTCCCTTTTGGTTTCAATGGGCATGGAATATTGATTTCTATCCCTTTCTTTTCAGTTTATGTCTGTCCTTATAGGTGAAGTGTGTTTTTTGTAGACAACAAATCATTGAGTCTTTTGGGGTTTTTGTTTTTGTTTTTGTTTTTGTTTTGGTTTTAAATCTATTTGGCCAGTCTATGTCTTTTATTGGACAGTTTTAGTTCATTTACATTAATTATTATTACTGATAAGTAAGAATCTATTTCTACCATTTTGTTAGTTGCTGTCCAGTTGTCTTGTGGTCTTCTTTTCCTTATTTCCTTCCTTTCTGTCTTTCTTTTAGTGAAGGTGATTTTCACTGCTGGCATGATTTAATGTCTTGCTTTTAATTTTTATTTTTTATGTGTCTGTTGCATGTGTTTTGATTTAATGGTGCCATGAGGCTTGCAGATACCATCATATAACCCATTATTTTAAGCTGGTAACAACTTAACACCATTTACATAAACAAGCAAAAAGAAAACTAATAAAAACTCTACACTTTAACTTTGTCTCCTCACTTTTTAACTTTTTCTTGTGTCTTTTTATATCTTATTGTACTTTCTATATCTTGAAAAGTTGTGGTAGTTATTATTTTTGGTTGGTTCATCTTTTAGTATTTCCACTTAAGGTATGGGAACACACCACAGTTAAGGTGTTATAAACCTGTATTTTCCCCTGTATTTTGGTGTGTGCTTATCATTGATGAATTTTACACCTTCAGATAATTTCTTATTGCTCATTAACATTCTTTTCTTTTTGATTGAAGTGATCCTTTTAGCATTTCTTGTAGGAAAAGTCTGGTGTTGATGAAATCCCTCAAGTTTTGTTTGTCTGGGAAAGTCTTTATTTATTAATCATGTTTGAAGGGTCCTGAATATACTATTTTAGGATAAAAGTTTTTTCCATCAGCATTTTAAATATGTCATGCCACTTTCTACTGATCTGTAAGCTTTGAACTGAAAAGTCTGCTGCAGGACAAATTGGAGCTCCATTGCATGTTATTTGTTTCTTTTCTCTTGCTGTTTTTAAGCTCCGTTTTGTTTTGTTTTGTTTTTGTTTTTGTTTTGATCTTTGAAAGTTTGATTATTAAATGCCCTGAGGTAATCTTGTTTGGATTAAATTTGCTTGGTATTCTATAACCTTCTTTTACTTGAATATTGGTATGTTTTCCTAGGCTTAGGAAGTTCTCTGTTATTTTTCCTTTGAATAAACTTTCTAGCCTTATCTCTTTCTCTACTTCCTATTTAAGGCCAATAACTCTTAGATTTGCCTTTTTGAGACCATTTTTCTAGATCCTGTAGGCATGCTTCATTCTTTTTTATTTTTTTCTTTTGTCTCCTATGTGTATTTTCAAATAGCTTGTCTTCAAACTCACTAATACTTTCTTCAGTTTGATCAATTCTGCTATTAAAGGACTCTAATGCATTCTTCAGTATATCAGTTGCATTTTTCAACTCCAGACTTTCTGCTTGATTCTTTTTAATTATTTCAATCTTTTTGTTATATTTATGTGATAAAATTGTGAATCCCTTCTCTGTATTACCTTCAATGTTTTGGAGTTTTCTTAAAACAGCTATTTTGGATTCTCTGTCTGTAAGGTCATATATCTGTTTCTCCAGGATTGGTGCCTGGTGCCTTATTTAGTTCATTTGGTGAGTCAGGTTTTTGTTTTGTTTTGTTTTGTTTTGGATGGTCTTGATGCTTGTAGGTGTTTGTCTGTGTCTGGGCATTGAAGAGTTAGGTATTTATTGTAGTCTTCATAACCTGGTCTTGTTTGCACCCATCCTTCTTGGGAGGACTTTCCAGATATGCAAAAGGACTTGGGTGTTGTGATCTAAACCACATCTGCATTAGGGGGCATCTCAAGCCCAGCAATGCTCAAGACCCTGAGGATCTGTAATCAGCAGGTGTTGAAGCCAGCAAGACTTGTGTCCTTCATTTCAGAGTGGTGAGTTCTTTCAGGTCCCAAGAGAGTCCATAGGTGCCATTCTTGAGCCAAAGCCTGGAGTCAAAAACCTTAGGAGTCTATCTGGTATACTATTGCACTGTAACTTAGCTGGGACTGAAACCATGAGATACAGTCCTTCCCACTCTTCCTTTCTTTTTCCACAAGCAGAGGAGCCTTATCTAGTGGTCACTATCACCACAGGCCCATGGGGAATACTGCAAGGCTATTCTCAATGTTTTCTTAAGGTCCAAGGGCTCTTCAGTCAGCTTGTGAATATTGGCTTGCCTGCGACTCACCCTTCAGGACAATGGGCTCCTCTTTGTGCCAACATTCATCCAGAAATGCATTTCATGAACCAAGGCCTAAATCTGAGGACCCCAAGTGCCTGCTTGCTGCTCTATACTCCTGTGTCTGAACTAGTACCTAAGGTGAAAGACAAAGTCCCCTTTACTTTTCCCTCCACTTTTCTCAGGCAGAAGGTAGTGTCTCCCAGTATCCATTATAGCTGGGAATGTGCTGAGTCTCACCTGAAGGCAGTAAGTCTCAGAGTCTTACCCAAGGCTCATGAGGTACTACTTGTATATTGCTGCCGGTTATTCAGGGACCAAGGGCTCTTTTGTCAGCATGTAATGGGTCCTTTCAGGACTTTATCCTTCCATTCAAGGCAGTGGATTCCCTTCCAGCCCGGGGTGTTTCTAGAAATGTCTTCCAGGAGCATGGGCCTGGGAAGGGGGCCTCATGACTTTGACTGGTGCCCTGACCTACTTTGGCTGAGCTGGTATCCAAGTGACAAGACAATGTGCTTTCCCTCTCCTCTTCTCATGTGGAAGGAAGGGGTATTTTATTGGATCCTGGGTTTGGGAAAGGGGTGACACAAGCATTGCCTTAGCTGCCTCAGCTGGTGTCTCAGCAGGTCCCATGCTCTTCAAGTCTGCTGGCTCTGAGCCCAATTCAGCACAAGGACTCACCTACAAGCTGCTATCCTTATGGCCTAAACTGCCTTTCAAGTTTATGTGGGGCCCCCAATCACTCTAGCTGTGTTGGTGAGGCTTACCAGAACTCAAATTACAACTGCTGGTATGGACAGTTCCCCTCTGACTATGGCTGATGTAAATACTCCATGGATTGACTTTAACTGAGTTCAGCACAGTTTTGCTTTCTGCTGTGACAGGGCATCACTGAGTTCAATGCAATGTCTCACAATTGCTGTGCTTTCCCTCTTCCAAGTGCATAGATTATTTCTTGGGCTGCTGCCAAGCAATGGGGGAGTGACATCAGCAATTTAAGACTGTCTTTTCTACCCTCGTTAGTTCCTTTTTCAACAATATGCAGTTAAAACCTGAATTTTTGTTTTTTCGTTTTTTTGTTTTTTTTTTTTTTATACTTTAAGTTCTAGGGTACATGTGCACAACATGCAGGTTTGTTACATATGTATATTTGTGCCATGTTGGTGAGCTGCACCCATCAACTCGTCAGCACCCATCAACTCATCATTTACATCAGGTATAACTCCCAATGAATCCCTCCCCCATCCTTGCTCCCCATAATAGGTCCTACTGTGTGATGTTCCCCTTCCCGAGTCCAAGTGATCTAATTGTTCAGTTCCCACCTATGAGTGAGAACATGCGGTGTTTGGTTTTCTGTTCTTGCGATAGTTTGCTGAGAATGATGGTTTCCAGCTGCATCCATGTCCCTACAAAGGACACAAACTCATCCTTTTTTATGGCTGCATACCAGAACCTACAAAGAACTCAAATTTACAAGAAAAAAACAAACAACCCCATCAAAAAGTGGGCAAAGGATATGAACAGACATTTCTCAAAAGAAGACATGCATACAGCCAACAGACACATGAAAACATGTTCATTATCACTGGCCATCAGAGAAATGCAAATCAAAACCACAATGAGATACCATCTCACACCAGTTAGAATGGCAATCATTAAAAAGTCAGGAAACAACAGGTGCTGGAGAGGATGTGGAGAAATAGGAACACTTTTACACTGTTGGTGGGATTGTAAACTAGTTCAACCATTATGGAAAACAGTATGGCGATTCCTCAAGGATCTAGAACAAGAAGTACCATATGACCCAGCCATCCTATTACCGGGTATATACCCAAAGGATTATAAATCATGCTGCTATAAAGACGCATGCCCACGTATGTTCATTGCGGCACTATTCACAATAGCAAAGACTTGGAATCAACCCAAATGTCCATCAGTGACAGACTGGTTTAAGGAAATGTGGCACATATGCATCATGGATTTTTGGTTCTTATGAAGATACTTTGTAGATAGTTGTTAAATTTGGTGTTCCTACAGGGGACTAATGGTGTGGCCTTGTATTCAACTTTTTTAATTAAAATGCCATTAACATCTCTATATGTTTTTTTCAATCCAGAGTAAATGACTCCCATGTTCTTTGAGAATTGTTTGTCTTTTTAACCCCCAAGTTTAGAAGAAAGTCTCTTAAAAAATAGATATTTTATATTTTATATTTATATTTTATAATTTAACTTGCATTTACTGATAATGTTCAACATAGTAATATTTTATTTTACTGATTATGTTTCAACATTTGTTTTTTCTTTCTCTTTGAATTGTCGGGCCTCCTTTTATGTAAGGAATATTACCATATATCTTATAAATGTACATGAGCTTTCCATAACTTGTTTCACTATTTAGTTCTATTTCTTTTTCAAGACTTAGCCCTTCCTATGCCCATTTATACTCCTTGGAATAAGCCTGCTGTCTTTACTCTTTAGCAAAATCTAACTTTCTCTTTTCTCCACCTCCATTCTGTGATTCATGGGCTAATAACTTAAAATGTCCTTGCTTTCTTGTGCTCCTTTGAAAATGTTATTCTGGCAATAATGATTTGACTGTGAATCCCACACAATTCATTTGCAACTTTTGCCTATTATTATTTCTGTAATCTATCAAAATTCAGGTTATTATGCCTTTTCCATTTTTTTGTACTGCTTGTATCTTTCCATTTGCCTGAATTATTGTCTTATCATTTTATTTTCTGGAAAAATTTACTTTATCTTCTGGAATTAATTAAAATGCCATTAACATCTCTATACATTGTTTTCAATCCAGAGTAAATGACTCCCATGTGCTTTGAGAATTGTTTGTCTTTCTAACCCCCAAGTTTACAAGAAAGTCTCTTAAAAAATAGATGCTAAAAAATTTTAAGTAAATGAATTTATATCATGTATAATATGATCTATAGTTGTGTTCTTTGTATTTTTATGTGTACATTCATATCATATATACATAAACTCTTTTTATTCTGGATGGTACACGCATTAGAGATAAGGACCAGGTATTTTTCATAGAATGAATACAATAAATGTTTTTGAACAAATGGTTCGAGCACATGCAACACACACATATACAGAAACATGTACAATTAACTGGTAACATGAGTGAACAAATACAGAGTTGGTCGTTCAAGGTCAGCAGCAGATCATTACAGAGGTAGCAAATTCCGATAGAATATTTAAAACCAGAGGCAAGTAGAGAAAAAAAAATGAGTTGTTCTTTAATTTTATTAAAGCTGAATTTATAGTTGGATATTGATTAGCAATCTTCAGAAATATCAGATTAAAAGTATAGCAAGTAATGTTAACAATATAATTTGAACTTAATTGAAATATTTTTTTTCAGATTTTCCACCGCTTTTTGGAATAGCTAGCATGAATCTACTGACAATCCAATAACTGAATTTAAATGATAATTTGTCTGAAAATGTGTGTAGTCTCAGACACAGAATGTACAGATATTTGGACTGTCTTAAGATCTAACTGAGATAGTTTTATGCAAGATTAGATTGGCTATATAAAACCCAATAGAAAATAAAGCTAATTAAATGACAGATACACAATCAAAGATAAGTGCTGTGTAAAAAAGTGAATGTTCAGAGGTGGTCCAGATAAGTGATTAATGCAGAGCGATATTCTGAAAAGTCAAAAGAATACATTGCACTTTGGTGCTTTATGATCTACAATTGATAAAAATATCCAGGCTTGGTTTGCACTCCAGTTGGCGACATATATTCTCACTTTTAGCTATATTTTGCAATGAAATGCTAGATAGCAGTTGGCTATAATTTTTCCATAATAGAAATAGCAAAACATCTTCCCTGTTAGCCCATAACAAACAATATTCATATCAAAATGAACCTATTTAATGAAAAGTGGAGCTGCTTTTACACACTTTTATAGCAGTTTGATCATATTTTGGCATAATCAGCACTGAAGTAAATCTAGTATATGTCTCTACGGAAAGTGTTAAAGCTGAATAAAAAATTGCACAGATCCAGTTTTCTCATGCACAATTTTTAAAACGATGTGCAAAATTATACAGAACTATGCTGCTTAGGCATTTCCTTAATGAATTGGAGTGAATGATAGTGCTTTCTTATAAACAAACAGGCACATAGAAACAGTAAAGAGGAAAGGAGAATTGAGAAAATTGCATTATGCTAATCCCAAGAAACTAATTCTTGTGATGTAGTACAAGAAAAGTCTATATCCCATTCACTTTACATAAGAAATATACTGCAGAGACCATTCAGAAGTTACTATTACTTCAGAGTGCATTCAGCAAGTCAATGTTATATGCATTCACTAATTTTTTTTTTTTTTTTTTTTTTTTTTGCAATAAGGGTCGTATGGGTGCTGTCAGAGTTCCAAAACTCCATCAGTATTTTTGGAAAAAGCAATTTGATTTTTTAAAAAATGTAACATTGGGGACTTATAATTGTGGCCTCATCTATAGGATAGTAAACAGAGGAGTATACTTAAATAAAATAATAAGACATTTTCATTCAAATTTTTATAATTCTTGTTACAAAATTTAATTTTAAATATTAGTGTTATATGCCCTCCTAATGGAAAATAACTCATATAAGTAGCTTGACAATATTAATTTTGTTAAAAGAAATGTATTATTACTTAGTGAGAGATTCCTCTGAAGAAACTTACAGTGCTTGATTTTAAATATATTACCTTTATATTTCTGTGGAACCACCATAGTGAGTTTATTTCTTTCTGTGTCTTCTGTGAATATTTTATTTAATAATTGAAATGGTTCTGCATTCAAATGCATGCCAATTATGACACTTTTTGTTTGATAAAATTAATATTGATTGTCTGTATAAAATTCATGCTTATTCAGATAGCAAAAATACTCAAGTCTTATTGGTTGTAGCAGAAAGGCATGTTCAATTCAATTGATAATTTTTATTAAGTTATATAAAAAACAATATGTTTGATTTGAAGAGGACTTCGTAATCAAAAATATTTAAAGAATCAGGTGTAAAGTCAAGAACCAGACTCAATCATCAAATGTGACCTGTGCTTTTATAATTTTGCTTGCCAAATGCTCTCAGAATCACATTAGAAACTAAGCTTAAAAATTTCCTTGAGAGTCTAACATATGATAACCATGTGCAAGGTGAACATTTGGTAGATATGCTTGTTTTTTAATCTCAATTTTTTCATTAGGATAGTATTATGAAATGTGTTCTATGTTTTGAGGTGATTGTTTATTCATATTGACATGGTTTGGCTGCATCCCCACTCAAATCTCAACTTGAATTGTATCTCTCAGAATTCCCATGTGTTGTGGGAGAGACCCAGTGGGAGGTAATTGAATCATGAGGGCCAGTCTTTCCCATGCTATTCTCATGATAGTGAACAATTCTCATGAGATCTGATGGTTTTATCATGGGTTTCTGGTCTCACTTCTTCCTCATTTTCTCTTGCTGCCACCATGTAAGAAGTGCATTTTGCCTCCCGCAATGATTCTGAGGCCTCCTCAGCCATGTGGAAATGTAAGTCCAATTAAATCTCTTTTTCTTCTCAGTCTCAAGTATGTCTTTATCAGCAGCATGAAAAGTCACTAATACAGTACATTGGTACCAGTAGAGTGAGGCATTCATGAAAAGATACCCAAAAATGTGGAAGCGACTTTGGAATTGGATAATAGGCAGAGGTTAATCCTTAAGACCACAGGAAAAATATCTCCAGGCAGTGTCAGAGACCTTCATGTCAGCCCCTCCCAGTGCAGGTCCAGAGGCCCAGGGCCGGGAAAAATGGATTTGTGGGCTGGGCCCAGGGTCCCATGCTGTGTGCAGCCTAGGTACCTGGTGCCCTGTGTCCCAGCCACTCCAGCCATGGCTGAAAGGAGCAAACATACAGCTCAGTCTGTGGTTTCAGAGGGTGAAAGCCCCAAGCCTTGGCAGCTTCTATGTGGTGTTCAGCCTGTGGTGCACAGAGGTTAAGGACTAAGGCTTGGGAACCTCAGCCGAGATTTCAGAAGATGCATGGAAATACCAGGAATCCCAGGCAAAAGTTTGCTACAGGGAGAAGGCCCTTATGGAGAACTTCTGCTGGGGCAGTATGGAAGAGAAATGTGGGGTCAGAGCCCCCAGAGAGAGTCTCTACTGGGGCACTGCCTAGTGGAGCTGCGAGAAGAGGGCCACCGTCCTGCACACCCCAGAATGGTAGATTCATTGACAGCTTTCACTGTGCGCCTGAAAAAACTGCAGACACTCAATGCCAGTCCATAAAAGCAGCCAGGAGGGAGGCTGTACCCTGCAAAGCCAGAGAGGCGGAGGTGCCCAAGACCATGGGAACCCACCTCTTGCATTAGCATGACCTGGATGTGAGACCTGGTGTCAAGGGAGATCATTTTGGAGCTTTAAAATTTAACTGTCCTGATAGATTTCAGACTTGCATTGTCCTGTAACCCCTTTGTTTTGGCCAATTTCTTCCATTTGGAATGGCTGTATTTACCCAATACCTATATCCCCATTGTATCTAGGAAGTAACTAGCTTACTTTTGATTTTATAGGCTCATAGGTGAAAGGGACTTGCCTTGTCTCAGATGAGGCTTTGGACTATGGACTTTTGGGTTAGTGCTGAAATGAGTTAAGAGTCTGGGGGAATGTTGAGAAGACGCAATTGGTTTTGAAATGTGAGGACGTGAAATTTGGAGGGGCCAGGGGCAGAATTATATGGTTTGACTGTGTCCTCACCCAAATCTCAACTTGAGTTGTATCTTCCAGAATCCCCATGTGTTTTGGGAGAGACCCAGAGGGAGGTAGTTGAATCATGGGATCTGGTCTTACCTGTGTCATTCTCGTGTTAATAAATAAGTCTCACGAGACCTGATGGGTTTATCAGGGGTTCCATTTTTTGCTTCTTCCTCATTTTCTCTTGCCACCACCATATAAGAAGAGCTTTTTGCCTCCCACCATGATTCTGAGGCCTCCCCAGCCATGTAGTACTGTAAGTCTAATTAAACCTCTTTTTCTTCCCAGTCTCAGGTATGTCTTTATTGGCAGCATGAAAACAGAAAAATACACATGTAGAATGCTAAGGTTACATCCTATAGAACCGGATATATTTATTAGAACCCTCCCCAGTCTATTAGAAATATGTGAGCCTGAGCTAGTTGCAAAGCCTGACAATACATCAACATATTTATCTTTGAAATCAGGATAATAATAAAACATTTCTAATAGGATTTCTTAAAGTGTGATTTTCAAAAGGTTAAAAATTATGACTCTCATTCAAAAATTAACACTTGTCAAACTTTTTCCGTGACTCATTACTTAATGATGGACCCAGTAGCATTTTATGAGTAGCTTAAAGAACATTTGAGAATACATATACATATATATATATATATACACACACACACACATACACACATATCTAGAGATAAACACAGTATTTGATGAGTTACTGAATTAAATGTGAAACTGGCTAATGTCCAACAAGGCTATAAACCATAATATACTGCTCAGGAGACGGGTGCACCAAAATCTCACAAATCAGCACTAAAGAACTTATTCATGTAAACAAATACCAGCTGTTCGCCTAAAACCTATGGAAATAAAAAGTTAAATAAATAAATACATAAAAATTAAAAATAAAACAATACTTCTGATTATCTCTTTCACTGGACAGATAGGTGTTACATCTCAACCAGACAGAATTCTACAGGTTAAACACTACCTGCAGAAGGTTGAAAATCGCTCAGTAAATAAAGCCAGCACTGCACTGAAAACTACACAGTAAACTCATTTCCCTATATCCAAGCTGTGAACATTTTTGTTTTGACAGTTTTCCTTCTTATGGTCACAGTCTCCAAAGATTATTCTTCATCACATAAAAAGCTGGTCTTATTAGATTTGGCTTGATTATTATGATAGATAAAGCAACAGTGTCACTGAACTTAATATGCCTTCTTGAATTTGTGCTGCAAATTAGACTCAAACAGTTTTGACAACTAATACTGCCAAATGTTTACTCTCTGTGTATAAGTTCAAAGGAAATCACAGATTGTCTCCCAAACACTGACCTATTCTAAGATTCCTGGGACTAGGAAGCAAAGCCCATGATACACTATCTTTCAGATTTCCAAATTACATGTTTGTATAAATTTGTCTCAAATTGAGAATCTTCCAGTTTTTTTAAGGTCTTCAACTTACTAAATAGTGAATTTCTTACCTCCTGTGAGACTCACTTTGTAATCCAGGTAACAAGTTAATTTTAGATTTATGGAGTTTTTCTCCAAATATATAAACTTGATCTCTATCTCTTAATATGAGCTTGAATACCTGATTAAACAATATTTTTCTCAAACTTAAAACTTCAATTATGGCCTTGGATGAACTATTGGTTTGTTCAATTATATCCTAATAAGATGAAAAATAGTCATATTTCATATATGTAAATAAGGGATTACAAATAAAAAACCTCAACAAAATTTTGTTTTTATCTTTGAGGAGATACTAAAAATTGGATATTAATTTAAAATAATTTATTTCAGCTTAAAAAAGAATAATCTGCTAAACTGCGTGTTAGAAAGTAGTTGAAAAGAGAGAAAGAGCTTTGTATACTAACTTAAAATAGAACATTAAAAATAATGAAAACAATATTCCAAAATTTCACCTCTAGCCAAGATGGAAAATCTTTGTGGTAATTTGTTACACCAACAATAGAAAACTAATATAAGTCTCGCAAATTAAGGTACAGAACTTACCTTCCCATATTAAGTAATTATAAGTCCAAACAAAAAGTTTTACAAAAGCTTTTAGGACATAAACAAATGGCCGCTAAGGACATTGATCTCTAAGTAAAAGAAAAACAAGATAACTCCTGCATGTTCCACCAATGAGTTTCCAGGCTCAGCAAAATAGAATTCAGGTTGAGCCTTGTGGTCTCCCTGTCTTGGAGAGATGAAGTTGCATATTCAAAAGGATGAAGCCAACCAGTATCTCAATGCCAAGTATTGAACAGAGGAGAGTTGCACAGAGTAAGAGCTCTGAAGAAATGCAGAGGATGTCCCTGAAGTCTTCTCAGTGGTGATTAGCCTATGAGTATAAGGATGGGGAAAAACACACAGAAAGGGAGAAGATAAAACAATTTCTGGAACTCCTAAAGAGGTAGGGATATTCATTTTCCCAACTGCTCTATTGTTAAACTTCATAATATACAGCACTTGAGAAGAATACTCAATAGTAGGGACAAATTAGCCCTAATTTAAAGTTTGCTCTGGTTCCACTTTAAAGCTTAAAAGCTTCTCTTGAAAGTATGAAACTATTTCCAAGAAAAATAACTGCATCTAAGCACAAAGTTCAAAATCATTTGAAGAAATACAACAACACAAATCTTCGCTCAAAAATAGAGAGTTCAGAATGCCCATCATCTATTACCCAGGTATGAAAAGAAGTGGAAAAACATGACCAATGATAAAAAAAAAATAGTCAAAAGAAAGAGATTCAGATATTGATTAGCTAATAAATGTCTACTTCATATGCTCAATAAGTTAGCAGGAAGCATGAGCATGTTAAGAAAGATATGGGAACATATAAAAATACCCAAATCAAACTCATAGAAATTAAAAACACAAGATCTGAGATGAAAAATACACTGAAGAGGCTAACAGTAGAAGGAAATGTTATTGTTACAAGCTGCTTTTAAAATTATTACCATTAATTCCTGCCTCTTGACATTCACAACAATGTGGAAAGTCTTATCCTTAAGTAACTTACTTTTAAGACAAGATGCAGCAATGTTGAGAAGCTATCATTTATGTGTTAGAAGACTGTGACTTTCTTCAAGCTAGATTATTCTCCATTGCCTTCTCTGCTTTCTATGCATTGATACAGCAAGCAGTTGTGGTGCACAGGCCCACATGGCAAGAAGCTGAGTGCAGTCTCTGGTGAACAGCCAGTTGGAGACTGAGGCCGATGACTAACAGACCTCTAGGAACTTAACTCCACCCACAACTATGTGAGATTGAAAGCAGATCCTTCCCACATTAAGCCTTCATGTGAGACCACTGACCTTGTGAACATCTGGATTTCAGGCTTGGGAGAGACCATAAAGCAACAGACCCATTTATTCCGTGCCCATGGCTCCTAACCACAGAACATATGAAATAATAAATGTAGCTTATTTTTAACTGCTAGTTTATGATAATTTCTTATGCAGCAATGGTAACTAACATAACTCGAAAATTGATATAATTAGAAATTTGCACAATTGTAACACATTTCATAGTTTATTTTCAGACCTAGGTCTTGTAATAGAAGAATTTCTACATTGTAATCCCTAAAGCTGTGAATATGTTACAATACATGGTAACAAAGACTTTTCAGTTTAATTACAAAATTTCAGATGCGGAGAGCATCCTGGATTATCCAGTTAGGCCCAATGCAATCCCAAGGGTCTTTACAAAGGAAAAAGCAAGTCAAAGAAGAAGATGTGAATATGGAAGCATAGGTCAGAGTGAGGTGGTTGCTGGTTGCAATGGGCGCATGAGTGAAGGGATGGGGGGTAGCTTCTATAAGCTGAGAAATACAAGTTAAATGAATGATGTTTTTTCTAGAACCTTCTAAAGGTATACTTCCCTGCTGGCTCCTTTGTTTTAGCACAGTGAGACCCAATTTGGAGCTCTGATTACAGAATTGTAAGATAATAAATTTGGGATTCTTTAAGTCACAAAATTTGTTACAGCACCAATAGAAAACTAATACAAATCATATAAATTAAGGCAAATAATATCCACTCTTCTAATATCTTTTATAATCTGTTATTCTTCCTCAAGTTTTGTCTTTCGTTATACTAATATATTCTGAGACAACCTAAATATACTTTTCCACAAAATTCTTTACTCTATGCTTGAAAAACAATTTTTTTAAAAAATTATCTATCATGCGTGGTTCTATTTCTTGTCGCCAGTACTCTGGGTATACTCTAAACCACTCAAATGAATAACCTTTCATCAAAGTCACTAACTTTTATTTCTCATGAAAAAATGGGAGAGAGAAAGCTGGGAAATGTGTCTTAACCAAATATTTTAGAAGATTAGCAAAGTATAAAAATACACTTAACACAACTGTCGATAGCCACACATCTTTTACACCTGTTTTTAAGTGATTCATTAATGTGACTCAAACATAAAACCACCATTCTGTACCATATAAAATGAAGCAAAAGTATAAAAATTTAAATTTCATTATTCAGTCTTACTAAGAATGTATGCAGATATGCAACATTATTTGTTAATTAACAATTTAATAATGCAAAGTTTTTAAGTTACCTAAAGCTCTTGGAAATTGTTTAAACTTACAGAGACAAAAACAATCTAAGCTAACAGAGAAAAACAATCTGTTGCTATAAAAATTTTTGTTGTAATGATTATTCTAATAAACATAATAAATTTAACATTGTCATAACATTTGATGGTATGTGATAGCTTATGTAGTCCACTTGATCAGATAACCAGTATAGATATAGAATGCTTGTCATAATCTTCCATGTTATGTGATGATTTATGTAGCTTACTAGATCAGATATCCAATATAGGATTAGATAGTTAATACTAACTGGTTCCTTCACTGGTAACAAGCACAAGTTTGTTAAAGATAAATAAATAATATGTACATTTGTATTATCTTCCCAAATGATAAGCTCCGGGAAAAGGCACATATCCATTTAGTTTAAACACACATCCAATTATTACACTGCCCTAAGATGTAAGATTTACCTTCATTATGCAAATGTACATTCTGAAAATTTTCCTGGGCCAGGAGTTCCTCAAAATAGAATTGTTTTGTTAAATCCTGTGTATTTAATGTATTAAAAGTAGTTTCTTTATTCTCTGGAAATTTTGGAAATATTTTATTTACTTAAGCGTTGTGTTATCTTTATAAATCAATGACAATAGAGCTGGCTTAAGAGATGTTACAATTAATTTAGTAATATTTTTCAGAACTAGAAATGCATGTTACACTTACATTAAAAGGAAAGTCCTTCTCATGTACAAATACGCAGACCGATAGACATGCAGAAGTTTATATTTGTACTAAATATATACTTTTATACAACAATTATATATTTATGTAGTTGTACATTATCCAGAGGTGAAGAGTAAACATAGAAACATAATAATGGCTCACTCCATATCTCAAGGGTTGTCCTCCTCTCCTGCCCCAGTGTACGAGAAACTACTAATTGATTTGAGCTCATAAACAGACAAAAAAACCACAAGGACTCACAAAACAGGTTCTCTGTCATCTCTCACCTAACAGAATTATTCTCAATCATTTGTCCTACAGAGAGGACTAATATTCAGATCATAAAACCAAACCCCAATTATTGCTCTCATCAGTATGAAATAAGTTACCAACGGTATGTGAGTCCAAAAGAAAAGCAAAGCAGAAAAGTAAGGATGGGGGAGGGAAAAGAGGGTGGGCAGAGAGACAAAGTTCGGGTGTTATTACTTCTGGAGAGGAAAATCCGCTTGTGCTAAACAGTCTATTAGGAGTATATTGGGAACAATTCTCCATGGATATCCCAAAGTCCTTCAGCAGAGGCAACAGCTTTTTGTCTAGACTAACACTTCAGGGTGTTTGTATAGTCAATAGTTTTGGCAGATACAGTGTCTCCTTCACTCCCAGCCAGGAAACAGTCTTATTTGTTGTGGAGGATAATGAAGATAATTCCTCTCTTTAGTGCAAAGTGTGGACAGCTTTTCTAGGCGCCTAGTTAAAAGATTAGAATTACCTAAAATCATAGCTCCTCATCTGTGACACACACTTGCTATATGTGCAAAATCCACCCAGGCTTCTCTCTGCATTGTTCCATGGACTTGGAGGATGCAAGGAGAACCCATGCAAACCTGACATTTATGCTGCCTGCTATGCTGCAATGAAGTCCTTTGCTCTGACCCAGAAATCTCATATGTTCTGCTAGCATCAATGAAACAGTGACCAGCTAACAAATTAACTTGCACGGTAAAATCTCACATCCTTCACAGCTCCTGAGAGTACAGTTCTTTAACCATGTAATTTCCTTATGTCTTTTAGGTAACACTACCTGGGCATGTTCATGTATGATTTCCAAAACTGCTACAGCATAAGTTTCAAAAATTTAAAAACTTGCCTCTGCTACCCATATAAAATGAACATATGCCAAAAATTATATTTGATTCATGAATTAATGAGTTAATAGGTATATTAATGTGACTCCTTCAAAGAGCATTTGAGAAGCTACATTATTTATAAAGGAATAAGCGTACTGGGTTGAATACAAAAATAGTTAATATTCCATAAGAATAGAAACCATAATAGTTGGGCCTCTATCAGAACAAAATGGTCAAGATGAACTCTGTCACTAAAAAGCTGTAAACTAGTCCAGTGAATAGAAAGTCATGTGTGCCTAAACTATTTTCCTAATTTAATCTACCAGTACTCTCATGTACAAACCATAAAGCGAAAAAAATTTGAAACTACAGGGCATTCCCCAAGCAAAACACCATGTGCTATGTCTTAATGACACTATTACTTTCAGGAATTAGTTAGACTCCATGCCAACCCAAAGTAAGAAAATTCCTTCATTATCTGACATGATGAAATCCATATATTCTAAAGTTCTAGAGATTTGATTTTTACATTTAGGTTGCAATTTACTTGAAATGATTTTTTGTGTACACAATGAGGTAGAGTTCCACTCTTTCATTTATTAAAGGATAACAATTAAGCCTGAAACTGTGGAAAGTGTGACAAATTATTCTACTTATAAGTCTATTATCTTTGGAACTTGAACAAATGGAGGAGATGAGCCTTTAAACCTCTCCTGGGAAATGCATTGTCTCTAAATTCTAAGGCATGTGTCCCATTCAATAATAAAGTCTGATCTGTGCATAAATGTGAAAATAATCACAGAGCATTGTTTCCTAAAAGTAATTTTTCACAATATCATTTAGTGAATAGATATCCTCTCCCCAATGAACTGCAAAGCAACTTGCTTGTGTAACATATTTTCATATAGTCATGGTTCCCAGTTCTCTTTAAATGCTTTATTTCTATTTTATATTAATATCTTAATTTCATGTTATTCACATTAATACTGCAGCATGTTATAACATTTTTGACAAATCATATTGTGTGCTAGGCAAATTGCTCTGTTTCTTTTTCTTTATTATTCTCTGGATTACTTTTCACCATTTACACTTCTAAAAGAAGTTTAGAATCAGTTCGTCAAGTACCGTGAATAAACTTTTTGGAATTTTACTGAAATTGAATTGAACTTAGGAATCACATTTTGTAGAATTGATGCCTTATAATATCCAGTAATTACATATGTAAGTATCATGTATCTTTAAACTTTTACTTTTTTATTTAATATTAAAACATTCAAACCATAGATAATTGATATGTTAGACTATCACAAGCAGAAGGTATTAAAAAAAAAAAAGGCTAATCTAGCCAAAGAAACTCCATCTAAGAGTGAAAGAAAGCTACATTCACATTTCTGAGCACAGATTAATCTCAGAAAAATGATATTAAGAAATAAAAACAATTCCGGAGGAAATTATATAGATATACGATTTTTAACATAAGTATATTTTATGCTATATTTGGGACAAATTTGGTAAATCTGGCAGTCTTTCTTTCAGATTATGTGTTGACATGGTATCTCCCTTAATATATAACTATATACATAAAAGTCATTTATACAAAATGCAAAAATGAATAGAACTAGGCAATATAATATTAGAGATACATGGAGTAAATCTATACATTTTTTAAAAAAGAGAATGTGTAGTACCAAATTCAGTACTAGGTTTGACCACCACAATATAGTAAAGATTGCAATAAAGCAAGTCACATGACATTGTTGGCTTCCCAGTGCATATGAAGTTATATTTATTCTATATTGCAGTCTATTCGTTGTGGAATAGCATTATGTCTAAAAACAAGTGCACACACCTTAATTAAAAATACTTTATTGCTAAAAATGCTAGTGATAATCTTAGCCTGCAGTAAGTCATAATCCTTTTGCTGATGTACAGTTGGATCTCCGTGTTGACAGCTGATTACTGATCAGGGTGCTGGTAACTGAAGGGTGAGTTTGCCGTGCCAATTTCTTATAAAAAGACAATGAAGTTGGCCCAATTTACAGATTCTGCCTTTTATGAAAGACTTATATGTAGCATGCAATGCTGTTTAATGACATTTTAGCTACAGCAAAGCTTTAAAAATTGGAGTCAATTCTGTCAAAGCTCACCACTTCTTTATTACCTATGTATATCTAATATTCTAAATCTTTTATTGTTATTCCAAGAGTGTTCATGGCATCTTCACCAGAAGTATATTCCATCTCAATAAACTACTTTCTTTGTTCATCCATAAGAAGCAACTTCTCATCCCTTCAAGATTTATCATGAGATTGCAATAATTTAGTCAAATCTTCAGGCTCTAGAACAAGAGAATTCTAGTTATCCTGCTATTTCTACCACATCTGCAGTTACTTCCTTCATTTAAGTCTTAAGTCTTGAAAGCTCTAAAGTCATCCATGAGGATTGGGATTAACTTCTTCCAACTCCTGTTAATGCTGATAGGTTGACCTCCTCCCATGAATCCTGAATGTTCTTAATGACATCTACAATAGTGAAAACTTTCCAAAAGGTTTTCAATTTTCTTTGCCCAGATGTATCAGTGGAATCACTATCTATAGCAGCTACAGCCTTATGAAATGTACTTTTTAAATAATAAGACTTGAAAGTTAAAATTACTCCATAACCTTCGGGCTGCAGAATGGATGTTGTGCTAGCAGGCAGGGAAACATTAATCTCCTTGCACATCTCCATCAGTGCTTGTAGCTGACCAGGCATATTGCCAATGGACAGTAATATTTTGAAAGGAATCTTTATCTGAGCATCAGGTAACAACATTGGGCTTAAAATATCCAGTAAACCATGCTGTAAACAGATGTGTTGTCATCTAGGTTTTGTTATTTCATTGATAGAGCAGAGAGTAGATTCAGCATAATTCTTAAGGGTCCTGGGATTTTCAGAATGGTATAATTGTGCAGCAGCTTCAGCTTAGTCACTAGCTGTGTTAGCTCCTAACAAAAGAGTCAATCTGTCCTTTGAAGCTTTGAAGCCAGGCATTGACTTTTCTTTTCTAGCTATGAAAATCTTAGATGGCATCTTCGTCCAAAAAAATGGCTGTTTTGTCTAAATTCTCTTGGTTAGTATAGCCATCTATATCACTGATGTTGACTAGATTTTCTGGATAACTTGCTGCACTTCTACACCAGCACTTGCTGCTTAAACTTGCACTTTCATGTTATGGAGATGGCTTCTTTCCTTAAACCTCATGAATCAAACTCTGCTAGCTTCAAACTTTTATTCTGCAATGTCTTCACCTTTCTCGGCCTTCATAGAATTGAAGAGTGTTCAATTTGCTCTGCATTAGGCTTTGGGTTAAGGGAATGTTGTGGTTGGTTTGATCTTCTATCCGGACAAATAAAACTTTCTTCATATCAGCAATGAGGCTGATTTGCTTCTTTATCATTTGTGTGTTCACTGGAGTAGCATTTTTAATTTCTTTCAAGAAGTTTTTATTTGCAGTCACAACTTGGCTAACTGTTTGGCACAAGAAGCCTAACTGTTAGCCTGTCTAAGGTTTCAACATGCCTTCCTCAATTTAATCATTGTTAGCTTTTTACTTAACGTGACAGACATGTAACCTTTCCTTTCAATTGAGCAATTAGTGGTGTGTGTTAAGTTATTAACTGGCCGAATGTTATTTTATTTTAATGGGAGGCCGAAAGAGAGGGAAAAAGATAAGGAATTAGCTTGCTGGTGGAGCAGGTAAAGCATACAAAACAATTATTGATTAACTTTGCCATTAACAGAGTTGAAAATAATTGCAATAGTAATATTAAAGATCACCAATCACAGATCACCATAACAGACATCATAATAATTTAAAAAGTTGAAATACTTTGAGAATGAACAAAATAGGACACTGAGACATGAAGTGAGTGCATACGGTTGGGAAAATGGCACCTATAGACATACTCAGTGCAAGGTTGTCACAAACCAATTTGTAAAAACTGCAGTATCTGTGAAGCATAAAAAAGACATCACCATAAAATGAAGCTATGCCTGTAATATTTTGAAATTATGACATGTTTGTTCTCCAATTAAAAATTTAAAATTTTGGGAGGCTGAGGTGAGCAGATCACGAGGTCGGGAGATTGAGACCATCCTGGCTAACACAGTGAAACCCCATCTCTACTAAAAATACAAAAAATCAGCCAGGTGTGGTGGCAGGCACCTGTAGTCCCAGCTACTCGAGAGGCTGAGGAAGTAGAATGGCATGAACATGGGAGGCAGAGCTTGCAGTGAGCTGAGATCGTGCCACTGCACTCCAGCCTGGGTGACAGAGCGAGACTCTGTCTCAAAAAGAATAAATAAATAAATTTAAAAAAATTAAAAGGTTGCCAACTATATATACAGTTTTTAGATTGTGTTTTCCTTGAGATATAAACTAGCTCATTCTGGATAGAAGGAAGTGTTCCAATTTAAGTAAAATTTTCTAAGCAGTTACTATTTTAGGTCAGATAATTTGGAGGGGACTTTGACTTAACTGGCTTCTTTTGAGAGAGTATTATACAATTAAAAAATGTCCTCTTTAACTATAGAACCATAGTCAGGTCAAATTAGTTCTGAGTAGGTGAAAAGATACTTAAAAAAGTTTGAGAACAAAGGCATCAAACCCCTTTTGAGTTGATCATTAGCTCTTTATTGAGGAACTTTTTATTCATAAATTCTGTTCTTTATTCAGCATAATAAATATTATGATAAATAAAAAAGTACAAGAAAATTAGTGGTATTGTATTATGATAAGCCTCCAGTTAGAGACAATTTCACCTATACAACTATTATATTCAAAGTCTAAAATGAAAACTCATCTGAATTTAGTATTTCAGGTACGACTGTGTTGGGGAAGTATAATTAAAACCTGAATCTTTTTCTAACCTAGAAAAGCCTCTCCACAATGGTAGTAGAGAAAAAAGAAGCTTTAGTTATTGAATAAGCATTAAACCAGAATGTGATGTGCATTTCAGGCCATCCGTTAACAGATTGCAAAGACAGAAAGAAATCTCCCCCTTTTATATAGGCAACCAAAAATATCCCATTATGTGCATTTTTTCAAGAAAAATGATAACTAGACCTCAAATAAGAGGACTTGATAATACCATTTATAACAAATAGTTCATCCTAGAGTTGCCTAGTAATTGAGGTGACAATCTGTATTAGTTAACTGGCTTTTTCCAGAAATAAAAAAATTGTTATACCTTTATACTAGGAGGTCGCTTTGCAACTTGGAGCAAAATTGCGCTAAAGTTAGATTCCTATCCTCCCACAGAAACTGAGAGATATGTGTGCTGTTATAGTTCTTTTTACTCCTGGTGTTTGGTGAGTTCTGAGTTCTTGTCCCACCACTGAGAAGAATGATGTATGTGGACACTGGAGAGTAAGGCAGATTGGAATTTACTGAGTGACAGAAAACCTCTTGGCAGTAAGAGGGGACCCTAAAGTGGGTTTCTGACCATGAGGCTGAGACCACAGGTTTTTATGGGCTTGGAATGAGGAAGTGCATGCTGCTTGGTTTATTGTATGGGTAGGCTAGGAAAAAGCACCATTCAGAAAGAGGCATGATAGCATAAAAGACTAATCCGGGGAGGGTAAGTATACGTAAAATAGGTGAAGAATGAGGACCAATTGGGAGACAGCACACCAAATGGGAATGGGAGTTCTCAATCCAGCCCGTGGATTTTATCCAGAAATTGTAGCTTGGTTTCCAGACTTTAGACTGTCCTTGGCTTGAAGATGAGTTTCACTGGGGACCTGTCCCTGTCTATCTAAGAATCTGTCTGCCTCCTATTGCTATCACTGCTATCTCTCCTGTTGTTTGTATTCCAGAGAGGTGACTCCCAAGTTCTTTAGGAAGACATTTCTGGGCCATAAAAGTCACAAAAGACCTGCTGAAAAAAACCTATTAAGCCTCTTATTTTGTATTTGTAGGTTTTTTTTTTTTTTTTTTTTTTTAACATACATCAGATAGAATACAGGATGCCTAACCCTTGTCACATTTGAGACAAATTTGGGAAATCTAGCAGCCTTTGTTTCAGATCAGGTTAATTATCAATATGATATCTAGGAGAAAACTCCTAACAGAGCAGTGTTCCGTGCTCACTCAGCTGTATCAGGCAGAAGATCCCATAGTCATCCAGAAGGTTTTGGAGATTAGATGGTAAGCACCCAGGCTCTGCTTTGCCACATATGCTTCTTTTGTGAGAGCTCTGATCCACATGAATTCATAAGAGGAGAAGGCAAGTAAAGGCAGCTAGACCTGGGTATGGCTGTAAGACATTCCACACAAGAGCTTCATCAAATAATAAATAAACGTAAATCATCTTTGTTTGATAAACATGTTAGTAGTGTAGGAGTGGAACTTGAACTTTACCAAAAAAAGGTCATTGAAATTAAGCAGATTTAACAAAATAACTTAAAATGTCCATATCTGTTTGGTACATTGCAGTCATTCTAATACAACGAGAATACTTAAGATGATGATCATTATCTCTGTAAGGATGAAAAGACCAATGAATAACTAACTAACTGCCCATCCCAAGCTGAGCACAATTTATGCTTGTTCTTTGATATGCAACTGGAGCTGCTCTTCACAGACTCTGATCACTTAAACTCACAATTATTCTCAAGACTTTGCTCAATAACAAATAACACTTACTTCGTTTGTAATTGTAAAGCCTTACCTCACTGATCTTAGCAATTGGCATTATTTCTCTAAAATCAAAATTTCCTATGCATGCACCTGTCTTATGAATAAAAAGCATAGGGGCTTGTGAACAGTATTCTTGTACAGTCTTCTCTGTAGTTTTCCTTCCTAAGTTCTTATAATTCAGTTAGAAAACAGAACGGTGACGCTTTCAAGGTTTGCGTGCATGCCATGTCTTATATTTAAAAAAGAAATTATTGTCGACATGCAACATTTTCTGTATTGGCAAATACAAACTATGGGTTTGCTTATTCTCTTCAATTGACCCAATGAAGGGGAAATTGTGGGTCCATCGCTATATTTCCCAAGGGACAATCTTAAGGAATCTCAGAAACGTAGTAGTTTAATTAAACTGCCATAAAAACAATAAAAAAGTATATGTCATCACATCATATTTCTTAGATAAACTCATTACATATGCAATATGTATATAATTTAATGAGCTTAACTAAGAAATATGGAATATGTGTGTGTGTGTATATATATATATATATGTATATAAAAATAACATATCTTCACATCTGGCCAGGGATGCTACAGTTGGTTGGAACATTTTGACTCATGTCTCAAAGCGTTATATAAAGTTGAGGCTGGGTGCAGTGGCTCACTCCTGTAATCCTAGCACTTTGGGCAGCCAAGGCAGGTGAATCGGTTGAGCTCAGGAGTTTGAGAACAGCCTGGATGACATGGCGGAATCCCGTCTCTACTAGAAATACAAAAATTAGCCAGGTATGATGGCATGCACTTGTAGTCCAGATACTTGGGGGGCTGAGGCAGGATTGCTTGAACTCTGGAGGTCAAAGCTGCAGAGAGCAGAGATGGCACCATTCCACTCCAGCCTGGGTGATAAAGTGAGACCCTGTCTCAAAAAAAAAAAAAAAAAACCACACACACACACACAACAACAACAATAAGAAGTTGATTGATAATCTAACTTATCCCTTGCTTCCATTGATCTCCCATCACTGCTGGAGCATCTGATGACTGACATCATCAGCAAAGGCACATCACTAGATAGAGAGCAAGCCAGGAGAAACAGAAACAGAAACAAAACTGTCTGTCAAAGATACGCAACCAAAAAGCAATATTTTACAGGCATATTATCACTGTCAGATAAATGAATAGGTAAGTGAAATAAATGCAGTCTGAAATTAAAGAAGAAAAGATATTTTTCAACTTAAATTTTGAAAGACTGAGTAATGCTGAAGGTAAAATTATTTACGAATGCCACATTGTTTTACAGTCCAAAGCATAGAAACAATTTTCAGATAATGTATATATTTGTTCTTCTGTCATAGTTATGCAGTTTGGAAGCTGAATAGATGTTGTTAATGATTTAACAACTCTTGCATTTTTTTTTTCTCTGTAAAGCAACACACAAAAGCTACCATAAGATTAGAGCACTTTGGATCAGTATATGGCTATCAATCAATCATGTTTTCTTATCAGTTACACCAATTACTTCCCACTGTATATGAAGGAAATTGAATTACACCATCTGGATATCTTTGAGCACTATGAACTTAAAGCATAGTTTAAATTTAAGTTTATAGTTTAATGCTCTGCCTTTTATTCATTATGGATCATGGCAATGATCTGAGATAGCATCCTGCTATTTTGTTGTTGTTGTTGTTGTTGTTGTTGTTGTTTTTGAGACAGGGTCTCATTTTGTTGCCCAGGTTAGAGTGCAGTGGGACAAACATGACTCACTGCAGCCTCTGTCTCCTGGGCTCAAGTAAACCTCCTGCCTAAGCCTTCCGAGCAGCTTGGACAGGGTTTGTGCCATCATGCCCTGCTAATTTTTTAATTTTTTTTTTTTTTTTTTTTTGTAGAGACATGATCTTGCCATGTTGCCTAGGCTGGTCCTGAATTCATGGGCTCAAAAAATCCTCCCCCTTGGCCTTCCAAAGTGCTGGCATGACAGGGATGAACCACTGCACCCGATCCTTACTGCTATTTTTAGTGGCAACCCTGGCAGAAAAGGCTTACATATCTTTATCAAAGTTTAAAAGTAAGTAAGTCTCTTTTTTGTGAGACCTTGCCCTATCCTTCCATTTACCATTCCTATTACCTGATCCTAAAGCACTCAGACACTTGCGCAGCCTCAGACTTTGTCCAAGAGTTCTATGCCCAAATAACTCAATTTTTTAAAAATCCAAACAGGACATTTTACTTTTTAAATATTGTTAAAGAAAAAAATTGTTCCATATTTTCCACTTCTGTGTTAAGTTATGCATTCTTATCTGTGAGAGACATTGTTTATATTTTCACTGGAGTGACAAGCACTATGACCTAACAGGTCTTTTGCCCCTCCAATTTCTAAGATTGAACCGAATTGTAACGACGGGTTATTTGTGCAGAAACACTTATACTAATGAAAGTAGCTTGTATTGAACTTTGGGTTTTCAGAGAGCCGTTCCTAAGGGAGTCATTGCCAACCTTTCATCCCCAGAGCCCTCCCTCTGACAAACTCTTCTGGCTATTCAGCGTTTTTTGTGTCAAGTGCATGAGTCTCCCCTCTTCTCTCTGCCCTTCAGGAGTCCTCATCATCTTAATTGTGGTGAGTTATTTGACTTACCCTACTCAGAAAACTCTCCTTCTCTTTTCTTTGATTGTTTGCATGCTACATTCTAACCTGGGTTCAGAACATTTTAAAGTAATCTGATTAAAACCCAGTGAAACTAAACACAAGGGAGAGAATGGAATACAAAAGAGCCAGATAACTTAAAGGAGATCAATTTAAATCTGTCGGTAATCTTATTAATAATGTGGGGCTTGCCTTCTTCCTATGTTAATGCACCTTCTGGGATGTGCAGCAATAGGCCAGCAGGAATGTTTCCTTCTGACATGTTTTGTCTTTGAGCACCTCAGCCTTCCATCTGGAAAATCTCAAACTTTCTGTAGCAAACATACTACTGCCTCCAATTTTCTTCAGTTTTTCTGGCCCTCCCTGAATACTTGTTCCTTATGCCCTCTGGAAGTCCAATGTTATCCTAGAATATATATATTTATTTACTTATTTATTTGCCATAAACATATTTATTTATTTCCAAATATATGCATTTGCTAGGATAACATTGGGTATGTACCCATACATCATAGCTAATCAAATACTACTAACGTAAGATTCTACAGAGTAAGTCTTGAAGAAGCAAGATCTACAGCGTGCTTATTGAACTCTGTTCTTGTTTATTTCTTCGAAAGTAGTTCATATATACTTACTAGAAAAACTGATTAGTATACTACTTTTCTCTTTCAGATATAAATACTTTTTTAAAAGTAAAGTTGCATATAGAATTCTCCATATGCAGCAGGAAAAGGTGCTAGACAGTGTTTATTTTAAATGTTTAACAATTTTAAATGAAACTTTGAAGATTATGTTTATTAATTAAGGATTGTTAGTGTACATCTTATTATACTGTTAGCTTACTTAAAAATTATTTGCATTTTAAAGGATGATAATCTACTATAGAATTAGTCACACAGAAGATGTCAAATGTAGAACTAATGTCAATGAAATAAATAAAAGCACTTAAAAAATCATTGCCCAAGTGCTATTCGTTATTTCCTGGAGGGATTTACTCTAGATGCCTCTGTTTCATTATTTGATGATTAAAATATTCTTTGATTTCCAGGAATATCTGTTCTACTTTTTTCTAGTTTGATTTACAATCACTTTCTCCTTACATAATTTGCAAAAAAATAAAAAAATAAAAAATAAATTCTGCTGCATGTCAATGATGGTTTTTGAGGGTAGAGCCTATAAAAATTGAGAACAATGAGTTTAGAAAGAAAAACACCACCCCTTGGGCCCACGAGAAATGCTTCTCAATTTTGCTGCTACAATGAAAATTCCAACTCACATTCAATAAAAGTTCTCCTTGAAGTAGCCCTTCATTGTAACAGATGGCACTCAATTTGGTCATTTCTAAGGGAGATATCAATTTGTCTCCCAAAATGATGAGAATGCTGACAACATAGAAAAGATACAAGGCCAAGCATTTATGAATTTACACACTGTGAAGTGGAATAAAAGTGCTCAAAGGTGCTCATTATGGAACTGCTGTAACCAGACCCAGCATAAACATGGTTTGAGTTTTTTTTTGCACCCCATTACTATGCAATTGATATTTAGATGTGCATATGTATGCAGAATGGGACATACTTATATAATTGAAACCCAAAGGCCAGAACATGTCTAAATTTTTTGGAGATGATTACAACTATGGAATCATCTAATAATTAGCCAAAGTCTGGATTAGGCATTCACTGTGAACTCTCACCCCTAGTGTGACCGACTTCCCAAAGACAGAGAAACACACACTTTTAAATGAAAAATACTGCGTAATCTTTTCTTAACATTCATTAGTTGGCTCTACTAGGAGGAAAAATGATCTATGCACACAAATCCTATTCTTCATTTCCATTTCCCATATACACAGCTTAATTCTACCCGTGAAAAACTGGGATGAATACCTTGACCTGGTTTCACAATCACCGTGTCCGTATTTTCAGAATAGAGTACCACTGGCTTAGCATTTTTAAGTCTTTGTTTAACTTTTGATTTAGCCTCATTTTTCCCCTTTAACCTAAAATTCTCCTTTTACTACATATAAATTTGTATACAATAGCATATGTTAAAAATAATTTGAGTTACTACAAATTGTCAGTGTGCAAACACACACTGATGATGATATACAATTATGTATATGCATGATATATATTAGTCCTCTATACACATACTTAATGCATTTATAGATATATAATTGTAAGATGTTGTTGCTTTCTTTGAATGTCTTAATAGTCAATCAAGAAGCATATCTAAAGTAAGCTGCTTTGTGGCTATCTTTGTATGCACCATTGTATTACCTTGTTCAACAAGGAGGAGCCCAGGTGACATAATAAAATAAATAGACACGATGCTGCTGCTTAATTCAAGTACTTAAAGTTCATTTTCTTCTCCTTTTTGAATACACTCTAGTTTAAAACCATTTTAGAGGATTTAAGTAATACGATCATATATCAACAGAGGATACGAATTATTAAATAAAGGATAACAAAAATAAATGAAAATCAACTTATGTACATGTCCAATTTTTCAAAGATACATAATTTGAAAGCAAATGGAGTGTGAGTATAACTAATCATCCCACACATCTGGCCCTGCTAGTGAAAACCAGTTTTGTTTCCCATTAGGTTAATATTATAATAAAAAATGTATATAAAAATCACCCTGAAAATAATTTAACTCTCAAAAAAAATTGCTTTAAATTTCTAGTAGTAATAGGTAGGTTATAATTTTACCTCAGGCGGATTAGATTTTGTTTAAATAATGACATTCTATTATATGAATTTACTCCTCTAATCTGTCAGAATCATTGCCTTAAAGTTGAATATATTTATATTGATACAATAGCCTCAGGCTTTGTATAACATTTAGTTTTTCTGTATTGGTAGTAATTTATTGAGTTGAATAAATGTTATACTTATCAAAGTAGGAAATGGCATATATAATTAATAATATAACATTACAACAGGGTACTTAATTCACAAGGCATTATATATTATTGTTAATTTTTATGAACACAGTTACGGTAAATATGTCACTGTAGAAAGAAGCATCTTGAGATTACTTATATTATTATCTCCTCCCTATCATTATAAATTATTATTAATTAATGGTAGTATGACTTTGTTCATGAGATGATCATTTAAAAAAATTAGTTATTCTGATCACTTAAGACAACTGGATCTTTTAAGTCATCCTTCTTGCTATTATAATTAAAAATTATTTACTATTATCTGCAGTGTAATTAGTTTCATTAGTGATTTTTAAAATTAAAGATTTTCTAATTCTTCATGACACAATTAAGTCATTTATTTATACCTTCTAAACTTGGAGATATATAAACATGAGGATGTTTATATTTATTGTTTTTAAGCATGACAAATACAATAATATATATTGTATGTTGGATATGTAATCTCTAAATAGCACCAATATGTTGCAATATTCCATATAAAACAGAAATTCACTTAAGGAAATATTCTACTCTTATTCTTTCATTGGATAATCAAAGATATAATACATAATGCAATAGTGCAATTGCTAAGAGTTACAAGGATTAATCAAGTTACAGTTTGGGAATATTGACTGTCAATTTGTTTTAACAGTTTTATTATAGAGGAGGACTTCAATTTGGTAACTCTTCTTTAAAATGAAAACAAACTGTAGCCTTGCTAGATGTTTAAGTTAAGCATGCTATTTTGACCTTAACACATACAAAATAAGAGCATTATTCAACAGCAGCACAACTTGTCTGTGTATCAATTGGAACTACTGGTGCTTAGTGTCCTCCATAGACATTGAACGCAATTACCCGATGAGTGGACAAGGTGATTGTTTTTCACTGACTTGAAGGGCATATGCAATAATTTAAAAATTCTTTTTTAAAAAACTGACTTTGGCCTTTTGAACCTGGCTTGGGAGAATGATGACTGAAGCAATCTTTAATGAAATTGCACTTGGACACCCTCAGTTAGACTTTAGGAAGTGTTCGTTGGCTCCTGGGTATTTGATAAGCATTTGACAATTGAAAATTCTTTCCCATTACACACAGATATTTTCATTCACATGTTTACATAGATTATGAATGCAAAAAAGTGGTAATAAATATCCCATGCTAAATTTTAATTCTTTAAATTAACTGTTTTTTGTTTTTTGTTTTTTGTTTTTTGTTTTGCTTATGTAGAAATACAAATGAGAAATCAGGCTGCTTGAGATTATCCTACCACCACTACCACCACCATTTGTATATTAGTGAACTCAATGCAGTATTTTATTTGTAGGAAGACTGACAGTGACAATGTGAAATTAAATTTCTTTGACTTATAAATCTTTTATTAAACAATGTCTGAATAGTATATATGAAATCTCTCTCCTTCCATGGGGAGTATAATGGTAAGAAACAATAAATAACTGTCAATCTTTCCAGTTATCATCACTAATAGCTATTGAGGTATAGTTTAGAACAAGCACTGCAGGATGCATTACATATTATGGAAAGAGTCATAGTCTATGGTCATGCAATTAGAAAGTCAGAAAGGTATCTACATCTCTAGACAACTTTGAAAAAATGAATATTTCTAAAACTTGTCATATATAGCAAAAGTCTTGTGAATACCTAACTAATTACCTGATAATATTGAAAGCTCCTAAGGCTTTAAAAGTACTATTGAGGACCTGTCCTAAAACAGCAGGAAGTTGCTCATTCATGTCAGATTAAAATGTAACAGAAAAAGTACTCTGATTTTCAGATGCAGAAAAATGGTGTATTTTAAAAGCTGAAATCAGAAAGGAAACAAAGCTTATTAGAAAAGTTTATTATTGCATACCAAAGTCATCTTAGTTCTTGTTTCATCAATAAGAAGTTTTCAGGAGTATACAAATGATGCACATATCTTAAAAATAAAGTGTAGAAACTGTGTTCATCAGTAAATGAACAGGGAAGCAGAAAACAATATCGACTCCATTCTTTGGCATGGGTGCTCACTGATATAAAGGTGTACGGGTCATACAATTGTGCAAATCCTAAGTATAATGTGAATACAGTGATTTCCTCATGCCTAGTAACTTAGATTGTCTCTGCATTTGCCTGTAGTGAATCCTCTGTTCCCACTCCACATGTCTACCTGGTAAACAGCTTATAATCATTTCCAGTTAAATATTTTGTTACCAAAACATTTCCAGATGCTCCCAAGAAGATTTAAATTCTGTTTTGAATATTATTGTATTAAATAATACAAGAAGTTTTCAGGAATATTCATATAATGCTCATATTTTAAAAGTAAAATGTAGAAACTGTGTTCATCAGTAAATAAACAGGGAGTCCGAAAAAATTATTAACTCCATTCTTTGGCATGAGTGCTATAATGATTTATTTTCATTATTAAATTGTCTAGTAGTTGGCATGCACACACACACACACACACACACACACACTCAACTTTCTGTTAATAAAAGCTACAGAAAAAATATAGGTGGGTGAATACGGAGGTGACAGGCAATAGAAACTTTCTGTAGAAACCTTCCTCTGGCTACTCGATAGCCATGTAAATCCTTCTATCCATGTTGAAACTTTCCTACAACAGTTGTCTCAACGATATCGTGCTTAGACCTCAAACTACGCAATTTTCACATGTAAAAATGAAGATGTACACGTTTTCCCAGAAAGAGATACATGAGGTCATATCAGTTACTATATTCTCCTCCAAATGAAGTAATTTCTTTTTCTATAATAATTGTAGTCCTGCTTTAATATGCTATAAAGATCAAATACCATATTTTAACATCATTACAAGATCTCCCCATTATATGGTCATCATTAAAACATTAACTGGCTCAGTTCTAGCTAATTTTCCAATGAGGTAACTTAGTGGTGTTCTGCCTACCAGATCTACAGTTTTTCTGATTATATATGCAAAAAATACAGTAATAGACTATCCATTGAGAACACCATAGTTAATTGCCAGTTAATAATTATCGCTGCAGATAAAAATATTGTAATTATCAGTCTGGTCCTATGTCCACTCAGTCACTGCATCTGCCACCTCAGGATTAAAATTAAACTCATTGAGATAAGAAAGCTGAAGGTCAATGACAGCCACTGCCACCATCATCCCAGGCCTATGAAGAACAGACACCAAAGAACTTTGTAAGGATGTTGAAGCTCTCCTTATCAGAACATTTTCTAGGTATTTAAAAGGACATTTAAAGGTAGCATTCTTTAAATCTTCACATGGGACATACCATTCATAACTCAAAATACACCAAACAGCTATCTCTAAAGATCTGGATTTCTTCTTCTGCAGTATAGCAGGTGAATTTTGTCAATCAAATCCATTTAATGTAGGCCACTGTTGAGACCAGCCATTAAACCCAGAAAAGTTTAAAGCCAGGCTCCTTGAGTTAACATTTTGAATTAGAAACTCATTGAATCAGAAATTGTTCCATGCACCTGTAGAGAATAATTTTGCTTGATTCGATATTATGTTCTATCCTTCTTGACCTACCACTTAAAAAAAAAAAAATCCATCCAAACAAATAATATCTAGATTTCTTTTCACAGAAACTAGCAAAGGTTTGTAAATCCTTTAGTGCATAAGCTTTTTTTCTCTCAACTCATTCTTTGTGTTTGTTCCCAGAGTATTTGTAGATTTGCTCTAGCTATGGTTCTGAAAAATAAAGGTAAGTAGGATGTGGAAACTGGAGAATGAATGAATCTTATAAGGCAACTACTTAGAATAAGATTATTATAGAAATCTTAACAATAGATAGCTACTATTTTCTAAAGGGTAGAGGATCTTCTCTTGATAAACAAAATGTAGCTTGAAGTTTGAAAGTTTCTTAGACTCATTGAAATCTATCCAAGTGTCTTCAATTTGGCAATATGAGACATCACTTTTGGTGTTTCAAGTAGAAAGATAATTGGTCATAATGGTGTTATCTACAGGTGGAAATAACCCAACCAAAGGTGGAAAAGAGAAAAGAGGCAGTTACATCAAATTCAGGAAGCTGCCATATTCATGATCCCAGTTCTTACCAAATAGTATTTCACATAAGTCAATAAATGAGGCCCTGTATTCTACCTGTGTTGCAGGATTGCATTTTTATCTTATTTAACTAATTTGTTCTCTGATCAGGCTTTAATCTGAGAGTGTAACAACCTGACCTCATGGTATTATTTTTTCAGGGAACTCTCCAGTATAGGTCAGTAGTCAACACATTCCGTAATCCTTATAGCCATTACCACCGTAACAGTCAAGTGAACTGCACCCTTTCTAATAAATTCATCCTAGGCAACAGATAGTAGTTTAAGTAACCATTTGCCTTTGCATGCCATGGATTACGAGTCTCATTTTCCAAATGCGATGAGATCAACATTTATAGTCGGATGAGATAACCATTCTCAGATTAATAATTGAAAGGCCCGTTTCCTGGTGCCACTTCTATTAGCACGTGTATCAGCTGATGTTTGCTCAGGTCAGTATGAGACACCACTTTGGATATTCCGTGCAGGAAGATAATTGACCATATTTGTGTTATCTGTAGGGACAAACCAAAGGTGGAAAAGGGAAAAGAAGCAGTTATATCCAACTCAGGAAGCTGCTATATATCCCAAACATGAGCCCACATGTCCTGCTCTAGTTGCTGGAGATTGTATAAGGCTGTCATGGCTGCAGTTGTTTCACACCATAGCTACTGAGTGGGAATCCAGGATCCTGTTTTTCTGCTGCTGCTGCTGCAACTACTGCTAATATAGTTGGAGTCTGCAGCCACCTGCAATCAACTTTAGTTACCCTACTCAACTGTTGTTATTGTCAAGCACATCCCCAGAGGCAGAAAAATGACCTAACGTTTTCCCAAACTCTCACTTGTGCCTCCCAATGGTAGCATATTTTCTGTACATATTTTGTTTACAATATATTTCAGACTTTGTAAACAAATGAGAGATTTAAATACATCTATTTTTAAACAAGTGAAGTTTAATAATGTAAATTAAAATTTGAAAAGCAATTACAAAGATCAATCTGAGAGTTTATAAGGAAGGCGAAAATAATTGTCATAAACTTTGTCATAAATGCAGAGAAGAAATCATGATTTCCATACATATGAGCACCAGGGCATTTTGACCTGCTATAATCAGTTACTTTCTTTTTCGCAAAATACTGCTTCTTCAAGTGATGCCAGAATGATCACCCCCATATCATCATCAAAGACGATATTTTCTGAACATTTTCTGTATTTGAAAATGATGCCTCTGTAGAAATTTTATGTGTAAAGATATTTTGCAAACTGTTAAGCAGAATAGAAAAGCTATGTTGTACAACTGTATATAGCATACTACTAGAAATATCTGAATTCTTTAGAATATTAAAATGAATTACTCTTTTGAAACGTAAGGTAGATGAAATAATTGAAACATTTTAATTTTCTTCATGTAGAGGAGAAACATTGCTTTTGGAGAAAACTTTAAAAAACACATACACTCACATCGCACCAGAAAGGAAAAATTGTATAAAATCATGCAAAAGTAGTTGCTTTAGAAGTAGAATAATAGAAGAAATTAATCAAAACGTCAATTTTTTCTATCATGTAAGATATTTTATTCTTTAAATGTCATTGCTGACAGTGTTTAGAGGTCAAAACACTTTTAAGGTCAGTAGACAGCTCTGCTTTCATAAAAACATCTAAAATTTTGAGAAAAATAATCTGCATAATTCTCTGAAAAACTGAGAAAGGTATTGGCACCCAAAATTTATGAAATGTTTAATGTCAGAAAGCACTGCAAACAGGTAAATATAGATTTCTCAATAGTTTTGAAGAATTATAATCCACAATTTTAGTTTATTCTGAAATATACCGGTAGGTTTGGCCACTATGCTTGGGGACTAATATCTGTCCAATAATATTTTATTTGTGTAGTAGATGCCTTATTTTAATTTTATATATATGTGTATATGTTTGCTTTTATTATTCTTTAGTCAATTTTTAACTTATACTTTCCAATCTTTTTATACTCTCTTTAGATTATTTTAAATTTTTAAAATACCGCTTTTAACTTACCTTATTCTTAATTATATAGATAAAGCATTTGAGAAAAATATATTAAAAGGTCAATATCTGTAAGCTATCCTGCTAGATGTCAGGAATAATTTAAAGATATTTGGATTCCCACTCCCTCACCTTTTTTCTGAGTAAATACATGCAGTCTATGGGAGAAATGATGAGACAAGTACAAAAACTACAGGAATACAGATTAGAATACTACAATTGCCATAAAGCTAAAGAGAAAAGACATTTTGGAGATTCTGACCCACCTTTCTCTTAACCAAAAAAAAATCTCCTGTAATATGTCCTTAATAGATTCTGAGTCTGTGTTGATATTGCAAAAACATCACAATTTCCTGACTTGAAAACTTCATTTATTAAAAAATAAAATACCTCCAGTATGAAGTTGGAGTCTACCCCCTGTTTTAGCTCACAATGGATAGATGTGGGTAAAGGTTTTTAGGGAGAGAATGGTTATTCCCAATCACAATTTATTGTAGAATGTTAAATTGTACAATATATTTTACTTGTTTTAAATATATATGATTCATAATAATATATTACCTCTTTCAGTGACTATAAAACTTGTCATTGTACATTTTACTGAGGGTCCAATAACAAATTCTTCTTGCTTTGTCTTCGATGAATGATTTCTTCATAGTTAAGAAGAAACTGGGTTCTGTATTGTGTGAGTAAGAGTGCAAAATATAAATAATATAATCTACCATCTATGGTTAAAATTGATGGACATTTATGAGCATATTATTCAGGCCTAGGGTCCATACTACAAAAGATTTTTTTTTAATTTTAAAGAATATTTAAAACGCTGGAAATGTAATAAAAAACATTAAGTTCTATATTTTAAAAAATCAAAGTGCATGAATTTGTTGTCATTTTATTTATTCATTTGCTTTTGTGGTGCAAAGAAAACAATCTTAGGAGAAGTTGAATAAGTCTATATAAACAGATTACAGATCACTTTATTACTACTCACACACCATCTCTAGTACTGAAAAATACAGAGAAAATAGGTTAAAGTAGATAAATACACAAAAGTAGATAAATACACAAAAGTATTTAGGTGAGAATAAAAAAGATAGAGTGTAATACTCTGAAAGCAATTAATCCTAGGTAAAAACTGGAGCGTTTATGAAAAAATCAGAAGGAGAAATTGTTGTCTACAAGTTGGTTTCTAATCAATAGTATTTTAAGCCGAGGAAGGTAGAAAAGTGTATTCAGATAAAAGTGTACCCAGATAAAATCAGAAATGCAAGTGGGAATAAATGATTTTGCTCAGTGATTTTGGGTGAAAATAACAGAAAAAATAAAATATTCTATAGTTCAGATGTCTATATTTCTGTGTATAGGAATTTTAAAAGCATCATAGAAAATCAAAATATTAATATTTTATGTCATAAAAAGTAATATGACATCCTACACACTTTACACATTTCTATAATTTATTGATCTAAACATATTCACTATATATGGGGGTATGTGTATATACACATTTAATATGTGACTACATACATATATCACATATATGATATATACATATTTTTATAAATATATGTAATATATATATTTACCCACATAGTGGCTTAGAGAGGATCAGTAACTTATTGAAGGCTTATAGTTAGTCAAGGATTGATGCCAAAGCTCATGGGTCAATCCACCCTGGTGTCTTGCAAATGGTTCTAGTATACGGAATTCATAACAGAAAGATACAAACATGTGAATGTTCTTTAAAGAATAATTCATCCAGTATTTGGGTAAGAGCATAAGCACACACAAACCTGCACAAAGAGTATTAATATGAAAATTCACAAGCAGAAAGCATTCTGTAAGTTATTAAAAAGGACAAAAGGAAAAAGATGTGAGCTATAGAACATCATTATGTACTGACTGGTTAGCTAGAAAAGTGCATGCTTTTCTACCACAGTTTAAAAATATATATGTGATTATATGTTCTTTGAACAAAATGAGAGCTTTTAAATATCTACATGTTCTGTGGTAGTTTCAACAGGCTAAAAACAAGATTTGCCAACACTACAAAATTGAATAAATGGTAGTTGGTAACTCAAAATTTAGAAGAAGCAAAAATGAACAATCATAAATTGGACTTAATTCTGAAAAAAAGACAAAAAATAGTGGTAATAAAGTAAAATAAATGCAACAAGCAATACTCATATTATCTTAGAAGTTATAATAATAAAGTAAAAAAGAGCAATGTCCAACAGACAAAATATCCCTTGTAATTGAGTAATAGAGTTTTCTAAAGGTTCAGATAAAAGAAGTTGTGTTTTAAGTTCTGAATTTTTTAAGTTTCAAAAGGAATACAGTGTGTTTAAAAAAAAAAAAAACTAATCTCCAGCAATAAATTACAAATGTTCACAAATAAATGTGAAATATGGCATGGATGACATGCTTCAAATAACACACCCATATCACTATAAAGGCAACAACTTTTAAGACAAAATCTTCAAAGACTGTATGTAGGGCAAATGGGCAACATAAAACAAAAACAAAACAGACATATAAGGTCACCTAGAATAGTACTAGAAAAAAACCTTCTGAGGCTTTTATAACATGTTACTAAATGTCATCTAATTTAGGAATGCTTCTATTTAGAGATGAATGACAATAATTTATGACCTCCCTGTGGATGACAACAATAGTGAAAGGTCTTTCACAGTTCCTACAGTGGATAAATATTTTCAGATTGTGTGGGGGCAAAGACAAGCCTATTCTATTTGGAGAGTAAAAGTAATTAACATTAATGATACTGATCTAACTTTAAATTAATTTGGGGGCTGTTTAACAGTATTATACAGGAGATATACTTATTTGTACATTTTCATATGCAGATGGATTTTGTTTGGGGTAGGCTTCAACAGAGAAATTACTACTGAGAATTCCCCAAAAACATTTTTAAAAATCATCTTTTAAATACCATAATGCAACAAAAAATTTAGTACCTAATAAAAGGTTGACGTTGTCAAAAGACACACAACTTTCAGGTTAAACAGTTCATTTATGAAGATAAGCTAGCATCTGATAACAATATCTCAAATACGTAAAGTTTCAACCTGACAGCAGTCTGCCTCTTGCGGATGTAACAACAGTGAGCCAATGAACAGGTCCACAAGGCAGGTCTTTACAGAGGGATTCAGAGACTCTCACTGCTACAGCCTCTGGCATCTGCAACATGTGACTTTCAAGGGTTCCAGCATCTTCTACACCTCACAGAACTGATGGTTATGGGTCAGAGGACAAATTCACATAAGTGAGTGGGAGCTGAAGGCAGAAATCTATGAATACTATGAGAAGAAGATAAAATGGGCTGGAACTTCAATCCTGGCAGGAAAACAGGATGAAACAGGCCCCTCGTATAGTGAGAGAATGGAGGCAAAAGCCCCCTAGGGGAAGTCTAGGACTGGTATTATCTCTGGCCTCATGTGAAAGCAGGCAAAAGACGTTCCGAGTATCTTCACTGGGGGGACTGTAAGTCAGGATTTGCCTTTGGGAATGAAAGAGAAGAAAACTAGTTTCTTGTGCTGAAACCTGGTGCATAGTCTGCACTGTTGAAGATTATCATGCAGTCTTCTTGTAGGTGTCCACAAGCAATACTGCCTCTGAGTTGTGCTCCTTAGGAAGGAAGTGAGGTGTGAGATACATGTAAAATTGCCTGAGAGTTGAATAATTATGAAAATGTGAATGGAAACCACTATGAAATATTATCTCACATCTAGTGGTACGGCTACTATGAAAAAGATGAGATAACAATTATTGACGAGGGTATGGAGAAAAGAAAACTTTCTTACGCTGTTGGTGGAAATCTAAATTGATGCAACCATTATGGGAAACAGTATGGAGATTCCTAAAAAAATTAAAAATAGAAATTCCATATGATGCATCAATTCCTCTTCTAGGTATATACATACCCCAAAAAGATGAAATCGGCAGTTCTTCAAGTATCTGCACTTGCCATGTTCACTGCACATTAATCACAATAGTCAGATATGAATACAACCTAAGTGTCTATTGACAGAAATTTGAAAAAAGAAATTGTGATATACATACACAGTGAAATATTATTCAACCTTGAAAAATAAGAAAATCCTACCTTTTGTGACATTGATGAATCAGGAAGAGGTTATGCTAAGTGATGTAAACCAAACATAGAAAGAAAACTACTGCATAATCCCCCTTGAATTTGAACTCTTTTTTTTTTTTTTTAAAGTAAAATACTTAGAAAGTAGAACTGTGATTGGGCTGGGGGATGGGCCAAGGAGCACTGGGTAATGTAAATCAAAGAGAACAAAGTTGCAGTTATATAGGTTGAGTAAGTCTAGAGATCTAAGTACAGCATGAGGATTACAGTTAATAATATAGTATTGTATACTGAAAGTTGCTAAGAGAGTTAACTTTAAGTGTTCTTGCCACACACAAAAGTAACTATGTGAGATGATGCATACATTAATTTACTTGACTATAGTAATGATTTCACTATGTACAGTCAGCCCTCCATATCCACAGCTTCCAGGTACACAGGTTCAACTAATTTCAGATGGAAAATATTTGAAAATAATTAAAAATAACTATACAATAAAAATAATATAAATAAAAAATGAGATAGTATAGCAACTATCTACATAGCATTTATTTGAATTGAGTGTGATAAGTAATCTCAAAATGATTTAAAGTCTGAGGGAGAATGTGTATATGATACATGCATATACTAAACCATTTTAAATAAGGGACTTGAACATTTGCAAGTTTTGGTATACATGAGGTCCTAGAACAAATCGCCTGCAGATAGCAGATACTGAGGGATGACTATATATATATATTTTGAAAAATTACATTACATATTTTAAATATGTATATAATTTTTGAAAAATGCTTAGAAAAAATCAATTATTAAAAAATTAAGGAAAATAGAAAAATATTAAAAAAGTATAAAATTGAAAAGATTATAATCTGACATAGGACTTCCTATCAGGAGTAATAATGACAGAAAATAAATGCATCTTTTCTTCTACATCTTTAAGTCACTATAGTAACAGAAAAAAAAATGCATCTTTTCTTCTACATCTAGCTAAACTACCATTACTGAGTTTTTTTTTTAAAAAAAAAAAAGGAAAGAAAAAAGAAAAGAAAAGAAAATCGAAACAGTTTCACCAATAGTTTATGGCTCCAGATGTTTGCTAGAAACATTGAATGACAAACTTAATAAGATATGTAAACACAAAAAGTGAAGAGAAAAAAACAATAATGAGGAAAAACATAAACAAAACATGTCAATAAATCATCAAGTATGAAAAGATTATAAAGTAAGCATTTTTGCTTGTTTTAAAACAAGGTAGAAATTTTACAAAATCAAAACTTCGCAGATGGTTGGAGAATATTTAGACAAATTTCATAATGTGTTTACCTCAGTAACTTGGATGGGTTAGAAATACATAAAAGAGTAAGTAAACTTGTTAAAATTGTTGGAAAACTTACTTAAAAATATACCTAGAGTACATAACTTTCCAACATAGCAAAAATAAAAGGAGAAAAAAAAAATGTTTAATTCAAGAGGAGGCAAAAGAAAAAAAGCCATTGGTAGTATTTTGCTGTTTTGGAAACTGAACAAAAACTGAGTAACATTTTTATCAAATCATTAAGGGTGTCACTCCATCAATTATGAAAGACATATTGGAGGAATTTCTAATAGCATGACAATCTGAAATCAAAAACATATTCATAAGCTAAAGTGAGCATTAAAATTAATAATTCATTAAGGGAAAATGATAAAGTTTAAACTCCTAACTTTAAGTTGCAAATACTTTTGTGATAAGCAATTTGCAATATAAGTTATGTTCAAAGATGATTTATAACATGTAGTTAGCCCTTATAATCTCTCAAGAGCTAGACCAAGCACTTCATATATTATACATGAGCTAATTTAATCCTCACAGCGACCCAACAAGGTATAAAACTGTTAAATGAAGAAACCAAGAATCATACCTAGGCAGATTCATTCTAAACTTTGCAATCTCAACCACAACGCTCCACTACTTTAAATATTCTCTCTTTAGTTGTCAGGCTCCAGTATCTTCATGCCTTCACTCTCAATCACTTTTCTGTCCTTTATTGTATGGTGTCATTTTGCGTTATAAAGTGTGCTGATCAAAGAGGTTGTGGTGGATTGATTTGTCACTTTTTTTGGCTTCCCTGCCACAGTAGGTGACATCTATTTCCTTTCACTTTCTTTTTTTTTCCCCAAAATTTATTAATGTATTTATTTATTTTAAATTGACATACAAAATTGCATGGATTTGTCACAAACAACATAATGTTGTAAATTGGATATACCTGTGGATAAGTTAAATCTAGCTAATTAACAAATGCATCACTTCACATCATTATCATTTTGTGGTGAGAGCACTTAATAGGTATACTCAACATTTTTCAAAATTGCAATATGTTGTCATTAACTATAGTCACCACGCTATACAATAAATCTATTCCCTTTCCTTTTGAATCTTGGATGGCATTCTTTAACCAATAGGATATGCCCTTTTAGAATCCTGATACCATTATTCTGCAAATAAGCATAGTTTAGCCTCCTTGAAGATGATAAATAACATGAAGAGAGACACTGCACAAAGAATGTCCAGACACTCCAGAAAAGGCCCAGACATGTAATTGAGGCCTTCTAGGATCATCCTGTCTCACATAGCTGTATAAGGTACTACAGGCAAGACCTGCAAAATAGCTACACAATTGAGAGTCCAAACTGACAACTGTTAGAAATATGAGCAAATAAATGGTGGTCCTTTGAAGCTAGTAAGTTTTGGAGTGTCTTGATAAGCAGAAAATTGTCCCTGAAACTGGGGTTAATAAGCCTTCTGTCTTTAGACTAGTCAGACACATTTTGAATATGAGTCTATTTCTGAACTCCCTAACTTCAAAACATCTTTGACAAAATACATCTTTTTTTTTCTTTCTTTTTTTGAGACAGAGTCTTGCTCTCTCGCCCAGGCTGGAGTGAAGTGGCGCCATTTCCGCTCACTGCAAGCTCCGCCTCCCAGGTTCAAGCGATTCTCCTACCTCAGCCTTCCAAGTAGCTGGGACAACAGGCGAGTGCCACCACGCTCGGCTAATTTTGTTGTTGTTGTTGTTGTTTTGTTTGTTTTTTTGTATTTTTAGTGGAGACAGGGTTTCACTGTTAGCCAGGATGATCTCTATCTCCTGACCTCGTGATCCGCCCGCCTTGGCCTCCCAAAGTGCTGGGATTAGAGGCATGAGCCCCGGCCGACAAAATATATGTTAAGACAAATAACCATAATAATGATGGTAGAGGAAAATAAAATCTCTGGACCCCAAACTCACTAAGCCAAAAGGAAGAGTCAAATTTGGGAAGTGAATCAGGCTAAAGAGCCTCTGATTTATGTTCCTATAAAGATAAAGACCACATACTACCCTAGGAATCCACTCTCACAACTTGCTCATGAAGAAATGTCTTGTAGACCCCAAGATCTTTACCATAAAACAGTTCTGTTGAATTTCACCCTTGCAATGTGAATCAACAGCTTATCTTTACAGGTGCAAGACAAGATGTGCCCAGAAGTCATCCCTCTACCCACCTGAGACAAGTGTATATTAATGTAGATTCACTGAGCTAACCAGACAAACACATAATAGACTATTCCTCTACCCCATCATTTCACATGTGAAACATGTGAATTCGTAAACGCTGATCAAAGCTTCCAAAGAATGAAAACCCTTGCCCCTTTTTATGTACTCTCCCTGCTTTTTTTTTCCCTCTTTCCTCTGCTACCTGCTCTTTTTCCCTTAAATATTGAAAATATTTAAGTCCCCACACCCTCTTTGGAAAAAACATAGATCACAGATATTCCTGTGGTTTTGTGTTTCTTTTACCTGTGTGTATCCTCAACCTTGGCCAGATAAACCTCCACATTCATCGAGACCTGTCACAGATACTTTTCGGTTTACAATGACATATTCAGATACTACATGCAAATAAAAAGACAACGGATGCTGAAAACTATTATGTTAGACTCAGAAAGTCCTGTAAATATGATCCAAGACTACTGCCCTCAGAGATAAATGTGGAATGATGCCTCATTTATGTTCTACCAAGGTTAGGATTGCATGTCATTGTTGGAATTATTTATTATGAAATTTTGACTGGTAGATTCCAGCTGCAATGGAAAGCATGTGCCTTGACATATATAGCTTGATGGGCTGCTTGACAAGCAGGGTTTAAGACAGGAAACAAATGGCAGGGATACGTTTAATGAATTAAAATGGACAAAACCATCATCAACTTTGTATTTTATAGTGAGGTGGAACTGTGCAGTGAAGCCAGCAAATTGTGCTTGAGATGGAACTTTACCTCCCAAAGCAACTCCAGGTCAGTGTACTGTATTGCCTATTATGAGTCATTCAATGGAAGTAAAATAGGTTGAAGACATAACATTTCTTGTGAATGTTGGATCAATGATTGTGTAGCAGGCAGATTAATGGCAGAAGTAGAATTGGCACAATGACCTCTATTCAATACAGCAAAAGATTTATGAGGTGAGAGACAACATAGGGAGAAAGGAACTGATAAGTATTTGATCCCTAGGTGATTGCCAATCCATCTGTGGTCTGAGATGGTGAAAATATTGCCCACATGTGATCAGGAATTTCTCTTTTTAATGCAAGTTATATAAGATAAATTTGACTGCAATTGAGTAGAAATAAAAAAGTGAAAATCTCCCCTCCCCCAAAATACAGTGATTGCTGTTGACTGCATTGGAAAAGTGAAACCATTAACTAGACACTGAGTAATTAATTTAAGATTAGTATTTGAAAAAAAAATTCATTTTTACCAACATCTGGTGATGGATATATTGTTTAATTGTGGTAATAATTTCATAATGTATATGTCTTTGAATATATATAATTTTAAGTCAATTATATTACAATAAAGCGAAAAGGTTTTCATATCAATATTTCAGTACTCTTTGGAATAATTTCAAAGAAAATTAAGGTTAATCTACTAGTTTGATACTTAGGTATTAAAGAATAAAAAAGCCATTTGGAATGAGTACCTAGTTAAAATTAGCTGTGGTTTTGGCATTCGATTCATTAATGGCAATAATGTAGCACATCTGCCCCCCTTTAAGGTGGTAAAAGCCAGAGTTATGGGAAAAATTGTAATTGTCTTATTCCCTTTTTATGTTAAAATGGAACAAGCCCATTGAACAATTCAAGTGCTAAAGGGAGCAACTCCATTGGGTTGGTTATATAATAATCAGAATAGAGCTATTCCCAATGATGTGCTGCTTCTTCAAACAATGATGGAAACAATAATTCAAGGAAACTTCAATCTTTCATTTCAGGGGACAAAAGAACATTATAATTCAGTAGTAGAATAGCATCCTCAATTATCTGTGATGGAGTTTAAGTAAGTGCAAAAAGTTAGAGCAATTTGAAAAACAACAAAGACAAAGGGAAACTCGGAGCCTAAGGGCAATGTTGAGGATAAAAAGATTAAGTCAGTTGAGATTGTTCTGTTATATATTAAATAGGGTGGGGAGGGATTAAAGTGGAAAATATAGATGAGTGCCCACAAAGCATCTACTTTACAAATCATCTCCCTTAAAGGATTTTTGACACATTCAATCTGTCTTTTCTGGGATGAATTTAAAGTAGATAAACTGAAAGAAGGACTAAATGTGAGAGCTGAAACATGTTGCAGAATTTCATCTAATCTATGATGTATAATTTAGTCCAGGAATTCCTAACTGAAACTTCCAGCATGAACATCAAGTCTCTGTGAAACTTTTAGGTAAAATATAAGGGAATATGGAGCCATTCTTCTTTGGCTTATTGGATAAAGGTCCCCAATACCATAGCATCTCTGCCAGTGACAGTGAAAAGAAACTGCAGGGATTTCAGTAGAATTGGATGGTTAGAGAGATGCTTTCTTGAAAGGCATTCAGTTAAAAATGAAGTTACAGATTGAAATGCTAGAAAATACAAGGCATTCACCTCAACCCATATTAGCAATGATTATGACATAAGTGGTAAACATTGCTGTTATCTCCTTCAGGTCAAATTTCAGCCAAGTCTGTCCTCTGCCAGAATAAATCGAACATACAAAATGAAACTTCCTCAGCCTTATTTAGTGATATATAGAATTCCCTAAGGGCAGCAGAAAATTTCGACTTTGACTTAAAGTGATAGAAGTAGGGATAATAATATCAATGCACCTATTTTATAACAGCCTGAAATTGTTAAGCAAATTTTGGAGTCTGATGGGAGACTAACGGTGAATGAATGATATAGTACACTTTATAAGGGCTGTAGTACCTGATGCACTATCCAAAAGATGCAGCAGACAAAGAACAGTGAAAAGGTGGTTGTTTGGGCTACTGCCTTGTTTTTGTACCTACAGCATAAGAAAGTAAAGCTCAGTTCATCTTTAGGTGGGTACAAAGTCAACGTATTTTTACTATAATTGCTAGAGTAGGCAGATAGTTAGACATGAACAGGAGAGAGAGTCCCTGAGAAAAGGAGGTCTGGAAAATTTCACACCCCAGAGACCACCCAAAATATTCATTCTAGATATAAGCAGAGAGGAAGATAAATGCCTATGCAGAAAGGAATGATCCAAAACACCCCTTAAGAAGCTCAGTAACTCCTCACTTCACAGTTAACCTGTCAGAATGCATCTAGCTACATGCTGATAAGAGAGAAAGGAGGGCCAAGGAGCAATTCCTAAGGGAAACAGGCAGAGTAAGTACAGATTTAACCACAATACATCCTTCCTGGGGTGGCAGTAACGAGCACAGCTGCCGGTAGGTAGAATTTGTAGCCAACCCTGGGCCCATACTTGTGCACCCACTGACAGTAAGGGAGAATCCCACAAACCTATGGGTGGGAACTAGCTGGGGAAAAAGGTGGAGATTTAAGGCACAGGTGGGAAATTAGACAAAGACAAAGGCGGAGACTTGAGACAGAGGCAGGAGCTTAAAGCAAGAGTCTCACATAGTAAAAACCACAATGGAGAACTCTTGGGACTGCTGACTCCTTCTCTTTTAAGCTGCCTGCTCTGCCTTGTCTTTCAGAGTGTTCTGTCTCTTTTGCTATGCAACCCTTGCTGCTGCTGCTGCTATTTACCAGCTGGACCAGCCTGTTCCTCTCATGGAGTGTATGTCCTTCAATCAAATCTCTGCTCTTTATTTTCCTTCAGTAAACTCCCTGCGATTGACTTTTCTTCAATAAATTTTCTGCTCTCTTTGATAAATTTGTCTCTTGACCAAATTCTCTCTCCCAAGAAGGACAAGAACCAAGGACTTCTGCACTTCCCAGTAACACAATGTCAAAGGTATTTAAGTTGCACCATGGGCTGCTGTAATTTTATGAGGAGAGTTTAGAGCATGATACTGATGAAGAACAGGCTGAATCATTGTGTAGTTGGCATTAAACAGTAGAAGAACTGGAAAAGGAAACAAACTTGACAAAAAAAGAAAAAAACTTGACAAAAAAAGAAAACTTGACAAAAAAGCTACTTCTGAGTCTTATAGAGAATTCTTGATAGGTAAACATTTCAAAAATTCAGGAATTTGCCAAGAATCCTATGAAATTTTGAGAATCATTTGCCTGGTACCTCAAAAACTCTTTCCAAAAATAGAGATAAACTACTGTTTCTGAAGAATCTGAATATGAAGAAGACAGTTCAACATCTAGTGGTTGTTTTTTTCACTCTAGATTACACAACTTCCTAATTTTTGCAATCTCATTGCCCACTTAAAATAGGTACAGTGAAAGGAGGACTAAGTGACTAGGAAGAAGATAATTCAAATGAAGAACTAAATAGAGTTTCACAACATGAGATATAAAAAGTGCTGCACCACTGAGGCCATAAGATCCAAATGAGCATATGATATTAGACATTCTATAAATTTGTCCACCATACTCCTCGGGCTTTTTAATAGAAGTCAGATCTTGACTCCGTAATCCTCTGCTACAGGTTACTAAGGATATACATCTGGGAGCTACCAAATGCTTCTTCTCCTTTCTATAAAAACAATTGATTTGATGTTAGGCTCTAGTGGAAACAGCAATCATCACTAATGGAATACAGGATACAGTAGTGACTTTGCTTTTTAAATTATGTTGCATGGGATTTGAAGATGGGAAAAGGTTAGAAAATCTCAGAAAAAGGACATATGAAGACAAGGACACTATGAGCCTATGATGAAAATAATGGCTAGTCTAAGGAAAAGGCTTCCCAATAGTTAATGTATCAAGTAAAAGTGTGTGTGTTGGGGTGTGTGTGTGTGTGTATGTGTGTGTGCATGTCTACTGTATACACACAGACATACTGAAGTGGTACCTCAGGAGGGAAATCACATAATTTGACTACCATTTACCTAATAATCAACCAAACCAAGGACCTTCAAACTCCCATATCCTATTGCAGAATACCCTGGTCATATAACTCTCATCTTGATCAAACAATGCTGGAAGCATAGTGTATGGCAGGGTGTGTAGCACTTCTCAGAAAATTTGGGATTTTAGCAATTCATCTAGCAAAGGAAAAAAGTCATGGAAAAAGCAGAAAAAGTAGTACAAGAGGCTGAATTACTTGCAGTAGTACATTTTGTTTTATGGCAAAACTATTCTGAGTGGTGTGTGGGTTTTTACAGCTTCTTGGGCAGTAGTGATAGCCACCTGTATGATTAATTAACAAGGTGATAGACAATTGGAAAATTAAAAATGCCTGAATGTGGAGTTCCCTAATTTTGGAAGGATGTCTGGAGCCTCAGAGAATAAAGACAGGATACAATGTGTTGGATGTTCCTTAAAAAATCTAGCAGGAATTTCTGAAGAGAGTGAAATGTGACATCTCAAACAATATTTGAATTTGCAAAGTGAGTATAAGAAATAGGTTGTCATAGGGGCTACCAGACTATACCACTGGGCTGAATGAAGACATATTTCCTTATTTTTATTGTGCCAATAGTTGCCTACAACTGTTCAGAATAATACAAGACTTAAGGGGCGGGGGGGGAGAACACTTGTCATGGAATTAATTTCACAGGGATAGAGCACAGCCCATGATTATTAGGTGGATCAATTAGACCATTACCTATAGCCTTAAGAGGATTTTTAAGGATTTGATAGACATTGGTACATTCTCCACTTTTCTATTATAATTATCATTACTGAAGCAATGGTTGAGAAAGTTTTAGAAGAATAAGGATAATGTGGACTATTTCAATTTAGAACACCTATATATATTTTATCAGCTTAGCAGACCTACTTCCCAGTGACTGAGATATGGTTATGGGCTAAAAGTACCATATTGTTTGGCTATGTTTCATTCTCACTCTCAAAGTAGTGGTTTGAGAGGAACTTGGAAGGAGCAATAAAAACATTTGCTAAAAAATGAAAAAAAGGAATAGAGAGCTTGCCTGTATGATTTGACAACTAGGTTTAAGACTTGAGAGGATATAAATTAGAATCTTTGGCAGTGCAGAAGTGAGAATGAATGTGTAGGGCATTATGTCATAATAAAACTCCTTGTCTTTATCATTTGGCAAGTTGTTTCTGTTTTATTGTAGGATCCCATAGTACCAGCACCTTGACTCAATTGGTTGGCTACTATCAAGAAAGACATTTTGGCACAGGTCGTTTTCTCTAAGCCTTTAAACCTTGTAGTACGTATTCCAAAGGAATTCATGGGTTGAAAAGACTTTCTGTGTGCCTGCATTGTTTGGTCAGAAGAATAGCTGTTGCTCAGAAATCCAAGAATGAGGATGAATGCAAGAGAAGACATCAGTGTAGATATTCCTTTTGCTAGTTTTATGATTGAGCACTGTACTTGAACCCCTCAGTGCAATCTAGGTAGAAAGAGTCAAGAGATGACTAAAAATAGAGAACATTGTAGTTTAAAGGAAAAGAACCTGGAAATGAGTGATAATACCAGGAAAGCTGCTAATTTTTTGTTCCCTAAAGATTGTACCAATACAAGAGAATGATCAAAGTTTGTCTGTGTTCCCTGGAGAAGGTTAGCGATCTTGTTTCTTTTTGAGAAATGTCATCTGGACTGAAGATGATGTAGGAACTTTACCAAAAATTATTTCTGGTTATTCTGGATGTGATGTAGCACTCTCTAATGGCCTTACTGAATTTTGGTCACTGGAACCTTCTTTTGGTTAAATGTTTATAGATTATGTTCACTAATCCATTTTTCATGCTTAAATCTGAAGACATTATCTTTGAACTGTACAGATTTATGATTATACAATAATTGATCTCAGGTATACATGTGATCTGTGCACCAGCATGACACAATTTTGAAGCAGTTGTCTGCATATGAGGGATTTTGAATTGCACAGCTTGCCTGATATGCCAGAGAGTGCTTTGCTGTTTCAAATATAATAAATGTGAATGCGCATGAACTTAATAACAGGATTTGAAACATAATAGGGAAGATAATGGGTTGATCATAATGAGAGGGACTAATATAGGGATAATACAGAGTACACTTACTGATATTCTCTTATAGAACTCCAAAAAAACTGTAATTATGCAGTTCTTATGGCACACATAGACTGAGTAGGTTTTAGGAGTGGAATGTACACAATTAATGACTTACTAATAAATAACAATGGGGGATGCAAATACAATTTTTCTAGACTATACTTATACTCAATTGTAGGAATGGCAAGTGTAGTGGCAAAGTTGACACCGACCCCAGTGATCTTGTAGGGGTTCAGGAACCATTGATTTGTAGCTATGTGTTTTGAGCCAAACAGAAAAAAACATTTTTAGAAGTATTACACAATGTTGAAAAGTACATAACATATTACAATACAGAAATTTTAGAAGGATTACTTTGGCAAGTAACTAGTCAAATCTGGCAATACTTGGAAAGATGATAAAGAGTAAGTGTTTAGAGAAAATCTATCCATAAAATAATAAGGCAATTTTACTGAGTGACACTTAGCCTTTTGTGTTGCTATAAGTAAATATTTGAGTTTGTCAATTTATAAAGAAAAGAAGATTATTTGGCTGATAATTCTGCAGGATTTCCAAGAAGAATGGCACTACTCTCACTGGCTTCTAGTGAGAGTCTCAGGCTGCTTTCACTCATGGTGGAAAGCAAAGGAAAGCTGTCATGTGCAGAGATCACATGGTGAGTAAGAAAGCAAGAGACAGAAACAAGGAAGGTGCTAGACTCTTAAACAACCAGCTCTGGCAGGAAGTAATGACTACTAGAGTGAGAACTCACTCACACTCACCCTCTACAAGGTCATTAATCTATTCACTAGGAAACTTCGTCATGACTCAAACACCTCCCATTAGGACCCACCTTCAACATTGGGGTCAAATTTCAACATGAGAAATTTTTATGCTCTGCTTTTTTTCTAATAATACATTCCACCTTTAGATTATTCCTTTGCTCCCACATCTGAGTTAGGTTGTTAGAAGCAACCATACCACACCTTAAATGTTTTGCTGCTTAGAAATTTGTTCTGCCAGATACCCTAGGTCATCACTCTTAAGGCTGGTATTTAACAAAGCCTTAAGGTATGAACAAAATGCAGCCAAGTTATTTGCTATGGCATAATATGGGTAGCCTTTACTCCATTTCTCAGTAAGTCCTTCATTTTTATCTGAGACCTCATTAGCATGGGCCTTACCATCTGTCAACATTTTGGTCACACCCACTTAATCTCTAAGAAATTATAATCTTTCTTTCAATTTCCTGTCTTCCTCTGAGCCCCCAAAGTCTTCTAACCTCTGTCCACTATCCAGTTTCAAAATGATTTTAACATTTTCAGGTATCCTTATATGAACACCTCATTTCTCAGTATCAGTTTTCCATACTAGTCCACTATTTGTATTGCTAATTACTTACAAGTTTTTTTTTTGTTTTTTTTTTTGTTTTTTTAAGTTTATTTGGCTTATGGTCCTTTAGGCTGTACAAAAAAAAAAAAAAAACCAAACAAACAAACAAACAAACAAAAAAAAACATAGCATGAACATCTGCCTCTGTTGAGGGCCTTGGGCTACCTCCACTCGAGTGGAACGTGGTGGGGACCTGGCATGTGCAGATTTCACATGGTGAATAAGGAAGCAAAAGAGAGCAAGCCTGAATGTGCCAGGATCCTTTTAACAACCCGCTCTTGTGGGAACTAATAGAGTTTCCACAAAAGAATTTACTCCGATAAATTACTCAGTCATCCTGCCCCTCCAGGGAGGGAATTACCCTCTTCATGAGTCATCTACCCCTGTGACCCAAACACCTCCCATTATGCCTGACCTCCAACACTGGGGATTAAATTTCAGCATGAGATTTGAAAGGGACAACCAACCAAACTATAGCACCCAGGATGAGCTGTCATCTTATATGTTGACAACCATGGAATTAAGTATGTTGTGAAGCCATAAACTGGAATCCATGCTAGAGGGGCTCACACCAGTTCAAGCTGTGAAGGATGTCACCAGAGAAGAATTAATTAAGAAAGACTTTCTGTTAAGACAATTGGTGGGTGGGAACCAGGCAAAATATAATAAGCAACATCTCATCCCAGTGGGAAGTAGGTGTACCACGGAATACAATGATGTTTAAAATACAATATTTCTCAAAGCTGATTTGTTTTGTAGCTGGATATGACTGAGCTGTAAACTTCACAGACCCCCAATTAATGGGCAGTGACTTGTAATAACTACTTGTCTTACTTAACATAATATAAATTAGACAACATTGGCATATTGTTAATATTGTATATCAATCATTGTTTTAATAACACATCAACTGATTAATTGGTGTAATAAAGGATTTGTGGTTGTTAGAAAAAAGTAGGGAGAAAAGGAAATGCTCTAATGAGAAACCACAGAATGAAAAGTTAGTTGGAAAAACCGATTTGCAATTCCTAATTGTTGTAGCTCTCATGAAAACTGACTTAAGAGGAAATGAATTGGCTGGGTGCAGTGGGTCATGCCTTGTAATCCCAGCACTTTGGGAGGCCGAGGTGGGCCTATCACGAGGTCAGGAGATTGAGACCATCCTGGTTAACACGGTGAAACCCTGTCTCTACTAAAAATACGAAAAATTAGCCGGGTGTGGTGGCGTGTGGCTGTAGTCCCAGCTACTTGGGAGGTAGAGGCAGGAGAATAGAGTTAACCCAGGAGGCGGAGCTTGCAGCTGCTCTGCAGGGCGACAGAGCAAGACTCCGTCCCCCCTCGCCAAAAAAAAGAGGAAATGAATTTAGTTTCAGAATAACTTGATATGCACCTTTCATCTTTATATATTGAAAAGTATAATGGCTAACAAATAGAGGTATAAAAAATAAAATTGGTTAAAAATTACTTAAAACTTGTAAAAACTGTGGTCAAGACCAAAATATTCTGTCACTCATACTAATATTACTTGAATTTTACATACCTCATCAGCTATAGACATAAAAATCTTTTTTGTTTACAACATCAAAAATATACATTTCTGAAAAGAGATATAAAAATGTATTAAAATGATATATGACTTGACTCTGTTTATCCAAAATTCAAAGTTAGATTGGTGTTAAAGGGTGCACAGTGGGAATGAATTTTTACACGATATCCAGAAGCAGCAGAAAATATGACTCTGGATTTGCCGTCTTGCAACTTTGTCCCCTGCAAACTTCTGACAATCAGCTCAGTGACATACCAGGTAAATTGTACTTGATTATCAGAATTCTTTATTGTTAAACTCCATTAATGAGTTGTGGTTGCCCTGGAAAGGATATGACTTGACACATATTGCTAGAAGAGCTTTAGGAAAAGCAGTATAAAAGCTAGGTGAAGAAGGAAAGTGGTTGCTTCCCTAAGTTCTAGTAGTCTGTGAGTTCAGCCTCTACTTTTGCAATCAAACATTGCCTATACAGAGGAGATCCTGGATAACCATGAATATTATGAAATCTATGGGTGAAACTGATACTTTTTTGTGGGTCATATGCACTGCTTTGTTCCCTTGAAAGCTAACTAAATTTGTATTGGAAATATATTTTCTGGTGAGTCATTCAAATAAATGTGAGTGTAAGAACAAATGATACTGAGTCAGTGATCAGTTTGTATAAAACATCATATTTTTAAAGCATTAAATCAATTGAAGTTAGAAAGGAGGAAAATTAACTATGGTCTAAAAAGTTTAATAATTAATAGCTTCTATGCATAAAAAAGACTAATAGATGTAATATAATGTGGTAGCAAATAAAAGGGCTTTTAAATTAGACATTTCTGTTTGAAAACAAGTATCAATACATGATAATTCTTTGATCTTGGGTAATTTATTTAACTGCCTTGAATCCATTTACACAATAATAAAATGAATTTGGTGTGCATTCTACAGAAGGTAGATGTGCTTAGTAGAAAAAATGATATATAAAACTCTACCAACAAAGTGGGTACTCAGAAAATATGAGTATAGCCTGTGTTTCTTTTAAATTTTGTCTGGTTGATAATATTTTGAGAAATATATTCCAGTTTAGTTTTATTAAAAGATTGTAAAATATATGAATTACATAATAATTACTTTGTCAAATATATTTTTTAGTTTTACATGTGATCTGTTGTTGCATAACAAATTACCCTCAAACTTAGTAGCTTAAACAATAAATATTTGGTATTTCATGGTTTCTGTGGATCATAGATCAGCACAGTTTAGCTTAGAGCTTCTCATTCAGGATCCCTTACCAAACTACATTCAGGAGGTTGATTAGTGCTGTGGTCGTCTAGCCATCTCAATGCTGAAGTGACAGAGTCCTAAGTAAAGTCATGTGAACTTTGGCAGGCTTTAGGTTGGATGGAAACTGGGCAGTGAAATGGAATTATTAGTTTCTTACCATGTGGGCCTCTCTATTAGGCAGCTTAAAATATGGCATCTGGCTTTTCTCTAAGGGAAGGAACTCCAGCAAATCAGAGGTAATAGTATCTTTATAACCTAATCATAGAAGTGACATTTAATCCCTTTTGCCATATTCTATTTGTTACAGGTAAATCACTAGATATTGCCTGCAATTAAATGTAAGAGATTACACAAGTGTATGAATACCAAGAGATGGAATTATTAGGGGCCATCTTATAAACTGCCTTCACAGTTAAATGTCTGGATCCCAATAATTCATGGTTTTTTGTCTGTTTGTTTGTTTGTTTTCACATGTTAAATGTACTCTACACCTTCATGGTCACCAAAAGTGACATACCATTATACCACCAGCTCAAGGTCCAGAATCTTGCCATCTAAATCAGGTCCAATTATGCACAAGACTCTTAAGATAGTTCCCAACTACAGCACTTTGAGTATAGTTTCTCTCATACTGAGCAGGATTACCATGGTTATAGCTATCATTCTGCCTGGGAGGAATTCTTATTTTGGTTTAAGTCATAATTTCATATATTGAAGCTCCATTTCATTGTCATCTAAACACGTCTGTCTGTGGTTCCTCTTAATTTGTGAAACCAAGGAAACAAATTATCTTATGCCCCATACAACTAACATAAAATAGTGAGACAAACAGAGGACAACTTCTATAAACATTCCTATTCAAAAGGAGTGAATAAGGAAGACACAAACGAGTCTCTGGTCCATAGCAATTCTGAAATCCAGCCAGAGAAATACTGAAAGTTCTCTGATTAGATATCAAGGCCTGGGAATAAATCTTCATGCCTGTCAATTCTGCTTCCTGGGATCTTGGTTCTACCCTCTGAGTCATTCTCGATTCTCACAAAAAATAACATTTGTTTGCAGGTGAGTAGTTTTCTCTCTCTACCTGTTGACAGTAGAATTTTGGAGGTACAACAAACTCTTTTCATTTTGCACTCTCCGTTTTTTTTTTTTTTTTTTTTTTTTCCAGTCCAAGCTAGCAGTGTTTCCGCTAGAAATTTTTCAATAACTTTTTCAACCGCTATTAAATATCACTGGGTTAAACTCCATTAGACAAAACTGCATCCATAAATGCCTTTGAGATAGACTTTTAGTACCCTGGGCTTCTGCTAGGAGAGCTGAAGACAAACACTTTAACTTTCTTAGAGGATCTGCTGTTGATTGGGAGGAACTGCGAGGTATACTCTCAATCTTTTTAAGAGCCTTTTGTAGAAATTATGAGTACTTTGAGGCACCACCTTTGAACTTCTGAGAACTTCAGAAAAAGTTTTTCAGATACATCCTTGAGTCCATCTCTAGTTCATATTTTCCTGACAGGCTGCTGGATTTGAACTTTTTAATAAAACATTTAACTTTGGCATCTTTTGCCATCAGAAGAGGATAAGGATGTTTTTTTTCTTCAAAATAACAAAGATAGGATTCATTTCTATGTAACATTTTTTCCATCAATTTATCTCTTTTCTATCACATTTTACTATTAGCAGTAAGGAAAACCCAGATGGCAACTTCAGTGCTTTGCTTGAGAACTTGCTTAGGTAGATCCTTAGTTCACAGTTTATTAGGCATATCTTCTTTCCACATAACTACAGATGACAATGTTGTCAACTTTTCTGCCACTATGTAACAGGGATTCCACTTTCTCTAGTTTTCAATAATGTTAATCATTTCCTTTTAAGATCTCATCAACAATCTCCTCAAAGTCCAGATTTCTACTGAGAGTCTCATCAAAGAAGCTTGGCTTTTCTAAAGAGACCTCAAAATCTTTTGAGTCTTAACCCACTTCCTGATTCTAAAACGACTCTCAAGGTTTTAGATATTTATTACAGCAGCACAACACTTCTAGGCAGCAAAACTTGAATTGGTATCTAATATTATATAATAAACAACTGCAGCATTTGGCAGCTTAAAACAACAACCATTTGTCATCTTATTGTTTCCATGAGTTTGGAATCTAGGGATGGCTTACCTAGGCACCTTTGATTCAGAGTATTTCAAATGCTACGATCAAGGCTCAACTGTGAATAAAATACTTTCAAGCTCACTCCTGTGACTTTTTGCAGGCCTCAGATTTCTGTGACACATGTTATTTGTAGACAGCATTATTTAGCCTATGGTTTTTCAATAGGATAGCTCTTAACATGGCAATTTACTTTCCCCAGAGCAAGTGAATGAGAGAGCAATGGAGGGCAAGCAAGATAAAAGTCATCTTTTTGTAACCTAATTTTAGAAGGGGCATCCACAACTTTGCCATATTCTATTCATTAGAAGTGAATCACTCAGTCTAGCCATAATCAAAAACGAAATTGTATAAGAGCATACATATGGGACGTGAAATTATTAGGGGAAGTTTTAGAGGCTGCCTACCATACTTGTGATATAAAACATTCAAGTATTGAATTCACATTTTTCACATTTGTCTGACATTGAATTCATATGACTTCCAAGTTTATTGCAATTCTATGTTTCTATGAATGTTATCATTTACAGTCAGAGTTAGAATGCAGAATTATTTTTGAATACATTGTTAAAAATTGAATGGATTTTAATATTTTTACCTTATTTTTTCCTTCAATAATAAAGATAATATATAAGAATTAATTTTTTTGTCAAAATTCTGAATATTTTTGTAATTTTAAAGTATTTTAAGCTCTTCTATCTTCTACAAACATTTTAAATTTAAAGTAAGGTTTTCTATTTAAAGAAATTTTCAAATATTATCATAAATTGTCAAAAAATTTACCAAAATCTTCTCTGTTTCATAGTGTTGTTTAAATGTGATTTTCTCAGGGCAGGCAAACCAAACTTTTTTAAAAAACTAATTTCATAATGGTACGATTAGTATAATTTTGTAATTACAAAGAGTTGTGCATTCATTTTTGGCTATCTGTCACTAACTAAATCTCTTAGTGCAGTTTACAAAGTCTGAATTAAGGCCTTGAATTTCCAGTCTACTTCTTAAATGAATGAGCCACATCAATTTGTATTTATTTAAAATAAACATTTTTTAATGATAATTTTCCTCCCCGTATGAAACTATGAAATTTTTATTGCTTTATTTAGCATATTTTTTAAAGTAATGAAGCAAGCATTCCAAACTCCAAGCACCCATTTTGTTACTTTTTAAATACAATATTTTTTCAAACTGAAATATTAATTTATTTCTACTATAATATACTATAGCAGGCCTGGCGTGGTGGCTCATTCCTGTAATCCCAGCACTTTGGGAGACCGAGGTGGGTGGATCACGAGGTCAGGAGATCAAGGCCATCCTGGCTAACACAGCGAAACCCCGTCTCTAGTAAAAATACAAAAAATTAACCGGGCATGGTGGCGGGCGCCTGTAGACCCAGCTACTCGGGAGGCTGGGGCAGAATGGCCAGAACCTGGGAGGCGGAGCTTGCGGTGAGGAGATGGTGCCACTGCACTCCATCCTGGGCGACAGAGCAAGACGCTGTCTCCAAAAAAAAAAAAAGAAAAAAAAAAAAAGTGTATACTATAGCAAAGATTGTGAGGAGTAAGATAAAAGACACATTTCTATTTTAAATAAATAATCAAGAAAACTGATTAAAATGTATATGAATTTATCAATACCCATGGTTATTTCAGAACTCTATGAAGATTTTTTTTTTTTAACTTTTTGTGATATTCTAAATTGACCTTTCAAAATCCATCAAATTGGCGGTTAAGTTATAGATATTTGAATAACTGGACCAGAGCAAATATCCTGAATGATCCCATTACGTTAAAGTAAATAATATATTTTATTTCACCTCTATTATTGTAACCAGGATATGAGCAGGTGAGAGTCACATGTATAGTGTCCATACTATTACCCTCTCAAAATTAATATATCCTGAGCCTTAAACACACACACACACACACACACACACACACACACAAAAAAAAAAAAAAAAACAAACAAACAAACAAAAAAAACAACCTCTCTCTAAGCCCTTTCAGTACAAAGTATGCATCTGTGTGATTGGTTGCTGGGTTAAGAGGTTGCATAGATTACTAGATCGAACCACACTTTACATCCAAATTAATGTCAAAACTATAACAAATTGGGATGCTCAGCTATTGTCAAACAATGTAGGGGCCGCGTTGGCAAATTAGTTAGTATTAGCATATAGACCTTTTGGCAGGAAAGGAAAGCTTTTTACTTAGAGCTGGGCATTCTCTAGGATTTGTCAACTCAAATCTGCCACTGGTCTCATTATCTCATTTGTCTTATTTAAGCTGAATTGGCAGTTATGTCTTCATGGCAAATGTTTGTTTTTACAAATGAGCAATGAAGCAGAATCTGGGAGACGCAACCCTAAAACAGCTTTATGGCAAGTTTTGAAGGCATTTCTCGAGAAGGATCATTGATTTAAAGCCATAGAAATTTTGTTTCCCCTCTTGATTTCTTCTCATATTGCAAACTTGTGGCTATTTAGGACACCTAACAGAGAAATTAGAGTTTCTCGTGTCAACTGGACAAAAATGTATTGAGCTTTCAGAACGTGAAAGACTGGTTAAATGACACTGACTAAGCTAAAAAGTAAGCAGTTCTTTACAATTCTTATTGTTTTAGTATTATAAGTTAAAATCTCTTTAGGTGATGCTAGTTAGCACCATCATATATCTTATGTACCTGTGTGAATATCTATATGTATGTACAAAACCAATGTGTATATGTACACTTACATACCTATGTGACATCACTTTCAACAACTCTCAACAAGGAATTTTAGAAAATTAGGCAATAAAGAGACTATTTTCTTTCCATGGGACACGTAAACACAGGCTTGTATGAACGCAAACACATACAGCCTCAGAATAGTACTGTGTGTGTATGTGTGAAAGTAATGTGTTAACAATAGTATGTATATAAACTGTTTAAAACGTTTGTTAAGACTACATCAACAAGGTTATACTACGTGTTACAAAAATAATGCCATACTAAATTACCAGCAAAAATATAATAACAAAGGTATTTTGGTTAATTATGTGGGAAACCAAATGTAGAAAAAAAAAAAAACAATAAATGCTAAACAATATGAATTGTTCTTAGGATTATCTGGCTCTGTAATTTTACTTTAAGCCGTGTTCTACAAGAAACACTTGAAGATCTACGAGATAAGTGCTCCCATTCTCACCACAAATTTTTATGGACTTCATATATTGTCAATGCTGAAAGAAGTATCTTTGCTCAAATTAACAGATAAATTGATTATGGATAAACACAAAATTTCTCATGAAAACAACAAAATAAACAACCTTTTACTTAAATAACTGAGAAAAATATGTTTCCCTTACAAGTAAACAAAAGTTGTTATGAATTAAGTAATCCCTCCAATTTTTATTAAAAATGTGATAAATGTGATGTAGGAAAATTTGCTACACACACCAGAGATTTGATGTCCAAGAGGGGCCATGTGTTTCTGTCACAGATAATGGTTTATATGGGTTCTTCTTCAGGTTATGGATATATTAACACCAAAATTTTACTTACTCCAATGTCAGTGACATGACTAGAATATCATGTGTGGATTACAATAGAGTTTCCACAAGTAAAAGCACTAGTAAATAAAATACTAGTCTTTAGTGGGCAAAAGTGAAAATATATTAAATCAGTATTTGTCTATATTATCCGGAAAATGTATTTCCAAATACAAGGAAATAGAATATTTGTAAATATTATTATATTTAACTTTATAGTTACATTTCAGTCAATTCATTTAAAAATATTTTTAATAGTTCACTTAAAATACAATTAGTATATTTTTTGCTTTGTATATTTCTGTCTTCTTTATATTTATAGTTAGAAAAAAATATATAGGATGCTCATTTTTCATGATTAGCCTCAGTGAAGTTGGATAAAAAATGTTAGTAAGCACTGGCGTATGTATAGGATTGTGCTTTACAGAATCTGTGACAGGGATTAGCATGTAGGTTTCAGAAATGAATTTATAGCTCATTTTCTTTATCAACACCATGCAGAACATTATGCTACAAAGTATTGTAGTCCAAAATATGTAATCTAAAAGCTATCCTGAGTGATTGTCAACCCCACAGTACCAAAGAGATAACTACATTTTTGAAAACTTATAGTATGCTACTTCAAAGCAGATAATTATTAAAAATACTATCAAACACATTTTGGCAATCTCTCAATAAGCAGTGATTACTGCCATATGACTGGATTTAGAAGTAAATTTCTAAAACTAATTTTTAAGCTCTATTTACATTAATTAGCTTGAAAGTAGGATAAAATTGCCCTTTCCAAAATGGAACCCACTTTTTAATGAGCTAAACAAGTCAATATTTGCAAAAACTGAGATGGACATGTTCACTTCAAAGTGGTTCCTAGAGATTATGAACCAGTGACTATAAAATATCAAAAATTATTAGACAAAATGTAAATCATATTCTTTAAAAGAGTGGATGTATATGCCATAGAAAAACAGAATTTCTGTGAGGTCAGAACAAATTGGAAAGACAAAGCTTGGACAGTAAGCAGCTGTTGAAGCTGCTGTGTATCATGAATTCATGTACTTTGTGAAGGGAGGGAGACGCTGAGAATCTGTTGACTTGTACCTGTGCTGGCTGGGGAACTAGATAGGAATTCACCACACATGAAGTATAGAATAAAGAAAGTTCTATAGCATTAAAAAAAGATAGTTAACTAGAAGACAATTTGAAGACAGTCTGACAGTAAGGGAATTTTGTCTCTCATGTTTCGGCTCTTGGTAGAAGAAAAATAAAAATAGCTTCTTATGAGATTTTATGGCAACTGACTAGTAGGAAAACTGAATTTTACACTATTTGTCTGGTTCAGAAATACAAAAGAAAATTTAATTTAGAGTAGACTGGGTTTGTATTTCCTCCAAATTTCAGGCAGAAAAAACAAAACTAAACAAAACAAAGGCACTTATCCTCTCCAGGCAACTGACCCCACAAACAAACCTCATAGGAATGCTATAAAGAGCTATAAAAAATATGAAACCCAATTAAAAATCATAAAATAATACAAGAAATGAGTCTCCATGAGTGATATGCAGCAGGAAAAAATTAAAAATACTAGATATTAAAATATTATATATTAGAATTATTACATTATTTGGTAGACTGAATATTAGACCTCAAATATGTTGACATCTGAATTTCTAGAACCTGTGAATATGTTACCTTATATCATAAAAAGAGGCTTCGCAGATGTGATTAAGTTAAAGATTTTAAGATGGAGACATTTTCTGAGATTATCCTGTAATGCTGGATTATCTTTATAAGAGAGAAGCAGTAGAATTAGAGTCAGAGAGAAAGAGATCTGTTGAAGGAAGCAGAGACTGGAGTGATGCAGCCATGAGGCAAAGAGCCAAAGAGCAGGGAATTCCAGACGCCATAGTGGCTGGAGAAATAAAGGAACACATTCCTTTCTGGGGCTGCCTGAAGGAACCAGACCTGCCAATATTTTCGCTTGAGCTCCTTAAGATTCATTTCAGACTTCTGGTCTCCACAACTTTAAGAGAACACATTTGCCACGAAGTTGTGAGTTGTGGTCATTTGTTACTGCAATAATAGGAAACTAATACACTTTAAAGAGTGAAATAAAAACTGCTTAATGTGCTTAAAGTATTACAAAAGAAATTGAAAATTTTCTCAAAGAGAGAAAACTAGAAATAGATACAGACCTGTGAGGGGGACTAATTAACCAACTTATTGGTAGAGATGTTAACAAATGTAATAACTCAAATTGAAATTCTACATAAGAGTTAAATAGTAAAATCAGCACAGCAGAAGAAATGATTAGTTAGATTGATGATTCATCTGAAGAAAATATACAGAATTCAATACAGAACATCAGAAAGATAAAATATAAAAAGAGGTTTAAGAGATATGGGACCATTGGATAAGAAAACATAATACGTATCTGAGTGTAAAGTGATTGGAGAAGGAAAAGACTGGAAAAAACTTAATCTGGAAAATTTCTAGAATTGATGAAAGATGCAATTTTCTTGAAAAGCATTCAATTACATCTTCAAAAAGAATTTCATACTTATACATATCATGACCAAACTGAAGAACACTAAATACAACTAGAAGACAGCCACATAATATTTACTGCACATATATGGTTGAAATGACAAAACATTAAGATATTTCAGGAATACGTATTACAGAGAGTCAGTGTTTTACACATACAAAAAAAAGAGTCTTTTTCAATGTTATGCAAAATGGAGGAGAAAAGAGTACCAAGGTACATGTTCAAACATCAAACAAAAGCTTTACATAGTAGAATGTGACAGTCACGTGATGGGACAAAGTACTGTTACTCTTGATATTTTATATTTAAAATGTAAATGATAAATTGTAAAAAAGGAAAACCAATATGACAAAAAGTTAATCACAATTTTATAACGCGCGTGCACACACACACACCCACCCCTCACTTCTCTCAAAACTATTTTCATCATTTTATCTTACCAACAACAGAAAATCACTCATTTTTCTCTTATTTTCACCTTATTATTCTGCTTAATTTCAAGACATTCCATAAGCAGACATATATCACCATTGACACCCAGTTACCCAACTTAATGTGCTTCATTTAAAAAAAATCTTTTTTTCATACCACCAGAAGGTTTTAAGAACTTTATAAAAATTTTTACTGCTTTGCATTTCATATCATTCAACTCAACCTCTGCAATACATACAACACACTCATGTTTTCTACCCAAATCCATTAATCTTTCGAATCTAACTCAAGACGCCACTTTGTCCATGACTATTCCAGTACTAATGAATACAAACTTGTATAGTATACCATTGGAGAAGAAAACAAAAGAAAACAAAAATAAACAAACAAAAAACCCTACACAATTTTGTTATGTGAGTCTGAAACAGAAAGGCTGGCTTTCTAGTGTGATCTGGTCTGGAGGAGAACAAAAGCCCTTACTCAAGCTGGAGCTTACCTAACTTTCAGCCAATCAGCAACAACAGATCCTAGATACTGTTAACCACAAGTTTATGGGGTTAGGGACTTCTCTGAAGCCCCATATGCACAGTTAGGACTTAGCCTAAACCTACAATTACCCCGTCTTCATTATAATACTATCAATCACACCTAGGTGGAGATTTAAAATGCCAGTGCTACATGCGATGTATAAAGAAACATGTTAAAGCACTGCACAAGTGTTATAAAGGGCCCTCCCATACATGCATTGACATCACTCCTTCCCATAGGAAAGGTGTATAAAATTAACTCCCACACTGCTTTTGGGCAGCAGCCCATTCTTTCTTTTTATGGTGCTGGTTCCCGTGTGAACAAGCTAAATAAACCTTTTCCTTGCAGCTATACCTGATAGTCTCTCTGGATTTCTATCCTGGGAGGTTGCAAGAACTCAGGGCACCAGTAACAAGTCCATGAACTGATGTTTATGAGAAATACGTGAAATTAAGAGGCTTCATCTATAGACTCTTGGCTTAATCAAGCTATATCAACCCTATATATTTTCTTAAGATGTAATCTTCCCTTATTCAATAAGTGATGAGTGCAGACGATGTCTTCATGTACCCCAGGAAAAGGATTATTTCCTGTTTATAAAATATGCTTGTTTCTTTGAATAAGAAATTAATGTCTCATATATCGTAAAATAATAATATAATTGGATATAACTAAACACCTTTAAATTCTGCCCTGAATAAATTATTAAGAAGTGTGAAAATAAGCTACACTCCAAAATAATTTTTTTGATACATATATAACTAAATTACAAGAACATATTCCTTTATCAAAGTGCAGACCACTAGCAAAAGGAGAAATAACTGTTTCAATCATTGAAAAGTTACAGCTTCAGGCAGTCAGAGGACTAGACAGAAGACTAGACTAGTAAGGTCTAGGCTAGATACAGTGAGTGAAAACTTCCTGTCTTCAAATTCCAATTCGTTACAATTAAAAGACTTAATGAGCAATCTTGCCCAAAGAATAAGGCATATATCGGTAATTTGAGCAGTTTTTATGTTACTACCTCCTTACTAAAAACACTGTAACCTAATGTTTCATGTATATACTGCGTTGTACTGTTCTACAATTTCATCGGTGAGAATGGCACATCTTGTACTCAAAACACTTCCCACTTTTTTGAAATTTCAATATTGTAAACTTTAAAGAAATCCCCTCTTGAAGCCACAAAACTGTGTTCCACCAAGTTTCAACAAAGAGAGACTGCTGTTAAAAATGAAAAACTTGTTAGTTTCTGTATTAATTGATGGGGATTGTATGCCCCATTTGAAAACCAGTTAATGGTGTTTATTCATTCCACCTGATTCCAGAGTAATCAGCTTTCCGTATTAGCAATTGCACAACCTATTTATAATACATACTAAAGCTAAATAGTTAATTATAACATGAAGAGAGTGAATCTAACTGTAGATACTATTTAGCTTTTAATTGCTAGTATTCCTCCTTTCTTCTAAAAACAACTGTCTCTTCTTTGTTCTTCCTCTCCACCTGTAGCAGAAGTCCTAATGTAAGCAGACATTACCCATTCCTCTACACAGAGTGACTGTAGAATAAATGGACCTCTGACAAAAACTATAAAAATCTCTTCATGATGAATAGGTCACAGCATAGACAAGTAAATGGAGCAGCTATATGTGAGATTTCTCCATTATTTTCATCTGAAGCTAGTAGAAGGAGCTTTTCACATGAGGTTCAGCTGTGAGGTTTTGTGTCTCTGGTAGTTACTGGTGCCCATGTCTCTCACTATGAGGAGAAACCTAATCAACTTTAGAAAAAATAAAGCCCAAATTAGAAAGAGAGAGGCAAAGAGGAAAGTGCTAAAGTATAAATTCTTGACTGTAAGAAAGAAGATACATTTTACTCTATTTTAATATTTAGAGAAACCCAATGAAGTATTGTTATTACCATTGTAGAGAAGAAAAATGGTCTCAGAAAAGCTGAAGGAACTGTGCAAATTCAATCTATGATTCTATTGCACCAAAGCCAAGTTCTTAACCATTACATTATTGCTTTAGTTTCTGCTGCTATTAACAGAATTCCTGAAAGTGGGTAATTTATTTAGAAATAAAAAATTATTTCTTACAGTTAGTTGAAGTCCAAGGCTGATGGAATCCTCTGGTCGTATCAGAGGGCCTTCTTGCCAATGGGGATGGGGACTCTCTCTGCAGCATTCCAAGTTGGTAGACGGCATCACATGGCTAGGGGGCTGAGTAGGCTAACTCTGGCCTTTCTTTCTATTCTAGTAAAACCACCAGTGTGATTCCCAAAATAACTCACTACTCCATTAACCCAGCAGTCCTCAACGTTTTTGGCACAAGGGACTGGTTTCATGTAAGACAATTTTCCCTCAGACTGGGGGGTAGAAGTGGTTTCAGGATGATTCCAGTGCATTACATTTGTTGTGCACTTTATTTTCATTTTTTAATTGTATTAATTTATTTATTTATTTATTTATTTTTGAGACGGAGTTTCACTTTTGTCGCCCAGACTGGAGTGCAATGGCACAATCTCGGCTCACTGCAACCTCTGCCTCCCAGTTCAAGCTATTCTCCTGCCTCAGCCTCCCAAGTAGCTGAGGTTACAAGCATGTGCCACCATGCCTGGCTAATTTTTTGTATTTTAGTAGAGATGGGTTTCACTATGTTGGCCAGGCTGGTTTCACACTCCTGATCTCAAGTGATCCACCCACCTCGGCCTCCCAAAGTGCTGGGGTTACAGACATGAGCCACCACTCCTTATTACATTGAAATATATTTTGAAATAATTATACAACTCACCATATCGTAGAATAAGTTGGAGCCCTGAGCTTGTTTTCCTGCAACTAGGCAGTCTCATCTGGGGGTGATGGGAGACAGTGACAGATCATCAGGCATTCATCATCAGATTATTATAAGGAGAGCACAACCTAGGTCCATTGCATGTGACAATCTGATGCCACAGCCCATCTGACAGGAGGCAGAGCTTCGGAGGTAATGCAAGCGATGGGGAGTGGCTATAAATACAGATGAATCTTTGCTCAATAACTCACTGCTCACCTGCTGTGCAGCCCAGTTCCTAATGGGACACGGACCAGGGGCCATGGTACTGGTTCATGGCCCAGGGATAGGGGACCCCTGAATTAACCCACAAATTTATGTAGGCAGAGCCCTCGTTACCAATCACCTCTTAAAGACCCCACCTCTCGGTATTGCCACACTGGGGATCAGGTTTCTACATAGTTTTGGAGAGGACAAACATTCAAACCATAGCAACTATATTCACTCACTATTCTCTGAGTGAAACTTTGAAGAAAAAGAAAACTTTAATGAACCAGTGCTTCAGCTTTCCAAACATCTTTAACGAGACGATTTAAAATTTATGTAGCTGACATATCACCCTTGATGTTAGTAAATGAATCCGCTGGTTGTGGGGATTGATGATTGCCTATGGAAATAAATGTGATGAAGAACAACTTGTGAATTATTTTGCTTTTATTATTTGGAGACCATGCTTACATTCCTGTGCAGGTTTTCCTATTTGCCTTTACAACAAATGAGAAATAAATAAAAATAGGATGTAAATAAAAAATCATAAGGTGGTGATACATGTCTTAATTTATTATTTATTTATTTAAAAGAGTGGGATTTATTATGTCCATGTAATGTTGTTACAGGAATTTAAGAAACTTAAGATGCATGGAATAATAATAGAATTTTTTTTCGCTATTTTTCGTTATTCTCTTATAGTCGAGCTTCGTTTCTGCCAAAATTGATATATAAAAATGGAGTTCTCGCTCCTTGTATCTATCTCATCTGGCTTTCTCCATTATTACAATGTAATATATGCAAAATACGAACACTAATACTTCCTTAGTTCACATTTTATAGCATCAGCCAAAAAAAGTAAAAAAATTTACATTGAACAAGCATACTAAAATGAAAGCAATTTTAGCATACTGAGGCCAATATAAATTTTGCATGAGTAGCCGGGCGCGGTGGCTCAAGCCTGTAATCCCAGCACTTTGGGAGGCCGAGACGGGTGGATCACGAGGTCAGGAGATCGAGACCATCCTGGCTAACACAGTGAAACCCCGTCTCTACTAAAAAATACAAAAAAACTAGCCGGGCGAGGTGGCAGGCGCCTGTAGTCCCAGCTACTCCGGAGGCTGAGGCAGGAGAATGGCCTGAACCCGGGAGGCGGAGCTTGCAGTGAGCTGAGATCCGGCCACTGCACTCCAGCAAGGGGGACAGAGTGAGACTCCGTCTCAAAAAAAAAAAAAAAAATTTTGCATGAGTAATAGGAAAGTAGAATATACGGACTAAATTTAATCATACATGCACATTGGATCAATTTAGTGTGTGTATATGTACATACACATATATATACGTATAGACAGATAGTATATCTCATGAATCAATATGGTATAATCCAAAGCTGTGCTGTCAAATAAAACTCACTGAAATGATGCAAATGCCCTATTTTTGCTGTAATTAGGTAACCACTGGCCATGTGTGGCTTTGAGTGCACAAACGGGAATGAGGAATGAGACTGTGAAACTGAATTTTTAATTTTACAGCAACACGGGGCTAATGCCCACTGTGTTGGACTGTGTAGATATAGAGGAAATAACAAATCTGGTGAGAAAAAGTTCATAAATATGAAGAGGAAATATTTTATAATAAAATTTTGAATTAATTAGTCTATCCAAATGAATGAATGCGCTAGTTAAAAAGCATTTCTTAGTTGACTGAAACGGAAAATGTTAAAAAGAAAAACACTTAGAAAATAATTGTATGCCACCGATTCTAATATAACTGTAATAGTGTTTAAGACTACAGATATGTTTGAGCCATTCAGTATGCAATAAATTTACATCTTATATTTTTTCAAATGGAGGGTGTTTGAATTATTGTGTACGTAAGTAGTATATAAGTAGGACAAGCAAATAAGCAACAAAAGTTAACAATTATATATTGGAATTTATGTAATATCTGTGATATATATTCAAAATATTTTGAAGTAAATGGGTCATTTTCCAGAATAAAGCAATTAACTTGTCCAGTTTAGCATGATCCTGTTTCATGCTCAGTGAAAGTAACTTTGTAATCATATGCTTCTGCTTAGAAATTTATTAATAATTTCCCAAGAAGTAGAGCACTTTACTCAGAGAGAAGTTCCACACACTCCTATGAAAGGCATCTCTAAAAGAATCATTTAGAGTGTTCAAAACTGGAGGAGGCAAATACAGATTTACAAAAAAGTTTACATTCTTAATTGCTAACAACTTTTGTTTTCTGATTTAAATGTCCTTGCCCTGAGATCTCCCATTGAATCAGAAAGAAATGGTCCCCAACTGCGTTGCATGTCTCTTTTACAGATGAGAAAAGTGTTTCTTTAATGTGTGGCTGTAGCTAAAGACGGAATCACTAATTGAGTCATGTTTTGTATTTATGTGATGTCTGTGTTTGGAAGTTGAACTGGGACTATCAAGTAATTTTACTTCGGCCATTGAAAAAGCTATTGGATATTACAATGTTTAGTCACCAGTGGTTTGGTTGGAATTTAATGCATCTGTGAGCTAGAAGTTAACATCTTTGTATCCTATTACTGATCTCCTGAGAAAGCTAGACTTATTTATTTCCCTATTTTAGATTCAAAGAGGTCATTTGTTCTTGATTAAAGACAAACATTGATCCTTAAATTAAAAAAGAAAAAAAAGTTTTCTAATGTCTGACATATGGTTTTTCTACTGTGGCTTTTAAGTGTGAAAATACAGTTTAGTCAAGCAGAAAACCTCTTTAAAAAACCAATTATGTTCTAAGTATCAATCTCAACGTGTTGGTCTTTTTAAGAATGCACTTCCCTCTCCACAGCACTGAAATTGCTCTTAGTATCACAGAGGTACTGAGATTTTCTTTTTTTCATTTCTTAGTCTTCACAAAATTCAGAAGTTTTTGAATTATTTTTCTTCTTACAGAGTTAAAATGCCTAATCACTAATGCCACTTCCTTTTCTGCAATAAGAATGACTATTCTGCTGATGTCAGGAATCGCAGCATTTGAAAAGTAGTTTAGAGTAATGCTGTGCTATGCCTTGTCAACAGTACCTGCTATAAGAGCAGTCAGCCTCTGCAAGCCCCAGGTCTTATTAAAGAAAATGTGTGGAAAAGTAGAGCCAACCTGCTGGGTGTACCCCTGCTCCATTTTATCATAGGATGATTTATATCACTGCAGAACATGGCAGAAGAGTTATAAATAAACCAACAAGGAGTGACTCATGCTAAAGGACAATAAAGCATCTACTCCAGACACAGTCACCCTTCTTCTATTAAGTTATTATTTCAATTTTCAATTCAGGTTTTCAGGGCTCTTAAATATAATATTTTCCCCCTCTCAATTATAGATATTCCCTTTATCTATATTTTCCTCTCTCAAAATATCTATGAAAATTACAAAATAATAGAACTTATTTCATTATGCCACATTTTAGAAGTAAATCTTTGTCCCTTAGAGGTTTTTCATAACTGTCTTCTATCATTTTTAATGCATCTGCTAATTGAGTCCACACATAAATTTTGATGGCCTGTGTTATGCCATATTCTGTGCTAAGCAACACAAGTATTATGCATGAGCAACATACTCTGAAAAAGGAATACTCACGTAATCTACCTACAAAAAGGGATCATCTGTAGTGCAACTATTAGACACGTAATAAATTGGAATATGCAACTATCTATATGGTTGCTCTAAGTCTCAGACAATTGTAGAATAATCCATGAGGCTTTGACAAGACTGGATTTTTTAAGCCTCATTTCAGATCTAGTGAATCAGACTTTCTGGTAGTGTTGACTGAAGAGGAAAAAGAGTCACAACTCTCAGGAATGAAGAGGGTGAAATGACAAGGCTTGGATAGGTCCTAAAGGAGACAGAGAGCTTTGACTAAGACCCTTGCACCGTATTGGGATGTTCAATGGTCTGTATACTTCAGCAATCTGATGGGATATGGAAGAAAAAGAGAGAGAGAAAAAAAAAAATGTATCTTTGCTGTGTGTACGTGGCTGGGGATGGGAAGAGTAGTGAGTGAGAAGAGCAGAGCAGTCTCACTTCCATGATTATTTTATTTTTCAGGCATAAAATATAAATGTTAAATAACTTTAGCCTTTACTGACTCGCATCTTCATACTAAATTTCAAAGGATAACCCCTATAGGAATAGAAATATAATTTCATAATTCTCAAACCAGTAATCAAAAAATGAGGAATTAAAAAATCATTAAATCAATATAACAAATGAATTTATAGAAATTGTTTGTATTTAATAAATAAGCTGACTCTCCAAAACTACCTCTCCAAAAATAATATAGAGCATATTACAGGTTGAAGAATAAGTACACTAAAATGCCTACTATATTCATTTAAATAACTTGTCATGTATGTATGTATAAGCATGCAGATGTATTAAAAATAGGAATTGGGATAATGGCAATCTCTGGGGAAGAAAGAATATGAAAGAATATATAAAATGCTTCAATTATAGCTGCAAATACTAAATTCTTAAGCGGGGTGGTGTCTCCATGTATGTTGAAGTATTAATTGTTATATGTTTTTTATAACAAATATTTCATGCATAAACACAATAATGAGAAATATCAAATATACTGAGGATTACATAGTTAGGAATGGAAAGTTCTAAATTAAATATTCATGGCAAACAACTTCTAGTCCTCTGTATTATTACCTAAAATCTGTTCTGTGGTTAACCATAATGAGCTACCTTTATTGTCTTTCTTTCCTTTTTGGCTTATGCAGCCTCCCTGATCCCAATCTCTTTCTTCAGGTTCTCCAGATTTTTCACTCCTTGATCATGAAGACATGTTCAGTTCCAGCTCTCTGCCTAACTTGATTATGTGTGCACTCAAACCTAGTATAGCCCTCGGCAACAAGATAAGCTTCTAATTAGGAAGTCTCTGTTCTTACTCATGCACACACACACAGTGTTTAAGAAAAAATACATATACACACATATATACACATGTACATATATATATTGCTATCTTATATATTTAGACATGCCAAAAAAAAAAAAAAAAAAACCAAATCTACAAAGCAGAAGGGTTGCTTTATTCTTATTTCTCTGGTATCTAGCTCATAGCTCTGCACATGGCGAGGTTTACTAGATAAGGGATCACTCAATATTGCTGGTATGACCTGATCCACCAGCAACTTGGCAAGCCCTGTCAACCCCTTCCATGTATATAAGGACACTATTTGATTCGTTTTCAAATATATTTACAGGGAAAAAAGTGTAGGAGAAGAGAAAATATCATAAATCATGGTAAAAATATAAAAGAAGGAAGGAAAAGCTGCACAGATAAAATGTGTCAATTTCCATAGAAAGCAGGCTTCCTTAAATTTTGTTCAAACAGTACTAAAGTGATTCATTATTGAAGCTTAAAATAAAAGAGATTTGCATAATATGCTAAAGCTATGAATAAGGGAGAGATGCAGTCCATATATAAAGCAGGCTGTTGTAATTACATTTGCTTTGGGGGATATATGTTTCCACTGAGTGATAATACTAATAATCATACAGAGGTTTGGGCTGTTGGCTGTTTTCCTGATTGACAGAACCCCAAGCCTATCTTTGATGGCCACTAATCAGGTGAAGACCACCAACTGCTCTTATTTTCTAGCAGTTTATGGCTTTGTGGCTCTAGGTAATTGTTTGTGGTGTTTTATTTGTTTTTGTTTTTCTTTCAAGCCCAGCCCACAGATACCTGGCATAGGAATAGGTAAATTGTTTATTATAAATAGATTATGTTTCAATTGAAATGCATTTGCTAAACCTTCTGTTGACTTCCTTTGCCCAAAGGCTGCCTACTCAGGAGCACCATCTCTTAGAAGTGAAATAAGGTCATCCTTTGGGATCCAAGGGAAAATGATTCCAGAAGCCCCTGCAGATACCAAAATCCATGGATGTTCAAGTCCCTTATATTAAATGGCATATTGTTTCATATGACCTATGCATATCATCCTGTGTTCTTTAAATCATCTCTAGGTTACCTGTGATACCAAATATTATGTAAATAATTATTATATTGTATTGCTTAGGGAATAATAACAAAAAAAGTCTGCACATGTTTAGTAAAGATGCAATCCATCCTTTTAAAAAATATTTTAGATCTACAGTTCATACGCATGGGTTCTGCAAAATGCAGATTTACATTATTTGGAAGTGTATTTTGCAGAACCCATGGGTATGAAAGACCGAATGTACCTACATTTCTGTTTTGCTGAAGTAACAGAGCCTGCCCATCTCTTTAAGCACATCAAAATGTTGAGCATTATTAAGTCTCTTTAACTTGCACTAGAAACTTAATCTAATTTAAAATTTGAATAGTTTTATGGATCTCTCTTTACACATTTACAGTATCCTCTAATCTTTGACTTTGTTTTCTGTGGTGGTTGTTCCAAAAGTTTAATAATCAGATTTTATCAACAAAATAAAACTTTTCTGTGGATATTTTTTTACAAGCATATAAAAAAAGTATGAAATGCTAGCTGAATTTTAAGGTGCTTTGAAGAAAGAAACACTGAATATTCTTATCCAACAGGGATATGTTGCTAATATATGAAGGGAAAAAAAAAAGGCTGGCTAAGAAGATATTTTTGGATGATATAAGAACATTGAGAAAAGTGAATAGTAAATACACACATCGATGATGCATTTATATTTTCTAAATACGATTTTTCTTGCTCTTTGGAAAATGCCATTTTATAAACTGAATTTGAACTCAGAAGTTTAGCTTATTAAAGGTTAGACCACTACCCAAAAGGGAGTAAGAAGATAGAAAACCTCTGTGTTGTATATATCATAATTCAGAAAAAAAGGGAAAATAGTGCAATTTATAGAAAAACTTCAATATCCCATGTCCTTTTACCAACTGATGAGTTTACTAGATTTTGTTTTATTTGTTTCTGCTCACTTACTTAAAGTATATTCAGAATCAGATTTAAATCACATCAAATATATATTTTTTTAATTCAACAATTGATATACCACTGGGATACAGCCAAATAACATCATTATAACCTCATCTGTAAACACTGTTAAACCTCTGGGAACTCAAAATATGTAATTTGACCTAAATGAAAAGAGAAAAGAATGTTGATGAATAACTTTATGCTGTGATTTTATATCTATTGGTCTGTTTACCTTCAAAGAAACTCATGGACATATATTCCTGTGCCCTGCACCAAAATATGCACAGATCATAAACTGTGCTTGATATTTTCTTGTATCAAAATACTTAGTAAACCTTTTACAATACTATGTCCTCACGTTACATGACATTAGTGGGAAAGTTCCGCCCTGACATATACTAATCACTCTTGTAAGAGGTAATTTCCATTCAAGTAAAGATAAAATTAATAGACACTATGGAAAAATGTAAGAGAAATGTATAAGGATTATAGAAGTGAATAAACTAAATATAAATTTGGAAATATATATGAAACCGAAGAATTGCTTCTTTGTCCTCAGAAGGTTACTTGACTTTTGTCTTCTTTACTTTGTGTCTTCTTTCCACATTTCTCCCAACATCCCGTTTTTGTTTCATCTATTGTTTTCTGTCTTCTTTTAAAAAAATTATGCAATTTTGGAGGGTAGCATGTCTTTTCTCTTTACTCTCCTCTGTGACCACAGATTTTAAATTCCCAATTCTTCCAAAGGGCATCCTAGAATAAGTTAGTCAGGAATTGTAGTTACATTTTTATTATTATTAGCAAGATTTTAGCTTTTCAAATTGTTGTAATTGCACTAATGCAGCTAATTCTGCATTCTTTGCATTATTTTGTATTTGTCATTAACATTCCTCTAATTTGAGCATCTCAGTCTTAAAAGTTTTGAGTGGCCAAGTGGGTAAAATGATGCATATATATGCTCATAAAACAGAAAGTGATGAGACACCTAGAAAATTAGAACTTGATGCTTTTCCTTAAAAGTATTCAAATACAAATTTCTAAAAAAAATCATTAAACTTGTCAAACCAAACATGAGATACCATTACCAGTTGCATAACCTGTGTATAAATTAATTTGTAGTGGAACCAATAGACTCATATGCAATTAAAAGTAGATATCAAACACAAGTTTGCTTACCTCAAAAATTATCATATGTTATGCTAAGGATTTTTTCATTGATGTTAAAATTCAAATTGTGCCATAAGATTACATATAGTTCAAACTGTAAAAAAATGACTATTAAGTTATAGATTCTGGATTCATTTGCATGATAGAAAATGGGGGAAAATCCTATTTTTTTGGAATACATTAAGTGAGAAAAATTTAAATGAAAAAAAGTATATTTTTTACTAAATGACTGAATACTGGCTTCAAACCTACAAAATATTTTTATTGAGACTGAACAAAGTACTGTGAAAAAGGACAGAACCCTGACTAACCAAGTAGTTGTAATAAAAAATAGTGTATCTCCACCAGCCTGGTCAACATGGTGAAACCTGGTCTCTACAAAAATACAAAAAGTTTCCAGGTATGACGGTGGGTACCAGTAATCCCAGCTGCTCAGGAGGCTGAGGTGGGAGAATCGCTTGATCTCGGGAGAAGGTTGGAGTAAGCTGACATTGCACCATTGCACTCCAGCTTGGGCGACTGAGCAAGACCCCGTCTCTAAATAAATAAATAAATAAATAAATAAATAAATAACAGTGTATCTCTTTTGCACAAAATTAAGTGCTACATATTAAAAGCCTAGAGCTGAGACTTTTGCATATGCATAACATCACCTGTGAGTCAGAGTTGTCGTTTAGACAACATTTGCACAACTGAGAAGATACTATCAACAGTCGTATCTGCCAACAAGAAAGAAAAAAAAAAAAGTAAGACAAACCAGTGGTTTCTTACCAAGATCATAATCTAAAGGAGGGCTTCTTAGGGGGATAAAGGAAGAGTGTCAGAAATACAAGAGGGGTTTCTCAAACTGTATAAGCAGAGGCAACATTTAGCCAAAAGGCATGTGCAAAAAAGGAAGAACAGAGGTTCTGTTCACCAGTGATATGTTGAATATCATCCCTAAATATATAGAAAATTTTATCCTAATTTCATGAGGGTCTGGTTGCATATATTCACACATAGCCTCACATTTATACTCACACGTGCTCTTATTGTTACACAGGCACCTTCCCACTCACATTCTAACACTGTCCTTCACACTCACACCCATGTTCAATAACACTCCCAATCCTACACCAGTAGATACTAGTCTAAATTCTATGGAAATTAACAATAGTTGCTTAAAATTTTCCCATTAAGAAAAAAATGCATTTTTTCAATTGCTAGCAAGTGGATAATGGACTTAATGTTCATATTTTGAGAGGTTTTTAATTCTATAAAATCTGGCAGCTATTTTTAATCCACATTGGGCCATTCCCATTTATTTGGAATACAATTTTATTTTACAAATGTGGCCAATCTCAACAATTTTAGGAACACAATTATTCATCTAAATGAGGTAGCTTTATGATTGAGCAAAAAACAATGTTTGTATATTTATTTTCCCCTCTGAGACTGTAGAGGACTACGTGCTCGCAAACGAGACGTTCCGGATAAGTCCTGCTCTTGCAAACCAAGCAGGGCGTTCCTGATAAGTCCTGCTCTTGCAAATGAAGCAGGGCGTTCCCAATAAGTCCTGCTCTTGCAAAGGAAGCACGGGGTTCCTTCCCTGTAAACAGGGAGGACAAAGGAGCCAGCTGCAAACAGCAGACCCTGGGGGCTTGTTTATGTGTAAACATCTTGAAAATCCAGAAAGTCAGGGAAAGGTCAGAAAAACAACAATATGTCTTGTGACTTGGCAACATTCCACAAAAGACTATATAAAATAAAGCAGAGCGCACCATTCGAGGCAGTGACCATGTTTGTCTTGTCTTGTGCATTCATTCCTTTGTTTAGGAAACATGCGGACCCCAACACCTGGTGCAGCGAGCAGGGTCCGTGGCTCCAGGAGAGCAAGGAACTGGAGGGGGAACACCCCAGGCAGGTAAATAAAGAAAAGGGGACCCATGGGAAAATTATGGGAAATTCCACCTCTCTGGCCTCTGAATATTTGCGGTTACTCCAGGGACTGTTGATGTCTATAGGAGTAGAAGTTAGTTAAGGAACATAAGACTTTGAAGTGATTGCCCATGTTGAACAACATTGTTATTGGTTTCAATATCAAACCAAAGTGCAGTTAAATAGAAAGGAATGGTTACAAGTGCCTAAAGTCCTGCGTTGAGCTCATCAGCAAGGGCAAACGATGCCTCTGACTTTGTGGACTTTGTATAGTTCCATTACTCAGGCATTAGAGTTACTTGAAACTGACTCAGAGTGTGACAATACTGCCACAGGACGTGAGGCATCTGAAGCTTTAGAGAGGAATGATCCTAGAGAGGAACATATTTACGCCCCAGTTGTTGAAACAAGGAATTGGAAAAAGAGCTAATGCCTCCTTCATCTGAAGGAAATTCTGATTTGCAGCGTATTTTAGAGATGTTACAACAGTTGTTAAAATTGCAAGGTACCGCTGCTCCTGTTTCTCCTATGTCAGGTCAGGTTTTCTCTGTGCCTCTTCCTCCTGTAGGAGAAAAGAAGGAATCAAAGGAAAAGGATGATTTCGAGGAATTAGATTTATTCCCAATAACACGGTCTGCTTTTGGCCCCAATGCTCAGTTCCCAAACAGTGGCCAGAATGTGACTTTTACAGACCTACAATTTAAATTTTTGAAAGAAATGAAAGCTGCAATTTCTAATTATGGACCTCAGTCACCATTTGTTCTTGGCCTTCTCGATTCCTTCTCTTCAGAATATATGATGATTCCTATTGACTGGGAAACGTTGGGATAGGCTGTCCTTGATCGTTCGCAATGGCTTCAATTAAAAAGTTGGTGGTGGGAGGAAACAAGAGTACAAGCTAGAAAAAATGCTACCCGAAATCCCCCAGGACCTACTGAAGAGCAGCTTACGGGTTCAGGACAATACATCACTCTTAATGCTCAGGCAGGTCTAGATGATATTGCTCTCAATCAGATTAAAGCCTTGTTTATAAAAGTGTGGACTAAGGTTGAAATAGCGGGTAAAACTTCTTTATCTTTTGTAAAGATCCTACAAGGAGCCACTGAGCCATATCCAGATTTTGTAGCCCATCTTCAAGATGCTGTATTAAAGACTGTAGTTCAGGCCCTGCTGCTAACATTCTTTTGGATACTCTGGCTTTTGAGAGTGCTAATCCCAAGTGCCAAAAATTGCTGTGTCCTCTAAAAGCTAGTGGAGTTGATTTAGATGAATACATTTGGGCTTGTGCAGGTGTTGGAGGAGCTATTTACAATGCTCAATTGTTTGCTGGGGCACTTTCTAAGGCTTTAAAAGGCAATTCTAAACAAGGTATATGCTATCAATGTGGGAAACCCGGTCATTTTAAAAAGGAATGCTGGAAAAAATTAGGCTCTTCAGCTCTAAAAGAAAAAAGGTTACCATCTGATATGTGTAAACGATGTGGCAAGGGTCGACTTTGCACCAATGAATACCGTTCAAAAACTGATAAAAGTGGGAATGCATTGTCACCCCTCTTGGGAAACGGGAGCCGGAGCCCGCAGGCTTGGAGCCCCAACAACTACAATGCAGGCCTACCCCAGTACCCAGTGAGCAGTGGCTTACAACATCAAGGAATGACCTTGAGTCCTCCTTAAAGACATCTTACCCTACCCCAGTTTCTCAGCTTTATGCTGCCACTAAGCAGAGTGCTGCTGTTGACCTAGCTATTGTCCAACCTTATACTTTATCTCCTAATGGAGGAATATATAAGTTGTCTACCGGAGTGTGTGGTCCTTTGCCAAAGGGACATGTAGGACTTTTACTAGGTCAAAGCAGCAGCGCTATGTGGGGGTTAATGGTGGCCCCAGGAATTATTGATCCTGATTTTACTGATGAAATCCTTATTATGGTACAAGTCTCACAATTTATGCGCCTAGAGGCAGGGGAACATATTGCACAATTGCTTTTATTGCCTTTTTTTCCTTTCTTATCTAGAGATGTGTCTCATCAAGGAGGTTTCGGTAGTACTGGGAAAACTGTTTTCTGGGAAACTTTAGTTTCTGATCAAAAACCTTTATGTTCATTGCAAATTAATGGGATAGTTTTTGAGGGATTAGTCGACACAGGAGCAGATGTATCTATTATATGCTTGGCTCAATGGCCTGATCATTGGAAAAAGAAACAAGTATCGGTTACTCTATCTGGCCTAGGTACTGCTTCTATAGTCTACCAAAGTGTCGAGCCCCTGAGCTGTGTAGGACCTGAAGGACAATAAGGAAAAGTGTTCTTTTATATTGTTCCCATTAATATTAACCTTTGGGGCCATGATCTTTTACAACAATTTGGTGCCTTTTTAAGCATTCTTCATATTTCTTCAGCTGTCAAAAATATGATGTTCAAAATGGGCTACAATCTTTTACGCTCTTAGCCACTGTCCACAAGCCTCAAGCTTTACAATTAAAGTGGAAAACTACAACTCCTGTTTGGGTGGAACAGTGGCCATTATCTAAAGAAAAACTTAAGGCTTTGAAGAATTTAGTTAAGGAACAATTGACTGAGGGGCATATTGAACCAAGTACTTCTGCACACAATTCCCCTGTGTTTGTCTCATAAAAAAAAAAAAAAAAAAAAAAAAAAACTGGAAAATGGCACTTATTAACTGATCTTACAACTGTAAATAATTGTATTCAACCTATGGGGACTTTATCCCCTGTAGCAAAAGAAAAATTGTCATTTGTAGAAAATAGAATTAGTGAAGCTCACCTTGATTATATTGCACCCAATCTTCCACATTCGTTGTGTCTTTTTCATACTCCCCATTCGCCAACAGCTGTTTTACACCAAGACAATAATATTCTGGATTGGCTGTTTTTGGCTAATAAAGCCATTAAGAAAATTCACCCATATATTGATAAATATTGATAAATTCACTGAATTAATTATTAAAGGATGACATTGAGCTCGTCAGCTGCTTGGTGCTGACCCTATAAAAATTATTACCCGATTATCTAATCAATACATTGAATCTCTGTTGAAAACTCATGAGGGTTGGCAAATGGCTTGCGCTGAGTATACTGGTTCTTTTTCTCAGCATTATCCTAGTAATAAATTACTGCCATATAACTCTTACACTCCTGTTAAAGGTCCCACCTTTTTTCAAGCAATGGAAAGGCTGGATACTTCAGACAATTCAAAAATTTCTCACTATCCATTTGAATCAGTACAACAAGGAGAACTTTTTGCCATTCTTATGGTTCTACAAGACTGGCTTCAAACCCCTTGTAATATAGTTAGTGATTCCCAATATGCTGTATATATAACTAAATATATTTCTCAGACTTCTTTACCATTATTTCCTCAAACTCCTTTACAAAAATTATTTTCTTTACTTCTCACACTGCCCCCCTTTTTATCACTCATATTCATTCTCATTCAGCTTTGCCAGGACCTTTATCTTTTGGCAATAGTCCAATGGGCTCAGGATGAGCACCAGCTACATCATAGTTAGTGATTCCCAATATGCTGTATATGTACTTACTTGCTTTGCAGTTATGGGAGTCCCTGTTGAATTAAAAACTGATAATACCCCTGATTATTGCTCTCGCAAATTGACTGCCTTCCTCTCTTTATAACATATTCATCATTCCACTGGTATTCCATTTAACAGTCAAGGTCAAGCAATTATTGAAAGAGCCAATGCTACCTTAAAATTACAACTTTTAAAACAAAAAGGGGGAGATGGGCGAGATTCCCCAGAACATCAAATTCTGAAAGCCCTTTTTACTTTAAATTTTCTCAACCATTGGCACCAATTACAGCAGTCTGCAGCAGTGAAACATTTTCAACAGCCTTTAGAAAAGCTGCAAAACAGTAATCTGTGGGTGTATTATCCTTCATTACAAGGGAAATATTTAAAAGGAAAAGTTTTACAATGGGGTCGAGGCTATGCTCTTGTCCGTACAGGTGCCGGAGATGAGTGGTTTCCATCTCAACGGTTGAAACAGTGCCATGGTGAAGAGGAGCCGATCTGAAGAGTTCCTCAAGGAATTTCAGGAGCTGAATCTGAGTGCTCAGAGAACACTCACCTTCAGGACTCAATGTGCGGAGCCCCCAACATGGGGTCAACTGAAAAAGCTTACTCAGAAAGCTGAAGGGGTTGTTCAACAAGCTGGGCAGCCCAAAACCCCACTGACTTTATTCCTGGCTATGCTGGCCATAGTAAATTGTCAGGTAACAGCTGGAGAATTTACATACTGGGCTTATATTCCTTTTCCACCCTTATATCAAGGTGTGGCCTGGGGAGACAGAGAAGTCCCAGTATTTACTAATGATACTGCTTGGATGCCATTGCCTTTTTTAAACCAGGATCCTGAATTAAACACTGGCACAGTAAATAGTTCATATCAATTTGGGGTTGAAGGGTTACCTATATGTCATGGGGGTAGTCCATATTGTCTGCATCTTTCTCATGAGGCTTGGGCTGTTCGCCATAACCATAGTCATATCTCTGCCTTTACTATGATTATTGTGGCTCAAAGTTTTAAGTATAATCATACTGCAGTACTTAATGAAACTCTGCCAAGTACATTATCTTTATGCCCTATCCCTGATGTGTCCGGAGGTGTTTCCCAACTAGAGTGGACTAGATGTAGAAGTAGTGAGCCACGATTGTTGTTAGAAGTAAAAGGGAAGAGTCGTAAATACCTTGTTACAGATTGGAGTGTACATGGAGATTTTCAGACTAAATTCAGCCATGTCAACCTGCATTGGCATAAAGGTAATCACAGCATTTCTGCAGATGGCAATGAATCTATTATTTGGCATGATGGTGGTCTATCACCCCCTATGCCACATTTGGCTAATACCTCACAAATACAAGGTCATATTTGGAAGTTGCTAGCTGCTGGTAACCAATGTTCACTTTCACGGGAAACATGTCCTTAAATCTTACTAATATTGCTAACCCTTTCCATATATCTTTACATCAAAATAGTTCTAGATATGTTATTGCATGTGTAAGAAAGCCTTACTTGTTGTTGACAGGAATTTTTAAATGGGATTATGATACAGGGGTAGTTAACTGTACAAACAATTGTACATTCTTAAGTTGTATAAATACTTCTTGGTGGAATAATAATTGGAATGAGTCTCATTCTCATTTATATATACTAAGAGCCAGAAAAGAAACCTGGCTACCTGTAAACTTAACACGTACTTGGAGTGAATCTGCTGGGGTTACTCAAATTTACAAGGTTATGCAAGATCTTGTCCACCGCAGTCGGAGGATGGTTGGAATCATCGTGACTGCAGTAATAGGACTTGTAGCAATTGCTTCCACCGCCGCTGTTGCTGGATTAGCTCTACACCAGAGTGTACAAAATGCAGAATTTGTGCAACAATGGCATGAACAATCACATTTGTTGTGGCAGCAGCAACAAGACATAGATACTCATTTGACTGAATGAGTGGATAATCAGGAGCAAGTGGTTTCTTGGTTGGGAGATCAGCTAACAGTGTTGAATACCCGAGCTTTGTTGAAATGTGATTGGAACACTATCCAATTTTGTATTACTCCTGTTCCTTTTAACAGCACTGTACATAATTGGACTGAGATAAAGAGACTTTTAATTGGTCATAATAATCTTTCCCTAGAAATACAAGAATTAATGCAGAACATTTCTGAAACATTTTGCGATCAGTTACCATTGCTGACTGGTACAGATTTGATGACTGGTATTGCACAAAGTTTGATGTCCTGAACCCTATGTGCCCTGTAAAAACTTTGCTGACCTCTGTTTCTAGTAATGTATTGATTGTTGTTCTTGCCTTTGTCATTTTCACAGTCTGCTGGAGACGGTGCCAAAGGGCAAACACCAAATCCCAGTGAGCCCAACATGTAATGATGGTTTTAAAAGAAATTCAAACTTGTAAATAAGGAAAGGGGAAATGTAGAGGACTATGTGCTCGCAAATGAGGCGTTCCTGATAAGTCCTGCTCTTGCAAACGAAGCAGGGCGTTCCTTCCCTGCAAACAGGGAGGACAAAGGAGCCAGCTGCTAACAGCAGACCCTGGGGGCTTGTTTATTTGTAAACATCTTGAAAATCCAGAGTCAGGGAAAGGTCAGAAAAACAACAATGTGTCTTGTGACTTGGCAACATTCCACAAAAGACTGTATGAAATAAAGCAGGGTGCGCCATTCGAGGCAGCCACCATGTTTGTCTTGTCTTGTGTTGTCTTGTGTGTTCATTCCTTTGTTTAGGAAACACATGGACCCCAACATGAGACAGTATCAATTTTGATAAATAAAAACTTTTTGTTCATTCCCCCTCTCTTTGAAAATTACTCACCTGATACACTCTCTTTGCCCATATGAAAAGTGTTAAGTCTCTGATTTTTACGAGAAATAGAAGCAACTTTAGTACGGGTATCCTAATCCTAGAATCAAAGAGGGGAAAAGAGCATACTGACATTGACTGAGATCTAGCATTTGTGCTAGGTCCTACAATAGGTGTGATATATACAGATTCTGATGTAGGGAGCCCTTGATTCTATTCTTGCTTCTGACACAAGTGTCAATGCAATCTTGGACACCAGTTAATTGCTATGGTTCAAAGCTATTTCTTTTAAAACTAAGGGCTCCAACTAAATTACCTATGTTGTAATTTCCAGATTTAAATTTATATCATTGTATAGAAGTAACAGTAATTTATTTACTCATATTATAACTTTATTGACAAAATAATATTATTGTAAGTGTTGTGGTCTACAACAGAGTCTTCCATATTCTTTCTTCAGCAAGTTTTAACATTGTTCAGCATCTATTTTTCTTACATTTCATTTTAAATTGAATTTTCTTTCTTTTTAATGTACAAATGAAGACAACATGTTATTATTGGTAAGTGTCTGTCTTCACTCAAACCCAATGTAAAATACTCAATAAACATTTTATAGCCACTACTACTTATAAAGTGCTCTCACAAACATTTAATCCATTTATCTGTACATAATGGAGATCCACAATATTCAAAGAATTAATGAAGACCTTCTAAGTTTAGAAGTCCTTGATTTAAAAAAGGATATGAAAATTTTGAGAAATGTGGGAAGCTCACTTTTTCTCCCCAAATTTCTAAACTAACATTCAGAAGCATCACACAGATGGGGATCAAAATATCAGTTATATATTTGATAAAAGTCAAACTGGAAAATTTCTCATAGATTATCTAGACACAACAGGGTTTTGTAACACTTTATTGCTGTTTGGTATCCAGATTGTTTACCAAGCCACTGGCATAGCAAGGATTGCAGACCTCTATGCAATTATGGGCCATGAGCCCCATTATAGAAGACAGATCACATTCATCCAAAGAAGAGGTCACTTCAAAGAGTTGGGACCCAGAAAACCTTAAGCTCTGTATCACCATTTCCTTCTCCTAGGCTCATCAATTAGCTGAGTTGCCCCTCAAATGGATAGGTATGTGAAACATGTACAGAGGAAAAGAGCTGGAGGATTTTTGAATACTTTTCTTATGGTGGAATGGAAGTTTCTTATCTTATGAAGAAATATGACAAATGAGTATTCACACTTCTTTTTAGAGGTAAAGTCTGAAGTACCTCAACACACAATTGCTTGAGCTTCCATGAGGCTGCAAAAGGAAGACAAGATTCAGAGACTTCAAGGCTGTGTAATTCAAATGTAATACTTTCCTCAACAATAAAAACAGGAAAAAAAAAAAAAAAAAAAAAAAGGCCTACATTGTAGTGTGGTTGTGAGAACTAAATAATCTACTTGGTATCAAACAATTAGCATGCAAATGTTACCTAGAAAGTAATGATTACCTTTGAACAGGCAGTATAGCCTTGAAGGGAAAATTGTTTTTGGATAAAAGGGATTTTTTAGTTTTGGATTTTCTCTTTATTAGCTATTGGACTATGAGCAACTTAGAAATCTTAAATTTTTTTTTTTTCATTTATAAAGATGAGACTTTTAATAACAAAAATCTATGTGAACAATGGAAATTATTAAACTTAGATCATGACCTATACTCATTAAATGGTAGCAATTATTTTCATGAGAAAATGTTCACTTTTGGAAGTCTGTTTGTACAGTCAATTGTCAGTGGTCATTTGCTTGTTCATTCAGAAAAAAGTCTCATATATTCTTAGATTAAATATCATGTACCAGATCTGTCGTAGGCATCGGAGGTACATCAGTAAAATCAACATCAAAACATCCAAGTTGTAGAAAAACTCAGATGTCAATACACAGATTTAATTGTTAGCTGTCATAATATAAATGGAATGTAAACAGGCAAAAGTTCTTATTCCATTTATCACATAGTCAAGATTACTTTGTGATAATTTTATATTAATAGTTGATTTCTTTTCCTAAAATATGTATACTGGGAAGACAAAACATGCACACACACAAAAACATAATATCTGAACAGTAAAGTTATCATGAAACTAAAACTGCCCTTATTTGCTTTTGGTAAAAAAGGTAGGTAGTTGCTGAAAAATTGGAGAGTTTAAATGCCTGACTAAGCATCAGATTTAAAAATCTGTGTTGTAATTTGACCCCATGAAGATAGTAGGAGTGAAAGTTCCCCATCACCTAGAGAAGTAAAATTCACAAAAGTGAAATGAGATCAAGACAATAAATTGAGGGAGGGCGGAGCAAGATGGCCAAATAGGAACAGCTCCAGTCTCCAGCTCCCAGCACAAGCGACACAGAAGATGGGTGATTTCTGTATTTTCAACTGAGGTATCAGTTTCATCTCACTAGGGAGTGCCGGACAACCCCTGCTGGTCAGCTGCTACAGTCCGATCAGCGAGAGCTGAAGTAGGGAGAAGCATCGCCTCACCTGGGAAGCACAAGGGGGAAGAAAATCCCTTTTCCTAGACAGGGGAACTGAGACACACACCACCTGGAAAATCAGGTAACCCCCACACCAATACTGCACTTTACCAAGGGTCTTAGCAAACGGGCACATCAGGAGATTATATCCCACACCTGGCTGGGAGGGTGCCACACCCATGGAGCCTCCCTCATTGCTAGCACAGCAGTCTGCGATCTAACAGCAAGGCAGCAGCAAGGCTGGGGGAGGGGCACCCACCATTGCTGAGGCTTAAGTAGGTAAACAAAGCCGCTGGGAAACTTGAACTGGGTGGAGCTCACAGCAGCTCAAGGAGGCCTGCCTGTCTCTGTAGACTCCACCTCTAGGACAGGGCACAGCTAAACAACAACAACAAAAAGCAGCAGAAACCTCTGCAGATACAAACGACTCTGTCTGACAGCTTTGAAGAGAGCAGTGGATCTCCCAACACCGAGGTTGAGATCTGAGAACGGACAGACTGCCCACTCAAGTGAGTCCCTGACCCCTGAGTAGCCTAACTGGGAGACATCCCTCACTAGGGGCAGATCGACACCCCAAAACTCACACGGGGGAGTACACCCCTGAGAGGAAGCTTCCAAAGCAAGAATCAGACAGGTACACTCGCTGTTCAGCAATATTCTATCTTCTGCAGCCTCTGCTGCTAATACCCAGGCAAACAGGGTCTGGAGTGGATCTCAAGCAATCTCCAACAGACCTACAGCTGAGGGTCCTGACTGTTAGAAAGAAAAATAACAAACAGGAAGGACACCTACACCAAAACCCCATCAGTACGTCACCAGCATCAAACACCAAAGGCAGATAAAACCACAAAGATCAGGAAAAAGCAGGGCAGAAAAGCTGGAAATTCAAAAAATAAGAGCGCATCTCCCCCTCCAAAGGAACGCAGCTCATCACCAGCAATGGATCAAAGCTGGACGGAGAATGACTTTGACTAATAGAGAGAAGAAGGCTTCAGTCCATCAAACTACTCAGAGCTAAAGGAGGAATTATGTACTCAGTGCAAAGAGACTAAAAATCTTGAAAAAAGAATGGAAGAATGGATAACTAGATAATCATTGCAGAGAAAGCCATAAACGAACTGACAGAGATAAAAACCATGACATGAGAAATACGTGACAAATGCACAACCTTCAGTAACCAATTCAATCAACTGGAAGAAAGAGTATCAGCGACTGAGGATCAAATAAATGAAATGAAGTGAGAAGAGAAGTCTAAAGAAAAAAGAGGAAAAAGAAATGAACAAAGCCTTCAAGAAGTATGGGATTAGGTGAAAAGAATAAATCTACGTCTGATTGGGGTGCCTGAAAGTGAGGGGGAAAATAGAGCCAAGTTGGAAAACGCTCTTCAGGATATCATCCAGGAGAACTTCCCCAACCTAGCAAGGCAGGCCAACATTCAAATTCAGGAAATAAAGAGAACGCCACAAAGATAATCCTGGAGAAGAGCGACTCTAAGACACATAATTGTCAGATTCATCAAAGTTGAAATGAAGGAAAAACTGTTAAGGACAACCAGAGAGAAAGGTCAGGTTACCCACAAAGGGAAGCCAATCAGACTAACAGCAGATCTCTTGGCAGAAACTCTACAAGCCAGACAACAGTGGGGGCCAATATTCAACATTCTTAAAGAAAAGAATTTTCAACCCAGAATTTCATATCCAGCCAAACTAAGTTTCATCAGTGAAGGAGAAATAAAATCCTTTACAGATAAGCAAATGCTTAGAGATTTTGTCACCACCAGGCCTGCCTTACAAGAGACCCTGAAGCAAACACTAAACATGGAAAGGACGGGGTGGAGCAAGATGGCCGAATAGGAACAGCTCCAGTTTCCAACTCCCAGCGCAAAAGACACAGAAGACTGGTGATTTCTGCATTTTCAACTGAGGTACTGGGTTCATCTCACTAGGGAGTGCCGGACAATCAGTGCTGGTCAGCTGCTGCAGCCCAATCAGCCAGAGCTGAAGCAGGGGGAGGCATCGCCTCACCTGGGAAATGCAAGGGGAAAGGGAATCCCTTTTCCTAGCCAGGGGAACTGAGACACACAACACCTGGAAAATCGGGTAACTCCCACCCCAATACTGCACATTAAGCAAACGGGCACACCAGGAGATTATATACCACACCTGGCCGGGAGGGTCCCACGCACACGGAGCCTCCCTCATTGCTAGCACAGCAGTCTGCGATCTCGCGGCAAGGCAGCAGCGAGGCTGGGGGAGGGGCGCCCGCCATTGCTGAGGCTTAAGTAGGAAAACAAAGCGGCTGGGAAGCTCGAACTGGGTGGAGCTCACATCAGCTCAAGGAGGCCTGCCTGTCTCTGTAGACTCCACCTCTGGGGACAGGGCACAGCTAAACAACAACAACAACAAAAGCAGCAGAAACCTCTGCAGACGGAAACAACTCTGTCTGACAGCTGTGAAGAGAGCAGTGGATCTCCCAACACGGAGGTTGAGATCTGAGAACGAACAGACTGCCTGCTCAAGTGGGTCCCTGACCCCTGAGTAGCCTAACTGGGAGACATCCCACACTAGGGGCAGTCTGACACCCCACACCTCACAGGGTGGAGTACACCCCTGAGAGGAAGCCTCCAAAGCAAGAATCAGACAGGTACACTCGCTGTTCAGCAATATTCTATCTTCTGCAGCCTCTGCTGCTGACACCCAGGGAAACAGGGTCTGGAGTGGACCTCAAGCAATCTCCAACAGACCTACCACTGAGGGTCCTGACTGTTAGAAGGAAAACTATCAAACAGGAAGGACACCTACACCAAAACCCCATCAGTATGTCACCATCATCATCAAAGACCAGAGGCAGATAAAACCACAAAGATGGGGAAAAAGCAGGGCAGAAAAGCTAGATATTCAAAAAATAAGAGCACATCTCCCCCGGCAAAGGAACAGAGCTCATTGCCAGCAATGTATCAAAGCAAGACAGAGAATGACTTTGACGAGATGAGAGAAGAAGGCTTCAGTCCATCAAACTTCTCAGAGCTAAAGGAGGAATTACATACCCAGCGCAAAGAAACTAAAAATCTTGAAAAAAAAGTAGAAGAATTGATGGCTAGAGTAATTAATGCAGAGAAGGTCATAAACGAAATGAAAGAGATGAAAACCATGACACAAGAAATATGTGACAAATGCACAGGCTTCGGTAACCGACTCGATCAACTGGAAGAAAGAATATCAGCGATTGAGGATCAAATGAACGAAATGAAGCAAGAAGAAAAACCAAAAGAAAAAAGAAGAAAAAGAAATGAACAAAGCCTGCAAGAAGTATGGGATTATGTAAAAAGACCAAATCTATGTCTGAAGGGGTGCCTGAAAGTGAGGGGGAAAATGGAACCAAGTTGGAAAACACTCTTCAGGATATCATCCAGGAGAACTTCCCCAACCTAGTAGGGCAGGCCAACATTCAAATCCAGGAAATACGGAGAACGCCACAAAGATACTCCTCGAGAAGAGCAACTGCAAGACACAAAATTGCCAGATTCACCAAAGTGGAAATGAAGGAAAAAATCTTAAGGGCAGCCAGAGAGAAAGGTCGGGTTACCCACAAAGGGAAGCCCATCAGACTAACAGCAGATGGCAAAAACTCCACAAGCCAGAAGAGAGTGGGGGCCAATATTCAACATTCTTAAAAGAATTTTCAACCCAGAATTTCATATCCAGCCAAACTAAGTTTCATAAGTGAAGGAGAAATAAAATCCTTTACAGATAAGCAAATGCTTAGAGATTTTGTCACCACTAGGCCTGCCTTACATGAGACCCTGAAGGAAGCACTAAACATGCAAAGGAACAACCGGTACCAGCCATTGCAAAAACATGCCAAAATGTGAAGACCATTTAGGCTAGGAAGAAACTGCATCAAATAATGAGCAAAATAATCAGTTAATATCATAATGGCAGGATCAAGTTCACACATAACAATCTTAACCTTAAATGTAAATGGACTAAATGTTCCAATTAAAAGACACAGACTGGCAAACTGGATAAAGAGTCAAGACCCATCAGTGTGCTGTATTCAGGAGACCCATCTCACACGCAGTGACATACATAGGCTCAAAATAAAGGGATGGAGGAAGATTTACCAAGCAAATGGAGAACAAAAAAAAGCAGGGGTTGCAATACTAGTCTCTGATAAAACAGACTTTAAACCATCAAAGATCAAAAGAGACAAAGAAGGCCATTACATAATGGTAAAGGGATCAATTCAACAGGAAGAGCTAACTATCCTAAATATATATGCACCCAATACAGGAGCACCCAGATTCATCAAGCAAGTCCTTAGAGACTTACAAAGAGACTTAGACTCCCATACAATAATAATGGGAGACTTCAACACTCCACTGTCAACATTAGACAGATCAACGAGACAGAAAGTTAACAAAGATATCCAGGAATTGAACTCATCTCTGCAGCAAGCAGACATAATAGACATCTACAGAACTCTCCACCCAAAATCAACAGAATATACATTCTTCTCAGCACCACATCGCACTTATTCCAAAATTGACCACATAATTGGAAGTAAAGCACTCCTCAGCAAATGTACAAGAACAGAAATTATAACAAACTGTCTCTCAGACCACAGTGCAATCAAACTAGAACTCAGGACTAAGAAACTCAATCAAAACTGCTCAACTACATGGAAACTGGATAACCTGCTCCTGAATGACTACTGGGTACATAACGAAATGAAGGCAGAAATAAAGATGCTCTTTGAAACCAATAAGAATAAACATACAGCATACCAGAATCTCTGGTACACATTTAAAGCAGTGTGTAGAGGGAAATTTATAGCACTAAATGCCCACAAGAGAAAACTGGAAAGATCTAAAATTGACACTCTAACATCACAATTAAAAGAACTAGAGAAGCAAGAGCAAACACATTCAAAAGCTAGCAGACGGGAAGAAATAACTAAGATCAAAGCAGAATTGAAGGATATAGAGACACAAGAAACCCTGTAAAAAATCAATGAATCCAGGAGTCGATTTTTTGAAAAGAGCAACAAAATTGATAGACTGCTAGTAAGACTAATAAAGAAGAGAGAGAATCAAATAGACACAATAAAAAATGATAAAGGGGATATCAACATCAATCCCACAGAAATACAAACTACCATCAGAGAATACTATAAACACCTCTACACAAATAAACTAGAAAATCTAGAAGAAATGGATAATTTCCTGGACACTTACACTCTCCCAAGATTAAACCAGGAAGAAATTGAATCCCTGAATAGACCAATAGCATGTCCTGAAATTGAGGCAATAATTAATAGCCTACCAACCAAAAAAATTCCAGGACCAGATGGATGCACAACTGAATTCTACCAGAGGTACAAGGAGGAGCCTGGTAGTATTCCTTTTGAAACTATTCCAATTAATAGAAAAAGAGGGAATCCTCTCTAACTCATTTTATGATGCCAACATCATCCTGATACCAAAGTCTGGCAGAGACACAACAAAAAAAGAGAATTTTAGACCAATATCCCTGATGAAAATTGATGCAAAAATCCTCAATAAAATACTGGCAAACCGAATCCAGCAGCATATCAAAAAGCTTATCCACCATGATCAAGTGGGCTTCGTCCCTGGGATGCAAGGCCGGTTCAGCATAAGCAAATCAATAAACGTAATCCAGCATATAAACAGAACCAAAGACAAAAACCATATGATTATCTCAAGAGATGCAGAAAAGGCCTTTGACAAAATTTAACAGCCCTTAATGCTAAAAACTCTCAGTAAATTCGGTACTCATTGAACGTATCTCCAAATAATAAGAGCTATTTATGACAGACCCACAGCCAATATCATACTGAATGGACAAACACTGGAAGCATTCCCTTTGAAAACTGGCACAAGACAGGGATGCCCTCTCTCATCACTCCTATTCACCATAGTGTTGGAAGTTCTGACTAGGGCAATCAGGCAAGAGAAAGAAATAAAGTGTATTCGGTTAGGAAAAGAAGAAGTCAAATTGTCCCTGTTTGCAGATGACATGATTGTATATTTAGAAAACCCTATCATCTCAGCCCAAAATCTCCTTAAGCTGATAAGCAACTTCAGCAAAGTCTCAGGATACAAAATTAATGTGCAAAAATCACAAGCATTCTTATTCGCCAGTAACAGACAAACAGAGAACTAAATCATGAAAGAACTTTCATTCACAATTACTTCAAAGAGAATAAAATACCTAGGAATCCAACTTACAAGGATGTAAAGACCTCTTCAAGGAGAACCACAAACCACTGCTCAGTGAAATAAAAGAGGACACAAAAAATGGAAGAACATACCATGCTCATGGATAGGAAGAATCAATGTCGTGAAAATGGCCATACTGCTCAAGGTAATTTATAGATTCAATGCCATCCCCATCAAGCTACCAATAAGTTTCTTCACAGAATTGGAAAAAAACTGCTTTGAAGTTCATATGGAACCAAAAAAGAGCCCGCATCTCCAAGACAATCCTAAGTCAAAAGAACAAAGCTGGAGGCATCACGCTACCTGTCTTCAAATGATACTACAAGGCTACAGTAACCAAAACAGCAAGGTACTGGTACCAAAACAGAGATATAGACCAATGGAACAGAATAGAGTCCTCAGAAATAATACCACATATCTACAGCCATCTGATCTTTGATAAACCTGAGAGAAACAAGAAATGGGGAAAGGATTCCCTATTTAATAAATGGTGCTGGGAAAATTGGCTAGCCATAAGTAGAAAGCTGAAACTGGATCCTTTCCTTACTCCTTATACAAAAATTAATTCAAGATGGATTAGAGACTTAAATGTTAGACCTAATACCATAAAAATCCTAGAGGAAAACCTAGGTAATACCATTCAGGATATAGGCATGGGCAAGGACTTCATGTCTAAAACACCAAAACAACGGCAACAAAAGCCAAAATTGACAAATGGGATCTAATTAAACTCAAGAGCTTCTGCACAGCAAAAGAAACTACCAACAGAGTGAATAGGCAACCTACAGAACAGGAGAAAATTTTTGCAATCTACTGATCTGACAAAGGGCTAATATCCAGAACCTATAAAGAACTCAAACAAATTTACAAGAAAAAAACAAACAACCCCATCAAAAAGTGGGCAAAGGATATGAACAGACACTTCTCAAAAGAAGACATTTATGCAGCCAACAGACACATGAAAAAATGCTCATCATCACTGGCCATCAGAGAAATAAATGCAAATCAAAAGCATAGTGAGATGCCATCTCACACCAGTTAGAATGGCAATCATTAAAAAGTCAGGAAACAACAGGTGCTGGAGAGGATGTGGAAAAATAGGATCACTTTTACACTGTTGATGGGACTGTAAACTAGTTCAACCATTGTGGAAAACAGTGTGGCGATTCCTCAAGGATCTAGAACTAGAAATAGCATTTGACCCTGCCATCCCATTACTGGGGATATACCCAAAGGATTATAAATTATGCTGCTATAAAGACACATGCACACGTATGTTTATTGCGGCACTATTCACAATAGCAAAGACTTGGAATCAACCCAAATGTCCATCAGTGACAGATTGGATTAAGAAAATGTGGCACATATACACCATGGAATACTATGCAGCCATCAAAAAGGATGAGTTTGTGTCCTTTGAAGGGACATGGATGCAGCTGGAAGCCATCATCCCAGCAAACTATAGCAAGAACAGAAAACCAAACACCGCATGCTCTCACTCATAGGTGGGAACTGAACAATGAGATCACTTGGACTCGGGAAGGGGAACATCACACACCGGGGCCTATTATGGGGAGAGGGGAGGGGGGAGGGGTTTCATTGGGAGTTACACCTGATGTAAATGACGAGTTGATGGGTGCTGACGAGTTGATGGGTGCAGCACAGCAACATGGCACAAGTATACATATGTAACAAACCTGCACATTATGCACATGTACCCTAGAACTTAAAGTATAATAATAAAAAAATAAAAAAGATAATAAATTGAACAACAAAGACATACATATACAATGGAAATGTTCAGCATCAGAGATCCCTAAAAAATTTTCAGAACATGGAGAGAACGTGGGATGGATATCACCATTATCACCATTTAGAGAAAGATCAACATAGTAGAAAAGACATGAAGCTTCAAACAAGAGATTTTAAGATAACAGCAATATATGCTCAATTCTGACTAGCTCTGTATAATCTACAGACATCTGTTTAATTTCATATCTTTTTATGCTTTACCGAGTTTATAATAATAAAAGCAGTAGCTTCTAGATAGCTGACTTTCTGGACTGTACGATCCTATTTTTTGAAAATGGATAAAAATATATATCCCTCTTTACATATTCCTTGGACCTTTCTTGCTAAATTCTCTGTTTTTTGAGAATTACATAATTTTTTTGTCAAGACAAATTTGTGGCTACACTTTATTTTGCTTTTGGTTGACTATTGCTAATTTAGCTGACAAAGAGTATTCGGGTTTTTGGTTTTATGTAAAGCAAACTATAGTGCTATTATTCATTTATATTTAAACTAAAAAGATGGCATTTTCTTCTCACCTCTTAACAGACTGCAAACATTATTTATCTATTAAAGGAAAGACAAACTATTTTTTTTACTCATTAATGATTTGAAGCCATTGTTTTAATAAGCTATCCAGGTCTATGAAAAACAAAGCACAACATAGTAATAGTCTATTTTACCAGAAGAAAAAATAAAGAATAGATATTTCGTGAGTAAAGCATGGAGAAATAAATATGAGAGAGGAACAGAGTACTGAGAAGAAGAAGTTATCTACATTAATATCAGTAGTTCTCAACTGGGAAACATAACTGTTAATACAAAATTAGCCTAAGAGGGAAGAGGGCCAGTTATCATGTGAATAAATCCAGAGAACTTTTCCCAGAATTAAAATGGTTCATGCGTTCATTCACCCTAGGAGCAGAGCATTCACAAATGCACCGGTCTTCACTTGATTGAGAATTTCCCATTACTTGCTCCCAGAACTTTTGCCATGTGTCTCCCCATATATGCCCAAAGAATATGCCCCTGCAATCTTAACTTGCCTATTTCCTGTCCATCAAAAATGAAGCCCATCCATGCCAAACTTAAATTCTCTGTCTCATTTTTATAACCCAATGTGGACTCTCTCCTTCTAATATCTAGACAGCGTAAGACTTCAGGGGGAGGTAGAATTCCGTGTAATTAGTGGGATAGAACTGAACAAGAATCAAAGCTTGAATTTTGAGGTATGATGAAAAGAGCAGAGTAAAGAATATCCTATTATATTACCACTTAAAAACAAATAAAAAGCAATTGTAAAGCATCCATTCATTTTGCCAATCTAATTTTAGTTATAAACAACATCCATTTGAGTCCATTAGGTTTTCCAAACTTGGCTGTAAAATAATTCTACAGAGTGACAATGGTAACATCAGCTCCAGCATTACACATCCTCAGGGTTTTGTTTGTTTGTTTGTTTTGTTTTTTTTTAAATAGATTTAGGTTCATAAGGACAATTGTACTACATAGATATATTGCACACTGGTACAGTCTGGGCTTTCAGTGTACTCATCACCCAAATAGTGTAATTGTACCCAACTGGTAGTATTTCATCTCTTACTCTCATTCCACACTCTTGTATCTGGGAAACTCCAATACCTCTTATTCTACTCTGTATGTGTTTACTCATTGTTCAGCTCCCACATATAAGTGAGAACATATGGCTTTTGACTTTCTGTTTCTGAGTCATTTCATTAAGGATAATGGCCTCCAGTTTCATCCATATTGGTGTAAAAGTCATGATTTCATTCTTTTTCATGGCTAAGTAGTATTCTGTGAGATTATATATATATAAAAATACATATATATACACACATAAACATATATATAAATACATTATATATAAAAATACATATATATATATATTTTATTTTAGGTTCCAGGGTACTGTTGAAGGTTTGTTATATAGGTAAACTTGTGTCATGGGGGTTTGTGGTAAAGATTATTTCATTATCCAGCTATTAAGCCCAGTACCCAGTAGTTATTTTTTCTGCTCTTCTCCTTCCTCCCACCCTCCACCCTCAATGAGACCCCAGTGTCCATTGTTTTCTTTGTGCTCATGAGTTATCATTATTTAGCTTTTAGTTCTAAGTGAGAATGTGTGGTATTTGGTTTCCTCTTCCTGCATTACTTTACTAAGCATAATAGCCTCCAGTTCTATCCATGTTCTCACAAAGGACATGATCTCATTCTTTTTTATAACTGCATAATATTCTGTGTTGTATATGTATGACATTTTCTTTATCCAGTCTGTCATTGATGGGCATTTAGATTGATTCTTTGTCTTCGCTATTGTGAAAAGTGCTGCAGTGAACATTCATGTTCATGTGTCTTTATTGTAAAATGATTTATAGTCCTCTGGATATATACCTGATAATGGGATTACTGAGTCAGATGGTAGTTCTCCTTTCAGTATTTGAGGAATCGCCATCCTTCTTTCCAGAATGGTTGAACTAATTTACACTCCAACCAACTGAATATAAATGTTCCTTTTTCTCTGCAACTTTGCCAGCATCTGTTTTTGTTTTTGTTTTTGTTTTTTTGACTGTTATAATAGCCATTCCGACTGGTGTGAGATGGTATCTCATCATCGTAGTTTTGATTTACATTTCTCTAATGATCAGTGATGTTGAGTTTTTTTATATGCTTGTTGGCTGCATGTATGTCTCCTTTTGAAAAGTGTCAATTTATATCCTTTGTCCACCTTTTAATGGGGTTGTTTTTCTCTTTAAACCACATTTTCTATCCAATTATGATAAATATATTCATTTCATGACTTTGCTATTATTAATAGTGCTGCAATAAACATATGAGTGAAAGTGTCTTTTGATGAAATGAATTATTTTCTTTTGGATAAATACCCAGTAATGAAATTGCTGAATCAAACTGTAGTTCAATTTTTAGTTATCTGAGAAACTTTCATACTGTTTAGGCTGTACTAATTTACATTCCCACCAATAGTACATAAGCATTTCTTTTTCCACATCCTCATCAACATTTGTTTGTTTGTTTGTTTTTGACTTTTAATAATAGCCATTTTTACTGGTGTAAAATGGTATATCATTGTGATTTTAATTTGCATTTATCTGATAATTAGTGGTGTGGAGCATTTTATCCATATGTTTTTGAAAACTTTTACGTCTCTTTTTGAAAAATGTCTGTTCATATCCTTTGCAACTTTTTAAAGGCGTCATTACAACTGACAACAGAAATACAAAAGATCATCAGAAACTGAGCGTCTCTATGTGCAGAAACTGGAAAACTTAGAAGATATGGAAAATATTTCTGGAAACATACAAACTCTCAAGTTTAAACCAGGAAGAAATTGAAAACCTGAACAGACAAATAGCGATTGGTGAAATTGCATCAGTAATAAATAGTTGTATTTACAGCTGAATTCTACCAGATGTATAAGAAAGAACAGATACCAATCCCACTTAAATTGTTCTCTACAACCCAGGAAGAAGAATCCTCCCTAATTCATTCTACAAAGACAGCATCACCCTGGTACTAATGCTAGGCAATGACACAGCAAAATAAGAAAACTACAAACGAATATCTCTGATGAACACAGATGTAAAAATCTTCAACAAACACTAGCAAAACAAATTTAACAGCACATCAAAGAGATAACATGCCATAATTGAATGGATTTTATTCCAGGGAAGCAAGGTTGATTCAACATACGCAAATCAATAAATGTGATTCACCACCTACACAGAATTAAAAGCAAAAACTATATATCAGTAGATAAAGTATTCAATAAAATCCAGCATCCCTTCATGATACATACTTTTAGCAAACTAGCTATAGAAGGAACATACCTCAGAATAATAAAAGGCATATATTACATACCCATAGCCAAGAGTATACTAAATAGGGCAAAGTTGTCACCGTTTCACCTCAGAACTGGAACAAGGCAAGAATGCCTACTTTAACCACTTCCACTTAACATAGTACAAGAAGTCCTAGTCATAGCAATTAAGCAAGAGAAAGAAATAAAAGGCATCCAAATTGGAAAAGAGAAAGTCAAATTTTCTCTGTTTACTGATATAATCTTATAAATGGAGAGCACTAAAGAGTCTCCCAAAAGACTCTTAGATTTGATAAATTACTTCAGTAAAGATTCAGGATACAAAATTAACATACAAAACTCAGTAACATTTCTATATATCAATTACAAGCAAGTTGAGAACCAAATTAATAATCCAATCCCATTACAATAGCTACAGAAATATCTATAACTGTATTTAACCAAGGAGATAAAAGATCTCCACAAGGAGAACTACAAAACACTGATGAAAAAATCATAGATTTCACAAACAAATGGAAAAGCAGCCTATGTTTATGCATTTGAAAAATTAATATCAATAAAATGATCATACTGCCTGAAACAATCTATAGATTCAATGCAATTCCTATCACATTACCAACATCATTCTTCACAGATTTAGAAATAACAATCCTAAAATTCATATGGAACCAGAAAGCACCCAAATATCCAAAGCTGTTCTAAGCAAAAAGAATACGGTTGGAGATATCATATTACCTTCAAACTTCAAACTATACTACAAGGCTATAGTACCCAAAACAACATGGTGTTGGTAATAGACACATGGATCAATGGAGAAGAATAGAGAACCCGGAAATAAAGCCACATTCCTACAGTCAAATGATATTTGACAAAGGTACCAAGAACATACAATGGGGAAAGGACACCCTCTTTAGTAAATGGTGCTGGGAAAATTGGATATCCATATGCAGAAGAAACAAAACTGGACCCCTCTCTCTCACTATATTCAAAAGTTAACTCAGATAGTATAAAGACTTAAGTGTAAGGTCTGAAAGTATAAACATTCTATACGAAAACTTAGAAAAAACTATTCTGAACATTGGTCTAGACAAAAATTATGACTAAGTCCTTAAAAGGAAATGCAACAAAAACAAAAGTAGACAGATGGTACTTAATTAAACTAAAAAGCTTCTGCACAGCAAAATAAATAATCAGCTGAGTAAACAAACAATGTACAGAATGAGAGAAAATATTTGCAAATAATCCATCTAACAAAGGGCTAATATCCAGAATCTGCAAGGACATCAAACAACTCAACAAGAAAAAAAACACATCTTCAGTTTTGAAGTTCAATGAAACCTGATGGGCCCACTTCAGGTGGTGTCCATCACTAGGCAGTCATTGTGGCCAAGGTAAAGTCTAGGTAACATACTGCATTCCTAGGTCCTGGAGTGGAGTCAAATTTATCAGAAACATAGACACTGAGAAAGCAGTAGGGTACAGAGTCCCCTAGAGGAACATCCTTTATTTATTTTTTATTTTTTATTTTTTTTAGTTCTGAACATATGACAGATAAACCTTTTTCCAGGAAGGGAAGACTTATTACCATTAAAATACCAAAAGAAAATAGAAAAAAATAGTGACAAATTACTCAGAATTTTATTTTTAAGCTTGATTAAATGTTTCTAAAGTTTATGGGGAAAATAAATGTAGGCAAAAAAAAAAATCTTGAAAAAGTGGGCCAGGTGCGGTGGCTCACACCTGTAATCCCAACACTTTGGGAGGCCGAGGTGGATGGATCACTTGAGGTCAGGAATTCATGACCAACCTGGACAACATGGTGGAACTCTATCTCTACTAAAAATACAAAAATTAGCTGGGCCTGGTTGTGCATGCCTGTAATCCCAGCTACTTGGGAGGCTGAGGTAAGATGCAGTGAACAGAGATTGTACCACTGCATTGCATTCCAGTCTGGGTGACAGAGCAAGACTGTCTCAAAAAAAAAAAAAAAAAAAAAAAAAGAAAGAAGAAAAAGAAAAGGAAAAAGTGAAATAGCAAGTCCAAATTTTTCATATTCGAAATTAAGAGTTAGTATAAGTCCACAAAATAAAAATCTGCATAGTATCTGTGGAAAGGTAGGCAAATAGGTATGTGGAAGAGAGTCTAGAACTAGGTCCAATTAAGATATAAATGAAAAATGTAGCAATACAGTTAAAGCAAGAACTTAAATACACAGGAAATTTAAATGGGTCAGCAGATTATTCATCTGTAAGACAATTTATATCCATTATATCCATACTTTGCAAAGTATTCCAAACAAGTTCAATATAGATTAGATATTTTAACAAGATAATAACAATAAGAATATTGCCATTATAGCTAATTAATATTGAAAGTTCATATTATATCTGGAACTGTTGTAAGCATTGTTACAGGTAAGTCAGTTATTCTTCCAACCAGTTTGCTTTTATCAATAAAGGAACTAGAGTACGGAGAAGCTCAATCATTTGCTGCTAGGTATGGATTTAGAATTTTGAACAAAGCAGATACTTTGTACTTTATAATTATTTTATTGCAAATCTATAAAAATTTTGAAAGATAAAAATATTTTATTATATTTAGGATGAGAACAGGTATTATTATAAATATTCACATTTAAGAAATGCTAAGTTTCCTTATTTCTATAAATCAAATAATTTCTTGGTAATCCTACTCGAAGTGGTAGAAAATTTAAAGTCAGTAATTGGAAGAAAAAAACCGCTTCTTTCCTAGGGTCTTAAAAAGTGAGAACCTATATATTAGTTTCTCTTACTATATAACAATTTAGCACAAATCTACAAATTTCTCATCTCAGTTTCCAGCGTCAAGTGTTCATGCATGGCTAAACTGGTCCTCTGCACAGGGTCTCACTAAGATAATGTTTGCTAAGCTGAATTCTCATCTGCAGTTTGGGTTTTTCTTCCAAGTACATTCGGGTTGTTGGCAGTATTCAGTTGATTGAGGCTAAATAACTGAGGTCCCTATTTTCTTACTGACTGTCAACTGGAGTCACCATCAATTTCTAGAGGCCACCCTCTTGTCCTATTCATGTGGCCCTCTCAAAACATTGTAGCTTACTTCTTTGACACACAGAGGAAAATCTTTAATAGTCTAATAAGATGGTGTCTTATTGACATAATATTATCCTATGACATTTTCCTTTAGACTGGTCCACAGCAAAATCTGAATGAGTTCTATTTCTATGCAATTTCATCTCTTGGTACTATAATGCAAAACTCATTTGCAACATAAGAAGCAAGAAAATATAAAGATTTAGCCACCATCTTGGTATGGAAAAGGGTTAATATCTCTTAGTCTATCTAGTTTGTGACAGAAATATAAACAATCTGATATGGTTTGGCTCTGTGTCCCCATCCAAATCTCATGTCTAATTGTAATCCCCAGGTGTCAGCAGAAGAACCTGGTGGGAGGTGATTGGATCATGGGGGGCAGTCTCCCCCATGCTGTTCTCCTGATAGTGGGTGAGTTCTCACAATATTTGATGGTTTAAAAGTGTGTGGCAGTTCCCTCTTCACTTTTTCTATCCTGCCACCTTGTGAAGAAGATGTTTGCTTCTCCTTTGCCTTCCTCCATGACTGTAAGTTTGCTGAGGCTTCCCCAGCCATGCGGAACTGTAAGTCAATTAAAACTCTTTTATTTATAAACTACCCAGTCTTGGGCAGTTCTTTATAGCAGTGTGAAAAATAGACACAGTCAAAATTAATGAACACTAGATTACCTTTCCTGGTAAGGAGGACATATAACCAAATATATATAAAGAAATAAAATAAAATAAGCAATTAAATTAAAATGTAAGTGTTCATATGGTAAACAAATAAACAAAAACACTGAACATAATTTCAAAATACAAATGATAGGTCACAGGAAGAAAATATCATTAATGTATACGACAGAGCAATACAAAGTACCTTTTTAACTTAATGCAAATAGCTCCTATAAATTTATAAGTAAAACAACTTAGTAGAAAAACAGTAAATAATATGAACGAATAATTTACAGTATAGAAAATGCAAAACGGCAATAAACATATTGTAAGACATTTAGCATTACTAGAAGTCAGGAAAATACAAATTAAACCCGCAATGAAATATCATTTGTCATCTTTGCACTGAAAGGTATACAGGAATAGATATTCTTACATGCTGTTGGCAAGAATGTAAATTAGAACATTTTAGAAAGTAATCTGGTAGAATTTATTAAAATTTAAAATATATGTGCTTTGGGAATGAAGACTTTTCTTCTGTGAAATATTTTACTAATATAAGCATACCAACAATTGAGAGATATAGGCATGACCTACAGTTAATAGAAAAAGAAATCTAGTAACAATATTGACATTCAAGTAAAAAAAGGTTGCATATACATTAAATTCATTTTTATAAAACTAAAAACTATTAAAAGATGATAGTTTAAATTTATATCTAATATATGTTGATTGAGAGTGTATCTCTGGTGTATTTTAAGTGGAAACACATTAAAATCTTTAAATATAAACCCATATTTTTGAAAATAAAACAAATCTCAACAAAAAAATTAATGTGTTTGTATTGAATCCAAGCACTATTTTGGGAACATATACTATATATCAAAAAATTAATAATTTTTAGTTCTAATAGTCTATATTCAATCAAATTAATTTCTATTAATGTTTTTCAGGACAATATTACTACCATCTAAATTTTACGTATTAGTAGGCTGATATGACCTTAACCTGGGAACATGGTTTACATTAGTTCTCTCCTTACTCTTGGGGCCCTAATTGACATAGTATTTAGTTTTTGTCTTCTGCCCACATAGCTGTCTGACCACAATGCTGTTGATTCTAAGTCAATATCTAAGAACATTTCTATATTTCCAACTCCATATGTTAATTCCCTTTGTTGATTTTTTTCCTGTTAAGTACATATTGACAATGTCATAGAATACTACTTTTTTAAAGATATAAACCACAAACATTTGAGAAGGGAGATGAGACCATTATATGTTGAATAATTGTCTTGTGCCCACAACTTCCTAGTTGTTTTCGGTGTCCATAAACGTGAGTCTTATTTGTAAAAACTTATTTGTAGAGCAATGAGCAGAATTCTGATTAGAAGGACTCATACACATGCAAGAAAAAAGAATAATATAAATGAAGATGAAAAGAACAGAGTAAATAAATTTGACTCGAAATATAGTTAAGAGAGAAAGCCAGCAGCAGCATGAAGAGACCAAAATGTTGGTGCTTATTCTTCCAAGTTTTAAACGGTTCATTTTCTCTCTAGCAGGCTGTGTCTATACTGCTCTCTCAAGTAGGCCTAAATAAGATCTGACCATGAGGCCATTACAATTCTGAAGACAGTGTCCAGGACAGTCACTTAGAGAAAACGCATAAATAAAGCTCTACATTTTTAGGTTTCTGTTTTCAACATCAGTTTAAAAAAAAAAAAAAAGAGTAGAAAAAAAATTTGCTTTCTTTTTCCTGGGCATGTTTTACTCCCATTCACACATTTCTTGCCACTAAACTTCAGCTTTTTACATCATATTATCATCAATGTAATTCTTTCAGAATGATGTATGTTTTCCTTTTTTTGTTCTCTTCACAATGCCTTAGTCTTCTCAGTTGTTTTCAGTGCCATAATGAAATCCTATAGATTGAGTGATTTAAATGGCGTAAATTTATTTTCTCATAGTTTTTTTTTCTTTTTTAAAGAGGCTGAAAAGTCCAAGATCAAAGTTCTGACACGGTTTGGTTTCTGGTGAGGGCTCTCTACCTGGCTTGCAGACAGCTTCCTTCTAGCTGCGTTCTTATATGGACTTTCTTTGGTGCCTCAACATGGGAAGAGAGAGGGAGAAAACTCTCTTTCACCCTTTTCTTATGAGGCACCAGTCCTTTCATATTAGGATTCCACCCTTTTGACTTCATTTAACCTTAATTACCTCCCGAAAGCCGTATATATAAATGCTGTCACATGAGGATTAACACATGAACAGTCGAATTTGGGAAGAGAGCACAATTCAGTCAATAACACATATCAACGCTTATCATTTTGATTATTCATTTCAATTAGGAAATTGGAGAATACACTGACACACAATTAACTATAATGCAGGCACTATAAGTAAGTCTGCATTCATTCATTAGTTTATTCTTCCAGTAAACATTTTCAGAGGCCTATTCTAGCCACTATAACAGAAAGCCTAGAATATTGAGTAAACAATTGTAATCTTTAAAATTTAGGGGAAATTTGGGCTGGGAGTCGTGGCTCATGCCTATAATCCCAACACTTTGGGAGGCCAAGGTGGGTGGATCATGAGGTCAGGAGTTTGAGACCAGTCTGGCCAACATGGTGAAACCCCATCTCTACTAAAAATACAAAAATTAGCTGGGTATGGTGGTGTTCACCTGTAGTCCCAGCTCTTGGGAGGCTGAGGCAGGAGAATCGTTTGGACCCAGGAGGCGGAGGTTACAGTGAGCCGAGATCATGCCTTTGCACTCCAGCCTGAGTGACAGGGCGAGACTCTGTCTCAAAAACAAAAAACAAACAAAAAAATTAGGGAAAATTTAGACAATTCTGTTGTCATATCAGATAATCAATCACGTGTTTTGATACTCTGTTCTCTATCCAGCATTCTAATATTTTGGGGGAATAAAAATGGCAGTATATAACATAGACCTTGCCATTAAAAGTCTGACATGTTCATAAATACCTTAATTTTAAGGAATTGTTATGGTTAATTTTATGTCAGTGTAACTGTATTAAAGCATACCTAGATAGTTGGTAAAACATTACTTCTGTCTGTGAGGGCATTTCCAGAAGATTAGAATTTGAGTCAATAAACAGAAAGTAAGATTGCTCACCAATGCAGGCAGTCATCGTCCAATCTTCTGAGGACCTGAACAGAATAAAAAGATGAAGGAAAGGTGAATTTGCTCTCTCTTCTGGAGCTGAAACATACATCTTCTCCTGCTCTTGGATACAAGAGCTCCACATTCTCATACCTTCAGACCATGGAACTTATCCCTATGCCCCCTGCACTCCCAGCCTGATTGTCAGACCTTCAGCCTCAGTTATATTATCAGCTCATCTGCTTCTCAAAACTTTGGACTAAGATTGAATTACACCACTGACTTTTCTATTTCTCCAGTTTTCAGAAAACATATTGTGGGATTTCTCAGCCTCCAAAATCATGTGAGCTGATTCTCCTATTGAATCTTCCTTTTATCTATCTATCTATCTATCTATCTATCTATCTATCTATCTATCTATCATCTATCTATCATCTATCTTCTGTCTATGTATCATCTATCTATCATGTATGTATCATTTATGTGTTATCTATCATCTTTCTATGTATTATCTGTCATCTATCTAGCTATCCATCTTTATCCATACATTCATTTACCTATTCAGTTACTTATTTAAAAGCAATAGATAACTGTTTTGTTTCTCTGGAGAACACAGTCTCATGCAAGAATCATTACTTTCTTAGTTATCTATAATCACAATAATGTTGCATGTCAAACAATCACAAGACTTTCATGGGATGCAATGACAGACAGCTATTTTTATTCAAAAGTCTGTGTATTTGGTGGGTGGTTCTGCTGACTGAACTTGGCTGACTGGAGCTCATCCATGCAGCTGTGGTCAGCTTCCCAACAGTTACTCAGCTTTGCTGATCTTCAGTGGGCTCCTTCACATTTCTGGAGCCCCAGCTAGAAATAAATACTAGACTGACTTGGTTCTTCTTAATGTATCTCCTTGGGCATGACCTCCAGGCTTTGATCTCAGAATGAGAGCAGAAGAGCAAGAGAGAGAGAATGGAATCATGCATCACCTTCTAATCAGGAGTCTCAGAACTGATACACAATTTCCTAATTGCCTATTATGTAAAACAAGTTAAAAGCCCTCACCAGATTCAACTGGTAAGAAAGAGAATGCATCATTTGATGTGTATAGCTATAAAGACTCATTGCAAAGGGTATGGATACTGGAGCTGGTTAGTAGGTAAGTGAAGATGGAGGCCATTTCTGCAGTCTCCTACATTAGCACAGATAAAAAATGCAGAAAATGTAAACTTAAAGTGATAATTATTTTAGTAGAAAACCAGAGAAATTACTAAATGAAGCCATAAAGCTGCCTAAGTTAGTGGGTCACAGATGCTTAAAAAAACAAAGTTGAGAGCTATTTACTACTTTAATTGTCCTATTGTCAGGAACGGAGAGAATTAATTTCAGATTATATATTGCCCCCTCCAAATACATACACACTTCCCTGTTTCTTAGTAACTCCATGCATTGCTTTATTTCCAGGTATCCTACTAAAATAGATGACAAATGAAATATCTACAACTAGATGTCGTCTTTCTGTTGTTTTTTTTTTTCTCTTTTCGATTGAAACCAAAACTCCATTTCCTACTGCCAACAGCCTCATCCAATCTATTGTCAGTTTCTTGCCTGAACTCAACACTTGCCTCTTAACGTTAAGCACAATATATTTCACTGTAGGCAGAGCGATCAAAACCAAACACACGTGTGTGTGTGTATGTGTGTGTGTGTGTACATACACACACATATATACCTATATTATGTATATATATACACACAAAAAATTTGAATGTCTATTGCTTTTCAAATATACCATCTTTCAGATGGACTAAAATGCACTTAATAAGCTGAGATTTATTAAGTTAACCTTTAAAGGGTTCTATTCACACTTTTCTCAAGACTTTCTGGTCCTTCATGGTAACATACATCTCCCACTCATTCTTGAGCTTTTAGATAAATGCACATTTTTGTAGTTGTTTTTACATGTCAGAATAGAAGCACTACTGCATGTTTACACAGATCCTCACTACTATTAAATAACATTTATCGCAATTTGGAATTGTATTTTTTGTGGGATTCTTTGATTGTTTGCTCATATTCTCTCCCCCAAAATAATACCCGATACTGTAAGCTTTCTTAGAACAAGTAAAATGTCCTTTTTGCTGAGCTTTTATGTGTCTTGCCATGTCTAAAACACAGTAAACACTCAATAACACTCACTGACAAGATACATAAATCAATGCATCTATACTTAAGCTTCCAGATTAGTAATCAAAAAATCCTCTTTGAAACTTGGGCTTTCGAAATATGATTATGTTCTAGAGATATTTAGGATTCACAAAATATCCATATACTCTGCATACCTCCCAGCCCAGTTCCCTGAATCACTGGATGAAAGAAAATAGCCTGGATGTCCCATTGGACTTATGTTTTGTTTTGTTGTGTGACGGAGTCTTTCTCTGTCACCCAGGCTGGAGTGCAGTGGCACGATCTCCGCTCACTGCAAGTTCCGCTTCTCGGGTTTATGCCGTTCTCCTGCTTCAGCCTCCTGAGTAGCTGGGAGTACAGGCACCCCCCATCATGCCCTGCTAATTTTTTTCTCCTTTTAGTAGAGACGGGGTTTGACTGTGCTAGCCAGGATGGTCTCGATCTCCTGACCTCGTGATCCACCTGCCTGGGCCTCCCGCAGTGCTGGCGCCCAACCTACCCACCGTGCCCAACCTACCCCATTGGACTCTTAATAAGTCAGTATAAACCCTGTTGTATGAAATCGCTGACAGATGGAAGTTTATTTGTTACTGAATCATAATTTATCTTATCTTGACAAATATAGATGTTAAAATTTAGAAAATTATTAACACGCTTATTAATAGTCAACTATGCATAAAATTACATTTAGACTTTCTTTCTTAAAGAAATACAATATGTAGGTGTATTTTAAGTCTGTTTCAGTATCACCCATCTTTCATTTATAGATTAAAGTCATAATCTTTAAATAAATGCTAACCACTGGAAGCACTCCAAATACATTTTCTCTAATTTGAGTCAACAAACAGCACTGTGATAAAGAAGCATTACTGTCATTCAGTCACTAAATCAACTTTGCTACGTTTGTTATATTCAGAGCAACAGGCTCAGTTAAAATCTATATCATCACTAAAATCTACAATTTTTTTCAATAATTATTCAATAATTATGTAGTAACTGTAGTCTGACACTTTAAAGAAAATTTGGTATGAATCAGTGCAAGCTCCAAATTTAACTTTCTCAAGACTATGCTATGCTCTCTTTTAAACTGTCTCTCTACCAGGGCTTACTTTTTCATTCAGGTTATTTGTGCATTATCACATTCCTTATTAAGTAGTATACTGTTTTTATTATCTAATCCTATTTTTTCTCTTGTTTGGCAAATTAACATTGTAATCACTGTGCTTTGAGGAAAACCACCGAAATGCTCCTTCTTCCATTTTTATGTGTAGTGCTTCATATTTGGTGTGTAATCTGTATATATGGAAGGTTATTTCTTCTCATTAACAGTTTACCTTTTCCCCTCTATGGTCACTATGGTCTTATACAATATATAAGTTTGCCTTCATTGGATAATTTTGAAACTCCAGAACTGTTTACATTTAGGTAACTTGAAATTTCATCTTCTAACCTAAATTCTGAGATATTGAATATAATCTCTACCTCCATAACTTGTTCTTTTCAATTTAGTCAACACTAAACATGGTTTAGAGGAGGCAAATATGGGGTGCAGCCAGGTACAGATAAAGTGTCATGTTGAGTTACTGGCCTTGTGAACATTCTTTTTTGCGTATTGAAGCATGATATTTTATTTAACTAGGAAGAGGAAGAATTTTAAATTGATTCTTTAAGGTTTTTATAATGTATTCAATATGTGAACAGAATCTTTTGCTATAAATTATATTTACAATACCTTCAAATTTTTATTAAGAAAAATGTTATAACTCCAAATAATGACTCGAGGAGTTTTTAAAATGTGATTTTATGATAGATTATAGATGACTTTATAAATTAATTGTAATTTTAATCTATAACATTCAGAGACATATTTAGACTAAGCATTCTGATATTTACTTATAATTAGTACTATTACAGTCACTAATGTTTAAATTAGCTAAATGGATGAAAGGAAAAGAATTTGAATATAAAAATGCTTAAAAGTCTATCCCACAAAGAATAATCTATATTGACATGGGAAGAAGAGCTCTTTAAAATGAGAATTTATTTGTATGTCTCCTGTACACTGTTACCACATCTTAATTTTTTTTTTTTTATCATACTTTAAGTTCTGGGGTACATGTGCACAACATGCAGGTTTGTTACATAAGTATACATGTGCCATGTTGGTTTGCTGCACCCATCAGCTCATCATTTACATTAGGTATTTCTCCTAATGCTATCCCTCTACAGGCCACCACTCCCTGACAGGCCCTGGTGTGTGATCTTCGCTTCCCTGTGTCCAAGTATTCTCATTGTTCAATTCCCACCTATGAGTGAGAACATGCGGTGTTTGGTTTTCTGTCCTTGTGATAGTTTGCTGAGTATGATGGTTTCCAGCTTCATCTATGTCCCTGCAAAGGACATGAACTCATCGATTTTTATGGCTGCATAGTATTCCATGGTGTATATCTACCACATTTTCTTAATTTAGTCAATCATTGATGGATACTTGGGTTGGTTCCAAGTCTTTGCTATTGTGAATAGTGCCGCAATGAACATACGTGTGCATGTGTCTTTATGTAGTATGATTTATAATCCCTTGGGTATATTCCAAGTAATGGGATCGCTGGGTCAAATGGTATTTCTAGTTCTAGATCCTTGAGGGATCGCCACACTGTCTTCCACAATGGTTGAACTAATTTACACTCCCACCAACAGTGTAAAAGCATTCCTATTTCTCCTGTCCTCTCCAGCGTCTGTTGCTTCCTGACGTTTTAATGATTGCCATTTTAACTGGCGTAAGATGATATCTCATTGTGGTTTTGATTTGTATTTCTCTGATGACCAGTGACGATGAGCATTTTTTTCATGTGTCTGTTGGATACATAAATATCTTCTTTTGAAAAGTGTCTGTTCATATCCTTTGCCCACTTTTTGATAGGGTTGTTTGTTTTTTCTTATAAATTTGTTTGAGTTCTTTGTAGATTCTGGATATTAGCCCTTTGTCAGATGGGTAGATTGCAAAAATTTTCTCCCATTCTGTAGATTGCCTGTTCCCTCTGATGATAATTTCTTTTGTTGTGCAGAAGCTCTTTAGTTTAATTAGATCCCATTTGTCAATTTTGGCTTTTGTTGCCATTGCTTTTGGTGTTTTAGTCATAAAGTCCTTGTCCATGCCTATGTCCCGAATGGTATTGCCTAGGTTTTCTTCTAGAGTTTGTAGAGTTTTAGGTCTAACATTTAAGTCTTTAAGCCATCTTCAATTAATTTTTGTATAAGGTGTAAGGAAGGGATCCAGTTTCAGCTTTCTACATATGGCTAGCCAGTTTTCCCAGCACCATTTATTAAATAGGGAATCCTTTCTCCATTTCTTGTTTTTGTCAGGTTTGCCAAAGATCAGATGGTTGTAGATGTGTGGTATTATTTCTGAGGGCTCTGTTATGTTCCATTGGTCTATATCTCTGTTTTGGTACTAGTACCATACTGTTTTGGTTACTGCAGCCTTGTAGTAGAGTTTGAAGTCAGATAGTGTGATGTCTCCAGCTTTGTTCTTTTTGCTTAGCATTGTCTTGACAATGCGGGCTCTGTTTCGGTTCAATATGAACTTTAAAGTAGTTTTTTCCAATTCTGTGAAGAAAGTTATTGGTGCTTGATGGGGATGGCATAGAATCTATAAATTACCTTGGGCAGTATGGCCATTTTCATGATATTGATTCTGCCTATTCATGAGCATGGTATGTTCTTCCATTTGTTTGTGTCCCCTTGTATTTTGTTGAGCAGTGGTTTGTAGTTCTCCTTGAAGAGATCCATCACATCCCTTGTAAGTTGGATTCCTAGGTATTTTATTCTCTTTGCAGCAATTGTGAATGGGAGTTCACTCATGATTGGGCTCTCTGTTTGACTGTTATTGGTATATAGGAATGCTTGTGATTTTTGCATGTTGATTTTGTATCCTGCGACTTTGCTGACGTTGCTTATCAGCTTAAGGAGATTTGGGGCTGAGACAATGGGGTTTCTAAATATACAATCATGTCATCTGCAAATAGGGACAATTTGACTTCCTCTTTTCCTAACCGAATACCCTTTATTTCCTTCTCTTGCCTTATTGCCCTGACCAGAACTTCCAACACTATGTTGAATGGGAGTGGTGACAGAGGGCATCCCTGTCTTGTGCCAGTTTTCAAAGGGAATGCTTCCCGTTTTTGCCCATTCAGTATGATATTGTCTGTGGTTTTGTCATAAATAGCTCTTATTATTTTGAGATATGTTCCATCAATACCTAGTTTACTGAGAGATTTTAGCATGAAGGGCTGTTGAATTTTGCGAAAGGCCTTTTCTGCATCTACTGGGATAATCATGTGGTTTTCATCATTGGTTCTGTTTATGTGATGGATTACATTTATTGATTTGCATATGTTGAACTAGTCTTGGATCCCAAGAATGAAGCTGACTTGATCTTGGTGGATAAGCTTTTTGATGTGCTGTTGGATTCGGTTTGCCAGTATTTTATTATTTTCACATTGATGTTCACCAGGGATCCTAGTCTAAAATTCTCTTTGTTGTGTCTCTGCCAGTCTTTGGTATCAGGATGTTGCTGGCCTCATAAAATTTGTTAGGAAGGATGCCCTCTTTTTCTATTGATTGGAATAATTTCAGAAGGTACTATTCTGAAACTAGTAGTTTCAGAAGCTGGAATGGTACCAGCTCCTCTTTGTACCTCTGCTAGAATTTGGCTGTGAATCTTTCTGGTCCTGGACTTTTGTTGGTTGGTAGGCTATTAATTATTGCCACAATTTCAGAGCCTATTATTGGTCTATTCAGAGATTCAACTTCTTCCTGGTTTAGTCTTGGGAGGGTATATGCACACAGGAATTTATCCCTTTCTTCTTGATTTTCTAGTTTATTCACTTAGAGTTGTTTATAGTATTCTTTGATGGTAGTTTGCATTTCTGTGGGATTGGGGGTGATATCCCCTTTATCATTTTTTTTACTGTATCTATTTGATTATTATCTCTTTTCTTCTTTATTAGTCTTGCTAGCAGTCTATCAATTTTGTTGATTTTCTCAAAAAACCAGCTCCTGGATTCATTGATTTTGAAGTGATTTTTTGTGTCTCTATCTCCTTTATTTCTGTTCTGATCTTAGTTATTTCTTGCCTTCTGCTAGCTTTTGAATTTGTTTACTCTTGCTTCTCTAGTTCATTTAATTGTGATTTTAGGGTGTCGATTTTAGATCTTTCCTGCTTTCTTTTGTGGGCATTTAGTGCTATAAATTTCCTTCTACACACTGCTTTAAATGTGTCTCAGAGATTCTGATATGTTGTGTCTTTGTTCTCATTTGTTTCAAAGAACATCTTTATTTCCATCTTAATTTTGTTATTTATCCAGTAGTCATTCAGAAGCCGGTTGTCAGTTTTCATGTAGTTGTGTGATTTTGAGTGAGTTTCCTAATCATGAGTTCTAATTTGATTGCACTGTGGTCTGAGAGAGAGTTTGTTGTGATTTCTGTTCATTTACATGTGCTGAGGAGTGCTTTACTTCCAATTATGTGGTTAATTTTGGAATAAGTACACTGTGGTGCTGAGAATAATGTATACTCTGTTGATTTGGGGTAGAGAGTTCTGTAGATGTCTATTAGGTCCACTTGGTGCAGAGGTGAGTTCAAGTCCTGGATATCCTTGTTAACATTCTGTCTCATTGATCTGTCTAATATTGACAGTGAGGTATTAAAGTACCCTCATTATTATTGTGTGGTAGTCTAGGTCTCTTTGTAGGTCTCTAAGGAATTGCTTTATGAATCTGGGTGCTTCTGTATTGGGTGCATATATATTTAGGATAGTTAACTCTTCTTGTTGAATTGAACCCTTTTTTTTTTTTTTTTTTTTTTTTTTTTTGAGACGGAGTCTTGCTCTGTCACCCAGGCTGGAGTGCGGTGGCTGGATCTCAGCTCACTGCAAGCTCCGCCTCCCGGGTTCAGGCCATTCTCCTGCCTCAGCCTCCCGAGTAGCTGGGACTATAGGCGCCCTCCTGCTCGCCTGGCTAGTTTTTTGTATTTTTTAGTAGAGACGGGGTTTCACCATGTTAGCCAGGATGGTCTCGATCTCCTGACCTCGTGATCCACCCATCTCGGCCTCCCAAAGTGCTGGGATTACAGGCGTGAGCCACCGCGCCCGGCCGAATTGAACCCTTTATCATTATGTAATGACCTTCTTTGTCTCTTTTGATCTTTGTTGGTTTAAAGTCTGGTTTATCAGAGAATAGGATTGCAACTCCTGCTTTTTTTTTTTTTTTTTTTTTTGCTTTCCATTTTCTTGGTAGATCCTCCTCCATCCCTTTATTTTGAACCTATGTGTGTTTCTGCACATGAGATGGGTCTCCTGAATACAGCACACTGATGGTTCTTGACTCTTTATCCAATTTGCCAGTCTGTGCCTTTTAATTGGGGCACTTAGCACATTTACATTTAAAGATATTGTTATGTGTGAATTTGATCCTATCATTATGACGTATGCTGATTATTTTGCCTGTTCGTTGATGCAGTTTCTTCCTAGCATCAATGGTCTTTACAATTTGGCATGTTTTTGCAGTGGCTGGTACTAGTTGTTCCTTTCCATGTTAGTGCTTCCTTCAGGAGCTCTTGTAAGGCAGGCCTAGTGGTGACAAAAATCTCTTAGCATTTGCGTGTCTGTAAATGATTTTATTTCTCCTTCACTTAATAAACTTAGTTTGGCTGGATATGAAATTGTGGGTTGGAAATTATTTTCTTTGAGAATGTTGAATATTAGCCCCCACTCTCTTCTGGCTTGTAGAGTTTCTGCCGAGAGATTCACTGTTAGTCTGATGAGCTTCCCTTTGTGGGTAGCCTGACCTTTCTCTCTGGCTGCCCTTAACATTTTCCCCTTCATTTCAACCTTGGTGAATTGGACAATTATGCATCTTGGAGTTGCTCTTCTCGAGGTGTATCTTTGTGGTGTTCTCTGTATTTTCTAAATTTGAATGTTGGTCTGCCTTGCTAGGTTGGGGAAGTTCTCCTGGATAATATCCTGAACAGTGTTTTCCAGCTTGATTCCATTCTTCATGTCACTTTCAGGTATACCATTCAGATGTAGATTTGGTCTTTTCACATAGTCCCATATTTCTTGGAGGCTTTGTTCCTTTCTTTTTATTGTTTTTTTTTTTCTCTAAACTTCTCACTTCATTTCATTAATTTGATCTTCAATCACTGACACCCTTCCTTCCACTTTATCAAATCAGCTACTGATGCTTGTGCATGCATCACATTGTTCTCATGTCGTGGTTTTCAGTGCAGTCAGGTCATTTAAGGTCTTGTCTACACTGTTTATTCTAGTTAGCCATTTGTCTAATCTTTTTACAACGTTTTTAACTTCCTTGTGATGGGTTTGAACATCTTCCTTTAGCTTGGAGGTTTGTTATGCCAACCTTCCGAAGTCTACATCTGTCAACTCATCAAAGTCATTCTCCATCCAGCTTTGTTCCTTTGCTGGCAAGGAGCTGCAATCCTTTGGAGGAATAAGGCACTCTGGTTTTTAGAATTTTCAGCTTTTCTGCTCTGGTTCCTCCCCATCTTTGTGGTTTTATCTACCTTTGGTCTTTAATGTTGGTGACCTAGAGATGGGGTTTTGGTGTGGATGCCCCTTTTGTTGATGTTGATGGTATTCCTTTCTGTTTGTTAGTTTTCCTTCTAATAGTCAGGTCCCTTAGCTGCAGGTCTGTTGGAGCTTGCTGGAGGCCCAATCCAGACCCTGTTTTCCTAGGTATCACCAGCAGAGCCTGTAGAACAGCAAATATTACAGAACAGCAAATATTTCTGCCTGATCCCTCCTCTGGAAGCTTCATCTCAGAGGGGCACTCAGCTGTATGAGGTGTCTGTCTGCCCCTACTGGGAAGTGTCTCCCAGTTAGGCTACCTGGAGGTCAGGGACCAACTTGAGGAGGCAGTCTGTCCATTCTCAGAGTTTGAATGGACTGTGCTAGGAGAACCACTGCTCTCTTCAGAGCTATCAGTCAGGGACGTTTAAGTCTGCAGAAGTTTCTGCTGCCTTTTGTTTGGCTATTCCCTGACCACAGAAGTGGAGGCTATGGAGGCAGTAGGCCTTGCTGAGCTGTAGTGGGCTCCACCCAGTTAGAGCTTCCTGGTCATTTTGTTTACCTACTGAAGCCTCAGTAATGGCGGATGCCTCTACCCCCACCAGGCTGCAGCCTCACAGGTCAATGTCAGATTGCTGCACTAACAGTGCAAGACTCCATGGGCATGGGAACTACCGAGCCAGGCACGGGACAGAGTCTCCTGTTCTGCCGCTTCCTAAGACTGTGGGAAAAGTGCAGTATTTGGGCAACAGTGTCCCAATTTTCCAGGTACAGTCTGTCATGGCTTTCCTTGGCTAGGAAGGGGAAATCCCCCGACCCCTTGCGCTTGCCAGGTGAGGCAACACCCTGCCCTGCTTCTGCTCACCCTCTGTGGGCTGCACCCAGTGTCCACCCAGTCCCAATGAGATGAACCAGGTACCTTAGTTGGAAATGCAGAAATCACCTGTCTTCTGTGTAGATCACACTGGGAGCTGCAGACTAGAGCTGTTCCTATTTGGTCGTCTTGGAATGGAACTCATCAAATCTCGATATTAAAAGAAGAAAAGATTTAAACAATTACTCAACTCTTTTTTAAAAAAGTGTTATTTTTAACACTTTTATAGGGCTGTTAAAGTCAGGAAAAAAATCTTATATGAACATTTTATTTATAAAAAAGTTTTTACATGTCTTATATATGATTGTTATTACGACTTGAGTTCAAAGCAAAACCAAAGCTTCAAGAATTTATCTATTGCATCATTTGGGCTATTTATATAAAACTAAATCAGAAAAAATATAGTGTAACATAAAATCTAATCTAAGTATTTCCTGAGGGAATTTCTCCTCTCTTCTCAAGACAAAGTTGTCTTGTGATTTCTGTTTCTTCATGTGTTCAGTTTGAAGAATTTTAATAAGAGGGAGGGTGATGAAAATAGCAGTCAGACAATGAAAATAATATCAGTGAATCTTGTGAAGCATATTTTTTTGTCCCACTAAGTATCAGTAAATTATTGTGCTGTGTCTCATGACCTTTATACTGTTACTAAGCTTTTACAAACTTGCTTTGCTTCTAGTTTGCCTTCACCCAAAGAATATCTGATATAAATACCAGATAATAAAGAAATTATAAATATTATTTGTCAACACGTTATAAGAATTACATTTTTATAATATATTACCATAAAAAGTAGATTATGAATAGTTTAATTTTCCAGTTTACAAATATGCCATTTGATGTAAAACATCTGCTTTTTAATCCCAACCTACATATTTTGGTTTCCTTTCTCCAAAAGTCTATTGCAAAGTGTTCTTTACATTTCAGCACATTCTTTGGTAATTTTCTACAATTTAGGAAATAGTTATTTTATTACAGTTACTCAGAAAACACTGAATACTTTCTGTCCACAAGACCTTTGTACTAGAAACTGTGGTTTTATAAATATTAATTTCTTCATCTTTTTACAGTTTTTAGAGGAAAGGCTTCTAGCCATTTAGTGTAATAGTAGCTGTGAGTTCATCATATGTGACCTTCATTATGTTGAAGTATATTCCTTTTATGCTCAATTTGTTGAGTTTTTATCATGAAAGCATGCTGAGAGTTTTCAATTTTTTCTACATCTATTGAGATATTCATATTTATTCTGTTTTCATGTTGTATTACATCTATTGATTTGTGTATGTTGAACCATCCTTGCTTCCATAGGATAAACCCCAATTAATCATGATTTATTATCTTTTTTATTTGTTGAATTTTGTTTGCTAATATTTTGTGAAGGAGTTTTGCATCTATATTCAAGTCTACTGCTCTGTAGTTTACTTTTTGGTGTGTCCTTCTTTGTTGGAACATTACAACGATGTCCACTTTCATCACTCTTATTTAAGGTAGTATTGGAAGTTTTAGGCAAAGTGATCAGGCAAGAGAAAGAAACACAATGTATCTAAATTGACTAAGAGAAAGTCAGATTGTCCCTCTTTTCAGATGCCATGATCTTATATACAGGAAAACCTAAATAGTCCACCAAAAACTTTCAGAGGCTGGGCACAGTGGCTCAGGCCTGTAATCCCAGCACTTTGGGAGGCCAAGGCACATGGATCACTTGAGTCCAGGAGTTCAAGACCAGTCTGGGCAACATGGTGAAACCCTGTCTCTACTAAAAATACGAAAATTAGCTGCTGGGCATGGCAGGGGGTGCCTGTAGTCCCAGCTACTCAGGAGGCTGAGGTGAGAGCATCATTTGAGCCCAGGAGGCAGAGGTTGCAGCAGACCAAGATCACACCACTGTATTCCAGTCTGGGTGACAGAGTGAGACCCTGTCAAAAACAAACAAAAAGCCAAAAAATCTGTTAGAACTGATAAACAAATTTAGTAAAGTTGCAAAATAAAAAATCAACATACAAAAATCAGTAGAATTTCTACATATCAGTAATGAGCTAGCTGAAAGAGAAATCAAGACATTAATTCCACTTACAATAGCTGCAGAAAAATACCTAGAAATATATTTAACCAAAGAAGTAAAAGACCACTATAATGAAAACTATAAAACACTGGTGAAAGAAATGGAAGATAATACAAATAAATGGAAAGATACTTTACACTCATGGACTGAAATAACTAAATATCATTAAAATGGCAACACTACCAAAAGCAACCTACAGACTCAATGCAATTCTATAAAAATGTCAATGATGTTCTTCATAGAAAAAAAAAATTCTCCAAATATATATGGAATTGCCAGAGTCCAAGTAGCCAAAGCAATCTTGAGCAAAAGGAACAAAGCTGGAGGCATTACACTACCTGACTTCAAAGTATACTACCAAGCTATAGTTACCAAAACAACATGGTTTTGGTATAAAACAGACACACAGACCAATGGAACTGAACAGAGAACCCAGTCATAAGTCCACATATTTACAGTCAACTGATTTTCAATGAAAATGCCAAGAACATATCTAGAGGAAAAGGATACCCTCTTCAAAAAATGTTGCCAGGAAAACTGGATATCCTTATACAGAAAAATAATAGCAGACTAGCTCTCACCACATACAAAATCAATTCAAAATGGATTAAAGACATAAATGGAAGACGTAAAGCTATAGAAGTACTAGAAGAAAACAGGGGAAATACTTCAGAACATTAGTCTAAGTAAATATTTTATGACTAAAATTTCAAAAGCATAGGCAACAAAAACAAAAATAGACAAATGAGATTATATTAAACTCAAAAGCTTCTGCACAAAGGGAACAACTGACAGAGTGAAGAGACAGTCTATTAAGTTGAAATATACATTTGCAACTATCTGTCTATAATAATAAGGGATTAACATCCACAATCTACAAGGAACTCAAACAACAAAAAGTTAAATAATCCCATTAAAAAAGTGAGCAAAGGATCTGAATACATACTTATCAGAAGAAGACAGAGAAATGGCCAAAAGACTATGGGGAAAAAAAACTCAACATCACTAATCAGGGAAATGTAGATCAAAATAATAGTCAGATAGCATTTCACTCTAGTTACAATGACTATTATCAAAAAGACAGAAAAAAAATGCTGGTGAGGATGCAGAGGAAAGGTAACTCTAATACACTTTTGGTGGGAATGTAAATTAATACAGCCATTATAGAGCTTTCTCACAGAACTAAAAATAGAACTACCATACAATCTAGCAGTACCATTACTGGGTATTTATCCAAAGGAAAGGAAACCAATATATCAAAGGGTTATGTGCACCACCATGTTTATTGCAGAATTATTTACAATAGCCAAGATATGGTTCAATCTAAGTGTCTATCACCAGATGAACAGATAAAGAAATTGTGGTTTATGTACACAATGGAATACCACTCAGTTGTAAAAAAGAATGAAATCTTGTAACTTGCAGCACATGGATGAAACTGGAGGTCATTATGTTAGTTGAAATAAGTCAGGCACAGAGAGACAAATCACATATTCTCCCTCAAATGTGGAAGCTGAAAAAAATTACTTCATGCAGATAGAGAGTAGAATGATAGTAACCATATGCCGGGAAGGGTGAGAGGGAGGATAAAGAAAGGCTGGATAATGGGTACAAACATACAGTTAGAAGAAATAAGTTCTAGTGTTTGATAGCGCAGTAGGGTGACTATAGTTAAGAATAATTTATTGTATATTTCAAGATAGCTAGAAGATTTGAAATGTTCTAAAACAAAGAAATAATAAATGTTTGTGGTGATAGACATCCTAAATACCCTGATTTGATTGTTGTTTGTTGCATGCATGTATCAAAATACCACATGTACCCCATGCACATGTATAATTATTATGTATCAATAAAGATACATACATACATACATTAGTGAGCTCCCATTACCAAAAAGCTTACAATCTGAAAGGAGAATATTATACTGTTTTAAAAATAGGGATAGAGATATGTGTATAAATAAAAACCTAAAATATAAATATGGGCATGGATATAGTATAGGTGCAAATCATGGTAAGTATCTTGGATAGTTGCAAAAATAATTATCATCAGATATTCCAAAGAGAGAAAATGGTACTGACTTTATAAAATAAGTGAATTTGACCAACAGATATATTCATTTCCAAATATATAGGTAGTGTTAAGACCAACTTTGTAAAATATTTTCAAACTTTATCAGTTTATTACAGTTTCCTAAGCAATAGCTGATATTATAACTGCAGAAATCCTTCTGTTCTGTTAATTGTTAAGAAGACAGGCTAGGGCCGGGCGCGGTGGCTCAAGCCTGTAATCCCAGCACTTTGGGAGGCCGAGACGGGCGGATCACAAGGTCAGGAGATCGAGACCATCCTGGCTAACACAGTGAAACCCCGTCTCTACTAAAAAATACAAAAAACTAGCCGGGCGAGCTGGCGGGCGCCTGTGGTCCCAGCTACTTGGGAGGCTGAGGCAGGAGAATGGCGTGAACCCGGGAGGCGGAGCTTGCAGTGAGCTGAGATCCGGCCACTGCACTCCAGCCTGGGCGACAGAGCGAGACTCCGTCTCAAAAAAAAAAAAAAAAAAAAAAAAAAGACAGGCTAAAATAAATATTATCTTTATAATCTATTTATTATTTGATATAATTATCAATTAATTGTGATAATTATAATGATTATGATGATGGTAGTGGTGATGATAACAATAGTAATGGCTACAATTTATTGAGTCCTTACTCTATATGAGGGAGAAATTATTTTTAATACACACAATCTCATTTCACAAAAGAAACTGTTGGGGCTAATTTTATCAGTAATATTTTCAGCATATTTCAAATGTGGAAACTGAAGTATACACAGCTTTTTGTTTGTTTGTTTGTTTGTTTGCTTTGTTTTGTTTTATGAGACGGAATCTTGCTCTGTTACCCAAGCTGGAATGCAATGGCATGATCTCAGCTCACTGAAACCTCTGCCTCCCAGGTTCAAGCGATTCTCCCGCCTCAGCCTCCCGAGTAGCTGGGATTACCAGCACCTGCCATCACGCCTGGCTAGTTTTTGTATTTTTGTAGAGACACGGTTTCACCATGTTGGCCAGGCTGGTCTGGAGTGCCTGACCTTAGGTGACCCACTCACTTTGGCCTCCCAAAGTGCTGGGATTACAGCCGTGAGCCACCATGCTTAGTCTCAGTATACAGGAGTTTAAAATCTTGTAAAGTTTAGATGTTAAGTTATAAGATCAGATTTTAAACAATTGTCTATCGAAATATAGAGTCCAATCCTTTAATAGCAGCTCTGTTTGCATATTAGGAATACTAATAAGTCACCAAGCTGTATGACAAAATTTCTAAAGATACAATAGGCAAATTTTGCCTTAAAATATGTGCAAACATTTTTTTCTTTTAGTTTTTTTATTGCTATTAATATACAAAGCTTAAATATGGTCTGATTACCATAAGTCATCTGCTTGGAGTGAGGGCAAAGAATCAATCTCATTTGCAGCCATCATCATTAATCTGCTATACACTCAGCACAGGTAATGAACTCACCATGCTATTACAGGTTTTCTACTTGCTTCTACTGGGAAATCATCTTCAATTGGACATCGCTTTCGGTTATATAATTTAAAAGATGAAAAACAAATGTTCTTAAAGTTTGAGATGCTTTCCTAGGTGATAAAGTGACATAAACTCCATTATAGCTCAAGCCATCTAATGTAGATTTCAATGTATATGTATAGCAAAATTATTGATACATTATCTAAAATCCAATAAATTGTAACTTCTAATTGTAATTTATAAATATTTCCATTTCCATAAGTTTTCTCATGTAATGAAGCAGAAATGGTTGTAGTGCCTTTGTCACTTTTAACTGCCAGGCCTTTAGTACGTCAGACACCAGTTTTGTCACATGCAGGATTGGAATATTATTATGAGTTGTCTTACCTCAAAGTGAGAATCCAGTTAAAAAGTGTACTCATTATTTACATAAAATTTGTAAACTCAAAGCACGTACTTAATAATCTCAAGGTGAAATGGCCTCTGTCTTGAAACTCTGAGATTTGTCTTAGGCTATTATTACAACCCCCTTCTCCCCCGAGCCAGAAAAAAAAAAAAAAAAAAAGGTTTTTAAGTTCTTGCTATCTTGATTACACAGATACGCAGCTAAATCTCTGATGAAAGAGTCCTTTAGCTCTCAATTGTTCCTAGTTCTGAAAGCTGCATACAGTTTCAAGTTGGAGCCTTCCCGAAACCAACCACTTATATACTTCTCTACTTCATGGATCCTTTTAAGTCAAAGGGAAAAAATAAAACTTCCTAAAAGGAAAAACACTTAGTGTCGATTGATCTTTCCCATCAACATAAATAACACATTGTCTATAATTTAAAGACAGGGAAAGAGGAAATTAGTTAAATTTTAATGTAGCAGCTTTTTTCTAATTTCGGTCTTCAGTACATCAAGCTGTTGTTTAGTAGCTGAGAATTCCCAACTTATTTCTAATATAATAACAACAAAACTTTTAAAAGCTGACCTTTGTGAAATCTTATATCCTAGGTATTTAGTCAAATACTTTACATAAATTATCATATTTCTTTTACTCCAGTGCTATAAGGAAACATGTACTATTATTATCATGCCTAGCTTACAGATGGGAATACGAACACTTAATAATCCCAGTATGTATCACAAAGTCACAATTTTATATACATTTGTATACAAAGTTCAGAGTTTTCCCTCACTCATAACTCAGAACTTTCTTCTTTGACAAATTTAATGATTAGACAACATTTTTATATTGTACTGTTTTTGCCTTCATTAAAGATTTGTATTGTAATAAAAAGTTGAATCTTTAAAGTAAGCTTTGAGTTAAGCAATGGCAGTTTTTTGTTTGTTTGTTTGTTTGTTTGTTTGTTTTGTCAAATTGTAACTGTTCTTGGATCTTCAATTACTGTTTTAACAAACTTGTTATTGTAACCTTAGATGTATGTCATAGGAAATGGATTGTGCAGTTGCAGACAGGTACAATTTACTGAGATCCTCAGAGTTAGAGTATATCTGATGGGAGTTTTAAAAATTTCTCCTTATGAGAACTAAAACAGAACTACCATTTAACCCAGCAATCCCATCACTGGGTATTTAGGAAATGAATTTTTCTACCAAAAAAACACACGCACCTGTATGTTCATTGCAGCACTATTCACAATAGTAAAGACATGGAATCAACCTAGGTGTCCATCAGCAGTGGATTGGATAAAGAAAGGTAGAATACTATGCAGCCATAAAAAATAATGAAGTCATATTATTTGCAGCAACATAAATGCAGCTAGATGCCATTATCTGAAGTGATCTAATGGAGAAATAGAAAACCAAATACTGCGTGTTCTTACTTGTAAGTGGGAGCTAAACACTGAGTACAAATGAACATTAAAATGGAAACAACAGACACTGGGGACTACAAGATAGAGGAAGGGCAGGAGGGCAAGGGCTGAAAAACTACCTATTGGATACTATGCTCACTAAATGGGTGATGGGTTCAATCATAACCCAAGCCTCAGTATCATGTAATATACCTTTATAACAAACCTGCACCTGTACTCCCTGAATCTGAAATAAAATTAAAAGCAATTCTTATGAAAATTAGCTATTTTCTATATAATTCCAAATAGTTCCAAGAAAATTGTTGTAATTTTAGTACATTCAATTTAAGAATGGTTTTGAGCTGACCATTCTTTAGTCATATGTAATGAATGTCTTTGATAACTTCATTTTCAAACATATTTTTATTGATTCTAAATAATATTGTGATTCTTCATTATATTAAATGTGAGCTCTAGTGATCTCAAACTAGGTAAAGTGCTTCTGAAATCATTCAGTGTCACAAATAATAAGACTAAAGTAGGCTTAGAATTATTCTTTCAACATGAAAATTTTTCTTGTGACTATTTTGTTTTGTTTTGTTTTAAAAATTTTCCTTTCTGTCTTGTAAATGTTTTATATGAGCCAAGACTTGAGACACATATGATAATGAATTTTAATGAGTTGGGAAAATATTATTTCTATCACTATCCTTCAACATAGTGTCAAAATGAACACGTTTTAAGTTTAATAACAACTGAGCAAATAAATTACACAAGTGCACTAGAGGAAATACAAAAGAAATATTGCAAGCTGAGAAATTAAATCAGATTAAACAATATGAAATCATGAGTCTGCATAGATGATGGAAGAACACTGAAATTGATAAATATGTATATTACTATGAAAACTACATATTTATTTTTTCTTTATTTAGAAAGTGACTATATTAAAGAAAAAATGTTACTCTGTATTTCAGGGTTTAAAAGTAAAGTGGACTTAGCATATATATATGCAAAAAAACCCTGTGGTTTTTAAACAAAATTATCATGTTTCAAGTTCTGATATTTCTTAGGAAGTAATGTAACGCACAAAATATTAACACTAAGCCAAGTACGATAACTTAAGTTTGCATATTGTACACACTAAAGAAATATGTGTGTCTATTTGATTGGTCAAATAGAATGCACAATAAAAATAGAATCACAACATATCAAAATACAATGCACAATACAAATAGTTAAAAAAAGAAGAATTGAAATAGAGTGCTAAAAATATTTGAATTTTTAAGAAATTTTTAATTGGCACACAGTAATTGTACATATTTAAAGAGGCCAGTATGATTTTTCTGTATATGTTTACAATGTGTAATGATCAATCAGGATAATTAACATGACTTTTTTCATCTCAAATGTTTTTCATTTATTTGTGTTGAGGACATTCATTTCTATTTCATAATATAAAGGCATACCTTGTTTTATTGTTATTTGCTTTATTGTACTTCATAGATATTACATTATTTACAAACTGAATGTTTGTAGCAGCCCTGAGTCCAGTAAGTCTGCGGGTACCATTTGTTCAACAACATGTGCAACCTTCCAGTGACCATGCCACGCTTTGATAATTTCTGCAATATTTCAAACTTTTTCATTATAATATATCTGTTATTATGATCTGTGATCAGTGGTCTTTGATTACTATTGCAATTGTTTTGGGGTGCCACAAACCGTGTCTATATAAGATGGCAAACTTAATTGATAAATGTTGTATTCATTCTGACTGCTTCACTGATTGGATGTTTCTCTCTCTCTCTGTCTCCCTCTTTCTTTCACTCTCACCTTAGGCCTCCCTATGCTCTGAGACAGAGCAATATGGAAATTAGGCAAATCGATGACTCTACAATGGGCCCTAAGTGTCCAAGTAAAAGGAAGAATTACATGCCTCTCACTAAAAATCAAAAATTAGAAATGATTAAGTTTAGTGAGGATGGCATGTCAAAAATCAAAACAAGCTGGAAGCTAAGACTCTTGTGTAAACATTTGCTGGGTTGTAAATGCAAAATAAAATTCTTGAAGAAAATTAGAAGTGTTACTCCAGAAAACAACTAAGTGATAAGAATGTGAAACAACCTTTTTAATGATATAAAGAAAGTCTTAGTGGTCTAGCTAGAAGAGCAAAACAGTCATGACATGTCTTTAAGCCAAAGCTTAGTTAAAAGTATGGCCCTAACACTCATCCATTCTATGAACGCTGAGAGAGGTAAAGAAGCTTCAGAAGAAAAATTGGAAGCTAGAATAAGTTAGTTTATGAGGTTTAAGGAAGGAAGCTGTTTCCCTAACATAGATGTACAAGTAAAACCAGTAAGTGCTGATTTAGAAGCTGCAGCAAATTATCCAGAAGCTCGAGCTAAGAAAATTCATGAAGGTGCTCTCACTAAACAACAGATTTTCAGCCTAGATGAAACAGCCTTCTATTGGAAGAAGATGCCATTTATGAATTTTATAGCTAAAGAAGAGAAGTAAATGCCTGGCTTCAAAGCTGCAAAGGACAGGCTGACTCTCCTGACAGTAACTAAATGCAACTGGTGATTTTAAGTTGAAGCCATCTTAACATTCTAGGGTGCTGAAGTATTATGCTAAATCTATTCTGCCTGTGCTCTATCAATGGATAAACAAAGCCTGGATGGCAGCACAACTGTTTAGATCATGGTTTATTAAATATTTTAAGCCCATCGTTGAGACCTACTGCTTAGGGAAAAACAAACAAACAAAAAAAGATTAGTTTCTAAATGCCCATTGACAATGGCACCTGGTCATTCAAGAACCCTGGTGAAGATGTCTTTACATCTCTTTAGATTAATGTTGTTTCCATGCCTGCTAACACAACATCCACGCTGCAGCCTGTGGTTCAAAGAGTGATTTTGACTTCCAAGGCTTATTATTTAAGAAATATATTTCATAAGCCTGTAGTTACCATAGATAGTGATTTCTTTGATAAATCTGGGGGAAAAAACACTGAAAACCTTCAGGAAAAGATTCACCCTTTCAGATACTATTAAGAACATGTGCGTGTCATAGGAGATCAAAATACCAACATTCAGAGGAGTTTGGAAGATGTTGATTCCCATGCGCATGATAACTTTGGGGCTCTCAAGATTCAAGTGAAGAAAGTAGCAGCAGATGTGTTAGAAATAGCAAGAGGACTAGAATTAGAGGTGGAGGGTGAAGATGTGACTGAATTGTTGCAATCTCATGGTAAAACTTGAACAGATGAGGAGTTGCTTCTCATAGATAAGCAAAGAAAATGATTATTTGAGATGGGATCTAATCCTAGTGAAGATGCTGTGAACACTGTTGAAATGAAAATAAAGAATTTAGAATATTCCATAAAGTTAGTTGATAAAGCAGTGGCAGTGTTTGAGAGGATTGACTTTAATTTTGCAGAAAGTTCTGTGGCTAAAATGCTAGCAAATAGCACAGCAAGCTACAAAGAACTCTTTTATGACAGGAAGAGTGAATTCTTCTGCAAACTTTATAGTTGTCTTATTTTAGTAAATTGTCTCAGCCACCCCAGCCTTTAGCAACCACCACCTTAATCAGTCAGCAGCCACTAACATTGAGAAAAGAAAGTTTACCCGCAGCTCTCTGAAAGCTCAGATGATTGTTAGTATTTTTTAGCAATAAAGTGCCTTTTAATGAAGATATATAAGTTGTCTTTTTAGACATAATGCTATTGCATACTTAATTAACTATACTGTAATGTAAACAAAACTTTTATGCACACTAGGAAAATAAAAATTTCATATGGCTCACATTCTTGTGATAATTGCTTTTTTGCAGTGGTCTGAAATAGCATCCACAACATATTCAATGTATGCCTGTATCATGTGATTTTGACCACATACTCCTGAGCACAGCAATTGGTTCAGATATAATCATTTGACTCAAGTAGAGACAGTGGGTCAAAATGAATTTCATTTTCTTAGACTTTGGTGCAAATAAACTGTTTCTATTTCAAAAGGATCATCTTACCTTGGAAATTTATAATTATTTAAGCCAATTATGGCTTTCTTGAAGCCACCAGGGAAAGGCCTGTGTGAGAAATGATCTAGCACAAAGGAGGCCAAGTTTTGGGGAAAAAAACCACATATTTCTTTTTTCTTGCTATAAAGTTATATATATGTTTGTGTCTGTGTCTGTGTCTGTGTATACACACACAAAGACACACATACAGAGAGAGAGACCTAAGAATTGTTTATATTTATGGGGTACAGTGTGGTATTTTGTTACATGTACACAATACATAATGATCAAATCAGGTAATTAGTATATCTACCACCTCAAATCTTTTTTTCTTTGTGTTCTTAACATTCAAAACTCTATCTTCAAGATACTTGAAAAAATACAATAAATTATCATTTACTTAGTAACCTTATGGTATTAACACTGTAGAACACTAGGAAGTATTCCTCTTGTTTAGCAGTAATGTAGTATATTAACCATCCTCTCTCTGTTGCCCCCAGTCCCTTACCCTGTCCAGCCTCTAGTGACCACTATTTTACTCTCTACTACTAAAAGATCAAGCATTTTAATTTCCACATATGAATGAGAACATGTAGTATTTATCTTTCTGTGCCTGGCTTATTTCATTCAACATAATGTCCTTGAGGATCACCCATGTTGCCTCAAATAACAATATTTGATTCTTTTTTTATGTCTGAGTAGTACTCCATTGTGTGCCACATGTTCTTTATCCATTAATTTGTTGATAGATACTTAGGTTGATTCCATACCTTGTCTACTGTGACTAGTATTGCAATAAACATAGGAATACATATATAAAAAAAAATCATTACATCAAAGAGATATCTAAAACAACTCTTTTGACGTAATTTAATTCCTGGGCCAATTTGTGCCTGAAGTCATGTCATTATCTTTAGTGTTGTGCACCATTAAATTCCCTTTTTTAAAAGCCAGTTTGTATCAAATTATGTGGAAAAATATGTTGTCAGATTTATTTCGGACATTTAACATTGCTCTTCCAAAACACTGGGAAGGTGAACTAACTAAAACAAATTGCAAATGTTACTCTGATTTGATTGAGTTATCAATTGCCTCTCTGATATTTTGATCAAAGAAAGGTAAGTGAGACATCAGTGTCTCTCAAATTAAACTGGAGAAGGACAAGCGTAACTTTGCTAAACCACACATTTTACTCCTTTAACCAAAATTATTAAATGACTATGGTAAATAGAATAATTATCTCCCAAAGATGTCCACATGTTAATCACTGAACCCTGTTAATATATTAATTTAGAGCAAAAATTACTTTGTAGGCAAAATCACTTTATAGAAATTGAGGTAAGATTGTCCTGTATGATGCAGGTGGGCCCAATCCAATCACATGGGTTCCTAAATGTGATGATTATAGTCAAAGAGAAAGATTACTATGGAAGAACAGCCAGAAAGATTCAATATTGACAACTAAAAATAGACGAAGGAGGTCAGAGGCCAAGGAATTGAGTGACTTCTAGAAGATAGAAAAGACAAACAGATCTTCCCTAAAGTGTCAAGAGAGGAGCACAGCCCTGGCAGTACCTTGATTTTAGCCAGGAGAGACCCGTGTCAGACTCAGCCTCCAAACTACAATATAATAAATTTATGTTGTTTTAAACATCTAAGTTTGAGATAATTTTTCATAGTTTCAATTTAAAATGAATCCACTGACTCTCTAAAATTATGGGAGTGAAATCTCGTACTTAGCTTAGCAACACTCTTCATGACCCAGAACTTACCTGTTTCCCCATGGGAATATCTGACCCACCTAAACAAATTATGCTGCTTCAAGAGTCTGTCCCCTTGCATATATCTGGAATGACATTTCCTCTCTATTTACCTTCATCTAAACATTCAAAACAAAGCTTAAGTATCATTTTCTCACAAACATTCCCTGATACCCTGGTATATTTTAGATGTCTACCTATGCACTGCCGTTTTCCCATGAGCTTATCTTAGCACTCTAAGATAATTATTTTTAATATATGAATCTTCCACCAGATTTTAAATTTTTTTATTTGTTTATTAATGTTAAATGCAGCAGCTTTCCTGGGGCACATGCTCATATTATCTAATCTTTTGTTGAATGAATCAATAAATGAAAACAAAAATGAACTCTGTGTCAGGATCCCTAAGACTGTCTCCAGATTCAAAGATTCACAAGGAGGACTCACAGGACTCAGCATACAGTTGTACCCATGACTATGATTTCTTACAACAAAAAGATACAAAGCACAATTAGCAAATAGAAAAGCAGCAAGGTATAAATTCTGGAGAAAACCAGGCACACATTTCCAAGAGTCTTCTCCCCATGAAATTACAACAGGATACCCTTAAATTCCCCAGTGATGAATTGTGACACTTGGGAAATGTTGTCAACCTGGGAAGCTCATTAGAGACTCGGTGTTCAGAGATTCTTTCCTGGAACCTGATCATACTAGCACATCATGCCTGGAACATAACCAAATTCCAGATGCCTGGAAGCAAAGAAGTTGTTCAGCATACACCACATTGTTTCCACAAACAGTGCAGATATGACGAGGCACTCATCAGTTAATGGCAGAAACTTCCTGAAATTCAAGTTCCTAAATGTAAGCCAAGTATTAATATAATATTTTAGGTCTGCCATATTAACTCTTTCTTTACAAGGTTAAAAGTATTATCTAAAGCAGAACTACTGTCCAAAGTGGTCACCTTGTTTATAAACAGACTTGTCTGAGCTCAGAAAATGCTTTCTCACCACAGACACTAACCAATGTAGAAACTCATCTATAAATGTGATTAGATAAATAAGAATCATCACATCTTTGAGGAAGAAGGAAAATACAAATGCAACGTTAGAAGAACTAGCTCCTGAGAAAGTGCAATGAACACAAGAGAATATTAAAATCAAACATTTTTACTAGTTTAAAAGTAAATCTTCTAAATATTTAATGTATTTTCTATATTTTATTACTGAATACATGCTAGTAATGCCTAGAGAAATATTAGATTTTTGTGAAAAGTAAAAAAATAGGAGAAAAGCTTCTGTCATTAAATAATATGATTAGGAACCAGGATAGCAGCCTTACTAGTACAAACTACCAAAGAGATGCAATATTGATGATTATTCTTTTCTACGTCTGAATAGTATTCCATTCAATGCATAGTAAAATGAGCATTGTCTTTTTTCAATTTCCCAGTATTATTATTTAACCCTTTAATCAATAATAGTTGATTATTATTCTTCAATAATCAACTATTGACCTTGGAGAGGAACTTCATAAATTAATCTCATATTGAATTTTATTTTATTCATTTATTTTAAAAATTATCTATCTTTAATTCTTATGGGTACATAGTAGGTATATACATTTATGGGGAACAAAAAATGTTTTGATAATCCCATATCTCACTCTAACCCATTAACAAGACCAAACTAAAACCAAGAACCCAAAAGAACATGATACAGACAAGTAAAAGATAAAAAAAAAAAAAATCATTGGTTATGGGCTAGGGATAGTGGAGAAAAGCAGTAGCAAAGGTGATTAGATTTAAGGAGAATCTTCCTTATCCCGCATGGGTTTCTGAAGGAAATACCAAGGGCAAATGGGCTACCATGCAATTCTCTGATTAGCTATTAGTCAATTGTGCCTCCTGCCCACACATCCATCCTTACCCTTAATAAACCGGGTCATAAATCCCCAGTTGGATGGTCAGGCAAGGAGGCATCCTAAACTTTAGCTTTAATGACTAGTTGTATGTGTGTGTGTGTGTGTGTGTGTGTGTGTGTGTGTGTGTGTGTGTGTGTGATGTAGACAGTATTCAGAATTAGTTGAGAGACTGGCTGGGGAGTTTTCCAAATGTTTTCAAATAGTTGAAATGGCTCTCCAAGGAAACATATAGAATATACTGATAGCCCACTGACACACCCCAAAACACCAAATTTAGAAAGCTATCTCAGGATGGGATCTTGGGCCTGATCAAACTAAAAGCAACCAAAAACAAGTATATGAGTGAAATCATTTTTTCTCAGTAAATATGTATTAAAAATACATGAAACTAACTAGACTTTGTAAGCATTAAAATGTACATATTGATGGTAAGAAATGATTATATAAATATTTCAATAATAAAGAAAGAACATTCTTAAGAAGCCTTCATGTAATTTATAACTTTTTTCTACTTATTAAGACAAAGAAATTTTGCATGTGGAAAATATATACACACAAAAAAATATGATAGGTCTTTTCCTCTCACAACAAAGTATTGTAACTAAAAATTGGTATTAAAGAATAGTCTTTCTAGTCTCCACTTTCCAACTCAATCTAGTTTGAAAATTTCTTAAAATCCATGGGGAAAAAAAGGTATCAGAATTGAAATTGATAAGACTCCCACAAAATTCCAACAAAATACCACGCTACACTCCAAGAAAAAAAACGTGGCTAGTATCCAATTAAATTAGTTCTCATTAAAAGTAAGAACTAATTTGAAATATAAAAATATTGAAAAACACAAGTAAATTTAAATAAAGGAAATAAAATAAGGGATAAAATAATTATAATATAATAAATCAATAATATAGAAAAGTTTAAAGGCAGAACTTTTAAATTATTAAATAAAAACCTGGATCTTTTAAAATGTCAGGGTAGAAGATATTTGGTGATTCAAATCAAGAAAAAAATAGAAAAAGTAAAGTAAGCTGCTTTAGGAATTGGGAGGTAGAAAATTTTTGGATATGAAAAGTTTTATTGTAATATTATATATCAATTCGTGCAGTGATCAGGAAACTGGCCAAATTAAAAACATAATTTGTGAGTTCTTCTCTGTTTTGAAAAATCTTCCAACTTGGGGGCAGTCATGCTCATGACACACCTGATAGTTTAATTGTAGGCTCCTCACTTTTTTCTAGTATTTCTAGTCTGGGATGATGGACACAAGAGCAACATTTTAATACAGAGTAATCAGATGTTTTTTCTTAGGAAATTGATTCTTGAGCTGAGAGGTATATAGAAGATGTTTTGCACCGAGTTGCATTAGAACAGATCCTAAGAAAAAAAAGTCTCTAGGAGCTTCTGTGGCTAAGGTCTTGGGATTTTTCATTTTGGTTTTATGTTTTTTCACTGCTTTTAAGTTCTCAGCAACTCCAATAACATTCCAATAAAACATTTTTTTTCTTTTTTATTCAAGTAAACTGAGATAAGTTGTTGTTAGCAAACAAAGGAATCTGTTGCCAAAGATCTGTGAAAGACATGAGAATATCAGACTGCAGGGTCAGATTGCTGCTTCTGATATTTCTAAACAACTCAAAATAACAGGATGACTATTTCCACTCTCAAAAGTTTTAGCTCATGAAAGAATAAAATGTAGACTTCCATGTGCTCCTCTTGAAGGGATTACAGGTTATAGTCACGGGGCTGAGACTGGCAAAAGTCATTTTAGAATATGAAATGGCAGCAAATTATATCCTTAGCTGAAATTCATAAATGCTTTATTTTCCTCTGATGCATGCTAGAACATTATTTTGGAAAAACTGGAAAATTGAATGATGATATGTCAGAGAGTGTATAGCATCAGAAATTTACTGTCCCTCATCCCCTTTTTTATCCTAACTCCTGAAATTATCACTGTAACTCCTCCTATACTGGAAGACATAAACAATTTTCTCCATCCTTCAATCTTTTTTTTACTGAACTTTAACTAGAATTGTAATTCAATATTGTCCTTGGAGTGAAGCAAAATATCCAGAAGGAAGAAAAAAGGTCACATTTCAAAAGGATTTATTAAACTTCCCTAATTTCCATGTTAAAAAATGATAAATTTTGCCGGCACAATATTGATAGTTCTTGATTAAAGAAGATTAAATTTTGGAGGGCTTATTTCATTGCTATAGATGTGCATGCTTATACATGTGTACATATTCATGCACACACATGCAAAATGATTCTGTATTTAACAGCATATTTAGAAAGTCAGCTATAGTTATTTCCATTGGCTGAATTAGGTAATGTAACTCTTAACCAAAGTCTGGCTCATGTGATGTGATATTGGAAAATTATAAATAATTTAATGTAATATAGAATAATGACTAGCAAGTCTTCAGATTAGAATATTTGATTTCTTTTGTTATGTGTTCTCTTTACACCGAGTCCAATCTTTTGTTCTCTTTCAGGCTCTGAAAGTTTTTTTTTTTCTCTCTCTCTCTGTCTCTCTCTCAGAATTTGCATGTGGCATATTTTGAAAATGGGAGCATAAGAATATTTGAAACTTTGCTTTGATGTTCTAAAAATGATGGTGGAAGAGTTTATGATCCAATGAGGATTTCTGATATCAATTGTGATTGGAGGAACTTTATCGAGATGAGTTCAATTTTCTCAAAAATGAAGTTGGTGTGATCATCACGATATGACAGTCTTCAGTCTATCTGCAGCAATAAAGGGTCGGGGAATGGTGAATGGTATGACATGTAGAGCTTCCTGAAACTCAGTGAACTTCCAAAGATTAGGTTGAAAGGAAGCTAAACTACTTGATTTGTAAAATAAAAAATACAGGATTGGCAAAGAGTCCTGTTTCAACTTGATTCACAAGCATAAAAAGTCAAAACCCTCGAAAATCACATAATTGTCAATATTTATCAGTCCCGGAGTCTACCTACTGTCTACCTTGATACACAGGGTTATTTTCAGGAATTTTTAAAAATAAAATGATATGTGCCTACTAACATTTCTCACATTTCCCACAGATAAAAGTGTTGGGAAACTAAAAAAAAAAAAAAAAAAAAAAAAATCAAGATTTTGAGAAAACTGGCTTGACTCCAAGCTAATTATAATTACTAGGAACTCACAATATTATTGTGAATGTCAATTAGAGTAGAGATTTTTAGAGTAAAACCTTTGACTCTTGATCCTTATAATCGCTGATCATTTTTTCAGGTCCTAAAAATATAACAAAAAACGTATTTTCTAACAATACTTTCTTAGCTCATACAGAATATTGGGACATAAAGAAATGGCTGGATGTCAATGGAACCCATCCCAGCCAAATCACCGTTATCGTTATTAGTGTCATTTTTACATTGTCATTATGGAGTTAAATATAAAAGGATATTTTAGTCATCAGAGGCTAGAAAGTAACAGGTACAATAATCTCTATTATAGTCCAACTTAATTCTCTAGTTACCTTACACAAAAAAGTTGAATATTCTCAGAAAATAATCTAAAATGATGACACAAATTTGACTTTTGTTACAAATATAACTGATAAAATGGTACGGTAGGCAAAATAATGGTCTCCCAAAGTTGTCCATGCTCCAATCCCCAGAATTTGTGAAAGTATTTGATTATATGGCAAACAGAACTTTGCAGATGTAATTAAGTTAATGACCATGGTATGGGAAGGGCATCCTGGATTATCTAGGTAGGTCCACTATAACAACATAACATAGATCCTTAAAAGTAGAAAATTTTCCCAGTTGTGGAAAGAAAGGAGATGAAAAGATGGAAGCAGGGTTAGAGAAACACTATGTTGCTGGCCTTGTAAATGTGGAAGGGGACTGTGAACTTTTCCATCTCTAGAAGGTAGAAAAGGCGAAGAAGTGAATTCTCCTCTAGAGCTTTCAGAAAGCAACATAGCCCTGCTGGCACTTTGATTTTGGCCCAGTGAGACTAATTTTGAACTTCAGACCTATGGAAATATAATATGATAACTTTGTGTTGCTTTACATCGCTAAGTTTGTTATACCAGCAAATGGGAAAGTGCCATATGTGGCTAATATAAACATAGCCTCTGATATCTGAAATGCTGCTTTTGATGAGGATAAAGCGTTCTATATGGTAAAAGTTAAAATCCCCATTTGATTTTCTTGCAGTAAAGTAAGATGAGATTTTACTCTACTGCCTCAGTGACATGTTAGTCCTTGCATTTCATGCCTCCTTGTGGTCCACACGGTCCACAACACCTTCATCATCACACAGAACATCATTCTGATCCATCTTCCTAATGCTATCATGCTCGTGGGACCTAGAGAGCAATAAGGAAAATAAAAACAAAAAAAAAACAAAACCGGATATTTTTAAGACCCATATTTGTCAGAGAATGGAAAATATATCCCATGAAAAAAGGACCTGCTACATCAGTAAAATTATTGGTGGAAAAATGACAATAAAACAGGGTGTACAAAGAACTGCTTATCAGTTCTCTGAAGGAAGAAGCTCAACACTAAGGACATTAGAGGTAGGCTCTAAAATATTTCCTGATGAGAATAATTTTCTTTATAACTCAAATATCCTACTTTCAAATACAGTCCTATATAAGAGAAAGGCCTTGCACCATTTCATGTTTCAGAGTACAACTCTGAAATTGCAGCTTCGTGAACTGGTAAATTGTGCAAAGTTCAAACACTGGCAGATTACCAGGTTGGGAAGTCTCAAACAGGAGACTTGTAAAGGAAAAACCGAAGAGTTTTGATGAAGGTCATACATATATTAGCAATAATTTTTTCTACTATTGAAAATAGCTCTGGAATTATCTTACGACTTTAGTGGAAACTGAATATCAAACCATTTGGAAATTATGTGATCATGCTCTTTAAGCAGCTCATCCCAAAATAATGCTATCTAACAAACATTGTCATAATGTTAGGTGATTCCTATAATACTCAATCATTATAAAAAGGTCATAGCTTGTATAAGGTCTGACGGTACTGATGCATTTAATATATGTAAGCTTACTTTCTGATATGCACACCCCCGAAAGGTGGTTTCTTCATGGCGAATTTACATCGATGGCTCAACATCCATGTTTAAGGATGATAAAATTGAAAGGTCTTTTTAATTATGACTAGATGAGCATATTGGATAATTATTTTGGATTTTGTTTGCTTTCCCTTAAAGTCAGGGTCTTACAGACTGATTAGATCACTCTAAGATTTGGCATATGCTCTTGATGACATGTATTTGGTATTTTCTGTCCCACTCTTAATGCCTAGGTCAGCACTCTTAATTTTAGAAAATAATATACTGCAGCTATTTTAAGGATAGAGATTATAACAGGTTAAGAGTCAATTTACAAAGTAATTGAAAAGCTGGAGAAACTATATCCTACCATGAACAACTCTCCGAAAAGCACCGCACACACAACTGAAACGTCATTAGCTCCCACTGTTGCCACCAGATCTACATACCCCTGTTATCACCCTTAACAGCTACATTGACTTAATGTGTCCTAAATTTTTTTAATGTAATTAGGTTCCACATCACGGTATTCCTAGTGGCAACAGAGGCTTGGGAATTTAACTTCATTATTATTTTCGTTCTGCATTTGAGGCGTAGAATTTTTTATTACTTACTTTATTATCATTATTTATTTTGTGTTTGAACAGTGAAAATGTAGGAACCCAATGTCCAGGTCTTGATTTCTAGAAGTCATTCTCCAAATAAAGAAACCAGGGCTTCTTGAAGAAAGCAGTTTCTAGGCCTGGGGTAGGAAAATACATAGGGTCCTGGAGCATCTAGGTAGTGCCAGGAAATAAGGAAGTACATCCCTGGAGGAAGGATGAAGGCAAAGATAGATTACATAAAAGAATTTTCAATGCCAACAATTTAAATAATGTAGTATTGGATTATAACTCAAAATATAAAATGCATTACATGAGTCCATAGTAACAATGATTAAATAAATAAATAAATAAATAAATGGAGAAGAGGGAAAAATCTTTCTTACAAAAATATTCAAATGTTAGATATAGATGCTTCCATTTTTAGGAGGTGAAGCTAAATTCCCCTCCCTCTGAGTGTAGATTGAATTTAATGGTTTGTTTCCAAAAAAAAAAAAAAAAAAAAAAAATACACACACACAGAATGAAATGAAAGAAATACTAACTTTACAGTGGAGAAACCTGGCAAATACTATCGAAACCAAGGGATCAAGGCAAGCATAACCAATAATGAGTTATACTGATAACATGAGGTATATGAGAAAAATAGCAGACAAGCAACATTTGAAGACTTTCTGCAAAATATTTGATCATTATTTTTCAAAACTGTCAAGGTCGCAAGATGTAAGACTGAAGAATTGTGACAGGCAAGGGAAGACTATAAAGAAGCCATGTCTAAGTGTGGTATCTTGAATTGTATCAATTGTGCACTGTGGTATCTTGAATTATATCAAACCATAAAGGAACATTAGTGGAAAGCTGGCTAAATTTTAATAACGTGTGTAGTTTAGTTGCTAGTTGTAAGTTATGATAATTTCTTAGTTTTGGCAAATGTTCCATGGTTAGTATTATATATATATGCACACTATATATGATATATATGTTTTATATATATGATATTAATCTGTAACATTTTAGATTAACATTAAGAGAAACTGATTCCAAGTTCTATGGTAACTGTACACTTTCAACTTTTTAAAATAAAACTAAAATTATTTCAAAACAAAACATTTATTTAAAAATACAGAAGTCTTCAAAAATTTTGTGCTGCTCTTACACTTCTTAAATATAAAATATTATAGATTGATTTAGACATAGATATTTCTCTTCAAGAAGCTTGAACATCATCATCTTAATTCAAATAATTGTACAAATATTCCTCCCATTCATTCATTCATTACTTAAGAAAGCCTAATTTTATTCATACTAGTAAAAAAGCCTTTTTAATAACAGGTTTATTAATGGATAATATTAATACTAATTACTAATACTATACTATTAATATTACTGATTCACTAGTGCTGATATATATATGTAAATAAGTGATACTTGTCTATAATTTTCCCTTTGTGTGTGTGTGTCTATATGGGTGTGTGCTTTGCCTGATTGTCATAGCAGGTTATAAAACTCTCGAAGAAAGAAACAGGATGTTTCCTTTGTTTTCTATGCAAAGAAATTTTTTATTCCCTGAAAATCTAGGAACATTTGCCTATAAGATGTTCTGATCCAAATGCCCTTTTGGGCTATAAATATTTGAACACTCTATCAATTTAACTTATTATTAATTTTCTCATTAGATTTTATACTTATAGAATTAATCTCTATATATTTTATTAAAATTAAAATAAAAGATTCGCTAAGTTTTAAAGGCAAGCAAACGGGTATAATTTTATGTAGTACTGTAATTTAAAAGGAAGCACACTATAACTTCATATAAGCACATTAAAAATATACTAGCAAAATAGAATTTTGAAAATGGCAGCATACAAATAGACAGACATTTAGTTATAAGAGGGAAAGAATCAGAGATAATTTAATTGGAAATGTGGATTTTTTTTTTATTCTAATATGAGTTTACTTTGAATTGTCTCACAATAAGAGAAGGGAAATGACATTTCAGGAGTACTCACATCAGTCGATCTCATATTTAAAGAATTAGCTTGAAAAACTTATCTTAGAAAAGTTGAACATCAAGGTTACATTTTCCATACATCATGGATCAAGGAGCCAAAACATACTTTCTTTAAATGATGGTACAGTCAGCTATAACCAAGATTAAAGTTCAAGATGATATGTGCTCAGACTTAGCAGAGCATACCTAAGAGTTCCACATGAATACCAAAGACTCTACCAGGCAATAAAGATTCTAGCACATGGTACATGATCACCTTTTGTGCTTTTTATTAACTATACAAACACACTAGCAATATATGTTTAATTCAATTATAGCAGCAATATCAAAGGAATGGTGTAGTCATCCAAACCTAGCAAGAATCAAATATAATTCTAATTATCTTTGGAATTGTTAAATACTTCAACTTATGTGATTTATTAACTATATCTAGTTCTGCATTTTTAAAATAGTTTGCTTTCACTAATCAAATTGAAAAATAATAAAAAGAGCAAGGTAGGTTGAATTAGGCTTAAAATTAATTGAAGTGTGTAATACAAATATGCAAAATCTCTCTGCATAATTTTTCCTTATAAGTGTTTATTTTAAAATAAACTTTAATATAAATAATAAATTTATATTTATTCAAATGATGTAGGATTTCTATGAAATTTCTATGCACACTACTGTAATCAATATTTTCAGCAACCATGTTTTTCAAAAATTGATTTTGTCCTAGTCTGTTTGAGCTGTTATAACAAAATACCAAAAATTGGGTAGTTTATAAACAACAGAAATGTATTGCTCACAATTCTGGAAGCTGGGAAGTTGAAGCCCAAGATGCCAACAGATTCAGTGTCTGGTAAGGGCCTGTTGCACATGAAAAGAGTCTTCTATGTGTCTTTGCATGGCAGAAGGGGCAAACAAACTCCCTCAGGCCTCTTTTATAAGGACACAAATCCCATTGACAAGGGTTTTAACCTCGTGACCTAGTTACCTCCCTAAGGCCCCACCTCTTAATAGCAAAACATTGAGGATTCAATTTCAACATATCGATTTGGGGAGGATGGAATCTTTCAGATAATAGCAATAGGAAATTGTTTTGTCTTCACAATTAGGCCTTCCATCAACCTTATTTGACTATATATATTTCTTAATTTTACCACTTGCAAGAATTTTCTTTAAAAGGTAATGGGCTCACTATATTCTATATTTGAAACCCTGAAGTGTAAAATAATGGAGTGTTTACATCTATAAACCAAAATACTTCCTTAATGTCCTTAATGCACCCTAGCACACAGAAGGTAGAATTAATTTATAATTTAAGTGGTATTCACACACACACACACACACACACACAACTTAGCATTCTGTAGTTTGCTTAAATGCTGATGAAGAATATAAGTCCCAGATAAATTGACATCTTATGGAAATTGTTCTCATTGGTTTCTTTAAAAAAGTTTTTTTAAGGTACACTTCATATATCACGAAATCTACACAGTAAGTATACAATTCAATAGTGTTAAGCATATTCACAGAGTTGTGCTACAAACACTACAATCTAAATTTTAGAATATTTTCTAGCCCCCCAAATAAATCCTGTACCAATAAACAGTTATTTCCCATTATCCCTCCTCACCAGCTGTAGGAAACCTCTAATCTTCCTGTCTCAAATATTTGCTTATTATTAGAATCATACAACCTGGTATCCTTTGTTATTGGCTTCCTTCCTAAAGCATGATGTTTTCTCTGTTTATCATGTCATACAAGGTATCAGTATCACATTCATTTGTTATTAAGAAATAATATTTCATTGTTGGGATATACCATATTTCATTTCTCCATCAGTTTGTGAACTTTTTTTCCTTTTCTTTCTTAAAATATTGTATCATTTCGCTCTTATGATAATGTAACTATAAATAGGTATTCACTAATTTATATGAAGATAATGTATTTTTATTTCATATATATATGAGTAGAAATACTTGTTCATATGGTAACTATGTTGATCATTTTGAGCAACTGACAAATTGTTTTCTGTAGTGGCTTCCTTATTTTATGTTTCTGCTAGCAATGTGTGAGGATTCAAATTTGTTCATATTTTTTGCAACATTTTTAATTGTCTGTCTTTTTTTTAGTATAATGAGCATACTGTGTATAATGTGAAATATTGTATTTTGAGTTGCATTTCCCAAATATCTTTTTTCGTGTAGCCATCACACTGCATATAGAGTGAAATATTGTGACTGGATTTGTATATCCCAAATGACTAATAATATTGATTAGCTTTTCATGTGTTTACTGACCACTTGTATATCTTCTTTAGAGAAAGATCTATTTGTATATTTTTCCCATTTTTTATTTTAGTTATTAATACTTTTTTTGAGTTGCAAGCATTCTTTATACATTCTGAATACAAGGACCTTATCAGATACATTATGTGCAAATATTTCCTTTCATTCTGTATGCTGTCTTTTCCTTCCTGTGTGGTGTCTTTTGTTCAATTTTGATAAAAACCAAACGTATTTATTTTTAAACACTCACTGTTTGATTCAAGGTCACAAAGATTCATGCCTATTTATTTCTAACAGTTTTATAGGTTTAGCTCTTACATTTAGGTATATGATTCACTTTGGATTAATTTTTGTGAGTAGTGTGAGGTAGGGGTCATCTGGCTTTATTGTTTTACATGTTCATATACAGTAGTTACATTATCATTTATTGAAAAATCTATTCTTTCTCCATTAAATTGTCTCAGCACTCATGTTAAAAATGACTTGAACACCAAAGTGAAGCTTTATTTCTGGATGTTCACTTCTATTTTGTTAATCTATATGTTTGTCCTTATGCCATGACCACATATCTTGATTGTTGTGACTTTGTAGTAAATTGTAATATCAAGATGTATAAATAATCTATATTTTTCCTAGATTGCTTTAGCTATTCTAAGTCCTTTACATTTCTATATCAATTTGAAGGTTGGCTTGTAATTTTTTTAAAAAAGAAAGAGCTGAAATGTTTATAAGGATTGAACCTATAGATTAACTTAGGGAGTATTGCCATTTTAACAATTTCCATATCAATTTGAAGATTGGCTTGTCAATATTTAAAAAAAAAAAAAGAAACAGCTGTAATTTTGATGAGGATCGAACCTATAGGTTAATTTAGGGAGTATCACCATTTTAACAATGTTAGTCTTCCAATACATGAGCATGGAATGTTTCATTTATGTAAATGTCTCCCATTTATTCAAATCTTCTGCAAATTTCTTCACTGATGTTTTGTATTTATCAATGTACATTCTTACACGTTTTTTACTTAAATTTATTTCCAACTCTTGTAACTTTTTTGTTGTCATTATAATTGTAAATTGTTTTGTTTTAATTTTTAAATTGCCAGTCTATGAAAACATAATTGATTTTTGTATATTGACCTTGTATCCTGTATGTTACTAAACTCACTTATTAGCTCTAAAGCTTTTCAAGTAATTTTCTAAGGGTTTTACATACAACATTTTGTCACAGGTAGTTAAAAAGAGTTTTACTTTTTTCTTTCCAGTCTTTGTCTTTGTATTTTCATTTGCCTAACCTCTCTGTATAGAGCCTCTAATGTAATGTTGAATAAAATTGGCAAAATTGGACTTCCTTGTCTTGTTCCCAACATTGGAAGAAAGCCTCCAGTTTTTAACTGTTAAGTGGGATTTTTGTAGATGCCTTTATCTACAAAAGGAAAAGGAAATTCCTTTTGAAGATGCCCTCTTTATCTACAAAAAGGTTAGGAAGTTCCTTTCTGTACTTATTTTGTTAAATACTATTATAAAGACGGGGCATGTTATTCTGCCAATGCATTTCCATATCTATTGAGGTGATAATTTGCTTTTCATCTTTTTAACTATTAATGAGTTATTATATATATTGATTTTTGAATGTTAAACCAAGCTCTCATTCCTGAGATACATTCTACTTTGTCATTATGTATAATCCTTTTTTTTTATTATTATTATACTTTGAGTTCTACGGTACATGTGCATAATGTGCAGGTTTGTTACATATGTATACTTGTGCCATGTTGGTGTGCTGCAGCCATCAACTCGTCAGCACCCATCAACTCGTCATTTACATCAGGTATAACTCCCAATGCAATCCCTCCCCCCTTTCCCCTCCCCATGATAGGCCCCAGTGTGTGATGTTCCCCTTCCCGAGTCCAAGTGATCTCATTGTTCAGTTCCCACTTATGAGTGAGAACATGCGGTGTTTGGTTTTCTGTTCTTGTGATAGTTTGCTAAGAATGATGGTTTCCAGCTGCATCCATGTCCCTACAAAGGACACAAACTCATCCTTTTTGATGGCTGCATAGTATTCCATGGTGTATATGTGCCACATTTTCTTAATCCAGTCTGTCACTGATGGACATTTGGGTTGATTCCAAGTCTTTGCTATTGTGAATAGTGCCACAATAAACATACGTGTGCATGTGTCTTTATAGAAGCATGATTTATAATCCTTTGGGTATACACCCAGTAATGGGATGGCTGGGTCATATGGTACATCTAGTTCTAGATCCTTGAGGAATCGCCATACTGTTTTCCATAATGGTTGAACTAGTTTACAATCCCACCAACAGTGTAAAAGTGTTCCTATTTCTCCACATCCTCTCCAGCACCTGTTGTTTCCTGACTTTTTAATGATCGCCATTCTAACTGGTGTGAGATGGTATCTCATTGTGGTTTTGATTTGCATTTCTCTGATGGCCAGTGATGATGAGCATTTTTTCATGTGTCTGTTGGCTGTATGAATGTCTTCTTTTGAGAACTGTCTGTTCATATCCTTTGCCCACTTTTTGATGGGGTTGTTTGTTTCTTTCTTGTAAATTTGTTTGAGTTCTTTGTAGGTTCTGGATATTAGCCCTTTGTCAGATGAGTAGATTGTAAAAATTTTCTCCCATTCTGTAGGTTGCCTGTTCACTCTGATGGTAGTTTCTTTTGCTGTGCAGAAGCTCTTTAGTTTAATGAGATCCCATTTGTCAATTTTGGCTTTTGCTGCCGTTGCTTTTGGTGTTTTAGACATGAAGTCTTTGCCCATGCCTCTGTCCTGAATGGTACTACCTAGGTTTTCCTCTAGGATTTTTATGGTATTAGGTCTAACATTTAAGTCTCTAATCCATCTTGAATTAATTTTCATATAAGGAGTAAGGAAAGGATGCAGTTTCAGCTTTCTACTTATGGCTAGCCAATTTTCCCAGCACCATTTATTAAATAGGGAATCCTTTCCCCATTTCTTGTTTCTCTCAGGTTTGTCAAAGATCAGATGGCTGTAGATGTGTGGTATTATTTCTGAGGACTCTATTCTGTTCCATTGGTCTATATCTCTGTTTTGGTACCAGTACCCTGCTGTTTTGGTTACTGTAGCCTTGTAGTATCGTTTGAAGTCAGGTAGCGTGATGCCTCCAGCTTTGTTCTTTTGACTTAGGATTGTCTTGGAGATGCGGGCTCTTTTTTGGTTCCATATGAACTTTAAAGCAGTTTTTTTCCAATTCTGTGAAGAAACTCATTGGTAGCTTGATGGGGATGGCATTGAATATATAAATAACCTTGGGCAGTATGGCCATTTTCATGATATTGATTCTTCCTATCCATGAGCATGGTATGTTCTTCCATTTGTTTGTGTCCTCTTTTATTTCACTGAGCAGTGGTTTGTAGTTCTCCTTGAAGAGGTCCTTTACATCCCTTGTTAGTTGGATTCCTAGGTATTTTATTCTCTTTGAAGCAATTGTGAATGGAAGTTCATTCATGATTTGGCTCTCTGTTTGTCTGTTACTGGTGTATAAGAATGCTTGTGATTTTTGCACATTAATTTTGTATCCTGAGACTTTGCTGAAGTTGCTTATCAGCTTAAGGAGATTTTGGGCTGAGACAATGGGGTTTTCTAAATATACAAGCATGTCATCTGCAAAGAGGGACAACTTGACTTCTTCTTTTCCTAGCTGAATACCCTTGATTTCTTTCTCTTGCCTGATTGCCCTAGCCAGAACTTCCAACACTATGTTGAATAGGAGTGGTGAGAGGGCATCCCTGTCTTGTGCCAGTTTTCAAAGGGAATTTTTCCAGTTTTTGCCCATTCAGTATGATATTGGCTGTGGGTTTGTCATAAATAGCTCTTATTATTTTGAGGTATGTTCCATCAATACTGAATTTATTGAGCATTTTTAGCATGAAGGGCTGTTGAATTTTGTCAAAAGGCTTTTCTGCATCTATTGAGATAATCATGTGGTTCTTGTCTTTGGTTCTGTTTATATGCTGGATTATGTTTATTGATTTGCAAATGTTGAACCAGCCTTGCATCCCAGGGATGAAGCCCACTTGATCATGGTGGATAAGCTTTTTGATGTGTTGCTGAATCCGGTTTGCCAGTATTTTATTGAGGATTTTTGCATCGATGTTCATCAGGGTTATTGGTCTAAAATTCTCTTTTTTGTTGTGTCTCTGCCAGGCTTTGGTATCAGGATGATGTTGGCCTCATAAAATGAGTTAGGGAGGATTCCCTCTTTTTTTATTGTTTGGAATAGTTTCAGAAGGAATGGTACCAGCTCCTCCTTATACCTCTGATAGAATTCAGCTGTAAATCCATCTGGTCCTGGAATTTTTTTGGTTGGTAGGCTATTAATTATTGCCTCAATTTCAGAGCCTGCTATTGGTCTATTCAGGGATTCAACTTCTTCCTAGTTTAGTATTGGAAGAGTGTAAGTGTCCAGGAAATTATCCATTTCTTCTAGATTTTCTAGTTTATTGGCATAGAGGTGTTTATAGTATTCTCTGAGGGTAGTTTGTATTTCTGTGGGGTCGGTGGTGATATCCCCTTTATCATTTTTTATTGCATCTATTTGATTCTTCTCTCTTTTCTTCTTTATTAGTCTTGCTAGCGGTCGATCAATTTTGTTGATCTTTTCAAAAAACCAACTCCTGGATTCATTGATTTTTTGGAGGGTTTTTTGTGTTTCTATCTCCTTCAGTTCTGCTCTGATCTTAGTTATTTCTTGCCTTCTGCTAGCTTTCGAATGTGTTTGCTCCTGCTTCTCTAGTTCTTTTAACTGTGCTGTTAGAGTGTCAATTTTAGATCTTTCCTGCTTTCTCTTGTGGGCATTTAGTGCTATAAATTTCCCTCTACACACTGCTTTAAATGTGTCCCAGAGATTCTGGTATGTTGTATCTTTGTTCTCATTGGTTTCAAAGAACATCTTTATTTCTGCCTTCATTTCGTTATGTACCCAGTAGTCATTCAGGAGCAGGTTGTTCAGTTTCCATGTAGTTGAGTGGTTTTGATTGAGTTTCTTAGTCCTGACTTCTAGTTTGATTGCACTGTGGTCTGAGAGACAGTTTGTTATAATTTCTGTTCTTGTGCATTTGCTGAGGAGTGCTTTACTTCCAATTATGTGGTCAATTTTGGAGTAAGTGCGACGTGGTGCTGAGAAGAATGTATATTCTGTTGATTTGGGGTGGAGAGTTCTATAGATGTCTATTAGGTCTGCTTGCTGCAGAGATGAGTTCAATTCCTGGATATCCTTGTTAACTTTCTGTCTCGTTGATCTGTCTAATGTTGACAGTGGGGTGTTGAAGTCTCCCATTATTATTGTATGGGAGTCTAAGTCTCTTTGTAAGTCTCTAAGGACATGCTTTATGAATGTGGGTGCTCCTGTATTGGGTGCATATATATTTAGGATAGTTAGCTCTTCCTGTTGAATTGATCCCTTTACCATTATGTAATGGCCTTCTTTGTCTCTTTTGATCTTTGATGGTTTAAAGTCTGTTTTATCAGAGACTAGTATTGCGACCCCCGCTTTTTTTTGTTCTCCATTTGCCTGGTAGATCTTCCTCCATCCCTTTATTTTGAGCCTATGTATGTCTCTGCATGTGAGATGGGTCTCCTGAATACAGCACACTGATGGTTCTTGACTCTTTATCCAGTTTGCCAGTCTGTGTCTTTTAATTGGAGCATTTAGTCCATTTACATTTAAGGTTAATATTGTTATGTGTGAACTTCATCCTGCCATTATGATATTAACTGGTTAATTTGCTCGTTAGTTGATGCAGTTTCTTCCTAGCCTTGATGTTCTTTACATTTTGGCATGTTTTTGCAATGGCTGGTACTGGTTGTTCCTTTGCATTTTTAGTGCTTCCTTCAAGGTCTCTTGTAAGGCAGGCCTGGTGGTGACAAAATCTCTAAGCATTTGCTTATCTGTAAAGGATTTTATTTCTCCTTCACTTATGAAACTTAGTTTGGCTGGATATGAAATTCTGGGTTGAAAATTCTTTTCTTTAAGAATGTTGCATATTGGCCCCCCACTCTCTTCTGGCTTGTAGAGTTTCTGCCGAGAGATCTGCTGTTAGTCTGATGGGCTTCCCTTTGTGAGTAACCCGACCTTTCTCTCTGGCTGCCCTTAAGATTTTTTCCTTCATTTCAACTTTGGTGAATCTCGCAATTATGTGTCTTGGAGTTGCTCTTCTCGAGGAGTATCTTTGTGGCATTCTCTGTATTTCCTGAATTTGAATGTTGGCCTGCCCTACTAGGTTGGGGAAGTTCTCCTGGATGATATCCTGAGGAGTGTTTTCCAACTTGGTTCCATTTTCCCCCTCACTTTCAGGCACCACAATCAGACATAGATTTGGTCTTTTTACATAATCCCATACTTCTTGCAGGCTTTGTTCATTTCTTTTTCTTCTTTTTTCTTTTGGTTTCTCTTCTCGCTTCATTTCATTCATTTGATCCTCAATCGCTGATACTCTTTCTTCCAGTTGATCGAGTCGGTTACTGAAGCTTGTGCATTTGTCACGCATTTCTCGTGTCATGGTTTTCATCTCTTTCATTTCGTTTATGACATTCTCTGCATTAATTACTGTAGCCATCAACCTTTTACTTTTTTTTCAAGATTTTTAGTTTCTTTGAGCTGGATACGTAATTCCTTCTTTAGCTCTGAGAAGTTTGATGGACTGAAGCCTTCTTCTCTCATCTCGTCAAAGTCATTCTCCGTCCAGCTTTGATCCATTGCTGGCGATGAGCTGCGCTCCTTTGCCGGCGAGATGTGCTCTTATTTTTTGAATTTCTAGCTTTTCTGCCCTGCTTTTTCCCCGTCTTTGTGGTTTTATCTGCCTCTGGTCTTTGATGATGATGGTGACATACTGATGGGGTTTTGGTGTAGGTGTCCTTTCTGTTTGATAGTTTTCCTTCTAACAGTCAGGACTCTCAGCTGTAGGTCTATTGGAGATTGCTTGAGGTCCACTCCAGACCGTGTTTGCCTGGGTATCAGCAGCAGAGGCTGCAGAAGATAGAATATTGCTGAACAGCGAGTGTACCTGTCTGATTCTTGCTTTGGAAGCTTCCTCTCAGGGGGGTACTCCACCCTGTGAGGTGTGGGGTGTCAGACTGCCCCTAGTGGGGCATGTCTCCCAGTTAGGCTACTCAGGGGTCAGGGACCCACTTGAGCAGGCAGTCTGTCCCTTCTCAGATCTCAACCTCCCTGTTGGGAGATCCACTGCTCTCTTCAAAGCTGTCAGAGTCGTTTGCATCTGCAGAGGTTTCTGCTGCGTTTGTTATTGTTTACTGTGCCCTGTCCCAGAGGTGGAGTCTACAGAGACAGGCAGGTTTGCTTGAGCTGCTGTGAGCTCCACCCAGTTCGAGCTTCCCAGTGGCTTTGTTTACCTACTGAAGCCTCAGCAATGGCGGGTGCCCCTCCCCCGGCCTCGCTGCTGCCTTGCCAGTAGATCACAGACTGCTGTGCTAGCAATGAGGGAGGCTCCGTGGGCGTGGGACCCTCCCAGCCAGGTGTGGGATATGATCTCCTGGTGTGCCTGTTTGCTTAAAGCGCAGTATTGGGGTGGGAGTTACCCGATTTTCTAGGTGTTGTGTGTCTCAGTTCCCCTGGCTAGGAAAAGGGATTCCCTTCCCCCTTGTGCTTCCCAGGTGAGGCGATGCCTTGCCCTGCTTCAGCTCTCGCTGGTCGGGCTGCAGCAGCTGACCAGCACCGATTGTCCTGCACTCCCTAGTGAGATGAACCCAGTACCTCAGTTGAAAATGCAGAAATCACCGGTCTTCTGTGTCTCTCGCGCTGGGAGTTGGAGACTGGAGCTGTTCCTATTCGGCCATCTTGCTCCGCCCCCCCGTATAATCCTTTTAATATGCTGCTGGAATGAGTTTGCTAGTATTTCCTTGAAGATGTTCATGTTTATATTCATAAGAAATATTGGTATGTAATATTATTTTTTGTGCTGTGGCTTTTCTGATTTTGGTATCAAAGTAATATTGTCCTCATGGAATCAATTCAGAAGTTTTTTTTTTGTCTTCTGTTTCTGAAAATTTATTTTCTCTGTTATAAGGAAAAGTACTCCAGCTATTGTGGTTGCTGTTTGCATGATATTATGTTTTCTTATCCTTTTATTTTCAACTGTTTGTATCTTTGAATGTTAACGACTTTCTCTTGTAGTCAGCACATAGATAATTCTGGTTTTGTTTGGTTTGACTTTTACATCCAATGTGACAATCTCTGCCTTGTTTAAGGCATTAAACAAGTAATTGTTTAATTCATATATAATTAAATTGTTATTGGTAGTTTTGGGCTTATATCTGCCAGTTTGCTTTGTTCTTCCTTTCCTGCTTTCTTACTTGCTTTCAAATAAATTGGAAATTTTCTATGGCCACATTTTACTCTCTTTCATGATTCAGTACATTATTTAAAAATTATAATCTTAATACTTGCTCTAAGGCTTAAACTACACATCCTTAACCTATAAGACTCTACTTCAGATTCATCATAAGTTACTTTCAGTGAGATGTAGCAAGTGTATTCATATATGGTTCCATTTCCCCTTTTGTGCTACTATTGTTATACATAAAACTTTTATATATTGTATATATATATGGCCAAAAAGAGATCAATATGATTATTAATTTATATAATCTATTTATTTTAAAGAAGCTGAGGGAAGAAAGGAGACATGTATAGATAGATAAACTTTGCTACATTACCTTATTTTTAACCAATCCTGATTCTCTTAATCTTTTTCTGTGAATTAGAGTTGGCATTTAGTGTCATTTTCTTACTCTAATACACTCTTGTTTTCACCTATCTCCTTCGTGATATTAAGGACAAATATATTACATTTCTATATGTTTTAAGCCCATAACTACAATTGGATGTATACTGTTTTATGCATTTAAAAAAAAATCAGGGGAAAAAGCGAGAAGAAATGTGCAATTATTATGTCTCTTATGATTACATAAATTAATTACCTTTATCAGTGATCTTTATTCTTTTTATGAAGTGCCAAATTACTGCCTACTGTAACTTGCTTTTAGCCTGAACTACCTCTTTTAGTATTTCTCAAAAAGCAAGTCTGTCTTTATTTTAACTCCATTTTTTAAATTTTTTTTTCTGGATATGGGATTCTTGGTTGGCAATTTTTATTTTCTTTCAGTACTCTGAATATGGCATCCCACTACCTTCTGGCCTCCATGGCTTCTGATGACAAGTCAACTGTCAATCTTATTTAGTTTATCTTATATGTGATGACCCTTTTTTTCTTTCTGATTCTATGACTTTCTCTTTACTTTTGGCTTTCAGTTTTGACTAGATGTTTCCACTTGAGGATCTCTAGTTTATCCTACTTGGAAGTTTATTGAACTTATTATATATTTATATTAATATTTTCCATTAATTTGGAGAAGTTTGAACCATGTTTCCTTTGCTTGTATTTTCTACTTTCTTCTTTCTATTTCTCCTTCTAGAACTTCTATCTCAGATATGTTGATGTATTTACTGGTGTCACACAATTTTTTCTGTGCCTCTGTTCATTTTTCTTCCTTTTACTTCCTGTTCTTCATACTGTGTAATTTTTAAAATCTATTCTCAAGTCACTGATTCTTCTGTTACCTCAAATCTGCTATCAAGCCCCTCTAATGATTCTGTAATTTTATTTGTTGTACTTTTCTGGTTGCTTCTGTTTACAATCTACTTGCTTATTGATAATCTCTATCTAATGAGATACTGCTATCATTCCTTCTTTTAATGTTTTAAATGTGTTTTTATTTTGTTATTGGAACATATTTATGATAATTGCTTTACACTTTTTCCTAATAAGTTCATTATATTGGCTCCAACAAAGCAGTTGTTTGTGTTTGCTTCTTTTCTTGTGTGTGGGTCATATGTTCCTGTTTATTTGCATGTCTCATAGTATTTTGTTCCAAACTAGAGATTTTAAATAATATGTAGCTGCATCTCTAGATACTGACGACCATCAAAGCTTATTGTTGTTTGCTTGTCTGTTTGTATATGGACAACTTCAGTAAAGGCTATTTTGTTCGTTGTGGGCATGCTTTGATATCCTTTTTAATATTTTTTCCTATTTTTCTTGATATCCTGTTCAATATATTTTTTCCTAATTTTTATCACTAAACCAGGCTTTCTATGAGTTGCTCCTGGTCTAACAATGTTTAGTGGTTAGTCACTGACTGGGGAGAGATTGTGACTAAGCCCTGTTACAAGAAGGATTTCATTTTCTCTCATTAGATATGTGTTGTGTGGCTTGGAGATTTCTCTTAATTTACTGTTCAGGAGTTTACCAGATAGCCCTGTGTTCATCCAGTTATCAGTAACTAGTAGTTATCTCTGCAGTTTCTCCTCAGATAATAGTCTTGAGCATGTGCCAGCAGTGATGCCTATTATTTTACCTGGCCACATTTGACCGTCTATTTTATTCATCTCCTAATTATACTTCTGGCTCATCTGCCCTTATTGGTATCGCCTCCAGCTGTTAGATTTCACTACTTACCAGATGACTTCACTGTTTTGACAATGCCCTGTCACATAAATTGTTCCTCAGTCTAATTCAAAGAAGTAGGACCACTTGGCAGAGGCAGGACATTGCCAACTTTGAAACTTGGTCTGGACCTTCCCTGGGAGGAATCTCTGTAATATGAAGCAGGAGCTGGGGAAAAGGGATTATTACCATGGAGCAGGAACTGTATCCTTGAGGGTTAGGAGGAATTGTTGATGCCTCTTGGCTGCCACCAACACCCATTGTAGATCAGAGGCATGGATATTGTGACATATTGAGGTTTACTAACTTAAAATCTGTGGTCATAATTCTCAGAGGTAATGAATCTTGCACTTCTGGAAACTAAAGGAAATGGTAGTTGTTACTCACAAGAGTTTATTTTGCAACACAGAGCTCTGTGAGAATGGGATACTGCACACTTTTCCTACTGTCCCACCTGGCTTCTCCCTACACTGCAGTAGTTGGGGAAAGGGCAAACATCACTTGGCTTGTTCTATACACCCAGCATAGGTCTTACACAGTAAAGACCTATGAGAAATTGTATCTACCAGTGTTCTCAGCTGCCAAATGTACATAGACTAGCTTTTTCATCCTAGAATGTGGGCAAGATAGAAGCTGCCACTTACCATGGAGCCTATTGGAATGAGTTAGCCTCAATACAGAGCTGTGAAGGTAGGGTACAGTTCTCAGCTCAAATGTCACAGACTACTGTTTTTTTCTAATGTATATTCTGGTCAGGCGTGGTGACTCATGCTTAATCCTAGCACTATGGGAGGCCACATCAGGAGGATCACTTGAGCTCAGAAGTTCAAGATCTAAATGTATATTCATCTATTTTGTGAAAAATGATTCTCATTTTTTTTAAGCAGTTGGTCTATCTCTAGATATTTTAAACATTTGTCTTTGCAAATTTTGACCAGTTTTGGAGAGAGATCTCTAGAGCTCTTTATACCATCATTTTGGAAAAGTGAAAAAGTCATTTTCAATTTTTGAGTATATGAATTCCTTAATTTTTAAGCATATTCAAAGCCAAATTTCCCACTATTGAGCGGACATTTGACTTGAAAATTTCAGTGGTGTCAAAAGTAGAATATGTCTAAAAACCACTTATTATTTGATATTTCTACAGTAGATTTCTGCCACAATTATTCAGCTCTGCCAACATAATATGAAAACACCCATAGACAATACAAAACAAATAGGTATGGTTATGTTTCAATAAAGCTTTACTTGCAAAAATGGGCAAAAAGCACTATTTGGCCTACAAGTCATAGATTCCTGACATCTATTTAGAGTAATTGCCACGAGTAGGCTGTGGTACACACTATAATTCGGGAGAGCTATTATCATAAAGGAAAGATATAAAGGATAAGGAAGACAATTTGAAAGTACAAGTCCCCAGAAACCAAAAGAAGCAGACTGATGATGGGACATATTAGTGTTCAAGCACCAGAGAGTTCTATAAAACTCTGCTTTTGAATTTTAGACCTAATTTTAATCCAACTCAAACCTCTAATTTTAGATTACATGAGGTAGGGCCTAGAATATGGCCTGTTGTATATTTCTATGATGTCAAATTTAATTATTACCATGTGTAGTTGAAAACCCAAAACATTTACAGTTCAATACACTGTATATATTTATGAGTCAGAGACCAGTAGATATATAAATGTGGTCAACAAAATTAGGTTTATTAAAAGCCACAGCAAGAGAGATCCCACACAAAGGGAAACTCTAGAGCATCTCAAAAAAAAAAGGGCCTTAGGAAAGGGGTACTGATAAGATTTCAGAGACAAAATTGGTCATGGAATGATCTTTTTTGGAGATTATAAAAATTTATGAAATAGAGCGTTTTTGGAACAGTCAGTGATCCTATCATTAAAACACATGGATCCACGCAAAGTTAATATAGCGTTTTCTTGGAATATATGTATCCAATATAAAGAGTGTAAGCTTGGGCTGTGATGAACGTCATGGTTTGGTTTGAAACTGTTCATCTGTTTCGTTAGTGATAATGCAGTCCATTTTGAAAGTTGTGGTTTCTGTTACATGTCTCAGTTGCCCTGACAGTCTAGCTGTCAGAAAGACCATTTTTCAATTTATCAAAGCCAACCAACACAGCAAGATGAAATAATTGAAGTAAAATGCAATTTTTAATACTTAGAAATAAATCTTTTATGTATGCTAGGTGCTGTTCTATTCAGTGTTAATGGCCTTACAATCTGTGAAAGTTTTTGCAGTTGTATGTTGCCATGATTTAGGATAGATTTAGCCCAGAGCAGTGTTTATAGCAATGACAATCTGATTTATTATCTGCTTCTGTTTCACAAGTCATACAAAATTACTTTTACGAAGAATCGGAGAAATTCTTCAAATATTTTTCTGATAATTTGTTATGCCGTTTTCAAACGACTAAATAATGTATAATCGGTATCGATCTTTATTGCTTTGCAATTGAAATTTTATGTCATCTTACATCTTCTTACTAGAGAATTCACATTAGCAACTTTTATTTATATGGTTAGCATATTAGAGCTAGCAACTTTCATTTAATATGTTCATGATTACAAGTTCACAGGAAAAATGCACGATGTTTATTCCGGCACAATGACTGACACCTACTTGATGCACAGTAAATATTGTTAATTGTATGATTGTGTAAAAAATGAATGAAATTGGCCATGTGGGCAGAAACTTGAGAAGCAATCTCAAATGGCAAAACTTAAGACCCAGAAGATAGAATTAATAGATGAATTTACTTATGTTTATTTTTTAATGCTCTTACAACTGATTTTTTAAAAGTCAGCCAAGTTAATTTTCTAATCATTGTAGTCATGTACCATAACAAGTCGCAAGTTGCAAAAAAAAAACTTGAATTCAATTAATTTTGGGGGGCTAAAGAAAAAATTATAACTAATCCTCAAAATCATTCATATAAAATATGTGTGAGTAAATATCTGAATAATTAATCCTTTTTTCTATTGATTTTATTATATTTGCAAAAACTTTGAGGAGAAACTTATTTTTAGTGAATACACAGTAGAAATGATCATTAAGATCATTAAGAAGGCTATATTTTCTTTAAAGGAAAATATAAGTTCTTGGTTCTCTGAAATTTAGAAAATGTGTAAGGTTTCATTCTTTTTATAATTTTGGTTTAAGTTTGTAAATTGATTATCTGAGGAAGAATAAATTACAATAGTGGCATATGCTCTTTCTCAAACTTAGAATAATTTGTTTTATAATCAGACAACCATTGTCATATAAGCAAATATCTCCTTAAATTTTATTAGAACATAATAACCAAGCTCCATGCTTTTTCATAAAAAGTTAATATTTCCAATATTCACTTGAGATCATGAAAATCCTGATAATTTTACATTTGCCTTACAAGTCATTGTAGCTTCTTGTCAGTAATGTCAGCATGATTGTAACACATTCTAGAAACTTAACTTTGTTCCATCTGGAGCATAACCTATTTTCCACCCACACATTACAAAGCTCATTAAGCAAAACTCTTGAACACTGAAACACTCTAACCTCTTGATTGTTTTCTCAAGCTTACCAATATATCTATATATATTTAATAGAAGCTTATTTTCTCAGTTCAGCTGAATTTAAAAATAAAGGATTTATATAAATGTATTTACATATATATATAAAACCTTACATATATAAAGTTTTATATATGTAAGGGTACATATATATGTATATATATATTTGTGTGTGTGTGTGTCTATATATATTTTGTCTATGTCTTTATTCTATTTGACCATTCAGAGGAAGCCTGCGGTTCTGACAACGATGATGTATTGATCAAATGCCAGGATTACTAAGTTTAAATTCTTGAAACTTTATAATCTCCCTTCTTACTAAATTTCCCCCAATACGCATTGATTTAGTTTGCAGTGCTGTATTTTCCTGACTCTCATGATACAGTGCATGTAAATAAGGTTTTATTGCCTGGATGCTTGAGATCACTGACTCTTTTTATTAGAAGAGTAGAGCACATCTTCCAATCCTTCCTATAGTTGTGAGAACTAAAGAGACTTAAGCCCTCTTTTTAAACTTTAGAATTGTTATTCTGTATCTTTCCACATCTGCCAACTAGTGAAAAGTGCTTGCAAAATATTATCTATTGCTAGAGAATATACTGCAGGGTATTATAATAGCATTTTCTTTCATGAGTCCCTGCAAACATGATCACAAACTTGATACTACTGTAAAGAATAAAAATGATTAACATTAACACTATTATGTGTTAGATATTTACCAGATATGTGTGTGTATATATATGTATATATAAACACATATGTATTATTTTTATCACACAACAATATATGGAAGATGTTCTTAGGTTCCCTAATTATGTCTGAGAAAATTGATGCTAAGAGAGGTTTTAGGTAACATCTCCAAAGTTAAACTGCAGATAAAAAAGGTGGAGTCAGAATTTGAATGTTAGCATTCTAGCACTGGAGTGCATGAATTAGTTTTTTTTTAACTTTCATTTTAAGTTCAGTGGTACATGTGCAGGATTGTATGCCACAGGGGTTTGGTGTGTACATTATTTTGTTACCCAGGAAATAATCATAGTGCCTGATAGGTAGTTTTTCAGCCTTCACCCTCCTTCCACCCTTCACCCTCAAGGAGGCCCAGGTGTCTGTTGTTCCCTTCTTTGTGTCCCTATACATCCAATGTTTAGCTGTCACTTATAAGTGAGAACACACAGTATTTGGTTTTCTGTTCCTCTATTAGTTTGTTTAGCATAATGGCCTCTAGCCCCATCCATGTTGCTCTGAAGGACATACTCACATTCGTCTTAAGGCTATGTGGTATTCCATGGTGGATATGTACCACAGTTTCGTGAATTTAAATGCCACCATTTATACAGAGGGTTATACAGAGGGTTCACTGTCCAAAGAGCAAGTTGCTCCTATAATTTTTCCTACTCTCTTTTCATCAAGCCAGGAACCACTGGGCAAGACTTTCCTCAGCCTGGAGGATGGTAACTCTGAATATTCATCAAAGGATAATGGCTTTGAAGTTTCATCTTACAAATACAATCTACAACATCCATGTTTCTCCTCTTATGGGTCAGCATCTAACACTTTTTGGCCCCCTCCTTAGGAGGCTCTTCCTTATATTTAAAATCTCTTTATAAAAAAAATGTTTTCTGTCTTCCCAGCACAATGATTGGAGTTTGATATTATCAACTTGCTCTACGAAGTCTATTTTAACAGAGCCACAAATCTACCACAGGTGAAACAGTTTACTGCTGTGGCCACAAAAGTAGTTCTTATGTGCCCTGATTCCCTTCCCATTTTGTGACTTTTTTGGGACAGTAAACAAAATACCTCAGTTCTTACTAGTTTATTAAAATTTGAAGCAAGCATAGTCAAGTTTCCTCTATTTCTAAATAGTGGTTATATTTTAAAAGAGAGATTTTAAAATGCGTTCATAGGTTTAAAGTGATGTTCAAAAATGCAAAAAGTATGACTTATTCTTCATTGAACATATTAATAGTCTACTAAACTTTTAAAGTTTCAAAATGTTTTTCCTTGCAATATAAAGTTAGTTATCAAGAATAAGTCTTCTCCTAATTTTCTTTAAAACTAACATGCTTCATGTGTACAGTTAAGCGTTATTTGTGTTTCTTTGCAAACAAAGAGGTAGTGGCAAATGTCTTTTTTAAGAAATAAAATGCATATATCAGTAAGAGAAGCATCCTATTATAATTGAAATGCTTGGATTCCCTTGACACGGATGAAATTCAATGAGTAACTCTCTACTTCGTTAAACTACAATAGACATCAGTCGGCCTTGAATAAAGAATTGAAAATGATACATTTTGGAAAAGACTTTAAACATGCACAATTTAATGTAAATTGGATTTATTCCAAGGTCCTGAAATATTTACGTGTTGTTCCTTTCTGTTGTCAAGTAGCTTGTTACATGAGAATGTTTTTTAAACATATAATCATTGATATTAGACTACTAAGATATCGTGCAAGTAAGGAAAGTTGAAATCCTTTTAACTCATTAGAGTTGAAGTTGATGCACTTTCACTTTCAATTAATATCCTTACTGTGCTCCACTAATAATATGCTTTAAATGAGCCTGCAAGGATCTACACAGAGATGGCACACAATAGGAACAGGGATGCTTGAGATGTAACATACTGAAAATGGTTTAGTTGCTATCACATTCAAAAGAGTCTATTGATAGCATACCATTGAAGACAGACAACAAGAAAGCAAAATGGAGAGAATTATTGTGGGAAGAGGGTAAAAGGAAAAGACAAGAAATATAGCGGAAGGGATTTCTACATCCGTAACATTCTTATTATTTTCCTCAGCTTAAGAGGCAAATACAATACAAAATTGTAAAATATCGATATGAGTCAGAAGCAAGACCATCGCAATTATGGTAATGATTATGATTATTAATTATTTACTAGACATTGAGAAAATACTTAGATTTTTAAATGATATTCAAACTACGAGAGCATCCCTGTTGCCATTTATTCTGCTCAGGTAAATGTAGGCACATATACCATAAAGGTAAATATCTCCAGTTCAACACATTTTCACAGAATATTTAATAATGTACTTATTAAATAAAGTGAATATTTTTAAATGTTGGTTTCTCAGGGATGTCAATATTAAATAAACATAGAAAAGAACATCTAGGCAAGGGATGTATTTAGAAATAATATATAATTATTAGAATGCAATTTAGGAACCACTCACAGGTCAGAATGGCCTCTGGTATATCTAAAGAACAAAGGAAAAGGTTGGGGCTTTCTTGGGAAAGAGAAAAGTTATGTAAGTTGTTTTGAGAGAACAATGATTGGTGGCTGTGATATCTTTCAGGAGCTTGCAAGCTGTGACTGGTGCGTTAACAAAAGTTGTTACTTAAAACTTGTAATCCTAATGAAATTGCAGGCAGTTTTTCATTGGATTGGTTGGATGTGGAGACAGTGCATCAGGTCAGTGTTATTATCTAAATAGCCAGCTGTCCTTTTGTGGTTAGTTCTCCTTGTGCGACTCACATAGTAAGCTGCAACTTGGAAGAATTTCTTGTGGTTATTAGAGCGGTCATGAAAGATAGCCTTCCCACCATGGCTTTCCCTAGTTCCATTTTGCGAAATTTTCAAAAAAGTGACATCATTTTGAATCTGACAGTTTTTACAGGGATAAAATAATAATATTTTTATATTTTTTGAAAAATTAAAATAATTGTTTTTTTTTGTTGTTGTTGTTAGTTAGCTTGTGTTAATGAGTCTTAGAGGCATACCCATAAAGATATAATTATATGCAGGACCAGAATAAATTGAAAATAAGAATTTCATTTGGATACTTCTCTGTAAATAAGAAGTTGTGCATATATATATATAAAATATATAACTTTTATGTGTCAAGGACAACATATTATTATAAAGGGCTACATATTGAAAATTAATCAATTAATCAGTAAATAAAACAACGATACTGTTCTATTTGATAGCATTAAACAAATCATTATATAAAATATGAGGTTTATATTTAAATATTCTAAATATCATTTCCCCTTATAAAAAGTTACTTCGTATTTTATCTTCAGTATTTGTGACTGTTTCCTTGCTAAAGGTTTTCGTTCTCTTATTTGAATGAAGCTTAAATGTGTTTTTTAAGTATTAAAAATTTAGTACCTAAACAACATAAAAATTTTGTTCTAATTACTCAAAATAGTTTTGATTATGTTAAACTATAGATTTCAATTGTACATATCTTAACTTTAAAAACTAACACAGTGGTTTCTGTGTGGAATTAGTCCTAGAACCAACATCATGAATATTTTAAAAAAGGCTTTCCGTTTTTTAACTTTCATTTATAATTATTTGTACTATTAAAATGCAATAGAATTGTTTTGAGCTATGCAAAACTACCTTTTTTATCATTATGATCATGATACAATGTTAAAGTTCTCTAATTCCTGAAATCTCTGTTTTTCTGTCTTACTTTCTTATTTCCTAAAGCACAAACCTGTTCATTTGCGTGTTTGTTTTGAGTTTATATGAATTATGCCTCATAGAAGGACAGGATATTATACTAAAAGATAACATTTTATGGGGTGTATAAATAGAACTCTGATTAAATCCTGACTCTTCCTTTTAACAGCTGAGTAATCCAGACCAGGATGTGGACTTCTCTGATCTTTAATTTCTGCATATGTAAATGGAAATAATAACACCTATTCCAAAAGGTTGTTTCCAAGGTAAATGATGTGGCATAATTAAACCATCCAACTACATCACGTCGGTAGTGAGCATTTCTTAAATGAGTTTTTTACCTCCTCCTCCTACTGATGTATAGCAAGTTTTCCTAAGATAAAGCAGGAGCTATGCCAGTTCCAAGAAAATCAATGTAGTGACACTTTGGGAACATATTACTCATTTATTTTATATTCATCACTGTGCATATGGTAAAAACTCTTTTGACATGCCTTAGAAGTCAATGTAATGCAATCATGCATTTACATTCTGTAAGTATACTTGTCATAAGTTTTAATGTTACTTGACTCAGTGCATTGAAATGTATCTACAAATTTAAGTATGATAATTTTTCATGAAGTCTTTGGAATGTGAATTCTCAAGATACAAAATTCCAAGATCTGCCTATTATTGCAGAAAACTTTAGAGATGGAGCAACTTTATCTATTTATTTTATGTCGTGATTTAATTGACAAAGTACTTTGGCTTCAATAAGCAAGTCAAATGTCCAAGAACACATAATTATTCACCTTCTACACAATATGCACTGTACTGGATGGTTTGAAAACCATCAAAATAAGTCAGTGATATAGACATTTTTAACTTTTGACAAAGTAAAACAAATCCAGACTTAGGAAGAGATTTTAATTAGAAAGATAGGCTACTGTAATTGCAATAGGGAGATGGCTCCAATTTTAGAAATCTGTGAGTATCTCCAGTTCAAGCAGAAAAATGTTTTTCTTTCATAAGGTAAAAGAAAGGCAAGCAGAGATAAGCGGAATCTTTGCTGGGGAAGCTGGAAATAACCAGCAGTTTCTGATAGGAAAAGGGTCCTGCTGTGGTCAGCTGATTCCCAGGAGAAACTGATAAGAAGGCATAATTTGCTTTTTTTGTGCTTGATCAGGCCTGAGGACAAGTAGAGTTCAGGGGCCTGTGGAAAGAGAGAAGCCTGATGAAGGTTTGATCAAGACAAAGCAATGCATAAGCAGCAGGCAACTGGGAACACTTTGTCACTTTTATATATTTGGAGACGTTGTAAAGACTGAATTTTGCCTCCTCACCACCCACGCACAAATTCATAGATTGAAGCCTTAACTGCCAAGGTAATTGTTTGTAGAGACAGGGCTTATAAGGAGGTAATTAAGGTTAAGTGAGGTCATAAGTGTGGGGCCCTAATCTGGTAGGATTGGTCTTCTTGTAAGAAGAGAAAAAGAAACCAAAGTTCTTTTCCTCTCTGAGCTTCACAGAGAAAAGGCCGAACAAGGACGCAGCAAGAAAGCATACATCTGTAAGTCAGTCAGGAAAAGGCCCTCGTCAGGAGTAGGAAGAGCCAGGGCCTTGGTTATGAACTTCAAGCCTCTAGAACTGTTGGGGAAAAAGAAATCTGCCTTTCAAGGCACCCAGTTTGTGGCATTTTGTCATGGCAGCCCTAGCAGACTAAAATAGATATGAAAAATGGAAGTTCCAAGAATGTAAAGATATTGTTCCATATCACCATCTAGTACATGACGGGGACCAGATGTCATGCCCTGATCTGTTTGATACTAATGTCCATGAAATTCCATTTTGTCACATTACCTTTGCAATTAGTTAATTGCTGAATTATTTAAACATCATTTTTTCTTTCTTAATATAGATCTCCATTATTATACCACAGCTCCTTTGATATGATATGATAACAGGAGAGTCCCCTCCATGGCAGTGCTCAGGACGTTCACCTGAAAGTTTTCGCAGACAATAATGTTGCTATCTCTTCAGTTTCACTGCATTCAGTGGAGGCGCTATACTTTTTATATGAGGGGGAATTAAAAGTTTCATCCTGATTAAAATGGCAGAGATAAGTATTATAGTAAAGTTGCTTATACAGAGCAAGTATCTGGGTTGACTTAATTTATTATATGGAGTGGTTTTAGGGAAATCTAATGGGAATCATTGAGAAAGATTAAAAACACCCCTCCCTACATTCTTGCTATGCTTTGGTATCCCCAGGAATTCTCTTTATTTATTGATTTTTATATTGTGACTAAGGAAAAAAGAATTTTTAAAAACATTATATTAATCATCTTAATACTATTTTTATTTTCCATTTTCCTTTTATCTTATTGATTAATATAATCTTTTTTTTTCTTACAGACAGAAGGTGTCGCTTCACACAATTTTAAATGAATAGTAGTATATTGAATTAAAGAGTTTATTTTTTTCTGAGCATTATTTATAGTTACTTGTTACTTTAAAACAATTTTCTGTGAGAATGAGATTAAACAACACACACGATCATAATGGGACATGTTTTCTTTAGAAAAATCATTATTTGCCTAAGACCTGCGTTTTGGGGTCCTATGTTCTTTGCCTCCCTTCTTCAATGAGCATTTTAATTTGTGAGTTTTCTTAAACAAGGAAATGGGTCATCAGATAATAGAGTTTGTTTTGCATAATAAAGTATATAGCAAGACAATATACTAGGTCAGAGTAAAAAAAAAAATGCAGGAAATGAGAACTTTCCATCTAGGACAATCCCTTTTTTTTTTTTTTTTTTTTTTAAATCAAGGTCTCTCTTTGTCACCCAGGCACAAACAGCTCACTGGAGCCTCAACCTCCACATCAGTCTCCCAAGTACCTGGGACTACAGAAACATGGCACCATGCTATTTGTTTAATTTTTTTTATAGAGACAGGGTCTCCCTATACTGCCCAGGCTCATCTAGGACAATTCTTCACAGTTTTGAAATTGCTTTGTCAGTCCAATAAAAGCTATTTACCTTTCTCCGGAAAAGGACATACATGCATAACGAAAACAGCATGCATATAATTGCAGTGAATTCATAGATTCTAAAGCCTTAAGTCTTTAAGAAATTTTATAAAGATTTTTTAAAAATCTTGTCATTTAATATCATATCTTCTTCATGTTGGAAGAAATATTATAGAATGTAGACAAAAAATAAACATTGGGTCATATTTATTACACACTTTTTTTGTCAGGTTTAAACTAAAATACAATCTCATTTAAAGTTTAATAAAGTATTATTACACTCCAGAAATTAAAAGATCAAAATGACATAGAGAAAAGCATTTCTCAATGTTTTCATTTGTGGAAGGTACTCTACAAAATACATAAATAACATTAAAGCCATGCCTGCAACTCATGCAGGCATGAGTTGCTTATTGATGGGACTATGTTCTAACAAATGCATTGTTAGGCAACTTTGTTGTTGTATAATCATCATAGAGTGTACTTACACAAACCTGGATGGTATATCCTATTACTCCTAGGCTACAAACCTATATAGCATGTTACCATACTGAATACGACAGGCAATTGTAACAAAATAGCATTTGTGTATCTAAATGTATCTAAATATAGAAAACATACAGTAGAAATACAATACTATAATCTTAAGTGACCACCATCATATATGTGGTCTATTGTTGACCAAAGCATCATTATGAAGCACATGACTTTATATATGTGGTGTGTGTATTTGAAATTACTTAAATTTTATTATTACAGGATAAAACTTGCATACAGTGTTACTATTGTGAAAACATTATATGTGGATATTTTATAATTTATATGTTTTATGTGTGAGACATACGTGTGCTATATTGTCATATATATCCATTTATGGTAAAAGAAGATAAGAAATTTATAGGTGAGCCTAGAAATAACACATTCGATGATAAAAACAGAAGAGATCATTAAGGATTAATGTACTATGATAATATCAAACATAAACAATATAACTAGAGGATTTCTTTGCCAAATCTAATTGGAAATTATCTGTCCTCATTTTACTCAACCTATCATCACCTTTCACATAGCCCAGTCCTTCTTTCTTCTTGAGTTTCCAATTTGAATTTTATGACACAAGTTACTCCTGGTTCTCTATTAAGTCGCTGGATGCTTCTTTCCAGGCCCTTCTTTTGCTGGTTTTCCTTATCCTCTTAACTTCTAAACATTGATACGCCACAGCGTTAAACCTTAGTACCTCTTACATTCCAAGGTAAACTCATTTTCTAAATGTAGTGCTCATATTCCCAGCATCAACATCACTCAAAACTTGTTAGAAATGCAAATTTCTTAGGTCCACCCATGATTTATTACCCAGAATCTGAGGGTGGGGCCCAGGAGTCTGTATTTAACAATCTCTCCAGGTGATTCAAATACATACTGAAATTTGAAAAGCCATGACTGAGGTCACAGCATTCAGAACTTATAGTTCCAAACATTTTCAGGCTGGTGATCCCAATAATTAACATCTTCAGCCCCATGCTCTCTCTTGAGGTCTTCAGATTAGAATACTGCCTAATTAAAACTATAATTAGCATGACTTACAAGCACCTCAAAACTAACACATTCAAAATTCCTGAACTCTTTTCTTTCATCCTCCCAAACAGTTCCTAGCATATTCTGGTACTGAACACATAGTAGGGATAATATTGATTTATTAAATTAATTTAATGAAGTACAAATAGTTCAAATTCCCCAGTAAATCATGCTGAGACAGAAAAGTAAAAAGTCTGTTGAATGTACCTATCAAACCTTCGGCATATCTGTGTGGAAATAGGGAAAATTTAAGAGAAATTTCTTGCTCACAAATATCTATACACAAATAAATGGACCACATGTAATTAAAACCATACTTGAATCTTTAAAAAAGAATAATTTAGCTTTAGTCTATATCTTTAACACTAGCTCTCCATATTCTGGGGCTCTTGATTTATATACAATAAAGCAAATTTAGGTAGCACTGAAGAGACACAACGAGAAGCAAAAGGATAAAAATATACATAAACACATACACATGGAAAAAAAGACTAAGAATTATTTAGTGTCAATAACAGTATGAAAAATAATTGTTGAGAACCTATTATATACTAGTTCCTCCCCACAAAGAGATGAAAACCCACTGGGTTTGGGAGACACAAAGAATAATAAGAAAACTTTTTTTTTTTTTGAGTGTCCTAACTACACTTTTAAATCCATGGTATATAAAAAGACAACAAAGAGACCCCCTTAATTAACTGACTGAAGTTTCCAAGTTGTAATAAATTGCATGCCAAGATACTGAAAGTGTATATATGGTATGATGTTTTATACATAGCAGGGGCTTAATTTATTAAATACTGATAAATTTTATCACAGCTTTTAATCTTCTTTAAGGAAGCATACACGATGTAAGATTTGTTGAGAGACACAAAATTCGAAACTGTATTACTAAATAGAAAGATTATCAATATTACTAGGAATGGGAATGAGCAGATTTTCATGTAGAATAACTGTGCCTGGCCAGGCGTGGTGTCTCACAAAGGTAATCCCAGCACTTTGGGAGACTGAGGAGGGCAGAGCACCTGAGATCAGGAGTTCGAGACCAGTCTGACCAATATGGTGGAACCCTGTCTGTACTAAAAACACAAAAATTAGCCAGGCGTGGTGGCATGCACCTGTAATCCCAGCTACTCGGGAGGCAGAGGCAGAGAATTGCTTGAACCAGGGAGGCGGTGGCTGCAGTGAGCCATCGCATCACTGCATTCTAGCCTGGGTGACAGAGCGAGACTCCATCTTAGAAAAAAAAAAAGAGAAAAGAAAAAATAAGTAACTGTTTCTATAAACCACTTTGTCTTTGTAGTTAGATTGGAAGCCTGGAGCACTGTTGCGTGCACACACACACACACACACACACTCGCTCTCCCTTTGTCTCTTATTATAATTAACCTCTTTAATAGTCCTCTTGCATCTTATTTCTTTTTAGACCCTGAGTAACCTAGAAAACCAGGAAGAATTATTTCCCCTCATGTTCACTAAATCAAATCATAGAAATCTGAGTCATGTTAATGATAAAAAATAATATATCTGCATTTCAGGAGGATAGCAGGTGGGCTTTATATGTAAAGGATATTGATTCAATATCAGTATGAGTTAGTCTTACAAAATATACCACTAGGTTTTGTGTTTATCTATTTTCTATTTAATACCTTTATCAAAAATATAATGTCAATTATAGCTTCAAAACAGTGAAAACATAGCTAAAATTAATGTGCAATGTACACTTAGGCAACAGACTGATAACATAAAGTTACCAAATACTTAATATAAGATAGGTTCAAAGTTTGTGTGTACATCAGTACACGAGACATGGTCTGAAAGTTTGTTTAATGACTTGCACAAACATTTATTTAATGACAAATTTTATACAAAATACGGAATATGGCATAGAATTACATATTTGAATTGCTCTTCAGTTGCCAAGGTCCAGCATATTTTAGGATTCTACTAGATAAAGAGTAACTAAAGATTCAACGTATCTTAGTCGTTTTTTTTTTTTTTTTGACTCCTTATATTCCTTTTGAAATATAGTCTAATATTTGTTCAGAACACGTATTCATTAAATATTAGTTGTACTAAATTAAAAGCAAATGTTATATTAACAGATTTATAACACTTAGATCAAAGAATGCAAGTGTCCACTAATATACAAGATGAGTAGATGCTTGGATACTATATATAATAATTATACCAAAACTGAAGGGTTTGCTGAAAACAACTGCCAACATTATAAAATTCTGAAAAGTAGGTATTTTGGAAAATCCTAGAAATAAGTAGGAAACTTGACTGGATGCAGATTTGTAGATGGAGTGGTATAAGCATTTTCGAATGGTTTTTTAAAAACTATCTTATAGAAGAGATTAGATGTGTTAGGTTCACTTTTATTAGAACCATGTCTAACTTCTGACCATTAGAATTGCCCTAAACAAAACTGTGTGCTTTTTATTAAGTGCCTTATTACTGAAAAAAACTCAAAAGCAGAGGAAAAAACATTTTCTGCCATTGTAGAGAGGCTATTCCATTAGGTTGGAAATTGTGCTAGGTGACCTGAAATATTATTTTTATTCTATTACTTTATAATTATATTATTCTATTGTTGAGCAACTGGAGTGGTAAAATACTGATGAAAGGAATCTTGAAGCTGTTTTTATCTTTCAGCTTCTACATTCATTGACTTTAAATCTTGGTATTCTCACCTGCAACTTAATTAACCTCTTTAATGCTACCTCTTATCTTTTATTACCTTTTAGACCCTGAAGAACCCAGAAAAGTGGGCAAAAAAACATCTCCACTCATATTCCTAGGAACTGATTATAGAAACTTGACTCATGTCAATGATATAACAATAAAAATTCTACTAATAATGTATGTGAAGCACATTTTGATTTTTTAATATGCCTCTGCTTTAAAAAAAAAAAATCCACATATGGTAGTGGTAATACTGTATTGTAGAATACTAACTTTACATATTAATTGTTCCTGGACTCATTTTTACCTTTTTTCTTTGCATAATGAGCTATAATATATGCTCTCAGAGGGCCTGCGATCCTCCCACACTTCCTTTGATGAGAATGGATGAGAAAAACTGCTAATTTGCTCTGAAGTCAATTTTTGTTTTACCCCTGGATCTGAAAGCAAACTGTTGAGATATTTGGAACATATTCCAGGTCATACTATGAGTAGTTTTCAAAGTAACAAGAGAAAGTTTAAAATTAAGGTATCTTAGGAGAGAAAAGTTCAGCAGTTTGATTTTGGTGAAATTGCTTAGAATCACAATTGGTAATTTTAAAGATGTTTAATACAATTGTTGATCCTTGAAAATAATAATGGTTTAAAGGTTACCTATCATTTATTACAGGAAATGTTTATATTCTTACTAAGTTTCTAAGGTAGTTTGTTTCTAGTAAAGTCTAGCTATGTATTAGTTAATTTGTTCACTCAATGTCTTTTGTATGTCAACCCTATGCTAGTCATTGCTTTAATATTGGGGGTTACATTATGAACAATATATAAAGGAATAACAGAAAGTAGAAAGATCCATATGCAAAATAAAGCACAGGACATTTGATGCAACTCAGAAGATGAATTTGACTGGAGCATAGGATGTGCTTTGGAAGCAGAGATTAGAAATGAAATTGGTGAGGTAAACAGAGACCAGCTTATGAGAAACATATCAGGTTATAGAATTCAGATAAAAAATACTTTAATTGAGGGGCAGAGCAAGATGGCCGAATAGGAACAGCTCCAGTCTCCAGCTCCCAGTGCGAGCAACACAGAAGAGAGGTGATTTCTGCATTTTCAACTGAGGTACTGGGTTCATCTCACTAGGGAGTGCCAGACAATCGGTGCTGGTCAGCTGCTGCAGCCCGACCAGCCAGAGCTGAAGCAGGGTGAGGCATCGCCTCACCTGGGAAGCACAAGGGGGGGGCAGGGAATCCCTTTTCCTAGCCAGGGGAACTGAGACACACAACACCTGGAAAATCAGGTAACTCCCACCCCAATGCTGCACTTTACCAAGGATCTTAGCAAACGGGCACACCAGGAGATTATATCCCACACCTGGCCGGGAGGGTCCCACGCACATGGAGCCTCCCTCATTGCTAGCACAGCAGTCTGCGATCTAACTGCAAGGCAGAAGCGAGGCTGGGGTAGGACGCCCTCCATTGCTGAGGCTTAAGTAGGTAAACAAAGCCGCTGGGAAGCTCGAAATGAGTGGAGCTCACAGCAGCTCAAGGAGGCCTGCCTGTTTCTGTACACTCCACCTCTGGGGACAGGGCACAGCTAAACAACAACAACAACAACAACAAAAAGGCAGCAGAAACCTCTGCAGACGCAAACGATTCTGTCTGACAGCTTTGAAGAGAGCAGTGGATCTCCCAACACGGAGGTTGAGATCTGAGAACGAACAGACTGCCTGCTCAAGTGGGTCCCTGACCCCTGAGTAGCCTAACTGGGAGACATGCCCCACTAGGGGCAGTCTGACACCCCACACCTCACACGGTGGAGTACACCCCTGAGAGGAAGCTTCCAAAGCAAGAATCAGACAGGTACACTTGCTGTTCAGCAATATTCTATCTTCTGCAGCCTCTGCTGCTGATACCCAGGCAAACACGGTCTGGAGTGGACCTCAAGCAATCTCCAACAGACCTACAGCTGAGGGTCCTGACTGTTAGAAAGAAAACTAACAAACAGGAAGGACACCCACACCAAAACCCCATCAGTACGTCGCCATCATCAAAGACCAGAGGCAGATAAAACCACAAAGATGGGGAAAAAGAAGGGCAGAAAAGCTAGAAATTCAAAAAATAAGAGTGCATCACCCCCTGCAGAGGAACCCAGCTCATCACCAGCAATGGATCAAAGCTGGACGGAGAATGACTTTGACCAGATGAGAGAAGAAGGCTTCACTCCATCAAACTTCTCAGAGCTAAAGGAGGAATTACGTACTCAGTGCAAAGAAACTAAAAATCTTGAAAAAAGAGTGGAAGAATTGATAACTAGAATAATTAATGCAGAGAAGCCCATAAACGAACAGACAGAGATGAAAACTATGACACGAGAAATACATGACAAATGCACAAGCTTCAGTAACCGACTCGATCAACTGGAAGAAAGAGTATCAGCAATTGAGGATCAAATGAATGAAATGGAGCGAGAAGGGAAATCTAAAGAAAAAAGAAGAAAAAGAAATGAACAAAGCCTGCAAGAAGTATGGGATTATGTGAAAAGACCAAATATACATCTGATTGGGGTGCCTGAAAGTGAGGGGGGAAATGGAACCAAGTTGGAAAACACTCCTCAGGATATCATCCAGGAGAACTTCCCCAACCTAGTAGGGCAGGCCAACATTCAAATATAGGAAATACAGAGAACGCCACAAAGATACTCCTCGAGAAGAGCAACTCCAAGACACATAATTATCAGATTCACCAAAGTTGAAATGAAGGAAAAAATCTTAAGGGCAGCCAGAGAGAAAGGTCAGGTTACCCACAAAGGGAAGCCCATCAGACTAACAGCAGATCTCTTGGCAGAAACTCTACAAGCCAGACAGTGGGGGCCAATATTCAACATTCTTAAAGAAAAGAATTTTAACCCAGAATTTCATATCCAGCCAAACTAAGTTTCACAAGTGAAGGAGAAATAAAATCCTTTACAGATAAGCAAATGCTTAGAGATTTTGTCACAACCAGGCCTGCCTTACAAAAGACCCTGAAGAAAGCACTAAACATGGAAAGGAACAACCGGTACCAGCCATTGCAAAAACATGCCAAAATGTAAAGACCATCGAGGCTAGGAAGAACTTCATCAACTGACAAGCAAATTAACCAGTTAATATCATAATGACAAGATCAAGTTCACACATAACAATCTTAACCTTAAATGTAAATGGACTAAATGCTCCAATTAAAAGACACAGACTGGCAAACTGGATCAAGAGTCAAGACCCATCAGTGTGCTGTATTCAGGAGACCCATCTCACATGCAGAGACACACATAGGCTCAAAATAAAGGGATGGAGGAAGGTCTAACAAGCAAATGAAGAACAAAAAAAAGCAGGGGTTGCAATACTAGTCCCTGATAAAACAGACTTTAAACCATCAAAGATTAAAAGAGAAAAAGGAGGCCATTACATAATGGTAAAGGGATCAATTCAACAGGAAGAGCTAACTATCCTAAATATATATCCACCCAATACAGGAGCACCCAGATTCATAAAACAAGTCCTTAGAGACTTACAAAGAGACTTAGACTCCCATACAATAATAATGGGAGACTTCAACACCCCACTGTCAACATTAGACAGATCAACGAGACAGAAAGTTAACAAGGATATCCAGGAATTGAACTCATCTCTGCAGCAAGCAGACCTAATAGACATCTACAGAACTCTCCACCCTAAATCAACAGAATATACATTCTTCTCAGCACCACATCACACTTATTCCAAAATTGATCACATAATTGGAAGTAAAGCACTCCTCAGCAAATGTACAAGAACAGAAATTATAACAAACTGTCTCTCAGACCACAGTGCAATCAAACTAGAACTCAGGACTAAGAAACTCAATCAAAACCACTCAACTACATGGAAGCTGACAACCTGCTCCTGAATGACTACTGGGTACATAACGAAATGAAGGCAGAAATAAAGACGTTCTTTGAAACCAATGAGAAGAAAGATACAACATACCAGAATCTCTGGGACACATTTAAAGCAGTGTGTAGAGGGAAATTTATAGCACTAAATGCCCACAAGAGAAAGCAGGAAAGATCTAAAATTGACACTCTAACATCACAATTAAAAGAACTAGAGAAGCAAGAAAAAACACATTCAAAAGCTAGCAGAAGGCAAGAAATAACTAAGATCAGAACAGAACTGAAGGAGATAGAGACACAAAAAAACCCTCCAAAAAATCAACGAATCCAGTTGGTTTTTTGAAAAGATCAACAAAATTGATTGACCGCTAGCAAGACTAATGAAGAAAAGAGAGAAGAATCAAATAGATGCAATAAAAAATGATATTTTTTTTATTTTAAAGGGATATCACCACCGACCCCACAGAAATACAAACTACCATCAGAGAATACTATAAACACCTGTACACAAATAAACTAGAAAATCTAGAAGAAATTGATAATTTCCTGGACACTTACACTCTCCGAAGGCTAAACCAGGAAGAAAATGAATCCCTGAATAGACAAATAGCAGGCTCTGAAACTGAGGCAATAATTAATAGCCTACCAATGAAAAAAATTCCAGGACCAGATGGATTCACAGCTGAATTCTACCAGAGGTGCAAGGAGGAGCTGGTACCATTCCTTCTGAAACTATTCCAATCAACAGAAAAAGAGGGAATCCTCCCTTACTCATTTTATGAGGCCAACATCATCCTGATGCCAAAGCCTGGCAGAGACACAACAAAAAAAGAGAATTTTAGACCAATATCCCAGATGAATATCGATGCAAAAATCCTCAATAAAATACTGGCAAACCGGATCCAGCAGCACATCAAAAAGCTTATCCACCATGATCAAGTGGGCTTCATCCCTGGGATGCAAGGCTGGTTCAACATTCACAAATCAATAAATATAATCCAACATATAAACAGAACAAAAGACAAAAACCACATGATTATCTCAATAGATGCAGAAAAGGCCTTTGACAAAATTCAACAGCCCTTCTTGCTAAAAACACTCAATAAATTCGGTATTGATGGAACGTATCTCAAAATAATAAGAGCTATTTATGACAAACCCACAGCCAATATCATACTGAATGGGCAAAAACTGGAAAAATTCCCTTTGAAAACTGGCACAAGACAGGGATGCCCTCTCTCACCACTCCTATTCAATATAGTGTTGGAAGTTCTGGCTAGGGCAATTAGGCAAGAGAAAGAAATCAAGGATATTCAGTTAGGAAAAGAAGAAGTCAAATTGTCCCTGTTTGCAGATGACATGATTGTATATTTAGAAAACCCCATTATCTCAGCCCAAAATCTCCTTAAGCTGATAAGCAACTTCAGCAAAGTCTCAGGATACAAAATTAATGTGCAAAAATCACAAGCATTCTTATACACCAGTAACACACAAACAGAGAGCCAAATCATGAATGAACTTCCATTCACAATTGCTTCAAAGAGAATAAAATACCTAGGAATCCAACTGACAAGGGATGTAAAGGACCTCTTCAAGGAGAACTACAAACCACTGCTCAGTGAAATAAAAGAGGACACAAACAAATGGAGGAACATACCATGCTCATGGATAGGAAGAATCAATATCGTGAAAATGGCCATACTGCCCAAGGTTATTTATAGATTCAATGCCATCCCCATCAAGCTACCAATGAGTTTCTTCACAGAATTGGAAAAAAAACTGCTTTAGTTTTATGGAACCAAAAAAGAGCCCGCATTGCCAAGACAATCCTAAGTCAAAAGAACAAAGCTGGAGGCATCACGCTACCTGACTTCAAACTCTACTACAAGGCTACAGTAACCAAAACAGCATGGTACTGGTACCAAAACAGAGATATAGACCAATGGAACAGAACAGAGTCCTCAGAAATAATACCACATATCTACAGTCTTCTGATCTTTGACAAACCTGAGAGAAACAAGAAATGGGGAAAGGATTCCCTATTTAATAAATGGTGCTGGGAAAATTGGCTAGCCATAAGTAGAAAGCTGAAACTGGATCATTTCCTTACTCCTTATATGAAAATTAATTCAAGATGGATTAGAGACTTAAATGTTAGACCTAATACCATAAAAACCCTAGAAGAAAACCTAGGTAATACCATTCAGGACATAGGCATGGGCAAAGACTTCATGTCTAAAACATCAAAAGCAATGGCAACAAAAGCCAAAATTGATAAATGGGATCTAATTAAACTAAAGAGCTTCTGCACAGCAAAAGAAACTACCAACAGAGTGAACAGGCAACCTACAGAATGGGAGAAAATTTTTACAATCTACTCATCTGACAAAGGGCTAATATGCAGAACTTACAAAGAACTCAAACAAATTTACAAGAAAAAAACAAACAACCCCATCAAAAATTGGGCAAAGGATATGAACAGACATTTCTCAAAAGAAGACATTCATACAGCCAACAGACACATGAAAAAATGCTCATCATCACTGGCCATCAGAGAAATGCAAATCAAAACCACAATGAGATACCATCTCACACCAGTTAGAATGGCAATCATTAAAAAGTCAGGAAACAACAGGTGCTGGAGAGGATGTGGAGAAATAGGAACACTCTTACACTGTTGGTGGGATTGTAAACTAGTTCAACCATTATGGAAAACAGTATGGCAATTCCTCAAGGATCTAGAACTAGAAGTACCATATGACCCAGCCATCCCATTACTGGGGATATACCCAAAGGATTATAAATCATGCTGCTATAAAGACACATGCACATGTATGTTTATTGCGGCACTATTCACAATAGCAAAGACTTGGAATCAACCCAAATGTCCATCAGTGACAGACTGGATTAAGAAAATGTGGCACATATACACCATGGAATACTATACAGCCATAAAAAAGGATGAGTTTGTGTCCTTTGTAGGGACATGGATGCAGCTGGAAACCATCATTCTTAGCAAACTATCACGAGAACAGAAAACCAAACACCGCATGTTCTCACTCATTGGTGGGAACTGTACAATGAGATCACTTGGACTCGGGAAGGGGAGCATCACACACTGGGGCCTATCATGGGGAGGGGCAAGGGGAGGGATTGCATTGGGAGTTATACCTGATGTAAATGACAAGTTGATGGGTGCTGACGAGTTGATGGTTGCAGCACACCAACATGGCACAAGTATACATATGTAACAAACCTGCACGTTATGCACATGTACCCTAGAACTTAAAATATAATAAAATTAAAAAATACTTTAATCAATAATGTGATGTGATTTTTATGTTGAAAAGAGTGCTGCAAAAAATAAGCCTATATTTGAAACTTCTGCAGAATAAGTGTTCCATGAGATAAAAAGTTTGATTATCTCAACTTTGAAGGGAAAAGTATAGAGATGTTGGTGTAAGAATGCATTGATGTTCAGAAAGCATGGAAGACACTGGAGGCAGAGAAAATGTATGAGGCCAGAGTGGAAATCCAGGGACCCAGGGTAAAGATAACGATGTTCTGGATCAGGGAATTGGACGTATATTGGAAATAAGAATAATTTAGAATAGCCCTATTTCACAGAAGTATGATATGAGGTGTTTAGATAATTTTCTGGTAGCTACACTAAAAAAGGATAAAGAAATAAGTGAAATTAATTTAATAATATTATATTTAAATTGAAATATAATCATTTCCCATGTAATCAGTGTAAAACAATTCTCATGGAGATGTTTTACATACAATTTTTTCTTTTTTCTTTTTTCTTTTTTTTTTTTTTAATTGTCGCCCAGGCTGGAGTGCAGTGGCATGATCTCGGCTCACTGCAACCTTCACCTCCCAGGTTCAAACGATTCTTCTGCCTCAGTCTCCTGAATAACTGGGACTACAGGTGTGCCACCACACCTGGCCAATTTTTGTATTTTTAGTAGAGATAGAGTTTCACCATATTGGCCAGGCTGGTATCGAACTCCTGACCTCATGATCCACCTGCCTCGGTCTCCTAAAGTGCTAGGATTACAGGTGTGAGCCAAAGCACCCAGCCTTATGTACAATTTTAAAATAAATTATTCAAAATTTACATCTGAATTCAAATACTAAAGTTTCATCAGAAAAATTTCACCAACAGTTAGGTTTCATAAAACTTACTGTTTAACAAATATACTTACATATATAGTTGTTCCAAATGTACTTCAGTGTTTTCCAATAACCAAAATGATTGTCAGTTCAAACATTTCAATTTAAATTATTAAGAAAAAACTCTGCAAAATTTAAAATTCAGTTTTCAGTTGCACTGGTCACATTTTGATTACTCAATAACCACATGGAGTATTGTCTGTCCTTTAGTATAATGCAGATTTGCAAGATATATTTTTAAAAAGAACCAAGAACATTTGTTGTGGCATTTGATATGGTGGATGAGGGAGATGAAATGGGGAAGTGTGAAACTAGGTTTTCCAGTTTAGGCAATTTATTGGGTAGTGGAATCTTCAGAGAGATAGAAAATGTAGAAGGAGGAGCATTTGGGTGAGAATAAGGGAGACCAGAATGTTAATAACCCAAATCGTGACTGTAGATTTCTTTTCTTATATGTTTTTATTTTATTTTTTTTATTTTTACTTTTACTTTAGGTCCAAGGGTACATGTGAATGTTTGTTACATAGGTAAACTCATGTCATGGAGGTTTGCTGTATAGACTATCTCACCACCTGGGTATCAAGCCCAGCACCTAACAATCATCCCTTCCGCTCCTCTCCCTCCTCCCATCCTTCTCTTCTAAGTAGATCCCAGTGTCTGTCGTTTTCTTCTTTGCATTCATAAGTTCTTATAATGGAGCTCCCACTTATAAGTGAGATCATGCAGTAATTGGTTTTCTGTTCCTGTGTTAATTTGCTAAGAAGAATAGCCTTCAGTTCCATCCATGTTCTCTACTCCTTTTTATGACTGAGTAGTATTCTGTGCTGTATATGTACCACATTTTCTTTGTCTAATCTGTCATTGATGTGCACTTAGGACAATTCTGTGTCTTTGTTATTGTGAATAGTGCTGCAATAAACATTCGTGTGCATGTGCCTTTATGGAAGAATTATCTATATTCTTCTGGCTATATACCCAGTAATGGGACTGCAGGGTCAAATGGTAGTTCTATTTTTAGCTCTTTGAGGTATCACCATTCTGCTTTTCACAATAATTAAACTTATTTACACTACTACCAAGAGTATGTATAAGTGTTTCTTTTTCTCCACAACCTCACTAGCATCTATTATTTTTTGACTTTTTAAAAACAGTCATTCTGACTGGTGTCAGATGGTATTTCATTGTGGTTTTGATTTGCATTCCTCTAATGGTCAGCAATATTGGGCTTTTTTCATATGCTTGTTGGCTGCACGTGTGTCTTCTTTTGAGAAGTGTCTATGAACATAAATTTCAACTCAAATTGTAGTAGAGTGCATGCAAACTTTCTAGCACATTTCTGAAAACTTGGTGGTTATTCAATACATTATTAGGGAATACAAGACCACAGTTTTCATTGCATTTCTCCATTCTAAGACTAGTCCCCTACACTACTCTATTTGAAAAAAGGTTAAATTGGTGACTTTTTCTTTTGTTGACTTCCCATCTGCCAAATCATTAGTCTTCATTGTTCCTCATTCTGGAATATTTCCTACCAGTTGCTTTCCATAGAACTTTATTTCTTAAGAATAAGAGGCTATGATTCTGTCACTAAAGGGATTCAGAGAACAAACACATCTTAATGCAGTTATGGATATGTTGTGCCTTTCATAAATAATTCAGAGGTGTTCACCCTACTTTTAAGGGTAGACCTAACAAAATGAATGCGCTGCAGAAATGATAACTTAATTTGTAGGAAGAGTAAAGCAATGTAGGTTAAGCAGTTCATGTATCAATTTTTATGAGTGGTTTAGATTTCATTAATTTCAATTACATTTAATCATGAAAATTAAAAAGGCAAAGATAATTAATATTTATTAATAATTATATGTGCAAGAAACTTTTAAAAGGATATACTAGTAAATCCTTGAAGCATATGATATATTATGATTTCTATTTCCAGAACAAGAAAATATAGCCTGGATTAAGAGATAGAACCCAGGTCTATATGACATTAAAGTTAGTTAATTTTATATTATTTTGTTGGATGGTTGGTTGGTTGATTTTTCTCAATAGGCATTTCATTTTGAATAGTTTTACAGAAAAAAAAAATCAAAGGTAATACAGAGTTTCCATACACATTAATACACATTTTATCTTACATTAGTATGGCATATTTGTCACAATTAATGAATCAATATTAGTACATTGTTACTGTAAAAGTGCGTACTTTCTTCATATTTCTGTAGTTTTTACTTCATGTTCATTTAGTCATCTTGTTTCCTTAGGCTACTCTTGACTATGACAGTTTCTCAAACTTGTTTTAGATGACTGACAGTTTTGATATTTTGTAGAATGGTCCTCAATTTGAGTTTTTCTGATATGTTTCTCATGATTGGACTTGAATTATGTGTTTTGCGGAAGAAGATCACAGAGGTAAGTGCCCTTTTATCACAGCAATCAAGGGTGCATATACTATTAATGCTGACCTTAATCACTCGGCTGAGGTCGTGCTTGTGAGGTTTCTCTACCATAAAGTTACATTTTATTGCTCTTTCCATACTGTAATCTTTGGAAAGAAGTCACAACCCAAAGGCCACACCTTACAAGTGGGAAGTTATCCTCTACCATCTTAGGAAAGAGTATCTATAAAAATTTTGACATTCTTCTACATGGCAGATTTGTCTATTCTCTCCCATTTATTTATTCAATAACTAATTAATTACTAGTATAGTCTCATAGATATTATTTTCTGGTGCAAGAAAATGCTTCAGTCTCTTCTTGTATATTTTCTGCCCCAGACCTAGAATTTGTCCTTTCTCCAGGGAGCTCTGGTTCCTTTCATTAGAGATTGGCATTAAAAAGCAACATCTGGGTGCTAGATATGCTTGATATTACTGATGTATCACACCTCTAAGCCCTCTCAGCTGATAGAGCAGGGTAATTTATTATATGTGTATACATTTATTGATTTTCTTTTTTTGAGATGGAGTCCCACCTGTTGCCCAGGCTGGAGTGCAGTGGCATGCTCTAGGCTCTCTGCAACCTCCGCCTCCCCGGTTCTAGTGATTCTCCTGCATCAGCCTCCTGAGTAGCTGGGATTACAGACACCTGCCACCGTGACCGGCTATTTGTATTTTAGTAGCCATGGGGTTTCACCATGTTGGCCAGTGTGGTCTCATACTCCTGACCTCAGGTGATCTGCCTGCCTTGGCCTCCTAAAGTTCTGGGATTATAGGCGTGAGCCACATGCCCAGCAACTTTTTCAATTCCATTATACAGTTATAGTGGCTTCAGAATTATTAACCTCTATTCCCATGGGAAACAAGTTTAGCAATTTCCAAAATTACTTAGGTCAGCAACTTTTCACCCACCTTCTTTAGTAAAGCTATTCCATACATTTGCAATATAGTTTCATTTTACATACATGTTCTTGTCTTATTCACTGTTCCATATAGAGATCCACTGAATTTCTAAATAAATTTCCAAAATTTGCATTCGGCAAAGTTCACTCTTTGTGCTCCAAAATTTTATGGGCTTTGACAAAGTCATGTGGTCATTTATTCACCATTATAGTATCACATAGAAGAGTTTCCAGGCTCTTAGAAATGTCCTGGGATTTAACTATTTAACCTCCCTTCCACACAAACCCCTGTCAGTTACTGATCTGTTTACTGGTTATATAGCTTTGCCTCTTTCAAAATGTCATACAAATGGAATGATACTAAATACATCTTTTCCAGACTGGCTCTTTTTTTTGTTTGTTTGTTTTACTTAGCAATATGCATTTAAGATTCTTCTATGTCTTTGGGTGGTTTAATATACCATAAACTAATTTATACCTTTGCATGAATTAAATCATATATTTGTACCTTTTATCACTGGGTAATATTTATTAATATTCCACCGTGTGGATATACTTCAGTTTGTTCATTCATTCACCTATTGAAGGATGTCTAAATTGCTTATACATTGGGCAATTATGAATAGAGCTGTAATAAATGTTCCCATTCAGATTTTGTGTGTGGTTGGAAGTTTTCAAGTGAATTCGGTAAATAAGAGCATATTTGTGGGATTGTATGAGAAGACTATGATTAATATTGTAATAAGTTGTTACCTTGTCTTCCAATGTGTCTTAGCATTTTACATTTCTATCAGCAATGAATGAGAATTTTTATTGCTCTACATCCTCACTAGCATGTGATGATGTTAAGATTTGGATGTTAGTCTTTCTAGCAGGTATGTAGTAGTTTCTAATTGTTTTTTTTTTTTTTTTAATTTGCAGTTCTCTAATGACAAGTAATGATATCATTTCATATGCGTATTTGCCACCTGTATGTCTCCTTAGTTTGATCAGTACATTTGCCATTTTTTGTGTGAAGTTATTTACCCTTTGTTCAGTTTTACATTTCCCTTTTTACATTTTGGATACAACTCTTCATCAGAGATCTGTTTTGCAAATATTTTCTCCAAATCAGTAGCTCAATTTATATTCTCTTTGTTAAGAGAATATACTATGACATTAAAGTTCATTTCATAGCTTTTGTCAGTTAGGTGTTTTTAATAGATGTTTCAGTTTTAGATTTAAAGAAAAATAATCAAAGATAATCCAGAGTTCCCATATGTAAAAATGTAGGTAGCATCTTACATTAGATTTTTTCAAGAGAATGTAAAGATGCTGTTGTGTCTTTCACAGAGTAGAAGACTTAATTTTTAAGAATTCAACTTGACTTTGTTGTTTGCTTTCACGCATCATACTTTTGGTGTTGTCTCTAAAAACTCATTGCCAAACTCAAAATGACTTAGATTTTTTCCTATGCTTTCTATTGGAAGTTATATAGTTTTCCATTTTACATTGAGATATATGATCTGTTTTGAATGAATATATGTGAAAAGCATAGGCCTGTGTCCAGATTTAATTTCTCCATTTAATCAGCTTTTTGCTTTGCCAAAAACCCATTGACCTTATTTATGTGGGTCTACTTATGGAATCCTTATTGTTTTATTGATCCATATATATATTATTTTGCCAATATCTCACTGTCTTGATTAATTTTAAAATGTGTTAAAAATGGGGTAATGTAACTCTTCTAAATTTGTTCTTCTTATTTGGTATTATGTTGCCTGTCCTATGTCTTTTTCCTTTCCACATAAACTTTAGAATCAGTCTGTCAATATCTACAAAATATCTTGGTAGGATTTGATTGAAATTGTGTTGAATTTATAGACCAAGTTGGGAAAAACTTAGCTCTTACCACTATTTATTCTTCCAATCCATGAATATGGAATATCTATCTATTTATGTAGAATGTCTTTGATTTCTTTCATCACTGTTTTGTATATTTTCACATATGAATCCTGAACATATTTTGCTAGATTTATATGTAGGTATTTTTTGTGCTATTATAATTTTTTTAAATTTTAAATTCTAGTATTTCATTGCTGGTGTAAAGGAAAGCAACTGACTTTACTCTATTAACCTTGAATCCTGCAGCATTGCTATATTCGATTATCAGTTTCTAGAGCACTTTTATAGATTATTTTGGATTTTAGACATATTCATGTTATCTCCAAAGAAAAAAAAAAGCACATTTTTTTCTCTTTTTTCCCAATCTTTATGCATTTTCTTTCTTCTTTCTCCTTCCTTCCTTCTTTCTTTCTTTTTCTTTCTTTCTTTCTTTCTTTCTTTCTTTCTTTCTTTCTTTCTTTCTTTCTTTCTTTTTCTTTCTTTCTCTCTCTTTCTTTCTCTTTCTCTCTCTCTCTCTCTCTCTCTCTCTCTCTCTCTCTCATCTTATTTCACTAGCTAGGACTTCTAATACAATATTAAATAGGTATTATTGTCACAACATATTTGTCTTTGTGGTGATTTTAGGGAGAAAGAATCAAGTCTCTCCACATCAAGTATTATATTAGCTGCAAGTCTTACAGATGTTTTTCAAGTTGAGGAAGGTCCCTCTATTCTCAATTTGCTGATAGTTTTTGTTATGAATGGGTGATGGATTTTGTTTGAGGCTTTTTCTGAATAAATTTACGTGATCATATGATTTGTCTTCAGCATGCTGGTATTATAAATTTCACTGGTTGATTTTTGAATGTTTAACTAGCCTGGCATGACCAGAGTAAATTTAAATTGGTTGTGGGTATAATTCTTTTTATACATTGCTGCATATAATTTCCTGATGTTTTGTAGAAGATTTTTACATTGATGTTCATGAAAGATATTAGTCTGTAGATTTCCTTTCTTGTAATGCCTTCATCTGATTTTGATTTTAGGATAATGCAGGACTCACAGAAGGTGTTATGAAATGTTCCCACTATGTCTATTTTCTGGACTTCGTGAAATGCTTATGAAAGGCTAAGTGAAAACCTCTGAACCTGGTGCTTTGTTTATTGGAAGGTTTTAAATTATTGTTTCATTTTAATAGGTTTAGGGATATGCAAGTTATCTACATATAATTTTATAATTTTTATAGTTTGTGTCTTTCAAAGAGTTTGTCTATTTTATCCAAGTTATCTAATTTATGGGCATAGAGTTGTTTATAGTATTATTTTCTTAACATTTTAATATCCATGGAATCAGTAGTGATAACCCCGCTATGTGATTTCTGTCTTTTTGTTGTTGTTAGATTGGATAGAGCTTTATATTTTCATTGATTTTTGTTTCAAATAACTAACATTTAGTTTCTTTGATTTTCCTATTGTTTTCAATTTTGTTTATTTGATTTTATTATTTATTTTCTTCTGTTTACTTTAGGCTTACATTGTTTTTCTTTAGTTTCCTAAAGTGGCGTATATATTATTCGTTTTAATTCTTTCTGCTTCTCTAATACATATATTAAATGCTAAAACTCTTCCTCCAAACACTACTTTCATTTAATCCTACTCATTTTTTATGATATATTTTCAATATTATTTATTTCAAAATATTCTAAAATGTTTCCTGAGACTTTTCATTTGAACCATGTGCCATTTAGAAGTGTGCTGTTTGATTTCTAAATATATTTCATATTATTGATTTCTAATTTAGTTTCATTTTTTCTAAGAACATGCTTTATGTGATTACTATTATATTAAGTGTTTTGAGATGTGTTTTATAACCCAGAGTGTGGTTTATTTTTCTGAGTTCTTCATTTGAACTTGAGAAAAAATGTGTATGGTGTTGTGGTTGGTTGGCGTATTGTATAATTAATAAATAGATCAGGTTGTTTGGTGTGCTGTTCAGGTCATCTATATCCTCACTGAATTTTTTCCTGTCTGATCTCTAAATTACTGACCAAGAAATAATGAAGTCTTCAACTATAATAGTGCATTTGCCTACTTACCTTTCAGTCTGCCCATTTTGTCCTTATTTTGTCTCTCTAGTTAAGTGTATCCATGTATGATATTGTTATTTCTTACTGGGAAATTGACTTCCTTGTAACTGTGTCTCTCTTTATTCTTCAGCAGTTCCCTGATTCTGAAATCTGCTTTGTCTGAAATTAATAATGTTTGGGGCTTTCTTTAGACTGATGCTTGCATGGTATATTTTTCTCCCCATCCCTTTTTTTGAACCAAACAATCAGTGTTTTTCGTTAAACAGGGTTTCTCATAGACAACATATAGGTGAGTCTTGTTTTGGTTTTTAACCATTCCGATCATCTATGTTTTTAATTGGTATATTTGGACAATTCATGTTTAAAGTAATTGTTGATATAGTCGGATTAATATCTACCATGTTTGTAATTGTTTGATTTCAATGCATTTTTCTTACTTATTTTTGCCGCTTTTCTGCCTTATCTTGTTTTAACTGAATATTTTTTTATGATTCCATTTTACATTTTCTCATTTATACTTTTTTTATTTAAAAAATAGAGATATACCTACAGCATATAATACACTTTTTAACTAATCAAAATTCCCCTTTAAATAATGGAATATTCGCAATTGCTTTCTCCCACCCCTGGTGATATTATCATTAACTGATTGTCATTAATACCACTTATCAATAGGTTATATTTATCCCATACATTGCCACTATTATTATTTTGAACAAACACCTATCGTTTAGATCAAATAAGAATAAGAAATATAAGATTTTATTTTATCACCATTTATTCTTTCTCTAAAATTCTTCCTTTCTTTATGCACATAAAAGTTTCTAACCTACAGCGTTTTTCTTCTGCCTGAAGAACTACTTTTAACATTTCTTTTAGAATATATTTGCTGATGATGAATTCTCTGTTTTTTGGGTTTTTTTAAAGAATGTTTTATTTCTTCATACTGAAGGATATATTTTCTGGATATAGAATTCCACATTGGTGTTTCGTGTTTTTCATTTTTGTTTTGTTTCAACACTTTAAATGTTTCACTTCACATTTTTTGCTTACATATTTTGTAACAGAAAGTTTGCTTTGATTCTTATCCTTGTTGCTTTATAGACATTTTTTTCTCTGGCTTTTTCCAGACTTCTCCCTCATTGCATTTTTTTCAGTTTGAATATAATAGGAATAAGTTATTTGTATTGGAGTCTTTAGAGGGGAAGTATTTAGGTAATTATAAATGTTTCCTGAACATCCTGAATCTGTGGTTCTGAGTATGTCATTAATTTTGGAAAAGTCTCAACCATTATTATTTAAATGACTTCTTCTGTTCTTTTTTTTTTCTTTCTTTCTTCTCCTTCTAGCATTCTAAATGTGTGTGTGCTACATCTTCCCCTCCCCCGCCGTTATATATATTCTTTTCTTTATTTTTCTTTCATTTTTCATCTTTTTTTCTCTTTATATTTCAGATTGCCAAGTTTCTTGATCTATTTCTAGGCTCACTGATTCTTCCTTTGGCAGTAATTTTACCATTTCTTCAGTGGTATAGCTGCCTTGCTCCAAGCTCTACTCCACTCGTTTGTTACCTTCCCATCTATTTCCTTGAAACCATGACCCCAGTTGAGTTTGGATTTTTTCTGTTTTGTCTTCATATGAGACAGCCAAGATAGAGGAGCTGGAATGGGAGAAATATAATTCTCCCAGGTAGGATAAGAGTCTTACAGTCTTCTCAAGGGCAGAGTATATCTTTTAGTGGAGAAGCCTCTGGTTGTATTTCACAATGATTATGCTTTATCTCATCCTGCCAGAGTGATGAAGAGATCTTTTGCATTTATTCTCCATTAATATCTGATGGGATTCTGAGTGAAGTATGTGGATGTTTGGGGGTTCCACTAGGATTGCAACCTCCAAATAGTTTCTCAATTTATGCTAACCAAAATTCAAACTTCAGCTTTATCAAATGTACCTTGTATATGTTCCTGTCAGTTGATGGCTCCAGTGACTTCTGCTGCAGTTAAGCAGATCTTGGCTGTCTCTCTGGATGATCCTGACTCTCTAGATTTCAGCATAGCCATTTCCCTGTGACTCAGTTTTCTAAAAGGTCTTAATAAGTAATTGTGCTTTCAGTTTGTCCAACTCTTTATTGTAAGTACAGGAGTGATGCGTTTCAAGCTCTTGACATGTTGAAGCTGAAATCTATAATCCAGTTCATTCAGTTTTTACCTCCCCCAGTCTGATTAAGCATTTTCCTGAAGTTGTCCCTTTCAATATTGTCATTTAGAGCTTTAACTAACTCTAGGCTTTGTAGTTCCACACCTATCTGTTAAGTGCTTTTACATTCTTTATAAGGTATTCCTGAAAATTTCCTCTGTTTTACAAAGGATGCACTCTCTCTAAAACTTAGTATCCAGTTTTTTTTTTATTCCAACCAAGATATGCTGAGAAATCAGCCCTATTTCCTAAATTCCTGTTTCTGTTCAAATTTCATATTTTGTCTGCTTTGTGCCCCACTGCCTAGAAATCTAACCATACCAGTAACCTAAGCAAGCACCCAAATTGTTCAAACCATCACTTACTAAATCTGAACTCAATTGGTTCAGTAAGTTTTCAGGGGTGTGTGTGTGTGTGTACACATATAATGGCATTTGAACAACATAATGATGAGTATTCAAATTTTATTCTTTTTTTGAGATGGAGTCTCACTCTGTCACCCAGGCTGGAGTGCAGTAGTGTGATCTCAGCTCACTGCAACCTCCGCCTCCTGGGTTCAAGTGATTCTCCTGCCTCAGCCTCCTGAGTAGCTGGGATTACAGGCATCTGCCACCAAACCTGGCTAGTATTTGTATTTTTAGTAGAGATACGGTTTTACCACGTTGGCCAGGCTGGTCGCAAACTTCTGACCTCAAGTGACCCACCCACCTCCGCCTCCCAAAGTGCTGGGATTACAGGTATGAGCCACCACACCCAGCCAAATTTTATTCTTTTATTACATGAATTCTAGTCTCTAAACTCCAGAAAATATAAGCACAAACATAATAAGAAATTGCATAATTTGACTAAAAAAAGAAGAGTGAAATTTTGTCTCCTTGAACATCTTGCATATTAAGGATACTATTTGAGACAATTTTCTACATATAATTTAAAAAACATCATAGAGTTATTTAAAATCTAAAAGACATTGTTTATTTTCTATTTGATTTGTATATAAAAAATAGAATAAATTTTTCAGACCCTAATCCATATACTAGGCAAGAACACAACTGGTAATAAAATTTGCTTATCCTTTATATTCCATATTCTTCAATGACTTTCAACATTTTTCTTAGTGTAGATGACTTCTGTGCCCGTGAAGGGTGCTTTCATACTCTTTTGTCTCATCAGATATAATTGGTTGTATAATACTTGGGAGTAGGAACAACTTCCATGTCACAGTGCATGGAAAACAACCTGCATGGAAAGTTGAGTTAACTGACATATATATCTCAATTGCTCTTTAGTTTGGATATCCCAAGCAGCTGCCCAACTGACTGGCCTTGCCTCAGTCCATGCTCAACAAATCTATCTAAAATGCAAATTAATGAGCTAGTCAAAATTAAATTTTTGTGTGAGAAAAATTAGAACACAGTTATTTCTTTCTTTCAAACATTGAGGATAATTGGCATTTCATTTCATAACTATTTTAGTATTTCAGATGTATGTCATTGCTATGGTTTACTGCTGGTGTACGCAGGGTTTATAAATGTGTGACCTCTGGGATATACAGAGGGACCATTAATTTTCTGCCCAAAATTAAAAAAAATATTACCTTCAAATCGTTATTGAATTTCAGATTTTAAAATAAATTTACACTGCTATTTTATTCAATTGATTTTAATAAAAGTTGTTACATGACAATGAATGATTGAGGACCATCAGATAACATCATAGTTTCTTATATAGGCCATATTCTACTAACTTTAAACTTACTTTGATAAAACTCAAAGTGTAAAACTTGCTCTCACTTTTAGTACAAGAGCTGATTATCATCAATTTAAATATATAGACATAATTAAAATTAAGCAACAGATGGGCAGCCTATGGAAACATTTTTAGCTCTGGAACCCAATAAGTCACTCTAGTGCTGGGTTATTAGCAACTAAATCATGTCAAGAATGTTAAATCCAACTTGTGTTTAAACATCAAATGGTTGTTAATTTATAGTCTTACCTGTGTGTTCTGCTACAACTAAGAGTAGAACTTCTGCTCCTCCCATTGGTAGTCATGCAAAATAAATTTACAACTTAATTTTAAAAAATATACAGTAGCATAATTTAGAATTTAAGTACACATGATAAATTAATGTTCTGGAAAAAGAGGATAGCTGTTATTTTCTGATGAAACATTGAAAGAAGAAACTTGAGCTGAAATAAGGATTGTGTGGGTGTTCAAATACCTTTGTTTTTAAAGCAGAGAGAGCATAAGAATGAAGAAGTGATAATCATTGCCCCACATTTCCTCAATTAAATATGACTGTCCTGAATTCTTATATGTTTTGTTCCCTATACCTCATCACCTCCTTTTGTTTTGAAACAGGGTCTCACTCTGGTTCAGGCTGGAGTGCAGTGGCACACTCACAGCTCACTGCAGACTCAACCTCCCTGGCTTCAGTGGTCCTCTCACCTAAGCCTCTCTGGAAGCTGGGGCTAGATATGTGCACCACCACGCCTAGTTAATTTTTTGTATTTTTTATGAAGATGGGGTTTTGCCATGTTACCTAGTCTGGACTCAAACTCCTTTCAAGCAATTCACCTGTCTCAGCCTCCCAAAGTGCTGAGATTACAGGTGTGAGCCACCACATTCGTCCTCTCAACACTTCTTCATATAAAAACAAATTTTAAGTCAATTTTACCTTGTGCACCGAATAACTTAAAAACTTAACTGCTCAATGTTTATATTGAAAGTTTCCAGTTACAAATATAAAGAACTATTCTGCAAGTAGTAAATGCAGGTCTCTCCAACAATAAACAAAAGTTTATTAACTTCTTTTTGTTTTCCCTGTCTTTGATACTAAGCATTTTTCTACGTAATTTTTATCATGAAAATTACACATGCACATTTACGCACAGTGATTTGAGATTGAGTGAAATTTTAACATTTCTAAAGAAAGAAAAAAAAAAGTGGTTGCCTCCTACCCTTCGAAACCCAGATGATCTCACATATTGAGACTTTGTCCAACCTGGTTGAAGGATAAAAGTTCAGAGTTTGAAGTGGTGATGATGTGGAATACAACTTCACGTATCTTCTCTTTTTCAGTTGCACTAACTTAGCTCTTCCCTGGTTAAAATGTTACAAGTGGTACAAGAACATCAGCAGCAATCAGTAGAGGATCAAGCTCTTTTAGCAAAAAATGGAGACAGAATCTAAGTGTGTAGACTAGTGCTGCATCTTAACTACTATATATTTTTAAACCAGTCATTTTCTTACTTTGTTTGCATAGGATAGAGAGTCAATCAACTAATAATTATTTCTACAGTGAACCACCTATATCTGCCCAAAACATTGTATAGTATAGAGAAAGATAAATTGTCTCATCACTTCATACTCACAATTGTGGGCAGACCCTGACACTTAGCCTGTGCTCCGTCAACATTTGATGGCTGTCTTAATACCTAGTATAGAGACTTGTGTTGTAGTACTTACTCTGACAATCACCATCTGTGTGATTTAACATGAACCACTTAAATTATTTGAATTTCAACTTTATTATCTATAAACCAATCTCTCAAATATATGTAAAGCCTAATGCTTTACTATTCTATCAACTTTTATTTCAATTTGTAGCCATGGAGAAATTATTCCATTCATCATCAAAACTACATGCCACTTGCTGCTAGACATTTTTAAAATTTGTGGTCAATTTTCTGTCTTTGATAAATGAAACTACCAAATATTGTCATTATTTATAGAGATGAAAGGGCATTAACTACACATCAAGTGTTGCAGAAGTTATATGAAGCCAAATAATGTAGGAATATTTTACTTTTTAACTCCGAGAAATAGGAGCTTATTAAAATTTGAGCTGAGTTTTTGACAACTATAAATATCCTTTATGAAAATCCAAGAAATTTAATCATAGACACCTCGATAGAGAAGGAATATATACTCTTCTATATCCTAATCACTTAAATTTGGCCATGATGCATTTATTATAATCAGTTGTGTGATTTAGTGCCTCAAAATTAATAAAGTAAATGGACTGCTAAGATAGGAGAGAAAGTGAACTTTTATAATTTTTTTAATGCTTTTATCTTTCTTTGGCTTGATAATATTTTTGAGACCCTATCAAAAGTTGGTGACATAGTACATATTAATGCCAAACATGGGAATCTTATCATTTTTTTTTCCATCCAGTAGTGGGTAAGAATGTGGATTTTAGATTGCCTAGCCATGGCTTGAGCTCTATGTTGGCCCCTTTCAGCCATAGCTGAAGTGATTGGGGCACAGGGTACCAAATGCCTAGGCTGCATACAGCGCAGGGAACCTGGAACTGGCCCACATAACCATTTTCTCCTAGGCCTCCAGGAGTGATGTGAAGACCTCCGATATATACGCTAGAGGTATTTTCCCCATTGTCTTGGGGATTAACATAAGGCTCCCTGTTACTTATGTAAATTTCTGGAGCTGGCTTGAATTTCTCCACAGAAAACGAGGTTTTCCTTTCTATGGCATTGTCAGGCTGCAAATTTTCCAAACTTTTATGCTCTGTTTCCCTTTTAAAACTGAATGCTCTTAATAGCACCAAAGCCACCCCCTGAATGCTTTGCTGCTTAGAAATTTCTACTACCAGATCCCCTAAATCATCTCTCTCAACTTCAAAGTTCCACAAATCTCTAGGGCAGGGGCAAAATGCTGCCAGTCTCTTTACTAAAACATAACAAGAGTCATCTTTGCTGCAGTTGCCAAACAGTTCCTCATTTCCATCTGAGACCACCTCAGTCCATATCTCTGTGAGGATTTTGGGCAAAGCCATTCAACAAATCTCTAGGAAGTTCCAAACATCCGCATATTTTCCTGTATTCTTCTGAGCCCTCCAAACTGTCCTAACCTCTGTCTGTTACCCACTTCCAAAGTCACTTCCACATTTTCAGGTATCTTTTCAGCAAGGTCCCATTCCCAGTACCAATTTACGATATTGGTCTGTTTTCATGCTGCTTATAAAGACATACCCAAGACTGGACAATTTACAAAAGAAAGAAGTTTAGTTACACTTACAGTTCTACATGGCTGGGGAGGCCTCGCAATCATCACAGAATACAAAAAGGAGCAAGTCACCTCTTATGTGGATGGCAGCAGGCAAAAAGAGAGCTTGTTCAGGGAAACTTCCATTTTTTTTAAACCATCAGATCTTCTGAGACTCATCATCATGAGAACAATGCAGGAAAGACCCCCCCCGCCCATAATTCAACCACCTCCTACTGGGTTCTTCCCATGACACGTGGGAATTGTGCAATTTACAATTCAAGATGAGGTTTGGATGGGGTCACAAACAAACCATCTCACATGACCTGAATAATGTACATTATACTCATTAAGTAATTTCTCAGCCCCCATTCTCTTCTGTCCCCCAACTACCCTTCATAGTCTGCAATATCCATCATTATACACTCTATTCCCATGGGTACATATTATTTAGCTTCCACTTATAAGCAAGAACATGCAGTACTAGACTTTCTGTTTCTGAGTTGTTTCACTTAAGATAATGGCCTACAGTTCCATCTATGTTGCTGCAAAAGACATGACTTTATTCTTTTTATGGCTGAATAGTATTCCTTTGTGTGTGTGTGTGTATATATATACATATATATACACATATATATACATATATATATATATATATATATACACCACATTTCTTTATGAAATGTTCTTCCATTGGTGAACACTTAGATTGATTCCATATCTTTGCTACTATGAATAGTGCTGCTCTCCCAGATATAAGGGAAAAGAGAAAATGGTAGGGCTGGGGCCTGAAAGTGTTCAGCTGTCAAACATTGAAAATGAAGTCTCATTCTTTATTACAAACTTACACCAAGAATGTTTTTAATTCTATTTAGAAAAGGAAAATGACAAATTGAATGAGTATTAGCCAACAAGAAATAGTGAAAGAGGGGCAAATATTAACGTCATAGAGAATGTAGAATGATTCTTCAGAAAGTGGCTCTGTAATAAACAAAGATGTGGCTATCCTTAAGGTTAGTTAAAAAATGGAACTGATGAGGAATTTTCCACCTAGCTGATTGGCAAGGAACAGTTAATTAAACAAATAAAACCCCAAGGTCTGTGTTGGTAGCAGTGAGGTAAAGATTTGATGAATGAATGAAAATATTGCTTTTCTCTACAATCATAGTAGAAATTAAAAATGTTAGAAATTAAAAAGAAAAACATAAAAGCCTATGAAAAATAGCAGCATAAACTGAAATATAAATTTAACAAAAGGTGTATATTGCATTGAAATTAAATATAAAGTCATAGTAACACACAGGGGTGGGTGGAGGATATGCAAAACTTCCACACAAATAGAGAGACTTACCATATTCTTTAATAGATGATTTCATGTCATAAAAACAGAGATTATCTCAGAATTAGCACAAACATACAGTATAAGTATGTCAATAAAAATGGCTTGCACTGTTAAAATATCTCACAATTTGACTAAATCTATTACAATTAAAGTACAAGTAACATAATTCCTCATTTAGTGTTTTATTATATAAGAATAAAATAGCAGGCATATGGTCAAGGGTATATAGCAATTATTATATTTTAAGAAAAAAGTTTGAAAGCAATACGTATATCTGTAGTAGATGAATGAGTGGATAAATAGAATACCCACAGGAGGTATATTTTGTCTTCTAAATGAATGAGTTAGAGACTTATTTAAGAGTTTGTGTATAATATGCATTTTCAATGAGAAATGTCATTTAAAGTATTATTTATAGTTGACTTTATGTTTTATTTATATTCAGTTTATTGTATGACATTTGCAATACATCTAATAACTCTTTATTTTTTTATTATACTTTATGGTCTAGGGTACATGTGCACAACGTGCAGGTTTGTTACCTATATATAGATGTGCCATGTTGGTGTGCTGCACCCATTAACTCGTCATTTACATTAGGTATATCTCCTAATGCTGTGTCTGCCCCCTTATAGTTAACATTTTTAAAAAGGAAGTAAGTTCCAAATACATATATAATTGTATTTTTATAAAATGGAAAATGTATAAAGTAAAACACACTAGATCACCAATGTTTTCCAAAGGGAATGAAAATGGTGGGAGATATAGAAAAAATAATTCAATAAATATCTTGGTTTACTTAAATTAAAATTTATAAAGGAGAAGACACATATGTGTAGTGAAAAGTTTTGGAATAATAAATACCAGATTCAAAAATCTGAATACCTATGAAGAAAGGGATGATAGTAGGAGTTGAAGAAAGGAGGAATAAATTTTAAAAAAACATTTATTTATGTAATATGCTTCTGTATTAAGGTTTTATGAATTGGTATACATACTTTAAAAATTGTTGCAAAATTCATAGAATAAATATTTGCATTAATAAGTAATCATACAAAAATTAAAAAGGGCAAAGAAAAATACTTTGTTATTAAAATTTTAAAACCTTATATACTTGAATAAGTTGTTGTAAAGGTTTTTGTGTATATGTGTGTGTCCCCCTGTTTTGGGTTTTTTTTGGTAGAGATGGGTTTTGTCATGTTGTCCAGGCTGGTCTTGAACTCCTGGACTCAAGTGATCTGCCCACCTTGGCCTCCAAAAGTGCAGGGATTACAGATGTAAGCCACTGCACCCTGCCATAAAATCTTTAGGGAGCAGATTTACTCAGGTCTCCAGCTTCAGTAGTCACGTAAAGTCTGCAAAGCCTCAAGATCTACTGGAACAATTGTCTAATGGTTGAATAGCAGAAACTCTGTTGTGTTTGAGGGAACACATAAAATTCCTGCAGGATATAAAATTCTGACAAGGAATACAAAATGATATATTGCAGCTTAAATAAAAATTTCTAAAAACTTAAACATGAAAAAAAAATCTTTACAGTCATGACAGGCAAAAAAAAAAATAAAAGACATCTTTGTGCTTTCTATCTAATGAAATGAGAGCTGGGATAGGTGAAAATAGTGTGATATACAAATGTAATATAAATAACCAATATTGCCCTAGGCCTTAAACTTGTTAAAATCGTATCTCATTTGTATGTTGACATATGGTTTATGATTTCTAAAATCTATTATATGTAAATATTTATTAAGGATTCTTTTGTGGTATCACTACCAAAGTAGACTTACAGAGGTATAAAATAAAGGTTGAATTGGTGCTGTCTATGAAAAATAAAACATAGCAATTTACAGAGCAAACTCATAATCACATAAAAGTATTCCAAGTTATTGTTCTTCCAAATTTTCTCTTGAAAGGAATCACATGTTATATGTGTGCACATATATGTACATATGTTATAAGTAATCAGATGTTATTTGTGCCTATTTTTGCACTATGAATTTATATCATCTTGTCAAATAGGCAGAGGTTCAGAAATTTGAACTGAGTAAAAAAAAGACATTTGCAGTCTCTGGTTGTTGCAAATTTTCATGAAATGTGGCTACTTTTAATTTCCAATGACACTTTACAAGTCATTTGCCAAGCTTGCATATTTGAAGCAGCATCTCATTAGGTAAACTGCCAGTACTAATATTCTCTATTTATTTGCTATAAATTTTTGCATATCGTAACTCATATTGATTTTGTGTTGAAAGATGTGACAGATGAAATAAAATAAATAGATAGGGTATCACATATAAAATTTAGTATTTATTATAAATTCAGGAAGATCTTGAATATCATGTTGATATTATCTTACAGCACAATTATACTATTGCACTTCAAGATTTCTTTCTTCTCAGGTATAGCTTTGACATGATTTTAAGTTTAAGTTATTTTCCCTCTGAAATACAAGTTGGTCTGGAAAAAAGTCAAATATTTTCCATGTGCCCATCTTCCATTATATTTGAACTATTTCTGTGTCATTTTTGGTTAAAACTTACACAGAAAATCATGCAGAATTTTTTAAAAGATGTTACTGATAACTATATTCAAAATCATTTTTGGTGTTACAGTAATTACATGTGATTCAAAGCTTATCATTTGCTAAGAAATGAAATAATTAAAAATGTAGATAATAAAAAAATTACGATGAGTTCCTTTTACATTTGTTTATGTATTTATGAGTCTAATTCTGGGACTTTTTTAAATACCCCTATTTTTAAATTCAGAAGCAAAGGACATAATTTTTAACTTTTTCTTAAAAATCATATTGTCCCCTTATCAAAGTATAATCCAAAACCTACAAAAATTAAACAAAATATTCAGTACTCCTCAAATATTTGTACCTTTGTTATTTTAAAATTAATTAAATATGTAAGTGCATCCTGGTGTAAAAATAACTTGCATGTCATAATCATTTAATCCACTCACCGTATATTTATAATTTAACATTTTGAAAACTACTATATATTTAGAGTATATTGCCTACATGTGTCTTATAGGACATTTCTCATGGTAGAAGACAAATGCAGAGATCACGTGGTGAAAAAGGAAGCAAGAGAGAGAGAGAAAGAGAGGAAGTGCCCGGCTCTTTTTAGCAACTATCTTTCACGTGAACTAAAAGAGCAAGAGCTCACTCACCCCCACCTCAGGAAGGTCATTAATCTATTCATGAGCAGCTGCCCTCATGACACAAATACCTCTCACTAGGCCCCATCCCCAACACTGGGAAACAAATATCATCATGAGATTTAGAGGGGACAAACATCCAAACTATAGCATTCTGTCCCTGGTCCCCCCATAATCTCATGTATTTCTCATGTAGAAAAATACAGTTATCTCCTACCAGTCATCCCCAAAAGTCTTAAATTGTTCCAGGACTAACTCAAAAGTGCAAAGTCAAAAGTCTCATTTGAGACTCGAGGTAAGTTCCTTAAAGATGTGGACCTGTAAAATAAAAAAACAAGTTATTTACTTCTAAGACACAACTGGTATACAGGCATTGCGTAAAAAGTCTCATTCCAAAAAGGAGAAATTGACCAAAACAAAATTCAAAACCCAGCAGGCAGATGTTAAATCTTAAAGCTCCAAAATATCCCATGATGGCATGTCCCTCTTCCGGGGCACTCTGGGGCCAGGGGTGGGCTCCCAATATCTTAAACAGTCCCACTTTCATGACTTTTCCGCGTGCAGCCCTACTGGCTGCTCTCAGCAGTTGAATTCAAATGTCTGTGCCTTTTCCAGGCTGAGATGGCTCTAAATTCTGTGGTCACCATGGCAGCTCTGATCCCATGGCTCCACTAGGCATTGCCCTAGTGAAGACTTTCTGTAGGGGACTCAAAACCCACGTTTCTGTGGAGCATTGCCTTAGTTGAGGCTCTCTGTAATGGCTCCACTCCTGTGGCAGGCTTCTGATTAGACACCCAGGTTTTTTGACACATCCTCTGAAATCTAGATGGAGACTTCCAAGTCTTCACGGCTCTTGCCTTCTGTGTGCCTACAGACTTAACACCACATGGATGCTGCCAAGTCTCATGGCTTGTCTTACAGAAACAGCAGTGAGAGCAGTACCTGAGGCCATTTGAACTGTGGCTAGAGCCAGAGCAGCTGGGATGTGGGAAGCAGCATCCTGAGGTAGTCAGCATAGCAGCATCCCAGGTCTGTCCTCTAAAACCATTCTGTTATCCTATGCCTCTGGGCCTGTGATGGGAGGGGAGAGGAGGCCATGATGATTCCTAAAATGCCTTCAGGGCCTTTCTGTTATTGTTTTGACTATGAGCACCTGGCTCCCTTTCAGTCATGCTAATCTCTCTAGCAAGTGATTGTTCCACAGTACCCTTCAGTTACCCACCTGAAAATCCTCTTTCCTTCTCAAACACATTTCCAAGATTTTCCAAATTTGATGCTCTGCTTCTCATTTAATTATAATTTGTACCTTTAGATCATTCCTTTGCTGCCATATCTGATCATAAGGTGTTGAAAGTAGCCCTGCTACTTCTCAAACACTTTTCTGCCTAGAAATTTCTTAAACCAGAGAGCCTACATGACCCCTCTTAAGTTCAGCATTTCACAAATTTCTATGACATGGACACAATGCAGCTAAGTTCTTTCCTATGGCTTAGTAAGGGTGACATTTGCTACAGTTCCCAACTTCCTCATTTTCGCCTGTAACCTCATCAGCACAGGCTTTACTATTTGTTTCTATCTGCATTTTGGTCACAACTTGACCAGTGTCTAAGAAGTTCAAAACTTTTCCACATCCTGTTTTCTTCTTCTGAGCCCTCCAAACGCGTTCTACTTCTGCCATTACCCAATTCCAAAGTTGCTTCATAATTTTCTGGTATTTTTCTAGCAACACCATACTCCTCTTTAAAATTTTATTTCTTAGTCTTTTTAGTGTGTCTATAAAGAAATACTCGAGGCTGGGTAATTTTTAAAGAAAAGACGTTTATTTTTCTCATGATTCTGCTGGTTAGAAAATCGGGCATCTGGTAAAAGCCTCAGGCTGATTCCACTCATGAAAGAAGATGATTTCTGCCAGCATGTACAGAAATCACATGGAAAGAGAGAATGCAAGAGAGAGAGTGGAGCTGCCAGGCTCTTTTTAACAACCAGCTCTCATGGAAGCTAATAGAGTGAGAACTCTCCCAGCGTTCTACCCAGGAGGGGATTAATCTATTCATGAGATATTCAAACACTTCCCATCAGGCCCCACCTCTAACACTGGGGATAAAATTTCAACATGAGATTCGGAGGGCCAAACATTCAAAAGATAACAACCACCAACCTGCTGGCGGGATTTCAGAGCACCCAAATTGTTTGAATTCAGGCTATGAATGCTGATATGATTACCTGTGAATACTGATATGATTACCTGTATCTAGAATTATGGAGTTACATATTGGTAAACTATATATGTAATCATTTGCTGATTAAATATTAAAAATGTGTCTAAAGAGTCTTGGACTCTATAAATAGTAGCCATTAAAGTACTTAGCTAAAACTTGTTCATCGATATTACTGGACCTGGCTACAAAAGAACTAATTAGCTCTTGTATCTATGCAAAGTGAAATGCAAAACCTATAATCAAAGTACAGATCAAGTCCTCAAAATTGCTTTCACCCATAAATTTTATTTTAAATTACAATTAATATCCACACAGAAATCACAAGATTTCCACACCAATACCTTCTCCAAATGACATTTTGTCATCATATTGGCCAAATATATTTTATGTGACCATGTATGAAAGAAAGTTTGTCCTGGCTAAAGTGAAAGACGTCTTTCTGGTCACATAATGAGATAAATATTGAAATCTTTCTTTTAATATAAATGCAATGTATGAGAAAATATAAGCATTATTATGACTTACCAAATTGCATATATATATGCATATATCATATGTAATGCCTTTGTTCCTTTACTCATCACCTGATGTTTCACAGTGTTCCCTGACTGTTGTCCTTTGGACAGCATAAACAGAGACAATTTCAATGTAAAACAATGTTTAAAAGCACTCTAGAAGTACATTAACAGTCACTATGTCAGCACTTAGTATGAGATTTTGAAGGTAATTTTTAACCTTTTCATCTTCTAAATTCTAGCTTGTCCTATTAAAAATACTTTCTCTCTTTCTCCTTTCCCCATTAAAGCCCTTGCTGTTATTTAAAACAAGAAAATGTACCATACCAAACAATTCAGAGATCCTCACTCTGTGCATTCAGTACATGACAAGGGAAAGTGATATTATCACAAACGGAGACTGCTTATATTCATTTATTATGTAAAATGACCGAGCTGATCAGTTTCTTATAGAAAATGGTAAAAGAAGAAAAGGTTCAGAATGTCATAAAAGTGAAAAAAAGTATTTTCATGAATTCATTGACCTTTTCATTAATATCATAACAGAATATAATCACTAAGCTTTTAAATGAGCAAGGTAGCTCAATACCGAAGGACGGCTTGAGAAATCTCAAGGGCTTATGTTGCTAGAACAAGACCCTGACACTAAAAGTAAAAGGGTAAATGAGAATCATGTTTAGTGATGACCTTTAGGTCCCACAGCTGCTTACCACATATTCTGTCTTTTTGCTTTTACTGTTACACTTTAGCTTATTAAAATTAATTGTGTTCTATTTTAGATATTAAGCATTTTTGGCTCATAACCTTCTCTGTTGAATGAACAGTAACACTCTTTTTTTCTATCACACTTGATGTATGATGATAATAATTCCCATTTTGTGATTTAAATGAATAGAATAAGTAAAAGAGGTCTTGTAAGTTTTTGTCAAAAAATAAAAATAAATTTAAAAATATTTGAAAAAGTCACAAGTTTCAATAAGGAAGAAATTTTGGAGTAATAAAAACAGAATAAAATAAACCAGGTGTGTACCAGAAATATATTTCCTACAATGGGCATTTAAATACATTTTTCTGTATTTGAATGATATGGTTTGGCTATGTCCCCACCCAAATTTCATCTTGAATTGTAACTCCTGTGTTGTGGGAGGAACCTGGTGGGAGGTGATTGAATCATGGGAGTGGGTCTTCCATGCTGTTCTCGTGATAGTGAGTGGGTCTCATGAGATTTCATGGTTTTAAAAACAAGAGTTGCCCTACACAAGCTCTTCTCTCTTTGTTGTAAGATATGACTTGCTCTTCCTTGCCTTCCACCATGACTGAGAGTGCTCTCCAGCCACGTGGAACTGTAAGTCCATTAAGCCTCTTTTTCTTCCCAGTCTTGGGTATGTCATTATCAACAGTGTGAAAATGGGCTAATACATTAAGCTTACTTTTTATTTCTATTGATATGCACTATATATTCAGAGAAAATTATTTCCCCATCTAATTGACAATATTATTGGGAATATTTTAGTAGTTTATATTTTGGTGCCTCAACTCACAAAAAGGTAGATAGTTGTTAAGAAGTATACTATTAAATTTCTTGTGTAAATGAACATTTGTTTAATTATTTTATAAAGAGAATGGTTAACCCCTAATTTAGACACGTTGTCAGATGAAGCTTTGATATTCAATGCATACATTTGTATATTTCTACAAACTATATATTAAATGGGATGATCAGGGTCTTTTTTAAATGGTAGAATTTGTTAATAAGAGAAGTCAAATATTGATATGAGCTCTTTGTCAGACATATACATATATAGATACACACATACATATGCACAAATATGCACACATGTATACATATATATAGTACACAGGCACACGCATATCATATGTTCTCCATATATACTATGTATGTTTATCTAATCCTCTCAACACCTAGAGGACTTCGGTATATGTTTTATCTTCACAAAGAAACGGGCAAGAAAGGCTTGTACCAAGGAAAAATCCTAACTTGAGGTTTGGGAGACATAATTTTCCTTGCAACTCAGGACACTTTTGAGAGTGAAAGTGGGCTTGTAATAAAAATGAGTTCAGCAAGCATAATCAAAAACTGTTCTAGGAAACCCAGATTTATGTTCGCATTATAATGGGTACCTGGTGAAACTGGAACTGAAACTTAAACATTCTGAAACCATAGACTATATTCTTAAGCTCTATTCTACACTGCCTCCAAACTGGTGTCATTAACTTATGAGTCACACTTTATGTTTTATTCTGTTTTATTTTAACCTGAAACCCAATATTTATCGAGAACATCTGGTTTTCGTGTTGGGGTTGCATTTTTGAACAAGCTGAGTAAGTCTTGCTACAATTGAATTTACATTCTTTTAGACAGAAGAGACAATGGAAAAGAAAAATATAAATGAGCCAAACAAGAAATACAGAATATAATAATATGATGTAGAATAACACGGAGGTTTAACAGTAACATAGAATAGTGAGGAAAAACAACTCAAAATGTGACATTTAAGCCACGATCAGAAAAATGGAAAGTACATTATGAAATAGGTCAAAGAAAGATTGATCAGGAGAGAAGAAAAAGTAGGCTCAAAGGCCCTGAGGTGAGAAAGAATTCAAAATGTTCAAAGAATTGAAAGGTAGTGTGACTGTAAGAAGCAAGTTAGGAGAATAGAGAACGAATTGAGGTTGGAAACACAGGCAGATATTTTACAAACATGACAAGGCATTTGACTTTACCCTAATGGGCTTTCAAAACTCTTTGAAAGACTTTAATTCTTTCATTAAAAATACTTATTGAATATTTACTATGTGTCAGACACTGTGCTTAAGTTACATGAAGGGTTAAAAATGCTGGTGAAGGGCCGGGCGTGGTGGCTCAAGCCTGTAATCCCAGCACTTCGGGAGGCCGAGGCAGGCGGATCACGAGGTCAGGAGATCAAGACTATCCTGGCTAACACAGTGAAACCCCGTCTCTACTAAAATTAAAAAAAATTAAAAAAAAAAAATTAGCCGGGTGTAGTGGCAGGCGCCTGTAGTCCCAGCTACTCTGGAGGCTGAGGCAGGAGAACGGCGTGAACCCGGGAGGCGGAGCTTGCAGTGAGCCGAGATCGCGCCACTGCACTCCAGCCTGGGTGACAGAGCGAAACTCCATCTCAGAAAAGAAAAAGTGCTGGTGAGGGAAGAGAGTAAAATGTTTTAATAGAGCATTCAGGAAGGAGATTTGGGTAAGTACTTGAAAGTGGGGTAGCAGTAAGCCATATGTATATTGAGAAATGGGTAAGGGAGGAGGGATAATGAGCAGCAGGAAAGACCAGTGTAAAAGTTTTCAGATGGGAGGTTACATGTTGTGTTCTTGAACAAGCAGAGAAGCCTGAATTTCTGGAGCGGAGTGGGAGGGGCAGAAACAGAATAAGAGGTCAGAGAACGATGAAAGAAGGAAGAAGAGTAGATCATGTAGAGCTTTGTATGCAATTAGTAAGGCTTAGGGTTTTCCTTTGATTGACATGGGGATCTATTAGCAAGGTTAGAAGAGAGACTTGAATTTAGCTGATGTACATATTTAAAAGGTTACCCTTACTGCTGGGAAAAAGAACAGGTGGAGGCAGGAAGCCCAGTTAGGAAGCCATTGTAGCACTCCACTTGAGAATGTGGTTTCAGCAAAGGGGGCTAGGAGAAATGCAATTTTTCATGGGACTTGGAGATTGACTCAAGAGTATTTTGTTATGAATTAGATGCGGAGTATGAAAGAAAGGACAAAGTCCAGATTATTCATTTAGAAATTACAAGAAGAGCATTTTCATTAACTTAGTTGCAGAACACCGTGTGTATAGCGGGTTTAGCTTCACTTCTGCTGCAAGAGTTCAGGTTCTGGCATGTTCATTCTGAAATATTTATTAGATATTCCACAGAAATGTTAACTAGATCTACCAATATCTCAGGCCAATGTTAAATAAGCAGGTGGATGTATGAACTTAGGGGAGCACTCACGAGTAGATACATAAATCTGAGAGTTGGTGGCATATTGATATCATTGAAAGCTACACAATAATGAGATACATATTTAAGAGAGTGATTTTTCAGTAAAGAAAAGAAGATCCTATGTAGTCCAGCAGGAAGGAGGAGAAAACTGTGAAGTAGATGGGAAGAGAGAGCAAGTGGGGTAAAAAGAAAGCCAAAAGTAATTAGGATCATAGAAAAACACTGAAGAAAATTTGTTACCAAGGATATAAAGAGTAGAATAAAAGGTTACACAAACTGGAGACTGCGAGTTGACCATAAGGCTTGTTAGCATGGAGGCCTTGATGAATATGACAAAAACCACTTTGACAGAGTGATTGAAGTGAAAGTCAGACTGAAGTTTGTTTTAATAATTGGAAGAGAGAAATTTGAAATAACCCTGTGAGCAAGTATAATATTTTCAGGGAATTTTGTTTCAAGCAGAAACAAAAACAAATGCAGAGGTAGCAGATGGGAAAAGTCGTATCAAGAAAAAAGCAAAAAATAAAAACGTGCAGTCTTTTTGTTTGTTTGTTTATTTTGTAAAATTGAGTAGCTAACAAGAAGTTTGCACAATGATAGGAAAGATCTAATTAAAAAATTAATGATGAGAATGGGGGCACAAATTTCTGGGGCAATATTTTAGTGTAAGGAGTGGAGTGGAATGTGGTACAAATGTTAGGGAACTGATTAGCTTTAGAGAGAGTAATAGAGGGTAGGGGTACAGATTCTGATAAATGGGTAGATATAATTATGAGGTTTACGGGAAATTTGGCTCGGCTATCTACAGTTTTCAGAGAAGCAAGGTCACATAAGAATGAGTTTCTAGGAAAGGTATTTAAGACTTAAGAAGGAAAGAGAAGATGTGAAATTGTCATTCTGGAGAAAAGGAGAGTGATGGCATAAGGAATGACAGCATGACTGTGAACAGCCTTACGAGTTGGCTTCATGTTTATCATCATGACTATAAAATGATACCAGTCAACACTAGTGTATATTTTTCTACATTCACATTCAGCTGTATTGGTAAAAGCATGGAGTAAGTGGAAAGCTGAATTTAGTTGGTAGCAGTTTTCTAAAGAGGATATAAAACATTAGAGTATATATGAAAGTTTTATTCTAATGATTGTTTATGAACTTAAAACAGGTAATCAGAAAAGAGAGAACCTGAGGGAATGAAGGAAATTGAAAAAAAGTTCAATATAGTTAAAAAGACTTTTGAAATATTCAGATGGAATGAAGTAGAAAGATATAGTGTAGTCATGAGAGAACAAGATCCATCAAATTCAGATTAAGAAGGGCCTGATATCATAGGTGATGACAAGTTCCAGAATATGCTTCTGAGAGTGACTGAGACAGGGTGAAAGGTAAGATAAATAGAGGAGAGAAATTAAGAAACTAAATATTCAGGTGTCACAAAGAGAAACTACTGTGAAATTATTGAGAAAAGTCATCAAAGCAGTGTTGAAGAGCCTCTGAAGCAGAAGTTTAAAATGTTAAAATCTGGGAGAGTCTGCTAAAGGAATGGCAGTAGATGAGAATGAGAGGTATAACTAGTTAATTCAGAAAACATGGGATTCAAAGCAATTTTTAAAGAGAAAGGGGGAAGAATTATCTGGAAATGACAATGAAGAGTGAGGAGGACACCAACCTGGTGGATTCAGGCTGTGGAAGGAAAACAGTAACAACAACAACAACAACAACAATGCCTTCATCAATTGAGAAAAATGCAGGGGAAGAGCATCACAAAATGGAGCAAGACTATGAAGGCTTCAGAGAAAAGCTTGAAGATCTAGGAAATTTTCCCTCAGATGACATAGTGAAAGACATGTGACAATGATAGAAGAGTGGCAAGGAGGACTACAGGAGGGATTACAATGCAGGAGATGTGAGGTGACTCAGAAGTGAGCACCTTCAATTGTGGACTGATTACAAAATAAGTTCTGATGGACAAAAGGCAAAAATATCAAGGCTATGCATGCTAGAGCATGCAGAAGGTCTGCGGCTTTCTCCTGACTTCTATGAATGGAGGGTAGGAATCCTGAGGATACATGGTCTTAGTCTCAGTGTTTAGGTTTCTCTTTAAATGCATATGGCAAGAGGAGTGGATTAAACCTAATGCTGCCTATGGACACATTGATCCCTGTTAGTGAGAAAGAGGTGTTACACCAAGCCTAAGGGGCATCCTACTGATCTTGAAAATAGAATTATGAAGTGGAGGGCTGTGGTTTTAGTCCCTGTGCTATGGATGTGGATTTAGTATGAACTGATTTATTTTTGTCAAAGCTCAATCTGATTACCTTATAGGGGATGGGCTAGAACCAAGAGTGGAAGGGGGAAACTGGGGAAATTATTGCATTTGTTCAAATGAGAGATGATGATGCTTAGATTATGGTGATAAAATGAAAATGGAAAATAATGCATTGGTTATGCATACAGGCATTATTTGTCATGCATAGTAATACAGGACTCTAACAATGACCATGCAAGCTGAAACTGTATAAAGCGATGTCAAAATCAATGGGAAAATTATTATTGTTCTGTGACCTTTAAAAATGGTTGTTAAAGCATAAACACTCCAATACTGTCAGTTATAAATGTATAGGGAAAGAAAAATCACAAAGCTAATAAACATTTAGTAATTTAAAATGTTAAAACCATTGAAAAAATATATATTTTAAACAATAGTAGTTTGAATAGTGTTTGTCTTCTTTGCATATTATAATTTATGATACTGAGACAATATTTTTTCTGTTTTGTAAAGTTTATTATACTTCCTTCTAAGTTTGGATCAACATGCAACAGTTTATCTTTTGCACGTTGTTGTCAGAAATCATCTTTAAGAGTTCCTCTAATGTGAAGTGTTTTCTTCTGTTATCATGTCCTCTGGGATATCTTAATCCTTTTCATCACAACCACTTTCTTCATTCATGTTTATGAGCTCACCTGCATCAAGTTCCTCTGGCTGCACATCTAGGACCTGTCAAATAGTGGAGTATCTGCTCTTCTACCATTTACTATCTCTTCTATAATTCCAGTTACATTATATTTTAATTTCACTTTTACTGCTACCACTTTTATTTTATTTGCTGTGTTTTACTATTTATTGGCAATTTCCTCTTTCCTTACCTAACTTTGAAGAAAAAAAAATCACAGGGCTTTATCAATAGGAGACAAGGAAGCAACACAACTACATGCTTTTCTGTCTGCATCTGAACTGAATAACAAGTGTGTAGGGACCGCTCACTGACACACTTTGTAAAAAGTTGCATGGTTAGACATGATCATGATGCATATTTGTTATGTATGCAGCAATTTGTAGACTAAAAAACTAGCAGCAGAATCTGTACTTTATGCCATTACTCAAAGTTAATATGCCATGATAGCTGAAATTCATGCATATTAGAATCATAAAATTTAGGGAATGCCTGAATGTGTGTGTGTGTAAGTGTGTGTGTGTGTGTGTGTTTCGTGTACATTTTATTGTTGTTGTTAAAACCAGCAGTGTAACTAAAATAAAAAATCCTGGATGAGTTTTAGGTTAAACTATCACAAACTCTTTTAGGCTTGTGAAAGCAGAGATACCTATAAAACCTAAGACAAAAGGTAGTAAGTGATCATAATAGAATTCTGGATGTTTGTGAAGATGTGAAGTCTGAATAATCTAAATTAATGCTGATACAATTTAAATGAAATTTCCTGAGAAGAGAGTGGAAACAGAAAAGATTCACAGAAATGAGTCCAGGAAACTGAAAATGTCAGAATTTTATTCAAGGAGCTGAAGCTAGCAAAGAAGCTGCAGGTATTAGTCAGGGAGCCAGAGGAATAAAGACGGGAAAGAATATTTTAACAAGTCACAAAAATAAATGAGGCAGAGTTCCTTCTCTTCAGGTACTCTAGTGGGGATGACAAGCACACACACAGACACTCACATGAAACAATCTCCTGTGATTTTTGGTAACATGATAATATTCTAACTATCAACCCATACTAAATTAGCATAATGGAATTTCTGTACATTGATTCAAGGATCACCAGTTATTGATCCTTGATATTTCCACCGAAGTTTATCTACAAAGATATATGAAGACTGGAAACACTTTGAAAACAGAGAAGTCTATGAACATATATCATAATTTTATATTGTTTCACAATTCAACAAAGCAATGAAGTCCCATAAAGCCATATTGTATTGGTCTCTTTTCACACTACCGATAAAGATATACCCGAGACTGGGCAATTTTAAAGAGAGAGGTTTAATTGAACTTACAGTTCCACGTGGCTAGGGAAGCCTCACAATCATAGCAGAAGGCAAGGAAGAGCAAGTCCCGGCAGCAGGCAAAGAGAGAATGAGGAAGACACCAAAGCGGAAACCCCTGCTAAAACCATCAGATCTCATAAGACTTACTCACTACAATGAGAACAGTATGGTGGAAACTGCCCCCATGATTCAATTATCTGCCACCAGGTCCCTCCCACAACATGTGGGAATTATAGGAGTACAATTCAAGATGAGATTTGGTTGCGGACACAGAGCCAAACCATTTTATTCCTCCCTAGCCCATGTCAAATCTCATGTCCTCACATTTCAAAACCAGTCATGCCTTCCCAGCAGCCCCCCAAAGTCACTTCTCTCTATGAGCCTATAAAATCAAAAGTAAACTAGTTACTTCCTGGATAAAATGGGAATACAGACATTGGGTAAATACCAATTCAAATGGGAGAAATTGGCCAAAACAAAGGGGCTACAGGCCCCATACAAGTCTGAAATCCAGTGAGGCAGTCAAATCTTAAAGCTCCAAAATGATATCCTTTGACTGCATGTCTCACATCCAGGTCATGCTGATGCAACAAGTGGATTCCCATGGTCTTGGGTAGCTCCACCCCCATGGCTTTGCAGGGTACAGCCTCCCTCCTGACTGCTTTCATGGGCTGGCACTGAAGGCCTGCAGCTTTTTGAGGTGCACAGTGTAAGCTGTTGGTGGATCTATCATTCTGGCGTCTGGAGGATGGTGGCCCTCTTTTCACAGCTCCAGTAGGGACTCTGTGTGGAGGCTCCAACCCCACATTTTCCTTCCACCCTGCCCTAGCAGGGGTTCTCTCATGAGCGCCCCGCCCCTGCCCCAAACTTCTGCTTGGGCATCCAGGTGTTTCCATACACCTTCTGAAATCTAGGCGGAGATTCCTAAACCTCAGTTCTTTACTTTTGTGCACCCCCAGGCTCAACACCATGTGGAAGCTGTCAAGGCTTGGGGCTTGTATCCTTTGAAGCCACAGCCCGAGCTCTATATTGGCCCCTTTCAACCACAGCTGGAGCGGCCGGGACACAGGGCACCAAGACCCTAGGTTGCACACAGCTGAGGGACCCTGGGACTGGCCCAGAAAACCACTCTTTCCTCATAGGCCCCCTGACCTGTGATGGAAGGGGCTGTGGTGAAGACCTCTGAAATGCCCTGGAGATATTTTCCCCATTGTCTTAGAAATGAACATTTGGCTCCTCGTAACTTATGCAAATTTCTGCAGCCAGCTTGAATTTCTCCCCAGTAAATGGGATTTTCTTTTCTATCGCATAGTCAGGCTGCAAATTTTTCAAACTTTTATGCTCTGTTTTCCTTTTAAAATGGAATACTTTTAACAACACCGAGGTCACCTCTTCAATGCTTTGCTGCTTAGAAACTTCTTCCGCCAGATACTCTAAATCATCTCTCTCAAGTTCAACGTTCCACAAATCTCTAGGGCAGGGGCAAAATGCTGCCAGTCTCTTTGCTAAAACATGACAAGAGTCACCTTTGCTCCAGTTCCCAAAAAGTTCCTCATCTCCATCTGAGACCACCTCAGCCTGGACCTTATTGTCCATATTGCTATCAGCATTTTGGGCAAAGCCATTCAACAAGTCTCTAGGAAGGTTCAAACCTTCCCACATTTACCTGTTTTCTTCTCAGCCCTTCAGACTATTCCGATCTCTGCCTGTTACCCAGTTCCAAACCTGCTTCCACATTTTCGGGTATCTTTTCAGCAATGCCCCACTCTACTGGTACTAATTTACTGAATTAGTCTGTTTTCACACTGCTGAAAAAGATATACCAGAGATTGGGCAATTTACAGGCAGTAGGCAAAGAGAGAATGAGGAAGACACAAAAGCAGAAACCCCTGCTAAAACCATCAGATCTCGTGAGACTTATTCACTACCGTGAGAACGGCATGCGGGAAACTTCCCCCATGATTCAGTTACCTCCCATTGGGTCCCTCCCACAATATATGGAAATTATGGGAGTACAATTCAAGATGAGATTTGGGTGGAGATACAGAGCCAAACCATACCACATATGAATGCACACACTCCAAAAAAGCTCGTAATTTTGTATTGCACATCATAATGATGCCTGGTTTACCTCCTAAAGCATTGTTTTATTTAATGTTGAAATTCTAAACTTCTAATAACTAAAAAAATATATATATATTAGCCCTCATACTGGGAAGCACAGATATCATAGGCTTCAAGGCTAACTTAATTCTATTCTGCCAGTTCAATTTCTTTGAACTTTTCTTGGTTTGGCATCTGCAAGCTAGGCTCTATTCTGCACTTGAGAAGTCCAGAGAAACAGAAAGTCTTAAAACTTTCTGTCTTATGTCCTGCTGGGTCAATTTGGGTCCTTGTGCATTATCATCAAAGGAAAACTGTGAGGTAATTGACTCTAGTCAGGGATCCTGTGTCATTCACTAGCAAGGGTGATGGGATTTGTATTTAAGAAGACCTATAGAGGAGAGCCATGACCCCAAATACGTGGCTACCACACCATGGAAGAGAGGTGAAATTCAGGTTAAATCAGTCATATCCACCTCGTTCTCTATAATCAAACTTTTGGCTCCTTCTCAAACCATATCATTTATTACCACATAATGAAATGATATAAAAAATTGGCTCTTTGGTGCTTTGTGTTCTCATTTACACAATAATTGTGTATTTGTAAAGCACTACTCTAGTCTCTTCTTGCTCTAAACTCTCCTTAGCTCCATTAACAATGGATTCCTTTATTTCTTCCAGTTTCTTATGTACAGGCCTTCACATATGATATTGTTCCATTTGCCTGGGGGGAAAAAAAAAGCCTTTTCTATTCTTTAAAATTCTCAATTTAACTGTCACCTTCTCAAAAAAATTTCTCAGATACTATTCTCAGACTAACTAAGCTCCTCTCTCATAGCAATTTGCATGTCTTTTCTAAAGCAGTCCTTGGTAGCAATTAACTAATTAATCATTCAAATATTTATTTCATCAAAATTTGTATAACCTGGTCTATTTTAGACCCTATGAGGGCAGGGTCTTGTCTCTACTTTCACTGTTGTGGGCCCATTTCTAGGAGAGAAGGGTGAGCACAGCCTTTTTGATATGTTTATGGAAGGGAACGAAGAACAGATGGAGTAATTGGAAGGAAGGGAGGAAGAAGGGAAAGGGAAAGGGAGGGGGAGGATGGAAGGAATTATGATTCTACTACCTTCAGGGATGGTGGAAAGATTCATTTAAAATGGCACTTCAGTAAAAGCAATAGCTTAGATTGGTATGCTATTATGTTTCCAGGGCACCCTGTTCCACTGCTTTCCTAACAATCATCACATATGAAATTTGTTGTTTATTATTCTTCTTCTCCAAGGGATTTTATGGTTCCTGTGGAAGAAACCAGCTCAATCTCCTTTATCAACTTATTCTCAGAGCCGAGCACTGTGTTGGACCCAAAAAGTGCTAAATTAAGTTGAATGAATAATAAATTATGATTTATTATATTTTGTTAATGGGATGATTAAATTGCCCACTCTGAAATTAAAGTATTGATTTAATACATTTCTTTGTCCTCTTAAAATGGGCTCTCATATTTTAGATCAATTGATTGAATAAATGAGGTGCTACTATGTATTCATTCATTGCAGCTGTCCAGGTCATCCAACAGAGCCCTTTCACCCCCTATTTATTTGTGTCTCCAACCTTCAGAAAGGAGTATGTCCAGAACAACTTAATCAAGTTTAAGAACAGAAAAATGGGGACTTAATTTGGCATCTTTGTGCATATAAACAAGTAGGTTCTTTTAATCTACTGTTCCTTCTTCTGACATAGAAACTTTGATAAATGAAGCAGTAATATTTGGAGATTATGACATTCATTATCCTTTTTGCTTATCTTCAGTAGCAGGCCTTTTTCCTTTTCCAAGAGAAATTTTCTTTGTGGCAAGGCTGTTTATTTCTCACAGAGTTATTTTAAAGCAAATGTCATGTGGGGATATCACCAGGTAACCTTAAAGCAAGGCTTTTTCACTACAACTCTATTTTATGAAGTGGTTCTTTTTGTGGCAAAGCCATCTCAAAGCACTGTCAAAATTGGAAACAAAACAAAAGTCACACAGTCAGAAAAATCAATGATCTTTCAAATAATCCAAGATTAAATCAAATCAAACTAACTCTAATCTTGAACTCTAAAGCCAGTTAGGAGTTGTCTCACTTGAGAAGGCCAATAAAGACTAAATTCTAGACACTTGGGTTGCAATAGTAGGTATCATTTAGGTAATAATGGTTTATCCAAAGTCTGAATGATCTCAGAATTAGTTCACACAGTGTAAACACTGAAAAAAGCTAGACCAAGCTAACGATTCATATTCAAACACTGTACAATATAAATATTATTACTAATGAATTTAAACAAGAACCTTGCTCTCAAATTGTGCTTTACATATAATAGTATTTAGAAAGTATTGCCTCATCAGTAAATGGCCAGTAAAAAAGCTTCTGCTTTCTTCACTCAAGAATAGAATTCTATTTGTGATGTAGAAAACAAGCAAACAAACAAACAACAACAACAATAAACAGCAAGAAAGGAAAACCATTACTGAAGGTTACAAATTTGTTCATATGGTACAGGCAACCGTGGAACAAGTAACTTACAGTTTCAAAATATTCTTTATTTCCCAACCTTAATGTATTTTTCACATAATTAAGTAAAATTACAGAAAAAAGTGTTGGCAATATGCCCAGAACACATTTTTATTGTTTATATTTAGTCAAGTAATTTGATCTGCTTTAAGCAATATAGGTCATTGGAAATCTAATTCTACACATGAGTAAATTACAAAGAACAACTTGTAAATGAGAAATACTTTGTTTAGAGTAGTATTTTCTGAAACATGATATAACTATCTACAACTGGACTTGAATGTATGAACATAATATCAAAAGATATTCATGAATATATGTATGAGAAATATTTACATAATAGTCTAATGCCAGCATCAATAACTCTATTCTTTTTCATTCCATAAATCTGACTTTATTAATATTTTCACTTCAGTCAGTATGTTCTCTTCAGTTAGGAAATAGATTTGCAGACCACAAATTGATTTAGCAGTGAATGACATATTGATAGAGTAAGTTTTGTAAACTCAAGACTTATTGTGAAAAAGGAGAAATGTTATCGGTGTGGTGGGCAGAATAACAGCTCATCAAAGATGTCCACATTAGTCCCTGATACCCATCAATACATTAACTTACTGGGCAAAAATGATTAAGAATCTTTGATGTGGAGATCATTCTGGGTAATGCAGGTGAGTTCAGTTCAGTCACAAGTATCCTTATAAGAGGAAGGCAGTGATATCAGAGTCAGAGATAGAAATTTGAAGATGCTATGCTGCTGGCTTTGACAGTAAAAGAAAGAACCATGAGCCAAGGAATGCAGGTGGCTAGCCTCTAGAAGCTGTAAAATGCAAGGAAATGGATTCTCCTTTAAAGCCTCCAGAAGCAGTGCAGCCCTTCTGACAGCTTGATTCTAATTCAGTGAAACCAATTTCAGACTTCTGACCTTCTGATGATACTGACTTTGTGCTGTTTTTAAGACACAAAATTTGTGACAATTTCCTATAGCAGTAAAATAAAAGTAATATAATTTTCTGATAAAAATAAAAGTAATAATACACTACTAATACCATGCTTGCTATGTTAGGCATACGTTAAGCACTGTTCATTAAATATATCATTTCATCTATACAATAATACTGACTTATTATTATTAATTATTCTCACCATTTAACAGAAGAGAAAGGTATATTTTATTGGGGGAAATAGCATATGTAAATCATGCAAAAATAAGTGGAAGAGGTGAGATTTATTCCTATAAACATCTAACTCTTATGACAAATAGTGTAAGTTGAAAGAAAGATAAAATTCTAATAATCTCCTTTATTCCTAAATACATTTGGCTGTTCTGTTAATTCTACATGTTTTTCTTAAAGTAATTCAGGTAGCAAAAAGTACTCTGTCCAGGAGGAATACATGAGTCACAACAGGAGAACTGAGTATGACTTCCTTTTTATTCATTTAACATATCTACAGTGAGAACTGTAGGTCAGTGTGGGTATCTCAGAGCAATCATCCCTTCTTTTGTAAATGTTTGTCCTCTGGGCAGGCACCACACAGAAGCCATATGTTGTTGCACTGCTGGATGCAGCTGATTGGTCCAGACTTGGGCACCTGTATCAAATGTATACATACAGCTGCCCCTTCCTGGGAATTCAAATTGGTGTTATAAAAGATGTACTTCATCTCTCCTGGAATGCTGAGTGCTGAATGCTCCTGTATCATGGATACTCAGAGGCACCTAGTGGTTTCACCACATGGTCCAGAGAAATAGAGAAGGTTGTTCTCCAAAGAGTGAGAAAGAATTAGGCATAAATGTAAATACATTGTTTTGATGAATGCAGACAGAACTTTGAAATTTTGCCAGGTTTGGGGTCTAATATAGTACTAAAACACAGTGAAGTACTAACTATGCTACAATTCTCCTTGGACTCTTCGAGATGCCTTGTGACAGATCTTTACTAGAGTCAACTTCAAGTGCTTGTGTTTCTTGCAAGGTTATCAGATTTGTATCACATATTGTACCAGATCCTGGACACAATAATTCACCATCCCTTCCTTCAAATAACTTATGTCCTATTGCAGTTGATTAAGACATATTTTTACAAGTTAACATTTTACATGACAGAAAGAAAATGGCATTAACCAGCATATTTTAGGCCACCAATATTAAACCCTGAAATTGCAGAAAATCAATTTTCAATTATTTTTGATTGTCATTTCTCCCTCCTATCTTCCTGAAGGCAGACATTCAGGGGAAAATTCTAGTACAAAATGCATTTAAAAAGAAAAATAAAAAAGCACTCCTATTGTGTGCCTTAACTTATTCCCCAATGTAATATAGTCAATCCTATTCACTCATCAGTTTTCCAATTATGTTACCCCTATTTGATTAATTTCCTCATTAACATAATAATTGGTGATCAAAAAAATCATTTTCTTACCTCATTACTGTGACATATAATTCCTGCTGCTTCCTTATCATCTTCCTATTCATCCTCTAATCAACTTACCTTGAAAATAAAGTGTCCTAGAAATATTGATTTCATATGTTTCTTTGAAAGTCAGACATGTATTTATCAATCTGTACCATTTTATATGATTGTTTTATGATCAACATGACCCTCTTTTCTGTTTCTGCTCCTCTTGCTTCAGATTTTCAATGTACTCTACCCTCCAAGGAGCCTTAGCCTTTGAGAGTGAATTCCAGATTTACTCTTACAAATATTCTTAAATCCCATAACGTTCTTATTTTAAACGTATGATTTCTTCTCCTGCGAACTAATGATAAAAATCCTCTTCCTTTAGATTATCAGTCTCAGCCATCCATGACATGGCTCACGTCATGACATTAGATCTTTTTCCACAAAACAGCTGTAAATGTGTTTATAAACGTGATTATAATGCCCTCACCTCTGGACTTTTCGTGATTACTTCCTATCCTTGTGTACCCATTGCACTTTATTCCTATTTCAGTAAGCACATCACATGCTGGTTTACGTCCGAGTCATCTTGTCTTGCAATGTCTTTCCTCAACTGATTAACTATATTTGTGAACAGATGTTGCTTTTATTTACCAACAAAATATACTAATGTATGACCTTGAATATAGTGGGTGAACAATAATTATTCTAACAGCACATTATTTCTCTAAGACTCCGCTACAGTTTTCCAGTTTTCCAGTTTACTTCATCTTCCCACCTTCTGCTTTTTCTGGACTTAACCTTTCCTTACCTCTCATTTGTTTCTTGTATCATATTGCTAGTTATTTACCAATGTGTCTGCATAAAACAATATACAGCTATAAATTTTATTCTAAACATTTATTTCCCTTTTTTTAAATGAGCACAAATTAAATGTTTTCTGGGATTCAGTTATAGAAAACTATTTTTTCCTGTGTACAAATGAATTATGCCATTTTAAAAGAGAATACTTCATCATAGAATACAAGAAACAAATATAATGCTTCCTTTCCTTAGTTTAAGTTCAACTATAGGTTCATGCAAATCTTGTTTTCTGTCCCACTTTATTTCCTAACATCCATTAGAATATAGTTCATTATCTGGATTCACATTTATGATATCTGTATAAACAGTATTAGTGTAGTGGTAGACTGGGCAGGGAGAGATTGAGCTTATACCATTTGGTGTCCATCTGCTATTATATGTTGTGCTTCTTGGGTGGACCAGTCAGAAGACTGAGTCTCCTGGGAGGTAACTTAATATAAAGAAATAATTACTTGGCTGAGTAACTATTAGAATATTATCAGTATTCGGTTAGTAAGTACAATTAGAGGTAGAAAATGAAGTGTTAGTCACTGTTGATCTCCTGGCAAACTTCCATCCAAAATCACACTGCCTGCATTTCCACATGTCTATCTTGAAAATAAAGCAAAAGTGAAATTATTGGCAATATATGCACACTCTGTGATGTAGCAATTCTAATCCAAATATATTTTCAAGAGAAACACAAACATATGTTAACCAAAAAAAATGAATACTAAATGTTCACAGCAACAATGTTGAAAATAGTTCCAAACTTAAGATGATGAATATATTGTAAAATGAAATACTATACAGTGATAACAAACTACCTACTACTGCATTGAAATAGGAATGAATTTCAAAAACCTAGTTTTGAATGACAGAAGCCACATATAAGAATATGTGTATCTTGATTGATTACTTTCATATGAACTAAAACAAGAAATAAGAAGCCAATTTATGTTAGATGGCTAGATTACAGTACCACTGGAAAATTAAATAGAGACATTAAGGTATAGGGCTTATACCTATATAAGTAGGGCTCCATCTGTGTTTCAGAAATGCTGATAACATTCTCTTCTTTGATGTAAGTATGGCTTAAATGACTATGTCCAGTGAAAAATTGTCAAGTTGATAACATATATGCATATTGCTAAAAATGCTAACGATAGTCTGAGCTTTCAGGAAGTTGTCAGCTTTTTGCTGGTGGAGAGTCTTGTCTTGATGGCTGCTGGCTGACAGATCAGGGTGGTAGTTGTTGAAGACTGGACTGGCTGTGACAATTTATTTTGTGTGTATGTTATAGATACATTTATATATTTAATGCTTTTGTTTGTAATTATTTACAAACCTCCTTATACTATAAAAGAAAAGTCCAATTTTAACAAAAGGCATTGACTTTTCTAGCAGGGTACCAATTTAATTATTTCAACTTAATAACGAGCGACGTTGAAATGACATTACACAGGCCTGTTGAGGGAGGCACAGAAAAACGAGTTTCAGAAATATTTTTTGAATACGTGAGCATGGCTACAAGTACAACTAATAGGGCAAATTAATGCAACATGAAAAATTGTTGAGATTAATGGACTCTGACTAAAACAGGACAAAGGGTTCAGGATGTATAAAGTTACCATTGGAAAATTTCTTAAAATAAGACAGCAACGAAGTTTGCTGCATTGATGTATTCTTCCTTTCACAAAAGATTTCTCTGTAGCATGTAATGCTGTTTGAAGGCATTTTATTACAGTGAAACTTTTTTCAAAATTAGAGCTTAATCATGCCTAGATTTTGTCTTAAATTGAGAAATGTGCAGGTCTTTCTTTTACTTGAACATTTAAAAGCTAGTATAAAGTAATTAATTAGCTTAATTTCAATATTGTTCCATCTTAGAGAATAAGGAGGCCCAAGGAGAGGGAGAGAGATGAAAGAAGAGCTTGTTAGTGGAGCAATCAGAGCACACACAACATTTATTGGTTAAATTTGTTGTCTTATATGGGTTCAGTTGGTGGCACCACAAAACAATTACAATAGTAACATCAAACATCACTGATCACAGATATCCATTACATACATCATAATAATTTAAAAATGTGAAGTACCGTGGGAATTGCCAAAATGCAACACACAAATTCAAAATAAACATATGCTGTTGAAAAAATGCCACCATTAGGCCTGCTGGACACAAGGTTGCCACAAACCTTCAATTTGTAAAAAAGACAATAACTGCGAAGTACAATAAAAACAAAATGCAATAAACCAGTGTATGCCGATACTCAGCATCTACAGATTAAATTCCAATGAAACATCATGTTGGTTTGTTTTGATTGCATATACAAAACTATGCAACACCATAATTTTATTTCACTATTATCAAGTTTTATGTGAAATGTTACAACTACTATGTACGTTACATCATACACTTCATATGGTTCTTACAGTTGCAAAAAAAAAAAGTATTTTTTTCAGACAAAACAACATTACCTGACAAGAGCTTTACTGTTTTCTCTGCCTATGCAACGCTTACTCATCTTTGAAGACCTAGTTCAATTTTTTCATCTTCTGTACAAAAGTTACCTACTTCCAACACAGAACACAAGTTGCCCCCTCCTTTGTGACCATGTATTATGTTAGTAACTCTAGGACATCTTTTAAGGCATATGTTTGGATGACCTCTTTACTGATCTGACTTCCATACTACATTGTGAGGTTCTCAAGGTCAAGGATATTCTTTTATGCATTCTAGTTTCACTGGCACTTTAAAAGTGCACATACAATCTCTAGAAATAACTTTAACAAAAATGTTGGAAGCTACATGAAAAAGATGACAAAACTGCCCCGAATTAAGTCATATCCTCAAGGAACTAAATACCTGAACTACATTTTCTGCGATTCCTTTAGAATTACTTTTATTGATTTGCCCATTGTCATCCTATCATCTATCAACAGAGATAAAATTTCTAGGAAGCAGCGTTAAAAAACCTGTGGCTGTGGTGCAGAAGAAATGTTGTTGAGGATATTGTTCATCAAGTTATATGTTGTCTTCTACATTGTGACTACTCACCCACACCAAAAAAAAAAAAAAAAAACACACAAAAATCCCAGTCCTCAGCCCCTGCAATATTTAGCCTTTCCCTGAAAAGAAGCGTATATTTTAATCTTTTCACTATTAAAATTTGGTTATTTATAATATAACTTCCGCTAGGCATTTTTAGTTTTTTTTTTTTTTTTAAAGAGGTCCAAATTGTAATCTCTCTCCAGTGAATGTTCAAGGCCTTACTGTCTATGTTTTTTTGAAAGGATAGCCCCTTGACTGAGTCAGGAAATAAAAGCTCATTTGTGATTTATATTCACTTCACCCCAAGGGTAAAAGCTTTATAATCATCCAGTATGATGAAATGGTAGTATTTAAAAGGAAAGAAATGGAGGCTCGTGTTCCAGTAGAAAACGCAGAGACAAAGATAAATATTTAGAGAAATAAACTAATAATAATATAAATATCTAAAATCTATCATTTCTTCTCTAACATTATGCTCTACTGATTTCATTTCATCTTCATTTCAGACTCAAGACATCTCAAAGGTAGTCTTACAAACTTTTATTATTTCCATACTGTAAGTCAGGAAAGTCTTAGAGAATTCAATTATTTTACAAAACATTACAGAGCAGTGACTAGTAGAGCTGGGTTTAGAATCCACTGGAATAAGCCAAGGTCTGTATCTTTAATAGCTCTACTACACTGTTTTGTATTAAGAAATGCAAAGTATCATAAAGACATATAATGCATTGTGAGTGTGGTTCTTTAGGCTGAAACATAACTTCTATAATTTCTAATATCAAAAAATTTTATTTTATCCTTATTGAAAGCATTTATGCAAAATATCTTAAAGGATTTCTAGCATGAATGTGAGATGGTATGCATGAATAAAAATATGTAATGAACACACTATGTGAGAACAGAAATAAATATGCAGACTCTTCTAGACATATAAATCTTGCTATATAAGAACTTAAATAAATGGATAAAAAATGAATAAATAGGTCAATTATTTATAAACCTATCCTTAAGTTTAATGTAATTACAATGAAAATTTTAATAAGAGTTTTGTGAGAAGACTTACAAAAAGACCAAATAAAGTTTATCTAGACAATATATCTAAAAATAAATATGCATTAGAATTTCTCATTTGTAATTACAGAAAATTAAAATGAAAAATAGTGAACTAATTGTTTCAAACAGCAGCTAAAAGGCCAGGCACAATGGCTCATGCTTGCAATCCAGACACATCGGGAGGCTGAGGTGGGCGGATTTTTTGAGCCCAGGATTTCAAAACTAACTTGGGCAACATGGTAAATCCCCCCTTTACAAAAAATACAGAAATTAGTGGGCATGGTGGCACAGGCCTGTAGTCCCAGCTACTAGGAGGCTGAAGTGGTAGAACCACTTGATCCCAGAAGGTTGATGCTGCAGTGAGCCAAGATTGCACAACTGCACTACAGCATGGTGACAGAGCAAGACTTTGTCTCAAAAAAGAAAAACAAAATGCAACTAACAATAATTTTTAAAATGGCAATCTCAATGTTAGAGTGCAATTTGGTAAAACAAAGTAATTATAAATACAACTTCAGTTGTATTTATAATTTCATTATAAATAAATACCCAAAATTTCATATCCAAAATATAAGAACTCTTTAAGATGAAAACCAAGGAAAATAATCAATTTTAACAAAATTTTCTTCACAGAAATGTACCTTATTACCTTCATTACATAAAATAAAAAAATTAGAAACAACTTTAATTTTGGGTTTTAAAAGAATGTCTAAGTAAAGTGTGATATGTCCAAAAGTATTTCAACATCCATTTAAAGTATATCTGCCAAGTTCTTGTAATTGTGTGAGAAAGGGTTTATATCATCTAAGTGCTAAAGTATTATGTGGAACGGTATGTACCATATGATCTCAATTACACAAAACTACCCAGAGGGAGAAAAATCAAAAGAAAAATCCTTAATAATCATTACTATAATTAGCTTTAAATGGTGAACTGATACATCATTACATTTTTCTTCTTTATACTTAATGGTAAATCCTAAGGATGACAAAAAATATGTATTTTAAAAAATTAGAAATATAAGAATTTACCATTTTAAAGCTTATGTTAAATCCCTGTTCATAATTAATGTACATAATTGATTTGAAAATACTACAAAAGTAGTAACCAGAGTAAGATATCATATTGTGTCTTGTGAATACTGATAGCATGTAGAAACAGTAAGTACATGCTCCTGTAAATTATTAATTGTACTTCTAATATGGTAATACCATTAAATGTTCAGAAACCTTCATATTACAGTGGGAAATGCAAAAAGAGCTTAAAGTTTGAAAAAAAATATGAATTAAGGAAGAGAATGTTGGAGTTTATTTTTCCCCCTATTAGGGAACATATTCTCCCAAGGTTTAAGGCCAGATTAATGAAAAGAAATAAAAATGTTATATCCATTTTGTGGAGGGATGGGAAAGTGGTGAAAGTGGCTGAAATAAAAATGTATGTTCAAAAATATACGTTCAGTTGCAATCAGGTTGGGCCAGATTTTGGCGGGGCTATAAAACCAAAGAATGAAACGCCCATATGATTCTCAAGGTCTCCATTTGCTACCCTTTATTTGGGAGAATATTAAGCTTTGGATTTTTCTAACACGATCAGTGGTGGTTCTTGGGAAGGGAGGATGGAGTCAAATAATTTAGCTAACAAAGCCAGAGGCAAAGACGAGGGGAGAGCTCCTCAGGTTTTATGTGAAGGGTCACTGAGAGGAGGCCAACACTTAAACATGAATTACATTAATCTTCTTATTTCTATTCTAGGTTAAATGACACATTGAATAGTTAATATTTATTTGCCAGATACTGAACCCAGCATATGCATTTTTTCACTTTAATTCTCACAGTGATCCTATGAGGCAGCCATATTAGTTTTCTCTCCATTTAACAGATAAGGAATGTAATGGTTTGAGATTCTGAAGAACCAAACCAAATCTCACAGTTAGAGGGGAAAAAATTAAGCTATCAATTTAGGTCTGATTGATCCCAAAGTTTGCCAAAGGCAAGCAGCTTGATCCATAAAGGAAAATATAAAACAAGTAAATTTGAGTGAAGAAAAATAAAGAAGAGCAAAATGAAACTATTTAAAGGCCTTCAGCAGAGAATTAAAAATGACATTAATGTTTTAGGAAAATTAATCGGATAAGCAAACATTAAAAAAGAGTGATAGATTAGAGGAGGAAACACCTACTAGAAAATGACTACAGAATTTCAGATGTGACATGACGAAAATGCAAATGAAAGTAGGAATGACAGGGAATAAATTTATGACAGAATTAACAAAATAATTAATAGAATAAGTAGCTGATTGGATGTGAGGAATAAAATATAAGAAAAAGGTAACAGTGATGGATATTTGAAAAGCACTATTTTGGCAGGTCTAATATATTTTCAAGGTCGGAAATATTGTCTGATCTATCTTTAATTATTCTCAATATTGTCTGTGTTCTCCTGTATTTCTTAATTTTTAAATGTCTGGCCTTATTTGACTTCACTGCAGTTGTAAAAAGTTAGTAGAAAAAAAAATACATGCCACATATTGTATTTAAATACTGGTCAAGGCTGGGAGAGCTTTTGACATAAACAAACCACATATAAGTTAGAGCTCAGCAGTCAGTGAATTCTGAGTGTTGTCTGTAATATGGTCATCAGAATGAATGTTTCATTTTCCTATATTTATATGGCAGTAGCACTAGTATTAGCATATGCTGAAACGTAATTTTAGTTCAGTAAGCTTTATTTTATTTTATTTTATTTATTTGGAGATGGAGTCTCACTCTGTCACCCAGGCTGGAGTGTGGAAAGCAGTGGCATGATCTCGGCTCACTGCAACCTCTGCCTCCGAGGTTCAAGCAATTCTCCTGCCTCAGCCTCCCGAGTAGCTGGGACTATAGGCGCACACTGCCACGCCCAGGTAGTTTTTTGTTTTTGTTTTTGGTTTTTTTTTTCAGTAGAGATGGGGATTTACTGTGTTGCCTAGGCTGGTTTCGAATTCCTGAGCTCAGGTAATCCGCCCGCCTTGGCCTCCCAAAGTGCTAGGATTACAGGCGTGAGCCACCGGGCCCAGCCAGTATCTTTATTTCTAAAAAATTATATATGTAATTTCTTCTTATAAGAGTTCAAGAAATAAATAGATCTTTAAAAACATTTTTAATTATTTTTATACTACAGGAAAGTAGCTGTATATTAACACAAAGGTATCGTGTTGTTTATTTTGAGTATTACTTCAAATCTTCTGCCATTTCCCAGGGAACAAATCATTTGGTTCTTTGAATTTCTGCCAGTTTATGCAAACAATGAATTCAAGTGGAGATAGAAATCAATTATGTTAGCAGAGGATCATCCATAAATGTAGTATTCCAGGAACTTTGGCCCTTGTTTGGAGCAGGGAGCAGGGGGCAGCAGTGAGGCAAAGCACAGCATTAGGAGAACCAGAGTCTTTATTTAAATAAGTATTTCAATAATTCAGAAGATCTGATTTTGAAAACATCTCATCTCTCTGAAATAAGTGAAGTCAATACAATACAAAACTTGTATTAGCTTGTGAATACCTTAACAACTTTAAAAAAGGACCTGAATATTAAATTTCTTACCAAATATTGGAAAGTGTGAACTCAGTCCTGTAATCCTGCTGCTCCTAGAAAACTATGCATTGCATTTTTACAAACATTGTGTCATATATTTACAAATATTTTACCATTCGACTCTCACAAGTGCTATTTTTATGATAATGCTACAAATATAAAAAAGGAGAGGCAAAGAGATTCAGAGTTTGTCCTATTCACTCATTTATTTGTTTTTATCTTCAAAATGATTGCTTCTTAACAAGGTATGAGAAAATGTTTTTAGTTAGTAGGCCCCATAATTTAACAAAATCAGCCAGATGTTCCTCATTCAAGTGAAGCGCTTGTGTAAACACATATCACATTCCATCTTATCTAAACGTATCACTTGCTTTGACCCAACCACCAATGTTCAAATATTTCCAAATAGCATTTTTAGAGGCAATGTCTCCAAAAATATACAGATGCTGTAACAACAGGAATCAGAAAGATCATGGTTTTTTCTTTTTTTGGAAGTTATTGTCAATGGTCTCCTTTAAAATTTACTTTTTAAATACTTTAAATACTTTAAAATTTACTGATTGAAGTGGTAGAGATCTGTGCATGCTCAGTACCTTGGGAATAACTGGCTTCGTGCTAATTGGCATGCTCTGGCATCGTTGGACACAGAATTTTGGTCAGGGAAAAAAGCAAACAAACAAAACAGTATCAGCAATAACAAAAAACATAAGCCAGTTTATATAAAATGGGAATGAATAGTTTCATATAGAAGTTAGGTCATTATATCTGTCTCCTTATGATTTTCAAATGTGACACCTGTCACAATCTCCTTTTGATGTCCTCTAACTTAAATACAGGGTTACCCATTATTAACACATCGTATGTCAAATTAGAGAGGATTGGAAAAAAGAAAAAAAAATAACTGTTTGATGTATAAAAATATATACAAATCAAAGCAAAGAAGGAAAAGTATGTAACTACTACAGTCCTCATTTCTTCAGCTTGTTGTGTGGCCAAAGTTAATATCTGTAACTTCCTTTCTCACTATCTTTCCATTTACTCTATTGCTCTGAGTCTGCACCATAGCCAGTCATGGTTTTTTTTTTCTGGGGGAATAGAGAAGTGACCCAAATTGTTGTTTCAGAGGAGTCCTTGTCATTAGCAGTCTGGCCCATATGCGATTGTTATAGTTTCATATATATATAAAGTTAGTACTAGGAAATGACACTGATCACTGATTCCAGACATATTCAGTATTAACCTCATTTTATATTAGTAATTCTATAACCTGGATAATCAGGATCTGTCATACCACCTAGTACATTAGATTCCTTATGTGCCTGTCTGAGCTAAAATGGCCAAGGAGCACTCTCCTTCCAATTCAATGTAATTTGTATTGGGTCGCCTAGAGAAAGTGTGTTTCTTTGAGAATCAGAAAAGCCTGAAGATGCAGAGGTGGGAAACAAGTATTTCCACACTTTGGCTTATAAATTCTGGTTATGGGAGAAATGATGTCACATGCTGATTGCAAATTTAAAACATATTTTTTTTAAATTTATTTTTTATTATTATTATACTTTAAGTTCTAGGGTACATGTGCATAACGTGCAGGATTATTACATATGTATACTTGTGCCATGTTGCTGTGCTGCACCCATCAACTCGTCAGCACCCATCAACTCGTCATTTACATCAGGTATAACTCCCAATGCAATCCCTCCCCTCTCCCCCCGCCCAATGATAGGCCCCGGTGTGTGATGTTCCCCTTCCCAAGTCCAAGTGATCTCATTGTTCAGTTCCCACCTATGAGTGAGAACATGCGGTGTTTGGTTTTGTGTTCTTGTGATAGTTTGCTAAGAATGATGGTTTCCAGCTGCATCCATGTCCCTACAAAGGACACAAACTCATCCTTTTTGATGGCTGCATAGTATTCCATGGTGTATATGTGCCACATTTTCTTAATCCAGTCTGTCACTGATGGACATTTGGGTTGATTCCAAGTCTTTGCTATTGTGAATAGTGCCGCAATAAACGTACATGTGCATGTGTCTTTATAGCAGCATGATTTATAATCCTCTGGGTATATCCCCAGTAATGGGATGGCTGGGTCATATGGTACATCTAGTTCTAGATCCTTGAGGAATCGCCATACTGTTTTCCATAATGGTTGAACTAGTTTACAATCCCACCAACAGTGTAAAAGTGTTCCTATTTCTCCACATCCTCTCCAGCACCTGTTGTTTCCTGACTTTTTAAAGATCGCCATTCTAACTGGTGTGAGATGGTATCTCATTGTGGTTTTGATTTGCATTTCTCTGATGGCCAGTGATGATGAGCACTTTTTCATGTGTCTGTTGGCAGTATGAATGTCTTCTTTTGAGAAATGTCTGTTCATATCCTTTGCCCACTTTTTGATGGGGTTGTTTGTTTTTTTCTTGTAAATTTGTTTGAGTTCTTTGTAGGTTCTGGATATTAGCCCTTTGTCAGATGAGTAGATTGCAAAAATTTTCTCCCATTCTGTAGGTTGCCTGTTCACTCTGATGGTAGTTTCTTTTGCTGTGCAGAACCTCTTTAGTTTAATTAGATCCCATTTGTCAATTTTGGCTTTTGCTGCCGTTGCTTTTGGTGTTTTAGACATGATGTCTTTGCCCATGCCTATGTCCTGAATGGTACTACCTAGGTTTTCCTCTAGGGTTTTTACGGTTTTAGGCCTAACATTTAAGTCTCTAATCCATCTTGAATTAATTTTCGTATAAGGAGTAAGGAAAGGATCCAGTTTCAGCTTTCTACTTATGGCTAGCCAATTTTCCCAGCACCATTTATTAAATAGGGAATCCTTTTCCCATTTCTTGTTTCTCTCAGGTTTGTCAAAGATCAGATGGCTGTAGATGTGTGGTATTATTTCTGAGGACTCTGTTCTGTTCCATTGGTCTATATCTCTGTTTTGGTACCAGTACCATGCTGTTTTGGTTACTGTAGCCTTGTAGTATCGTTTGAAGTCAGGTAGCGTGATGCCTCCAGCTTTGTTCTTTTGACTTAGGATTGTCTTGGAGATGCGGGCTCTTTTTTGGTTCCATATGAGCTTTAAAGCAGTTTTTTCCAATTCTGTGAAGAAACTCGTTGGTAGCTTGATGGGGATGGCATTGAATCTATAAATAACCTTGAGCAGTATGGCCATTTTCACGATATTGATTCTTCCTATCCATGAGCATGGTATGTTCTTCCATTTGTTTGTGTCCTCTTTTATTTCACTGAGCAGTGGTTTGTAGTTCTCCTTGAAGAGGTCCTTTACATCCCTTGTCAGTTGGATTCCTAGGTATTTTATTCTCTTTGAAGCAATTGTGAATGGAAGTTCATTCAAGATTTGGCTCTCTGTTTGTCTGTTACTGGTGTATAAGAATGCTTGTGATTTTTGCACATTAATTTTGTATTCTGAGACTTTGCTGAAGTTGCTTATCAGCTTAAGGAGATTTTGGGCTGAGACAATGGGGTTTTCTAAATATACAATCATGTCATCTGCAAAGAGGGACAATTTGACTTCTTCTTTTCCTAACTGAATACCCTTGATTTCTTTCTCTTGCCTGATTGCCCTTGCCAGAACTTCCAACACTATGTTGAATAGGAGTGGTGAGAGAGGGCATCCCTGTCTTGTGCCAGCTTACAATTTAAAGAAAACCACCAGCTTAACAAATGTTGTCACCCAGCTAGCATCATAACTGATTGTAGAGTCATAGGTGCAGTCTCAACCTCCAGGGCTTAGGTTATCCTCCCACCTCAGTGCCTTCTCCCTCCAGTTGGGACTACAGAGGTGCACCACCAGGCCCTGATAATTTTTGTATTGTTTTAGTAGAAAGGGGGTTTCGCCATGTTATCCAGGCTGTTACAAACTCTTGGGCTCAAGCATAACTGAGTTTCTAGTAGCCATTCCATTGTTCCATTTTCATTAGGTCAGCTGTAGGATAATGAATGTTATAATACCATGAATATATTTGGTGGAATTAAGTCTATTGCCACACTCCACTCATTTTAAGTGAATTTCCTGGTCAGAAGATATATGTGTTCTGTGATATTAAAGATATCACCCCATGAATCCACTGATGGTGTACTGAAGAAAGTACTACAGATTGCAAAAAGAAATTCATGTCCAGATTAAACGTCTTTTTCAGAGAAGATAAATCATTGTTTCTACCATGAAAGATGAAACAGTCCCAACTTCATTGAATTGAAGATAATTCAATTTGCATTTGCACCTTTTTTGAGAATCAATTACCCATATATCTGCAGTTCTGTTTCTGGATGCTTTCTTACATACCTTGGATTTAGCAGTCTTTCATCAATATGTGCTGTCTTGATTACTGTAACTTTATCTGAAGTCTTGAAATTAGGTATTATGTTTTCCACAACTTTATTTTTTGGTTTATTTTGCCTAGTCTAGTTCCGATGAACCTCCATATGAATTTTAGAATAGCTTGCTAATTTTGATATAAAGTCCTAATAGAATTTTGATTGGGAATTTTGATTAAATCTAAAGATCTATGCAGCAAAATTGTTATCCTAGTAATATGTAATTTTTCAATGGAAAAGCATGGTGCATATTTCCATTTACTCAGATCTTAGTTAATTGTTTTCATTAGTGCTTTGTACTTTATAGTATGCAGTTCCTACATGCATTTTTAAAATTGATACTTAAATATTTCATGTATTTTATTGTTATTATAAATACTATGTGGCAAAATCCTAATACACAATATCCAAATACTCAAATATCTAAAAATACAACTTATTACTTTACTTTGACCTTATATTCTCCATTCTTACTAAACTTAATAATTTTAGTAGATATTTTTGAAAATTTATTGGGATTTTCTATGTGAACAGTCACGTCCTCCTGTGAATAAAGTTTTATTTATTTTTAATAATGTAAGATAAAAACTACTCTTTTATATGTATTGATTTACCAATTCTGTTGTTCTTCCTGTACCAAGGTTCTCTCTGTTATTTCTCTCTAATTTTAAGAACTTTCTTCAGTATTTCTTTTAGAGCAGGGCTTTTAACAACAAATTATTTTATTTTCTCTTATTTAGTAATGAATTTATTTTACTTCATTTTTGAATTAATGATATATATGATGATATAGATACATATGATCTAGGTATAGATAATATCAAATTCTAGTTTAGGAGGTGTTTTCTTTTCAGCAGGTGAAATCATCATTCACCTGTCTCCTGGTCTTTGGTTTCTGATGAGAAATCCACAGTTACACAAATTATTATTCCTGTATTTGCAGTCTATTATTTTCTAGCATATATAAAATATATTATATATTATTATGTTATATTATATGTTATATATTATATATTATTAATATATATTATATACATAAAACTTTTGGTTTTCGGAAGTTTGACTATGATTAGTCTAGGCAAGGTTTATTTTTAGTTCATCTTATTTGATGTCTGCTTCTTGACTACTGGTATCTAAATTTATGCCTTTTACCACATTTAGGAAGATTACCATCATTATTTCCACAAATGTATATTTCTACCCCAGACTCTTTCTCCTATCTTCCTAGAACTCTAATGACCCAAATTTCAATAATTTTGAAAATTTCCCATAAGTACCAAGATTCTGTTTATAGTTTTTCAATCATTGGTTCTCTTTTTTCATTCATCTGATTGTTTGTCTTCTGTTGATCTATCTGAAAGATCACTGGTTCTTTTCTTCATAATTTCTGTTCATCATCAAATAAAATTTTTATTTTAGATATTTAATTCCATAATTTCTATTTCTCTGCCAAGAATATATATCTTTTTGTTCATTTTATTTGTAATTATCTTTAATTCAGGTATGATAGCTCCATTAAATAATTTCCAAGTAATTCTAACAATCATCTGAGGATTGACATCTGTTGATTATATTTTTTCTTTAGAATTGGTTGTGTTGTTTCTGTAGACTGAGACAAATGAATCTGATTTTATTACAAAAATAATCACACTGAACAGAGTAGAAAAAAATGAGCTAACTTGAATAACTCTGGAAAACAGTGTTTTGACTAGAAACTCCAAGGCTAAATATAAAGTACACTGTACATAAACACTGTATTCTAGTTGGTAAATTAGCTTCTCCTGAGAGTACATCCTAAAAATTCTGAAACTACTTTACACATATGCTAAGGGTGAGTATATGAGTGCATGGATGCCTACATTTTTCTGGTTCTTTGTATGTAAAAACATTTTAGATTGTTTCCTGACATTTCAAATATGAAATTATATAGAATCTGGATCCTGTCACAATCATGTACAAAAATGTTGGTTTTGTTTTGGTTATGTTTCTTCACCTGTTTTATCAGAGAATCAACCAATTTACCTTCAAACTGCGAATTCTCTCATGCTTTCTGTTAGAAAAGATTGCTATCAATCCTTAGGCTGCTTTGCATCTGAAAAACACATGCTCCATTCCAAAAATTTTCTCAGATTTGGGTGGTGGCTAAAATCTCAGTTTGGGGGTGGGGGAACAACACACACCGGGGCCTGTGGGGTAAGTGGAGATGGAGAGAATCAGGAAGAACAGCTAGTGGATGCTGGGCTTAATACCTAGGTAATGGGTTGATCTGTGCAGCAAACCACCAGGGCACACATTTACCTATGTAACAAACCTGTACATACTGCACATGGCCCTCAGAACTTAAAATAAATGTTGAAGAAAAATAAATAAATAAATAAATAAATAAATGAAATGGTATAGCTACCCCCCTCCTATATATATATATATATATATATATATATATATATATACTGTGTATATATATATACCTCCTATATATATATACTGATATATATATATCAGTTCAGATCTAAAGCCTTCTGCTATGTTACTTTGGTTCTGTCCCTTGTGTAGTCAGAGGTGAGCATAAGATGTTTCAAGGATCATACATAAAACCAGGAATTCTTCTTCAGCTGTCTCTTTGAGATTTTCCTCATCATGTCTAGGCCTCAAGGTGTACATTTCCTGATACCTCTGGCCAAGAAGATCAGATTCATTCAGACATTTAGCCACCTGCAACAATGCTCTGCTATCCAGCTCTTGACTGGTCCCTGCCCTCAGGCCAAAGTGATAAGAAATTGGGAGGAGAGAAAAAAAGAAACTTTCTTTTGTGTTGTTCCTCCACGTTTTGACACATGTCCTTCCATTCTCACACTCCACCGCTTTCATTAACTTTTCAGAAAAGAGAAATGAACTTTGCCAATTGCCTTGAATAAGAAGTCAAGAAGAGGACTGAGAATAAACCAACAGAACTGAGAGGCTGAAGATTTGGCGATCTTGACAATGGTGCTTTTACTGGAGTGATGGCGATAAGACTGTCAGTTTAATTGTTTATTATAAGATATATTTATTTTGACTAAAATAATTCGAGTTTTATCATATCATTTCAATATATAATGCATTTCTTTCTTTTTCCTTAAATAGTCTAATCTTTATATACAAATTCCTTACTCTTATTATTAGGTGCACTTTGAAATTCTGAGACTGTGAACCAAGTCACTATGACTTTGGAAAGCCTTAACTATGATAAAAAGCCTTTAGTACATATCTTTTTGTATCTTTTCCTTTTTATATCCTGAACTAAGAAAATTTTGTTTCTTTCTCAAATATAATTTTCCTAATGTTGTTTCCAGTGTTTACAAAAATAATGCTAAAGAGCAGCTACAATTAAAAATGAGAACAATGGTGAAACTTACCTTGATTCTCATTATGCCAAAGTCAGTACCATACACAGAAAATTAAGAGTGATTAAATTGTTATTTGCTTTTTGTACAACAGCATTTCCTACTTAACTGACCTTCACATTGTCACTCTGATTTCCATGGAAATAATTGAAGATTTCCAGTGCAACCCTGAGAGGTCCAAAACTTCTTGAACAGATGTATGTCCATTGAAAAACCAATATCAAGGACTCTGGGAATCTATTGGATAAAACCCACCTCTGTAATTAAGTACATGTCCCCATTGTAGAATCATCAACCAGCATATTGAAATGGCTTCTTTCATGCCAAATAACAGGTTTTTGCCAAGAAAGAAGACACCGTGCAGTCATTGTTGTCTCCCCTTAACTCCTCTCCTGCTGTGAGTGTGGCTCAGAGCAGCTGCCTGTTCTTCCTAAGATCTGAGTCTATCAAATCATCCCAGGTATCCATCTGTACACCTGCTGCACTTATAGCAACAAAAGTTAGGGAATAATGTTGATTATCTGCCAAAAACAACTAAAGATATCATTTTGCTCTAGGACAAAACGTGTTTAGGACACACATGATTTTTATTCTCCGGAAGCTCTCTGCTTTCCTGTCTCTTCACAGCAATCCCTCTAGCCTGCCTCTTAATTAAACCACCATTTTGTAGCTGAGAGTTGGAGAAAAAACAAAGTTGTTTATCGAAAAAGCACTCTGCTCTTTTCATGATTCACTACAGTCCATATATATATATATATATATATATATATATATATATATGAGGAATGTTTTTGGACAGTATGTGACCAGTACAAGAGAGTTTAACATAAGTAACTTGGATACACTTCCTGAAATTACTTGCTAAATCTGGATAATATAGTAAAATAATATTTTATGTCTGTGTTCCCTCTTTAGTAGTATTTAAGCAATTTATATCATACTATCTTATAATTCTGGAAACATCTATAAAAATTTAAAATTAGAGAATTGGGGAAGTAAAACAAAGATTTCACACAAGCAAAAGATATAATGCTGAAATTGAGAATTTGGTATGAAAAAAGTCTCTCTATTTTCCTATATGATTGAAGTTATCTGAAATATGCTAGTGGTAACAGGCAAGGGTATAAGAAACAAATACCTCTATAACTGTAAATTACAAAATGTCTTTTTATTTCTTTAAATTAAAAAGTATTGAAATAAAGAAAAACTCATTATGTAAGCTTTAAGTAATATCTAAATGTAGACTATGATAACTGAAAGTCTCTCTTCACTATATACACCCACTCTTATCAGCAAAGGAAAGTAGTATTTATAGCTATGCATGTATATTCTCATACTTTTTATTTGTGTTGTTAATTTAAACATGTACATATAAATAAGAAATCATACTATAAACTTGTGACTTGCTTTTACACTTAATAGAATATCTTCAATAACATAAATAATATTTATGACTGCATATATAATTATAATATTTTTGTGAATACACTTTGATCATATCCAAACTATTTTGTATAATACAATACTAGAAGTGGAAGGGACAATCATAATTGCCCTTTGAAGATCTGTAATTACTTGCACACCTAGCAGTACCATTTGAGTATGTCCTTTGCCAAATAATTTTTATATAGTGAAATAATTTAATATTTCCATTATTGTGATTCATTTGCTTTTTCCTAGATTGTTTTAAAGTTAATTGTATTCTCACGCTTCTCTATTTTTAATTCTCCTGTGAATCACTTATTAAGATACTTTTTCTTTCTCTTTAATTACCACTGCCATTTTGGCATTATTATTATATTGATTTGTAGAAGTGTTATATATATTCTGCATATTTATCTTTGTATACATGTTGTAAATACTGTGTTTCTTTTGAATCTATCACCTATGTTTTTTTAACATTTTGGGGATTAAAAGTTTCAAATCATTAAGTTATAATATATAAAAGAACCAAATAATTTTAGTGCTTTTTTTGGATCTAGTATTTTTAGGAATATCATCTCCACTCTGAGGACATGCAAATATCTTCTGTTTTATCTGATGTTTCTTCATTGTTTCAATTTTAAGATTTAGAATTTTAAATTATCTGGAATTTAGTTATTAATGTAGTATTAGAGGGGTTGATATATTTTAGTATAAAGTTCAAATGGCCAGTCAATTATAACAGTACATTAAGTATATCAATTTGAAATGTCACAATTTTAATATTTAAAAATTCCCATTAATACCCCAAGAAGTATCTGCACTGTCTTTCCTGCATTAATTCATTTGCTAATTCCACTTCCAATACCACTGTATATGTTTATCTTGATAAATGGAGGTTAATTGTCTTATTGTTTTTTCTAATGATTCCTAATATAAAAAGGTTACTTTGAATTATTTTCTAATTTCAAGTTTTTCTTAGTTTACTGCAGTAATACTAGACGACAAGTGACATTTTAAATAAGGATTTGAATTCTATTGAAATTTTTATTTTATCACCTTTCGAATTGAATTATAAGCCATAATGCGTTCAAAGATAATAATATACTTTCGGTTATATAAATGGAAATATTTGTTGTATGCTCCATTTTCTGCCTTAGAGGAAGACTGTATTTCCCCCAAGTGCTATATTAGTAAAGTATTTGAACATTAATGTCTTTTCAATAACCTCTGGCATTTGCTTAATTTGCAGCTAGTAAACAAAATTATTTCATAGCAAATGGTAGGCTTCCCATCCAAACAATTCCTGAATTAGTGTTTCCTGTAGTGTATTACATAGAACACTAGATATGGGCAGCTTCATCAAAATGAAGTTCCATTGTCATTGAATTCTGGGAAATTCTACAATATATATCTCATATACAATGTTGTTTGTGTCATTTTACTTATAAAACTATGAACATTTCTAGACATATGTACATAAATACATGCTGCACTCTGTTTTCAATTATTTTATACACCTGTTTTTATACCTACACAGCATTATTGTGTAATAAGTGTATGTGTGTGCCTTTGAGTATTCCAAATTTCTCCTATCACTTTAAATTGCATTTTTAACACATTTTTATTTCATTTATTTGGTTCAGCATAATTAAATACTAATAGGTCACTTTTTTATTATATACTACTTTTTTTCAAGGTGGGCTTTATTTAAGTTCTATGAAATAATGTTATATAGGAATATGGAGAATTTTCTTCATATGATCAGTAATTATTTCCTTGCTCATTAGTTAATATTTTTACATTGCCTTGAGATGTTATTTAAGAACTGTAAACATTTCTTAGAAAATTATATAATATGATTGTAAGAATAGATGACAAGTACTTTAAAAATAAATTATAATCTTGTTGTTTTACTTTCATTTTATACTCCCTCAGTTCTCTATTCTGCATGCTTCAGTATTTTTTTGCATTTCAATGTTTGGTGATTATATTAAAAATAACAAAACTCACGAGTTCTGTCGGCTGGTAAGCAAGATGAACTTGCTTATCTCTTAAATTAATCAGATTTCATCAATCTGTGAGTATTCTTTCAAATTACAACCCAAGATGTGATACCTGCTTTAATCCAGCCAATCTTGCCCTGTTATAATCCACAAAAATTTATACCTCCACTGTTATCAGCAAAAACTGTCTAAGCTTTTGGCTGTTTGGTTTCCTTGCCCTCTCTTTAATTACAATTTTCAAGCAAATACCTGTGAGCCCAAGGCCTCTTTCACATCTCATGGCCATTCAATCTAGGATTAATTATTCAGGTTTATCTAGTCCAATCTTTATTATGAGATTATATCCTGTTCTTGTGCACTAATTTTATGTAGCAAAGTAGCCCTGGAATTTGTTCTTAAATTCCTGAGATTTATGATTTTCTTATTTTGTCTACATATGAAAAATTAGCATTATTTCATGAAATACGAACTTCAGTCAATGTTTCTGAATTGAGAAAAGTTTACAATTCATTAATTCATCTATAATGTCAGACAAAACAACATATTGAAACCTGTCATTTTAAATATAATCCTTTCCTTAAAAGATAGTTAAGTGAAACATTTACTTATCAGAAGTTTCATTATTGAACTTAAAGAATAGTGAAACTTCCAAAAATGTTAGCACATTTTCAGGATATGGCTTACACACTGAGAACATTCTTCTTTATTTCTCTGATGATGTTAGTAGATAATAAAGCAGGAAAACTTCCATCAAAGTACAACACTATGTCCTTGGATATAACGAAAACAACAACAAAAGAAAACGATCCCTTTCAAAATGGAAAATTGACTTTTAAATATATTTTTAAAATTCATTGAAGTTTCTAAAATAGACAGGAATAAGATAAACAATGACCTGTAGGGAGAAAATCAAAGACTGACAGACACCACTGCTCTAATAGGTGCTGCCGCTGTTAACAAACCACCTGTATCCATCAAAAGTCGATTCAAAAAGATTGAAGGCGAGGTCTCAACCCTGATTGAAATGAAATGTCAGCAAGGATAAGAGAAGAAAGATGGAGATTGTATTAAAAAGAGAAACTATGTTCAGAAATAAGCTTTGGGACACACAAGAATCTAAAATGGCATCTATATCCAGCAGAGCAAATTCCTGGGGTCTAGAGAACTAGGTTAGTTTGTCTTTTTGAAGCACTTGTTGAATTCTGAGTTGAATCTGAACATAAATGGATTTAAAAGAGAATCCTTTTTATTGATTTCCAAGATAAGATGACATATGAGGAAGAGAAGTAGAAAAGAATAAAAATTGCTAAGGCTGTAAAATCTTGGTTTTTTTTTTTTCTTTTTTCAAGGTTCTCAGCATAAGTATAAATTATATACATTAATCTACTTTAAGAAATTGTGTACAATATGCCAAACTGAGAAAACTGACCACTTATTTCTTTGATTTTCTTCATGTCGGCCCCTGACATAGTATACACATCAGAAATTATAAAAGATCTAGGAATCCAAACTCATCACTAACACTCTAATTTGAACACAAAGACAATAGTGTTCATTCTTCAGGAAGGCGGTGGGTGTGATAGAAAGAATACTGAATTAGTCTTGCATGTCTAAAGTTTTAGTTTCAGCTCTGACAATTCAATCAATGTATCCTGAAACATCTCAACCTACTAAACCTCACTCTACCCAGTTATACAATGGAAATAATAACCCCTGATTTTCCCTCACAAACTGAAAATCATGAATAAAATGTTTGTTATGTGGAAGTGTGAAACACGTCAATATTTCTACATGTGCAATGTGGAAACTCTGTCAGCTTCTCACTATTTCTCATATAGTCAACCTTTCCTCCAACCCACTTCGCAAGACATCTTAAAATGCCATTTCTTGGTATATAATTATATAATATTAACCTCAGCCCTCATCTCAACTCCAGGTAAGACTCATGACAATCCTCTCTCCTCTATACCATCATCTTTGCATCTCTATTACAATGATTTATCCTTAAATTTTCTTAGTTATATTCCTTTTGGAATTAACTGATACCATTTTTTTACATCCAAACCAAATTCTTCAAAGTATTATTTAATTCAATTCATTCTCCCTTTCATTCGCTCATTCACAGCCTACATTTCCCATGATAAAAACAGCACAGAAGAACAACATAAGGAGGACAAGCTCAAATATTCTACTATATATACAAAAATATTATTTTTACTATCACTTCTCTGTGAAAAAATAAACAAAATATCATACAGGATAATCATGGAATTTACCTATCTGAATTCAAAACACATTTGCAATGAATGAAAGTAACAGAAGTATATACAATTAGAATGAAAATGATTTGCTGACTAATAGGCAATAATAAACATATTTGTTAACCCATAATTTGCCAGTCATAAAATTCTTCTTTCTGTGGTTTAATCTTAGAATAAAATTGTGTTTATTAAAAAGCAAACTAACATAAATATAACTTACAATGTTAACTGGAAAACAAAATAGTCATTAGTGCTCATAGGCATAATGTTTAGAAATAAATTAGGGCATTTAGTACCTAAAACTCAATTGTATTGAGTAAAATGTGATGTTACAATTATCTTTTCAAAGTACAGTTGGTTAGATTTTTAAAAGCGTTGAATATAAGCAGGTCATTAAAATAATAATAGCTTACTCATATTGTGTATTACCATGTCCCATAAACTGTTTGAACCTCCTTGATGTGTATTGTCTTATAAAGTTTTCTAAACTTTGCTATTTATCATGATTACTGGATCATTCTAGCAAGCCAACAAATATATATGTATTTTACAAATGCATACAAACTGTTTATAAATTGGCTAAATGAATGTATACCTTACATTATTTAAAGAAATTGATGATAACCAAATTTTTGCCATTACAAAATGATGGTAAAATTATTCTCATTGTCCAGGTAATTTTTCAAGTTACCCTTGCTTTTTCAAGGCAATAATATGACCAAAGGCAGTCAAAATTACTTTCAGCTCTGAGATGGCCCCATTCTCAGATAAAATTTGTCCTCACACTTTTGCCAAGAACTATGTCTGCAGAGATTTAGCATGTGCCCTAGTTATATAAAGATGAACAGTATCTCATTATGGGAATACTGTGCATATAGCAAAGGAAAATAACATAGTATAGATAAGATAATGAGAACACAATCAAATACAATACTGAGAATAATAAAATGTTAGTTCTCCTTATCAGTTCTATACCAGGAGACTCAAACAAAATAGCACTGTCAAGTTAGAGCAACGTGCATTTACAGGGCTGTTACATGATTCTACCATACTGTGTTCAGGTGCCCAGGTAGGAAAAGGGATGGTCGATGCAGTGAGTTGTAAAAAAACATATGAGGTCAGGAGGCTAACAATACATCAAGAGATGAATGTGGTAGATAAGCATAGTATTTTCTTATTTAAACATAAAATCCATAAACATTCAGTATTATTTCTACTAGAGTGTTCTTTAGGAAATTTTGATACTCTTCTCTCATAATGCAAATGTTTGGCTCTTCAGAAACTCTTAGAAGTTCATGCTCACTATAAAAGATCACCTTTAATTTTACTTTTTCCTCAACATCACTAAAGCAGTATTACAACCACAATAAAGACAGATCATCAACAAAACCTTAAACTCCTGGTTGACATTTCCCTCCAGACTAAAATAAAAGTAAACTTCCACAGATATGATTGTTGTTGTTTTTTTTTTTTTTTTTTTTTTTTTGCTTTCTCAGGGAATATCTGAAAAGAAGGTGGGCTAAAATTGTATTATTTCAGGCAATATTTATTAAGTTGACAATAATTGTAACCATCATCCAGCATTTACTAAGGACCCATAATTATGCTGTGTGCTACATAATTACACAATCAATACCTCATGTGTTGCTTTTCTTTGTATTAACATCAAGTGCTCTCTGTGGATATGCTTTTTTAGTCAAGGTTTTTTTAAAGTAGATGCAGTCAATAATACTTTTCAAATTATACACAAACACACATACACACAAAAGATACCTAAATAATCCCTAGCAAAGCCAAAAGTTAAAAATTCAAAATTCATCTAAATCTCTCTTCTAGGTTTAAAACCTGCAAAGAGGGATCAAAGCACAAGAAATCACATGTATCTAATCCAGTGGGAAGTAAGAGAAGTGTTTAAACTGTTATTTATGATCATTTTTACAAAAAAGAAGGAAGTTGAGATTTGCTGCTATTCAACATATAGTTTGTAGCTGATTTTTTAAAAATTCCAAATGGGTCCAAGTGAACATTTGTTTTAAAATAGGCTATGGATACTGGAGGGGGGGAAGGTTAGTTTTATAGCAGGCAAGCACTTAGAACCTCCACATTCATTTTCACTGCATTTAAGCTTATTGCAGTTTATATGTTCTAAATTAAGTAGTTTACAAATATTTTATTTAGCTTTAACCAAACTGATCTTCATAAGATTAATAAGCAGCTTGAAAGTCTCTTCTCCCTCAAGCTTCAATGAGTATTGAGATAATGCCAAATATGCAAACATAAGCAAAAAACGAAAAGAAAAGCATCGACAGGTGAAAATAATTCTAATATAATCAGCTATAAAACGAAGTTGTTCAAAAAATACAGAAGACTTTATTTAGAACACTATTTGAAATACAGATTTATGTCCACTATTTAATGATAATATTACAATTGAAATTCATTTACTACATTTTTCTTAGGTCAGTTACTGCCCAAAAACGTTGCTGCAAGACATACATGTAAATGTCATTGATGAGTCTAATTGTATAAAGTCAATACTTCTAAACTATATTTGCCTTTGTAGTAATTTGTTAAAATTTGAGGAGTGACAAAGAAACTTTTCTTTTTCTGCACAGCTTATAGTTATCCAGAGAGAAGAGTAAATGGGTATTAGACATTAAAGATAGACTACAATTTTTTCCTTTATGAAAGAAAAGAGGTTCACATTTGTTGGTCTAGCATCAGTATTCTGATAGATACAAATAAGATAGTATCTTTTCCATGGTATGCCACCCATCAGCTCTTGAAAAACAAAATAAATTTAATTTGTGCAACTAAGAAAAATGGGATGATTTAACAAATAGCAGGCCAATGCTCTCATAAATAAATGTGTGGTAGGCAAACTGTTTAGAAAATAGGTATTTGGAGATGTTTCTCCGGTTACATTCTTTAGTTATTAGACATGACGTAAGTGAACTACCATTTAAAGAAACTAATCTCTGCACATGTAAAACATAAATAACATACAAAAACTTGGAATCAAAAGTTCTAACTTGTTTAAAAAAAAAAAAAAAAAAAAAAAAAAACTTCCAGAAACTTTAGGGAGGCTTTAAAACCATTTGTTAAAAAAAAAAAAAAAAAAAAAAAAAAAAAAAAAAAGCAAGATATTGTCATTGGTTTGGAAAAATTATCAATTTGTAACAATGAATACATAGTTTTTCTGGCGAACTTAAAACATAATACTGAATTCTTTGGAATTTTCACCAAAGTAAATCTTAATTAGTGAATGTGATGGGAAAACGATCAGTGAGATAAAATTTGAACAACTATTCTTATGATTCTTCTATTTAGGCATTTCTATTTTGAGTTATCTTTTTCAGCAGTGAGAGATATTTAAATTAAGTAATTAAAGAAATGAGTGAGAATCAGAGTTTAGTTAAACAAGTATTAAGCAAAAATCTTTGTGTATTAGTGAAGCTCATTATTTAGAGTAACTCGTGTTTATTTTATAAATAAACACACATATTGGAGAGGCATGCTCTATTTTAAAAGTTTTGATCATTGAAAAACTAATCTTTAGAATGCTGATATAATTATTATTATTTTGTGCTTTTAATTCATCTTTATTTTTCATTATACTTTAAGTTCTAGGGTACATGTGCACAATGTGCAGCTTTGTTACATATGTATACATGTGCCATGTTGGTGTGCTGCACCCATTAACTCGTCATTTACATTAGGTATATCCCCTAATGCTATCCCTCCCCCCACCCCCTCCCCGCAATAGGACCCGGTGTATGATGATCCCCTTCCTGTGTCCAAGTGATCTCATTGTTCAATTCCCACCTATGAGTGAGAACATGCAGTGTTTAGTTTTCTGTTTTTGCAATAGTTTGCTGAGAATGATGGTTTCCAGCTGCATCCATGTCCCTACAAAGGACACAAACTCATCCTTTTTGATGGCTGCATAGTATTCCACGGTGTATATGTGCCACATTTTCTTAATCCAGTCTGTCACTGATGGACATTTGGGTTGACTCCAAGTCTTTGCTATTGTGAATAGTGCTGCAATAAACATACATGTGCACGTGTCTTTATTGCAGCATAATTTATAATCCTTTGGGTATATACCCAGTAATGGGATGGCTGGGTCTAATGTTATTTCTAGTTCTGGATCCTTAAGGAATTGCCACACTGTCTTCCACAATGGTTGAACTAGTTTACAGTCCCACCAACAGTGTAAAAGTGTTCCTATTTCTCCACATCCTCTCCAGCACCTGTTGTTTCCTGATTTTTTAATGATTGCCATTCTAACTGGTGTGAGATGGTATCTCATTATGGTTTTGATTTGCATTTCTCTGATGGCCAGTGATGATGAGCATTTTTTCATGTGTCTGTTGGCTGCATAAATGTCTTCTGAGAAGTGTCTGTTCATACCCTTTGCCCACTTTTTGATGGGGTTGTTTGGTTTTTTTTTTTTGTAAATTTATTTGAGTTCTTTATAGGTTCTGGATATTAGCCCTTTGTCAGATGAGTAGATTGCAAAAATTTTCTCCCATTCTGTAGGTTGCCTGTTCACTCTGATGGTAGTTTCTTTTGCTGTGCAGAACCTCTTTAGTTTAATTAGATTCCATTTGCCAATTTTGGCTTTTGTTGCCGTTGCTTTTGGTGTTTTAGACATGAAGTCTTTGCCCATGCCTATGTCCTGAATGGTATTACCTAGGTTTTCTTCTAGGGTTTTTATGGTTTTAGGTCTAACATTTAAGTCTCTAATCCATCTTGAATTAATTTTCGTATAAGGAGTAAGGAAAGGATCCAGTTTCAGCTTTCTACTTATGGCTAGCCAATTTTCCCAGCACCATTTATTAAATAGGGAATCCTTTCCCCATTTCTTGTTTTTGTCAGTTTTGTGATATTATTAAACAAGAGCTTTCAAATGAAAGAGGTAGTAAGAGGTAGGTTAAAAAAAGACAAATTTCAGTAGGATAGAAACAAAAGAAGAGTCAAAGATTTCTGTGATTTAAGTAAAATAAGTGAAACTCACAGATTAGAACTAGAAATTGAATAAAGGCTCCAAAAAAGGACAATAATGTCACTGAAAGCATTGTTCTAATTAATTCTAATGACTCAATGGCCATGTGACATAGATAACATTATCGTTATTTTACATAGAAAGAAATTGAGTGAGCATTGGTAAATTATACAAAGTCAACCAAAAAAAGGCTTTGTTAGAAAAAAAACTGATACCTTCTATATTTGCATTTTCTCTTAAGAGAATACTTGGGAGGCTGAAGTGGGAGGATCACTTGAGCTTAGAAGTTCAGGACTAGCCTGGGTAAAACAGCAAGACTCTCTATAAAAATAAACCTTAAATTTTAAAGAAGAAAACTCAATTAACTACAAAGATTTTAGACTTTAACCATTCTAAATAAATAGAAGTATACAAAATGTATCATCCAGTAAGCACTCAACAAATGTTAAAGTAATGAGGTTAAGATATAAAACTAAATATAATGCTTATTAAATAGAATTAAAAGAAAAAGAAATTAAAAGATAAATTACTAAAGACAGGTACAGTTAAATAATTAAATAATTTTATTGTAATTTATTTGGGTAGTACTAATAAATATTTTTTCAAATATTTTCTAAAATATGATAAGTATCCTGTATATATACATTACTGAGAATAACTTCAAAGTAAAAACGTCATGTCCTCTTTAGTGTCATGCTTACTATCTTTTTTTAATCAAAGAGTGACAAAAAGATTACCATCTTTGGAAAGCCATGGTGAATTTTATTAATAATTGGTTTTCATGTAAGACCAAGGAAGTCTAAGATCATTTGTTTATTTTTAATTAGTAGGCAAATTGACTAAACACAATTGAACTTTGAAAATACACTTAAATCTGATTTTTGATTAGTAAAATCTTTCTCATCAATAATTTAACTAGTAAATTAATAAATCCCAAAGCATTTCTTTTAAAATCTCATTAGCATGCCTACATTCTTTTTCCCCTGTAACTCCTGTTTAATTATAGCAAAGTCTTCCTTCAGATACAACCCAAGAGAAAATTTTTTTAAAGTGGTTCCCTAGCCGAGATGAGATCAAACTAAAGGTCACATGAAATTGCACAGCAAGCCTAGGGGAAACTATAAAGTGGTGGCATAAGACAGAGAAATTATCCCTGGGGAAATTGTCTTTCTCAGATCTGTGAATATACTGAATATGTCATGCTAGTTGAACTCACGGACACTTTCTTTTTCATTAAATAATTCTGAGATTAACTGCAAATCAACTAATGCCTTTTTTTCCCCCATTTTCTCTGTCACTTTATGATTTTAATTGCTTCATACAATTTATTATTTAAACATAAACCATTCATCCTATTGTAGTCTTATGAAAAGCATTCTAAGTTTCATCATTTTAATTAAAACTTTAATACATCTACTAATATCTATGAAGGAAAAAAATAAAATAAAATAAAATAAAATAAAATAAAATAAAATAAAAAAACCACTATGACATCAACTCTCCAGCCTTTTTTAGAATGCAACACTAAATATCACATCTTTATCTGACATATCTTAGGTTTTCTGGTTGGCCTCTGTCTTCAAATTACAGCCTTTCTTAGTTTCTTCTTCTCAGAAAAGTAAGAGCTTGGTGCCTAATCAGTGAAAGCAATCACACTTTACTCTTAGATTTGTCCCTACCTGAACTGCTGAGTTGTGTATCATCATTCCAGCTACCTCTATATCAGCCCAACTGGTCATAAAGCTCTAATGTAATTAGTAAGACCTCTCCTAAATCTAGCCTGTTACATCCAATCTTACACTGCAACTGAAGCCCTACGCATTTTTTTAAACAAAATGATTCAATCTTAGTATTAACCATTCATATATTTTCTTCATTAATGTAATAAATTTTCTCAGGCCATTCTGATAGTTTTCATAAAGTATTTTTATATGTAGCATTTCAAAATACATAACTTCCACATTCTTTAAAATATGTCCTGTAACTTTTGCCTATTTTCCAAGAGTAAAAAAGGAAGAAAGAGCGTCTTATAAAAATGAGATTTTTGCTTTTCAAAAATTTATCTTTGCAATGTAAGTTATTTAACGGCTTCAAGATAGTTGCAAAGAAAGCTTTGGTCTAAATCCTCAGTAATATATTAATGCTGCTTCCGGTAGTAGAATGTTAAAAATAAATGAATAAAATAAAATCAAGATAAACATTTACTTTAAATGTTGAGTGTAGTTGACTTTCAACTGAAATAGTTATCAATTTAAGAAGCTGAAGCAATACGGCTTAGTATAAACTTAAAGATACAAAAATTTTAAATACAAAATTCCCACATGTAGTTATTTTTAAGCAAAATTACATGTTTCTTTCACTCAAGCTGAATAAAATATCAACAGATAACGTCCCTACAGAGAACTCATAAATGTTCCTGTGTTGGCAATGCTTGGAACTGATTATTTATCATCTTCAGTTCTTAAATTCATATTTCAATATCCCCTGGCTGAAAGAAATTCCCAAATTCGTTCCTCTTTCACAATTGCTTAGTGAAACTGAAGGAACTTTGCAAATTTCTTCTTCCTCTCAAACCTGTAGGTGACGTCTTGGATTTCTCAGCTACACAAGCCAAAAAATTCCCTGTTACTATTTTTTATTTTATTTTATTTTATTTATTTATTTATTTATTTATTTATTTATTTATTTATTTATTTTGAGACAGAGTCTCGCTCTGTCGCCCAGGCTGGATCTCGGCTCACTGCAAGCTCCACCGCCCGAGTTCATGCCATTCTCCTGCTTCAGCCTCCCGAGTAGCTGGGACTACAGGCGCCCGCCACCACGCCCAGCTAATTTTTTGTATTTTTAGTAGAGACGGGTTTCACCATGTTAGCCAAGATGGTCTCCATCTCCGACCTCGTGATCCGCCCACACTGGCCTCCCAAAGTGCTGGGATTACAGGTGTGAGCCACCGCACAAGGCCCACCATTACCACTTTTTTAAAAAACATTAAACTAGTTTGAATTGTTTTTTCCCACACACAAAGGGAAAAATCCTGAATAACAATGTATATTAAATTGTTAAAATATTTTATACTAGTCCAGGCACGGTGGCTCATGCCTGTAATCTCAGCACTTTGGGAGGCCAAGGCAAGTGGATCACTTGAGCTCAGGAGTTTGAGACCAGCTTGGCCAACATGGTGAAACTCCATCTCTACTAAAAACACAAAAAATTTGCCAGACTCTGGTGGACTCCTGTAATCCCAACTACCAGGGAGGCTGAGGCAGGAGAATTGCTTGAACCTGAGAGGCGGAGGTTGCAGTGAGCAGAGATTGCTCCACTGTACTCCAGCCTGGGCGACAGAGTGAGGCTCCACCTAAAAAAAAGAAAAAACAAAAATATATATATACACATATATAACTTTAGTTTCCTATATGATATCCTTAATGTCTAAAGACGTATTTTCTTAGAAAAATAAGGTCTCCTGTAGAATTTATACAAGATAAGATTAAATATTATACAAAAATCCCTTTTGCAGTACCAGTACATGATAAGGTATGATCTGAATAAAGGTTTGATATTTGTTTTTGTCTGATATTTTTTGAAGACCATACTACATTAAAATGCAACATTTAATTTATTACTTAACCACAGATCCAAATAGACTAACATATTAGATTTGGGGGAAAACATGTAGATGATCTAGTACTATATCTAATGAAAGTGAAATATTATTTTAACACATGATACGGCATGATATAAAATGACCAAATATCATAATGTTCCTGAAGAAGATCTTCCACCTTTTACTCAGGAAATCTAAGTAATTGGGCATAACTGTGTTGTGGAGAAGCAGTTACTTTTGGAAAGTTATGATTATTTGAGAGTGTTTTTACCTATGGAACTTATAACAAGTTTTTCTTTATAACTTTTCTTTATATCTTTCATGTATTGGTTCTCTAATCTCTTCAGAAGTGGTTTTTAGCTGTTTAAATATATGGTTCATTCATACACTTCCACGCTCTTCCCATTTTCCTCTGTCTCTGGGATTCTTTTCCACCCATTGAAAAATTTCACCCGTACCTACCTGTGATAAAATCCTTTTACTCATTCTTCAAGTCCCCCAGGTTCATATATGTACTCAAGACTTCACCTTCTTTGCTCCATGCCAAGAGAAACTAATCCTATCTTCTGTGTCTTCCACATGGTCAGTTTCTGTAAGGTTCTCATAGTTTCTGTCTCATAGTTTCTATTCATTCTTTCTTATTCAGAATAAATAATAGAACAATTACAATCTATGGCCATTGAAATTGATTAAAACTTAAACTAATATTCTATATTTTGTAGAAACGTTTATTTTCTAATGGATTAAATTCTTTCAGGATGTAGGGAGCATGAACAGGTAGTCTTTTATATGATGGTGCCTTATTGCAAGAATATTTAAAAATATTAGGAGAAAGAGAGCAGTTTCCACATTTCCTCTCGTAAGCATCATGGATATCAGGAGCCATATTTGAGAAAATCCTGCAGCTTTTGGAACCAATGGTAGGGTAATCATATGTACAATTCCAGGGACTATTTGCTTCCTTCCAAAATCCCTTACACTCATGAATCCACTAATTTCTATTGATTTTCTGCTTCTATTCCTTTTCAACTTTCTATGTCTGTCATAGTCAGAAAAAGAATATGATAGGTTGAGTTAATCACTTTTTGATCTGTCAATATACAGTTTTCTTATCAAGCAGAGTTCTCCTATCAGGTTACTGCAGAAACCACAGCTCTTAATATTCAGAATATATATGATTGCCTTTGGAAGGGTCCCAATTCCTGTCAGAGCAACTGCAACAAAATCATGCAACAAAAAAGCATGAAAACATGCATGCAAAAGCACTGGCTGCTTTACTCTGGAGAATGATGAGGAAATGACATAGTATCCCAAGTTTCATGTGATAACTAAACATATTCACAACTTTTCTATTTCCTTTATGTTGTTGAATTACAGTTTGAGACTAAATTAAATCATTATTACCAATTTTAATTTTTCCAAGCATCACCATTGTCTTGAATTAAGCTCTTTTAATTGGCCATAGTTACTTTAAGCAGTAGTATAATATCTTCACATACACACACACACACACACACACACAAAACAAAAACAAACAGAAATAGCCACAATTATCCAACTGCTCAATTCTCTATGCAGGGCTCAGAATTCTCTATGCAGGGCTCAGAATAGAAGACTCCTTGGTATGGATATTCTTACCTTGCATATATTTAGCTATTTAAGACAAAACAACAGTCATTGTTGTTGTTATTGTTGTTGTTTTTTGTCAGCATGATTCATCATAAAGGTTTTCATTGTTCCTCATGCTCTGAGGCTGGTGAAAACAAGAAGGGTAGTGTTTCATCTTAGGATGTCATCATGATGGTATGATTAAATTCCAACTAGATTACTTCCAGACTGTGTACAAAATTCAGACTATTTATAGTATCCTCTTGATTATTTTCTGTAGCAACATAAACTATTAACACCTTCCTCAAGTCACTAGAAATTAGGACTCCATATCACTGAGCTTTTCTTGTCATGATACCAAAAATAGAACAGAAAATCGAACTAATACTGTTTTTAAAATTTCTCTTACTTAGGGAGACAGTTTTTAACATATCAAAACTTTCTTCTTTCTAGATACTGCTGCTGAAGATATCTGAGCTTTTTGTATGCTTATGAAACCAAACAAACTAAGAGGAAAAAACAAAGAAACACCTAGAGTGAACATGTAGTTAAATCTCCCTTCTCTTTAAATTCCAAATGTCCACAATTAGTAATCTGCAAATAATTATAAGAATACAACACTCATGCCTTACTTATATGTTTTGTCTTTTTAATATAAACATGAGGAAGATCAATTTTTATAGTAGGTATTAATTTAATTACCATTAACCTCTTGATCGTGCTTAGTACTCCTTTTAGTTGGCCATGTAAGAAGTATGTATTGCTGTTATATTACATTATCTATAGTTACTCTTATTCTACCTGAACACTATAAAGGTATTTTTATTGCGCTCTGTATTTAGCCTGCTTGTTTTTCTGAGTATAGGTTGCTGCTCCTGTTTTAAGTGGAAGATTTAAAATACATAAAAATAAACTGTTGAGTATAAAAACTTTTCATATACTGTAAATTACCACAGCACATTAAAACCTCATTTGTAGCTTTCTTTCTTAGGTGAGTGTTATTAGTGTTGTAAATGTGTTTGCATAATAAGGAAGTCTGAGTGGTATGAAGAAGCACGCTCTGACTTGTGTATTCATAGATCAAGATCCCCATCCAACAGGGAAGTAAGAGTAGAATAGTAACAGACTGCAGAATGAAATAAAAAAACTCTTTGAATTGAGTGAATTCCACATTTATAAAAGGGAAATCTGAAAAATTGCCAGATTAGATTGTTAAACTCTTCATATTTTGCAATCTTTTGGTTGATGTTATCTTTCATCTATTTAGCTTTGTTTATTTTGTAATTGGAGATGGAAGAAGAAAGAACAATGTGATGGATAGGTATGAACACAGTGTATGATGCAAGTCAGTGGAAGTTTCTACTCTACACATGCCCTATTTACACTCAACTATATCCTCTTCAAGTAACATGGCTGGAAATTTGTGATCCTATATTTAATCAGATAGGAAGCACAGACAGCTCAATATCAAAATTCCTTTCAGCTAATGTGGAAAAATCTCATAAAATTTACTAGTACAGAAATATGTCAGAATATATATAAATGACTGATAGGAAATAGCTGTAACAATGCTTGTTATTTCTTGATTGCCAGTGAAATAGTTCAAAATAATTGAGAATAAATACTGAATATAAGGTATTATCCATAACCAACATCTTCATCGTCATCATAAAATTTGCTCGAACTCACTGGTACAGTCTTACACAGTAACAAATAATACTTTATTCAGCTGTTATTGTATGCTTACTAGGGTTATTAAGTGATAAGGATAAAAAATGCACAAAAGAAAGTTAAACAATTAAAGATAAGTTAAAAAATAGGTAAGGGAGGAATCAAGAAAAGATAGTTCTCTAATGGTTTCTATGTAATATATAGACTTTTGATAAAGGATTAATTTTTCAGGTCATGAACCATTACTTTATATATAAAATGCCAAAAACTTGTTCAACTGATTTTGTCAGTTTGTTTGTTGTTTGTTTGATGTAACTGTCAGAATATACCACATATTTTTGCCTGTCATTTAAATACATTCATAAAGTGGCTCTAAATTGGAGAGTGCTTGCCTTGTTGAATTTTTGCTCACTCCCACAAAATGACACAATAGTGACAGTCTGGCCATAAATAAATCGCTGAAGAAATCTGAGAATATGTGTATTCAATACTAACCCAGCTTTTAAAAATAGACAGTAAACACTTAAACTCCAATCAGTTCTTATATTAATATTCCTAGCACAGCCCTTTGAATAAATAATATCTAAAATTTACTTCCACACTATTTTGGAAAGTATAATACTTGGCTGATACGCCACACATTCTTTGCAATATACCATGACCTGAATATGAAAATAATTTACTGAAGTAAATAAAAATATGGAACTATTGGAACTTACTGAATACCCCTCAAATGCTACATTGTAATTACTATCTAATAATCATAAGTATATGACAAAATATTTGAGGAGCAATATATATTCATAAGAAAAGTGGATACTACTGAAAGTCTTTATCAAAGTATTCAATAAACTAAAACTTCATGTCAAAATATTTACATCTATAGTTTATAACAACAGGTAATATATGCTCAAACACAAAATTAAAAAGAAGCCAATGAAGGACTAGAGAGGAACTTCAAGATGGTTGACTGGATACACCTGGTAGATAATTTCCCTTCAAATAGATTATTTAAGAGGCAAAAACAGAGAAGTGGTAGGAAATACCAAAAGCAAGGAAGAAGAAGAAAGCAAAGCAACTTGCCTAGCTGGGATTGGCCGGGAGCCTCTTGAGATTCTGTAATGTGGGAGAAAGTTAAGGGAGAGACTCCAGTAGTCAACATTTCCATTACAGACTCCTGCAATCCTTGCACGGTAGAGTCTCTCAACTACCAGCGGCTCTCAGACTAACATAGGGAGCTGCCTAGAGACTGTGCAACAACATTGCTCTAGAGACAGAGCACACTGAGTCCCAGAAGACTCTGAGTCCTAAGCAGCTATAGCCTGGGACCATTTTGAGAACCTGGCTCCCATCAGACTGCATCCTGCTTAAGGGCCCAACAATTCCTGCATCTTCACAACTCTGAGGTCCCATTGACATTTCCTGTCTGCAGTCACTGCAGTTGGGGCTGAGATGGAAGCCACTGTCACCAAGCCTGCCCACTCCAGCAGAGAGGCAGCCACATATTTTCATAACCCCAAAGAAAAATTCCATTGCCTGTACCTACCACTACCACAGGCTGCCATGGGGCTGAAGTGTGAGTGAAGCATATGACTCTTAGTCACCTACCTATGACTGCTCCCAATGAAAACAACACCACATTCCCCAGTAGCAAGGCCACAGCCTGTTTTTGCCTCCTCTTGACCATTCCTATAGCAGTCAGGAGATCACCCCATCTGTCCCTACTGCAGCCAGCATCTGCATGTATCACAGGGGGCTGGAGTGGAGGGGTGTGGAGGCAGGGCTCATCTGGCCTGGGTCTGACCTCCCAGTGCCTCAACACAATGTCCAGAGTATGGGGGGTCATTCAGACCATTCCACTTTCATTGGCAAGTGAACACTCCTTCCAGGGTTTAAGCGTGGGTCCACCCAACCTATTGCTACCATCATACCTGGCACCCACACAAATGAATTATCTGTGGACTTGGGGACTGGCCTGCACAGTCTGTTGCAGCCACCAACAATACCAGTGTGGACTGTTTGGGATCAGAGGGTTGTACTACCACTACTGCTGTCATTGCCTACACCACACTGGCTGCCCTCGGACCTGAGAACCTGCTACTCACTCAGCAATTGCTGTCATTTTTGACATCTAAGCAAGCCACATGCAGGCTCAAGAATCAGCCTGTCTGGACCCATTAGCAGCAGTTCCAGCATATGCCATCCAGGGCTTCAAATACAGGCACATTCAGTCTACCACTGCCACCACTGGGACCCAAAGACTGGCCCAACTGGCATCCTAGTACCCAGCAAAACTTCAGTCTCCAGTGACAACCACAGCCTAACTCACCAAGGAAAGCACAGATACAAATGATGTTGTTTATAGCTGAAGAAATCATAAAAAGACCGTATTACTGGAAAAAGCCAGAATCAAAGCCAAAGTATACTACCCAATGAACACCATAGATATGTATTCAGGAAAATGTCCTGCACTTTGAAAACAAATTTAAACAATTAGAAGAAGTGATTATTACAACAGGTGTTCAGATAGCAATGTGAGAATGCAGGAAACATGAAAGGTCAAGGAAATATGACATTTCCAAAGGAACACAATCACACTCCAATGACAAATACTAATCAAAAAGAAATTTACAAAAAAAATCTCAGAAAAAGAATTAAAAATATTGATGTTAAAAGAAGTTCAGTGAGGTACAAGAGGATGCTGAAAAAGAATACCAAAAGAATCAGAAAAACAATTCAGGATATCGATCAGAAATTTACCAAAGAGATAGAAATTATTTTAAAAAGAACAGGAATAGTGGAAATAAAGAATTCATTGAATAAAATACCAAATACACTTGAAAGCTCAGCAATAGGCTAGATCAACTAGAACAAAGAGCCTCAAAACTTAGAGAAAATTTTTTTGAAATAATCCATCAGACAAAAAAAAAAAAAAAAAAGAATAAAAAAGAATGAGCAAAGCCTACATAACATATAGAACCCCATAAAGCAACCAAACATTCAAATGTTCAGTGACCCAGAAGGTGAAGAGAAAATAAAACGGTTAGAAAACCTTTTCAAACTTCTCAAGTCTAACAGGAGATTTAAATATCAAGATAAAGGAGGCTAAGAAATTTCCAACTAGATGTATTTCAAAATCATCTTCTTCATGACCCGTTATAGTCAAACTATCTAATGTCAAACACAGAGAAATCTAAAACCAGCAAGAGAAAAATGTGTAGTCACTTATAAAGGATTCCCCATTAAACTAAATGAATTTCTCAGCAGAAACCTTATAGCCCAAGACAGAATGGGATGATATATTCAAAGTGCTAAAAAAGAAAAAAAATGTTAGCCAAGTTAGCCAAGCAACCAATGTTGCGATACTAGCAAAGTTATCCTTCATAAATGAAGGAGAAATAGTCTTTCCCAGATAAGCAAAAGCAGAGAGAATTTATCAACCTTAGTCCAGTCCTACAAAAAGTGTTTAAGGAACTCCTATGCTTAGAAATGAAAGAACAGTATATACTATTATAAAAACACATAAAATATAAGAACTAATAATAGAGCAAACATGCAAACAAGGAATAGTAAAGAATCAAATATTACCACTAGAAAACACCACCAAACCACAATGATAAACAATATGAGAAAGAAAAAAAAAAAAGATGTGCAAAACAACCAGAAATCAATTAATAAAATTATAGAAAGAAGCCTTCACATGTAAATAATAACCTTGTAGATAAACAGATTAAACTTTACCTTTAAAAGACATAGACTGACAGAATGGGCATAAAAACCTGATCCAACTATATGCTGTCTACAAAAGACTTATCTCACCTGTAAAATCACATACAGACTAAAACTCAAGGGATGGAAAAGATATTACAGGGAAATGAAAACCAAAAGCTAGTGGATTAGCTACATTTATATCAGATAAAACACTTTAAGTCAAAAACAGTTAAAAGAGAAAAAGAAGGTCATTACATAATGGTGATGGAATCAATTCAGCAAGCTGTTATTACAATTCTAAACCTATGTGCACCTACCACTGGAATACCCAGATATATAAAGCAAATATTATCAGATATGAAAGGGGAGAGATATTCCAATACAATAATACTTGGGAACCTCAACACCCCATTCTCAGCATTAGACAGATAACTTACCCAGAAAACTAACAAAGAAACAATGAATTTTAACTTCACATTAGACAGAATAAACAAAACAGACAATTACAGAACATTTCCACCAACACCCACAGAGTACACATTCTTCTCAACAGCACAGGGAACATTTTCAGGACAGAGCATATATTAGGACATAAAAAAACTCACCAAATTATTTAAACTCAAAATCACATCAAGTATCTTCTCAGAACACAATGGAAAAAAGCTATAAAGCAATAACAAGAGAAACACTGGAAAATTTACAAATACACAAAAAATAACATGTTCCAAAATGACTATTGGGTCAAAGAAGAAATTAGGGAGGAAATCAATAAAGTTCTTGAAACAAGTGAAAATCTAAACACAACATACCAAAACCTATGGGACACATCAAAAGCAGTGCTAAGAGGGAGTTTTTAACAATAAATTCCTAAATCAAAAAAGTAGAAAATTTTCAAATAAGCAATCTAATAATGCAACTCAAAGAACTAGAAAAGCAAAACTCAAACCCCAAATAAGTAGAAGAAAGGATATGGTAAAGAAAACTACTGGCCAATATCTCTGATGAAAATAGATGCAAAAATTCTAAACAAAATACTAGCAAAGTAAATCTAACAGCACATCAAAAAAAAAAAAAAAAAAAAAGATAATAATAATACATGATCAAGTATATATCCCAGAAACGCAATACCCAACCCTACTCACAGAGAAAGGATCCAACCAAATTCCAATTCTATATTATTTTCCAGATTGTGAAGCAATTGCAGGTCAGTGATTACCTGCAGAGGGAGAATATGACCCTGCCCAGGCACAGCTGTACAGTGATGACTCCACCAAACTTCAGTGTTTTTCTTAAGGCTACTCTCTGCCAGGAGGCAATATCAAGTCCACACATGTCTGTGGAGCAGAATCTCTGGCCCTACTTACTATCTGTGGCTGAACAACAACCCCAGAGACCTCACTCAGCCTTGGAGTCTATTACACAGCCCTGCTCAACCACAGATTTCAGACATTTCACAGATTTCCCTGTACTGCCTAGTCAGAAATAAAGAGCTACAACCCTACACAACTAGAGACAAGTGCAGAGCCCAACCAGAAGCTCCACCTTACAGAAGAGTCCAGCCAGTCGTTTCACTGGACCACAGAGCACAGCCAGCAATACCATTTAACTTCAGAGCACAGGAAGCAACCCAGCCCAACTAAGAAGCTGACACCACGGTCTGCCTCTCTGGTGTTGCTACAAGCCAGCATATCCAAAATCTCAGATTAGAACAAGTCGTAGTGGTCTACCACCACCAGTAAAGAACACGCACAAAGGCCGGAAGTGGCCATCTCCTTAAATGTGCAGGTGATACAGTAGCTAAAAAGAAATTACTTAGGCAGTTAGTGAGGGTAAGAGAGTCCTCTGTAAGGCTTCCCTTTTAACAAAAAGCAGTTCCCAAAGAATTTCTTTTCTAAAGAAGAGCAGCCTGTAAAATCAAGCCACAGGCATAAATAAGCAAGCTGGAAGGTTGCATAGGTAAATGCAGACAGCTGTGCCAATAGGAAAAGGCTACTCGGGGGTCAGACATGTTCAACGTGGAGGATTACTCTTTCCTTTTCTTTGTCGCCACATGTTCAGTAAAAAGTCAGGAAACTTGGCACAGGCCAGGTAGAGACCCCATCTGCATAAAGATTAGGGTGAGATGGCCAGCTTCTTTGCACGCTATGCAAATAGCTCACCTGGTCTAACCAATCTCTTGGACCCTATGTAAATCAGATACCACCTCCCTGTGCATTTCACCATAAAATCCCTGTGCATTTCACCACAAAACCGGAAGAACCACTTGGAAATCCCTCTCTCCCTGGAGGAAAGAGAGCTTTTCTCTTTTCCAGTATCCACTAAACCTTCACTTTTAAACTCACTCCTTATGTGTCCCTATTCGCAATTCTCTTGGCCTGAAGCAGCGAACCTCGGGTATTACCCCAGACAAACAACATCGCTTCCCAGGCATTAATGTAAGGAAATAAGGATTATTTAAAAAGTGTAGCTATACTTATATCACACAAAATATACTTTAGACTAAAAACTATAAAAAAGACAAGGGAGGTTATTACATAATAGTAAGGGGTCCACTAATATCCTGATTTCAAAACATATAATAAAGCAATTGTAATCAAGACAGCATGTTACTGGCATAAAAACAAACACATTGACAAATGGAACAGGATAGAAAACCTAGAATAAATCTATGCATTTATGGTCAACTGATTTTTTTACAAAGTTGCCAAGAACACATAATAGTGAAAGGACAATTTCTTCAATAAGTAGTGCTGTGAAAACTGGATATCCACATGCAGAATGAAATTAGACCTTTATCTTCCAAAATGTACAAAAATAAACTCAAAATGAATGAAATACTTAAATATTGAGACCTGAAACTATAAAATTACTACAAGAAAAAATAGGGGAAAAGCCTCACAACATGGGTCTGGGCAATAATTTTTGTATGTGATCCCAAAGCATAGGCAACAAAAGCAAAAATGGACAAATGGGACTGCATCAAACTGAAAATCTTCTGCACAGCAAATAATCAACAGAGTGAAGAGACAACTCACAGAATGGGAAAAAATATTTTCAAATAATACATCTGATAAGCGGTTAATATACAAAATATATGAGGAATTCAAACATTTCCAAGCAAGAAAACATAAAGCCCAATTTTTTAAAATGAGCAAATGACTAAAACAGACATTCCTCAAAAAAGATGTACAAATAGCCAACAGGTACATGAAAAAATGCTCAGCATCTTTAGGAAAATGCAAATTAAAACCACAATGAGCTATTGCCTCACATCTGTTAAAATGGCTCTTATCAAAAAGATGAAATAGAAGTTTTGGAGAGGATATGGGGACAAGGGGATACTCGTACATTGTTGCTGAGTCTGTAAATTAGTACCACCACTATGGAATATGGTATGGATATACCTTAAAAAGTAAAAATATAACTTTTTTTTTTTTTTTTTTTTTTTTTTTTTTTTTTTTTTGAGACGGAGTCTCGCTCTGTCGCCCAGGCTGGAGTGCAGTGGCCGGATCTCAGCTCACTGCAAGCTCCGCCTCCCAGGTTCACGCCATTCTCCTGCCTCAGCCTCACGAGTAGCTGGGACCACAGGCGCCCGCCACCTCGCCCGGCTAGTTTTTTTGTATTTTTTTTAGTAGAGACCAGGTTTCACCGGGTTAGCCAGGATGGTCTCGATCTCCTGACCTCGTGATCCGCCCGTCTCGGCCTCCCAAAGTGCTGGGATTACAGGCTTGAGCCACCGCGCCCGGCCAAAAATACAACTTTTGTAAGACCCACCAACCCTACTTCTCAGTATAGCTCCAAAGAAGCTAAAATCAACATATTGATGTGATGTTTGCACTCCTATGTTCATTGCAGTATTATTCACGATAGACAAGATATGAAAACAACTTAAGTATTAATCAACCGATGAATGGATAAAGAAAATGTAATGTATATACACACAATGGAATACTGTTCAGCCTTAAAAAGGGGGGAAATTCTGTCATTTTTGACGATATGGATGAATCTGGAGGACACTATGCTATGTGAAATAAGCAAGGCACAGAGAGACAAATGCTGCAGGATCTCACTTATATTTGGAATTTAATAAAGTTGAACTCATAGAAGCAGAAAGTAGAATGAAGGTTAGTGGAGGCTTAGGGAGTGGGGAGAAGTGAAGAAAGGATTGGGGAGTTATTGATCAGAGGGAACAAAGTTTCAGACAGGAGGAATAGGTTTTGAGATCTATTGCACAGCAGGATGACCGTAGCCAATAATAACATATATTTCAAAATAATGAAGAGTACATTTCAAAAGTCTCACCATAAAAATATGATGAGTAGGTGTGGAGATGGACATGTGGAATAGCTCAATTTAATCTAACATTATACGAAGATATCAAAATATCACATTGAGGCCGGGCGCGGTGGCTCAAGCCTGTAATCCCAGCACTTTGGGAGGCCGAGACGGGCGGATCACGAGGTCAGGAGATCGAGACCATCCTGGTGAACACAGTGAAACCCCGTCTCTACTAAAAAATACAAAAAAATTAGTCGGGCGAGGTGGCCGGCGCCTGTAGTCCCAGCTACTCGGGAGGCTGAGACAGGAGAATGGCGTAAACCCGGGAGGTGGAGCTTGCAGTGAGCTGAGATCCGGCCACTGCACTCCAGCCTGGGCGACAGAGCCAGACTCCATCTCAAAAAAAAAAAAAAAAAAAAAAAAAAAAAAAATCACATTGTATCCCATAAAGAAATGCAATTATGATCTGCTAATTTAAAGTAATGGTAATCGTAAATTTAAAATTCATTAAAAAATTAACAGTGTATATAAAAGTGAAAAATTATTCACATGTCCCTGTTTCTTTAATATGAGAATACAGATGTTTCCAATTAAAATTTGATAATTTTTTTCAGTTTACTTGTTATACTTGAAATAAAAAAAGGAATAAGACTGTTAGATTATTTGCAAATCCACAGTATTCTACAGTCAATTTGTTTTGGTGTGGGAGGCATGCACGTTAATATTGCTTTTTATTGTAGTCATCATTTATTGCATCTGTGAATGTAAACTGTATGTGTATGAGGAGTGAAGGGGTTCAGGGTATGAACCTCACATTTAAGGGGCAGAAACAAAGAAAGTACCTTTAATTAATACCTCGAGCAGCCCCTTCTTTGTAGCTCTGGAAACACGCTACAACTCTATCGGTTACTGGTAATGTCGGCACAAGTACAGTCAGAGGAGTCCCGAGGTAATCTTAAAACCTCTGGCCTTGAATAGTCATAGATTCAAGAATAGAAGCACTTGTGTAGCCATGCACTCTACAACCAAGTGTGCTGTTTTGGAAGAGCATGCAGAATGAATTGTATTATTCCGCAGCAACAAGACGTTAGCAATTTTAAATGACACTTGACCTAAATAATAATCTTCATGATTTTATAATCTCACAGCAGCAACTCATAAGTTTATTCGTCTTTCTTCCTCTTTTTAAAAAAATGCTTCTGTATGGAATAGACTGGCTTAGACAACTAAAATATTTTCAACGTTATAAACATAAGCACTTTATATAAACTGTCTTCTGGTAAATAATATGCCTAAATCTCTAGCAAGGTGAGGAGAGAAAAATGTATCTGAAAATTGCTATCCTCCTTTATCTCTTGAAACCATATTCTTTATCTGACATAGTAGGAAGTCTAAGTCAGATATGACAGCAAAGCCCAATAAACTGAAGAGAGTATGGAGAATTGAGATGACTTGTTATAGTATCGGCTCTGACAGTGTTACCATTTCTTTTCAGTTTTAACATCTACACAAAGAAGAAAATCAGAAAATCATGAAAAAGGATGGTGTGGATATTGCACCTGAAAATTGTGCAGTACAAGTGCCAATCCTATAAACCAGAGTTGTATCTTTCTGTGGACTGTTACAACCTACAGAATAAAGTGCTTTATAAAAAATAAACAAACGTCCTATTTTTGAAAAAACATAATCACTGCCATAAACCAGAGCTTCCAATTGCCATGGAAAATAATTACGTATTAGTGAGGGCACTTGAATTCAAGTAAAAGTAAAGAAAATTGAAATTCTAATTGTTCTGAACAGCCTTATATAAGGAAAAATAAATCTTTTCAGTTGGTATTTCCTACTTAAGGTGGACAGTCTTCAATTTGTAGCTTCCAAGACTACAATGAGGATTGAGACCTGAGATTAAGAACTTGGAAATGACCTCTATAGATGATTACCAGTATTCATAGGGCTATTTTTAAGATATCATTTTTATTCCTCTCTTCCTAAGTAATCACACTAGTAAAAAAAGTTTTAAAGATCAAAATGATTATATCCCCAAACATTAAAATATTTTAATAGGGTAAGATGATAGTAATATATTTTTGACCTCATATATTAAATTTTTTCCAGAGGTTAAGTCTATGAATGTGGATATCTGTGGAGGTAATGAGAAAATCCAAATAGATTATTATTACATCTTTATTCTTTCCAGAAATAAATTTAATATTTAATACATGACTACATCTTACTAATTAGGTAAAGATTTTTCTATTTAACTGTAACACTTTAATTTGCATGTTGTGCTGAATTTGGGAAGGAAGCAATGCTTTGGAAACACAATGTCTCTAAATGTGTTCTTAGATTCCAACTCTAAAATACAGTGTTCACTTTTTCAATTTTAAATACTGTTTCTATCTCATTTAGTGCAGAAACCTGTGTTTCAGCCTGCATTACAGGAGCTGCACAGTTATAACTCCAAAAAATGCTCGTTGTTGGTTCTTTAAAACAAATTGTAGGTGAGATGGATAACATGCGAAACGTACTAGTTGATGCTTAATGATACCTAAACTATCAGATATGTGTGTATTAATGTTTCGTATCATTGAATCACTCCTAGTTTACCTAAAACTAAAATATAACTAGTTATATTACTTTCACATTTCAAGCATTGTATTGGAACAAAAATATTATTAAAATTTACTAACTTTGAAAATATTTGAAAAGCATTGAGATATCAACATTGACATTTTTTTCACTTAGGAGTATTTACCAAATACTAACTAAACACTGCTATGAGAACATATTGTGGATTTAAAGCTTGGTAATAATGACAAAATAGACTGTTATGCAAAGGATTCATGAATAAGCCCATACACAAGATTAGGCTCTACTCATTTATGCCTCCCTCATTCTTCATGGAGGCATGCAGAGATATCCTTGATCAAATAAATCTCATGTGAAGTCTAAGGTCTGAGCTGCCAGGAAACTGTGGATTTTCTTATTTTATACTAGGTAAGATCATCAAATTACAATCCAAAGGCCAAATCTGGCTCCACCTGTTTTTGTAAATAAAGTTTTATTGAAACACAGCCATGCTTATTCATTTACATATTGTTTATGGCTGCTTTGACCCTATAACAGCAAAACTTAGTAGTTGCAATAGTGACTTCATGGTCCACAAAGTCTAAAATATTTACCATCTGGTCCTTGATATAAGATGTTTTCTGGCATCTATTTTATATCACTAAACCAAGGAAGTACCATACTGGAGCTTAATGGTCTACTTCCTAGCACCTAAGGCAAATTCTTGCTATGTTACAATCAAATCATTCTATTTCTATCTCATTCTCTGCCATCAGGCCCAGAGGTTGTTGAGCTATATCCCACTAAAATTTATCCCTTTAGCTGAGAACATGATATCCATCCTTCAATCCTCCCTAATCTCAAACAACTCTCACTGATACATGAAGATGTTACTTTTTAAAACATAGAAACAGTATATCACAAAAAAAGTGTTAAATAAAAGCAGATGACATTAATTTTCATAAGATTCCTATTTGGAGAAACCTACAAATCCAATTTGGTTTTGAGTTTCTTAAGGCAACTGAAGTGCTTAACGGCATACTTCTTAATTTTAAAGCTTGAACTATTTAGCCTGTGCCTGACAAGCATTTCTTTTAGTTTTCATAAATTATCCATTCACTTTTTGTCTTTTAATTGTTACATCAACCATGAGTGATGGTAATTGTTATATTTTTTTAAACACACAAGGAAACAAACAAAAACACACAGGCAACTTATCTAAGATAACAATGGCTGTTTCTCTTTTTTTTTCTTTATTCAACTTTCACTCTTGTAAAGTCTATGTAACGCATGGATAATAGCCTCTTGAAAGTTCTGTTAATAGTATTTCTCAAATAGCCTAATCTAATGCTATACTATAAGACATTATAGCACTAACATCTGGATTGTCCTGCTATGATATATCCCATTGCCCATTCATATCCTCTGAAAATTCAAAACCCATTTAGTACAACCTCTTATAGTCATCTAATTCCACCAGAGCTTTTTGAGACGATAAAGACCAATCCTTTGGACATATCCATTACAACGTTCCACTTCTAATACTCTCTACAGGTATAACTTCATTATTTGACACCTAATAAATCACATTTTCCAAGCCTGATTTTATCAGATTTTTGAATATTAACGAGATAATAATTTTTACTTTCCTGTTTTATTTCTGATCCAGTAACACTTGGCTCCCTTTCTAGCTTAAAGTCCATTGTCAATCAATTTATCCTTGGCTTTTTTTTTTTTCTTTCTGAGGTAAGAAATCTAAAGCCAGGAAAATTTGTCTTTGTACTCAAGAAATATCACATAATATTTAAGATTGCGCCATCTCGAGTCAAATAATCTCCACCTGAATTCAAAATGACCGAGTAACTGTTCCTCAGCTCTCTTATTTAAAGCAGAGTTAATAATAGCTACCAAATACAATTGTGGTAAAGATGAATTGAAATGAGTGTCATGTACTTTATGGAACCTAGTAAATACACACATCCTTCACACGCTCTGGATCAACTGAGCTAATTATGAGGAAGCACTTAGCCAGGGCTGCCACATAGTAAGCACTCAATAAATATCTGAATACTACTACAAGTAATAATAATAATAATCTGCATTATGGAGAACACAACATTTCTCCCACCAGATTGTTCTCAAGGTGGGTGATGAGTTCTGTGAAGTAGCCTTCACAGTGTTTGGCCCATGGTAGGTGCTCAATAATTATCAGCCGTTATGAGCACCCTAATATCTCTTGCCTCTTAATACATTTTGTTCATTAATTAATATAGTCCGTGTCCACAAAAAAACACACTGTCTTCCTGGGATTTTGTTTTTTTCCTAAGAATTATAGGGCAGGGCGCCATGGTTCACACCTGTAATTCTAGCACTTTGGGAGACCTAGGCTGGCGGATTGCCAGAGCTCAGGAGTTTGAGACCAGACTGGGCAACATGGTGAAACTCCGTCTCTACTAAAATACGAAAAATTAGCCAGGCATGGTGGTGGGCACCTGTAGTCCCAGCTACTTGGGAGGCTGAGACACGAGAATTGATTGAACCAGAGAGGCAGAGGTTGCAGTGAACCGAGATCATGCCACTGCACTCCAGCGTGGGCTACAGGAAGATTCTGTCTCAAAAAAAAAAAAAAATTATGAAAATTATAAAAGTATTATTACTTGTGGTAGTATTCAGATATTTATTGAGTGCTTACTACATGGAACCACACTTAACCAATGCAAAATCATGTTGTCTAGCTTCAACTAGGACTTTATTCTTGATTTAGAATTTTCTTAATCCCCTGTACGGGTCCTTGTATTACTGACAGTAGCTACTTAAAAAAAAATTGTTTTCCTCACACTTGAATTCATACCATTAATTGTAGAAAGATGACATCTTCTTTTAATAGACTTTATTTTTAGAGTAGTTTTAAGTTCACAGTAAAATTGAGAGGAAAGTACGAGATTTCCATATACTCCCTTCCCTCACACACACATACATATGTATTTTTTTACTTTACTACAAGATCAAGTTTGACTGACATGAGTTCCCCAATATACACCTCCACCGTCCAAAATACATCAGTCTTATAATATTCTCTTTTCCTTCTTCATATACTCAGAGGCATTGGTGTGCGGCTGCCTTTTAAGGCAAAGTTTCCCAAATCCTATTTCCTTCTTCATCCTCTGGGAACACACTTCTTCAATTATCTCTGCACACTGTGAAATATTTAACCTGGCCCTCTCAATTGGTCTCTGACATTTTACTCTCCAGTGTCAAAAGTTTTGTAACATCTTCACATGACGCTTTCATTTCTTTCTCCTGTATTTCATTTTTACTTCCAAATTTTTCAAATGCACAGTGTGTATGGACTGCTTTTATTTCATCACCAGCTCTCAATTTCTTAAGAAACTTTTGAAATGTTTTGACTTTGAAGGACACTCCCCTTTCAAAAATTACCAGTTATCTCTTCACCCAAGAGAACTAGATGTTCTTTCAATCTTTCTTTTCCTTAGAACTACCTTTAGTATTTGGTCACTCCTTGAAACAGGCAGAGAAACGGTCTAAGAAAAGGCCTAAAAGTAGACAAGCATCTTTGTGGTCTGGAAACATATCTAAGTTTTGTTCCTAAAGTTACAGGAATCAAGCAAAAAATTTAAAGAAAAAAAAAGCCCTCACATGTGGAGAAGAGCAAATACTTACAAAAATCAGTCAGTTACAAAAAGGAATTTCTACCATGAGATGTCACTGTCTAAATACTTATTGTGTTTAAGGCAAAGGATCAAACTTCCTTTTAACCTGGATATTTGTATATGTGTGAAATTGGCACAATTAGCTCAAATCAAGAGTCCACAGTCATTATTACTAAGCTGGCTGCTTTTCTCTCTGTGATTTCAGTATTATTGATCAACATAACAAATTAAAATGAATGTGAAGAGGGCTGTGAATGTTGTGAAACACAGCTGGAAAGACAACAGCCGTGAGCCATCAGAAGAACAAAATGTTTAAATACCATTCTTAGAAATATGAATTCATCACATTATCCTAGGCAGTAATTGATTACAAGCAATTGATAATTGTTAACATCATACATAATCATCCAACTTAGAGCTTAATTTGAAAAGTTTCTATCAAAATTAAATAGAAGAAGGCTTCTATAGATAGGGATGGATTTCAATAAAATAAGCAGAAATTTCTGAAATAAAATGAGCCCATTTGCATCAAAAATCAATCTTGATATGCTAAACATAAAGGGGGATTTTTCTCAGACAGCAGAACTGGAAAAATGTGCCCTGCAAATTTTTGCAACGGAGTGGTTACATAGTTTTAAAAAAATGCAGGATTTTCAGCCATTTTTTAAAGGAACTATACAAAAGAAGCTAACTAGAAATATTTTCTGTCCTCTGAGAGATAACACTTTTGGTAAATAAGCATGAGTTTTAGAATAGCTTACTTCCTTTACTTTCCAAAAGAAAGACTAAAATTCATTACAAGCAGCATTTAAATAAAAACAAAATAGGCAAAGTTTAAAATATATGCAAAATTAAACCATTATTAAAAAAGAAAGATTATATGCACTTGAATCAGTGCCTATAAAATGATTTATATTTTTTAGAGTGGAATTTAATATGAAAATAAAAATAAAATAATACAATAATTTAGAAGTTAAACACTAAAATTACAAAGTATTATGAAATTGTTATTTTGTATCATCACAATTTTTGACTAATTTGCATTCAATATTCATTATAACAATACTACTTCATATTTTTAAATAGAACTTGAATGCATTTTCTTCTTAATATATTTTAATATAAAGCAAAAATTCACATGAAGTTATAGTTTTTTTTATATACATATACTTTAAGTTCTAGGGTATGTGTGCACAAAGTACAGGTTTGTTACATTTGTATGCATGTGCCATGTTGGTTTGCTGCACTCATTAACTAGTCATTTACATTGGGTATTTCTCCTAATGCTATCCTTCCTCCATCCGCCCACCCCACGTCAGGCCACGGTGTATGAGGTTCTCTACCCTGTGTCCAAGTGTTCTCATTTTTGAATTCCCACCTGTAAGAACATGCGGTGTCTGGTTTTCCGTCCTTGTGATAGTTTGCTTAGAATGATGGTTTCCAGCTTCATCCATGTCCCCACAAAGAACATGAACTCAACCTTTTTTATGGTAGCAAAGTATTCCATGGTGTATATGTGCCACATTTTCTTAATCCAGTCTATCATTGATGCATATTTGGGTGGGTTCCAAGTCTTTGCTATTGTGAATAGTGCCGCAATAAACATATGAGTGCCTGTGTCTTTATAGTAGCATGATTTATAATCCTTTGGGTGTGTGCACAGTAATGGGGCCACTGGATCAAATGGTATTTCTAGTTCTGCATCCTTGAGGGCTCACCACACTGTCTCACTGTTTTCCACAACGGCTGAACTAGTTTACACTCCCACCAACAGTGTAAAAGTGTTCCTCTTTCTCCACATCCTCTCCAGCACCTGTTGTTTCCTGACTTTTTAATGATTGCCATTCTAACGGGCATGAGATGATATCTCATTGTGGATTTGATTTGCATTTCTCTGATGACCAGTGATGATGAGAATTTTTTCATGTGTCTGTAGGCTCATAAATGTCTTCTTTTGAGAAGTGTCTGTTCATATCCTTTGCCCACTTTTTGATGGGATTGTTTGATTTTTCTTGTAAATTTGTTTAAGTTCTTTGTGGATTCTGAATGTTAGCCCATTGTCAGATGGGTAGATTGCAAAAATTTTCTCCCATTCTGTAGGTTGCCTGTTCACTCTGATGGTAGTTTCTTTTGCCATTCAGAAGCTCTTTAGTTTAATTAGATCTCATTTGTCTATTTAGGTTTTTGTTGTCATTGCTTTCAGTGATTTAGTCATGAAGTCCTTGCCCATGCCTATGTTCTAAATGGTATTGCCTAGGTTTTCTTCTATGGTTTTTACGGTTTTAGGTCTAACATTTAAGTCTTTAATATATCTTGAATTAGTTTTTGTATAAGGTGTAAGGAAGGGATCCAGTTTCAGCTTTCTACATATGCCTAGCCAATTTTCCCAGCACCACTTATTAAATAGGGAATCTTTTCCCCATTTCTTGTTTTTGTCAGGTTTGTCAAAGACCAGATGGTTGTAGATGTGTGGCGTTATTTCTGAGGACTCTGTTCTGTTCCATTGGTCTATCTCTCTGTTTTGGGACCAGTACCATGCTGTTTTGGTTACTGTAGCCTTGTAGTATAGTTTGAAGTGAGGTAGCACCATGCCTCCAGCTTTGTTCTTTTGCTTAGGATTGCCTTGGCAATGTGGGCTCCTATTTGGTTCCATATGAACTTTAAAGTAGTTTTTTCCAATTCTGTGAAGAAAGTCATTGGTAGCTTGATGGGGATGGCATTGAATCTATAAATTACCTTGGGCAATATGGCCATTTTCACAATATTGATTATTTCTATCCATCAGCATGGAATGTTCTTCTATTTGTTTGTGTCCTCTTTTGCCACATTGAGAAGTGGTTTATAGTTCGCCTTGAAGAGGTCCTTCACATCCCTTGTAAGTTGGATTCCTAGGTATTTTATTCTCTTTGTAGTAATTGTGAATGAGAATTCACTCATGATTTGGCTGTTTATCTGTTATTGGTGTATAGGAATGCTTGTGATTTTTGCACATTGATTTTATATCCTGAGACTTTGCTGACATTGCTTATCAGCTTAAGGAGATTGGGGGCTGAGACAATGAGGATTTCTAAATATGAAATCATGTCATCTGCAAACAGGGACAATTTGACTTCCTCTTTTCCTAATTGAATAACCATTGTTTCTTTCTCTTGCCTGATTGCCCTAGCCAGAACTTCCAACACTATGTTGAATAGGAGTGGTGAGTGAGGGCATCCCTGTCTTATGCCAGTTTTCAAAGGGAATGCTTCCAGTTTTGCCCATTCAGTATGATACTGGCTGTGGGTTTGTCATAAATAGCTCTTACTATTTTATGATGTGTTCCATCAATACTTAGTTTATTGAGAATTTTTAGCATGAAGGGCTGTTGAATTTTGTCAAAGGCCTTTTCTGCATCTATTGAGATAATCATGTGGTTTTTGTCTTGGGTTTTTTATGTGATGGATTATATTTATTGATTTGCATATGTTGAACCAGGCTTACATCCCAGGGATGAAGCCAATTTCATCATGGTGGATAAGCTTTTTGATGTGCTGCTGGATTCAGTTTGCCAGTATTTTATTGAGGATTTTTGCATCGATGTTCATCAGGGATATTGGTCTAAAATTCTCCTTTTTTGTTGTGTCTCTGCCAGTCGTTGGTATCAGGATGATGCTGGCCTCATAAAATGTGTTAGGGAGGATTCCCTCTTTGTCTATTGATTGGAATAGTTTTAGAAGGAATGGTACCAGCTCCTCTTTGTACCTCTGGTAAAATTCAGCTGTGAATCCATCTGGTCCTGGAATTTTGTTGGTTGGTAGGCTATTAATTATTGTCTCAATTTCAGAGCCTTCTATTGGTCTATTCAGGGATTCAACTTCTTCCTGGTTTAGTCTTGGGAGAGTGTAAGTGTCCAGGAAATTATCCATTTCCTCTAGATTTTCTAGTTTATTTGCGTAGAGGTGTTTAGAGTATTCTCTGATGATAGTTTGTATTTCTGTGGGATTGGTGGTGATATCCCCTTTATCATTTTTTATTGCATCTATTTGATTCTTCTCTCTTTTCTTCTTTATTAGTCTTGCTAGCAATCTATCTATTTTGTTGATCTTTTCAAAAAGCCAACTCCTGGATTCATGGACTTTTTTGAAGGGATTTTTGTGTCTCTATCTCCTTCAGTTCTGCTCTGATCTTAATTATTTCTTGCTTTCTGCTAGCTTTTGAAATTTTTGCTCTTGCTTCTCCAGTTCTTTTAATTGTGAGGTTAGGGTATCGATTTTAGATCTTTCTTGCTTTCTCTTGTGGCCATTTAGTGCTATAAATTTCCCTCTACACAGTGCTTTAAATCTGTCCCAGAGATTCTGGTACATTTTGTCTTTGTTCTCATTGGTTTCAAAGAACAACTTTATTTCTGCCTTCATTTTGTTATTTACCTAGTAGTCATCCAGGAGCAGGTTGTTCAGTTTCCATGTAGTTTTGTGGTTCTGAGTGAGTTTCTTAATCCTGAGTTCTAATTTGATTTCACTGTCATCTGAGAGACAGTTTGTTGTGATTTGCTGAGGAGTTCTTTACTTCCAACTATGTGGTCAATTTTGGAATAAGTGTGCTGTGGTGCTGAGAAGAATGTATATTCTGTTGATTTGGGGTGGAGAGTTCTGTGGATGTCTATTAGGTCCACCTGGTGCAGAGCTGAGATCAACTCCTGGATATCCTTGTTAACCTTCCGTCTCATTGATCTGTCTAATATTGACAGTGGGGTGTTAAAGTCTCCTATTATTATTGTGTGGGAGTCTAAGTCTCTTTGTAGCTCTCTAAGGACTTGCTTTATGAATCTGGCTGCTCCTGTATTGGATGCATATATATTTAGGATAGTTAGCTCTTCTTGTTGAATTGATCGCTTTACTATTATGTAGTGGCCTTCTTTGTCTCTTCTGATCTTTGTTGGTTTAAAGTCTGTTTTATCAAAGACTATGATTGCAACCCCTGCTTTTTTGTTTGTTTGTTTGTTTGTTTTCCATTTGCTTGGTAGATGTTCCTCCATCCCTTTTTTTTTTTTGAGCCTATGTATGTCTCTGCACCTCAAATGGGTCTCCTGAATACAGCACACTGATGGGTCTTAACTCTTTATCCTATTTGCCAGTCTTTGTCTTTTAATTGGGGCATTTAGCTCATTTACTTTTAAGGTTAATATTGTTATATGTGAATTTGATCCTGTCATTATGATGTTAGCTAGTTGTTTCGCCCGTTAGTTGATGCAATTTCTTTCTAGCATCAATGGTCTTTACAAGTTGGCATGTTTTTGCAGTAGCTGGTACCATCTGTTCCTTTCCATGTTTAGTGCTTCCTTCAGGAGGTCTTGTAAGGCAGGTCTGGTGGTGACAAAATCTCTCAGCATTTGCTTGTCTCTAAAGAATTTTATTTTTCCTTCACTTTTGAAGCTTAGTTTGGTTGGATATGAAATTCTGGGTTGAAAATTCTTTTCTTTGAGAATGTTGAATATTGGCCCCCTCTCTCTTATGGCTTGTAGAGTTTCTGCCAAGAGATTCACTATTAGTCTGATGGGCTTCCCTTTGTGGGTAACCCGACCTTTCTCTCTGGCTGCCCTTAACATTTTTTCCTTCATTTCAACCTTGGTGAATCTGACAATTATGTGTCTTTGGGTTGCTCTTCTTGAGGAGTATCTTTATAGTGTTCCCTGTATTTCCTGAAATTGAATGTTGGCCTGCCTTGCTAGGTTGGGGAAGTTCTCCTGGATAATATCCTGAAGAGTGTTTTATAGCTTCCTTCCATTCTCCCCATCACTTTCAGGTACACCAATCAAACATAGATTTGGTCTTTTCACATACTCCCATATTTCTTGGAGGCTTTGTTCATTTCTGTTTAGTCTTTTTTTCTCTAAACTTCTCTTCTTGCACTGATACCCTTTCTTCCACTTGATCAAATTGTCTACTGAAGCTTGTGCATGTGTCACGTTGTTCTTCTGTCATGGTTTTCAGCTTCATCAGGTCATTTAAGATCTTCTCTACACTGTTTATTCTAGTTAGTCATTCATCTAATCTTTTTTCAAAGTTTTTAGCTTCCTTGCAATGGGTTTGAACATCCTTCTTTAGCTAGGAGGTTTGTTATTAGTGACCTTCTGAAGCCTACTTCTGTCAACTCATCAAAGTCATTCTCCATCCAGCTTTGTTCTGTTGCTGGCAAGGAGCTGCAATTCTTTGGAGGAAAAGAGGTGCTCTGGTTTTTAGAATTTTCAGGTTTTCTGCTCTGGTTTCTCTCCATCATTGTGGTTTTATCTACCTTTGGTCTTTGATGATGGTGACCTACAGATGGAGTTTTGGTGTGGATGTCCTTTTTGTTGATGTTGATGCTATTCCTTTCTGTTTGTTAGTTTTCCTTCTAACAGTCAGTTCCCTTAGCTGCAGGTCTGTTGGAGTTTGCTGGAGGTCCACTTCAGATCCTGTTTGCCTGGGTATCACCAGCAGAGGCTGCAGAACAGCCAATATTGTAGAACAGCAAGTATTGCTACCTGATCCTTCCACTGGAAGCTTTGTCTCAGAAGGGCACCCAGCTGTATGAGGTGTCAGTCGGCCCCTACTGGGAGGTGTCTCCGAGTTAGGCTACACAAGGGTCAGGAACCCACTTGAGGAGGCAATCTGTCTGTTCTCAGAGTTCAAACACCATGCTGGGAGAACCACTACTCTCTTCAAAGCTGTCAGACATAAATGTTTAAGTCTGCAGAAGTTTCTGCTGCCTTTTATTCACCTATGCCCTGCTGCCAGAGATGCAATCTACAGAGGCAGGCAGGCAGGCCTCATTGAGTTGCAATGGGCTCCACCCAGTTCAAGCTTCCAGGCCTCTTTGTTTACCTACTCAAGCCTCAGCAATGGCAGGCGCCCTTCCCCAAGCCAGGCTGCTGCCTAGCAGTTAGTTCCATCTCAGACTGCTGTGCTAGCAGTGAGCAAGGCTACATGGGTGTGGGACTCACTGAGCCAGGTGCAGGATATAATCTCCTGGTGTGCTGTTTGCTAAGACCATTGGAAAAGTGCAGTATTTGGGTGGCAATGTCCCAATTTTCCAGATACAATCTGTCACGGCTTCCCTTGGCTAGGAAAGGGAAATCCCCTGACCGCTTGTGCTTCCCAGGTGAGGCGATGCCCCTCCCTGCTTCTGCTCACCCTCCAAGGGTTGCACCCACTCTCCAACCAGTCACATTGAGATGAACCAGGTACCTCAGTTGGAAATGCAGAAATCACCCATCTTCTGCATCAATCACACTGGGAGCTGCAGACCAGAGCTGTTCCTATTTGGCCATCTTGGGAAGGACCCTCCAAAGTTAGAGTTTTGATATACAGTTATACCTTAATATATATTGAGGTAAATAGAATATGTATCAAAATGCACTTATGAACTTTTAAATGTATGTTTACACACCACCTAAATCATCTTGTATTATTGTATTATAGTAGCTGTGAAGGGAGGTGACTAATTCTTCAGAAACTGATTTCCATGTATTTGAGAAATAATCAGTTAACAGTTTCAGCAGCAATGAAATTTAGTATTTTGTCTCATCCTAATATTAAAGATTACGTAATATCATATTTTAAATTTAATTAATTAATTATTTTAGACACAGTCTCACTCTGTCACCCAGGCTGGAGTGCAGTGGCGTGACCTTGACTCACTGCAACCTCTGCCTCCCAGATTCCAGCAATTCTCATGCCACAGCCTTCCAAGTAGCTGGAATGACAGACATGAGTCACCATAGCCTGTTAATTTTTAATACAGATGAGGTTTCACCATGGTGGCCAGGCTGGTCTCCAACTCCTGGCCTCAAATAATCCACCCGCCTCATCTTCCAAAGCTCTGGGATTACAGGCATGAACTGTGCCTGGCTCTTAAATTTAATTTTTGATATTTAAAAATCTATGCCCAAGTGTGCCCATTATTTATGATTATTATTTCTCAAATAAGCTTATTCATGCTTATTTATCAAAAGTGTTATCTCTCAGATGGCACAAAATATCTGTAGTAAGTTCATGATATTTAAAAATCTATACCCAAGTGACAGGTAGAATTTGGTGGATTATCCAATTTTTTCATTACTTATGAATTACCCTTTATTTCAAATGACTTCTCATGTTCTAGTCTCTGTCATCAGTCACATTCTAATATCTGTTATCACTGATAATATTGTTGAATTAACAAATATTATTAACATCTAGTAATGGAAGACAATCCAAACATTTTACCAAATTATCCCAGTATGTTTATAAGCTGATAAGTTCTACCATATGTGACTTAACTTTTCAATAATGAGGGATGGTGGTGGGGTATGAAATGAATCTAAAAACAAGCACATCATGCCATAAAAGAAAGTGGGGACAAATAAATTACATGAAACTGTTAAAAACAAAATATGACCAAAAGTGTTCCATAAAGCAAGATTTTTTTAAGTCAACTTAGGTATAATTTATATCAAATAAAACTCATCCATTTTAAGTGTAAGTTTGAGAAGTTTGGGAAAATGTATTCATCCATGTTAACTACAATTCCAGTCAACAAATACAAATGTTTGCATTCAGGTCTAATATCCAAAATTTACAAGGAACTTAAACATATTTACAAGAAAAAAACAACCCCATCAAAAAGTGGGCAAAGGAAATGAACAGATACTTCTCAAAAGAAGACATTTTTATAGCCAACAAATGTATGAAAAAAAGTTCAACATCACTGATCATCAGAAAATGCACATCAAAACCACAGTGAGATGTCATCTCATATCAGTCAAATGGTGATTATTAAAATGTCAGGAAACAATAGATGCTGGTGAGGCTGTGGAGACATAGGAATGTTTTTACATTGTTGGTGTGAATGTAGATTAGTTCAACCTCTGAGGAAGATAGTACAGTGATTCCTCAGGGATCTAGAACCAGAAATACCATTTGACCCAGCAATCCCATTACTGGGTATATACTCAAAGGAATACAAATCATTCTACTACAAACACATGCGCACATATGTTTATTGCAGCACTATTTACAATACCAAGGGCATGGAATCTACCCAAATGCCCATCAGTGATAGACTGGATAAAGAAAATGTGGTACATATACACCATGGAATACTTTGCAGCCATTAAAAGGAAGATCATGTCCTTTGCAGCAACATGGATGAAGCTAGAAAACATCATCCTCAGCAAACTAACACAGGAACAGAAAACCAAACACCGCATGTTCTCACTAATAAGTGAGTTGAACACTGAGATCACATGGACACAGAGAGGGAAACAACACACACCAGAGCCTATTGTGGGGGTGGGAGGGAACTCAAAGGATGGGTCAATAGGTGCAGCAAACCACCATGCACACATATACTTATGCAACAAACCTGCATGTTCTGCACAAGAGTGTCAGTTTTTTTCTTAGAAGAAATAAATAAATAAATAAATAAATAAATAAATAAATAAATTTTTTATTTCTTCATCCCTTCTCTGTCAAACCTCTCACCTATTACTACACTTTGTCTGTCCTGGAATTTCACATAAATGAAATTATATAGAATAAAGACTTTGGTGTCTGGTCTTTCATTATCACCTTAAAGGTTTTCAGATTTACCCACAGTGTTTGTATATCAGTCATTCATTTTTAACTTGGTGATTACTTTCCCTTTCTATAAATACAACACAAGTTTATGAATTCACTTTTTGATAGCCATTTTAGAGTTTTCTACTTTTTGGCTGTTACAAATAAAGCTGTTCTAAAGCATCATTTTCATGTTTTTGTAAGAAAATATGTTTTTACGTTTCTCAGATGAATACCTACAGTGGGATTGCTGGGTCATATGGTAGTTATGTTAATCTCTGTAGGAAACTGCCTAATAATTGTCCAAAATTTTTCTGCCATGTTGTACTCCGGCCATCAATGTATCAGAGGTCTAATTATATCACATCTTCACTAACACTTATTTTCTCAGTCTAATTTTAGCTATTGCAGTGAAATTGTAGTGATATCACATTATAGTAATAATTTACATTTCCTTGATGCCTAATAATGCTCAGCATCTTGTGATGAGCTTCTTTTATGATGTTTGTTTTAATGCATTTTGCACTTTTAAAAATTATCTTCTTAGTAGTGGGTTTTAAGTTTTTTAATTTTTTAAGATATGTCATTATGAGACATAAAAATTGCAAATATTCTCAGCCCATCTATGTTTGCATTTTCATCTTATTAATAAAATTGCAAATTTTGAACGGCAAAATATTTTAACTTTGATGTTCACTTATCAATTATCTTCCTTTAAATCTGGTGCCTTTTGTGTCCTCTTGAAGACATTTTTGCCACCACAAGTTTACAGAGTTTTTTTCTGTGTTCTTTTCTAGAAGTTCTATAGCTTTAACTTTGACATCTAGGTTAATAATCTATTTGGACTTAAAATTTTGTATATTTTGTGAGATATAGAAATACAGTCTGGGTGGAGTGGCTCAGGCCTGTAATCCCAGCACTTTAGGAGGCCAACGCAAGTGGATCACCTGAGGTCAGGAGTTTGAGACTAGCCTGGTCAACGTGTTGAAACCCCATCACTACTAAAAATTACAAAAATTAGCCAGGCATGGCGGCATGCACCTGTAATCCCATCTACTTAGGAGGCTAAAGCAAGAGAATCGCTTGAACCCAGGAGGCAGAGGTTGCAGTGAGCCAAGACTGCACCATTTCACTCCAGATTGGGTGAGAAAGCAAGAGTCTATCTCAAAATAAATAAATAATAATAAAAATAAATATACACATGTATGTCTAAAATTAAATCATATGTTTCAAAATTATTTCTTAAATTGAGTGTTGTTTTCTTATTTCATTCCTTAGCACCTTTTCAAAAGTCAATTCATCAGATACATAGGAGTGTATTTCTGTAATCTCTGCATGTCCATCTTATTATTAATACCACAATTATCTGTTTATTTTAACTTTGGAGTAAATCTTAAAACTAGGATGTTTAAATTCTCTAATTGTTCTTCGCATTTGAAATTATGCTTGTTGTACTAGTTCATTTTCAAATACTTATAGATTTAAATAGCAGCTTGTGAATTTCCACCAAAAAAAAAAAAGCCCACAGGCATTTTTACTAAGATTGCATAAAATTTATAGATTAATTTAAGGATATCATTTCAGAAATATTGAGTGTCCCATTTTATGAACATGGTATATGTCTTTCTGTGATGGTTAATTTTATGAGTCAACTTGACTAGACTGATCATTAGTCAAACACCACTGCAGATGTCTCTATAAAGGTATTTTTAAAATGTGATTAATATTAATAGAAAAGACTTTGAGTAAAGTAGACTAACTTCCATAATGTGTGTGCATCTTATCTAATCAGTTGGAGGCCTTAAGAGTGAAGATGGAGGCTCCCTGAAAAGGAAGAACTCAGTACTGCTTTCAGACTCCACAGCAACATCAACTCCTCTCAGGACTTGCAGAGAGCTTGCCTACTCTAGAGATTTTGGATATGGCGCCCCCCACAACTGTGGGAGCCATTTTCTTCAAAACAGTCTCACTCTTTATTTCAGTACCTTTTATTGGTTCTGTTTCTCTACAGAACGCTGACTCATTCTCTCTCTTTTTACAACTCCTCTAATTTCTTTTAGAAATATATATATTTTTAGTTTTCCCTATAAAATATTGTACATAGAATCTTAAATTTACCACCAAGTATTTTATGTTTTCATCTTATTGTAAACCATATGTTTAATTTTATTTTTCATTTGTTTGTTCCTAGCATGTAGTTGAAATTAACTTTTATTACTTTCAATTAGAATTATTCAACTTTTCTAAATTCACATAGTAGTCTAGTGTATTTTAGTAGATGTTTTAGGATTATTTATAGACACGAATATTTTGTCTGCAAAAGACAAAATGCTTATTTCCAATTTGTACACCTTTAATTGCTTTTTCTTGTCTAATTTCCATAATCCAGAAAGGAAAAGAAAGTGTTATAAAAAATTATCAAATTCATATGTTGCTGTGGGAAATGACCTATGGAAATGACAACAGGATTAATATGGGGGGGAATTATATTAAGAAACTGGTGGCTACATTTGGTTCTATAAATTATGACTTGTTTTCATATTTTTTGTATACTTAAAATGTTTTAAAAAACACAAATTCAATATAATACTTGTGCAATAATTTCAAGCAACTTTATTATATGTTCACATATATTTTAGATATGTATTTTTATCCATATTAGAAATAAAATATTTACTAACATGAAATATTTACCAAACATAGACAAGCATTCGAAAAAAAATGTGCTTTTTCAGCTTCTGAGAATGTTGTAAAAACTATGTACCAGCTTGATAAAAGGTGGTTATGAAGAAAGTAAAGTCTTTTCAGGTATGATTTATTTCCAAAGCTGATCAGTCATTATTATGGATGCAAAAAAGGCAGGGCGCAACGACCCAAAAAAGGTCAGTGTTTTAAAAGAGAGGTAACAGTGATTGTGTACAGTGCAGTATATTCTGGTCTGGGTCCTAGGTGTTGCCTATGTTTTGCCATGGGCAGTATAGCATAATAGACAATGCCACAAACCCTGGAGCCAAGCAATCTGGGTTCAAATTCTGTCTCACTCTCACTCTTTGATCGCTCTGTGATCTTTATATTTAACTTCCCTGCACCTCAAGTTTCCTCATCTGTAAAATGCAGATAAATATTGTAGCAGCCTAATGGATTATTACAAGGATTAAATGAGTTATTATTTGTAAATGATTTATAACTTTGCCAAACGCTTATCAAGCTCTCTCTCTGTGTGTGTGTGTGTGTGTGTGTGTGTGTGTGTGTGTGTGTTTGTGTGTGTGTGAGAGAGAGAGAGAGAGAGAGAGAAATAAAATTTTAAACATATTTCACTTAGGGAAGAAGGCATATTTTTCATATGCCACAAGGCAAAAGTATAATAGTTGTCTGAAAAATTATTCCCATGATTAGTTCATGAAGTTACACATTTAATTGTAAACAAGATTGCAGATTTTACTAAATAGAAAAATTTCTGTGTCCATTTTATATGGTATAACATTTTTTAAAAGCTATTAATATTTTTCATGAGTTAACAAAAAGCTAAGATTCTCCATAATCACTCTGTGTTCTTTCTTCTTGTCTCTAGTCATAATTCCTTGGTCTTCAAATGGCAGCTTAAATGTGACTTTCTCAGGGAAATCTTTTCTCTTTTCTAGGTTGTATTCCTGACACATGGCTTAATGAACCCTATTTTCTTGCTTTTATAGCACTCATTTGTAATTAAATACTTATTTCTGTGGTTATTCTTTTTATGTCTCTTTCACAATAGGACTTTAAGCAGCTCAAGTACAAGTCTTTCTTATCTGTAACTGCATCTTTTGTTTCTAACAAAGTGTCTGACACAGACTATCTATAAGTTCTCTGAGAGCAGGAATCTATACATACTCTTTATATGGCCAGCTGTTGAGCATATTCAGGGTGCAATAAATATCTATTTCATAAATCAATGATGAACTGAACATTTAATAAAAATGGTAAATTACTATTTTTTGTGTAACAAATCAGTCAAAAATATCTTCCACAAAGTTATGATGTTGATTTTTGGTGCTACACTCTGAAAATACTACCTAAAGTCACTATGCAGCAATATAATTCTATCAGGTTCTCCAGCATTTTTTGATAGTTTGAGCATTTGTTTGCAATAATGACTAAGTGATAGGCAGAACTGAATGGTGGTCTCTAATATTCTAATATTCTAACTTCTAGTATACACATACCTTCAAGTGATCCAACAAAACACTAATGTAAGTACTACTGTAAAGGTATTTTACAGATGTAATTAAGGTCCCAACTCAGTTCACTTTGCAATAGAAAGATTATATGGGTGAGCCATATGACCTTTTGAATCTAGGCCTAGATGTTAGATACAAGGAAAGTCAGAAAGATTTGAAGGGTGAAAGGAAACCCACAGAAGGGAAGTTCTCTGTTGCTGGCTTTGAAGATAATAGACACCATGTGGCAAAAAGTAAAAACAGTTTCCAGAAGCTAAAAGTGATGCGCAATGGACAGCCAGCAAGGAAATAGGGACATTTGTGCTATTAGTGCAAGGAACTGAAATTAGTCAACCATCTGAATGAGTCCAGAAATATTCTTCCCTAGATGATCAAAACAAGAACACAGCCTCGCCAACATCTTCAATGATACCCCTTTTGAGACACTGAGTACAGAACCTAACCACACTGTATCCAGACTTCTAATCCGCAGACTTGTAGGATAATGAGATTTTTTAAAAATTGTTTGTATTGTTTTGTTTTGTTTGAGACAGATTCTCTTTGCCCAGGCTGGCGTGCGGTGGCACGATCTCAGCTCACTGCAACCTCTGCCTCCTGGGTTCAAGCGATTCTTCTGCTTCAGCCTCCCGAAGAGCTGGGATCACAGGTACTTACTATCACACCCAGCTGACTGTTTTTTGTATTTTTAGTAGAGATGAGGTTTTACCATGTTGGCCAGGCTGGTCTCGAACTCCTGACCTCAAGTTATCTACTGGCCTAGGCATCCCAAACTGGATTACAGGCATGAACTACCGAGCGTAGCCTAATGAGGTGTTTTTTGAGCTACTAAATTCATAATAATTTGTTACACAGCAAAAAAAAGCATATAATTCCATCTATAGAAATGAGTATACTTGATTTGCATGTCCCAAGAAAAGTTGTATAGGGCTTGAATGAATTTAATTTATTTGACCATAACTTTTTAAAATTGTCTAATCATAAAATATAGATGAAACAAAGCAAGTGTATTAAATTACTTTATTACAAATGTCCTATAAATAGTCAACAAGACAATGTCAATGGTAATGAAGGAGGTTTTAAACAAGAGTTTTCAAACAGACATTGTATTTGGCAGAGATTTGCCATTTATGCTTCAGTACAAAACACATGCTGATTTGTTTGTATATGCTGGAGAGATAATCCAAATTTATACATTCAAAAGTTGGTTTCCTTCAATATCCATTGACCTTCATCACTGCTGTTTCATCTGCTTGTTTGAACCCTGTCACTTCACGTAGAAATCACACAGGGAAGAGAAAAATTACAACCCCCATTGTGTTTGAAGATTAAATCTGCACCATTTCTCTGTGTCCTCCTATTAAAGAAGTGAGCCTGCAACCTTGAGGCCACAATGAGAATAATTTTTCTGTGTTACTGAAACAATTCATATATTCTCAGGAAAACTACAAATGGAAGAACCAAGCAGAGAAGCAGCAAGGTGAAGAGGAGCTTCTGATGTTTTTCAGTAGTGAGACAGCTGCTACTAGATTGTATACAATTCCCAGCACTTCTTAGTTCTTCTTCACAATGTGTTGGGAGCAATACTGCACACTCCTTGAATATCTGAGTCCCTAGTATTACTGTCTCATGTTGCTTTATTGCCATAATAAACTTGTGAATCATAGTAACTAACTCGGTAGGGCTCCCATGGCAAATTCATTTTCACAACCTCTTTTGTTGTCAAAAATGCCATCCAAAAGTGTGCCAAGTCAGCACTTCCTTGCTGCTTATTAATATAGCACATTACAGCAATTCATTTAAAACATCGACAGATGTAATATAATGAAATACTCTACTTATAATTATAATTATCCTAACAGTTAATAATAATTGGGCCTCCGTGCCTATATTTCACTTTGCTCTAAAGACAACTGGATCTTTTCAAAAGTAGATAACCCCTTAGCAGGTGTTGTGCTTAAAACACCAGCATAATCAAGTAAGCATGAAAAAGTGGTTATGGCATATGCAACAAGTGTACAACTGAGAGGGTAGAAATTGGAGAGATTTGGAAATTCAGTTATTCTTAAAAAGCAATATTGCAAAATAAAGGAGGCTTAATGGCAGTGTATTAACACATGAAAGTAAGAAGTAGGGAAAATATGTCTTGATATGATCAGCAAAACATTTTTCCATTAAATTAAAATGCAGGATTATATGTCAGGGGTAAGCAAGGTATCATCAATAGCTCATCTGATAATTGACAATTTAGTAAATGCAATGACTAGAAATATCTCTTCTAGTACTGATTATAAGATCTATTTTCTATCACACCATACTTACCTCCATTCTATCTACATGCTATCACAAATATAACTGCAACATAAAAATTATGCACCAGATACTATATTTCAAAACAAATACTCAAGCTCCTCTGAATACAAAGTATGTGTTTTAGGTCCCATTGACTCAAAAATTCTGCATCGTGAAAGGGCTTTGATTTCACAGTGAAACTCGTAGTTTTAAATGGATTCCACTGAATGTTGCTATCACCTCCACATGCTTAATTTTAATTGCAAGTAAATAATTGTGTAAATAAGGATGAGTTTTAAATTAATGGTGAAATGTAGGGATAAATAATAAAAAGTATTTGTAGTATAGGTTTTAAGAAAATGTATTTGAAAGTGCCCAAGGTTGTGCTTTAATTACAAATGCAAAGTGGTATCTAATAGGTGCTAAATAAATAGTCATAAACAATTGGACATTCTTCCTTCCTTCAGAGAATTTACAGTATAGAAAAATACATCCAATAAACAAACAAAAATACATCCAACAAATAACTGTAAGTTGTGGTAACTGCTGTAGCTGAAATAAAAGTAGGGTTGTGGAAGAGAAAAGCCCAGGAGGCATAGTTGAGAATGAATGAACCGAAGTGTTATTTCTCACAAGAAACCATTTTAGATGACACCAGATTGCTAAGTATATTTTGGGACGGAGGGGATAGAATGAGGTAATTTCAGGCTGAAAATATACACCTAAAATGTCTGAGGTGTAGGTCAATGTAAATTAGTAGGTTGTGAGTGTTCACAGGTAAGTTGATGAAGAATCGTTTACGGCAGGATAAGAAACTTGAGATTTTATTTTAACTACATTGTAACATCATGAAGGTATTTTAAGTATATAAAGGATGGTGACAAATTAATTTTAATTTTTCAAAAAGTTCCTTGGATGCTTTGTGGAGAAAGTACAAGTAGGAGACATGAGTTGCAGCAGAGAGATCAATTTGGAAACTACTGCAATCATCTAGGTGAGTGATGATGATGGCTTAGGCTAAGCATTCGAAATTAGGTCTTTGAAAAAATTAAACTCCTGGAGATATCAGAATGATAGCAGGGGCCGGAAAAGGTAATGGGGAGGGGAAATAAAGAGGGAGGTGGCTAATGTGGATAAAGATACTGTTACATAGAATGAATAAAATATAGTGTTTTATAGCACGATGTGGGGACTACAGTTAACAATAATTTATTGTGTATTTCAAAATAGCTTGAAGAGTGGCATTGGAATGTTCCTAACACAAAGAAATAATAAATGCTTGAAATGATAGATATTCCAATTGCTCTGATTAGATCATTACACATTGTATGCTTGTATCAAAATATCACAGGTACCCCATAAATATGTACAACTATTATATATCCATAATAATTTGAACTAAAAAATATTTATACAAATTTGTAATGACAGAAATTAGGCCTTTGGGAATGATAATCATGCATTGAGTCTCTAAAGTTTTGTTTTTAGTTTTTTGCTTTTTTTTTGAGACAGAGTCTCGCTCTGTCACCCAGGCTGGAGTGCAGTGGCACGATCTCGGCTCATTACAACCTTTGCCTCCCGGGTTCAAGGGATTCTCCTGCCTCAGCCTCCTGAGTAGCTGGGATTACAGGCACGTGCCATCACGCCCGGCTAATTTTTGTATTTTTAATAGAGATGGGTTTTCACCATGTTGGTCAGGCTGGTCTGGAACTCCTGACCTCGTGATCCGCCTGGGATTACAGATATGAGCCACCGCCCCCAGTTGAATCTCTAAAGTTTTACAAGGCACAAAATCATTAACCTGTTAGTGGTGCAAGGTTGTATTTATTCATTTGTTTTTGAGGTTTCTATGCCCCAATTTGTTGCATAAGGTTTTAATGTGTAGTTTTATTAAGGTTACAATTAAATAACTATATCTGTGGCAAATCCTGGTAAAATACATATCGAGCAAAAAGGAAAATACCAAAAGTGAGGTAAATCCATTAAACTGTAAACTATAATAGTTCAGGTATTAACTATAGGAACACACAATTTGCTTATCAAATTTCTATACTAATAAAAGAAAGGAAATATAATTTCAGTTTTAAAGCATTCAAACAAGTTAAACTGTTTCTCAGTTGAAATAAAACAATTCCTATACAGATATTCAATGAGATATATATTCAAATTAAATACTCCACTGTAAATTTTACATATTAAAAAAAAAAATGACCACCACAACTCTTTAGTACGTATTCTGAGGTGCTATGCCCAGATTGAGGCCAATTCTTTTTGAGAATAAATTTTTGGCTTGTTACAACTGCTATGTCAAATGGTGGCTGACTCTTGATGCAGCATCAAGTCCAAGCTCTGTGTAAGCATGCACCTTAGCCTATTACAGGTTCAAGCAAATAATCCAATATTGAGGAAAGGTAATTTAAAAGTATGAACAGAATTATTATTCCAAACAGCTTTTTCCATACTGTGTTGAAGAATGTAACTAGCAATTTGTGATGAAATAATCTCATCCAAGCCTATCTGTTAATGAGGTACAACAATGGCCCAAACATCAGAAAGGAAAACTACAGCAGTAAATGGCAGCTGGCCACATTAGAGAGCTCAAGGATTGTGCTCTCAAAGGGTTTGGGTTTGAATGTTGTCATTGTACTCAGCAATGTTTTAGGCTCTCTGAGCTTTACTCACCTGGTTATAAAATGCTGATAAGACTGACTGAACATAGTCGTCGTGAGGATGACATGAGGTGACACATGAAAAGCATCATTACAGTGTCTGATGCATGATAAGCACTTAACACATCCTGACTATTTTTCTTGTTTTAAACAGAAAATAAAGCTTATTTAATGTTGCTTCCAAAACTTTAATGCTTGCAAAAATAATGCCAGTAAAGTTGCTGATCTAATGAAATTGGTATGTGGCAAAACGTTTTATTTCACTATAAAATACCAGGGACCAGGAAGGTATTTTAGACAGTAACTTGTCATATTATATAGAATACACACTGATCACTGCACCAATTTCTGAAAAGCAGCTCTCAAAACAGAAACAATTTCAGCTGTTCTTACCACCAAGGGAAAGTCTGGCAAGGAGATATGGGATGTGCGGCAGATGGATGAACTGTCAAGTCAAGGAAGTGTTGTCAAGGAAGTGTTAAGGAGGGGACACATAAAAATATAATAGTAATACTTTATCCACTTTACTAGAAAGCATAGTCTTCATATCAGATCAAATTATGTGCTAATCGTCTAGCCTGAGAGTGAAATGTCTATTTACAAATCAGCCTTTTATCTTCTCTTTCTTTCTCTGTAGATGTTTTAACATTGATTGACTTTAGATATCTGAGAATTTCATATATTTACCTGTTAATCATATAAAATAACTGTATAAGATAATAATCATGCTCTATCAAAATATCTTTTGTGAGCATTCTCAATGATCTTGGATCACTTATCATTAGCTCTGAATAACTAAAAGTCCTTGGTCCCAAGAGCTGACAATCAGCTCTCTCAATGTATCTTATAATCTAGAATACCTGATAACAAATTTCGTAAGATGGTCTCACTCTTCAGTTACCGTTCAGGCTTTCTTTACAAATGTAAAGATATGAAGGATAATGCAACATGGAATTCTTCAACTCTATCTTTCAACGTGTTTTCCTGAAATAGGAGTAATTTGGAAAATCTATAAACTAATAGTCCATAAGTGCATTTGGGAACAATAGTGTTTCTTACTCTTTTGCCTGTTATCATCATTTAAATATATATCATATAATACACAGACATAAATATGGCCTCAGTTCTAAGGATTTTTTCCCCCAGTCACAATGAGTCAAATAAACATCAAGTATATTAACAATAGGCCTTTATACAAGTATACATTGTAACATTTGTATGCAAATTAATCTTGTACAGAGAGTTCTGGAAGCAACTGTCTCTAAGAAGACACTTTGATATGAAATAGAGTCTGGCAAGAAACTATTGGATTCCCATTTTCTACTAAATACTCATGGAAAGTCAAAAACATCCAATACATTGTTTGAATGCAGAACAATAGGATTGGCAGTCAATCTGTTATAATCTGGGACAAATTTTCTCCAAGTGCAAGGCCTATAGAACTGGATAGAATAATGTAATAAGGACAAATTGGTTAGAGGATACTTTTCCAGGCCTCTTCTTCTATTCCCTGATTTAGAAGCACAACATAAAAAGTAAGCAAGCACTTAGGCAGCCAACCATTGGTACTTTCCTGAGGCAACCACACTACAACTGCTATCTCAAATCCCACTCAGAAATTGCCATTGTCATGTAACAATAGGCCACAATATTTTTGTAGGAAAATTAGAGATGCACATTGAATTCCGAGACTTTTATTGTCCAAATGTAATTTGCTGTTGGCAGACAGAGTGAGGGCTTTGGTAAATTAATCACTGTGATTTCCCATATGCTTTACCCATACCAGGATCAGAGGGGCAGAAAAATGGGCAGATGAAAAGACTCACAGTTTATCAGAGCATTATGCATAAAGTTCTCAGATAGTAGAAATTGAGCCATACGCTGATGCACATTGACCTAATGTCCAAAGTTTGGTTTAGAAGGAGGTCTCAATCATTAGCCAAGAGGCTGAGATTTAATCCGAGTGAACACTAAATATTCATTTGGTAAGCACCCTACTGTAACATATCCTTCTCAGTTCAAGGATCAGTAAACCAAGAATAACCTATGATTGAAAAATGGGCTCCCTCTCTTTGTCTCCGAATTGCATAGCATCGTGCTTGAAGCAATCAGCATCTATGCTGTACTGTCACATTCTCTTAGTGCCCTCTACTGCCTTTCTTGGAAGGCTGGTGACAACAGGTTGGATGACAACTAAAGGGTGTACTTTCAGGTTCCAGGGGTCAGTAAGAAAAAGAAAAAATAACAAGTGAAGATCTTCTTCTTAGAAGTTCTTGATTACTAGAAGATATATGTTTAAGCCATGCTAAGTTCCTTGTAAGAAGTATTTCTCCATCAGTCTCAGGTCAAAGATCTGACAAGAATCTTTTTCAGAATATTTTATCTGCAGAAATGAGGAGAAATTGTACTTTAATTGGATCATTATTAACTTATTAAGAAAAATGCTTTTTAATATGCTAGTCATTTAACTGATGATGATTTAACAATTGATAAGTTAAATTATTGCTTTAAAATCTTCACTACATAAAAATGAAATGTTTATACTTCAGATTATGAACTCAAAAAAGTAGTACTTCCTTCCACTAGTTGTCAACATTGTGATTTTTATAAGCCACTAAATGATGCTAGAATGCTTTTACAATTGAGAAAGTCCGGTTCTACAGAGGAAATTGAGAATCATCCTTTTAAATGCCAGTGTTGATAAAGAGAGCAAATTATACTAAATAAAATTTTCAGGAAATTGCAAAGACAGATGAAACAAATGAGAATTGATTTAGAGCAAAGTTCATAAAGTGATAGCAGAACTTTTTTCACATTACCACAATTACACCTTCAAAAACTCTACTAGTAGGTCTCAGAGGAATCTAGAATGGCATAGCAAAACTGTTTAGAACACACACAAAAAAGAAATTATTCTGCACAAATTAGCATAGCATAAATAAATTTTGTATAAAGTTAATATAAAATGGAATTTAAGAGATATTAACATGTAGATATAAAATTATGTTCATACTCACATTCAGTATTGCAAGCCAATTTTACAATACAAAAACACATCAGAAGATAGTTTTGCTTTGAAGTTTGTTTTATGTCAAGTCATATTTTGCTATTTCTTTTTATAATAAATAAAGGTAAAAACAAATGTCAAAATGAAAAATAATGTATTTTGTACCCGGTTAGTGTTAATAGAGCAAATTGATCAATGAATATTAAAACTAAAAGAAAAAAAAAACTACATTTTGTTCTCTTTCCAAAACAGAAACAGTAAATCACACAAACACATAATTTGTTCTTTTATATATTGTAAAGGTTATGTTTATACTAAGAGCTGTGAATGAGATTAATGAGTTTTCTCAGCACAGTAAACGTCCTACACAGAAACAGAAGTTAAATTGCAATGAATCATGGGTTTATGTTCACGTATTTATGGGATAGGAAAGATTTAGAGTTCCTTTGTAGAGAAAACCATCCCAAAGTAAAAGAGAAAATTATGGCTTCCGTAACATAAAGGTAGATAAACTGGGCAAGCTCAAAATTGTGCATTCAATACAATTTAATAATGTCAGTAATTTATTAAAAGTAATTATCATGGTGCAGTTTCATGCTCATACTTCACCAGAAGTGACAAAATACTAGTTCAATATGTTAGTTACCTTCATATGATTATGTATCAAGACCAATTAAATTAGAGCTGTGATTTTTCTACATTTCCTTTAAAATTCAATACCACTTTTTCTTCCAAAGGTGTTTCTGCATTATTACAGATGATACGGTGCAAATCATTCACTACAAAATATCTCATCATTTCAGGCAAGAACTCAATCTTATATCACTTACTAAATATAATTTTTTTTCTTTGATTTTAGGGAAAAAACTACTAATTATATTTGACTATCTGGTGAGAGTATAATCCATGAAATTTATTTATATGCATAAAGTAGTTTTGAACATAAATTTTGTGGATAAACCGATCTTGAATAAAATCTAATATCATTTTTAAGTGAATAGTGTCTCTGTCTCTTCAGTTTGTTTCATCTTACTGGAAAAATTAACAAAAGTCAAATGCATAAATACAATTATAGCAATAGTAACCCAGATGCCAGGATCCTTGTAAATGCTGCTTCCCTCTTATCTTTAATGAAAGATTCGTTATTGGAAATAGTAGAGTGGTCTTTCTACTCAATATATTGAAAAGAAAAAATATATATATAATCTGATATTTTTTGCTTTTGATGAGTCATTCAACCTGCTTCAATCACAATGCAAAGCTAATAAAAGAGGAAATCAGACTGTTTCAAAAAAATCAAGATCATTTGTCAAGTGAAGGATTACAGAGGTTTAAAATTCTCATGAGAGGATCAAGAAAATAATTTCAGTCCCTACAAATATCAGTACAGTAATGAAGTTGAGCAAATATTATAAAGTCCTCAATGTCATATTTAGAAATTTTAAAAGGACTGCCTTTCTCTTCCATCTTCTGAAAGAAAAAGATCAGACAACCCATGTAGCTATACTTAGATCATTTATGCTTACAAGAGGGTAAAAAGTCTTTGCTAAAATTACACAGTCTCAATTAATTCTTCATGGAAAAGAGACTTTTGATGGAGGAACAAGACATTACTCAAATCTGAGAACTGTAACTTTTTCTAACAGATTTTGTCAGGTCTTTTGAGAAATGTGTGTCCAGTAGTAGATGAACAATAACTTTCATATTCTTAAAATACTTGAATTCATCCAGTTTAAATATTTCCAAATAATAGATATTTAATGAGAAGTAGTTAACAAAGAAGTAGTTAACAAAGAATAGATATTTAATGAGAAGTAGTTAACAAAGTACAAACATTAATAATGCAAAATACTAACCTTAAAGGGGTGATGAACAATTCATGGGTGGAAATAAGAAGAAAATAATATAATATAATATGATATAATATGATATAATACAGATTTTGATGTCTTCTGGAATAAAGACATAACTTTTTTAAACAATATGCAACTTCAAAAAAAGAGCATACTATAATTTTTAGAGATTTCTAAATGAATAGCATATTTACAAAAGATAAACTGTTTCTGATTTGGCACCTTTACAGATAGCATGGTGTTATCGAACAGCTCAGTCCATTTACAGGTTTAATGAATATCCCTTATCTGAAATGTTTAGGGCCAGAATTGTTTTGGATTTCTGGTTTTCTTTGATTTTGGAATACTTGCATATACATAATGAAATATCTTGGGGTGGGACCCAAGTCTAAACATAAAAAACATTTGTGAATTACACATATAGCCTGAAGGTGATTTTTTACAATATTCTTAATAATTTTGTGCACGAAACAAAATCTGTGTCAATAATTTTTATCCGGAATTTTCCACTTCTGGTGTCACATCAGTGCTCAAAATGTTTTTGATTTTGGAGCATTTTGTATTTCAGATTCTCAGATTCAGAATGCCCAACCTGTAGTATTGAAACTCTCATATGACACTTTTCCATGTACAGTCTGTACTCCCATGTTTTGACCCTTCTAGTATTGTCAGACTATTTGTTATCAATAATCAGCACGTAAGATAGATGTATTATTTTTATTTCATTACAGAAACCAATAAAGTAATTTGTCTTATCCTTAGACAAATTGCTTCACTTCTATCTGAACATGGAAAACTATAAAAAGGTTAACTGTATTCACACTGTGTTAACTGTGTTCACACTTCTTCAGAAATTTCATATTGGTTTGATAGAAATTTATTATACAGAAAATTATAAAACACCATACTTTAACAAAGTAAACCAATCAATATACTTAAACTTGTACTATGTAAGATGAGGTTCAGGGGTAAGGGTGTACTAACTTCAGCACTTTCTTAAAACTCACTCATTTACGGCGCGGGGGTTCACGCCTCTAATCCCAGCACTTTGGGAGGCCGAGGAGGGCGGATCACGAGGTCAGGAGATCGAGACCATCCTGGCTAACACGGTGAAACTCCATCTTTACTAAAAATACAAAAAATTAGCCAGACGTGGTGGCGGGTGCCTGTAGTACCAGCTACTGGGGAGGCTGAGGCAGGAAAATGGCATGACCCGGGAGGCAGAGCTTGCAGTGAGCCGAGATTACGCCACTACACTCCAGCCTGGGCAACTGAGCGAGACTGTCTCAAAAACGAACAAACAAACAAACAAAAAAAGCCCTACTCATTTACAATCAACTTTACATATAAACGTTTTAAATCTTTTCAATTTCAAGAAAATTAGTATGTTAAGGAAGTAAATAAATTTATTTTGTAATAACGTTAATGAATAAAATTTTATAAATGAAAATAAAGTTATTTCCACAGCAAAATAATTCTTTCCCCTTATTTACATATGGCACAGAGTCTTGCATAACTAAAAATTAGTTCCAGAATGCAAAAGCTCAGGCTGACTAAAATGTTGTTAATGAAGGGTTGGGGAGAAGCAAAGAAATGTTTAACAGGTTCAAGATGCATTAAGATCTGTATAACACCCAAAGCTAGTAAAATTATATCAAGTTTAGCGACAATAAATAGGCAGATAAACCAGACTAATATGAAACTGCTGGTAGAGATATTTATTTTTCATTAACCTTCAAATGAATTCAGATTTTTCAATAACTGAAACTCTAGGCATGTAATTCTACTAGTGAAATTTATCAAACATAAAAAGAAGAAATAAGAGTAAATATACTCAAATCTTGCTAAAATACAGAGCAAGTAGAAATATGCCGCAACTTATTTCATGAGACCAATATAATCTTAATATTTAAATATAAAAACACTACAAACAAAATTACAGATATCAATAATATAGAGAAAAAAGCCCTTGAAAATATAAACAAAGACAATTAATCAATGTATAATAAAATATAAAACAGCACATGTCTAGATTATGTTTACCTCAGGAATGTAGGAATAGTTAACTCAAAAATTAATCAATCACTACAAAAACAGAAAAAATGAGCACAATTATATAATCATTTCAATAGACGTAAAGAAAAAGTGTTCCACAAAATTAAACACTCGCTTTTACTTAAAAGACTCAGCAAATGGTCAGTGGTGGTGGCTCATGCCTATAATCCCAGAATTTTGGAGATTGAGGTGGAATGATCACTGGAGGCCAGGAATTAGAGACCGGACTGGACAATATAACAAGACCCTGTCTCTACTCATATTAAAAAAAAAAAAAAAAAAAAAAAAAAAACCTCAGTTAATGAGAAATGAATACAGAGCATCTGTAAAAATCTGTATCTAACATACTTAATTCTGTAGAACTTACTTCTTTCTCTGAAATATTTTAAACATGGGAAGGAAATACACTGTAGAACTTCTATTTCAATTTATACTGAGGACCAAGTCAGAATATTAAAAGGCAAAAAAGAAATAAATAAAAGAACTAAAGGAAAGAAAGACTGAAGTAAAAAAATATATATAACTGCCTCTATTTGCGGACAGAATTGTTTATATAGGATCCTAATATGTAAAATCCTAAAGAAACTACAAAACCACTAAAACTGTAAGTGAATATTGCAAGTTTGTGAGACACAAAATAAATATGCACAAATTAATTGAATTTCTACATATTTTGAGCAAAACTGGCAGTTTAAAACTAATTCACAACAGTGTTATAAACATAAATCTCTTAGGAAAAAATCAGGCTGTAGATGGGCAAGTCTTCTATACTGGAATCTATAAAATACTGTTAAGAGGAATTTTTAAAGACCTGAAAGATTGAGAGAAATATTCATGGATTGGAAAGATTAATATGGTAAAGATGTAATTTCTTCAAGTTAATCTATAATTTCATTTCAATTTCAATCACAATCTCAACAAGATTTTGGGTTTTCCTTTTGTTTTATTAAATAGTAAATTACAAACAGGTATTAAAATTTACTTACAAATATTGAGAGCTTAATACACTTAGACAAATCTTGAAGAAGAAAATCTTTAAAAGACCTGACTTAAATATTTAATATAAAGCTAAAGCAAAACCAAATAAATAAATGAAAGAGCAGAGAGCCCAGAAACAGACTCAAGCATTGATTGTTCTACATTGGCACCCAAGCAATTCAATAAATAAGAAAAAATACTTTTAATAGATTGTGTTATAAAAACCGAATATATACATATGGGAGGAAATCCTAGACTCCTATCTTACATCACACAAAATTATTTTTAAAACTTTGCAACTTTGAGTAGGCAAAGAATTTAGATACAGAAAAAATAAAAATAAAATGATAAAACGGACAATTAAACATCACAGAAGTGAAACACTTCTGCTTAGTATGCTACTAAGAAAATAAACAGAAAAACCACAAACTGGGTAAAAATATTTATGAAACATGGAAAAATGGAAAAAAAAAGTTCTGTCAGTTCGTAAGAAAATTACACATACATCTGTATTATGACCCAGCAATTCCACTTGTAAGTATTTATCCAAGAGAAATAAACTATTTATATTTACACAAAAATGTTGCACATGAATGTTTATTCCAATTGTAATCATATTAGTCCCAAACTGGAAACAACCGAAATTTTCAACATCAGGAGGATGGAATAAAGTAGTATGATATAATCACACATTAAAATGTTACTAAGCAATAAAAAAGAACAAACCACTGACACTTGCAAACACATTAATAAACCTCATAAATGCTACATAGCCATAGAACTGCATTCAAAATAGCATATACAGTGCAATTTCATTTATAGAAAGTTTGACAACAGGCAAAGCAACTGTATATTGAAATAAGGATTATAATAGTTGCCTTTGGAAGAAGGACAGAGGTGACTCCCTGCAAAGAAGCCTGGAACTACCTTTTGGAGTGGGACAGTTACTGTGTATCTTGATAAGGGTATCTCTGTATTTGTCAAAACTTACTGAAATGAGCATGTGTATTTCACAGTAAAAAACTTTTTCTCCCCAAAAACAATTATTTAATTCCAGCTAATGGGTTTGCTTTTCACAGTGATGTTATTTAGCAATTTTGAAATTATTTCCTTTGTTTTTTATACTTGAGCAAATGAGTAAATAAGTTTATTGAGGATAACTGGAGACGGGATTCTAACTTTTGGAGAAGAGAGTTACTCTTAGGAAAAGAGAAAAAGCTACAATGTTTCTTGTGACAGTGGATTGAAATGGCCCCTGAAAGAATAAACTGCTGCTATATATATAAATATATGTGTGACATTTTATGTATATGTTTTTATATATGTATATATGCATATATATGTGTGTGTATATATGTGACATTAAATATATATATATATGGAAAGAGAAAAAGCTACACTGTTTCTTGTGATAGTGGATTGAAATGGCCCCTGAATGAATAAACTGCTGCTATATATATATAAATATATATATATATATGGAGAGAAATAAATATACATGTTGTATCTTCTGACAGTCTGTAACAATTATATCCAGTAAAAAAGGACAAATAGTTCTCAGATTTTTATTTCTAAGCATCATCCTCTACTCTAAGGAAACAAGGACTCTTAAAATGAAAGCCTGATTCCAGTGCTAGAGTAATAAAAGCACAAGGTAAATTGGAAACATCTTGTCCAGGATGTTAGGAAATAAAGAAAGAATGAAGCGCAGAAACCACACTAAGGTGGCTCCCACTGGCTAAACCTGGGACAATGTGAGCATGAAAATAGCTAATTATCGTAATGGATAGATAAATAAGTTATAGTAGAATGCCCAGTAATAAGAAAATATATATAAAGTTAAGGTATCATCAGTAGGTGTTAAAACTAGTAGGTGGCAGGTGAATGAAGAATAGAATAATTACACACTCTCACAATATATCCCCAAGAATTACTTATTAATAGCAAACCAAAAGGAGTTAACTTACTGGATAAACTTAGCTTATACCAATTTCAAAGAGTGAGCAAATTTAACATGACTAATATTAAGACAGACTGGCATCAGGTACTTCCTGCTATGAAGCGCTGAAAGGTCATCATACCATTTCTGTGGTATTCCTGCCAAAAATGCATAGCCTGGCTCTAATCATAAGAAAACATCAATATCAATTGAGGCCCTATGGTCTTCAAAAATGTCAGCATCAAGAATGACAAAGGCTGAGCCTATGTTGCAAACATAAGAAATCTAAAGAGAGAGGGCAATTAAATACAAGAACACATAATCCTGGATTGAGTTTTGAAGCAGAACAAAATAGCTATGGAAAACATTATTAGGGTAATTGATGAAATTTGAATGTGCACTGGGTAATGTAATGCTAATTTTCCAGATTTGGATAACGTCCTTTGGTTACATAAGAGAATGTCCTTATTTTGGAAAAAGAGACATTAAAATATTTAGGAAAAAAGAATACAACATATTTCAAATGGCCATAAAAATATGTGTATATATAAGAAAAAATAATACTGAAAGAAATGAAGCAAAACATAAACCAATTGTGAATTGCATAAGGGACACACAGAAATTTCTTTTACTATTTTTGCATATTTTATCAAAATTTAATGTATCAAAACAAAAATCATACACATACACATCCAGGAGCAATATGAGATTGAAAAGGGGAATGTTTTGAGGGTTATGTAAGGATAGGAGATAATACTGAAAAAAATATATAGTTCTTGTTGTGAGAATGCATAATTTCTTTAGTTTTAAAAGATACAGTTGTTATACAGATGAAGGATACTGGAAGAAAGTCTTGGAAAAAAACAATGAGAGAGAGACAGACAGAAAAAAAAAAAAAAAAAGAACTCATTACTGATAGGATAACTGCCCTTAGAGGAAGGAACACTCGCTTATGAGTTTTATTTGCAGAATAAAAAATAGGACAAAAAATAGAGAATCTCAAAGGCTTAACTTACAAAGGATTTTTTTAATGCCATATGTCACATTTAAAACACAATGACAAAGATTTACTTTTAGTTCTATATATGCTACATGGTAGTTGTATATACGGTGTAAACCCCAAATATCTGATACAGGTCTCAGTCAATGTAAAAAGTTAATTTTGCCAAGGTTAAGAACATACCCGTGACATAGCCTCAGAAGGTACTGATGATATATGCCCAAGATCGTCGGGGTGCAGCTTGCTTTTTTACATTTTAGGGAGACATAATACATCAATCAATTCATGTAAGATTTATCCTGGTTCAATCTGGAAGGACGGGACAACTCAAAGCAAGGGGATTCCAGGCCATAGGTAGATTTAAATGTATCCTGATTGGCAATTGGCTGAAAGAGTTATTATCTGTAGATAGGAACATCTGAATTATGATAAGGGGTTGTGGATACCTAGTTTTTATTATGCAGATGAAGCCTCCAAGTAGCAGGCTTTAGAGAGAGTAGTTTATAAATGTTTCTTTTCAGGCATAAAGTCTGTGTTGATGTTAATGCTGGAGGAGTATAACGAAGCATGTTCAACTCCCACTTCCCTTCATGACCTGAACCAGTCTTTCAGGTTAAATTTTAGAGTGCCTGGCTGAAAAGGGAGTTTATACAGGTGGTTGCAGAGGGTCTTTCAATTTTCTTCTCGGTTTACAATAGTTGAAAGGTATTAATGCTTAAATTTTGTCATTTGTAAAAAAGAAAAAAGCAACAATGATGACCAACTCATGATATTTTATGAAAATATAATGTCAATTCCTATGAAAAATTTTAAAACACTAAACATATTATTTAACAATTAAATACTATATGAAAAAATTGTGTACATGTGTAAATATAAAAGTTATGCCATTTCTCCATATTAGTAGGTACAAATAATATTATGTTTCACCAGATTCCATGTTATGTGCTGTAAATAATTGCAAAAAAGAAATATAAATTGCTAGGGTGAATTTTCAGTAAAAGTTTGGACTTAATGTATGATCTTTGGACATAGTATATAATCATTAAGACATATAATCATTAAGATTTTTCCTCTCAGGCCAGGCACGTTGGCTCATGCCTGTAATTCTAGCACTTTGGGAGGCTGAGGCAGGCAGATCACTTGAGGTCAGGAGTTCCAGACCACCCTGGCCCACATGGTGAAACCCCATTAGCCGGGTATCGTGGCAGGTGCTGGTAATCTCAGCTACTCAGGAGATTAGCTGAGGCGGGAGATTCATTTAAACTCAGGAGGTGAAGGCTGCAGTGAGCTGAGATCACTCCACTGCACTCCAGCCTGGGTGATAGACTCAGTCTCAAAAAAAGAAAAAAGAAAAAAAAAAGATTCTTCTTGGCATAAACCTACAATAAACTCATTTTTGACAAAGTTTCCAGGAACATACACTGGGTAAAAGACAGTTTCTTCAAGTAATGTTTCTGGGAGAACTGGATATCCATATGCAGAAAAATGAATGTAGACCCTTATTTCTCACCATATAAAAAATCAAATCAAAATGGATTAAAGACTTAATCTAAGAGCTCAAACAATGAACATACTACAAGAAAACATTGGGGAAAATTTCCAGCGCATTGGTCTGGGCAAAAATTTCTTGAACAATTTCCCACAAGCACAGGCAATCAAAGCAAACGTGAACAAATGAGATCATGACAAGTTAAAAAGCTTCTGCACAGCAAAGGAAACAATCAACAAAGTGAAAAGACAACCAACAGAATGGAAAAAACTGTTTGCAAACTACCCATCTGACAAAGGATTAACAACCAGAATAAATAGGAGCTCAAACAACTCTATATGAAAAAAAATCTAATAATCTGATAAATAAATGGGCAAAATATTTGAATAGACATTTCCAAAGATGATCTAAAAATGGTAAACAGGCATATGAAATGGTGCTCAACATAATTGATCATCAGAGAAATGCAAATCAAAACTACAATGAGATACAATCTCACCCCAGTAAAAATGGCTTTTATCCAAGACAAGCAATAACAAATGCTGATGAGGATATGGAGAAAAGGGATTTCTCATGCACTGTTGGTTGGAATGTAAATTAGTACAACCACTATTGAGAACAGTTTCAAGATTTCTCAAAAAAACTTAAAATAGAGCTATCATATTGTCTAGCAATCTCACTGCTGCATATATACCCAAAATAAAGGAAATCAGTATATTGAAGCAATATCTGCAATCCCTATTGCTTGCAGCAGTATTCACAATAACTAAGATTTTTGAAATAACCTACATTTCCATTAACAGATAAATGGATAAAGAACATCTGATACATATACACAATGGAGTACTATTCAGCCATAAAAAAGAATGAGATCTAGTCATTTGCAACAATATGGATGGAACTGGAGGTCATTATGTTAAGTGAAATAAGCCAGGCATGGAAAGACAAACATTTCATGTTCTCACTTATTTGTGAGATCTAAGAATCAAAACAATTAAACTCATAGACATAGAGAGTTGAAAGATGGTTCCCAGATGCTGGGAAGGGTAGTGGGGGTAATACAGTCAATAATAACCTAATTGCACATTTTGAAATAACTAAATATGTAATTGGATTATTTGTAACACAAAGGAAAAATGCTCGAGTGGATGGGTCCTCAGTCTTCACATTGTGATTATTTTACACTGCATGCCTGTATCAAAACATCTCATATACCCCATAAATATGTACACCTACTAAGTACCCACAAAAACTAAAAATTAAAAATAATCAATTTTTCTGCCTTTTAGGAATAGCGTGTATTTTGAATAGTTTTATCTGTGTTTCACTGATAAACACAAAATTTTCCAAAAATCAAGCAGCTTCGGCAGATGTTTCTAAAGTGTATCTGAGCTACTGTCTTGGAATCTAGGACATTTCTGATCCAAGGAGTTGCTACACATACTTTAAATGTCAGGACATGCTCTCAAGATTATACAGGTTCTTCATGAAGTCTAGCTAAGAATACTGTCACATTTTTAATTCTACACACACTGATTTATGAATGATCCCAGTAGATTTTCTTGACAATTTTTTTCTTACGTTTAAAGTTTGATCTAGCATTTCTATTAAGTACATTTTCTATTGTTTTCATGGGATGCTAACAGTTCTAAAACTAATAAAAATTACAACCATTACATATATTTGCAAAAGTTATTTAATATAAAATCTTAAAATTGAGTCATGATGTTGAATATATAAGCACATTTGTGTAAATTGATATCCCATATGCATACATAATAAAATTCCCAAATGTCATACAATTTCAGCAGATTAAGAAAGTCACTTTAGGCCAGATGCAGTGGCTTATGCCTGTAATCTCAGCACTTTGGAAGGCCGAGACAGGAGGAATACTTGAGACCAGGTATTCAAGACCAGTCTAGGCAACACAGAAACACCTCTGTCTCTATAAAAAATTAACCCAGTGTGGTGGCACACACTCCTAGCTACCTGGGAGGCTGAGGTGGGAGGATCACTTGGATGGAGGAGTTTGAGGCTGCCTGCAGTGAGTTATGCTTGTGCCACTGCACCCCAGCTTCAGCAACAGATCAGGATCCTGTCTTTTTAAAAAAGAAGAAGAAAAAAAAGAAAGAAAGATAAGAAAGAAAGTCACATTAATTAAAGGCTTTATAAATCATTGATGACAATATATCTAGCTTATAAAATGGAATTTTAGAAACAAGCAGATAAATGTAAAATATAAAAATACTTAGAAATATATTCCTTATAATTGTGACAAAGAATACTGACCTAAGATTTCTGATTTTCAACTTTCTGTATATTCAGAATTAAGCATCTGTTGTCTTAACCTTCTTTGATAATGTATATTATTATCTCATTGTTTTCTCTTAAAGTCATTGTGTTTATTTGGTAATACATTTTGACTATATGATATAGTTTGGCAGTGTCCCACCCAAATTGCATGTTGAATTATAATTCCCCAAATCTCCACATGTCATGGGAGAGACCTGGTGGGAGGTAATTGAATCATGAGAGTGGTTTCCCCAGCACTATTCTCATGATAGTGAGTAAGTTCTCATGAGACCTGATGGTTTTATAAGGGACTTCCCCTTCACTTCACTGTCATTCTTTGCCTTCCTGCCATCATGTGAAGAAGGATATGTTTGCCTGTCCTTGCACCATGATTGTAAGTTTCCTGAGGCCTTCCCAGCCATGCAGAACTGTAAGTCAATTAAACCTCATTTTTAAATAAATTACCCAGTCTCAGGAAGTTCTTTATAGCAGCATAAGAATGGACTAATACACTATACAGCACACAAAAAAATCTGTCGATTGTTTAAATTAAAGTGACTCATAGAATATGCATTGATATTATGCCTAGGACATTTGTACATGTATCTAATTTGTACAGGTTAATAAATTTATTTATCATCCCACAATGAATTTCTCTACTTTCATTTATTCAAATAAAAAATAACCCAAACAAATAATTGAAGGCTGATTCTTCAGCTACATACTGTATGCACATTATGCAGATATGTACTATACAATGTAATTTAAGTTTGCAAATAAACAAGAAAGGTAAGGAAAGGAGAAAAGAATGAAACCTAAACTTAAAATTGCTAATGATGATGCTAATACTGATATCAGATGAAGTAGATGGGATTGCTTGCTTTTTTTAGTGTAATCCAGGAAACCAACACAGTAAAATGATCTTTAATTATCCATCCACTAAATACAGACTACTTACTCATCAGAAGTTTGACTCTTCTTTTTATTTAGATTAGAAATTTTTTTTTGCTTTTCTTGAAGACGTTTTAAAAAGGATTTTGTGATTCCCAAAATAGATCAAATCGCCATGCAGTGAAAACATTTTACAAAGAATCTACTTCTTTGCTTTCATACTCCTGGACCATTCTCTCTCTTCTTGTCTGTCAGGGAGGTCTTTATAAGATAGTAGTCAATTCCTTTGTTCCCCAGATTCCCTGATGGTATTTTATGGAACTTGCAATAAAGTCTAACCTCCTGATTTCCACAAGGTCCTATATGAACTAGTTCTTGGCTAAATATCAGATAGCATCTTACAGCTGTAATATCATCTTCTCTATTTTTCTTACCAAACTTCTTAAATGCTGCCGGGTTTCAGATTTTCCAATGAGCCAAACTCAGTATAGCTTAGTATTGTTACAAGTGTTTCCTCTGCCTCAGGGAAGGCTTTACTGCGAGATATTCACATGCATGACTAATTCAGCATATATATATTTTATATATAATATATAACATATAAATAACATATATTATATAATATATAATGTAATATATAAAAATATTATATATTTTATATATTTTGTATATTATATACATTAATTATATATTACATATTTATAAAAATATATATTATATATAAAATATATAAATTATATTATAAAATATATAAATATATAATATATAATATAATATTATATATTGTATATAAAATATATGTAATACATAATACATGAAATATATCATAATAAAATATAACATATTTTATTATATATATTTTTATAAAATATATATTATAAAATATGATTATAATATTCATAATTATAATATACATATAAATATATATCATATAATATATAATATATAAATTTTATATAAATATATAAATATAATTTATATAATGTATAAATTAATATATATTTTATAATACATATTTTTATATATTATATTCTAATATAATTACAAATATAATTATATTTTATAATATATATTTTGCTAAAATATATTATGGTATATTTTATTTTTATTTTTATTATAATATATTTCACATATAACATATTATATGATACATATTACTTATATATAATATTTAATATTTAATTTATATATAATATACAAAATATATAAAATATATATTATATTTATATATAAAAATATATATTTAAAATATATTATATTTTATATATAACATATTATATATTACATATTATATGTGATATATTATTTATATGCTATTTATATTATATATTACAATGTATATTACTTATATCATATTATATATAATATATAAATATATACTATATATTATAATATATTATGTATAATATATAAATTAATACATATTTTATAATAGATATTAAATATATTTATATATGTTATATATTATATATTTTTATAATATATAATTATTTATATATTATATATAACTATAATTATTTACATATAATATGTTATGTACATGTCATGTAATATATATTTTTATTACAATGTATTATATATTTTATATATTGTTTATATACAATATATAATATATTGCATATTTTATATATCTTATATATTTATATATTATAGAATATATGATATATGATATATATTATAGCATATATAATATCATATATCATATATTATATAGTATATATCAATTATATATATTATATATATAGAGAGAGAGAGAGAGATAGAGGCAGTAGGAGGTGGGCTGGGTTGTAGTTCCATACAAGAAGACTCGACTGAATATATATGGTCTCCTCCTCGCTGTTGGAAAATGAGATGAAAAAGTATAAGCTGGTAGGATCAACTTCCACTTTCATATTGAGATAAATTATAATTAATGACTCAAATTTCTTCCTCATGCCATGATATTAGTTAACATTTTCTTCAGCCATCAGATGATGAATAATCTTTAAGAACTATCATTTCATTTAGTCCTCACAATAATCGTGTGAAAGAGACACTATTATTATTACCATTTTGGAGATAACTCATATAATTTGACTCTAGAGACCTTGCTCCTCACCAATTTGCTATGATTCAGGCTACATTTTAAAACATTTTTTCACCAAGATAACTAAAGTACTGAACTTGGTTACTAATGATTAGCTACAAACTTATTAAAGATTGGGACAGTACCTTCCCCAAAAATTATCTTTAACTCTAATGTAAATAAATTAGAAACCATGTATGATAATTACTAACAGGAATATTCAATTAATCCAACTGCTATAATTAAAGGAAGTCACAAAAATTTATACACATGCACAAGCATACACACACTATATGAATATGTAATCATATATATGTAATCATTTATATATACGATTACTTTTCAGGATGACCTACTTAGACATAGTTCTTGGGCAATCTGTAATTTTAAATCATGGAGAAGCACATTAATTAATATCATCCAACTCACGAGTATTTTTGAAACAATTCATCAAGAGTCAATTCTATAGAACCGCATTCTCATGGTGGCAAAAAGGGATGTGATTCTAATTATAATCAATAACTGGAAGTCTCTAATGTGTGTGTGGCTATGAGGGTTGCTTTAGTAATATCTGTCTATAAAAACAAGGGCTGAAGAAAGGTCAATCTAAAATGTATTTATGACTAATTTCCCCTGTTAAATACTGGTATGAGAAACTAAGACTTCCATTAAAACCCTAGCATACATTTTGGATAAAGTTATAATAAATCCATATCTGTGTAATTTGGATGAATGATATGAATTTATGTCTCTATTCCTCCAAATTCTATGTTTTTCCTATATATTTTCATAGCTGGAACAAAGAGGATTTCTATAGATCAGGCTACAGCTGAATGGGAGTCTCTGTCGAATGCCAGAAGGGTCTTCTGTGACAGCAGAAACTGAAGCAAAGCCAAGAAAGATCGTCTCATAAATTACAGCTGCTGAGGTTTTTCGTCGCAATTGCCAACATATCTAGCAACAACTTGGTGGCCAACAGATAGTCCTAGAGAGAAAGAGGTCCAGATGTCCCCACTCTGCCAAGTACTCTGCTCATCCCCCAGCACAAAGCTGCAGAAGCCAAGCAGCTCCTCCAATATACCCAAACACTGAAGCAGAATGTACCTAGGGAGGACAAGTAAAAGACAAAGAAATCCAAGAGACAACTTTTATTTCCTTTTCGTATAAAATCGTTTTAAAAATTAGTTCACTACGTTTCAAACCATATGGAACTAAAATTTAAATCTTTTTCTTCTAAATGATATTTATGGGCTTAGAAAAATGACAAGATTCCTTCAAGTCAAAAAATTTAAAAGCCACAGTTTCTTTGTATAAATAAATACTTACACTCGTCTATTGGAACTTTTATAAGTTCTCATTTCGCAGTTTTACTTTGTGAGTTCAACCTCAAACTTCAATCTGAAATATTCACATTGGTTACCAATATTTTGTAAAACTTTAGTGGAATTTTCAATTCATTTCTGTAGGCCAGTGCCATAGAAAAACATAAAAAGTAAAATTAGGTCAAATAGGGTACTTTTCAAGAGTTTCCATTTTTTTCATAATGGATATATAGGGAAGATTTCCTAATATTATCTTTCTAATCTTAAGACATTTTATTTATCCTCTAGTTTCCACTATTTTTTTGTGTGACTTCCCTTAATTATAGCAGTTGGATTAATTGAATGTTTCTGTTAGTAATTATCATATGTGGTATCTAATTTATTTACATTAAAGATAATTTTTGGAGAAGCTACCAAATATAATATTCATTCTTTTTTATGTGACCAAAAATTTTTAATTTATATTATATACAAAACATTCTCCTTGTAGACTGAAAATACAGAAATAAATATAATATTATTATTCACAAAGGGGCATATATCACTGGGTATCTGCTTACAAAATCATGCAAATAAGAGTAATGAAATGTTTTTCTATGGAGTCAATTTCTAAGTGCCCTGAGAGCAGAATGGGGATGTAATAATATTGCTTTGGCTACTTAGAACTACTTCAAAATGTAGGTAGTCGTTGAGTTGTGTCTGAAAGATAAATAATATTTTGTTAGTCAAGTAATGGGAAAAATTTTATTTCAAGTAATTAGAGTAGCTTGTGTAAAGACACAATACTGTTAAGAAAATGTGTATTTATATCATATTAAGTAATTTCAATGTAGCCAATGCATAAGAGGCATAGTAGTGAGTGATAGAAGATACTATTGGGATGGAATCTGATGATAGGATAGGTCCAGTAATCAAATAATATCAAATAAGGAATTGCCAATTACTTAATATTAAACAAAAAAGTAGCATTATCTCATTGATAGAGAGGTCTGCACTCTAACTGGATCTCTAAAGTACCTCCATTCTTTTATAAGTAGGCACTACGTAAAATATCTATTAATAATAGGAGCATTTACTCTATATCTTATTACCCTTAGGTGAAAAGTATCCCCCAAACTCCCTAATACCTAAGAGACAAGTCAATCCTTCTTTGTATGATATGTAAGACACTTCACAATCCGGCTAGGCTATCTTTTCCAGCAAACCTCCCACCTTATTTTCTCCCACACATTACACTCTAGCCTTAGGGAAATCTGCTGTTCTTTTCCATGTTTTAACTCAGTCTAATTATCACTTCCTCTTTTAAACCTTTCCCTGGTGCCTTTAGGCAGTCAGTCATAGCCCTCTGTCTGCTCCCACGAAAGGAAGTAATTGGCTGTCCTTCAAGGATCTTATGGAGAGTATTCCAGTACTGAGACAGGTGCTAGATTAAATCACCTCAAAGGTCACTCCAACTCTTTCTTTTCTACGAGCAGTTATGTTTGCATAAACGTTACTCACATCAACAAGACCAGTTGCAACTGACATTTTTGCATTTAAGGTATTTAAACACAATAAAACTCTGCCTAATTTACCAACTGCATTTTTTTTTCTAGTTTAGAACTTCTTGTGTCTTTCAGAATGGGGGGGCAATACATTTTATATTAGATAAGTAGATAAATATATTAGTATATTAGGTAAGTACCTTATCTTCTGTAGCATGGTATTATACAGTATTTTAACTTGCTAGGGCTGCTGTAACAAAGTTCCACAAACTGGGTGCCTTAAACAACAGAAATTGATTGTCTCACAGTTCTGAAGGCTAAAAGTCCAAGATCAAAATATCAGTAGGGTTGGTTCCCTCTGAGGGCTGTGAGGCAGAACCTGTTCCCTTCCTCTCCCAAAGCTTCTGGTGGTATGCTGGCCACTTCTGGCATAATTTCACTTCAGGAAACACCCCCCAGTCTCTCCCTTCATTTTCACATGGCATTATCCTTGTGTGCATATCCAGATGCAGATATCGCTTTTTTAAAGTATACCAGTCATACTAGATTAGGAAGCATACTCCAGTAAGAACTCATCTTAAGTAATTACATCTCAATGACCTTATTGCCATATAAGCTCACATTTTGAGGTATTAGGGTTTAGGGTTTAAATATAGAAATTTGGGGACACACAATTCAACTCATAGCATATATATATTATTGTAATATTGGTATATTGTATTGTATTATCCTTTATATTATATTGTACAATATTGCAGCTATATTGTATTCTATTATAGATTGTTGTAACCTATTATATTGTAATCTATACTATATTATCTATACTATTGTATGTTACTATATTAGATAGCATATATATTATTAAAACAATTTATGCATATAAATATAATACAGATAGTATATACTATACTATTATCATGTTGTCATATTAGATAGCTGTATTAGTATATTTTTATTACATGAGTAAAAATGTATTATTTATACTGTGCTCTCTTCTTTTTATTGTTAATTAACCCTACAGTAGCAATTGAAAATACAGGCACTCTGAATCAATATTGTGTCTTATATTAATATGTTTTTCAGTGTGCGTGTGTGGGAGTGTAATTGTCATTTGCTAAAACCTATTTTAGCTTGATATTCAAAAATAACTAGTTATACGGTAGTTGGTGAGGTAAATAGCACACTTAAGATAAAATGAGTGTTACAAAGTGACAAGGTTTTTAGTGAAACAGCTCTCTAAGTTCTCTTTTTTATTAATAGGCTGGACTCCTCTCTCCTACTGCCACATCCAACAATTCTCTAAGTTTCAGTTTGGAGAAGTATATAAGTAGCAGAATCCTCAGTAATTCATACAAGAACAAACCCTTTGTTATCTGAAGCAAGATTTAATGACTCTCTGGCAAGGTGGCAATAATTGTTTGCAAGAAACGTACAGTCATTTCTAAGTTCCAGTTTAGGTTCTAGCTGGGATTCCTGCTATATCAAGACTGACTGATTTCTATTCTATTCTGCCACCTATTAACTTCATGCCTCTATGTCCTCATTTACATGAAAGGAAAAATAATACTATTGAGAGTATTAGTAGAACATGTGTTAAGCAATCATTCATCCCATACTTAGTGTAGGAATTCAATAAATGAGAATTATAATCATCATTATAATTTTCATCATCATCATCATGTTTGAAACAACATAAACCAAGGTAATAACAATGTCCTATCTCTATATGTTGGGGTTCAGTCTGATCATTTTATATGATATTTTAATATGTTTTCCAGTACTTTGAAAAACCATGAATTGTAGGACTAATAAGTAAAACAGTGTTTTAAAATGAAATTCAAAACAATCCAACAATATTAACCCAATAGGATTAATAAACTATGAGATCTTTATTGTATAAAATAATGTAACCAAAACAGCGTGGTACTGGTAGCAAATAAATATACAGACCAATGGAACAGAACAGAGGACTCAGGAAAAATTTCACACATCTACAACCATCTGATCTTTGACAAATCTGAGAAAAACAAGCAATGGGGAAAAGATTCCCTATTTAATAAACGGTGTTGGGAAAAATGGCTAGCCATATGAAATCTGAAACTGGACGCCTTCCTTAAGCCTTATACAGGCACTAACTCAAGAGGATTAAAGAATTAAACATCAGACCTAATACCATAAAAACCCTAGAAGAAAACCTAGGCAATACCATTCAGGACATAGGCATGGGCAAAGATTTCATGACTAAAACACCAAAAGAAATGGCAGCAAAAGTCACAATTGACAAATGGGACCTAATTAAACGAAAGAGCTTCAGCACAGCAAAAGAAACTATCATCAAAGTGAACAAGCAACCTACAGAATGGGAGAAAATTTTGCAATCTACCCATCTGACAAAGGGCTAATATCCAGAATCTAAAAAGAACTTAAACAATTTTACAAGAAAAAAGCAAACAACCCCATCAAAAAGTGGGCAAAGAATATGAACAGACACTTCTCAAAAGAAGACATTTGATGGGCGGATCACGAGGTCAGGAGATCGAGACCATCCTGGCTAACCCGGTGAAACCCCCTCTCTACTAAAAAATACAAAAAACTAGCCGGAAGAGGTGGCGGGCGCCTGTAGTCGCAGCTACTCAGGAGGCTGAGGCAGGAGAATGGCATAAACCCGGGAGGCGGAGCTTGCAGTGATCTGAGATCCGGCCACTACACTCCAGCCTGGGTTACAGAGCTAGAGTCCATTCAAAAAAAAAAAAAAAAAAGACGTTTATGCAGCCAACAAACATATGAAAAAAAGCTCAACATCACTGGTCATTAGAGAAATGCAAGTCAAAACCACAATGAGACACCATCTCATGCCAGTTAGAATGACGATCATTAAAAAGTCAGGAAACAGCAGATGCTGGAGAGGATGTGGAAAAATAGGAACACTTTTACACTGTTGGTGGGAGTGTAAATTAGTTCCACCATTGTGGAAGACAGTGTGGTGATTCCTCAAGGATCTAGAACCAGAAATACCATTTGACCCAGCAATCCCGTTACTGGGTATATAACCAAAAGATTATAAATCATTCTACTATAAAGACACATGCACATGTATTTTTATTGAGGCACTATTCACAATAGCAAAGAATAGGAACCAACCCAAATGCTCATCAATTATAGACTGGATAAAGAAAATATGGCACATATACACCATGCAATACTATGCAGCCACAAAAAAAGATGCATTCATGTCCCTTTCCAGGGACATGATGAAGCTGGAAATCATAATTATCAGCAAACTAAGACAGGAACAGAAAACCAAATACCACCTGTTCTCACTCATAAGTGGGAGTTGAACAATGGGAACACATGGACATAGGGAGAGGAACATGACACACTGGGGCCTGTCAGAAGGTGAGGGTCTAGGGGAGGGATTGCATTAGGAGAAATACCTAATGTAGATGACGGGTTGATGGGTGCAGCAAACCATCATGGCAAGTGTATACCCGTGTAACAAACCTGCACGTTCTGCACATGTATCCCAGAATTTAAAGTATAATTTAAAAATAAGTGACAAAATGTTAATGATTAGTAAATTTTTTAAAAAGAGTATAAAGAAGTTTTTTATGTTATCCTAGATTTTCTGTATATTAGATATACTTTTAAAATTAAGTTTTTGAGTGTCTGCTCTGAAAAAACAAGTAGCTCAAATATCTAAGAAACAGAGAGTCTGCTCTGAAAAAACAAGTAGCTCAAATATCTAAGAAACTAGGGTCCTACTCAATTGTGGAAACTTCATCTCAAGTCTCTACCTCCTTACTGTTTCTGAAATCATTCTTCAGAGTTGGAGGACGCTCAATAAACGTATAAACACTGAACAAAAAATAATGTAATAATAACTTTATATCAAACCAAACTGTATGAATTATTACACTAAAACACATATTAATAATCTTAACAAATTTGAAAAGAACACAAACACAAATTGCTACTTGTTTTCATCTCATTTGTTGGCAATGGAGCCTTAGAGCCATCTAATAGGTTTCAATTGTTATTTTTCATCTCCTTTTATTTTTGTACATTTTGCCCTTTAAAAACATATTTAGAAGAGTCTATCCTTGCATTTTTTTGCACTGTTTACCTTGCATTGTCAATTGTCCAAGGTTAACTTTGCTCCACCAGGATTTACAGATAGCATTTTCTGGCTTGCATTTTTCTATCCCTTTGCATTCAACTTTGTTGTGTCCTCTGATTTAGGTATTTATCTTAAAACAACATACATCTAAATTATAGCTTCTACCTGATCAAAGATGTTTAAATTATCTAATATGAACCTAAGCCTGTTTACATCTGTCATAATTACTGACAGTCTGAACTCTTTTATGGTGTTTTGACATCATTATATTTGTTCTTGCCCTTTTTTCTGACTTCTTAGGTTAATTGATTTTTCTTTATTCCCTTAATTTTCATCTTCAGGGATACATATTACAAATGTCTTTATAATATTCCCTTTAACTGTTAATATTTAAAAATCTACTCTTTTCCTAAATATGAATCAATGCTGGCTTTTTTATCCAGAACACAACAAATAACATGGTATATTTTAGTTTCTTTGAAATGTTCCTCTCCTGATTCCCATGTTATTGTTGCATAATGTTTAGTACAAATGTATTAATAAACATTCCATCAATGTTTTCTTTTTCTTATTTCCTATTGTTAATATTTAGTAAATTTATTACTGTTTTACCAATATTCATCCTTGTTAACTTTTTGTCCTTTTTTTGCATTCTTTTTCTCTCTTTACTTGCAGAAGCACATGCTTTGATAGTCCCTTCATGGGAAAAATCTAAGAAGTATAAATTTCCCTTTTTAGATACTATAGCCAAAAGAAAGCTTTGCTGTCTTGATATCATTCATCTGCAGATAACCTTACTTTGCATCTCTGGTAGATTCCAGGATTTTCTCTCTGACTGAAGAGCTGCAATTTTACTACAATGTATCCATTCTACACTCAGAGGGCTTCTCAGTTAGGCAACTTACAAGTTTCTTCACTTCAGAATAATCTCAGATAACATTTTTTTTTTTCAAATATTCTCTCTCCACCATCACTTTATTTCCTCCTGCGTATTCGTTTTTGGACAAAATGTTACAAGATTCCTTTGGTGCTGCTTTGCCAGCTGGAAATCTCTGTGGCCGTAGCCACCTCTGCTCAGGCCTCACTCGACCCACTGCGCTTGCTCCGCTCACTCAGCCTGGAAGGCAGTACTGCGCCCACACTCCAGCCTGGATCCCACACCTGCTGTGGCTCCAAGCTCAGCCCATGGATGGACCGAGTATGCCTCGAGCAGCTTCTACACTGGGTACAGGTGTCTAGAAGAGAAGAATGTGGTGGCACCCCAAAACTAGGAGATGCCAGCAATTATGTGGCCCCAATAGGTGTTAACAGCTCTTGCTCGAGGCATCCTGAGGTCTGAGCCCCCAGGACCTGTTGCAGCTCTTCACTCCCATAGCTCAGCCAGTGGGAGCATCTCACAGCTTCCTCTCTGATAGTCTGGGGAGCTGAGCATGTTACAACTCTTTTATTCCCACTCTCTGCAGCTTAGCAAGCCAGCGAGAAGTGTTACAGCTTTCTTCACACCTGCCATTTGGTGGGTTTTGGGTTATTGTCCTGAGACTGAGAGAAATGAGGTATGTAGACACTGGAGAGTGAGCAAGGCAGAGAATAATTTTACTGAGCAACAGAAAAGCTCTTGACAAGGAAAGGGGACGTAAAGTGGATAGCCCTCTGTGTGGCTTAGTCTAGGGATTTTATGGACATAGAATAGGGGAGTGCATGCTGATTGGTCAATGGGTGGTCCTGGAAAAAGCACTATTCCGTTGATTAAAAGGCATCATCCAGAAGGAACCAGTTGAGAGAGACAGAGAGTAAGACAGGGATAGAAGTTCTCACTCAGGTCATGAACTCTATCCAGAACCAGCAGCTCAGTTTTCAAGCTTTAAACTGCATTTGGCTTGAAGATTGGGTGTTTTGCCAGGGACCTGTCCCTGTCTGTCTAGGAATTTTTTTGTCTCCTGTCACTATCAGTATGCTACAGAGCCTCCTTGTATCTCCATGCCCCCTATTCTCTGTTTCTTGTCTGCCATCTTTTTACCCCTCTCTCTTGCATTTTGGTGCATGCTTTTGCTCTACCTTCTAATTCACTAAGTATTAGCACAGAAATTTTCATCTCAGTGTTTCGAAGTCTTCATCTCATCATAGAATATTTAGAAAACGTTAATACTTAGAGGGCACACTTGAGCAAATGGCAAGTCCGCTCACTCCAGTTGTTTGTTTTAAATTTCGAAGGATAATTTATGTTCTTTCAGTAATGTCTCCAGGATTTATAGCTAGTGTTATTCATCAAGCACAGTCATTAATGTCTTCAGATTCACCAGTTTCTAATGAAAATATGTTTTCTTCGACAATCGGTTTTTGTGGTTTATATATATCAACTGACATGTTATCATTGTAGTTGTTAATCATAGTCTTCAGCAATCATATCCTTCTATTTCTCTTGTTTTATTAACATCAAATGTTATTGATAAGTGCCTTACAAGCTAGGTAAGAGAATTGTTCTGCACTTATGAGTGTTACTTTGTCTTCAGATATTAGCTGCAAGACATTGTGATTAGCTCATTGAGTTTAATGTGATTCTTTTGTTATGTCCTCATAAAAGGTTATAGTTTCAATGTTATTTCTGCCCACGCTGAATATTTTTGTAGTAATTTCTAAGTATAATCATATAATTATTAGTGGCTTTGCTGATATAACTATTCAATCCATGACATCATTGCTTAATTGTATAAATTTTCAGTAAATTTTTTATCTTAAGGATAGGAAGAATTATTGAGGCTCACTAAAATACATTTGTGTATGTTAATGTTTCTTTTCTCCTTTCTTCCCTCCTTGTTTTTTTTTTCCCTTTCTTCATTCTTGCCTCTTTCTTTCATTCTTTCTTCCTTTCTTTCTTTTCTGTTTCTTTATTTTTAAATCATATTTATGTGTGACTTTGATGACTGAAATAAAAAATATCATTTCTTACGCTTGGACCATAAAGTACATACATATCAAATTATTTTAAATGTCAAACACTTAAGTAAAAAATTTTAGCTTCAAACATCATTTTTTAAATAATGTTTTAAAAATAGCATGAAAATGTTGAAAAACTCTAGCATCTTTTAAATAAAATAGGGAATTAAAGCAGATGTTTTGTTTAATTCAGTAAGTAGAGTTCTATGAAATCATAAAAGTTTTATGATAATTTAGTAGATAAATGATATAATCATATATGATAATTTATATATGACAAAGTACCTAGAAAATCAATTTTAAGATGCTTCTTTTATATACTAATAGCTAGTTTTTAAATAAATAGTGTTTTCAATTTGTAAAAAACAGTTCATTATGACATTTCATCAAATTTCAAACTGTGACTAAGATTAGATGATGGGAATCACAATTTCTAGAAAAATTCAACAATAATCCTAGATTATGGAAAAATATGTACAGAATTAAATATACTTTGTATGTATACAAAACAAGAAATGCCATTGAAAAGAAAAATTGTAATAAATAATCATCTACTACGATATGGTCTGTATATGTGTGTCCTGCCAAAATTTATATATTGAAAGAAATCACCAATGTGATGGTATTAGGAGATGGAGCCTTCGGGGAATGATTATGTCATAAGAGCAGAGCCCTCAGCAGTGAGATTAGCGCCCTCATAAAAAAGGTTCCAGAGCTATCTTGCCTCTCCTACCAAGTGAGAACATGAGAAGGTCCTACCTATGAACCAGGAAGAACACCCTTATCAGACTCTGAATATGCCAGAAATTTGACTGTGGCCTTCTCAGCCTCCAGAACTATGGGAAATAGATATTTGTTATTTATAAGACACGCACTTAATAGTATTTTGTCATAGCAGCCAAAACTAAGACTAACTGGAAGGTTGGAGAGGGGATCATGTAGTGTGGCCAATACCAAGCCCTTTCTAGTGGCAGGGACTAAGTATAAAGTCACACAATTATACATGTACATTGAATTCAGAAATTTTACAAAGAGAAACACAAAAATGTTCTAAATTAATTTCAACTATAGGCTTTTTAATGGTTTTGAAGTCATTTGCAATTAAAATTTATGATAATTTGTATCTCACAGTAAACTATAACATACTCAAAGAACAATGGTGTTAGGAAGCTCTGAGCTTCTTTAGTCTAAAAATATGACAAATTTTTAAATTAAAATAGCCATATTTTTTATTTTAGATTTTTATAATCTTTTATGGTCATTTCATGGAATCTATTTTTCCCAAAACTTTTTGAATATTAAAAACCACTGGCAGTATCTTAGAGTCAACTTACAAACTTAGATTTTACCAAAACCTCCAAGCATGGCACCTGGGTAACTAGTTTTCAAACACTTTGCCAAAGATTCCAATAAAGAATAAAAGCCACAATTTAAATACAGATTTTTTACAAGCCCTCTCAGCCTGCTATGCATTCTTTCCGAACTCTGTTGTGAATTTCCATGGCTTGAGTCTGTAGATGGTTTTCCATGTAGTGGCAATACTTTCCATGTATATATTCTATAGCTTTTGTTTATTCATTTAACCTCAGCAGTAATCATCTCCACCTTTCCTCCGTGGTGCATCTATTGTTACCCTTTTCTGGTAAATATCAGACCAATGCTCACCTATGTGAAAATACAAGAAGATCAAATGCCATTGTGAATGAAAGTGAGTTTTGTCTTAAATTTAACTCCCATTTTCTTTTTGCTAAAGCTAACACCTAGTGAGATTTAGGTTTTTGATCTTTTAATGGTTGATTCTCCTATATTTCAGCTTAGATAGGGTACTATCTTTACCTGAGCCCCAAGAGAGCAGACAGATATATTCTGGTTCTTATTCATAGACAATGTAATGCCTTTCTGACTTCAGGCTTTATTCAGGCTGGTTTTAACGATGAGTTCTCTGTGAGTTTTAAGTCCTGCTTTTTAAGTTTCGTATTTGCTCCTTGTCCTTTTATGGGCCCTGTGAGTTTAACACACCTGCTCACAATTCTGGATGTCCATTTTATTTCTGATCGCTTGGAGATTTCCTTTTCTTATTTTTGAACATGGCTTTCTAGGAAAAATTCAATGAATATTCCTTTAGAACAGAAAGTAGGATTTTCTAAATGTCATTAATTAGTCATCTTGACTGAAAATCTTAAACACTAACTCTTTAAATATAATATACTTCTCTGAAACAATATTGTTTAGATTAGTAAAAAAAAAAAAAAATTACTTTATTTTTGAAACTCATAGCTTTTCTTGACAAATGAAGTAAAACCTCAATGTTATCCTAAAAGGGATAAACCAGATTCTTAATAAAACTGAAAATAAATTAACACATTTTACTCAGAAATACATTAATATATTGGTGGAAATTTCAAAACACTACAATGTTCTCCTAAAATGCGATCCAACTTTTATCTAAAATCCAAAATATAAAATCAGGTGTTCTTCACATTTTAATTGTGACTTATTAGTGGTTTAATAAATCAATCAGAAATTTACTAGACTCTCAGGATACTTCTAAATTTAAATATTTAAGCTTATTTTTATAGTACAAACCAGGCCCTGATATTGCTATAGCAATGATCAAATAACAACCACAGAACATGATATTTTTGAGGCAGAATAACAAAACAGACTTAATTTGCCCAGAATGATTATATTTCCACCTTTGTCCTAGTTAAAAGTCAAATCCTAATTGCTCTATTCCTGTTCGTAAAATATCAGACTAGACTTAATAATTCTAAATTACATATTATGTAAAGATTAAAAAAAACTCAATCTGTTAGAATTTTTACTATCAATCTTAAATTAACTTCCATTTTCTTGTTGCTAAAATATTTTCTGTGCCTTAGGTTATTGTATGTATTATATTTATAGGTAGTTGAAATCATAAAAATATATAACAATTTTATAAATTTGTCTTGAGAATGCTTGTTCTTCTGTATACATTCTCTCTATGAAAGATTTTTGATATTAATCTTTCTCTCAAAAGCACTATTCCTAGCTAATACTATTTTCTTTAATTCGTAACCCTTTTTCCACCATTGCACAGTCTTGTTCTTTTGACTTTCTATATATGATTTCTTTACACATTTATTATTTTTCTGTGACACAATACTGTACTTCTATCTTCAATATTTCTTCCTCCCAATAATAGAAATCAAACTTATTCAGCAACAAAGCACTGATAAATTTTAAATGCAAAGGTAATGTTTCAAAAACCAAGTATTAGTTTGTAAAGTTGAAACTTGGCAGGCATGCTTTATAGTTCTGATATTCTATCAAATTTTAATAGTTTTAATTGCCTAATTATCTGCTCCAGTGCAATAATAAAGTCTTTTAATATTTCATTTTCTACTACAGGGAAAGGTATTCCAGTCTGTGCTAGAGAACCTTCTAACCCTTTGTTGAATGTTAAGTTGAAGTTCTTTAGTATAATCTTGCACTTTGGTAAGCCAGCTCCATCTGTCATCGCACTTTTGTCCTCTCCACCACCCTCCTTACCCAAATGTTACTTGTTTATTCAAAGAACACCTCGTTTTCTTTTTTTTTCTTTTTTTCTTTTATTTTAGTTTTTTGTCACTGGCAATTATGCTTTTTTATATCCATTTTTATATTCTTCAATAAATGTCTGTGTCTATGTGTATGTTCTTTAATGCAGGCAATAACTTCGTTACTGAATCTTATATGCCTCTCCATGTCTCTGAATTATTTTTCTCCCTACTCCCGATCTTGACATTAGCACCTCACTTAATCTGCTGGTCTGTGCTGTACTGAATAGTTAGGAGAGAATCAATGCTTCTTTTCAGGCACTGACAGGAAGAACTGCCTTGGGCACACTCAGCAGAACAAGGGACCATGAGGTCAATAACAATAAGAAGATTTAAAGACACCTTCTAGGCACTGAATTCCTACTTAGGAAATTCTGTGATCCATTTTGTGTCTCCTTTATTGAACTGATCAATCTAAAAGGAAAGAATACATATGAAAAATGCATTTATTTACAATTTCAAGAATTTATTTCTCATACCATCATCACACAAGGCATTCTAGGGTTTTATGCACGGAAATACTGTCATGCATGTTCAAATTAGTACTATTTTTGTATTCAAGATCAGAACTCTCTTTTTTTATTTTCCACACTAATCTCAGCCTTGTAGCCCATCAAGTTGTTAAGCTTTGTTTTTTATTTTGCTGCTACCTGCTGGTTCCAAAATTTTTGACATCTCATATGTTTAGTTATAAGATAACAATAGGATTAATCAACAGAAATCAGGGCTTTAACATACTTCAGTGATGATGCTTATCAGCTTGGGAAATACTTAAAATCGATGAAGCTCAATAGAGAAAGCTGATAGAAAGCCAAAATAGCCAATTTTTGAAAATGATTTGTCTCTAATATAACTTTTATTCTTCATAAAGAAGTCAATTCATTGCAATTCACTGGAAAATATTAAACCTAAAAAAAATTTTCATGAGTAATATAACTACTCCCATGTTAAACACAATGCATTTCAGTAACACATCTATTAGATATTAACTATAACTATCTTCACTTAATTAATGATTAAGAGGAAAAACCAGAGGTCTCTTTATGACGTAAGGCAACAAACTGGACTGTAAGACTTATAACATAAACCCATAATTTGTCTCAAAGTGTAATTGGTGTTATGTATAGCAGGAATACAAAATAGAGATTAGATGCCTCCTCAATAATCCATCAAAAATCTTTTACAAGAAATAATATTTATATGTTACCAATATATTAGTCCTGGTTTCGATGTTTTTGCTCCATATCTGGTCCACTATTTTACAGGTATGTCAGAAACAGGTAAGAATATGTTTCATTTGTTTTTTGAAAAAAAGAAAACCCTTAATGATAATTTTTATGACACACTTAAGATGAAAATTATAAATATAAATGATCCAAAAGAGAACACCAATCAAACAAAGATTTGGTTGTAAATTGAAATAAGACATTTGAAGAAGAACCATTTTTATTACAGTTTTAGAGATCACAACTCTTGTTAGTCATATTCATGATACTCAAGATATGACTAAAGAATGAAAACTATGAAAAATATATTTTAAAGAATAACAATTTATGGGGTGTTTTGCATTTTCTTTGAAAATGTTTTAAGTTCATACTCTTAATATAATCTAAACATCTAAACTTTGTTTCCAAACCATCTCACTTCCCCTCACAAACACACAAAAAATTCTGAATTAAAATATTTACTTGTTTAACGTGTTTATTGATGTCTTCATAAGTCACCTTACATATATAGACTATCTGAAGGTGAACTCTTTAAATCAGTGACAATAAATCTTTTTTAAAAACAATAGGTAGACATTCAATCAATTCTGGAATTAGGTATACAGAGCGTTTAGAAATCAAATTTATGAAAAAGAAAATAGAGCTGATATTAAGGAGTAAACTCCATTTATCCTGGCAAAAGACATGCCAAATGATTTTTACAGGTATGTTATTTCATTACATTTGTTTGTATGTTCACTTGTATTCCAGTAAGTGTTGCAATAGTTAACTTCACACCTAACCCACAGTGTAAGCTGCAGGGTGGAGTGGTCTCTAAGCAACCTAACCAGGAGAACATTAAGTACCAGACTTTCTTCATTTGAATCTGTTTGAGAGCTAGAGAAGTGAGAGATTTTTATGGGCAGAACTTTTCAAGTTGATTTGGCTAAACTAAGCAGACTGCAATTTGTATGCCTGAAATCTCGTCAGGTTGGCAAAGGCCAAAACAACAGAAATTGCTTTAAGAAAATACTATTACTGCTGTAAGGAGGATTTTTCTTTAAGGAGTAGACTCGGCTGTGTTCTTAAATCAAAACACATATATTTCACATACTTTAGAAATTTCATATTAGCTATATCTTTATTCCTGTCCCACTTGATATTTTGAAAATAATTATTTTAAGGCAATTTATTTTGCCATTAAACTTAACCCAAATCCATCTTAGGCATTACTAAATAGAAAATCTTTACTGTGCTTTGTAGATGTAAGCAGAGAAAATTTCAGTTCCTAAAAAGTTCTTGACATTAACTCAAGCTAAGTGGGAGGATGGGGTTGGGGGGAAAGTGTATAGGTCTCTAATTTTAAGAGCCCACAAAATACTGTATTTTTTTCTATTATGTCTTCAAAAATAGTTTCTTGTTTTAATAAATGAAATTTTTTTTTTTTTTTTTTTTTTTTTTGAGACAGAGTCCTCACTCTGTTGCCCAGGCTGGAGTGCAGTGGCAGGATCTTGGCTCACTGCAACCTCCACCTCCTGGGTGCAAGCAATTCTCGTGCACAGCATCCTGAGTAGCTGGAATTATGGACACACCCAGCTAATTTTTGTATTTTTAGTAGAGACGGGGTTTTGCCATGTTGGCCAGGCTGGTCTTGAAATCCTGGCCTCCAGCAATCCACCCGCCTCGGCCTCCCAAGTGCTGGGATTATAGGCCTGTGCTGCCACTCCCGGCCTGAATAAATGATTTTATTAACTATATACACATCCTTATAATTACTATACAAACTAATGTAATTATAATTACAAAAAACAGTTTACAATGGTTTATTTTGAGTTTTATGTGATTTGAATCATATCACATATTTATTTATGAATTATATTTTTTCATTACATAGTAAGTTTGTTAAAAACATCTGTGATTTAATGTGAGCTATAGTTTACACATTTTATTGTTACATATTACTTTATTAAAAGGATGAAACCTATGTAATTATTTGGGCCATATTAATAAGTAAAACAAATATATTATTTGTCCATTTTATTATTAATACAAATTTAAGATGTTTTTAATTTAGTAGTATTAAAAATAATTTATTTATATAAAAAGTAATTTTGCCATGATATTCCTGTATATGGCTCCTAGGATACTTGTGATGGTGTTCCACAGGATATATTCCAAGGAATAGAGGACTAGGTTATAGGGATGCTAAACCTTTAACTTTACTAGATAATAATTGTTTTCCACAGTGTTTTTTAGAAATTAAACTGCCACCACAATATATGAGGATCCCATTAGTTCTTCCAAATCTTCACCAAATTTGTCAGCATCTTTTTTTTTTTTTTCATTTTTCCAATACAACAAATCAATGTATATTTTATTAAGGCTTTGATTGCCTTCTTCATGACTGGTAATGAGAATGAGTGTCATTTAATATGTTTCTTGTCTATGACATGCCCCATGAGAGATTGTATGAATGTTTAAAATCTCCATCCCTTTCTGAGATTGATTTCCAAGTGATATTCCTCCCCATAGGAGAATTATACTGTTCTGTTCTATGACACTCAGGAGTGGTCAGTTACTTGCTGTCACAAATGAAACATGAGTGGAAAAGGTGTGTGTCATGTCTGTGCACAATATTTAAGAGCCAGCTTGTGAATTTTATGATCCCTTATCGTCTGTCCTGAGACCAGTTATGTTTCAGACAGGTTGGCTTCAGGAGCCTAGTCTCCTAAGTGAGACCACAAAGCAGAGATACAGCCCACTTGTGACAGGTATGCAGTGTGAGTGAGAAACTAATGTTGGCTGTATTCATCCACTAATAATTTTTAGTGTTACTGCATCAAACTAGGGTCTGTTCGCCCAGTGTAATAAGACAAAACATCCATACCAAGGTTTTGCAGCAGGAGAAATGAATGTGTTTATTTGCAGGGTGCCAAGCGAGTAGAATCAGGCAGCTCATGTTTCAGACTTGACCTCTCCAATGGCTTACAAGCAAGGGTTTTTAAAGGCCGGAGTACATTTCAGGGAAAAGGATGTTGCAGGCAAAATCTTATATCAATATATGGAAGTAACACATTGGTTTGGCCTAAAAAGGCAGGATATCTTGAAGCAGGGGCTCATAGGCCAGAGGTGGACTAAAAGACTTCTTGATCTACAATTGGTTAAGGAAGGAAAGCTTTGTCTAAACACTTGGGGTCAGTCAAAAGGAATATTAGGCCTGGCCTGTGGGTTTGACTTCCTCCTGCCTCCTCAGGAATAAATTTAGAATGAAGAATGGTTGTCAGAATTTACTCCTCAGCTGTCCCGTCTGAAGTCTTATGTGCTAGAAGATTCCTTTTCGGTAAGGGGTCTAAGTTTCTGAAAAACAACTCAGGGACATATGTTAAGATATTATCTTTCGTTTCTGCATGAAACCAAACCTTGCATGACTAACTTCTTTGGCTATTGTTTTAAGCTACCTCTTGCTTATCAAATTGCTCATTTACTTCTCAGGGCCAGCTCAGTGCCTAAAATTTCCCTTGAAAAAACTGAAGATTTTCTTCTATGTCCATGTTTTGGGGGAGCCAACAGGCCCCTACGGGTGGTTTCTGCTTCAGAGTTCTTAAACTGTATTCTGAGCACTAGTTTTTTTATAAGATTAAAGTGTTGAAAATATTATCCCCCATGCTATGATTTGTTTTCTGTTCTTTCGGTGGTATAGTTTGATGAAAAAATAATCTTGTTTTTTTGGGGTTTTTTTGTTGTTTTTTTTTCTTTTTTTGAGACAGAGTCTCGCTTTGTTGCCCAGATTGGAGTGCAGTGGTGCGATCTCGGCTCACTGCAAGCACCGCCTCCCTGGTTCACGCCATTCTCCTGCCTCAGCCTCCCAAGTAGCTGGGACTACAAGTGCCAGCTACTGCGCCCAGCTAAATTTTGTAATTTTTATTAGAGACGGGGTTTCACCGTGGTCTCTGTCTCCTGACCTCGTGATCTGCCTGCCTAGGCCTCCCAAAGTGCTGGGATTACAGGCATGAGGAAAAAAGAATCTTAAATAGAGCTTATGTGAATCCATCAATCTTTTCCCTTTTGGTAAACTCTGTTTAAGAAATCCTTCTTTCTCGCACCTGAGAACATTATATTCCACAACAATCTAAGTTTTCCTTTAACATTTCAAGAGAACTTCTCTGTGAGTATATCAGATCTTGAGGTCTGTTGCTTGTTTGTTTTGAGAAATGTTCAACTACTACTTTTTAATTATAGATCTTGCTATAGTGTTTATAGAAATGTATCTGTAGCAGGACAAGCTGCAGACAAAACCCCTCAGACACCAAGTTAAAGAAGGAAGGGCTTTATTCAGCCAGGAGCATCAGCAAGACTCATGTCTCAAAAACCAAGCACTCCGAGTGAGCAATTCCTGTCCCTCTTAAGGGCTTACAACTCTAAGGGGGTCCGTGTGAGAGGGTCATGATCGATTGAGCAAGCAGCGGGTACGTGAATGGGGGTTGCATGCACCGGTAATTAGAACGGAACAGAACAGGATAGAGATTTTCACAGTGCTTTTCTATACAAGGTCTGTAATCTATAGATAACATAACTGATTAGGTCAGGGGTCGATCTTTAACCTACCATGCCCAGGACATGGTGCCAGGCTGTCTGCCTGTGGATTTCATTTCTGCCTTTTAGTTTTTACTTCTTCTTTCTCTGGAGGCAGAAATTGGGCATAAGACAATATGAAGGGTGGTCTCCTCCCTTATTCTCCCCCTTTGAGAACTTCACTCATTAGTGGGAGTTCTCATGTTCATTCTCATTACTCACGTCTTCTTGCAAAACAGATCGATAGTTATTTATATAGTATATGGGTGCTGAAGCATTTTGGTGAACTAAGGTAGCGATGAAGTTTTTTATCATTTGAAGAAGCAAACAACGGAGTAGTAAACAGGTTCCTATTACTATTATAACTCCCATTATAAGAGTTTTAAATCTCCTAGTGCTGGGAACCATTTTCCAAACATGATCACAGGATCAAACCCATGCCACCCTTGCACAGGCACATATGCCAGTTTTGTCATATCTCTAACTATGTCTTCAACTGCTTGCCTTTGATCATCTATGTGTAGACAGCAATTAGTAAGGTTAAATTTCCCACAGACCCCTCCTTCAACTGCTAGCAAGTAGTTGAGAGCCAATCTGTTTTGATAGATAGCATTTCTCATCTGAGTTTCTTGCCAGGCCAGAATAGTCAAGGCTCTGACTATTTTATTAGTGATTAGTTCTAAGACAGCTTGTAACCGTATGATTTGATTGATCATGTAAATGGGAGTCTGGTAGCCCCACAAGCCATCTTGTGCCCAAGTAGCAGGCCCATAATATTGTATGATTCTCTCAGGGGGCTATCCATCATCTTTCCAATTTCCTATAGCTATGCTTCTCTTTTTTCGGGGAGCATAGACAGGGAAGCCCAGGAGTTCACGTGTTTTTATGGGCAGTAGGAAGAAAGATGGTTTAATAGTGCCAATAACAAACACAACTATAACAATATAACACAACAATAACACACAATAACTGCCCACTGGTCACGTAATTTGGTGTAATCTCTATGCCCACATATCCAGTATAATCCAGTGGGGGTTGTCCAGCCCAAGTGGGACTCTGGGTGGGTCCACACAGTTTGAAACTTTGGGAATTTACTAAATGGATTTCTCTCTGTGTGATTTGAACCCCACCAAGTGACTGCTTTTGTGGTACCATTATACGGTTTCTATCCCAGACAACTAAGTCATCCTAATGGGTGAGTTAATTCTTTTCCTTCTCTAGTTATGCAATATTGTCCTGTAATTCAGGCTTTCAGGATCCAGAAATTATCAGGGTGATTCTTTTGAGCCGAGAATTCATCAGGAACTGGGTCCGTAGGTACTAATTTTCAGGCTTCCCATGGCCATTGATCTCCCATTACAGTCCCTGCACATACATAACATGAAGTGACATTGAGAGACTGGGCTACATGCTTGGTTAACTGCAAAAACAAATTTTTTGTTTTTCCTGGAATTTTTGGTACTGGTACATTTGGTTCATCATAGAAAGTTTGACACACTGGCTCAGGAGAGCATTTGTAAACTTCTCCTAGAACTAAGATATTTACTCAAGGATCCAGTCCGGCCCCATTGATTCCTAAGGTCACACGCTCTACTTTTTTTCCAGCGAGGATCAAAAGGATTGGTTATCACTAGCTCTAAGGGGTTACATTGTCCCTTAGTACAGGAAGGGTCGTTTTTTCTTTTCTTAAGGTGAACTGGATTATTTTCATTTTTTATCCAATTGGCCCAAATGACATAAGGCCAGTATCCACATTCATTTCCACACAGTCCTAATTCATGACAAATGTACTTATTTTCGGTCATATAGACTTCTTCCCAATTAAAAGAGCCACATCCCCTTCCTAACTTATTGCTATTAATGACATCACAGACATTAAATTTCAAGATTATATGTTTGGGCACCACTTTTTCTTCTGTTCTGGCTAATACTTTACTTGTATCATATATGAGTCCCCACCAATCTTCAGTCCTTAATCTTATTTCAAAAACTGTGGACACGGGAGGCTCAGACGTGTCATAACACACATCTGGCCGATCGTTTCCTGGGCTACATACCTTGTACTGAGTGTCACTATATAAACATGTTCCTTTTAAACTTCCTAGGCATTCATAGTAATTATAGAACAGAAATATTGTTTTAATTTGTTGCCCTACCTCGGTAACCTGATGTATACACTGAGCGCAGTCCTCCGTGTGGGGAAAATCAGTGGAAGTTTTCACTATACAAGTCCAAATTATAAGGAAAATGAGTCTCCTGATGATTCTCCTCATGCTTCGGCCGTGCGCAGACCAGTCAGCTTCCAGGTGTGACTGGAGCAGGGCTTGTCGTCCGCCTCAGAGTCACTTTGCAGGGGTTGTCCGGGCTGGGTTTTGCCTCCCGGGTTTCATCGGCTGCAGGTTTCACATGGCTGTGGTGGATCCAGGCTGGGATTCCTTCTACCTTTACAGCCGTTGGGGTGGTCAGGATGACAGTCTGAGGTCCTTTCCACCGTGGCCGCAAAGGGGCTATGTTCCAGTCCTTGATCCACATGGGATCACCTGGAGAGAAAGCATGAACTGGGGAGAATAAGCTGATGGGATACCTTTCATTTACCCAAGGTGAGATTGTTTCTGTAATTTTTCCTAAAGCCTATAGGTGTTGCTGTAATTCAATTTCACCTAACTCTCAGGGAATGCCTAGAAGCCCCGGTAGTATAGGAGGAGGCCTATGATACAGTATTTCATAAGCAGAATATCCTGTTTACTTAGAAGGAGTGCATCTAATTTTAAACAATACCATAGGAAGGGCCTGTATCCACTTTAATCCTGTTTCCTGACATACTTTCCCAAACTATTTTTGATAATCTGATTCATTCACTCCACCTTTCCAGAACTCTCAGGTCGGTAGGTGGCATGTAGCTTCCAAGTGATTCATAATGCCTTTGCTGTCTTCTGTAGTAAGTCAGCCACGAACGCTGATCCATTATCTGAGCTGATTCGTAAGGGCAGTCCAAACCTAGAAATAAGATCTCGAAGATGCACAAGCGTTACCTCGTAGGCCTTTTCAGTTCGTGTTGAATAAGCCTCCACCCACCCAGAGTAAGTACACACAAGAACCAGCAAATACCTGTTACCTCCACATTTTGGGGTGTCTGTGAAATCCACCTGAAGATCCTCAAAAGGAGCCGCTCCATAAGCTTGTATGTTGGGCAGAGCAGTGGGGCCTTGTCTTGCATTGTGCTGTCTGCAAGTAACACACTGTTGTGCTACTGCTTTGGCATGGGCTGGCAAGTGTGAGATGTACAAGTACTGGCCTAACAACTTTTCAAATGACTCTTGACCTAGATGAGTGGTTTCGTGCATGGCCAATATGATTGTGGATCCCAGCAACTGCGGCACAGCTACCCTCCCATCTGGCAGTCTGATCCATCCTCCTCTTATTACTTGCCCCCCTTCTGGGTGGAAAAAATATTTTTCTTCCTTTGAATAGGTAGGTACCAGGTTAGGTGTGTGAAGGAGTACGGGGGCTGCTACCGATGCCCAGTAAGGGGTAGATGCTGCTTTTTGAGCTTCTGAATCAGCTCGAGAGTTTCCTAAGGCCCCTGAGGTGGATGTTCGCTGGTGTCCTCTGCAGTGCATAACCGCCACCTTCTGAGGTTTCCACACTACCTCTAATAATTGTAGAATTTCTTGTTGATATTTTATGTCCTTTCCCCCAGAGTTTAACAGGCCCTTTTCCTTATATAATGCTCCACGCACTTGGAGGGTTAGAAAGACATATCAAGAGTCACTGTAGATATTTACAGTCTTACCTTCACTGAGTTCTGGAGCCCGAGTTAAGGCAATGAGCTCAGCCTTCTGAGCTGAAGTGCCCTATGGCAACGGTTTGGCTTCAATGACAGCATCCAAAGTTACCACCATATATCCTGCACATCTTTCTCCTTGTGGGCTGATGAAGCTGCTCCCATCTATTTATACTCCCAGTCTACTGGTGCCCATGGCTGGTCCTGAAAGTCAGGTCTGCTAGAATAAACTGAGTCCAACACCTCTACACAGTTATGCTCAACCAGACTCTCTGATACTGGGAGCAGGGTGGCAGGATTTAGGGTGTAACAGACTTCAATGGTTATATGGGGATTTTCACATAGCAAGCTTTGGTACTTGGTTAATCTAGCATTTGTTAGCCAATGATGTCCTTTGGTATTTATCAAGGTTACCACAGCATGGGGGCCTTTATTTTCAGGTTTTGCCCAAGGGTTAGTTTATCTGCTTCTTGTGCTAACAGGGCCATTGCTGCCAGGTCCCTTGACACAGGGGCCAGCCTTTGGAAACCCCATCTAGTTGTTTTGAGAGATAGGCCACTAAACTTGGCCAAGGCCCCACAGTCTGGGTTAAAACTCCAACTGCCATTTTTTCTCTTTCTGACACACAGAGTGTAAAGGGCTTTGTCAAATCTGGTAGTCTTAGGGCTGGGGCCTACATAAGTTTTTTCTTTAACTTACAAAGGCTTGCTGTTGTAGAGGCCCCCATTCAAAAGGCTCCTGGTTGCACCCCTTTGTGCAAAGGTTTGGCTAGTACTGCAAAGTTTGGAATCCATAATCTGCAAAACTCCATAGCTCCTAGGAATTCCTTTACTTGCCTTCTGGTTTTAGGTTCCGGCAGGCTGCAGATGACCTGCTTTCTTTCTGACCCAAGGCTGTGTTCCCCTTTCCGAATAGTGAATCCCGGATAGCATACCTGCTATCTTCAGATCTGAGCTTTCTTCTTGGACACTTTATACCCACAATCCTCCAGGTGCCGAAGCAGGGCATCCGTCCCTTTTGCACACCCTACTGCCGTGGAGTGTCGCAGCAGAAGATTGTCCACGTACAGGAGCAAGACGCAGCCTAGGTCTTTAGCAGGAAACTTTTGCAGGTCTCGAGCCAGGGCCTCCCTTAAGATAGTAGAGGAGTTCTTGAACCCTTGGGGAACCGGGTCCAAGTGTACTGAGTGGTGACACCTGACTCCGGATCTTGCCACTGAATGGCAAACAGCTTCTCACTCTTAGGAGCTATTCTGATGCGAAACAAGCATCTTTTAAGTCCAGACAGGTAAATCACCTGTCCTCAGCTGGCAGTAGCCCTAACAATATGTAAGGGTTAGGAACTGTTGGGTGCAGAGTCACTGTAGCTTGGTTGACCAAGCACAAGTCCTGTACTGGCCGGTAGTCCTTGGTCCCTAGCTTGGGGACAGGCAGGAGGGGTATGTTCCATGGAGACTGGCAAGGAACTATAATTCCAAAGGCTTTCAAGCACCTGAGATGAACCTGGATTCCTTCGAGAGCTTCTCTGGGAACCGGATACTACTTTTGTCTAATTTGTTGGGCCCCAGGCTTAACTTCTATGAGTACAGGGGCTTGGTTGACCGCCAGTCCTGTAGGATTATCCCCTGCCCATACTTGGGGCCATCGCTTAGCTGGAGCTGGTTTTATCTCTTGGCCTGACTCAGTTAAAAAAAAGTCTCCATTCTTCTTCCCAGGGGACTGTAAAGGCCACGATAACTCCTGTTCGCGGTAACTTTAGCTGTAAAGAGCCCTGTTTTTTAAAGGAGATGGTGGCTCGCAGCTTGCTAAGCAAGTCTCTTCCCAGCAAGGGCAAGGGACAGTCAGGCATGTACAAGAATTAGTGAACTATTTAAAGTCTCACCACCGAGCAAATCCATGGTAGACAGAAAGCCTGCTTAGTGGAAACTCCTGTTGCTCCAATTATATCAATGTTTTTCTTGGATAAGGGGGCGACTAGGGTGGTCACTATTGAATGTTCAGCACCAGTATCAACCAAAAATTTAATGTCCTTGCCCCTAGTTGTAATCCTGACCTGGGCTCCTTGGGGGTGCTTGAGTCTGATCCCCTTCAGTCCAATAGCCCTTCCGCCAGATTGAACAAAGCTCCCTCATCTTTATCTGAGATCTTTTGTTCTGAATCACTTTGCTTTTCCTTCAGTTGGGGACACTTATCTTTCCAATGTCCTATTATTTTACAATAGGCACATTGGTTATGTTGCAAGCGTGGGCAATTAGACTGGGCATTCTTCTCGGAACCTCCCCTTTCCCTCTCCTTTCACAGGAATTCCGCTAATGGCTGCGGCCAGTAAGTCGGCATTTCGCCTGGTCTAGCATTTGCCTTCCTTATGGCTTTCTCTGCGGCTTGTTGCATCTCTATTCAGGAACACTTGATTGGCTATTTCCAGTAACTGCGAGGTACACCTGCATACCCAGCTGTTTCTGCAATTTTCTCCTAATATCTTCTGCTCTTTGACTAACCAAGGCCATGTTAATCATGCCCTGATTTTCAGAGCTATCTGGATCAAAAGCAGTGTACATAAGGTAAACCTCACATGATCTTTCATAGAATTGCCCTGGACTCACCTCTTTTCCTTGGATGACCTCAGAGACCTTATTTACATTTGTAGTGTTTTGAGCCCCCTTTTTTAAGCCTTCTATTAATGTCTCACAGTACCGTCTTAGCTTCTCCATGTCTGGTCCCTCATTCAGGTCCCATTGGGGGTCTGTTCCTGGCAGCTGAATTCTTATATATTCTTGGGAGTTTTGGTAATCAGCTGCGAAGTGCTCCTCTAGTCACTTAGTCGCCACCTGGAGCACTCTTCACGTTTCAACTGCTTTAAAGAAGTACATGAACAGTTGGTGGCAATCAGCCCAAGTAGGATTATGAGTCTGTATAATAGTTTGGAGCAAGTTAATTAAAGCTTGAGGCTTTTTGGTGTAAGATGGAGTATTATTTTTCCAATTGAGGAGGTCAGCAGAGGTTAAAGGTTGATACACAAAGGCATGCCTTTCTACCATATGTCCCTCCCCATCTACCCCAGTATATCACTGCTCTCTCAGGGGCATTTGGATTCCAGTCTTGGGCCATAAGCAAGCTGCCAAGACAGGAGTTTCTACCATTGCTTCACTTCCTCTTTTGTCTGGGAGTGTGGATGTCTGGTGGAGGTGGAGTTGTAGGTGCTGTGGGCTCAGGAATGGGGAGCCCTTCCTCTCGATAAGGAGGGGTTACTGCTGGTACCAATTCCTGCCTTGATTATTCTGGTGTTGGGTCAGACAGGACTTTTGGTGCTGACTTCCCTTGGCAGGTGGAGTGAGAACTTTCCTTAACTAACTGTCCCTTTGCCATTAGTACTGTGCTGCCTGTCCTCTTAACCTCTGTGGGGGATCTAAAACCAGCTGTAACCAAAAATCTGTATATGGGAACTGATCTGGGTGCTCTGGTTTACAGGTTACCCTGTGCCATACCTTCGAGACAAGGGACCTGTACAGGCTTCTTTCTGATGGCCAACACACCTCTAATGCTGGCCAGTGTATCTCACACAAAATTCTAAGTTTTCCTGGAGTCATAGTAACTCCATAGTCTCCCTTAAATCCCCTTTTGAAATATTTTAACTTAGTTCCTAGTGGGTTGGGCTTAGTTTGTGCCTGACCCATATTTCCTTGAGACAAAACACCACACTCACACCACACGCACACCACAAAACAAAGAACGGGTAAAGGGGGCACACATACACTTTTATAGTTTACACCAAACCAGAATCAAAACCAAAATCAGAGTATCAAGAAATCCAAGCCAGGTCAAAAGCAAAACCGAAGTATCAAGCAATCCAAGTCAAGTCAAAAACAAAAACCAAAATGCCGGTACAGGCACATCATGGGTAATCAGACCATGCTTCCACTCAAATGGAGTGGGCAAGTTCCAAAGACCAGTTTTTCCAAGTTTCAGATGTCTAGACTCCAAGTGCCAGTTTCTTCCCAGTGTTCAGCCACGGCATTGATCCTCCATGGGGGCCTGTCATGTGCTACTCTGGCAAGGTGTTCCACCAGGGCAATTGCCCACCCAGGAGCACTCTTAGGATCCATGTTGTTCGAGCTGGCCAGAGTCCCCTGCAGGGATGCTTCCCAGGGCAGGCCTAAGCTGCCTAAGGGGCTGCCTCAATCCTCTGTTAATCACCTCGCTTCCCTGTCAGGGAACCAAGAAATGTATCAGGACGAGTTGCAGACGGAATCCCTCAGACACCAAGTTAAAGAAGGAAGGGCTTTATTCAGCCAGAAGCATCAGCAAGACTCACGTCTCAAAAACTGAGCTCCCTGAATGAGCAATTCCTGTCCCTCTTAAGGGCTTACAACTCTAAGGGGGTCCACATGAGAGGGTCATGATCGATTGAGCAAGCAGGGGGTACATCACTGGGGCTGTGAGCACTGGTAATTAGAATGGAACAGAACAGGACAGAGATTTTCACGGTGCTTTTCCATGCAATGTCGGTAACCTATAGATAGCATAACCGATTATGTCATGGGTCAATCTTTAACTACCAGGCCCAGGGTGTGGCGCCGAGCTGTATGCCTGTGGATTTCATTTCTGCCTTTTAGTTTTTGCTTCTTCTTTCTTTGCAGGCAGAAATTGGGCATAAGACAGTGTGAGGGATGGTCTCTTCCCTTATTCCCACATTTTTCAATTTATAGGCATAAAATTATTTTATATCATTTGGCATTTTTACATTGAAATATCTATAGTTTGTTAAATGTATTTGTGTCTTCCATATTTTATATCAATTTTACTATGTGTATCATTCTTATTAGATGTTTGCATAATCAAATGTCTCTTTGTTAATAAGTCTTTGCATGTTTTTTAATTAATTTCTGCTTTTATGTGTTACCATCCTCTTCATTTTAAATTTAATGGTCATTGATGTTCTTTTTCTTATAGCTTAAAATGTATTCTAAGCTATTAATTATCAGTTTTATTCCTTCTCCATTTAAGTAGTTATGTCTCTACTTACAAGTTTTATGTATAATATTTTCAGTATCATTCAGTTTAAAATAGTATTATTTCAATTTTGAGGGCTTTTTCTAATATGAGTCATTTAGAGGCAAATTTACTCCTTGCTAACATTTTTTATTCTTTTGGCTAGTACTTGCTAGTTTTTCAGCATTTGGTAACAAAATCTGAGTTACTTGAGACATTTTACATGGATAATATATGGTCAAATTTGGGAAATATTCAAGGAGCACTTAAGTAAATATTTATCACACATTTGCGTGCAGGAATAATATAGATGAACTGATACATAAATCAATTTCTATTACTTTGTGAGTCTTATTGTTCAAAATATCCATATTTCCTGGCATTTTTTGCATATTCTGCCAATTATTGATAATAGTACTGATAATAGTACATTACAATTTTCAATTCTAAATTGATACATGTTTATTTCTCTTTATATTTCTCTCAATGTTCGTTTCATTTATTTCAATGCTATATTATTAGTTTCATTATTAAGTGTAAAATATCTTACTAGCTCTTTCTCTTGATGTTCTGTCTTAAATATTTTTTTCAAATATTACTACCATAATCACTTATAAAATAAAAAATTAATATGGCAACATGAGTGCTAACAATAATAATGAATAACATTTTCCAAGTTCAAAAGTGTAAAATTGTCAGCCTAGGACTGAATACAGACCAAAACAATTATTCATGAATATCAACACAAAACTTTGAGAATTTACCATCAAAAGACCTTTGCTAAGGAATTATTATGGTTTTCATTAAAGACTAAGGAAAGTGAACCAAGATAGTAGAAAGTAGGTGAAAAAACTGAAGTGGTAATTATAAAAAATAGCAAATATATAGACAACATTTACAAATTAACAATCTCTAATTCATGCCATTAAAACATAATTTTTCATTTAAATTCATATTCTTATACATGTTTCTTTATCTTTACCTCCTACTAGCTTATACATAGTAGTAGCTCAAAACTATCTCCTGAATTTATTGAGAAAGAGGATGGCAATAATATCTTTCTTTCAGTACAATAAACTTTCTTGTAATGTAATAGTTGCTTAATTTTGTGCGCTCTTCACACACACAGAAAACATATACATACACACACACTCCTTATGTTTCTCATGACTAAGCTTTTTCTGACATGCAGCATGTTCTCCATGGCTATTTGAATACATGAGTGATTTAAAAAATGAATTTTATAACTCATTCAGTATTCCAATACTATACTTCAAATCACTGAATTTTGTTCTGCTTTCTAGTGATATTACTCATGAAATATAACTGTACATTCTTGGTCCAAGGATTTGCAGTTTACTCCCTTCAAAATGTACTCATTTATAATATACCTTCTGTAACAACCCCTGCAACATGAAGAAGGCTAGGACACAGCGGTGAGGCTGCCAGTCAGGGAATACAGATTCTTCAAATAGAGGAAGGCTGAAGACATAATATCACATACATAGTAAGTGAGATGACGCCTGGTAATAACTATCGAAATCTTTTGGTGTACTCATTGGAAAGATGCAAAAGTCACTCAACCAAGTACTTGATAAAAATCCCATACTTAAGGCAATCTTGAGATAAGAACAGAAGCAAACCTTGAAAATATTAATCCTGAACAAAAGGGGATAACCATTCTTGTATGGAATGAGTTTAAGCAAAATAACATGAAGGCAAAAGAAGTTTATCAGTATCTGGAAGACTCAAGAGTAAGAGAAATCAAACCAACACAGAAAAGAGAAAGCTCAGAAATTCTAAATATCCTGATAAAAGATTTCTTCTAGTATTTAGTGAAATGGTATAAGAAATACATATTGGAAATCCATGTGTGTTAATGATTGCTCCTTAAATTAACTCTAGAGAACATGATTTTCACTTACCCATTCATTTATTCTTTCAGTGAAATTATATATTATGAACCCTTGCTAAGTGCTAGGCAATAAGAAAAACAAGGTTTTTAATCTCTCAATGCCTCATTTTATTACCATAAAGTAGAGGTAATAACATATTTTACTCATTGAGTTGTCTTAAGGATTAAATGAATTGCTCTATCTATGAGACAGCTCTTAGTACATAGTAAGAACTCAAAAAGATACCAGCCAATATTAATAATATTTATTTGCCAAAGAAATAAGTGACAAATTAAGGAATAGTAATAACCATGAAATAACATTTTTGTTCTGTAAATCTCTTTTTCTGTCTTGCCATGTCAAGTGGCAGTTAAAAATGGAAAACCAATAGCTGATAATTATTAACAAAAGGGCAAGGTAAAAGAAAAGCATTTCAGCCCATTCTTCCAATTTTTTTTTTTTTTTTAATTCTCTCTTCCTGGGACAATGTCCCAGTGATGGAGGAGTACTGTCAGCCATCTAAGTAGATATCAGCTAAGGATCTCTCTAACTGTGCTCAAAATATTTTCATTTCTGAAGAAATCATGATCAAACACTTCAGGTTTAATTTCACAAAATTGTGAAGAATAAGAGAATATGCCTGAAGAAGACTAGGAATAATAATTCCAAGAGGCAAAGTAAATGCTTCACAAGCAAGAGAGATTCAATATGGGATCCCAGTCAGCAGATAATTATGTACACCACTGCACTGGCTTAGAAACAAAAGAACAGGGGTCATGCACTTTATGAACAGGTAGGCCTTTGAATTTGTCTTCTTAATAGTTTTTAATGAGATACAAAATCAAAATAGCACAGGTTTCCCTTGAGCAAGTAAGTGTATGCTCTTGCCAATAAAGTGTTAAAGTCAAATGGCCCTGCTTCCAGAAATTAAAAATGCGGAAAGGAAAAGAAAGTTAAAATGCATATAGCATTTATCATTAATTTGTGTGATTATTGCCAAGATTAATGGTGAATTCAGCTGTAGTTGATGAAATTTTTAGTAGCAATAATTTTTGAAATCATGAATTTTAACATAGCTTTAGAAAAACCTATGTTAGACTATTGTTTAGAACATATATTTTTAAAAGCATATTAAGAGAGGTAGATGGTCATAGTCATGCTCTTTATTTTGGAATGCCTCCTCCACTTCTCACTTACAGAATTTCGTTACATAGCTCCAACAAGTGTTTGATATTACCCCAGACAAAATAAGCAACCAGCGTCACTTCTTTTGCCTGACATTTGTTCTAGCAGAGCTTTCAGATTCTAGCCTGGAACAAAGTCATGTTGCTGTTTTAAATTCTAAGCTGTATTTTTAAAGAGTAAAGAATATATATAATCTTTCTTAAGTAAATATATATTTAGACATGACCAGCTTACATACACTTATGCTCCTACATGTATCTACAATGTTTTAAGAGAACTGTGGTCATCTTGTCATCCTAGGGAGAAAGAACTAGTTATCTCCTGTTATGACCACATACCAACCCTATGGAAGCCCCACCAAATTATGAGTCAAGGGCAACCTATAGTTATAAACTAGACAAGGTGCACATTCCTTAGCCTTCAAGTTACAATGTGAAAGATTTAAGAATTGAAATGAAATGGAGGCTAGAGTTTGGGGAAATAAACCAATTATAATGTAACAGGTAATAAAGCCTGAATGTTGGTGGCATTTATGAAAATAAGGGAAATAGTTGGGTTCCACAGATTTAAGGAGTTCAAAAATTGATTTAAGGACAATAAACAGACAAAAGGAAACACATTAGTCATATTTTAATCCCAAATGACTAAGGAGAAACTGGAGTACTGAAAAGAGCAATTAGTAGTCTAGGAAAATTACAACCTGGGATTGGATAAGAATATTTTTATTTTTGCTGATAATTTATCTTGTATGGATTTAATATATTTTTTAAAAGCCAAAATTTATTTAAATTGAATGGAAATGTGAAAAGCAACGAAACTGGAAAAAAAGCCCCTTCTGGTTTCAAAACCATGTGTGGCTCTCAAGTAATAAAAGTAGTCATTTTATAAAATATAAAGTAGCTCGGAAGATTCACAGAAAACATTCTGTAGAAGTTTTAAGCATCAATAATGTTATTGAAGTAAGTGATGCCCTTCCAAAATAACTATTTTAAAGAATTACCATTTAAATATAGAAGTTCTAGTATATACACTAAGAAAAATAAGTTCTGTGCTTTTTGCCAGTCTTCACTTATACATTTGTTTGTATGTGTGTGTGTTTTGCTTTACTGTGTATTTAAATACAGGTATTTAATGTGTTAATGTGTGTGTGATATGTATATACACAAATACTTTTTACTTTTTTAAAATGAAGGTTATTAAAATCACTCTCAAACTTTGATGGCTGTCTTTTTTATGACAGCAGATTACTAAAATTGATGGTAGTGTAATACTAGAAGGAATTCATAGTAACTTAATGAAGCAGGAGTGAAAACAAAAAAATTGAATTAAATATATTTAAAGCTCAAATTTATCCTCCTGAATACTATTCCTATGAGTATATAAATCTTAAGTAAGTCTAGCTTTAGAAAATAATAGTTGGAAATATATATGAAGAAAGAAATGTTGTTTATATTTGGAGAGCAAGCACTCTAATCTAGAAAAATAGATAATTATTTTAAATAACATGTCCTATCAATGAGCTGTGACAAGAGAATTAACCAAAAGTAAGATAAGTAAGATCTGTTCAAACTCAAAAATGATATTTATCCTGAGTTAGAAGCAGTACATAGCATGAAAAGGCCTCCTAGGTTGCCCAGCAAAGTGAAAACATATATTTTTTTTAAAAAAAACAATCATGGCAATTTCACAGTCACAAAGTGGATGAGGGATAAAACCAAAAACTTAAGCTCTGCATGCTGCATGCTAGCTACATGAGGAAGAGTAGGTTACCTTGTCTGCCATTATCACAGGTTACTCTGTTGCTGCCTAATATATTCAGGACACCTAATAGGGATAAAATAATAGCAGATGACCTCCTGTGGAATTCTGTGCACAGAAAATGGAGGATGAATCAGCCTCAATTGAATTGTGTTTCTCTCTACCACAGATAAATATTGCATATTAAATCAGTTTCAGTGTACTTGCTTTGCCTTCTGTTTAGTTTAATATATGCAGTGTCAAGTTATTTCAAACTGAGTACCGTTTGACTCTATATACACAGTTTGTCTAAGGTAAAAATTGAAAACAGTTAAAACCAAGTATAACAAAATTCTTTTCCCACTCCCACAGTTTTTCAGGGAATAGTGAGAAAAATCTATGAGCTGGAACATCGACTTAACTGGTATTTCTGATACTATTTAGTGGCATGAAAAACTCATACCTTTCAACGTCTAAAAGAACTAAATAGATTATTTCTTTCACAGACTTCTGCAAACTAAGATTTTTCTTTAGTCGCTGTCTCAGTCAATCGGAATAAATCAAGTTAGCTTAGGTTTTCCAAGGAGACCTTTTTATAAGATTACAATATTCCTGAAAACATTGTCATCTACATGTCTTGTTAGAGACATACTTTTTGGGCAGAACTGTTTTCCCTGTCTCTAAAGTGTATGTGTGTACATGTGCAGGTAATACATGCACAGTGTCATTTATAAGCAGGTAAGGAACGCTGGATATAAAATTCATGAACAGAGGCATAGTAGAAATATAATATTACCTGCTCTGCTGTCTTTTCTCCAGCAGACAATTCTACCAATTCCTAAACGGAAGATGTGGGACAGGCATGGAAAGTAATTGGTGATAACTGATATAGAGAACTACACAGTAGATTCAGTTCACTTGTATTACTTAGGACAGTGGATACGCTGCTTTAGCAAAGGCTCAGATTGTTCAGGCACAGTGGCTCATGCCTGTAATCCCAGCATTTTGGGAGACTGAGGTGGGAGGATCACTTGAGCCCAGGAGTTCAAGACAAGGCTGGGCAATATAGCAATATTCCATCACTACAAAAATAAAATTTCTTTAATTAGCCAAGCATGGTGGCATGTGCCTTTAATCCCAGCTAATTGAGGGGCTGAGGGGGGAGGATAACTGGAGCCTCGGAGGTCAAGGCTGTTATGAGCCATGATCACACCACTGCACTCCAGTGTAGACAACGAAGTGAGACCCTGTCTCAAAAAACAAACAAACAAACAAACCAGAGTAACAGTTGTTTAAAGCAAATAGACATTTATTTATCTCTAATGTAAATCGTGGTTAATATGGAGACTCTGACATGAGTCTGTCTATGATGCTAGTGCCCTCTGTTTTGTTGGAAAACATTCTTCTTGGAATGACCTGACTTCAGAGTTTAAGATGACTCACCACCATGTGTACACTCTACTCACTGGGGAAGGGCAAAGGAGAAAAGAGAAAAAGCATGTATAACACGGTCATATTTTTCTTTAAGCACACAACCCTGAAGATTAACAAATTTTTTTAAGTTACATTTAACATCACACTAGTCAGAAATTAGTTACATGCCTCATCTAGGTTCAAGGATGATGGGAAATGTAGTCTTCATTCCAAGCAACCTTGACGCTGGCCAAAAACTTAATGTTGGATGATTACAGATACTAGAGGATGGTTAGCACTTCGCCATTTTAGTGTAAGTCGAATACTGACATTTATAGTAATTAATCTTAGCAGCCTAATAAAAATGCCTATGTCATAGTTCCCTGTTCTCCTCATTATCTTAAGACGTATATACCTGATAAGAAATAATATGATATAGCTATCTAGAAAATCACTTCTGAAAATGTATGTCCTGGCCGGGCGCGGTGGCTCAAGCCTGTAATCCCAGCACTTTGGGAGGCCGAGACGGGCGGATCACGAGGTCAGGAGATCGAGACCATCCTGGCTAACACAATGAAACCCCGTCTCCACTAAAATTACAAAAAAATTAGCCGGGCGTGGTGGCGGCGCCTGTAGTCCCAGCTACTCGGGCTGAGGCAGGAGAATGGCGGGAACCCGGGAGGCGGAGCTTGCAGTGAGCCGAGTTCGCGCCACTGCACTCCAGCCTGGGCGACAGAGCGAGACTCCGCCTCAAAAAAAAAAAAAAAAAAAAAAAGAAAATGTATGTCCTTTGATTAAATCCTGGTTCCACTACTTTCTTGCTATTCTTCTGTATCTCAGTTTCCTCATTTAACAGAATGGAAATGAACTTCCTTAGGTTACTATAAATATTTATTATGTTTTTGGATGTACTCACTTGGAAGAGTATTTGGTACATAAGATCTGAATAAAGTTAGTCCAGAGAATTATGTGGCTGCTTTTCCTCTGGAATAATGAATTTCAAAATAAAGTATTTATTAGTCTTTTATTTTTTTTCTTTCGATGCCTATTTATAGACTTGTATTTTATTTTTGTAAAGTCTACATTGTTCAGTGATACCTAAGGTAAAACTAAATCAAGCCTCTATAAGTTTTTTTATTTTTCCAGATGGGGGCTTTATTACAACTTCTAACAAAAGATGTGTGTGTGTGTGTGTGTGTGTATTTTTTAAATTTTATGTCCTTTTTTTTTTTTTTTTTTTTGAGACGGAGTCTCGCTCCGTCGCCCAAGCTGGAGTGCAGTGGCCGGATCTCAGCTCACTGAAAGCTCCGCCTCCTGGGTTTACCCCATTCTCCTGCCTCAGCCTCCCTAGTAGCTGGGACTACATTAGCTGGCACTACAGGCGCCCGCCACCTCGCCCGGCTAGTTTTTTGTATTTTTTGGTAGAGACGGGGTTTCACCGTGTTAGCCAGGATGGTCTTGATCTCCTGACCTCGTGATCCGCCCGTCTCGGCCTCCCAAAGTGCTGGGATTACAGGCTTGAGCCACCGCGCCCGGCCTTATGTCCACTTTTATAAGCGATGGCTTCATTAATTGGCTAAATAGATTTATCAATTAGCCAATTCTTGTTTTTAAAATGCCTAAAAATAATGTTACATTTAAAAACTCTGTGTTCTTAAAAAGCAAAAACAGACTGTTTTAGACAAGTAGAAACTAATAACTATTTAATCTTTCTTTCCAAGCATACAGCAATAATAAAGATTTGTGAGTGCCTACCAGAGCAAAACACAGCTTGAGGAATACAGCTGAGAATGTTGAAGGCATTCTGATGAAAAAGAGTCAGATAAAATGTAAGAAATTATGTGGAGAATAAATTATAAGCAAGCATTAAATACAACAAAACCATGGCAAGTAGCTGATGTTCTGCATAAGTACAGGGTTAGGCAGTAGTAATAGAGTGTGCAATTCGTGCTTGAGCATGTGGATGTACTAATATCAAAGGGAAAACACATTACTGCATCTCATAATGGAAAAACAGTGAATGGATTTTATGTCTTAAGACAGAAAAAACAGAGGTGAAAAACGAACATTGGTAGAGAGCAAAGAGAGGAAGGAAAGGAAAGGAAGATAATAAAATAGTAAAGGAATCAAGTTTGATATAAAAATTTTGGATCTGTACGAGGAAAACAGGACTAGCAACAGAAATAAGAGAGAGATGGAAGAGAGCAGAGAGAGAGAGAGAGAGAGTGAGAGACAGGATGTCAAGAAGAAAAACAAAAATAGAAACTCTCACTCTCAAAATCCAGGCATGAAAAGAGAGGCTAAGATGCAAGGCAGATCACATATACAAATGACCGGGTCTCTCCATATCAGCCTTCTACTGCCATTCCAATAGTGAACAGGTTTTCTTGAAGTTTCTTCCTGTATGTCTCCACAACCTGAGGCCTATAGCATTTCATAGACTTGATGCCACGCTTCCCTCTTCATATATACATCAGCACTTCGGTGACCATTGCTGCTTAAGAAACCAGTGAACCTGGAATCATAGCACCGCACATGTATTTCTTTGGCCATAGGCAGGTAGATTAAAATGGAAGCTGGGAATAGTTATTTCAAAGACAATAGTATCTATAGTCTAGAACTACTCTGGTATTTAAAATTTGGAACTGTATCGTCTAGTATGTTAGCCACAAGCCACATTTGGCTATTGAACACTAGTACAAATCGAGATGTGCTGTTAAGTCCAAAGCACACAGCAAATTTAGAAGATGAAGCACCAAAAACATGTGAAATTCTTCATAAACATTTTTAAATTGATATTTTGAAATAATTTTGTTAAGACTTTGTTATATATAATAAAAATGATTTTTTGTTACCTTTTTCATTGTGAGTACTAGAAAAATTGAAATTACATATGTGGTTCAAATTGCATTTCTGTTGGACTAACCTCATCTAGAACTTACCCCACTATATGACAAAATAATTTGCCTTTCTGATAATTCCCAAAATAGGCTCCATACTGAGCAGAGATGATAAGCTTTATAATTATAGTGCATAATCTGGTGCACGGCCCCAATCTTCAAGGTCAAATGATTTTCCTGGCCGTCTATAAAAGTCAAGATGCATCTATGATTGATGAAATCTTATAATTTCTGTCCACCAAATAGCATTAAACAACAAAGATAGTACTTTGTTGAGGATATTTGCATCTGTGTTTATCAAGGCTATTTGCCTGAAATTGCCTTTTTTTTGTTGTGCCTCTGCTAGGTTTTGGTATGATGCTGGCCTCATAGAATGAGTAGGGAAGGAGTCCCTCCTCAATTATTTAAAATGGTTTCAGTAGAAATGGTACAAACTCTTCTTTATACATCTTGTAGAATTCAGCTGTGAATCTGTCTGGTCCTGGACTTCTTTTGGTTGGTATGTTTTCTATTACCAATTTAATTTCAGAACTTGTTATAGGTCTGTTCAGGAATTTAATTTCTTCCTGGTTCAGTCTTGGGAGATTGTATGTGTCCAGGAATTTATCAGTTTCTTCCAGATTTTCTAGTTTGTATACATAGAGGTGTATACATAGAGGTGTATACATAGAGGTGTTTATAGTCATCTTTGATAGTTTTCTTGTATTTCTGTGGGGTCAGTAGTAACATCTGTTTTATCATTTTTAATTGTGTTTATTTGGATTTTCTGTATATTTTATTAGTCTAGCAATTGGTAGATCTATGTTATTAATTTTCCAAAGAACCAATTCTTGGGTTCATTGATTTTTGTATAGTTTTTCAAGTCTCAATTTCCTTCAGTTCAGCTCCGATTTTGGTTATTCCTGGTCTTCTAAGTTTGAGGTTGGTTTGTTCTTGTTTCCCTAGTTCTTCTAGTTATGATGTTAGTATGTTAATTTGAGATCTTTCCAACCTTTTGATGTAGGCATTTAGTGCTATAAACTTTCCTCTTAACACTGCCTGAGCTGTGTCCAGAGATTCTAGTACTTTGTGTCTTTGATTTCATTAGTTCCAAAGAATTTCTTGATTTCTTCCTTAATTTCATTAATTACCCAAAAGTCATTCAAGAGCAGGTTATTTAATTGTCATGTAATTATACAGTTTTGAGTGATCCTCTCAGTATTGATTTATATTTTTATTGCACAGTGGTCCAAAAATGTGGTTGGTATAATTTGAGGGTTTTTTGAATATGCCAAATATTTTTATACCTCTGATTTTGTGGTTAATTTTAGAGTATTTGCCATGTAGTGATAAGAAGAATGTTTATTCTGTTGTTTGCGGATGGAGAGTTCTGTAGATGTCTACTAGATACATTTGATCAGGTATTGAGTTCAGGTCCTGAATATCTTTGTTAATTTTCTGCCTTGATGATCTGTCTACTACTGTCAGGGGTGTTGAAGTCTCCCACTATTATTGTGTGGGAATTTCTAAGTCTCTTTGTAGGTCTCTAAGAATTTGCTTTATGAATCTTGATACTCCTATGTTGGGTGCATGTATGTTTAGTGCAGTGAGGTCTTCTTGTTGACTTGAACCCTGTATTATTATATAATGCCCTTGTTTGTCTTTTTAAAAAAATTGTTGGTTTGAAGTCTGTCTGAAATTAAGATTGCAACCTCTGCTTTTATCTGTTTTTTCATTTGCTTGACTGATTTATCTCCATTTCCTTATTTTGAGCCTATGGAGTGTAAATTAATTCACCCATTGGGAAAGCAATGCAGTGATTCATCAAATAACTTAAAACAGGATTACCATTTTACCAATTAATTTCATTATTGAGTACATACCCCAAAATATAAATATATATAAATCATTCTACCATAGAGACACATGTACTCCTATGTTCATCTCATAACTATTTAAAATAACAAAGATGTGGAATTAACCTAAATGACCATCAATAGTAGACTTGGATAAAGAAAATGTACATATTCACCATGGAATACTATGCAGTCATAAAAAAGAATGAGATTGTGTCCTTTACAGCAACATGGATGGAGCTGGGGGTCATTATCCTAAGGAAACTAACACAGGAACAGAAAGCCAAATACTACGTGTTCTCACTTATAAGTGGGAGCTAAATCACGGGAGCACACATGGACACATAGAGAAGAACGACAGACACTGGGGCCTATTAAAGGATGGAGGTTGGGAGGAAGGAAAGGATCAGGAAAAATACCTACAGTGTACTATGCTTATTATCTGTGTGATGAAATAATCTGTAAATCAAACTCCCAAGACACACAGTTTACTTATATAACAAATCTACACATGTACCCCTAAACCCATAATAAAAGTTTTAAAAAATTAAAAATAAATACATGACAAATATATCACTGCTTGAACATGAGCAGATGTCATTGTTCTTTGTGACATTATAATACAACTGATAGATCAAGATTTCCATCAACAAACTATTTGAGAACTACCTAAGAAAGGAATATGACTTGTTTATATTTTAAAAATCTTACATAGACACACACTAGTAAGACAAATGGAGTATGAGCAACAAGTCTTGTAGAATCAGTCTCCATCTCACAGAAGAAAGTTCTGGAGACACAGTAGAGCAATATTTGAAGAAAATCATGTATCATTAACTCTCTTGATAGTTCAATAGAGAATATATTTTGGGAAAAAAAAACACACAGACATTACTAAAACTGAGAGGAACAGTGATTCAACCTCTTCATATAAAACACTTTAAAAATACCTAAACTGATTTATTTTACTTATGTTTTTCATTCAGTTATTCACTATGGTGATGTATGCTTAAAAAATCTCTCTCCATATATATATATATATATATAAGTCTGACAGAACTCTTTCAAAGTATAAAATTAAAATTTTAAATTTTAGTAACGAATTAAAACAGTTTAATTTGCAGCATTTTCTTTTCTGAGTTGGTAAAAAATCATACTTTTGATTTGCACCATCTTGAATGTAATGAACTAGGAAACAAAGCTGTAAAATTTAAAAAGTAGCCCATTCAGTGGGCTACTTTATTCAGTGATAAAATATCCAGGGCCTTACTGAGTTCACTAACTTTTACCATTTATGTTTTTAGGTCATTTTATAGGTATCAAGAAAATATCAAAATATTAAATATTATGCTTATACTTTGTCTACTTATTTCACTGTATTTAGATAAAATGTATTGATCCCCCAACATAAGAAATAAGAGTATTAGAGAATTTGTCCTACCTGTTGTAATTCCTTCCAAATTAGCCTCCAAATTTTTGTTTTTGTTCATTAGTTTGTCTTTCACCTGACTATATATACATAAAACTCATCCTTGATTCATTAATTATAGAGGCATTTATTGAAACTCTATACATGGTTCATGTCTCATAGTGTCTCCTGATTTATGTTGAATATGCTGTTCTTTTACATTATTAAAGTTTATAGTATTCAGATGCTTCAACTAGGATTCAGTCTATTTTTTGTGTGTGTACGTTGATTGAACTAACTAAAAAGCAATATACAAGATTCACAATATCATGCTTAAGTAACTACTTTTTACTTCAAGTTCAAATTATATAATTGAACTCATAAAGAAAAAAACAAAATTATATCAGTAAGTATATGTTTCTTGATTGCTTAAAAGTTGCACTACATTTTTTGACATAGATAGAATAAGGCTTTTTGAATAGCTTTTATTTTAGAGTTTTAGATTAGTTTTTCACCTTATTTATAGAAAATATTTGATTTGTAGTTATCATAAAATTATAAATTTCCTTGAACTGTAATATAACACTCTTTTGGCAATATGTTTTTTAGACCTCTTATTTTTTGCCATCTTTTAACATTCCACATTTTAAAAACTTCTACTCCTGGGTTTGGTTTAATGTTGCTTTAATTCCAGAACTTCCTCCCCTTTTTGTTGTTTGACTTTTAAGGTACACACACACACACACACGCACACACGTATATATGTATATATGTATAAACATCAAGTAAGTTTTTCTTTAGGCATAGTCTGTGAAAAGTAGATTTTCTGAGTTTTTGTTTGTGTGTATCTGAAATTGTCTTTATTTTTTTACCTTAAACCTAATTTGGTTTGTGTTACAAAGAGTATGACTGGTTTACTTAATACTCTTTCCCAGCTCCAAGTTCCCTTGTCAGCCTCTAATATAAAGCCTTAGGAGAGTGAAATTCAGTCTCAGTACTTAATTGTCAGCTTCCTGACAGCTATGAATGGCGAAGAAACACAGTCGTGTCTGGTGAACCTAAGTGAAATTCTGCTAACAGAAGGACATATCAATAGAAAAAAAAAAAAAAAGAAAAAGTCTCCGGAAGACATGCAAATTAAAAACAACAACAACGACAACAACAAAAAACAAAAACTCAGCTGATGTCATGTAAACTGCCCTCTGCAACCTCCTTAATGTCTAGTACATTAATTGTGAAACTCATCAGGAACAGTTAAAGCCATCATGTGACCATGAGACAACAAGAATGAGGACAGAAGCCAATATAAATAGAGCACAGACTGAAACAAACAGAAAACGACTGGAAGCGGTGGCTCACGCCTGTAATCCCAGCACTTTGGGAGGCCAAGGCGGGCGGATCCCGAGGTCAAGAATTTCAGACCAGCCTGACCAACATGATGAAACCCTGTCTCTACTAAAAATACAAAAAGTAGCTGGGCATCGTGGCGCACGCCTGTAATCACAGCTACTCAGGTGGCTGAGACAGGAGAATCGCTTGAACCTGGGAGGCCAAGGTTGCAGTGAGCCAAGATCATGCCACTGCACTCCAGCCTCCGCGACAAAAAGAGACTCCATCTCAAAAAAAAAAAAAAAAAAAAAAGGCCGCGCGCGGTGGCTCAAGCCTGTAATCCCAGCACTTTGGAAGGCCGAGGCTGGCGGATCACAAGGTCAGGAGATCGAGACCATCCTGGCTAACACCGTGAAACCCCGTCTCTACTAAAAAAAATACAAAAAATTAGCCGGGCGTGGTGGCGGGCGCCTGTAGTCCCAGCTACTCGGGAGGCTGAGGCAGGAGAATGGTGTGAACCCGGGGGGCGGAGCTTGCAGTGAGCCGAGATCGCGCCACTGCACTCCAGCCTGGGGCACAGAGCAAGACTCCGTCTCAAAAAAAAAAAAAAAAAGAGGAAGAAGAAAACAGTGAGCCTGCATCTCTTTTAACACTACTCAGATGCTAAACTTCTATTTGCAAGTGGCCAAGCAGCAAATGTGCTGTCTAACTCTGACACAGCTGCTAGAGATTGGCTTGCCACACTCTCATGGATTTGGTCAGTAAAATGACAATGAGTCCATATGAAAGGGTTTGGGCAGTTTATAATTTACACAGATAGCATAAGCAAGATCAGTGTCATGTTGGCTTCCTACATCCCACAGGATGACTTTAAATCAGAGAGGCCAGATGACAGATGATACCAAGTAGTTAGTAAGGGAGGTTTTTAGCCAAATGATGGATATGGTGGAATGTTCCATATCTGAAGGTATATGTAAAACATCCAGGAAGATATATGTAAAACATTTGTGTACAGCTCCTGGGAAGATTGCTCAGATCACCATATTCCAGGAAGCAACACATAGTGTTCCACCAAGAGATGGGTAAGCCTGTGACTTAGCTGTGCCTATATGGCAGATGTGAAGACATGGATGATTGCTAAGGAGGAGCCATTTTCCAACAGGTATATGCTATGTGATAATAATAAAACTTTGTACATGTAAGTTTATCTTAGCTTGGTTACCTTTTATTTATAGCTAAACTCTCCCTATGATTTTCATGTGTATAAAATTTGTGATTCAAAAATATGATCCTTCTCAACTGTGAAGCTACTGCTCAATTGTCTTCCTAAATTCTTCGTGACGAAAGATTCCTGATGACAATTTAACTCTCGTTCCATTTAGATCATGTGTTTCTTCTTTAAGAAAGATTTTAAGATCTTTCTCTGTGTTTGGTCCTCTGAAATCCTTTTATGCTGTTGGATTTTTTTTTTCATTCAAACTGATTGGCACTGAATTGCCCTTTCGATTCAAACAACTCTATTTTAATTTTGCTTTTGAAAAGTTCTTCATGAATTTCTTTAATAATTTCCTTGCTTAATTCTTTCCAAAAATTTTATTGAATTCTTTAAGATCATCATAAAAGCAATTAACTGTATCTCTTAATTTTCTCTCAACATTTTCCTCTAATTTTTTTTTCTTATATTCTGGACTATATACATGGGTCTGTCTTGCAAATAGCTAATTAAATCATCATGTTCTTAATTGATTTTAACTTTTAATTTTAGCAATCATAGTTTTAATTTACTCATATTACTCCTTTTCAATTCTTGATTTTTGAATATATTTTAGAATATCTCTAAGATCAGTAATTATAATTTAAAAATATGTATTTATTTGAGTAAATGTTCTGTGTATTCACCTTAGGCTTTTTCTTTTTTGCTATTAGCTGTCTTCAAATGTCTTATAACTCATTGTTTATTTTTGAAATTTAGGTATAATCTTAGTTGTGTGAAACCAAATATCTTAGACAGATCTCAGTTAATTTAGAAAATTTGTTTTGCCAATGTAGAGGACACATGCCCATGATATAGCCTCAGGAAGTCCTGAGACCTGTGTCCAGGGTGGTCGGGGCACAGCTTGGTTTTATACATTTTAGACAGTCATGAGACATAATCAGTGTTTGTAAGATGTACATTGGCTCTGTCCAGAAAGGCGGGGCAACTTGAAACAGGGAGGGGCTTCCAGGTCACAGGTAAGTGAGAGATAAACAGGTGCATTCTTTTGATTTTCTGATTAGCCTTTCCAAAGGAGTCAATTAGATACATATTTATCTCAGTGAGCAGAGGAATGACTTTGAATAGAATGGGAGACAGGTTTGCTCTAAGCAGTTCTCAGCTTGACTTTTCCCTGTAGCTTAATGATTTGGGGGCCGCAAGATTTACTTTCCTTTCTCTTTCGCAATGCATTATTTTGTTGAATTTTCATTTTACTTTCTGGATGAATATGTACTGAACTGTAGGTTCAGTGCAAATGGAGAGAGCTTATTAACAGACAGGCTTCCTTTTGGGATTGTGAATTGGAAATAAGTAAACATACTTTTGATCCACATAATTATTTCCTAAGTAATGATAATGTTTCTCCTGGTAGAGTATTTTAATTATTTTTATGCCTTATAAAGTTATATATCTCTATATTGCTTTGGATATTGGAAGTGTAGAGTCACCCAAGCTATGTTCCGCCTTTCTCTTCTCCAACATTAAAGATATGGACTTTTTACAGAAGAATTTCCACTCTTTTCAGAAAGTTCTAGTCTATGTAACCTCCTGTATTCTAGTAAAAACTGGCTTACATAGCAGGTTTTTTTTTTTAAGAATAGTGTAACATATGTTTTAATATCTTTTTGAATCTTTTAATGTGACCTAGTGAAATGGAAGAGTTCCCCAATTCCCCGTGCAGGCTTGCCTGTTCTTTCATCTCGCTGCTCAAACCTCTTGCAGGAGGGGAAGCATGCAGATGGGCAAATGTAGAGGCTGGGGCAAGCGCTTTGGGCTCCAGCCCTGTGGTAGTGTCTAGGGGTGGGTGCCTGCAACCCCAGTGTTACAAAGCTTTTTTTTTTTTTTTTTTTTTTTTGAGGTTTTTCTGTTTCTTTTTTGTTTTTGTTTATGTTTTTGTTTTTGTTTTGTGAGAAGGTGTCTCGCTCTGTCACCCAGGATGGAGTGCAGGGGCGCAATCTTGGCCCACTGCAACCTCTGCCTCCCTGGTTCAAGCGATTCTCCTGCATCAGCCTTCCGAGTAGTTGGGATTGTACACCACTATGCCCAGCTACTTTCTGTATTTTTAGTAGAGATGGGGTTTCACCATTTTGGCTAGGCTGGTCTCGAACTCCTGACCTCATGATCCACCAGCCTTGGCTTCCCAAAGTCCTGGGATTACAGGAGTGAGCCACAGAGCTCTTTCAGCTTTGCCATCTGCAGATGGCTTGAGTGTTAATCAGCTCAGTGGACTCTCTGTCTTTTCATAAGGGCAGAGGGCCAGGGTGACAGCTTTCTGTATCCAAGCTCTTGTCCAGTGCCTTGGAAAAAATCGGGTCACACACGGACTCCACGGAAGAATGGCAGGTTTTATTGAGTGGTGGAAGTGGCTTTCAGCAGGATGGATGGGGAGGCAGAAGAAGAGGATGGAGTGGAAAGGTGATCCTCCCCTGGATTCTGGCTGCCCTGTGGCTGGACTCCTCTCTGACTGCCCCCAGCTGAACTCCTCTTGGCATTCAGATGTTCCTCTTCTCCCTTTCTCAGCCACATCATTCTGCCGTCCTTCTGCTGGTCTTCGGGCTTGCTCGTCTGCTTCTGGAGCCTGGGGCTCGGGATTCATATGGGTGCAGGACAGGGGATGTGGTGGGCAAAAAGACAACTTTTGGAGCATGAAAACAGAAATGCCTGTTTTCATTTAGGACAGCAGGTATCCAGGCTTGAGGGTGAGGTTTGCCAGGGAACTGCCCTCTTCGACCCAGTATTTCCATCTCCTGTCCATATCACTAGGAGGAAGACAAGGCAAAGACTAAGGGAAGGCTAAGTCTGTCACCTTGAAAAGTAATCTTTATTCCCTTTAAAAATAAGAAAACTGAGGCTTAGAATGCATGGAAAATTTAAGTAAATTGATTGACTCAAGTCCCTTTTTGCACATTGGTACTCTATATTGTTTCTTTCATATAGGTATATATATTGAACGAATAGACATCCACATTTAATGCTTAAAATAAGTAATAGTGGTTACTTAAGTAACCATTAAATTAAGTAAACTGTAATAAAAGTAAAATCTGTGATGTTATATACAAGCAATCACATAATTAATGGCATTTGAGTAGCTTTTCCAAAATCCTAGGAAGACGGTATTTGTGTATTTGTTTATAGGTTGTTGAGGCAGTAATAAAACAAGCCTACAAGCTAAGGAATTTTATTTGCAGAAATTGAGGGATTTATAAAATGTGTCTATTATCTTATAATACTTGGCTGGCAAAAAAAACAAAACAAACAAACAAAAAAAAACAAATTGCATACTGTTTAATCCAAGAATTAAAGTTTAAGAATTGAATTTATAGATACATTTCCTTGTGAATAAAGATAATATAAACAAAAATATTTACCGTTAAAACATTTATAATAGCAAATTACTGTAAAAACCTAAATGTCCATCATTATAAATTAGTTTAAATAAAGTATGTTATCCAGTTTGGGTAACATTTTTATTTTATTCTACCAAAAGAGAGAAAAAAAAATAGCCAGTCATGGTGGCGTGTGCCTGTAAACTTAGCCACTCAGAAGGCTGAAGCAGGAGGATCCCCTGAGCCTGGGAGATTGAGGCTGCAGTGAGCTATGATTACACACTGTGTTCTAGCCTGGGCAACAGGGTGAGATCCTGTCTCTCTCAATAATAACAATGAAGTATGCTATATTAATGTACTGGCATATTAGGCAGTAATTCAGAATCATAGACTTACGTGTGCTTATATGGAAAGATCTTCAAGATACACATCGAGTGAGGAAAAATCAAGGCCCACAACTAGGCATACCGTTACTTAATTTCTATAAGATATTTTAGGTACATATGCATATATGTTCAGAGACGATATTTTGAAAAGTAACTCTTAACAGTAGTTCTCTCTGGGAACAGAAGTAGGAGACCAATCATAAGACATGGACGCAAGACTTTCCATTGATTGTATAATAATATTTTATATCTCTTAATATTTTTATCATCGGCATGCATTTATCATCTGCATCCCTTTAAAATTAGAATCTACACAGAATATATACCTATGATGGTAACATAATTTTGTGAATATATAAAAACATTGATGTATACTTTCAATAAGTGAATTGTATGATATTTGAATTATATCTCAAAAGAGCTATTATTTGAAATATATATATATATACACACATATATACTTTTCTCTGATTATATTCTACTCAAAAGAATAATCTACTTTGGGAGGCCGAGCCAGGCAGATGACCATAGGTCAAGGAGTTTACCACCAGCCTGGCAAACATGGCAAAACTCCGTCTCTACTAAAAATACAAAAATTAGCCGGGTGTGGTGGCAGACCCCTGAAATCCCAGTTACTCAGGAGGCTGAGGCAGGGAGAACTACTTGGACCTGGGAGGTGTAGGTTGCAGTGAGCAGAGATTGCCACTACACTCCAGCCTGGGCCCTGTAATCCCAGTTACTCAGGAGGCTGAGACAAGAGAATTGCTTGAACCCGGATGGTGGAGGTTGCAGGGAGCGGAGATTGCCACCGCACTCCAGCGTGGGTGACAGAGCGAGACTCTGTCTCAAAACAAAAACAAAAACAAAAACAAAACAAAAGTCTCAAAAAAAGAATAACCTAAGATCTAGTTCTCAGAGAGATCAAGGGCTAAGGTGCAGTGATATTCAGGAAACAAAAACAGATAGTACCATTGCTAATTATAAAAACAAAATACTGAGTACTTTCTATGTGAAAATTCTTATTGAATGCTATATATATATACATATATAAAATTTACTTCTAATTTGGATAAGCAGGTATTATCCCCTTTTACAGGTGAGGTAAATGAAAATGAAAGAGATTGAGTTGTTTGCAAAAGATGATGCCATTGCAGTTGTTTTGTTTTGGTTTTGTGTGTAGAACTTAGCACCATGCTAAACTAGTAGAGAGCGCTTTGGTGAGTGAGGATAAACAGAGATTTGATCCAACTATGGAATAAAATATTCTAATGTGTTGCATGGAAAAGCAACAATGGAAGCAATAATCTCTAGCGTTGCTTGGGAAATATACCAAAATATTGTTTGATGTTTATCTAAAATACAAATTGTAGTAAACAATTATCTATTATTATCTGAAATTCAAATTAAATAGATGGCTGATTGGTTGGTTTGCTAAGTTTGACAATATTAATATTAGGTTAAACACAAGCACACACACTATATACACTTAGATAAGTGGTCTAGAGAGGAAAAAGAGTACTATTGTGTTTCCAATGGTAATTGGGATCATACTCAATTAAAAAAAATACTATGAAACAAAATGGAATGGACTAAGTAAGTGTGAATATTCACTTCTGTGATGTGTCAGTTCTAAGAAGCTTTTAAAAGCTTGAGCTTTGGGAGAAGTTGAAGCAGGAAGAGGCTTGAATGAAGAGAAGAGAAAAATCAAGGGATCCAACAGCAATACTCAAAATTTTTAGTTCAGCAGTGGGAAGTAAAAGTGCTCCACAAGTAGGTTTTTGGGTTATAAATGTATCTGAAAGAAAACACTCCATTCGTCCGACCTTTTTTTTTTTTTTTTTTTTTTAAGATTCTCTTTATCAAGGGAGAGGTAATAATATGTACTCAAACATATAGGGGGAAAAAAAAGGGAGTTAGAGAACAGTAGCAACCAGTGATGTTGAACATGATAAATAAGAAAACATTTGTTTCCTAGAAAAGTAAAACAAAAACATGAACCCACTAGATATTTCCTGAGAATGGAGAAAGGGCTGGGACAATTTTTTTTCTAGTTATAAATAACCAATCTAATCCTCTTGAATTTTTGACAACTAGTCCCAGAAAATCAAATTCTATTAATCTTTCATTCCAATCAGGTTTAGGTATATATATATGTGTGTGTGTGTGTGTGTGTGTGTGTGTGTGTGTGTGTGTGTGATCATGTGTTTCTGTGTGTGGGAGTAGGGGAGGGCATGCCCAAACATGCACATATATGTGCACACATTTGTATACAAGCACGTGCATGCTTTAGGTTGGGTAAACATTAATTCTACATATAATTAAACTGTATACACATATACAGAGTACATATGGTCAAGCCTTATAAACCCTGTATTAGGGTTTTAAAGAAATAAATTTTTATAAAAACTATGTTACCTTAAACCACAGCATTCCTTCCTCTTCTAAACAACATTTACAAACGAGGATATATAAACATCTTTAGAAGAATGACCCTTTGTTTTGCAGTGAAAGAAAATCTTCAGGGTTACTAACCTTGTGCAAAATATCACAGAGTCTGTGAAATAAGAAAGTCAATATGTATTAGACAAAGAGAAGAGACGAGTGTATAGAGTGAACAGGAAACCAGCGATGAGAAAAGCAGCAGGGGGTTGCTTGTTGAGCCCTGTGACCTTTCTCTATTCCGATTATATTGAAGATCGTGCAAATCACAAAAAAAAATGTTTCTTTAATTCTTTAGTTTTCTGTATACAGATAATGATTTTTCTCTCCACTATTTTCTTTTTAACTTTAGTAATTTTCCTCACTAAAGTTATTATACTTGTAAATTCAACCCAGTGTAACTTAAATAGGAGAAAATAATAAGTATCTCGAAGTTTCTCCTAATACTATTTATAAAACTTTCCAAAAATGGATAGTATCCTTCCCCTATCAAGTAATACTATATGCACCAAGGGAAATGAAACAGATCTTAGAGTGAGTCCTGCAGCCTATTAAACATTTAATAAGTAATAAGGATCCATCAAAATGTGGACTATTTTTTACAGTCCACATTGCAGACAGTCCTTTTCCAATTTGAGTTATGAAAGTGAGGAGGAAAGCCATTGTGACAGAAGAATCAAATATAAAGTGACTAGAAATAGCTGATTGATTGTATTGTTCATTTTGTAATATAAACTTTCAAGGACTGAGTCATGAATACAGACAATTTTGTGCCATTATCAATGTACATGTATCTCTGGCTTAATATCTCAAAATACTGAGATTCTATTTCTTTTCCAATGTCATCATAACTATTTTGATACATTCATTAGTCAGATCCCTGGATTGCAATTTGTCTTGTCTTGCGATACCAGGGAGTAACACCAATATAGGACACATTCAATATAATTTGGCAATTCAGCATGCCTTTCATATTCTGATTGTCAAGACTGGCTAATTGTACAAAGTCAAAGTAGTACGTTTCAGTGATAGCAGGCTTAGAGTGTCTACTTCATGGAAAAGATGTCACTTGTTTCTTCTTCATTCCCCCTTCCAAATCTAGCCTATTTTCATAGCCTTCTGTGAATAAGACACATTTGTCACCATCCTCTACTGTTCAAATCAAGTGACCCTGGCATACTGCGATTGGTAGGCTGAATTCTAAAATGTACCCAAGTTTCCTGCCTCTGTTCTGCATAACCTGTATAATCCCTTCTCCCTGGGTGTTATAGAACCTATAAATATTATGGGATATCACTGCCATGATTATATTATGTGGCAAAGATAAAGGGGCTACAAACTAATAACTGTGTTTTTGTAAATCACTAAGTAGGTGGTAATTTGTTACACAGCAATGACAAACTAATACAAGTGACTTCTAGGCCAACATCATTATAATATGAATTGAAGTTAGCTGATATTGTCTTCAAGAATAGGAAAACTAAATTCAGAACTACATTAATATCAGGTCCTAAACTAGTGTTGAACACACAGTGCATACTCAATAAGAGTTGTATATGTAACTGACTACATTGCTCTTCTTTTTTCTTTTCTCTTTTTTTTGTTTTGAGACGGAGTCTCGCTCTGTCGCCCAGGCTGGAGTGCAGTGGCACGATCTTGGCTCACTGCAAGCTCCGCCTCCCGGGTTCACGCCATTCTCCTGCCTCAGCCTCCTGAGTAGCTGGGACTACAGGCACCCGCCTCCATATCTGGCTAATTTTTTGTATTTTAGTAGAGACAGGGTTTCACCGTGTTGCCCAGGCTGGTTGCAAACTCCTAAGCTCAGGCAATCCATCTGCCTCGACCTCCCAATACATTGTTAACTTATAATAAATAGTTACCACTGCAGATTACAATTCACTTTGAAATATATCAATTTTAAAAAATGATAAAATAGGCCGGGCGCGGTGGCTCAAGCCTGTAATCCCAGCACTTTGGGAGGCCGAGGCGGGCGGATCACAAGGTCAGGAGATCGAGACCACAGTGAAACCCCGTCTCTACTAAAAAAAAAAATACAAAAAATTAGCCGGGCGCGGTGGCGGGCGCCTGTAGTCCCAGCTACTCAGGAGGCTGAGGCAGGAGAATGGCGGGAACCCGGGAGGCGGAGCTTGCAGTGAGCCGAGATCGCGCCACTGCACTCCAGCCTGGGCAACAGCGTGAGACTCCGTCTCAAAAAAAAAAAAAAAAAAAAAAAAGATAAAATATTGTTAGGATTATTATTAAAATGCACATTTTAGAAAGGAGAAACAAAATCCACAGAGAGGTTAAGAAAATTGATTGAAGTCACAGCATGGGTAACTGCCCAAATCTTCCACTTTAATCTCTCCACCAATATTGAATAGAGGTATTGTGGAAGTAAGCAGACGGAAATGTGTTTGAAAATAAATATAATTGTGTAATTCTGGTTAACTCATGAAAGCAAGTAAAAATTGCATCAAGAAAATCTGTTTGGGGACATGTTATTTAACATCTTCTAGTTTCTATTCCTTCATCTATAAAATGGAAATAAAATAGCACCAAGCTTATAGAAGGCAGAACATTCACATAAGCATCCCTCTTGCAGGTTAATAAAAAGAAAGTGGAAAATGTAGAATTTTGAGATTTTAAAGCATTCATAACCTTGTTGTATGCCTGCTGTCTTTATAGATAGCTTTATATATTTTAAAATAATACAATTAAATTTTTATTGTAAATAATTTATTTTACAAATAGTTTTCACACACTTGGAAAAGCAGTATTACAGGCATTTTTTTTTTTTTTTTTGTCTTTTTAAACAGTTTAATTACTTGGTAAGTAGGGCATTTAAGGTTTTTTTTTATAAGTTGTTGATCATGCCTCAGATTCTTCTGTCTACCTTGAAGAGTATAGAAACTAAGGTCCAGTTGACATGATAATAAAAGCATGGTTCTAATTTAGCTATCATTTTAGAATTTCAAAAGCAATCAAAATCACTCTGGCATATTAAGCAAAGGAATGGGCGATTTTTTTGAAAAATCTTTACCTTTTTGAAAGTAGTACAAAATGCATCTTTTCATTAAGTATTGGAAAGAAAGCCATTTGGCAAATAGCTCTTTCAGACTGGCCCATTGAAATAAATTTCTCCTTCAGAATAAAAAAGAAAAATAATTTTTATACTACTTAAAATATTAAAATAACCTCTCAAAAATATATATATATATATATTACCTTTAAAGAGATTGTGACTTGACAACGTATTTCCAAAATTTACTTTTTATTTTTCAAATTTGCACAAACATTTTTGGGCCTAGTAATTGTTTTTAATATTTCCAAAAGGATTTACTTCTGTTGTTTGCCCAGAATAACTCCAATGGATCTTGAATAGGACTTCCTGACAGATACACTTAGATATAAAACATCTTGCAAAATGATTGACAGATTTTCATATAAACACTAGAGCTAGAAAAAGTAGATGTCATTTTCTGTGGCTGCAAAGAGAGATGAGTTTCAGACACCTAGTACGAAATTTGACTAGTAATTTTCTTTATAGTCATATAAAATTAACAATAGATATATTCATTTAAAAATCATCATCTTCATTGTATTCTATCTAGATGAAAAAATAAAATTAAGCTTTCGTTATTAACGAATGTTTATTTTTTGTCACCATATCTTGGGAGAACATGCGGAAAATTCTCACTCTTACAGGCATTTGGATTTGTCTCTTTTCAGTAACTCTGTTCAAAACATAAAATATTTGAAAAAAATAAGAAAAAACAAATCCTTGCTTATTTGCTGTCCTTTTACAATTTACACTAATCTTAAATCCTAATAGTGCTTATCTCATACACAAATGTAACAAAATGACTCATCCACCCTTACTGACATTAAACTCGCACAAGATGCCGTTACAAGAGTTTTCACACAAAACAGAAGCCAATATTCCTTCTGTGATGAACAGATCTTCAAACACATGGGAGTCACAATTTTTATCTGTCCATATTTTCCTATAAAGTAATGGGAATGTAAAATCAATCATATCAGTAAACAGAAGGAGGGAAATAAAGACACATATACAAAGTAGAAAGTTTCAATTTTCAGAAAAGGTTTGGAGTTAAACAGATGATGATAAAGAAGCTGTGTGCCTTCTATGCCTCCAGGCAAAAGAAAAGCTATGAGTATTCAATGTGCCTTGAAAATAGTGCATTTGACTGTGTATCTAGAGTAACAGTATAGAATTTCAACATTTTATACATGACATCAACAAGTATAAGTAATTGTGATTCTATACACGTAGACATACATGAATAATTAGGAAGACAGCAAGAAAACAATACTTGGACATTTTGTTAGGTGGCTTTTTAAATGTGAAAACACCACTTAGATGAAGATTTTCCATGAATAAGATTCTAGAAACTAAAAAAAAAAAAATCTACTTTTACTCTAGCAAGCACAGGCATACTGTAAAGAAGCTGCAAATGGGTAATGTGGAGAGGGTAATGAGACTTAAGTATAAAACTAAGATCAATTATATCTAAACTGAGAAATTTTCTACAACAATTAGCAGATCATTTTTACTTGACAAAATGTTACTTTTCCCCAAAGAAAATGTCTTTTTCTCAGAGAGAAATTCAATTAGAGGCTTAGCATTCCCATTGTCTAAGTAGCAGTCATATATACCTTGTCTCTGTCACAGTGCTTGATATTATCTATATGTGAGTGACAGAAAAGTCCAGGACTAACAAAGGCTCACTCTGTTCCTGTCAGGAAGCTCTGCTGTATCTTTCTTATTAGAAGTACCCAGGAGTTTTCTCTGCAGAATAGAGTCCTAGAGTAGATAATAGCTTTATCTTGTTTTTAACCATTTGTATTCCTGAATCGAACAGATCTCTCCCTTTATCATGGAAATGTATGCCCCCATTAGACTCAAACCAGCAATTTAATTTACACTGAGGAGACACAAAACATAATGGCTCTTTTTTCCTCACTCTTCTCTCTTAATTTATCCAGAGGGCAATTCTCAAAATAAAGAAAAAAATAATTATGATGCCAAATTTCAGTCTCAAGGAAACTTCTATTTTTTGTTATGCAAAGGGAAGACTTGGGAAAGTGTATATAATTTTAGTTTCTGTACAAAAGAAAAAAAAAGGTCTTTGTTCAAAGAAGTTCAAGTTTAAACTTGCTTATCATCAGCCATCATAAATGTATTACTTCTTGCTGGAATCAAATAACTGTCATTATAACAATAATGGAATTATAAGGTTAAATAAGATTACAGGAAAAATAAAAAACATTCAGTCTGTATCAGTTGTTAACTTATTATTAATTCTAACATTGTGACCAGGGAATACTATTGTGTGAAAAAATGTAGTGCAGAATATAAAGAACAAGAAACATCCAAGGGCAAAAATAGCTGATTCAATCATTAATGTGGATAATCAAGGAATGTCAACAAAGTTGAAGTTTTGGCAGAAAAATAGAATGGCTTAAAGTGAGTGTCAGGTTGTTCAAATACTAACCTTTGATTCTGTGATTAGGAATGAGAATTAGGTCACAGTTCCTGTTTCAGGGAGCGGGGAAAAAACACTTCTTGGCTTTGCCCTGAAAAGGTGATTATTTAATCAAGAATGACATTGGATTATTTGCTTTTTTGTGGTACATTGAGAGCTTACATTGAGATTAGATGGCATATCATTTCTTTTGGAGACAGACTGAAAAAGAAATGGGAATTATTTTCTTATAAAAGGACTGCCAGAAAGCCCTACACGTGTTGACAAAGCCAGATTATTTTATTTAGTAATTTATTCTATCAGATTTAGTAAACAAAAAGCAACATTTTCTTGAGTCTTTCTTATCCCAAGAACTCTTTACACTTGCTCTTAGTTTTGTTTTTCTGGTGTTCACACGAAATTCCAATTTATATTTATTTGACAGCACTGTCCGTTATTGCGAAATACCACACATACACTTACACACACACACACACACACACACACACACACTTTCTCTTTCACACACACCTATGCTCAGACATAGTCTCTCTTGAAGGAGCTGAATTCTTTCTCCTCATTCTATTTCATGAAGAGTAACACTAGGAGGAACTGATAAAGTTAGCAAGGATGGCCGTAATATTTCCCTCATTGGATATTGGATAAGCTTCTTCCTGAGCCTAGGTCCTGATCTCCATTTATAAGGGCATTTAATGTTAGAAAACTTGGAATTGAAAATTCATTTTCCCCTTTGACATGTAAATCTAAAAAAACCAAAAACAAACAAACAAAAAACAAAACAAAACAAAACAAAAAAAAACAAAACAAAAACCTCTCACAGTATTTACAATCCAGGGATGTCTTTCTCAAGGACTTGGGAGTCATGCCTTTGAAATATATTAAGGAAGAAAGGGGCCGGGCGCGGTGGCTCACGCCTGTAATCCCAGCACTTTGGGAGGCCGAGGCGGGCGGATCACGGGGTCGGGAGATCGAGACTATTCTGGCTAACACCGTGAAACCCCGTCTCTACTAAAAATACAAAAACAAAACTAGCCGGGCGAGGTGGCGGGCGCCTGTAGTCCCAGCTACTCCGGAGGCTGAGGCAGGAGAATGGCGGGAACCCGGGAGGTGGAGCTTGCAGTGAGCCGAGATCACGCCACTGCACTCCAGGCTGGTCGACAGAGACTCGGTCTCAAAAAAAAAAAAAAAAGAGAAAGAAAAAAGAAAAGGAAGAAAGCGCTCCCATCTCCCAGTTTCTGTGGGAGAGTAGAAGCTTAACGTCGGTAAGTGGCCTTGCTTCAACTTGTAAAACTACCTCCGCTCACGAAGATAAGAGAAAGCTTGCTTTTTCACCAGGTAAGGCTAGCAAAAATAGTTGTACTAAAATTCCTCCTCCACTCCAGCTCTTAAAACCTTTCCCACATTTGCTTTGGTGGGGTTTTCTGTCTCTCTCCCCTATTGCAATGGGAAAATAAAGAATAAAGTCTGCTTAATTTAGGCTAGGCCAATGTTTGCTTTGACAGAGCCAAATTTATGATGTTATGGATTTTTCTTTGTGTGATGTGGGATGATATTGCAATTTTTTGTTCAAATTTTCAGTCCGTAACCTCTTTCTGACAATCTCTTTCAATCATACCTAGGTATTTTTCTTGGCCTTTATCTCTTTTATTCTCCCATGTGGACCAAGATTGAGACGTGAAAGTAGAACAGGAGTTTTTAAACTTCTTTGTCCTGTAAACCCCTTCAAGAGTTTGGAGCAGCCTATAAACCTCTTAGAATATTCCATTTAAATCCATAAAATAAAGTACACAGGTTTAAAAAGGAAGCCAGTTATATTAAAATATACTTATCAAAATAATTTTTAAATTATGATATCTATATTTGTTTCGTTAACATATTAAATAATAAGATATAGTTTGCTGGTTTAATATCAACCATGACATCAAAATGGTGATAAATGATATTTTGGGATATCTATAACAACTAGAAAAAATATATAATATCTATTTGTAAATATAAACAGATTTGCTGATACAGCTGTAGGTTTGTGTATAGTCAATTGCAGGAAGTTAAATTTCACCTGGTGATAAGTGAAAAAATATGATTTTTTTTTTCTATTCAAGAATGGCATGGCCTAGAATAAAAAGAGCAGAAGAGTGATTTGATTCTAAACCAGGACTACAAAAGGAAACTTATGTCCATTATGGTACATTCTAGCTTTTCATCATTAACGACTTTGTGTAGGAGATTGTGGCTAAATCCCTATAGAAATAAACTATAAATGCTCTTCATATATCTTCCTTATAAACCCGAAGCAGTGCTAGGATGGAAATTCAAGAGGTTGGAATTCCAGCATGATTTCATCACGTCTTTATTTTTACTAACCTCTAACTGCATACATAAAATGTACTTACTCATCTGACTAAACTTACTTAAACTTGCTTATCATCAGCCATCATAAATGTATTACTTCTTGCTGGAATCAAATAACTGTCATTATAACAATGGTTCAAAAGCCATAGGGACAAGCTGTTCCCTTTCAGTGGTATTTTTGTAGTGTGAGATAAGAAAGAGCCCTGAGACGAAGAATTTTTTAGTGATGGCAGTGATGCTAGAGAGATTATTCACTTACCAAGTGTTCTGTAACCTCTTGAATATATGAACTTACACAAAAACTCCTCTCCTGTAAAAACCTGAGTTTGTTTATATATTGAAATGACATTACACGTTTCTATGAAATGCTGGTTGCTTTTCAATTCCCATATTGTATAGATTTTTACAATCATAATTTTGAATAGACTTTGAGATAAAAAGACAAACAGAAATACAGTTAATAAAGTGGGTAGCTAAGAAAAAAGTATTGCATTTTACAGCCATTTCTAACTGATTGATTATATTCTGCAATTTATGTTTTGTCCTGGTATTTAAGAGCTGTCAACCTAATTGAAAGCAACATAGCTAGGAATTTAAAACAATAAAAGAACATGAGAACAAAATCAAAGAGGAAGTACTAAGTCCTGTGTAGAGACTTAATCAGTACTATAATTGGGTGACAGAATGATAATGATAATTAATATTATACTAAATATATTTAAATTCTATGTAAACTTTTACTATTATAAACTGGAATGTGTTTTTTCTCTGTACTGATTGTTTAGTGCTTCCCAGATAATTCGTTAGTTTTATAATCATATTCAAAATTTAAAAAAAAATCCTTTGAACATTTCTAAAAGATGTAAGGTAATAATTTAATCCATGTTTACATTTATTATACAAAGCAGGTAAGCCCCTACCTCATGCCTTCCCAGAAGGTAATGCTTATGATTATTTTCTGAAAATGGAGTCTTTGGGAAAAATAAGATCATCAAGGTGGGCCACAGACCATTGTTACATATTAGGACCATGGACAATAAAAGGATTTGGCCAGCAGATTTGACCAGTTTGCCACCTCTCCTTGATTTGCACAAAGTACATTGGAGTAAGAAAGGAAAACTGAGGTGACAGTGTGGCTCCACAGCCAGCTCCTCACCCAAGAACACTTCAGTCTTTGTGTGGAGAGATGAAGGAACACTATAAGCATGTTGATTGGATAGCCTCTCAGATTATCTCCTGATCTAACTCCATTCAATCAAATGCCAGAGTCTGAGAGAGAGGTTATTATAAAGAACAAGGCAAATCAAAGCTGCATCACTGTTCTTTGTGTAGGTAAGATCCAGCTCCACATTGTGATTTCAGTGCAACAATAGACACTAAATAAAGGGGAAATATTTCAGGTGCATAATATTTACATACAACCTATGCACATCCTCCCATATACTTTAAATTACCTTTAGATTTCTTATAAAATCCTAATACAATAAATCCATGCCTATTAATCCACCACTTAATTTGCATGGATTTAATGTAGTAATAAGTGCATTACAAATTAAAGTTCTGCTTTTAGAATTTTGTGGAATTTATTTTTTTCCAAATATTTCTTATCCATGGTTGGTTGAATTAGCAGATATGGAACCACAGATACAGAGGGCAAACTGTATATACTTGTCTAACTTCTTCTAATATATTATGAACTTTCTGAAAGTTACAATAATATTTATAAAATATTATAACATTTATATTTATAAAATTGGGCCAAATGCAAAATAATTTCCATTGTATTATTTCATTTGACTTAGAAAAAATTGATGAAGCAGGTGTTATTGGTATCTCCATTTCTATGGTGATAACTTGAGACTCAAAGTGATAAAAACGACTTGTTCCATTCTATATTTTATTAAACATAATTAAATTAAAAACCCATTGTTTAACTTCACATTATGTTGTTTGTTCCACTATTTGCTTCTCGTATTCTTTGTGGTTTGTTTTGTAAATCCAGGAACACAAACCACTGGGTGGTTTGCATACAATATTTTTTAGTGAGTAAATGAAAGAATACATTAGTAATCTAGTAATAAATGGAAATATCACATTTTTGTTAAATAGTTACAATTATTTTGTAAAAAATTACAATTGTTGGAATAATACAAAAGAAAATATAGTGCATTTATAGTTTTGTAGTAGCTGACACTGTACGCAAGAAAGTTAATAGTATTGTGGATTGAATTTTACATAAAATAATACTTAATTGATTTATTTTTTAATTTTTTCCGATGAGACCAAGAATATGAGGAAAATAGTAAGTGTAATATAAGATGTAGAACTTTGTTCAATTTTGTTTGATTTAGAAGGTTAAAATTAGTTTAAAAGTTTATATATCAGATTCAACCTTCCTTAATACTCAGAAATATTTTAAAACAACTTGCAATTAATCTTTCAGAGTTTTTCCATTTTAAATTAATTTTACATTGAAAATAATAGTGATTTAAGGCTTAACATCTCTGTAAGAGTTATGAATCACACCTGCTGTTGTACATCTCTGCTTATGTAAATGTGAATGCAAATTATGAGAATGAGAAAATTATAGGCAATTTACATTTGTTGTAGCCTTGTTTCTATGACAATGGGAGAAGATGACCATAATCTGTCACGCTGGTAACCAGAAATGCACATAGCATCATAAGGGGCGGCCCCAAGTGCTTCTTTTCAATTCTTAGTGACAGAATAAGGACAGTAGAATCAGCTTTAAAATATCATCAATAACATGGCAAGATTTGATCATTCTAAAAATAAAACTATTGTCCCTAACACTTCTCCTAAGTGTCTGTATGGCACCCACTGTTGCTGAAATTTACAATAAAAACGGAAAGGAAAAAAAATAGAAAAATCAAAACCTTTCTCATTTTTAAATTATGCCTTGAGACAGATTAAGCTCATCACATTTTTAAAAATTGTTCAGTAGAAAGAAAAGAAGAATAAAAGGAAAAGATTAAGAATTACCATGCTTATTAGTTTACAAAGATATCTTAGAATTTTAATTAAAAATTACTTGATTTAATGGGAAGAAACAATATTAAATATTTCCACTTAAAGTATACATTCTTTAAAAAATGCTTCTGATTTCAGTACTCAAAATTATATTGTCTGCTCTATTATCAAAATGTCTTAAAGGATTTAGAATAATTACGTAATATATTTTAAATCTGCTCTCCAAGAAAAAAGTATCCATTTCATAAAGTTGTGCACATATATGCACACACAGTCAGAAAAGAAATATATAGGATTAAATGATATATATAAGCATTTCAGAAACAGTAACTCCAAAAAAAGTTAACTATAAGTTTTAAAATATATTATGAAAATTTGCATTCATATTTCATAGGCTATAAATGAAAAGTTTTGATTGGACAGCTTAAAGTTCATACTTTGCAAAAACGTGGTAAATTAGATACAGTCGGAACATGGCCAAATATACATGCAGTTACTGCTTTTATAAGTAGAGGGCTCTGAAAATATGCACACAGTCAGCTGACAAAAAATATATAATTCTTATTTCTTGCTTATATCACACAAGAAATCACTGAATAGAATTTTCCTTTGCTGTCTCTTTTATGTTGGAAAGAAAACCACACTGAGGAAGTGTCCAGCTATTCCCAAGGATACTATCAACAGGTATGCATGGCATATTATTCCATTCTTCTATGTTAATAATGGGTGACTTCATGTATTTTTCTAATTCATTCCTTTAGGAAATTTACTTCTCCAACAGGTGTACCTTAGAGGGATCTATACATCCTGGTCCTTAACCACCAGACTGGATCAATTTTATGGAGAATTGGCTTCTTTATATTGACTCCAGTTCCATTAGGTGATAACATACATGCTTGATTCTTTTCTTTAGCACCAAGTATAGTTAAAAAAAAAAAAAAAATCAGTGGTCTCAAAAGTTTGCTATCTATAGAATTCATTTTTAATTCGCCTCACTGGAACTCAAGGCACTCTGGAACTGAGAAACTCTGTATATTCACCCACAAGCTTCTGTGTATCACTTCAGTCCCATTTCTAATTGTTTGCTAACAAGACTCTGAGTTCACTTTTTCTACCTACACTGTGTAAAATCTAGCTAAGAATCTAATTCATAACACTTACTCATAGAATACCTTTTTCTATTCTAATAGGTACATTGTTTGAATTAGAATTAACAAATACTAATTATAATTTAATAGCTAAACATCTAAGAAACAATATACATTCTATTTCATATAAACTTCTATGATAATAAATCCCAATGGAACAAAACAAATTCTAAAATTATCCATACTTATCTTGACCTATGGTAATTCATGAACAGCGCCTTGCATCTTAGATATGTAGTTATTCTCAAGTTTTTCCATTGTAATCTATCGTGTCCTGAAATATTTTCTCTGTTGACATTCCTCACTACTTGCCATACCATTTGCGGCCTTTGGTCAACATTTTAATCTCATTTCCTCTCATTTGTTTCTGCACTTTAAAGCAGCATTGGACAAAATCATAAGGCTCTACTAAAAGGGTCACTATAATCACTATAATCTTTGCTATCAAACCATAATTTATATCAAACTCTTATTTTTACTTATCAATCATTTTCTTTTTTTATTTTGTGGATTCATTTAGGCTGCCTTATGGCAGATCTTTCCAAGTTTCCAGATCTCCTTCTGCTTTCAATATTATCTCTGCTTGTCTCATTCAGCAGGTGACATTGCTTCTTCATTCTCTGGTAAGACTAAAATCATTAGACATGACTTTCACAGTTGTCTTACTACAGACAAACCCAAAAACTGTCAACACATACTTCTCTCAATTCCAGTGCATAGCTGTTTCTTCATATATCACTCCTCTTAGGCCAGAAGAAGCTCTTGATCCCAGACCCTCTTTCTTTCTGCTCTACAAGTATCTTCTCTGTCCATTCCTCTTCCATTCAACAAAAAATGTATTCTGTAATACCACATGGGACTTAAATGCCATATGAAAGAGGGAGATAGCAATAACTTATCAATATTACTATCACCATTTACTTAATTCCTGTTCCAGGATTTTTTTTTTTTTTTGAGACAGAGTTTCACTCTGGTTGCCCATGGCACGATCTTGGCTCACCACAACCTTCGCCTCCCAGGTTCAAGTGATTCTCCTGCCCCAGCCTCCTGAGTAGCTGGGATTACAGGCATGCACCACCACACCTGGCTAATTTCGTATTTTTAGTCGAGACGGGGTTTCTCCATGTTGACCAGGCTGGTCTCAAACTCCTGACCTCAGGTGATCCGCCCACCTCAGCCTCCCAAAGTACTGGGATTACAGGCGTGAGTCACTGCACCCAGCCTCCAGGATTTAAAAAAACGTATATATTTTGAGGTCATCATGTACTATGGAAAATTCATCCAGGCATTTTCAAGGAGCTGTTACACAAGGCCACCCAGGAAAGTCTGTTACTCAGAATACAGAAACTGGAAAGAGAAAATACATCTTATAGTTCAAATTTTGTTGCGAAGATAACATGTTCAAAATTCAATTTGCTATAATATGGATAATTAAATGTGTAAGTCATAACAAATGGTTCTTAAAGAGCATTTAATATATACTTTTCAGTTAGGTAATATCATTTAGATAAAAAGTTATAGGTGAACTACTACTATCACTTGATACTTCCAAGATTTTACATTCAGATTGGATGACAAACATGCATTTTTTCTTTTACTACAACTCCCTGTGTCAACTCCTAATGTCCTTTACTCTTTCTCCCCATTATAATATTTAATTATTTCCCAATGAATGCCCAGCCATTGTCATAATTTTCCAATAATTCTAATGTGATTTGTTATCTTATACAGCCCAAACCCAAAATATATTCACACTAAGAGATATTGCTTTATATCTTTTGTGCACATTTACTGATGGCCAAACCTGAGTAAGTCCATTATATTTTTTTATTTAATTCTGGCTGAGGATTTGAAGCCTTACTGGAGAAAGTATGGTAATTGTATTAATAGGCTTCTGTACATCTTCAATTCACTTTCATTCAACAAATACTTATTCATTGCCTATTTTGATCAGTGCCTATCACATGATTGGGCAATGGGAAAGAAAATGAGATAATTCTTTCTTCTGAAAAGCATTGCTCATGCTGGCTGTTAGAGACGTGTGCTAAAATAAAAAATCAATAATATTTGATGAATGCTAAGAAAGAAAAAGAGTGTGCATGGTCTGATAGGGACACAGATAAGGGGCACTTCATCCAGCCTAGAGTGAGCTTGGGAAGTGTCATAAGAATAAATGGATTCCAGGTAGAACAATGACTGCAACCAGAGAAAGGAGATATGAAATAGCCTAATGTATTTAAGTAATTATAAATATCTTCGGTCTATTGTAGGAATTGACGCAAGGCAGATAGAAGAAAGATTGGTAAGAGAGAAATTTGTATATAACAACTTAAGGAACAAAAGAGTGTCAGCTTGATTCAAAGAGGAGGGATTAAGACTGTTGATATAATGAGTTTGCTTAAGAACTTGCAATGTAGGTTCATGCCCGACAGTGAAATATACAGTTTTGAAACGTAGGAGAGATATCTGAGTAGAAAATATGTATCTGAAAAACATCTTTATGTAAGAATGAATGAACACATGGTTATGGATGAGATCACTTAGCTGTTAGAAGACAAACTAGAAAAGTGGGTCAAGGGTAGAACCTCAAGGAATAGCAGTAGAATGCATAAGAGCAGACTAGTGAGGCAGAATCTTGAAGCCTCTTGGAGAAGGGCTAGAAAATTAAGAAGATAGCTGTGATAGTTAATATTGAGTGTAAACTTGATTGGATTGAAGGATGCAAAGTATTGCTCCTGGGTGTGTCTGTGACGGTGTTGCCAAAGGAGATTAACATTTGAGTTAGTGGACTGGGAAAGGCAGATCCACCCTCAATCTGGGTGGGCACAATCTGATCAACTGTCAGAGCTGCCAGAATAAAAGCAGGAAGAAGAACGTGGAAAGACTAGACTTACTAAGTCTTCTAGCTTCCATCTTTCTCCCCCAGGACTGGATGCTTCCTGTACTGGAACATTAAACTCCAAGTTCTTCAGCTTTGAAACTCTTGGACCTTTGACCACAGACTGAAGGCTGCACTGTTGGCTTCCCTACTTTTGAGATTTTGGGACTCAAACTGTCTTCGTTGCTCCTCAGCTTGACTATAGTGGGACCTCACCTTGTGATCATGTGAGTTAATGCTTCTTAATAAACTCTCCTTTATATATATATACACACATATATATATATCTGTCTATCCCATTAGTTCTGCCCCTTTAGAGGGCCCTGACTAATACAAAAACCCAAAGCTGATAGTGTTTGATATGGTTTGGATCTGTGTCCCCACCCAAATCTTATGCCAAATTTTAATACCCAGTGTTGGAGGTGGGGCCTGCTGGGAGGTGATTGGATACTGAGGGTGGATCCTTCATGAATGGCTTAGCACTATCCCTTTGGTGTTGTTCTCGTGATAGAGGTATCATGAGATCTGGTTGTTTAAAAGTGTGTGGCACCTCGCCCCCCATCTCCCTCCTGCTCTGGCCATGTGAAGTGTTGGCCTCCCCGTACACCTTTCTCTGTGATTGTAAGTTTCCTGAGACCTCTCAGAAGTCAAGTTGATGCCAGCATCATTCTTCTTGTACAGCCTGTGGAACCTAATTACCAGGACTTATTAATATGATACCTTACATGTTAAAAAGAAGTCAAGATTGCAAAACAACTGAGATAATTCTAGTAATTAGGATTTTGACATTTTGGGTGTGGGGGAATAATTATTCTACTTACCACACCACAGGCTGGTTTCATATTACTTCATCTAATCTCTGTGTACTGAAGTAAACTGAAAGACTTCAGGTTATTCTCAAGGAGCAACTGTCGGTTGTGCTTAAATAGCTTTAGTCTTTCCAACTTGTATAGGACCCTAGACAGACTTTTAGAAAGGAGGTATAGGAAAGGTAAGTGGAATCCATATAAATGGATATGCTGACAAGGAATTCGCTATTTGGGTGGGGAACTTTGGGATGAGAGGCAGATTTTAAAGAGAGTATGTCGTGTTATATATCATGTTATCCGATTTCCATCGACCCAAGAACTTTAGCTGAATATCTTCAGCACTTTTGGTGTCATTTTTTTTTTCTACTGGATTTAATCAAATGTTAATGTTATGAAATGGAAGGAAGAATGATGCCTAGTAAAAATCCAGTGTATTTTGGTTATAAATGTAAAATGTGACTTATGTTACTTAGCTTGGCTCACTGCAACCTCTGCCTCCTGGGTTCAAGCAATTCTCATGCCTCAGCCTTCCAGAGTAGCTGAGATTATAGGTGCACACCACCATACCTGGCTAATTTTTTTGTATTTTTAGTAGAGAGGGGATTTCGCCATGTTGGCCAGGCTGATCTCGAACTCCTGACCTCAGATGATCTGCCTGCTTTGGCCTGCTTTCAAGCTTTTGATCCTAAATGCTCTCTAAGACGTAATTCATAACCTGTATATGTTTACTTATGGTTGCTCTGTGTGCCACCCAACTTGTTTCTGAGGTCATGAGCAGACTTCTTCGTGATAACGCCATTGGCATCCGTACAGAAACTTCTATATAACCTATTTCATATTCACTTATTGTCTCTTTGGTTTATTATATATTCACTGGTTCTCTAAGACATTTTTGTCTTTCAAAAATCTCAATTTTTAGAACCCTTAGGATATTATTACATATAAATATCTATTCCTGATGAAGTGTCACTCAATATTAAAAAAATATTTCTGGTGTGCAGGTTAGTAGTAGCTATTAGATAAAAGTACCATAGTAATAGTAATTTCTGGCAGGATGGCTACATATCTCATTAAATTAAGTGTAACTCTATGACTTGGGAGCCTGCTGAGATATATACCATTTCTAAATATGGATAAATATTAAAACATATTAGCATGCCACATTAATAAGTCAATTTAAGTCAACAGCTTATTATAGTTAATAAAAATATAAGTATTTTCCTATATCATTGGTATGATATCACCCCATAGAGAAATCACAATATAAAGTACCCTTTTATTGAAATATATAATATACATTATGACTACAGTATGATCTATATTATGCTTACCTAATAGAATTGTGATTAGTGTTGCTTTCAGTATTTTCATGGGTTGCTAGAATAGTATGCCATATTTTAATATAATTTCATATTTTCAATGAATTATTTCACTTGAATCTTTTACAATGTTTTTTTTTTAATTATAGAATCTAAAATGGGATATTTTTGTTAAAACACTAAACGTTTAAAGAATATAGCACAGGGCATAAATACTTCGTAATTAATTTCTTCATATTCAACAAGATGAATATGCCCTTTTTCCTTATCTCCCAAATAAACTCGAAGGAAATTTTATCTTGTTGTACAATAGGTAAGAGAAATCACTTTAAAAGAATAAATGTGTAAACTGTTTGGAAAGGAAAGATGCTTATGGCAGAAAGGATAGCATTCATGCTGGGCAGTTGAACAGGTTTGCATATTTAAATAGTTATACTGTTATTAAAGGCTATAAAGTTATAAAAATAAGTTCTACTTATTTGGCTATGGATCTCTAAATAAAATACTGAAATGTTCTGATCCTTATACTCTTTATTAAAAATGTTAATCCATATGTTTATATAGAATTATTTTGGTAAAGTCACTCCCCTGCTGGAGCTTTAGTATTTTATCTAACATAGTACTTAAAAATATCAATTGTAAAATCAACAGAAGAGTGCAATGGGATCTTTACTCATTCCTTTATGTACTAGTGTGCTTTGTGTGATATTGCATTGCAAAAACTGAAAATCAACACAACACTAGTAATTAAAAATGAATGAAGAAGATCAAAAAGATCTCTTCAATAGCAGTGTTCTAGGAAATGCATGTGTTTTGCACTTGCAACAATATATTAATTACTTAAAAAACATCAATATATTAATATATAAAACAACAATATATTAATTACTTAAAAAACATCAAAGAACAAACAAAAGCACTGAATCATTTTAATTCTTACAAATTTCTGAGCTACAAGTTCATTATTTCACTGTGATTTCTTTACTTATTCATCTATAACAGTCAAATACTCATATTAATACAAATCATTGGCAAAATTAACTGTTTCATATCCTGATTTATTTGTTAGGCAGACATGGATTGTCATTATTTGAATCCAGGGATATCAGAGATAAGGAGTCAGAAAAATCATAAGGTGCCATACTTTGGTCATTGACTTGCTTATCAACCCAATACCCCTTTCTCACACCTTCTCAACCTAACTTGGATTTGAATAATTGATTTTAGAACAGTTAACATTAAAAGAAATAAAGCAAACCCAAAATTCAGTGGTAGAAAATGTTCAATAACGTCTTCTCATGCTTCTTTAACATTTGGTGTGTCTGCTTGTTCCCCTCTTGGTGGGTGTGAAACAAGGGTTTTCTAGAATATATGCTCTACATATCAGTGATTAGACTCTGAGAAAAAAGAAGATTCAGAGAAACATTCAACAATATCAGAGTCAAAACCAAGTGTTGTACATCAACATTGGTCTTATTTTTTACTAGCTATATAATTATGCCAAAAGAAGTTGCAGCTGTTTTTCATTTGGCAATTATAGTTACCAAGAATAACTAGGTAACTGAGGGAACCAAGTGAAAAAGACAGAAACACAGAGAGAAAGAACAAATCCTTGTAAATTTAATCAGCACAGGGAAAATTGTAAATTTGAATTAAATTATGACTATATATTTGAAAAGATAAATTCCCACCTGATATAAATGTGCTATTTGTCTGTCTATTTTTCATTAAAGTTTACAGTAGCAGAATTATTAAAGATTCACACAGTGGTCTACTGTATAGAGCTAGCGTTGAACCCAGTGGGTGTTCAATAAGTAGTAATTATTGCTGCTGCTTTGGTCCTCTACAGTGGCCTTGGAATATTGTATAATCAATGAAAAAAAAAGTACAAATTGCATTAATGGATTGCTTTTTTATCATCTCAGGGTAAGGATGGTAAGGAGTAAATAGAACAGATACCTACTTACCCAGAGTGGTTAAAGAGTACTTTCAGAACAGCTTGCACAAAATGTCTATCCCATACTCTAGAAATTACCACCTTTCCCTGAACATCTCTTGTCTGAAGTAATCCTAGCCTGCCTCCAGGGGACACAGGTAAATTCAAGCTCTTATTTTATTTTCTCTAATAATACCATGAAGTCGTTAAAACAAATATGAAAGAAAGAAAAAAATATTAAATTAAAAGAAAGATTTTAAAAATGGAAGGAAGGAAGGAGGAAAGAGAAGAAGAAAAGAAGGGAGATAAGTAGAGAAACATACCTTTGTAATCTCAGTGTGTTTGGGGAAGAGGAGGATTACTGACTGTGGGTTAGGAGCAATGATTCTCTGTGCCTCCACCAGTGACATCAGTCAATATAAAAAACAAAACTGCCTAGAACTACTGCAATTAAAAATAACACCATGAATGTATGGGACACTACACCAGTGGCTCTCAGTTTTGGCTGCACATTAGGATAATTCATGGGTCTCTTGATATTCCCAATGCCCAACACAGGACCCAGCTCAATTATACCAGAATCTGTGGAGTTGAGACCCACACATCAATATTTTTCAAAGCTCCCGTTCTCCATGCCTGCGATTTTAATGCTGTAATCAAAACTCTTTTCCTGATTAACACCTTTAAAACAGATATGTTGACTTAATAACCAAATCAAAACCATAGCACCCCTCTTATCCAAGGATCTAGGACTAGGATTTTAACAGATGTAACAAAAGATGTTAACCACTTACTGGTAGCCTACTATTTATCAGGATCATGTTCATTTGCATATACATATATAATCTCAATCCGTAAAGCCACTCCACAAGCACAAATTATCCTTCTTTTTTTATTTTAATAAAGCAACTTAGGTTGTGATGATTGATTCAATTAGAGATTCCAGCTACAAAACTGAGGCTATCCACCTCTTTCTCTTTCAGAAAGGAGGTAATGTTATAAGAGAGCATTTCTATGGGATAGGCTTGAGCAGGGGCCTTGACCATAGCCAGCCTGTGGAGAGTATTCCCCTAAAAGAAACAGTAGAAGTGACAGCCTGCTATGGCCAGCATCTGTCTCTGGGTCAACAACCCTTACATTTAAATTTGGTTTGCACTGTCAGGTTTCAGTAGTCAAAGCCTAGCGGGTACTGAAATATAAAAATAATGGAACATGAACATGAACATGAACACTTTAGAGTTCATGAAAGGCAAAGTTTGGGAGTGAGGATGAGGCAGTATGAGTGAAGTGGTACAAATTTAATTTTTTAGCACTTTCTATTTAGAGTCAGGGTTTATAATATGCAAAGCATAATTCAATACCCGGATAGAATTACTGAATAAAAAGGAAATCACGAGGTTTCTAACTTTCTTATCCCAAAATGAAAGAGACACATACACTATGTAAATGTCATGACTACAGTGGTCAAAATAGAAGATGAGTTATTAAGGGAATGCATCACCATGAAAATAAAGTCCCTGAGGAGCGTAGTTCCAAATACTATAAATATAAATTTCATTTTCATCCATTTTATTGAGGCAAAGGAAAAATGACATGCAGAGAGAAGGAATAAAGACTTGTAACATTCACCCACATAAAAGAAAGTGAGAAATCCACAGAAAACTTTTAATTATGTTGCTGTGGAATATCACCTCACAATACAAAATGTGTTCCGTTTCTTTATTAATTAGAAAACTAAATGCCATCTTTTGGTTTTGAATTATATGTATTCTAGGTTTAAACACTGTTTAATTTTTTCCAAAATATAGATAATAAATGTGGAATAAAACCACAAGTGTCACATATTCATACCAATCTGTTTTGAATTCATGCATTTGAGGAAGAATATAATTAAAATTTAAACAGTTACTCATGTTTTCTAAAGCATAATGAAAATTGTATTTCACCATTTATCTTGTTTTCTTTTTGTTTTGTTTCCTTTTCTAAAAATTATTTTAGAATAGTATAAATAAACTTGTAAAAACAGAATTATGGGTTTTAAAGTATTTTCTTATTATCATGTTACGTAAGAGCTGGAGTGACTAAGAATTTAAGTTTCTAGTTACAAGCATATTTTGCTTAACTTAAAATATTCTCAAATATTTTAAGCAACATATTTTAAAAATGTACAAGACAGTAGTTGGGAAAATAAACGACCTACAAGGACCAGCTACAGGGTTGGTAATCAAATCTGTAATACTGTGTCTTGAAAAGGAATCATGGGGCTGCATACTAAATATCTAACATTATTTTCCCTACTCCCAAAGAGAATATGACTTTCCCCTGCAAAACATTTAAATTGTAGTTTGTATCCAGTGCTCTCAGACGCTCAAATTGTTTAAGACTTTAAAATTTAATCAAGGGATTTCTTAATGGAAGCTAGGAAGAGCAACATCAGAAATACATTTGACAAAAGGGTAACAAATTTCTACTTAATTATTTACAATGACCATATACGGCTACACAGAGACACAAAAGTAGTCAGACTGTGCATCAAGCTCAGCCGTCTGAAAGAACAAGGGCATCAATTCGTCCTCACACCATGCAAACGGTTTTCAAGATCGCATCTTGTTGGCCTTGATGAAATTACAAGACTGGGATCTGAAGCTTCGTTCTGGTAGTTTATGGCACAGGTCACTCTGAATTGAATGTTTTCAGGATACAGAGAGCCTTCTTGTCATTTACATGCATCTCATTTTTTCACCTAAAACATGCTTTTCATCGTTGCTAAAAACCAGTACTTTTTACTTTTTTTCTTCTAGCTTTCTTTTTCTCTTTCTTCTGTATGTATCCCTATCTCTATATATTCCTGTTTCCAGAATAAAGCAGACGTGATTTCCACTAAGTCCAACATTATAATAAACATCAATATAAAAACAATAGGCTAAAACAATTTAAACTAGTAAGGTTAGGTCAGGGGTTTTCTTTTTTACCATTTACTGAGCTAGAATTAGAATGAAATCAAATATTTCAGTTGTATTGCTACTAGAGAAAAAAAAACTTTGTCACATTTTGGATTATGCATTTGTTCACTTTGTTCTCCACAAATAATTGTCCAGGTTTTTTACTTTTCTAAGAAATAAGTTACATTTTCAAACCAATATGTGCTGTCTCAAACTGTTTGTATATAATATGCTGGCTTTAACATTTTAAACTTTAAAGTTGTAATATACATTAGATTTTTTAGAACTTTATTTGGAGTAATTGGATGTTTCTTCAAGGAATGTCATTACAAATAAATTCATAGTACTCTAAAATCTAATTTCTTAAAGAGATCGTATCAGTTTTTTTTACAGTTAAAAGACAAAAAGAATGAATAATCAGTATGTAAACTTGTGAGTTATAGATTACATTTAGATGAGTTAAGCTTTCTGAACACATAAGGTTTTAGATTTTATATAAAACCAATGCATATTATTCCTGAAATGCCCCAGTATATCTCAACTCTTACTTTAGTTTTTAGCATATGTAAACAATGAAACTGAAGAATATTGTGTCACAATGAATGCAAGATGATTCCAATTGAGAATTAATTTACGGGCATGTAAAATATAACCATGCAATTAAAATTTTGTTACAAAAAATACGTGATTAGAAGTATTTGTATGTATTTTTTTAAATTTCTGACAGTTTAAAAAATATTAGGTCTTAGAGTTGAAAGGAACCTGATAATATTTCTATAAAAAAAAAAAAAAAAAAAAAAAAAAAAGCCTTTACCACATCCTACACAAATAGTCACTGGGCCATTGAGACACTAAATATAAAAATGTACCTTTTTTGCATATTATATACTTTGGATTACTTACAGTAGTTAAAAACATTTAGCTTCTTACTAAAACAAAAGCAACAGAAGTTTCCTTAGGATCTCCCTAACTGTGTATGTTAGGCATAAATGTATATGAAGTAGAAAACTTACCTTTCCAATAGTTATGCACTGTATTTTAGTATTGATCTTGGTTCATTATAGACTGTTTTACTGGATTCAGCATCTTATGTACAAAAATATGAATAATAATCACTTTTTACAAATTTAAGCTAATTTAAGGGTTCAGAATTATTTTATCATGTTGCACTTTCCTTTACCAGATTAGTCATTTCAGAAAATTCTCTTAGGCTTTTAGAGATTTAATACAACAGAAAATTTGAAAGACAACTGGTGTAGGATGATTAAGAAACATCTCCACTTACGGTACATTTTTATCCACTTCCATGAGCATTCGTAAGCCCTTCTATTACTGGAAGAACTCTCAGAAAGTTCTATAAGAATGTGTGGTAGTGACAGATAATAAAAACATATGCTTCCCAATAAATGAAAGTAAAAGAAGAGTCATTTTACATTTCAAGAACTGTGCTGCGTCTGAGATTTTACCCTGATTGCAAGATAACACTTTCATAGATGATGACAGAAGACATGAAACTCCTGGGTTAGAGAAAAAGGAGTTTATTACTCTATTATGCATCACAGAGCAGACAGTGCATCAGTTCCTCTTAACCACCAAGTTCCACAGAGTTGAAGCTGAGCTGGGCTCAGGGATTTTCACACAGTTGAATTATGTCACAGCTGAAGAACTCTGAGCTTAAGAAACCCTAATCTTTTAAAAATGACTATTAGCAAACCTGCCCACATTTTTTTTTTCTTTTTTGGAGAAAGACGTTATTTCTTCTAAACTGGCCAGTAAACAAATTTATCCTCTATTCTGGAGAGAGACTCTATTTCTGTCTTCCAAAGCTGCTTGCTATATAAACATACTTGGAATTTAGTATAGGAAAAAAACCTGATGTAAAGTGCAGAAATGAAATGTCATGGAGAGTTGTCTTCTAACCTTAACATGTCACATTGCACTGCATTATGACTTTAGGACTTCAAAACTATTACAAGCATCCAGGCCTGGCAAAAATTTTACCATAATCCAAAGAAAGCCAAATACTTCACATGTATTTGTCACTAAGGCTTGTGGAAGCTTTCTGTTGAATTAATCTGAATTTTTGTTTTTATCATCATTTTTCCCAAACACTTGTGAGAAAATAAAAGGATCAGCATAACTGTTAGATAAATCTTCTAATTGAAACGTTCATCTATTTTGCATGAAATCCAGCATCGTTATAATTAAATTTGTCCTAACAGTTTCAGAAATTGGTAGATAGTTTTAGTTTTTAAATGTCATCTATTTCTCTTTCTTGTACTCATTTGACTATAATAACTCTCCTGTCACCATCAAATCCAACAAAATGTTTTCCCATTCTCCTGCATCTCAGGAGGAGATGCTATTACCAGAACTTGAGATCCTTGTGTCCTTCCCCAGATTCTAGTGTCCTCAATTGATAACCACAAAGTAGGGATTATATTTTTCCACCTATGCAAGTTAAACTGCTCAGTAATCTACAGACTTATCCTGCCTTGGACTCTCAAAGTCTGTCAGGGTCTTTATGGGAAAAAGCACTTTTATTTAATTGTTTGCAGTCTGTCTGATCAGGGATTATTTTTAAAGAAAGTGTAGGCAACATAAAGAAGGAAAAAACAGCATGGACATGTTGGAAAATGTTTTTCATCTAATCAATAAAGGAATAATTGACATAAAAGTTAAAAGATACTAAAAATTGATAAGTAAAACACAAGTTAATAGAGAAATGGGAAAAAGTTATAAACAAACATATCAGAAGACAACACAGTGAGCAAAAACATTTGACAGTACACTCGGCCTTAGATATCAGAAATGTATAGTTGAAACTGCACTGAAATAATATTTCATATCACAATTTTCCATAATTTTGAATTTATAAGACTATAAAATGTTGGATGTTTGTGGTGCTCAAGAACTCCATACAGTACCTATGAGTTTGTAAGTTGTTATAGTTACTCTGGAAAGTAATTTAGTGGCATCTTATAAACAAGTGAATTCTTGTGCATTTTTCCCAGGAAACATGGAAAAGAACATGACAGCAGTATTGTTTTTAATGCCGTACATGTAGAAACAACCTAATGACTACTAAGAGAATGGATAACTAAATTTTCAAGGAATTAATACTTGTATAATACTTTTGTATGTAGATGAAAATGATTGCATTATAGCAATGAGCATCAAAATTTTACAAATAGAAAATGCTTACATATGAACATATTTTAATAAGTCAAAGCAGAAAACTCCAAGTTAAACTGAGGTAGACATATAAATAATAAATATGTTACAAAAATAAAATAAATGATAAAACAAATCAATTTGGAAATAATGTGTGTGTGTGTGTGTGTCTGTGTCTGTGTCTGTGTTGATAGAAAGGCAAAAAGATGGGATGGTAAAAAATCCACAAAAGAAATGGTTATGTTCCCTTTATTTGAATGGGGAGTGTGTGCACAGATATTTATTTAATTATTTCCTATTATGCTTCATAATTTAGGCATGAATCTAACACTTGGTATATACCAACTTTTTCACAATAAAAATGGAGTAGAATTAGCCTGAATATGTAAACCTGCTAAAGGAATGGTAGATATTTTTTTAAATAGTTTTAATATTTATTATAAAAAATATAAAAGCACATAAAACATGGAATATGATTGCTCAAAACAAGACTAAGGTTAAAAAAGGCTAAAAATATTTTTTAAAAAATAACCATGATACAGAATATGTGAGAATTCAGGAAGGTGGTATTACATTTAGGAAACACTGTCTTAAGGAATGATTTGACTTAGCCAGCATCACTTCTGAATGCTTTTAATAATGAGCCACATCATAAAGGGGTTTCCTTTCCTACTATAAATTCTGGGAGGTTTTTGTACCCCAGAATAAATATCTGGAAACAAAATTCACTTTGTTTTAAGACTATGAATTTTTATTATTTTCTTTTGGTTTTGTTCTTTTTCTTTTTTAATTATTATTATTATATTTTAAATTCTAGGGTACATGTGCATAACGTGCAGGTTTGTTACATATGTATACTTGTGCCATGTTGGTGTGCTGCAACCATCAACTCGTCAGCACCCATCAACTCATCATTTACATCAGGTATAACTTCCAATGCAATCCCTCTCCTCGCCCCCCTCCCCATGATAGGCCCCGGTGTGTGATGTTCCCCTTCCCGAGTCCAAGTGATCTCATTGTTCAGTTCCCACCTATGAGTGAGAACATGTGGCGTTTGGTTTTCTGTTCTTGCGATACTTTGCTGAGAATGATGGTTTCCAGCTGCATCCATGTCCCTACAAAGGACACAAACTCATCCTTTTTGATGGCTGTATAGTATTCCATGGTGTATATGTGCCACATTTTCTTAATCCAGTCTGCCACTGATGGACATTTGGGTTGATTCCGAGTCTTTGCTATTGTGAATAGTGCCACAATAAACATACATGTGCATGTGTCTTTATAGCAGCATGATTTATAATCCTTTGGGTATATCCCCAGTAATGGGATGGCTGGGTCTTACAGTACTTCTAGTTCTAGATCCTTGAGGAATCGCCATACTGTTTTCCATAATGGTTGAACTAGTTTACAATCCCACCAACAGTGTAAAAGTGTTCCTATTTCTCCACATCCTCTCCAGCACCTGTTGCTTCCTGACTTTTTAATGATCGCCATTCTAACTGGTGTGAGATGGCATCTCATTATGGTTTTGATTTGCATTTCTCTGATGGCCAGTGATGATGAGCATTTTTTCATGTGTCTGTTGGCTGTATGAATGTCTTCTTTTGAGAACTGTCTGTTCATATCCTTTGCCCACTTTTCGATGCGGTTGTTTGTTTTTTTCTTGTAAATTTGTTTGAGTTCTTTGTAGGTTCTGGATATTAGCCCTTTGTCAGATGAGTAGATTGCAAAAATTTTCTCCTATTCTGTAAGTTGCCTGTTCACTCTGCTGGTAGTTTCTTTTGCTGTGCAGAAGCTCTTTCGTTTAATTAGATCCCATGTGTCAATTTTGGCTTTTGTTGCTGTTGCTTTTGGTATTTTAGACATGTAGTCCTTGCCCATGCCTATGTCCTGAATGGTATTACCTAGGTTTTCTTCTAGGGTTTTTATGGTTTTAGGTCTAACATTTAAGTCTCTAATCCATCTTGAATTAATTTTCGTATAAGGAGTAAGGAAAGGATCCAGTTTCAGCTTTCTACTTATGGCTAGCCAATTTTCCCAGCACCATTTATTAAATAGGGAATCCTTTCCCCATTTCTTGTTTCTCTCAGGTTTGTCAAAGATTAGATGGCTGTAGATATGCGGTATTATTTCTGAGGACTCTGTTCTCTTCCATTTGTCTATATCTCTGTTTTGGTACCAGTATCATGCTCTTTTGGTTACTGTAACCTTGTAGTATAGTTTGAAGTCAGGTAGCGTGATGCCTCCAGCTTTGTTCTTTTGACTTAGGATTGTCTTGGCAATGCGGGCTCTTTTTTGGTTCCATATGAACTTTAAAGCAGTTTTTTCCAATTCTATGAAGAAACTCATTGGTAGCTTGATGGGGATGGCATTGAATCTGTAAATTACCTTGGGCAGTATGGCTATTTTCACGATATTGATTCTTCCTATCCATGAGCATGGTATGTTCTTCCATTTGTTTGTGTCCTCTTTTATTTCACTGAGCAGTGGTTTGTGGTTCTCCTTGAAGAGGTCTTTTACATTCCTTGTAAGTTGGATTCCTAGGTATTTGATTCTCTTTGAAGCAATTGTGAATGGAAGTTCATTCATGATTTGGCTCTCTGTTTGTCTGTTACTGGTGTATAAGAATGCTTGTGATTTTTGCACATTAATTTTGTATTCTGAGACTTTGCTGAAGTTTCTTATCAGCTTAAGGAGATTTTGGGCTGAGACAATGGGGTTTTCTAAATATACAATCATGTCATCTGCAAACAGGGACAATTTGGCTTCTTCTTTTCCTAACTGAATACCCTTGATTTCTTTCTCTTGCCTGATTTCCCTAGCCAGAACTTCCAACACTATGTTGAATAGGAGTGGTGAGAGAGGGCATCCCTGTCTTGTGCCAGTTGTCAAAGGGAATTTTTCCAGTTTTTGGCCATTCAGTATAATATTGGCTCTGTGTTTGTCATAAATAGCTCTTATTATTTTGAGATACGTTCCATCAGTACCGAATTTATTGAGCGTTTTTAGCATGAAGGGCTGTTGAATTTTGTCAAAGGCCTTTTCTGCATCTATTGAGATAATCATGTGGTTTTTGTCTTTGGTTCTCTTTATATGCTGAATTACATTTATTGATTTGTGTATGTTGAACCAGCCTTGCATCCCAGGGATGAAGCCCACTTGATCATGGTGGATAAGCTTTTTGATGTGCTGCTGGATCTGGTTTGGCAGTATTTTATTGAGGATTTTTGCATCGATGTTCATCAGGGATATTGGTCTAAAATTCTCTTTTTTTGTTGTGTCTCTGCCAGGCTTTGGTATCAGGATGATGTTGGCCTCATAAAATGAGTTAGGGAGGATTCCCTCTTTTTCTATTGATTGGAATAGTTTCAGAAGGAATGGTACCAGCTCCTCCTTGTACCTCTGGTAGAATTCAGCTGTGAATCCGTCTGGTCCTGGATTTCTTTTGGATGGTAGGCTATTAATTATTGCCTCAATTTCAGAGCCTGCCATTGATCTATTCAGGGATTCAACTTCTTCCTGGTTTAGTCTTGGGAGAGTGTAAGTGACCAGGAAATTATCCATTTCTTCTAGATTTTCTAGTTTATTTGTGTAGAGGTGTTTACAGTATTCTCTGATGGTAGTTTGTATTTCTGTGGGGTAGGTGGTGATATCCCCTTTATCATTTTTTATTGCATCTATTTGATTCTTCTCTCTTTTCTTCTTTATTAGTCTTGCTAGCAGTCGATCAATTTTGTTGATCTTTTCAGAAAACCAACTCCTGGATTCATTGAGTTTTTGGAGGGTTTTTTGTGTCTCTATCTCCTTCAGTTCTGCTCTGATCTTAGTTATTTCTTGCCTTCTGCTAGCTTTTGAATGTGTTCGCTCTTGCTTCTCTAGTTCTTTTAATTGTGATGTTACAGTGTCAATTTTAGATCTTTCCTGCTTTCTCTTGTGGGCATTTAGTGCTATAAATTTCCCTCTACACACTGCTTTAAATGTGTCCCAGAGAGTCTGGTATGTTGTGTCTTTGTTCTCATTGGTTTCAAAGAACATCTTTATTTCTGCCTTCATTTTGTTATGTACCCAGTAGTCATTCAGGAACAGGTTATTCAGTTTCCATGCAGTTGAGCGGTTTTGATTGAGTTTCTTAGTCCTGAGTTCTAGTTTGATTGCACTGTGGTCTGAGAGACAGTTTGTTACAATTTCTGTTCTTGTACATTTGCTGAGGAGTGCTTTACTTCCAATTATGTGGTCAATATTGGAATAAGTGTGATGTGGTGCTGAGAAGAATGTATATTCTGTTGATTTGGGGTGGAGAGTTCTGTAGATGTCTATTAGGTCTGCTTGCTGCAGGGATGAGTTCAATTCCTGGATATCCTTGTTAACTTTCTGTCTCATTGATCTGTCTAATGTTGACAGCGGGGTGTTGAAGTCTCCCATTATTATTGTATGGGAGTCTAAGTCTCTTTGTAAGTCTCTAAGGACTTGCTTGATGAATGTGGGTTCTCCTGTATTGGGTGCATATATATTTAGGATAGTTAGCTCTTCCTGTTGAATTGATCCCTTTACCATTAGGTAATGACCTTCTTTGTCTCTTTTGATCTTTGATGGTTTAAAGTCTGTTTTATCAGGGACTGGTATTGCAACCCCTGCTTTTTTTTGTTCTCCATTTGCTTGGCAGATCTTCCTCCATCCCTTTATTTTGAGCCTATGTGTGTCTCTGCATATGAGATGGGTCTCCTGAATACAGCAAACTGATGAGTCTTGACTGTTTATCCAGTTTGCCAGTCTGTGTCTTTTAATTGGAGCATTTAGTCCATTTACATTTAAGTTTAATATTGTTATGTGTGAACTTGATCCTGCCATTATGATATTAACTGGTTATTTTGCTCGTTAGTTGATGCACTTTCTTCCTAGCCTCAATGGTCTTTACATTTTGGCATGTTTTTGCAATGGCTAGTACTGGTTGTTCCTTTCCATGTTTAGTGCTTCCTTCAGGGTCTCTTTTAAGGCAGGCCTGGTGATGATAAAATCTCTAAGCATTTGCTTGTCTGTAAAGGATTTTATTTCTCCTTCACTTATGAAACTTAGTTTGGCTGGATATGAAATTCTGGGTTTAAAATTCTTTTCTTTAAGAATGTTGAATATTGGCCTCCACTCTCTTCTGGCTTGTAGAGTTTCTGCCGAGAGATCTGCTCTTAGTCTGATGGGCTTCCCTTTGTGGGTAACCCGACCTTTCTCTCTGGCTGCCCTTAAGATTTTTTCCTTCATTTTAACTTTGGTGAATCTGGCAATTATGTGTCTTGGAGTTGCTGTTCTCAAGGAGTATCTTTGTGGCGTTCTCTGTATTTCCTGAATTTGAATGTTGGCTTGCCCTACTAGGTTGTGGAAGTTCTCCTGGATGCTATCCTGAGGAGTGTTTTCCAACTTGGTTCCATTTTCCCCCTTACTTTCAGGCACCACAATCAGATGTATATTTGGTCTTTTTACATAATCCCATACTTCTTGCAGGCTTTGTTCATTTCTTTTTCTTCTTTTTTCTTTAGATTTCTCTTCTCACTTCATTTCATTCATTTGATCCTCAATCGCTGATACTCTTTCTTCCAGTTGATCTAGTCGGTTACTGAAGCTTGTGCATTTGTCATGTATTTCTCATGTCATGGTTTTCATCTCTGTCAGTTCGTTTATGGCCTTCTCTGCATTAATTATTCTAGTTATCAATTCTTCCACTCTTTTTTCAAGATTTTTAGTTTCTTTGCGCTGGGTACGTAATTCCTCCTTTAGCTCTGAGAAGTTTGATGGACTGAAGCCTTCTTCTCTCATCTCGTCAAAGTCATTCTCCGTCAAGCTTTGATCCGTTGCTGGCGATGAGCTGCGTTCCTTTGCAGGGGGATATGCGCTCTTGTTTTTTGAATTTCCAGGTTTTCTGCCCTGCTTTTTCCCCATCTTTGTGGTTTTATCTGCCTCTGGTCTTTGATGATGGTGACGTACTGATGGGGTTTTGGTGTGTATGTCCTCTTGTTTGTTATTTTTCCTTCTAACAGTCAGGACCCTCAGCTGTAGGTCTGTTGGAGATTACTTGAGATCCACTCCAGACCCTGTTTGCCTGAGTATCAGCAGCAAAGGCTGCAGAAGATAGAATATTGCTGAACAGCAAGTGTACCTGTCTGATTCTTGCTTTGGAAGCTTCCTCTCAGTGGTGTACTTCCCCGTGTGAGGTGTGGGGTGTCGATCTGCCCCTAGTGGGGGATGTCTTCCAGTTAGGCTACTCAGGGGTCAGGGACCCACTTGAGCAGGCAGTCTGTCCCTTCTCAGATCTCAACTTCCATGTTGGGAGATCCACTGCTCTCTTCAAAGCTGTCGGAGTCATTTGCATCTACAGATGTTTCTGCTGCTTTTGTTGTTGTTGTTGTTGTTGTTGTTGTTTAGCTGTGCCCTGTCCCCAGAGGTGGAGTCTACAGAGACAGGCAGGCCTCCTTGAGCTGATGTGAGCTCCACCCAGTTCGAGCTTCCCAGCGGCTTTGTTTACCTACTTAAGCCTCAGCAATGCCGGGCGCCCCTCCCCCAGCCTCACTGCTGCCTTGCCGTTAGATCACAGACTGCTGTGCTAGCAATGAGGGAGGCTCCATGGGCATGGTACCCTCCTGGCCGGGTGTGGGATATAATCTCCTGATGTGCCCGTTTCCTAAGACCCTTGGTAAAGTGCAGTATTGGGGTGGGAGTTACCCGATTTTCCAGGTGTTGTGTGTCTCAGTTCCCCTGGCTGGGAAAAGGGATTCCCTTCCCCCTTGCGCTTCCCAGGTGAGGCGATGCCTCACCCTGCTTCAGCTCTTGCTAGTCCGGCTGCAGCAGCTGACCAGCACTGATTGTCTGGCACTCCCTAGTGAGATGAACCCAGTACCTCAGTTGAAAATGCAGAAATCACCTGTCTTCTGTGTTGCTCGCACTGGGAGCTGGAGACTGGAGCTGTTCCTATTCAGCCATCTTGAGGAATGGTAGATATCTTATCACACATATTCACATACAGAAGAAAGAGAGAGAGACAGAAAGATGAAGAGATATCTCATTTTTGTTTGTTTGAGTTTTAGAGGTGGGTGCATTTTCATCCACTGATTTCATAGAATGCCTGACAAATCTTCCATAGTTATTCTAATTTAAAGTAAAAAAAAAATCTGTGGAATTTCTTATATTAATTACCCTTGTCTATGAGTGTAAATTCTCTATTTTCTTAAGATGTAATTTTTTTCCTAAGAGGCTTTCCCATTTTTATCACATTAAAATTTTACACCGTTAACTCTCTTATTTTTGTATGAATTCTGGAAAAAATGAAACATAAAATTGGGGTTAGCTGGTGGATTTGAATGCTAATTTATTTGAAATTGACTTTCGTGACCATATGACCACATTTGAAGCAACTGGCAAGTGGGAAAAATTGATACAACTCATCCTCCCATATGTTTTACTTGTATCATTGTATGTTTACTTGATGGAAACAACTTACTATTTTGAGTACAAAACGTCTTTTCTTTAAATTGAAATGCATTTTTGTAATATTCATTTTCCCTAAGATATCTCCATGCAACATTAGTTTTTAAAAAGGAATAAGAGAATGAGTAGAGACCTTAAATTTCAGAATGCTATCAATACAAATAAGAGTGCTTTAACTATTTTTCCAATTTGTAAGAAAAAAATAGCCGTTTAGATTAATTAAATTTTTCAAGTAAATCTGTTATAGTGTTGATACTATTGTGCAATATATCTGTTTTACAGATGAATCAATGATTAATCACTGAATTTTAAAATGGGATTCTTGCAAATCTTCATTAATATTTCATGAAACTGCTGAATTTCATGGTATATAAATACATCTGTTAGTTTCTGTGAGTTTCAATAGTTATTGTTTTAAAAATCCCTATTTTACACCAATAATAGACAAACAAAGAGCCAAATCATGAGTGAACTCCCATTCACTATTGCTACAAAGAGAATAAAATATCTGGGAATACCACTTACAAGGGATGTGAAGGACCTCTTCTAGGAGTACTACAAACCACTGCTCAAGGAAATAAGAGAGGACACAAACAAATGGAAAAACATTCCATACTCATGGATAGGAAGAATCAATATTGTGAAAATGGCCATACTGCCCAAAGTAATTTATAGATTCAGTGCTATTCCCATGAAGCTACGATTGACTTTCTTCACAGAATTAGAAAAAACTAAATTAAATTTCATATGAAACCCCAAAAGAGCCCATCTAGCCAAGACAATCCTAAGCAAAAAGAACAAAGCTGGAGGCATCATGCTTCTTGACTTCAAAATATACTACAAGGCTACAGTAACCAAACCAGCATGGTACTGGTACCAAAACAGATATATAGACCAATGGAACAGACCAGAGGCCTCAGAAATAATGCCACACATCTACAACCATCTGAACTTTGACTAACTTGACAAAAACATGCAATGGGGAAAGCATTCCCTATTTAATAAGTGGGTGTTGGGAAAACTGGCTAGCCATATGCAGAAAACTAAAACTGGACCCCTTCCTTACTTACACCTTATGCAAAAATTAGCTCAAGATGGATTAAAGACTTAAACTTAACACCTAAAACCATAATAGCCCTAGAAGAAAACCTAGGCAATACCATTCAGGACATAGGCATGTGCAAAGACTTCATGGCTAAAACACCAAAAGCAATGACAACGAAAGCCAAAATAGACAAATGGGATCTAATTAAATGAAAGAGCTTCTGTACAGCAAAAGAAACTATCATCGGAGTGAACAGGCATCCTACAGAATAGGAGAAAAATTTTGCAATCTGTCCATTTAACAAAGGGCTAATATCCAGAATCTTATATCTTATTCTGGATGTTAGGAACTTAAACATATTTACAAAAAAAAAAAAAAAATCAAAAACTGGGTGAATCATATGAACAGACACTTCTCAAAAGAGACATTTATGCAGCCAACAAACATATGAAAAAAAAAGCTCATTATTACTGGTCATTAGAGAAATGCAAATCAAAACCACAATGAGATACCATCTCATACCAGTTAGAATTCAAAATTCAGGAAACAACAGATGCTGGAGAGGATCTGGAGAAATAGGAATATTTTTACACTGTCAGTGGGACTGTAAATGAGTTCAACCATTGTGGAAGACAGTGTGGTGATTCCTCAAGGATCTAGAACCAGAAATACCATTTGACCCAGCAATCCCATTACTGTGTATATATCCAAAGGATTATAAATCATTCTACTGTAAAGACACATGCACATGTATGTTTATTGTGGCACTGTTTACAATAGCAAAGACGTGGAACCTACCAAAATGCCCATCAATGATAGACTGGATAAAGAAAATGTGGCACATATACATCATGGAAAACCATGCAGCCACAAAAAAAGGATGCATTCATGTCCTTTGCAGGGACATACATGAAGCTGGAAACCATCATTCTCAGCAAACTAATGCAGGAACAGAAAACCAAACACTGCATGTACTCACTCATAATGGGAGGTGAACAATGAGAACACATGGACACAGGGAGGGGAACATCACACACCATAGCCTGTCATATGGTGTGGAGCTAGGGGAGGGATAGCATTAGGAGAAATACCTAGTGTAGATGACAGGTTGATGAGTGCAGCAAACCACCATGGCACATGTATACCTATGTAACCTGCATGTTCTTCACATGTATCCCAGAACTTAAAGTATAATTTAAAAAATCACCATTTAATTTTATGTGTACATTAATATAAAACATCACAAGATTAGATCATTTGGGGCTCAATTTTCCATGTTAATGGAAATTTTCTAAATTGCAGAATTCAATGAACTGTCATTACAGACTTAAAACTAGAGAGAATATATAAATCTTAATATCTGTAAAAATACATTCTCAACATTGTCATAAATAATATAAAGCACATAGAATCTTTATTCTGATTTACTTATTTATCTCCAGATCTTAAAATAAAGTGAAGAACTATTTTCATGAGAATAAGCTCTATCTTTAAAACTATTTCATACTAGTAATTTGTGGTTATGCCTTAGATTTTAAGTCAAAATTATAATTTAAATGCCTTTGTAGAGGGTGATTATACATGTATTTGCAAAGAATATATTTAAAAAACCTCACAATGAAAATATAATTATTTTCTGATGATAAAATTTTTAACGTTTGTAGCTGTGAAATAAAATATATGTATTGTTTATTAATTATGAGGTAAGTCAAGAAATTGTATTTATTCTTATGCTTTTTTTCAGAATTATAAAAACAAGGGGTTCAATTTGAATGTAGAAACAAATCACTGAAATTTTTCTTCGTTTTTATTTAATTACTATTTTTCCCAAGTGCACTAGGCAGTACTTGTGGTGTAATGAAAATATAAGCCATGTTTTTCATACCTAAAAAAATATGTGTGTGTGTGTGTGTCTGCATATTTAATATTTATGGGTGTAAGAAAACATTTAAAAGTGCATTTTCAAGGCATGGTACATCTAAGTACTTGCAACCAGCCTGTGGGTGTGACAAACTGTACAGCTCATGTACCTAGAAAGTCATGTTAAGCAATCAGGATGTAGTGGAGTGGTCAGCCCATAAAAGGGAATAAAGTGTCATTACTGGGAAATCAAAACTTAAGTGGGGAAGGGGACCAGGGTATGACCTTATCAGAAAATAATGAAACTTAGCCAATGTCCGGGAAGATTATAACCCCATAATATTCAATCAATGAGGAGCTAGGGGAGGTACTTGCATGCTAGAAAATAAATTGCCTGCTGCAACTGCCCCATGTGTGCCTGCCTACCAGACACCCGATCTTGCAAGATGGTTATTAAAGATCTTGCTTCCACTGTTCTTTGCATCTCTGAGTCCATTCTTTGGGTTTGGACGAGTGAATGTTTCTCACAAACTTGGGGGCTTATCTGGGATCTCTGTGCCTGCGTGGAATGGTTCTCCAGCTGAGAGAGGAGACACATCCCACCCAATTTTAGGTGGCCTGCTGTGTCCCAGCATCCCAGCTATCCACAGAGGACATAGACATACCCAAGATTGTTATTCAGGAGGCAGCGGAGGCAACACAGAGAGAAAAAGCAGGCACTGTGGCAACCAAGCAACCTTGTGCATGAGCCAAGGTAGGAAAATTGAGCTATAAGTACTGCCTTGGTGGTTGGGCATTTTTAGAAGTCAGGTGTGTGTGACTGAGACATATCCTAGATGTGAAGCGAGTACGGAGTCCCAATCTATGGTTCCATTCTCCCACAAGGGAAATGGATGGATACAGACGAAGTGATTCTCTGGGTGTCCAAGAAACCTACAGTGGGGGTGGTTGAGTACACAGGGAAAAAGTCAGACGCAGAGACTGGCCAGAAATGGGAAACAGAAATTCTAGGCCCAGGGGAAAAAGGAAAGAGGGAGCCAAGGAGACTCCCTCTGATATTCGCCCAGGTAATCCTTTGGGGAGAATGCTACAGGTTTGGAGGGACAATGCTTGAACCTGTAAACAAGGAACAAGGGAAAGCAGAAGATGGTAAAGCATTGCTGTTTTATCTGTCCCAAAGACCCCATTCATAAGCCTTTGGTCTTTTGGCCTAAGTTTGGCTTAGGTGAGGATTGAATATGTCAAGCTTTAATTCTGTATATGAATGATAAAACCCCATCCTCACAAGAAGAGGTAGTTTATACTGTCTGCTGGATCAAATAATTAAACTCTACATCTAAGTCTAAGGCCCTGTCCAGTAAAAAGCCTTGGGATGCCCTATCATGCTTGCCCCCTCCATATGGTCACCAAAATGGAGAACAGGAAGATCAAGGGCAGCAGGTGGGTTAGAGAAAGAAAGACCTGGAGACTGTGGGAAAGCCAAACCAACTGCTCCTTTAGATACTTATCCAAATTTAAGAGAATTTTCCTGTCCCCTCCAAACAGCAGACATCTAGTATCTTCCCCCTTAGGGAAGTTCCCATGGGACAGGGAGAGCTTGGCTTTGTAAATGCTCCTCTTACAAGTACTGAAGTTAGGAATTTGAAAAAGTAAATGAAACCACTCCTAGAAGATTCCCAACTCCTAGGACTCAGCTTTTACACCTGGGCTGACCAACTCCTAGGACCCAGCTTTTAAACCTGCACTGAAGTGATGTCTATTATGAATATCCTGTTCACAGGAGAAGAAAGGGGAATGATTTGGAGAGCAGCCATGACCATTTGGAAGAGGCAACACCCTCCTGGACAAGGAGTTTCACCAGCCAAATAAAAATTTCTGTATGTTGACCCTGAATGGGAAAATAACGATCTCAGGGATCTGGCCCAAATGCAGGACCTCAGGGACTTAATAATTAAAGAGTCCACTCCTAGGATACAAATTGTCTTGAAGACATTCGAGATTCAACAAGAAAATGAAGAAATTTCCTCTACATTCTTGCAGAGACTCAGAGATCAAATGAGGAAATACTCAGGATTAGATCCAGAAGACCCAGTAGGGCAAGGCCTTTTGAAGGAAGCTAGCCTGACATTACTAAGAAACTATAGAAGATTGATGGGTGGAATGAGAAACTGATTGAAGAGTTGCTGAGGGAAAGTCAGAAGGCATTTCTAAGGAGAGGAAGAGAAGCAGAAACAAAAAGAGATAATCATGGTTTCCACTGTAGAAGAGGTAGTCAGGAAAAGACTAGATCAAGACCCCCTCCAGAGGAGATGAGAGAATACTAACTTATTTCAGCAAAAAGATAAAAGGGAGATACAGGGAAAAGCTCGTAAGACTGTAAGTGGATGTTACAAATGTGAAAAATCAGGACATATTAAAAAGAGAATGCCCAGAGTAGAAAAAAGCAGAGAAGGTAATCCCCCTTATGACTTTTGATGAAGATTATGGGAGTCAGGGGTTCCTTCTGAGTAAGTCCCACCAGGAACCCTTGATAAATTTAAGGATTGGAGAAGGGGAAGATATGACTTTTTTGGTTGACCCTGGAGTGGCTTGCTCCTCCCTAATACAACAACCAAGGTGCACAAAACACTCTAAGGAAAAGTTAACAGTATCGGGGTACAGAGGAAGGGATTTCAGGTTCCAGTATTCAAGAAAATGTTACTTAGATTGAGACCAGAACAATTGAGGGGTCACTCTTATATGTTGCTGAAGAACTAATCTCCTTGGTTGAGATCTGATTGTGAGATTGGGTTTAGGATTAGGAATAGAGGGGGGACAAATGAAAGTAATGATGAGCCATCTAACAGAGGAGGAAGAAAGAAAAATTTATTTTCTTGTGTGGGTTAAGGAAGGCAACAGGGAGGGTTAAATATCACACCCTTACAGATTGAACTAAAACAACCAGGAGAAGTAGTTTGCAGAAAGCAATATTGCATTCCCATTGACGAAAGTAGAAGTCTCCAATCAGTAATAGAGGGATTGATTAAAGATGGACTCTTGGAGCCTTGCATGTCACCATACAATACTCCAATCCTCCCAGACAAGAAGTCTGATGGTTCATATAGATTGGTGCAAGACCTAAAGTCTATAAATCAAATTATCCAAACTCATACCCTATGAACATAAGTGGTTCAGTGTGGTGGATCTGAAAGATGCATTCTGGGTGTGTCCCCTTGACTTTAGAAGTAGGGACTTCTTTGTGTTTGAAAGGGAAAATCCTATAACTGGGAGAAAACAACAGTACTGAGGGACTGTGCTGCCGCAAGGTTTCACAGAGGCCCCAAGCTTATTTGGTCAAGTTTTAGAAAAAGTCCTGGGGGAATTCCAACCCTCCAGGTGAACCCAGTTATTACAATATGTAGATGATCTTTTAATTTCTGGGGAGAGGAGGACCGAGGTATTAGAAACCACCATAGGCTTGCTTAATTTCCTAGGGGAGAGGGGATTGATTGCAAGTCTGCAAGAACAAATTGCAATTTGTGGAAAAAGAAGTTAAATATTTAGGACACCTGATTAGTGAAGGCATGTGAAGAATAAACCCAGAGAGAATATTGGGAATACTGTGTCTGCCTTTGCCTAAGATAGAGAGAACTCCGAAATTTTTTAGGTTTAACTGGCTACTGTAGGTTAAGGATTGACTCATATGCTCAAAAGACAAGAATTCTGTATCTCAAGTTACTGGAAGAGGAGCCCAATCCCTTGCAATGGTCCCCAGATGAAATTCAGGCAATGGAAGAGCTAAAGCAGGCTCCCATTACAGCCCCAGTCCTAGCTCTCCCATCTTTGGAGAAACCATTCTACCTGTTTGTGACAGTAAGCCAGGGTGTGGCTCTTGGGGTGCTCACCCAGACTTAAGGAGAAAAAAGACAACTGTTGCTTTTGTTTCCAAACTCCTTGATCCTGTCTCTTGAGGATGGCTTGAGTGTATGCAGGCCGTGGCTGCTACTTTCCTGCTGGTAGAAGAGAGCAGAAAGCTGACTTTTGGCAGGGTCCTGATAGTAAGCACTCTGCATCAGGTCATCGGTATACAAAATCAAAGGGCCAGTCGATGATTAACAGACTCCCAAATTCTAAAATATGAAGCCATATTATCAGAAAGAGATGATTTGGTTTTGACAACAGATACTTGCCTAAATCCAGCCAGTTTACTGTGGAAAGGAGAGGAGAGACAAGAGGCATCAGATCATAACTGCCTAGACATTATAGAATACCAAACCAAGGTCAGACCAGACCTAAGAGAGGTCCCACTACATAATGGAATAAGGCTGTTCCAGAATGGATTGTCCCAAGTGATAGAAGGCAAAAAACATAATGATTATATAATCTTTGATGGAGACAAACAATCTTGTTGTGAAGGAGGCAGGTTACCTAATGGCTGGTTGGCCCAAATCTGTGAATTATATGCTCTTAAACAGGCCCTAAAGCTTCTTGAAGGCCAGGAAGGCACTATATATACTGATTCCAAATATGCCTATGGGGTGGTACACACCTTTGGAAAAATCTGGACAGAGCAGGGCCTGATAAATAGCAGGGGAAATGAATTGGTGCACAGGGAACTGGTCAAACAGGTTTTAGAAAGCCTTCTGCTTCCAGCAGAGGTAGCCATAGTTCATGTAAATGGTCATGAGAAAGGGTACACTATAGAAGCTGTAGGAAACAGGCTTACAGATGAAGCTGTTAAGCAAGCCTCCCTGAAGGAAGAAATTACACTATGTGACCCGATCCCATACATCCCTAAGACAGTATTAAGGGGTATATTTACTAGAGAGGAGAAAGAAGAATTAGACAAGATAGGGGCCCCTCAAACTGAAGATGGGAAGATGGGTACTTCCTGATGGGAGAGAAATAATAAGTAAACCCATGATGAGAGAACCAATGTCCAGACTGCACCAGGGAATCCACTGGGGTCCCCAGGCTATGTATGATGAAATACTCAAAAATTATGGGTGTATAGGAATTTATACCCTTGCTAAACATGTGTGTGGGGGTTGTATAACCTGTCAAAGAATAAACAAAAAGGTGATTAGAAAACAGGCAACAGGAGGAAGACCTCCTAGGCTAAGACTATGTCAGAGCATTCAAGTAGATTTTACAGAAATGCCCAGAATAGGGAGACTAAAATATTTACTGGTAATGGTAGACCACCCACCTCACCAGCTGGGTGGAGGCCTTCCCCCTGCTGACTCCCTCCACTAGGAACATGGTCAAAATAATCTTAGAGCAGATTATCCCTAGATTTGACCTGGTAGAAAATATTGGCTCAGACAATGGGAGCCACTTTACCTCAAGGGTGCTAAAGGGAATTATGGAAGATTTACACATTAAATGGGATTATCACACCCTTTGGCATCCCCTTTCCTCTGGAAAGGTAGAAAGAATGAATGAAACTCTCAAAAAGCATATTATTAAACTCATCTTAGAAACTAAAAAGCCTTGGAGGAAATGTCTCCCAATAGTACTCCTTAGGATTAGGACAACCCCAAGGAAAGATTTGGTACTGTCCCCCTGTGAGTTATTATATGGACTCTCATATTTGGGCAGAGCTACAGATCTTCCTACTATGGAAACGAAGGACCAATTCTTAAGAAACTATGAAATGGCCATATCTTCCACCTTGTCACCCCTTAGGTTAAAAGGACTTCTGACTCAAACTTTGCCTCTTGGATTTGCTGTTCATCACTTCCAGCCTGGCGTCTTGGTACTGATTAAGGCTTGGAAAGAAGATAAGCTCCACCCAAGATGGGAAGGTCCCTAACAAGTGCCCCTGACCACCAAGATGGCTGTGTAAACAGCTGAGTAGGGGTGGACTCACTGTACTTGAGTCAAGGGACTTGTAAAAACGACCCTGGAAGGGAGAGAAAAAGACCAGTGGAAAGTGTGTGGGTCACCTGAGGAATCCTTAAAGTTAACTCTAAGAAAAACCTAAAAGGAAAACTTGGGCTGGCCTCATCTCTGGAAGTTAATATGGTTGGTATGGGTTACTATATAAAGAGCAGAAGGTCAGAATGGAAATTGGCAGGGGAATCCTCTCTACCCAATCAGGTCGGTGATTAATGTAACTAAGATGGTAGCACCCCAGACTATATGATTTGATGCCTGCCAGGTTTTACCTTGTGGAATTTAGAAAATCAGAGAGAGACAGCTCTTGCAGACGCATAAATATCTTTGCCCTGAACAACATACAGGTTACAGTAGGACATCACCCTGCCCCAGCTGGGGTAATGTATGATGAACTACCCAATTCCAGGGTTAGACAGTAAACATGGGGAGGGTAACTGAGCTGGAGACCCCTGAAGAATAAACTACATCTGTCCAAGGGCTCCCTGCCAAATAGTTGCCAGAATTTAGAATGCAATCCTATATTCATCACCATTGACAGTCCAGCTGTTCTAGACCAAGAACCAAAAGTAGCATCTCGAGTATATGTGTTAGGAGCAGATAGCACAGGGAAAGACCCCCTAAGGTGATTTATTCTCAAATTGATCAAGAACTCAACCTCCATTTGCCTGAGATTACTCATCCCCAGACCCTAATAAACATTTTAGTGCACTCAATAATGACCCTAAAAGAGTAGAAATCATTGAAGTCAAAGATTTAAGGCAACTCTTAGAAATTGAGACAGGGTACGGAGATATGAATGCCTGTGTCAAATGGGTCAAATATTTGGTAAAAGCCATTAACAAGAGTAACTGCTACACTTGTGCTTCAGAACAACCTCAGGTAGAAAATATTGATTCATTCAATGGGAGCCACTTTCGGATGCCTAGCGTGTGATACCTATCCTGAAGGAATGTGTTGCATGTGGGCTGTATACCAGAACAAGGATGCATGGGGAAATGAGACTTGTAAGAGTCTGTCATTCCTCTTTCCTGCATTGTGGCAGTCAAATCCCAGAGCTATACCCTCATTCTCTATGGGGAATATGAATCACTCTTCTTGCTTCTCTAGACAGGGAACAGAGTTCAATAAACCCATGGGAGAACTCTCGACTTGTGCCCATGTCATAAACATCACTGGTGAGTCAGGCAATGGCAGTTACTCAGCTCTCCATATACCCCAGGCTAATATGTGGTGGTATTGTGGGAAAAGGAACCTCCACAACCTGTTACCATCCAATTGGACCAGGACTTGTGCTTTAGTTCAGTTGGCCATTCCCTTCACCCTGGCATTCTGTAAGATACCCGAAAATACACATGGCCATCGAAACTGTAGAGATTCAACAAATTCTTTTGATCCCAATATATGTGTTGACTCGAAAGGAGTCACTAGGGGGTGCCTAATGAATTTAAGGCCGGAAGCCAAATAGCTGCTGGGTTTGAGTCAGCGCTCTTCTGGTGGTCAATCATTAATAAAAATGTGGAGTGGATTAATTACATCTACTATAATCAACAGAGATTCATCAGTTATACTCGGGACACCTTCAAAGGGATGGCTAGCCAGTTAGATGCCACCAGCTAAATAGCATGGGAAAACAGGTTTGCACTAGACATGATAATAGCAGAAAAGGGGGATGTATGTGTTATGCTGGGTGAAAAATGTTGTACTTTCATTCCCAACAATACTGTCCTAGATAGAAGCATCACAAAAGTGTTGCAAGGATTAACAACTCTAGCCAATGAACTGGCAGAAAATGCTGAAATTGATGACCCATTTACTAATTGGCTAGAAGGTTGGTTTGGGAAATGGAAAAGCATGGTAGCTTCAATCCTTACATCGCTCATAATTGTAGTAGGGATCTTAACAGCAGTGGGATTTCATATTATCCCTTGTATAAGGGGACTAGCACAAAGGTTAATTGAAACAGCTATTAACAAACAAATGCCCAGGACTTACCAGCAAAGTAACTTACTGCTGTTAGACATCAAATCAGACTATGAAGAAGAAAATAAACTAGTCCTAAAATGACTTGAGGACCAAAAGACACAAAAATTAAAGTGAAAATGAGACCAAAACATTTTTAAAAAGAGGGGGAAGGAATTCATAAGAAAACATGTAATGGTCCATTTTCAAGGCATGGTAAATCTAAGTACTAGCAACCAGCCTGTAAATGTGACAAACTGCATGGCTCATGCACCTAGAAAGTCACGATAAGCAAACAGGGAGTAGAGGAGGGGTCAGCCCATAAAAGGAATAAAGTGTCATTACTGGAAATCGAAACTTAAGTGGGTAAGGGGACCAGGGTATGACCCTATAAGAGAATAATGAAACTTAGCCAAAGTCCAGGAACATTGTATACCCATAGTACTTGACCAATGAGGAACTGGGGGAGGGACCTGTGTGCTAGGAAATAAATTGTCTGCTGTAACTGCCCTCGTTTTGTCTACGTACCAGACACCTGATTTTGCAAGACTGCCATTAAAACTCCTGCTTCTGAACCGAGATCGCACCACAGCATCCCAGCCTGGATGACAGAGCAAGACTCCATCTCGGAAAAGAAAAAAAAAGAGTAAAATAAAATAAAATAAGTCTTCCTTTTGCTGTTCTTTGTGTCTCTGGGTTCATTCTTTGGGTTTGGATGGGTGAATGTGTTTTCACAATGAGTATATATGTATGTAGACATACATACATATGCATTATATGCATGATATGCATATGTATGTATGTTTATATATCCATATGTATGTGAGTAAATAGATACAGAGAAACGTAAATACACAAATGATACATAGATGATAGAAAGGCAAAGGGACAGATATATACAAATATATACAGTAAAGATTTACTTATGATTAACATGATCTAAACCAGGGATTCCTGAGATGAATTACTGTGGCACAAAATCATAAAAAAATCCTATCATTAACTCTTAACCACATATGTTTTAATAATTTCAAGAGTTCTGCCTAGGTCACTACATTATGTTTTCCCATAATCCAATGATGAGGCAAATACAGAAAGTAAAATGTGAAAGTTTAGACTTTACTATGATATTCTCATTCATGTCAAACACTGTTACCAACTCAAACTTTTCACTCTCTTTCAATCATAGAAAATCCTTTCTAAATTGCAAAAATGACCCCTAGTATCCCTGCTATGGGACTAAGACTTTCAGTATCATGCTCAAAGTTTTTCAATGGACACACTAAGCTCTCTAGTCACACACCCCACTCTCCAGAAGTACAACACGCTCTCCTCTGATTTGGACAAGATGCGTCTAAGCTGTACTGTAGCTTTGACCTTCTATGTGTATCTGGTATTGTCAATGTACTTATTGTGGTGTCTATCAAGTTCCCTTCAAATATTTTCTTGTTCTTATGTTATATATGTCTTCTTGAAGACCTGTATGCTTTTCCGAAGTGAATTTAGGCTTTTTTGTATATCAGCTAAGTTTATTTTATTACAGAATTATAAAATTGGCAATAAAATACTTATTTTCTGCCCTATAATTACTGCAGTCGTTCAAGCCTCATTTTTTTTTGTCTCTTGAAGTATTAAATGACCTTGCCCCTAATTTCATCATACTGTCACTTAATTGATTTTTTTCTAAAACACAAGCCTAATCATATTACTCTTCTTAAAATCCTGCAATGCTTCCATCGCTGAAAAGCTAATATCCACATATTTCAGTATGATTTAAAGGCAGTCCATGATCAAGTACAAATCCTCCTGCACATTTCTTTCCAATTATTTCCTGACTACACTCTCTACATTTGTTCTTCCCTCAGAGCAGAATGCCCATTTTGTTCCTCTTATTTCTCTTTCAAGCTTTCACTCAAGCATTACATCTACAAAATATTTCTGTGATCCTCCTAAGAAAGAGATAGTCTCCTTTTCTTTTTTTTCTAAAACCTCAAATTTATAACATTCACGTAGGTGCCACTATGCAGTGTTCATATTTTTATTTGTCAAAATTTAATATCATTATTTGTTATTTTTAACAAACCTCTTTTATTAGATTCAAAGTCTCTTTACTGAAAGGTTCTATTCATCTTTGTATTATCAAACAGTACATGACTGAAACATAGTATGCTCTCAACTAACAGCTATTTAAAAAGAGAATAAAGTGAAACACTCACACCAAAATATTAAAAATAGAAAGTGTATGAGTCAGGGTTGTCTAGAGAGAGAGAACTAATGAGATATATAGATATCAGCTTAATATATATGTCAAACTCTCCTTGAGATATATATATATATGATATATAGGATATATATAGGATATGTAGATATCTAGGATTATATATTATATGTAGATATCTAGGATATAGGATATCAAAAATAGGATATATAGATGTCTAGGATATATATCTCTATATATTTAATCAGCTGCCAGTGCAGCTAGAATATAAAGCAGAGAAAATTGAAAAGACTATATATATAAATATATATAGATATATAGATATCCTAGATATCTATATATCATATATATATCTGAGATATCTATATATCTATATCTATCTATCTATCTATCTATCTATCTCTATCAAGGGGAGCTTAGTAAGTATTAAGTATTAACTCACAGGATCACAGGGTCACACAATAGGCCATCTGCAAGCTGAGGAGCAAGGAAAGCCAGTCTGAGTCCCAAAATTGAAGAACTTGGAGTCCGATGTTTAAGGGCAGGAGGCATGTGGTATGGGAGAAAGATAGAGGCTGGGAGGTTAGGCCAGTCTAGTCTTTTCAATTTTCTCTGTCTGCTTTATATTCTAGCCACACTGGCAGCTGATTAAATGGTGTCCACCCAGATTAAGGGTGGGTCTGCCTTTCCCTATCCACTGACTCAAATGCTAATCTCTTTTGGCAACACTCTCACAGACACACCCAGAATCAATACTTTGCATCCTTCAGTCCAATCAAGTTGACACTCAGTATTAACCGTCACAGGAGGTAAATTAAAATTACAGATTCTGCAAATAAAATTTAATTTTATGGAATACTATGCAGCCATAAATGAGTTCATGTCCTTTGCAGAGACATGGATGAAACTGGAAACCATCATTCTGAGGAAACTCACACAAGAACAGAAGACCAAACACCACATGTTCTCACTCATAAGTGGGAGTTGAACAATGAGAACACATAGACACAGGAGGAGAACATCACACACCAGGGCCTGTCGGGGGTCGGGAGCTAGAGGAGGGATAGCAATAGGAAAAATACCTAATGTAGATGATGGGTTGATAGGTGCAGCAAACCACCATGTCACGTGTATACCTGTGTAACAAACCTGCACATTCTGCACATGTATCCCAGAACTTAAAGTATAATTTTTAAAAAATTAAAAAAAATTTATTTTTACATATTTATGTAAATTTGTACATGTATTCATACATTTACATAGAAACCAGAGATGGTTAAAAAGCACTGAGTTTTTCTAAGTGTGTGTCAAAAGTGCAGATTCCTAGGCACCACGAATTTAAGAAATCAAAATTTCTGACCCTTGGGCCTCTGAGGTCTACAATTTTTGCTAACTCACAACCTGATTCCTATGCATAATAAAGTATGAGGGTAAATTCTTATGAAATATTGTAAGAAAAAGGGGATATTTTTGTTTTCTGTTGATTTTAGGAAACGTTGGTTTAGATTATATATAGACTGACATGTAAGGCAAAGATACATGTTTGTTTTCATGGTGAGCAGAGTTCAATTATATTTTTCAGCAGTCAGAATTGCTTAGTTGTTTCAACATTAAAAATGATCAAGTGAGATGCCCTTTCCTACATTACATCTCTGTTAGCAGAATTTATTGGAGGACAAAGTTTCCCATAATATATTCATTTTTCTCAATATCATACATACAATGGATATATAAATCTATATATGCATACGCACACAAACACACTTAATTTAACATAAGTTACAGTAAGAAGAAGATAAGTGATGAAGCTAAAATATCTCTGAAACTTGCAATATAATGTATGAAATATATAGTATACTCCAGCCATACTTACTATAATGTTTATATCTGATCAATATTTTTAAATATAATTATTGTATAATTGATGTAAGGAGATAATATAGATATGCATTGTCTTCTTCACTTATTTAGCCTTCCCCTCTCAGGAACATATATAAATTGCAAACGGGTTTGTATTTCAGTATAAACACATATGTACACAAATTCCTTAAGTGCCATATGTTCTCTTTTTAAATCTTTTGTCTTCCAGATTGTATAGACATTTACTATTGATTTGGCTTCTCTAACTCATTTTCAGAAGTGAAATGAGATTTCTGATTAACTTGACTCATTCTTAAATGTATAGATTAAATGTCCCTTAATGTGTCTGCTCACATCTGGTATTCCAGATGTTTGCTATAATAATCATATAAAAGTCAACACAGCATTTCAAGGGCCATGAAAATCACTAAAGAATGAATAAAGGCAGAATTGTGTCCCTTTCAGCATATTATTTCCCAAATATTGGGCATTTTGTACTGTAACTATTCAAATACAACTTATAAAAACACCAAAACCTAAACAGCCCTAAGCCAGCCTTAAATAAATTGGAATCCTAAATAGCATAAAATATATATCCCATTTGAAGTTTCTCCTGAGTAAAGATATTTTACTTTCAACTTCCTTAAAAGGGAATCTTAAAATATTTTTTTAATTTTAATTTTTTTAAAAAATCAGAACTGAGGTTTGATGAGCTGTTGTACAGTTCAAGCCAGATGACCATGACCAGGTTACACAGCCACATAGAAGCAGAATGTACAAGAAGGTCCAGGTTGCAGGTATTAGGAGAAAGGGGGAGGACAGACAGTGCCATTTCAGGGGTGGTTGGTATCAGACAGTAGGTTGGGACACTGATCAGTGGGACATGATATATGTTTCTGGGTGAGTCACAGTGAGATGCTGTATTAGAGCTCTCTAAAGGGACAGATCTAATAGGATAGATATTTATATAAAGGGGAGTTGATTAAGGAGTATTGACTCACACGATCTCAAGGTGAGGTCCCACAATAGGCCGTCTGCAGGCTGAGGAACAAGGAAGCCAGTCCGAGTTCCAAAACCTCCAAAGTCATGAAGCCGGCAGTGCAGTCTTCAGTCTGTGTTCAAAGGCCCGAGAGGGCCAAAGCTGAAGAACTTGGAGTCCAATGTTCAGGGGCAGGAAGCATCCAGCACAGGAGAAAGATGTGGGCAGGAGAGTAAGCCAATCTAGTGTTTTCACATTCTTCTGCCTACTTTTATTCTAGCTGTGCTGGTAGCTGGTTAAATGGTGCCCACCCAGATTGAGGGTGGGTCTGCCTTTCCCAGTCCACTGACTCAAATGTTAATCTCCTTTGACAGCACCCTCACAGACACACCCAGGATCAATATTGTATCCTTCAATCCAATCAAATTGACACTCAGTATTTACCATCACAGACGCTTTAGTATCTGAATGTGGTAGAAGGATTTTCAGTTCATCCTCGTATTATGGAAAACCAAGCTGAGGCACAGAAATTTACTTTTTTTCAACTCACCTGAATTAAAAACTGAAATTCTCAATATGAATGTTAGCAAGAACTTCTGAGTTCATGGTTCTATACTGGGAGATCCAGATGAAAACTATTAGATAATTTTATATTTATTCTTCATTCAATAATGACCCTTTGCGCAAAGCCAAACTAGGGAGTACATATAAAAATGTAGTTCAACTATTTTAATTTCAGCATTCTAACATACTGAAATGTTGGTCAGAAATAATAAAGATAAAATGAATAATTAATAATGAAGACTTCAATGATGATTAGAAGAAATTCAGGGAGGTAACTACAGAATGAGGAAAACACAACCTCACAAAAATATCAATGGAAATAATTCTCTCATTATGAATTGGTATTCATTTGATGCCTCAAAAATCTAAGAACATTAAAATATCTATTAAAAGGTTTATGGTTTTTAAGTGGAGCAATATCCCATTATATTCTACATATCTTTTGTTCAATTCTGGACATCTGTGTTACAAAGAACATTGGCAAACAATTTTATGTTAAAGAGAGCAACCAGTACTATTCATTTTAATACCTATTACCATGCTGATTATTTGTCAATCAGTTTGCTAGGTATTAGAGAGGGCTTAGAAATCATGTTACAGAAAATGTTGTTTGTGAGACTGATGTAGCACTTGCCTGAAAAAGAGAAAAGTTTTAGATGGAATGAAGTTGGAAGGAATAATTTACATTGCATCCCTTTTGAGTGTATAAAAGAGTGAGTGCCCAGGAAATGACACCCATTAATAACAACAACATAGAAAGTAAACTAAATGGACTATCTTTGGAGGCAACAGTTTTCCTATTAATGTACATGCTCAGGCAGAAGTTTGGTGCCATGTTTTGGCACCCTGAATTAAATATGGAGTTCCAGCTTATATTTGGTGAAAACCTTGCAATTCAAAATTGTGTTTCTTCCCAGCTGAATGTGCAGAAATACAATCTAAGGATCCTGTCTTTTTTTCTTCCCAATATACTTCTGGGTGATATTCACTAGTCTGCTTCACTTCCTTCAGCAGTAGATAATGCATTATAGCCACTTTATATCAGAAAATAATGGGCTGTGAGATGTTGCTTCAACTATGTGCACTGTGTTTTGGGGAATGTCAATACAATACATTTTCTTTTCCAGAGAGATGGAAAATTATATTCCTGGTGTGAAGAATCATGAGGAATTTGAAGAAGGGGTTATTATGTAAAACCTAACTTTGAAAAATGAAACATCTATTTACGATTTAAAAACAGTCCTTGGTTATATGATTTCTGGTGTCCTTGTACATAATAACTATATTATAACTCTATTTTCTTTTTAAATTTATATTGTAATACAAAAATTACTTGTTAAATCTCTTCTGTGTTGAAAGGATAATTTGGGTTGATAATTTAATAAAATATAACCTGTTTTCTTCTTATTTAGCTTGACAATAATGCAATACATGAACCCATGATCTGAGTATAATATACTTGTTTGTTTTTTCAATAATGTGAGGGTTTAATGTGTCCTAGATAAGTTTCTAGTTTTTCTCATTTTAGTAGGTTTCAACTGCACAATATAATAGTACTTTGATCAATATTGAGAAAAAACTCCATTTCAACTACTGAACATATCAAGTTAATCATTGTTCATAATCCCAGGTAGGTGCAAGGCAGTATAGCACTTCATAGTAAATTTAAGATAGTTCTCGACACAAGTATCTTAATATCTTCTCAAGAGAGGGAGGCTATATCCACAAAATCATATTCACATTAAGGTGTCCTTGAAAGTGACCAAGGTAAAGGAAGCTTTCACTAACCTTTATGTGGTTACAAAATACAGGTTTTAAGAAAAATCCGGATAATCAAAATAGTTTTGAATGTGAAACATTTCAACTGTACTTGAACAATGCATGTTCTTTTTACACCAGTTTTCTTTGCTTAAGCCTATGTTTTATACGACATTTTAGGCAACGTATAATGTCTTTGACCAAGAAAGATGTCCCAGCTAGCACTAGTAACTATTTTTTTTTACAGTAGGCTGATGTCAAGTTTTATGGGGGGCATAAATAAAAGCTCTCTGAGGCCTCCCCTGAAGCCAAGTACATGACGGCCCCGTGTTTATACAGCCTGCAGAACCATGAGCCAATTAAACTTCTTTCATTTATAAATTGAAACATATGTATACACATGTATATAATATGGCTGGGAAAGAATTCCAAGCAGTTCAAACCTGAGGACATCAGTAACCAAATATAGAAGAAATGCTAAGGCAGACAGACAGTTTGGAAGCCTGTATCTCTACCCAGTAGGTAACACTTAGTGTCCAATTTGTTTTTGTAAACAGAAATGATATTTTTTTAAGTGGCACATTGCATACCTGAGAGAGAACTTCTAAAGTGGTTCCTTTTTTATTCCTAAGTAACTCCACATAAGTCTTGGCTTTTAGCGTAATTGGCTGTAAAATGGACAACCATGGAATTTCAAGCTTAAAAAACTAAAGATGATCAATCTGTTGTCAGTTCAAGTTTTTGTATATTTAATATTTAAAATCATTGTCAAAAAGTATTTTAGAAAATGAAGCTAAAATTGATTAATTTATTTTACCCTAGAAACCATTCACTCTAAAATGGGTAAAAAAATTAGAAAAAATATAAACTATTAGGAATCAGCCAAATTTCGCTGCAGGGAAGATATAATTTTCACTAGCCATTTTTATATTCTAATTGTAACATATTTTGGGAAATAATTTACACCCAGTAAACTTATGTCCCCCAGTCATGTTGGGTATTCTCCATTGTTTGTATGAGCATGATTTATTAGTACACAAATAAACATTGAAATACACAAGCTTTCCTAGTTAAGATAATTATATAATTTGCCAAAACTTACTTAAGTGAAACAAGATTGAAAAGAAAATATAGAAGTATGTCCATGATTTAAATGTAGTAGAAAGCACATTAGACCTGTGTTAAAGATCTGAGTTTCAATCAGGCAAATAAGTTAAACTTTTCATGTTAGAATCTTCATCTGTAAAATATAGAATATAATATCTACCATACATAACTCACAGTGCTATGGGATGTTTAAAGGTGATTGTGAAATAAAATTGTTACAAGCTATAAGAAGGCGTATAATTAAGTAATAAGCAAAGGTTAGTCTGCTTGAAAGCTGCGGCTTTATGGGTATCTTAATACTATTTGAATGGTAGGTACATCTTAAAGGAGGCAGATTTCTTTTTTTCTCTTGTATTAATATGTAATAATTTACATATTTATGGAGCATATGTATTTTTTATACACATAGAATGTGTCTGATCAAGTCAGAGTGTTTGGGGTATCTTGAGTGTTATCGTTTGTATTTGTTGGTATCATTTCAAGTCCTCTCTTCTAGTTACTTTGAAATATACACATTACTGTCAGTATAGTCCCCTTAGTCTGCTATTAAATATTAGAACCTATTTCTTCTACCTAACTGTATGTTTATACCTATAACAAACTGGTATCTGGCACTCTCAGCAGCCCAAGGTGGTTAGTTGTAAGCAAGTGATCTAAAATTAGAGACTCTTAATCTCTTGCCCAAGGCTTTAAATCTAGAACAAGTGGCTCCAAAGGGAAGGAGGAGATCTCAGTTTATTTTCCTAGCCTCAGTGTCTGGATGTTGTGGGGGGGAATCTGGTGCTAGAGCAGAGACTGAGGCGGGAGGCACACCCATGATGCAGGCAAAAGATGCCATCCCTGGGGTGTGACCCTCGCTCTGGTTCCCACAGCCTTGTGTCTCCTGGTTACTGCCCATCATCTGAGTCAAGTTCTCCATCCTTCTGTGGTTCCTGAGAACCATCTAACATCCTTCCAAAATGTATTCATTTTCTGCCTAAAAGAATCAAGGAGGAGATTTTTGCTGTTGGCTATAAAAACAAACAAACAAACAAAAAACCTGATTGTATCATATAAATGAATTCACCAGGAGTTTGTTTTGATATGCGACATGGCTACAGTAATATAATTAATACTCTCTTTTTAGGATTAACTATATGGCTGATGATTTGATGAGCTCTTTTTTGTTCCTAGAAAATCCTCCTTTCCTTCTATCACTCTGATCTTTTAGATATGTTAACACTATCTTGTGGTGGTGTGACATGTCTTCTGGGATGCCTTACCTGAAACAACCTTAGTCATTACACACTCCATCATTCCTTTTACAGCTCAGATCTCAATCAGAAACTAAATTATATTATGGTAATCACTGCTCTTAAAAAAGCCAGTTAGAAGAGACATGCACCAAAATAAGGGGACTGATACACTAGTAATGTATACTTTAGTGCCTACAGTTGATCTACTTTTCACTAAAAATACAGTGTTTCATATCCTTTATTTTGTATAATGGAATTGATGGTGTATTTCTCAGGACTGATTTATTTGGCTTAGTTTATATAAATTGATTCATTTTGGAACATTTGACAGAATAGTTGGTATCAAAATAATGTTGTATACAGAACACATAAACACATTATTGCATGAAGAATGAACCGAAAGATCATGAGTTCTCAAAGATGATGCTCACAGCAAGAGAATTAAATTGCATAAAAATCAAGTCACTACTCTAAAATACACAGTGCAATAAAAGCTGGTGAGAAAAAATGTAAGATGAACTCAATTTCTCAGCCATTGCTATGAGTCTAGATGCACATCCTGCTGTTATGTGAACAACTACCATGCCTGGAGGGAACTGAATGAATGCTGGCACCTATTGGTAGATGGAATAAAAAACCTAAGCTCATTTTCCTATCATGAGGGTCACATGCCATATGCTACAAACTAATACATTAAATCCACATAATGAGGAAGATAATGCATTTTTACCACTGCCTGCTTACATTGCAAAAACTGTAACACCATTATATAAATTGCCTGTAATTCATTGAATTTCTTTGCTTTTGCAAATCTTAAAAATTTAAAAGGACACAAGTCATGCAGAAAATATTCCAGTGGATTTGTTTGTTAAAGCATATAAGGTAAATTAAATTTTGACCTAAATATTATTTTCTCCATATTATCTTGATTCATCCAAGTCATATGCTGTACATTTGCCATTGAGTGCTATATCATCTATTAAACTTTTTAATTAAAATAGAATAATTCATAGAAAATATGCAGGTATGATACTGATAAGCTTATTTTTATTAAATGGATTATTCTTATAAATATGTTTTAATTGTATAACATTGACTTCTGTGTTTACTGTTTCTACTCTTTTCCCTGTATAATTGATACATAAAATATTTGTCAAAGTTTAGAGTTTCAGTCAAGGGACCAGTGAATGCTTGATGCTTGACATTTGATTGACAACTGATACATAGAAGGCTTAGAAAAAAAAAAAAAAACGTTTGCAGAACCAAATATCTTTAGATATGATTTTTTAAAAGTATAGGTATGAGGATGGGGGCAGAGAATGAACAATTGTCTCCAATGAAGGGGCTGCACATTTAGTCTTTTCAGTTACTCCCAGTAAAAACTCCACAGACATCTCTGAAAAGAAAAATGGGCAGGTCAAGGTGAGGCTGTCTGTCATGAAAAAAGTGATCTGCAAGTGATGATTGTATCCCTAGACCTCTCACCAAATCAGCCAGTCAGTAACATGTTCTGCATTTGGCCATGCACTGTGGAATATCCAAATAAATATAGGACACAGCCTTTCTTCTCAAAGAGCTTAAAGTTCAAGTCACATGCCAACATATACAGCATTAAAGTGTGAACAATCATAACTTAGGAGAAAAATAGGATGTAATTCAAATGGAATGGACCAAATTACTGTAAAACTCCTGAAAAGTTTGAGGGCTTCCTGCAAAAGATTGAAGTTGATCTGGTTCATAAAGGATGTTAAGAATACAGACAGATAAAGAAAAGGTGTTAGAGAATACCATGGAAAGACAGGCCAGAGTAAGCAAAGCTGTTCGTTAGCAATGAGTATGCCTTGTCTTTAGAAGAAAGGAGGAATACGGCCTGATGAAATGTCATGGAATAATTTGATAAATGTTTGGCTAGGAAGGAGTAGATAGCTCCTGGAAAATATTGAAAAAGTGCAGATGTTTGGACTTGATCTGTTAGATAATAAGGAAATACTGAAGAAAATACAATTTCATGCAGAGCTAATACATATTAATGTAATTCCCAGCTACTGCCTGGCCATTGTGCAGGATATTATCTCGCTAAAATAATTTCCCCTGCTTTATAGTTTTGAAGCAAGAGGAAGTCTCCCAGGTTATAGTATCTAGGATTACCTACATATTATTAATGTTATACTTTGGTAAGGTATTCTAGGTGTATCAGCTAGTATCATTTTGTTATTTCTTCATTGTGAAATGCTTTCTGCTTTGCTTAAAAGTTTAATTTTAGACTTTAAAAAATAGGAAAATAAAATATGGAATTTCTGCTTACAGTGACTTTATACATTGACACTTTGAAATTTTTATTTATCTTACAAGTTGCCTCCTAAAAATAAGTGTGACAATGTTAGATAAAATATATGGAGATATTTTTAAAACACAACAAAATAAGCATTTCCAGGTCTGAGAAGTAGAATATAAATGTAAACCAAAGGAAAGAGGGTATATCACATGCTTCCTGAGTTTCAGGTTTCAATGTAGGCTGAGATGTCTTAAGTTCACTTTGTCTAAGAAAGATGAAAACTGTACCATGTCAGATGGGGGAGTCCAGGGATAGGCTCACCTCCTAAAACCAGGGTAATGAGGATTTCCACTGATAGTAAAAGGAGGATAGATGATAGATAGATGATAGATAGATAGATAGATGGATAGATAGATAGATAGATAGATATAAAATGTATATAAGTTAACATTAAATGAGGCCCAAAGTTATGGCTTATTTGAAATTAAGGTTCTGGGGAGTGTGTAGGTAAAGGCTCGATTTAAGACCAGGATCTAAAACAGTCCACCTCTGATTTGAGATCTGGATTTGCAATATCCCCAGTGTGCCTTAGTCCATACAGGCTGCTGTAAATTAAATAGGTAGCTTATAAATAGCATAAACTTATTTCTCAGAGTTTTGGTTGCTTATAAACAACATATACTTATTTCTGAGTTTTGGAGGTTGAGGAGTTCAAGGCAAATTCAGTGTCTGATGAGGGCCTACATTTTGGATTATAGACAGTCTTTTTCCCACTCTAACCTTACATGGTAAGATAGGCCCAGAGCTCTCTAGAATCTCTTTTATCAGGTACTAATCTCATTCATAAGGAATCCATCCTTATGACCTAATCACTTCCCAAGGGCCCACCTCCTAATACCATCACCTTGAGGGTTAGGATTTTAACTTATAGATTTTGTGGGTGACAGAAGCATTCAGACCGTACCACCATTCTGTCATTGTAGAAAGGAGCTCCAAGCTGATACTGTGAGAATTGACTCTGGATTGGGGGTTTCATGAGTTAGGTGAAGGCATTCAAAAATATGCAAGATGGGTTATGAGAAAGAGAATGAATCACTGCTCTTGTCGCTGCCATATACCACTCAAGATGACCTAAAAAGTTGAAATTTCAATTGGCACAAAGATTAGAGAATAAAACAGTATTTCAAATGAATTTCTTCCAATGAAATAAGAATAATGTGATAATATGCAAAAAACATAAAAATTATCTTTAATATCATAGGTATAAATGAAATAACTCTTGAAAATTTATTTCTGCAAAAAATGTGCAGAAATGAGATAATATCAGATGGCTATTACAAAATCTATTAGAAATATTTGAAAAATATTAATATTGAGAACAAAACCCAGGATAAACTCTAGAATAGTTAGCACTATGGTTCATCATGCTAATTAGACCTAATGGCAGAAACAAATACAATATTTGCTTTGGAAAGATGTACATGTGCCAGAAGATGAGAGTTAAAGTCCACAAAAACAGAAGCTTCAGTGAAATGTTTAGTATTTAAATAGGCTTTGGCGTGCCAGGATATCATTTTAAGTCAGTGGTTCTCAAGCTTCTATGTTCATTAGAATCATCCTCAGATAAACAGATCTAGGTTGGAGCTCAAGAATTTGTAGTTCTAAAAAAATTTCTAAATAATGTAAAGCCACACCATCTGCATCAGAAAGCAAGTCAAAAAGCTGCTCCTTGTAATATATTAAGCATTAGCTGAGGCTGAGTGCCTGATTGTGTGACATCAATAAGAGGATATTATTACAAAGAAACTTAAGGTCAGATGGATACAACAATAATTCATGATGCAATGGAAATGATACACTTGCAAATAGCCCTAGAAGATTCAGAGACCATAAGGTACATGAACAAAAAGCCAAGGCTGAATTTTCATCTACTTTGTCTCATCTCTCCCTTGTCCTCAATTTTACAACTGTGAACTTCTGGAGGGTTTCCTAAGACTCACTGACGAAGTTGGACACTAATTCAGCTCTGATTTATGGGCAAATAAGTTGTTATTAGAGGAAAAGGGACTGCTTCCAAACTATAGTCTTTTTTAGGGCTGGCCCTGTATAAAGTGGCAAGAGGAAATAATCTCCCAGTGTGAAGAGCTCAATGCAGTGCACTTGGGCATTTACTTTGAAAAGATGGGAATGAGTGTAAGTATTGATTCACACCAACTCGTAGGCAGGCATGAATGGCTTATTTGATCCAGATACGTAAAGACAAAGATAGGAAAATTAGAGTCAAACAGTTTAGCAAAGAGTCAAGTGGATAGTACTGAGATTGGTTGCAAAATACACACATCTTTGTTTCTTATATTAATACTTACTAGAGAACAATGTTGGAGTCTCTTAACAACAAGGCGGACAGGGTTATCTTGCTAGCAGATGTCCACCAGCCTCTCTTCTCATCAGATACTCTGGTGTTTCCACCATGGGTCCAAGAAGAGACTGTACATGGTAGCACGGCTATAAACTATGTATGGGCTTAAGAAATTATTTCCCTTCACCACCCATAAACCTGTCAACAGAAGAGAACAACTCTGAATCCTTTATCTTGGCACTATTCCTCAAAAAGACCTCTTGGTGTCAAGTTGAATATATTGGACCCTTTCCATCCTGGAAGGTACAGCAATTTATTCTTGCTGGAATTGGCACACACCTCAAATAGGAGTTTATCTTCTTTGCCTGCTGCAGTGCCTCTGCAAACATTATCATCTTAGGACAAAGAGAAGCCCTGATTTAATGGCATAGCGTTCTATACTTCATTACGTCATAACAGGGGATCAATTTTGTGGTAAAAGAGGTGTGACAATGAGCTCCTAATCATAGAACTCACATCTTTTACAATATATGGCATCACAAACACCCGACTTTCCTCATAGAATGATGGAATGAATATTACAGTCACTACTAAGAAACAGCAGAGATTAATATATATAGTAAGTTTGTAGTTCTATTTTCCAGCATACACATTGAACCAATAGTTTATATACAGTGATAGATTCTCAGCAGCTAGAATTCTCAGGTCTGAGAACCATGTCGTGGAAATAAGGTTGGTCTCTCTAACCATTTATCCCAGAGACCTACTTGGAAAACAAAAAGGCATGAATCATGAAGTAGATTTTTAAGAATAAATGTGAGAAGACTCACTCTACATGATATTAAGGCAGTGTACTACCCTTAAAGGACTGAGAAGATAGCATATATATACACACACACACACACACATATATATATATTAAATGACAAATTTGGCTTATAAAGCAGTAAAGAATGCACTCTTTATGTAGTGGAGGATGATTGGTTGTTTGTATGAAAAATATGAAATTGGATTATTTCCACACATTAAACTACAAAACTTCATTCCAGATAGAATATAATTTAAATGTAAGAAGCAAAATGCTAAAACTGTGAAATATATATATATAAGAAGATATGATCTCAGAATAAGCAATGATATCTTAAAGAAGATACAAAGAGCACAAAATGTACAGAAAAATATTTATAAATTTGATAATAATTAATTTAAACTTTGTCTAACTAGAGACATGATAAACAAAGTGAAAAGACCAATCATAATATAAAAGAATATATTTACTGGGTATATATAAAACCCGGCAATAAATTATTTGGTAAGAACGTCTCCAATAATAATAAACCCATAATAAAATGACAACCCAATGAAAAAATTTACAACAATAAAAACAATTAAGGCTGAGGATATCTGAATGAGCAATAAGCGTGGAAAATCTGTTTACCATAGCTAATAATCACATAAATCAAAATTAAAACACAATTAGATGCCGTTCTCACTATTGAATGGGCAAGAACTTTAAAATGTTTGAAAGTGCCAAGAATCAGCAAAGACGTAGAAAAATAAAACTTGAAATTATCTCATGCACCTGATGGAAGAGTAAAATAGCAGCATTTTGTGAGCAATTTGCAATATCTAAAAAAGCTGAAGAGGCACTGTATCATTAAAATGAATCTGGCCGCCACCCCATCTCCCACCTGCGCCCTCACCATCACACTGCATTAAAATGATACAGTGGTATAAGTAACTGTAAACCAGATTACGATGGCTTAATCAAGAAAGAGGTTTATCTCAGACATGAAAATAAAAGTTATCTGGGCAGGCATCCCAGGGCTGGAGCAGAGGCTAACAGTGGCCTCAAGGGATCAGACCTACATTGTCACTCTGCCTTCCTTAATGTGTGGCTGCTGCACCTCCAGGATCATCATAATTCTGGACAAGAAAAAGGTTGGGACGATTGAATTGGCATCAGCAGTTTATGCTTGTACTGTGTTGTCCAGAACTGTCTCACAGCTAGCTGAAAAAGGGATTGGAATTCAGAGTAGTTTGCTTTTCAACCTTTAAAGTTAAGATAGCCAGATGTAATGGGCTTTGAGAAGTGTTGAAAGAACCAGCCTGCCATACCCACTTCATAGATATACTCACATGTGAATGTGTATGTGTGTGAAGTATAGCCACTTCAGCACCATGTGAATGTACATACACATTCACATGTGGAGCATACCTATGAAGTATACCTATGAACGCATATATACACATTCACATGGTACGTAAGTATACCTATGAAGGGGTATACTTCACATGTATGTGATAGTGACTTGCTGCCTGCTAGTGTGTTTTGTGTTCAGGGGACAAACAGCAGAGGTATCACTAAGGAACTTTTTAAAAATGCATAATTTCAGGATTCACTCAAGATCCACTGAATCAAGATCTGCAGTTTAACTGGTGTCTTGGGTGGTTCTACATGCAAATTAAAATTGATGAAGCACCACTCTAGAGAAAGCCTGCATATGTAACAGTGTATATCTCAAAAGGAAATTATCTAAATGCCCATTAATAACAGAATACAGGAATATATATTCATTCAATAGCATAGTTTACAGGGCACTTAAAATAAATAAATAAATAGATTGACTGATGTTAATCTGGACAAATGCCAAAAATATAACATGATTTTAAAAGAAAATGAAAAATTAGGTCAATAGTACAGTATAGTTTGTGTACATTTTTAAGTGTACAAAACAATATTTCATAAGGATATATATATATATATACTTCTTAAAATATTTTAAAATGCATGGATGGAGAATAACCACTGACCTCATACTGGTTAACTTGGGGTATAGAGGGAAGAAAATGTGATTGAAAAAGGGACAAAGTGGTTTCAACTGTATCTGTTGTATTTTACTTCTTAAAAATCTGAAGTAAATATGGTGAAATGTGAAGATGCATGCATATGTATTTACTTTGATATCTTCAAAATTATGCTCTAAACATTTCATATTTTTAAGATATTTCATAAAATATTTTAAAAGATAAAATGAATACAACTAATTTTTTGAAAGGATAGTAATGGTGTAACTCTTTTCACACTGGCAATTTGTTTTTAAATGATTTATCAATAGCTGGTAAAATGAATACATTATTTATGAAGCTTAAGTAAGTCGGCATTTGACTAACATTTGTAACTGATTTTTATGATACCGAGTACAGGATACTTCAATGAATTCGAAGCTCTCTCCTGGTAATAACAGTTAGGAAACTGAAGAATGTATCTAAATACATGCACCCATATTTATAGCAAGCATGCTTCAAAATTGCTGAAGATAAATGAAAAAATATGCCTTGAACTTGAAAATTATGCCTGTTTTTGAAAGCAAGATGAACATGCTTGGAAACTATATGACATTCTCCCAAGTTCTTGTGGTCTGCTTCTCAACTACTTGCTTTGACTTTATCAGTGATGTTTATTATACGTTCCTTTCAAGACGTTCTATCTGTTTGGAAAATTTGCATTCTGGTTCTTATCATGATGTTTGCTTTATTTTTAATATACAACTTTTTTCTGTGTTTTTAGCGCTTAACATTAATACTAGAAATCACATAATGTTTTACACTGTAAGATGCTAATTTTTGGCATATAATACTCCTAGATAGAAATATACCTTGTTAATAAAAATAGTGTTCACTGAACTTCTTAGCTCTGTGTACCATTTTCATATTTATTCACCATCAGGTAAGAAAACTAACAAGGAGAAAAATTAAATACCATGCTGTGAGGACACACAATGAAGACTGGAAGGAACACAGTTTGAAACAGTCTTACATGCTTTCCACTCTGTTCTCTTTGAATCTTTCACTGTTTTTACAATACACTTTAAATTAAAACAGAGATTTGTGGTTTCCTACAAAGATATAAAAATTTATTCTAATATTGATCTCAAGCATTATTTCTTATCTTCTTCTACAATAGATGTCAGATGGTTTATTATTATAAGAAGCTGATCCATGGCTACTTGGCACACACAAGTGTCTGAAGCAGAAGGATCCAGAGAGTAATTACATATCTAGAGCTGGCAAACTTTTAAATTGGTGAACCAAGAAGGAAAAAACTAAAGTGTCATTAGTGGCACAGAATATATTTCTACTCCTAGTAAACGCAGAAGGACCACTTAAGAACCAATAACACTAATGAATATTCAGTGAAACAGCCAGATACAAGGAAACATACCAAAATAATAGCTTTTTCAAATACCAGCAATAATAATCCAGGAACACACACACAATTTAAAATAGGAAAAAAAAACCCTACAAATACTTACAAGTAAACTTCACAAATTTGAGAAAGATATGATTGAAAAAAAATTAACAAAACAGTAAAGTATTTATTTTAAAAAATACTATATTCCTGAGTAGAAAGAATCAATAATACAAATATGCCAATCATCCTAAAATTAACACGCAGTTTCAATGTAATGTTCTTCTAACTTGTAATATGAAGAAAATATACATGTACTGACATGGAAATATGCTCAACCTATATTATTAGTTGGAAAACATCAAAATCTAGAATAATGTCTGCTTCTTATTAATCATCTATATTTGTAGATGCATGGAATACATAGAATGTGCCTTTGTTTTTCTTCCTTTCTCTTTACCAAAAAGAATAATTCACATTGAACTCTTAAGATTGGTCATTGCTGGGAAGCAGGTGGCAAAGGCAGCTTTATATGTTAAATATTTCTGTGTTGCTTGAAATTTTTACGATGGCCGTATATTGATGTTGAAAAAGAAAAAAGAATAAATCAATAAGAAAAAAAATGAAGATATGTCATATGGGGGACATAAAGGAATCCATTTTGGAAAACTCTAGCTGCTTTTTGAAGTTGTTTCAAGAAGGATGCTCACTTACATGTGGAATCTAAAAACTGGAACTTACAGAAACAGGGAGAAAAATGATGACTAGGTGCTGGAGGAGGATGGGAGATTAGGAAGATGTTGGTCAAAGGACACAAAATTTTAATTGCACAAGATAAATAAACGTTCAAGGAATCTGTTGTATATCATGATGACTATAGTAAATAACTGTACATGTATACTTGAAAATAGCTAAGAAGGTAGATTTTAAGTGTTCTCACCAAAAAAGTATATGAGGTAATGCATATGTTAAATAGCTTAACTTAGCCATTTTACACTCTTTATACATAGATGAAATTGGCTAGCCATAAGTAGAAAGCTGAAACTGGATCCTTTCTTTACTCCTTATACGAAAATTAATTCAAGATGGCTTAGAGACTTAAATGTTAGACCTAATACCATAAAAATCCTAGAGGAAAACCTAGGTAGTACCATTCAGGACATAGGCATGGGCAAAGACTTCATGTCTAAAACACCAAAAGCAACGGCAGCAAAAGCCAAAATTGACAAATGGGATCTAATTAAACTAAAGAGCTTCTGCACAGCAAAAGAAACTACCATCAGAGTGAACAGGCAACCTACAGAATGGGAGAAAATTTTTGCAATCTACTCATCTGACAAAGGGCTAATATCCAGGACCTACAAAGAACTCAAACAAATTTACAAGAAAAAAACAAACAACCCCATCAAAAAGTGGGCAAAGGATATGAACAGACATTTCTCAAAAGAAGACATTCATACAGCCAACAGACACATGAAAAAATGCTCATCATCACTGGCCATCAGAGAAATGCAAATCAAAACCACAATGAGATACCATCTCACACCAGTTAGAATGGCGATCATTAAAAAGTCAGGAAACAACAGGTGCTGGAGAGGATGTGGAGAAATAGGAACACTTTTACACTGTTGGTGGGATTGTAAACTAGTTCAACCATTATGGAAAACAGTATGGCGATTCCTCAAGGATCTAGAACTAGAAGTACCATAAGACCCAGCCATCCCATTACTGGGGATATACCCAAAGGATTATAAATCATGCTGCTCTAAAGACACATGCACACGTATGTTTATTGCGGCACTATTCACAATAGCAAAGACTCGGAATCAACCCAAATGTCCGTCAGTGACAGACTGGATTAAGAAAATGTGGCACATATACACCATAGAATACTATGCAGCCATCAAAAAGGATGAGTTTGTGTCCTTTGTAGGGACATGGATGCAGCTGGAAGCCATCATTCTCAGCAAAGTATCACAAGAACAGAAAACCAAACACCGCATGTTCTCACTCATAGGTGGGAACTGAACAATGAGATCACTTGGACTCGGGAAGGGGAACATCACACACTGGGGCCTATCATGGGGAGGGGGGAGAGGGGAAGGGATTGCATTGGGAGTTATACCTGATGTAAATGACGAGTTGATGGGTGCTGACGAGTTGATGGTTGCAGCACACCAACATGGCACAAGTATACATATGTAACAAACCTGCACGTTATGCACATGTACCCTAGAACTCAAAGTATAATAATAATTAAAAAAAAAAAAGAAAAAAAAAGATCATATTATTCACCATAAGTATGTATAGTTTTTACTTACCAATTAAAGTATAAACAAGGGTGATAAGATATGATGAATAATGGTCCCAAAGATGTCGATGTAAGAATTCCCAAAACCTGCAAAGCTTTCACGGTAAGGGGGACATTGCAAATGTGATTAATTTAAGGATTTTGAGGTGGGAATGTTATCCTTGATTACATGGTGGACCCAATGTAATCAGAAGGGTACTTACAAGGAGATGAAGAAGATTTGACTACAGAGAGGAGAAGGGGAGGTGAAGACAGAAGCAGACATTGTGAAATGGCCATGAGTAGAAGCATGCCAGTGCCCTCTAAAAGTTGAGAAAAGAAACAGATTCTCTGCTGGAGCCTCCCGAAGGAGCTGATTCTGCCAGCACCTTGATTTTAGTACTGTAACAGTGTTTTGAAACTTCTGTCTTCCAGAACTCTAAGAGGATAAATTCATTTTATTTTAAGCTACTAAGTATGTGGTTATGTGTTACAGCAACAATAAAAGAAATGCAGGTAGAAAAATTGTATGTGACTACTCCAATATGCATTACCGTAACCAGGCACCCTATGTGGAAGACAATCTATAGGTTGAAGAGATTGAGTAAGCTTAGCACTGCAAAGCAAGAGGGAAAATGGAATGAGAATCACCACGATATGGTTAAGACTAAAATTTAAAACACAAACAAAATTTCAATGAAAACCTGGGATAATACTGAGTCAAAAGTGAAGAACCAAGATGTTGTCAGATCAATCCATCCATGTGATTAACAAACAGGTATTGAGTATGTATTATGTACAAGCACTAGGATGGAAGTGTAATGAGAAATGAATTGTGTCTTTTCAGAATTTTCAATCAGGGAAGACAAATAAACCACTGAATAAATTTAGATAGATGTGTGATATGATTGCTTGCTTTGTAGATGATTACTCTGGCATCGTTGATGGGGGTTGGGTTAAAAAGACAAGAAAAGCAGAAGCCTATGCTCCATGTGCAAGTCACAGGTAAGCCAAGATGAGAAGAAAAAAGAGATTAAGTCAGAGCAGCTAGGTGGGTTACAGGTCAAATGAATGAACTGTGCCTCTCATATCTCTTCTGAAATCCAAAGGCCTCTTAAAAGGTGACGAGGGGCTCTGCTCCGGAGAGGAAGACCTGGAGTGGCAGGTGTCCCAGAAAGAATGACACTTCCCCCCTCAGAGTAATATTTAATAGGAGAAAAAAACAAAAAAAAATTATATTGAACATAACAAACTAATATTCATAGCTGAGCTAATGCCAGTTTGCTTCTGATTATTCCTATAACAATGCCATTGTTCTATTTCTAACCTGCATAATGGAGAGATGAAGAAAAATGTATAGACACACACACACATTTGCATACTTGTTTTGTACAAGATTAGGTATTCTATTAAGGTTATGGAAAGATAATCTATTATTCAATGTTCACATTTGTTTTCATCCTGTACTATTGGTTTTAGAATATAATGTTTTTGAGATAAGGGTGTTGTGGTCTTGTTAATCTGCTCCAAAGCCATGTTGGTGTCATGCACACATTACACTAATTGGATTCCTGATGCATCTTTAAAAACTAATTTCAAAACACTAAGTAATCAGAGGCTTTGTCTTCAATACAAGACATTGCATCAGCAAAAATTGTTTATTACTCAGCCACCTGTGCTCTGCACAAAGCAATTTAAGCAGACTCAGTCCCTGCCCTGAGGAACTGTCTAAAGTCAGTGCCATTGTAACATTCAAAGACAGTCAGACAACTGCACTAATGACAAACACAAGCCACTAACATTATTAAAAAACAAAAGAGCCCACTCCATAATGTTATTTGAATCACAAGATGAACTAGTATTTTATTTTGTAAAAGAAGTGACATGAGAACTTGCTGAATATTCAATAAACAGTTGTTGAATTAAATAATGCATGCAACAATCATATTTAGAATTTAAAGATAGAAAAATTAAAATGTAAAATTTTGTTTCTTGATTAGAGTAGATTATGTAGGGCACATTCCATAAGAAGTGGACTTGTAGATAGTTTACTTAACTGAGAATTATGTTCACATGTGCCTTTCTGCAAATTCCGTGAGATTGTGACCTATTTGAAAACGAGAACCAAGAAATACTACTATTTGTGTATCAGTTTCACCACAGTGTCTGGCAAAAGTACAGACTTTACTGAAATGTTGAGGGTGAGTAATAATGAAAAGCATAAAACAATATTGGAACAGGTTTTCTACAAGTAGTGAAATTCCTGCCTATGTCTTCTTCCTCTAGGACTGATCTTCTAGGACTGATCTTCTAGGACTGATACTTAATAATTGTGGACGATTGTGAATGTATTCATTCCCTTCAGTAACATGGAGATATTAGGTCACCTCAGGTTGTTCTATAACTCTTCCTCTTAAGGCAGATTTCCCTGTTTGCTTTGTAATCTCCACTATCAAATTCAATTATCAAAAAAAAAAAATCCAGTTTAAAGCAGTTGAGTCAATTTTGCAAGCCCATTAGATATGGCAGCTCTGGATATGCCACATGACTCCAGGTGCACCATTTACATAGACACATAAATGTAATTGAGAATAATACCCCAGGAGTTGTGCATTGTGGTAGCCCTAAGTGAGTTAAAGTAGCATAGATGATTCTCGATGTAGACTATGATCCTTCACACAAACTGACGTTTGCAGACACTATCCATTAAAGCAATTTTTTTACTAGAAAACTCAATCTCTCCAACACCATTGAGGACATAGGCACACGCAAAGATTTCAGAATGATAACACCAAAAGAAATTACAACAAAAGCAAAAATTAACAGATGGGATCTAATTAAACTAAGGAGGTTTCGCACAGCCAAAGAAACTATCATCAGAGTGAACAGACAACCTACAAAATGGGAGAAAAATTTTGCAATATATCCATCGGGCCAAGGTCTAATATCCAGAGTCTATAAGGAACTTAAACAAACTTACAAGAAAAAAGAAATAACCCCCATTAAAAAGTAGGCAAAGGACATGAACTGACACATCTTAAGAGAAGATATACGGGCGGCCAACAAACATATGAAAGAAAAGCTCAACATCTCTGATCATTAGGGAAATGCAAATCAAAACCACAATGAGATACCACCTCACACCAGTCATAATGGCAATTATTAAAAAGTAAAAAGACAACAAATGCTGGTGAGGTTACATGCTGGTGAGGTCGTGGAGAAAAATGAACACTTTTCCACTGTTGGTGGAAGTGTAAATTAGTCCAACCATTGTGGAAGACAGTGTGGCAATTTTTCAAAGATCTAGAGGCAGAAATACCATTTGACCCAGCAATCCCACTACTGGGTATATACCCAAAGGAATATAAATTACTCTAATATACATATACACATATATATATATTTATTTACATATATATGTATGTGTGTGTATATATACACATGTATATGTTCATTGCAGCACTATTAATAATAGCAAAGACATGGAATCAAGCCAAATGCCCATCAATGATAGACTGGATAAAGAAAATGTGGTACCTATACACAGTGGAATATCATGCAGCCATAAAAACAAATGAGGTCATGCCCTTTGCAGAGACATGGATGGAGCTGGAAGCTGTCGTTCTCAGCAAACTAATGCAGGAACAGAAAACCAAACACTGCATATTCTCACTTCTAAGTCGGAGCTGAACAATGAGGACACATGGTGGGGAGCATCACACACTGGGGCTGTTGGGGGTAATAGAGCAGGGGGAGAGAGAGCATCAGGAATAATAGCTAATCGATGCTGGGCTGAATACCTAGGTGATAGGCTGATCTGTGCAGCAAACCACCACAGCACACATTTACCTATGTAACAAGCCTGCACATCCTGCACATGTACCCCTGAACTTAAAATAAAAGTTGAAGAAAAGAGAAAAAAAAAAGAACACTTGGCCTCTCTTCCACTATAAAAGTGTTTTCTCAAAATATAAGCTGTTTTCCTTTCTAGTGGAGAAGAAGTAGATTTACAGAAGAACCTACAACGTTAAAATCCTTACAGCATTCTCATAAATCTGTTCTAGGAAAAATGAATTACTTTTGTCAAGCCATGGAATAGCTTTATTTGATAAAGTTTTGAGGCCAGAACTCATCAAATTAAATTTAATTGTTCAAGTCAATTTTTAAATATTGATCATCTATAATCAGATGTGTGCTTTGATACAAGCTTATCAAATATTCTAAGCAGAAAAATATTCTAAGCAATTTCTGCCTTGAAAGAGTTTTCTGGGGAAATGAGAATGAAAGAGTGTATATAGTGAGGTCAGATCTTTTGCTATTAAGACACATAAGGAAAGAGTTCTTACAAAACATGTAAGAGAGATTTTTGTATAATCAGGTTACCTTAAATTCATATCTTGTGTCATCATTTTCAAAGTGTATTAAAGATAGAGAGACAGAGAGAAAAAGAGAGACTGATATTTTAGAGAAAGAGAGGAAAACATTCAAGGTGTAAAGGAAATAAACATTTCATTTCAAACTTACTGTAGTAAGCTAATGGTCCCTGTGTCAGGTCATAATCCACAAAATCTGTGAATGTTACCATATCTGAAAAAGCATCTTTGTAGATATGGTTAAATTGAGGATGTCAAGATAGAGAGATTATCCTAGATTATTAGGATGGTCCCTAAATACAATCACATGCATCTCTGTAAGAGGAATACAGCCAGAGAGAAAGGAGAGAAATGAGAAAAAGATGTAAGAACAAAACAGATTTGAAGATGTTGAGCTGCTGATCTGAACAATGAAGGAAAGAGCATGAGTGACAGAACGCAACCTTAGAGTTTGGAAAAGGCAAGGAAACATTTTCTTTCCTACGGTTTCTGAAACTATAGCCACCCCACCAAAACCTAGGTTTCTGCTCAATGAAATACACTTTTAGACTTCTGACCCCCAGAACTGTAGGTGAAAAAATGTGTGTTGTTTTAGGTCACTAAGTTTGTGGTAATTTGTTACATCAGCCACAGGAAACTAATATACTTTGAAATATAGAACTAGAGTCTTTTAACATTCTCCTGATCATGTGCCTTTCTTTTTTCTTTAAAATAATGGAATAATTTCAAACACAAACACCTTTATGAAGGTTCAGTAATATTTAACTATATTTTTCTGTTGATTTGCTCTACTTTGTTTCTATTTATTGGGTATTCTTTTAACTCTAGGCTTACACTTAAATTCTAGTACCATGATGCATCAACATGTTTTACATTGCCATAAAGGAATTCCTGAGGCTAGGTAATTTATAAAGAAAGGAGGTTTATTGGGCTCACAGTTGTGTGGGCTAGTCAAGAAACATAGCACCAGCATCTGCTTCTGGTGAGGCCCTCAGGAAGCTTTTGCTCATAGAAAGCAAGGGGACCTAGCGTGTCACATGCTGAGAGAAGGAGAAAGAGAGTAAGGAGAGGGGTGTCATGCTCTTTTAAACAACCAGCCCTCCATTAACCACTAAGGGGAGAACTCACTTATTAACATCAGAGAGCATCAGTTCTTCTCATGCCACTGTCTTTCAATTCTCTGCCCTTAACCGGGAAAGGTTCTCTGCTTTTAAAATCTCATGTGATTGAAAACGTCCCCACAGAGTTGACAAGAAATCTACTCTGGGTTCTGGACAGAAATATAGCTATAATTAGGCATTAATCAGGCTGAACTTTGGCCCACTTCCTTGTTGCTAAAAATCACATAGCACTAGATACTGAACATGTTCATCCCCATTGATCCTATAGACACGATCTCTGACATTAGAGTCACAAAGCATTTGTTTAAGGATCACTTAAGATGTTGTTAAGACCCTGAATTCCAGCAACCAATTTGAAGACTCCCACAGAGGAGTACATCAGGCAATGAATCTATTACGTTTACATTATTTGATTGGGTGCATCTGGATATTCCAGGATAATCTCTCATCTCAAAGTCTGTGCCGTGCCCTTAACCGTATTGGCAAAGACATTTTTCCTGTAAGGCAACATTGTCACAAGTTCTGGTAATTATGCTTGGACATCTCTGGGAGCCATTATTCTGCCACCACACCAATCTACTATTCACATGTATAATTTATACTATTAAAATCTAAAATATGTTGATTGATAGATATTTTAAATAATAATGGCAGCCACTTTAAACATCAAACTCTTTGCAATTTTTATTTTATTTTATTCTTGGAACAAATTGTAGATGATTGACATAAAAAATAAGAAAGGGTAGAGATGACATGGCCATTTCACACATGAAATACAAGTGTGCATTGTGTTATTTAGTTCGTGAATATCAGATTTCCATTATTATATTATGATATGCTCATGTTTGAATCATAACGTACAAGTTTTAAAGATTCTAGACAAGTGCCGGGCGCAGTGGCTCACACCTGTAATTCCAGCACTTTGGGAGGCTGAGGTGGTCAGATCACCTGAGGTCAGGAGTTCGAGACCAGCCTGACCAACATGATGAAACCCCATCTCTACTAAAATACAAAAATTAGCTGGGCATGGTGGCACATGCCTGTAATCTTCTCAGCTACTTGGGAGGCTGAGGCAGGAGAGTTGCTTGAACCCGGGAGGCGGAGGTTGCAGTGAGCCGAGATCGTGCCATTGCACTCCAGCCTGGCAACAGAGTGAGACTGTCTTAAAAAAAAAAAAAAGAAAAAGAAAAGAAAAAAGATTCTAGACAGGTTTGGCTATCCTTTCAGGTGGGAAAATAATGAAAGCCTCTATCTTATGAAGATAAACCTGAAGAAATGAAGAGAAATAGTGGATCTCCAAGATAAGTAAACTTAAATTTGAAGTCAAATCAATGGTGGTTCCAAAGAGTAGCCTGGACTTTTATAGCTCTCCCTGCTGCTCAACACTAATGGCTATAACATTCCTCAACACCTGTAACACAAAGAGTTTATTTCCTTTGCTATACAAAAATAGCTCGATATGCACATGCAGCTTCAAATCAGTAGGTTCTTCACAACATAGCACTTTAAACAACTCCTGTATAGGTTTCTTTTATTAAAATGAAGTTATATTACCCAGTTGCATAAGACTGCTTATGTTCATATTCTTTTCTTACCTTCACACACTGGTACTCAAGTTATTTTATATATATATATATATATATATATATATATATATATATATTTTCTAAATTACAATTTCTGGCCTTTGTATATGTCTTATAATCAATGTCAAGAGAAATGTGCCAGATGACAATTAGATTCAAAGGCTGAGGCTCACCATCAGTTTTACTATCTACCCACGGGCGAACCTAGTCATAGGTCTCACCTGTTTATCTTTTTGTCAACTTATTTATTTGCCAGTACAACACAGCAGAGATTTAAATTTTAACTTAAATTGAGATCCCTGAACGTTTTTTAAAATGTCCTCAAAATAATAGCACTGTGATCCAGCACAAATTGATTTTTATTTTCCAACACAGAAAGTGGCCTGTCACATACCAGGAAATGTAATCAAAGGTGGTAGAAATTGCCAAATTTCTCAGTGTAGAATAAGCTTTTCCAAAGCTAGAAGTTCATGGTGAATGGATTCATACATGATGAAGAATATGAGACAGATGCCAACAGCTTTCAAAAGAAAAATATTTTCTTTTGAAACATTTTCAGGAAGAGCTAGTTAACTTTCAATAATATTTAATTTAATTACAATAAAAACAAAACAAAAATTTAGACAAATGGAAAATGCAGACAGAATTATGAGTCTTTGATCTAGTTAGAATTTACATACTAAGACTTAAAGATGCTTATATACTGAAGCTTAAAATATTACCAATTAGAAGTGTGTCACAATGATGCAGTAATTGTCAATTACCTGAGGTGATTTCACAAAAATATTTGTACTTTGAAGTTGAATTAGGTATAGGCTCGAATTCTCATTGTGACATTTAAGAGAGAAAGTGGGTGAGAATTGAAAACATAGCATTATCGATTTTTGATTCATTAAAAAAATATATTTTTTGTTTGTTTGTTTTTTGAGATGGAGTCTCACTCTGTCACCCAAGCTGGAGTGCAGTGGCATGATCTCAGCTCACTGCAACCTCCTCCTCCTGGATTCAAGAGATTCTCCCATCTCAGCCTCCTGAGTAGCTGGGATTACTGGTGTGCACCCCCATGCCCAGCTCATTTTTGTATTTTTAGTAGAGACAGGGTTTTGTCATGCTGGCCTGGCTGGTCTCAAACTCCTGACCTCAAGTGATCTGCCTGCCTTGGCCTCCCAAAGTGCTGGAATTACAGGAATGGGCCACCACGCCGAGCCAAAAAATATATGCTTTTAACAGGGTAAATTATTTAAAAAATTGATTTTAAGTTTTCTAACTCGATGAGGTGTTAACTTCCAGAAAATATGACAGTAAAGTCATGATTAAATGCCCTAGCTATGTTTCAGTTGTGTTACAAGGAATTAGGGGGCCACAAGTCACTGGGTTCAGTCTGGTGCTGCTATGAAAATTAGCGAGGTTGGGTGCGGTGGCTGTAATCCCAACATTTGGGAGGCTGAGGCGGGTGGACCACCTGAGGTCAGAGTTTTGAGATTCACCTGGCCAACATGGTGAAATGTCTCCACTAAAGATACAAAAAAATTAGCCAGGTGTGGTGGCCTTTGCCTGTAACCCCAGTTACTTGGGAAACTGAGGCAGGAGAATGTCTTGAACCTGGTAGATAGAGGTTACAGTGAACCAAGATCACCCCATTGCACTCCAGCCTGGGCAACAGAGCAAGACTCTGTCTCAAAATAATAATAATAATAATAATGAAAATTAGTGAGAGCATATCAAGAGAAAGATGACCTCATAAAAAAAGAGTCAAGAATATGAGTTTTGACCATCACTCCTCCTATTATCAATCTTCAAGGATTATTTTTGTTTTTTTAAAAATATTGCCCTAGAGTTATTCAATTAATAAACGATCAAATGGTCATATGATTCCAAATCTTACACTCAAATCCTGCAGGATACTGAATTTTTCAGTTTCTAATTTAATTATTTCAATTCCATAAAGACATTATGTTAGAAATTATGACACATGGACCAAAATATGTCTATTCTGGATGACTCTGAGAAAGATACTAAAGTGGTTCTTCCACTCAAGTAATCAGGAAACTAAATGTTGTTCTTCAAGTGCATTCACTCTATCCAGTTATCTATGTGTCTGAAAAGGATCACTTTTTAAACTATGGACTTTACAAAGACATCAGATAATTAGTTGTGAAAGAAAGAGTCCACACTGTGGAATGAGAGGAGATACATAGGCCCACACAACAAGACTGCTTTCAGTAATCTATATTAGGTTACTATATTAACTATATATATTCTATATATATAATTCTATATCATATTATCTATATATTCTATATTCTATATAGAGTCTATGTTAATTATCATGAACTCTTAAATAAATATTTATTAGAACATTTAGGCAAGTATGACTAAGAACAAACATCTTGGCTGGTCTCCATTCATCACTGAAGAGCTGCATTGTCTTTTATTTGGTTATTGCATGTCCCATGCTGTTTTACCTTGGCAAAATTATTTCTTTGAAGCTGGATACTTATTACTTACTGCTTCCCCAATTTCCCATTGTCAACCAACCAAAAATGAGTCCCCCAGACATAGTGTAACTGACATAAGCATCAACACTCTCTATATTCCAATCCTATACCTTCATGTCAACTGAAGCAATGTATATGCACAGTTACTCCAGCAGTTCTCTACTATGCAGCGAGAATGTTAAATGTCCAGTACAATAGTCCAGGTTGATATTTCTTGTCCACAAGAACCTTGTCACCTCCTCTAGATCCTTCTCTCTCCATCTTTTCCATAATATAAAAAATCTGTATTTTTCTAAATAGCTCAAATAATATCTATAATATTTACCAGTCCTTACCACCTTGTTTTCACACTCCTTGAAGCTATAGGAGCCTCTTCCTTTTGTTGGTATATGAGCCCCCTGCCAAAGATCATCCTGTACAGTTTTTGTCTTTTCTTTCTCTGTTACTCTCTGAAAATTGTTTTTATTTTCTCTGAAAATTGTTTTTATTTTTATCAAAATAGTACATGTCCATGAATTTGCAATCAGAGATGTAGGAAACTTCTTATGAAAAATCAGGTGTGCCTTGTCTTTCTTTATATGCCATGCCTATCCCCCAGAGGCAGCAATTTTCATGTCATCTTTTTTTTCTGTAACTTTATACACATTTCTTCTTGATTTTTTTAGTTATAGATATTATATATCTAATTTATTTATTTTTAAATATTACCTATGAAATTATATCTTTGGATGTTTGGGGATTATCTTCCTCACCTTCAAACACCCACCATAACCCTCCTATCTACATTAATCCAAAACAGACATTTCCCAAACAATGCTATGCTTTCAATGTAGCTAAAAGAAAATGTTGGGTAATATGCTCTTTATTATTTCTATTAACATTTTCCTTTAATTTTTGACTATGATCTGCAGCTGAGTTATGTGATATATTGTTATACTATTTCCTTTCTTGTACAATTTCCTTCCCTCATAATTATAGTACAGCATAGTTATTTATAACTAATGAGAGGTGTTTTTGTGTACTTTAATTTATGCTGAAACTCACCCATAGAAGTGAGTATCTCCTTTAATACAACTACATCAGTATTTCTATTAGTTTCTTTTTTTCTTTTTCTTTTGTTTTTTGAGAAAGTGTTACTGGAATTCTCAGTTCTCCTGCTCCAATATAAATAGTCTCCTCTATATGTCAGCTGCGTGACTGTCATTCTGGGTGTTTCATTTGTGCTGGTCTCTTTTTCTCACATTAACCATTCTCCACGGATGTCTCACATTCCTTGCCTCTCAGCTCCTATTGAGGAATGAGGCACAAGTAATCCTCTGCACTGAGTTGATTAACCATTGATTATTATTGGGACCCATCAGACTAGTTGAGAACGTGTAGCTCTTTTCTCTTAAGTTTCCAGGTTTTTCTTCCTCAAAAACAATAGTTCCAATCTGAAAATGTCTGCCCCAATCTACAAGCAAGTTCAGGAAGGAGGCGAGGAATTACCTGTTAAGCATGTAAAAATCTCACTTACTCCTGTTTTTATTCCATCAGTACCCTCTTCAGGTGTATTTCTGCAGAGTCCTCTAATTCAACTTCTTCAGAGAGGAATTTATGGAATACTCACCAGCATTGCCTGGCTGCGCATGAGGGACAAAAGAATCTTTGATAACCTTTTGTAACAAACTTTCAAACAGTCTTCTGGCTTCTAACCAAAGGAGCACACCTCTTTATAACACGCTCCCATTCCTGAGACTTTTCATAATTTCTAAAGTATTTCTTAACCATCTCCCTGAAAGCTTAACTATCAACTTTCTCAGCCCTGCTGAGTTTCACCCACATTTCGAACTTGTTGACATATATCCTATCTTCTCAACTCTCCTTTCCTGATGCTCACATGTTTATAACTTTTTAAAATTCTTCATTGTTATATTGACAAAGTTTCCAGAGAATGTGTAGATAGAAGCATGCATTCAACCCACCATGTTTAACTGAATCTCTGCTTCTTTTTCAATTTCTCATTAGTGAAAATTTCACCTAACTGTTGTCCTCATTAGACTGCAATGTTCTTCATTTCTCCCTTATTATAAAGTCATGGAGGTTTCATCTCCTAGGAGATGGACAATATCTCTGTGCAAGTTTCACTATCTCCAGTACCAATTACATAGCTGACTTTAAAGTAAACTGGAGTTAGCAGTGTTTCTATCTGCAGCCATCAAAACGAGAACTCTAAGTAATACCGAAACCATCCTCACATGTTCACTAACTGGAATTTTTTTTTTTTTTTTTTTTGGTCTGTAATGGCTGAAAGTTGATTCTTTAAATACACGGACTCCATGGGCTATTTTTCTATGGAACTTCTGCTTCCCTAAAACATGTTCTGTTGTCTCTCTGTTGGCACTTTATTTTTCCAAGTAGTACAAATTTGACGCCTTTTTTTTTTCTCTCTGACAAGCTTAGTGTTGCTGCTTTTTAGAAATAAGATACACATAGTACTATAATGAGGCACACATGTTTAACCTGAAACGTGGCATCCAAATTCCTCCTTGATAACTAATGATTGTTGTTCTGCAAATTACACCACCAAAAATAGAGGGGAAAGAAGAAATTTTAGGCTCAGAAGTTTATGAAGAAAGATGATGTAATCTAAATGCTCTGCGTGAGTCAAAGAGAGGGACTTGTTTTAACTGAAGTCACAGAAGGTCGGGGAAAGATTTGGGAAAAAAAGGCCAGGAAAGCAGTGATTATTTTGTATTAATTTCAACATAAAAAAGTTCACATACTCTGACTTTGAATTCTTGGAAAAGAAGAGAAAAATAGCATAGAAGAAAGATACAAACAGAGCTTTCATTATATTTTTACTGTTTTATTTCTCAAAAACAAATCTGAAATATGGGATAATGTTAGGATATATTATACTATGTGGTAGGCACATAAACATTTATAGTATTTCTTTCTTTATGTTTATATATGCTTAAAATACTTCATAATTTAAGAAAAGGCAATAACAAAAGAATATAAACTAGTATAAATTTGAAAATCATATCTGTGATTGTGAATTACAGATATGACTGTGACTTAGAGAACAAAATCTGTGATTGGAAGTTTATAAATATCAGCCAGATTAGAATTTTCCCCAGACTATGGGACTTAGGTCTAGGATTTCTTCAAAATGTGTCCAAACTTGATCTTTTACGTGAGAAGTAAATTAAGAGAAAGGGATTAGGAAAGTAAAAAGAAGTAGCAATTATCTTTCACAATGAAAAGAAAAAGCAGAATTATCAAAGATGAAATAGAGAACCGACCGCCCAAAATGAAATGTTCTTTCCATCGTACCACACTCCTCTGTGAAGGCAGATTCCAAACCTCTGTTGCTTTTCCCCCACCCCCTAATTGTGCCTCAATTTTTTGGTTAGTTTTTATGCTATGTCTTATTTCTGGAGTTTTATATATGTATATATATTTACATGTCTTATATCCTAATTAAGATCGTACCGTTTATGATATTATCATTTAATATCAATTCTGACTTGTCTTTGTCAATATAGCATTACCTAAACTTAATTGAGGGTGGGAGGAGCTTTTTTATTTTTTAAACATGGAGTCCCTATTGTCATATGGCAGTTACTAGTATCCCATGGAATACACCTTGAAAATGATGAATTGGATGAATCCCTAAGGTGCATTCAAGGGCTAATATTAAATGATTCCATCATTTCCTTGAAATATTGCCCCTTTCTGTGCTGCTGGTGGATGTTCTGCCGCAGCTTATTAAACAGCAGATGCTTAGGTATCCTGCTGTCATCTAGGGAGCAGGTTTATTTTGTAGCAAGTGACACTTCCAGATGGTGAATTGGATGCAGTCTAGCAAGCTGTTGATGAAATGGCTCAGGAAGTGGTGTAAGGCATTTGTGGGCAGTCCAAAATTCATTCAAAATTAGATATGAACGCCATGCTTTACGCATTCAAATGGCTTGGAACTTAATACTAATGTTCAGCCTTGTCCATTAAGGTCACAAAGGTCATACTTTATTATTAAACTCTATGCATTTACTCTGTTAGAATGTTATTTCACTAACCATTTTGCAGAGAGTTTCTAGTTCTGTCTTACAAATAAAAAATTGTCCTATCTAGCATTAACAGATATATGACAGCCTCTTCAAGCGTAACTACATGCAATATTTATATACTCTAAAATCTAGCAAAGTAAGCTACTATATTTTTTATTTCTCATTTTTATTGTTGTATATTTTCAAATAAAATTAATGATTATTCATTAAATGTTTTCTCAAATGATTTTTAAGATATTATTTTAAGAATTATATATCAAGTGCTATTAATTTATTCAAGTAAGTGTTGGTATTAATATACAGATCTAGAAAAATAGAGAACAAGAAGTATAAATATTCCTAAACTGGAGAAAACATTGAATAAGTGAAATCACTACATGGTGTATAAAAGCACATAAAGAACTTATTTTAGAATTTATGTGTGTTATTCTGAAATAAATACCATAGCATTAGCATAGTTTTCCACTTTCTCCCTACTTGCTTCACAAAAATAGTATTCTCAGCTGTCTCACAGCAATCAGTTCTCTAAATGATTTATGTTAGTATATGCCTATGCTTTCGCTAATTATATTGTTTTAGTTTCATAGATCCAGAAGGATTCATATCAATGTAATTAATTTTATCTGAGAATTTAACTTGAGAATTTAGCTTTGTAAATATCATGATTCAGGCACATAGTGTCATATACATGAAAAGCATCCTGTTTTCAGACAAATAAACTGTGAAAAAAAGGAGCTCTATCTCTATAGAAAACTAAAAAAAAAAAATCCAAAACTTACTAAAACATCTGTGTTAGTTATCTATTATCACATAACAAATTACTCTGAATTTAACAGCTTAAAAAAACATTTTATTCCACAGTTCCTGTGGGTCAGTATTCTAATCATAGTCTGACGTGGTCTTCTGGCTTGCGGTCCCAACGGGATGAAATCAAACTGTTGGCAGAGCTGCAGCCTCATGTGTAGGCTCATGTGGTTGTTGGCAGGTCTTGGATCCTCACCATAGAGCTTCCTCATGACATGGCAGCTGGCTTCTCCCACGGTTAATGATCTAACAGAGAGCAAGATGGAGTGCCCAAGAGAAAAGCCATAGTCTTTTTATAACCTAAACTTGAAAGTGACATCCCATTGCATTTGACATACTCTATTCCTCAGAAGAAAGTTTAAGAAGTCCCACCCACACTCCAGAGGGGATTACAGAAGAGCACAAATTCCAGAAGGAATGGTCATTGGGGACTAACTTAGGCAATGACTACCACAGTATTTTCATTTCTTAAGTGATTAAAGTAAGTACAATGTTGACTGTTGTGTTTTTAAAACAGAAAATTATGAAGACAAAGTTATTCAGCTCTTACAAATATGGAATTAATACCCAAGAAATTATAAAAACCAGAAGTCTCACTGAGGCAATTTTCTATTTCTTATGTAAATACATCTGGCTATCATGTTAGTTGATAACTGGCTTCACATAATTATACACTAGAAAGGGTAAATTGTTCCCTCTGGAAGAAGATGTGACTGACTCTGATGGGAAATATTTATGCATGTGGACAATATATGTGGACATACATCCTTATGACAAGTTACAGTAACTCTATTTGATAAAATAATCTTGTGTACTTTCTAAAAGTACCTAATAATTTTAATGCTATGAAGCAAAATAAAATTATTATAACACTATAAGAGGTTAACGTCTTTTGAACAGGCATTTAAAAAATATTTTTATAATTTTAATAGTTCTTAACAATTTTAAGATTCATATCAGTAAATCATTTTATTTACTGTAGAAGAAAATATTTCTGTTCCTCTGAAGAAGGAACAATGAAAAATGGGCGATTTAAACCTACCTCTGACATATAAGCCATGGACACATTGGCAGGAGAACAACACACACTGGGGCCTCTCAGAAAGCTGGAGGGAGGGAGAGCATCAGGAAGAATAGTTAATGGATGCTGGGCTTAATACCTAGGTGATGAGTTGATCTGTGCAGCAAACCACTATGGCACACATTTACCTATGTAACAAACCTGCACATCATGCACATGTACCCTGGAACTAAAGTAAATGTTGATGAAAAAATAAAAAGCCAACAATGAACTGGGAATGAGGAGGATGCCTGCCTTCCTCTCACTTAGATAATATTTTCTCTATTAGGTTTATGATTTCTACCCAAACTGTAACTTATATTTTATACCATCTAAGGACTCTAAGATAAAGCTATTTATATGCAAGTGAAAGTTCAGGTAATCTATTAATTATTATGTTTTCAGTTAATAAAATCTATACTGTGAAAGCATTCAACAGATTGATTCATTAGAAATGTGTAGAAAATATCTGTTGCTCTACCAAGTCATTCTCCACAATCAATATAGTCTCTCCCACACTAGAGATTAACACTCACCCTTTTTTCAAATAATCCTAATTGCCATTTCAAATCTGGGCATTAAAAAAGTAGCCTATTTTGATCAATATTTCATGATAGATAGCTTTAATGATAACTAGCCATATCTCACAGCTTTTGTTTATTAAGCTGACACAGAAAATTAGCTCTGCTTTTTCTCGCTTATGATTTGAACTTGCGCAGGAGCCAGATGGCAGTAAGAATCAGATAAAAGAATAATAAACTTAAGCTAGAGAAATAGAGATTGTTTGAAACAACATATCATTTCAAAGTATAAAAACCCTGATGGTTAAATCCTTTTCCTGTTGCTCCTTGCCTGAGCTGTCTAATGCATTTATTTCCATCTACCTTTATTGGAGAATCTGTCCATTAAATTAAACCACGGAAATACAGGGCAGATGAGTCTTCGTTCAGGGAACTAATAAGCCCACTAAGTCATGAACAGCACATCAGATGAGCTGTAGTTTTTCACCTTTCTTACACACCTGGGAGGCATTAGACAATTTTTGCTCTAAAGGGGACTTTTTTCCTTGTCCACTGGAAATACTTTTCTTACACAGACTCTAAATAATGAGCCACTTTAAGGTAACTCTGCGTAGAGGGACTTACATAGCAGAAGTACATCACAGGATGTATGCTATTAGAAACCCAGGCTTATTACTTTGATATGCCAAACGATGCCACAATTCAAAAATTCCTAAAGTTCTATCTGTTTGGCATGCAATAAGGGAAGTAAGTGACAAATAAAGACATTCTAATACAACCTTGCTTTCTTCACATCAAGGCCTGTATGCAACAGAAATCTGCCTCCCATTTAAAAAAAAAAAATTGAGCTACTTGCTTGAGCACAGATCCATAGGGAAATAATAAATATGTCCTTACTGTACAAGGGGTTGGCTTTAATGGCAGATTAAATGTAGTTAATTAAAAAGTTATTCCGACAATGTATAAAAAGAACGTAGGAGATTGAACTGGTTAATGAAGAAGAGCAAGAGATGAAAAGTCAAATAATAATGAAATAAGTAGAGACACTCAAATATGTGTCAGTTTAATATAACCTATGTATCTGCATGACTCAAATACCAATAAAATAAAAATGGAAAAAAATGTAGAAATTTTATTATTTCCAAATTGCTTAGGTGGACGTCTTGGTAAATTAGCCATCTCTGTATCATTTCATAATTCTGGGAGGGTGAGAAAATCAGGTGTGTGCCTGCGAGTTTTGAAAAAAATAAACATTTTCAGTATGAACTATAGTAAATTGGAATTGCTAAAAAGTCATTTGGTAATGAAACTTGATTTTGGGACACTATTTGAACTGACAATTTGGCATAATTACGGAAAATGATTCTAATATTTTTATTAATAGATAAAGCAAGTTGAAATAACTAAAGGGGTAGGATAAGCTATGTATGAATACTTTATTAGTGATTGTGGATGTTTTTCATGTGAAGAATAAGTTAAATTCTAATTATTTTTCTTGCTTATGATTTATGATTTTTTTTCTTGCTTATAATAGGAGAAAGAAGGCCAACAGATAATCATATGCACACAATTGCAGTCTACATATTTCCATTTCTTCTATGATAATTGACTTCTATTCATGTTATTAATAATAATCACTTTTAATAAAGCAACTATAAAAAGATAATACTGATGGATATCATCCTGAATTGGTTTGGATCAAATCAGCATGCATTTGACAGAGTTAAAGATTTAAATTTTTCCAAAAGTCATTAGCTTATTTTTTTTAACTAAATTTCAAAATTCTGTAAATAAAAATAAATAAAACCTTCTCCCCACAAACTAAATTCAATGCTCATAGTACCTTAAGAGTTTAGTACAATGTAAGCAACAATGACAACCCCTGTTGTTATTCATTTTTTAATGTTTAATACACAGCTTGAATAAGGAAAAGCTTGAAAGTGCCATTATTCCTACCAGTTTATAAAACTGAACATCATTTGAATTATATTAATAGTTGCCCCAGTCTCACACCGCAATGCATCAAGCTTCTGGGTGATTGCAAACTAGTTTCTAAATTTTGATTAGTATAACGTATAGGTACAGGCAGCCCTTGGAGAAAAGTGGTCCTAAAATGAGGAGTGGGAGACTACCCAAATAACACGAATGGTTTCTCTGGGCTCTCAGTAAATTATAGAGTGCAGAGAAATATATGGTAATATGGAAGTTTAATTACTGGATTCTAATGAGTAATATATTTACTCACTCATTAGTTGCTTTTCAAAAAACTGTTTAAAGTATGCTTTGGTGCAAAAAAAAAAAAAAATGTCAATTTGTCAATGTCACCTGCCACTGTGACCCAGACAATAAATAAACTGTCAGTGACCCTAAGAACTTAAACCAGAACAAAGGACACATCTAACCAACTCCTTTAATGGAGTTGAATTCTTAAATTTCAATAAAGATATTTGAATTTCTTAATGTTTATTGTCTCATTTAGGAGTTTTTGTTCACTTCAAAAAAAAAAAGAGTAGAATAGTCGTATGATCATAATTTTAGTGTTAATGCTTAGGGACTTGCAGATGTATCCAATATGTGAGATCAAGATCGAGGAATTGATTATCAGTTTGTACGTTTGGAAAATCTAAAATCGGAAGAACAGAATTCTGAAAGAATTCTAAAATTCTGAAGAACAGAATTTAGCAATTGAAGAAAAGTCTTTTTGAATTTCAAGACGTCTATGCAACTGATATTCTTTTTTGTGATAATATTTGTATATACCAACTGTCTACTGTACTTTATTGAAAATTATGTCCATTATTTCAAAATACTTTTGTCACCATCAGAGAAAACAACTTTTGGCAAAATTAATACTTTATGGAGCAGTAATATGTAGTTATTTATGTAGTTAATCATGACAAACTATGCCTATTCATGGTTCCTTATTGTAGAAAAAAACAATAAAACTGGTACAAAAGTTAAACTGCGGTATATATGAGTTGCAGTAAAGGCCTGGATTTTAAAAATAAATAAATTGTAAAATCCAAAATATAGTGGTTTAAATAAACTGAATATATTTTTTCTTTCTCATGACAGTCTAGAAATGAGTGGCAGGTCAGATGACCCTACTCCAGGAAATAAGTAGGGTTCCAAGTTCATTTTATAGTTTTTGCTTTGCCATTACCAAAACATCATTCTCATCTGCATTGCTGAAAATAAGTCAACACTTTTCCACATTGTATCCTGTGAGGAGAGAAAAGGCAATTAAAAAAAATTCATTTAATGAATGAGTTGGATGGTCGTTCATTTTAACATTCCATTGAAAAAAAAAATCAATCATAACTTACTGCAAGGAAGATTGGAAGATGTCTCAGCAGTCATATGCCCAGCAAAAATCTACTGTAATAAAAGAATGGGTTTGGAGCAACTGGGAAGAAATGAAACCAAACACATGTGTCTTTCCTTATTCTCACATGGAGACTCCTTCCACCAGCCTCTCCATCCAAGCCTAAATATAATCTTTGAAATTTGGTAACCTATAAACTAAAACACATTTCATATTACCACTTCTCACTCAATATGTCATTGAAAACTATATCATTCTATCTAGGCAAATAACTGGCATTGGTGGGCTAGATACTTGGTTTGGTTTCCTTAGAAATAAAATTATCTCAACAAAACAAGAGGTTTTCACCTTATTTTCTTCCAGTCAGTCCTCTGTTAAAATAACAATACTAAAAGATTTCTTCTAGACATACACCTCGAACCTACCAGTTCTTCTCTTTTATTTACTTATTCTGGGCAAACACATCCATTCTCCAATGTTAGGCAGCTAAATTGAAAATACCCTGAAACAATACAGTTAGGTTGGAAAGTAACATCCTCCATCACAATTTTACCAGAGACTAGCTCCCTGTTCTGTCTAAAAAGTTTAATTTGGAGGCCCTAAAGATAGGCTGCAAGTGACAATCTCATCTTCTGCTATTTAGGATAAAAAAGTCGTTGGTATTTTAATGCTTTTTGAGCCTAGATTATTGCTTGCTCCATCAATGTAATTGCATATTGGAGACAGAGAGTGCCTTTCTTAGCAATGCTATATTTTCTTCCCTATAGGGCTGCAAAAATTATCAGTTCTTGCCTAATCTCAGCTCTCTTTTCTAGTAATTTTGCTAAAACAGCAAAGAGCCGCCAAAACACATCGTTAGTCTGAATTTCTCTAACATTCTAGTAAAACTACAGACTTGGTAAGCATATGGTCTGCCATTGAAGTTTTCACGGGTGATAGCTTTACAACTGTTTTGCCAGGTCCAACATGAGTCATCATCTTTCCCGTTAGAACTCTCATACCATCTTTTTTCACTTTATAGCAATACCAGTGCCACTTAAATTGGGTTTTTGTTTATAGCAGCTCACATCCAGGTATTCTTTTCTGTATTAATTAAAGACTAAGTTGGTTACAAATAGACCACAAAATATAGTAGTTTAAATATGAGTTATTTCTCTCACATATGCAGTTTGGGTGTGGTCCAGACTTGAAGACATCATGCCTCTGTGAAGTCCTGTCTATGAAGGAACTCAAGTTCCTTCTATTTTGTTGCTCTTTCCTTCCCTAGGTATTGATTTCATCTGTATGTCCCTAAATGGGTCATTTTCAATGCATTGTTCAGCCTGTGGAAACAGAAACAATCACGGTGAGGTCAGGCTCCTTCCTTTTGAGCAAAAGGCTCAAATGTTGCACAGATTACTTCAACTGCCCATATTTTATTACAGAGAATTTAGTCACTTGGCCACACTTAACTGGAGAACATTCCAGACAGACTCCTCTTTAATGAATAACTCATTGAGTCAGCTTCTTGGAGCATTGTGAGTAGACATATTTCAGCTGTTAGTCCTTTTAAGTATGGCTTCAATTTCATAGAGTCTCCTGGCCTAAGGACAAGTCCCATCCCAGAGCAGCCTAATCACAATGACAAATCCAAGTGGAGATACAGAGGTTTGGCTTGCTCACCACAATCAAGGACAACTCTGAAATCCCATTCAACTTCTAGAGCCACCCTGCTTTGGGAACATGTCTCCCTGGTTCAAAGGAAAAGTCATTCCTGTGTCCACTGGCAACCCCCTTTTTGTCATCCCCTTGTCATTTGTCATTAATTGGCTCATCCATGGCTGGGTTGGAGTGTGACGTCTCTCTCTGCCCAATGTTTCCTTCCTTGCTTCCACAGTTGTTGATCCCAAGTGTTCTCCTTAAAACATCTTGCACACCAAACTTCATCTCAGAGTCAGCTTCTTAAGGAACCCAATAATCAACAATGATAAGGTATTTTGTTTAGTTAACACATATATAAATGTATCTTTTTATCATTTAGCTAACCACAGTTAGACAAATATTAAGATAACCTACGTCCCTATGGATACTTTTCACACGATTTAAAGACACATCAATATAAACAATATTTCTAAATAAGGAAGCCATCCTCTACTCTCATCTGTGTGACCACAGTATCAAATGCATAATGAGAATGAAAAAAATATGTTGCTTTAATAATTTCAGTTTATGTTCCCATACCTCCTTTACAATACACTTACAATTACTACCTGATAGAAATAACCAAGATGTTCCTCCTCACTTCATTCCAAATTCATGTTAATTTAGTAGGGCAATGGTGATACTCCTTCCCTCTCTGCTTTTATTTATAACAACTAGCTTTTGTTTACATGGCTCATGCCAAAGCCAGCACATCTTACACCTCCAGAAACTAAGTAAGGGAGTCATTGGTCAGCCTAATAAGCAATGCTTGTAGAAGGGAGAAGTGCATATAAAAGAAGGAACATGAAGTCTATGAGGGTTTCACAAAGGCAGAAAGATTTAATGTGCTTCTTCCCCATATTAATGACAAATGAAAAAGGGAGGAGAAAAAGGAGGTTGCCAGTGGGCACAGGAATGACTTTTCCTTTGAACCAGGGTAGAGATGTTCCCCAAGTAGAAAAACAAACAAAGGCAAAAATTTTCTGCCAGTTAGAAGATAAGATTTCACTCTGAATAGACTGTGCCATTTCTATTGTGCCATTATGCTTTTTTTTTTCTTGAGTCAAATGAAGGCCAAAATTTTAATACAGTCTACATTACATAAATTACCATAGTGTGTTTTGCTGTTTTGACCTTTTCAGCATTCCTTCTATAATTTGATTGGGCAGCCATTATACTCACTTTCTGTTTACAACATTTAACCTGAAAGGAAGAGAGATACTGAGCCAAACAAGCAAAATACTAAAATAACACAGAGACTTAATTAGAGGTATAATGTGCTGCAAGTCAGGGGACCAAAATGCCAGCAAGTCTGGAATCGCTTTGTGAATTCCTTGAGTGACAGAAGCAGCAAGAGAAGTTAAAATGATAAGTAAAGTGAGGACAATTAAAACCAATTTTTGGTAGTATTTAAAGGTCATTTATATGAACATTTCCTCTAGTATATTAGATGAAATAATTAAAATGTTTTCAAAATAAATTCACAATCAAGAAATGTGAAACATGTCAAACGTACAATAGTAGTATTGCTTGGATAAATAGGATTTGGCAAAACAAATCCATCAGGTGGCATTTCTTGAGTGCCTAGAATTTACAACTTATTGGGTTAGAAACTGAGTACAAATAAATATAATACATGTTTCAAACAGCTTACAATCTCCAGCTGAGGATGCAGACAATGAATGTGTACTGACACAAATCCATACCACTGAGGGATTTTTCCCAAGAACATTCAGCAACCTGAATGAAGAAGTAGAGGCAATGGACAGTTGATTGATTGAGGGTTGAACTTGGCCAGATCATGTAGCGGAAAGATTAAGGGACAATGAAGTTGTGGTTGTTTGTAAGATTGTGTTTTTAGTGAGTTCTAAGAGCATGATGAATGGAATAGACTATGTGATGAAGGGGAAGGACACAGTGAATAGTAAAGTGAATGTACAACTTTGGAAAGGATGAAACAAATTAGGAATGAGTGTAATAAAAATGGCATGAAACTAGCACCTCCATTTCTGGCATTGAACAAGAAAGGCATGGACTTGAGGCACGATATAATTAGCTGATTTTAGCTTTGTTAGTAAAAGAAAGAGACATATGAAAAGGATAAATACAACAGAGTACAGTAGTCCCCCTTTATTCACTGGGGATAAATTCCAAGATCCCCAGTGGATGTCTGAAACTGCAGATACCATCAAACCCTAAATGTACTATGCATGAATATTTTTGTCTTACATTTTCATGGAAAGAATATTCATTCTTATTATAGAAACCAACCTCAGCACATGATTTCTTCTTTATTAAGATAATACATTTTACCTTTTCATTTAAAGGAAGCAATTTATGGCTTCTCTTTAGCATATCTGAAAGACCACCATCACTACTTTTGGGCTTTGGGACCATTATTAACTGAAATAAGGATTAGCTTGAACACAAGCCCTGCAATACCACAACAGTCAATCTGACAACCAAGAAGACTACTAAGTGACTAATTGGGTGTGTGTGTGGTGGGATGCACATGGCATATACAGTGTAAATATGCTGGACTATGGGATGATTCACATCCCAAGTGGGATAAAGTGAGAGGGCATGAGATTTTGTCACACTACTCAGAAGGGTATACAATGAAAAAGTTATGAATTGTTTATTTCTGAACATTTTTATTTAATATTACTGAACCACAATTAACCTCAGATAACTGAAACCTCATAAGGCCAAATCTCAATTACTGTATGTGAATCTCAATTTTTGAAGGATAATTTAAAACACAAACTAATTTTTAAAAACCACCTTTAATCTATCCAAAAGTCTTAGTCACATTTTATTAACTAATTAGATAAAACATATTTTGAATTTGTTATGGTCCATTGGATGTGTAATCCTTACCATTGTGACATGATAATCCTAATAGCATAAATATAATTATGAAACTAATTACCAACCATGTACCAGTGCCCATACATTTCATTTAGTATTACTTTTTAAAGTAGCCTTGAGTCTAGTTTCACAGTGGTGATGGTTGAATGGTTTTGAATTTCCTTGGCTGATGATATTTCTGGATCACTGATTTATAATTCTCAAAAGGTAACATAGGCACATGTTTTTTAAAAAAACAAATATCAAAATAAGACATGAAGATAAGTCACTCTCTAGATTTAACTGCTGGAAAAGTTCAATTTTCTGCACCTCTGAAAATATGCCAAAATATATTTTGGCATTTTATCATGATGGTAGTAATGGTACCCTGAAAGGACTTTAAAAAACAAACAAACAAAAAACATCTGATAAAAATTTAAAATTTAATGTGCTTGTAGGCTCTCAAGAAGTGTGAGAAATCTCTGTGAATCCTTACTTCAAAAATGGGGAATTGAGACTTCACTTCTAGGAAGACTGGCAGACATACATTTACCAATTTTTCCTTCCTAAGTACAGTGAAAAACCCTGGTCATTGTAAAATAAACATAAGGAGACTTGGAAAAAAGTAGAGAGAAAATGGCAGACCATCCAGGAACCTGGAGACCTGAGAAACAAGTTGATGAGTTCCCTAGGTTTTTATTTTGTTTTTTGTTTTTTTTTGCTTCAGATATCCAAGACTTGGAGATGAAGTAGCCAGCAACTCTGAATCCAATGGGACCAGAAAAACAAACAAACAAACAACAACAACAAAAATAAGAATAATAAAAAGAAGTCTATTGTCTCTAGTTAGGAGAGCAAGAACAGTACAGCATAGCAAGACATACACTTTCAGACATTAACTGCTTTATTTCACCCTAACACCAGCCACACACACAAAACCTGTTGCCCTCACCCCTAAGAACAAGGTTTAATAGACAATCTAGACTTTCACCCTTGGCAGGATTAACAAAGCACCTTACCCTCTTTGCTAGGGTGATGTCAGAGAAAGACAACTAGGGAGCCAGAACTATTCTTCCTTCCAGTGCCTAACATCCACCCTTTCCTGTCGTTATCCAGGTCCCACTCCTTCTCCCTGCTAGGAAAAATTAAATGGGAATTTCAGAACTGAAACACAATATGGAAGCCAAAACCTGAATGGATAGACTCAATAACGAAAACATAGAGAAAAATCAGTGAACTTGAAAATAGAACATAGAGAAAAATCAGTGAACATAAAGAAAAACCAGTGAATTTGAAAATAGAACAATGAAAATTATCCAATCTACAAAACAAAACATAAACTGGAAGGAAAATAAAAAAGCCTTCATAGACCTGTGCTACTATAACAGACAATATATTTTTATCTTATAATCTAATATGTATGTCATCTCCTCCCAGAAGGCAAGGAGAAAGAAGGTAAGACTAAAAAAGAACTTGAAGAAATAATGGCTCAAAACTCAAATTTGACAAAAAACATACACTTACTGACACAAGAAGCTGAGTGAACCACACAGAAATAAATAAGTAAACCTAAAGAAATCCACACCAAGACACAGCATGAGAAAACTTTGAAAACTAAAGGTAAAGAAAAAGATCTTGAAAACAGAGAGTGAAACAATACCTCTGTTTATATATAAGGGCAAAATAATTACAATATTGTGTATATTTCATGCAATACCAAAGAGTATACACAAAACACAAAACAATCTATCACCAATATATGAGAGTTGTAGTTGCTCCATATTCGTCATCTACTACTATGTGTTGCCCTTTAATTTTAGCCGCTGTAGTGGGTGTGAAATTGTTCTCATTGTGGTTTCAGTTTTAATTGCCTAATAACTAATTACATAAGTCTATGTCTTGCCTTTTTATTTTCTTTGTTGCATGTTTTCATGAGCAGGGATAGTTTTATTCCAGTTTATTGTTTTAACTTTTTATTCTTTTTTGGTTTTGGGGTCTTATTTAAGAAATCACTGACTACTCTAAGCTAACAAAGATAGTCTCCTGTGTTTTCTTCTACAAGCTTTGTAGTTTTTAGCTTTTATGTGTATGCCAATTAATTCAAACCTGACTTAATTATTATGTATGATATATGGAGATCAAGATTCATTTTACTACATTCATCAAATTGTTCCAGAAACATTTGTTTAAAATATAGCCTTTTCTACATGAAATTGCTTTGGCACTGTTGTTGAAAATGAATTTAATCTAATCGACTTTCCATTCTGTTCTAACTATTTTTTCAATCCTAAAACAATACCAAAGTGTTTGGAATACTGAACTTTTACGGTAAATGTTGAAATAAGGTAGTGTGAGTCTTTCAGCTTTGTTGTTTTAGTGAACATTCTTTGCTTTTTAGAACCTTTGAATTTCATATAAATGTTAAAACCCACTTGTCAATGTCTCCAAACAGGTGTTGAGATTTTGATTGAGACTGTATTCATTTCAGAATTATTTTGCATTGAATCCACATTTTAACAATAGTGAATCTTCCAAGCAATTAATATTGTATATTTTTTCGCTTACTTAGATTTCCTTAATTTGTCTCACCATGTTTTGTTTGGTTGATCTGGTCAAAGTTAGAAATCTGGCACATTTCTTGTTAAATTATTTTCTAAATATTTTAAGATTTATCATGCTATTGTACCTTAGTCAATCATCAAAACAATAGCAGTATCAACTCAAGAACAAAACTATTTAAAAACAAAATATCTAATAGCTATTGAGTTAGGAATTTGCTGTATAAATATTTTTAAAGGATTATCCTATTAATTTACCCTTCATGATGATGTATTAGTATGAACAAATTCAGGAAAAAAACCTACTTTATTACAAATAATTCTGTTGAATAGTTCAGGACAAACATTTCCAGGAAAATGTTGCTTTTGGAAAACATTAAATTCATAAAATTTATAGCAGCAGCCAAAATTATATTATAATAAGGAACTGGCCTATTTAATGGTCAGAAGATCAATGTTCTGGCCTATGGTGTTTCACTAGCTACATGACCTTGAGCAAGTTATATAAAGTCTCTTGTCTCTTAACTTCCGTTTTCTTCATCTTTGAAATAAAAAGGATAAGGTAAATAACACCCAAGTCCTTCTCATTTCTAAAGGTATTCCATTTTCAAAGATTACTAAAAAATTTCACTGCTCAAAAAGTGGTTCTTGCCATTCAGAAGTCCAGGAAAATTACGTACACATTTGATCCATAGAGGTGGTGTGGCATACTGGAAACATGTTTTAGTGAAAGGTATGTGGTTTGAACTGTTTCCTCCATAGAAGATATGATGAAGTCCTAACCACCAGTACTTAACCACTAGTAATAAAGATGAGGTAATACTGGAATAGGGTGAGCCCCTAATTCAATATGACTTGTGTCTTTATAAGAAGATGGTAGTAGGCAACAAAAAGCTAGCAAAAGTCAAGAAAGGATTCCACTACAGATGTCAGAAGGATCATGGCCCTACAGATACGTTGATTTGGGAATTGTAGTCTCCAGAACTGTGATAAAAGAAATTTCTCTTGTTTTAAGCCACCTGGTTTATGTTACTTTGTTATGAGATCTCTAGGAAACTAATACATACAGGATAAAAATTTTATACAAGCTCCAGAATTTCTATTTTGTATAACTACAGTACTTAACCTGTATGAGCTTTAGTTTCCTGTGGTGTAAATTTTGGAAAATGAAGTCTGCCTTAGAGGTTTATTCTGTGAGTAAAATAAGAGCACATAGAAAAATGTCTCACACATTCTCTCACCATGTTAGGCATTCAATAATTGTATGCTTTATCATGTATATCACTGGTGCCCAAATTTCAACTGTAAGAGAAGTTTTATGAAATGTAGATTCTTTAGTTGCACCCAACTTTATGAGCTAAAATTTGTAGGAGTGGTTTCTATGCATCTATATTTTAAGTTGTTTCTTCAGGTGATCATTTTATACTGACAGCCAACTATCACCTTATATAGATCTATTTTGGAGAGTTGTATGGTTTTTATTTGTGTGCCCATCCAAATCTCATGTTGAATTGTAGTCCCCAATGTTGGAGGAAAGGCCTCACGAGAGGTGATTGGATGATGGGGCGGACTTACCCCTTGCTGTTCTCATGATACTGAGTTACCACGAGATCTAGTTGTTTAAAAGTGTGTAGCACATCCCCATTACTTCTCTCTCTTTTGCTCTGCCATGGTAAGACATGCCTACTTCCCCTTCCCCTTCCGCCATGATCGTAAGTTTTCTGTGGCCTCCTCAGTCATGCTTCCTGTACAGTCTGTAGAACTGTGAGTCAATTAAACCTCTGTTCTTCATAAATTACCCAGTCTCAGGGTGTTCCTTATAGCAATGTGAGAACAAACTAATAGAAAGAGCTACTTATTTAAGTGACAACAGTTTCATTGTTGATCTAATAAAAATTTTACATCTGTAAAATGAAATTATTGCTTTCAAATTTGAAGCACTCCTGAGAGTATAACTGGTTAAGATCTTTGTCATCCTTTAAAAAGAAAAGCTATCTTCCCCTCTGGAAAGTAGTTTGTATACATATTTCATAAGTTAGAATTTTAACAAAAATTATAAAGCTTGCATATTCAAATAAAAATATATAAGTATGTGCATATATATGTGTGTGTGCTTTGTGTGTGTGTATGTGTGTGTGTGTGTATATATATATATATAAAAATCAAAGTATCTGACAGTCTGTCAAAAGATCCACAATTAGTTTAATTGTTTCAAAAAGCTATAAAATAATTTTGGTCACATATATTTCACAAACTTGAATTTTAAACTTTATTAATATTTTCTCAAAATTATTGTTACTGTCATAATGGTCTTATATTCTTAATGGCTTTTACTATGCTTCCTGGGCTTTACCTTTTCTTTGTCTTACTGAACATTCATTATCAGGTTACTAAATAGTTTTGCCTGAGACAGAGGGGGTTAAGTCATTGTACATGTTGAAATTATATTTTTTAAATTCACATTTTTATTGAACCATAAAAAAGCATATATAGAGAGTGAGAGCTCAAAATCAATTATTGAAAGGATAAAAGTTATGATGAAAATAGTCATACAAATATTACAATCTCTACTTGTGATAAATAAGTATAGTGAGGTGCATACCAGTACTAATATAGATTATGAATCAGCATGAGATACAGTAAGTAAAACTGCAAGTGTGATGATTTTATATAAATAGATAAAAATGACTTAAAATCATAGGATTGGAAAATGGGTTGTACTGAACTAGAAATTCATTACCTCAAGTATTCAGTATGTTACCATTTATAAAAATGTATTATTTCCAAAGCAATGTTCTATTTCCAAACCAATCACATTTCTCTAGAACAATGTCTCAGTATTAATTTCAATATAAATGTTACACATTTCGTTACAAAACAAAGTACCAAAACTATGAAAATATCAAAGATTTATTCCTAGAGGAAATCATGAATAATAAAATTTAAGACATATTATTTCAGATAATTAAGTATAAGTATTATATTGGAGAGAACACAAAATAGAGTCTTAGCAAAATTCCTTTATCAATTGAAATACACATGATAGCAGATATTTTAGCTGTACAGATGTGGTTATTTTGCAAAAATATCTTCCAATTTAATATGGAAGGTTAAGTACATGAGTTTTTACTTGCTCCTCAAACCCACTAAAATAATAGTTAAGAAAGATACACTGAAAGAGAAAGATAATAAAAGACAAGATTTATGAACAAAATATTGGGAGATTGAATGTATATGATGAATGGAAAAGTTTTAAAGAAGAGAAAGCCACAATTATCAGAAGTAGTAAACACAAACTATATCCACCTTCCTCCTTTCAATAATACATTCCCTCTCTTTTTTAACTGGACACATGATCTGACTCTATTTCTAAGCATCTCTCGCAGCTATATTATATGTTTACTAAGATACAAGGAATGGAATGTGAATGAAAGTAGTTTGTGTGACTCTCAGAACGTGTCCTTTGGCCGGGCATGGTGGCTCATGCCTGTAATCCCAGCACTTTTGGAGGTCAAGACGGGTGGATCACCTGAGGTCAGGAGTTCGAGACAGGTGAAACCCTGTCTCTACTAAAAAAATACACAAATTAGCTGGGCGTGGTGGTGAGTGCCTGTAATCCCAGTTATTTAGGAGGCTGAGGAAGGAGAATCACTTGAACCCAGGAGGTGGGGGTTGCGGTGAACTGAGATCATGCCATTGCACTCCAGCCTTGGTGACAGAGCAAGCCTGGGTGACAGAGTGAGTCTCTGTCTCAAACAGACAAACAAACGTGTCCTTTAAGAACAAAGCTATTTGCCCTCCACTCATGTTTTTGTCCATTCTTCTGGCTACGGCTTGAACCAGTGCTGGCATTCCAGCCTTCACAGGTAGATGAATGCAATACTATAGATGAGACAACAATAAAATACAAGGAACCTGGGTCTCTGGAAAATCCCTAGGAAGACTTGCCACTCGTTTTAGAGTTTTCTTGTTCCTAGCCACCTATGAAAGGCCGGTGAGGGATAAGACTGAAGTTAATAGGATCTCTAGATCACTTTCTCCACGCCAGCAGAAGACAGGAGGTTTATTCTCTTAGGAGACTGCATCAGAGATACTTTGCATAAGAGAAACCTTGGCTTAGCTGAAGGCAAGATTGTGAAGCACCACCAAAACAACACATATTAACTAACATTTTCCAACTTAAAACTGTAGAACCCAAGCCTCTTTCCCCAGCTCTACAGCAGTCTTCCCATACAGAAAATTTGAAGATTTGACTGCTCTCTGAGGAAACAGTAAATCAAAGAGTAAATCTATAAATATTCATAGGTAAGTTTCTCTCAGAAAAAGGGAAAAGTTTTAAAACAATGTAGAAAAACGTAGGAACAGTACTAAGCTTTTAGTTAACTTTTTAGTGTCTCAATCCTAAATATAAACTGGCCATCAAGGAAAAGAATACCATAAACACGGGATAATAAAACAACCAAAAACACAAAAAGGAAACTTATAAAATATCCGAAAAACATTCAGAAAGAAAACTATTATTCCTAATCTGAAATTAATAGTATCTATATTAGTCATCTAGCACTGATTAACAGACTATCCCAAACTTAGTGGTTTAAAATAACAATGAACCAGCCAGGCACGGTGGCTCATGCCTGTAATTCTAGTACTTTTGGAGGCTGAGGCAGGTGGATCACGAGGTCAGGAGTTCGAGACCAGCTTGACTAACATGGTGAAAACCCATCTCTACTAAAGATACAAAAATTAGCCAGGCATGGTGGCAGGAGCCTGTAATCCCAGCTACTTGGGAGGCTGAGGCAGGAGAATCGTTTGAACTTGAAAGGTGGAGGTTCCAGTGAGCTGAGATTGCACCGTTGCACTCCAACCTGGGTGTCAGGGGAAGACTCTGTCTCAAAATAATAATAGTAATAATAATAATAATAATAATAACAACAATGAAACTCTATTACTCCCATGGTTTTTTATGGGTCAGGAATTTGGGAGCAATTTAGTAATGTGGTTCAGATTAGGATTTCTCATGGTGTAACAGTCAAGATGTCTGAAACTTCAGCCATCTGAAAGCTTGACTAGGGTGGAGGACCAGCTTCCAAGGCAACTCTTTTACATACTTGATGGGCTGGTACTGATTTTTAACCAGACGCCTCAGTTCTTCCCTATGTAGGCCCTTTTCCAGGGCTACTTGAGTGTCCTCAATTCATCAATAGCTGGTGTCCCCAGAGCAAGTGAGTACCTTGACCAAAAATAATGTCAATAATGATATTATGGATCAGGTCATAAGAAGTTTTGCAGCTCCAACTTGTCTCTTAGAATCCCTGTTTTTAGAATGTTCATGTTGAGAATCTGGCCATCAAGGCCAAGCTACATGGAGAGGTCATGTTTGGACACCTCAGTTAGCCCCAGCTGAATTCCTAGCATTAACTCTCAGTCATGTGGGTGAGTTGTCCTCCCTATTCAGCCTCAGTCTCAGCTCCAATCATCTGGCCACAGTCAACTAAAAACTTCCAACAAGGTAATTCCAGCTGAAACTAGTCAATCTACAGAAGGGTGAGAGATAATAGTAATTCATTTAAGCCACTTAGTTTAAGGATGATTCATTGTGTAGCAATAGATGACCAAAGGAGTATTCCAGACACCTCAAGATGTTGATTTCAAGTTGATACCTTAGCAGACTTCAATAGACATTGCATAATTCTGTGGAAGCAATCATTTTGGATAAATGGAAAGCGTGGTAAGATCAGAAAATCTCATGGTCATACGCCCATTATCAAAAATTATTCCCATTATATGGCTCCTTTAATTAGAGGTAGTGCTGTGTGGGATATGCTATTGGATCAGGCATTCTAACAGTCATCAAATGGTGAGGCTGGCAGAAGTATGGAAGGCAAACCCATATGCAGAGTGTGTATCAATCTCAGTGAAAGGCAGCTTTGTTCCTTCCAAAGCTGAAGGTGTGTAATATAATTTACTTGCCTCTGTATGTTTCTGCTGGGAAACAGTGTCATGTTCAAGAGTCAGCACTCATCTTTACTTCAGTCCTTTGACATTCTGCAGTAGCTATTTCAGCCTTCACAATAGGCAACCCATAATTTTTGACAAGTACATAGCTTCCAGCTATGAAACCACAGTGATTCTGTTCATAGGCCCATTTGATAGGTAATGGGATGGCTAAGGAAAGAGGCTTGCTGATATGCACTGTATAGGTCACCTTGTCCACCTTGTTTCTGCTATGTGATAGAAGGTCACTGGTTGGCACTGATATGAGAAAAAAATCTGCATACTTGATAACCTCTCCCATAAGTTTATCCATATAACTGTTCTTTAGACCTCCTTATCCCCAGTCCTCCATTCTTATTTCTTCTCAGTCATTATCCAGTACACAGAATTTCATGTTTATTCATATATTAGATGACATATCCTTCTGTGCAAAGTAGATGAATGAGTAGTTGGCTTACAGATTCACCCTCTGATATGACTTGATTTCATTATTGTCTTTCAGAGCAACCTATGAATGGGGATATAATGTGGCAGCAGTTCTTTTGCTGATAATGCCAACATATTGTGGTGTTTTATCTGTGAGCCAGGTCTCTGTCTTTTCTCCCTTTGTCGATTGGTCAAAAGTTACCCTCTGTAAGGACATAGTTGTGAGTTTAAGGATAAGCATCGAATAAACAGAAGTAAGTGACAAGGGAGTCGGGGCCATCTGTTCATTTAACTTACTTGTGCTTTCTGGATCTGCTTCAGCCTACTTCTAAATGTGTCATTTCTATCGAATATTCAATTGCTATACCACCTGCCTAACCTTATGAGTAGCTGAATTCAAAATAATTTAGTTTATGGTGGAAAGTTTTGGTTATACAAGCTCTTGGTGCTCTTTAGGTGCTCAGATAAAAGCACTTACTGACATGCATAAACAAACTATATTTTACAAATGTAGGGTAATTATCTGCCTTGGTGGGTGTGGCCACAGGACCCCATATGACTATCTCATAACCAGAGAGTGAACTCAGCATCGTTATCTGCTACAGATTCCTCTAGAATAAATGGGTCTATGAATGAAATGGTTATAAAAGCAGGGCAGCCTGCACTGAATACTGGATCTCTGAACCTCATTCAAAACAGATAGCATTCAGAATCTTCTGATCAGTGGTTTGGGGCTATACTTTCAAATGACGTGCATGGTGCATCCATAATGCAAAAAGCCATATCAAGCACAATGGCTCCTTGTGGTACATAATGCTATGAGCAACAGCTTAAATTTAATGCAGGATATTCTAGAATTCCTCAGATCTCTGAACCCCCCAAACCATCACTAATCTGTCAGGTATCTGGATTTTTTACCATCTTCTGTCAATATTTCCCTGTCCTAATCCTCACTTGGATATAAGACATCTATTAAGGCAACAGATTAGCCTATTTTGTGATTCAATCCTATAATTAGATCTTTGGTCTGATTTCCATCAGAATCTATCTTGTACCTGCAGAAGATAAAAGTCTCCTTAAATTCTACAATAGAGACTCCTTGGCTTTCACAGCCTATCTTAAATTGGTAATTAGCTTTATAGAAAGTCTTCAAAGTCACAGAAAAGTTACACCACATTATTAAGTGTTTAACTCTAATTGGCCTTTTACTGATCAACTGTACTTGCCTTAGAGTTACACTTCATATGAAAACAAGGACTATGATGTCATTGAATACAGAAACTATCAGCACCCCACTTAGCATAAGAAACATGGCCCTCTTTCATTCAGCATGAACCCTCCTGTAAAATCCCATCCTTCAGGTTGACTTTTCAGGGTCTGTCCTGATCAGTTGTTTCAACTCAAGTTGCCTTGAAAGTGTGGCTTTAGATAAGGCTTGCATGCCAATGCTTAGTTGGTGAATGAAATTCCAGGTGATAAGAGGAAGGGAAAAATGAACATGCTGCAAGGATGAAGAGAAAGCCAATATAAGACTTGTTACTAAAAAGGCTCAGCTTTACTCAGTATCATATCTAGGCTTGGACTTTGGAACTACTACAACTCCCACTACGTTGGAAACGACAGAAACTGCCTAGTCTTTAGCCCAGGAGAGATGAAACAGCCGGCAATGTTTAGGTGTTTAGTGATGAGGCAGAAGAAGTTTCTGTGGTCATAGTCTTCATTGATCAGACAACAGAGAAGGAAAATGAGAATAAGTTAATCAGGTGGGTACTTAAATTGGGTCTGATAACAAATTACACAATGTAAATATAAATTTTGAACAGTGGACAAATTTTATTTTCATAGTATATTTTGGGTTTTATTCTTAGATTACTCTAATCATACCTGGATTAACAGAAGCAATTCATATCATTTTCTTTAGATAATTTGCAAACTAGAAGTTAACATACATTTTATTTCATTTTTTACTACAACTATAATACACATTTTCTCCAGTTTAGAGAGACAGTAACTGAAACTAAGAAGAAATAACATTCATTATGAGACAATTAGTCTTTTTAGCCCAAATTAGGTCTGTCTGAGTCTAAAGCCCCTTCTTTTCCTACTACAGAATGACAAATCCATTAATACAAAAAGATATTGCTGCTGGGCACAGTGGCTCACACCTATAATACCAACACTTTGGGAAGCTGAGGTGGGAGGATCACTTGAGCTCAGGAATTTAAGACCAGCCTGGGCAAATAGCAGGACCTCATCTCTACCAAAAAAAAAAAAAAAAAAGAAAGAAAATAGCTGGGCATGGTGGCTTGCACCTGTAGTCTCAGCTTCTTGGGAGACTAAGGTGGGAGGATGATTGGAGCCCAGGAGGCCTAGGCTGTAGTGAGCCATGATCACACCACTGCACTACAGCCTGGTGACAGAGGCAGACGCTGTCTTCAAAAAAACACATTGCTTTGTAGTTTAAAAAAAAAAAAAAAGTGAATGTATATTTTGTTCCTTTAATATTTGTAGAATGATATGGCATAAGTTATTCCTCTTACTTGGCAAGTAAGAAACCTGAAGCTCTGAGATTCTGAACATCATACCCAAGTTCACATTCCTGGGAAGTAGAAAATTAAGGAAATATCTCTATCACCAATCTGGAAATTCAGTAGGCCACCGTAAGGACTCCAGGACTTTATGTCATGCATCATATTTCACCAGTAATCATTCGTCACTTCTGCCTACTAATTTGGTTATTTTTTCATATTAAAAAGGAAGACAAAACTCTATGAAGGGTTGTTATAATATAGATTTTATTCAGAAAGCATTCTTACTGATGAAAAAACAGAAAAATACAGTAACTCATAATATCAAAGAGAAGGGAATCTCTGTAAATTATTTTGCAATGATTAATAAATCAGTTTTTTCTTCTTATATTAGTAGGAAGTTCTAGATGTAACAGGGTGGTCCATAGTAATAATAAAGGTGTTTTTGGGGTTTGCAGTGAAGCATTCAAGTATGAATATGTACACCAGAGGCAGACAGACCTTATACAGCCATTTAATAACTACAAGACAAAGAGGGAAGTTAATGAGACTTTCTGCTCTCGGTTTTCTAATGTGTAAAATAGAGACATTTAACTTGCATGTAAAATAGAAATATTCAACTTGTGTCAATGAGAGGTAACCTTTGCCACGGGTTTGGTAGGTGCCTACTATAGGCTTCTCAATACCTGTCAGCCCTGTGGTTTAGTTTCAATATTTTGACTTCCTATTTTATTCTTTATATATTTTTAAAAGCAGAATTTTCCTTTATTTTACTGTCAGTCCTCATATATTTCCACAAAGCTGGACATTAATAAGGTTAACTGATTAATCTGAAAATGCTAAATACCCACGTGAATTAAATCCTTGTTTTTATCATGAGTCACTCACAAAAAATGAAGAGCTGTTTAAGGTTGTGTAAAACATTGATTAATTATCTATCACAAATAAGAGTCCAGGGATATTTAAACTCTTTGCATCTCAATAGCAGAGTATTTAACTCAGATCACTAAACTAAGTCATTTTATGATTGAGGATGAAAAAAAGATGAGTTCTTGACTGTGAGAAAGGGGTAACAGGACACAAGAGAATGGCCCTAGTCCCCATTTTTGCAGCAGCATGTGAAGTGTGTTGCTGTGAAGTGAATGAACAAAATCACATATGGGGAGAGGCAACAGCTGTCTCTATAAAGTCTCTGGCCTCCTGCTGCCCTCAGTCCTAGAGGCAGACGTGGTGGTTGATGGCTGCCCACCATGCTATACTTTATTGCTTCATTGACTGCTGCAAATGCTGACAACAGTTTACCAGCCGCAAAGAAATTATTTGATTTACTCAAATTCCTTTACTACCATTTCAAAGTCTTTCATGTCCTTGGTTAAATGGTGCCCTTATAAAATTGCAAGGCAAAAAGTAAACTGTTTTCCCCTTAACCAAATAGATATAGTGCTGTGATGTAAAATTACTGAAAAAAAAAAAAATGTGATTTGGGGAAATTACAGTTCCTTGTTTAGTATGTATTGTGCATGCCCTACAGCCTTCCCTAACCAGTAGCTCCCAATTTCATTTAAATTGTAATGATTTCCTTTAAGGACAATTAAGTTGCCTAAGAGCAATGCATGCATACTAATGTGGCAGAGGCAAGGCACAGTGTAGAAGAGAGTAATAACTGTTTATTAATATGATAATTAAGTGTTAATGCTTAGCAACCTAATGATATCTGTTAAATAACTTACATTTTGGAGTCAAATCCAGGCAAATGAAATTCTATTAAAAATAACAAAATGCAGCAAATATAAAAATAAATGATGCTAATCTGCCATTAAATCACAGATATTTTCCGATTTGCGTCTCATGTGAGAGACGTTTCCTGTTCTCTCTTTTCCACCGAATACACCAAACCAGTATAATCATCTATGCCCATTTCAAAGAGTATTTTTGCTTGTGGGTATTATATATATATTCATAAGGAAAGAGAAGTAATAAAAGGTAGAGGTGAAGATGAATAACTTTTTGGAAGATCTTTTAAAGCTACTATTTTGAAAATATACATAATCTTGATTTTCAAAAAAATGTCTAATGTGAGAAAATAAAACATCCAGAATGTAATATTCAAAAGTTTAACACTTTCTGTGAGTCCTCATTCTCCAGCCTCAAATCTTTCACCCTCTCATAAGCTATTCCATAAATAATAGATACTTCCAATAGTCCCAATATTATCTGTTTATCTTTTTAAAATTTACTAATAAATTTTAAATCATCTATTCTTAATCCTTCATCATTTTTACATTTTTAGTGATTGTACATTTGACAGTGTCACTATGCATTCTTAATTTAATAGAGTTCTAGTCAAAATTAAATGCTGGGAGAACAAATAGAAACTGTCAGTGTTCTCACAAAACAGGTAATAGAAGGTTTGCTCTGAAAGTGAGAGGTTATACTTCTGTCAATTTAATGAATAAGTCATTTCTGTGTTGATATGTTGCTCCCCTTTGGAAGTGTTTACTTCCTAGGTTGAAATGAGATACAGCAGTATCTTATTCATTAAGTGATTTTTTGCTCTCTGCAATAATCTGAACCTACCAAGAAGAGGAAATTATCCCAGTGAAACCCGTATTTCTGAAATTCCAGTTTTTTACCACTGTCTTCAACTTCTTTCCCTATCACTGTTCTGTTGCCCATTTTTACAAACTAAGTAGAGGCTTTTGAAGAAGATAAAGTGCCTAGGGAAGTTCTCTTCAGAGAGTGACATGAATGAATGTATACAGACATAAAGCAGTCAAATGCTAGTGGATTCAATTAAAACAAGGACTAGAAGTACTTTTTTGGATTTAATCACAAAAAAAAATTTTATAATGACCTCGAAAAGGGCAATATTCTCAGAGTATAGGAGCTATATCATATTGTAATAGGCTAAATCACAAAGAAATTAAAACAAAAATGATTAATTTTCATGAGGCTTGGCTATAAAGGAAGGGCGAGATGGGGGTACTAGCTAGAGAGAGAATATAGAATTAAACACTATTTTAAAGACAGAGTATGTTTACTTAATATGATTAGATGTTAAAGGAATAGCTAAAAGAGAGCAGTTTAAGATTCATAGGAAATAAGACCCCTGGAGCAGGAGAAGAGACTCAGCACAAATGGAGATACTGGCCTTCAACCCTATAAGAGAACTTGTCTCTGAAACTGAAAGAAAGCAGGTGAGGTAGTTGTGAAGCAGGACATTTCCCTGACCCCTTCATGGGCAGGAACTGGAGTGCACGGGCACTAGAACCAGCTGGGCACTTCTGTGCCAGCAGGGGGACAGACTCCACTCACTTGTTCCCCCTGCGTTCTACCCTTGATTGGAGGGAGAGCACAGGTGAGCAGGTGCAAGAGCTGTGGCAAGTGCTTTTGGGCTGGAGCAAAATTCCATGTGGGTGCCATGGCAGTGTCTACAGGGGTGCATGCAACCCCTGAAGCCCCAGAAGGAGTGTTAGAGTGCTCTTTTAGCTCTGCCATCATGATGGCTTAAGTGTTAGCAGCTCAGTGAAGGGTCGGTGTGAGAGTCTTTTTCACCCACACTCTTGGCACCTGAGTCTGGCATCCAGGAGGAATGAGATGCCACTAATGAATTGAAGATGGTAAATGTGGGGGATTTTATTGCCATTGAAAGTGGCTCTCAGCAGGAAGGGGAGCTGAAAAGGGGTCAAAGCAGGAAGGTAATCTTCCCCTGGGGTCCAGGCAGGGACGGTCTCTTCTCTGAAACTACACTGTCAAGCTGTCCCTCTGAAGTCAAGCCACTTCTCTTTGATATCTAGCCACAGTCTCCAACATCCACCCACTTCTCCTCTCTGCCAGCTGCATTTTGGGGTTTTTATAGGCACAGGATGGGGAGCAGGTGGGAATGGGTGGTTTCGGAAAAGGCAACATTTGAGTGGGAAAATAGGAATGTAAGTTCTCACTTTGGGCCATGGTTCCAGGCTTTTTGGCTTGAGGGTGAGGGCCTCAGTGGAACCTGCTGTCTTTGGCCCAGAATTTCCCTGCTTTATATTTGTAGTTGTGAAAGCAGAACTCTCATGCCTAATTGCTTTAAATTTCTCAATGAAATAAAAAAGCATCATTATCTAACCCTTTCTTTACTACAAGCAGTTTTATGTTAGGTGCATTTCTCTTCAAAATAATAAGCAGTGGAATTTTAAAAATGCAGACTTCACAGCACACTCATCATTACTCTCCTTTAGTCTGTAGACCTCTCAACCTTGAAGGCTGTAGCTGGTCTAGTTATTCATTCATATGTCTAACATCTGGCTCAAGTTGTTGTCTTGGGTCTTTCTTTCAGTCTCTAGGGTAGTGAAGAATTCTTTCCTGTTTGGCCCCAAGTCAATCCCTTTGGCTTCTGGTCAAAATTATGCTGACACACTGTCTACCTCCTTGCAAACTTGGCTGATATCCATAATGTAACCTGAGAAGGCTTCTGTCTCTTGGCTAACTATTCTATTCAGCAGGGATATAAGTCCTACTCCCTGCCTTAAGGCCTGTTAGGTGCTCAGTTTTTCTGCTTTATTTGGCCATATAAAAAATGAGACCTACATCTTATCTTTTATAACACATTATAAAGAAGGAAAATGTAGATAGAAAAAAAGTTTTTGCTATAAATGCTAGTTAGATATTTAGGTTCATGAGTTTGAACTTTTCATTAATATTCCAGGATCTTGGAAGATTTCTGTTGTTTAATGCATGTCTCCTGAACAACAAGCGAAGGAATAAGATTCATATCTCTAGAAATGGAGAATAATAGCTTGATTGACTTGGAGTTTAAATGTCTTCTTATTTGATTTCATGATCAAATAGGCAGAAGAAAATTTGTGTATAATGTCTGACCACGTGAAAGTAAAAATATTTACACAGAAAGTTATGTTAGGGGCCAAACTCAGCTCAGTAAAAGCTAGAAAGCTAAGAGGTAAGAAAGGAAACACAGCACATCACCAAAAGTTTTTCTTGTGAGGCTAATGGAGAAACACACATGTCAGTGGTTAGGCATTAGGCAAATGGCTATTCAACAGGTGTATTTACTAAGGGATTCTAAGTGTGCTCAGGAAACTTATCCCTCAATGCCAGATATTTGTTATATTTATTGTAGTTTTGCTTAATTGGCTTTCCTATTATGACTTTGTGTTAGAGTGCTCATAAGAAATTGCATGCACTGCCTAGTCCAATGAGGTGAGTTACTGTAAGTGCACCACATTGTAAAGGAGACCATAAGACCAAAGCCTGATATGGCTAGGCTTTGTGTCCCCAACCAAATCTCATCTTGAATCGTAATCCCCATTATCCCCATAATCCCTACATGTCAAGGGGGAGACCAGATGGAGGTAATTGAATCATGGGGGCCATTTCCCCCATGCTGTTCTGGTGATAGTGAGTGAGTTCTCACAAGATCTGATGGTTTCATAAGGGCTCTTCCCCCTTTGCTCACACCTCTCCTTCTTCCTGCCTTGTGAAGAAGTTACTTGCTTCCCCTTTGCCTTCTGCTATGATTGTAAGTTTCCTGAGGCCTCCCTAACCATGCTGAACTGTGAGACGATTAAATCTCTTTACTTTTAAATTATCATCTTGGGTATCTTCATAGCAGTGTGAGAACGAACTAATACAGATACTAAGTCAAAAAGCTTCATGTTAGTGGAAGCATTATGGATGCTTTACTTTTTGAAAAGGAAACAAAGGCAATAAACTATTGGTTTCAAGATATCGAATTGAGCCCAAGTATTTACATTTGCTCCTTTTAGGTATAATAGGAGTATCAAGTAAATGTGACAAGTTTTACAGCAGAGTTAGAAAAAAAAAAAAGAGTAAGTGCCATCAATAGAACAAAACTTGAATTAATTTTTGTAATAGAGGAACCAAATGTAATTGGATTAAGGAAAAAGCCAATTAGATTTACACATCACTTGACTGCACATATTAAAAGAAGACAAACAGAAACAAGTGGACTTTTCCTCTTTTCCAAAAACATCACTAGTTCGAACTTGAGAGGAGTCAGTATAACATGTAAGCACATGCCTGTGTATGTATCTTTGTGTGTGTATGTGTGTGTGTGTGTCTATGTGTGTGCATGCATACCTCTTTGTGAATTTTGTAGGTGGTAGGTATTAAAGCAGTCTGGAAACTTCACCAGGACCAAAATTTGTTGTGACTTACGTTATTACACTTGGTGACTCCAATGGACAGTCCAAGATGGAGACTATACTACAAAATGGCAGGGAAGCAGTTCCCCAATTAAATGTTGGAGTGTGGCTACCCCACTAATTACAGAAGAAGAAAAACCTTTGGTAAGCAGTGAAATCTCCAGATCAGAATAGTCTCTACATTAACTCCTTTCCTATGTCCTGCTCATTAATAACTGTATTTAGAGTGAAAGACATTCTCACTACTCCACAGGCAGAAGATGAAAGAATGTAGAGATTGGTGAGTGAGGCACAGAAATTAGATCAAAGCCTTGTGGAACCTATTAGTAACCTTCACTGAGCCCAGTCGGATACTACATTCTTCCGCAGGGAATGTGCTGGAATGAGCTTTACCCACCAGCTGCTTTTATCAGAGGTTTCTGCCCCACCCTAGGTATCACTGGGAGAATTCTTCAAGCATAGAAGAGTTTGGTGATGAGTAGCCAAAAAATTCACTATGTTACTAGCATCCTTGGTACCAAAAATCAAATCAAAACAAAATAAACCTCAAAATGTAATATAATGCCATAGTTCAAAGTTATAAAGTCACATTCTCGGAACCCATTGCAATAAAACTAGAAATTAACAACAAACAAACAAAATAAAACAACTAACCACTTAAAAAGTTAACAGCACTGCTTAATAAATCTGGAAATAAAAACTAATTCAAAAATTGAACTGCAGAAGTACTCTACGAGGGATCTATAGCAGCAATGGGAGCTAATCTATCCTTCAAATCTTCAGGGAGACACTGAGCTGTAAGTCAGCACCTAGTATGGAGGGCCCAAGTAAGAAGCAGAGCTGAAAAACCAGAGGATTAATTGAAGGTCTCCAAAAGAAACAACTGTGCACAATGTATGCCACTATCCCACCACTCTACACACACACACACACACACATGCATGCACCTGCACACAGAGCTCAATTTCTGTCATAAAGATAAGGAGTTCTTCTCTAAATAAGTTGAAATAGTAATAAAATGAAAGCAAAGGTTTTTAACAGAGTGTTGCAGCCTCAGAGTAAAACCCCCTCTGTTCTCGGGATTTGAGAGTCCTTATCCGATAGCCCATCTGTTCACCCTAAAGTGAAGAACTTCAGTGAACTCTAACATTCTCCCCCCACACTGAGGTCTCTGGAAACTTCCCCATCAGGGAAGGTGAGAAATCATTCATATATACATCAGAAGAAGAAGCTGCCCAAACTACCTTCTCAGTGCTTAATTATTAAAACACACAGACAATCAAAGATTACCAGATAGATATTTTTAGAAAACTAGTGGTGGTAAAAGGTAACAACCAAGATCAACAAAACAAAAGCTGATTTGTAGAGAAATATGTAATTTAAAAGACGGTATTAAAATATATAATTGGTATATCTAAAGAGATTAAGAAAAAGTTACATCTTTCTTTAAAATTTTATTTTTAAGTGGCGTGTAATACTTGTACACATTTATGGGGTATAGTGTGATGTTTCAATACATGTATACAATGTATAATTATCAAATCAAGGTAATTGGGACATCCATCACTTCAAGCATTTATCATTTGTGTTAGGAACATGCAAAATCTTCTCTTCTAGCTATTTGAAAATATGCAATAAATTACTGTGAACTATAGTCACACTATAGTGCTATAGAACTCTAGAACTTATTTCTCCTATTAAGCTGTGATTTTGTGTTGTGTAACTAACCTCTTCCTATTCCTCCTCTCCCCTACCCTTCCCAGCCTCTGGAAATCACTATTGTAATCTCTACTTCTATGAGCTCAACTTTTTAGCTCACACATATGAGTGAAAATATGTAGCTTTTATCTTTCTGTGACTTACTTATTTCACTTATCATAATGTCCTCTGGGATAATCCATGTGGCCATGAATGAAAGGATTTCATTCTTTTTTGTGGCTGAATAGTATTCCATCATGTATATATACTAGATTTTCTTTATACATTCATCTGTTGGTGGACAGAAAGCTGCATCTTTAACACAAAAATAAGAAACCAAGAGGGAGAAAGGGGAAAGATCAGAGAACAAACCAACCAACCATATGAAAATATGGGCTTTGTATGTAAAACATTATATATTTGTTATTTCATTCATTCAACAATGACTTATGAAATGTCTGCTATGGGCCAGTGAGTCAGGCACTTCCTCCTCATGCTGTCCTACATTTTGAAAGTTATTAGCTAAAGACCATTCCAAAATTTAAGGCTTGAAATGCTTCTATCACAGAGATGAAAAAAAAAAAATCTAAAATACTCAGTAATATACAAATGATAAAAATCAAAATTTTACCTGACAGAAGCTGAGCATTAGAGGTTGTAGACAGGGTACAATCTTGAGGCAAAATAATAGAAATAAAATAAAGAAGGATACTGGATACTAAAGAAATTTAAGTAGGCCAAGTAGCTTGTGAGCTGGCGGTGAGTGATTAATTTGGGGCATCAGCAAGCCTGTTTCACCACCACACCTGGGGAGGGTCTTCTAAATAGCTCACCCCAGCCTCTGTCCCGGGTGTGATGAATCAGAACCTTCCCTTTAGGGATAAGGCCCTAGCAAAAAACTCAGCTCCAATCAGGAGCTGAGGAAAGGAAAAGATAGTGGGTGGGCGGGCAGAAGCACAAGCACTCAACATGTACACCTGGAGGAATAAAAGAAAATTCAGCTCCTGGAAAGTGAGATTTTTGGACCTCCCGGGAGCCTCAGGCTTGAACTCTCTCAGTGTTGTGGGTAGGCTCTTCTGTCTCTCCCCTGCCTCTTTTGTTCTTAGAGTATTAGCTTCTCAAAATTTGAAATGCAAACTCTACAAAAGAAGGACCTGATTGATGTAATTTCAGATCACTCATCTTGCTTCTCTGACCCTCGGTCTCTTTGTTAACATGGAGACACTAATAGCTATCATGTGGTGCTATTGTAAATATTTACTAACATGGCAACAGGAAGAATACCGGTGCATAGTGCTTTAGTGCATAACGAGAGCTCACTAGAGGAGTTATTAATGCTGGTGAATTTTTCACTCCTACTGACACATAGCCATTTGTATTTTCCTCTACAAATATTAATCACATTGCCTCTTTCCTAAAAATACTTAAAAATGCTATTATCAGTACAAACGCTATAGCTACTGTTTTTATTATTAATATTACACGTAGGACTCTAGTCAGTTATTGGTGTGGAAACAATTTCTAGGACAAAACACTTAACACACCATCCTAATTAAGAAATATTTTTTTAAATCAGTAAGATAAATTGTAAGACAATGGTTGACATCATTTGGATTGTACAAAAAGCACCAGAAAATTTTGTTAAAGAATGCATATTCCTCTCTCAGAGTTTCTGAATTGGGCCTTCAAGTGATTCATGCAGAACCCACAGTTCCCTGATTCTGTACTTGGGCAATCATTCCTTGCATACGAATTGTTGAGAAATTAAAATATCTTTGTCTGTCTCTGAGTCAGCTATTTCGGGTTGAGCCATTTATTACATCTTAAACTATTAATAGAGTTTAATATCCCCATCTTTACTCTTACTTTAATTCAGAAGGAAGAGAGTTCTGCTGTAGGGAAGTCAATTAAACCACTCATTACTATAAATATGACGAAGGTAGAAAATTTTATATTACCATAACTCCTGTAAGGTACTGCCGGCAGATTTAAGAGAAAGCTTAGCAGAATATTTATGTTGCATCCAACCTCACAGGTGTAAACTGTGAGTAAATCTGCAGTGGGGGTATTTGATTAGTGCTAGTGCTGTGGTGTGATGGCTCAATACACAAAGATGGGCTCGAATAAATTGCGATGGGAAAAAAGGTTGAATGTAGTCCAGCTGTCATTTCACATTCTTGTTTAGGGATCTATAAAATCAATCATTTATTTTAACTTCCAATTGGTTGTTTTGTTATCCAAATGTCATTAGTTAATTTTTGCTTATTCAATAAATAACTACTAAGCGCCTACCATGTGTCAAGGAACATGCATGTGTAAGAGGATGGTCTATTTTATTTTTCTTTCACAAAAGGCTTTTATTGAAAACTTGAAGTTCATTTTTTTGATAATCTAAGAGAATAACATTGTTTTTTGAAGGTAAAACTCAGTAGAACTATTTTCATTTGAAACCTATTTCAAATTTTCCCTGCACATTTGTCCCCAGGGAAAGGTGAGTAGGCTGGTTCTTGGGTTTTTCATTGATGAACCTCAGTCAGTTACACGCAGATTATCAATTCATCAGCACAGAGAGCCACATAAATGATCTCACACAAATCTACATTTAGATTTGCTTATCAAAAGATTCACTCTGTTTTAAAGCCTCAGTGTTCCTTTAGTTCTTCACAGGTATCTTATAGCGGGCTCCAGGAAAAATAAAGTCCCTTCAAACATGTCCATTATAATTACTTACCAAAAGAAAAATAACATTTATGGAAGGCTTTCACCTAGTAAAAGTATGTCTTTCCTCAAATTTTTTTCAAACAATGTCTGGAATTAAGATTTAACTATGGCAGAATGTGATACCTACTAAGTCAATACCACGTAATATATTTAGTAAAATTATATGATTGGAAAGCTTGTTCTGCTAATACATTTGAAAGGATTTAGCATTCAGGTTTCAAAAAATTATTCATACTAGTTTAAATTTAAAATATATAGGCATTTCTTTTAAAAATTCAGTGCTGTGCTTCTCTGTCAGAAATATTTTACCATTATTTCTGTAGGAAAATCAGATTTGATTTATATCATTTTGACTTAAGATATCATTTATGGGTCTGTAACCCACCTTATGTGTCAAGACTGCTTCTTGCCTCTCCCCCCACTTTTTTGTATAAATCCAACTTGACATTTTTTTCCCAAGGATATCAATGTTACAAGAACTGTATCATCCAAGAAAAAAACAAAAAAACAAAAACAAAAAAACCAGAAAGGAAATGTTGAAATGACCTGAAAAGATGACAATGGCTATCTGAAGACAGTGAGGTGCAAGAAATCAAGCTGATAAAAGGAAATAAAATTGATATATATCAATAGTAATCTGTTAATGGGAAAATAAATAAGTTCAAGAAAGATTTAGTAGAGACAATGGGAAATAGACCATCCAGAGAGAAAGCTATTTTAGTGACAAGTTGATTCTGATAATTAGAAATTCTGATACTGAAAAAAAGCCATCAGATATAAACAAGGAAATGATGGCAGCTTGAGGGCTATGTGGACCCTAAAATGTCACTTTCTTGATTATACAATATTCTAAGTAACCACCCTATTTCCCAGAACCTAGGATTAAAATGAGAAAGGAATTATGGAAAGAGTTAATGTAAAGAATGTAAAAAATTTGGATACCCAAATCAGTGAGAACTTTTCCAAAAATAAAAATATCCCAAACCAAGAGAACAGAGGATGAAAGAGCAAAATGAATATACTGTAATAGGTTTAACGCTTTAGAGAGTTGTACATTTTTCAACCTTTTTCATCTGACCCGACATCCACCAAATAAGAGAAGTGAGGATAATATAATCTTCATTATCCAGGAGAAGGCTTAGGCTCAAAGAGTCTACATTTTTCAGACACTCTATGTTTTTCTCTGCTACACTCATAACTGCCAGTATCTCTTGTCTTATTACTTTCCTCTGACTCCTTCTCCTATGCCTTTTTTTTTTCTTTTTGAACCAGAAGATACTAAGTATAATGATATGATGATGATATATTTTCTGAGATCTCCTATGCTTTCCTTCCAGTAGCAGGTCCTAAGTTTTCTACTGATACACAGGAGTGCAGAAGGCTCCTAGACAACAGTTACATGACTTGTTGTCTCTGAGCTGCTTTCCGTCTGCACATCACACTCCCTTCCCTCTAAATTTTGAGCTGGATGAGTTTTGTTGTGGTTGTTGTTGTTGTTTTCACTTAACTTTTATTGGGGGATTGAGACCACTGATAAATTATTCTCTCCTGTTTATTTCTAAGCTAACTGAGAGATGTGAAATTATGGTATTCAGGATGAATATGTTGTCACCAGCAGAGAGGGTGGAGAAAGCAGTTCAAGGTGACCCTGAATCCACCTAGTCCACAGTTTTGGCAAAACCCACTAGAGGATAAATGTGAGTCTGTAGAACTGAAGCATTTACATAACCCATTGTCTCTCTCTGGCCCTGGATAGGGAGGAAAGGAAAGTACAACCTTTCACTTAGGAACTTTGCTAAATTGGTACACCCAATTGAGTGAAAGGATTAAAACAGAAAGATAGGAATATTTCAATGATTGATATCCTTTTACATCAAAAATGGGATTATTTTCAGCTGTGAAAGAATCCAAATAATGGAAGGTAAAACATGATAGAAGCTTACATTTTTGCTATATCCTGTGTGTAGTATGGGATTATATGGCAGCTCAAGGATCACGAGGGATCCAATCTTTTTAACTTGAATCCTGCTTTTGGTACCCACATTCCATGCTGTAATTCAACAGCACTCCAGCTGCCGCCACTGCATCCACCAGCCAGCAGAAATGAGAACAGAGGAGGGAAAGATTATGCACCCTTCCTTCAGGACTCCTACCTACAATCACACACAATTCATTCTACAGCACATTGGTCAAAACTAAATCACTTCCAATACTTACTTGCAAGAAGACTTGAAAATATAATCTTTTATCCTATGTGTTTGTGCTCCAAGCCAAAACTGGGGTCTCCAGTACTAACAAAAAGAAAGAAAGAATGTATAATGGAGACAGCCGGTATTTTTTATTTATTTATTTATTTATTTATTTATTTATTTATTTATTGAGATGCAGTTTCGCTCTTTGTTGTCCAGGCTGGAGTGCAGTGGCACAATCTCGGCTCACTGCAACCTCCACCTCCGGGTTCAAGCAATTCTCCTGTCTCAGCCAACTGAGTAGTTGGGATTACAGGCACTTGCCACCATGCCCAGCTAATTTTTGTATTTTTAGTAGAGACAGGGTTTCACCATGTTGGCCAGGCTGGTCTTGAACTCCTGACCTCAAGATCAGGTGATCCGCCCTCCTGGGTCTCCCAAAGTGCTGGGATTACAGGTGTGAGCCACCATGCCCAGTCATACAGCCAGTAATTTCTACTCCACTCACCAATTCCTTACACACCAATGTACTTTTGGAGGAGTAGAGTAACATTCACATATTCAATCATTGGTTTTCTTGTTGTGGTCAATGATTTTCCAACTACCTGACATAAGTTTTTACCCTTTCCTAGTTTGATTAATGTAAACATTTTTTGTTTGCTTGTTTGTTTCTGCTGCTTTTCTTTTTATTTCTTTGCCTGTTTGTTTCATTAGATGTGGCAACAGGAATGTTTTGACCCTGTTATTACCTTGTTTATCTTGTCTTTGTCAGCTTTCTTTGATTTAGATGATTGTGTTCCCTCAGGGTACTTTCTAGACTTTCGGCCATGTGAAATCTTCTGTCAGCCTATACTTTAAGAAGAGATGTACACATACAATAAATAGACTCGTACCTACTCTCTTAGATTATCATTTCAGCTGTGTTGTCAGTTATAGAGAAAGAACATAATATTTTTATACTTGTCAATTGATTTGTACTTGAACTTTAAAATGTAAGTGTCTTTTTGACCAGGCACAATGGCTCATGCTGAATTTTTCAACATAGTTAAGGGTAACTCTGAGAAATAGCATAGAGAAAGTTAATCATTTCTTTGGGAAGTGGTATCAGGCAAATGAGTTTTGCTCAAACCATCACCTTCACCTTTTTATTCTAAACTAATAAATTATCAGTTTTTCTTCATGTAAATGTAATTGCCCATTGTATGTGTTGGATACCTATGTTATCAATTATTACCATCATGTCATATTTGAGTGCTACTTGACACAGGGTAGCCTAGATGCCATCCTTAGTGTCTTGGGTCTTTGCTACTAAATAGAAATAACATAATCCATGAAGGCATAATAGATAAGACTAGCACTATTAATTAAACTATACCAAGTTTGTGTATTTGTATACTTAAAAGCTATATATACATATGTGTGTGTATATATTATATATCATATATAATATATCATATATAATGATATATATTATCATATATGTATATATTTTATATATGATATATAATATATACACACATAGGTATATATAGTGTGATATATATAATGATATATATTATATGATATATATCATATATTATATGATAATATGACAATATATGATAAGTATATATTATATATCATATATATCATATATTATATGTCATATATAATATATATTTATCTCATATATATACATGCGCACACACACATATATACATGCTACATAGTGTTATACATGCATTTTGTTTTTCCATACCCAGTACCATACCTACAATAGTTTTCAGAGCCAATGAAATAAAATAGAGTATCTGGACACACTTTTAATTCTATTTAGGCACGATAGAATTGCTTGTACCTAGAATTAGGTTAGCTTTTTGAGAATTATGGAGTGCTAGGTAGGATGCAAGCAGAGTGAGTGTGAGGCTGATGGAAGATACATGGTACGGCCATCAGTATCTTACTGGAAGTTCAGATTGGTGGCATAATTGTTCACTTGGACTAAAGGCTGTATAAAACTTGTTATCTAGATCATGGAAAACATGAGAAAACATATTTGTAAAGACTAGTTTCAGAAGTATATTAAGGTAGAGTAGAAATGGAGGCCACATACTTTAGGGTTCATCTAATATTAGACAATGGTAACAACATGTTTTCTATGAGCAAGCTCAATATCCAGAGTTCACATAGCCTTGGAAGGCAGATCTTAACATTATAGCATTGTGGGGTAGAACAAAGCTTCAACCAGACAACAGACTCAAGACTGATCTTGGAGTGAAACTAGAATTCTAAGACACTGCCAGTTCTGCTTACAAAGTTACCACTGTGAAAGAAGTAGAAAACTGACTTGGGAGCAAACGGACTCCCACATGTTCATTCATGAGGTTCTAATGTAGGAGTAGGTGTGAGCCAAGAAGGCTAAAGGGTTCATCAGTAATATTGTCAGTCAAGAAAGCAGTACTAGAGCTTCAATAGTTCTATGTGGGGGAGGTTGAGGGAAGCATGTCCAGAGAAAATAAGTTGGAAAGCTAAAACATGGGAGAAGATGATCAATTCCCATCATTTTCTTTTGCATAAACTAAGGATGGCCAACATAATAAAAGTTGTAATGAGAAATGGAGGAAGTTTTCTAATTTAATAGAAATGGTATAGGGAAATAAGCAGAACAATTATACTAAATATAGGATTTTTTTAGACCAAGAATAAAGAATTTGAAGTGGAGTGACCAAAATTAAGTGATGATATACTTTGTAGTTCTTACAGAATTAGAGAGGATATGCTAATCATTATGTAGGGGCCAGGGTGTGTGCTATGCAAAAGAAGACACTGACATGAAAATGTCAGGAGATTTAGGGCTGTTTCCAACATGTAAGTTGCAATTAGTGGCAAGACTGACAAAGATTTTGTATAAGTGATATAGGAATAGCCTGTTTATAAGTAATGGTTGGTCTAGAACTATTTAGGAACTATAGGTTTTAATTTTCATTACAACTTAGCAATCTAAATATCTTTTTCTACCCCAATAAAGAAGCTAATCTTCTATATTTATCATTAATATCCATCCCTGCTCATCTTCTTTAGCTATATTCAGGCTTTCTGAGCTGAGGAAATCTCATCTTTGTAGTCATTAATGATCATTATCCTTAAATGAAAATGTACTGGAAATAACTTTGATATCATTCTTCGTGGGTAATTTAAGGGATAGAATGGGAATATTAATGTTGAAAAAGTACAGTGGAATAGCCACGAAGCCAGCTGAAGAGAATACCAAGCTATAAGGATTACCAGGGAAGAAGGTGTTCTTGTCTGATACATCACATAAGACTGCTACTATTCCACTGTCCTTGCCAGAGGGAAGAGAGCAAAGAAATGGGGAGAGAAAAAGCAGGACGTTAAAAAGACCTCATCCCTGCCTTTCAAAGCAAAGAGAAAGAATGTCAACCAACCCAACCTAAGACTAATGCAGCTTAAAATACTTGCATTCTGTGATTACCAGATTAAATTACTTACTACCAATTCATTCTGGACCTCTCTATTTTAATCTAACAATTTAATATAACTTTTACTCTGTCTTGAGGAAATACTCATGAACGTGAAGTCCCACTTGGCAGATACAACCTTTATACTCTTCAGTGGAAACATCACACTCAAGAACACTGTACCTTTGTAGCACCACTGAGACTTTGTCTCAATAGTAGATTGTCTCAGCAAGGCTAGGCTCAAGCAGCAGTAGAAGCAACCAACACCCTGGTGAGCCCTGAATACAGGAAGAAGAATAAGCCACTCGCCACTCTTCCACTTAGACTATACAGCTCCTACTGAGGCAATGCCACATGCCAATTCAAGCTACCCCCTCAGTCACAGCCACAGACATTCCACTGATTTAATTCAGCCATCTAGTGTGGCATTTAATATCCATAGGCTGATTCCATCTATATCTCTCATAGCCACAGTTCCTGAAGATAGCATATTCTACTTACCCATTGCTTTCATGACTTTATTAATATACAGAGTTCTATTCCTTCTACCACATTGTACAATCCAACTTCGCTGCATTTCCAAAACAGTTCACTGTATTTATCATCTATTTGTAGAAACTTTTATTTGTTTCCACACTGAAATTTGTATTTCTCTCCGTTATTGGACACTGGTCCTTCTCTCACCTCACATTATTGTCCATGAAGTCTGGAGGCAGAGCCATGACCCATTCTTCTAGCCATGTTTTTCAAAGCTTGATCTTTTTTTTTTCTCCCTCATATAAAACACTCTCCTTTCCTCAAATGTATACTCTCTCCCCCTTGTTTATCATTAATATATCTTGATGGGTCATTTGCTCCTATTCATTCAGGAGTTCAATTAAACTAAAGTCTCCTTCGTTGTTATCCCAACTCCTGCCATTAGACTGAAAATATGCATTTCTATTTAGATAACCATCAATCTACGATTTAAAAAATTTTTCTCCATTGAATGACCTCTACTGCCACTCTATTTCAGCATCTCACTCCTAAGAGTACGTCTTAAGCTTCTAAAAAAAAAAAAGAATTCATTTTCCTAATTTCTCACAACAACTATCTATTCTATAATGGTTTAAATGGTTTAAAATATTTGATTTGTTTTTTCAATGAGGATAAAAGCTGAAAATCATCTGGAACTTTGAAAGGAATATAAATGTCAGAGTAAATTTTTGAAGTTGTAGAGAGAAGATATAAGAAAGATTTTTTGAAAGTTTTAATAGAGAAGAACAAAATGCCAAGTCTATTTATAAAGTTGAATAAAACAAATATCACTGAGTATTAATCAAGAAAAACACAAAAGACATAATTAAAGGGAGATGTGATTGTACATAAAAATTAAAAGTATGAAGGTCATAAAATCCAAATTTTTGACAAGTGAGCAATTTCTTGAATCCTGCTTAACAAAACTGAGAAAGTTAAAGAGAAACTGAAATGACTATAATCATTATTGAAATAGTATCAGTAGCTGAAAATGTATATCCTGAACACAAAACACACATACTAGACCCCCAATAGCTTGCATTGCTCCTTATCATGCTGTTGATTTTCAAGCTTTTAAATAAGATATTTTTTGAAATAAAATTATAAGGTTACATATTACTCCCTAAATTATTTTTATTTTTCAACGAAAATGCTCCTGTGGGCCAGGTGTGATGGCTCACCCCTGTAATCCCAGCATTTTGGGAGGCCAAAGTGGGCAGATCACCTGAGGTCAGGAGTTCGAGTCCAGCCTGGCCAATATGGCAAAACCCTGTCTCTACTAAAAATACGAAAATTAGCCGGGCATAGTGGTGGGTGCCTGTAATCCCAGCTACTCAGGAAGCTGAGGTAGGAGAATTGCTTGAACCAGAGAGGCAGAAGTTGCAGTGAGCCAAGATCGTACTACTACACTCCAGTCTGGTGGACAGAGCGAGACTCTGTCTCAAGAAAAAAAAAATGCTCTTGTGAAAACAAAAGTCTTCCTTCTTCACAAATGAAGAAACAGAAAATTAGGATGAGGAACCATACAGACAAGGTAGTGGCAATCTCCCTGAGTTTTCCTGTTACCATAGCTGCAAAACAAACTATACTAGAACTCAGGGACTTAACATTTGTTTTGCTCATGAATCTGCTACCGAAGAGGAACATCAGATAATTTATATACATGTTTTAAAGACATCAAAGTAACCAAAGTCTGGTGTTTTTAAAAGACATGAATGGAGAAAAGTAAGATGGAGACTTACAATTAAGACTACCACAAAAAGAATTACCTAAAATGACTGAGAAACTGAAAGAGTTTCACCCTCAGTGAAAGTGTAAACTAAGAAAGTTCAATTGAGAGAGGGAGAGAACATACATGAATCTGTCTTGGCCAGGATTCTTGAGACAAAAACAGGACAACTTTCCCTTCAAGAATTCAGGATCGCTGATCCAGCCCTAATTTGAGTTTGCAGTTTGATGATAGTAAACCTTACATCATAGTCTGAAAGTGTGAAATACATATTGAAAAACAGCTAAATCGATGAAAGTAAGAAATTGCCCCAAATTTTCCAGAGAATACTAGTAAGAAAAAAAAGATACCCATCTCATTTTATAAGATTAATATTACAATGATAGAGTAGCATCAATGTACCCAGGTAAGGAAACATATTCTTCAATCTCCTTACAAACGGTGGTAGACATGGGACTCTTGTGTTCAAATCCACATTGGTGGTTTAGGATTCTAAGAGCACTTCTTAACAGAGGGCTGACTCAATTTCACATGCTCTTTTCCCCTTTTCTCTTGTTTTACTTCCTGCCTATGTCAGAGGCAGTTACGCCAGAGCAACTTCATCTCAAATAAGAACTGGGTAAAATGAGTCTGAAACCTACTGGGTTGCATTCCCAGATGGTTAAGGTATTCTAAGTCATAGGATGAGATAAGAGGTCAGCACAAAATACAGTTCATAAAGAGCTTGCTGATAAAACAGTTTGCAGTAAAGAATCCAGCCAAATTCCACCAAAACCAAGATGGCGATGAAAGTGACCTCTGGTCGTCCTCACTGCTACACTCCCACCAGCACCAGGACAGGTTACAAATGCCATGGCAACGTTAGGGAGTTACCTTATATGCCCTAAAAAGGTTGGGTGGAGGAGGGCATGAATAATCCACCCCTTGTTTAGCATATTAAGAAAACAACAACAACAACATAATAATGGGCAACCAGCGGCCCTTGGGCCTGCTCTGTCTATGGAGTAGCCATTCTTCTATTCCTTTACTTTCCTAAAAAACTTGCTTTCACTTTACTCTGTGGACTAACCCTGAATTCTTTCTTGCACAATATCCAGGAATGCTCTCTTATGGTCTGGATCGAGACCCCCTTTCTGGTAACGCCTAGAATGCAGAAAGTGATTATGTTATAACTAGAACTCTTGAAGTCATTTTTGAAGACTGAAGATAGGACTTATATTTATTTGCCTACTTTAAAATCTCCCATTTCGTCTTTCTAAACGACATAGATTTACTGTCATCTCTCCTCTTCCTCTTCCCTTTCCTTTTTCTTGTGTTCAACACTTGTATAAGGGGAAAAAAAATACAACAAGATTGCAAAAGTGATTTATTTTCTCCATATAATAAGAAACCCAGTACTATGGCAGTGGCCTTAAGATGTCTTTGATGCTTCAGGCACCATCTACCTATGGGGCCTGCAATCTTTGAAATGTGACTTTTATCCTCAATTGCAACATGGCATCTGCACTCCTATGCATCACAAAGACATTCCACAAGATAAAAGTGGAAAGGGGAAGTAAAGGGAATGGCAGCTAAATCTGTCTCTTTTAATCCAGGAATGCACAGCTCTCCTGGGTGCCTTGCCCAACATTGTTTTACTTACATCTTATTGGCCAGAAATGTGTCATTAGGCCACACCTAGATTGGCAGCAGCTGGGGAAATCAAGTGGTTAGCTGGGAACAACACTAAACCACACAGAACTGGGTTTCAGTTAGTAAAAATGAAAGGCAGAATGAATATTTAGGGACAGCCAGCTCTGTACAGTATGTATCTTCTTTCCTTAACATTCCCATCTCTATTTGTTTAATTTTATGTAGCACGCTAAAGTGACTGGAATATTTAATATTTAGCCTAAATTAGACAAATGGATATAATAATCAAGGCAAAAAAAAAAGTCATGGAATTTCATTAATGGTTTTAATTATTGTTACATACAGACCATTTGGCAAATCTTTTAAAGAAATTATATTAGTGTGTATGGCAACATTCAGATTGTTACATTCATTTAGCTTTAAATTAGCATTCTGCTTCAATTTATTAAAAGAAAACTGGGATAAATTTTTCTAACTTCCCACTGAAATCTTTTGAATATTATTATATTCCTAACCCAAATGTCCTTATTATGTTTCCCTCAGGCGTTTAGCCATTTTGTTACATCTTACAGCAGCAATAATTCTCTATTCCATAAAAAATGGAATTTTACAAGCAGGACAAACAGCTCCATAAATTAACAGGAATACCTGCCTATGCTGAAACAACACATTTTTTTTCTTATTCATACTTTTGTGATGTATTTGTCTTGAAATCACACTCTCGTATTTCTGAAATTTACAGCTTCTTTTTATGGGTTGAAAATCCAGTGAAAAATTGGTTGACACCTAGAATATCAAGAAGTAAGGAATTTATAAGAAAAATGCATATTTCAGATATGAATGTATTCTCAAAACATGTATCTCATCCTAAAATGTTGCTGAATGTATTTAGTAGAGTAAGATTTTTCTCCCAACACACTTGAATAATAGTATGTGTGTAAAATTCCCATGTAGTTGAGAATCTTTCATTGTGTTTCTAGACAAAATAACCTTATTGATAATATATTCCTTCTATTTAAGTGTGTGTCTACTTGTATTAATCCAGTTCTATACATGACTATTGATGAAGGAAACTAATTTGTTAAAACAATAGTAGAGCAATAATAGCTTATACTTTGCATTTCAAAGAACTTACAGATTTTATACAAATTTTTTCTTACATGTTATGAGACACCTGTATCTGAACAAGTAAGCATTTTCATATTTTTATGTTTGAATTATGTAGTCATTGATAGAGTAAGGAATGGAACCCAAATGCATTCCATAAGCCAGACACTTCAATAAGCCATGCAAAGACTGAAAATAGCATTTGTAGAAGTATGACTTTCTAACATTTCTTTTCTGACTTATAAAAGTGTCTATTAAATATCAAGAAAAAGTATAAAAATCCTAACATTACTAAATTACATCAAAACATATGTGGCTTAAGATTGTTAACTTCAAGATCACGAAATATTTCTTTTAGGATACTCAGAGAAAAATATCTTGACAAAAGCCTATATTAATTTATATTTTACAGATGTATAATTAATATCTCTGGATGTGTATAGTTTCTCTGCAAGTGAATCAGACTTCATTCATAAATATGCATTAAGCTACTACTATATGCTGGGATCCATACTTCTTGGAAAAAAGTTTCTCAGTTTATAAACTTTCATAAAGGTTTGTAGGAGGAAAAATTTAAAGCTAAAATTAGTTATGCATTTATCTTATATGACTCTTTAAAAATAAAACATTCAGTATTTTATTTCTATTTCTATTTCAGATTAAATACAGAGCAAGGATTGCAGAGAACACTTAGAGAGCCATTCCAGTATTGGAGAATTATGAGTTCTCTATATTCAACAAGTATTACTAAAAGTCTACTGGAAACATCTGGACGATTAAGCAGATACAAGAATGAAGAAGACATATGCGTTGTCCTCAAGCACTTAACATTTAGCGGGCAAAAACATAACTATAGTCCAAATGGGAGGTGAAATTTGTTTCTTACAGGTAGTCAATGGAGAAAGAGAGAAGGAATGTTATCTTTGGTGTATCCGAACAGTGTTTTCCATATTTAATCTTCATGACAGACTTGCAAAAGTAGACATTATTTTTTCCATTTTACTTCTAAATAAATGTGAAGAAATTAAATTTGCAGTCTCTGTCAGCCTATCACAAGATATCTTGTGAATCACAGTAATCCCATGACCCCTCTACCCCTCCATGACCTGCATTAATCATAAAGTATTTGCAAGAAATAGACACTTGGTGGGTTATGTCACTTCAATTTTGGAACTATCTGTTGCTGTAACACAACTTAGGATATCCTCAATCAAAGTCTTTGTGAGTAAAAGAGCAATAAACGTAAATGTTTTAGTGAGTATAACAAGAGTATAAAATGGTGACAAATTTATTTTGGCTAGAGTATGCCACCTGTGTAGGGTGATAATGGGGGATGAGATTGTAAAGGCCGGTTGGGACTGTTATGGAAGTCCTTTAATGCCAGGTAGAAGGCAATTATTCTCAATTTAGTAGGTGTAATTCAGTATTTAAATAGCAGGCTCATTCTGATCACATGAAAATTAATCACCAGCAAGTAATGCATAGAATAAAAATGATTTCTAATCTAGAGAATCGATTATACTACATGTTAAAGTTGTTCTCTGCATAAAACAGATATAAACAATCCTTCTCTAAAATGGTTTTGAGGTAAGCTAAAAATAATCATTTTGGAATAATAATAGTTAAATATGTTAGCTGTATTTAGTGGAAAACCAATATAGGGCATTGATATTGTTAATATAAATATTATATACTAAGTCAGACATAGTAGCTATTTAACTAACAGATAGTTGAAACCTTTTTTTGGTGGAGATTTAATTGTTTTCCCTTAAAGTATTGCTAGGGCTATTGTCATTCTTCAAAAAATGCCTTCTCATAGTTTGAATCTCATCAGCAGTGACTGGTTACTATCTGTAGTGTAATATATATTAAAGGTTGGCTATCGTTCAAAGTAGAGCCACATATTGGGGTGGATACTGTACTGGGAGAAACTGATACTACTGCAAGCAATGTGGAACCTGGAAATAAAAACAGACAGAAATGGTGTCCAGTAGTTTGTAGCAATCACAGATATCAGTGCAGACAAAGCGAGTGTCTAAACCACAGTAGAAAATATGGATGAGGGCATTTTGAAACTCACAGAAAGATAGTGCACACTAGGGAAGTCTGAAGAAAGACAGAAGATCCCTTTACCACACCCCCATCCCCGTCTCCACGTGCTAGCGTTATTAACAGAATGATAATCTGTGGGTGTTGCAAGAAAAAGAGAAAATAAAGTTTCCTCCAGGTCTATGGAGATGCTTTAAAAGTGACCAGAAGACAATTGTGGATGGAAGAAAATAGCAGAGCTAGTAAAAGTAGAATGTGATGTAATGTCTAACATGCATTTCACTCAGTCCTTGCATCTCTCCTGCACAAATAATTGAAATATACATACAGTATCTTTGCAGATTTGAACTTCCAGATATGCTGTACACTATTTGAAGACCTCTGTAATAATAAAAGATCAAGAAGCATCATTGTTGCCAGGCATGATGATTCACAACTATAATCCTGACACTTTGGGAGGCTGAGGTGGGAGGATCTCTTGAGTCCAGAAGTTCAAGACCAGCCTGGGCAACACAGCAAGACCTCATCTCTACAAAATATATGTAACATATTAGATGGGCTTTGTGGTGCACACCTGTCATCTCAGCTACTCGGGAAGCTAAGGCAGGAGGATCACTTGAGCTCAGGAGTTCACAGGTCACAGTAAGCTATGACTGCACCACTGTACCCCAGCCTGGGTGACAGAGAGAGACCCTGTCTCAAAACAAGCAAACAAACAAAAAAACATTGTTGTCATCGTGGTAATAGTCTAAATTATAAAGGGTATACATTTTTTTTGGTATATTTGATTTAGTTTGAAATTAGGAAGATGAGCCATGAAATCAATTTCTTTTTTTTGTTTGTTTTGTTGTACATTTGACTAAATTTGAGCCTAATCAAATCAAAAGATATTAATTGATTTTGGAATCAAAAGACAGTAATCCATTTTCCCATAACACCAGATCTTTATTCAAATGAGTTTTGGAATTGGTTTATAATCAACTCCTCTCCTGTAGCTCCATAACATAACCAGGATATTAAAGTTTCTAAAATGTCCCACAGTAATAAGACATCTTTAACTTGACCTGAGTTAAACAAATGTTTATCCTCGGGGGAAGGTTTTTGTTCATTGTTTCTTTGAAAACTACCTAGTAACATCCCTTTAATAGCAATTTGAGAAGTGCTAGACCAGAATGCTTTAGCCAGGGTTTCTCAAACTTGGCACTATGAACACATTGGGCCTGTATGTGTTTTAGACTGCAGCATAACAAATCAAATTTTATGACTTTAGACACCTGTTTCTTAGCTTATAGCTCAAGGTGGTGTGGCCAAGATCTTTGCACTGGCTTGGACTGCATTCTTATCTAGTGGCTCAAGGTCCTCTCTGAGCCTATTCCTGTTATGGGCAGAATTCAGTTTCTTGTGGTTGTAAAATTGAAGTCTCTGCTTCCTTGCTGGCTGTCAGCCAATGACTGCTCTTGGCTCCTAGAGGCTCCTCTCAGATCCCTGATCAATGGTTCCTTAAATCCCCACAAGGACCTCCCTTGTGTTGAATCCCTCCCACGCTCTGATTCTCTCTCATTTCCTGTTTGGTGACAATCAGGAGAAGACTGTCCTCTTTTAAAGGGCTCATACCTGTTTATCTCCCTACCTTAAACTCAGCTGTGCCACAACAATCATAGACATGAAATCTCATTATATTCACAATTCAGGGATTATGCATGGTGTAAACACTGGGAAGGGGTTGTAAATATTCAGAGACACCTTAGAATCCTACCTACTACAGGACCAGATAATTCGTTGCTGTAAGTGCCATTTCATGCATTGTAGGATATTAAGCAGTGTCTCTTGGCCTCTATCCACCAGATAAGTTATACCTTACACCCCAGTTGTCACAATCAAAAATGTCTTTGGAACTCGTCAAATGTCCCTTGGGGTGCAAAATTTCTCCAGGTTAAGGGTAATTATTTGGTTAAAATCCTATCCTGTTATCATAAAACTCACTGCAAAAAATATGTATATTCGTAGCCTTGTCTTTTAAAAAGTTCAGTAAGATGTAGATTGCATTAATTTATTAATATAATTTTATTAATAACTTCAGCTTATAATTAAGCATTCATTCCAGCATTAGTATAATATACATTTTTACTCACATGGAACTACAGCATTGGTTTAGCTTTTCTACTTGAACAGCAACTGTGATAAACTTCAGGTTTTTTTTGTTTTGTTTTTGTTTTTTTTTAAGTAGATAGGAGGCAGAGAATTGGGAGTTCTGGAACTTCAAAGAAATTGGACTCCACTTAAAATATTGAGATATTGAGATACTTCATTAATACAAATCATATTTTAGACCCACATCTGCCTTCGAGTCCTAGTTTCCCTTCAATTTATTATGGGTTTTCCACCTATGGAATTTTCACTATCCTCTTCAGATTCATGTAGATCTTCAAAACGAAGCATTTTCAGGGTTTTAAGTCCCAAAGTTTTACAACTAACTCTATAAAGTAGAAGTATCTTTTATTAGTTCTAAAAAGTATCTTTTGTGAGTTTCTGGGGACAGCCTCTTCAAACATTCTCGGATTACTGAAAATTTTCATGTCCAGCCTCTCATAATATTTTTGAATTTATGGAGTTTATAATATTTCTTCTTCATTTTTATTTCTCCAGGTTGAAGAATCCTAATTTATTTTTTAAAATCATTACTTACATAGAAATGCTTTCACCTCCATAATTCATGAGACTTCAAGCTTTCGCAATGAGAGGACTTGCTTTTTTGAAGCCTTGGGATCCCTTGTGTAGAGGGAAGATCAGTGATCTGATGCTGGTGGGGCACACACTCACGAGCTGTGTGACTTCACACAACTGAAAGGTGGATTCTGATCATCTTTACCCTAACCTAGGAATTATATCACATGCCTTTTAGAATTGCTTTAAAAAGTGCAAGGTATAATGCACAAGGACCTAATATATTGTTTAGCTCAAAGAAGTCTTTAGTAATTTATTCATTTAAGAAATACATTTTGAAAATTAGTTTGTGGTAATGCTAACTATTTAGGAGTTGAAAACACATGCACAAACATGCATGCACACACACACACACACACACACACACACACACACTACACTAGGCAGGGCCCTGGTCCTCACTGGTCTAATAATTTTTGTATGCCTATGAAGAGAAGGGAGAGCAGGACTAAGGTGCTGATTATGATGTTCTCACTCCACTTGTTCAAACTGTAACAAGAACTACTAGTAAGCAATAGATTAGTCATTTATATCCTGTGATTATCTTCTGTGGGGGACTTTATAAAATACAGATATCTAAGCTAAGTCCACACTGCAGGATACTCTAATACATTAGGTTTCTAGTGGGGAATACTATGAATTTTCAAAAAGGGCCACAGGGAAGTTTGCTCCATAATCAAAGTCCTGAAGTTATGGCCTTGTGTGCAGTGATTCAGGGATGCTTAGAGCATCATCTATTGACCAGTTGGGGGCTGCTGCTTTAATAATTGTATTGCATTGTTATGGATTTTCTCAATGTGGTAATTTCTTGCCTGAGGTGCAGTTTCCAGAAATGCATATCTCAAGTCTGAGGGTATCATTATTTTGTACAGGTGTAGAATAATATTGTAGTTTTGTGTTCACTACTCTCCATCTAGGATTTTCAAATATCCAAGTGTATTGTGTTGATATATTTAAAGCAAAGCACATAATGGCACTTTTATCCTGGAATAAGAATGACTTATAAAGAATCAAATTAAAACTGAACTCATTTTCTTATATCTAGTACAGGTATTTATTTTATCTACTGTGAAGTTCATATACTTCTCTTCCCTCCATATAATCTCCTATGATAATCTTTAGATTTTGCTACTCATTCTGTCATTTCATTCTTCTGAAGATTTAATGACACCTAAAAATCGAGCAGGCTTACTAATCACTTTAGAAATGTTATTATTTCTAATAATAAGATAATAAATAATAATCTTATTATTAAGATAAGTAAATGATTATGGTCTCATAAGCAATTTTTAGAAACTCTTTTGTTCACAGCTTTCAAGCCATCTATTTAATTCTCATCTATGTTCATTGACTTTAGTTTAATTTTGTATTCATAACCAATTGTTTCCTTATTTCCCCTAATCCTTTGGTTTTTCAACACTGTTTTTTTCAAAGATACTGCAATGCTGTAGGTCTAATTGTCTCCCTGTTCCTAAAAACAAGTAAATGAACAACAACCAAACCAAAATTCTAATAATTAACCAAAGTGATTTCTACATACAAAAGTTGTGCTTTCTTTTCCATAATATATACAGTTCTATAAATGTCCCCTAACCCTACCTTTTATTGCATCCTAACAAAAATAAATATTTATGCTAATGAGACTTAACTCATTTGCTCCTCTCAGGATAAGTATAATTAGTATTCTTAAAGGAATTATTTGTTAATTGTACGGTATTAGATTTTCATAATTTTACCCTTGCATTTTTTTCTCCAAATTCTTGGTGATTGCCTATTTAGTAATCTCTAATGATACGTTAAAATACTGGCTTTTCAGAGCTTTTTTTTTTTAATCACAGTTATCAAATAGATATATATTTTACATGGTGACTGAAAAAATATCCACCACAATGGATGATGACCCAGAGGCATTTTTCCAACCTGCACACTTTTCTCCACTTTTCATAGAACACAGTAGTCCCAGTTGGGGTTAACCCATGCATGTGTGTCTTTGAGGTTCTCATTGAGTGAGAACTTGAGGTTCCAGAACTGGATTTGATTTGCTTTATAAAAAGGAAGTAATGTCCAGGAGCAGTTAATAACTATTGCAAATGTAATTTGTAGTGGTTCTTCGCCTTCTTCTAGTATTGTTGTTTCATAATGATTCTGAAATTCACCATCCTTTCTAGAAATTAGAGATAAGACTCTATAATTGAAAGTGGATGTGATTTGTGCTTTTGTACAGGTACCTGTGTTGCCCCATAACAGTGATGGACACAGTCCTAGAAAAAGACTTTTAAGGTTGGTAAATTTCAAATTTTTTTGAAGTTGAGAAGTAGGGTTGTTTGCCAGTGACAATTTGCCAAAGGCACTAAAAATCATTTTTCTGCAAAGATTATTCAAGGCAAAAATAGTTTGGAATTTTCTCCTTTAAATATACAAAGTCTCCGCAGTTTTTTCTGGGATGATGATGAGTCGCTTCCAAAAATATATACTTTTGAGTTGCAATGTCTTACACTTGAAGAAAGCCTAAAGGCAAAAAAATTTAAATATTTGAAATTTCCAAGTTAAATATGCTAACTTATATTATCAACTGATATATATGCTTAGTTAAGAATGTAAATGCTTGTAAAAGATTCTTACACAGAGGTTTTCTCTCAACTTCTAGGAATATTACATTTACATTTAAAGTTAAAGAAAGGACCCATAAAATTAAGTTGACCAGCATGAAAGATATTACCGGTGAAATTAAAATAATTTGTTGGAATGAGAGTCACAGAAGTGAGGCAAGAATATCACTATCCAAAGATTAAATATTTGCTGAATTATCATTAAACAAACTATAGTAAACACTTCAACATACTTTTAATCTACTTATGCTATATCATCACAGGATACCATATTTGAATAAGAGACAATGAATATATATAAAGAACAAAGAAGTCATTAAAGTACATGTAAAAATCAAAACTAGTAAACAAAAAACTATTTAACTATCAGTATTCAGAACTGTGTTCTTTTTATGTAGTATTTTGGTTTGTACAGCTGCTGACAAGCCTTATAAAGTAATAAATATATATATCTTAAGCACAGTCTACACGATTTTAAACATTTTCTAAATGGAATAACTACACTAAAAAAAATTAAAACTAAAAACTTAGAGCTAATTTAACAAGTAAACTAAGTACAATATATTGAGTTGATATCTACAGATTGGCAAGGCAGTCTGTTTTAGAGAAATAGACTAAGCTTTGAAGAGAACATTAAATTCCTGCTGTGTCACAAACAAACTGCATGAATCTGTCATATCATTTAACCTCTCTAAATATGATTGCTCATATGTAAAATGAAGATGTAAGTTCCTAGAACTGGGAAGAGGATTACCTGAGAGATGACATTTGTAAAGTACTTAGTAGAGTATTTCGCATATACCAGGCATTCAGTAAGTAGTCGCTATTGTGTTCAATGGTGAATTGTTTTTCCCAAGGATGGAGAGAGTGAGAAGCCATGTAAAGAAAGGTCTCTTTGAGAAGATGCTATTGGAACTTGACCACAGGCTTGCCTTATTATTATTTTCTTTTTTTTTTTTTTTTGTATATGTGTATGGTTCTGTTTTTGTTTTAGAGACAGGATCTTGTAATGATTCCCAGGCTGAACCTGAACACCTGGCCTCAAGCGATCTTCCTGTACCAGTCTCCCAAATAGCAGGTGCTTTTATATGTGCCCAACAATTTGTTCTAAACTTGTGTTTGTCCCTGACCTTATGAATCCTTATAGTTTTAGAAAGGGCACAGCAAAAAGAAAATAAAAACCTACAATTAGGTTTGTTTTAAAAGTTGATTTGCATCATGGAGAATGAAATATGATGACCAAAAGCAGCTTCTTCAAAATACAAAGCATGATATTGAATTAACTACATTCAGCATAGCTAAGTCCTAGCACCTTTGCATCACACATTACATTAAATTAACAATTATTGACTTGATAAATTTTGCTAGGAATCAGGACAATTTCACCTATGGCTTAATAACTTTCTGAAAAGTGTCGCTTAATATTTCCAGTGAGAAGGAGATTACTCAGGGTGAAAATAGGAAAATAAAGGTTAAAAATAGGGAAACTACTCAGGGTGAAAATAGGCAAATAAAGGTTAAAAATAGGGAAACGAAGTGATGGTGGCCCTGCCAGTTTGAAGAATTACAGACCTTAGAGCTCTCATGTCATTCTGAGACCTCGTTACTTTACCATTTTCTTCACAGGCATGGGAAGAAACAATTGGAATAAGGACAGTGGTTATCATTGTGATTTTGAGTTGAGGTTAGAAGTAGATGAAACTGTTAAGAAAGGCTGAAATCAGAAAAGTAATATGAATGACTGAACAGGTCTTAATCATTGGTTCCATTTTCTATTAAGTCTTCAAGTTTGCTGTGAGAATATTTCGGAGTGTTTATATTATTCACAAAATCATTTGTCAACCACGTAATTACTTAGTGCCTGTTGGGTAACCAGGACTATGATGGGAACCACAGAGAATTCAAAAAGAAAAGAAGAAAATGCACGACCTTCTCCATATCCTTGAGAACTTCATTTACTGCATCAAAGAAAATGGATATTATATATTGATAAATATGTATAGAGGCCATTCAGTGAGATAGAAGACAGAACGATGATAGGATATGTGTGACCAAAGAAACTAGTGGGGAAAAAGAGAATGGTTCTTGGAGTAGACTGAAGGCTTTCTGGATGAAGGGATGCCTTAGTTGAGGGTTCCTTGCCATGGAAGAGTTAAAGAAATGAAGAAAGGGAAAATAGGATTGCAGGAAAAAAATGCAAGCTTAGAGTGGGAGAGAAACAGCTGCTATAGAGTTGAAATTTGAAGTGATTAAGTAAAATGTCCATTCTTAAATAAGAACACTGAGGTACTTTTAATTGACAAATTTTATCCCTATCTGCTTTCTAATCTTATCACTATATATCACAATTTGATACAATACAGTGGGGATTAGAAGACTACCTTTGGATCAAACATCGAAAGGAAGAATCCATAATTCTTGCTCAGCTGAAAGTACTGAGTTAATCTGGACCGCCATTCATGGGCACAGAAATGCGTATACACAGTGCAAGTGCTGGACTCCTGTGCATTTCCCAGCCCTTCTGTCCCTCTAGGTACACAGAGCTGTTTATGAGTGCTCTGCATCATTGAAAAGGAAAGGCTGGTCAGGTGGGGTAGTTCAGATAGGCTGAACAAAGATTCAGACTCAAAGGTCATCAAACCCACCGAACTTTTAGGCGAAGACAAGCTACTATAAAAAACAAGTTATATTTCTGGACAAAGCAGCAGATAAAGTAGTTCCTTGGCTGTGGGGTTATGCATGGTATTCACTCAAATAGTGAAAGACTGATTACCTGCTCAGCTTCCGCCCAGCTGCCTGGTGCTGGGGAGAAGGGGTGATTAATCACTTGAAGCTGGCGTCGAATTTTTTTTTTTTTTTTTTTTTTTTTTTAAGACAGGGTTTGATGCAATCATAGCTTACAGCAACCTCAACCTCCTTGGTTCAAGTGATCTTCCTGCCTCAGCTTCCTGAGTAGCTGGAACTACAGGTCCACATCATCACACTCAGCTAATTAATTTTTCATTTTTTGTAGAGATGAGGTCTCGCTATGTTGTTCAGGCCGCCCTCAAACTCCTGGACTCAAGTGATCCACTCCACTTAGCCTCCAAAGTGCTGAGATTAGAGGTGTGAGTCACCGCGCCTGGCTTGGCGTAGACTTTTGAGTGATTCTTCCACTTGTTCTCACATGGAAGACCCTGCGGACTTCTACAGCTTAGCTCTGAAATCCAAGCTTTTGGAACTCAATTTTTGTTTCTCTCAAATTAATGCATTTGAGATGAATATTAAAGCATGTGTTGAACTTTTCCATTGCTGGAGCCTAGTAGTGTAGAAAGTAATGATTTCCCAGATTAGAGCATAATCAGTTTAATATAAAGACATACATGAACATACAAACACACACATACGTAATGTACACACATGCATGCATATATACACATACATGAAACATGCTAATTATATATTAAAATATAGTATGGGTATTATTTTTTGAAACACTATTTTTAGTTGCCGCCTCTTTGTAAAAATGCTCCATCAATAAATAAATTTGGGAAACATACTTTGTTTTTTGTGGTTTTGGTACTTAATAAAACATATTACCATATGAAATAGTATTTAAAGCTCATATTTTATATTTTATAAAACTTATATATATATATATATATATAAAATTCCAAATGTATTTGACAATAGAACCCATTTCTCTAGATGTTTATCCTCTGATGAGTGCTGAAGAATACTTTATGGGAAATACAACTAGAAGACATAGAAATTACCATTTTAAAGAAGGCTTTTCTTCTCTCTCATTACCTACTTTATCCTTCAGAGGATGGAAATATTACGTTATTTGTTCTGGATTCTCAGTATGTGGCATGTTATATAAATTTGACTTGGATGCAATATCAGTTTTTTTGAAAATGTCTAATAATTTGGAAAGTTTGTTTCTGGTAAAAATGTATGAAGAACATTCCTTGCTAAGACATACAAGTTTAAAATTTGGATTTTATTAATGCCATGTTCAATAAAGATGAAAGAAAATGAATACAAATATGTTTAAAAGCCTGTAACCTGCTTAACTAGTAGATTTTTTTTAAAAATGATCTTGGGATGCATAAGGCTCTTGTAGCTATAAGTTGAAACTCAGGATTAGAAGAAAACACAATTTTTATTTGGTTGTATATAAATTTAAGCTATTACAAAGATATATCAAAGATGAAAAGGAAATAAGAGACAAAAATAGTTGCATTATCAGATAATAATACTATTTAAAATAAATTATTTTCTATATTTCAGTTAAACATATATAAACATATAGAAAAAATGGCAACTACCAAAAGAAATATAAATAATAATATGCATTATTTATGAATCTGTAATGATCAAATAAATAAAAAGTTAAAAAAATTTTGCCCATGAGACATAAAAATTAAGAAAGGTTGATCATACTCAATGTTAGCAAAGATTTGAGTGTACACTAGTAGTACATCTCTAAATTGGTATCTATCTGGAAGGCAATTTCGAAGTGTTTATCAATATATCATATGCCTTCCCTTCGGCCTAACAATCACTGTGCTAGATGTTTATCCCCTAAGAGACAAAGGGAACAAAGATATATGTATTGCGATGGTCAACACAACATGGATTTTTAGAAAAAATTAAAGTACATGAGAATGAATTTCTTCTAAAAAATTTCCCGACATTTCTGAGATACAATTTACAAATAAAGTTTTACACAATGTCCCCACCAATATTGGTAAAATTGGATTCTAAGCATTTCCATACAAAGTTGTCCACTTAAAATACCTATGAATATCTATATGCACATTTATGTGTGTTCAAGTGTGGGGTGGAGAAGAGGAGAGCCTGGGAGAGTCCAGCATTATTATACACCAATCTGTTGGCAGGTGAAGTGGATTATATGGAAAAGAGAATGAGAGGAGACACTCCACTCTCTACATTTTTTCTTTTTCCCTAAGGAGTTCATATAGATTTTATAATTTAAGAAGATATAGCAACTGTGAAAAACATTTTCATATATGAATATCTCATTTTGGAGGAGAAAAAGAATATTAAAAGATTAAATTAAAAGTGAGATTTAATCACTAACATGAAAAGGCAACAATTCTTTTCATATCATACTAAATTAAGTAATCATGTTAGTAACCTGGATTTGTTAAAATGTTCACAACACGCTTGAGTTATGTGGAGAAAATATTCACTAATTTTCAGCCATTGAAAGCAAGTTATTAGGGGTTTGAATTTAAATAGGCATATAATATAAATTAAAAACAAAGTGGCAAGTGAATTTATTGGAGTCATACAAATTATTAGAGTTGCAAACAGCAAATATAACTCACACTGACAACATTTTACAATATAAAAAATAAAAATACCTTAAAAACAAAATTAGTGAAAATTGGAAAACAGCAGAATCAATGTAATTATCCAATGCGAATATTTTTAAGAATGAAATGATACTCGGCAATTCCTCTGTACATGTCTTAAACTACAAAGTCTTAGTAATAAGCATATTTTTAAATTACATTTTTTTCAAGTATACATAATTTCCTGGGTTCTTTTTCCATAACTTTAAAAGGACTTTTAGAGAAAAACCATGCTTATGCTGGGTGATTTTTACCTCATAAAAGGTTAATAGAATGCTGGAAACTTGATCAATGTATGCATTCATTTTACTATACTCAACAGAGTTGTATTAAGTTTCTAATTTTGTGTTGCAAGAGTGTGGCTTATACAGCTGCTGGCTACTGTATGGCAATGTCACATGTGTCTTGAATTGGGACCTAATCCTGAAACCTAAGAAAAACATCAGTGCTAGGCATCAGAGCAGGCTGGTGACAACTCTTCAAATTGCGAGTGAGCTTGTCTACAATGCACTATGGACTTTTAGCTTTGCTGTTTGTCTAAAGTATAAAAATTTATCTTTCTTAAGTGATAAAATTAAAGGGAAAGAACCCCTTGAATTAAAAGGCAAGGAATCCGAGAAATATCTGTGCAGTAAATTTAAATGCCAAATGATAATGCCCTAAAATGAACTGGAAAACCACGGCAACTCTTAGTTCGTTTGGGCTGCTATAACAAACTCCCACAGATTGAGTGGCTAATCAACAACAGCCATTTATTTCTCACAGTTTTGAGGGCTGGGAAGTTCAAAATCAAGGCACTGGCACATTTAATGGATGGGGGGGCTTGTTTCCCCAAGGATGGCAGTCTTTTTGCTGTAACATCACATGGCATAAAAGACAAGGGAGCTCTCTGATGTCTCTTTTATAATAAGTAATTCCATTCACGAAGGCTCTGCCTTCATGATCCAATCACCTCTCCAAAGCCCTACCTCCTAACACCACCATCTTGGGGTTAGGATTTCATTATATGAATCTGGAGCAGTGGGGTGCATAGACATACAGCGCATTGGAAATCCCAATCAATTTTTTTTTTTTTAAATATTTATGAAGAAGAGAGGAAAGAGGAAAGAAGGAAAAAGATGGAAGGAAATTGAAGGTATGTCTGGCAGGCATCTCGGACAGCAGACAGCACACACACCTGAAGTTCAGTCTGACTGTAGTAATGATTCTGGCCGGGCATGGTGGCTCATCCATGTAATCCCAGCACCTTGGGAGGCCAAGGCAGGTGGATCACCTGAGGTCAGGAGTTTGAGACCAGCCTGGTCAACATGGCAAAACTCTGTCTCTACTAAAAATACAAATATTAGCCAAGTGTGGTGGTGCGTGCCTGTAGTCCTAGCTACTGGGGAAGTTGAGGCAGGAGAATGGCTTGAACCCAAAGATGGAAGTTGCAGTGAGCCAAGATAGCGCCACCGCACTCCAGCCTGGGTCACAGAGTGAGACATTATCTGGAAAAAAAAAAAAAAAGAAAAGAAATCATTCTCCAGGAAGTACAGAAGTATAAATAGGTATGAAGAGGGTAAGCAGTACACATGTTAATATCCAAGGCAAACTGATGAATTCAAGTCCAAATCAAAACATGCAGGAGACATTATCAGTCAAGTAAAATAATTATTTGTTTATTTCTTCGATGGCATTGTTTCTCAAAATCAGGCCAGAGACAGTATTTGACTCCTCTGTTTCTGTGTGTTAAGACTGACTCCAAAAAGGTGGAGTAGGAACGAGAAGAGACCCCAACATCAGGCGAGGGTGGTTCAGGGTGTCTGCCAAGCTGGCTGGAATTCCTCACAGGTTTCAGAACATGTGGGAAACTGAAAGAAAAACCAGCACACACATAGGATTGGGTAAGTAGAGGCAGAAACATCAGAGGAGGCTGGGGCTCCATGGGAGGTCATGCTGAGACCTCACCCTGTCATTGAAGATGACTCTCAGATTGGTTGCAGACTCAGCTCCCAGTGAGCTGTACTCCCAATTTACTAAAGGAAATACTGATTTAGGACTGAGTGGGCTGCCTCTAACATGGCAGGGCTGAACTTAGAAGGAACATCACCCCTTCAGCAGAAACCTAACTCCCTCCCTGACACTTTTGACCCTGGGGTGGGAAGCATCTGTTTGTTTAATTTGTTTCTGTTGCTCTCTTTTCTTCAAGTTTGTCTTTGCATATAAGAGCAATGATCATAGACTTTTCAGCACAGAGCAAAAGCCCTAGCAACTGAAATGGAGCCACAGAGATTCCTTTTCTTGAGGCTCTTCCTTAAATGGCTTTGCAAACATAGAAACTTACCTTGAAGTGAATTCACTAGCTCAATTACAAGGTGGTGGTCTTTCTTTTAAGAATTAATTCCTGCTGGACAGCAAAGCAAGGAAAACTGTCTCTAATCTCCTACACTATGACTGAGGAATATTTTCCTGCCATTAACAACAAGCTGAATATTACTTTTCATCTGAGGGAATGGGGTGCTGGGGGGAGAGAGCAAAGAGCTGACAGAGCAATGAGAGGTGAGATTTTAAAGTGTTTTCTCTGGTCCACACGTTCTACATGAAAAAAAAAAGAAAATTGTATGTTGAATTTATCATCTTAAGGGAGAAATAATCAGATGACTGGAGGCTGTTCCAAGGGCAACCAGCACAGGTGATGCTGTATTCATTTTAGTGTAATTGAAGCAACTCATTTCTGGATTTTTTTTTTTTTTTTTGAAACAGAATTTCATTCTTGTTACCCAGGCTGGAGTGTAATGGGGTAGTCTTGGCTCACTGCAACTTCTGCCTCCTGGGTTCAAGCGATTCTCATGTCTCAGCCTCCCAAGTAGCTGGAATTACAGGTGCACTGCACCACAACCAGCTATTTTTTTTTTTTTTTTGTATTTTTAATAGAGACAGAGTTTCACCATGTTGGCCAGGCTGGTCTCAAACTCCTGAGCTCAGGTGATCCACCCACCTCGGCCCCCCAAAGTGCTGGGATTACATGCATGAGCCACCACACCCATCTGTTTCTGGGATATATTTATTCAGATTATATATGTGGCTGTGCATGTCTCTGTGCACATATAAAACTTATTTTCTCAGGTAGAAGAACGATTTCATGTTTGTTTTAACTCTTTCAAAAAAAACCCTCTCGCAATGACAGTAAAGGGATGACAGTAAAACAAAAGCCACAAGAGTTAAGAGTGCAAAAGTCAATAAGCAGATCCGAAGCTTCAATTAATTTAGAGTATCAAAAAACAAAGGAAGCATATATTCAGACAAAGCAAACTATAGCTCAGAGTGTAGGAAGTTTGGGAGTAAACCTAGAATAATCCAAGACTCACAACTTGGAGAGTAAGAAAGACTATATGTGACTTTAGGTTATGCTAGCTGATGTGTATGAGAGCAACCTGAAATTTCAGTCTGACAATACAGAAGTCCCTTCCTTAATGGGTATTCCTGACCAGGGATTGGCTCTCCTCCTAGGCATGAGTTCTGGATCCTGGCTCCCTCTATCCTGAGCCTGGACCATGTTCATAAAGTGAGTTCAAAATTAAACCAAACCAAAAACTACCTAGTACACTCAGAATAATTTGAGAAAAATTTGCATTCAAGAAAAAGGATAATATGGAAAAGAAACCCTCAGAAAATAGAAAGGAGTATCGGGAATTTAAAAATCTGGTTGTTTGGGAATTTTCTAAAAAGCAAGGGTAAGAGAAAAAGAGAAAGAGGAAAGATTTTCTCTACCAAAGAGTGATCTCTAGTAAAATAAGGAAGCCAGTGCTATGGCCCATACCTGTAATCCCAGCACTTTGGGAGGCGAGGTGGGAAGATCGCTCGAGGCCAGGAGTTCAACACCAGCCTGGGCAACATAGGGAGATGCCTTCCCAAAAAAAAAAAAAAAAAAAAAAAAAAGCTAAAAAAACATTAGCCAGGAATGGTGGTGCATGCCTGTAGTCCCAGATACGCTGGAGGCTGAGGTGAGAGAATCGCTTGAGCCTAGGAGTTCAGTGAGCTATGATCGCACCACTACATGCCAGCCTTGGGGACACAGCAAGATCCTGTCTCAAAAAATAAAACTAGAGAAGGAAAAATAGGATTAGAAAATCTTTATTTTGGCACACATAATATTAATTAATATTAATACACATAATTAATTTGGGGCTCATATGAAGGTCATCAATGGATGTCAGAATTAATTGGTGCCCGTTTGTGCAGTGACAGAATATTTGGAATCAATGCAGCACCCCACAAATCATTTATTCATTGAAAGGTGGAAAAGTCCTCTACAATACAAGGAATTGCAGTTATTTCCTTAATAAAATGACCATACATCATATCATGAACAGTGAAACAATCTGGCATTACGAGTCCCTTGGTGTAATTGAATATGAAGAATACAACCTCACCTATGAACTAATATCACCCAGAATATTCCGTTGTAATCTAATTAAGACCTTGTCTTGTGATAGGCAACATGGTAGTCATATGATTTGTGACTAGTGCAAATTAAAATGTGCTATGAGGGTAAAATACACATCACATTTTGTAAATATAGTACTTTTAAAAAAGAAGGTTAAACATATCAAATTTTTATATTAGCTATATATTATTAAATGATGTATTTTTGATATATTGGATTGGATTAAATATATTATTAAAATAGTTTTTCACCTTATTTTTGGAAAGTGGCTATTAAAATATTTAAAATTATGTAAGTGATGCAAATAATTTTTTTTTCTTCTTTGAGCATTTTCGCTCTTGTCACCCAGGCTGGAGTGCAATGGGACCATCTCAACTCACAGCGACCCCTGCCTCCCAGCGACTCGCCTGCCTCAGCCTCCTGGGTAGCGGGGATTACAGGCGCCCGCCACCACGCCCGGCTAATTTTTTGTATTTTTAGTAGAGACAAGGTTATACCAGGTTGGCCAGGCTGGTCTCAAACTCCTGACCTCAGGTGATCCTCCTACCTCAGCTTTCCAAAGTGCTGAGAATACAGGCGTGAGCCACGGCCCCCAGCCGCAAATGGTATTTTTATTGGCTAGCACTGCTTAAGATCTAATTTCCAGTTGACAAAGATACAGGTCACAGAGAATCAAGTTAATATCCTAAGAAGAAGCAATTATGGAAATCCAGATTGTGAAAGAGTCTACCCCACAACTTTTCTAAACTTATCAGAAATTCAAAGTCATGGGGAAGAAAATGGAGGGAACGGTTTTAAACTAAGAAACTAAGGAGAAAACAAAGGCAATGTGATCAGACTAGATTGGATTTAGAAGAAGAAAAACACCATAAATGTCTATCAACTTCTTGGAAATAAATTTTTAAAAATTTAAAATACTGTAGATATAAGATGATGTTTATGGAATTATTATTACTTCCTTAAATGGGCTAATAATAGCATGGCATGTAGGCAATGATCCTTATTCTTCGGAGATGTATTTTGAATGATTTTGTGGTAATGTGATCTATACTTTACTTTCAAATGTTGGAGCAAATATGTGAAAGAGGAATCAAAGAAATTGGACAAACTATTTAAAATTGTTGAATCTAGAGAGATTTTACTATTTCTCTACACGTGAAAGTTTTCTTAGTAAAAAAGCTAGTAAGGATCAAATTTAAGAAGTTTTCAGAGATGTCTAAATATTTTACATTTTCGACTCCTCTTATATTCTATTTTCTTCCTATATATTTTCCACAGTGATTATACATGTATATTATATATGTATGATAAAAATACAAAACTATAAGTCTCTAATAAAACAGAAGTTATTATAGGTATGTTCATTGATATTGATTTAATTCATTCCTTCCTCCTCAATAATCATTTACAATTGAACCACCAGATTCAATATGATGATGATTATACTAGTCAAAATTCCATCACTATCATCAACTCTGTAATTCTTACTCACATAAATGTAAAATTATAATCAAATAAAATGGTGTCAGATTCTTATGGATATTCATTGTAATTAAAACATCAAATTATGAGAAGAAAAATTACTTTAACTTGTCATAGATTTCACCCTTAAATAGGCATCTCCACAGCTTTATAGCAAATTGACAGAATTACATTTTAATGCTACATATCTGTCTTATCTGAATTGATTTGAAATTTACACACTACTTTTCTTTCTAGGCACAGAATTAAATTTGTCATCTCCAGCTCTTTAAGTGCATTCAGGGTTACCATAAAAAGATACTAAAACTAAAATAAAATCCTAGTCATCTAAAAAAAACTGCAAATACATATAACATTTGTTACAATTCATAAGAAGTAGACTGTTTCACAAATTTCACTAACTGAAATCTAGGGAGCATGTAAAAATAAATTTGATTAGGCAACATTTCTTTAATTTTTTACTATAAATGTGTCTAATATTCACTTAACTTAAAAATAGATACTACTGGTCCCTGGAAAATTTGTCGTAGAAAAAAAATATGTTTTTTCCTATTCACTGATTTTTGACAATGGAAACTGTCTATGTGCTAGTATTTCTATTTAAACAGGAAACAAACATAGCAAGGTACCTCTCTTTTAACACCTTTGTAGGTCCTGAGTAAACCCACAGAGGCCCAGTCACCACCTTGGAAATCAGCACATTATGGAAGTTAAGGTAACAGGACTGAAAAGTATTCACATCAAAAGAGGAAAGATAGGAAGAAATAATAATAATAGTACAGGTAATTTAGTTGCTTTTCTGAAAGAAATATTCATTATATATATATTAACATGATTGTATTTCTAGTTTTTCTAGCTATTGACTCTTATTTATCTTTCACAAGAATATGACTATATATCTTATAATTAGTTTTTTTATAATATCAAAATTACCTACAAGTGTAACAACTTATGATTAATAAAAATATTTCAAATAAATTTTTTGACAATGTATTAGTATTGATACTGTAAATCATAGTAAATAATTCCTTAATGAATTACTGTTGCAGTTAAGCTAATTTCTTGAAATAAATAATTTTTGTCAGATTTGAGAAATCTATTAAAAAAAAAAAAAAAAAACTACAGTACAGGCCTGTACATTTCCCACTTTCAGGCATTTTCGTTTTGCTCTGCATTACAATAAAAGCCCTCTAGATGGCAGTGTTTACCATAGTTAGAATTACGTTAGCTCTATTTTTAACTCTTAAAACGACACTCTATAGAGCTAAATACTGTATCGTTACAAACTAATTTTTCTTGTATTCAATATTTCTTTAGGATTCTTGTTTTGCTCTGAATGCATATTTAACCTAATTCAACAAGTTTTTGCTCATTTTCAGGTTGTTATTGCAATTTAATTTGCTAGTTTTCAGGAGCAATTCAGTTGACCCAAAATCTTTAAAATACAATATACATGTGCTCTGTATTCTTTGGAGGAATTAAAGTAAGTTACTGAGCTGTGGTAACCGGAATAAAACACATCTTAGCAACTAACTACATAAATTACATTTTTTTCAAGCTTGTTTATAACCACATATTTGAAGGACATTATAGATGCTTTAAGGACATTATAGATGCTTTATTAGAACTTCTATTTGAAGTAATCGTAGTTTTAATTTTCTCAGCTGATGAATATTCCAACTGAGTCCCAGGTGTATAACAGAATCTAGAGCAACCATATTTTGTCGGAAAATTTGTGGGTGGGTTAAGTTATTTTTAACTACTCTCATTGTAGAAATGATAAAGGTATAATATATATTTGAGTTTTATACTGAATATATTGCATGTTACCATAAAACATAAAAGTGCTAATATACACATTAAGGAATCTTATCTTTTCTGAAAATAAGACTGGACAGAAATGGTCAAGTTCAGGACCAATTGTTGATTTGCAGTTTCCCTGTGCCTTCCATAAAGATAGAATATTTGTCACTAAAGGCTAGAAAAGAGATTTATTTCTTCAATTTTTAACTTGTACTTTGGAAAAATAAATTGTAACATATTTTGTACAGACATATTCCTCTAGGTCTTTACAAATAAACTCCAGAGATATTTTATTTTTTGATTTGGCAATTTGGGAACCTCGATATAAATTTACTTAAATGAGTAATATATATATTTGTATATATATTGTGTATATATGGTATATCTATTATATAGTGTATATATATGATATATCTGTATACATATAGTGTACATATGTGTGCGTGTGTATATATATATGGTCTATCTATCTATCTATCTGTATATATTCCAAAGAAGGAAGAACTTTCATGAGCTTTGGAGATGACTCAAATGTGTCCACCATGTGTTCAATTACCTCCTGTTGACACCTTCCACCCCCATCTGACCTGGTACCCCACATTGCTCAGCAAGTGTCTTAAGGCCTATTGGTCTGTTCTGTGTAATTTGCCTTCCTCGGAAGAGTACCAGGCTCCAAACAGACCTCTTCCTCACTCCTAGTTCAAAGTAAAGCCAAAATTTAGCTCTAGATATCTAATATCTATCTATCTATCCATCTATCTATCTATCTATCTATCTATCTATCTATCTATCTATCTACACACACACATACACACAAAAAAAATTCTATTCTCTTAAGCAGGGTTCCTCAAATTCAGCACTACTGCCAGCTTGGGTCAGATAATTCTTTGTTGTATATGTACATTTGTGTATTGCAGGAGGCTGAAGTTCTGTGCATTATAGGATGTTTAGCATCATCTCTAGTCTTCAGTCACTAGATGCAAGTACCAACCCATCTCTCCTTCTCCCATGAAGATTCCCTTCCATGTTGCAGCTGGGGCAATGAGAATGTCTCCAGACATTGCCAAATGCCCCTGGAGGAGCCAAATCACCCCCAGGTGATAAGCCACTAAATTGTAAACCTTTTATTTTTATCAACTTTTCTTATTCTTTACAAATATAAAATGCCAATCGAGTAGCTCTTAAAAATTAGTGGCAGGGATGTGACTGAACAAAAATAATGAACTTGAACCAGTTATTTACCCACCATTAGGAGTTCCCTATCTCTGATTCCTTCTGTGCATCATCTTTGTTTTTCTTATTCTTTCACTCTCAAGCTTCCTTTGGTATTCTGGCCTATATCAAGAAAAACTATTGCTTCTAATCACTCCTGAGTATACACCACTTACTGTTCACAGAATAATTAGATTGATCTTAGAGTATCCATCTTGCAGGTCTGGGTTCTTTGGAGAATGGGATCATTGGTCCACGTTGAATTGAGGGTCTTTGCAAATTCAATCAAGTGTTGTCACAGTAAGGTGGATCCATCAATTCCAGGCATTGTGGCATGAGTCCACATAATGTGAAGATAGATGCTTTGATTATAGTCATGTGGATGGAATATAGGGGAAGACATTTCCAAAGAAGGAAGAAATCTAACGGGCTTTGGAGATGACCCAAATGTGTCCACCATGTATTCTATTACTTCCTGTTCACACCTTCCACCCCCATCTGACCTGGTACCCCGCATTGCTCAGCAAGTGCCCTAGGCCTATTGATCTGTTCTATGTAATTTGCCTTCCTCTGAAGAGTACTAAGGTCCAAACAGACCTCTTCCTCACTCCTAGTTCAAAGTAAAACTAAAATTTAGCTCTAGATATCTAATCTCTGAGAGAAAGAGACAATCTAAATTAAATTAATATGTGAATGATATATACATTTCTTGCCCCTCTGAGCAGTACTAGCATCAAAAGAATGCTTGGTAACAAAACTAATCTTTGTATGATAAAATGGTAGGGGTAATTCTTTCTGTAACCTTCTGCTTTTGCTTTCCACTCTCACCCTTTAGCCATGATACTTTGTACTTAACACGCCTTTTAGGTCCTTGCTACCTTATCTGTGGTCCAGAGATCAATAGCATCAGTATCCCCTGGGAACTTTTTAGAAATATAGGACCTTAGCTCCCATTGAAAAGCTAATATATCAGAATTTACATTTTAATTTAACAAGATCTCTGGGCTATTTTACTCACATTAAAGTTTGAGAAACATGGACTCAGGTTCAGTAAATATCCTGGAATGTTATTTAAATCAAGAAGAAGTCAACTTTAGCACAATGTTATTCTTATAATAATAAACCCAATAAACCATCTGAACCAATATAAAGATTAAAAATAATTTGGTAGTACATTTATGTAATCAAGAACTTACTTGCTAGTGAGTATTCAAACTATTAAGATTAATGCAACAAGCAAAATATTTAAAATTTAAAACATAAAAGAGATATTGTGATGGGTATACACAAAGTAGAAAATATTTTCAGGGTAGTACAATTTTTTTTCAACATAGCACATATCTTTAATCTTTATTTTTTAAATATAGTATGTCTTTGAAAATAGGTTTTTGAATGAGGTGATTAATATATTTTTTAACAATGGATTTCTCCCTTACATACTTTGCAATTATTTTATGTAATTCTCACTTCTACCTTTTTCAACTAATTGTGGCATTTACCTGAAGTTTCACCTGGTCTTTAGAATCCACTTATCTGTTATAATATACCAAAAAGTTGGCCTCATCTCCTGGTGAGGGACAAATATTATTCAAAAATAATGTAATTACTCTCTTTCAGCATAGCCATTAAGGACACCTACAGTATAGTTGTAATGTGTAGAAATTACATAAGTAATTTGCAACTAGCCCATAGATGTAAAACACGGTACTCATTTGTTCTTTAAAGTCAAAACATTATATGAATATTTTTGTGACATCAGGAAATATTCATAATCTTTTCAATGTTATTATTACAGGTACTTATTGTTTGTCTTGTATTTTACAAGTGATATTTTTCCAAGGATAACGTTTTAAATTAGAGTTTCTTATAAGCTCCACATATAATGTTTCTTATGACATACTATTTTTAAAAATTAATCTTTTTTATGATATATTCTGGCTTACTTACCAACCCCATTCCCTGAAGTCAAGAAGTTTCTTTGACGTTCTCTTAATTCTTTCTGAATGTTTTACCAATCTTTGGCTAGAGAACAGTAAATTCAAAAGCATGGGAATGAAAAGACATGGTACATTGTAGGACTATTTAAAGGCTTGTATTACATGGCACTAGAGAATAGGATTTTCATTTAAGAAAAAAATTATTCTAAAGAACATATGTGTACATATACATACATACAAAGACATGTAATTTTTGTAAGCAGAGTAACATTAACTTAATTCCCATGAAAAGCAGAACAGTATCTTTTAAAGGGCTTGGCAATGCCCATTTCCATTACTTTGGTGTTATCAGTGATATGGAGTTAAGCCAGGACTGCAGAAGTCAACAATATACATTGTCTCCCTGACTCATCCTAATTCAATTAGAGGGAGACTGTGGGGGGAATTTGGTTCCTAAGAGGAGACTATAAGAGAAAAATGAGGCTTATGCATCCTCCCCTATATTAGTAAGTCTATTTATGTGCACATTATGTAACAAATTGGGCTTCTAGAAGAATATCATGTGAGTTTATTTAAAAACAAAAGACAAAAAACATTGTAAGAATGAAGAAGGGAGGACTGAAGAAATACGTAATGAAAAGTTCCCAAAAGAATGTTATTTCAGGTAACACAAAGTTCTGTTTTAGGGAACGTAGTATTTTGAATAAGAATGTAATGAAAGAGAATTTTTAATACATTGTAATATGTTTATTAATTCTTAAAATTTCTCATACCTTTTTAAAAAACTTTCCTGAATTATTTTTGGGCAAATGCTATTGTGCTTGAACTGTGTTCTTATCTCAACATTTTCTTGTCTCTATTTTTAAGTTCAAGCAGAGATGCTTCCAAAAAATACGTAAGCTTTTCTTACGTCTTTAGACATTTATCATTTTATAAATGTAATTTGAATAGCTAATAGTCTATATTTCAATCTAATAGTTCTTACCTTACAGATTAGAGAAATACATGTCATAAAGACCCAAGAAATAAAAACATTTTCACATTATATTTCACTGGAAATTACAAGACTTTAAAGTAATCAAATTATTGTACATTTATTCTGTTTACTATCTTAAAACATTTTTTTATGTTTTCTACATGATTGCTTGAGCCCTACATGTGATGCGGAAAAAATCTATTATGAAAGCTACACCTATAAATAATCTGAAATTTTAAAGAAGTAATTACAAAACTTGAGAATTCAATATTTTCTTTATTTAAATAGTAATCATGATAAAATAGTGGCACTGGAAAATGTCAGTTTACATTGTGATAACTATTAGAGCTACAAGCCTGACATTTATAATCCTTGTCAGTCATAAAAATATAGCAAATTGGGATAAATTTAGTTCAGTCTTTCAAAAAGAATGAAGGTTGTCACCTGCTTTCCTTTGTGATTTGATTATCTTGGACTAGGTTTTTCTAAAAATGAAAAGGTAAAAAGATTTTTAAAAAGGTATTCAAAATGAAAGAGCTAATAATAAATAGTGAAGCAACAGAATTATTCAAGGAGCTTACTATACTTTGCCAGTTTGCATAGCCTTAAAAGGTGTTAATTTTCTTTTTGCGGTGTTAAAATTCTGCATTGTCATTTTCTAAACAGTGATAATATAAATAACCCTGAGTATTTTTAGCACAATTTTCCCCAGAAGTACAGTACAATAGTCTAGTCTTTTTTGTGAAATGGGGACAATAATGCCTGCTGTGACATAAGAGCCCCTGTGAATGATTGATTAGTGTCTGTTAGACACAATAAGACACCTGGATTAAAGGAGTCTTAGAAGTACAGGCCACAAAAGTATTTTTTATATTATTTTTAACTATGATTGGAATATAGAACTAGTATATTAGAGTTAAAAATATTAGTCTTGAAGTCCTTGTGGAGGTCATTTGATCATTCTGAATATTACAGTCGGTCTTTTCTCTAAATGTAACTTACAGAAACAGCCTTTACAATCTCCGTGTGAAATGTAATTTTAAAATGCTGAGTGGTAACTAGAAAATTCTAGATGAAAATCCAATTAACAAACTGAATTGCTTAATAATTTAGGTTATTAAATGCCATTGCATGAAAATCATTGTTCAAATATATAAATAGAACAATATTAAACTTGTGGAACACAAAATAATTTTATTAACTCCACATCTGTTTGTGTTTAAATCTGCAAAAGCATTTTAGTCTTCAGTTAGCTGGCCGAAGGTGACTTAGCTTCACAAGTATCCCATGACCTATATAACAAGCAGAAAACACTAAAGCAATTTTACTATAGCTCAAATGCCATAATTCCCATTAGTATCCTGATTCCTGATGCTAAAATCAGGTACAACACAGGTGAGAACATCATAATTCCTTGCAGTAGAAAATATGCTTTGACAAAGATGAATAAGGGTTAATTAAAGAGATCTAATTAGAAGTCTAATATATATACTGGAAGATCGATATTGGAAATCTAACATTTTATTAAATTCGCTAAGGAAAAACAATGATAAAATACAGCATAAAAACAAATAGGTGTTCCCTTACAAAAACTGAAATTAAGAATATTTCCCTAATTCATAATTACACAGATCTAACTTAAAAATTAATATTGGAGAGGTGGATTATGAACAGCTCTCATTAGGAAAATGATTTATACAGTGTTTTGGGAAGAAACCTTAAGTTGTGATAACACAGGGTTAGGAATATGACCCTTTATATTTACTTTTCCTCTAGGAATATTAATAAGATCTCTAATAATAGTTCTAATTTTAGAGCTTAGAAGTCGGATTATTTATTATAGGACAAACTAGTCTCAACTATTCTAGATTTAAGAGGTAAAGCTGAGACCATTAAGGAATCTCAATCATTTAGATAATGCCAAATAAACACCTAAAGGATATAATGCCCTGAGTGCATAGCTCTATTTGTCTCTTAAACTCCATCTCCTTTGAAAAGAATCTAGACATATTTCATTCTGGGGCTTTGACCTGTGGTTTTCTTTAATTGAAGTCTCATAGTCATAAATGGAATCATGTGATGATTTTTTTTTCTCTTCTCTAACCTTCATCTTGTGTTCATACTGATTTCATTTATGAGCACGAGGTAATAATGGGTTCTGCCAGCACGTGAAGCTATCCCTTAGCAAAGAGAAACAATTCCGTTTAATAATGATGTTAAATAATTATTGCTAAGCTATGTGTTGCGACTACAACATGACTTTGAAATGACTACGGTATGATTAGAATAAGAATATGATATAACTGTAGTGCTTATGAAATGAACTGGAAAGTGGCTGTGCTGCTATGTTTATTGTAAATGTATCAGAATGATGGTTCATTTATTTAAAAACAGTGCAGTGCATAAAATAGGTGACAATTGGAACAATGTACTAGCTTTAATTGTAGATTTTGTGAATGGCAAAATGATCGTTTACTGTGGTAAGATAAAAGAATCATCCTTTAATTCACTGACATTATTCTGTGAGGCAATATTTTTATTTTGACTTTTGGATACTTAGAAGTCCCTTCTGTTCTTAAATTATATACATTCTAATCATACAAAACATTACTATAATAAAAGTTGCTTTGCTATTTAAAAAAACAGTGTACTATCTGCAAGGAAAGTATTTTATATTTTACATAAAGGGATTAATGGATTTTACAGTGGGCTTTTAGACACTGCTGTTGAACTGTGACTATTAACTCAAAGAAAAGTTTGAATTAAAAAGAGCTTACAATTTCATGTTGGAAAATTGTGATATCAAATGAGTTGGTTAAATAATGCCATTATTTATTAAATATATGGCTTAGTAGGCTTGATTCATGATTTTTTAAAAATTTAATTTAAATATTTAAAAACAAATGTTATTTAAAAAAGAAAAAAAAATCTACTGTACTCAAAAACAAGAGGTAATCTCCAACACGCCCTCATAGTGCTTAAGTATGTCAAGAGCCTTTAATGCCTAGGAAGCCCATTACAGAATGGGGAACACACAGGTTTAAAATAAATGCCCTTTATTCTTCCTGTGAGTTAGACCAAGTTATTCAATCATGTACTAAGACCTTCTCAGACAACCTTTATGGGTCAGTCAAAAAATAAATTTTTGTTCCAAGTGAACTGTTTCTATGTTAATGCTTCAAACTTTACTCAGGTATCAGGCGTTGTTAAGCACAAGCCATTACACAAACCTTTGTGGTTTACTGACTTAAAAAAATCAATCCAATATATCACTAGATAGTGCTTTGGGGGTCAGTATTTGAGAAATAAAGCTATATTTTTTCGGGAGTCATTCCATCCAGTTCCTGTATGAAAATAAGAAACTTGTGAGGATTTAGTACAGAGCTGGAGTCAAGAGAAATGAAATGCACGGGAAAAGCAAGAATCACAGGAAAGAAAGTTGGACTCAGCAGAAAGTGCCTAGGGGAAAGGAAGTGTTCCACAGCTTGGGAAACAGCTGTCTGGGACTCCTTCCAGCACCTTGGAAGCAAAGTTTGCAGTGAGGTGGGCTGGAAACGGGTTTTGCAGCCGCCGCGAGTCCCGGCGAGCTTAGGTTCTCAGGTTTCCAAGGCGCGGCTGGAGCAGAAGTGCAGGGACCGCCACGATACACCGCCGCGGCCGGTCCCGCTCCGCTAGAGGAGACTTCGCAAGCGCAGCCGCCTGGCCCGGGCTGACCGAGGGGACCCCAGACGCTGCCATTGTCTCTTTCCAAGGCAGTTTCCGTGGCTGTGCGTGTAGGAAGTGCTCCGATTAATTTTCTTTCCTGTCTCCGCAGAGACCCCAAATTCTGCGGTCCCCACCTTTCGCTGTACTCCCTCTTTGCCCTTCTTTCCAATGTCCCTGCCAGCAAAAGCTTCTATTTGCAGCACCGCGCATGTTGTTCATTTAACGCACTCCGGGGATCTGTTGGCTCGTGCTCCCTACCTAGGGGTGGCTGTACGTCTCGCGCCTCGGATCCTGGGTAGACTCCCCCATCTATGCATTTTGGCCCCTCCACTTAGCAAAGAGATGTGCGAAGCCGCCTCGGTGACACCGATCCGCCCGCAGCGGTGGCCCCGGTTCCCTGGATCCGCGCCCGCGCCCTGCAGGGCTCCCGCGCCCTGTAGGGCTCCCGCGCTGCCCTTGCCCGCCGGACCGCCCGGGCTCGGAGGTTCGCTCCCTGCCAGAGCCTGCGAGCGCCGCTTCCGCGCGGGCCTGTGGAGCGCCGGCGCGTCCCACCCAACGCCGGACCCTGTTGAGCATGCTCAGTGCACCTCATGGAACCCGGCTCTCCTGGGGTCAGGATCAGATTTCCGGGTTTTCGCGGCTGCCGAGGGGGCGAGGAGGAGGGGAGGCTGGGAGACAGTCAGCGCCTTGTTCCGAGCCCCCTCCCTCGCGCCCGGCTGCGGCCGCCCGCACCGCAAGATGCAGGCCAATCAGAGCCCGGGGGCGGGGCCTGGGCAATCACGCCCTCCCTCTGGGCTTATTGAGAGTTATATCAAGAAATTCAGTTCAGAGAGAGGAGAGAGAGGAGAGGGAGAAGGAGAGAGGGGCAGAGGAGAAGGGAGAGAGGGAGAGTATGCGAGACGGAAAGGAGCGACTTAGAGTCTCTGAAGCACGCAAGAAATAACAGATTAGGAATTTTTCGGGCAACTGTCACCCGGATAACGGTCAGAGAATCACCATCACCGCAACTCTGACGTTTCCTACAAGAAGTTAGAGACTTAAGCAGTACTGGCATCGGATGGAAATGGTATGCTTGATGCTGTGGAAAATATCCCTGAGCTGAAGAAGTGCAACTGAATGTTGTGTGTGTGCTACATACCCAGAAGAACCCAGACCCAGTGGGGAAGAGAGACGAAATGTGGAGAGAATGACTAACGACAAATCCGTGAATTTGTTCTCTGGAGTTGCTAATTTGCCAGTCCGAAGCAACACATTTTACAGGGAGGAAACGTTTTGCTGCTTCTGATTTCTCCCCAAACTGGTGCTACCAGATGCATGGCTTTCTATGTGTTGGAACAAATCATTCCTAACTGCAGCATACTGGGAAAGGAGAAAGGTTGAGGCAACTAACGTAAGTGTAAAGTTTCGCATGCATAATTGTAAATTCGTGTTTAGATGTGTCCTCAGTGTAGACGAAAGATGTTTGTAATTGGGTAGACGGTTGGGGCAGAGCTCACCTACTCGGCTGTATCTGCATCCCTACCTGCATCACTCTGCCGGAACTAATCGCGGGCATCAGCTACTGTGCAGCCTAATGCAGATAAGATTAGAGCCTGAGAACTGACCAGTCCTACTCAAGTACGTAGCTGCCTGGAGCCTTGCACCCGTTTAAACTGCAGTTACAGGAGCATCTAAGCAGAGCCTTTTTACCTGCATGATTGGGTTGCAGTATTTATGTGTGGCAAATGTTACTAATATTCTAACCAGAAATCAGGATTAAGAAATAGCTTTGTTTTTTTTTTTTTTCTCTTTTATGTTCAGTAGAAATATTGTGATGTTACATGGGAATGTTAGCTGCGTTTCACTTATATCTCGGCACTCTCTTCCAACTCTAGGAAAAGGAGTCCTATATTATTATACATTTTTAAAAGTTTTAATGTGTTTACGAATCCTAATGGGGATAATTTGTCAATATGGAGAAAGGAGAGCAAGCTGTGGGCAAGAAATCTGAAGTCTTGGTGTTGTGCTTTTAGGCAATGAGGATGTGTAGTGGCCGGTGACTACTGCTTCTGATGCTGCAGCAGCATGTCCGGATGCTCGTTTCCCAGTAAGATTGTATTAGAAGGCAGTTGAAGAACTGGGACGAAAGAAAAAGATAGCCTTTTTAGAAAAAATAGGTGACTCAGTGTGGCAGAGAAGAAAACACATTTGACATGTGACAAAGCAATTAGTAGGAACCATAGCTAAATACTGAGGGTTTTTCACTTGCACCTAAAAAGACTGAGGGAGGCGGGTTAGAGGCTCTAGGAGGAGGGTGAGACGGGGGGAGGGGGAGAGGAGAACGAGAATGCTTGTTTTGAATTAAACAGTATTCTGAAAAACAACGTGCGTGAATATAGGTAAAAATAGCAGCTGTCGTTAATTCAAAAGTAGAAAATTTTATTTCCTCCCGGCAAATGCAACAAGCAGGAGATATTTAGTGCTTTTTTCTCCACAGAGTAAACTTGCAAACAGTGGCAGAGCAAACTGCCATGTTTACTAATGTGCAGGGGAAAATGTGTGGTGATATTTTGTGACAGTATGTTTTTATTTACTGAGGAATAATATTGTCTATATGATTGTGTTGACAGTGACTGTCTCCAAATAAGTGATGAGATATAATGCATCCTCCAGTCCATGCACGCTTCCTCTTGCAATTTGTGCATCATTCCTCAGTGGAAACCTTTAAACCCTAAAATCCAGGAAAAGAAAAAAAATACATTATCATGGACCTGAGGGATTTTTACCTGTTGGCTGCTCTGATTGCCTGTTTAAGGCTGGATTCCGCAATAGCTCAAGAACTTATTTACACTATTAGAGAGGAATTGCCTGAAAATGTGCCCATAGGAAACATACCAAAGGATCTGAACATTTCTCACATCAATGCTGCCACAGGGACCAGTGCCAGCCTTGTCTACAGACTGGTTTCTAAAGCTGGGGATGCCCCTTTGGTGAAAGTATCCAGCAGCACTGGAGAAATTTTCACAACCTCCAACAGAATAGACAGAGAAAAACTCTGTGCTGGTGCCTCATATGCTGAGGAGAATGAGTGTTTCTTTGAACTTGAGGTGGTGATCCTCCCCAATGACTTCTTCAGGCTGATCAAAATAAAAATAATTGTCAAGGATACCAATGATAATGCCCCCATGTTTCCATCTCCTGTCATCAATATTTCCATCCCAGAAAACACTTTGATCAACAGCCGCTTTCCAATTCCATCAGCAACAGATCCTGACACAGGCTTCAATGGTGTACAGCATTATGAATTGTTAAATGGGCAGAGTGTTTTTGGACTGGATATCGTGGAAACTCCGGAGGGAGAGAAGTGGCCACAATTGATTGTTCAGCAAAACTTGGATAGAGAACAGAAAGATACCTATGTGATGAAAATCAAAGTAGAGGATGGAGGCACTCCACAGAAATCCAGTACGGCCATACTGCAGGTCACAGTAAGTGATGTAAATGACAACCGGCCAGTGTTTAAAGAGGGTCAAGTGGAGGTGCATATTCCAGAGAATGCTCCTGTAGGTACCTCTGTAATTCAGCTCCATGCCACTGATGCAGATATAGGCAGTAATGCTGAAATCCGGTACATTTTTGGTGCCCAGGTCGCCCCTGCAACCAAAAGACTCTTTGCTTTAAATAATACTACTGGGCTGATTACAGTTCAGAGGTCCTTAGATAGAGAGGAGACAGCCATTCACAAAGTGACAGTGCTGGCTAGTGATGGCAGCTCCACTCCTGCTCGAGCAACGGTTACCATCAATGTCACCGATGTAAATGATAACCCTCCTAATATAGACCTCAGGTACATTATAAGTCCCATCAATGGCACCGTGTATTTATCTGAGAAAGATCCTGTCAATACAAAGATTGCCCTAATTACAGTTTCAGATAAGGACACAGATGTGAATGGCAAAGTGATCTGTTTTATTGAAAGAGAGGTCCCATTTCATTTGAAGGCAGTATATGACAACCAATATTTGTTAGAGACCTCTTCTTTGTTGGACTATGAGGGCACCAAAGAATTCAGCTTTAAAATTGTTGCCTCTGATTCTGGGAAGCCCAGTTTAAATCAGACTGCCCTGGTAAGGGTTAAGCTTGAGGATGAAAATGACAACCCACCAATTTTCAACCAGCCTGTAATTGAGCTGTCAGTTTCTGAAAACAACCGACGTGGGTTATACTTAACAACTATTAGTGCCACAGATGAAGACAGTGGGAAAAATGCAGACATTGTTTATCAGCTTGGACCGAATGCCTCCTTCTTTGATTTGGACCGAAAAACAGGAGTTTTGACAGCCTCCAGAGTCTTTGACAGAGAAGAACAAGAACGATTCATTTTTACAGTAACTGCGAGGGACAATGGGACCCCTCCCCTCCAAAGCCAAGCTGCTGTGATAGTTACTGTTCTGGATGAGAATGACAATAGCCCCAAGTTTACTCATAATCATTTTCAATTTTTTGTGTCTGAGAATCTGCCAAAGTATAGTACTGTGGGGGTAATCACAGTGACAGATGCAGATGCTGGAGAGAATAAAGCTGTGACTCTTTCCATTCTAAATGACAATGATAATTTTGTGTTGGATCCCTATTCTGGAGTCATAAAGTCAAATGTCTCATTTGATAGAGAACAGCAGAGTTCCTACACTTTTGATGTCAAAGCTACTGATGGAGGACAGCCACCTCGTTCCTCTACTGCAAAAGTAACTATCAACGTCATGGATGTCAATGACAACAGCCCAGTTGTCATTTCTCCACCGTCTAATACTTCCTTTAAGTTGGTGCCCCTCTCAGCCATTCCTGGCTCCGTGGTAGCAGAAGTTTTTGCAGTGGATGTTGACACTGGAATGAATGCCGAACTAAAGTATACTATAGTGAGTGGAAACAACAAAGGCTTATTTCGGATTGATCCAGTAACAGGTAACATTACTCTGGAAGAAAAACCAGCACCTACTGATGTGGGATTGCATCGTTTGGTGGTCAACATAAGTGACCTGGGGTACCCTAAGTCTTTGCACACGCTTGTGCTTGTATTCCTTTATGTTAACGATACTGCTGGAAATGCCTCCTATATCTATGACTTGATCCGCAGGACTATGGAGACCCCGTTGGACAGGAACATAGGGGATAGTAGCCAACCCTATCAAAATGAGGACTATCTAACCATCATGATTGCCATCATCGCCGGTGCCATGGTGGTCATTGTTGTGATCTTCGTCACCGTTCTGGTGCGCTGTCGCCATGCATCAAGGTTCAAAGCAGCTCAGAGGAGCAAGCAAGGTGCCGAATGGATGTCCCCAAACCAGGAGAACAAACAAAACAAGAAAAAGAAAAGAAAGAAAAGGAAGTCTCCCAAAAGCTCTCTTTTGAACTTTGTTACTATCGAAGAGTCCAAACCCGATGATGCAGTTCATGAACCTATCAATGGGACAATAAGCCTGCCGGCTGAACTGGAGGAGCAAAGTATAGGAAGATTTGACTGGGGCCCGGCACCTCCAACAACGTTCAAGCCTAACAGTCCTGACCTGGCCAAGCACTACAAATCTGCTTCTCCACAGCCTGCTTTTCATCTCAAACCAGACACTCCAGTTTCCGTGAAAAAGCATCATGTGATTCAGGAACTCCCTTTGGACAACACCTTTGTCGGGGGTTGTGACACCCTTTCTAAACGCTCTTCCACTAGTTCAGATCACTTCAGTGCCTCAGAGTGCAGTTCCCAAGGAGGCTTCAAGACAAAGGGCCCCTTACACACGAGACAGGTAAACGAGCACTTTTACTGGTCTATAAGTACTGCATACAAGTGCCCAGTCAACCAGTATTAACGTGCCAGTGTGTCTGTTGTTTTGGTCTAACTTTAGCTTAGTTAGAAAGAGGTAAAAAAAAACTTGACCCCTTTTCTATTCCTCTGGGGCTCAGTCAAGAATTTTTAGAACAGCTTTGAGATTTCTGAGTTCTGAGAATATTTTAACCTCCCAGTTTCCTTCAAATGGCAAAAGATGAAAAGAGAAAATTATTCCAAAATGTCCCAAGATAATGTTTGCTGAAGAAGAAAACCTGTCCTGATATGCCACATTCTGCTCCTGGGGTTTCCAAATTGACTGCTTCAAGATTTTCACCTTACCCTTTGATCTAAAAAGTCACCTTCAAATCTCAAGTTTTAAATGACTTTTGAAGGTGTGACTGCAATTATGTTGGAGCTGTGGTTGCTAAAGGGGTTAATTTTTTTTTAGTCTCTAAACAGGATAGTAGAATATTAAATGTACATCAGCCATGAAGCACATGATCATTGATAGATTGCAACTAAGCCATATAGGAAGTCTTCTCTTTGATTTCAAATTATTTTATTGTAATATATTAGATTCGGTACTTAATAGAAAGATTTTTAGTGTCCACAGTGGCCAAATGCTCTTTCAAAAAAAAAAAAAAAAAAAAAAGAATGCTTGCTGCCTAATATAACTGATTTAAAAAGAAAAGAATGAATCCATTGTAAATATTCTCTCATTTTAGTAATGCATAAGTTATCTGTCATAACTCATTTTAAACTGTGAAATATGCCATATGAAGAGGGATTAAGAGGCTGAGAAACTCATATTTCAACAAAATCCAGAATTAGTTTTCCTTAGGTCTAATAATTCCTTGTTAATAAAGATTTAAATGCAGCGCTGTCTAATTTATTTCACTGGGGCTTGTCTGTTGCCACAAAATTTGAATATCGATAATAGCCTGTAGATGGCACTAGGGTATCATGTCGCTTGTGCTGGCCAGGTGCCAATCCCGCAGTAGCAAGGAGAAGGGGGAGGGAAGGATCAAGCTGGTAGTACAGCCAAAGATACCTTTTATTTAATGATAGTTGCTCTGGAGCAACTAGCATTTAAGTTCATTTGCTTGCTCTTTTGTGATTAGCTCTCAGCACACCAACTTTCTAGGATTTCATAATGCTAGTTCTGTCTTTGTCGGTATGGAGTTCACCTATGGTGATGGCCCATCTGTACTTGTTTATAAATAAGGAACATATAGATTTTAGAAAATCAAGTAAGGCAAAATTAATTTGCAGAACAGTATTGACAGTTATCATTGATTAGTCTTTGGAGAATCAAGAGTTTTCATTTTCTGAGGGTGGGGTGAAATAGGGTGTTACCAACTATCATTTATTGCTCTGGAATGACTTAAGGCTTCATGGTAATAAAATATTTATAAGAGTAATTTTGACAATGAGTCACACAGATACTCCCAGAACATCAAGTATAATACATATTACCATACAACTAAAATTTCCATTCTTAAGGCAATATATTAAACATTAGAGCATTTTAAAAGTACAAATATTTAGAGCTTAAATACACAGGAAGAAAGGACTTAAATCAGTATAGAATTTTAAAGGAAACTATGAGATGATTACATATAAGTCAAAGTTGGAACGACTAATTTTTGTGTTAACTTTGTAAGCATTTGAAAAGAGGTTGATGTTTTAAAATTTAGAAAATGTTCAGGCTTAGTAAAGGTTTTTAAAAGTTAAATAGTTAACTATGATAAGTAAAGTAATTTATGAAACTAAATGAGTTTAATTAAAAAGTTGCTCTTTTAATGAACAGAAAGAAAATTTTTCAAATTATTTACTTCTGTTGTAAAGGTCACTCACAATACACTTATGGTATTTTATGATATGCATAATTATGTTGAGAAACTAATATGATGACTTAAAATTTTTCATGTAAAGTCTGACATTTATTTTCCAAAGAAATGTACTGATATACTTCCAGCATCATTTTTTTTTTCTGTCTATGTGTGGTGTTGGTAGCATTGATGTATAGAACCACTTTTTCTGACCTTCCCAAAAGTTGAACCTATATATAGTGTAGTGGCATAAATGTTAAGTGCATTTCAGCAAAGTATGCAAAAGATCTTTTGTTGAGGCTTAGTCAGTCATAAAAGTCTTTGTTTGTATGATGTAATCTTTCAAATGGGATACTGAGTAATTCTCTGACTGGTACTAAAGTGCATTTTAGAAATTCCTTGTGACCATGTGTCACTTTGCAGTTCTCCTATAGGTATTCCAATGTTCATATGAAACTAGGTAATTCACTATTATGATAAAGAGCTATTAAAATGACTTTGCTTACACCTTTTAAAAGTTTTCATGCTGAAAAAGAAATAATGTGATGTTGCAGAAAAGAGAAGCCGGTGGAGAAGTAGTAGTGATATACAGAGTAATATGTACATTTTTAGGATAAAAGAAGCATATTTCCTATGAGTGAACAACATCAAATATATACTACCCTTTACAAATTTGTTTTCACTGAACTGTATGATTGCTATCTGCAGCTGTTCTAGTTAAACTAAAAAGTAAAATCTTTTTCAACTAGTGGCTTTTATATAAAATGTGCTCCTGAAGCTACACCGTTTTGAAAGAGTAACATTTCTTACTACAAAAACTTTCTAAGGAATTTATTTTAAAAATACAATCTGTGAAGATTTTAGTTGTGTGAGCACTATTGCTCACATCATCTTTTCATTTTATGCTATTGATTGATATGTGGGTAAAATGCAAGATTCTTGGGTCAAAGTTTACCACATTTAAATTTCACTCATTTAAACTGTGTGTATAACGAAAACATAACGTCTGATGTTTTCATCATGAATTTGTTTGTGGTACATCAATTCCCATATTGTCTGATATTTTTCCCCTTGCTGTTTTCCCTTGTGTTAACCTGAAAAGAACGTAGGAAACACTGTAAATCATATTCCTCATTCACTCTATTTTATAAAGCTTTCATGTGTCACTAAATTTTTCACAGATTATTTCTTACACATTTTTGGAAGTGCTGTTAGCCTTTATAGGTTAAGAATTTAGCTTTTTTTTTTTTTTTTTTTTTTTTTTTTTTTTTTTGGCAAAAGACCATGTCTTAGTATTTATTTGTAAGAAACAACAACAAAGTTCACAGCCAAACGGTTAAGAGGATGAAAACGACAACATTATCAATTCCAATAAGGCTTTAATTTTTTTTTTTTTTTTTTTTTTTTTTTGAGACGGAGTCTCTCTCTGTCGCCCAGGCTGGAGTGCAGTGGCCAGATCTCAACTCACTGCAAGCTCCGCCTCCCGGGTTCACGCCATTCTCCTGCCTCAGCCTCCCAAGTAGCTGGGACTACAGGCGCCCGCCACCTCGCTCGGCTAGTTTTTTGTACTTTTTAGTAGAGACGGGGTTTCACCGTATTTAACCAGGATGGTCTCGATCTCCTGACCTCGTGATCCTCCCGTCTCGGCCTCCCAAAGGGCTGGGATTACAGGCTTGAGCCACCGCGCCCGGCCCAATAAGGCTTTAAACGATAAAATTCATTGGTATATTTGCCTAAAAGAAAAACGGTATTGTTGACGGATATTGTTTTAAAATTTGATACTGATTCTCCCTGTGGAATGCCTGGGAATCATGTGGAGCACTACTTAAAACATGTATTGTTGGGTTCTACCCCAGAGGCTCTGATTTTGTACCACTGAGGTCAGGCCTGAAAATATACATTGCTAACAAGTTCCTAGGTGATACTCATGCTTGCTAGTCCAGGGCCCACACTTTGAGAACCACTGCCTTAGCATATTGAAACAGAAAGTGTCAGCTTCTTTCCCTCTCATATCATCATATCCAGAGAACCTGTTTTTGCACAGCCCAACTCTCAGCCCACTTATTGACAGCTGTTTTATTGTAGCTGGAGGCTTTACAGTAAGCTGTTTATTACTGTTTCCCAACCCAGTTGACAGCATTTGGGGAATTAATTTTCTTGGCCCCTGTGTGGTTTTTCGGGGGTGGGAAGAGGGAAGATAAATGAAAATGTTAAAGTAAAAGAAATAGTCACCCATTAACATTCGACAACTTCTTCAAGTAGTAAAACAGTCTGTAAGAGTTGCACTAGACTGTGGTTCTGGGTAAACAGTCATTTAATTTTCTAAAGGAAATACTCATTTTAGAGCTTTAAACATCCTGACTTTTCACAATCTAGAGTATTTGTTCATATATATTTGTCTATATATTGAGGAATATATACACTGAAAATGTGTATGCATGCTGTACTTAAGTGTATACATGTAATTTTTACCGTGTAAAGGGAATTTCTTCTATTCCAAACCATTTAGAGATACTACATTACATTTGTGATTACTTTTCATTTTTGAATAATCTACTACAACCACTACTGAAATGTTATTATGTTATGTAAAAATGCAGAAGGCAGTCATAGAATTGATATTTAGAACAGCTAGGAAAAATATGCAATTGAAAGTGAAGGGAGCAAATGTTAACTAATGTGAGGCTAGCAAAAAACTTTAAGATATTTTCAATTATTAAGTTTTGGAATAGATATATATAGTGACAGTTGGACACGGGTGACAATTGATCCCCCAAATGTGAATCATTTGTAAAATGTTATCAGTTGTGATTTTTATTGCTATGGCTCTTTGGCTAAGTGCCCTATGGTCATGAAGTCAGTTTTCATACTTATGAGGTAGAAGATACCCAGAACCCTTGGATATTGACACGGGTTTTTGAAATGAGGATAGGCCATACATTTAAACTGACTATCTTTCCAGTTGGGTTTGTGAGACGAACATTTGACCATTTTTCTTTCCATCTTGATATTCCTAAGCTATAAAATTCAAGATACATTTTGGCATTCCATTGCTAATAACCTTAAGGAGAATAAAAATGAAAAGTTGCTATTGTATTAAACATAGACATGTCTGCTGATTCCTGAATATTTGATAACATAGAGAAAATAATATATGTGGTGACAATATTCTATTCTCTTATTATTATAATTTTTTTGTTGCCATTAATTCTAGATATTGAAACAAGGAACATTAATGTTCTCCTTAGTTTCAGATCAGTCATCCTTATGGTGAAACAGTTCAGCCTTTGGTATCATTGAAATTACTTTGAAAATACTGTACTTATAATAACGTGTTACATTCTTATGGTGTGAACATATTCTTATTATTTAAATAATTGCAAGCTATCATTTTTTCTTCTTATGATTTCATATATTAACTTAAAATATGTGAAATTATAAAACAGAGGGAATTTAGATTTAAGGAAAAGCCTCAAATCTAAAATCAAATTTTCTCATAATGAACTATGATTTATTTTGAACGTTGACGTTTCATTTTCATATTGATGTATGTAAAATATCTATAAATTATACTTATAGTATTAGATATGGCATTGTAATGCATCCTTTTTCATATTACATAATTTTATACTACAGTGCTGAGTTATGAAAGTGACACCATTAAATCATTTTGTTTTCTATAATCTTATTTCCACAACAATTTTTGTTGTGTTATTTAGATTGTTTTTATATCTAATTTTTTTTTTTTTTTGGTTGGGGGAATTCAGAAATCCACTAAATGCTGAAAGTTACAGTTGTAGCCTTGGTCCCGCTATACCACTCTGGGTGTTTACAGGGTTTCAGGGCCAAGTCAGATGTCTGTATTGCTCTTTTACAATACTTCTCAGTTTGATTTTGTTAAAGGTGAACTCTTAGCTTGTATATAGTTAAAAACAATACAAAACTGAAAATCCAGTGGATTGTTTACTACTTTGACTTAAAATCCTTGGTGCAAGCTTTCTTTGAATTCAGTTTGGTGTCTTCTTGAAAGTAATTCTTTATTATAACTAGAAATTACTCTCTTACTAATATTAATACATCATTTAATATCTTATATATTTCACTGAGTTGGAAAGTACAAATCAGTTAATGCAGATTTTTAAAAGTTTGGCCTTCTTGACACCCAACTTAGCATTTAATATTTTTTCCACAATTTATTACATATAAGGACCCTAAAATTTATATCAGATTTGTTAAAATATGACTCTAATCACAGGCCAGGTATTATTGAAAATTTGGAAATGCAAGTCAGGAAGAGGCTTATTCTAAAGTTTCATGGAGACACAGAAGTCAGACTCTTTTGTAAGTAATAATGCTAATGTCTTATAGCCTTTGACATAGTCAGCAATCCCCAAATCTGCATTATACTACAGAAGTAAAGACAAATGTAGAAATAGGATCTCTCATGTACATAGGAGATGCACTCTGTTGTTTAAGATTTCATTGGTTGTTATTTAAAACTGTCAAATCTGTCAAACATTTCATTTAGAAAGGAATACATGCTTTTTGCTTTTGTTTGATACAAACCTATTGGGCTGTCAGTCATCAGAAACATAGAACAAAAAAGATTTATTACCATGATTGACATTTTGCTTTTGATTTATATTCTTTTTTTTCTGTAAGTCAAGACTCATTAAATTTTCAAATTCCTAAATAAGTTAAACAACTGTCCTTCTTTTAACAGTAAAGAGTGATACAGAAATAAACTGGAAAAACAACCCATATTTAATCTTTCTCATTCATATTTTTGTCCTATAGACAGTTTGTCTCTGATAGACAAGAATAGTGACAGAATCAGTAGAATTTTCTGAGGCATAGCATATAAATATAAGGAATGAATAACTCAAAGTTATTCATTAGGGATCTGTTTTCACATATTTATTCATTATTTAAATGGCATATGAAAATATTTTCCCTTGATCTTTTACAGTTTGATTGATTAGAGTGCCATAAGCACATATCACGTTTAAAATGATGGGCTTGGGACCACCTGTACAGCTAATAATGGCAAATATAGAAACACAGTCAAGGTCTTTGAGGAATATTTGATTGATTCTTTCTTCATTTTATACTAATTATTCCGGATCCTTGAGAAAATATATGAAATTAATTTATCTGTCCTTGAAAGGACTCTGCTACATACAGCTTCACCACTAAGTAATTTATATAGATTTTTAATCATGTGGGCTATAGGAAAGAATGGAAATGTGGTCAATTTTATCATGTTTGTGTGATATCTTGTATTTTAACATTCTTCTATAGTTTGTCTGTCTATCCAACCATCTCTGCATTTGAGTATTACACTGCTTTGTTAATATCCACTCTCTGGGCCTTTTCAGCCTGTTAGCAGTTGATTAAGAAACACTCTAATCCCTTTCAGGATATTGAGGAGCTAATGGATTGCAGAGTATTTGGGTCTTTAAGCTTCTATTGTAAATGGTATGAAGAATTGTCATTGAACTGATATTTGCATATATCTCTCCCAGTGCTAGTTACTTTGACTCCTTTTTTGTCCTCTTAATCTTCAGCTTTCATTCTGAGAATATTTATTTTAGTTGGAAATAAGCATGCCAGTGATAGAAATTTGGGATTCACCTCCAAATGAATGCCATCACAGACCGGGAAGCTCTGGCACATTTTGCATAGATCTGTATGAACACAGTGAACCCTTCATAAGCTCTTAGATTGCAGGAAATCAGTGCTGAAAATTAAGTGGGGTTTTAAAGATTTGCAAAGTAGAGAGCTTTGTATAATGCTGGTATTGCAGGTGCCTATTAAATATGAAGTAAAGGCTTTGTAATACAACTAGCTAACACATTTCCCTCCACATTAGAGTGATTTATAGTCTAGGGAATTAGTCTTGCCTATTTTTTCCAAATGCAGAAACATTGGATGTGACTGAAAGAATAAAATCTCAAATACATGCCTTACACTGGACTGATTTGCTGTTTGATGATTCTAATTATTCAAGATAGATGATGCCGGCTTGCTTGTACTTCCTTGTGGTATCTCTGATGCCCATGATCTGGCCTTCATTTCTCCTAAGAAGAAATTCTCAATTGTGTGTGCAGACTGTCTTCTGAACATAAATCAGATTAACACCCTAGGTGTCTATAAGACTATATAGCATTACCATAATGAAGAGGCCTGGTACTAAGTGAATACTTCCATCTTCATAGGAATTGCTATTGAATCATTTCTCAAACTGTACTTTTAGAATTCATCTTTGCTGCGTTTGTAAATATGGTGTGTATTTGTAGCACAGCATTTTGTTCTAGACATACATGGATTTCAATATATTTACCTTCATGACAGTGTTCAGTAAAATCTCTTGCAGTTCTTTAATGCTTAATGTCTTTGACTAGCCCTGTTAGATATAAATCAGAGCAAGGAGCCATGCATATTTTGAAATGATTTTATAAATCCTATATTTTCACCTATTAGAAAAAGTGTGTAATCCATATGCAGCCCACAGTAGTCACAGGGGCCTGTGAGAGTCATAATAGATGATTGATTTAGAAAAGAAAACAGTTTTGTGCAAGAGAATGGCAATTGCAATTCAATGAATTAGTTTTTTTTTTTCTCATTAAACAAACCTCAATAAAGAAAAGAATGGAAACACAGAAGTACTTATGAAATGAAGCTGTATCTTTTATAGAAGGAGAATGTCTTCTGCTGACAATAGTAGTTCTATAGTAGACATTTTCTGGAAAGAAAAATTCTGGTGGTTTTTTGGATTTGGTGGATGCAACCAATCTGTGCCTCTGTGTGATAGCAGCTGCATGCTGAGGACTTTCAAATACACAGCTATATAGGATTCGGCAGGAAACTTTTTGTAGAAGGTGCAAGTGACAAATGGAGACAAAATGGAGTGAGTTCTGAGTTGTGAGTTGATGCCGTCCTGTGTCATATATTCATGTTATTGAACCGATTTTCACATTGGGTGTCTAGAATCACAATAGCCTTCCTTCTGTGTGTCAGCTGGGAACACACCTGGACTGGCTACTTTTCTTTGCTCCATTTCTTGTCATTCACTAGGTGGACTGTATTCATGTATGTTGTTAATACATCTGACTTCTTAGTTTCTTGATGGATTTTAAAGTGACGTAAAATTATTTCTGCATAATCTTCTCCTTATATATTTGCTTAAGACAACCATAAAGTGTGAAATAAAATCTATGACGTGTTCTTTCTTGCTAGAAATAGTAAATTCATATTTATTCTGACTTATGGTCTCAGATAATATATTTTCCTTTGCTATTTTTTAAATTGAGTTTTTCTTACTGATGCCTTTTTCCAAGTTAAGGAATAATGTTAGATTTAGCTATATAGATTAATAATATTTCAACGCATTCTCAACCCATTCAAATTTCCAACATAAAAGAGATGGTAGAATTTACACAAAAATAATCATTTTTTGCCTCAAAATTTAAATAGGTATCAAAATTGCATTACACCATAGTAAAAATGGACACAGTTTTTAGGATATTTTAGTATGACATAAATTAATTTTCATTCGTGGTCTTAAATGGTAAGATTTTCTGCCATGCAGTGGTAACAAAATATGTTGATTTCATTGATTGATTTTTAAACATGATAATAATTAAGTAAAAACTTCTTGACACCTAAAGTCTCTGTTTTAGACAATTAAATTCTGCTTTAGCTAAGGGTCATTGACTTCTGTATGATACTGGGAGCAACACTCCCCAGGGTTTAAACTATTCCTGCAGGACCATCTGTTATTTGCAGGGACTGTGCATCCTCTCCAGCTGATACTGTGTCAACCCTGGCGTATTTTAGGACTGTTCCTAACATGGCCCTGGTTCCTGATGATCTTTTGGTCTCAAATGGCAACTCAGTAAAACTAAATACTGGTATGCCTTTACTTAAAGCATAATAATCTTAGAGAATATAAGAAAGTTCCTCAAAGTAAGAGACTGTGTCTTACTTACCTTTGTATTTCTAACACTGAACTCACAACAGTGCTGAAAAGAGTGAACTTAGTAGGTATTCAGTAAATTTTGATGTAACCTGAAAATCAGTGATCTTGAATTTATAATTTATATATATAATATTTTCCACTGATTTAATCTTTACAACAATCATTTGAGAAAGTCATCATTCATGTTCAAAATATATTCTTCCATCACTTAGAGATGTCTGTGGGTCCTATTTTCTTCGTGATTTTGGACATATCATTATGTCTGCCCATAATCTCATGGTTTTTCATATTAGGACATAATGAGAAGGCAAGAGATGAGCCAAATAAACAGGATCAGATTCCTTCACTTCCAAGCCTCTTCACCCCAACCTTTTATTTCAACCTTTTGGTACTTAGATCATTGATTTATTACTACTAAACATAATTATCAATATAAGTACTTTGATAGGTGCTTGATAGAGATACAAGTTGGTAAGAAAAATAAAGTATCACATTAAAGTTTTCTTAATAGACTTTTGAAACGTCCAGACAGTATGCCAGAATCAAGTATAAATTCTATAAAAAGAAGCAAAATAATAGCTGAATAGTGATTAATGCAGTGTCTAGCTACTATATTAATTTTAGAAACATAAATTTGGCGTCTAATAGAACTCACAGAACAGTTACACATTCTCAAGTCTCCAATGCACCTTTGGGATTATTTGGCCTATTTAATACTTTTTCTGACTGAAGAAATGGAGACTAGAGAACTAATTTGATATTTGGAGTAAGAAAAACTGACTTGGTGAACTACTACATAAAGACTGTGTGACACTGGGCACATCATTTAAATGCACTAGTCCTTGCTTTCCTTGTCTGCAATCATGGGTGTAATCATGCCAAATCCATATAAAGTTGTCCTGAGATTAAGTGAATATATATCTATATCTATATATATCTCTCTCTATATATATATCTGGCCCACAATAGTCAGACACTCAAAAAATGTTACCTCCTGTCCAAGAATACCAGCTTGCCATCGACAGAGGTTTACACCTTCATTTAGTGAATGCTTTCTTGATTTTGTTTTGGTTGTTTTCTTGAATCTGCGTTCTATCATATCTTTTTCGCGAGTCACCTGTGTTAATCTGCTTTTGTGTTAGAACACTGTCTGGTTTCGGATTATTTAGGACTTTTGTAAAGTTGATCTTCATAACGGTATCTCAATATAGCATATGTGTTTTTGATCTTAGTCCCTGTTGTTTCACATTTGTATAATTGCTTCATCTTTCATTTTGAGTATTTTACCTATTTCATTTGCATGTCATGTTTTGAAATTATTCTTTTTCTTTTAGTGTTTGTAATGAATTTACTTCCCCATAGATTACCCAGAAGCTCCACCCATCTGGGATTTTCACGTATACATCACTCCTATTACAAAACCACATATAAGAGAGTGAATCTGTTTCACAGTCAGTACTTAACACAGCTGGAATCATTTGAAACCTGCTGGTTCTTGCTTCCAATTATTCCATAGACTGGAAAGCATCCCTTTTGAAGTAATGGCATCCATGGTGTAATCAAACTAGCTAAAATGCCTCAAAATATATGGATCATATTTCTGAGATTCATCAAATTTATGCTAGAAGCATAATAACCAACAGCTTTTACAATTTTTCTTAATTTAACCTATACTCATTTTATAAGTAAGTTTTTCATGTATGAATATACAAGTTTGTAATGTTTGAGTATGTGAGTGACATAATAACATAAATGAGACACAACAAATAAAAATATTACACACTATGATAGTACCCCAAAAATACCTTTTGATAATATCCTGGGGCCAAAATCATTTCCTTTTGTTGGAACAGCTGAAACCATCACAATAAAGTTGCTGATTTGTATTTGGAGCAGAATGTAGTGGAGATTTGTTATTAGTTCAGTTAACTTTATCAACTAAGTAAGAAGTAGATCTAGTCAAATTTCAACTGACTTTATTGTGATTTTGATTGAAGAAATTAAATATATAACTTCGTGTTGATCTTTACCACCCTCTCAGTGCAATGCAATTGTTTTTGGATTGGCCTTCTGGTTTAGTTCTAGTTTTATATAAGAAGATGGTTTCATAAGAAGAAAATAATTTAAAACAAAACAAACTTAAAATAAAAATACTCATTCTTTGTGCTTAGAAAGCTTAATCAAACACATAAAACCTGGAAAACTGGTGTGATTTTCTTTAGGCTTCTGCTTGTTTTATGCTAACATGTGATATCCATTTTATAGCATTGGCATACGGAACAGGGCAGGGACATAGTGTGGATATTATCTTGGATATCAGACCTCTTAGGGTTGTTACAAGGTTTATAGCATGTCGTATAGTACATGTTCGGTAAATTGTATTTAATCCCACCACATAGGCAGACATGGACCTAATCAGGCAAAATGTTAAACACATTTTAAATGGTTAAAATCAGGCTTTAAGGATTTGGATTCATTATTTTATTTGAAATATTTAGCATTCTCATGGTGTCAAGTATATATACATGTATATTATATGAAGGTACCATTTTATGTTTTTCATATCAGTGGTTTCTCTATTAGCATTTTTTTGTTTGTTTGTATGTTTGAGACGGCGTCTCGCTCAGTCGCCCAGGCTGGCGCCATCTCAGTTCACCGCAAGCTCCGCCTCCCGGGTTCCCGCCATTCTCCTGCCTCAGCCTCCCGAGTAACTGGGACTACAGGCGCCCGCCACCACGCCCGGTTAATTTTTTATATTTTTAGTAGAGATGGGGTTTCACCCCGTGTTGGCCAGGATAGTCTCGATCTCCTGACCTCGTGATCTGCCCGCCTCGCCTCCCAAAGTGCTGGAATTACAGGCGTGAGCCACTGCGCCCGGCCTTCTATTAGCTTTTATAATATACAGGTAACTGTCTCAGAAAGTCTATGTATATTCCAGTTCAGATAATGAACAACTACTTATTCTATGAAGACGTGTATTTCCCGGACTGTACCTTTCACATCTTTCCCTATGGATTCCCTGAAGAAATTTTTCTGCCTGCTGAACACTTATTTGGAGGTAAGTCTGACAACGAGATAATATCCAAATTTATCACTAGACTACTGAACCATATTCTGTTTTCCCTAATGGATACCAATGCTTATTCCAGAAATATATTCTATAGTTTTAAATTTGCATGTTTTCAAAAGTATCTGACATTTAGCTGTGAAATTTTCTGCTGCCAAAAACCTTGTCATATGATCCATGGATAGATACACAGCTAGGCTTTTTAAATTTTGTATTAATTCTGTTACTCAACAGACATCTAATAAATAACTGCTATGATCCAGGAACAGCATTAGACAATGGGAAATTTTTTTTAAGATCAAAAAAATTGTCTTTGCTTTAAAATATTCCATTAAATTTTAAGCACAATACTTTTTTTCCTTGGAATTTCCTTGTTAAAAAATTATGAGTTCGTTCTCAATTTTAAATAGATGTCATCATTTCCCTGAAATATATTTTTTAAAGTCTCTCTCACATTTTTTTAAACTACTGCTGGAGACTTGATCTTTCAATGGGGTAGTAAAATTGTAAGATCTATTACTCTAATTATAAGAATGCCAGGTTTAAATTTATCCTTTGGTTAATTTGGAGGGAAATGTACTTTTTCATTCTTAAAATCACACTCCTTCTACAGGCAAAGGTGTTAATAAAATATAGTAGCAAGTAAAACTTAATTTTTTTAACTACATGAGGTTAGCATATTTGCTATATTAAAAACTACTTAAAAAAACATGGCACACATTGATAATGTTGAATAATAACCCAAGCTAAAGTAGACAGTGGTTCTCTAAAAGTGGAATTTCTCCTGTAGAGGCATCCATTTTGAAAAGGGGTATTTCAAGTTATGATATTTTGAAAAAATGTTTTAGCCGTCCATTGAAAGGACATGTTTAACATAGATATGGAACATAGATATTAAACTCTGGCTGGAATAAATGTTTGGTTTCATTGGCTTTTGCCTCCAGATGGTTCTAATTTTGGCAAGTCCATTTTCTTATGAATATTTATCACAATACTTCATGGAACTAATGCAATGATATAAATGTTGAAAACAGAGACCTTTATTTTATATATATATGTGTTTTCCTAAATTGAGAAACATACATATCCTGAAAATTTGGTCTTCTTTCATCATAGAGGAAAATGTCATAATTGGGCTTTACATTACAGGCAAGACAGACTATTTTTTGTTTGTTTGTTTTTTTTTTTGTTTTTTTTTTTTTTTTTTTTTTTGAGACGGAGTCTCACTCTGTCGCACAGGCTGCGCGCAGTGGCCGGATCTCAGCTCACTGCAAGCTTTGCCTCCCGGGTTTACGCCATTCTCCTGCCTCAGCCTCCCGAGTAGCTGGGATTACAGGCGCCCGCCACCTCGCCCGGCTAGATTTTTGTATTTTTTAGTAGAGACGGGGTTTCACCATGTTAGCCAGGATGGTCTTGATCTCCTGACCTCGTGATCCGCCCGTCTCGGCCTCCCAAAGTGCTGGGATTACAGGCTTGAGCCACCGCGCCCGTCCCAGACTATGTTTTTTTAACTCAATTATTTCTAAAACACTAACTTACATATGGATAAATGTTTGTATAGGCAGGTCATCCCCCAATTTCAAAATCATATTTAAGCCAAAAATTTATATTTTAAAAAATAATGCATATAATGCCTCACCTGCACATTCTTGTACAAACAGATTTTAAGAGATAAATCTTTATTGCCAGAAAACGTACTATTTTAATTGCAATTAGACTTCTGTGATAACCATCAAGCTGGGGCCTAACTCTAAAAGGATCTTTTCAACTGTTCTGTGGATGCTTAGGCTTAGGCAACTATCACCAAGTAATTACTGTAATTTAAATGAACTGCAAAATTGAAACCTGCTAAAATATGTAGACCTCAGGAATAAAATGTGTATTAACACTTGTTAATTAAATATTATTGATTACAATTATTTTAGAAATTATTATTGGATTGATATGACCAACCAAAAAACTATACATAAATCACTTTTTAATACTATGAAAATATGGACAGTTTGGTAAACTAATTTAGAACGAAGCAACAGGATATATTAAGCTTGGGAAGGTACAGGCATTTAAATAAAGGTTGGTATAGAAGTCACATGATAGTTGCTCTGTCTGTAGTAACCGATTTCTACATAAAATCAAAAACGTGGCATTCTCATCACTTTTCACAGTGACAGTTAACTTGGTGTTTTTACATAGTTTCAATTGCTTGCTTATTCTGATTTTGATAAGTGACTATGCAGTGCATTACCACATAAAATAAACAAGTAGTGGTTATTAAAATCAGTACTTAAATTTTCCCATTTTATAAAGTGTAGAATATATTATTTTCTCTCTTTTGGGTTACAATAATGTCTATTCAAAACCATTTATACTTTGATAGAATTACACTTAGCATCTTGAGAATTCAGTTTTCTTCTCTGAAAATTAGGTAATTGGACTCAACCATTTTTTCATTTCTATTATTAAAAATTGAACTACAGCTTTTGTTAATTACTTAGGGAAACATTACTCCTTGGCAGGTTTTCTCTTGCCACCCAACATCCATCTGGCCTACTTCTTTCTATTATCAGTTGATATATGTTCAAATAGTGCACATCAGTGTTAACGTTGGCTCAAGAAAAACAATTACAAAATAAACCACATGGTTCAGTCTCTCCTGACAATGAATGATTTGCAATATTCCCATTGTTTGTATGATCTATGTTATCACTCTCTTGCATTAGTGTTGATAACACAGTATTGCCTCTATCTTTTTTGAGGTTGCTATCTGATTAATTTTCCCCTTCTGAACTAGAAAATTAACTTTTTTCTCTTGAATTAGAAATCAAAAAACAGAACTACAAAACCTCAAGCAGATTGTTGGCATTTATTGTTTGATTGGAAAACCATGAACTTAAAATCATTATGTAGTTGCCATATTTTGTCAGTAATATTACTCTTACAATGTTTGATTTTATTGTCTATAGTAACACATTAAGATGACTTTAGCATATTTCAACTTTTGTTAATGTTGGAGAATTACACATAGTTTTTCAATAATGTGTAAATATAACAAAATATCAAACAGTGGTAATTTTGACTGATAATGTTAATTATCAGGACAAGTCTTAGAAAAGCTAATTTAATCAAATGGTGCCCACTGGTTTTATAGGCAGTTTCTTCATTCAGAATAAAAGTGATGTTAAATTGAATAAATAATTTGAATAATCAGAACTGCCAATCTCATGCTGACGGAAAATCAACTTTGGGATTAGAAAAACCAAACTTCATGTTAAATGAAATAGCACCCAAATATATCACATGAATGTTAAAAAAAAAACAACAACAAACAACAGCAACAACAACAAAAAAAACAGTGTTACTTGGTTACATGGACATAAAATAAAACGATTTTGCCATCAATGAGTCTAACACATTTTCTTCAGAACACTGCAGAAACAAGAACCCACAGGATGGTTCTGAATCTTGAACAGCAGTTTAAGAATACTTACCTGTCTAATAACTCAATTTCCTTGCATTTATTACTACTTACTGCATTGTACCCTTTCATCTTCTAACAAGTTTAGGAAGACCAAATTCTTTTGGTGTTTTTGATAGAGATATGATAAAGAGACTATTTTACACTGTAGGTGGATCGGTCTGGAGTCACTTTGCAAGTTAGGAAAGTTGACATCGATGGAGGAGATGTATTAAATAGTTCCAGAAATGCCACATTTTGGATGCAAGACAATTTTTAATCATATTAAGCTGTCTCTCTAAAGCTCACACCCTGAATGCCTTCCTTAAAATGTTCTAAACACTTCCAATTTGAAGAGGGGTTAAAATATAAATGTGGTAAACAAATCACAGAAAGAATATACATTCTTAAGGAATTGTTCTTCTTATGTTATAGTCCCCCAAGAGTGCCAATGACTTATCTGAAATATGTGATGCTAAGGTGAGGCATTCTGTGTAAGGGCTTAGTTGCAGGACTCAAGTACTGGGAATTCAGTCAATTCTGCTCTTGTAATACATTGTGTAGGCTTTCAGAACATTAGTGTTTTTCAGGGGAAAGATATGAGTTTTTCCCTAACAGCCGAGCAGATGTTATGACCAATACTGAGACGTAGGAAAGATAGATAATACTTACACAATCTAAAGTTTCACTTAAAGTAACGTTTAAATAAAGTTTGTTTAGTAATCATCAGTGTTCTGTTGTCTGTAATGACCAACTTCAACATAAAATCAGAGATGTGGCAATGTCAACATCACAAACAGTAGCAGCAAACATGGTGCTGTTCTAAATACAGGTTGTGTATTCCAAGCCCTTTGCTTTTTTCTATGCATATTCCTCCAACTACTCATATCAAAGTCTATGTTCTGGTAAAGCCTTCTGCATTGACAGCTCCTGCACGTTTTTCTGTCATATTCAAACATGACCAACAGCAAATGTACTTACATTTTTTTTTCAGCCAATTCTTTCTTATTTCTGGTGACAGTGGTAAATTTACTTATAGCCCCGAAGAAAACATGAGAAATACTTATCTGTAGTGCCAAATGTTTTACTCACTGCCTTTGTCAGCCTAATTGTTTCCTAATCAAAAATTGGGAATATCTAATTTTTGGTCAAAATTGTTTATTATGGAGATTTTGCACATGTAGGAAAAAAGTGACACAAATATTATTAATACTAAATGACATTAATATGTCATCGGAGAATAACCATATGGCTCTCTGAACATGATATGCTTTCTAAGTATTCATCCCACAAATATATGGTTATATGGAGGCTACTAAAAATAAAGCCCACCAATTTTTTAATGTTGATAATGCCTCTGACAGGAAATTTTAAGGAATATGAAAGTAAAACAAAAAAATGGTTTGTGTCAAATGAACACGCAAGGATTTTTGCATAAGACACACATCTATTTTGGACGTTAATTGATTAATGAAATTTTAGCAGCATCTGGCAAGGTTAGAAGATGGGCAAATAAAGAAAATTCTGTGAGTTCATAGAGCATTGTCAGCGTGAGCATTCCAGGGACAATACAGTGTGAATTACAACTATTTGATTAATCGAATCAATTCTCTATTGTAAAAGTACAAAGAGATGATGTCACTGGAATCTGATTTGTAATTGGATGCTTGTAGATTAATAAACTGGTATAGACTGTGCTTTCCAATATTTTGCCTCAAAAAAGAATAAATTCATTAGGAATTTGAACAAAAACAATGTTACATAACCATTGTAGTGTTAGAGTAGCCTATATAGAGAAAAAGGTAATAATACAACGTAATCAATTCATTAATCTCAATGGTTTGCTATTGGCATTGAAACTATTGATTGCATTGACATGAATTGTCATAGCTTTATTACTAAAAATGTGAACATGCTTTTAAACATATGTAAAACTAACTGGCCAAAATAATCCACAGTTAATTTCAGCTAAATAGCTAACCATTTCACAGGAAAAGTGGAAGATATTTGAGGCTTTGTAAAGAGAAGATCACAGCGTTCACCTTGGTACCATTATCTTTGATTTCTAGAAACTCAGTTTGCAGCACCTTGAAAGTAGATGTCAAACACCAGATAATGATAATAGCTGATATTTACTGAGTACTCCAGGTGCCTGGAGTTCCTCTCAGCACTTTACATGTATTAACTCAAATAGAACCAACTACTTTTTGAGGCAGATACTATTATTATTGTCCCTGTTTTACAGCTGAGGAGAAGTTGAATGATTTGCTTCAGGTCACAGTTCTAGTCAGGGGAGAATTATTTACGATTCCAACCCTAGCAGTCTTATGCTAGACACTGCAATCTTTTAGTTGCTAATTAATACTGTCTCTATCATGGAACTTTTATATAACACACAAGCTTGTAGTCAATCAGCAAAAGTAAATTGTGCCAAAAAAAATGTGTTTAAAGGTTAAAAAAAAAAAAAAATCACCAAAGTCTAATTTAACCTTTTTTTTTTTTTTTCTTTTTTGGCTTCATTATTTTGCCACTGAGTGCATAGCATTATGACAGAACTATTCCCGAGACATGGGGAGATACTTTACAGTTTACAATGAACATTCGCAGACAATATATGGGAAAAGTAGAAATTAGCATTTGTATCTTTTAGGCAGTAGGATTCTATATATTTTTCACAAACAGTGAATTTTAGTCGTTAATTTAAATAAATTTGCTCATCTCAAAGCAGAGTTTTGTGATTATTCTTATTTCATACAATGCCCCGTGTCAGATAAGAAAAGATCTAGAAGAGGGGAAAGTCAAATTCTAATGATAACAAGTATATCTCAGTCCTAGACTACTTGACTGGAATGATGCTTTCCTTTCTTTTTTCTTTTTAAATCTTTATTCCAGCCCCTGTGCCTGAATGGTTCAGAAGCAATCACCAGGCATCTCTGCACAAATTTGCCAGCTAAGATCAGTATGGGCCCTCCCCCACCTTGTCTGTAATGCACTGAGAGAATATATCTTTATATCTATTTAGAAACATGCATATAATAAGTTATTTTACTACTCTTTATAAAATTTTAGCCTTTTCCTAGAGTAGGTTTTCCACTTAAATCACCCACAGCTACAAAATTATTCAGTTATTTTCTACAGTTTTATAAATATACCATATTACCGGCTGCTTAATGTCTTCCTTGTTTAAGACTTTAACAATATTAGCTGGGCGTGGTGACTCATGCCTGTAATCCCAGCACTTTGGGAGGCAGAGGCGGGTGGATCATGAGGTCAGGAGTTCGAGACCATCCTGGCCAATATGATGAAACCTTGTCTCTACCAAAAATACAAAAATTAGCCGGGCGTGGTGGTGCGTGCCTGTAGTCCCAGCTACTCGGGAGGCTGAGGCAGAAGAATCGCTTGAACCCAGGAGGCGGAGGTTGCAGTGAGCCGAGACCGGGCCACTGCACTCCAGCCTGGGCAACAGAGTGAGACTGCATCTCAAAACAACAAACAAAGAAACAAAACTGTAACAATATTTAGTAAATGCCAGTGTGGTGGCTTACACCTTTAATCCCAGCACTTTGGGAGGCCGAGGGGGGTGGATCACTTGAGTTCAGGAGTTTGAGAGCCACCTAGACAACATAGCGAGACACCATCTCTACAAAAAATACAAAAATTATCCAGGCATAGTGACTCCTTGGCACTCGAGCAATACCCTGTCTCAAACAAAAGAAAATAAATAAAACATTCATCAACAGCATGTTGAACTCTCAAGATTCCTCTTAAACCTGAGAACTGGAAAGAGCCATTTCAGCTATATAGTAAAATTAAATTTGTTTATTATGGATTATTATAATGCATGTATATTGATAAAATGTCTAGGTGAGAATTTTACAGTTGTAATTTAAGGTCCATTTAAAGGTTAAAATGAAATAGAGAGTTATGGCTGCATAGCTTTCCATATTATGTTTGGCAAAGGAAATTAATTTTTGGAATAATATGCTACCTTTTTTGTCCACTGTGTGTAGTGCATATGGAAGATGGAATCACTTTCATGACTACAGTTCTTATTTAGAACATACATTCTGTAACATTCCTAGAAAATAAAAAAGATTTGTGTGTTCAAAAAGAGTTTCTTGATATGAGACAAGCAGACTGACTTTCAATTACAAACACTTAGAATTCTGAACCTTGCGTTTTTATTGCAAGAACTCAGTTATCTTCCAAAGTTTGGTTTGAGAGCTATTATCAGGCAGCAGCTTTTTTTGAAGTCCCTTACTGATAAGTATAGTAAGCAGAAATATTTCAATTACTCTAATTAAAAAGCAGTATTCAACATGTTGACTTAAGGTGGAGTTTATGTTGTTCACCAGACAATAAGAAATTGGGAAGGGAATATTTTAGATAGATCATTGATGTGAGAAAGTTAAATTCACCTGTTAATGTGTAAACTAGAGCAGCAGGGTTTCCTTTGTTAAAATATTAAGAAAAGATAGTGGAAATGCATAATTCGTAGACATGAACTCAAAGACATGAAGGCAAGTTTACTTTTAGCTCAGTGGCATATGCAAAGATAGGCATCAATTTGTGGTGAGGATATGAGGAAGTTTTTATCTGTATATTTGTTTAAAGAGTCATGTTTAGAGAAGCATTTTTTTTTAAATAGATGCTCTTTCAATGGAACTCATATTTAATTAGACCAAACATAAAAGCAAACACTTTAAGTAATCTCTTTTTAGCAGATTTTCATGGAAGAGTGCCAAATTGTTTTGGTGTCACTATAGGTTTACAGTCTTCTGATAGAATTCCCAGTTGGGATTTGAAAACTAAACTGTGTCATACACACATGAATACAGTGGTCTAACATGATGTGTTGAATTAGCTTTCTAGATTACTTAAAATATAGCTGGGGTTTTCCTTTATCCGGGGACTAATGTTCAAGGTTTTGTGAAAGAGAAAATTAATTTTGCATTGACATTCTGGATGTTGGTGATAATTTGTAGTGACATTATGCCTATTGGTTATGAGTGTGACAGGCAGGCAGACTGGATCCAAATGGGCATTACAAGAACCAAATTAAATAGTCTGAGCATTGGAAATTTCTGCCTTGAGGAAAGCAGAAGCTTTTCAGCATGCACTTTGTTTTCTACCTCCACAATTATAGATTAATATACATCAATTCTAGGCAGTTGAGGAATGACATGAGAGGATTAATGGAACTGGACAACATTACGCAAGTGAAGTGAGAATTCTGTAATGATTTTTCTGCGTTGATGTAGTAGACCAGCAAATGGGCATCAGCTCCTAGCCTTTGCACCTTTAGAATTTCAAGAAAATGAATGAAAAGAGAAGTGGAAAGCAACTAACTAAAGCTGGCATAATAATTTTTCTCATCAAATACATACATCATTTTTCACAAGTAGAGAGGAGTTATTCAACTGAGTAAGCCAGTACTGTGTGCAATGTATGATTTTATAAAAAAAATTGTGGCCACTTTTATCTCTTAAAATTATTTAAAGAAAAATTGTGCTTAGTCCATATCCACAATAAGAAAAACAGATTAGATGCAAAAATGAATATACATAACCAACCTTATATGTAGTCGTATTCATTTTGCTTTATGAAATATCTCTGAGGGGAAAAATATTGTTTCCATGCCTTTTTAAAGTTTTAATAAGATTTTTTAACCCCAATATATTGAGCTATCCTAATGCATGCTATTTATTTATTTCTCTACTATAAAGTTTAGCTATCATATGTAGATTTATAGCAATATTTTCTACTACTAAGGCTGTGGGGTTTTTTTTTTCCAAGTTATCTGAAAACTTGACTGTCATTATTGCAAATTAATTATTTCCGTAGAGGTGCTTTAATAGAATTTCTGTTCTCAGACTTTAATTTGGTAAGCTCTTACACGTATTTATACATAATTTATGATAGGAATGTTAATCTTTAGATTTTTGCAATGTGATTTTTCTCATTATATCTATTCAGTGGAAGAGGTAGACTTCTTTTATTTAATTGCATGCATTTTATCTTTTAACCACAAAATGTGTTTAAAAGCTATGCAAGAATTAGCAAAAGTAAACTACAGCAATATTAAAATGACTTATTTGGTATCACCTTTACAGACCCAGTTCACTTAGGCAATGGTATTCTGGTAAATCACAGTATTTTTTGAAGCATGTTTTTCTTTGTTACCTCTTGAAATAGTGATTTTAAAGCCAAAAGGGTCAAGGATATGCCAAATTTAAGATAATTATTTGGAAAACAGAGATATCACTAACTTAAGTATGTTGTATTTAAGGTGATTGTAAATGAGTTTTTTTATATACAGGATGGCATTAAAACAGAATGACAAAGTCTATTAACCATAATGATGGAGTTCAAGATGCAGATAAAATTAAATGATTGTCTTTAAGCTTTCAATAAATTTGTTAGTCAATTTAAGAATACTTGCAGCTTATAAAACCTTGTTTATATTTATTTAATTTCAAAAATTAAGAAAGAATTAAAGGATATTTGAGGTTCTTAGTATGTAGTTTGTAACATTGTGAGAGAATGGTCAAAAGACTGGTATGTCTTATTTTGTGTGAGTGTGTAATTTTACAGTTAAAGGAATTATTGCTTTGCTACTATCAAAGTCTTAAAACCCTGTGTCAAAACAACCTAGAGATTTGCTTCATTAACTCCTGTTCGTTTCACAGGGCAAGAAATAAGATCCTCTTTGGCAATCACGTGTTACCTGAATTACATTTAATCTCTTTATTACCCTGGAAATATACCAAGACACTCACACATTCACATATACACAGGCACACATACATACAACCCTAATGCAAATATGGACAAAATGAACACTCACCCTCACTTATACATCAGTCTATTTCTTACTCTCATAAATCGAATGTGAATAGCTCTCATGGCATTTCTCTCTGACTGAAAAATAAGGTGCCGTGCTTACTCCATGCAAAGCCCCTGTTTTACAGTTTTATGGCCCTCACTAAAAATAGATAAATCTGCATCTGTGCGTGTCCTCTACTAAACCTCCCTCATGCCACCTGACTTCTTGCAGAAGGTGTATATGCTTTTGATTGACCAATAAGAGGCAACTTGGTGAGTTATAGAGATTGACTGGGTGCTTGACATGTGGTGCTGCTCCATTAAAACAGTGGACAATTGGAACTGGGGAGGTTTAGGAGAATTTAAGTTGTCTTTACTGTTATTAGATGTGCTCTTAGATGTGATAATATTCTAATATTCTATTAACAAAAATATAAAAATGCAACTTCAGTTCACATTATAATAGGTTTTCTCATACTGCTTTTGTGGTCCAGATGTAAAACATAACAATAATAGTATGTCATTCTATAATCATTTTCTAATGTTACCAGGTAGTTTTTGTAGACAGAGCCAGGTAAGCATATTGCTCATTATTTAAGCACAAAGTACATTTTTTTCAGTAATTCTTGCCTAAGTAACTTTTAGGAGATGATGGTTGAATGGTCCTTCTCCTCACCTCACCACACCAAGATAGGTTGGTATGTGTTTTTGTATTTCCTTTCTTTCACTTTTTAAAGAATCCTATAGAAAATAACAGTATTGTTTCTATTAAAAAAAAAAAACTTGATAATTTATATTTCATTTTATTTCTGAAAAATAGCCACATTTTTACATACCCCAAATAAATCTCCATGTGTAACTATGTACAAAAAATAATTCAATGTGGCTGAAAACTATCTCACTTATTGTACTATAATGTGTGAATAATAATAATAATAATTGTAAAACCCTTGAAATCACATTTTCTTATAATACTATTAGTCTATAGGTAACACTTACAGTACAGTATATTCAATTGGTACTTCGTGAAATGAATTCTTGAGATACTTAGTAAGGCACTACACAAAGCACTATTATTAAAGAATTAGAGGGGAAATTTTCCCAATTGAAAATTGATAATTAAAGGTATTTAAAATATGTGTATTGCAGAGCAGATAAGAAGCTCAATGTAGCAATATATTTCTATTTTGATTTCAAATTAAGTTTTCATTACACAAAAACAAATTGGCTCAAAACTAGATGATACATTTAAAAAAATTTAAAATAGCCAAAATCATGTTGAAATATGTTATATGGATAATTTATCAATAAAAATTATTACTGTTAAAAATTGGTAGAATTCTTTCCTCCCTGTGATAATGATTTAAGTTGAATGGGAATTTAGTAACATACAGGGATGCATCTTAATATCCATATTTGCTCAACAGTGGTAAACACACAATTAAAATTTGTCCCCATTAAAATGGACTTTTGTACACTATGATTTGAATTAAGTAATGAATATATAAAGTATTTAAAGAGTTGTATATCAAAATGTATAACATTCCATTTTTGGCTATATTTTGTAAAACATTTTTGGTGTAATCAGTATGACTCTCACATATGTCAAATTAAGTATTCTACTATTTATTTAAGCGGATATATACCTAATGTATTTGAAAGCTTATTGCACTCATATAATTGTATATATTGTGGCTTCAAAAGTCTGTACTTATTCTTGCTTTAAAAAAGTAGTATGTGCATTTCTTTCCAATTTATTTTAATTAATTATATTAAGGATAACATTCTTTACTAAATGTACCTTAAAATTCACAATAAAGTTTCAGAAATTGTTTTGTACAGTGTTGAGACTTCGTGTTGAATTTGTTCATGAACATTTTTTGAAATTTTGCTCTGGTCTTCTAATAAGGATTTCCTGACCTTAATCTTACTGATAAAATGATGAGTGAAAACACGTGAAATAGCTATAGCCCTTGTGTAAATAGGAGATCGTTCTCCTAAGTGATGAATTGCTCACACATGAGGAACCTTAGGCTAAAGTCACGGACTGGCTAAAGGTCACAGACTGGGCTTCCCCCCTCACTCTCCCAACCCCTAGGTACTCATTATGTCCACTTCTCAGCATCGGAATGTCAAGCAGTTTGCACTTTAACTGAGTATTCTAGACTGCAGAGAAGCAGTTACAAGGAGATGACGTGGAGAAAATATATGCAGGTCTGTTAAACCCTTCTGTACTTAATTTACAAATGTATTTAAGACATTTAATAGTAAAAGTTTGCAATACATTCCTTTTGGCATACTATTGAAAAAAGATAAAGCTAGACTTTCAAATATAGTAAATATAAATATACAGACTTGGTTTAGGTTTTTTCACCAGAGGATCAATTCACTTATTTTGCTAAGAAAATTTAGATTTCTGGGTTGAGCACAAACCATGTACCATCATGAGTCACCACAGTATTTAATACCACCTTATGAAACCTGCTGGGATACAACCACCTGGCTATTACCACAGAGAAACACATGTACCTCTACGCTGCTGTGTAGGGATGCATTTACTTTAGCTATGTGTTTTATGTTTTGATTCCCTACAATAGAAGTGGGAAATTCAATTAAATTTAAATAGCAAATAACTCTCCCAATTTGTAGATTATTTTATTTATATACTAATTAAAAACAAACAAGCAAAAAATCAATGATGCCATTTAAACCTCCCAGGATCTTTCATTTGAAAAGGGTCCCATTTTGCAAGGATATTCATTGAAAGAGCAGAGGTGAAAAATTACTAATCCTATATGTAGAATGCATGTTCCAAAATTGGTTTTAGTCTTAAAGTTATATTTATTTTAACCCAAGGTATTTAGCCCATTCTGCCCTATTTGCTAGTTCTGTTTTTGCCAGTGGTTTTTCATAAAGAAAGGAATTTACCGAGGTCCATTTGGTAAATCTAGTTGAATGAAAATACCGTCAGCTTTTTTTGAGGTTCTGATGGTGCACACAAAACAGAGCATATTTTCATGTTCCACCCATAAATAAAAATATTTTGCATAATGAAATAGTGAAATGCGAAGATAAACAAGAACTGAGCAAGTGGCTTGTTGGTATCTTAGTTAAATGTTTAAAAGTTCAAGATAAATGCTTTTCTATAAAAAAAAAAGAAGTGATTTCAAATAATATTTTCTCCTTTGATTAGTTCCCTGAAATTGGTTCCTATTTTAATGGTTTCCAGCAGTTCTATTCATTCCTTTATTCTTTAGTATTTTTTCAAGAGCTGTAATTCCTTACAAAGATTTTGCACACATTTTTATTTACAAGTAGTACATATTTAGTCAATACACATTGATACATTATCCACATAATGTTCATCACTTAATTTCACTTCAAAGATGTATTTTGCTTTTAAATTGGATATTAATATTCTGATACACATTGGTTAAATATGTGTTACTGGTCATTTCAGAAGCAAGTGATTTTTAAGTGAGAAGACTAGAGTGCAGGGGAAGGAAAAAAATACGACTAACCAACAGCATGTTTTTATAAACAATACAACTAATTTAGTTTATCCTCAATTTAATTATCTGTTCACTAGAAATGTAGTGCTTAATCTTAGAGATGTAGTTATATATGATATATGTTCATATATTTATACACCCAGATATAAATACATTATAATATATATGCACTTAGATATAGAATATATTTTATAAATAAGCTCAGATAGATTGAAAATGATTGAAGCATAAATTCTTCTATACTGAAAAAACTTAAAATTTATGTTGTTTATTAAATATTATCAGTTTAGTTATCTTTTATACAGTCAGATTTTAAGGCATGTTAATGTGATAATTACTTTTGATGTTATTTGGATAATGTATCACATTGCTGTTTTAAATTTTTGAATAGAAATAGCTTTTGAAATTAACATTAATCGGTATTCTTAATAACCTAACTATCATAAGCAGAGGTCATTATTTCTCCTATAGCCACTTTTGCTGTTTAAGCATTTCTTAAAGCACAACCACCAACATTTAGTTTTTGAAAATATGAGAGTAACTGTTTATTCGTATGAACATATAAATAAATTCAAAATTATCAAGTTGGTTTAAATGAGTCATTATTTTAGCTTTTTTATATCACATTAAAATACTATGACTGTCCCCTCAAAAGGGTAATTCCACACTTTATTTATGTAATGAGCTTTTATAGATTACCTAGATTATAGTATGTGTGTTTTGTTAAGTGGACATTAGCATATTCATGATTTGATGTTTCACATGCCACACTTAGCAGCCATCCTAACAGGTTTTTAAGGTGACTGTTTGTTTGTTTTGGTGGAAGAAAGGATAAAATTAGAAGTCGTGTATGCCAAGTGGGATTTAATAAAATGCCACAAATTCAAAAAAAACCTGGCAGAATTTCTGGTACACAGTAGGTGCTTAATAAATACTTTTTGAATAAATGAGAGGAGACCCCTTAGGATTTGTTTCTTCTTAAAATATGTATCAGCAATAATAATTTACACTTTTATTTCCAAATAAAATTGTAGATAGTCCTTGTTATAGTTTAAGATGCATACTAAGGTCAATTTTAGCATTTTATTTCATTTATTTTTCCCCTTGACATATTTGCAAGATAGAACAAAGTGTGTTCCCTATAATGGAAAAAATAGCACCTCATATTTGTGCTTTTTGTCTAAAAAAATTTGTACATGATATTTTAAATAAATGTATTATCCCTATAGTTCATAAAAATCATTGAACAACTATATTCAGTTTGCTATTTTTAGTGTAATATATATTTAATAAAATTATGTTTTATTTTTAAAATATCAAAAATAATAAATACTGGAAAATCTATGTTGTTTTGTTGACAACCATGTGTTACTTTCTTTGCATTATTAATTCATGTCTTATATAGAATTGTAAGAGTTTTAATATTAATTCATTTATAAATCATCAATATTGATACATTTAAGAGGATTTTAAAAATATATGTGTTAAATACATGCATGTAATATTGTGCCTCTTGGCAATTACTTATTTTAATCATTTTGGAAATATACAATAGCCTTAAGCATATAAATGGTTATTGATATAACAGAAATTTATTTGCTGCTTTAAATATTTCATTTAAAGATTGTCAGTTCTATAAGGCTTTATGTTTTGGACTCCTTTGAGTATCATTTAAAAGCTATAGGCCTGCTCCAGAAAAATTCCTATACCTGCAGATATATAATTTTTGAAATTGCCAATCAAAGTTCCCACAGACTTCATGGAGCCCATCTATAAAATCTTCCTGGAGCCTGTGGCCCTGAGTAACAACCAAATAAAACGTTATTGGACTCTCAATGCAACTCTTAATAAATATGCTTTGAAAATAGCTTGGAGTATTTCAAATGAAAAGAATTTAATATTCTTTTCCCAGCACTAGCTATTTTTTTTTAAATGAACTTTCTTTGGAATCAGTTCCTTGTGTAATAATGGCTAAAACCTTGAAACAGTTTAGCTTCTTTATCTTGTACAATATAAAAATGAGATAAAGACATACATTTTGCCATAGGAATGAACACATTGATCACATTAATGAAATGCTTTTTATTGAATATATAATGGAGGCTATTACCAGACATGCAAATATGCAGCCAGATAGAGCTAGCCAAACAGAATGTGGCAGTTTTAAATTTAAGCTCCTTTTGATGTATGCAGTCCACATTATTTGTTAAATTTGATTTTTTAAAATATATTTTGTCCATTGTCCTTTCACTACTATAAATTGCACAGATAATCCCTATGGAGGGACAAGATAAAGGCATTTTTTCCTGTTCAACTTCTCGTTTCCAACCTAGACTTTGCCTAACATTCTCTTTCTTCTTACAAATAAACTAGTAAAAACAGTACATTTCTTTTTTGCCTATAGCCATATTTCATAATTTCACATGAAATAGTGTTTGAAAATGTGCACATTTTATTTCTATCCCCATTTCTGTGAAAATTAAAGCTTGGTATTTAAGCACTTTTCAAGGTCACAAGAGCTCCTATTTGGCTTAGGTAGGATTTTGGGTTTTTTGGTAATCTAACACTCATCCCAAGAATCAGGACTGATTTGAAAAAGAGACAAAAATATTCATTTAAAAGACAATGAATGAAACATTTACGTAATCGTACATTAAAATGCACTTGCTCAGTATTCATTTTTGGAACATGTACAAAACTTTGTTATTTATCTATAATATTTAATAGTATTTGTCATTTATGCAGAGATGCTTTTCTCCATACATTTACACTGTAAGTAGTTTTCTCTAACTCATGATCAAAGACATTTCGAACTTGATGAATTAGTATGTTTTTGTTGTTTTGTTTTGCCGTGTATTTTCTGTCAGAATTGTGAGCTGGGAGAAGTTTCTGTCATGACTCAGGAGTAAAACATCCTGGATGGAATTTATAATCAATACACATTTATGTTCATGTTCCAAGTAGCATTCTCTATCAGTCCGTTTCTTTAGGATGCGTTTCTTTTTTCCTCTCAATTACAATTCCTCGTTAGTTTTCGGCTAATTTATATCTCTATTAGAGCTACTATACCTAGTACTGGTTTTGCACCAAATACATTCCACATATTCTTTTTTGTGGATTATTTTTATCCTTCAAAACAGCTCTATTAGGTAAATGTTATTTTTATCCTCAATTCCTTGATGAAGAAACTTGAGTTTCAGAGATATTAAGTGATGTATCCAAAGAGTTTGTTTACACTTCACAACAAACTATCACCGATTAAGTGACCACTTCAATGTCACCTCTCCTTTGAAAGTTAGTGATCTCTTTATTTTCTACAACTTAAGGTACATTTTACATATTATATAAGTCACTCATTTAAAGTTTAAAATTCTATAATGTTTAGTAAATTTATCAAGTCGAGCAACCATTCCTATAAACCAGTTTTTAAACATTTTTATCTCTCCAGTGAGATCCCTTGTACCCATTTATTAATATCTGTTCCCATATACATGGAGTCAGATATCTCCATAAAATTGACCTTTTTGGATATTTCATATATATGGAGTCATGCTGTATGTAATATCTTGTATCTTGCTTTTTAGTAATCATTTTTGTTATTACTTTTAAGGGAATATACCTTTAAATGTCATTATAATTATCAATATTATAAAAATATAATAATTAATCCTTATATCCCCAGAAATATGAATAATTTCTCCCCAAAGCATTCTAGTTGGCACAAATCTTTATTTTGCTCAAAAAGTTCTGGTAAAGTTAAATAACTTGTCTTAAGAGTAACAAATTATTTTTATTGCTTTCAAACTGGTATTTCCATCCTTTGGTACCTGTTAAGAAAGAGATTAAGTAGCTACTTTTAAAGATCTCAAAATGTATGAAAACAAACAATAGTCAAGACAGTATTAATTGTCCCAGGAGACTGTATTGACTGGTATTTTCATAGGCATTGTTTTGTTGGTGGTTTGGAGGGATAACATCCTCTTACGGAAATTTCTCAGTTTTCACAACTGATCCAGGTTCCCATTCTCAATCAAGCCAGTAATTCTTCCTTGACACAAAACCCATCCATTGTAATTACAAATGACTTTTTTCGTACAACAGTCTCATATTTATATTAATGATGATGTCTGTTTGTTATTTGTTGGAAACATTTTTGTTTTATTTTGTTTTGTTCCTATATTTCAGCATCTACGCTAACTGCTGAGTAGTTCCAACTGTGCCCCTTATGTCAAAAGTTGCAAAACTTTTCAGTTCTCCCAGAGTAAATTAAATGAGCAGAAATAAATGCTCACCATTTCCTGGCAATTCTATACAAGGCATCAGAAACTCCAAACTGCAAAATTTAAATGATGCTAAATCTAATACAATAATAAATATGAATATTATTGGAAATAGTAAGCAAAGGTATTTACATTGCAAAATATAGCACATGATCCGAATTTTATTTGCTTTTAAACTTAAGCTGCCATTCATCAGTTTATAGTAGCAAATTAAATTATGCAATTATAAATTTTGAGCCAATATTAAGCTAGTTTTATTCTCCAAACAAATATTAAACAAGTAATTTGAGAAGATGGCCAGAAATGGTCAATAACAAAGTAGTTTATTGAAGAGTCATTATATCTCTGGAAAATCAAATACAAAAAAATAATAAAGATAAAATGAAACTTAAAAAGCTTATTTTAGTTTTTCATAGTCATGATTGAATTTTTGTCCCCTATGTTTTTATTTGGAGACAATGATTTTATGAGTGACTCAACATTAGTAAAACAGAGAAATATTGAATGTTTTATGATTTCTGTAGTGCTTATATGAGTGCAGTAATCAACAAGTCAATATTTGAAAGCACTTAGAAAAGTATCTGGCACAAAATTGGCATCATTAAGTGTTTGGTAAGTAAGATTGATAAGACTCCCCAAACAAAGTTTTCTTCTCGATTTAACTTTGAAAACTATTTTTGCTTTGACAGTCTTCTGTCCAATCAACTTTTAAAAAATTCCTCTTGATTTATGTAATAGAAAAAATGTAAATAACCTATAGGTATACAATTTGAAAGTTACATTGTTTCTTGTTTCTATGTATGTTTGTGTAACTTAAATATTAGTGACACTAAAGTTAAATGTTAGACTCGTTTGTATAATAAAATCTGACTTAACAGGAATATTTAAAACTGGTTTCACTTCCAAGAAATATGGACAGAATTAGTAAAAGGTCGTTTCCATGGGGATTTCAGGAGACTTTCAAATAGAAAAATTAAAAGAACCTTTACTTGAAGCTTCCATAGACTCATAACTATAAGATTCTCTTTAAATATTACTTGTAAGTAAAGATCCCCTCTTCCCTTAGAAGGAAGTAATTAAGAGTATATATCCAAGATATACATCTATAGTAACATAGGCTCTGCACAAGGCATTATTTATTTATACACCATTTATTTCAGAAAAACTCATGTTTTAGAGTTTAACAGATAGGTACTCTAGTTGAGATTCATGTTCTTTCCTTCATTTCTGGCAAGATTTGAGATATTGTGCTTACATTCCTGAATTTATTTTTATTGTGTTAAATATAATGAAACCTGATTAGAGAAAAAAATAGATAAAGGACTGCAAAAAATATTGTGTTAAAAGGGAAGAGTGCCAGAGATTGATTTTTTCTCCTATGTTGTGTTTGTGTGTGTTAATCTCCAGTAGCACAAAGCACAAATCTTCATATGCAGTAAAGAGCTAAACCTTCAAGGAAAGGGAAGATCTTATGACACTACCATCTTTGGTGTGGGATTTACTTAATTTGGCAGACATCTTTATTTCACTAGGCTGAGGAGATTTGTCCTGGGTACGGTCAAGACCTAGCATGTCCTTGGATATTTCATGGGTTCCGGACCAATGTGATTTTTGTCTGGTACATTTGAGCATAGTATTAATTTTAACTTTTTGCTATAATTGGGGTTTTGTATACATATTTCCAACTTATCTTTTTAGAATTTACAAAAGCAATTAGGTGTTGATGGACAAAAAAAGAACAACAGGACTAAAGTGCTTGCCAACAGAATTGGTCAGAGGGACAGTTCCTGTTAAACGGTTTTCCCTTTCTGCTACTCGTTGAAAGATAATAGTATCTTACCTGAACTGCAATTATAAAAACAGAATTTACATGTGCTTCTGGCAAAGGTTCAAGGGACCAAGTATTTACATTGAGTGGTTTCAAAGGGACATAAATGTAAGGAAAGGACTATCCCTCTTACAGGTTCTCTGTGTTATTTTATCCACATCTCTTCAGGAATAGACTCCATTCACTAAGATTTTCACCTTTCTGAGTTTAGCCGCCAGTGCTTATTCAGCCTTCCTTCTATTTTATGAGATAACCCAGATCCTTTCTAATACATTTCTAACACCACCCCTCTAATTGTGAATTACCCCTCTAATTTTGAATTCACTTTTGTTCAGTCAGAATTAGTATGTTCTCGTTATTTGAAATCCAACTATCTTAAAAGGATTTTATAAAATCACTCATAAACCTATGGGTTTTATATGTATAATATAAGGCAATATATATGCAGCCAAAAAGTGCTATAGAAATGGAAGCTATTATTTCTGACTGGGATGGTCAGAGAAACCTTTACAGGAGAGATTAAACCTTTGAAGAAGTGTCTCAAATAAGTTTAAGTCAATAACTAATATTTATTTTTAGTTATTTCATATTATTGTAACACTTTTTCACTTAATTCTCAAAAAAATAGTAGGTTTGCAAAATCAGATTTTTTTTCACATCTTAACATTGACAAAATTAATGTCAATTGCATAGTGGAAGAATATATATTGTAGTCTTTTGTTTTTCCCCATCCCCAATATGTATTATATTTTTAATAAACACTAGGAACTGTGTTCATCTCTTTTTATGTCTTCCAGCAATTCTTTTAATTATAGACTGATTTGTCCCAATATTTAAAATTTATTATTAATTGATAAATTACCCTTGTCTCTACCATGTAGAACATATTTTTTTTTTTTTCTGAAATAGATATCATTGTGGAATTGCTACACAAGCTAATTTTAATGTGGTGATTTACTCCAATTTTTACAAATAACAAATCAGAGTAGTAAAGTGACTTGTTTAGGATCATATTAAAAGCAAGTGGTTCAGTTCCAGCAAGGACCCTTCACCTCTGAGTTAGTTCAGTTTCTTTCTTTCATATAGTTTCTTGAAAGAGGATTAGCAGAGTTTTAACAGAAAAAGAGAGATGGAGAATGCTCTTGGGAGGGGCCTGAGACAGGGCAGGTAGAGAAGAGAGAACGACGTTCAGAAGACTATAAGGCAAGTCCAGGTGGGGGTGCTAATGGCTTGACCAGGGCAGAGATTTGTGCAGGAAAGTGGTTAGAGAAACCACTAACCTCAAGTGGCAGGCTAGTGTTAAATTACAGTGAGCACAATAACTTTCTTGATGTTTTAGTTGTTTCCAATGTTTTCAAACTGAAATGTGGGAATGTGTTTTTAACTTTATACGAGATTATATAATAGTTTCCTTTAAAGGAGTTAAAATAATTACACTCATTAGGAAGCAATTCAAGATAGCAGGAGAGGGATGTGAACAAAATAGTGATTTATAGAGATAAATTCTTCAAATTTATTCAAATTTTTATCAAGTATTTATTGAGAGCCAATAATATGTTAGTACCTAGGGTCAACAAAATGAACAAGATATCTTCCCTATTTTCCAGGAATTTATATTTTCAAGGAATGTACATTCTCCCAAGAATTTATGTTGAAACAGAGAAATGTACTAAACAGATAAAGTAGTTATAAAATTATGTAGTAAGAATATATTTTTATAACTTGTGGAATGAGAATTTAGCCTATAGTAAAACTTAAAAGCTCAGAGAGTGAATTGTTTTCTTTTTTAAAAGAAGAGGGGTATCTTCAAGACATTCATCAAAATATGAGTGGATATTCAAGCAGTAAAAACATGTTTCATTGCTTTGAGAATTACAGTCTTAATAGATCACCTATGAGTAGAATGCAGGTCAAGACCTTGAGAACTTCTTGTACAATCATTTGTTAGTGTTTTTCAGTAAGACGAAAAATAGAAATTAACAATTTGACTATTTTCCCACTGTGTACTTATCCATAAGAAGGTCAAATGAAAAGTGTGCTTTAATCTGACATTTTTAGATATTATTGGAAACGATCAAGAACTTAAAGCACGTAGAACATAAACAGGCAAAGCGTATTCTTTCTGGGAGATAAGAAAAGTTTTGCTATGTTTTAAAAATATATTATTCAAAAATTACAGAAAAGCTTGAGTTATAAATAGTAAAATTATTCATATTTTTGAAATCCTTGTTGACAAACCTATATTATTAGTGTATTTGGACACTTCTCTATTCTACAATTTAATTACCAATTTACATTAACAGCTTTTTACTGGATTCTGACCACCCAACATTTTCAAAGTAGAAATCCAAAATTCTGTTTTAGAAAGTACATTCTGCAATTTGCTAGTTTATCTTTCTCAAAAATGATCCATTAATTGCTCAGCTTCCTCTCTATTTTGAATTAATTATAAACAAAACGAAATAAAACATTTCCTCTTAATTTAAGATATCAAAGTCTAGGTGAAATTACCATGAAGAAGTCTTGCAGACTCTGATTTTGGAAAAGTAAAAATTAGCCCTACAGTGATTCATACATTTATTTACTTAACAAACATTGATATTCTGTTCACAATTAGCGTCTTTGCCTGTCCTGTTTTCTGCGTGTCTAATGTTTTGATGCCATTAGAGATATGAAGCATAGCACCATAGTATAGTAAGATGAACTGGGTATCAAAGGGCTAGTGACAGGAATCAGGTAGTATCTTTAAGCCTTAGTGTCTTTGTCTGTACGATAAGGAATTTAGAGTAGAATTTCTAAGATTCTTTGCATAGTTAACATTCTATGAGGACCTTCACAAAACTTTTTTTAATATTATAAGCCTTACAAAATGAGACTGGCAAGTAAGATTTCAATTGATCAATTTTAATGTCAAGAAGGTCATACATATTTGATGTGCCTTTGGTAGCTATCTAAAGTTGTATTATTTTTAATAACTCTATCTCAATAATTTGTTTTATTTTGTTTAAAAACTGCATTCACTACTTGTATTTATATCAGTAAATTAAAACATCATATTTTTTTCTTGAAGACAAAGCACTTTTTCCTTGAAGCATTAGCCTAAGTAACTTCTTATTCTCTTGCTAAGTTTTCTATCTGGAATGATCTTTTGCAGATTGTCAAAATGGCTTTCTCCTTCATTCACTTAGGGCTCCTTTCAGTACTTTCTCATTCATTGTTTCTATCCTTTTTCATTTACATTTTTCAATCTCTTTTCTCATCATGGCACTTATCACTGCCTGACTTTATATTGTACATTTACTTTTTAATTGTATATATTTTTATAACTAATTAGAAAGAAATTTTATCAGTCAGGTTTCTTTACTCGCAGTTAATCCATATCCTTGTTGCCTATATTTACTATGCTATCCAAAGAGGTAGACACTAACCACATGTGACAATTTAAATTTAAAAGTAAAAATAAATGGTATTAGAAAAATATTTCTTCAGTCACACTAGCCACTTTTCAGTGCTTGCTAGTTATGTGCATCTGGGTTTAATGGGCAGTACTAGAGTGACTATCATATAATTGGTGCACAACAAGTAAAACTTAACGAATGAGTAAAAAAATAAGAAATCTTAAAAGTTACGGTATGCTTTTCAAATTAAGATTTTTCTCCAAATGTCCATCAATCAATGAGTGAACAAAGAAATTGTGAGATATATATATGTGTTTATATGTGCACATACACATGTAAGTATATATGTATATATGTGTGTGTGTATATGTGTGTGTGTGTGTGTGTATGAAGGAATTAATGGCATTCTCAGCAACCTGGATAGGATTGGAGACTATTATTCTAAGTGAAGTAACTTGGGAATGGAAAACCAAACATCGTCTGTTCTCAGTCATAAGTGGGAGCTAAGCTATGAGGATGCAAAGACATAAGAATTAACTTTGGGGACTCAGGGGAAAAGGATGTTGGGAAGTGGGTGAGGGTTAAAAGACTACAAATCAGGTTTGGTGTATACTGCTTGGTCAATAGGTGCACCAAAATCTCACAAATCACCACTAAAGAAATTACTCATGTAACCAAATACCACCTGTTCCCCTAAAACCTATAGAAATTTTTTAAAAAATTAAAGTTATATTACAGCTGCTGTTATAAAAAGGACCTTTCAGTTTTGTTTTTTAAAAATAGAATTATTCACATGCAGTTATAGATATTATAAGAGTGAAAGCATAAAGCCTATTTCTCAGGATTTTATTCACCAGTAAAGTAAAAGTTTTCCAGGGCAAATCACTAGGATAATTTTTTTCTCTTTTCAAATGTGATTTCATTAAAAGAAAACATACATGTTTTATAGATAAATAACTTACTGAAATTAACAGAAAATTTATATTAGTAAAATAGAATTAGTGTTAATATACAAGATTACATGAGGAATTATACCTCACATGCCAATTAAAAATACCTTTAAGGTTATTTTCTATGATTTAATAAATAACAGCACTGTCAAGATAAAAGTCCCAAAATATGTTTTTTAAAAAATCTTTAATTTGCTTCACATTTTTAGATTCAATAAATATTAGAAAGTTTAGATGATAGAAAGTGACAGGGTTGCATTTGACATAAAATATCTTTTATAATAATAATTGTATAGAACTGCTGATATAGCAAGGTAAGCGACTTGCCATTTCAGTAAACTCAGAAGTCTCACATAGATACACAGAAATTAGCATGATAATCATATGACACAGGTTTTTCCAATTTCTCCTTAAAGCGCTATTAGTCAACTGTAACATATAAATTGTCTTGTTGGTTTTATTGCTGTATATTTCTCATGAAATTTTTACAATTCTATTATACTTTTAAAATTCATTAGGAGGAGTGAGATCTAGTGTTCAGTAGCAACTATAGTCACAATAATTACAGTACAGGGTGACTATAGTTAACAATAATTTATTGTTTATTTCAAAATAACTAAAAGAGTAAAATTGGAATATTCCTATCACAAAAAAATTGTAAATGCTAGAGGTGACGGATATCTCAATTATCCCATTGGACCATTATACATTGTACACTTGTATCAAAATATCACATGTACCTCATACATGTATACAACTGTTATGTATCCATAATAATTAAAAATTAAACATTAAAAAATTTCACTTTGTCCTCTGGAGAACACGGGCTTTAAAATCTCTATATTGTGAATATAGTTGCATTTTCTCATCTATATTAAAAATATAAATAAATATGATTTCTAAATTTTATTACAATCAATAATCATAGAACTGTGATAATGTTTGTGATTATGCATATTTAGGTATAGAGTTGTATAAAATGTAGGATGCAGTTTAATAAGAGCATTAGTTGATCAGTTGTATTTTAGAAAAATAGCGTTTTACAGCTGTTAAAGATGTTGGAAAGTCTTCTACCGGAAATAGAAACTGTCTCTAAGGAAACCCACTATCTAATCCTCTCAGGTTATAACAAGCCATACTATATAAATCAAATCCATTCGCGGACACTTTGGTGCACATTTCTATACTCTGCCTTTCCTCTATCCCTAGAGGTTCAACAAGACTTGGGGAAAGACAGTTATGATTGTTTTCAGTTACTGAAGAAAGAGGCTTTTATATTTACTAGGAGGATCAGAGAGGCATCCTGCAACCTGGAGAGCTCCCTTGGCTCCAAGTTTTAAGTCGTTGGGTGTGTTTGTTCTTTTGTTTGTGTTTCAGGGCATCGTGGAACAGCATGACCATCATGTTCAGCTTTGATGCCTGTGGGGGATAGGTTAGATATAAAACACAGTACAGAGAAAGACTTGCTGCATTTTTATTGAAAAGTTTAGAGGAAAAATGTGAAATTGTTTGCGTCCACATAAATGGAAAGAAATAAACCAACAAAATACTTGTAAGTTGCTGTTAAAGTTAATGATAGCTCCCTCTCTTTAAAGACTCATTGAAAATGGCCTTGATATTTCTGTTTTTGCTTTATAATACTGTCTTTTGTGTAGATGTTAACAGCTGATCCTTATAAAGCCCATGAATTTTCCATGTCTGAAACTTAATGGTCAGTTAATGTGTATATTTATTTTGAGGGTATAGCAGAACAATATGTTAAAAAATAAACATTAGTATATATAATGAATTACACATTAATTCATTAGATGCAAAAGAGAATGGGATATGTAATAATGGGATATGTAATATTATTATGCAGCTGATTTTTTACCAGTGGAAAATAATTTTCCCTTTCCTCCTTACTTTAATCATCCTAGTCCTTTCCTCTTGCGGTAGATCATTAAACATTAACTAATTCTATTTAAGGACTTGCTACTCAAAATGCAGTCTACTCATGAACCAGAAGCATTTGCATTACCTGGGTGCTTGTTAGAAATGCAAAATCCCCACACCTACTGAATCAGAATCTGCATTTTAACAAGATTTCCAGATGATTATGATGTACTTTAAAGTTTAAGAAGTAGTTCTTTATTATAGTATGGATTATATTGCTGTAGACATTTCCTCATCCCCTACATACATTTTTGGTTCCTGAAGTGAAATTGTGCTTTTCTAGTATATAAAACAATCAACTCACGAGTTTTCAACTTTAGAATCACTCAACATATTCAAGGGTGAATCAATACAAATTATTTTCAGATTATCCTTATCCTTTAAGATTGTATCTTTAATAAAAGTATATACTCTTATGATTCAAAAGAGAATGGGATATGTAATTCTTCCCAACAGCTGATTGTTTCATATTTATTGGTAACCTCTTTGTATTTATATATGTAAATATTTTACACCAGAACAAGTTTTCACTTTTAAAGGATCTTAAATGCTTATTAAAGATACTTGCAGGGCCAGGCATGGTGGTTCATGTCTGTAATCCCAGGACTTTGGGAGGCCGAGGCTGGCGGATCACCTGAGGTCGGGAGTTTGAGACCAGCCTGACCAACATGGAGAAACCCCGTCTCTACTAAAAATACAAAATTAGCCGGGCGTTGTGGCACATGCTTGTAATCCCAGCTACTCGGGAGGCTGAGGCAGGGGAATCACTTGAACCCAGGAGGTGTACGTTACCATGAGCTGAGATTGTGCTATTACACTCCAGCCTGAGCAACAAGAGTGGAACTCCATCTCAAAACAAAAACAAAAACAAAAACACAGGTATCTTCCATACATTTAACTATTTTTAATTCCAGAAAATAATTTGGAAAGGAATTCCATTTAAACTTGTGCATCAAAAGATGTATCATGAAAGACAAAAATAATGTATTGAGTAAACATGTCTTTTTAACTTAACCAATTAACTTATTTTTGGATCATACATTTTTTAACCCAACAGTAGAGAAGCATTGGATTTTGAATGTAAAATATAGTATTAAATAGAGATTTTCAAAATGTCATCAAATTCTTCTTAGAAAATCTATTATGTATATTACTCAAAGTAACTTATAGCCCTATATTTTAAAATTTCTTACATGTAGCTACTTGTTACAGCATAGTACAATATTAATGTATTTTATTAAATTCTGTGCAAAGAAAAATAGCATAATTTTGAAGTTGCTATTTTATATTCCTCATATACAGTTGTTGATGATTTTTTCACTACTCTTCACTAAACAAATAAAATGAAAGAATACCTAAAACTAAGCAATGAGAGTAAAAATCTACATTGCAGAAATATTGTTAAAGAAAGTATAACATGAGAATGTAAAAAAACATAATATCCTTGATGGTGATGATGTTTTCTTTCCTTCTTTTCTAATGGACTACACACAATATATTTATTTTAATTGCCAGGCTCTCTAGTAGATCAAATATTAGTGTAACATTCACTCACTGCTCTCCAGGGCATTGCTAGGTATAGGAGTTACATGAATGGTGGGCAAGCAATTGCCATCGAAGGTAGTATGTGACAAGTCTTGCCTATGTAGTATGGACATTCTGTGAAAGGAGCTATTGCAGTCAACAGAAAGGACCAAAAAGGGATGTATTAAGATGAGGTTTGAAGGATGAATAACCTTTTGACAGGTCAGAAAAGGTCACTCCTCGCAAATAGAAAATAGTGAAAAATTGCACTATTTATAGAATTTTTGGTATTATTTGCTAAAATCCAATATATCAATACCCCTCACCCTGCCCTTAGGGTTTTATTTGTTGGTTTGTTTTAGACAGGGTCTCACTTTTTCACCCAGGCTGGAGTGCAGTGGTGCGATCTCAGCTCACTGCAGCCTCAGCCTCCTGAGTTCAAGCGATCCTCCTGCTTCAACCCCCCAAGTAGCCAGGACCACAGATGTGTGCCTCTAAGCCCCACTAATTTTTGTTATTGTTTATAAAGATGGAATTTCACCACATTGCCCTGACTGGTCTTGAATTTCTGAGCTCAAGGAGACTGCCCACCTTAGCATCCCAAAGTTCTGTGATTACAATCATGAGTCACCTATGCCTGGACCCTACCCTTAGTTTTTAACCTGGACCTCCATAAATTCACAGAGATCTGAATGTGGATCTAGTAAGACTAGTACATGGACAAAAGGCAAACATGGTTCAGAATTAGCACAGAATTTGTGGTATGAAAAGGAACTTAACTCCTTTTATTTTATTATAACCTTCACCTTCACAAATTTTGTTGTTAAAGAAGCTGTATGCCTTAATTTCCAGTTTTGTTCTCTGTGTCATTTGATGGAATGGTTCAGACACCAAGCATCTGAAGGAAGTTATAACCTAAACTTTTACTAATCAGGTGGTTGTGAAGTAAAGACTAAGGAAAGAGACACTATTCTCTTTATTTTTTGGGCATGAAACAGAAAATTTATACCACAAACACTAGATGTTTTAAAAGACGCAAATGCAACATTCAGGATACTAGTTTTCTCATAAACATATGCGTAAGAGAAGAATCAATGAATGCATCATAGAATGATTTGCAAATATGTCTGAAAAGCTACTGCAAATCTGCATCTTAATATGCTTAGTGTTCCATTATTGGAATGCCACTTAACTCACCAATGGAACATAATAAAAATATTTTTCTTTTCAAATTCTTGTTCCTTGAATTTTTCTAGGTAACATATGTGAATTTCATGCAAAAATTCAAAACATTGCAACCTCAGGCATAAATAGGTTAAATCTTATTTTCTAATCATTGACACAGTGTTATTTTTCCAAATTTTCATAAATAACTATTTTAAAATATAACAGTGATCTTTCATTATAAAAGTAAAAAATGTCAGCATTGCTTAAACACCATTGGTCCTTCACCTTAAACATCATTCATCATATCTTACTTGGTTTTTTGGTTTTGACTTAAAAAAAAAGTGTCTAATATACAAAAGTGTTGTAATTAAACTGACTGTCTTTATTCACATTTTTCTGAGGTACTCTGCTTTAACCATATCTCAAAGACCCAAGAGAAACATAATAAAAATAGCAGCTGAGATATTTGTAGTTACAGATAAATTTGGAGTCATAGTTTGAAGTTATAGATTCAAAAGAAAAGACAGGAAGCAGACTGTAAATGCAGGAACTTGAAAGAGAGCCAGTTCATAGCAGACTTTTTCAAAAATATATTTACCTACACTACCCCAAATTCCACTTCACATGCTTAATTTTGTGTTTTTTTGTTTTTTGTTTTTTTGTTTTTTTTTTTTTTCCTTAATAGTTAGGAGTCCAGGGTTGGACGTGGTAGAAATAGATTTGATTCCTGACAGTTGCTTACTTTCTAGTTTGGGGCAAAACTTTAGGCTCTCTGCTCCTTAGTTTTTGCAGTGTTTGGTGGTGAAGTTCAAAAGTACTTAAAGTGCCAGGCATAAAATGATAGCAATTATTATGATTATTTTATTATCATTGATAATGGTTATAGTAATAGTAACAGTCATAGAAATCCTTACAATCTATAGATTAATTAATTATAATTTATTCCTCCCAACACCTAGCTAAGAAAACTGCACTGAGAAAATAGGGCCATTCTTGTTCATTTTCCTTTTTCAGGAGATTGAAAAGATAGTAATTTTAGAATTTAGATCCTTCCTACATTGATCCTTCCAACATTCCATGGAAATTAGGAATAGTATTGAGGAGTTTGTGGCATAATGAGAACACTTGAGGACAGGCAGAGTGGCACGTAAAGGAAGAGGGTACCCCAGAATAAATTTTATCCATCTCATAATTTTTCCAGGAAGAATTAGTAAACACTATTCTACTTCCTTCAGCCAATGGCTTCTTAGTCTAGGTGGTAACAATTTACTGTCAGTGTAAATTTTTCAACAGAGATCAGTTGATTTAATCAGTACAGATTTATATTGCATCCTGAGTGGGAAGAAAAGTGACTTACAGTTTTCAGAAAAGTGACTTAAACTGACCTATGATTTCCTTTTTTTTTTTTTTTTTTTTAATTTTTAGAGAACATTTTGATTACTATGTGTGGAACTGATTTTAGTGAGGAAAGAGTGAAACAACAGTACATATAATGATAGTTTGGACTAAGATATAGCTAAAAGGTGGTAAAGAATGGTGAGATTTTGGATATGTACTGCATACGTATTACAGCCCATATGGCCTGTTCACAGATTAGACGTTGAGGTATGAAGGAAAGAGAAGATTTGTGTCTAACCTCTCAACTCCATGTTTTTTCACTTTAATGACAGGGGAAATAGGGAAACTTAGGTCTGGAATATATTCAGGTGAAAAACTGACGGTCGTGTTTTAGGTAGAATGATTAAAATGCCTACTAGACACCTAAATAGAAATCTTGTGAAGGTAGTTTAATTTATGAGTCCTGAGAAAGAGTTTGTATCAGGACATACATGTTTGAGAGCCATCACTGTGTTGTTTAAATGCCCTGAAACATGAAACTGATGTTGGTAGCAAGTGAAAGAAGAGATCCAGGGGCAGAGCCTTGAGCCATACCCACATTCACAGGCAAGAGGAGAGGAACTACCAAAGTACACAAAGGACTGGTCAATCAGGCAAAGGCCAAACTGGGGGGACTGTAGTGTCCTAGAAATTAAGTGAAGAAAATGTGGATGAAAAGAAGGTGATTTGCTATTTAAATGCTGCTGAGGCGGCACGAGGGTGTTAGAAGACAGAGAATAAACCATTGGAAGATAGGTAATGCTTGTATCTTGAGAAGAATGATTGTAGAAACAACTTATTTTGTAGTGGGGTTTTTTTATGGCCTAATTTTTAGTCACTTTTGTGTCCCTTTGGTAATTTTTAAATAAACAGCTCTATTACATTGTGCCTCCTTCTTTCCAAGATTCACTCACTTTGCTTTGATTTCATATCCACTTATAGAGCTGGCATCCACTGTAATTCTCTCCCTATTTAGGATATGTGCACAGAACTTTATGCCACCTCCATTACACTGTACCTACAAAGCATTATTATGCCATACCATCTTAGCAAGTTAGAAAATAATGTAACCTTCCATGCTTTCTAGTTGTCTTGATATTCATTTCACAAACATATTTTGAAAATGGTCTATGTGATTTTTCTACCCATTCCTCTCTCCTCTCTCTCCTAAACCTCCTGAGGAATGAATTTCCTATACAGCTTATAAAATCGCTCTGCTTAATGACACCAATGATTTCCTAAACACTAAAACCGATAGCTTCTTATGATTATTCTCCCTATGCAGCTGCTTTAAGTAGAAAGTTGAAAAAAATTATTTGCACTATATGCAAGTTTGATTTACCATGACTTAAATTTCAATAATAAATCCCCAGGAACTCCTCTTTTGACTTAAGCTTTTCATAGACACTAGTTTGAAAGTCAGTGATCTAGAAAACCGCATTATGTTAATGTCTTTTATAGAGGACCGCACCTAAGGTAAAGGCCAAGCTGATTGTCTCTGGGTTCCTACATATCTCCCACTGTTAAATTTCACATTAATTTGAAATTGATTTTTAGTAATTAAAATCACAGTTATATTAGCCTCTTGACACAGATTTAAAATGAAGAGCTTTAACTTTATAAACGATAATGCTTATTGCAGTTGATAGTGCTAAAAGGTAACAATACGACTCTGTAAATACATTTGGAGTTGCTATCCCTGAACATGAGCCAGCATCATAATCTGCTTATCAGTGAGAAATGTTCAGGGAGTGTGAAATTCAACAAGACAAGCCAAAGAAAATTAATTCAGACTTGCCTTAGAAATGCCAATTGACCTAATCTTCCCAATCTATTAATTCTGAAGGTAGAAGGAGCAATAGATAGAAAAGCCTAAGGGGTAATCACAACGACACAAGACTTAGGAGCAGCTCACAAAGTTGGCTCTGCTCATGAAGACCAACCAGGGAATTTTGAATAGTCATTTTAAATGGACATAGGCCATGCAGAGTCTTATAGGTCAAAAGCAAAATCCAAAAATCAATAACAAGAAGTGAATTAGGGAACTTGAAGACATAAATAATGTGATGTTTGATTTAATACAAGTGACTCCTGGAGTGGGAGGCATCCTATAATAACAGCAGAACCATGTCTTTCAGTGAGCCATACAGGAGCCCAACAGTGAGCTTCACTGGCAGATCTGGAGATAATAAAAGCTTTGATTCATAACACTTATAAAATGGTGTAACTATAAAAAAAAATTCCTTAAAATTGGCGCTAGCGACATACCCTACAGATTCCACTTGTGAGTTAAAACTTGTAGGCTTCGAGCTCTGCAGCCACTCCATTCTTTCATTTTCCATTAGATACAATAAAGCAGAAAGTATCCATAACTAAGGAGATAAAACTGATCTTCTAGGAAATATTACAGATTGTTGAAAACCATCTCGGTATATCACACTTAAATAAAACAGTCATTAGTTCTTTCATCTACCTTCCAAGGCAATCAAATTTTGTAGAAAAAATTATAAGAGATAATTTCTACTGGTCATATGGTGATTTAAAAGTTCTAATCTAGATGACTACAAATATATGCAAAAGTACATAAACTTTAGTTTGGAGTTACCTTGGGTACCTGAAATACAGATCATAGATTTCTTAGTCAACTATAGTTTTGTGTCTATATTTCAATCAATATTTGCCTTTCGATTCTACTTCTCTTTTCCCTCACCCTTAACCTTGACTTTGAAATAGTTTTAAAGATGAAATTCCCAAGAGAAGTAATGCTAACACATCCAAGAAACTGAACAGAAAAATGGGTAGCCTGAGTGATTTTTAAAATAATTTCTCTCCAAAATAACAATCCTTGTTTACAGATAATCTGTACAATATTTACTTCATAAATGATGACCTTATGAAGGCTTCCCTTATTGCTAGCTTCGATTCTAATAGAGCATGACAGGCATAAAAACTAGATTTAATGCCAGCAATTATTATAAATTAAATAAAAAGTGGTTAACACTAGAAATCTGTTTTTTCTTAACCTGGTTTTCTAGGATATAGTCCCTGTAGTCTTGATTTGACCTATAAGCTAGTTACTCTAACAATGCACTTCATAGTCATTGAGCAATTGTGTACAGAATATGAACTGGCTGATGGCCTGTGAAGACATTGCTATAGATCAGTCACAGCCACTGACTCTGTGACAAGCACCTTTAACTACTTAAGCCTGAATGATCCCATCACAAGGATTAGTTGTGCAGATGTTTAAATTAAAAAGAATACAATTTCTACATGGAACTTTGGGTCTAACAAGTCTGAAAATGAGCACTGGCTCTGACAACTACTATGGGCATTGAACAACAACTAGGTGACCTCTCTAAACCTCAGTTTCCACCTCTGTAACCCAGAAATTTTACTATCTAACTCCGAGTGGCTAAAAAAATGCCAACTCAACACAGTGCCTGGGGCATAGTAATATAATCAACTATGTAGCCACACTCTTCAAATGTTGATTGAGCAATTATTATGTTCCGCAACTGTGTGTAATTGGGGGATATAAGCATAAATACACAAGTTTATATTTAATGTTTTCGTCCTCATGGACTTTATAGTAGAACTGGAAGGAAAATTAAGCAAGCTTTTGCATTGTTTTATTTTTGGTAAGTATAGAGTATCAAGAGTTTTACAGCCAGCATATTGATTTGTCACTCTGTTTGAGCTCAGGAAAGTCTTTCTCCCGGATGAGGTGGTTTTGAGGAATTTAAAAATGAAATTATTTCTGTAAATCTTTACTCGGTGTTTGGCACAAAATCCTCATACAGCAAATGTTATTACCTAGCATTAACATGTTTAAGATGAGATCTAAAATTTCTAAATCCAGTAGAACTTAAATGACAAAGAAACAGGGAAAGGTGATTCAGGAAAATACAACAGCATATGAAGAGACCTGGGGTGAATGAGAGTGGCACTTAAGAGGAGTTTAAAACATTAGATGTGGCTGCTACTACATACACAGACAAAAGGGAACACAGTACTCAAGGCTCAAGTTACAAAGAGGTAAATTATAAGTTAAGAAAATGTAGACATTTTTCTAAGTTGCAGTGGGAACACATCAACATTATTATTGTAAACAGTTGACATAATCAAATGCAGAAATCACAATAATAAGAAATAGTTTTTGGATGTTAGAATAAACAGTTATTGTGTGCTAAGTATCTCATTTATTTTTTCCAATATATTATTGACCCTCATTTTATAGTTGAAAGACGTGAGACATAAAGAAGGAAGTGATTTGCCAAAGATCCTACAATTGCAGGGTGAAAATGGAATTCTAACGTATTTTGGTTTGACCTTTAACTTTCATAGTATCTTTTTCCCCGGAAGTGATTTGCCAAAGATCCTACAATTGCAGGGTGAAAATGGAATTCTAACGTATTTTGGTTTGACCTTTAACTTTCATAGTATCTTTTTCCACATCTTAGTGATCTTAGCAAGATCTCTCTCTCTTTTTTTTTTTTTTTTTTTTGAGACAGAGTCTCGCTTAGTCGCCCAGGCTGGAGTGCAGTGGCGCGATCTCGGCTCACTGCAAGCTCCGCCTCCCGGGTTCACGCCATTCTCCTGCCTCAGCCTCCCGAGTAGCTGGGACTACAGGCGCCCGCCGCCTCGCCCGGCTAAATTTTTGCATTTTTAGTAGAGACGGGGTTTCACAGTGTTAGCCAGGATGGTCTCGATCTCCTGACCTTGTGATCCACCCGCCTCGGCCTCCCAAAGTGCTGGGATTACAGGCGTGAGCCACCGCGCCCGGCCAGCAAGATCTCTCTTGGTATACAGATAGGTAAGGTAGGAGAGTAGAGCAGTAAGAATTCAAGACATAATATCATCTGCACTAAGTGAGGTAGAGAAAAAAAGACAACCTTGAGTAGTAAAGTCAATAGCTTTTAGTTCCTGTTTGTATATTGTGTTAGAGTGAGATAGATGTTTCAAAGATGTTTTCCATGCCAGGCTTGGACAATTGGGCAGGTATTGCTTTCCCTTATTGAGAAGGACAACATATGCAGAAGATTGATTTTAGGAGTGGAGGTTAGAAATCATGGGTTCAATTTTGGACATTTTGAAAAAAATTGTGTAGTCATCAGCCTTCAAATGTTTATTGAACAACTATTATATGCAGTGGGCTCAATTTAGGACATGTTGAGATTGAAGCAACTGGCATATATCCAAGTTGAAAGGTCCAGAGTTAGAGCAAAGTAGTATGTTTTACTGTCTGAAAACAGAGATTTCAGGACCATTAGTGATAACTGGTAATGAATAGTATTTGAATGCTTGCCTGCAAGAGATTATGAAAGGACAATGGAGAGAGACACCAACATAAGGGAATCAACACCAATATTCAAGGATTATGCACAGAAGTAAGATTGTAAGGTTGTATTTTCAGAGATGGACAGAGGAATGGGATGGGGAGTGAAATGGAGAGACAGTGTTATCAAAGAGAAAGGAAAGAGGGTCAAAGTGTCAAAAGCTGTCAAGATACAGGTAAAGTGAAGGCTGAGAAATTAACTTGATTTGGTAAAGAGACTCTTGTGAGATAAATTTCAGCAAAGTGGCAAAACCAAGCTGGCATACAGCCAATTGAACAGAAAGTTGGGGTGAAAGAAATGGAGAAGGAACAAAGAGTTTTTTCAAGAAAATCAATTCTGAAAGGGCTGAGAAGATATGGAAGCTTGGAGGAATGAAAGGTGGCAGGGGGTTTTATTTAAAGAAAGAAAATGTGAATTATTTAATAACAAGAAGTGATAGGTATTTTCAATTTAATTTTTACTAAAGTGAATCCAAATCCTGAAAGTGGTAGATCAATATTAGAAATCTTCTATTATTTCTAAGTAGTCATAGAAATAATTAAGGTATTGTATTGAATACTTACCATGGGCTGCACCCAGTGTTCCTTATTCACAATAAATAGATACTTTAATTTTCATAACAGCCAATGTAGCAATGCTTATTGCTTCCATTGTTTGAAAAGAAGAAATTATGACTATGAGAGATCACACATTTAGTACCAAAGGCAATATAACTATTGTACTGTCTTTCTTACCCAACAGCAAGTCCCTATAGCATATATTCTTAATTATTTTGTAATACGATCACAGGCATACTACCTTTATTGCATTAGATAAATGAAAGTGGATATATTTTTAAAGTGAGGGTTGATAAAAGTATCCTCACATGACTTAAAAAAAGAGAATGCCTATGTCTGTGGAAAAAAAAAAAGTCCCATAAAAGAGCCAGATGGGTACTGGGATGAGTACAATCATATAAAAGCGGGGAGATAATGCATTCTTACTTGATGTTCTATTATAGATAATATATATTCATTTTCACTTTGTCTAAAAATATTAGTACTACAGGAAAAGTGAAGCTATGTAGGACATTAGTTGAAGCATTTTGAAATATGTTTCTTTGTCCTAATGGAGACTGTTTGTTTTTCTTGTTTGTTTGTTTGTATTTTTGAAAACCATTCAAAGGGTGCTTTAATAAGTGTTTTTGTAGTAGAATGATTTTAGCCAGAAACCTTAACACTGAATGGAAAGAATCTTTTAGTTCAAGAGGAAATAAATGAAGAGAGTGGGATAAAATGCATGTGCACAGATCCAGGTAGATCATCTGGTTAAGCATGGGGGATTGAACCTGAAAAGATTTATGGGACCCTGAGCAATTTGCTTTATGCTGGTAATAATTGCAACACCACTTATTCTCTACTTCCCTTATTAACTTTCTCTGCATCACCGCTCTTTTTGAGTTCATCTATCTTAATGAAATATCCATCTTCTGTCTTTCTTTCTTGCTTTACATTTTAGGCCTTGAAACTAGTTTTCCCAGTTGGACACATTCACTAGCCAGAGGCCAACTTTGCTTCCAAGTTAGACTCAATGCAATTTTCCCCATTAGGCATTTGTTTCATTGCCTACATGAGAGTAATAAAACTTATCAGCTAGTTCAATCAAACACATCAGCTGGAAACATCTTCTTGCTGTGAATGAACAGACCAGTTTCTTTTTTAAAAAATGTTTTACTTGGATTGTGTTGTTACAACAGTCTGTATCTGTTATTTGAGCATTAGGCACATTCTCTATGTCTGAATTTTTGTGCATCTCTAAAATCTAAAGAGTGCTGCATTTTATACAAGTAAGTAGATCATAATTCTCTTTAGAACTAGTTAAGGGAGATAGAATTGGAAGTATGAGTTTTAGGTGAGTTTAGACAATTATAGAAATAAGTATATTCTATCTGTAACCAATTTGAACCGTGATTTAGTTTTCATTCTCTTTCTCATCCTAAGAGAAAATGTATTCATGAAGTCTTTTTCATTCATCTAAAATGCTCTCCAAATCCTGAATGGGAAGGATTAATGTATGGGTAGTACAGTGAGCAAGTGTGAGGTGGAAATAGGTGAGGAAGTAGGAAGCCAGATCTTACCCAACACAAACATCCCTGTGTGTATACATGGATATACTGCTGTTTATTTGAACTTTTTGACATTGTATAGCTCCTGTTTGTTCCAGGCCCTGCATATAGTGTTTGTGTAGGTAGCTAAGGTGGTTTATATGAGAGAAGATTAGTTGAGGAAGAAGTTTATAATTACTTTCACATAAGATGCTTTATTTGTTATAATTTTTAGATTGTGATGGGTAGAAACCAACTGAGATTCCTTTATTTCTGGGGTTACAAAAATTACTTTCCTATGACAGTAACTGCTTTTAGTCACTAGAAAGCTACTTTCTCTGAAGAATATTATAGGAATAAATATATATTGTCCAGAGCTTGGAGGGTCCTTAAAAACATTTTTTGTTTCATTTTTTTAGAGACAGGATCTCTTTCTGTCACCCAGGCTGGAGTGTGGTGGCGTGATTTGGATTCACTGCATGCTCAACCTTCCGGGCTCAAGCAATCCTCCGATCTCAGCCTCCCAAGTAGCTGGGACTACAGGCTTGCACCATCACTCTGGGCTACATTTTTTTTTTTTTTTTTTTTTCCGGAAGGATGAGGTCTCACAACATGGCCCAATCTCAAACTCTGGGTTCAAGCAATCCTCCAGCCTCAACCTCCCAAAGTGGTGAGATTTAAAGACATATTGAATTTAATTTAACAAAGAAAGTTTGCTTCTGTCCATATCTAGATATATAATGCAAAAGTGCTCAAAAGAAAATTTATATGCAACCTTTCAATTTGATAAAGAAATGACACTTTATGAAAGAACATTTAGCATTGTTTAGATCAAAGTCTTTTTCCTGACACAAAAGAGACTTTGGTTCTTAATAAATTTATAATGACTCATCAAATGTCAATTTGACATTAAAACAAAATAAGTAAATTGAAAGCTAGTTTAAGAAGAATTTAAGAAACCAGGATAGATGCATCAGCCTTGTGTTTAATGCTATGGGAGCTCCCACACATAATCTTATCTCACCTCACTCATGCTTACCTGATGAAAGCAGCTTTAGCTCTCAGTTCAATGAACAGATAAATTTGCTATAAACAGTGTTTATAATCAACACTGTTTACAATCTATAATAAAAGCAGCACAGACTTCTTAGCTGAGCTTTCTGTAAACAGAAGCATTTTAATAAGCAATAAATTTTTCTTCCCTTCCTTCCTCTATACATGTCTATCCATCTATCTATCTATCTATCTATCTATCTATCTATCTATCTATCTATCTATCTGTCATCTGCCTATCTGCTATAAATAATATATTTCAAAATTAGTATTTTAAACAGAAATACTAAGGACACATTGTATGTATATGTGGAATGTAGGAGTACTTAAGAAGGATTTTTAATTTCCCCACAAATAATCTTGTTAATTCAATCAATGTTTTATCATGCCAACCATATTGTCTATGAAAAAGTAAAGATGCTTTAAAATTTTTATAACATCTAGAAAATGAAATAATAATATGAGTAGATTAATTATAAACTTTAATATCATATGGATTGGTATGTTTTTTGACCCCTTTTCTTGGATATTTTCATTTGAGAAGCAAAACCTGTCCCTAAGTTGTTGAAAAGAGTTAGCTTTTGATTTTGTGCAAAATGATCTTTTTAAAACACAAATAATTCATGCGTGCAACTCTATAGATTAAGTCTCTTGAGGGAGGTTTACAGTTTGATAAGAGGGTGGTGGGATTCTGTTTTATTTTTGTCTTTTAGCTGGAGGCATAAAACAGCATTTTCTGCCTGTAAAGAATACTTCGAATTCAAAATTCAAAACATGTCGAGGCACACACTTCCTGCTGCCTTGCTAACCTATTTTCCAGGGTCATTTTCTTTCAAGTGCAGTTAAAATTCTTCTCTGTCGAACTGAAGTGTGTACCAGAGGCTCTTGGGATTTGAGTTCACCATTCTAGACTTTTATCTAGAGCAGGTAGCCTAAGTGAATTTTCCATCTTGTGAAACTCCTGCAGTGAGGCCACAGAGGGGAAAATGGAGCTAAGTACTGACAGATGAGCCACAAGTCCCTATATTGTGAATCAGGGTTGTAGTTGGAAAAAAATATATATAATTTGCTGATCTTAAAGGATATGTCTTTCAAGGGGCTAAGTTATTCACCCCTACATTTTCTGATTTAATACTCCTCACAGGAAGGAGGATTAAATACCTTTACCTCTCAGGTGAGATGACAGAGTTCCCCCCCTCTTCTCCGACTTCCAGTTACTTGATGTAACAAATGTCAAATTCTATTTATTCGAGATTACTACAGGGAAAAATATCCTAATGTGGATAACCTTCAATCCTCCCTCCTCTTGCTTTACTTTTGTTGTTGTTTATTTCTGTAAGGTAATGAAGATTGTCTAAATTTACCTGCCTTTGATTTATGCTTAAACAAAGTTTTTTGTTTTTATTTTAATCGTTATTTTGAGTTTCTGGAACTGTAAGAAATAGAGTTCAAGAGAGTTGCGTGACTACCTGGTTTCTAGACTTTAACTCTTTGGGGTTGCAAAGTTGTGTTTCTGCGTTGTTTTAATTAGTCCTGCAATATTTAAGAATTAAAAAAAAATGTTAACTTCTCTGAATGTTTGGATAAATTGCCAATACCATCCATTCTTTTTTTTTTTTTTTTTTTTTTTTTGAGATGGAGTCTTGCTCTGTCACCCAGGCTAGAGTGCAGTGGCACGATCACGGCTCACCGCAACCTCCACCTCCCGGGCTCAAGCAATTCTCCTGTCTCAGTCTCTCGAGTAGCTGGGATTACAGGCGCGTGCCACCACCCCCAGCTAATTTTTGTATTTTTAGCAGAGATGGGGTTTCCCCTTTTTGGCCAGGCTGGTGTCGAACTCCTGACCTCAGATGATCCGCCCACCTCGGTCTCCCAAAGTGCTGGGATTACAGGCGTGAGCCACCTCGCCCAGCCAACACCATCCATTCTTGAATGGCCACACAAGCCCTCTGAAGTTGAGCCCCTGTTATCACTTTAATTCTCAGGCTCCCTCAAATTTGAATTGTTCCAACAGCTTCCTGTCATCTCATTATTTGAAGCCAACTCTCTGTTACCGTTCTTCGTCTTACTCCCTGTTTAGTTATAATTATATACTTTAACTGCCTGTACACTGAAGTCATTTAAGTTTGCTTATCTTTCTATTGGAAGGGTATAGACATTACAAGTTTTCTGAAACTCTTATTAGTATGTGCTACCTGGAGAGGTATGTTTAGAATGATGCCAGGGCTCTGCCTTGGCTCAGCAGAAAAATGTGCCTTCCAACGTTCTATTGTCTCCCAGGGGATGCCGTGAGAATAATCATGCTAGATATAGTTAACATATACTTGAGATTTGAAGGACAGTAAGGGTGCCTGAAATAGTACCATGACAGCAATTGGAAAAAGAAGCTGATGTTTACTGAGCTTTTGGTCAGACATTAACATACATTCGTGGGTTTAGGCTGCATAAGGTTCAAAAGTTTCATCCAATGAGATAAAACTAGTAAGTGGTGGTCTTAAATTGTGACTGTACAGCTCTATTATATTATGCTCTCTTAATTTTTTGAATACTTTCACATCTTTAAGAGCAGGCAATGTAAGGCAGATACCTCTAGCGATAAGGCCCTTTAGGGAAACAAATGACACTGCTCTCATTTACTGAGGGCTTACAGTGTGCTTGCCATGCTGTTAGGAACTTAACATAGGTCATTTCCTTTACTGCTACAGTTTCCCACTTTGTAGGAAAGTATCATAATCACTACTTTATAGGAGAGAAAACTCAGGTTCAATAGTCTCAAATAGGTATCCAAGGTCACAGAACCAGTAAGTCACTGAGGCAGAATTCAAACCCTGGGGGATGATTTCTTAAATTTGGAGTTTGTATGTACTGCACCATTAAAGGTGTTGATAGAAATGCATAATCAAAATAAAGATATAACATAACCAGAGATAAATGGCTACAGTCACAATTTTGCCTGAGTCTAGTTCTCAAGAGTTTTAATGAAATCATAGTTAGCTCAATGGCTTGGTTCAAGGCTTCCAATTTTAATTCTGACACATATGGAAGAAGTATACCAACTTGCAGCAATATTGAGTGAATGTGATCCTCCCAGAGAGTGAGGGTTAATGATTGATGACAATCTAGTCCTCCAAAAACATCTGCTGTTAATGAGGTTAGACCTCCAATGCTACCCTGAACTGGAAAAGTCAACTGTTACCCTAATTTTTAAATTCTACTCATATATATTTTTATATAATTTTTAATTCAACTCATATATATTTATGATTGCTTTTACTTACTGTAGATACCCTATTTTCAACTTTTTCTTTTAAATATTGTTTGGTTTACAGTGCATATAATTAATAATAAAAAATATTCCCTGTGGGAAAATGTACTTGGAAAAATAAAGTTAAAATGACAGAAATCTCTCAATAAGAATATGGCACCAGCCCATGGTAAATGGATTTTGGTATGCTGTGTTCATCTAGGAGAGAGGTTCTTTCGGCCAGGAGTTGCCAAACTTTATGACGTCACCCTTTGACAGCTCCAGGGATAGGATGACCGTATTTTTCCCTGAGTTATGATTCCATGCAACTTTTAAATTCTCTCCATGGTTCTCACTTTTTTGTTTGTTTGTTTTTGTTTTTGAGACAGAGTCTTGCTCTGTTACCCAGGTTGGAGTGCGGTGGCGTGATCTCGGCTCACAGCAACCTCCACCTCCCAGGTTCAAGTGATTCTTGTGCCTCAGCCTCCCAAGTAGCTGGGATTCCAAGAGTGCACCACCATGCCTGGCTAAATTTCTTTTTAACATTTTGTAGAAATGGGGTCTCACCATGTTGCCCAGGCTGGCGTTGAACTCCTGGGCTCAAGCAATTCTACACCTCAACCTTCCAGAATGTTGGGATTACAAGTGTGAGCTGCTGTGCGTGGCTTGACTTTTCTTACCACTTTTTAAGGTCACTGATATTCTTGGTAATATTCCTAATATAGAACTATTTCACTCTCCATATTTCTTCTTTCCCCATGGTTATGAACATTCTGTATCAGCTTTCAGAATCAATGTTCCTGAACTACAGCAATATAAGATGGTGATATGGTGCTGAGGCTTAGTAGAGGGATTATATATTGAAATCATTTTAAAATCAGATATCTTACATTAGAAGAAGGGTGCAAAAATAAAGGTTTTGTCACAACTTGTCATAAATGTGAATATGGATTTTCCCTTGCTTTTGGATAACAAGTGATTTTCTGGAGAAGTTTTCTACAAAGTGATTACCTTTATCAGTATGTTTTCTTCTCTCCCAGGATTGTGTTTGTCATTTTTAATATGAGCTTTTGCTATCTATTGCTGTAAAGCAAATCATTTGTTTCTTTATGAAATAGTGGGTGTGTGTCCTCAAGCTCCTGGAAACAGTTCTGTTTCCTTTTCCCTTGTTCCTGGGGTATATAGGGAAACATGGTTTCTGATTATTGCAGATAACTCTAAATCCCTGTATGCATTAGTCTTAATGCTATTGCTAACATATTGGGTTATGAGTATAACTCCAGACAGCTGATCTGTTTTAAATTTGATCACAGGACAATAATTACAACAAAGGTAGAATCATAAATAAAAACGAAAAACAGGATATTTAGATAAAATGGAGTTTAGAACTTCAGCATGTTTAAAGGGCTGATGAAAGCAAATTCAAACTGCATAGATGCTGACACTGGGCCTCAGTCCATTATTTAAAGCAAGCGACTCAAAATGTTGATTTTCCTGCCACAAGGGAATGTCAACTCTGTAAAGAAGAAGATATTGACTTAAAGCAAATGAGTTAAAAGGCTACATCAAAAGCCTTTCTATGGTTAAGGAAAAGTTTGATGAAAAGTGGCTTCATCAAACTTTTCTCCTAATAAAAGAGTAATTTGAATTTATGTACTAGAGAGTTATACAGTCCTTAACAAAGTCAGATACTATCCTTATAGATTTTTATATTAGTGTCTTGAGTCTGCACAATCATACTGTGAAATAGATATCATTATTATCCTCCTCATTTTAAATTAGGGGAAACAGAACCCTAAAGAACTTAAGTAATTTGCTGAGAGGCATGCAATTATTAAGTAGCAGATGCAGATGAAAGCCTATATAGCCTGACCTCATATTCTGTCTGCTCTTAACCACTTCATCATGCGCTTAACCATTTCACCATGCTCTTAACCATTTCACTAAACACATACATAGCCTTTTAAAAAATCAAAAATGTAGCATGAATATTTAATACTTAAGTTGGGTCAATGACTTAAAAAATCATAATGAATTCTTATAAATATACTATTGTAAGATATAACAAGGAAGGTTATTGTTGTAGGACAAGAAGTTGGATCTAAATTATGTAATTACTAATGGCACAGTGTAAAGAACACTTGCTTTTTAGTGTTCTTTCTGAACTGAGGTGACTATTAATTTCATGAAAATTCCCTTTCCACAGTTAGTTTACCAACGAAAAAAATATTTCCACATAGTAAAAAAAATGATAAATAAGCGATGGTCTTTTATCCAGACAAATGTAGGCACAGTGCCTGTAGCCATGGTAGCCACACACTCATGGTAGCCATTTTAGTACAACATTATACGTTTTGCTATAGAAAGAACTTTATTTCTCTTATTACCACTGTAATAATATAGCACAGAATAAAAAAGGTGCAACAAAACAATCAAAAACTCAAAAATTTTTACTTATCAAGCCTTATAAATGAGTACAGTAAAATAACCGGACACTTTCATTTGACAGAAAATATTAATTATGTTGTGTCACCAAACTGAAACAGTTACCAAATTGAAACTAACCATGTAACTTATAAAAGCTCATTAAAATGTCATAGTTAAGGTCCATTCTCAAATATCCTCATATTGTTTAATCTGAAACTGAATTTTCAAGGAGGTTAAGTGACTTGTTCAAGGTTGTATCATGTAGTGAAATCAGGCTTCCAATCAAAAGGATTTTATGAATTCATTTTGTTCATAGTTATCTATTAGATGCCTGCTCTAGCTTACACACCACATCAGAGGTTGAGAAAAACAGCAATATGCAAAGTAAAGACTTCCTTCATGTCACTTATCCATATCTAATTGAAAAGAAAGACAAGTAACAATATATTGTATCTAAGTGTTCATAATTGTATCAAAGGAGAATAAAACAGGATAAGAAGCCAGGGAGTTATAGTGGATGTGAAAGTTATTTTACATGGAGTGTTCAGCAGAGGCCATGCTGATAGGAAAATTCAAAGGAATCCATTGCAAAGCATGATCCTAACCATTCAGGCAAATTGGCTCCACACCATGACTTTTTTAGCTCAAGAGAAAAAAAAGATTTAGAAAGCCTAATTAGTCATGTTGTTTTGAACATGTGGTTAACTCATTACTTGTAATAGACATCTAATTAACTCATTACTTGTAATAGACATCTAAGTCTGTAAAATGGGTAGTTATGTAGTTTCTAATTTACAGAGCATGAGAGGCTGTTAAGAAGTAATCATACATCAATAAACTAGTCATTCAAATAAGATTTGTTACACAAATAAAAAAATGCAAATGACCATGCATCTTAAAATCTTTTTTTTTTTTTTTTTTTTTTTTGAGACGGAGTCTTGCTCTGTCACCCAGGCTGGAGTGCAGTGGCGCGATCTCGGCTCACTGCAAGCTCCGCCTCCCAGGTTTACGCCATTCTCCTGCCTCAGCCTCCCAAGTAGCTGGGACTACAGGCGCCCGCCACCTCGCCCGGCTAGTTTTTTGTATTTTTAGTAGAGACGGGGTTTCACCATGTTAGCCAGGATAGTCTCGATCTCCTGACCTCGTGATCCACCCGCCTCAGCCTCCCAAAGTGCTGGGATTACAGGCTTGAGCCACCGTGCCCGGCCCTTAAAGTCTTTTTCAAATTCACAAGGAAAGAAACTTGTATTTTAAAAATAAGATAATTAATGCCTATACAGCTGTCAAACATTTTTTTAAAAGATAATGTGTTTAAAATTGACTTAGGTTCCAAAACCAGATATTCTCATAAAGAGCTGCTAGCAATATAAAGTAGAATAACTTTTTTTTTTTTTTTCCTGGAGGGGATAAATAGATAGATAGATAATAGATAGAATTAAAATGTTCTCTTTGTTATGGGTTCAATCTCATTTCTGCCATGTAAGCCCAGGACAGTCTTGACCACTGATAAATTGAAGCAATATCAGAGTTAGTGGGAATATAAATGAGGTAAGTATTGGAATATTTTAATCACAGAACATAGAAGAGTATGCACCCATAAAATATTCACTATTATTATTGTTAAAATGTATGATATACTCTGCAGTCATCAAATTCAGTTTAAAATTAAATGGCATGCTGAATTTTTTATTAATATATGGATAAATGTTTAAAATCAGATAACAACAATTATAGTATGATCTCATTTTGTACAAGTAATCATGTATGTTTAATGTAGAATCACATTGTAATTTAGGATTTAGCTCAAACTTTTTATTCATCAGCACAATTCACTAATAAAAAAGTAAAGCAAAAGAAGTAAATAATATCAAAGAAATTAGCAGTTTTAATTTCTGAATGGTAGAAATAGATGGAATTTTAAATTTTTAATTAATTTAATCCTTTATATATTATTTTTAAACACACTTTATCAAGTACCTACACTTTTTTTGTGGCCCTGTTTCAGATGCTGGGGATGCTACGGTCAATAAGATGGCTAAGTTCTCTCCCCTGCTGGGGCTTTCATGGAGGTATATAGTCAACAGGTTAATGAATTAATGTGGAAGATCATTTCTGTAGGACTAGTGCTATAGAAACACAAACAGAATAATGACATACGAAGTGATTGGGCAGGGGCAAGAGGAGGGATGCAGAAGTTCCTGTATATGAAGATGATCAGGGAAGATCTTAGGAGCTAATAAATAAACCAAAATCAGGATGATGTCACCAAAACAAACCTGTGAAGAGCAATCTACTCAAAGGCCTGAGATGAAAACCGGCTCTATTCATCTAACAATGGAAAGGTGACCTGAGCAGAGTGCAGGCACCTGGAAGGGTAGGGAGAGTTTGCGACAGCACATCACAAGGCTGGAGTCGAATGTTACAGTCTCTTTTTTTATTTTTTTTAATTTTTTAATTTTTTTTGGAAGTGGAGTCTCGCTTTGTCACCCAGGCTGGAGTGCAGTGGTGCGATCTCAGCTCTGCCTCCCCAGTTCAAGCAATTCTCTGCTTCAGCTTCCCAAGCAGCTGGGATTATAGGCGCCTGCCACCACACCCGGCTAATTTTTGTATTTTTATTGGAGACAGGGTTTCACCATCTTGGCCAGGCTGGTCTTGAACTCCTGACCTTGTGGTCCATCTGCCTCGTCCTCCCAAAGTGCTGGTATTACAGAAATGGGTCACCGTGTCCGACACGTTCTTCTTAATACTTCCGCTAATTTTTGAATTTTCCTATACTAGATATAATATGTATTTTCAAATATTTAACTGAAATATGTATCTGTTTTATTTTAAGAAGGAAGAAAAGCTGAAAATAAAAATGTTTGTGGATGAAATTAGAACAACAGAAAACTTGAAGATGCATTATAATTGCATTATGTGCAGGTGCACGTGCATTTAGTAATAACTAGAAGATGTCAAAACACGATTATGTTACAGTGGATTGGTAACTTTTTAAGAACTAAATCCTTTAAACTTTTAACTAATTAATTTTTACAAAAAAATAAACTCATGTCATTATACTCTTTCTATTGTAATGGCTTGGTTTCAGATCACTAATAAACAATCTGAATTACATTTATTGACAGTTAGTTTTCCTGATCATGTATAAGAAAAAAATTAACCATTTGAGTCACTGATTATTCCTTAAAGAACTGTACATTTTAGAAGCGTCAATGTAAGTTATAAGTGATTGCATATCTTTGCAAACATTACACAGTGTTTAAATTCAGTTACTTGATGCAGCAAATTCTGGGATTAAAAACAAACTTTTCTCATGGTCTGCTCTGGCATACGAATTAACTAAAACCAGAAATTGTAATTACTGTCTGAATGCCTTCCCACAAGATAAAATGAGATGTTAAAATGATTTGAAGTTACAGAGTTTAATGTTTTTATGTGACCTTGTTACAGCAAATGCGCTCTGAAATTTTAAATAGTTAGAATATAATGATAGAGAACCAAACTTAAGATAGTAAAGTTAGAGCATATATATTTATATATGACAATTTTAATAACTTTGTTTGGCAAATGAGGTTAAAACACCTGATCTATCTTCTCAAATAACTGTTCAAGATCCTGTATATTATTTCAGATACAGGTTTATAGATACTTTCTTTAATACATATTATATCTGAGAGCAGCTTGGTTCATCTCCACTAAGTGATAAAGCTTTGTGTGCAATTTTAATTGGAAACAATAGTTTTTACTTACACATTTTTATTTTTGGGGGCTGGGTGGGATCTGTGTGTGTTTCTTTGTATTTGATTCCTTTTGATTCTCATTCATGCACATGGAGTTTCTACAGTAACCGAATATGTAAAAGCCTGGAGTTGGCCACTTATCTGATTTTATAAGCCAAACTTCAAAGTGTTACTATCTATATATGGTAGTTAATTAATTGTTCTTGCTACTTTACATCATGATCTAAATGTGGAAGAACTGGATCGCAAATAAAGAGCTGCAATAAAGATCGCAAATAAAGTACATACATGATTTTCACCATATTTTCTTGTTAACTTTTCTAAATTTTACCACTAAATATAATGACATACTTAAGAAATATTTTCTGTTTTAGTACTTCAAACCAACGTGCTATTTCTTTCAGTTCAGAGCAGTGCAGGCAGTTGTATATTCAACAGTTATCTTTTTTTCTGAATACATTATTACTGAAATAGTAATGTCTAGGGGGTACTCGATCTGTTTTCCTTTCTCTCTGATGTGGAAAAAGATGTTAAAGACTCTGAGACACCTTATCTTCCTTCTCTACTCACTCGGGAGTTTTAGAAGAGGGCATTGAAGTATGGCCAATTTTCTTTTCTGATGCAGACTCCTGCAGGCCAGGAGCTAGGTCAAAAACTGCTGACCTTCAGTGAAGAATTTCTTCTGGTGATCAGATAGGAAAGGCTTTTGATGGTTGTTCTGTGAGTTAGGACTCCTGCAAGTGAAAGTTCACACTGCTTGTGGTGTTTGGTATGTAGCATAAAAGATGAACTTTAATAAAACTATTTTATATCAAAATTCCCAAAAGAAAATATCCAGTCCACCTTAATCAACTGAAATTTTGAAGCTAAAATTCTAGAGATACACTTTCCAAGAGTCAGATTTTTTTGAAAGTTGACATGTATTTTGAAATACTTATATATCAGGAGAACTATAACTATAATTCAAGAAGGAGATTGACATATCTTTTGATCTTGTCAAATGTTATAATCTACAAATATTAGTTTTGTGAACATGCATGTTATTTAGGATGGCTATTTAGGCCAGTCAATATTAATAAATGGAAGCAATAAAGCCAAGGAAAATTTAGCCTGAATATGAAAAATTAATAACACTAAAAATCATTGACTTTTTAATTGCTTCGCAAAAGATACAGCAAAAAACTCTACTTCTAAGGTCGTTTAGGAAGGCCAACTTGAACAAAACTCTTAAATTGTGGATTAGGCTAGCTAATAAGTTTTGGCCTTCTCCAATTCCCAAGCACTATTTATTGCCCACAGAATATCACAGTTATCACTTTAGAAAGTCAGGAGAAGGATGAAACTCTATATTCCTTGGAGGAACTGTGTCATTGCTACTGTTATAATATCTGTAGTTGGGAGACTACAGAAGTGAGAGACACAGATTATAGTCATTTTGCAAAAGGAAACAGTTTCCTTTTCTATTATTCTCCCTTACTAACTACTAATTTCCCTCTCCCTGCTCACATTAACCCTGCCTGACAGTCCCTGGAAATTAAAGTGTTTATTAGGCCCTGTCTTCTGTACACTGTGAGTGGTACATTCTACAGTCAACAGTTCCCTGCCACAAAAAATAGATCTGCATGTGAGTCTATGACCTGCAGAAACTTACTCCTCTTGGAGTTCAGTGGCTCTCTTTGGAGCTTACCCTCAGGTAAGGACTCCATGGATAAATTGTGTTTAGAACAAGAGGGAAGAAAGAGATTTAGCTATTCAAGGGCGGCTGAAATCAGAGGTGCTAAGCCAGGTGTTTCTGTCACTGAGAAGCTTTATGCATGGATGTAGCTGAACAGCAGCAAAGCAGGCCTCCTGAATAATTCATCACTGCCCGACACTCTTCTGAGGCTGTACTCTTATTTATGAACATAGATTATACTGTTATTGATTGCAATCCTCACGGAGGCATTTCATTAACTGAGAGGTTTGTCTGTTTGCATATGCTTTGTTTCCCTGAGACTTTCCTTGTATTTGAACAGAAATTTATATCTGAAGTAAAATTAAAGAGAATTGTCTAACAATTTTGACTCCTTCTGCAATTGAGAAGGGGATTGGAAATGTTTTCCTCCAGATACCCAGATTGTTAAATCATTTCATTCTATTAATTGTACTGTAATGTGGAAGTGTGATGAAAAACACCCTAGAAAGATACTCTTCCTGAGAACCGCTCTAGCAACTGCGTTTATCACTGTTGTTCCAGATAGATTATCTGAAATTTCAAATAAATTTTCCCATGGTACTTGGATTTCAGAAATGCTTAAAATATCTAAGCGACCAGGAAGGTTGTTTGACTATTCCACAACCTGGCTCCTAACCACATTAATTCAAAAGGTGTGAGAATTCAATTGTACTCAGTGCTACTCGGATGTTCGGAAGGGAATACAGAATCTGCCTCCATAGGACAAATGGTTCTCTTAGGCTCCTGTGAGTGTAAGTAACTTTTCTTAAGAGGGATGAGAAATGATACTGAGCCACAAGCATCTGATTGTAGCTGATTCAAATAAAATGCTAGTTTATATCTGATAAAAACACAATGGTGTGAAGAGTATTTCAACCTACATGTTGTCTTGAATCATGGTATTTAAATCATAAACCCTAAAATAAAAAAATAGCCTTTGAGTATATCAGTTATTTATTTATTTATTTATTTATTTATTTATTTATTTATTTATTTTTTGAGATGGTGTCTCGCTCTGTTGCCCAGGTTGGAATGCAGTGGCACCATCTCAGCTCACTGCAAGCTCCACCTCCCGGGTTCACTCCATTCTCCTGCCTCAGCCTCCCAAGCAGCTGGGACTACAGGCGCCCCCCACCACGCCTGGCTAATTTATTTTTATATTTTAAGTAGAGATGGAGTTTCACTGTGTTAGCTAGGATGGTCTCGATCTCCTGACCTTGTGATCTGCCCGCCTCAGCCTCTCAAAGTGCTGGGATTACAGGCGTGAGCCACCACGCCCGGCCAGGTTGTGTTTTTAATCAAAATGGAACTATGAAAATAATTTTCTATTGCAGGAAAGAAAACTTACAAAACTTTTGGAGTATTTGCTGTTGTTGCATTTTGCTGTTGTTGTAGATGATGATTTGTTAGTTTGAAATCTACAAGACTGAAGAGAAATGAATCACAAAAATTCAGAGGAGTCAGAATTTCCCAGATGGCAGAGATGCTCATCTGAGGAGGCTCTTCAGAATGTCGCTGAGCTGGAGTTCTTTGACAATGGAAGAAGTAGGAAACAAGTTCATATCAGGAGTTTCTTCATTTGCATAGTTGCAAAGAAGCCCTTAAAATCTCAGCGACTATGCAAAAAAATAATAGAAAGAAAATAGAAACCAGCAAAGGCCCATTTCTTACAAAACTATGTATGTTGACTAAATAGTTTAGTTGCTTCTTTATTACAGTATCTATTTTCTTTGCACTAATTGCTACATTGTTTTCAACGTCAGGTTCCTTTTGTTCTTTTCCCTGAATGAATTTGTTTTTCAGTCAATTACTGAATAAATCTATCTCTAAAAAAGTATGTTATTATTTTTCAGGCCAAAAAAACGTTCACTACCTGCCCCTTTAGTAATTTCTCCAGTTATCTTAAAGGTTTTAATGAGAATGTTTAAATAAACTGCAAATCTCAAGTAACATTTTCTTTTTCAAAATGTTTTACTCTCCCTTCTGGCGCCCAGTCTGGTTTCTCTGACCTCCATTATTTCCTACTCAGTGTCCAAGAACTCACTCTATGCTTTTCTTTTTGTAAATTCCATTCCATTTCAAGAAGGGTTGTGAAGGGCCAAGTGTGCCAATAGTATGCCAGATGTGACACAATATGATGGCTTCAAGTTATGTCATTCTTTGCTCACCATATTCAGCAGTAAACCTTTTTCCTTAGAATCAATTCTAACCTCCTCACTGTGGTTTCTATGTTTCTACACAGGGTGCCCACTCTCCTGGGTTGCCTATGACTGTCCTTGTTATCCCGAACGCGTGAGTCTCAGGAGCCCTCTAATCCCAGTCAAATCCAGGCTGTCACCTTATAGGGCCACCATCTTGCCTGGAGTTCCTCCCACTCAAATCTCTCCCTTCTTGCCAACAATATCCAGTTGTAGGATCTCAAGGAAATCGTCTAATTTTGCTGATCTGCAGTTTCTTTACTCATAAAATGAGAATGCTAATAGCATCTCCTTTTATGATTCTTTTGAAGATTAGAGATAGTGACACTGGGCCAGTGTCTGGCTAATTGTCTGTGGATAGGGTGATACCCTTCTTCATTTGGAGTTTGATATTGCTTTAGTCTACAGGGAGACTTATTTCGTCTTTCCAATGAGAAATAAACTAGTGTAATTTTAGCATGGTGGCTTATGCATCCTTTGCTTGAGTCATTCAGTGTTCATAAAATTAGATAGTTGTGGTAGAAAATATCATTGACAGCAAGTCCAACCGACTATATCTCATAAAGAGTGGAGCTGTAACAAAACCAATTTATTTGGTATCCATCTTAGTCAGTTTGGGCTGCCATAACAGAACGTCATAGAGTGGGTGGCTTAAACAACAAATTTATTTCTCACAGTTCTGGAGTCTGGACAGTCCAAGATCAAGATGCTGGCAGGTCTGATGTCTGGTGAAAGCACTTTTCCTGGTTTGGAGACAGCCACTTTTTAATTGAATAGCAGACAGGGGGAGAGATTCTCCTATTTTTTCATATAAGGACACTAACCCACTCATGAGGGCCCTACCCTCATGACCAAATTACTTCTCAAAGGTTCCACTGCCAAATACTATCACATTGAGGATTTAGGCTTCAACAAACAAATTCTGGGAAAACACGTTCAGTCCATAGCAGTATTCATGCTTTAGGGCCTTTCGTTCATTGGCATTAAAAACTCTGAAGGTATAAGTTTGCACTTTTAATTTCCGATCTCAGTTTGCAAGCTACATAGATATTCAAGCAATGGATATATGAAATCAAATAGGTGTTTGTTCTATTAGCTTACATTGTGTGAAGCAAAATGAGAATGCATATGTTTACTTTCTTTGGGCCTAAAATAAGCACTAATATCTCTATACCTTTATAATATCTCTCAGGAATATTAGACAGTCTAGTGATACTAATTATGTATCACGAAAGCTTGCATATGATGTACTAAAGAAAAGCATTTTAATTATCTTCTTTTTAAAAATGTAAGATTCTGACATTCAGTTACCTTTGTAAGAAGTTTACTTTTAAACTCGCTCCATCTCATTTGGCATCTAAACTCACCACAGATGCTTTATGATTTTCTGTTTTTAATTAATGTCAACCCCCAGGTTGCAGTGAGAGTTGTCTTATTTCTCTGCCAGAGCCCAGACTGAGAGAATTATGCTGGCAGTGAAGAAAAGATGATGCCCATTAAGGTTTCAAACTCAACTTTCAAACTTCCCCCAAAAATCTGTCTGTGTGCTACACTTAAGGCAGCCTTCTTCTAAAGGCCCTTCTGATCACAGGAAAAGTATATTTAATAAATATTTTGGCTAAAAAATGACCATCACTCATAATTATATTTATATTTTATTTACTCACATGTGTTTTTTTCATTAATTCTCATGGCAAGTTTTACTTTCTGTCCGTTTCCTATCCAATTAAAGAAATCATTCAGTTACAGACATTTAGTTTTACATGATGTTACATGGTTGTGAGAGTCAGTAGAATTCACCCACTGCGCAGGCCAATGCTATCATCATATATATGCCTTCTCATAGAATTTTAGAAAATGAAATGTTTTTAAGCTTCTGGGTAAAAAGGATATAATAATTCTTAAACTTGCCCTTAGTATAATTTAGATCCATTCATTTAAATAATATTATTTGAGCAGTTAGTATAGGTATGTCTTAAAGGCATGCACATTTTAACAAATGAATATAAGAAAATCCAGTTGCCAAGAAATTTGCAATTTAATAGAGGAGATTTTTAAATTACATAAATCCCAATAGTGATAAGTGACCTAGGTGAAATATATTCAAACTGTTGAGGCAAGGAAGAATGTGAAAAAAAAGGTATGTGGTACAGTTAAGATATATTCATACTCAGGAAGGAGTGTGTTTATCCATTTATTTCATCAATTAATATTTATTCAATATATGTTAGGCATTGATCGAAGCACCAGGGATACAGGGGATCACAGAAAAGATAAGCAATTTATTTTATAAAGCAAAAGAAATAAAGAGATAAAATATTATACAAGTATTTAACAGATGATGTTGAATACTCCGAGGAAATGTGTTAGAGCAATAGGCCAGAGGGTTATATTGTATATGCTAGTGAAACGGGAAAGGTTCAGTAATTCCCCCTCGCAGGGCATGCGATGTGGGTGTGGCTTGCTTCTTCAGTGCCCCACTGCTCAGACCTCTAGATGAGCATACAGACAGGCAGGCTGTGGGGCCCCCCCCCACGGCAGTGTCTAGGTGTGAATGTTTACAGCTGAAGCCCCAGTGGGCGATTGTTAGAGCGTGCTCTCTTAGTTTGCCATTTATAGACTTGTGTTAACCAGCTCAATTAGATGCTCTTCGTTGTTGCAAGGACAGAGTGCTTTCTGTATCCCGGGTTTCTCGCCTTGGTGTACCGAAAGAAAAGGATCCATATGGTCTTGGAGAATGAGTGCAAGGTTTTATTGGGTGGAAGTAGCTCTCAGCAGATGGGGGAGTGAGAAGGAAGATGGTTTTCTCCTGGAGTTGGGGCACTCCATGGCCAGGGTTCTCCTCCCACTGCCCCAGCCAAACTCCGCCTCGTCCCACTCCCGCCTCGTCCCACTCCCACCGGTGGACAGTGCCGGTGTGTGTCCTGTCGGTGTGCTCTTCTGCTGGCATGCTTCCCTCAACATCCCCTCGCCATCCAGATGCTTGTGTCTTCTTTAGTTGATGTGCTCCTCTCTTGGTTCGACGGCCTGTGTGTTCCTACGCCGATATGCTCCATTTGACATCCCCCTGCCTCTGTGTTCTTCTGTCAATCCACTCCTCTACACGTCCAGTCGTTTCTGTCTCTGCCTTGCTAGGGTCTCAGGTTTTTATAGCACAGGATGGGGCCGTGGTGGGCCAGGATGGTTTTGGGAAATGCAACATTTGGGTGAGCAGGCAGAAGTGCTGGTCCTCATCTAGGTCGGTGGGGGTGGAGCCCTAGCCAGGGACCACACTCTTCTTCTACCCAGCACTCCCGCATCATTTAAAGGGACCATGGTCTTCCCTTCCCAGCACTCCTGTATCTCTGGCGTCCTTAAAGATACTATATTTGAGCTGAGACCTGAAGGATGAAATTGACCAGCCATGTGAGAATCAGGGAGGTGAACGTTCCAGGCAGGAGGAAGAGCAAGCCAAAAATTCTGTAGCAGGCATAGGTTTTGATATTGTGTTAATATCTGAGTTGGGTTCTAAGGTATGAATAGAATTTAGACAAGTAAGCAAAAGCCAGATGAGATTGCCACTACTTTTACTAATATTATTATTATTCCCACGAAACAGCTTCCTTTTGTTGGTTATTTCAGAGTGAGTCAAATGTTTTACCCCTCTTTGTACAATTCTTAGTGTTCTCTATGTTTCCTTTAGGGTATCTAGATTCTGTCAGCATTGCTAATTCCTTAGAAACACAGAGGGAAAAGGAGGCTGTCCTTGAGACTTGAAGAGAGGATAACTCTTAAACAAATCACGTTATGAAACAAATCAAGCATCTATCATATGCTCACTTGTAATTTAAAAAAATGCAAGACTACTTATTTTTCATAAGTTTGATAATTACAATTTAAGGTTATGATCCAATTTCAACATAAATCAGTTTTGTTTTCTACACCTCTTTTCCATTGGAAATCTTCCCATGCTTATGGAACATTCTAACCTCTGATACAGCAATATCAACTGATCACTAAACCTTATAACAAATTTCAGAACCTTATAACAAATTTCAAAATATTAGAAAAGCCTGAAGCACTGAACTATCTCTGAAAATCCTGAAAGATCTGGAAATGATACTGGAATTACTTGAGCCTGCTGGCCTTTTGCATTCAGTTCCAGACAGTTTTAGTTTGCTTCTGAAAAATAACTGATAAAAGTTTAAAAGGGCAAGTTGGTGAGAAATTGTGAAATATTTGGTAAGTTGGGATGGGATGACAAAATATCATTTGGCAATTTTCAAAATTGAAAACCATCTGTACAGAAAGTAAAACATCTTTGACAAAAAATACACAGTAGTAAGAAAATGTCACAAAATTGGATAAAAAGAAGTGATTATAGGCTGGGCGTGGTGGCTCATGCCAGTAATCTCAGCACTCTGGGAGGTGGGTAGATCATCTGAGGTCAGGAGTTCGAGACCAGCCTGGCCAACATGGCAAAACCCTGTCTCTTTTGCATTACTAAAAATACAGAAAATTAGCTGGGTGTGGTGGCACGCACTTGTAGTACCAGCTACTTGGGAGGCTGAGGCAGGAGAATTGTTTGGACCTAGAGGCGGAGGTTGCAGTGAGCCAAGATCATGCCACTATATTCCAGACTGGGTGACAGAGTGAGACTCTGTCTCAAACAAGAAAAATGATTACAGATCAAAATTACTTAACACAAGTTATCAAAACAAGAGAGTATCTTGTGTGTGTGTGTGTGTGTGTATATATGTGTATATGTGTATCTTGTGTGTGTGTGTATTATGTACACACACACACACACATATATGTATATTTTTTTGAGACAGGGTCTCCCTCTGTCTCCCTGTCTGGAGTGTAGTGGCACTATTGTGGCTCACTGTAGCCTCATCTCCCAGGCTCGAATGATCCTCCTGCCTCAGCCTCCCCAAGAGCTGGGACTATAGGCACTTACTGCCATGCCCAGCTAATTTTTGTATTTTCGTAGAGACGAGGTTTTGCCATGTTGCCCAGGCTGGTCTCAAACTCCTGGGCTCAAGGGATCCACCTGCTTCAGCCCCTCAAAGTGCTGGGATTATAGGCGTCAGCTACCACACCTGGCTATTGAATCTTTTCTTACTTGTTCTAAACCAGTGCTTAATTATCTTATATACATGTATTGTTGTTTGTCTTATAGGAGGAAGAGTTTCTGCCATTTTAAATTTGTGTTTATTTTTATTCTTTTTCCTTTACATTTGTTTTCAATTCAATCCACCAATTCTCCTTAAATTAGTTGCATAAAACAATATATGCCTCAAGCAAGGCGCCAAAGTATATGTGTGTATTCATTTTGTGTCTTTTTAATTCTAAGGTCACAAGCCCAGATGAGACTGATATTGTTTTTGTCATTCATACAACATGATTTCCTTTGGCAATTCGGTTGTTTCAGAGTAAACTACATTTTTCATCAGTGCCTATTAGACTGTAAATGTATTATTTCAGCAAATGGTAAACCTCCTGTAACTGTGGATAAAAGCATCACAGTGGAAACCTCTAAGTTACCAAAAAGGGTAGATACTAAAGGGTTTTAAAATGTATCTAGTTTTTAGAAACTTGCTTAATTATATAACCTTCATCAACACATATGGAATGCCCTTAAGGTGTAAGGCATTTCACGTAATACAAAGATGAAAACGACATCCACAGGTGTTATGAAACAGACATTTCTAGGTGACAGGCTCATAATCTGAAAAACAGAAAATACGTTTAAACAAGTTAAGTGTATTGTGAAAAGTGCTATAAGATACTTGTTTTAAAAATGTTGTGGACTGGGAGTGGTGGCCGATTCCTATAATCCCCAAAGTTCAGAAGTCAAGGTGGGAGGATCACTTGAGCCCTGAGTTCAAGACTAGCTGGGGCAACATAGGGAGACCACCATATATGCAAAAAAAAAAAAATAAGCAAATCAGCCAAGTGCAGTAGTAGCACTTGCCTGTAGTTCCAGCTACTGAGGAGGCTGAGGCAGAAGGATTGCTTGGACCCGGGAGTTTGAGGCTGTGAGCCGTGATCACACCATTGCACTCTAGCCTGCAGGACGGAGAGAGACTCTGTCTTAAAAAAAAAAAAAAAACAAAAAAAAAAACGGTGAAAGGGAAAACTAATTTAGTCAGAGAGGAGTTACAAAGAGGCTGCCTAGACTGGGTCATAATGCCATCCAAGTATCCAAGGGCAAGCAGGAAAGAGGGAGAGGTGAGCATGTCCATAAACCCAGAAGTGAGAATGAGTGCATGTCCAGGTGGGAGTGATTAGCGGGGCTAGTTGGAGAAGTGTCTGGAATTCTTCACTGGGGCAGGGGATACATAAGAAAGGTCATTACCCTCTATGCATTTTAGAAAGAAAACATTGCTTCCTTGAGGCTTAAGCCTCATTCCTCTAATTACCGTTCTAGATTTATTCTTCCTAGGTATTAAAAACATAAAACCTTCTCATCTACCTCATTCCTACTCCTTGAGTGTGATTTTGAAAGAGGTTCCCCCAAAGAAAGTGAGTTTTAGTAGCAGTAATGATGATTCTTTCTCCACATGGATTGAGAGGCTTTACTCTTTTTCCCTCACTTGGAAAAAAAACGGGGAGGGTGGCTATTTTGTTTAAAGAATATAAGGATGAGACAACGTGTCTTTGAACAAGGTTGATATTCCTTCCTTTCCACAAGGGCATCAGTCATCATGAGGCTGTAGACATTTTCTTGAGATGTGTAGGTCAGCTGTGTCTAAGGGGATTCAATTTAATGAGAGATTGAGAAATATTCTGTTATCTACCAAAGATATGCTTATTTTAACTGATTTACTGTTGTTGCAAAATTGAAGAAATGTTCAGAGATTTAGGTTGAAAAATCCGTTGTTTGTAAATTTTTCTGTATCAATAAGGTAAAATCTGGAGTCTAGCAATGTCATGCTTTTTACTCTGAGATGTACAGAGAGGCCTTAGGCACAAGTGGATTTCTGGAACCAGTAAATTTCATAAATTTGAACTAAATTGTATCAGGCATGGAGTGCTGCCAAATTCTAATTCATTAGTTCACTGCTTGGCAGAGTTCCGTTTCCTATCAACAGTAAAACATACAGGTTTCTTCTGGGGGTATGGAATGTTCTCACTTCCAAAAGGCAGATTATGCTTTTATTGCATGTAAAATTTACAGTTCCTGGAACAAACAGGACACAAAAAGTCTTGTAAGTTCTTCAGCTATAAGAAGATACAATTTGGAGGAATTTGTAAAATACTATTTAAGTTTCTCTCATGTAACTTGGGATGAGAGTTTTATGAGGTGAGAAAGTATCCTTAAGGCTTTTAGTTCACTCATAGTCCTGCAACAAGAACATTATCTCTCTTTAGGCAAAATGATGATGCAAGACCTCTGAGTGCATTTGAGCCTTGGTGCCTTAAAAATGAGTGTGGCCTAGAATTGGGTGGAAATGTTCCCTGCAGCTATACAAGGACTGATACTTCCTGAGTCCTTTATGAGGCCTCAAAAGCATAAAGTCCCTGAGCATAATGATAAGTTTCTCCTCTCGATTATTATGTGCCTCAGTCTTGATAGATTGAAAAGATGAATTTTTTTTCTTCCTCTAAGTATAGAGCAAAAGCTTTGCCAGCTTTTAGAAGGGATATATTCCCCATCCTTAGTCACTGTATGAAATTAGGTGCTTGAATTATATAGGATCTTCTAACTCTAACAGTGTTGGATTTGGGAATGAAGCACTACTCTTAGGTACCCTACCTAAATCAAAACTATGCCTATTTTTTTCAGGCAAACAATCAAAGAAGTAGCAGCTCTGAGATTACCGGTAGAACCCAATTCTGCTTTTTGCATCTCAGACACAGACACCCACAACCAGAAACCCATGAAGAGACGTGCAAAGGCTGTAGGAGATAAGGGCATGTTCTTTCATTGCATTAAACATTAATATCCCTAAAGAGGAACAAATGGGGGGATAGAAAAGTGAAGAAACAATTCCATCCCTACTTATCAGTTTGGCTTTGGTAACAGAAAAATCATAATAAATGGCCCTATTTCAAGATAGTACAGAGATAAAACACATGAATGTGATTTTTTTTTTTAAAGGGGCTATTGGTACTCATCAAATGGTGGGTTTTGAATAAAATGGCCAAAGAGACCCTCAAGAAGAGGATGACCCTTCTACTGCACTTTGAAAAAGATGGAGAATTTTTCTGGATTAAAATAAGTAAGGACAGAGGGAACAGTAGCACAAAGTATAATTCATATATGGTGCAGGTTGAATCTAGTCTTATGATTAAGAATAAACTAAGATTTATTTAGACAGTGAATGGTGGGAAGCAATTGGAAGGCCTTGGGCAGCGAGACTTACAAAGTTGGTTAAACAGGTTAAACAAGAAAGCTAATCTTGTTGTATATGTAGGTTGGATTAAAAGGGATTAAAGACTAACTGTGCTTGCCAATAGTAGTGCAGTGGAAAGATACAGTCTTTCTGGAGTTCTATTAGATTAGGGAACACCACTAATACCTGTGTTTACAAAGGGTGAGTACAAATTACTTTATTTGCCAGTGGTTTTATTGGTAAAAAATTTTTTTTTTTTTTTTTTTTTTTTTTGAGACGGAGTCTTGCTCTGTCACCCAGGCTGGAGTGCAGTGGCATGATCTTGGCTCACTGCAAGTTCTGCCTCCCAGGTTCAGGCCATTCTCCTGCCTCAGCCTCCCGAGTAGCTGGGACTACAGGCGCCTGCCACCATGCCCGGCTAATTTTTTTTTTTTTTTTTTTTTTTTTGTATTTTTAGTAGAGACAGAGTTTCACTGTGTTAGCCAGGATGATCTTGATCTCCTGCCCTTGTGATCTGCCCACTTCGGCCTCCCGAAGTGATGGGATTACAGGTGTGAGCCACTGCGTCCAGCCTATTGGTAAATTTAAAACAAATGTGTGTTAATTGCAAATGATTCTCTAGTTATTTACAAATTACTGTTCTCACTTCTGGATATAATTATTGGCACATGTTTTGTATGTATTGTGTTTAAGAATCACATGATTTAAAATACTTATTATTAGGACAAAACCAAGGGATTGAATGGGGGAACACCCTGGGGCCATTGAAATGAATATGAAAGCTAATGATTATATTTGTGATTAACATTTGTTTAAGATATCTTAGTTTCCCATCCTTTTTACCTACCAATGCAGTCAAAGTGTGGCTTAATACAATTAATACTCTCTATTAATACTGATTTTTTTCTGACTTGTATGGAAACCAACACTTTGGGCTTTTCATATTGATTAAAACTCAAACTATGGGCCAGGTACGGTGGCTTATGCCTGTAATCCCAGCACTTTGGGAAGCCGAGGCAGGTAGATCATTTGAGATCGAGAGTTCGAGGCTAGCCTGGTCACCATGGTGAAGCCCTGTCTCTACTAAAAATATTTTAAAAATTAGCTGGACATGGTGGCACATACCTGTTATCCCAGCTACTTGGGAAGCTGAGGCAGGAGAATCACTTGAACCTGGGAGGCAGAGGTTGCAGGGAGCACTGCACTCCAGCCTGAGTGACAGAGTGAGACTCCATATCAAAAAAATAAAAATAAAATAAATACAACTCAAATTATGTTATATTATTTAAAAAAAAAAAAAACTGCAAATATTCTTGCCCACATATTACTTGAAAAGACTTTTATTTTTGAAATTTTGGATTCAAAAGTGAATATCAATACCACCAAGAAGTACTGTAACCTTGGGTCTTAGTTTTTTATTTGCAAAATGGGGATTAAAAATACCATATAGGGTGTTCATAACGATTAAACTTGCTAATTTGCATGAAAGTGTTCAGTTAAAAGCACAGTTTTTAGAACTCAAATGCCATACAAATGTATTTTTATTACTACTGCCATTATTTAGCTTTAAAGTTAATAATCTTAGGGTTTTTTAATAGAAAGGAAAAACTTTTAATGTAATTTTTCTTCATGGAAGTTGAAATTGTAATTCCTTTGTGATCTTAGGATAACTAGTAATCATAAAAAAAGAATAAAAATTCATGACCATTAGTAGTATTTACAGTTTTATTTTCCCTTTAATGTTACTTTCTTTTGTATGAAAGTTGATGTTTTGTTCAGATTTATTTCCTTTCCTATAAATACAATGATAATGATAATCACAATAATGAATATGTATCAGGGTCTAACAATGTCCTGGTTACTGCTTAAAATATCTTATTGAATTCTCATCACACCTGTAAAGTAGGTACTATGACTATAAAGAATTCATAAAGAAAATGAGACTTAGAAATATTTAAATTGTCATATCCAACATGACATGCATAGGAAGTAAAACAGAATTCCAGCTCAGGCACTCAACAACAGGAGACCATGTCTTTGTTACATTATGCTACCTGTTTTCATACTGATAGGAAAATTTTCAAGATTCACAAATTCTAGCAGGCCAAGTTTCTATCTTATCATTTTTTAATGTAATTATTCATCTTAATATTTATTCAAGAGACCTATGATATCATTGGCACGTGGTCAGTCTGTAAGGGCTATGGTGCTATGTAGTAGGTTAGAGCAGGAATCTAAAGGTAAAGTAAAAACCTTCGTAAATTTTGCTCTATAGGTGCCTTACTGTAGTTGCAGCCTTGTAGTAAAAGTTTGTTCATTGGATGATTCCATTCCTAACTAGAACTGACAAAATCATATAATAGTTTTCCATCATAGGAATCAAAAACTTAACATAATACATCTTTTAAAGATCAAATTCATGTCTATTTGTTAAATTCATCCTGGGACTGTTGTCAGTGGCTATATTTTCGCCATTTAACATGTAGACAGAAACCTTTAAGAACACGAAACATTTAAACCTCAATCAACTTTTTCTCAGGCTTTTAATAGTGAATAAAATTGTTTTTATGACATGTGTAAAGAACATAGAGAAGGACTTCAAAGGACATCGAAGAAAAACATGACTGAAGTAAAAATGCTAAGTTTTAAATTTAAATGAACATGTTGATTGATTCAGAAAAGTGGTAATTAAAAAAAAATGTTGCCTTCTTTTGCCTTCATCTTCTCATTTAAAATTAAAACTTGCACGGGTGTTCTAACCAAATGCTGGTTATTGCATATAACAAGAAACAACATAATTACTTTTTGCTGTTTTTTTCTTTCCTGTGACTCATTGCACATGTGCATGTTACTGTTACCTCGGAGAGGAACCAGTGTATATCAGCTGTAAAAATCCAAAGAATATAAGTTTTCCTATAATTGGTCCCTAACTGTCTGGGGAAAGCTGCTTCACACAAAGAAATGGTCTTGAAGAAATCTTATTCAGTAGTATATTTCCCTCAAATCAGAGGGGAAGAAAAATACAAATTCCAATTAATGTAATTTTGCAGGATGAAAAAAAAAATAAAAGACATGGAGGTAGCCTTAACATCCTAGATATGCTTACAAATTGTCAAAGTCACTGAGACTTAGTGAATTCTGAGGACTTAAAGTATGTTAAAAAGATAGACCTGCATTTAAATGCTGATCTCAACTTTTCACTGGGGACCGCTAAAAAGCCTTTCAGAAGAAAAGACCGGGATCAGCAAAACATGAAATCGTTATAGCAGCCGACTTTCTGGGTCTGCTTTATATTATACTTTTGAAAAGGACATTTGTTTAAGGATATGATAGTTTTATCCTGCATGTAATGCATACTCATTTACTGGGATCGGGAGTGGGAAGAGAGGAAGGATGGAATGCTTTGACAGTGACGTCACAGATCAAAAACAAGAGAACTGGCCCATACCCAAGCTATTTCTTAGCAATTTATCTGCAAAGCCATTCTTCTAATACTTATTGAGGGAATGTATGAACAGTGGACATTATAAACGTGTCCATGAAATATAAAGCAACAATTTTGGCTATGGAAAAGGTAGTAATTATAGGACAGTCCCCAGATTTCCTGCCTTTATTCCAAATGTACTCAGTCTCAGTTATTATTTCTTCTGGTTTTTCAAAAAATACAACTGGATAGGGCACCTTTTTCAAGCTTATTAACACAGCTGTGAACATGAGTCAAAGAGGTCACTGTAACGTAAGGCAAGCATAGACTCTCTCCAGGGCCACTGCAGGCTGCCTGACAGGAGAGCTGAAGCCTGGGCCCCAACTGTTTAGACTGTAACCAAACAGCATGTTGTTGCTATTCTCATAGATACACATTTCCAGCTTTATATCTGTGGTGTGTACTTCCTCTCACATTTCCTCCTGCCCCAGTCTCACCTCTCCTATTAAAAATATCCTACCTAGGTAGATACGAATAATTGCAAAGATAAAACCATTTTATTTTTCTGAAAATTATCTCTCATTCAAAAAATGAAGGTCTGATAGAAAGTTTAAGCATCCTAGCATCCTATTTTCAGCTGCCGATAAGAAATTGAATAAAAAAGAAAGTTAAGCCTGAAAACGATGATTTTGGAGGTCTTTTCAGATGAACTGTCATACTTGCAGAATAAAAAAAATGCTGTAGGCTACATGAGGGGAGCAGGGAAATGGTCCATTAGAGCATCTTTCCTACACTGTTTATCTACTTTGTATGTATAAAAATGCTTCCACTTGCCTCTGGGCACCTATATAACAAAACTCAGAACCATGAATGAATAACTAAACCTAAAAAAAGGAAGCCAGAATCACAGTTGTCTCCTGACAAACTAGAATCTCATTTCCTATCAGAAAAGAGAGAAAAGGAGGAAGAAAAGCTTCAATATTTACTTTACAAAAATGTTCAGAAAAAAAGAAAACCATTCTTAAGTGGAAATGTGTTTTGACTGAAGTAGGCTTTTCTGGCAGAGTACTTTTAATAAAAGAGAAAGAAGTTGCCAGTTATCCACAAGCATTGAAAGCATTTCAGAATTGGAACTCCTTCATAACTCCTTAATGTAACCACTGCCGCTTCTAAATGTGAACAGTCTCAAAGATTCCTGGAAGGATCTATTTTGGATAGGGTCATTTGCTGGTTTCCAATGTTCCGTGCATATTTTTGTGCACCTTACAAAATTTACTGAGCAGATAATTGTTCAGGATTTTCATTGACACAAATAATGGCAGAAAGCCTGAATCAAAATGTCCATCAGAGCAAACCAAGGACAATCATCCTGTTGTGTTTTTTGTTTGGTTTGGTTTATATTTTAGAAGTTTGGCTTCAAAATTATAGCAATACATCTCACTTGGAGGAAATGATATATATGTGATATTCTTCATTGTACAAATCATCACATTTTCACATATTTTTATATGTGTTTTATGTATGCTTAGCTATTAAGTATAAGATATTGTTAAGTATCTTAATTTGTAGTAAGTTATCCTGAGCATGCAGCTTCATTATCTAAATTCTTAGCAAGGACTTTATTAAATACAGGGATTTCTGTTCTTATTCAATGTCAAATATAACAGATAGACTGTTTAGCATGAATTTCCTGGAAACATTTGAAGACATTTCAATGTCATTTTATGTTGACTGAAACGAAACGTGGACTATTTCCTCAATTACCTGCCTAAAACATTCAGCAAAAAGAGACCTATTAAATCTGAAGATTAAAGGCAAGCCAACTTTACAGCAGACGGAATTAATTCTTAAACTTATTGCCTTGCAAGTTGAGAAAAGGACTTTCTGATTATAGATATTAAGACCCTATAATGTCATCTTTCAAAAGCAAGTGTTAATATAAAATCTTTATAAAATATGATTTTGGTGTCATTTTATTGACAGATATATCATCTCTTCTGAAATTTGAAGAAAGTCATTGAAGTGACTTTCTAAACACTTTAGGAAGACTTTTCATTCATTATACTAGTATATTTTATATCCTATAAAAAATAGTACAGTAACCATCCAGGAGTAATTTGCCTTTTGAGACGAATGGTTTGCATTAATGCCTCTCTTAGTCTTTATCCCTAAAAGATTTCTGTTACTTATTTCTGGATTTGAAGCCATACATCTGAATGTATGGCTGAAACTTCAAAAGATGTTTTTTTGTATAGTCTATCATTTTATACTATAAGACCTATAGAATATAATGTGGATTATAATAATTTAATATGGTAAGATTTTTTTCCTATTAAGCATGAATAGTCTCTTCTTGTTATTGAGAAATCATACTTTGTCTTAATTAAGACTCTTGAGCTTCTGTGGTACTAAATGAGGTACGTAAAATCCCTCAACATTCCCATCATGTATGAGAAAGAAAGAACAAAAAAATTTGACAAGGTAAAATAATTAATTCGGAACACTTGAAAGAAACCTAAGCATCTTAATAGAGAGACACTTCATTTACAAGCATCTTGTTCAGACTAAATCATTAGTTCTTGAAAACTTCCTCTTTGATAGTAATATTTAGACAGTCATACAAAGACAGCTTCGGACTCTCATCATGAAATACGTGTTGAGATCGATGTTTTTAAACTGTCATCATTGCATTGTATTACGGTGTGTAATAGATTTGTCCCTTTAAAAGCAGTTAGGAAGAAAAAGAAAGGACTTTCATTCCCCTGTTACTCTATGTCAAATACTAATGATGATAGGGAATCTGAAAATCTGTGAACATCCCCACCTTCCCACGCAGTCCTCAGAGGTACTTGTAAAATAGAACAATTTGCGTGGTTCAATGTATATGGGAAATTATTGTAGGAATTAAGGGGGTTAACGTGACAGGTGGGATTTAAATCACTGACAAACATGAGAGGTTTTTAATTCAGAAGAATGTGACTGCAGAGACAGCATTTCCCATTTTGTCTTGTTTTTTTGTATGAAGAAAGTACTTAGTGAGTTCCAGAACATTCGTATGTCCTCTTTGCCTGTTTTTCTCCTTAATGTATACCATACTCACCTTTCTTCCATAGCTTGAAAACATAAGTAGAATAAGTTATTAAGAACATTGGATCTGATATACAAAGGTATTCTTTGGACACTCTATTAGCATTCTTTACTAGTGAATGAAAAAATATCCTTCATACAGGGATTTAGGATCCTTGACATTTTTACTCTTTCAATGTCAATTTTGTGGTTAGCAAGTATCTAATGTTTTACACATTTAATTCATGTACTTGTTCCCAGAACGATAGCTATTTCTCAGTGTGAATATTTTATAAAATATATGAATTTTTCACTAATTGACTGAGATGGTTCAGAATTAATAGACACTGGACTTTAGGTTATTTAGTAACAGTTCCAACAACAGGATATTTTGTACAGCAAGCGTCTTCTTACATGATCACTATTAATTAGGATGAAAAGCAAAGATGGAAAACAAGAGTATTGTTCCTAGGAGATAGTTATTACAAATTTTACAAAGTTGTCGCACCTTCTTCCTCTTTCATTTTAAAACCTTTCCTTCCTTAAATTGTTCCCTGACAAATAAACCCACCATCATTAAAACAAATTAAAATCCTCTTTTGGAGATTATGTGGCAACACCAGGAAAGGGAATTGTTGTTCTAGAGTTCTAAAGATAGTCCTATTTGCATTTCCTCTTTACACAATTTGATATTAGAAAGCTCTCCAAATATACCTTTTTGCCTTTCTTGGACTAAAAGGAATTTCTCTGAGATAGTTTTGCCCTTTAGGGAGATATTGGACCTGATTTGTCCAGGGAGGAGATGGAAAGTGTGCTTCCTGGCAATGTTTATTCTCCCAAAACATACAAATGCATAATGCTTATGACTCATCTTATTATCTGTAGGGATGCTCTCTTCAATTTCCCTTTCATCGTTTACCTAAAGAATGTAACTACTGCTAACACTTTAAATGAGATGGAATTGAACATAGAGTTTCAGATGGAGTCCTCTGTCATGAGGAGACTATAGGTATATAGACTTTCTCTCCCTTCTTCTTTTCTTCTTCAGGGTCTGGTCTATTGTTTGGCCAGCAGAGTGTCCCCTTCCTTTCTTACTAGATTTTTTTGTGACTTTCCTATAGCTGTAAGCCCAGCAGAGAAGAAACATCTTAGAAAGCTCTCCTACTTTTTTCAATATAAATACTACAGAGTTTTATGTTGTTATTGTAATTATTATTATTATTATTATTTGGCTAGATCACTTTGAAGGAAATTGTCTGAAATGGCTGAATGTTGCTATTCAGCTTATGAATAAAAGTGAACAAGGGGAGAAATGAATGACCTGGTACTTGATCCATATTACTTTATGCTCATCTGCATTTTGAAGTCAGTGTGACCAGAACCATTTTCCCAATAACTAGCAGAGGGAATATTACACAAAACCCCCAAACCTGGAACACACCAAACTTAACTACAAGGTTTGTGAATTATTAGTTCCTTAATATGAAATCCTCCAACTCACAGGATTATTGTAAAGCTCAGTTTGGGGCATTTATAAGGAAGTGTGAAGAGTAAAATTTTGTAAAAATGAGTTATTAAAACGATAATCAACAGATCCTATTGTTGTCCAAGATGCTAATAATGTATTTGATGAAACAATCTTATTTAGATATAGTTAATATACATTAGGAGAAAGAAGTGTAATTTTTTAATGCCTGTTTTCTCATTTCATTTTGCTCTCATAACATTTATGAGTTTATTTTTAAGTTTTTGTTTTTTCTTTCTTTCTTCTTTCTTTTTCTTTCTTTTTTTTCTTTTCTTTTTTTTTTTTTTTTTTTTTGATACATAGTCTAGCTCTGTTGCCCAGGCTGGAGTGCAGTGGCACGATCTCGGCTCACTGCAACCTCTGCCTCCCCGGTTCAAGCAATTCTCCTGCCTAAGCATCCCGAGTAGCTGGGATTACAGGTGCCTGCCACAATGCCTAGCTAATTTTTTTTTCTTTTTTTTGTATTTTTAGTAGAGACAGGGTTTCACTATGTTGGCCAGGCTGGTCTCAAACTCCTGACCTCATGGTCCGCCCGTCTCGGCCTCCCAAAGTGCTGAGATTACATGCGTGAGCGCCTGGCGTATTTTTACATTTTACAAGGGTTTCTATTTCAGAAATCCAACCGTAATTTTCCTGGCATTTATTTGGATTCATTTATTCTTTCAGTATTTTAATTTTACTCTTTTTTAATACCACTATACACTCTGAAAGCTTGTCTTTGCTTGTTCTCTCACATTCTGTTGAGCACATACTACATGCCAAATACTTTTAATTACCAGGAGGAGAGTAGTGAACTAAGCCGTCACCTTTATTTTCATTTAAAATTCAAACATCAGGTATGAACCATTAAAACTATTGCTGATTTTAAAACCACAAAATCAAAATAAATTATAATTCCTAATTGGTAAAATACCTTGTTTTTATATAGAGTTAGTTTGAGCCCTTTGTCCTAGGTATTTTATGTACAGCAATTTTATTTCCACACTGAATCAATGTAAGATCTTCACTAAGGCAATTAATATTGATACATGAAGCCAGATAAAAGTCTATTAAAATTTATAAATTTACTAAACTATACAAAATTTTAATTGTTTGATTTTTTTAAAACTTAGGGTAGCAGAGCAATGGGATGAAAAGGGTTTGTCCACATTCTTAATCTAAATGAGCATATTCTGATATTTCCATGTTTCCTCAGATTCTCATATCAGGAAAATTATTTTTTCTTTTGATGGTAACATAAAATAGCAATCACCACCACCACAATATTTTCTAACCCAACATGTATTTAGGTAGTCATCTATAATTTTATATAAAATTTCAAATTCCATGTTTATAAATGGTGTAGAAGCGACTCTTACAGACAATGAAAATGCAGATACTTTGTAAAGAGTTATTGATGCAGAATGGATGCCATATCATGTTGCCTAAAAATCAGGAATGATAAAGGAGGTGCAATCTCTTGAGACTATAGATTATGGTTACCCTGTATAATACAATACTGATACATCACTCTGTTTCCCAACCTTTTTTTTTTAATTTTATTTTTATTTTTATTTTTATTTTTTAAGAGAGAAGGTCTTGGCTGGGCGCAGGAGCTCTCACACATAATCTCAGCACTTTGGGAGGCTGAGGTGGGTGGATCATGAGGTCAGGAGTTTGAGACCAGCCGGGCCAACACAGTGAAACCCTGTCTCTACTGAAAATACAAAAATTAGCTGAGTGTGGTGGCAGGCACCTGTAATCCCAGCTACTCAGGAGGCTGAGGCAGGAGAATCACTTGAACCTGGGTGGCAGAGGTTGCACTGAGCTGACATTGCGCCACTGCACTCCAGCCTGGGCAAGAGAGCTAGACTCCATCTAAAAAAAAAAAAAAAGAGAGAGAGAGATCGAGAGAGAAGTTCTCACTACATTGCCCAGGCTGGTCTTGAAATCCTGGGGTCAAGTGATCCTCCTGCCTCAGCCTCCCAAAATGCTGGGATTATAGGCATGAGTCACCACACTCAGCCCCATTTCCCTTTCTTTCTTCTTCCCACTGCTAGTCTTTCACGCCTTCAGCGTTTCAACTCTCATTTCACTTTTTCCACTTATTCATAACACTTAGCCCACTGTATTGTGTATGTGCTCTTCTCTCTTTTTATTTGTGTCTACCTTAAGGCTTTTTGGAATTCCAAACAAAATGATAAATCCATTCTAAACTCTTTTCTTTAGGATGCTAATTACCGTTAATCACATATTTTCATTTTCTTTTCTACATTTTTAGGGGTCTAGTTCCTTACCTCTTTTGATGGCCCAAGTTGTGCTGAAAACATAGCTTCCAATAATACATGCAATAGCAAGAGAGTAAATATTACCAAAAAGATGAAGGAGAAAAAACAAAAGAGAAAAATTAGGATCATAAAACTGATGGAGGAAAGAATATATTCACTGAAGGACCACGCAGACACACAGTGTTCACTTTATAATTGACTTTAAACTTTCTAATAGCCAAGATGATGAGAGAAATGTGCTGCACGTGGCTCAGAATGGCCAGGGCATGCCTTTATTACAATAAGAACAAACTGTTTGTTATCCTAAAAAAAGAGAAACATTTCTCCTGAGGGTACAAATAAAGAGATCAGTAGAGTGGAGGAGGCGCATTGGAATTAGCTGGGTTTTTTAAAGAAATACCAGGTATAGGTTCTATCCCAGATCAATTAAATCAGGATCTTTGTGGGTGGACATCTAGAATTATTATTTTCTGTAAAGCACTGAAGGTAATTATTAAGGGCCCTGAGGTTTGAGAACACCTGACCTGCTCCATACCTCTAAAAAGAGGACTGGTTTCTAGACTTGAAGCAGCTAAATGCCATTTGTATGTGCTTGTCATTATCATTCTCTTGGGTTTTCTGATTTCTAAATCACAGCACTTGAATTAGTTACTTTAAAGGGTCTTTCAAATTTTGCAATATTTTCCTCTTTATTTTTCCACTGGTAAACGTACCTTACCTTAGCTCTAATAGGTTCTGTGCAGTAAATTTTCCAGAAAAAGCTAAGATATGCATGGACTGTTACCTGTAGCCATCATAATTAATGGTCAATTCTGCCAATGTGAGCCAGACACTTTGTATGACTAAATTCTGGACCCCAGGAGGTACATTTAGTCTTTCAGACAATAATTGACTAAAAGTGTTCTTGTCATAAATCAGTAGCCGCTGATGCTAGCAAGCATGCTCTTTTCTGATTTAACCCTTCCTTAAACTCCAAGAATAGTGTTGTTTTAAAAAATAACACAATGGGGGGTGATCAGAAAATCACATTTTCAGTAGCAGAAGGAAATGCAACTGATGGAATTATCCTATGAAAGAAAACTATCCTATCCTCTCACAAAAATAATTGCAAGCATCAAAAAAAGAGGACTTGAAAATATTTCAGTTGGCTTAATTATTAACTGTTTATCATTTGTGACCAAGTATCAGCTGATGGGAATTGCTTTGGATTTAATGAAAACATAATGACTTTATTTCCAGGGTTCATATGCAGAGTCAGATTGGGTACTGCAGAGCAGATGTCGTGCTATGGTGCAACCTGAACCTATTACGATTGCCTCTTAACTGGATTGCGTAACCAGATGTACAAGTCGTGCACTTTGAAAAGCAAAACTGCTGATTATCAGGACACTTCTAATTGTAAAGCAGTATATTCAGTATAAGAGTAGTATATTTGAGATATGTTCGAAATCTTACCAGAGGGCATTTCAGTAGCCACTACAAACTCAAGAAATCGCAGATTACAAGTTCCTAAATGGTTTCATTTTAGTCACAGAGAACTGAGAGAAAAAGAGATGAAGTCAGATAAGTTTGTATTATCACTCTGTTAGTTTCATTGGTAACTTCTGTGCTGGAATCAAATGGGGAATTTGCTCTGATTGCAATATCCAACTGTGCTGAATCTCTGAGCGATTAAGACTTGGTAACAGCGGTTAAGAGTCAATAAGGCTGCTCACAGATTCAAATGGCAATGTTGAGCAGTCAGAACAAAAACCAAATTATTTTAATGAAGCAAATTTGATTCACACATAGTGTGACAGCTGATGTCATAAGAAAGTCTTCAGTTAATGTTTCAAATGGTTATGTTATTACTTGGGTGATTTGACAGAATTCACCGTGGCTTATGCAAAATAAGACATGGCAGATGTCAGGGCAGAAGAAGGTGCACATGTGATAGGATTGACTAGGGTTTTGCCCTTGAGAATTGAAGGGAGTGGCATTTCCTTCCTGATACAGGTATTATCTTACTGCTCTGGATCCTTACTAAACAAGATTCATTTTCTCAGTCACACAGCCATACATACTGTTGATATTATTTTACATTATTTTACCTTAAATCATAACTGTTCCACTTTGTTTCCTTGGAGAATTTTGTGTGGCTTGATCAAAGTATTTAGTTGCTCTGATATGTATCGGCTAGTTTCAATAATATATTAACATATTAGCAATAAGTTCAGTAGTTCTGTTAACAGTGGAGGGTATCCAGGTTCTTGGTGCCTTGAACAAAAAGTTGGACAAAATGCACAAACAAAGCGAGGACAATGGGATTTACTGAAAATGAAAATACCCTGCACAGTGCAGGAGCAGGTCTGAGCAGAGGAGCTCAAAAGACCCCATTACAGAATTCTGGGCAGTTTAAATACCCCCAGAGGATTCCATTGGTGACTTGGGGTATGCCCTGTGTAAATGAAGAGGATGAAGTAAAGTTGCAAAGTCATTTACTTGGCCTATGCCCTCTGGAGCAGATATTTCCTGTCATAGCTGAAGTGTGAATGAGCCTTATGTTCCCTGCCTCCAGAACCTATTTTCCTGCTTCAGTTCAGATCAACAGGTGGAACAAACTGTAAATAAAGCATAAACAAACAAAACCCGTTATAATAATATCTAGAATATTTCCTGTAATTTACGTAAGTCACACGAATAATGGGCAACCTGTATTGTGTGCGTATAGTGTGTTACACAATGTTCTAAACAGGCCAAATATTTCAGCCCATTTGGTTCCCGCAACACTTCGATGAAATGGCGATGTATTCTTTTTGCCATTTTATATAGGGGGACATTGAGGATCAATGAGTCAGAGTACTTTGCTGAGAAAATTTCAAATAAATAGTAAAGATAGAATTCAAAACCACTTCATAATATATAGAAGTCGGTGATTTTTTTTTTAATTTAGTTGAAATGGACTTCTTCCCAGTCTGCTAAAATTTCTTATAAATACCACTGTAGGTAAAAAATCTCTCTTTCTCTTTGTGTCATAGAACATGATTTATGCATGACTACTGAAAATAAGACTGGAATCAGATTGTTTATGGGCATCCCTTTCAGCTTCAAAAATTTTTAGAAATTTTTGACATAGAATTGAACGTATTTCCTCTCCTTTTTTGGACATTTTTGAGATGTGCTTTTTTGTGTGTAAAAGCCAAGTAATCAATTATGGACAAAGCAAATCAAATAATCCCAGAGGCTGATGACATTTTTAGGCCAAGCAACTTTTTTAGTAGCTGAAAGAGACCACCAGAGAAGGAAGAATTTCCTTTTATTTCTGTATATAAATAGCACATAAGTTGCTTTAGCAGACTCTGTAACAATAGACTACCTCTCACTATTGCAGACAGAGCTGAAAAAAATGTGGAGAGGTTAAATGTTCTAAAATGTATTATAAAATTACATGTCTCAGACGCTGAAAGCCAATTTCCATTACAACATAGCTCTACTGTGTGTAGAAGTTGAGTCATCTCTATTTTGGTAAGTGTTCTTTATCACCAAAGATAATTCATGCTATATTTTCATCTTTATGATGGAGGCACGAGAATCACCCCAAAGTTTTTACCTACAAAATTGCACTTGACAAAGCAGACTGAGGAAATAGTGACAGATACTCTGGTGCATTCTGTTGAGCTTACAGTTTGAAGTTTCGGTACAAACGATTTGATTTAAATAGATTACCACCCAGTTCTCTTCCTTATATTACTACCTGAATATGACCTGGCTTACCCATATCAGACCCAGGCTCTTCACAGGCAGTGATAAAATATTTACTGAATAAAATGATTAAATTAGAAGTTCTAGCTTCTCACATTGCTTCACAGTACTGCAAGATAAATAACTATAGATAATTTTCATAAATCATTTTTAGAACCTTTTATTCATAAACACGTTGTGTAAAATGCAGACACAGAGAAACTATAGCCACAGATATTTCGATGTCTATTACTGTAACTATTATCATAAACTAACTTTTGTAAACTATCAAATTAAGGTACAAGTGATTGACTCAGACTGGAATTTAAGTCTCCATTTCATATATAATGTAACTATTATTATTAACTAATATTTGTAAAATTTGGAAAATATAAAATTATTTACATTTGTAAAATATAAAATTAAAATCCAAGTGATTGATTCAGACTGCAATTTCAGTCTCCATTTCAAAGAGATTAAATCATAATATCTGTCTGAACTACACCATTTATGTAGAGTTTAGCTAGCCTATATTTCCAGTGAGTACAATTTAATATAGCATATTGAATTCTCAAAGTATAAACTCTCCCGAATTTTCTTACTCTACCATTATATGATGCAACAAACTCAAAGGACCACCTGCAGGTCCAGACTATAATGTCATGTAGAACACAGGCACACATGAAGAGAAACAGGGACTGCAGAGAAGGGTCGATTCTTCCCCACCTTATCACTTACACAGTCACGCGTCACTTGACAATAGGATAGGTTCTGAGAAATGTGTTGTTAGGCAATTTTATCACTGTGTTAACATCGTAGAGTGCACTTACACAACCCTAGATGGCACAGCCTATTACACACCTAGGCTATGTGGTACAGCCTGTTGCTCCTAGGCTACAGACTTCTACAGCATGTTACTGTATTGAATTCTATGGGCAATTATAACGCAATGGGAGGTACTTGTGTATCTAAACCCATCTAAACACAGAAAGGGTAAAATAAAAATACAGTATTCTAATCTTATGAGACCATTGTTAGATAGCAGCCACTGTCAGATATGCAGTTTATCCTTGACTGGAACATCGCTATGTAGCACATGGCTGTACTTAAGATTTTAAGAATATTCAGTATGGATGGGGAGGAAGTAATAGTAGTTGAGGAGGCACCATAGCAGAGATACCAGAGAGACCCTTTCTTGCTTTCTAGGAACAGGATATGTTATTGTAAATGAAGGTAGCAAAGAATCCCCTCAGTCAACACCACCAGGTCTCTAGATCTCCCACTGTTTAAGAAGGCATTATATGAGAGAAAAAATCTGAAAGAAAAACATGCCAACACCTCTCTTCACTTTGCAAATGTACTACAATTTCTCCTACTTCTATTATTCCGCAAGTGCTTTTTGTTTTTAATTGACTCCTTGTAAATTTACTGCATGCATTTTCAGATTCTACTTGTCCATTCTTGTTGACATCTTCTCCTTAGAACTCTGCTATTTATAAACCACTAATTGTTGGGATCTCATAAACACTGCCCACCAATGTTCTTACTGTGAAATTACCTTGTCTAGTAAAGTACTGGCATTTGGTTAGATGTTCTACTTCATAATTTTAGAAAACCTTTTTTATGTGAATCAAAATGAGGAATATTAAAAAGTGGAAAAAAGAAAAGGAATGCTCCTTATAAAATGAGATCTATGGGGTAAAAATGAAGAGAGATGTAGAAAATATAAATTGGATACACATAGCTAGAGTTTAGAATTCTTTTTCCAAGCTATGCTTTGAGGCCAAGTGTCAAGTTTGAGCTGACTATGACATCCCCCCAGGGCCTTCACCACCCCCTAAATGTCAGAATTATTAAACAGTAAAACATTAAAACTAGAAAATATTGTTAATAATATATTTTAACAATTCACAACATACATTTTGGTGTTTCTGAAAGTATGCTGTATCTTGCCATCAATTGCATCTTAAAACTTAATTGACAAAATTTTTTAATGGCAGAAAATCATAGTAAATTGTATAAATAATGGTAACATAAAATCAAAGAAATGCATTAGTATTAGCAATAGTAGATAATGTTCATCTTTCTTATACAGAAATAATTTGCATAATCCTAAGCATATTATACAAGGGACTGGAAAGTTTTCACTTGTCATTGCTACCCTTTAACTACATACAGCTTCTTCACAGTTTCTATGGTACAAAAATCAACCAACACAGCGTGACTTTTTAAATATTTTTAAATAACCAGTTGTTTGAGAGAGTTTTCAACATAAATTTGGATGGTGAGTCAAGGAGTTTAAACTGCTGTCTTACTCATGCCAGATGCCACTTTTACATTGTTTTAAAAGCTTCTGGAGTGTGTTTATAGATGGCTTGTTTGCTCTCAAGCATGTTTCTGAGTGTGTGTTTGCTGCTGTTTGGCAGTATTTTCAAATGTACTGCAGCAGAAAGCCACGCCACAACTCAGCCTTATATTCCTGAAAACAAATGTGCTTTTATATTTAAAAATAAAGACAGAAAGGAAGAAAAACAAGCTTTTAAATGAAGAAGAATGCATATGGATAGAGAAAAAGGCATCAGGGGAGAACTGGCTGTGGGTCCAAAATGTCATTGACTCTGATTCTCTAGGGTCTTCTCAATGCTGGGTGAACGGCAGGGCTAGTCATTCTAGGTCCCTTTGGGGTGACCATATACAGGATCCATGGTGAATTAGAGTGCCAAAAATAACAGCTTATTCTGGATTATTAAAACAGCTAATTCTGTGATAAAGGGTGATTTATATCACTTATTAGAAGTTTGTGTTTTTACCTAAATGAAACGACCTATATCTAAAAACCTCAGGGAGTGTTTTGAATTTTAAATTGTCCTGAGTCCTGATCTTTACTATATTGAACATGGGAAAAGAACAGGATACAACCATTAGAGCTTTAGTTTTTTTTTTTTATTTAATGGGATATTTTGTCAATGCTGACTTGCATAGTGATATCAAAGACACCTGGAAGCAATCTTAGAGGATTTTACTTTAAAAAGTCACTTTATAAGAAGTTAAGTTGTTCAATATCAATTATTGGATATACAGAATTTTAAAATCATCAAAATGCTATTGATTTTGAGTGGAATTAAGAATGAGAGTCATCAAGACCTGTTTTAATAAATTTTCAGTTCTATGTTGTTAATGAAATTTGACTATGAACATCTGTAGGTATCTTTAGGTAGAAGTTTTCTGATTTCCAGACTCACTGTGGATTTCTTATGTGAATCTAATCTAAATTAGTGCATGAAACAGTAGCTCATTCTAACATTGCTTTTGATTAATTTATTGCATGAAAAGTCAAACCTTAACTATTAAGATATTTTCTGAGTCTTTTTTTATAACCTTTCATTTCTAGATGAGCAACACAAGAAAAGGCAATGCAGTCACTTAGATAAAACACAAACTGCCTGCCAGGGATCCTGGATTTGTTCCAATTCTCCTCTTAGGCAAATCTTTTATCTCCCTTTGATATAGACCAGGGTTCTATAGTGCACTAAACTAATGAAAAGAGGTTGTCTTTTTCTCAAATGTTATGACATAGAATTTAGATTTGAAATTATAGAATTACAGACGGTAAAGCGTCCTATGTTATGTAATCCAACTTTGTAAGCAAAGAAAGAATTCCAATTCAGAATTCCTTTCTGTCTCATTCAGCCTCTATGCAGATGCATCCAGACATATGAAATTCATAATTTTTAAAGGAAGCATGTTTTATTATGGGGCCTCAGTTATAAATAAAGCTAAAATCTTCTTCTCTGTTATTTTTATCAGTTGTTCCTATTTCTATCCTGTTAAACAAAAGTGGATAGAACAATTTCTCTCCAGTTTAGGGCCCATCAAAATTATGAAGTGGCTTATGATGCCCTTGTTTGTCATAGATATCTCCAGAAGTCACATGTCAAATTTATTTTATATTTTATGTTTTGAAATTTTGCCTTTCTTCTTCAAAAACCGATACATAGATTGTATGAGCACAGGAAGGCCCATAGACAGTCTAGGAGTGCCAAAGTGCTGTTTAAAGTCTTGCTTCTCATGATTTAGGTGCCCAATCTTTTTGAATTTATCTTTTGAGGAGCATCAGTGTAATACTGTACAAAAAGATGCCATTTAAAGCTCTGGTACATAAAGTGAGTATTTCAGGAATTCAGAAAACATACAGAGTAGTCAGGATAGGCTTTCTGGATATAATTGGATATGAGCAGGGCCTGGAGGAATGCAAGAGTTTTAGCTAGAAGTAAGGAAGGGAAGCATATTTATTCTGTATGACATAACACTTTGTATTGAATTCTTAAATTTTATTGACCGCCTATACATTAAGAACCCCAATATTTTTGACATATACTTTGTCAATCATATTTGTAGTCATATAAAGTTCTTTTTTTAAATACTATGTTCTGTACTTGTCATAAATTACTATTAATTTCCATCTTGTTGATTTTGACCCATTCTTACAGTCTCTTAGAATTATTTTGAATTTTTGGTGTCATCTGCCATTATTGCTATGAACTATATGTTTTCAACCTATTTGACACACATGCCTTCTAATTCTTAATGTATTGATTTAAACATGGTGAAAATGGAAGATCTTTGAATTGCACTTTCGGTTGGCAAATATACTAGAGAGTAAACTTTATAGTGAACTCACCTAAGAAATTTCTAGCTGGAGAAACCATGAGCAACTTCTTGCAAGATACAGCCTTTTAATTGTGGACTGGAAGATGAACAGGCATGGGGGAAGATGCAGGTGGGTTGAGGGGTATATTTCTGGTGACCCAAGAACAGGTACGTTCTTGGAGGCGGGAAGGTATGGTAATGTAGTTAAATGGGAAGACTAGTTGCTAATCGGGAAGAAATGAAAATTGAAACTGAAGTAGTAGTCATTCTTTTCTTGTTTTTATAGACAAGAAAATCAACTAACTCTGACTCCACATAGTTTCCTAAAACTTACCACTAGAAACTTCAGTCGTATCAAAGTCAACTTGCTAGATAATTAAACAGGACTAGACACTTGAGTTTTTAATTCTCGTGAATGGAAACCATTTGCTTCCTGATAACAACAGCAGAAATTCTACTTAGTCATTTGACTGGCTTGGCGAAGGTTCACACAGCCAAATGTGCTGATGGATGGATAGGCAGGCATTGAGTTCTTATTGAAAAATGGTCTTCTATGATCAGGACAAGGATGGGATATGCAGGGCATGACAACATCTGTTAGATCTTAAATCGTATACATAAATCCATCATCTCTGTCTCAACGGCACTTGTTTCAGGTAGCAGCCTAAAGTCCGTGATGTGCTGCCAATTGTAATTGAAGGTAACTGTTGAAGTGGAAACTAAAAATTGTGTGAAAATAAGATAAAAAGATAAAGACATGTACTTAGTTTCTTTGATATGTTATTTCTTTCCTAAACATTCTCTGAATTTTTCTTTTTTTTTTTTGCTACACTCCCCTATAATTGTTATTAATGCATATTGAAAAATAGCATGTCACCATGCTGATTGTGCTATTTTTAAACCTGGTTTAATTTTAGAAGCAACAAATTGTAAGGTTAGAAATCAAGATGTCAAAAGTTCAGAAATGCATGTATTAAAACTTAGAAGAATTTCTTATATTAAATAACATGTTAATCTTTTAAGTTTAGGAAAGATGTTGGTTAACAGTGCCTTATTTTCCTTTTACATCAATTCTGTTCTTTTTCTGGAGCAAGAAACCAGTCACAGAGAGGTAAAATATCTTCCTGGATCAGTGGAGATGACATTGATTCACATCCATTTCAAAGGAGATGGGACTCTCTAATATAGCCATTTCTTTCACCTCTTCTACAATCCTCACATAATAATAAATAATAACTCATTGGAGACTAAAGGTCCAATTATAGTTTAAAATAGGAGTCTAAATGTTCTATTTACTTAGAAAATATATAATCTGGCCCAAACTATAAGTAAAGTAAATATGCACCAATTTGAGTTAAACGTGTAAATATCTGATCTTTCTTTTCTCTGTTCTCATTTGTCATTTGTGTATTTTAATCTGACATCACATTTTTCTTCTAATTCATATCTTCAGTTTTCTCACTGAAATGGGCATTAAAGTATGTAAAAACTATTGTAATATTCTTTAAGCAGTATACCTGTTAGGTTTTGAAGGGAAGGTGAGGGTTAAAGAAAGACACACACACAGAAAGAGGGGGGCTTAACAGCAAATGCAAGCTTTATGTCCAGCATAAAACCTACGGAAGTGGGGGACCAGCCTAATGCGAGGGCCCACCAGTGCATACAAGCTGGGGATACTTATAGGTATGGGTGGGAGGGGTCTGGGCAATAAGGTTTACTGCCTGGCAGGATATTGATAAGGTGTTCCCATGATGAGGCAGTTCTGGCTCTTGTTCCGGTGGGATGTCATCATGGTGTTCCTTGGACCTTTGTCCAGCAAGATATAATAGGGATGCTTCTCTATTTGGGCCTTTGTCTGCCTTGTAGTCAGGTGGTTAGGCAGGATGTTTCTCATGGTCCGAACCCCCGTGCAATGTTTCACTTTGACCAAGGTCTGCAAAACAGTGAGGAGCTTACAAAATGATGCAGTTTGTACTAACAATACCTTTTTTTGATTTTAGATCTATTAAGTTTGGATAATTCATATGTTTAAAAAAAAAAAAAAAAACCACTGAAGAACGATTTTATTTACACCCTTTACAATTAAGGATGTATGTTATATATGAAAGACATCTTAAAGTTTTGGATTTTTGTTTTGATTTTAAATATTCATCTTCAATGTGTTTTGTTTCTAGTAGCAAGATGGTATCAGAAATACTTTGAAATAATCCCTTTACTGAAGAGCTAAGTGACTGCATCTGTCTCCTGTTTCTTTGTGTGTGCAGAAAGTGAAAATGCTCATTCATAATACGAAAATGTAAGTCTGGTAGGCACCAAGGTTTTAATATTTAATTTTCTACATTATAAAGCAGACTCTTCTCTGCCTTCCCATAAATGCAGAAATGGATAAGATTAATTAAACATTAAACCATTATTCTTCCTAAAAGAAAAGTCTATTGCTATCATGTCTGATATACTCTCTTTCCAAGGTGATCTTTCCCAACTCTAACTCTCATGCTTTTTAAAAATTTTAAAATAATTAATAATAAGGAATATGGTCTTTTTAACTCTCATTTTTCACTTTAATTTTTTTCTCTGCTTTTATTGCAAAAGGCTTTAATAGGAATTGTGAATTGAATCCAGAATAGATAATTTATTTGATATTATCAGACCTGGTAGTTATTCACTTATTTTTGTAGTAGTGTCTTGTAGTGTCTGGAAAGATAGAAAAACAAATTTCGTTGCTGGCTCCTTTAGCTATAGAGAGAATATACACATATAAAATCTCTCTATGTAGAATATATGATTACCTCTAGCTAAAATACATACATATACATATATACATATATATTTCTAGAGAAGAGTATATGATTGTGCCCTTAGCAGCCAAGCTTGCTAGGGTTCATGGTTATATTATTTTAACCAGTGACTCATTCTTATAGACTAATAAATTCACATGGTACAAAAAGGCCCAACAATCCTGGACTCAAAATATGGAGTTGAAATAAAGCCACATTATTAGTTTGAAACACACACACACACACACACACACACATTTTATGTGTATGTCCATCATGCATTATTACTAACATGTATAAACATAACTCATAATTGCTTACCCTTTTTAAACCATAGGCATAACTACCATGAATATAATTATAGCAATTGCCAGATTCTGTTCATCACAAAGAGTTGGTATTGTTTTGTTTTGTTTTTCCCTTCTTTCTCTCTCCTTCTTTTATTAGGCAAGGTCATTAGCTATTCTGTCAGATGATATACCTTCTGTACTTTACAATGATATGGAAGAAAACTCACAGACATATTCAGCATAAAACATAAATATAACAATAATGCTGATAAATAGTAATATTACAACAAATTGTTCTCAGAGGATTGACTTCTGTCCCAAGGTGATGTTAAGTTAAAAAAAAAAAAATTAAAAAACAGTTTCCAGTAGGCAGGTGGTTATCACCAGGCAGGAGAATATGTCTGCCTTTGGGGAGTGACAAAATAATTAAATAGACCCAGCTCAAAGGGGATACCTCTGCTATCCCCTTTCTGACCATTTTTGAGAGTAGATGGGTTTTAGTAAATCATTAAACTCATGTACCACTGAAAATTATCTGAATAGGATTATAGACTTGCTGCTCCATCCTCTCCCAGGAGGCACCCCATCTTGAAACACAACAGTGGAAGCTCAACATCTTCTAGAGGAATTCAATCAATGGAAATAGATGTAACACCATCGTTTATCCAGAAGCCTCAGTGGTAACAGAGGCTCTACTTCCTACCTTCCACACTTGAACCAAAGCAAAAGTTTACAATACATAGTACAAATGGTGGGTGAAATGACAGAGGGAGAGAGCAGAAGGGTGATAATAACCCCACTGAGTGATATGAATTAAATTAAATAAGACTTAAAGAAGGTCTTTGTGGTACCCAACTGCCATAACGTTGATTAACCCTGCTGTGTTTCAGCACCAGGTCATGCAAACCCTTTGATACCATTTCTTTGAGATGTCAGTCACATTTCAATAACTTTTCAGCATGGGCTTGTAAGTCTTGTCTCTTCATTGACTTTGAATGGGGCAAGTTGCTTATGAATGCAGCCTAAAGTGTCACTCAGAGATACTTGCATTGCATTATCTTTGATTGGCATGTCTGGGGGTTGTGGAAAAATTTCAGCATATCCAAATGTGCTTCTCTAAGCACTGTCTTTACATGAGCATTTTCTCCAGGAGAATCGGCTCATGCCCTTATGATGATGACCTATTATTGCAGTGTTCACTCTCACTGTAGGCGAGGTACATGGTAGGTTCATGGGACTTGGGAACTCAGACTGCGTTTGCAATTCTGATTCCCATAAGCCCTTGGGGCTACAATTTAATTAATGTATCACATTACCTGCCACCTGCAGAGCTTATCTAACAAGCTAATTACTTTGATGAGAATACCTCTGTAATATCCTCCAAAATGGCAAAATCAAGTAGTACCAACGAGATCCCAAAACATCTAGTTCATCTGGAAAGAAAAATAATAGAAGCATTCCATTTATTAACAAAATGACAGACATATAAACACCAGATTTGCAAATTAACTTTATGGACAAAAAAGTGTTCCCGTCTCCAATACTGACTCCCTTGCAACAGGTGACATGAGTTGCCGGTATCCACACTAGTGCAATTAGAAAAGGTATGGCTTGATATGAAGAAAGAAAAAAAAAATATGTGTGTGTGTATATATATATATAAAATCAGATACAAAACGTCTTGAAATGAATAGGAGAGCTGACTTAAGGCCAGAGTAACTTGGCATGCTCCAAAATGCCCCCAAAAAGGATACACACACATGCACACACACTAGCACCCTGCAGAGTGCTGGGTTAGCAGAGAAAGAATCACTACCAAGCTCCACCAAGCTCCTTCGTCTCATAGAGATGAATACTTAGGCTGGACACAGCAAGACCAGTCACAACAGGAAAACCACTCCACGAGCAGATCCCCATCCCTGCAATGTAATTAGAGGTTAAACGACAGAGGTGTCTGGACCGCTATGTACAGATAAAATTTCAGGTTCACAAAGTGGATGAGGATGGCTTGGATGAGGATGGCTTCACAGAACACCCAGTCCACCTGTTTTTCCATTGAGTTCATCGGGTCAGCTGAGTCAGCCTCTTAGAGAAGAAAACATGCCTCCAGGGCTGTTTGAATTTGTCTCTCTTCATTTATGGACCAAATTCTATTAATTTACTATTTATCTTTGTAAGGAAAATCTTTGTATAATGCGAAAATACCTCTGGGACCATCATGGGGCAACCATAATTTATATATTATGATTTGCTTACTTCCATTGTTTCTCACCTAACACATAGCAAAGATCAATTGACTTAAGGGAATAGAAATCTTGATTGCCATGAAAATGAAATATTATAGTCTAAAATAGCTGGAAGACACTAAGGATATTTGGAAAGTGCCAATGTCAGATTTTAACTATTTTAAAATTTTGCCTAGAGTCATCCCTATTTATTTTATTTTATTTTATTTTATTTTGAGATAGAATCTCACTCTGTTGCCAGGCTGGAGTGCAGTGGCGCGATCTCCACTCACCACAACCTCTGACTCCCTGGTCCAAGTGATTCTCCTGCCTCAGCCTCCCGAGTAGCCAAGATTACAGGCATGTGCCACCACACCCAGCTATTTTTTTGGTATTTTTAGTAGAGATGGGGTTTCACCATGTTGGCCAGGCTGGTCTCAAACTCCTGACTTCATGATCCACCCGCCTTGGACTCCCTAAGTGCTGGGATTACAGGTGTGAGCCACCGTGCCCAGCCCCTATTTCTTTTCAAAATAAGGAGGAAACTTGTCTATTCTTTTCTTGGCCAAACTTGCCTCCCTGCTGCCAGGATACAGGAACATAAATGCCTTAATTAATAATGAGTCCATGTATAATGTGTTAAACAGACCTTTGTGAAGTATTCTTGCTATCTAACCACAATGTAATGCTTTGCTTTCATATTTAAACAACTGATCTACAAATTCAATCTTTAAAAAACCATAGGTTTTTAAATTGATATTTTGGCTACTCTGATGTGGTGAGGGCTTATTTTAAAGAGAGAAAGTTTCACTCTATTTACGAGAATACTGAAATTTATGAAAAAACAGTGCTATGGGTTGATTAAGATAGTTAAATTAAAATGAAATAGCTTCTGCATAGTAATCAGCCTACCACAGTGTAAGGTCTGAAAGCCCATATGGTCTCAATTTGAATTATGACCACTACTTACTAAATATATGATGTTACTTGTTTATTTTTAACCTTTTTCACCTTCAATTTCTCATCAGAAAAATGGGGTTACTGATAGACTGCTAGGAATATTAAATGAGTTAGCACAAGTAATACAATTAAAACAGTGAAGGATACATATATATACACACACCCACACATACACATATATACAAATATATAAATATATATATATACATATATATACACACACACATTTTTAAAATTAATTATATTGGCCAAAGGTAGGAAAATGCAAGATGCTGTGACAATGTTAAAGACAAATTAATACAAAATGAGTAAGAATATGGGAAAGAAGTACATTGGAATATGTGAGAGGTGGTGATGGAGAACCTATTCTACTTTTTCTTGAGTTCAAAACTAAGAAATAAATTTCAGTTGCAGCTTAGACTGGATGCTGGTGATATTTATTGATAACAGAGATTAGTGACATAAATTCCAAAATCCCTAGTTCTTAGTCACCTCTCTTTTTGCATGTACACCATGTTCACAATTATGCTGTGATTTTCTGTAGCTTAATATTTCTGTAACAAGGGGAACAGAAGAGATTCTTCTCTCCTGCTGTATTTTTATTTCCTCCTATCCTAGGCCAAATAAAGTTACAGAGTTCTTGATTTAAGCCATGCCCTACACACCCATACACAGAGTGGATCTGGGGGTTTTGTTTCTTAATAACATTTATTATCTTTTCACTGGCAACAGTAATACGCATGATGTGTGATCAGGCAGCCATGTCACAACAGAGATACAACATATGACACCACAGGTCAAAATTCACATCCTTCTGAGGTCTTAAGAAGGAAAAATGGATGAATATTTTATGAGTGTCTTCTCTGTGTCAGACAGAAGCACTTTACATCTATTATTGCATGAAATTCTCATACATCTCTGAACATTCCCAATTTTATATGCAAGGAAAGTGAGGCTCAAAGACTTGCCTGAAGTCAGAAGTTTCATGAGTTGAAGAACCAGACTTTTTCTCTCTGCACTGACTCCAAGCCCAACATATTCCTACTCCTTGTGCACAACCTGGGTTCTAGTACCAGATTTGTCACAGGCTATGATAACTTAAAAAGTCACTCTCCTAATGAGTTAATTTAGAAAGGTTTTTGAGAATCTACTCTAGACAGCAGTAACCATGAGTAAGTGTTAGGGAGGGATGTAAAATCAAAGACAATCCAAAATCTCCTTCTGTTCTCACTCCTGATTCATTGTATATTTCAAAACAAGAAACGTTTTGTTTTCCTGTCTCCTCTTCCTCCAAAACTTTAGTCAAGACAACTGAGAATTGAATTATTGTCTTGTGAGGTCAATGATCTACATCAACAATGCCACAAGAAGAAGGTAGGATGATATGCTAATAGGTGTTAGGTTATGAAATTTAATAAAGAATAATGTTGCTTGAAAAGTGCTTTGAGTCTATCATAAATTATTACTGGGCAGCCAACAATATATTTATTGTTTTATAGCAAGGAACTGATTAAGCAGCCCCAAAAGACCTTCTACCTTGTTACAAAATTAATTTTTAGCATGCATTTTTACTCCACAAGATTGTAAGATGCTTGAGGAAAGAGAACAGTTATTTATTTTCTTTTATTTTTTATTACACATATAATATTCCTGCATACGTATTGGGTATTCACTAAGTGTATATTAAATTCTTCAAATAAATATATATGCCCACTACATACTACATTCAAGACAGTCTCACTAATAATTTTTCCAGTTGAGCATAGCATTTTCATCTTTTTATTTACTTTTTGTGAATAGTAAAGACCTGAGTGATCATGCTTAAAACTTAAAAAGTTTGGTCTTTCTTATCCCCAGTTGATAGCGATATAGCATGCTACCTATGATACTCCTTTGACAATGTTTAGTAGTTAAAGAGTGCATGTGTTTTACTTTTTTGAAACCATGGACTCCTTATGATTTATTATTTTAAAACAAACAAAAATTTATGATTCAAAATAATTGTATAAATTACAGCTAATGATTCATATTCAATCATGGCTAGGCATAATAGCAAGCATTTTTGTTATTTTTTCTTTAACTCTTCAGATGAAGCATTTTGTGAATGAAGATACTGTTTGGGAAGATTCTTTAGTACTGAGTCTCTCGTCTCACTAATTAATCTGAAATAATTTATATATTAATGTATAATATACATGCAAATAACAGATTTTCTATAATCTGCTGTGACAAGGTGTTTTACAAAGGGAAAATACAGAAACTAACATTTTTTCATTATTTCTTGGAAACTTTTAATTTCTTTGTAATATTCAGAACCAATTTGTTCTTTAATATTTTATATCTTGTTTAGATTAAATAAGAATGAAATGGCAAAATTATGAATGTTTAATTGTAGGTACAAATGAAATAGCAAATTCATTTTAGTTTTAGGCACAAATTCTCTTCTAATCCTACTTTCATTGTTTAATAATGAAACTAATCAATAATGATTATTATAACATTACTATAGTAAGACACATATCTGAGTAAGCAAATCAAGCGAAGGCTTTAGCTAGTGTTTAAAATGAAGGAGATAAAAACATAAGCAACAGAAGCTTTTCTTTGCAATCAGGTGTTTGTTTATAAAGGAGGGAGAGTATCTTTCTTTGCCTTAATCTTGTGAATAGAGTTGTCGTGCTGGAGCACGACCACGTCTTGATTCTCACTAACTGGAGGTAGGCCAGTGCAGGAAAGGAAGGAGCTCTAGGTGTTTACATCTCTCAGCATTTCTTATAGAAAATATGCTGCCATATAAGTAAACTTGAAAGCAGCAAACCTTGACAGTCTTTATTTATTTGATTTCTCCCCCTGGAAACTTACCTTTTGTGAATCAGTTAATAACATAAAGATGGGTAGAAAAAGAGTCTTTGCTATAACATGCCTAGAAAGGTTAGTAGATTTTTGTTTTTCCATGTTTTAAGGGAAAAATTGAGCAAATTTAAAAATGATTATGTTAACTTAACAATTAAGGAATGAAGGAATGAATGCCTAAAACAAACAGGAAATCTTCACATTAATTTTGATTAGCTCTATAGTGTGACTATTTTCAATGTTTGTGTCATTAACAAAAATAATGATAGAATTGTTTCTCCAAAAAATAAAATAAAATAAATACCGTGGTAAACTAATCTACTAATTTAAAGCAATATTATTTGTCTGATTTCCCTGGAAAACTGTTTGGTATGATAAAGTTACATTGAGGCATTGAGCTAAAAAGGATTATTTGCTTTTTTTTTTTTTTTTTTTTTGAGACATAGTCTTGCTCTGTCACCAGGCTGGAGTACAGTGGCGTGATCTCAGCTCCCTGCAACCTCCGCCTCCTGAGTTCAAGCGATTCCCCTGCCTCAGCATCCCAAGTAGCTGGGATTACAGGCACGCATCACTACACCCGGCTAATTTGTTGTATTTTAGTAGAGATGGAGTTTTACCATATTGGCCAAGATGGTCTCCATCTCCTGACCTCGTCATCCGCCTACCTCGGCCTCCCAAAGTGCTGGGATTACAGGCATGAGCCACCGCGCCTGGCTGGATTATTTACTTTTTATATGTTAGTTCACACTGAGCTTCAACTTTCTCATCTGTAAAATGAAGATAATGCATGCTTCATGAGGTTTTTGAACTAGAAAATATGTATAACATGCCAAAAAAGAGCATGTTACATTCTTTTTAAACGATGGATTCCTTATTATTTGGTATTTAAAAACTAAAAGTTATGATTCAAAATAACTTTGTAAAATTACAATGTGTAATTACACATTGTAGTCATGTAAATTACAATGAAAGATTTATATTTAATAATGGCTAGGCATAGGCATTCAAAAGATATTGTTCCCTTTCTGGGGTGTCTCTACCATGTAAGGAGAATGCTTAGAACTTACAATTAAGTGCCGTATTTTATTTGTGTAGACACTAATTTCCTTTATTCTAGTTGGAATTGTCACATCTGTAATTCAGTTATTCATAAATAATGAAAGAAGAACAAAGAAAACATCGCAATCTGGATCTATTAACAGGATTTGGGGAAAGGACTAGTCATATACTTAACTTGGCCACTTTAAAATAGGTATGTGTACAGCTTTAAAACAATGTGTTTAGAGTGTAGTCATCATAATCAAGGATGCCATTTTAAAAAACAACAAAACAAACAAAAATCTAGAGCTAGCTGAAGAAATGGAGGCACAGGATAGTTACATGACTTCTATATGATTATATACACTTAATTAATAACAAAACTCAGAGAGTGCCCAATCTTTTTTTACTACCAAATGCAGACCACTTTCTAAACTTTAAAACAAAGATTTTTCTTATAGACATAGCCATTGTCATATGATTTTTGCATCAAGAAAATTCTGTTCATTGCTTTTATAGAAGTACTATTTCTAGCCAGAAATTCTGAAAGGGCATACCTTTAAGCAGCCCTCTCTTGAGATTCCTGATAATATGTAAAAAAGATTGTTAAGTATGATACAAAGTAATGTGGAAAGGGCAAGGACAAACACTAATTATTCTCTGTGATGGGAGGAAAAATAGCCACAGATACCACAACAAAGACATTAAAAGTTAACATTGCTGCAGGCAGCAATATGTTGTAATTCTCTGGCAGAACACGGAGCAGATTTCCCCAATCCCAGCACAGTAATTCACAAGGCCTGCAGGTTCAATACATTTTAAAATGATAGCTCATACTCACTGTTTGCTTGTGGGGCAAATAGTTGGATCTTCTAGGAACAAGGATAGGAGCTTTAGTGTCCCAGATGACACTGATGGTCAAAATAAACCATATTTGCAAAATTTATAATGCACATCAACTCTTACAATTCCAAAATTTTTTAAAGTAAATATTTATATCAAGAAACATTCAGAAAAATATGAAGATTATCTTACTAGCTCTTTGTGTATATGTCTGTCCCGCTTCTCTATGCTGAGTCATTTGAGTGACTAACTTTGTCATTAATTTGTGTCTTCAGAATCTAGTATATGGTAGGAAATTAGTAGTTGTTAAACAGATTAATAAGTAGATACAATATGTTAACAATGGAATGTTTCTTCTCAATAGAATAATGTTTTTAGTTTTTTTTTTTTCCCCCCCCACCTCTGTGGTGGCCCAAGTGATTTCCTCAAAGCAAGATATTTTTCTGATGTTTAAAAACATATTCTGGCTCCTTATTGCAAAATCAACATGTTTTGCATCATGATATATGAGAAAGTAATTTAAAAATGGTGCATAAATGAGAAAGAGTGTATCAAATAAATCATCAATTTATTTCAGCAAGTATTTAAAGACGACCTAATATTCGACATTGCAGATTCAAATATTAATAAAACCGACTTTTTGTCATATTGGATGAAGTTTTTCTGTGACTAAACAACTGATAGAATGTGACTGAAGTATGAGTAAAGTGTATGTAAGCAATGATAAGAAAGCAATTGATTTGTTGTGAAGAGGAAGAGTTAGGGGTAATTATAGAAAATGTAGTACTTTAAACTGGATCTATAAAATTGGGTAGCACAAAAAGGAGAAAAAAAGAAGCAAAGGAGCAAGAGCTGGGTACGTAAAGCAAAGTTGTTGGTGGCAGAAAAGGGAATTACACACTGATTTCTAACCCCTAATTCCAGGGGCTGGCCATGAGGACTAGTGAAGATTCACATTCATCATAATGATCAGTACCTGCATCCACAGACGTGGCCTGCACATATAGAACATTTGATTATAAATTACATGTAGACCCAGAGAAGAACAATAATGCAGATCTAAATGACTTTTCTGTGTGTATCAGCCTTTTTCAGGATATCAATACAGATCCTTATTATTATTATTATTTTTTAATGCATGAGCATTGTGTGCAGCAGAATTTAAAAGGCTTGCTTTTAATTCACACACTATAAACATATGTAGGCTTGGGAAACAACAGAAAGTCTTAAACTCTTGAGAAATTTCATATATTTTCTGTTAGGGACAGTAACAGATGATTAAAGAAATGGTATATTAAGTTATAAAATTAGTGTAAGACGATTATCTTTGTTTTCTTCATATTTTTATGTATTTTCTGTAAAAAACCAATTATGGAAAATTTGATAATGTTAAACAAAAGCCACTAAGTGCTTAAAACCCAGAAACCCAGTGTTACCAGCCTAGCCTACTCATAACCACCTGGCCCAGAATTTTTCTAAACATTCTTGCACAATTCTTTAAAGCCCTAAGGATGTCTGTCTGACTCACCCCACCATAGCATGTCCTAGTTGTTTAATAAAGACAACAAATAAGTGCTTAAGCAATTCTAAAATATGTGGGTTCCATTTTTCAGGGTAGATTACATCATCCGGCCAATCAATACCTATGTCTAAGGGCTACTCCTGAATCCCAAAAATAAAACATAAAACAAATTTATGTCATTTTCCTGTGTAAGTCACTCATACTTCCTGATTGAACAGCTTTTCCGTCTCTACTTGGCTCTAATTTTTTTTTCATGACACTTGTCTGTGCTAATTTATTACTGAGTAGCAAATTCTACACTTATTTGCCCTATATTAGACAACGTCTAAGAAATCTGTTTGAAAGTTATTTTTAATAGTTACATTTAATTTTAAAAAGAAAGTAAAATTGAAATGAAAATAAATAATCTCAGCTTACTTACCTTTTTTTTTTTTTTTTTTTTTTTTTGAGATGGAGTCTCGTCACTCTGTCATCCAGGCTGGAGTGCAGTGGCATGATCTTGGCTCACTGCAACCTCTGCCTCCCAGGTTCACGCCATTCTCCTGCCTCAGCCTCCCAAGTAGCTGGGACTACAGACGCCTGCCACCACGCCCAGCTGATTTTGTTTTTGTATTTTTAGTAGAGACGGGGTTTCACCGTGTTAGCCAGGATGGTCTCAATCTTCTGACCTCGTGATCTGCCCGCCTCGGCCTCCGAAAGTGCTGGGATTACAGGCGTGAGCCACCGCGCCCGGCTTCAGCTTACTTACTAATGCAGTGGTAGTTTTCATGATGAAGAGGAGGGGGATGTGTTGATCCGAACAGTTATAATCTCTCATAGATGACTGCTTATAGAAAAGACATATATCATATATTTAAATCCCCATAAAGATCTAAACACACCTGATTAAATAATGTTGACAATAACAACAATATCTTCAACAACAATAAAATCAAGAAACAAACCCCAAAAAGAAAAAACCTTCTAAACATTGTAAGGCTTTAGGCCCATAATAGATTTTAGGATGGAAATCTTTTATTTTCCATCCATTATGGCCTGGCTGAAAGGACATTCTGTTTCTTACTTGATATATTCTAAACATGATCTTACACAGTTTGCACTTTAATTCACTGTTATAAACCACCTGCTACTGCAAAGAAGTTGTTTTAAATCTCAAGCAAAACTAAATTAATACTCATATGATGCATGCCAGGTTGTATAGCTTTTTTCTGACCAAATAAACTAATTTAAATGAGTTACTTGTTCTACATTTGGATGCTGACCCTGGTAAATTGTGGTGACATCCAGAAAATTACTTGTTAGGAAAAGGTATTTAGGATAAATAGGTTGTAGTGTGAAGGTGCTGTGGTGTCATAGATATAGATATTTAGAATCTTGATTAAATTTTTATCTTGAGTTCAGGCCAATCTTTCATTGAATACTATCATACTTTCTGGCTCCTTGCTTTGCAAAAAACTATGACCACTTGGAAAGTTAATTTAAAGGTGTATGTGTATGTTTTACCTTGCTTGTCTTGCAGGAAGTCACGTTTATAATAGATCTTCCATAGGCAAAGGAGAAATTCTGGGAGCTTACTTTAATGAAGCACAGATAAACAAACAAAATCCATTATGCCATATGGGAATTATGCCATACGATTGAATTTATTACCAAATAAAACTGTTGGCTTATGCATTTCACAGTTTTTACTATACACGTCCACTGTTTTGGAGGTTTTCTGTAGGGTTACTTGCCCAGGCTGCTACCAAAAAAATATCCCAAAACAAAAACAAACAAAATACAATTTATTCTTACTGCAGGAAGTATAAGAAAATGAAATCAAACTAGAACAGTGAATAAAAGTATTCACTAGTTGTATCCCAGTCCTGCTAATAGTACCAAGAAACTAGGACATCTACTCTAATGAAGATAACATTCTCTCTGTTGGGTTTGGATGAGTGTATCCTTGTGTCAAGTATCCACAGCAGAATTTTCTGCAGCATGCAACATTTGTTCCTAAAAAGAAATTAGATATTTTCTTACCTTGAAGTGACTTAACATTGCTCACATGAACTCATAACTGTAAGTTAGATTGCTAAATTTTACTGAGTTCAGACAAACTCAGTGTTGAAACTTTAAAATCATTTTTTATTTATGGAGTGGTGTTACACTATTTTGAAAATTTTATAAAATTTTCCCCTTATTATTTAGTCAACTTGCCCATATTTCTCATGGAAATTATGCTAACATGTCCTTTTGGGGAGGCAGTCACTGAGTAGTTCCTGTATTTTGTGTGGGATATCTTCAAATCCTCAAATTAGTTATATTTGAGATATGACATTTTTATAACTCAAAATCCTTTTTATTTTATACCCTTAATTAGGCCACATTAAGGAAAGTGATCTTTAAAAAATCCCGTCCATCCATTTATCTGTGAAAGTGGACATTTATATTATTACTTCAGATAAGATTGCTTCCTGTGATTCAGAGCCCCAATGGATTTAACAAGTATAATTTCATAGCATCGGAATATAGACATTATAAATAGCATTTGGTGTAACTTATTCAGGCTACAAATTTATACTTTACTCTCTTTCCTTTCTCACTCTTACTTCTGTGTTTCTCATTTTTCATTAAGCCACTTTCAACACAAAATGTGATGCTCAGTGATGTTTATGTTTAGAACTCATCACAACTGCCTCCCCCAAGAACAAAGCTGGATGTGAACTTCCCTTACTTCCATTTGGATATGCAGTTTGACTTTCTCAATGAAGTTGGCAGAGATCCTTAAGGCTGAAAGGGAATTCTTGAAGAAGGACAATAGTGCTTTTCTTTGGCAGTAGGAAAAGATGCAAGAGAACACAATTAGTTCCCTACTCTCGCCTTCAATGGCTCAATTCAGCTGGGCCGGTTTACCAGCATCTTCAGTGATTGGCATGGAAAGGAATACAGAAAAGTGGATCTACAGAATAGCTCCTCAACAGAAACAACTCACTTATCTATAACCTGTCAAATTTGCCACCAATTAGTGTCAGTATCATAAATTCTTTACAAATTTGCCAAGACACTTTTTTCCTGTTTTTTTTTTTTTTTTTTTCTTTGATTGGTTCTATTCTAAGAGTATATCCTTAAAGCTCATCTTTCTCCACTCTGTCAGTTTCTTTCTTTTTATTAATGGATAATATAAAAGTTTGATTATATAAAGTCGTGAATAAAATTTAGCCCAGATCCTGTGGAAATGGAAATTCCCTGAGAGACAGCATTAATAATGGGTGGACAATATATGTTTGCCAGAATGGGTTTGACACCTTGATTGCATTTGTAAGGTTGCTTACAACCTTGTTGTTGCTTTGGGGAAAGTATGTATATTGGGCTCGAAAGAACATGGAATTTTGAATTAACAACTTATCTTCTTCACCTTGAACATAATGATTTTTATAGTATCTTGTGTATATTGAGGGTGGATGGAACAAAGGAGTAATAGGTTTGGTTTTATCAATATTGCAAGCCTTATTTCACTTAGTTGAGCTTAGAATGGGAAAATATTAGTTGCTGCTCACCCATGTGTTTTGTAGGTAGCTTGAATAAGCTTCAACAATATTTTTTTTAATCGAGTTGAATTCAGTAATAATTTATCTTACTCAGGTTCTAAGAGTGAAAATAATTAGTACTTAAGTTAGCAGATATTTCAACTTACTCTCCTAAACTTTTTCCTCCTGCTCCTACCTGACTGGATAAACATTCTGAAGATGTGGGGGAAATCATCAGTTGATTTTCAGCAGTTATATCAAATTTTGTCGGGATCTCCTTTCTAAATCTTATTTCTAAAATAGGATTTCTTAAATAGAAAGATATAAATTGAAGTATAAATTGAAGTAATATTTATGAAGTAATTTATAGGAATGAAGATAATATAATGCTTTCATTGAATTTTCCCTGATTCTGTGTGGCCGTGTTTCCAGCATTCTCTGGTTGATATTGTGATAATGTTAACATATCCAGCTAGCTGTTTGCTTGTACTTTCTCATTTACTCATCTCAAAGTCATATGAGATAGGAGCTGTTAATATTCCCATTTTGTTGACAGAAATCAAAGACATACTGTTTTTAAAATATAAGGAAGTCATGTTATATAATCCTTTTTTCAGCTGATGAAATGGGTACTTAGAGGATTTAAGTAACTTAGTCAAGGGCACACAGCTGGCGGCATCTGGATTCAAAACTGGGCAATCTGACTAGTGCCTTTGGTCCTTAGAAGTAAGTCGTGCTACCATTCTTTATTTAAGTTGATAAGCAATAAAATTTGAAAGATGATATAGGATATATTATTATCCTGATATATAATGAAAACCTGTCAAATATTTTATTTAATTCATTAATTAATAAAGAAACCAATAAGATATTATATTCGGTGCAAAGGAAAATTCAAAATACCACATATTAAAGTCAGATAAGGAATGCCAAAATAAATTTGCAAATGGATAAAAAACTGGCAAAACTGATCAATATTCAGAGGGGGATAATCAATCAATTGTATTTCAGTGGAGACATTTGCGTTTTTATGAAGAGAAATTATTTGCATTAGTAACTATATTAATCACATATTAATCACTGGAAGTGTTCCCCTACTGGAAAGTTTATAAGGGTCACTTTGTTCTCGTGGGACACCTTTATTTCAGAAAAAGAAATAGAAAAGCAGCAGCAAAAGAAGGATTTGCATTGAAAAGCGTCCAGAGGCAGAAAGCTCTTTCATCCTTCTGCTCCTGAATGGGTTGCACAGAACATGCATTGTCTTCAACCACCACCAGCATACATGCAAAGCATCCCTATATCAGGAAGCCCAAAGTTGCCTCAAGGTGCAAGGCCTGCTGTTCACAAAGGTATGTGACCAGCATTAGCCTTGAAACCCCACCCAGGCTTCACCAAAACCAGATGCAAATTATAAATCCAATTATTATTACTAAACAATACTGACAACCTGATACATCCTACTCCATGACTTATGATTACAGATTATCATTTATCTATAGTTAATGGATTCTATAGCATTGGGAGATTAGCATGTGGTCAATCCAAATTAGTTGAAATTAACCCCTGCCATGTACTATTATTTTTCTCTAGTTTAAATTCTATCTGTACAAAACAAAGCACACAATAAAAAATATTGACAAAGACAATGAGATAACAATGAATAGGAGCTGACACGGATGAGTGTAAGGACACCAAATATACGCAAAATTAAAGCAATTCCTGCATAATGCCAGTCTAACAGATAAAAAGTAAAAAAAAAATACAGGCAATATTCTCCTTTTGTCTTTATCTAGCACCAAATTTTCTGATACAGGGACACATTTCTTATGTACTTTATACATTTATCTCCTCTCATCTTTTCCAGATTTTAGTTTACAAAGTTAGACTGCATGGAAAGGACTGTTACATAGAGGACTGTTGCACAGTTCTGGAGTTGATGTAAAACTCTTTATTTGTAAACATCGTTGAAATTTTACATACATCAGTACTTTGCCTTATAGAGTATGCAATATGTTGCTGTAAAAGTGTTTAGAAAAAAAATGTTTATCTGCTCTGCTTCATTTGTCTCATTCCATTTATTTAAAATTATTTCTGTTACAAAAACTGTAAGAGTACATTAAACTATATAAACTGGCAGATGCCTCATTGAAAGTAAGTGAAAATGTTTTTTTCTACAATTTGAAACTTTGAGCTTTGTCTATTTCATATAGTCTCAGTGGAGATATATAAACCCCAAAGAGGCTAACATTGATTCCTGGGGGAGATTAAAATATTCTTATTCTTTCCATGTATAAAGCACAGATTTACATATATTATATAAACAGATAGACACTTTATCTGTGGTATTAATGCATTTCACAATTAAGAAAAAATGTCTTAAAAGGCTTCTTAGAAGAGACACTTAAAAAAAGGTTGAAAAACAGAGCTCCAGTCCAGGGAATCATAAATTACAATATAATCAATTCATGGTTTTGTCTGCCTTTTTAAAATATAGAATTAACCAGTTGTTATGATTTAAACAGAATGAACTCAGATTTTTCTGCTGAGTTATAATGAAGCTATGCTATGCCCTCTAATTTGAGTCAAAAAAGTAAGTAAATAAGACTTGGCATGTATTGTAGGCAGCATTATTATCTGTGATGCACCAAAGTGAACACCTTGACTTTTAGTTAGCTCTAGCCGGTAAAAGAAGTACATTTTATTGCCCGCCTCAGTGATTGCATTTCTCAGTGTAATCCAAATGTTTGATGGGCAAAGTTTTGGTGTTTCCTATATCAGAAAACAAAACAAACAACAACAACAACAAAAAAACCATGATTTGGCAATGAATAAACTAATGTAAGTTGTTTTTTTTTCTGTTACCATATGGGGAAAAAAGTAATTATTAATGACGAGAGGAACAGTCATTATATTACTTGCAATTTAGGGGGGAATATTTCTTACAGCTGACAATGTTGTAGTTGATGTTAGAAGACATGGACCACTGGAAATCACCTGCATTGTGAATGTATTAAATATTTTTCTTTGCCCTTTTCTAGGGACAAATGCAGAAGATACATAGTCAGAAATATTTTGTGTGGGTTTTTGTTTTGAGTAGAGTTATATGTATATAATTAAGATTAGAGGTCTATTTAATCTACTCTCCCACTATACTTTTTAACTCAGTACTGTATTATACTGTGAATTTGAAATTAAATCCAATAAAGTTTCAACCTAAAGGCAGAATATTAATAAGGAATTCAAGTTTAAAAGTAGGAAATAAGATTGCACCAAGGTCAGTGATATGATTTTAACTGAAAAGTCAAATATGATACTGAGATTGGGCTAAAGTTACAAGGAAAAGGAGGCCCAAATAGATACATGACATTATCTTGCAAAAGTCTTAGACATTTTTGCATTTTAATCAAGTGATTAAAAAAAAAATGATACCAGCCTGGGCAACATGGAGAAACTCCATCTCAACAAAAAATAACAAAAAATTAGCCAGGTGTGGTAACACATACCTGTAGTCCCAGCTACTTGGGAAGCTCAGTTGTGAGGATTACTGGAGCCTGGGGAGGTCGAGGCTTCAGTGAACCATGATTGTTCAACTGTACTCCAGTCTGGGTGACAGAGTGAGACCCTGTCCAGAAAGGAAAGGAGGAAAGAAGGAAGTCAGGGAAGGAGGGAGGGAGGGAAGGAGGGAGGGAAAAAAGAGAGAAAGAGAGAAAGGAAGAAAGGAAGAAAGAAAATGATATCCATTATTTTTTAAGTTTGAAAATGTGTAGCTTCACATATTCTTTTAATTCTTTGATAGCGCCTTAATTAGTTAATATGTTCTATTAGGCACAGAAGACCCAGTGCAAATGATAATTTCTTCCATGCAAGATTAACGATGCAGAGAGTGAAAGAGAATAATGCACAGGGAGAGTTATAGTGGAATGTATCTCTTCAGGATAAGAGTTCTGCTTCTCATCATAGGCACCACACAGTACCAATGTTTCCTTGGACAAATGTGTTTCTTCACATATTAAGTGGCAATCTAATAATTGTGTCATAAATCTACTTCTTTGAAGGCAAATACATATAACGTATCAAATGCCCTGCCTAGCGAGAATAAATGTTCAGAGTCAGTTTAATAATAGAGATAAAGAAAATAATGATGATGGAAATGGTATTAATAACAGTAATTGTAAACATGGCATTGTAAGGAGTATTGAGCAGAAGCACATGTGAAAGTTGGAGCCTGGCTCTAATCAAAGTCAGTCAGAACTCAAGTGCAGAAAATGACACAGGTATACTCTAACTGGCATTATTCTGATAGCAAATTGCACTGTTAAAAATGCATATAAAGCTAATGTGCTTATTGATAAGGTGAGGATAGTGACATGACATAACTAATGACTGGATAAATAAAATAGATTTAAACTTTTGTGTGAATTTTCTAAAATTAGTTCCAGGCCAGGGTAATAGCACTATTAATTATATGAAATGAATAACTTTATTAAAATAAATGAAAATGTTGGCATAGGAGGCTTAATTAGCCTAAAGAAGTGAAAGTTACATAATAATCTCACTTTTTTGTAGCTATTAATTACATTTACATTTTGTCTTCGGTTCCACTGTTCTTATCAAAGCCACTCAAAAATAAGACTTGACTTGCTAATTTCCAGTAACTATTCCACTTCCACTTAAGTAACTAAGAAAATATGTCTTTAGAAGAATGAGTGGCAAAAGAAAATTGTCAATTTTACAATGGTTAATTAAAAATAAGTAATATAACAGTGAATTTGAAATTTCTCTAATATTCCCTTTATAACTTTGGTAATAAGGTTAGGAACATAATAACTATGTTTATGATGAATCATTACTTGTCTGGTGTTTATTTTTTAGACCTAGTATAGACTAGTACATAGTACAACCTAAGAACGACCCCTTTGGCCTCATGCTCACCTATGCTGAAAACAAGTATGTTTGTTTGTGTGTTCGTGTAAAATTTTACATAGCTTGAGGGATCACTTGTCTAAAAGAATAAGATAGAAAATGTGCATGGGTTAATATCTCAGAATGATAATGACTATATCTTAATTGTACATTTTGCTGGACTCATTACTTGTCTCATTTTGTGTACTAGGTTTAAGTACTTAATTTGATCTGTTACGCTTATTTAACAAAAAGTGATTAGAAAATATTTTAATAAACATATATATGCACATAGAATTAGAATCTTAACTCATTTTGGTTAAAGAAATATTTTTTCAAGAACCCATCTGAAACAACTACATGCCATGTAAGGAAAGAGGCATGAGATTCTATTAGATCAAGCTGTTTTTTAATTCAGTCAGTCATATGCATTGAGTAGTCACTATGTTCTAAATGCTAGGAGTACAGAAGGCATTGGCCTCATGGAATTTGCATTCTAATGGATAAGCCTATAATCCTGTGAACAATTAATTTGTATAATTTCAGATAGTGACCATTATAGTATGAAACAGCGTAATAGGATAAAATGGACTGCATTGGGTGAGAAAGTTTTATGGGTAGATGGTATAAAAACAAAACATTAGCCTAGAGTCAGAGAGATAAACAGACATATATAAATCAAGGCTTGGCCATTTCCTCAGTGAATTATGTTACCTAGATTCAAGGAATTTCTGTTTCCTTATCTGAGAAAGAAGGATCACACCAACCTTGTAAAACTGCTGTGAGATTATAAATATTATGTGTATAATGCTTGATGCATAGGAAGTCTTTGATAATCATCCATCATTAAGAATCACACAATAAAAGTCACACAGATCCCTCATGTAGTTATGTCTTTTCTGTAATGTCCCTTCTATTTTATTTTTATTTTTTGAGACGGAGTGGAGTTTCTGTCGCCCAGGCTGGAGTGTAGTGGCACGATCTTAGCTCACTGCAACCTCTGCCTACCGGGTTCAAGCAACTCTCCTGCCTCAACCTCCCAAGTAGCTGGGACTACGGCTCATGCTGCCACGCCCGGCTAATTTTTTATATTTTAGTAGAGATGGGGTTTCACCGTGTTGACCAGGCTGGTCTTGAACTCCTGACTTCATGATCCACCTGCTACGGCCTCCCAAAGTGCTGGGATTACAGGCGTGAGCCACTGTGCCCGGCCGTATCTCTTTTTTTAAATTTTTTTTTTTTAATTTTATGTATATGAACTCTTTTGCATAGCAGTTTTCCATATGATGAGCTTAAACCTAGATTATGAGGACTTTTAAAAAATGTAAGCTTGCTTAGATGTTGCTTTGTTAGTCTATTGATTATTAAATTATTCCATTTGCATGTGCAAAGGCTCCGCAATCAAATTATCAAGCCCTTGAAACCAAGAATCCATGTATTTCTCTAAAATATTACAGAAATTTAGTACACAAAGTAAGTGTTATGTACATAGTAAGTGGTCACTCGTTATGGTTAAAAATAACAATATTATATAATGCACTTCAAGAGGCATATTATCCTTTGCCCAGAGATTCATCATATATGTTGTGATTTTTCATCTCATAAATTAAAAAAAAAAACAAAGCTTCAAGATGAAAAATAGCTTGTCCTAAAATTAAAAAGAGAATAAATATAACAAATATTTGACCCAGCTTTTAAAAATTAACCCAAATAAATATTTTGATTGAAAATAAAATATTTTACTATTTCTAAAATAGCTTGAAAATCAATTTAGTCTTACTGGAGATAACGTTTTTGAAATAATTCTCATGTCATTATAATGCTAAATACTAAACTTTTATAGAGATTTTCATTCAAATAGTTAGCATAAATATTGATTACAGGTTAGGAAGCATTAAACACAATTTTAGAGAAACCTTTTTAAAAATCGTAAGTGAGGGTTTATTTGTGCTTATGAATAGGGAAGATGTTTGGATTTGGACTGATTCTATAAGCAAACCAATTGAAGACAGATGCATTTAAAGAATGAAATATGCCAAACTACGTGATTAGGCTACATTATTGACTGACTTAGGGAAATGAATTTAATCATTTTCATACTCATTGGCACAATAGAATTTCAAAATAAATCAAGATCCTAACTGGTAAAAACAATGTTAGGGTCTGAACATAAAGTAGGGAGAGGGTGAGGAAGGGTAGAGGAAGGTGAAAAAGTGGCAAAGGTGGAGAACCCAGTTTCAACAAGCTAAAGATCACCTTTCCTTTTTTCCTTATGATACATGAGTAATCTCCATTACCTCTTTAAAAATTTCAAATTTGTGAGTGTCTAAAGTGGGTTAGGTGTCACTGAAAGAAAATTTATAAAATATGTACATTTATATTTTAGTTTACACATCTGTTTTCCAGATACTGTGTTGAGACTACTTATATCACTTCAAGTAGTCCGCATGATTTTGACCAAAATTGACTGAATATGACATGGTAATCAGGGTATTGAGCCAAACTGTTAAAATCATGCTAAAATATTTTGGTGGCCTAATCAATAGTTGTTGCTCTATGGGTCCATATTACAATGTCATTCTAACATTATTAAAATGGAAAACTGCATATTCCCTCAAATATGCATTCATTGCAGTATAATTAATGTATGCTTATTAAAATTTATTAAAATGTTCAACTTACCCTCACCCTAGTTATTAAATGTAGTACCCACTATAATTAAAATTGTAGAATTATTTGATTAAAAATGGTGATTTTTACATTCATGTGTGTGAATTTAATTAGTCTCTGCTATATTTTTGTGGATTAATCTTTATTCCTGTAATAAGTGTTTGGATCAGGCTATATGCCATGCAATACTAATGATACAAATGGAAATTAGTTTTTCCTCTAAACATTGATATTATTATTGACCTTAGATGCTATTTTCTACCTTGAAATGGATCAAACAAGTTGTTTATTGCTTTGTCATGAATTTTTGAATGTATCTACCTCATTCTCATTAACTGTCACAATTTAACACATTTTATGTTATTTAGTATATGCATAGTCTTCAGTTCTGTATCACTATGTTATCAGTTACTAGCAAACAATCTGCACGCACCATTTAGCTATCTTAATTATTCTTAAAAGATAAATATCCTGAATCAGGACTGCATTACCCATACTATACTGGCATGGGATCCTTGGCATATCAATTTGCCAGCCAAAAACCTCTGTGGCAGACCACACCTTCTGCCTAAGTATTGCTTATGCCTGCTGGGCTTGTTCCATTCGCTCGGCCTGGCAGGCTGTGCTTGGCTTGTGCTACCAGTCCAGATTCCACAGCTGCCAAGGGTGAGCCAGGCGTGGAGCAGTGAGGGGTGTGTGGGCAAGTGAGCACAGGGTATGGTCACTGTGCATAGCCAGGCATTCTGGCTGCTGTGGCAGGACAGCAGCTCCAGGTGCTGGCACAGGTGCTGGCTCTGTGCAAGGCTGTCACTGGAGCAGATGTACTGCATGAAGCTTCCACTGTGGGCACCCATGTCTGGACAAGGGGAATGCAGTGGCACCCAGAAGCTTGGAAACACCAGGAACTGCAGAGCCCCTAAGAGGGTGTCACAGCCCTGGCTTGGGAAGCCCCTAGATATAGGCCTCTCCAAGGGCTGTATCTCTTCTCTCTTTCTTGTTGCCTGCAACATGGTGATCATGGGGGCATTTCAGCCCTGTTTGTATTACAGCTCTTTCAGTCCCGCCACTTGGCAGGTCTCAGTTCAGGTCCTGAGTTCTGTCTCATGTCCAGGAAGAATGAGGTATGTGGACCACTGGAGGGTAAGCAAGGTGGAGAGGAGCTTCCCTGAGCAACAGAACAGCTCTCAGGAGACCCAAAGTGAGTAGCTCCTTTCTGCAGGCAGGTCCTTCCAATGAGTGTCCAGCTGTCAGCAGAGAGGAGACTTGCAGGGAATAGTGCCTTTCCACAGGCAGATCGTTCTGATGTCCATAGCCCCCTCAGTGGAGAGGAGGCCCAGAGTGGTAGCTCCTATTTGCAGGGAGGTTGTCCCAATATCTCTGTGACTCTGGCTGAATTCTGGGTTTTTATGGACTTTAGAAGAGAGGATATGCATGTTGATTGGCCCATGGGTGGCCATGGGCAGGCCCATAAAAAGCACCATAAGATCTCACTTGGGGCCACCTACTCCACCTGGAAGTGACAGCCCAGCCCCTATGCTTCAGGCTGACATGGGCTTGAAGGAGCAGCTTCACTGGGGATCCGCCCCTTTCCACCAAGGAGCCTGTCTGCCACCATCAATCATCTCCATGGTGACCCGGCTGTTCATGCCAAGGAGCACCTGCAGACCACATGCAGACATCCTCAGCCCCACCTCGGCCTCCCTCCCATGCTCCTTGGCACCCAAATTCCACAGGGGGCCAAGGCTGCAGTGTGCTGGCATGTTAACACCATCGTGAGTGCCCACACACGGCTGGTTTGCAACAGCTCCGGAGCTCAGCCTCAATTTTGTTCCAAAATTGGAGAAGAGGCCAGGAGCAGGGAGAGGCCAGGGGGAGGCCGGGCAGTGGGAGCAGGCACTTCTGAGCCTACAGAGACAGAGGGATTTCTCAGGCCCAGGAGCACAGGGATGCCCAATCAGCAGCCATGGCTGGGTGGCTGCAGCTGTGCCTGGGAGGGCGGTCTCCTGCCTGTTCCCAGTTCCCATTAGCTCCATGGAGTGCAAAACCCTGGCCTCACCTCCTCCGCTGCAGCCAGCATATTCACAGTGGCTGCTCCAGATGGGCTGCTGCTGCTGTCATCAATACCATATTAAAATTAGAATTGTGGTAGGGCCAAATTAAGTTTCACCATGAAATATGAAATCACAACTGATGATTAACCTGCTGCTTTTCACTTAAAGATGATATAATCCTTTGCTACATTAAATACAGAACAAGTCCAGAAATATAGTTAAGCTTAAGATAACATTGAATATCTTACATTTATCTTGAATTTTATATGGAACACTTAACTCTTTTAACATGGAATAGTTACATATATCTAGCACATAGTAAGTACTTAAAATGCCTAGGATGGATAAATGAATAAATTGGTAAATAGCAAACATAGATAGAGCAGAGCCCCAAGAGTTTTAAAGTTATCCAATTTAATCCTCACAATCACTCTGAAATAAGCAAGGATACCTTTTTTGACTCCCTTTTACATGGGAGACACTTTATATATTTAATGTCTCTTAATTCTAACATCAGTATTTTTATTTTACTAATGAATAGATTTGAAGAGTTGGATGACCCGTTCAATGGGTATCCTCAACTTAGTGGCCGGCCATGTAAGTATTGACCAAATTTCTAGCTGACTCAGAGTCCCTTCAAAATTTCTTTCCTACACTATAAACTAATATATAGATATAGAGTTATAAACATATATGTATATTTCTTAGATATATTTCTCTATCCTATAATGTATAAAAACATATATGTATTCTTGAGATTACTAGCTTTACTTATGTAGATCATTACATATTATGTATCTGATATATTTAAATACATTGATCTTTGCCTATTATTGTATTTGTACACATTTAAGCAATTATCAAAATTTAAGCTTTGGAATTTAGTAAATATTATTCTTCAGACATGTATAAATTTAATGGCCAAGGAGAAAGTGAAAAGCAGCTTAGTCAAAAACACACACACACACGAAAGTGTTTCATAACAGTTTTAAAAAGATGCTGCATCATTTCTCCTCTCACTCATAAACATCATGTCTTTTTCCTAAATTGAATAAAGAAAAAAAGTATAAATTTATTTCACAAATAGGCAAGTTTTATAATAGTTAATACATATGCTCACTTCATCTCTGGGTACCCAGATAATTTATTTCAGGACTTTCCTATCAATAACCGCTTCTTTTCCAGTAATCTAGAGTGTGAGTCTCAAAACCAGTAGCCAAAGAATATGGTGTTTTATGGGCTAACATAAAATGTTCTGATCCTTATGTTTTTATTTCTAAAGTTGAGAGTTTCTTTGCTTCATAGCATTATTTTAGTTTACTAAATTACAGACAGAGTAAGAAAAGCTTTTCATGTTATCTGATTTTATTCTTAGAACAAAAATATTACAATCCTCTATATTTTTGTTCTTTTGCCAAAAAGTATAGGCAATTTTACATCATCTTTTTTCCCAATCAGTTCGTGATCCAACTATGAAAAAGAGACATAAAATACGGAATGAATGAAACAGAAACTCCAAGGCCAAGAAGTGTCCATCTTGAAAGAGTGTTAGTGACACGATATGTGACTGCAGACTAGATGTAGCAGTGTTAGCCAAGGGAGAAGATTTGAGTTCCAGAGTGCGATGATCCTGTAAAGGAAATATACCAAAAAACATTTTAGGGAACAGGAAATGGTTTTTATTTCAGTGATGTGGAACTGATTTACAAGTGAGATAAAGGATTATCTTATAGAAAGAGGGGGATCCTACAGGTTAAAACCATTTTATTGACCTGGCGCTGTGGCTCACGCCTGTAATCCCAGCACTTTGGGAGGCCTAGGAGATGGAGACCATCCTGGCTAACACGGTGAAACCCCGTCTCTACTAAAAAAAAAAAACACAAAAAATTAGCCGGGCGCAGTGGCGGGCGCCTGTAGTCCCAGCTACTCGGGAGACTAAGGCAGGAGAATGGCGTGAACCGGGGAGGCGGAGCTTGCAGTGAGCCGAGATCGCACCACTGCGCTCCAGCCTGGGCGACAGAGCGAGACTCCATCTCAAAAAAACAACCACACAAACAAACAATAATGTTTGTTATTGTATTGTACTGTTACAAATTATTGTATAACAAGATATGATTTATATGTTTAGTCATCTAGGGAGAGCATTTGTAAACGGTTGCATTAGGCAAGTTTGAAATTGGTTTATAGCCACACGTTGAAACCTATGTTGTAATTGGGAAGGAAAATAACTCCAAAGACTTGGGTGGGCGGGCGCAGAAATGCCATGACACCCCCTATCATTGATATAGCTAACCTGACAATGCTCTACATGTCTAAGAGCCCTTTAAAAATCCATGTGAATTTATTATTTTGCCATATATTTCTGAAATATTTGAGTTTCCAACAGTGCAATGCATAGACCAGCTAGTTAGAAGTAACAGAGATACTCACGTTTCTTATTATCCTCACAGTTAAATCTAGCCTAAAAGCAACACGATATGCTTAGAACTCCAGGACCCAGATTGTGGATGTGGTGCTGTCAGTTGGTTCTTCATATGAATCTCATGAACTCCATGCCTGTTCTTTTCAAGATATCACTGAGAAAGGAATACAAAGCTTAGAATATTGCTGCATCTTATGGCAGTTGACAGCAAGGCCTTACTTTTAATATGTAATATAAGAGCTACTTATTAAGTGTATCTGATTATCTTGAAATTCCTGATGTTACATTCTGAAGGTCCCTGAACTCTCACAATTGGCCTCTTCGTAACTAGATTCAAAGTCGTTCACTTAGCCATGTACACAACTGCCAAAATGACTCTGTGAATTCCATGCTCAAAGATTTTCGACGGTTCCCCACTGCCTACTCAATGATGTAGAAATTCCCTAGTCAGGCATTCAAGTCCCCATGCAACCCTCCACTCTCCTGTGTATTCTATGAGTACAAGCTAAGTTACTGTTTCTTGTCTGTCACCCACCACTTCTGTTTAACATAAGTTACAACCATTTCCCTTACTGTATAAGTAGTATAGGTTTACAGTAGGTTAGTAAAATATGGAAAAGAAAAAAAAAAGTATTTGCTTTTCTGCCATTTGAAGAACATCAGTATTAATTGCTAACATTGTTAGCAGGTTTGAAATTATATTGGATTTAGAGGTTTATAATCTCCTAATGCTGCATATTTAAGTTGTCACCATTTTAAGATATTACGCAATGAATACATTCTGTGGGCATCTCTGATTATTACGTGTAAACAAATATTTGAAAGTGGAATTACTGACTTACAAAGCAGGAAGATTTTAAAGCCTTTCGGTTTGTATCAACACATTCACCTGTAGACCATCACATTGATTAACCTCCAAACAGAAATAAAGAGGTATCCATTTCCCCAATTATTTTCACATATGTTAGCATGTTAGTATTTGATATTTTAACTTTAAGAATATTTTATTCATGATTTGTGTTATTTTGCTTGTAGTATTTTTAGATTTTTACTGAATTGTAACCATCTCAATATATATAGCACCTAGTCATATATTGTGATATTTTCTGAAGTTTTGTACCTACATTTTGTTACTTTTTTAAAAACATTTAAAAACTTGTGTGTAGTAGAGCCATCTTATTTCCTTTATTGTTGTTTCTTTTGCCATAATACCTAGAAAAATATATTAGGTAATTATTTACCTATTTTTTTCTGTATATTTTAATGTGTTATTGACCTATTGTATAGAAAGTGTATTTTTATATGTGAGGAGAGGTAGAAATATAACTATGTTGTCTCTCAAGCAGATTTTTCATTAGCAAATTGATGATTTTCTTGTCACGTTAATCACATGAACTAAATTCAGGTACATACTAGTCTCTCTGTTATTTTTGTTTTATCAGTAGTATCTGTAACATATTCTTTCGGAAGTATAGTAGATTTATAAGATGTTTTATATCCAACAGTTCAGGTCTAATCATTCTCTCTCTTTTACAGAATGTTTCAGTCATTCCTGATTATTTAAACTTTCAGATTAGATTATCTCTGTCATGTATCCTCTTCACACTCAGAGGGAAAATAAACAACTGAATGTGTGTTTTACTTTGAGAAGTATGTAGAATAAACAAAGATGGTAACTGGGCATTTAACATTTTTTTTTTCTATTCGAAAGTATTTTCTTTCATCATTTAGAGCTCCTTTTGACTTTTGTTATTTTGTATTAAAAACAAATATTAGAGTTCTGTGTCAGCAACATTAATATATCTGGATGTCAGTGTTTTATATTTGAGTGTCATTCTGTGTTTAGAATACTCTCGGATTGCAGGTTTAGAATACTCTCAGATTGCCTGTTTTCCAGAAGAGACCATGGAGGCTGAGAAAGATCTCAAGATTGCAAGACCATAAACGTAGAAATGAAGGGGCCCTTGTTCTGCTTGAGTACAAGCCTATGATTATTTTGTCCAGAAACTGTTAAGAATCAAGGGATAGCAGTTTCACTATTGTACTGTGCAAAGTTCCTTCTGTCCTTCAACTTTGATCCATTTTAACTGAAGCACTAAAAGACTAGGAATTTTCTGATATTTTAATGTAGGAAAACATTTTAATATAGGACTTTTGAAAAGGGATCTCTTTGCCTCTTTATGATAGAGAAGGCTTATTGAAACTCCTGTAAATACTAGGACTACAAAGAAAGGAAGCATTTTCACAAGGACTCGGTAGTGGGACTGGTATACTGGGGAGATTTAGAAATTTTCAATTACTCAACGGTATTGGTATCCCACAGAGGCATAATGCCATTCCGTTCCATACCATAACAGCCTTAGTATTCCATTTAACACTATTAGTTATCCATTGTTTGTTTTAATTTCTTTCTTACTCTTTCTTGCCTCTTCTCAATGTCACAAAAGAGAATTTGTTTCTTAACTGAAGATACTAAAACAAACCTAGAGTTAAAAAATCAGTAGATTATTCACTCTGAGGTTAAAATACTCATTGAGTAATACATACAGAAATATTATTTGTAGTGTGTAACACCAACATACAAATTGAACAAAAACTCTTACCATATTTTAGAGTTACACTACTTTACACTGGTTTACATTTTGAGTTCTGTTGATACACATATAGATATGTGTGTATACAAAGATACACACACACGTAACAAACCCACATTATGTTAAAGGTTCTAAATGGGTAAGGGAAATTTATATCCTACTTCATTGGCAACTAAGCAACCTACTTTTGAATTTTCAAAATTCCTATTAATCACCCTGTTACATTGGATCTCAGGAGAAAAGCTGAAATATAAAATACTAATGAGTTTGCTATTCACACATGAAATATACTCCCTCAACTTTTTTTTCCAGCTGTACAGAAACTCATTCAGTGAATGATGTTTCAGTGGCAGTACACATCACAATACATCACAAATACAGTTTTAAAATAATAGGTACTTATAATCAGATTGCATCTAAAGTCTTTTCTCTCTGAAAGCATCAATAGGCATGGGAGAATCAGTGTTACTATATTGTTTTATCTGAGAAATCTCCATTGCTGATGGCAGCGGCAGAGGGTAAGGGTGAGGAGCTGCATGGCTCTGGGGGGGCTCAAAAGATGCTTGCTATCAATGGGTCTGCCTTCTGCTGAAGCCAGTGCTTCTCCAGAATAGTGGTCATGGTTATGCAGGTGCAGACCCCTTTCAGAGGGTAAATCAGGCATTCCATTTGTGAGTCACTTTGCATTCTAGAGGAACATACCCATTTTTTTGAGTGATTGCATATCTTTCCCAGTAGTTTTTATTCTCTGCACTACTTCTTTAGAGGCCCCTTTCATAGATATTTCGTCAGCAGCCTGAAATACAGATGTTCAACCTCCACTAAACTGGTTGAAAAGGAATGAATAGCTTAGAGCAATTTGCAAGCAACCAAGCAATGAAATTCTCAAAGTGTTTCCTGATATTAGAAGATGATGAGCCAAAGAGGGAGAAAAGAAAAGACTGCAAACATATCTGAGGAAGAGAAAAGCAATGGAAGATTTTTTTGGGATAATTTTTGGTAAAGCTTAGGTATGATAGAAACTGCAGTAATTAATTTTTTGTGTTTATTTCTTCAGTTTCTTAGTATTAATTCTTTTGTTAACTGAATAGCATTCCTTAAGTATATACATGCAATTATGATAGAAACATTTCTGCATTTTAGTAGGCTTTACATTTTAAAAGTTAGTATGATTCAAGATATAAATAATTTCTATGTGTCAGTAGGCTGCACTTTACACATATGTTTAAGGATTTGGTATTTTGTGCTCTTCAAGTGGTTTTTCTTTTTAAGAAAAAAAAATCTAGATAATTCCTATGAGACCATTGCACAGTCCCCAGTACATATTGAGCACTCAGTAAATTACCTCTTTATTATTTTTATTGTCATTATGTTTACTATTATTTCTTAACCAATAATGTAATGAGGATTTAAAAAAGCTATTGGAGTATAATCTAATTAGTTAATGTGTTATGGGTCAGCTGGTCTAAAATGCATTAATAGCTGAAGTAATGTCAGGTTCCTTAGCGACTGGGGAGGAGTATTTAATGAAGATGTCAGCCACTTCAGAGGCAAGTACAAAAACCCGTAGACTTAGTGACATGTCTACTCTAATGTTTTCTTTTATTTTCTTTTAAATATAGTTCAGTGATTTAACATCACTAGGAAGAGTGTGTTTGAACTTCGAGAGATGTGTAATAGATGTTATACGGTGCCATGGAGCATGGGGACCCATTATTATATTTCATTGTCTCTTTTATTACCTGAGGGTAAGTGCAGGCAATAGAACAAGGTGTCAAACTTACATTTAACCTTTGCTAGAGGAAGAAGCTAGATGAAGGGTTGAAAGGTATTTCGAAGTTATTATCCTTAGAGACTTCTCACTTGCTGTTTCTTTGCAGCGACGGAGCGTGAATGTTACCTGGGCTGGAGTGTCAGCCTCTCATATCAAGTTCTGCTAGGTCCTGTTGTGTTCTCCATGGGGCCCTTCACCTGAGAGCCTCTGTTTTATCTAATGCATTGTAGATAAGTTAGCTTTCCCCACTGTGCGGTCTAGTCAGATGAATTGTGCTTAAAAACACAATATTCTCCATTTCTGAATATTAAGGAAAAGTTACTTCTTTACATGATTTCATTTAGGATATGCTAGATGAGATGCCAAATTTATTGACTGTAGTAAACTCCCTTAAGTTAGATTTATAGGGCCCAATAATAAGAAGTTAATATTGGAAGTCATTGAAATTTACCTCATTAATTTGCGTATTTACAAATTGAATGGCAGATTGCAAAATCCATTGATTTTGACTGGAATTCTTGGTTTTATACAAGCCACGTTAGTTATTTGACAAAGAGCATACGTAAAAGGATGTGGAGAATGGTCATTTAGATCTGTCAAATCAGACCTAGTTACACGTTCTCTAATATTTTTTTCTATGATAAAAGAGAACAACTGGAACATAAAGATAACATCCAAAAAGTCTGACTCACAGCAATACAGTATTCACAGTGTCTCTACGTTCATGTAAATTGACTCTACTCTTTGGTGACTTTGGTGTTGTTTAGTTGACTAGAATGATTGCATGACAGAATCATGACAATATGAATCCACCGACTTTAATGCAAAATTCTGATTCAGAGGGTTCAACATGAGATCATTCTTTACAAAAGATGACCTGAGATGACATTTCTTTATTGCAAATACTTTGTAATTTATTAAGTATCTATATCATTTCTAGAAAACTGAACAATCCACCACCATCTGCATTTTAATCAGGAATCAATTATTTTGTTATTTCACTGTTTTGTTTTTTGCTATTTTACTATATCATTTTTACCGGTTTCTTTTCTTCATTATTTCTTTTCTGCATTATTATTTCTTGTCTGTATTATTCTGCATTAGTTAGTGTCTTGTATGCATTATTTTGCATTATTCTTTATTTGTATTTCCTAGCAATGATATTTTTAACCACACTTTCCAATTACTAAACATTAATTAATCTACTTCATCAAGGAAGAACAGATTGTGGGAATAAAAATTTTCTCCATCTCATTCTTACCTTTGTTTGGTTTTGAAAAATTTTAGGTTGAATAAATATAACCAGAAGCAGGATTTAGCAAAAAAACTTAAAAATAATTGTGGCAATAAACTACCTTATTATACTCAGAAGATAGAAAAGTGACACGATTTCAGAGACTTTGAACAAATCATAAATAAATAATTTATTACTATTGGAGCCTACACTAAAGGAAATTTATGGTGGGAAAAAGCATTTATAAGTTTAATAAATAATTTATTGATTTTTAAAACTATGCTTAATGTTAAAAGGCACTTCTCTAAAGCATATATTCATTTTTAAGAATTATATTATTTAATTTTAGATGTATAACAACAGAGCTAGGCAATGCTTCCAAGATCTCTTAGTTCCATTACTTAACAGATGCCAATGCTTAGAGAATGTCATGATTCAGAGATTTCATAAGTACTTTGACATTTTGCAAATTAATATTTATTTATTGCCTACTATTCTGTCACACTATTTGATTTTTCTTAGAGTCATTTTTTCCTCCTGTGTCTTTTGTTGTTGTTCCTGCTGCTTGTTTGTTTCTTTTGAATCTTGGTAATGAAACTATTTTGAGTGTCCCAATGATATACTTCAGGGTCAGAAATTGTTTGTGTAAGTGTTTTTGGCGTCCATTTGATTGCATGTATATGTGTGTTTAACCAAATCTGTAAGAATGGTCTTTGAAGAACGGCTTTAGTTCTGCAATATTAATTTTATAACTTTTTATTTATGAATGTGGATAGCTCATATCAGTTTCATGAGGATGTTGTTTGGCATTAGCTGATTAAAAACACTTAGCATATTTATATAGCACTCTGAAGTCTTTATCTTATAATATACCCCGTAACAGTAGGCGTCTTGGCTCTTTATTGGTTTTTCTCGTTTTCATCATTTCGAGGTATGTAGTTTTTCTTTATATGAAAAACTTATAAATGCTTTTTCCTACCACAAATTTCATTTAGTGTAGCCTCCAGAATGTTAAAATGAAAATTAAATTTTCTTTTCTTTTTTTTTTTTTTTTTTTACCGAAATGAGTAATTACATGTCAAATGATTGTGAGAGCAGAAAATTCACTGAGTGGTACTTGTAAAGACGTTTTGTGCAACACTATCATAAAAAGCTCAGTTACTATTACAGAAATACTTTTCCCCTTGTTTCTAATGATAAACAGCTTAACAATTAATAAAGCATTTTTTTCCTAGTGAAAAAAATATCATATTGCTATACTTTGTCTTTCATTTGATTTTTTTTTCAAATTGGTTGCTCCCTACAAATATATGTCATTTATGTTATTTACTTTGTAATGCAGATAAAATTCTTAAATTGCCCATAACTTTCACAACACTAAATGAGAAGAGAAATTAACAGGATAGCTTTTAGTTAAACTTACATTTGTATTTTAAAATTATTTCAATTTTGAATTTTTTGCTTTTGTTTGAAACATGGTCTCACTCTATTGCCCAGGCTGGAGTGTAGTGGCACAGTCATGGCTCACTATAGTCTTAACCTCCCTGGGCACAGGTGATCCTCCCACTTCAGTCTCCCAAGTAGCTGGGACTTCATGTGCCACCTTGCCCAGCTATTTTTTTTTTTTTTTTTTTTTTTTTTGTATAGATAGGGTTTCACCATTGTGCAAGCTGGTCTCAAACTCCTGGGCTCAAGTGATCCACCCACCTCAGCCTCCCAAAGCACTGGGATTACAGGTGTGAGCCACTGTGCCCGGCCTTAAAATTCTTAAAATATTTTAAAAACTGTGCCAGTCAAACAAAGTACGGGAAAATGATGTTTTCATTTTTACATAATTTTTTATTTAATAAACTTTTTTTTTTTTTGAGACGGAGTCTCGCTCTGCCGCCCAGGCTGGAGTGCAATGGCCGGATCTCAGCTCACTGCAAGCTCCGCCTCCCGGGTTCACGCCATTCTCCTGCCTCAGCCTCCCGAGTAGTTGGGACTACAGGCGCCCGCCACCGCGCCCGGCTAGTTTTTTGTATTTTTTAGTAGAGACGGGGTTTCACCGTGTTAGCCAGGATGGTCTTGATCTCCTGACCTCGTGATCCGCCCGTCTCGGCCTCCCAAAGTGCTGGGATTACAGGCTTGAGCCACCGCGCCCGGCCTAAACTTTATTTTTAGAGCAATTTTAAAGAAAAATTAGAAGTACAAATAATTCCCATGTATCTCGCCCCAACACATGCAATTTCCCCCCATCACCATCCTCCACCAGAGTTTTACAGACTTTTACATTTACTATGAAAAGAGAAAGAAACCAGAGAAATAATACAGTAACACAAAATCTGCAGCCCTGCCATCTCTCTTACAGTATACAGTAGTTATCCTTAGTCAGCAGTGTAAGTGAGAAACTCTGATAACAGCAGTTGAAGAGATGTGAACAACATCTAAAAGTTGTCCTTCCACCAACCTGATGTAATTAATCAGGATCCTCTTCCTTGAGATGCTGAAGATTTTTGTTGTGTTGCTGAGAACTTTATCAATCTATGGGGAGATTATCTAGAGGAAGTTAAAGTAAGTATTTTCTTCTCTTTCTTCTCTTGAGAATATATCCTAGAGACATGGGATTGAAATAAAAATAATATTTTTAGTAAATTCTGAATTCAAGTCTTCTGAGTCTAGAAAATAGAATGCATTTCAAATTAACTAGTGGTATTTTATGGTTTGTGGCTTTGGTGTGTTGCTGTATGAAAATTTAGTTAAAATAATGACAGCAATACTGCAAATTGATAAGGAAAGTGCACTCTGTGAAACACTAGCCCCAACACATACACACAATTTATCTTGTATTATTTCTTTATTCCCAGCTGGGCTAACCTATGTAGATATTAAGTAAATGTTTTCCCCAAAATATGGTAAGTTCTCTATTTGAGTATCTTAAGAAAAATCTATTTTCTACAAGATATTAACTATGTTTTGGCAAAAAGAAAATGTCGACTCTTACATATGTGCTTGTCTTTATTACTATAATGTGTATAATTATACAAGTTACCATTCTGTTCCTTTCTAGTCTTGAGTAACTACAGCCTCAGCCTTGGCATGGGGAAATCAGATTGGCCTTTTAGGAAAAGGAATTTAGTTTCTATTTTATTGTGTTTCTTTTGAGAGAATCAAAATTCTAACTGTAGTTATTTGACCTTGTGTTGTTAAGTAACAAAGTCAACAGTATGTGATAAAGAAGATATTGTCTGAGACCTTGTTTTGTATTTATGTATTTGGGGAAACTAGTCATTTCTTTGGTGACAGACTCAGAAGGTGACAAGTATTATGGTAGGCGTTTTATAGACATTATCTCATTTAATCCTTGCAACAGGAATTCCATTAGAGGAAACTGAACAGCAGAAAGCTAATAATACATCCAAAGTCACACTGATACAAGTGCAGAGGTGGAATTTAGTAAGCTGTAATTCCTCAATTATTATTTAGATATTTTCATACCTGTCAAACATGTGTCCCTCTTCCATATTAAATGAGAAGATGTCATCATGGGCAGTTTTATCTGACATTGTTGGACTATTGTTTAATTTTACCCACATAAACATATGAACTGACCCTGATAATCTTAAATATGTTACTTTTTAAAAATAATAACTTAAAATATTTTCATTTCCTAATTTTTTTAGGTATTGTATGACTTTAAATGTAATAACCTAGAGTTCAGATCCAAACTGTAATAGTTAACATACAATCTAAATAAATTCAATTGTGATGTATAAAGTTGTTAGGAAACTCTGAAATACTCCTTGGATACAGCTGTATCCTATGCTGGCTGAGTAATTGGAATGCAAGTAACAGTTGGTTGAATCACACACAATTGAAAGACTAATGCCTACCTCTGTGCTATTCATGCTTCAGTGAAGGTAGTAAAAATGAACAAAACAATTTGAAAGAATATTTGTCTTTTTGAACAAAAAACCTCTCATGCTTTTAAATCAAAATATATATGTCATAAGGAGAGCCAAATGTTTCACAGTTTCCCCATCAGCTGAGGGATACAACTTGATTTTCAAATATAGGTTCTTTTTCAGCTCTTAAAATATTATTGTTTCTTGATTTCTATTGGAGATTTTTGCCAGATTCTGGGGCTAAGACGAAAAATTGATAAATCCACTGTAAGGAACAAACCCCTTTTTGATCTAAAGGCAGTGACAATAACATGGTTAGATTTCCCAAGAATGGAATTCAGAAAATTCACAAGATTTGGAAATTGGATGGAAAGTTCATTATTCAAAGAACTGGCTTGACATTATACTTTTTTTAAAGCCTATTTTATTAAATGTGTTTATGAAGACAAAAAGAAAAAAAGAAGCTGGGAATTTCTGAAGTCCTTCTTGGTAGGAGCCCAACAGTGCTGGGCATGGATTTATATCATGATATTCTTATGCCAGCTCTGTCACCTTGGGCATGTTACTTAACCTTTTTACCAACGTTTGAGAAGTAAAGATGCAAATACATGTTTCTAAGGGTAGGAGTTAGTGTTAAATACTACAAAATATTGACAGCAGAGAATATATTCCATGAAAGTCAGCTACATTCTTTACTCCCCTTTTTAACCCATGACATTAGCTTTCTTTACAGAGCTACCTACATTGTGTTAAGCTATATCTGGCCAGGAGGATAAAAATGATAACATCAGCAAGAAAGGTTTTGTTGAAAATTCTTTTAAGTTACAGGAATGTGAAATTGAAATATGGTAAATGAATAGTAGAATGATTAGAGTACTTTTCCACCAAGTATCCTCACTAATTCATGATTTGAATTCATGCCCATGATTGCTACAGACACCACTTAAGAATGTTCTGTTTTGCCCCTGACTATCCAGAACTTCTGACTCCTTGTTTGGGAGTATTTATACAATACATTTCCAATTTCCTATGACTTAATATGCTAGCCACAGGTTAGAGGGGTATAAAGTTTTTTTTTTTGTTTTTTTTTTTTTGTTAAATCAGCATATGTATTCTTCAGGGACAATAGGAGTACATGGAAAAAGAAGAGTAGAAAATTCTGGAGTACAGTGGTGCAATCTCAGCTGACTGCAACCTCTGCCTCCCGGGTTCAAGAGATTCTCCTGCATCAGTCTCCAGGTAGCTGGGATAAAGGAGCGCACTACCATGCCCAGTTAATTTTTGTATTTTTAGTAGAGACAGGGTTTTACCATGTTGACCAGGTTGGTCTTGAACTCCTGATCTCAGATGATCCGCCCACCTTGGCTTCCCAAAGTGCTGGGATTACAGGCATGAGTCATGGCACCTGGCCTATTTTGCTCTTTTAAAGACAAACTAATCAAATTTTATTTTTCATTAACTAATACAATTAAACTTCCTTTGTAGCTATGTCCTTTGAGTTTCAGATGGCAACAAGTGGTATTTCTCTTTTGGAGGTCAAAATATTCTTAGTTCACATCCTATCAGGATGATAACTGATACTGCATAGCTACTTAGTTTAGAAGTTACTAGTTTTTTGTTTGTTTTTTTTTTCCTCCCCTTCTTTACATTGTGGCCTAGTGGTCTACACCACTAAAAGCTGAAATTCCAGTTCGTAAGTGAATCTGATGGCTGGTTGAGCCTCTCGGAAATGCTTAAGCCAACATGAGAAACTGATTCATATCTCGCACATTATTATTTTTCTGTAAGAAACCTAACGATGTTATAAAACTCAACATTAGAGTTGGAAAGTAAAATCTCTGGCTCCTAGGATATTTCTCATTGTGCATTTTATGGGAAATAAAATGAAATAACATAGGGGAGAAATCATGCGGTTTAGTACCATTGAGATGACAACTTTAGCAAACAAGGTATGCTACTATCAAGGAAGGCTGGAGCAGCATTAGGCATTGAAACTGTCTCCTCATTCCCGGGGAATAAAGTATAGGGGAAGAGTTATGAGAGTGGCAGTAGTTCAAATCTCAATGGGCCCTTGAAAATGAGACTTTTGCTTTGCTCTCTTAGGTTTTTGCCTGAATTCTAATGGCTATACATATATCCAGGTACATGGTTATTGAGTACTTTTCTTTGCAATCCAACATAGGTTTAACAAGGAAATTGAAAAAAAAAAAAGGTTATTGAAGTTTTGGCTTTGCTACAAATTGAGCGCTATTAATTTACAGAATCAAAAGCAAAATACTGAAAATTATTTTTTAAAAATCTGCCAAGGATAGGAGATTGAAATTGCTTTACATGCATGTATTGTATGTATCATAAGCCAGAAACACAATAGATCCTCAATATAGATATAAAGAAATTTAAAATTCCATTTAAAAAAGCTAAGAACAACCCAAGTAAATGAACAAAATCAATTATTTCACCTTAAAGGTAAACTCAAAATGAAAATAAGTTAATTTAAAACTCAAATATTAGCATAGACTAGCAAGTCAAATCATTACAGAAACTAGATTAGAATATATCCAATATCTTAAATATTATTTCTGTATTTTAGGAATAAGTATAACACATTCCCTTTAGAAGATTATCTTAAAACCTACACACCTGATAATTATAAAACAATGTGAAAAAGCATGAACCTTAGTAAATAATAAATAATCCTTAAAACAAAGACATTTTATTCATTGGGGATAAAATTACATGATTATTTCTTAGCAGTCACTTGTGGATTGACACTATAAATAATATTGAAAAATTATAAGTGTCTATGATATGACCGAAGAACTAGTAACAGTAAATTGCTCTCATGACTTGAGCCACACCAGAATTTTAATCTGCTGATTTTTACATACATTTTATAAGTCTAAGGATTGTATTGGTATTAATATTTTCATTATGCAAATTAAGCCACTAATAAGAGATAAAACAGGATCAGCTATATGAGACTTCAAAGCCAATGATCTCACAGCGATGATACATATGGCCTTGAAGGAAATGCTGAGCAAATTCAAAGGCTGTGGCTGCCATCTCAGATTGTTGGGCATATAAGCTAAAATCTGCATGTAACAGTAAGAGAACAACGTTGGCAGCAAGTCCTTCAAATGATGGTAATTGACATATTCAGTGAAACATGACAATATTTGTAGTTGGAGCTTTAGAAACCTTAGCTTTTGTAATTTATGACAGAGTAGATTTAAATTAGAAAAATATTCACTGGATTGGCTTCACCTCTTGCATTTTTCATGAAGTATTTTGTGTAGATAAAACATAGATTTTATTTTGAATTTCACTTTTATGTACATTTATAATATTTTTAAGTCATTTAAATAAAGAACATATGTGATTTTAAATTCCATTGCTCCAAAGGAATGTAGAACTCATTTAAATTAATACTTGAGTTCAAACATGTTATGAATTTACAAAGTCACTGGAGGAGAAATGAAGTGAAACATTTTAGGAAGCACTGAAGGGGGAAAGAAGTTGAAACTGAGTCATTTCATAACCACGGCCAGATCTAACATGAAAAGTACAGTGAAGTTCTAAAAATAATAACACACTTTGAGATCTATAGTCTCTCTAATGTTAAACAAAAATAATTTCAGTTAAGGCTCAGCAATAAGATGTAAAATGAATACTGGTTCTGCTAGTTCCTCATTGTGAGAACCCAGATGAAGTCATTTAAATGGCAACCTACAGCACTGTTTCTTCATCTACAAAATAACGTCTATATCTGTATTAGATTATTTATATACATTTAAAAACGTGAACATCTAAAATGTGGTTGATTCAAGCCTTTTGGTGATTTAATATACCCTCAGAATCTCATACCTTCCTTTTTTCATCTTTTCTGAGATGCTTAATGCTTTTTTTCATTTTTATTCTTTAACATTTCAAAACTTCATTGTAATTTTACACAACCCTTTTGCTTGTAGTTGGTAATTGTTAGTTCAGTCACTACTATTTTTTTTTCCTTTTGATGTTTAACAATATTCTTTATTCACTCCAATTTCTAAGCCATAACAGTGTTTGCCATAGAGTAAGCTAAAAGTAAGCACTAAATGAAGAAAAAAACACCATCTTTATTTTTAGGTACAATGCAGGATTATGCCTCCTAATAGATTTTTAACCCAAAAATGTTTATGGCCTGAAAACATGTATTCAGTAATAAAGTTTTACACTAATATCCAAAAGCCATGCTATTCAAAGTGTCATCTAAGGACTAGCAACATTAGTATCACTTGGAAGCTTGTTAGAAATGCCAAGTATGAAGTCCTACCCCAGATACAATGAATGAGAATATGCATTTTCACAAGTTCCCTCGCAGATGTTTCATATATATATTAATATTTGAGAAAGACTGCACTAAAACATTTTTGTTCAAATGTAGTCTTCATTAGTAATCATTTAGTCCATTCATTCAACAGATATTTATTAAATATTTATTTTGTTTTCCTGAAATTCTTCCATTCTAATAGTTTGAGATTATGGTCAATGCAAAGGGGCTAAGTTTGATTTTGAATGACAAGTCTCGATAGACATGAGCTCTTTAGTGTGGGCTTGTGGAAAACTTGCAAAACCAATTAAGAAAAATTAAAATGGCTAATCTTGTGCATTTGGGGTACTATTAATGTTACATAGCAAGTATGAATCATTGTAGTTACATGTACAGGCATTGGCTCCAGAAACAAGAAGGGTAAAGAAATGACACAACATATAAAATCTCTATTTTTCATCTAGGGATATCTCTATGAACATCTGAAAAGGAACAAAAATATATGTTGAAATGCAGGTGAATGTAAGTGAAAATTTTCATGTTCTAGAGGATTGACTATTTGACCAAAGAGGTCTTTTAAAGCATTGTTTCCCTTGTGTTTTTAAAATAATTTTATATATAAGATATAGCTGAATACTTGTGTTTATGGAGCTCATTTTTTGTCCAACTATGATCAATTTTTATTAAAAAAATGCAAAATATTCACAACACTCTGCATTGCTTGATGGCAGAGTCCAAATATGTTTATTCTGCTTGTATTCATGGCCTAATGCAATATATGGGTATGGTATATGTAAAAATAAAGTATATGTACAACAAGAATGTATGAATGAAACTTGTCTGTAGCCTTTGGATCCATTCACTGGAGTCACACTTCTTCAGGTGAATCACTGCTATGCTATCTCATCAATGAGAGAAGGACCAAAGACATTATATTTCTTGGGTTTTATTAATAAGCAGATAGCTTATTAAAAAGCCAAATAAAATACAATTTTGTATAAATGGACAATTCTATTTCTGCACTTGTATATAATAAAAGTGAAAATGTGATATTTGAATCTCTAATCAAACATCCCCTATACACTATTTATTTTTATTGTTAATGATATTCTGCCTCTCAGTGTGGAACTGGATTTAGAAAATGATGCAGACATTATTAATGATCTTTACCTTTCCTAATTTTGGCATATGTAGTCTGAAATAACCTTAAAACTTCACTGGGTGAAAAAATTTTGAATGAAGGCAATGCATATACAAGGGAAATATGTAAAAAGATAGATTATGCTTTTTTATATGCTTTCAAATTCTGTCATCTTTCTAGTTGTGTTTTCTGATCATATAGATATTGCTCTTACTCTTCTTTCATGCCACAAATTAGATATAGTCCTATCAATTCAACTGTCAGAGACTCGAACTGCAATCATTGTCTTCCTTGTAGTGTTCTTTGAAATAAAAGTAGAATTGCATAGTTAAACTGCTTAGCAGTATTTTACGACACGTGTTTGATAAAGCAAAAGATGTTACAGAACTTAGGGCACCTAGTTCTTAACTCAGGTACTCTGGACCCTGATGTTTATATTATGCTTCAATCCATTAAACACATGTTTTCCCTGGTCAATATAATTATTATACTATTTGCCCAATTCTTCCTAAGACTTTCTAAAGAAAGGTCATAACTCTCCCTCTTTAGGGGAAAACAAGTTGGCCAGTCTGTCAGATGTTTAAACTTGTTAGATGAGATACTTCACTCACGATTAGGGTTTCCTTATGACTTTTGGTAAAAATCTAAATTATTTTATATCAACCTTATAAGAAAAATCCTGGGTGATGGTCTGTGAAGGAAAAACCTGTTTTGTCCCTAATTAATTATCCATGCAAGATGTTTCACTGACACATAGTAGATGCTTGATAAAATTTGGTGAATGAATGTATGGCCTGCGATCTAGTCTTGACTTAAAATATTATCTGAACTTGTTTTCATCCTAACTAAAGATGCTGGGTAAAACTAAATCACAATCTAAAATGATTTCAGATCCAAGAGGCATGGGTTGATATAATGCATTAAACAACAACACGACCTCATTCGCAAAACTAGAGATAAATGTCACATCCAGCCATCCAAGCAGAAATTCTTGTTCTTTAGGCAGTAACTCTCAGGGAATTAAAAAAAAAATTCTATGAAATAGACCAAATTCCCTATCTTTCACATTGCAGAGTAGCTGAATTCCTAATAGTGAGGCTCAGCAGCTTTTGGGCTGATCAGGCTATTTTGGTGCTATATCAAGAGAGAATTTTGACAGTCTTGGCTTGCAATTTAACCTCCTTCAGAACTGTTACAATCTGGTGGGGGAATATCCACAGAATACTAAACATCTATCTTGTTTTAAAAGCAGTCATTCTCTCATAAATAATAGCTGTATTTCATGCATGATCCTCTTTTTGTTCTGTTGCTACAGAAGCAGCCAACTAGGCAACAGAGGAAGCAAAAGTAAACTCACATATTCCCAGTTCTCTTGGCATCACTGATGAAAATGTCGATAATGCTTATGGTGATCCAAAAGAAATCAGAAGAAAAAAACACGTTGGCCTGTGTTGTATAAGTAAAGTGTGTGTAACAGGAGGATGGGGCATGTACAGCTAATGTTTGCCAATGGAGAGGAACAAAGCTTGGAGGGAGGATATTTTACAGCTCCAAAATGTGCTGCTGTTCATGGAGGCTAAGAGATGAGCATTTAAAATATTTTTAACTCTCAGAACTTGCTTTTACTATTTATCTGTGAGTAATGGTTGAATTACTTACTATATTAAAATTTATTTCTTAAGGAAGATTAGAAAGTATAAACCTTTCTGTAGATTAGAGTAAAATGGGGTTTGCGACATATTTGTAAAACTGGTACTAAGAAGATTTATTCTTGTATCCTTTAATCTTTGCTCTCATGGAGCATATCAAATGCTTTTCTAAGGCCTAAAACTCAGAAGACTAGTGAGGGTTTTTAGCACACATGTCTTCTTGAGGGAACAGTTAAGCCCCTTCTTTGAAATACAGGCTGTCCAGGTGTTATACAGTAGTAAAGGACCTTAAAAATGACTCTGCGAGCTGAAACCATGCAAAGAGATCTTAATAATCAATGGGAAAAATTTCAGCTGTTCTGTGACCTTTAATTTTTTTTTAACAAAACATCAAAACTCTCTTCTTGATGGTTACAAATGTACAGGGAAATGAACAAACTGTAAAACTAACGTTTTTAGCACTGTAGTTTACAACCTCAGATACGCTGAGGATTGAAGTTTTATTCTCTGCAAAAAAATCTTGTCAAGAATAGTTTAAACAGTGCTTGCCTTATTCTTCCCATTGAATAACTTAATATAGAACCTGCATCTTTTATATGCTTTGGTAAATTGTCATATTCCTTTCTAAGTTTGTATCAACTTGCAACATTTTATCATTTGCAGTTTTAATGTTTTGAAGAGTTTCCTTATTGTAAAGATTTAGCCAGTGTCACTTCCTCTGGGACATCCTTATCTTTTCCTTTACAGCCATTTTCCTCTTTTACATTGATAACTTTGCCTTCACTAAGTTCACCTGGCTACAGATCTAGTCTCTTGAACAACAGTAGCATCAACACCCCTATGCTCAGCTATTTCTTCCCTAACTCTGTTACATTCCATCCAAATTTTACTTCTGATGTTATAACTTCTTTTCCTGCTTGGACTTTCATCTTTGTTGGCCAGTTACCTCTTTCAATTATTTAATTTTGTAAAACAGCATGTGAGTTTATCACTGGGAGACAGAGGCAGCAGAACTATGTGCTTGGCTGTCTGTGCACTTTGAAAGAAGTGCCAAGTTTGGTCACTGATATTTACATAGTTATTTCTGAATTGCATGGCTAACAGCAAAGTTTGTGCTGTGTAACTGTACAAACTATATATCACCCACTGTTAATACACTGTGGTAACTGAAATTTGAACCATGTTGTTGGAAGACTGATGTTATATAACAAAACCATGGTGACTAAAATTGATATATATTGGAAATGTGCAAATGAGGCCTGATATATAGACAATTTGTTATTGAGTTATATAATTTAAGATGCTTTCTACTTAAAGAATAAAATATTTTTAGATTATTTATCTAAAGGCAAACCATTGGGGATCCGTAGGGGACACATGCTTCGTTTTCACCCATAGTTATGTCTGTATAGAATTTGCCTGAAAAGAGTATTAATATTTTCCTTAGTTATAAACATTAGGGAGAAAACTACAGGCTATATAAAGTTTAGTTTCACAGGATTTTCTGAGGCATCCTTTTGGATCAATATTTTTTTTTTCACTTCACAGATTCTGAAACTGAACATTACCTATTCACATGTATAAATGATGAGGCTGTAGGGAATTCATTCTTGTTAACTAGGCTAATAAGAAAATGCTAATTTATATTGAAAGGTCTACTTACCTTCCACTGGTCATTTGAACAAACTTCTCCCTTGTCCAAAGTCAAGTTTGTTCAGTCAAGGGATGGAATTGTTTATTGGAATATTGCTTGTTAGCCACAGAAACAACAAAGTAGGTCTCAAATTATTTTCTGTTTGACCAAATAAGCACATTCAATAACTTGTCTCTCTCTGTTTGAGAAATCGTGCCCTTTAGATCACGGGTGCCAGTTATTCCAATCAGAGTACCTTACCTTCTAGTTGGTGTGAAATGAATATTGACAAAATTAAATTTTCAATGCTTATTTGTCAACATTACTTATAAGTGATGAAAATTAATTCATTTTATAACACTTCCCTTGTAAATACTTGCACTTCACAGTTCATATGGAAATATTCCTACATATATTTGAAGATAGCTAGCACATAGTAGGTGAATGTTAAATATTTCTTTATCTTTCATTTTCTTCCCATTAGTTATTTTTGTTATTGTTTTGTAATCTTTCTTTAAGGACATACAATATTGCTTCCTGCAGAGATTATAAAAATCCTTAGGATTCCCCAGGGCAATATTCACAGATCTCCATCTTGATTGTTTTTGCAATGGGATTTCCACCAGAAAGCCTCTTTAAATTATTGATGTGAAGATTCATTCATAGAATAAATTTTTGACTTAAAGGAAAACAGAGAGAATGAAATTTTCCAATATTTGACCCCTAACAGTTAGGGTATATGTTACCAAGACTTATAGCTTCTAATCAACAAATATACTTCCATTATAAGATTAAATGGCAACATATGCTATTGAACCAATTTGGGGTCCTCTTGCCTGATGCAGTAATATTGGATATCCACACTGAGGTTTGCAGCTGGAAAAAGGAAGGCTTTTATTTGCAGGTCACCAAGCAAGGAAGTCCAGGCAACCTAATGCTTAAGTCCTGACCTCCCCAGTGACTTGCAGGTAAGGGTTTTTAAAGGCAGGAGTATAGTTTTGTCCTAAAAGAGCAAGCTATCTTGAAGCGGGGGCTTACAGGTCACAGGTAGATTCAAGGAGTTTCTGATTTGCAGTTGGTTAAGGAAGAAAAGCTTTATTTAACAATTTGGGATCAGCAGAAGAGACTGTTAGCTCCGGCTCATGAGTGTGACTTTCTCCAGGCTCCCTAGAAAGAATTTAGAACGAATAATGGGGGTCAGAGTTCAGTCTTCAGTTCTCCCTTATTTGAGTTCTGTGTGCCCGTGAATCCATTTGGTAGAGTTTCTGAAAAACAATTCAGAGACACATGTTAAGATGTTGCTTTTAGTTTCTGTAGAGGAACTATCCTGTGGTTCTAGCTTATTTGGCTATTGTTTTAAGCTTCTATTACCTTCTTGCTTCTTATGGTGCATGTTCACTTCTCGGGGCAAGCTAATGCCTGAAATTTCCCTTGAAGAAACTCAAGGTTTTCCTTTGTTTCCTTGTTTGGGAGTCCCACAATCCCCTAAGAGGGGTGATCTCTGCTCTGTTTGGCATATACTAGAAACTAGTGGGATAAATGGTGTATCCATGAACTTTTAATCCATGTCCTACATTTAGAGGAATTTTCATGGGCTGGAAAATTAAAACACACTGAAAATCCTTTATACTGAATTGTTAACCCATTTCAAAATGAGTGTTCCCAGGACATGCTAATAAATTCATTATGTCATGTTTATATTTGGAATCTCATAAAGGCAGTTTCTAGAGCAGCCCTCTCTGGTGTTTCATAGATGCAGCACTCAGGATACCTTGCACTAACATGATGTATACTCTGACATGTTCCATTTAAGGAGGCCTTGAGACTCTGAGTTCGTTTATCTGTTGACCATTTTCACGTCAATTTTTTTACTACTAGGTAAAAAGCACCCTCCATAGAAAAATTAAAAATAAAAGAAAATACTTGGCTCGTGAGATTTTATAAGGATACTTAGTAAAGTCCCAGAGCTGATTGTTTTTCTGTAATTCTCTGTTTATACATTGAAGAGTCATATTTCCTTTTCCTGGTTGAAAGTTGACTTTTTAAATTGATATATAGACACTCTCTTCTTAATACCAGTGACATAATTTTTGTTGTGCTCTCTAATTGCTTATGTAAGACTGATACAAGAATGATTCCCACTAAACATCACCAAATGTATCTAACCCAGTTATGTTTTCAAGCCGACTTTTGTTATTGTAACACGATTAAAATACCACATTAATTATGCAAAACCCTATAAAATTGAATTCAGAGAAAATAAATGCATATTAATAATACATATTTATATATATTTTTGTTGAATGAGATGCAGAATATATCATCAATTCACAGAGATTGCCTGTACTTTTTGTATGGTTATTTTCTTTAATCTTATCCAGTTAGAAGAAGAAAACATTTTTCAGGGTGAACCAGGACTTTGTAGCCTTTCCATTAATTTTATTTTAGCTTCATAATCTAATTTGAATACTTATGTGATCTATTGAAAATTTCCAGAGATATTCTAGTATTTTTTGTATACTTGAGTTTTCAATTAAATAGAAGAAATAGAATCAGTGTCAGAAAAGATAAAGTTTCAGAAGTTTGATATTATTTTTATTTAAACATAGTAACAGAAAAATTATTTGGTCTATCATTTAGAAATTTGTATATGTTTACAGTTCTGAGCACAAATATTTTTGGAGCAAGGTACAGACATGGAAGTGGTAAGACGTACCATTGGTGTATAAGGATTGGTAATTGAATTTCTTTCTCAAAAATTTTTTTAAGAAATAAATTGGATATGTAGAATAAGGGATAACCTAATATAAAGAGATAAAACAATTTGTGCAATTTTGATTTAAAATGTAACCACAATTAAGAGACATATTAAGCAAAGGAAGTGAGTGTATAAGACCTAAATTATGTCTTATCAGAGGTCAAATAAGATCACTTATAAAAGAAATGTAATTATTCACAATAGCCAGTTATTCACATGGAAGCAACCAGAATGTTCATACATGGAGGAATAGAGAAAATGTGCCATTTACATACAATGGCATATTATTCAGCCTTGAAAAGAAAGGAAATCTTGCCATTTGTTACAGCCTTTAATCTGGAAGATATTATGCTAAGTGAAATAAGCCAAACCACAGGGAGACGGATACTGCTTGCTTTCATTCACATGTGGAATCCAAGAGTGGAATTCATAAAAGCAGAGGGTCAAATGGTGGTTTCAAGGGGCTGGGAGCAGGAGGGAGTAGGGAAGTGTTGGTCAAAGGATACAAAGTTTCAGTTTCAGTTATGCAATATGACTAAACCCTAGAGATTTACTGTATTGCCTATAGCTAACAATACTGTATTGTTTACTTAAAAATTTGCTAAGATGGTAGAACTTAAATGTTCTTATCACATGCAAATAATAATAGTAACAATAATAAATAAAGGAAGGGATGGAAAGTTTCGGAAGGCATGGCAATGCTTATGGCATAGATTTTGACGATGATTTTACAAGTCTACATTCATCTCCGAGCTCATTAAGTTGTATGCATTGAATGTACAGCTTTCTTATGCCAATCAGGCCCCAATAAAGTGGTTTAAAAATTAACTAATTAAATTAAATTAAAAATTTTAGGAAAGAAGAAACATTGAATAAAGGAAAATAGTTAAACTCCTGACTTTTGCCAGTTAATCTCTCGGAAATATTTGAAAGTAGGAAAGGAATGTTACATTTCAGATATTAATAATAATGGTAATACTAAAGGTAGGACATGATTTTACCATTTTAGAACAGAAGATTTGCAGTACATAGTAGTGAATGTAGATAACACTTTTACGGTTTCAACATACCTCAAAATTAACCATATAAATTAACATCCTGTTCTATGAGATGGTCATTAAGCTCAGATTATGTTTTGTTACCTGTTTTTTGTTTTGTTTTGTTTTCTTGAGATGGAGTTTTGCTCTAGTTGCCCCGGCTGGAGTGCAGTGGCACTATCTTGGCTCATTTCAACCTCTGCCTCCCAGGTTCAAGCAATTCTCCTGCCTCAGCCTCCCAAATAGCTGGGATTACAGGTGCAGCCATCACACTTGACTAATTTTGTACTTTTAGTAGAGATGGGGTTTCACCATGTTGGTCAGGCTGGTCTGGAGCTCTTGACCTCAGGTGATCTGCCTGCCTTGGCCTCACAAAGAGCTGGGATTACAGGTGTGAGCCACTGCACCCAGCCTTACTAACTGTTTCACAAAAGAAAACAAGCCAAAATAACTGCAATGCTCAAAATACTACCACTACGAATAACCATTTATGACATGTGATTACCATTATCCTCTATATCCTTGTCTTATCTCTGAGTCAGTTCCTCTTCCTACTACCAGTGTAATAAATTGAACAACATTGAATCTATAAGACAATACATATGGATATGTCTTTTCTTCAGAATTATATTGGAAAGTTCTTATACCATCACTAATGCCTTAATATAAGAACACCTCACATTAAGTTTGATAAGCAAAAGTTTGATAGTTTGCTAATCCAAAAGTTACTACACTTTTTGCAAAATAATGAAAGGTATTCCTTTGAATTTCACAACAAGTTCACTCAAATAATTTCATGAGTGTGTTTTTTATTATGTAACAATACATGTTATCATAGGTAATACATGTATACTTCATAAAGTGGTTAACTCACAGGTTGTTTGTTCTGTCGACACTTCTGTTATCCACTCAGAGCATTGGCTGTATTTGTTTGCTGCCATCTTAATAGGCTGCTAATATAGGACAATTAATTTTAAGGGAGTTTGCCTAAATACAAAGAATGTGCTTTAATTTTATCTATTCTGAAATCTCAAATTGTTTTATTGATTTTGATTTGCTAATACCCTTTAATGCACAAAGCAGTCATAGTTACCTGTAAACAGCATCACATTGAACCTTAACAGCTCACAGAAATATAGTTTAATAAATGACTAATCCGAGTGGTACCTAAAAGAGTGTCCTTTGGACATTGGTTGTCAGGCCAAAAATGTTGCTATTGTAGAATGTATCCTTCAGAATAGTATTTTTGAAAATTTTGATTCAACTAGCCTTTTTACACATTTCTCATTAAATCTCCAAAGTTGGTGTTCTGAAATCTAGGTGAAAAACATGGATAGGAATCAAAAATTATCACAGTTTATTGGGTAATTTGTTAATGAAGTTTTAGAGTTTTAACATAATTAAGGAATGATAAAATTATGTTTTAAATTATTATAAATTTTATTAATTTACTAAAATATTGTTTATCTTCCATACATGAAAATATATTCGATAATAGAAAAATCCAAATTCTGCCAAAATGTGTTTAAAGAGGTGAATTCTGAGTCAATATGAGTGACCACGGCCTGGGTCACACAATCTCAAGAAGTCCCGATAAAATGTGCCTGAGGCAGCCAGATTGCAGCTTGATTTTATAAATTTCAGGGAGACAGGAATTGCAAGAAAATCATAAATCATTATGAGGAAGGTGTATATTGGTTTGGTCTTAAAAAGGCCAGACATCTCGGCCGGGTGCGTTGGCTCAAGCCTGTAATCCCAGCATTTTTGGAGGCCGAGGCGGGTGGATCACGAGGTCAGGAGATCGAGACCATCCTGACTAACATGGTGAAACCCTGTCTCTACTAAAAATACAAAAAAAAAAAAAAAAAAAAAAAAAAAAAAAAATCGCTGGGCACTGTGGCGGACGCTTGTAGTCCCAGCTACTCGGGAGGCTGAGACAGGAGAATGGCATGAAGCCAGGAGGCGGAGCTTGCAGTGAGCAGAGATCGCGCCACTGCACTCCAGCCTGGGCAACTATGGCTGGAGTCGTCTCAAAAAAAAAAAAAAAAAAGAAAGAAAGAAAGAAGAAAGAAAGAAAAAAAGGCCAGCTATCTCAAAGCAGAGGGCTGGGGAGATCATAGGTGGGTTTTAGGGATTCTTTAGTTGACAATTGGTTGGGAGAGTTAAGCTAATGTCTAAAACTTGAAATCAGTAGAAAGGAATGTTTCAGTTAAGATAGGGGGTTGTGGAGACCAAGGTTCTTAGTATGTAAATGAAGCCTCGTAGGTGGCAGCCCTCAGAGAATAGATGGAAAATGTCTCTTTCCAGACTTCAAAGATGTCAGGCTATCAGTTCATCTCTCCAGATCTGAAAAAGTCTAGAAAGGGAGAGGTCTGGCTACATTAATAGAACGTTAATCTGATGCAAATTTTTCCACAAAAGACAGCTTTGCAGGGTCATTTTATTCTGATGATCCTGTGGCAGCCATTTCAAAATATGTTAAAGAAATATATTTTGGGATAAAATCTTTTTCACTTCCTTCAGCATCTGCTATCTGCCCTGTTATACTGTTTACCAGAGTCAGGTTGGAAAGTAAGCTACATTATACAGGGTTCATAAAACCTGTCTGATGAGATTTTACAGTTTGTAGGGCATGACCCCCCTTAGATAGGAATTTGGGCAAGAGAAAAAGAAGGTCATAGTCCTCACATTTAAAAATTATTATTTTATGTAGTTTTATATTATTTCACACAGCTTATTATATTTGTAAGTGGTAGATAATTATAGATTTCTGACTGTTATAATATTTTATTGTACCTTTTCTTTTTTTATGTGCTGAAATGTATCCTGAATGGCATACTTTTTGTACTCTACAAAAATCCTCCGTTCTATTACTCGTTATTCTTTAGTGTATTTAGTATATTTCAGGTTATAGTAATTATACTACACACTACTACCATGTTGTTCAGGCTAGTCTCAAACTCCTGACCTTGTGATCTGCCTGCCTTGGCCTCCCAAAGTGCTGAGATTACAGGAATGAGCCACCGTGTCTGGCCTTAGCTGTGAACTTCTTTAACCACCCATGACTCTCAGGTTGTGTTCATGACTATAAACTGCCATTTTCTTAGTTTCTTATTTGTTGACCAGATCCAGACTGGCCACTGCAGGACTGTAACAGAGATTTGCTTTCTGATTTATTGCAATGTTGTGAGAGATTTAGATATAAATGTAAAGAGGGGCTCTAGATCACAAATGTTACTTTATTTAATGAATTTAATATATTAAATAGGTGCTGAACTTCTAGAAGTTCCAAGTTGCTGTGTTTCTTCCTTACAAAGATAGTAAGGCACAGTTCATACCATCAAGGCACTTAAAGTCCAGTGGGGGCATGGAATATTGTTTAGGAAGAGCTATAAGTAAAGAACTTTTTATAAAAGTTCACAAGTTGGAAAGATTACAGAAGGGGTATATAATGAGGCACATTTGGGATTTGAGTTTGCCATTTTATGTCCATGTAAGGTTTAGAAAGGTAGAAAGAGAAGGAGGGTATTGTAGGAAGAGCAAAGACAGAGTGGAAAAACATGAAACTTTTTTGAGGAACTGTGTGTCAGTTTGCATCCTTCAACAGAAGCAGACACTAAGATGGTAAAAGGCCTACAAGGCATTCATTGAAGAATAAAGGGGAAAGAGCTGAAGGAGACAGGGTGAGTCTTGAGATTAGTGCAGGTTTCATGCTTATAAAAGAAGAGGTGGGCAAGGAAGGATTGGATAGAAAGAGGCTCAGGACTAAGTGCAGGTCTAATAAAAATTTGACCAACTGATTGTGCAGCTGGGAGTCAAGGTACCCGTACGAATCCCCTGGTCACTCAGCCTTTAGTGGGAAGCAGCTCAGGTGAAGCATGGCTTCGGTATTGATGGGTGGCCACTGAAGACGATGGCCAGCTATGACTCCTGCAACAGGTTTGAAGGATATTTGAGTGGTGGATACCCATGGACACCTCAGCCATCTGCAGGAATGCCAGGTAGTTTCTTTTGGCTGGAACATGTAGAATCTAACGGAGGGAAGAAGTTGGAACCACAACATGAGAGGCCAGAAATGGCATGATTAGGAATGTGTACTTTATCAAATGGAAAGATGGAAAAGTTTTAGACTTGTATGTAGAAATATCATTTAGAAAGAATTATCATTTAGGACTATATCTAAATCCATATACATATGATTTTTTTTTTTTTAAGGTGGGCATGTTGGCTGCATAAACCCATGTAGTATCTACTGTAGTAATTCAACTGAAAAAGAATGACCCAAATGTTATTGGTAGTGGTTGAAATGCAATGTCAGGGAAACAGATTGACAACAGAACCATATATTGGGGTGAGATAATAAGGAAATTGAAAGAGTGGGAAGAGAAGTGATTCCCAAGTTTAAGTCTAGATTTCTTAAACAATGTTGATGTCATCTGTTTATTCATATATTCAACGAATACATATTCTATTATGTGCCAAATACTATTTTAAACATCAGTGATACAAAGAGACAAAAATGGAATTTACATTAGAATATAGAGATTATCAACATCAAGTGGTGATATTTGTAAGAAAAGAAAGCGGAAGGTGTAGAGGAACAAGGAGTGCCAGAGAGGTGAGAAGACTGATTGTTTTTTAATTAGAGTGATAAGGGACACCTCAGCAAAATGATGGTTGAAAAACAAATAGTTGAACAAGCAGGCCAGTGACTATCTGAGGCAAAATAACAAAGGAACCAATAAAGGCAAAGGCCCTATAAAAGCATGCCTGACATGCTCAGCAGACAGTAAGGGGCCAGAGAGTTGAAGAAAAGAGAGTGACAGGGAGGATAGCAGAAAACAATTCCAGAGACTAATGGGCAATGTTGATTAGGGAGTGAGAGCTTTGATTAGGGAGTGGTATCTTTTAAGACAGTGCATAAAATTAAAGGTCATTTTTTGAACAGAAGAATGCTGTGATCTGTCTTCAATCTTCACTCTGCTTACTCTCGAGAAGAGACCATAGGTGAGCAAGTTCAGAAACAGGGCAACCTTATGCAAAATTATTTCAATACCAGGCAGAAGATATTAGATTTTGTATATATTAATCAGACATAATCAGATGTTAAAAACTGCTTCCCTGTCATTACTAGCCATATTTACTTCTCAAAGTTTGGAGCAATGGTAATAACCATATGTGTTATGTTACTTTAAATAGGAAAATTAAACTATATTGTGCATTCCATTGAGTGGGGCTGGTGATCTGTTTGGAATAAATAAAATATTTCATTCTTCTTCCAGTAGTCTTCAGAAAAATAGCTTTGTTTCACAAAATTTTATTATAACTTCTATTAGTGGTTTTCATAGAAATTAAAGAAGACTTTGCAGATGCTGATTCATTTGTCGAAAATGTGATTTCCCTTCCTCATGGTTTAGCTCTTGATTTAAGTAATGCTTTAGTGGAGAAGTCTTTCCTGACAGAGAGCCCACAGCACAGATTTCCATATTACCACTTTGTCCTCCCACGGCCCTCCTTATGTTACCTGCTGTGACACTTATTTTTTGAAAATCTTGTGATTTAAACTTCTCTCTTCTCTTTAGCTGAGTAGCCCTTTCTACTGAATGAAACTTCTTCTTCAGCTTTATTATACAGCTATTTGATTTATCAATTAATAATGCATGTTTATAGTTATTCACATATTGAAAAGGCATAGATAGCTTCTCATAAATTTACTAAACCTCATCCATTCTCACAAATTCAAATGCTCTACTATGCTAAATCTCCATATAGGAACTCACTCCCAAGTGGAGATTTACATTTATTACTGTCTTTAAGATCTGTAACTGAAATAATAACAGTAAAATATTTAGGGCAGTGTCTGGCACATAGAAAGTGCTCAACATGCCTTTCACCTCCACTCCCGTACTATTGTTTAGTGATCATACTAATCATTTATATTTTGAAATGGATGAAAGGATAGATGTTATAAGTGGAGTGCTTGCTTTAAACTATAAACATTTGTTTATTTTAATTTTGATTAAAGCTTTGGTATGAAAATTAAATATAATAATGTATTCATATCACTGCATTGCAATATTTTTGCCAATTTTTTCCCAAATTTTTCCAATTTCTAAATTTATACAATTGCATAATGGGGCTACCAAATGTTCCATAAGTTAGTAATAGTCTTACAGTTTTGACAGATTATGGTATACCAGTATAATTATTATTATTGTCATTCATTATTTTCTTAATTATTGAATAAAGTACATTTGAACAATTATAATTAGAATAATGAAATGGAGTGTTTTACCCTGGTTAACAAGAAAAACACTAGATCTTGTGGCAGTTTTCATCTAAAGTGGAGAATGTATTCAGTTATGTGTAAAAGTATAGAACGAAGGACATAGAAATAAGATGTCATGGAATTTTAACTTGATGTGAAAAGAGATAGTAGAATTTTAAGAAACTTTCTAAAAAGTGCCCATCATAATTAAGAAAAAGAACCATCATGATTCCTCCGACCCTCCAGGAAGAATGAATTATTGCCAGGGAGGGGTCGTAGCAGGGAATGGTAAAGAAAGTTTGAAATCCTAGGTTCTCCATTCTCCACTCTTACGAGATAAAGATTTTTAAAATTACATTATTCTTTGAAACAATTAATTGAAGTAACTCAAATATTATATTATGTAAGTAGAAAGTTAAACGTATGACAGGAGTATAAAGGAATGTCCTAGAATTCTCTTGTACTACATTTGTCAGTTTCTTTCACTTTATGTTTATGTCAAATCAGAATATTCTCAGTTCGTTTCCTTTTTTTTTATTTATCCAATATAACCTTCCCTTTTATGCACCTTCGATAAGAACAATAATTCTGTTCCTCAAAATATATGTATTGGATTTATGTGGGCTATGTTTAGAGCAAAACAATTCCAAAAGAAAGAAACATTGAAAATGATAGATGTAGGGGGATTATATTCCTTGGTGTCCTGAAATGGTTTTTATCATTTGGATATCTGCTTCTAAGCATTTTATTTTAAACAAGAAATTGCATTGTTTTTTGTCATTATCACACTAATGTACTGAGGGGCTGCAAACAGAAGTACACATGACAATTGATCCATATTCCGTTGGGACAACAGATGGCACGTAAAAAAAAATGTCTAAACTTAGGAAGAGCAAATCTTATTTTCAGATCAGGTTTACAGAGTGCTTGATAGGGTACCAGGCAATTATATTCTCAAGTGTAAGAATAAACTAATATATATTGAGAACCTTAAATCTATTTAACAATTTCTTTTTTTGTGTGAGTTTTTAACTTTTTTGCTTATTAATAGTAATAATTCTATATGCTTATATAATTCCTGTTTGGTTAGAGATTATAAATCATACATTAAAACATATTAGGCAACAATATGTCCTCCAAAGTTTTTTCTTAGTTTTACTTGACTTTTATATTTTTACACTTGTGTGAAACCAGTTATGGTCTTGAGTTTTCTTTCCCTAGATAACATTATACATGAAACAACTTCTTGAGTGGCACTTCAGGAAATAAATATCCTCTTGGATTGGTTTCAGGACAAAACTATTTTGTATTGAATTTTACTCCGTAGCCTTTGCTATTATGGGGAGGTAGATAGGTACATAAACAGTGTCTTAGTCCATCCCAGATACTATAACAAAAATACCATAGAGCAGATAACTTAACAACAAAAATTTATTTATCACAGTTCTTGAGGCTGAGAACTCCAAGATCAACATGCTGAGAGACTCAGTGTCTGGTGAAGACTCTGTTTTCTGGTTCATAGATATCTTTTGCATCCTTATCTAGGGAAGGAGCAAGGGAGTGCTCCCTCTTCACATTTACAAAGGCACTAATCCCATTGACGAGGGCAGCCTTGTGACCCAGTCCCCTACAAAAGCCCCACCTCCTAATACTATTACCTTAGGGAAGGATTTTAACATATGAATTTTGAGAGAACACATTCAGTCTATAGCAGTAAGATAGATAGATAGATAGATAGATAGATAGATAGAGAGATAGATAGAGAGATAGATACATACATACATACATACATACATACATAGAATTTCATCTCAATGAGATTCAAAAAGGATATGGACCTAGTCTTGCTTCTATAGTGCAAAACAGCAGTGAAATCCAGAAGGTAAAGGCCCCAAGCATTACCACTAAAAAGTAAAACCTCCTAAAGCAATTTAAGAGGTAGACATTTAGTAGAAGTACCTCATTTTATTAGAAATAAAAGTATTTTTTTATGTTGAAAACCAGGGTGTTTATTAGTTATTAAAAATAGAAGTAATAGACATCTAGTTGGCATTCAAGAAAAGTATCATAAAAAGTGAAAGTTACCAAACATGGAAACTTCTTTGATGTAAAGCTGTATAAGTAATGCTATCAATTAAAACTGGAATGTATACATACCAGGAGAACTTCAAAAAATCCTCAAAAGTTTTAGATCTTCAAAATTTTGAGATTTTGAATCTCAAAACTATGTACATTTAGAAAATACATTTTATTGCACATAGTTATATAAGAGATTGGTTAAAGCAAATAAATTATAAAGGTTTAGGATGTGAGCAAATGATTCACAATGTTTTTTTTTTTTTTTTTTTTTTTGGTGAAAAAGTTCTATTTTTTATTTGCCACAATTCAATTGGTCAACTTTAAGCAGCCTCATGTAAAAATAAGTTACTTTGATTACTTTCAGGTATGTCTTAAACTCTCCCTTTATGTTGAATTTTGGAATGTTTTGATTCTTGATATATAAAGTTTCATTATAATATTATTGAAGATTTATTATATTTGTAGTAGAAGGGTCAGTAACACTTCTTGGGACAATTTTCCAGACCCATTCACTTTAGTTTTGTTCTGGGTTACCATTTCTCAAACTGTAATTCTCAGACTATTTGCATAAGAATGACAATGGATATTTTATACAAATTCAGATCTTTAGGCTCCGCCTAAGACTATTTGGACATATATACCATGCAAGCTGCAATTTTAACTAGCTCCTTGTGTGATTATAGGGTGTATAAAGCCTAAGAAGAAATGAAATTCAGGGAATCAATTGAACATCTTTAAATGTGCTTGTATAGCACCAAACTGTTTTCTTCTCAAAAATATACAATTCATTCTTGCATGTGGTCAACCATTATTTCAAAAGTTTTCTTTTGTTGGAAGAACAAAAATAAAGTTGTTAGTCTACGAGAATCATCTTGTATATAGTTTTTGAAACTTTCCAGCAGTAACAGATATTTCAAATGTAATACATATATCTGAGATTTATTTTTAATTTTAGTGTTTACTCATACATTATTATATAACAGAACACATGGTGCTTATAGAAATTTTAAAATATTTACCATAATGCCTCTACTATTTTTTTTAAGTATATTACATAAGAAATTCCTTCTCTGCTTCTTGGGTTTCAGCATTCAGAACTTCACCTTCCACTGTCAATAATTTGGGATTAATATCTTCATATAGATTAAGTGTAGGAAAGAAAATGCAGTAACTCTTTCTCACCCATCAGAAGGTTCATGACTGACATCCCTATAAAAAAGAAAGATTAACAAGAGAAAATCATAATGAATATATGTAACCAAAATATTTAATGACATGGAAGTCTTTGGAAATAAAGACCCAAAGGCCCAGGGAAAACTGTTTTTAAGGACAGTCATGCAGAAGTGTGATTGGCAGTCAAGAGGGTACGATCCAATGGGAAAAATGCAGGGACCTCAGTAAAGGCTGTTCTAACTTTTCTGAGTTTGGGTGTCTCATCCCTTTCCTCTGGGCATACGGTAAAACTCTTCTAGAACGGGGGTTTTATGACCTACTTTCAGGGGAAGTAGAACAGAAAATTATTTTTGTGGCCTCAGGGGGAAATGGTGATAGATGGTCAGAGAGTGACCTTTCTGCTTCTGTGGTTTTCTCAATTTCCTTCAGTGTAAAATACTCAGTGCAGAGGTGCCATATTTTGGGGCATTGTGTTCTGAGTTTCTGTGTTCTGTAATACCTACAGACAGATCAGTATTCACTCCTAGTCTGCTCAGAATTATATCACTTAATGTTTAAAAATAAGCCTTATGCAAAACTCTATGGCTTTCAGTTATCAAACATTCAATTGCAGAAACCACATTGTAACTTTGTTTTTTTTTTTTTTTTTTTTTCTTTCTGAGATTTATGAGGTAACAGGTTATGGAACCATTTCATTTAAAGAATTCTCTTTTTTTTTTTTTTTTTTTTTTTGAGACAAAATCTCCCTCTGTTGCCCAGGCTGGAGTGCAATGGTGCAATCTCGGCTCACTGCGAACTCTGCCTTCCAGGTTCAAGTGGTTCTCCTGCCTCAGCCTCCAGAGTAGCTGAGATTACAGGTGCCCGCCACCACTCCCAGCTAATTTTTTAATTTTTAGTAGAGACAGGGTTTCACCAGGTTGACCATGGTGGTTTCAAACTCCTGACCTCAGGTGATCTACCTGCCTCGGCCTCTCACATTGCTGGGATTACAGGTATGAGTCACTGTGCCCAGCCTAAAGCATTCTCTTAGTATTTAATTATTTCTCTGTATTTTTTATTGATACACTTTCAATAAACTTGTGTTCTATTTACATAGAAAAAATTGTTAAAAGTAAGCTCGCTAGACAAATGTTATGGTAACTTTAGTTTTGATAGATACTACTAAATTACTTTCACTATTGCATACATTTATAACCCTACCAAGGTTTTGCCAAGGGTAGAAATTACCAGTTTACAAATTTTAAAATTTTGCCAATTTCAGAGTCAAAAATTACATTATATAGTGATATCCATTGACTTTTTATAATATTTAATGAGTTTAGCCTTTTATGTTTCTTCTTTTGTGATTTAAATGGTGGTGAACATTTATTTGGTTTAATAAAATATTGCTTCCAGTGGCTAAGCATGAAAGAAAAAAAGGGGTCACTAAACTATTACATTTGATTATTCTATTGTCATAAAATAATTTGTCTCTCTTTGTTTTTTTCTGTTATGACTGGGGGTTAAGGGGTTGCGCAGGGGAGGGAGAGTTGATTTTCCTTAGAGGAAAATCTCTGAAGAGATAGTGCCTCTTGTTTGGGAAGTTAGTGAGAATGAATATGTAAATCTGAGTATTCAGATTATTTCCTCAATTTGCTAGAATGGCATTTTGTCAAAATATATGCCAGACTACTTAGAGTTCAGCAGCTTGATAAAAATACAGACAACTGCTCCACACTTACTGAGTTAGAATTCTAGAAGGTGGGGCAAGAATCTGCATCTTGATATTGCCTAAATATAAACTTTGAGTACCAACGTTTTCAGGAAAAAAAAAAAGAATCAACTTACATAATTATTAGATTTTACATTCAAGAACTAAATTGAACCAATAATTAGAAATACCTACTACAGATCCCAGTGATTTTTTTGTGAAAAGGAGAGCTATTAAGATGCATAATTTACAGAGGAAATATACATTAAGACTGAATTTAATGATTCTAGATGTCCTCTGTATAATTTAATTTGTGCGAATTGCAATGCTTAGATGAAACAGGAAAGGCTCAACATAAAATAGTTGTTTTGCTTGTTCTCTGTAATCGTTATAAACAAACACAGCAGGTAGATTACTGAAACAATTGTGAGTCTGAAGAGGAAAAGTTTAAAAGTAATAAAGGCCACTTTCATGCCAACTGTAAGATGTTAATACCTCTCACACTTAACAGTGAAAGGCTGTCTACTTCTCTTTACATTTACTGTACTGATTTCAGAAACCTCTTAATAGCTGTTGACAGGTTTAAATGAACTTTCTTTTTTGAACCTGTGCAGGTGAAATGAGCCTCTCTTTTTCTTTACAGTAGTTATGCTCGGCAACAATTAACATCAGGTGGAGGTTAAATTTTATGATTGGTGTCTTTAGCTTTCTTTGGTAGGAACACACAATGGAGGAGGTAAATCTTAATTCAGTCCATAATAAAACAAAGTAGCTATCTGTAGGCATTTAAAAAAACTCTAAATGTAAAATAACTCTATTTTATTTAAAATATATTTTTGTATTAATAATGTAATACATTAACCTGCATGTCCTAGTAGCAGGGTTGATAAAAATCAATAACCTTTCAATTAATTTTGAAACACTCTATATGAAAAGATAGAGGGAAGATTAATGAATTGTATAAAAAAAAAGTTCTTAGTTTTTCTTTGATGTGACACAAAGGATGAATGATATTCGCTTGTCCAACGTAATCCTAGGAATATACCCAACATTTGACAATCCCAAGACTTTTATGAGAAGCAGAGCTATTAGTACCAAAAATTCTTTATCAATTAATCTGCTTAAATCTGTTCCCATTAGCACTGTTTATTCAACAATTTAATTAGAGCAAATTTCCTCACAGTAAATAAATGTAATGATTTCTTTACCATAAAGAAGTTCTGTGGTCTGCAAAAAGCAAATTCAGAAAGAAAGGAGATGGTCTATTATACAGTGTGAAAAGCACTAGCGTGAGATCAAGCTGCTCATTCTCAGCATGGACTGGGAAGCAAGAGGGAATTAAGCAGGCTTGTAACTGGTCTGATGCTTTTGAGACTGACATAATCCTATTACCCTATGGTTTTGATGTAAAGGATTTTTTAAAATTTTGTTTGTTAGTAGATTATTAAATTAAAAACATTTGAGTTGATTTTTTAAAATAATTGTACAGGTGAATAGAATTTCAAATTTATTTTCTTTTGAGTATTATTTTCTCCAACACCTAACACCAATGCAGAAAATAACGGCTGACCCTACATTCAACTCTACTCTGTTTATTTGGGGTTTCAGAGGAATTCAGAGGTTGCAGAACAATACTGTTATCATTTATGATGTTCCTTTCCTTAATAACAATTCTTTTTGAAAAAGCATATTTATAGTCATTCTAGAAAATTATTAGAAAATGAGTTTTAATATGATAAAGTTTTATGAAAATTTAAGTTAAATGCATTTTATTATATGCCTTAAAAAGTGAGAATTACATCTGAAGCAAGTGGTTTTATTTAGTGTTCCTTCCAATATAAATGTTACTGTAAAAGCATTCCCAATCTTAAAATGTCAGGGAAGTTTTTAAAAATGTCAGGAAGACTCAAGTTTTATGTGCAACTGATTTTTGTTTAGAGACCTTTCTAATGAGATAGGATGACAGTTTTTAATTCAAAGACTTACTATTTTGTATTTAATAACTTGGATGACAAGAAAGTAACATGTGAGCACATTCTGTTAGGATTAGTCCTTGTTCCTTATATTTTCACATAACAGGATAATTTTAGGATTCAAAGTTGTTGTATTCATTATTTTTACCTAAATAGTTCATGAGTTAAATGTGTCACTTTGGCAAATGTTTGAAAAAGGGTCCTGTTGGCTTTATTTTTTCTGCTTTAAGTTTTGTGCTACAGGATTTTCAACTGCAAGCAACAGGCAGTTCAGAAATGAGTTTGGTATTTGGGATCAAACACACCTGCTCTAATATTGACTGCCATTTACCTGTTGAAACAGAAACAGGCTATGTAATATTTCTGACTTTCAGTTTCCTCACATGAAAAATGTAGATATCAATATTCACTCTTAAAGGTATTATGATTAAATATAATAACTATGTAGCTCCTAATTTTCTAAACAGACTAATTATTGGTTCTCTTTCCTCCTATTTCTCTTCCTTGAGGATAGAAACCACATTTCTGGCACCTTTCCATATCCAGATTATAATAATGCATATCCCATGTAGCATGGAAAGCTAACGTTTGTTGATCATTGCTTTTTGATAAAAACTTTTAATAAAAAACTTTTAATAAAATAAACTTTTAATAAAAATAATTTATTAAATAAACAAACTTTTAATAAATAGAAACCATATTTTATAAACTCCATTTACCTAACACTGAGATATTTTAAAAGAACATTTAAATGTGATACTATTTTGATATATACTGATCTTATTAATACTATTGCTTGTGATTTTACCCTGTATAGTTAGAAAGCATTTAGCATTGCCTTATATTTATTGTACTTGTTTTACACTGCTTTCTGAAGTTATTTTATTGTAAAATAAAAATGTGTATGTTTAGAGAAATTTGACTAGAAGCTATCAAAACTATGTGCTATCATCACAACTGGTTCTAACCAAATGCAAATGATAAAGAACTATGAACTTTGAGTGACCTAAGATGCCAGACCTTTACCGGATCTAATTGAAGGCTTTTCTGACCAAGAACACTTACATATACCTGATCCTATCCACCAAACTAGTTATCAATCTTTAATATTTTAGTACATCTTGGATGAAACTGCCCCCACCCCCGTCACTATTCCCCACGATGATCAACATTTAAACCCCCCAAATTCTTTACCTATATCAGTGACTTACAAAGACCGCTTCACTGCTGTTAGGCTTTCTGTTAATATACTCAGATTTTTGTTTTACTGTTGTTTTGTTTTATTAGCTTTGGTAATTTAAAAAAATTAAGTGTTTAAAAAATAAAATCACATGGTTACATAGTGTCTACTTTGGGAAGACAGATGATTTTTTCACACTAATAAAGTATGTGCTATCCAATAGGGTAGCTGTGAGCCACAGGTGGCAACTAAGCATTGAAATTTGACTAGTCCAAATTGAGATGTTCTCTAAGTAATTCAAGAGACAGTACACAAAAATGGAAATATCTCATTCATAGTATGTTATATGGATTACATGTCAAAATGATACAATTTTTGATACATAGGGTAAAATATGTTATTAGAATTTATTTTGCCTATTTCTTGTGACTTTTAAATTATTAGTTAGTATTTACAATTATCTATGTGGCATACATACTTCTTACTGAGCGGTTCCAGTGTCGAACTTGCCAATTGTGTTCTTTGCTCATTAACACAGACACCTTCTCCCACAATTGAATTGAAGGAAAATGTAGAATGTAGTAGGATGGCTAGAAATAGGAATGAAAAAGTCTCAGCTAAAATTCTTGGTTTAAAAGAGAATAGGAAAAGCATCAAATAACCACAGCAAGCCTGACAACCCTAGGTTGTTTCCAGGCCTGAGTCATTTATCACTCTTAGAAGCAGAGTTCAACACCGTTAATAGGCAACAATGCTATTGAGGATATAGATTCGTGCATTTCATATGGATATGTTGTGTCTGTTCTGAATATAATATTAAGGGAAAATTGTAAGTGCATATGCTTATAATCTGATTAGGGAAATATATGAACTGAACAAGTTGCAACCAAATTGGACATACTGGAATTGGTTATATAGGGAAAAATTATTAGATGTTTGCTAATGTAGAAAAATAAGAAGTGACTTATTAAATTTCATGTCAACTATATCTGCTATTCCTGCAGTAAGAAAAACACTGATAAAATCCCTAGAATTTTAAACTAATATAATAAAAAATATTTCTGTATGAAAGGCCTCATTAAAAATTAAGCATTTATTTTAGTCATATATTTTTAAAAAAAGAAGGTTTCTACATATCCGGCTTAAATCAAACCACGCATTTTCTACTCTCTTTGAGTATTAAAACTGACTAACCCAGGCCAGGCTCGGTGGCTCACGTCTATAATCCCAGCACTTTGGGAGGCTGAGGCAGGCGAATCACCTGAGTTCAGGAGTTTGAGACCAGCTTGGTTAACGTGGTGAAACCCCGTCTCTACTAAAAATACAAAAATTAGCTGGGTGTGGTGGCTGGCACCTGTAATCTCAGCTACTCAGGAGGCTGTGGTAGGAGAATTGCTTGAACCCGGGAGACAGAGGTTGCAGTGAGTCGAGATCGCGCCATTGCACTCCAGTCTGGGCAGCAAGAGTGAAACTCCGTCTAAAAAAAAAAAAAAAAAAAAAAAAAAAAAACTGACTGACCCAAATTTATGGTCTGCTGTTTAATGACTGTTAAGTATTCCACTGAGCTGATAGGCTAAACATGCACAAATATATCATTTCCATTTGAAAAATGCTATGAGAAACAACCCTGAACTCTCACATCATCAAGCACACATATTATATCATTTTTGAAAACTAAATTTCTTAAGGCAGGGGTGTTTAGTGAAGGAAACACATATTGTAGCATGTGATCCGTATTATCCAGAAAATTCGAGTCAGCTTTTACTTTTACCAGCACTATAGGAGACTGACTCTTTTTGAATCATATCTTTTAATCTTAGTCTTTCAAAACATGTACTGATTTTTCTTTCCCACCGTGATTGCTAAATATTCTAATTAGCATGTGCTTTTTAAGCATAGTCTTAACTTTCTTAGATATAAAATCAAAGTGCCACCAAAGGAGTAACAATAGCAAAATTCTTATATTTCATTTCAAGTGAAAGACTACTGGCCTTGAAGTAAAACCTGTTCTACCCCTACTAACCATAAGGCTTTATAATTTTCCTGCTAATTATTTGATTCACAGTTTCCTCATTTCAGAACCGGTGCTAGTGGCAGATAGTATTTACCAGCAGAATTTTTGAAGCTCAAAATTAAAATTAACCCAAGTTGTACAAGTATCCTCTCAACTATACTATTTTGGTGTGCTTAGTAGAATTTTTCGCCTTTACAGGTTTCTAACATGTATGATTATGATATGATTCATCAGCTTCCAGGTTCAGTTCTATCTCACTGGGTTTTATTGGAGTTGAAGTTTAATTGATATCTAAAACTAGAATGTAATTTTAGAGAATTGAAAAAAAATTTGGGAAAGAATAATTGCACCTTTAAGTAGAAGATAAGCAAGTATCTGTTTTCATGTATTCTATTAAAATTAGACTAATAAAATAACACTTTTTTTTTTTTTTTTTTTTTTGTCAAATGACCAAAACTAAACTCTTAAAGTGTACTCTTAAAAAAAATGCTCAGCCATGGCAGAGAACAGGCTCGTTTTTCTTTTCAGTTTGATTTGTCACCATTTAGTGGGCTTGTGATAAAAGAATGATGAAATGCATGATTAACATCATGTAAGCATGCTTCACTCTAGTTTTCTGACAAGATACCAAATCCTCTGAGTTTTATGTGAGAAGTAATCCTAAGATCCAATGTCACCATAATTCCCCCAAGACAGCTTAAATATTTAGCATTCTCTCTTAAATCAAATAATCCCTTAGGTTCATTCAGGTTCCATATATATATATATATATATCTGTCTACCTCTCTGTCTACTATCTATCTATCTATCTATCTATCTATCTATCTATCTATCTATCTATTTATCTATCTATCTATCATCTCCACACAGGCAGATACACAGACATACACAGATACAAAAATACATATACTTTACCCCTTTGAAGGCCCTAAGGGATTGTTGAAATGTGTCATTTGCTTCTTTTCATAGTACTCTAATAAAATACATTAAAAACATGTTCAATGTCAACAAATTCTATCCTTTGGGAATGTCCACAACTGCAGAAGAAATATGAAGAGGAGAGACATTTATTGTGATTACTAGACTGGAGTCTCAGTAGGCTGGGATTAAGTAAGTAAAATTGATTTTGTCCACGATTTGATTTTAATCTAGTTTAGCAGAATCATATTCTACATGGAACAGATATTTAATTTAGTACATTATGATGAAAAGACTTCAGTTCAGAGAAGTTTAATGCATTTGATATGATAAAAGCACTGATTATTAGGTTTTTAAAAATAGTTATTTCTTATTATTTTATTACCATTTAAATAATTTCCTCTGTTTGTAATGTTTATATTAAATCTAGAAAATATTTTAGGCTCTTGTACGGGTACGCAGGCTGATTGTCTCTATAAAACGCAGTGATTTCGGAAGGAATAGATAGGATTTAAAATTTGCTGCACAGGTTGATTTTTCTGATCTAGAGATTTTTCTGAGAAACCACTTGCCATAGAATGAGTTGGAGCTGTCTAGTTACAAGCTACAGTTGTAAACAAGGGTCTATGGAAACCAATCTCCTGTAATTTTCCAGTCTACTGTTTTCTAATATCAGGGAGTTAGAACACTTGGCAATTTTGAAGATGCTGCTCAACAGAGGTCTCCAGCACTTTAACAGTTGGGACCAGATGGGACAATTTTCTGAGGTTAACAATGAGGCTAGGAGAACTATCCAAGCAAAGAAAAGAAGCAAAAAGGGGATTCATAGAGTATCCTATTTCTTTTTTCTGTTAAATAATTTATGCAAAATGTTCTTGCTCTCTCTACAATTTTCATATAGGCTGGACTCTTGAACTATATAAATATCATATCAATTCCTCATAGTACCTGTCACTCTGCAACCTATTCGTTGTATATTTTTGTGTTGTAAGAAATAGAAACAATATCTACTTTGAGCACATTTGTGTTAAGGCTGCTAATTCCTTTTCTATAAATAAGCTATTAAAACCATGTCTTAGCTCTATGTCATTAATTTGCTTCACAGACATTTTGTTATATAAAGTTATAAAATCAAACCCAAATGGCTCTATGCATGAAACAGGCATTTTGCTATTGTTTTTAAAGTAATGAATTAAAAAGCATGTGAGACTTCGTTGGCAAATTGGCAGTATGGTATAGAGGAAAGGAGGGTGACCATTATCAGAATCAGAATGTGGTAGCTTTTTTCTTTTTTTCTTTTTTTGCTTTGGAAAGCTTCTTAAATTCTATGAGCCGCAGATTCATTTAGTAAGCTAAATGGAATTTTAATAATATTTACCTGCAAGAGTTTTTGTAAGTATTAAAATTATGCAAAGTAGTTAAAGCACCTCCCCAAGCTTAGCATGTAGTTGGCCCTTAATAAATGGTAGCTGTTGCTTCTGGTATTTCTGCTTCCTGGCTTTTTTGTGGTAGATGGTCCCTTGTGAATGGTACACAGTGAATTGTGAGCTGGTATGAGGTTTATCCCTGCTGGGCTGAAGCATGTAATTGCTTGTGGGAGATTGTCCAGAACTCTCTACCTCCCTCTGCCATAGCAACCAGCAATGTTGCAGGTAGTACTTGCTCCATCAGCTAAGACCACAAAGTGAGTACAACTCACAATAGAGCCTCCCGCTGACCTGAGATGGACTTGTTGTATGAGTAAGAAATATACCTTGTTTGCTTTAAACCATTAAGAATCTGGGGCTATTTTCTGCAGCACAATCTAGCCTGTTCTGATTTGCATAAGCTTTAAGTAAGTATAGTGTACTAATACCATCATAATTTCACCTCTTAGGCTCTACTTAGCACTTTTTAACAATTAAAGCTGATCTTGATTAGGAAGCTTTAATGCATGTTTTCTGGATTGCTTCTCTTCCCTCTTAAAAGAAAGAAAATGATTATATCCTATTTTTCTGAAACATATTAGAAAGGACCAAATCTACATCATCCTACTTCATAGGACACAAATTCACTCCCAGATCTTCTCACTTCAGAATACTTTTTATAATTCCATAGATTGCTGTATGAAATATATCTGTATACAATTTTGCAAGTTCAAGGACAAAGGAATAGTTCTTTAAGACCAGTATTCCAGAGGTTGTACAGAACACACAATTGTTCACAGTTCCTGATTATTCTCTTTTTCTTCCTTTTCAACATACATCAGTCTCTGCAAATGTGAGCTAACAATATACAATATGCAATATGCAGTCATACAGTGAAATACCAGGAGATGTGCTTGCCTTTTATGTTATCTGAGATGGTTAACATTGTGAAAGAAATCTTGCATCCTCTGCAGATTTCTCCCTTACCATACTTGGGAACTGCAGAGACGGCTTTTCTTTTGTCAGATGACTCCGTAGCATGCTTGTGCCCATTCAGATAAATACTGGAATTTTTCCTGTAATATGTTGAGGGATTTGGGACACAGGTCACAAGCTTAAATGTGTTGTATTTTTTCATTTTTTAATCTATCTAATCTCTCCAATTTCTTGCCTGTGTTTCACTATCTGAACAAATAAGATTGATAGTGGTACCTTGGTTTGCTGTCACGTGGGATCAGGTGAAAGTGTAAGACACATTGCCCAAGCTGACTCAAGGGAGCACTTCTTCGGCCCATGCCTTATCAGTAATCTTTGACTTCCACCAGCTGAAACTGCTAGAGTGCTTTACTCTTTTTCCTTCCTCCTCAAAATTCAGGCGTAATGAGAATTCCCTGCCGTTACCGCCTACTAGCCCTGTACTGAGATTACATCAGTTCATTTAGCTGGAGCTTTTCAGGCACTCCTTGGCAGGAATTGATTTCCTTATTTTAGTCCTTTTGCCTTTGGATTCTGCCCAAAAGAAGATTCAAGAAAGTGAATTCTGCTCTTACAAGGTCTGTTTCAGATAATTACCTGAAAATGTTTGAGAATGTAAGGCAGTAGGAAGGTTGTTTTTCTTTATCTGTAAACCCACTAAGAACAAGTGTATAATGCACTTTTTAAAAGGCACCTTTCTTTTTGAGAGTTTGTTGAGGGGTAAGAGACATGAAGGGGAATGAGAAAGTTAATTCATTTGGGTTTCAAATAGCTTTATTATAAATATTCTAAAGACAAAAGGTCCAGGAATGACACCACTATGAAGTAAAATTTTTGAAAAGGACATGTATTTTTAAACCAATCCTTTTTTCATAAGTCATGATGTCATTTCAAATGTGCTTCTTGCCAGTTTTCAAACCACAGCTTCTGTGCACTTGAATATAGCAATTATATTGTAACTGTGCTGGATACACACACACACACACACACACACACACACACACACATACATATGTATAGAGAGAGAGAGAGAGAGAGAGAAAGAGAGAGGCAGAAAGATATGGTTGAAATATTGTTCTTACTTTCAAACACCTAGCAGTTCAGTTGAGGCAGTCAAATAAACAGAAAAAAAATAAAGCCTGTTGATAACTTCTGTGATTGAAAGAAACCCAAGGTATGATCTCCAGATCTATCTCTCAACTGCTTAAATTAGGGTAATGGAAACAGTGGGAGATTTGGAATGGGGGGAAATGTTACTTATTTGAAAGAAAAGGTTTAAGTTTTTGTTTTTACTGCTACTAAACAACACATATTATCTTTTCTTCATATTTCTTGTGACATGATCTAACTTCATATGAGTACAAAAGCAGTAATTAAAATTTTAAAAGTCACTTAACTCGTCAGCTATTGAAAATGTAGCTTTATTTGGTTCTTTAATCATGATTTTTAAAAATAGGACAATCACAATTTATTTGTCAAATAAAGTACTCTTACTTCCTTCACAAAGATGTTATGCATACAAGTTCTAGCTTAAATGATCTTAAAGGAAGCCTTTAAAGAGAATACAGCACGGAAGCTTCATAGATTCCTAGTCATGAGGAATTGTGGAGGGAAATATCCAGTTCACATCACCTAGGAAAGGATGGAGTAGATGAACTAGGTCTTTATTAATTTGATGCCCTACTTAGGTCTAAATCAGTGACTATTGCTCTGAGATTGATTTAAGGAAACTAATTTGGGGAAGGTAGAGGAAATGAGAGCTAAGAGGCTGATTTAAAATGCCATCATATTTCTATTATATGGTGATAATTTTCAGAATTGTGGTGCTGGCAGTGAGAATGGAAAAGAAGGGATTAATAAAAGAGTCATTTTAAAAAAGTGAAAACAATACTTAGGTCTTAGAGAGTGATTAGGTATGACAGACAGGTGAAAAAAAAGAATAGTTATCATTTATTTGTGACGTGACATAGCAGATTATAAAAACAAAAATAGGAAACAAACAAACACAGCCAGGTGTTTGTGGTTGAAGAAATCCTAGAGTTGAAACTTAACACTCCACTTCCAAGATGTGAGAGTGTGGGGAAAATTACCTCACTTTTCAGAACTTCCATTTCCTCCTGGGTAAAATGGGAGTAATAATGCATAGAGCATAGGGTGGCTGTAAAAATGATATAGAATAAAGTGTGGGAAATACTCACCATGGATGATCTCTTTTGTTCCTATTGAGTGCCAAGCCAGGCTCAGACACTTTATCTGCCTGACCTGATGACATTCTTCCAGCAATATGTTATTTGCTCTCCTTTGTGAATTGTGATAGTGAAGATCAAATGATGTTAGTAACCTGCCCAGAGTCACACAGATAGTGATAGTACAACTAGAATTCTTATCCAAGTCTCTCTGAATTCAGAGCCACACCCCTTCATACTCATACCCCATACACAGCTCATATTCAATAAAGAGCATTTCTTCATTTTGCAAATAGTGTTTGCTAAACTTTTTGAGCATCTAGTGAAGTGGTGGGCTCTCATGCAGAAAACAAAACAAAGCAAAAAACAACAGAAATGCATAGATACAAAATGTTGTTGTTATGGATACCATTAAGGCAGTAAACACCTCTGAGAAACTGATAGCCTCAAAGTTAATTTCTGCAAAATTTTTTTTAAAATTAGAAAATTAGTGTCACCATAGAAATAAAAGCATCTCTTCATTCAAGAAGGTTTGCTCTGTTAAGCTTCCTGTGTTACCCCATATGATTAGGCACGTGTTTAGTAGCTTCATTAGTGTCTTGATAGTAGACTTGGGCCCTATGTGCCTGGACTGTCTTCCCAAGACAGCCACATGACTATACTTGTATAATCCCGGTCACTGCCCTCTTTGACCACTTCATTTGCAATCACCCTCCACAACATGTTGCATTCCATACTTTGCTGTATTTTTCTTTATAACAATTATAATTATTTGACAGCATATATATATATATACACATATATATATATTTGAAATTTGTTTGTTTTTTTTTTTTTTACTCCTATCTCCCCATTGAAATGTCAGATTCACGAGATCAGAGATCATGAACTTTGTGCTTTGTCCTCAGCACCTAGAATAATACTAGCATGCAGTAGGGAGCGAATGTCTATTGCATAAAAGAATGAAAGTTTCGGCCGGGCGCGGTGGCTCAAGCCTGTAATCCCAGCACTTTGGGAGGCCGAGACGGGCGGATCACGAGGTCAGGAAATCGAGACCATCCTGGCTAACACAGTGAAACCCCGTCTCTACTAAAAAATACAAAAAACTAGCCGGGCGAGGTGGTGGGCGCCTGTAGTCCCAGCTACTCGGGAGGCTGAGGCAGGAGAATGGCGTAAACCCGGGAGGCGGAGCTTGCAGTGAGCTGAGATCCGGCCACTGCACTCCATCCAGCCTGGGCGACAGAGCGAGACTCGGTCTCAAAAAAAAAAAAAAAAAAAAAAAAGAATGAAAGTTTCTAGGTAGCAAGAAGTTGTATGGGAACAACCGTGGAAATGTGCTTGCTGTTTTAGATAAAAGGAGAAAGAATAGGAAGGAGAGGACGAAGTTAAGCCTGAAATTTTGGTTCAGGATACTTGAGTGGTCCGATGAGAGCTCAGACTCTCCCAGGGAACAGCTGTGTAAGAAGAGGAAGAAGAGGGCAGCATGAAGTCAGGTGCAGTTGGAATGCCCTAACTTATGCTGTGGTTATCTACTAAAATGCCCCTTAAGCAGTCTTTATTCAATAGACGTTGAAAGACCTTTCTTTTCAAAAAATACACCTAAAAACAAGGAGAGTACATGTGTTTACAATTATTAGAAGGCATATATTTGAAGTGTAGCTGTATTTGATTAATGTCAGGATACGGACTTCCCTGAGCCAGGTGATCTCCATCTCCATCTAAAAAGTGCTTTTCAAAGATGTGCTAACATGTGAGTACAATTACTTGTACCTGTTTGAGAGTCAGATGTGAGGCAGTTACACAGTGTTTCTATTTGACATTGATCACGGGCGTGCTGTTATTGCTATTTAAGATTACCCACCTTCTTCAAAGCATGAAAGTCTATTCGCTCTCATTTATAGGAATACTTTTGTGGTGGGAGGAAAAGTATGTGTAGTTATAAGTTCAATTACAGCTCCTGGTTTATCAGTGGCAGTATCCTAGACTAGACCATGGCCCTGACGAGGGCAATGCAGTGAAAAATGAGGATCATGCTGAGTACAATAGAAACTTAAAATGAGATTGGGTTTAAATTCACAGCTGGGACTTGCACACTTGGCACAGGAGAACACAGGGTCACTGTAGTAAGATAAGGAGTGTTCAATCATATCCTGCAGAGAAGCTAAGACACTGGTTTTGTAGCTCTTGTTTAAAAGCCTAGAACTTCTTGGATGATGTATATGTTCACATGTGAGTGTGTATGTACGTATACACATAGACACAAAGATATATGTGTATATTGAAGAAATAAACTTTATTTACATACTGAGATAAAATTTCTGAAGTCATGAAAATTCCTTTTCTAATGACATAGCAAACATTCTTTTACAATGCTTTAATAAAAACAGAAACTATCAGATAATATAACATATAAGAACTCTGACATAATGCCTTCTTGTAAATTTAAAACTATTGTTTAGGCACGCTGCTATTCAAATTGGATACAAATTGGGAACATGCAAGAAAAATTTAATTTTTGGATTTTTAATTGCACATTTATAATTACAGAGTTTCAGAGAATAACACTGTGCGTCAGAAAAAAGATCAACAACAATATAAAATTGCAAGGAAGCAAAAGGAAAGGAATACCACCACACTTTACTAGTTGGCTTATGATGGATGGTCAGGTGTATTGATTGACCTGGGTTTTTCTGATGGTCATAGTATTTATTCTCAGAGCAAATTTAAAAGCTAAGTATCATGTCTATTTTAGAGGAAAAATAAACCAGAATTTCTGAGTCATTCAGTAATTTGGTCACAGCCAAATTAATTGTCATTTGTAGAACCAGGATTCAGACCTAGATCTTTCTGAATTCAAAGTCAATCTTTATTATGTCTGATCTTACCTGATTTTCACTCTCACTCCCCAACTAGTTTGTGACATATAGGTGATTTTCTATGTGTGGTAGGTAATACTGTAGCTATTGTTTTGTGTTTAAAGCCTATGATCTGTTTGCCATGCCTCCCCAGGAAAAAAAGTTGCCATATAGTATATCAATGATATTGAATTCTGGGAAATCCGAGGTGCGTTATCCTTCCACTCACTAAGTAACCATGCCAGTGAGATGGACAATCACTGAGACTAAAGGTCATGCTTCTCTTTGGTGTGAAGTCAGCTTCAGCACCTCTTTCCCAAGCTCATGTCAATCAGATTAAGGCCCAGTTAGTTCCGTTCCTCAACCAAGCAGCCACTACTCTAAGGAAAGTATGTTTTGTATCATGCATTTCAATCTGGAGATTGAAATCAGAACTCATAGGGTAACTTTGTTAAGCTATGTGTATTCCTAACCCCTAGGAGGCTCTTCAAAGTAATGTGTTCTGAGCTGAGCATACTTGTTTTTCAAATAAGCCAATCTTTAACTAGAAATGATAAAAAGACAAGAATACTCAATTCATAGTTATAATCTATATACTTAAAATTAAGTCTCTGTATGGTCATGAATCTGAGACTGTATGACAGATATGGCAGTAATATAGACACAGGATAAAAAATTGTTCATCTTTGTATCCAAAATTCTTTGCAAAGTTTATATAAAATTGTACATATATTATCAGTACTGTCTTAAAAGTTTGAGTTGAAGCTATCCTTCCTGTCTTCATGATGGTGTGGTAGATGATGATCATGATGATGATGATGATGATGATCATGATGATGATAAAGCATCCACTGACACTCACTAAGTACCAGGCATTATACTAAGTGCTTTACATATATTATCCCATATTATTGTCATAATACATCATAACCAAGCTACCATTTTTATCCTCACTTTGCAGAGAAGGAAATACATGAATGGAGAGGTTAATTAGTCAAGGTTTATATATTATTATAGAGCCATGATTTGAACAAAGGGTTTACGACTTCAGAACATGTTCCCCTCAGTTTACATTTTGTTGTCTCTCAGGAAAAGCAAGTAACTGTAAGGAATTACTTACATCCTGGGATCATCCCTAAATTATTCCCCTGAGACAGACTTCTATCAAGAAAGTTTCTTTATCATCTGTAATATTGAACCTCTGTCCTCTCTTTTGGTGAATATAATTAATAATTGACTATGCATCTTATTGGCAGCAGGAAATTAAAACAAACACAGAGATACAAAAATAGACATACAGATACATAGATAGATGGTATCAGGTCAGCTAGCTAAATAGAATAGATGGAGTGATCAGATCCAGAAATAATCACATTTTTGTTAATTAGGCCTTCAGTGCTGTTTTTTAAGTGCCAAACATTCTTCTACACAAATAAGCACTTGACTCTCAAATAAGTAAATTGTAACCCTGGCCTCATTTAGTACATTAACCACCTTATGATAATTGATAAGACCTCTTAAAATAGCTTAATATATGAAACTTCACCTTTTAAAATAACAGCACTCATTTTTGAATATTTCATTTTAGTAAATCTGTACATTTTTGCATGTTGTCTCCTAAAATATTCTATTTATTTATTTTATTTTGTTTTTAATTCATCGAGATGGGATTTTACTATGTTGCCCAGGCTGGTCTTCAGCTCCTGGCCTCAAGTGATCCTTCCCCCTCAGACTCCCAAAGTGCTGGTATCATAGGCTTAAGCCACCATCCCTGGCCCTCTGTATTCTGTAATTATTGCACTGTTTGTATTCGGACAATGTTTTTATTAGTGTTTTTAAGGTTTTTTATTGTTTTTGGTTTTTTTTTTTTGATACAAAGTATCACTCTATCATCCAGACTATACAATGGTGTGATTATAGCTCACTGTAACCTGTTATTCCTGGGCTCATTGCATCCTGCCACCTCAGCTCCTGAGTAGCTGGGACTGCAGATACACACCATCATGCCCAGATATATACATTTTTTTTGAGATGCAGTCTTGCTATGTTGCCCAGGCTAGTCTAGTCTTTCTTGAACACCTGGCCTCAACTGATCCTTCTGTCTCAGCCTCCCAAAGAGCTGGGATTACAGGTGTGAGCCACTGCACACAGCCTGTTTGTCTTAGGATATAAATCCACCCTCCAAGGGAGGTCTAGGATACATAATTCTATTTGAATCAAACCAAAAATCTTAAGGGGAGTACTGTCCGCTTAAAGATGCTCAGTGAATGTGAATTGTATGACTACTGATTCTGCTTACAATACCTGTTCAAATATACATATAACTATCTTAAAATCTTAACAACTGTACCAGAATTTTAGAAAAATAACCTCACATTTATAAGCTGGAGCCTGTCAGAGTTCACTTTGACCAATGTGTCCTATAGGATCTATTACTCTCATATTTAATGTTTTGACAAATGTACTATAATAATATCAAAACCTACTTAGCAAATAAGAATAATTTTTTAGTATGTGTAATATTTTCCCCAAAGGGGAAAAACTCAGATAGAATGAAAAAGTTCAGTGACTTTTAAGTGCAAATAGTAAAATATAATCCATAAAATAGAAATTGAGTTTCATAAAAGAACCAACACAATAGTGAGAACTTTAGCAGGAATTTTAGTAAGAATTTAGACCCTCAAGATAAATTTAAAATCATATGGTTTTCTAACGTTCTAAGCAAGTAGAGTTGTGCTTATTCTATATTTGCCCAGCCCAACACATTCTCTCATTTCCCCATTGAGATAAGTATATTTGGACCATCCGTTGCCTACAAGTCAGAGTGCTGGATAGTATGACAGATGCAGGGACATAAATGTTTCTGATTAAGGATCGTGATTTCTCTCAGGTTGATTTTGGCCCTGTTATTTCTATGTTTAACTCTTTAAGCTGCTTTGATTATAACAAATTTCTCAACGTTGATTATAACAGATTATAATCAATCTCAACAGAGATGATAACATTCTCAACAAATTTCTCAACAATTTTAAATATTGCAATATATTTCTTTTCTGAGATGTTGAATGTTAATATAATAACTGTCAAAAACTTGCATATATCCATTATATGTGCATTAGAAAAAGAAAGACAGAAAAACTCTGAAGCTTTACCAATACTAATTTATCTAATTTTGAGGCTGCTCGTTAGGGCTTTTATGGCTCTTCAATAAATTATTTTCAAACAAAAGCAAAATAGGTAGGAGATCAACTATAATGAATCCAACATCTTCTGAGCCACTGTGTACAAAAGTTCACACATTCCAAGATAAAATAACAAAAGGTTTTTGTCTGCTTGTCTGTGGGTGTGTGTATATAGGTAAATAATAAAACACATTTAGATCTTTACTTGCAAATTAAAAACACGAAAACAAAAATAATACAATTTCAAAATAGCAGATGTTTAAATTAACTCTTCTGTTAACTAAGTTAGTGTCCTTAGTATGAACTATTATTCATAATTTGAAGAGATTTTCAAAATTATTCTAAATGCATGGTCAGAATTTTTTTTGTAGTGTAATGGTTTGTCCCTTCATTTTTTTGCTGGTTATTTCACCCATCTGTTCTACTGGGTTGTTGGTTTTCCCAACTTGGGGATGTGGTGAGGGAGGAGGGCAGAAATTGGCAGTGTGTGTCCTTACACTGGTGACTGAGAGCTTCCATAATTGTAGAGCATTTCATAATTGAGAACTCACTTTCACTGAAAAGAGTGTGATAATAATATCTAGCTTATATTGATTTTTTGAGGATTTTATGAGTTAATTGTTGTAAGTTGTTTAGAACAATATCTGATATATAGTAAATGCTCATTAAATGTTAGGGATTATTCAAGTAATCATGAGATTTTTGCTTCCAACATGGGCCTGGATAAATACTGAAATTATAAACTTAAATTGTGTCATCTGTGTTGTTAATATGCCTAATGTAAATGCCAGCTTGTCTTACAAGGCAAATCATACAACGTATTCTACCAGTGAATCACTAAGGTATTTCGTATTGCTTAGATTGTTCGAGTGCACAAATATGGAAGGAGATTAAATCAGCCTAAAGTCACTCCTTTTGAGATAGCTTGTGATCTGGAGAATAAAGAGGCTCTCTCTCTCTCCTGATGTCTTCTTTGCATATTTTGAGTACCCTAATGTCTTCTATGTTTATTTTAGTCTATACTCCCCTTCCAGCATCCTTTGTGTTTTTTATACTGTTTACTGGAATTTCCCAATCAACCATGCCATACTTTATTTTCTTTATTCTCTAACATTTTGCTGTTTCTTGTCCTATGTCCTGTTTCCTCTGTGCTATTTGTGGCTTTCTTATCCTTATGCTTCTCTCTTCCATTCTGCAGTTCCTGGAGGATAGAGCAAAAGTAAAGTTCTAAACATATGTGTGGCACTTATTTGGCATTTATTTTTGGACAAAGCTCTGCCACAAATTCCTTTTTTTTTTTTCCATTAAAAAAAATGGGTTGGATAACCTAGATGGAAATTAAAATTCCCATTTTTTTGTTTTTTGCTTGTAGCTTGTGCTCAATGTAAGTTCCACTGTTTTGATCTTTATTTCATCCACCTTGGGCTATCTCCTGCTCCCAATGGCTTCTCCGAAACAAGGCATTCCATAGCGCAAAACCTCTCCACCCTGTCTCAGGCTGTGTGCTGCGTCTCTAGACCATTAACTTACTTCCAAGCTCTGATGGAACGGCTTCCTTGTCATGTCCATATGGGCAGCACCATATGGATATCTGCAGCACATCTAATTCATTCTTTCTAAAATGGGACAATCTACTGCTCTGCCTGTGTAGCTTATCTTAGTAGATAGCATTAACCACCTCCTCCAACTAGAAACCTTGAATCATCCTTTGATCCCCCACCTTCCGCCTCCACCGTCAAATAAATCGCTTCTTTCTGCCTAATATATATCTCATGAATTTATATACTTATATATAATCTATATAAAATTCTCACTTCTCAAAGTCAACCCACATTCACTCCCCACCTCTACCAGGGCGTTTCATTTGAATGGCTGCACCTCCCTCCTACCTTCTTGTGTGCACCTGGGTTTTTGTGCGCTCTAATGCAACCTACAATTGTGCTTTTTTTTTTTTTTTTTTTTTTTTTTGATTCAGCTGCTGCTAGAATGATCTTCTATAATGCAAATAGGATCCTTCCAAGTAAAAGTTCTCGTGGATTTTTCACTTATCCTTCAGATAACCTCCCAAGTCCTTAACTAAGCTTACAAGGTGATCTGAGAGCTGACCCCTGCAGACCTCACCTTTTTCAAGTTCCTGGAGCCCATTAACCTCTTATTTCTTTCTTAGCCTGAGGGCACACATTTCCCCTGCCTGAAATCATCTTCCCTTTCCTCTCCCTAACCCCTTATTAAAGGGCTAACTTATACTCTCACCTCAATGCCACTTTCAGGATGTCCCCAATGACCCCTTCTTACTGAGCCCCTGGCTATATATGCTCTACTCCCTGCTTGCTTGCCCTTATCATTCATGTTGCTTATTGATATCTCCCAGAGTTTAACAGCACCAAATAATTATTTTAGAAATAGGATTTGGATGCAGAAACACAAGCGCCTAATTCCAACTGTATCACTTATAGCAGAGTGACTTTGAGGATGCCACTTAATTTCTCTGAGTTTTATTTCTTCCACCCATAAAATGTGTACAATAATGTCAGTTTTGCATGGCTGCGGTAAGTTTTAATAATATCATATAATAGCTAACACTGCTGGGAACACTTAAAACATAGCATAAATTGTGATTATTATTATCCGAATATTTCTCAACATAAAAGTTTTTCAACTTTCCAATTAGCTGTATAATCTATTCGTTACATCTTCCAAAGAGGTAACTTAGCAAATCATGAGATAGCTTAATATATGTAAGGAAGAAGAGAGAGAAACTGAAATTAAGGATGGTTTCTGGTTGCCAAAATTTTGAAGAATGACCAGCTTCCTTTAAGTCTTTTCTTATTAGCCCTTCACTGTTTGTTAAAAATTTCTTCTCAAGCCTATAATTCCAGCACTTTGGAAAGCTGAGGTGGGCGGAGTTCGAGACCAGCCTGACCAACATGGTGAAACCCCGTCTCTACTAAACATACAAAAAATTAGCCGGGCATGGTGGCACGCACCTGTAATCCTAGCTACTCGGGAGGCTGAGGCAGGAGAATCACTTGAACCCGGGAGGCGGAGGTTGCAGTGAGCCAAGATCACACCACTGCACTCTAGCCTGGGCAACAGAGTGAGACTCTGTCTCAGAAAAAAAAAAAAAAAAAAAAAAAAAAAGTCTTGTGTTGTTTTTTCCTTTTCCTGGTACTTCTGCTTTTTTGAATTCTTACTTCAGATTGTGCAAACCCACCTCCCAAAAAGATGACATCAAGAATCAATGCTGATTTCAAACTAGCTTCATGATTTCTTCCCTTTCATTAGTGTGTTTGTATTTCACAAGCATCTTCTGGAGTAAAACATGGCTTAACCCAAATGTTACTGTAATCGGTGTTTTCACTGCTGAGGGCAGTCTGGTGGGTAAATATTATGGAGTGGGTTATGTTTATGGAATTTCTAAACATTAGCTGAGCAGAGTCTGATCCCTTGTGCTACTGCGTCTTCATTTGTGGCCATTAATACAATTCAAAACCCAGGTGAAAGAATAAGATTTCAAAACCCCCAAAGATCTATATCTATTTCTTGTTGAGCTTTTAATCGTATTTTTTATTACTAACTCTTGACATGTTTGTATATGCTGAAGGTTTCAATTAAAATAGACAGCAGGGTGATATTGAATCAATACGTGTTGTTTTGTATCTGGGGAAGAAGAAGCAATATGAAATATGGAAATCTGAGAGAATGTAAATGCTCTAGGATCTGCTGTGAGACATACACTCCTGCTTGTCAGACAGACATGATTTTTAGAGCAGAGAATTTGCTGGCTTAAAGACAACTTGCCAGTTTCATTAGTTTTGTATCTTACGCTAGACAGAGTCACTGTTCCAATCATTAAAGTACGCATCCTAAGCTTCCATTAAGTTTGAGCCAAATGACAACATATTTTAGAAGTGCTTTGTGCAATGACAATATGTAGCTGCCTACTGCTTATAGTTGAGTAAGCTTGTGATAACTTTACTACACAATGGGTTCCACTCTTTTTCATTCTTGCTTAGGTTTAATTTTCATGAGCATGCCAAGAACACAATTATTAGTGCTTCTTATAAATACCTGGTGGAGATCACATTAAATAAGAGTCATTCTTAGAATAGATAAAAATTTGCAAATATAAACTAAAATACCAATATGGTAGGAACTGAGTAGGTGGGATCACCAGTTTTCATTATGGTAAAACTGCATTTTTTCCCCCTACCTGCTCAGGAGTGTTTGGAGAGTTCAGACATATTAGAGGAAACAGCAATGAACTGCTTAGACATATTTAAGGAACCCTTCATAATAAATGCTATCAGATCCTGGGTATCTCTGGCAACCAAACTTAGGATGGAAGACATGCCTACAAAGAGCAAATTTCTAGTGAAGAAAATGATACATTTTTATTTTTAAAACCAAAGGATTTCAGTTTGTTGTGTCATACTGTGCACCCCACACAGTATCAGCCTGGGATTCAGGAGAACCTGCAGGAAATCTTGTGAGAAACATTTAAGGTCAACTAGATAAGATTTTCATTCTCTATGATTCCCTCCGAATTTACTATTGTTCATTCTGAAGTCATTGTTCTCAGAAGGCAAGAAACAGAACAAACACTAACTGTTGGATATCTTGTCTTGTTGTCTATCTGCAGAAATATTTGGCCGCATGCAGTTCTACAGAACATGGTGGAAAAAAGTATTTATGTTTATAAATTTTGTGTTTTTTCCTGAACATATTATTTTCCTACAGACTGTTTAGATTTCTTAAACTGCTGAGGTACAAGAGTTTCCCAAATTGGCAGTTACTGCTTCGACTGGCAAGGTAAATGTCTCCTTTTTTTGAAAAGTTAACTCTGAAGAAGATATGGACATATTCAGAAAGCTACCAGTAAGCGCTTGGTGCCTTGTTTAAAAGCACCTGGCTCCTTTATTGCCATCCTCGGGCACAGATTCTTACAAAAGGTGCTAATAAGTTCTTGATATATACACATACGCCTCCTGGGCTTATGCTCCACCAACAATGAGGCGAGAACTAGAATAATCTGCCCCTTGAGAAAACTGTTCATTGCTGTGAAGAAGAATCTGATTACCTTTCCACAATGGTTGGAATAGGTTTTATCCCTATTGTTACAGATGTCCAAGTGGGAAATATTATATAGCAGATGATTTGTTAATTTTTCACAGTTTACACATTCCTGCTGTTAGAAACATCATCCTTAATACATCCTCATAAAACATTAATCAGAACTGTATAAACGATATGCTCAAGATTATTTTTAAAACAAAGTACTGGGCCCATGAACTAATTAGTCCTATGCTGTTCAATTTTTTTTTTCCTAGATTTATGCACATGTTTTAAAAAGCACAGAAAGGATAGTATTAACAAAAGGCACTTTTCATTAAAACAAGAAGTACTGATTAAGGAAGGCTAAATGTTAAAGAGAGCAAACCTTTTTAAATTTTAGCTTATTAGAAATATCTAATTACAATGCAATCATATCTACAAAGTAATTTACTTTTCAAGGGTGACTCAGATTTTTGGTCTCCCAAGGCTTTCAGCACATGGCAACACCATAAACCCTGCAGTATTTCAGTGTTGTAATGTCTTCCAGCAGTTTTACTTTTAACTCAAGCTGTCCTGGGCCTTCATGTTTGCCTGCCAGTATAACAGAAGTACCCCGGCAGTAGATTTAATTCTAGAGACATGATATGAACACCTACTGTGTGCAAAACTGTGTGAGTCATTGAGCAGGAAACACCTGTGAGTAAGGCAGAGCCCCTGCTTGTAAGCTGCCCACAATCTAGTGGGAAAGGTACAGGTTTCACTGAGCTTTTAATTAAAGCCAAATAGCTTCAGAGGTAGCAGGCCCAGCAAAACGCCATTTAGTTCACATTTGTTCTATTCCCCACCCACGCATTTACTGTTATCTTTTGTTTTCCCATGCAGTCTGATTTCTTTCTTTTGGCCTCTTTCCTCCGAGGCTGAGAATATACATCTGTGTGGGAGGAAATGCCCTGAGTTACTGTACAACCACATGAAAAACAAACAGAAGGGACAGGCAGCCTGCTCTGTTTTCAGCAGCATGGCCTTATTCCCCTTCACTCTTGACAGCATCACTTTAGGCCCTGAGCATATGGGCCAGGGCTTGTCTTCAGAGCCACTTATGGCACATATATAAAATTTACTGTACCTTCCTGGAAAAATGCAGTGTTTGCAAAACACTTGGGAGAGGGATGGATTTATGGATGGGGAAAAATACACCCAGTCAAGCTATTAAACACTGGTTTCCATGCCATTTTCAGCCACTAGGATATGAATGAGGGGCTCCCATGTTAGGCTCTAAGACGAGCAAGTCTTTGGATCCTTTTTGAAATAAATTACCTGCCAAGATCTCCTTTAGGGATAAAGCTATTTCACTATTCACAGTTTAGAGTCCTAGGTTTTTGAGGTGGATGGTCAGGGATCAGTCAGTGGGCAACACATGTAATGGCAGACATAGCAGGAACATTCTTTTTCCATTACTGAAAAGAAACACAATATCAGAAACAGCCTTTGCTTAAGTAATTAATCCCCCTAAATTGATTTCTCGAGGAAATTTGGTTCATAAATTGCACCGTACTTTTGTTGGTAGATAAACTGGTAACATAGAGTGCTTCTGGTTGAATGATCTTAAAATATTCATGTAGGTCCTTAAATCAACCTCCAATTTGGCATTAGCATTCCCATTTCACTATGCAAGATATTTTTAAAATCAAGAGAGTTGGCTTTTGGTGTAAGTAAGCATGTATTAGAATACAAGAACTTGGAGGCATGCTGTTAGACCTTGTTTCACTTGGAATGATAAAGTACATTTTAACTAATATGTTTAATTTTACTAAAAGGTGTTACATTAACTCCTCCCTGAATTTATCTATGAAACTGTATCAAGAATGTCTCATGATGAAACTGCAAACCCAAATTCATAGGCATTCATGGGGGAAAGAAATAAAACACTCACAGAGAGGATCTTCGGGATGTCAACTGCCAATGAACAGAAGGAGGGAGAGTCCTTTGTATGTAACTATATAGTTTGCATTACTTAACCTTTAAAGTGTTGTGTGACTTATTTATATATGAGAAATATAAATGCCACTGTTGTCTATTGCAGATGTCATCCTAGTTAAAGCTATTATTAGAAAAACATAACTTTAGTATTTAAAACTGTTTTCTTTTTACTTGGGTGGGGTTCAAGGAGGGGAAAGAATGGCAAATGCATTTTAGCATGTGCTGCTTACTATTTAACTCCAAGATTTCATCACAGTGGAGCTTGTGAGCACCATGCCCTTTTGGAAAAAGGCATTAGAGTAGATGTTCAGAAATCTGAATTTTAGCTGTTTTTGGCACTAGTTGTGTAACTGAGAGAACATCATTATCCTGGGCTAAGTGCTTCTCCCTCTTTTCCCATTAGCACTTTAATATGTAATATATGTATTATAGCTCACACATATCTTGTTCTTACTATGCAGGCATAATGGTAAGTTATTTATATGCATTTCTCTATTTGAAATGTTCTGTCAGAATGTTGATTGGATTATACTGAAATTATCAGTTCATGGATCTAACTCTCATATGTGACAGAGATTGTCTTATTGACATATTAGGTGCTTAGAAAAATTTGTTAAGCTGAGCTGACCTTCTGTACCCTTCTCAGTTGTTTGTGTTTTTATTCTGTCAGATAAAAAATAAAATCGTATTTTCTCCTCATCAGGATGAGGAGGATTTTCTTAGTGTTTTTTTCTATCATTGTTAGAATATATTATGCATAGTAGTTTTTGGTATACATTTCTTCTATCACAGACCATTGACATTCCAATTTTATATTTATAGCTTAAATGACTCACTCAGACAGTGAACTAAATACATTCCCTCAATAGATTGTCCATAGTGATAAAATAAATGAAAAAAGAATCCTAGATCCTCAGTTCCATGCTACACTAAAATATATAGCAAAGATGCTGTGTTTGCCAAAATAGTAATCTTTACATTGATCATTGTGAACCTGACTTTAAGTCTCTTTAAAAACCTATACCTTTTTATGTTTTTATATTTGCATTTGTGATTCAACTATTAAGATGTTACTCAGCTTTATCAATTTTATCAAACAGAAGACAGTTTGTGTGATTGACTAAGATCTGCTAGTCTGTCCCAATCCAATCTAAAAACATATTTTAAGAGTTATTTTCTAAAAGAGTCTTAGGCTGTATCATTTAAAGCTGAGTGTAAAATCCATTAGCAGCCCACACTAGGGGCTAATTGCTAGAGTATAATTTTGGCAACATTTTTATAACTGCTGGAGAAGCCCACATAGCTAGCAGGGCACCTTAATTTATAATAATTATATTCTCAAGGAATTTTGTTTTTAACATATTATAATAGTTTGAATAATAGCATGGGCCACTGGCCAATTGTGGAATTACAATCTGTTGAGATGAAGATTATCTATTAGCATAAACTTTGTTTTCATTTTATATTTGGGGTGAGTGAGAGGAGTTATGGTTAAACACTCTTCCTTTTATTTCTCACTGATTATTAAAATGCTCAAGTATCATTCAGGAGGAAGAGAAAGGGATAAAGAGAAAAATAAGAATAAGGATTAAAAAGAACATAAAAGTAAACACAAACAAGTATAAAAAATAATCAAGGAACAAAAATTACCAAAGTTTGATGGAAAGTTGTTGTGGAGTGCCAAAATGAGGCTAAAGTTAACTGCTTTTGAAAGTAATTCGAAGCCTCACATCACATTCAGTTACATTTTATTACTAGACATGATAACAGCATTGAAACTTGTACTTATTGATGCTACACTGTGACAGAGTTTCCAATTTCATGACTAAATAGCATATTTTAAAATCCAGAGTTTAGTGACCTTTGAGGTAATTTGAAACCTTAGTTTTAGTCACAGAATAGCCTTTTCTGTTTTTGTTTGTTAGTTAGTTTGTTTTGTTGTTATTGTTTCTGGGTAATACCTCTGCATTATCAAGCAAGAAACCAAGTGATCTAAAGTGGAAATGAGAGGTGGAGAGAGAAACAAAGTTGTTGAGTGACTCCAAGGACCAGGTATAATTGGCTAGACAAGGTGGAGACGGAAAGAGATACTCAAAGTAACACAGACTGTGATGGAAAAGGGAAAGGCCTGAAAGGAAATGGTACAATATATGAAACTATCTAGGTTAGCTGGAACACAGAATTTATGTAAGGGATGGTAAAGAATAAAATAGGAAAGGAAATTTGAGTCATGCTGTAGAATGACTCAAATACTCAGCTGAGAACATTGATCACATCAGGCCTTATAGTTGGTGATCAGACCATGACATAAGGATGCTGGGTAAAGGATTGTGTTCCTAATGTAATTTCACCCAGATCTCTGCTAAGCCTGCCTCTCGGAGATCTGAATAAACCTGTCCTGTCCCCCTAATTCTCTATATTCTGTGAATGTCTCAATCTTTCTCCAACAATTTGTGAATTTCCAAAACCTTTCATTTCCATTTCTTTGCTCCATTTCTGTCTTCTATGTTTGTGCAATCTCTGCTTCACCTTATATCTGGAAGTATATCAGATTCATCTTCTTAATTTTTCCACCAGATAATCTACAACACATCTTTTATATTTTTAGTAACTGCAGATTTAACAGGCCATGTTCTGTGTTTCTTCTTCTCTACTCCTTCCCATTTCATTCATTTTCTCTCTCCTGCTAAAATCCCGATGCAAACTGACATTTTTGCCCTTAAGGGACTCCCTCACTACCTTCATGAATTTGCTCATATTTTTGAATAATTAATGTTCAGTAAGATTTGGTCACAGCTTTTTCCTATCTGTGAAACTTTAGTGTAAAGTCAGCAGCCTTTGGAAGATCCCAGGATACTCTTTAACATCTGCCATTTCATTTATGGTACTCAATTGAAAGAATTAGACTTGTTTTTAAAGGGATGGCCTGGAGCAAGCTTAGGGCATAATTCTCTTGGGGCTAAAGAAATAAGTCAGATATTTCACTTTGTACATGTGTGTGCATACATTGTGGACAAACACTCTTTCATATGTGTAGGAAATGCAATGAATACTTTTGAGAAGTACTAAGGATGCCATGTGGAATTGGCGTTTGGGGTATCATTTTGATAGCCATACAAAATGTGATGTGAATTTTTGTCTCTTCTTTCTAGCCTCACTAGTAATAAGATGTTGTAAAGTTATATTTCGTACTATTTTCTGAAGCAAAGAGTATTTTAACCTTTCTTTTTGAAATATTCTTGCTTTTTTCCATTTTTCTCTCTATTGAACAAAGGTTCAGGATAAGGAAGTTTGAAAAATAAGCCCAATTTATTTCTTTAGCCTTGACAACATTTTTGGTTTTCTGCCTAGTATGTGACTCCACTCACTATTCTCAGTAAGAACCCTTATTGTGCTTGGGTGTCTTCCAAGACAACCCCCATTCCAGGGATGGAATGTTGTTAAAATGAGTTAATCTTATTAATCCTATTCCTCTTTCCTTGAACTAGGAATTGGCGGACCTAAACCAATTTGAGCTAATTTGAAGAGTGGTCTGCAATGGCCAGGTTTGAAGTTTCCATGCATTTAAAAGAGTATATACCATGGATGTTGAGGGAGAATAAAATAAATAAATAAAACAGAGCATAGAAAATCAGCACTACTCTCCTACAGGGCATAAACAAAGCTATGTATATATAATCATGATTATTATACTGCAAGCCATCTTATGGCCACAAAACTTAGCAAGTTTCTGATGAAGCCACTGCAGAGCTTAACTGGTCATTTTAAACCACCAGATAATCCAGCCCTAGTTTGCTCTAACTATGGATTCTTGTTAAATGATCCAATATTTTTCCATACACTCTAAGCCATTCATCTCCTCTTTTTAAATCAGCCTAGATGTTTGTCTATTATTTTAATCTATAATTTCAGCTATTGCTTATTTTTATCTCATTGGCCCATAGACCCTATAATTTTATCACATTATTTCCAATGTTCTACTTCCTATATATTTTATCCCTGTATTTGGCATCACCATCCACTTTGTCACAGAGAAAGAAATCTTTGATTTTCTCCTTCCTCTTCCCCTTTCCTTTTCACATCCCATTGATCACTACCTCTTACTTATTCAAACTTCTATATATCACTTAAATTTATACAATCCTCCTATATCTACTTCAACTGGCTTGCTTCATGCCACAATCATTCTTTACATTGATTGTTACAATAGATGCCAATCACTCAGCCTTTCATCTCTTCCCCAGCAATACAATCTTTAAGCTGATTCCAAGAGGAACTTTCTAAAATAAAATATTGGCATGTGATGTTCCTGGTTAAAATTTGTAAGCAATTTCTTATCCCTTGAGGATAAAGTTCCAAATCTTTTGCATGACATCTAAGACATTTTTTCTTTTATTTCGTATGTGTTGCCTATGTTATTGCTGTATGAATCTCATGTCCCAATTATACTAAACTTGTAAAAATTCTTTAAATATGACATTTACTCACAACTTGTAGACTTTACAAATTCACCTCTTTCTATGCAATCCCTCTAATTTGTAGTTTTGTATGGCAAACTTTTTGTTTTAATCCTCCAAAACTGTCAGGGATTATCTTTTATGTAATTTCTAACCTAACATTTCTTAGAAAGCATTAGTCCTTTCTCTACAGGGTTCTCATAGTGTCATTCCATGTTTATGTTAGAACATCTAACAACACAAATTCTAGTAGTTTCTTGTCTGTTTTTCTACCACACTCTGAACACTTGGAGCTAAGCACCATTTGTCATTGTATTTCTGTTATTCCCATTGTGCCTGGTACATAATAGACAAGCGATATTTATTTTCGAATGAATGGTAAGAAAGACAATTGCCAATGTAAAGAGTAGAAGCTATCTGTACATGACATCAACTCAACTTGTTAAAAAAGAAAATTTCAGAGAATTAACTGCTTTTGTTTGCAATTGTCCTTGTGATAACCCATGGCCAGTTTTGTGTTTGTTTTTTGTTTGTTTGTTTTGTTTGTTTGTTTTAAATTAGATACTTGAGATCTTCATTTCTAGTTTTATATTCTTTTTCTCCTTTGGCATGTATACAGTAATAAAAAATATTAAGCTGGATTTGTCTTAAACAAGAATTTAAGTCACAATCAGGAAAACACTACTGAAATAACTTACTATTATTATTATTTTTTGAGATGAAGTCTGGCTCTGTCGCCTACGCTGGAGTGCAATGATGCAGTCTCAGCTCACTGCAGCCTCCGCTTCCCAGGTTCAAGTGATTCTCCTGCCTCAGCCTCCTGAGTAGCTGGGATTATAGGCACCCGCCATCACACCCAGACAATTTTTGTACTTTTAGTAGAGATGGGGTTTCACCAGGTTGGCCATGCTGGTCTCGAACTCCTGACCTCAGGTGATCCACCCATCTCAGCCTCCCAAAGTGCTGGGATTACAGGCATGAGGCACTGCGCCCGGCTGAAATAACATTTTTATCGAAAATTACATATTATCTGATATTAAGTGAATCCATATTATATTTGATTTAAGGGAAGACTATAAAATGAAGAGATATACTGAAATTAGATGATCTTCTATAGTTTATTTTTGGCAGATAAGGTGTTGCAATTATCAGGACAGGCTAGGACATAGAATAACAAAACACACACATTGATATGGTTAGGATTTGTGTCACCACCTAAATCTCATTTTGAATTGTAATCTCCATAATCTCCATGTGTCAAGGGAGAGACCAGGTGGAGGCAGTTGAAACATGGGAGTGGTTTCCCCCATGTTGTCTTCATGATAGTAAGCGACTTCTCACAAGATCTGATGTTTTCACAAGGGGCTCTTCGCCCTTTGCTAGGCACTTCTCCTTCCTGCTGCCTTGGGAAGACGGTGCTTTGCTTCTCCTTTGCCTTGCTCCGTGATTGTAAGTTTCCTAAGGCCCCCCCAGCCATGTTGCATTGTGAGTAGTCAATTAAACCTCTTTCCTTTATAGATAACCCAGTCTCGGGCAGTTCTTTATGGCAGTATGAAAATGGACTAACACGTACACATACACACAATCCCCCAAATCTCAGAAGACTGACACTATAAAACTGTACTTCTCTTTGGCGCTACAAGCCCCATGCTTGTGGAATAACTCCATCCCACACAGTCGGCCAGTCAGGGATCCAGACTTATGAAACACCGCCATCCTGGAGATGCATTGCCAGAAACATGGGCTTTGGTAAGAGCAACAACATGGAAAGAGAGAATGGAGAATTGTACAAATGTTTTTTATAGCCTCAATCAGAAATGACATACTTCATTTTGACCACAATTCAGTGACCAGAACTAGTTACATGGTCTTGCCTAACTGGCAAAGGGGCTGAAAACATGAGGGAATACATGGAATAGTCAGTATTTTATTTTATTGTATTTATTTATTTATTTATTTATTTATTTATTTATTTATTTGAGACGGAATCTCCCTCTGTCGCCCAGACTGGAGTGCCGTGGCACGATCTCGGCTCACTGCAAGCTCCACTTCCTGGGTTGGCGCCATTCTCCTGCCTCAGCCTCCCAAGTAGCTGGGACCACGGGCGCCTTCCACCATGCCCTGCTAATTTTTTGTATTTTTAGTAGAGATGGAGTTTCACCGTGTTAGCCAGGATGGTCTCGATCTCCTGACCTCGTGATCTGCCCGCCTTGGCCTCCCAAAGTGCTGGGATTACAGGCTTGAGCCTCTGCTCCCGGCCATAGTCAGTATTTCTTTATGCCACAGTCTTAGGATACCTGTTTCATAGATGAACTATAGCAATCCAGTCTTGGAAAAGTTAGTAAAATTTTTACAGCATCAGGGAGACAAAGTAAAGACCTGTTATGTATTTCTTTCCAGTAAGTAATACTGTTTTTCTTTTGAAACTTAAGTTTTACAGTTTCATTACTTATGGTTTCTCCTTATCCATGGTTTCACTTTCTGTGATTTCAGCTACTTGCGGTGAACCATGGTCTGAAAATATTTATGGAAAATTCCAGAAATAAACAATTCATAGTTTTAAATTGTGCACCAATCTGAGTAGCATATGAAATCTCTTACTATCCCACCCCATTTTTCCTGGGATGCAAATCATCTCTTTGTCCAGCAGATCCACATTCTGAAATAAAATACCCTATGCTTTGGAAAAATAGTAAGGAAAAAACTTTTAACAACATTCTATTACTAGTAAAAAGAGTATATCTAATCTTTTTTTTTTTTTTTTTAATGTTCTTGCCTCTTCTATTCTTGCTTTTTTCTCCCCATTGAGCAAAGATTCAGGATGAAGAAGTTTCAAAAATTATCTCAATTTCTTTCTTCAGCCATGCGAATATTTTTAGTTTTTCTTCCTAGCATCTGTGACTTCACTTCTCATTCTCAATAGAACCCTGATTGTGTTTGTTCCATTCAAAATGAAAATAAATATTTTTATAATTTTTAATATTTAATCAAACTGCAACTTGATATATTGTTATAAGCTATACTTTATATTTTTCTAAACTGACAAAAATTTTTACCAGTAAAATTTATTAAATATTTCTTTGTTTCTAACATCCCTGACCTCCACTCCCGCACCACATTCTGTATTTCAATATTTAACCTAAATATCATATTCAGTTTGGGCTACTGTAACAAAATACTATAAAGTTGGTGGCTTATAAGCAACAGAAATTTATTTCTCAGAGTTCTGGAGGCCACAAGTCTGGGAGGATGGTGTCAGCATGGTTGGGTTCTGATGAGGGCCTCCTTGCAGGTTTTAGACTACTAACTTCTCTTTGTACATGTGCTCACATGGCAGAAAGAGATCAAGAGAGCTCTCTGATGTCTTATTTTTTTCTAGAGACTGGGTCTTGCTATGCTGCCCAGGTCGATGTTGGACTCCTGGGCTCACACAGTCTTTCTGCCTCAGCATCCTGAGTAGCTGGGACAAGCGGGTGTTTATCACCATGAACAGTTTCACTGTCTCTTTTATAAAGGCAGTAATCCCACACATGAGGGATTCACCCTCAGAATGAATCACCTCCCAAAGACCCCACCTCCGAATAACGTCACGTTGGGGGCTAAGTTTCAATGTATAACATCTGGGGGAACATAAACATTCCATCCAAAATACTGATTAAAGGGGCCACTGATTATGAAATAGCCCAATTCCATTTTTAATATGACCTGTATGTTTATATTTGTAAACCAGTCACGTTAATGTGATTGCTATTGTGTAAGTGCTTTAGTATTACGGACTGTTTATGTAACATTTCTGACAACAAATGCTTGTTTTTTGTTTGTTTGTTTTGTTTTGTTTTTCTTTTTTCCACACCAACCAATTCTCAACTTTGTAAACAAATACCAACTAGGTGACCTACAATTCAATGTGATTTTTATAGTACAAGGAGTTAGCACAGACCCCACAAATGAAGTTCTTAGTCTCACAAGACTGCACCCATTTCAGATGCCAATCAAAGTTATTCAGGGCTTAGGGTACTCACACTTATGTTCAACTTCGCTACAAAGTCAGAGTTTGCCAAAACTCCCTTGTCAGGTTTGAAAATTTGCTAGAACAACTCATAAAACTCAGGGCAACATTTCACTTATTACTGATTCATTATAAAAATATTATAAAAATACAAATATACAGCCAGGTTGAAGAGGTATATAGTGCAAATTCTGTCACTAAAGAAAACTGATCCGTTTGCCCACACACAATGGAAAGCTGAACACCAAAGCACTGGGTTTTTGTAGTGAGAAAGGTTTATTGTGAGTCAACTGATAAGAAGAGGAGGAAACACTCAGATCTGTCTCCCCAAGCTGGGGTCTGGGCCAGGTTTTATAGGCATAGGGCATGAGGTGTGGTCTGATTGGATCTTGCAGTGAAATGATGCTGGAAGCCAGGGTCTGACTGGATCATGCCGTGTGGTGACACCGGGGCTTGATCTGATTGGATTCTACATCTTGCCATTCTGTATCTGCCTCTTAATACAGTCCTTGCTCCTTGGTCCAGTACTTAGGTTCTGCCCGTGGTTGCATTTTGGGTTCATCTGGGCATACTCACGTGATGGGACCTTCAATCCCCAGATTGAAGGGTCCACGGAAACTGAAAAACAACTCAACTCACAACTTTGTTACATAAAAGTTGAATCAGACTGTTCTGATGCAGTTCCAGTTCCAGAAGAATCTCCACCATAAGATTCCCCTTGGATCTGGAGACAGATGGATGCATTTTCTAATGCAGAAGTTCCGTGAATCCCATCATCTGGAGACTTTTATGAAAGCTTCATCACATAGCCATAATATATAATTAATTCAATCTCCTGACCCCCTCTCCTCCCTGGTGTTTGGGGGTGGGGTCAAAAGTTCCAAGCTTCTAATCAAGGTTTAGTCTTTTTGGCGACCAAGACTGGTGAAGCCAGAGTACAGGACTAAGATTTGCCTCCTAACAAAAAACTCTTCTATTACTCACAAAATTCCAAGAAATGTAGGAACTCTGTGTCAGGAGCCAGGGCAAAGACCCAATACTATAACAAAAGATGCTCCTACCACCATGATCACTCCAGATATTACAAGGGTTTTAGGAACTCTGTGCTAGAAACTAGGGACAAAGATCAAACTATATTACTCATTATAGCATAATATCACGCTAGTATGAAGAAGATGGATTATTTGGCTAGGTGTTTTTTAGTATTAGATTTGTAATTTCATCGCGAAAGTGGATCTAATTTTGGTTCAAACCTAATTAAATTAGATTTAGGGTATGTGCATCTTTCTTTAGGCAACTTGCTATAGTATCACATTATGAGCAATTACATTAAAAATTAATACTGTAAAGATCATACCGGATTACACTTTCCTAAAATCCTAAATATATATACATATTTATATAGTTTATTTATATGGGATTTATGTTTATCATCACTTTATTCTTATTCTCTCAAGCCTATAGTGATCTTAAAATATCTTTTAAAAAAGTTGGAAATATGTGGCTTTTTTGTGTGTGATCAAATTTCATTCATTTTATATTCTAAAGTTCCAAAATGATTTCTTATACTGGGAGCCAATGTTAAAGGCTATTTCCTTGGATTTTGGGTAAGTTCTTGATTCCAAGTGGAGTTTTGTGCAACTTGTTTTAAAGTATTTGTGATTTCTGTCTCTAGTTGAACAGCTGTTTTCATCTTTTACTTATGAGCTGTTATTTACATCATAATGTCAGACTTCTGGCAATTATTTTCTTTACTGGACAATCTAACAACCATATTCTAATAGTTATAGTCTTCCTCCCTTCACGCCCCTCATCTTTCCATTTCCATTTCAATGCTCTTTTCACTATTTTTCTTACCAAAAAATGTTTTATACGTCAGTATTCTTATATTTTTATTGCTCAGGAAAACATTTCTTCACTGGTAATTAATCCAGGTTCTTATAGAGTAAATAAATGACTCCTCCACATTTTCAACTTTCTTCTTTACCATACAGTCCAGTTGATTTCACATTGCTGAGATACGGAAGTATAGCAGTCATATATTTTCATTTATGAAATGGAACAATCCTGAACCATCACCCATCTGAGTTTCCATGTTTCATTCCTCCGCTCTCGGTCAGTACTCTTGGTGCCAGAAAAGAACTTTCAAAAGATATCTGCCACATGAAAGCCACACTACAGTTCTCACTGAAAGAGCTATCCTAGTATCAGTCAAATTTTCACAATGTAACAAGAATAACAGTGTATACTCAACATAAACCTGAAAATTCTTGAAAGATAGTACTTGTAGATCAAGAATAAAACCTTAATAATTTTTTACTTATATTCTGTCAATTTGGGTCATGATAATTCACAAAGATAGCCAGAGTCACCAACAAAAACACAAACAAACAAAACATCCTTTAAAATAACATTTTTGGAGTTGAAAAGTTATGCTGGATTTTTGTATTTGTTTATAGAATGCATATAGTAAAGCTGCAGAAAGTATAAATATCCCCAGACTCAGCTCTGAGGGTATATATGTAAGTCAAGAAGCCAAGATCATAAACCATTTCATTGCAAGTCAAGCAAGTAACATAACTGCATGACTTAACATTGATAAAGTCCAGTTCCAACACTACTTAGCCCAGAATTGAAAATGAGTTAAACAAAAATCCAAAACCTCTCCTGAATAGATTTAGACACCCTCAGCCCCTATGCATCTGCAACAAGAAAACAGTGTAGGATTTCGTGGAAAATTGAGGGGATGTAATCAGGGATTGAGGGGCACTCTAAAGCTGCTTTTAACTAAGTCTGTGGGGTAATCTGAAAACTAGGTTCTCCAGCCTAGTGCTGGGTATACGTTAAACCCCAGTTTTAATTTACAACCCATAGCATAGTTTTCCTTGGCAGTGATTCATAAATCTCCATTTCATCCACACGACTGCTGCATGATAGTGGCACTTTCTCCAGAGCAGCTTCTATCTCCACTAAGCCTGCTTCTCGGACCACGAAGCCTTCCGCTTAGAGAATACCACCCAATGCCAGTCTTAACAAATGCATAGCCTTATTGAAAGTGTGCTGGTGCCTCACATTGTTATGCAGGTCCATGGTCATTAAAATTTTATCAAATAAACCCTGCTGTCTGCACAGAAGAGGAATTCAAAATGTTGGCAAGGGATGATCATATATTTTATCAGAATCTCCTGAAAGGGAAAGCCAACATGTTTAGAGCAGGAAGGAACCAAAATAACATTGCCTTTAATTTAAATATAACAACATGTCAAAAAATCTGAAGTTGACATTTATCCACTACAGTTCATTTCATATTTTCCTTGAACATCTCAGTTTTCTGAAGTTGCATGGCAGTTTGATCCAGTTGCACATGATATGATTTTTATGTTTCTCCTGGAAAGCTGATATTAATCAAAGAATGCCACTGAGACCTGAAGCTGAAGACAGCAAGCTATTGATTGCAGTGTTGACTTATCAAAGACCTGAGAGATTAGTGGGTTTAGAGCTTTATGTAGGAACAGAGATTTGAATGGCTGGAACCTGAATTGAGGAATGTACTTTAGCTTATGCAAGTAGATAGACTATGAAACAGTGGTGACAAAAACCAATGTCACTGTACCTAAAACATTTTCTTCAAATGCCCATGCTGTCCTCCAACAAAAAAATCTGTTCCTACAATTGTATCTGAATATATTTTGTTTATTGTGAGATGTGGTGCTTTATGTTTTTTGTTTGTTTGTTTTTTAAGATTTAGAACAGACTGTGACTCTACTAGAATGCTGATATGCTGTTCCAATTTTGGTCACTGACATGAGTAATCATTTTGAAAAAAAAGTTTATTAGAGTTTTGAAAATATATCATTGTTCTTCCTTATTACCCTGAAACATTTTATTGTTTGGAACAGCTTGAATGATCTACTTTTGTAAGTTTTCAAGGTTAAAATTGGGGTGTGGCCAGATGAAAACTATTTAGGGTATGAGAAGATCAGTCAAGGACAAATATTGGATTTGAGGCTAAGTTTTAAATATTTGTATTATTCTTTGTAAAGATGAATTCTCATCATTGGTAAGCAAGCTGAGAATCTTTTGAAGATGGTGAAAAATTTTCTTATATTTATCTTTTCCTTTTCAACTTTTTGAATTGTTGTGGAGTTTGCTGGGGAAAGACTTGATCCCAAGACAAGTTCATTTATGTTCACATTTACCTTAGGTGCCGAATTATTACTACCCATTTTTTTCTTAACAAGTCAAAATTTAGTATGTAATTTTAATTATATAATTATACAAAATCGTTTAAATTTAATTATATATTTATTTCTTTAAGCAGTATTTGTTTTCATAGAAGTCTAATTTCTGAGTTTAATTTTAAAAGGCTCACAAAGAAAGAGAAACATTAGGTTATGATGAACAATTGTACGTGTTCACTTAAGAAATTGAAAACTGTATGTCAACTTTATGAACATAATTCAGCCACATGGGAATTCTGAGTAAAATACCATAGAAAAAAATTGAAGTTGTGATTATATATATGTATGTGCATGTGTGATTTATATGCATATAAAAGTTATATGCACCACACACAAATAAGAATAAACCTTGATATGAACTTTTGGCAAGAGATGCATGCCCTCTATCTGACTTGCAAACTTTGGACGTATTTGCTTGTCTTTCACTGTATTCTGTGGCGTACGCTTTGTCAAAAGATCTATTTATAATATGACTGTGCAATTTCTTCAGCTTGGAACTTCATATACACCATGAAGTTGATAGTCATTTGATAACAGTTGAACCCTCTTTCTTTTTCTTTAAGCATTATAAAACACAGATGTGCATATATGCATGTGTATATATGTATACATGCTACCATATTTCCAAACAACTGCCATATTTTGGGACCATTATAATCATAAAGCAATCGCATGCTATTTTTTCATAGGAATGATCTATCATTCTTGGCTTGTCTTGAAGAGTTGTGCAAATTGTCTAAACTTTCAGCAGTGATATGTCACTGAACTTATAGGCATTAAGTGATAATTCAAATAGTTAAAACAATTTTTGAACAGACTAAATTTTAAGAAATGGGTGATGAAATAATATGTACACCAAACTCTCGTGACACACACAATTTATTTAAAGAACAAACCTGCACATATACCCCTGAAACTAAAAGTTAAAAAAGAAAAAAAAAAAAAAAGAAAGAAAAGAAATGGAAGGACTTTCTAGCATAAAAGCATAGACCAAAATATGGCCATGGTATATGGGCACATTTTTCCTTCAGAGTTGGTCCTATCACGTGTGGCCCAGAGTGCAGTGGGTAAAATATAGACCCGTATTATACAATATACATTGGTTTGTGTTTTTATTTATTTATCATTAGCTGAATGTGCAGGAGGATTGTCAGGTATATATTTCAACTCTAAGAGGTCTTTAGTATGAATGGCATAGGCATGATCAGTATGGTAAAAATGGAAAGAATTGGTCCTAGATCATTACATATATATGCTATTGTTTAAACATTAAATTATGTATAATACATACTTAAGATGATATCACTGTCCTTTTTATTTGTAAATATTAAAACACAATCCTGGCTGGGCACGGTGGCTCATACCTGTAATCCCAGAAATTTGGGAGGCTGAGGTGGACGGATAACAAACTCAGGAGTTCGAGATCAGCCTGACCAACATGGTGAAACCCCATCTGTACTAAAAATACAAAAATTAGCCATGTGTGGTGGTGGGTGCCTGTAATCCCAGCTACTCAGGAGGCTGAGGCAGGAGAATCGCTTGAACCCGGAAGGTGGAGGTTGCAGTGAGCCGAGATCGCGCCACTGCACTCCAGCCTGAGTGACAGAGCAAGACTGTCTCAAAAAACAAAAACAAACAAAAAAACACAATCCTTTGGAAGTTTGTAAATTTCATTGGTGATTTTCTTATACAATAATTTCAGAGTCTGAATTTCTTCCTAATCGTTGCTGTCTTCAGTGAATAAATGTTTGTTTTTTTACCATTGCTAACTTGAAGTGAGCACCAACTCTTAAAAAATATTGAATATCTTGCTTCTTGAGAGAGTCTCAGGAAGATTAATGGTATACAAAATACTCAACCAACTCTTCTTAAGCAATAAAGACACGTAATAAGCTCATATTGCAGAAAGCAGAGTGATTGGCAGTTCTGGAGTCAGTGGCTTAGTGGTATGAGTATAGCATTTGTGAGGAATAGCATTTTGCAAATTCTCTTGGTCTCCCCTCAAGTTTACAAGATGCCTGCCACAGCACCCATCATCATGAACTGACTCTGTCATTCCTGGCAGAAAGACACTTAAAGCAACATAACCTGATTAGCAAAAGTTATACAACCCCAACATTTATTTGCTCACAGATTGAATAACAGAACATTCCCTTAGGTACAGAAAGAAAAAAGAGGAAAGAAAGAAAACTTCCCTTTTGTGTTTTTCTACCTTACCTATGACACATGATCTCAGCTTCTCTTTCACTTTGCGAAAACACTTCCTGACCAATGAGTAAATGTTCTTTTTCTCCTTCACTTTTACCTTTTCCTTGCTTGCCTGGAGCTATCATTTATTTGAAAATCAACTACTCTCTGCAGTGACCCAGAGCACTAATTATGAAAAATATGTCAGTATCCTGTTTCAATATTCAATAAAAAGAGAAATACCAATTGGTAGCATGTAATCACAGCAAAGAGAGAAATATCTCAATTTTCATTGTTTGAGGGTGACTGTTTATGGTCTCATTGTCTGTGCCTCGATGTAGAAGGAAGGAATAGCAGAGAAGGTAGATAGAAAGTCAGGGAAGTGACTCCAGCTTGTATTCCAAGGATTTCCTCAAGCCTATTTTTTTCAATTATGCATCACAGAAGTAAAAACGAAACAAAAAAAAAAATGAACAAATTAGAAGAAAATTTAACAAGCAGACTAAAAACATAGGCCAGTATTAGAAATCGTATCTTAGATTTTGCAAACTGTGAAAACCATACTGGTAGAACTGCAAATAATAACTGACTCTGAATGCTTCAAAACACTGCAGTTGCTGTGCTTAGGAGGCAAGCTCTTCAAATTGTTACTCAGTAACTTGCCTGTAACAGCATCAATTTTATGATATATCAGGAACTATCTTCTTCAATTCTGTGCTATGAATATAGTAAAACTAATGATACAAATGCTTCATGGTTATAATTCAAAATAAAAAGCGTGGACATTTGTCCAAATGGTCTCATAATGAGTCTCTGTCAATATTGTGCTAATAACACATAAATACACCCTGGTTTTGCATGTGCATCTTATAACAAGGGAGGTAATTTTCTTAATGTTCATGAAAATGTTTACATAAATGCAAACAATTCTACGCTGCTCTTAAGCTGGAATTACTTGTTTAATAAATCGTTCTTATGAAGAGTGATGTTGACCGGGCACTGTGGCTCATGCCTGTAATCCCAGCACTTTGGGAGGCCTAGGCTGGCAAATGGTTTGAGTTTATGTTTGAGACCATCCTGGGCAACATGGTGAAACCCCATCTCTACAAAAAATGCAAAAAAAAAAAAAATAGTTGTGTGTATGGGCATGCACCTGTAGTCCCAGATACTGGAGAGGTTGAGGTGGGAAGACGGGTTGAGCCCAGGAAGTCTAGGCTACAGTGAGCCATGATTGTGCCACTGCACCCCAGCCTGGGTGACAGAGCAAGTCCCGGTCCCCCGCCTCCCCTCCCCCTGAATAAAAAAGTGGTATTTAAACTTTAAAAGTCATTTAGAATTTGAGTTTATATCTATAATCTATGACTGCTGGCTTTTCCACTGGAAGCTCAGTAGCTAATTACAAAATTTCTGTTGGTTCAAGTGTACCTGTGCTCTCCATAGAATGCCTCCTGTTATTGAGACTCATTTGAACGTTTTTTCAAAATGATTATTTTTTTCTTAATTTACCACTGGCAAGTTGCTACATCAATGAGGTCTAAATAAAAGACCAGAATGGCTGTGTATCTTTTACAGGCATAGTTTCAAAAGCAACTTCTCTTGACAATTAAACAATGAATCTGCTACAATATAAACATTTCTAATGCTCCAATAAAAGTGTGCTAGAAAGGCAAATGTTTCAGATATGAATAATGGAAAAATAAATCAAAATATCCTAACAATAAAAATCTAATATTTTTTACAATTATGTTATTATTATTTTTATTGTTTGAGATGGAGTCTCACTCTGTCACCTAGGCCTAGAGTGCAGTGGCATAATCTCAGCTCACTGCAACCTCCACCTCCCAAGTTCAAGCAGTTCTCCTGCCTCATCCTCCCTAGTAGCTGGGAATACAGGTGTGTGCCACCATCTCTGGATAATTTTTGTATTTTTAGTAGAGATAGGGTTTCACCACTCCAGATCTCAAGTGACCTGCCTGCTTCTGTCTACCAAAGTGCTGGGATTACAGGCATGAACCACCTCACCCAGCCTGTATAATTATATTATAAACATAGACTAACAAACATTTTGGAAAGACATAGGTGTTATCTGAATTGCATTTTACAGGTAGGAAAATAATTAAGGATTCTGGGAGAAATTCTTATGGTAAATTGTAGAAAATGTGGATAATTTTTTACTTCACTATATAATTTAATTTTAGAAATAACTGCTGATTACAAAAATTATGAATGTTTTCAACTTCAGATTATACTGTAGTTTCATTATTGGTTCTTTACTAAACATCTGCTTTCAACGTCGTTTATGACTGGAAAAGAATTTAGGCAGCTAACTCAAATTAGTTACAACTAACTCATTAGTTAGTTACAGCAAACTCAAAACTTCTACAAATGGTTCAATTTTTCACTCACTTATGCTTTGAATACAAAGTCAGTAGGAAGTAGTAACTCCTTTTCTTTATTTTATTCTCAACACATCATATTTGAAACCATAGCATATAGTTATAGGGCTAGTTAGTCTAAGCTTCCTATATCAGTGTCACTAAGAGTATGAATAGATTACTGTGAATGAATAGTTTAAAATACTAAATAAACAAACTGACTTTGGGAGTTGGAGTGCTTTAGATCTTCTCATACCTACTGCTTTTTACTTTATAGTCAAAAATGAAAAATCTAACTTTTTAAGTCATAGGGTAACACCTTTATTCAACAAATGGGAGAAGGATGAAGGTGAACTTTAAATACATGGAATGACACCCTCAGCCTTCATGATAAAGGTGCTAAGGAGATGTGGAAAGCAAATCTCTTTTATTAATACATAATATTTGTACATATTTATGGGGTACATGTGATATTTTGATGCATGTATGTAAGGTGTAATGATCAAATCGGGGTATTTAGGATATCCATTACCTAGAAAATTTGGTGTTACAAAGGTAGAGACTGGAATGATGGTTAGCAGAGGCTGGGAAAGGTGTGTGTGTGTTGGTGGGGTTCGTGGTGGGGTGATGAAGAGAGGTTGGTTAATGGGTACAAATATACAGTTAGGTAGAAGGAATAAGTGAGTGTTTGATAGCATAGGAGGGTGACTATAAACTTTTTTTGATGAAAAGCAGGACAGAAGGGACCTTTGGTAGAAGTTTCTTCTTAGCCTCAGTTGAAGCAACCTACTCTAGAATGGACTGCTGTGCCTTAAAAATCCTTCTAAGAATTCTGGATTGCTAGAACAGTTATTGTCTTTGACCCATGCCCATTTGTGTGTATTGAAAATAATTCATTATTGGTCTAAAGCTATAGCTCCAGAGCTTGAACCCGGGAGGTGGTGGTGGCAGTGAACTGATATATTGCCACTGCACTCTAGCCTGGGCGACAGAGCGAGACTCCGTCTCATAAATAAATAAATAAAGCTATAGCTCCAGAGAAGGATATGCATGAGACATATCTTCATCTACTCCTGCAAGATAAAATGTAGTCTCTTTCTGATAATGGGGTCACATAACCAGCAAAAGAAGCCACTGACTCAAATATTGCAATAATGTGGGTGTTTCAAGCCTTCTGCTAATTTTTATTAATACAATAGCTTTGACAGGAAGATAAAGTGTTTTGGCTTGCTTCAAAAAATACTTATTAAATTGAAAAATTTACCTGGAAAATATGAAAACATAATAATAGAAAAACTAAAAATATTTGAGTGTGGAAGTAGAAAAATGGAGAGTAATGAGAAGTTGCATTAGGTGAGTATTATTATTTATGTTTAAATGTTCCCATCAGAATTTTGGTATGTTTTCCTGATTGGAAAAAATGATGAGTAAGCTTAGTTCCGTAATGCATATTGATCATTCAAAAGCATAGTGCAAACTAAAAGGCAAAACATCTTAGTCAAGGCTCTTAAAACACATTCAGGGAATTATGCCAGTAAAGGAAGCTGCTTTCTAGGGAACATGGGGATATATGAGCTTTTGAATGAAGAGATTAACCACTGAAGAGCTCTTTTTAGAAGAGATGGAAGGAAAAATAAAAACATAGGAGATATCAAAAAAGATAGATAATTCCTTAAGATTGTGGACAGAGCCTACATAAGAGTATATATAGAATATTTTACAGAACTAGAAAATTAGAAAGAGCAAGAACTTGCAAAGACTGCATTAAGATTCCTTTTAAGTAGCCATTATATTTTTCTCATACTTCTTAGTTTTCACAGCTTTTCACACATAAATCTCATGTAAGGACAAATGGCAGTAGGATACCACCATCCCCCTTTCTGTTCTTTCTTTGTGATGAGAAAAAAATTTCCAAAGTTCTTTAAGTATGTTATCAAAATTGCTTTTTAATCTTTCTTGGCCTGCTTATGAGTTGCTTGACACCAGATCATATTTTTCCTTATTCATTTTTTTTTTGCATAACCAGTGTTTAAGTTACTGACTAAATTAATAAAGTTAGGGAAATACATTAAGAATTTATTTAAAATTGCAGAGTTTGTATAGGCTATTTTTAGAAGCTAACTTCATGACAGAACAACATGATTTTGCCAGAATTCTTTTTTGATATAATTCAACTCTGGTAGTCTACATTAGATTAAGAAAGAATAAAGCTCTTTGAGGATGCCAAAACATCTAGCTCTCCTGCTTAAATTTATAGATTATTCATTAAAATTGAGGTGTCATTTACTCTAAAGTGTCAGTATGTGTATTATAAATAGAGATTTAAACATTTTTGAAGTGAGAAGAAATATATATTAGTAATTTATTTGGAAGAAAAATATGTTTAGGATGAAAGGAAAAGAAAGAAAAGTTTACAAATTAAGTCATAGAGCCTTGGGTTAACTAACTTTCAATAGTTAAACGTCTTTATTTTTTATTTTCTTGATGTGTATTCTTTAAAAATGAATTCATTAGATGTAGTTTTTGTTTGTCTTCTTGAAAATGTAAAATATCTATATATCATAAAGGATAATGTGTTTGTTATTTTTTAGAAGAACATAACCACCAAAGAGCTTAAGAGTAGGCCCCAAATCAGCTACACTGTGATAACCCTAATCTAATTATACATATATGTTTATATCCATAAATGATATATGTGTGTGTATAATATGTATATATGTATAGATATGTTCGTGTATATATAGTCTCTCTGTGTGTGTGTGTATATATATCTATGCTTTAACTTACCCTTCTTCATTTTAGAAACTTTTAAAACAGATTTATTAAGGTACAATTGACATTGAATGAAGTGCATATGTTTAAAGTGCGGTTTGATATGTTTGACATGTGGATATACCTGTGATATCATCACTACTTTCAAGGTAGTAGTAGACATACCCAACACTGGCAAAAATTTAGTGAAGTCTTTTTCAAATCTCCCTCCCCTTCCTCCCAGTAATTTTTAATATACTATTTTTGAAATGTAATAAGTTTTAACTTAGCACACAGTGGATATTCAACAAATGCAAGTTATGTAAATCGTTATTAAATTCATACTCCAAAGCCATTCTTTTCAGAGACGATGATTTAGTTAATTTCTGATACCAATGACCTGGTCATAATTACATATTTTTAAAATTGCTCCTGCAGTTTGGAGAGAAAAGAAACATTTAAAAAAAGAAGAGTTTCTCAATTGCATTAGGGATTTGTAAACACTTCATGAAGAAAAAGGAAACACATTCATATTTATTTTTCTGGAACATTCACAAATTACATTTGAAATGACTTGTTGTTTGATGTTTCATTATATTTGTCCAGGATTCTAATAAGGAAGTGTACCACATGGCTTGGCTTTTCACAGAAGAGTTAAGAGAAAATATACCAAACCATCTCACCTATGTATTTAGAAAACATAAAAAAAATTAGAATATAGCGCCACAAGTGAATAATAACTTCTTCTTTCCCAGTGTTTGTACATGCACACACATATTTATTATACATTTGACTGACACAAAGAATGTGTAGCTCCCAATTTATAAATAATAATATATACTTCATGGTAAACTCCATGTAACTAATTGGTTTTTAGAAAATACTTTGTTAATTAGTTTCAAATGACAAACGAATATACTTGTGACATACATATTGGTTAATATTTTCATTTATATAAGTAGATGAAACAACTAAAACAATGAAGACTTAGTTCAGAACGTCATTATTTCATCAATTATGTGAGTACCTCTTTGTTAAATCAGAAAATGTTATTTTTAAATATGGAAAGAGTATTTCATAATTTTTTCTACTATTTGCAATATAATAGCAACAGATACGATACATATTAAGTTTATTCTGCATTATTAATATTTCGTTCTTCACTGTCTTAAGTCTAGGTAATCAATAACACCATAAATAAAGCCCTGGCATGTATAGTTTGACAGGTTTTACAGCGTAAGGACTTCACCATGGCCAATTTCAAGCTACTGATGTCATATCACTGAGTGTGTTCAGAAGGGATGCACATAGCTTACCAATATATGCTATTTCCACCATACAGATACAACAGGTAGAAAAAATCTCAACAGCATAAATTATAGTAAAGGAAGTAAAGTTATTTTAATATAATTTATTACATTATAAGTTTATATACATTAATTTTTAATAATAGCTAAACATAATAACTGGCTCACAAAATTTCTTAAAACATAAAAGGTATTAACAGCTCCAGTACATCATTGTCCATAGAGTGCTGCACACCTCAACTTAGACACGACGACCCATGTCCATTGAGCATTACCATAGTTACCCAACTCTGATACAAATGTTTGCTTTTTAGTAATCACCAAGTTTTGGTCAACTTTTGCTAATATCAACTTCAGTCTTCAGCTGAATGTAAATTTCTACACCTCTTGATCTAAATGACCAAGTGTTTTCCCATTGTCTCTTTAAATTATTACCCAGTAATTGAAGGTAAAATTCCCAAATCAGCTTCTGGTGGCTTCCTCATAGAGTTTAGATTAATACATGAGCTAATAGTTGCCCGCAGGTTTTACTTTTCTGAAGTGCTAAGGCACAGAAAACAACTATGGCAACCAGAGCTACTGCTGTTACTACTATTTCCCTTCTTCTTCTTCCTCTTGTTTCTTGTTTTTTTTTTTTCTTCCATCATTTTTCTCCTCTGAATGAACACCTTATAATATGGAACATCTTTAATGTACAGTTTGGTTCGTTATTGATATAATTTAATGAGTTTTGTTTATATTCTTTCTGATAGACTTTTCACTTAAAATTTGCATTTAAGTTTTATTCTTTTCAGTCCACCTTGCTTTATTTTTAAGTGTATCCCAACTGCTTTTTCTTTTTTTCTCTCCTTTTGGCTGCTTGTAGTCATGGCAACAACCTGTGGTCTGTGGTTAGCCATTGCGAGCCTCTCCATTAAGGAGCTTCGGGAAGGCTGATCAAGTGCCAGGAATATGAGTTGATTCCAAACTTCAAAGAGTGTTCATTTATTTGTCCAGTCTTTGATACAAATGGAGAGTTCTTTGCTCTATTTGCTTTCCCTCAGGCAAACTCTTTCATTTCATTCTTCCATGCCAGTGTTTCAAATTCTTGGCTATTAGGTGTCGTTTCAAGTATCTGTTAAAATAAAAAGATCCACTTCAAAAATGCCTTTATTTTATGAGCTTTCCTAGTTCCTGGAAGTTGATTATGTTGCCATATATAAGACAGAATTTTACTACAGAATTTCTGGTATGTCTTTGAAGTCCTGAAATTGTGTTACAAAGAATGCTAATGTGATTGCTTTTTTATGGGTAAAGGAAGGCAAATGACAGTTGGTGGTGAAGAGAAAAAGGAGTGTGGGGACTGAAGTACTAATTTGGAACAGGTGTTGATCATTTTTGCCTAGAATAAGTAGTGTAACTGTAAACAAATGGACGTCTAAAAGAATGGCTCAAAGCTAAAAAGGGTAACAAAATAAGGATTTTCATGATAACTTTCCTAAACCCCTTGCTGAAAAAGAAATGTTACTGTAAAACAGAAGTTTAAAAGTGGTTAAAAGTGGTTGGTTGGAAATAAGAGCTGAAAGAGAAAACTGCATTGCAGTGATTGGTTTGATTTGGTGAATAAATTGCTACTTTCAGATTCAATTTGTATCAATAGGCAAAGACCTGTACACCTGCAGAACCTGTCACACTCAGTATCCAGGGCACTGAAGCAGCTAGTCTTCAACAATAGGTTTACTTCACTCTTGTTGCCCAGGCTGAGTGACAATAATTGCTACCCATTCCTGAAGCCTCAACATAGGAGAGGAGTCTTTGATGTCTGATCGTTAAGCAATACTCTTTTTCACCTCTGGTGGAGAGAACACCACTATTTATAAACTTAGAGAATATCACACAAAATTCTGCCTCCTTGTTTTTAAAATAGCTGAGGGTGTTGAACTGCTAGAAAGAATCGTCTTTATTAAATGTGACTGAACACTGGAAGTGCAAGATACTGTTTCCTTAAAGAAAGTAAAGAAATCATGTTTTGGTTATTTACGATGGCCAGCGTAGCAGGCTGAGTTAAACAGGTTCTTGTGAAAGTACTGAATAGTTCCTAGGTTAAAGGAAAAGTAGCAAAGTAATTTAACACACTTTTCACATTTCAAGGTGAGGGGTGTGCTGTGATAACATAATCTTCTATGGTTTTGATTAAATATTCAAGTCTCTAATTAAAGACCATCACCTGGCTAGGTGCAGTGGCTCACGCCTATAATCCCAGCACTTTGGGAGGACAAGGTGGGCGGATCACCTGAGGTCAGGAGTTTGAGACCAGCCTGACCAACATGGAGAAACCCCATCTCCACTAAAAATACAAAATTAGCTGGGTGTGGTGGCACATGCCTGTAACCACAGCTACTCGGGAGGTTGAGGCAGGAGAACCGCTTGAACCTGGGAGGCGGAGGTTGTAGTGAGCTGAGATCACGCCACTGCACTCCAGCCTGGGCAACAAAAGTGAAACTCTGTCTCAAAAAAAAAAAAAAAAAAAAAAAAAAGAACATCACCTTGTTCACCCTTTCACTTAGGAGCTGGAACATTCTTATGAAATAAAGAAAGCTCCTATTTTAGGCCCTAATTCACACAAATTAATCACATCATACATATTTTTTCTAACTGCCCACTTGGTGAATACTTTAAAAATCCAAGTGGTATATTACACATACCTATATATACACCTACATGCATATATACACACATATATTGGGGTGGAGAAAAAACAAAAATAATTTACATTTAAAAACTACACTATCGCCAGGCATGGTGGCTCATGCCTATATTTCTAGCACTTTGGGAGGCTGATTTACGTGAATTACCTAAGTTGCAGACCAGCCTGGCCAACATGGTGAAACCCTGTCTCCACTAAAAATAGAAAAATTAGCCAGGCGTGGTGGTGTGCAACTGTAATCCCAGCTACTCGGGAGACTGAGGCAGGAGATTTGCTTTAACCTGGGAGGTGGAGGTTGCAGTGAGCCTAGATCGTGCCACTGCACTCCAGCCTGGGTAACAGAGTGAGACTGTCTCAAAAAAAAAAAAAAAATTGTCATTAGAATAAAAATCCACCTTCATGAGTCTGAGCACATTCATAGTGGCATATAAACTTTTAAACCCAGAGGTACAAGAGAAAAACTATGTAATTTCTTTCAATGATACTTTTCTAGTATCAAAAACTTTTATGGGTACTTGAATAAAATAAAGCTATAATACTTGTCATATAAGTATTCATTCAAGTATTTAATGATTCCTTTTTTCCTGTTACATTCATTTATTAAGTATTTACTGAGTACTCGGTGCTCAGGCGATGTTCTGTATGCAACTATGAGTGGTTCTTGCAGAATTCCACTTAATCTCTTCAACAGGGCTTACAGGTAGTGCAAAGTATTCTTTCTTTGCTGTACTTGTATAGTACAGCAATATAACATAAGCAGTTGTCACTTTGCTTTGTGAGTTGGAAGCTTGATGAGGTCTGTATTGGGTAACTTAGGGATGAGTTGTACACTGAATGGCAACAAATGTAAAGGAAGACTGAAACTCTTAAAAAGAAATATGTTTCTTTTATTTCTCATAAAGAAAGGAAAAAAGATGATAGAAATGCCAAATTATAATATGTATGGATTTACATAATGAAAACATTTACATTTAATCATATATTTTGTTTGAATGGTCTTGTTTAACCTCAGTTTTCTCATACATATTTTCACTGGTATTCTAATAACTACCAATAGAAATCTCATATATTCAGATTTGTAGGCTCAAAGTACTGGATAAAAATATACCATAATCCCATAGGATTCAGAATTAACAAATGACAGATATATAATCCAGTTAAAACTAGACACATCATTACTGGTGTTATGATGATGATTCTCTTCCCATGACTCCACATATGATATATTTTAAGTGGCTAGATTGACTTATTTAACCTCTTTTCAGATATTTGTTTATTGACTGAAATCTACATGGAATTTTTTCCCTGCAGGGATTTGGCTAGTAACATGCCAGCTATATGTTTTACTGTTTTGACTTTTCCAGCTGCTTTCTTGATGGATAGTCATTTCTTGATGTTTTTTTCCCTTTGCAATAAGTTTGGGAATAAAAGAATATCTTCATTTTGTCTTCTAAGGTGGGGATTCTTCTTCAGGAGTTCAGTTCTACCTGGCCCATATTTTGCTTGTTTAGCAATTCAGACCCATAAATATTGCTTGGATTGCTGTGGATCTGATAAAGCTTTACTTGAACAGTGAATTCAATATTAATTTTGACTCTTCATGTACTGCAGCTTCTATTTAATGGCAGTTTGTCAATGGTAGGAAGGGACAGATGGTTGGATGTGTTGGCATAAGTCATACATAATATAGCATAATCTAATTCAGATAGGTATCACACAAACTAATAAAAGCTTTCGTTGCTGTGTTGTTTATTTTGTTTCTTTTTTCACAGATAGATTCTGTTTGTAAGTAGTTTTTGCAGGCAAAATAGAAACATACTACAGACACAGACTCAAAAGAAAAATATAATGTAACTTGATACATGCTCATTCTGAAATGTAAAATATAATGGAAATTCAAAGGTTTACTTGCAGGAAATGTACAAAATTTATTAAGTCCATCAAACATAAAACAATTTTATAGCTAGAGAATTCCTGGTTTTGTGAATGAATGAGTGTATTCAATACAGCAAATTATTAGATAGAAATTGCTTTATCCAGATTCATCCAGACAGTACTCTCTCCCAGTTAACTGCAATACAGCCAAAAGACTTTGCTCATTGTCCCTGGAGTGTGCCTGGTATTCACCTCTGCTGCCGTTGAAGTTTTATTCTAGCCTTTCCGGGAATCTCTTGCAGCTTCTTTTCTGCCACCCAGGTAATCCCCATCCCTGTCAGCTCTCAAGTTGCCCTAGTCTATCATAGATTGAGGTTACCCCTTATCTCCTTAAGCATTTGCTGAGCACTTACTAAGGACAAGGAAATGGTCAGGACCTAACCACACATCAAGGAAAGACTACAGTGCCTTCGCTCATTAGCCCTACAGTCTTGTGGGAGATGCATAAAAAGCAAATATTAGGCCGGGCGCGGTGGCTCAAGCCTGTAATCCCAGCACTTTGGGAGGCCGAGGCGGGCGGATCACGAGGTCAGGAGATCGAGACCATCCTGGCTGACACGGTGAAACCCCGTCTCTACTAAAAAATACAAAAAACTAGCCGGGCGAGGTGGCGGGCGCCTGTAGTCCCAGCTACTGGGGAGGCTGAGGCAGGAGAATGGCGTGAACCCGGGAGGCAGAGCTTGCAGTGAGCCGAGATCCGGCCACTGCACTCCAGCCTGGGCAACAGAGCGAGACTCCGTCTCAAAAAAAAAAAAAAAAAAAAAAAAAAAAAAAAAAAAAGCAAATATTAGATTGAAATATGTAGGATATGTAGATTTTTGTTTGTTTGTTTGTTTAAGAGCAACTGCCTGAAGGTGTTAAGGAGGGTCTCCTGGGCGACTATTTAAACTGACATTTTAAGAAGGAAGGGTAGATTCTTATGAGAACTTTGTGAGGGAGGACATTTCAAGCAGTGGAAGAAGAAAACTTGTGAGAAAATAATAACATGAATCAAAAAAGTACTGTTCAAGGACCTGCAATTATCTTAGTTCTGCTTGAGAGGACAGTGAGAAACAAGTAGGGCAGGTGGTGATAGTGGTTACAAGATTGGGTATTTGTGAAATCACGAGATCAGAAATAGTCTTATTTGTCAAATAAGTTAAGCTAGAATTGTATCACGGTTTTGAGTTGCAAAGGTGACATGATCATATTTAAATTTCAGAAAGAAAATACAATCATCAGTATGCGAGGATGCATTATTGAGAATAGAGGCAGAGAGACTAGAACAGGGGCATTCCAGTGAAATTGATATTCAGATGACCTACAATTTTTTCTTTCTTTCTTTCTGGGAGCCTCATCAGATAATTTGTTTAATTTATAACTCATTATTAGCTATCCCTTGTTTGGTATCTTTTTTTTTTTTTTTCTTTTGGAGACAGGGTCTTGCTCTGTCACCAGGCTGGCATGCAGTGGCGTGATCTCGGCTCACTGCAACCTTCACCTTCTGGGTTCAAGCGATTCTCCTGCCTCAGCCTCCCGAGTAGCTGGGACTACAGGCGGGCACCACCATGTCCAGCTAATTTTTGTATTTTTAGCAGACACGGGGTTTCACCATGTTGGCCAGGATGGTCTCGATCTCTTGACCTTGTGATTCACCCGCCTCGGCCTCCCAAAGTGCTGGGATTACAGGCATGAGCCACTATGCCTGGCCGTATCTTAGGTCATATATTTTATTTATTTACATTTCTTTTGAAATGCAATATTAATCAATTAATTTACCCATTTATGACTCTTTTGCTAACTAAATTGCAAGTTCATTTACAACTCTGATGTTATTTACTTCAGATAGCTTTTCATGTCTCCAATATAATTTGCACGTAATTAGCTATTAATATTCATTGAATGAATTTGTGACCCATTTCAGCTATTCCAAGATAGTGTCCAAGAATGGTAACATGGGAAAAATATATTGCATGTTACTGATAGGTGAATTGCTTCTAATCAAATGAAAATTTGTAAAATCAAAAAAATTAACAGAACGACAAGAAAGACATGTGTCTGTGTCCAAATATTTGTTCTTAAGTCCAGCTGAGTCGTATAGCTATGGGTCTTTAATAATGTTATTTTCTTCACTATACTGTTGGTTCTAAATTAATGTGTACTTTATGGAGTACTTCCCTGAGATTATTGGATGTGTAATTTTTCTCTGTGTACAGCAAAAATGTTTAAAATTTTTGTCCTGATTTACCGTATTGATAAATTTATGTGCACTATTTTAATTACCCATAGACTGTTAATTGCAATGATTTTTTTTAAATTCCTGGAGATTTTGTTCCTCTTGTTTTGGAGGAAGTTGTTACTAACAGTAACATTTGCATATTACATTTGGGATATAATTAAGTTCTAAAAATACTAAAATAGTAAAAGTGTTTAAAATATCATTTATCTAATTTCTCTTTCATATATGAGACAAAAACTTAAAAATAGAACCATCTACCCAGTAAACCTGGGATCATGGGCACACACACAGTAACAGGTTGGTACCACTCCCTTTCCCCTCATGGTGCCCATCTGCTGGTACCCATCTGCCTTATTCTTGTAAACAGGGGTATTTTAAACTGTTAGGGAATATCGATGCCTGTAAATTGCTTAGAGAGTGAGATTTATTTAGATTCCCAAAAGTGATGGTATAATTCACTTAAAGTGAAACTTCATTTATAGTAAAACCGAATGAACGTTCAGAAATCTGAAATGTATTGTGTTGTTTAAATTGCATTTTTGGTTTATACATAGAGAGCCACATTTCTTGGAGCAGAGTTTACTTATAAAATCAAATTGAATTCTACTCTATTTCTGTTCAACTTCTGCCCTAAATGAAATCATTCTATTTTTCTAAACAGTGTAAGACAGGACATGACCAGCTTTGTCTGATACACATTTGCTCGATGTATCAGCAACTTCTTTTCCATACACTATGGCTATTTCAATAGCATCCACCTTGTTAAGTTCAGAACTATTGGAGGTTGCACACTGATTGTATTGCCCTTCTGAGAGTGCTAGAAATGCTCTCAGAGGAAAAAAAAGTGAGTAGTAGAAAATATCATTGAGTACTTAATGGGTGCCCTTGGGTCCTATGTAGTAGGTGCTATTATTGAAAAAGACTGCAGTGTGATAAGCACACTCTTGAAGGCTTACATGGTGAATTCTTAAGTAGAACCTACACATAAGTATAATAATACAAAAGAGCAAATACTTTTTATATCAAATCATTATATGAGACTATTGCTAAAATATTAGCTGTGAAACAAGTCAAATGTGCTTGTATTCTGATTTTGATTAAGTAGTAGCTTTGGTGATGTAATGGGTCAGTGAACGATTGGAGAGAATATGGGGAAATTACAAATAAAATTTACTGGATTGAGACCAAAACTCATTTTCAAGAAGTTCATTTGCTGAACTTTGTAGGAGATTTGTAGGATTGCAAGGCTTGAGGTAAACTGGCAAGATGATTGAGAAAATGACACAATAACTTCCTCTCTATAATGGCGTTGAGCCAATCCACTTATTTGTGAATCCAATTTATCAAATTCATCTCTTAAATGATATAGCATGCTTTTCTTGAGTAGCTCAAATTGTTTTACAGACATTATCTCATTTGTCCTCATAAAAAGATGGGAAGTTTCTATTGAATGAATGCTTCATGGAGTGAATACGTTAATGAATGGGAATTCAAAGTAAGTGTTTTTAATCTCTACTGTATCACTCACTGGCTTTGTGACAATGACAAGTAAGTTAATTTCTATTAGTCTTATTTTCTTTATGCTATGAAGAAATATTCATACTTTTCACTTAGTATCATGGGGATTAGTGTAAGGAGTCATGCCAATAGTTACAAAAATTCCTGAAGTTCTTCCAAAGCTAAGGCAGTCTCTAACTTTTAATAAACCTAAAGCTACGCTAAAGTATGTTTTGGTATTGAATTAACGTCATCAAAAATCAGGTTATACTTGTGGTATATCAGAATGATTTTAATTATTGAAATTCACTATTAAAATATACGTTGAGCTCCAAATATTTACTAGGAATTGTACTGGTGTGGGAATTGAGTTGAATATTATGGCCACTACCAATCAGGAACTTATAATTTCACTGGAGGGATAGCCATGAAAATAATTTCATAAAACAGAAGTAGTTGAGAGCTATAACTACTGACAGGAACAATGAGCCATAGGAACATAGATGAGAGAGAGATCACTTTTCCTTAAGTAGAGTGAAGAGAACAATTATGCAAGAACAGAGATTAGAAATCGAGGTTGGGACTAACATGTAAAACAATTGAATAGTAGGTGGATGTTGAATGCTGCTGAGAGAATCATCAAAGTTTTTAAGCCTTTTGAATCTATTCAATGTATGTCCCATTCTAGGTATTTGAAAGGTAATTGCGATGGTGGTAAGCAAAGTAGATTAGAAATCAGTCATTGAGAGAGACGGCAACAAAGAAGGGTAAGTCTGATGATTTACAAATGATAAAGATGATTTATCAAATCAACTTTGATGATTTCAAAGTTGAGCGACTGGCTAAGTGGTGATACCATTGAAATACCAGTGGTAGAGAGGAGAAGCAAAGCTCAATGGAAAGAAGCGATAACTAACAAAGTTTGATTTTTGTAAATTAAGCTTCATTATCTTCTGTATCACACATTCCAAATCTCACTTAAAATTCAGGCCATGTTTTTCACATTTGCCCACACATCTTCAGATTTGATACTTACCTGCTTATAGAGCCACAGAAGCCAGTGAGCCTGTCCAGGGTCTGTGTGCAGACCCATAACACAAGAGAGTGAGGCCCAGATTCAATCAGCAATTAAAGGGGTGTCTTCAAAAGAGTTGCCCATGTAGATATCAGGAAAAGGTGGTAAATGAAGAGCCAGGAGTCAATAATCTCCATGTATGTTTCAGAAGGAAATCGTTACAAATATGGGGTATCCTCTTGTTATGTGTTTGTGAAGTCAAGGAAACTTGATTAGGACCAAAACTCATTTTGGAATTGATCTTTGGAATTGACAATAATGAATTCATTGTGAAATGGGAGGCAGTGGTTATTTTAGAGTTAAAAAAAAGGTAGACAATTAATTCAAGAAATTTGGTAGCTAAGAAAAGGAGTGATGGGGCAGCTTCTTGCAGAGGAGCAAGGCTCAAAAGAGGTTTTTGAATATTGAGGATATTTTAACTCATTTACAAGCACAGAAATGGTAGATGGAGGCAATGGAAGTTCAGAGGGAAGAATAAGATCGTAGGAGGGGTAGGAGATCAAAAACATAATTCAAAACTAGTTGGGCCACTTCTTCCCAAGAAACTATAAAGAAGTCAGTTAATAGTGGTACAGAAATAGGCCACCTGCTGAAGGATTGGCTATGTGTGTGTGGGGTAGGGTGGAATTTTGAGTAGAGTGAGTATGGCTCAGAACCTTGTTTAAGAAAATAAGAAAGAAAGTCAAGTAGATATCATTAGGTGTGCTTGGTAGAACTGAGATAAAAGCAATGATATTATCAACAGAAAATCATACCTCAGGTAAGTAGCGTAATAGAGGGAACATTCTGGGGAAAGATTGATGACTTCAATTTTTTTCTTACAAGTGAATAAAAGTTCTAGAAGATACCATCAACTTAAAAGGATATTACGCAAGGAAAGCAATATGAGAGCATCTAGTATAGGTGCCTGTGCTACCTGTGGCAGTGTCTACCTCTACATATTGCTAGTTCTTTGTTTCTACAGAGGGCGTCAATATAAGAAAATCTTACTTATTAGCCAGACTCAGAACAGCTGTCTGGGGACAGTATTTTAGTAAAAAGTGTATATTGTAAGCTAGTATTACTATCACTTTACAGAAAGTAATTCTTCTTTTAGTGGGGACAAATACATTTCCTAGATTTTATGAAAGTAAAAGAGTTCTGACTAGTTTCATATTTGAACAGGAAAATATATGTTTTGATCTCTGTTTTTAAACACCTTGAATATGAAGGAAACAAAACTGTTTCTGAAGAACAAGTAAACAGAGTTTGAAATAGGCTGATGGCCAGAGTGTTGGGTTACACTGAGAATTAGAACAAGAGCATGGGACACAGGTGATGCTTATCGCATGATGATAACGATTGTTCTGATACTGTCTGTCATCTCCTCTCATGGCCTTTCCTCTCTTGTCTGTTTTTTTTTTTTTTCATAGTTAAGATCAATAGTCTTATGTTAAACCTGTTTTTCTCAAATCTAGAATTGTTTTTAACCTTTGATTTTTTTTTTCTTATCCATCAACAATATCCAAGGACAACCAATTAAAGATGAATGAGGCTATCATCTGAGGAAGATAAGTGAGCTGTTTCAGTCTATGTACAAATAATAGGTTATGTGGTCATGAAGCATGAGTTTCAATGATATATTTAAATAAAGCATTGTGTTATAATTACAGTGTATAAAAATCAAAAACTTAATAGACATCCAGGTGCTTATATCATTGAAAATAATCAGAGATATGGAGAAAAAATATGCATGCAACTGTTTACCACAGATAGGTGGTTAAATAATCTACATCCAGAAGATGAAATCATGATTTTTTAAAATTTAACATTCAATGATATGGGATAAAATGTTTATGTCATAAAGTTAACTAACAAAAATAGAATATGAAAGTATGATCCATATTTCAGGAAGGGGAAATATGTGTGGGACTGTGTGTGTGTGTGTGTGTGTGTGTGTGTGTATGTGTGTGTTACATTAAAAACAAGCATATGTTTAGGATATGGCCTTGAAAAACTGTAATAGGATTTTAGCACTGGTTATTTCTGAGTGGTGATTTCATGGGTGATTTATGTTTTTCCAATACATTCACGTAGATACTCTAAAATTTTTACAGTGACCATGTTATCATTTTTCTAATCACAGAAATGTTATTAATAAAAAAGACTACTATGTGATCACAGCTATAATTTTGTTATGCCCCAGTTTTTATGGAACACGCACACAAATGCACACATTGACACATTGTCTGAGTCTTCAATGAGTACAGTGACTTCACCTAGTAATTGGGCCTAATTATCTCCACGAGGTCTGAGAGAAGAGTGCTCTTTTCTCCAGGATGTCTAATGCCAGCCAATTTACACTTAGGCCCGCTACAATTGATCTTCTGGGCCTTTTATGATATGGTAACACTTCAGAATTTTCTCTACCGCGTGACTCTTTAATTGTTTTACATAAAAAACGGAAATATTTGTCTATTTTGAGTGTTTTAGCATTAACTGTTTGATTTCGTTGGAGGAGAGGAGTGCAGGAACCATCCCAATTATGGGGGCAGAAGCTGGATGAGTCAGAGGCTGTCTCTTATGTTCATGAAATGCAAAAAAAAGTGACTCACTAACCATTCAACATATTTGTAGTCTTGCTGTTCATTAGTCCATTAATAGTATTAACTGGCTGGAAAAATGATTCAGAATTTTCTTATCAGCGTTCATTCATCAGGAGAAATCTTGAAGTCCCACCATTTATTTTGTTTTTGTTGTTTTATCTTTCTTTCTTGCATCAGTGAAAAATCAGACAAAGTAATTAAATGTTGTTGGCAATAACTTACTTGTTGTGCCTTGAAAAAGAATGTAAATCACTAGAGAAAACATGATGGCCAGGCTTACTCTCACTTTTTCTCTCTCTTTCACACATACACACACACACGTACATTATTAAAATAATAAATATATTTCATAATTTTTATAATTTATACAGTTAAATTTATTTAATTTCTAATAATTTAATATTCTATTCAACAAGCAACAATAGACTCACCATTTAAAAACCTTTTAAAATCAATTCTTTCAAATTTGGTTCTTTGAATGAAACACTACAGATACCATAGAATGATTTCAGATTTGCCAAAGAAAGAAAGAAAAAGGAAGAAAGGAGGGAAGGCAGGAAGCAAGTGAAGAAAAAGAAACAAGTTACTGCTCTACATAGGACACTGTATTCAAGGCAAGGTCATGTATTTATCCTTAGTTTCATGATTTAACTGATAATTGAAATGAAATTTCTCTTTATAAAGCTATAAAGAAGAGTGCTGTTTTTGCTAAGTAAAAGAAATATGGATTTCAAAATAGGTACTTCATTATTTGGGAGTACAGGTTTGCTGATATTAGTAGCCACCTTGTCATATTTTCAAGGAACGAGTGATCTAAATGTGAACATCCCTATCAAGAGCAAAACATTTTTGCAGGATAATTTTAAGAAGAGTAGCCTACAATATTCAGCTCTCCAACCATCGAGCATGACTCACTCCAAATAGGTTATTTAGTCTGTTAGTACTGTTATGTTTAATTTGATTAGTCTTTCTGACATTTCTCTAATTAAAAATGAAATGCCTCAGGTCCTATTACAATGTTCTAGTGATGTTTCATATGGGACACAGTTTCTTGCACGACTGTGATGAGGAGGTGCTGTACAGAAGATATTTCATTTTAGGCATATGAATAATACTTCTCAGTAGTAGAGTGACTGCTAAAATATTAATTTAACAGATATCTAATGAAAAGCATTCTGGCAAATTTTCCATCTCCCAAGATTAAAATAAAATAGTTTTGTTTTAGAAAAGTGGTAATTATTTTAGTTCATCTTTTTTATATACAGTTGGTAAAATGCATTTAATAAATGATAAATTTGTAATCTACTATTTGAATAATGTTTTTGTTCTATTAGAATTTAGACTACAAATGCAGGATATAGATACATATTTTTCTGTTTCCTCATGTTTACATTGAATGTAATGTGTGCCTAATAAGTACTGGGGGGTGACAGTTCTGTAAGTAAATATTTGACATTACTTTATCATAGAGTAATAACATCATGATTAAAAGGGGCAATACAAATGATATATGAAGAAAAAATATGGCACTATATTAAATAGAGTCAGATATTGTAAATTATTGCCAGCATGTCATACATATGTCTTCATTTCCTTTTTCTGTAGTTTTACATTGATGTAGGAAATTATATTACTCACTTTTAAGTCATACGAATATAGTGATAAATATCACAATGTGAAATTCTTTTGAATCCATAGAAGGTTAACTGCAGAGAAATAGAACTAAATATCTAATCTTTCTACTTTGGAAAAATGGAATTCAAATAATCTCACATTTTACTTTACCCACTAGTTTCTGCCTCCCATCAATGGTGACTGATCTGAGTTTGAATTACTTTTCTTTCAATTATTAATAGTAAAGGTTCAGTTGTAATGTAAATATGTCCTGAGGTGTATTTTTGTCATTAAGGACAAAAAATCACTGCAGGAGTCCAGAACTGTCATGAATTGGGCAATGCATACACAACTAAGGAAAAGAATATTGCAAATAGAACAGGATAAACTGGTAATAGAAGATTCTAGGACTAATAGGACATTCATCAAATAATAGCCATCATCAAAATCTGTTAGCTGGTATTTATCAGTCTGAAAGCTATAAAAATGACATTGGAAATCTCTTGATTTCCAAATATACCTGTTTGTGCTGTTGTGCTATAGCTAAGTGAAGTTATAGCTAATTGAAGTTATAGCTAAGTGAAGTTATAGCTAAGTGAAGTTAGCTTCCTGCCTAACAGGCTTTTATAGGCAATAGAGAGAAGGAAAATGATTGAAAGGATTTCCCCACTGTGAGGCACCCACTGTGTCTCAATGTAATGGATTACAGCTGCTAATTTACCTGATTAGGTAAATTAAAGTTAAGGCTTTGGAGTCCTGTAGTTGGGGGTTTGAATCCATATTCTATACGAGCTGGGGGACTTTGAGGAACTTATTAATCTGTCTAGGTTCGGTTTTATCTTAAAATAACAACCACTGCAACAATAGTAGTAGTTAATTTTAAGGAAAAATTGAGGTTAGATCATATTAATATGTGTAAACCTCTTAGCACAGTGCCTGCCCATTAGACAGTCTTCAATAAATATCAGCTTTTATTTTTATAGTTATTTTAATTAACTTGATTAACTTGCTCTTCACATTTCCTGAACATCAATTAGTTAATTAGCGGATATGTAGTTTGGTAAAGTGGCATCCAAAAGGATTTTATATTTTAACTCTTTTTTTTTTTTTTTGAGATGGTGTCTTGCTCTGTTGCCCAGTCTGGAGTGCAGTAGTGCAACCTCAGCTCACTGCATGCTCTGCCTCCCGGGTTCATGCCATTCTCCCGCCTCAGCCTCCCAAGTAACTGGGACTACAGGCGTCTGCCGTTGCGCCTGGCTAATCGTTTTTTGTATTTTTAGTAGAGACGGGGTTTCACCATGGTGTCGATCTCCTGACCTTGTGATCCACCCGCCTTGGCCTCTCAAAGTGCTGGGATTACAGGCATGAGTCACCGCACCTGGTCTATATTTGGACTCTTTAAAGACAGTCACATGCTCCTTACATTTTAAGGCTGGTAGGACATCTCTTTATTAAATAGAAACTTTCCAATGTATAGTGTTTACTATGTGATCTGTTGCATGTCTTTGTTTTATTGATAATAACTATATTGTATTTAATACATTCAACACTGAAAAAAAAAAAGTGACCTGAATACCAAGTATTTTTTTAAAAGAGAACTAGTAGCAATCCAAGGCAGTTAACCATCAATAAAAAAAAAAAAAAAGAGTTTGATCCGTTTAGTAAATAAATAAATGGTCTTGAGAGTCACCGATGGGTGGAATCTGCTGTGGGAGAGAAACAAATGCAGAGTGAGGGCTAAATCTCCTGACTAAATAAGGAGTACAGATAAGACAAGGCACAGAAATGAAAAGGAATTTAATGTATTCGGAGTCAATAAAAAATCCTAGATGCTTGATTCAGGGGAGGATCTAGGCTTTTTGTGACTTGAGGCTTATATATTTGTAGAGCTCTCTTTAAATAAAAGAAAACAAATTATAAGGACTTTGAAGAGGCCTGTACAAGTGAGGAGACTTGCAACTTTTGTGTCAATTTCCCAATAAATCCACATCTATCTAGCAGAGAAGTTTGCACTAAGTACAATGAGATAAGTAGGGTGAAATTATGAACAGCTCTGAAATCTGGAAGAGGTGTTTACACTATGTGTTAGAATTGTGCTCCTCAACGTACAGTCCTAGCATCAGACTCATATACAAGCTTGTTGGAAAGGCAAATTCTAGAGCCCAACACTAAATTTTCTGATTCAGAAACTCTGAGACCAGTAGCCTGTGTTTAAATGAGGCCCTCAGTTGATTGAGATGAACACTAAGGTTTGATAATCACTGTGTAGAAGGTTAGGCTCTGAGCTGCTATAATGAAGATGAGATTGGTAATAAATAAAAAATAAAAATAAAATAGTTTTATTTCAGAAAAGTGGTAATTATTTTATTCATCTTTATTACATACAATTGATAGAATGCGTTTAATAAGTGATAAACTTGTGATTCAATATTTTAATGTTCTTATTCTATTAGAATTTAGACTATCAGTGAAGGATATACTCCATGAATGAAAGGAGTTTAGGTGCACCATGGGTATTCAGAATTGGCTAGATTAGAAGCAAATAGGCAAGTGATGATTCTCTTACACTGATAGGTATACAATGGATATAAGAAAATATGTAAGTAGAAAGGAATTGACCAGATATAATTGCTACATGTTGGGTAGAAGGAGAGGGTTTATTTAAGATGAGTCTAGGCTTCAGACTTCTTTTTAGACAGCAGAAGAGAAAGTAAGAAGAGGTGATTTGATGCAGAGTAAAGATAATATTGGTGGGTGGAGAAAGTATAGAAAATTCTGTTTTGAATATGCTGACTCTTACTTATCACTGAGGGATATCTATGTAAAAAGTATATAGTAGCCAATGGGGTAAAGAGCACTGGAATTTGTTGCCAGGACTGAAAATATAGAGTTAGCTTATTTCCTGAATAACAATAAAACAAAACAATATATAATTACACATAGTCCTCACCTCACAAAAAATAAACCAACAATTTTATAGATTGTGTACTAGCTGATTTCTCTTTGCCTAAATTGTTTACACAGAAAAGAAATGTGATACAGTTCTTTTCCCAGTGGGTAGCTAGTACTTAAAAGAAATTTCACTCTTAGTTATAGTGCTTTATACTCTCCAGTAACTTTGAATAGGCTCTAGCAATTTTAACTGCTAAAAATAATGTAAACAGTAACAAAGGATTTGTTGAGAACCTTTCATTATTTTGTTCCATATTATTATGTTTTGTTTTATTCCCTTATTCCAAATCTATGCAACTGTAGGCGACACTGATGAGAAATTATTCTAAGTTTAATAAAATGTATGCATGCTTTTGCAGCATATATGTAATAAATATGCGTGTTTAATGAAGGATGCTAATATGAATGATGAAATGAGTTTCAATTTGAAGCCTTCCCATTGGGTACAATCACAGAGGACCAGAAGCATTTTCCATGTACCAGTTGTTCTAAAAGCAGTGAGATATTTTCATTTTATGTTTTTCATGAGGTCAAGTTGATATATTCACAAATACCCCAACCATTCTCAAATTCAGGAAAGACACTTGGAGAAAATTGTTAACCATATGCACAAGGACTCAGAGATGCATCAGTCCTGGGATTTGTTCACACAAATTGTTGATCAGCACTTGTCAAAATGAGGAACATAGAAACAAAAGTGGACATTACCTGCATGCACATGAGGATTCTTATTCAAATTCCAATATATACATAGCCTGAATATACTGTATGGTTCACAACTTTTTGCTGAATGAGTGAATTTAAGTTATTTCTTACTCCTCTATATCCCATGCTCCCATAATGTTTTCAATTATACCACAAATAACTGATGCAGAAGAATTTTTAAGCCAAATTAATACTATTTTACTAATATTTTTACATTTTATTATTAAATTTATCTTTTAAAATTAAATATTAAAAACCCCTCTGAAACCCCCTGTCTTAATATGTTTTAATTCTTCCTTTCAGTCTTTATACTCATACATAAATGTATTAACAGATTTACTAGCTTCCTATATGGAACCTATTTGTATGTTTTTACTCAAAATTTTATCTTTTCATATTTATAATTGTGTCTTACATTTTTACAATTATTTTGGTACAATATTCAATGCCATAACAATGAACCAATGTTCTAAAATATTTTTAGCTATTTCAACCCTTAAGTACTGCTGTTTGGGAAGTTTTGGAGAATAGATCTTTCTACTGTTGTATACATAGGACAATTTTCCAGAAAAAAAATCCAGAATAAGTTTTGATACTCTCTGGAGTTTTTCAAGGCAATATATTCACACACTGGTACTAATGGTGAAGCATTAGTATATGCAAATACTTTGGATGTTGACATTGGATGACAAATTAGGCTTAGATCAGTTTTTGTTCTTTAAAAAAGTATTTTCCCTTTGAAATTATATCATTTCCCTTTAAAATGGAATTCTATGTTTGCAAAAATATTTGAAGTTATATTTTCCTTTCAATGTATAAATAAGTTACGAAATTGTAATTAAGGGATTTGTATAAATAAGTCACTTATATCTCATTGAAATATATACTATATAGCAATATATTAGATACAATCAAATATGATATTAAATGTAGTAATGCTCACTACATAATAGGAACTAAACAAATAAAAATTACATCCAAATAAGTACTCATAAGAGACACTTTTTAGAATAAATGACCTTAATTCAACTTAAAAAGCCAGAACATCTCTGTGTTTTTAAATATATTCCGTCACCGATCTGCCTTCTTCTTCTGGGTCACTGAGTTCTAACTTATGGTCCAACGACCTGTGTGAAAGGGACTGCAGAAAATCGCCAGAGATATGACTACAAATACTTATTTCCAGATCTAACCAACCAAATCTTTATGGATTGAGACTTGGGAATCAGTATTTTTGATACCTTATTCTGGTAATTCTGACAATTGCAGCCAAGATTCAGAACCAATGACCTAGATTACCAGAGAAGCCTCTTCCATTTCTATTCCGGTTTTGTATTTTATAAGATCCTTTTTTTTTTTTTTTTTTTTTTTTTTTTTTGAGACAGAGTCTTGCTCTGGACTGTACTGTAGTGGCGCGATCTCGGCTCACTGCAAAATCTGCCTCCTGGGTTCACGCCATTCTCCTGCCTCAACCTCCCGAGTAGCTGGGACTACAGGCGCCCGCCACCACGCCCGGCTAATTTTTTTGTATTTTTAGTGGAGATGGGGTTTCATCGTGTTAGCCAGGATGGTGTCAGTCTCCTGACCTCGTAATCCACCCACCTCGGCCTCCCAAAGTGCTGGGATTACAGGCGTGAGCCACCGCACCCGGCCTAAAAGATCCAATTTTTATACTGTTATGTAATGATGCCTACTACTGCTTTTTACATTAATCATCTAAAAAGGCCATTCTGTCTAAGGTCATTCTGGCTATAGGGCAGGACTAAATACCTATGAAATAAGCAGAATTATGTTATTAAAAGAATATCAAAACACCTTACTCATACTTTGCTCTCACTGAGAGAATGCAGTCACCATCTATTACCTAGCTAAATACATTTCTTTACTTTGGAAATTAGAAATAAGCATATTATTTGTGAAAGATATGTAAAATGTGTGCATTGCCATTATTATGGTTTAATTTAGTATAATTGCCACTGTAGGAGGCACAAGGACCTTAAGATCAGTTTACTGGCAAGGACATGGGATGTCAAACATAGTGGGCATACATGGAATGTTTGGGGAAAGTGAAAGGTATTCCTAAAGTTTTAAAGTGTAAGTGTGTGTGCATTTTTGTGTTTCTGTGTGTCTGTGTGAGGGGAATGAGTTCTAATGACAAAGTAATATGTATTACCTGAAATTGTTGCATAGAAAATCCTACTTAGCTCTGTTTTTATATAGTAAGTTGCTAGCCCAGCAAACTTACCTAAATCTTCAAAATGAATGGCCAATGATTTAAAGCGAACTCAAATAATAAAAGAAAATCCCCTGACTTCACCAAACAACTTATCTTCCCTACTCCTCTTCCTACAACTTTTTTTTTTTTAAGAGATCAGAGTTTTGGGAATGGAAATCTTCTATTTTTGAGATGCTTTAATTTTTGAGCATTCCTCTCCTCTCTTGATAGTTTTTAATAGAAAACACTTGGAACACAGTATCTGTTCTCTTTCTCCTATGTTCTCCTCTTTACAAAGGGGACTTCACTTTTATATAAGCTAAATTACAGAGAGGAGGAGAAAGATCACAAAAATAATTTGGAAAGGAATATTTATTGCTAGGTAGACCACTTCAAAATAGTCACCTTTGTCCTTTAAAGTTAGAGAAAAATCCAAAGATTGGTTGGACAATGCTGATAATAGTAGCTAAAGCATTTATTTATTATTATTTGTCAGGAATAACAAGAGGCTTAAATAAAATATCTCATTTAATCATTCCCCAAATCCCATAAATTTGAAACTGTTTCTTTATCTACTTTCTGCTAAGAAAATTGAAGCACAATTCAAGAAACATTTCCAAACTCACACATTTTCCCAAGTGAAAAAAGCTGGATTCCAACCTGGACTCCATGGAAGCCCATACTGTATTGCTTACTGCCAACATTTTAAAACATATTTATTTTGAAATATGTTACAACAAAAATGCATGCTATAAATTTCTTTTCTCTCTCTCTCTCTCTCTCTCTCTCTCTCTCTCTTTCTTTTTTGAGATGGAGTCTCTGTCACCGAGGCTGAAGTCCAATGGCACAATCTCAGCTCACTGCAACTTCTGTCTCCCAGGTTCAAGTGATTCTCCTGCCTCAGCCTCCTGAGTAGCTGGGATTACAGGCACCTGCCACTATGCCCGGCTAATTTTTGGATTTTAATGGAGACAGGGTTTCGCCTTGTTGGCCAGGCTGATCTCGAACTCCTGACCTCATGTGATCCGCCCTCCTGGGCCTCCCAAAGTGTTGGGATTACAGATGCAAGCCACCACAACCGTCCTATAAATTTCACTTTTTAAAAAATTTAAGAAGCCAATATTTTGTGGGAATATTTTAAAGGAATCTGATAATGTATTATATTCTGAAAAGTCTTTCCATCTATAGCTAGGCTTTTAACCATATGTTTGCACTAAGCAAATGTATATAACAAAGAAAAAAAAAGTTACTTTTTACCTCTGTGACCGAATCCCTTCTAGTAAATAAATCAGGGTCCTGATAACACCACACTACAGAATAGGGACGTTTTTCACAGGCATTTTACTCTTCTCAGTTTCTCAAAGAACTTCATCAAAACTAACGGGACTATAGAGAAGATTTATCAGAGGCTCGGTCAGGTCTGTTACATTTCCCCTGCACACGGGAATGGGCACATCCATCTGCCTTCCCCAGAGACTAGCAGGATAGAGAACTCGTGACAGATATACCTTTTAAAGAGACTATTTTTTAAAATAAAGACTCTTACTTCCTGTGCTATCTATAATAATGAGGAGCAATCACTAAAAGTGTTCCTGTAAAGTGTTATTTAATTTTGTAGTTATAATGAATAGACTAGAGAGTAAAACATCTTGAGTGTATCACGAATAATTTTGCAACGGGACAGGCTCCTTGGCAGTGCATGAAGTAATAAAAGTTCCTGCTTCATACTATGTTGGTTCTCTTTTCATCTTCATTTAAGTTGTTGGATGTGATGTTGCCAGGTACATTCAAAGTCCGGAAATGCTATATCTATCTAAAAATATGTGTATCCATCAAGGGCTGATTAATATTAAGAAACATATCTTGTGTAGATATCCTCACATAGAATAGAAAAGTGAAATGTGAAAGTAAACTTGTGTCATTATAATTCCTTAAAACAATGTGATAACAATACATGTTAATAATAAGCATACTATGGAATAAGGAGATGAATATTTTTTTTTCTTTTTACCATTACTTACAGTTGCTCAAACCCCAATGTAAAGGGCCAGAATGTATTTTTTTATATATAAAATGGCTTTTTGGTAATCAGATAAGAGCTTGTTGCAAGGTAGTTATTTGTAAATTCGATTTTGATATATAACTTAATACTTTAATTAGTATGTTTGCTCTGTACAATGAATTTCTAAATCATATACACTTACCATGTATGTGTATGTGTATGTGTATGCGTATGTGTATGTGTATGTGTATACGCTTAAAATTGTGAGAAAGCTCCTTAAATAAACCAGGTCAATCAGTTTGGGAGACTGAGGAAATTGGGTCTGGTAAAGGTCAAGGTGGTTTCATAAACTGATTAGTGGCTCCATTAAAATCATCTCTGTCTAAATCTGATTTCTACATTTAACATTAAAAACAAACAAATTTAAAAAAAAAAAAAAAAGCCTCTATGTACACACAGGGAGTACAGAAAGGCCCAAAACATAGATGGCTGGAAAAACAAAAAAACAAAAAAAACTAGTAATTGATATTAAAGAACTAGAAAATGAAAGAACTAGATCAGATAGCTTGATAATTAATGGATGGATCAATACCATTTTGAACAGAATTTATTATATTTTAAATTAGAGACAAAAATACCAAAATAAAACTGTTAATTAAAAGTAGAGTTGGATGGCAAATACACACAAAAAAGAAGAAGTTCATAGAAGATTAAATTCTCAGGAAGAATAACTTTATTTTGGTGAAAGCGAAGTTCTGAAAAATTAGATTTAGCACATCACTAGTCCCGTCTGGAAACAAAACAGTGAACATTGTTGATCTCTAAAAATTGGTGAGGGTTTTTCTATCTTCTTAAAAAAGAGAAACGAGAAATGCAAAGATTTAATTCTTAGACTCTTGATTAATTGTAAAATTAATTTTAAAACAGAATAATGACTTTTAGGACAGACTTAATAAATTTAAAAATTCAGACTTGAACACATTTGATTACCATTCTAACAGTATAAAATACAATATCATGTATATGTCTAGATTATAAGCATAAGCATTTTAATATAAATTTTGAGAACATCATTGTATCTATTTTTAAATTTGAGTTTAATTAGGAAGTTATTGACTAGCTTATGATTTTATATAAGAAGCTTTAATATCCTTAGTAAATATCTGTTTAATAGCGAGGTTATTGACATAAAAAATTAAAATTTTAGTAATAAATATTTTTCTTAATAATTACTCTGCTTTCTATGTTTTAACAATTAATGGTGTGGCTTTACATAAAACCAAACATTTTAAGTCTTTTAAATTTTTCACCCCAAGGAAAATCTGAAGATAAAGACATTCCACAAGAGAATTTAACTAGCTTACTTGTTATATAACTAGTGTGGCTGTAACTCTTTCTGAAAACAAGGAGCACATTTCTTGGTATTATTTCACATAATAAATATTTATTTAACAAATGACTCAGTACAGCAGAAACCTACATTTTTGGACAGGAACTGTGAGGAACCATCAATAAGCTGAAAATCTTCCTGAGCAAGACTAAATTCTTACAAGTTTTCTGCCGTGTAGTTATCTGTACTGGTAGAAATTAAAACAAGGCAAGTAAGAAGTAAAAGCTAAAGAAGCCTAATAGAGCTAATATATCCAAGTTTGGGAGTGACAAAGATGGCCTCCTCAAGGTTCTGCTCTTAAGCAGGGTACCTGGGATTCACTGTTACCTCGGGGGACTCTGCCGTCCTCTCTGCCCCACTAAGCATACACAGCCCCGTCTGTTCCTATTGTTTCTTAGCTCCCATGTTGTCCTCTCTCTAGCTTTCAGTCACAGCCAAACAACACTGGTCCTAATTAAACCAAGGGGATTGACATTCTCTCCTAGGTACTTAGAATGCTGTACCAAGAGCATTCTCAGACCATGCCAGCCAGGGAACAAGCCAGTACTTTTCCCTTATTGGGATTTCTCTCTACCCTTGTTTTGTAAGTAGTGAGAAAGTAACAAACTAAAACTTGGGATTCCCTGCAGCATGGCATAGCTCCCTATTATTGCCCCTTTACAACTGGTGACATCATTTTCGAGGACATAATTCTTAAAACTTTCAAGACACAATTTTTAAGTGTTGAATTCAGTTTTAAAATTAGTTTGCTGTTTTATATTAAATACTAATGTTGTCAATAGAAGCACAGTAACTATTTGAATCTTAAACATCAAATCTCCGCTTTTATTTATGTAAGTTGTTATAAAATTAAGCTTATGGGCTCTCTAGTTGGAAAATAAACATTTGAATCAGACACACTTATTTGTGTGTTGAATTTATTAGCTACGTCACTTTGGCAAGATAGTTTGGCTTTCTAAGTATTGGTTTACTCTTTTATGAAATGTGGGTAGTTGTAATTGCTATTCCTCATCTACCATTTCGTAAATAAATACTTATAAATCTGATAGACCCAAGTAAGTATTTGATACATGCAAGTCAAAAAATACCAATAAATATTTTCCATAAATGACTTTAGCACTTTGAAAGGATCAGGAAAGAAGTATTTTAAAACAGAAGAAAATATTTTGGTATTTGTTTCTTAGCTTTACACTATTTTAAAGTACTGTGAATATAATCACTTGGTCATGAATTAATCTGGAAATCCCCTTTTTGGCATGGATAGAAGTTAAGAATGGTATTAGTTTCTTGCTGCACAAAGAAATATTGATTCTATTATTTGTGAAATGTATTTTCCCAGAAACATGAATAGGAATGATGTCAAGTTACCTATTCCTTTAACAAATATATTTAACTGTATAAAAATTTATTCCTTAAACAGTTAAATATATTTAGTTTATCAGTATGAAACCTAATATTTAGTTTAAAAGTTCAGAGAATGTAGAACCTTGAAGGATACTCCTTAGAACTATAATTGAGTTTGCTCCTCTTTGCCTCTTTAAGGGATCTTCCTTTTCTACTGTCATCTATTATCAGTATTTCTATTTGCTGCTGACTGAAACCTGTACCTCGACTTTGCCTGACATTTCAGACCGAATTAATTGAATTTAGAGATTAAATGACATTTTAACCTGGCCTTGAAGCAGAAGTATGTGTTTGTGAGACTGAGTACAAATGAATAAAATATACAATCTGAGCACAGGCAGAGAGGTAGGCAAGAACCCAATCTGCTTGGGAAGCAAGATGTTCTAAAGGATTGGCTAGGGAAATAACTATTATTACAGCATGGACAGAAAGCTGATTTTGATGGCAAAGGACTCCAGGCACTTCAAAGGAGTTGGTGGTTTATCTTGGATTACATTTATAGTTAACAGTTGACTTAAGCAACAATTGACTTGTTGCTCTTTAATTTTTTTTTAATTGAGCCTTAATAATATTGTCACAGTTGGTGGATTCTTGGTCTCACTGACTTCAAAAATGAAGCCTTGGACCCTCACGGTATTACAGTTTTTAAAGATGGTGTGTCCAGAGTTTGTTCCTTCAGACATTCAGATGGGTCTGGAGCATCTTCCTTCTGGTGGGTTAGCGGTCTCCCTAACAGGAGTGTAGCTGCAGACCTTTGAGAAGAGCGTTAAGCTCTTAAAAGCAGCGTGTCTGCATTTGTTCTTTCTTCCCGGTCGGTTCGTGGTCTCACTGGCTTCAGCAGTGAAGCTGCAAACCTTCCCGGTCAGTGTTACAGCTTTTATAAGCAGTGTGGACCCAAAGTGTGAGCATCGCCAAAATTTATTGTAAAGACTGAAATAGTACCACTTCCACACAACACAATGGGACTGCAGCGCGTTACTGCTGGCTAGGTGGGGCAGTCTGCTTTTATTCCTTTATCTGGCCCCACCCACATCCTGCTGATTGGTCCATTTCACAGAAAGCTGATTGGTCTATTTTACAGAGAGCTGATTGGTCCATTTTACAGAGAGCTGATTGGTCTGTTTTACAGAGAGTTGATTGGTGTATTTACAATCCCTTAGCTAGACATAAAAGTTTTCCAAGTCCCCACTAGACTCAGGAGCCCAGGTGGTTTCACCCAGTGCGTTTTGCACCGGGGCCATGGTCAGAGCTGCCTGCTAGTACTGCTCCGTGCCCCCATACTCCTCAGCCCAAGCAGTGGGGAGGCTCGGCGGAGAGAGAGCCCACCGTGGGGAGGGGCGAGAGGGAGGGGTTGGGGTTGGGGCATGGCAGGGCTGCAGGTCCGGAGCCCTGTTCTGCGGGGAGGCAGCTGAGGCCCTGTGAGAACTCTGGTGCAGCACAGGTGGGCCAGTACTGCTGGGGGACCTGGCATACCCGCCACAACTGCTGGCCCTGGTGCTGATCCCCTCACTGCCCTGGGCCAGGGGCACCCGCTGTCTGCTCTGAGTGCGGTGCCCACCAGAACTCACGCTGGACTGTGAGCGTGGTGGCAGCCCCAGTTTCTGCCCACGCCTCTCCCTCCACACCACCCCGCAAGCAGAGGGAGCCAGCTCCGGCCTCGGCCAGCCCAGAGAGGAGCTCCCACAGTGCCATGAAGGACTGAAGGACTCCTCAAGTGCCACCAGAGTGGACACGGAGGTTGAGGAGGCACTGAGAGTGAGGGCTGCTAGCACATTATCACCTTTCAATATGACATTTTGTGACTCTTTCATTGTGTAGAGACTGCATGGGGAGCAGTAGAAAGAATGAATTGAACAACAAGGAATAAAGGAAAGAAGAATAATTAGAATTTAATTACAACAGTCTGAGTGGAAGATTGATGGGAAACTAAACTGATAATTGAGTGTAAGGGCTGGTTATAAGAGATATTGCAGAGACCACTGGCAGGAATGTGTGAGTAGAAGTGGACCTGGCTAACTATGAGGAAGAGGGAGAAGTCAACCATGCTTGAATTATGTTGTCTTTTATTTTGGCAACTGCTAAGATTAAAACTTGGTTTCTTTCACCAACTAAGTAAAGAGGGGAAAAGGAAGTTTAAGGAAGTAGGGGAGATGTATAGGTTTAATTTGGGAATATATTGATCTGAATGACATATATATACACACACACAGAGGTTGGAATCACAATAGGCAGTAGGATTGTGAGAGTACAGAACTCAGAAGAGTGAGCAGAGCTATAGATAGATATTTTAAAACTACTAGTTATTGGCATGTGTGGTAGTTGAAGAACCATTTATGGAGTTTCGCAAAAAACAACTCTATTGGTTGACACATTGCTGTTAATTTTCTTCAATTCCAAGAACTCCTTAAACCAACAATCTCCAGATTATCATCTCCTTGCTATTCCTGCCCTCTTCTAAGCTCCTTTATTTGTCCCTCGGGCCCTGGCACATTCTCTTCTCACTTGACACTATTGCCACTCTCTAAACTGGATTAATCATTATTTACCCTGAAGGCCCAAATGGGTGTCCAACTTAGGCAATTTTTCATATAAAAATTTCTCATATCACTTTGCACACTCATTGTATAATATCAACAATCACAGTCTGCACCTATATGTCTTTATGATTGCATTGTGAGTGCTATGAAAATTAAACAAACACAAACTGACAGGTTTCATCCTCACTCTATTCTAGTGTTGCATGTAACTGGGCCCAGAATTTTTATTTTTTCTTTCTTTTCATCCTGATATGGTTTGGTAGTTTTGTTCCCTCTAAATCTCATGTTGAAATATGGCCTCCAGGCCAGGAGCGATGGCTGACACCTGTAATCCCAGCTCTTTGGGAGACCAAGGCAGGTGGATCATGATATCAAAAGATCAAGACCAGCCTGACCAACATGGTGAAACCCTGTCTCTACTAAAAATACAAAAATTAGCTAAGCATAGGTGACATCTGCCTGTAGTCCCAGCTACTTGGGAGGCTGAGGCAGGAGAATTGCTTGAAGCCGGGAGGTGGAGGTTGCAGTGAGCTGAGATTGCACCACTGCACTCCAGCCTGGGCAACAGAGTGAGACTCTGTCTCAAAACAAACAAACAAACAAACAGAAAGAAACATGCCCTCCAGTGTTGGTGGTGAGCCTAATGGGAGGTGTCTGAGTCTTAGGAGCGCATCCCTCATGAATGGCTTGGTGCTGTCCTCCTGGTAATGACTTCTCCCTCTCTGAATTCACACAGGATTTGGTTGCTTAAAAGAGCCTGGCACCTTATCCCTCCCTTTCTTGCTCCTGCTCTTGCCATGTGATATGCTGGCTTCCCACTACCTTCTGCTATAATTGTAAGTTTCCTGAGGCCCTCACCAGAGGTAGATGCCAGACCATGCTGCTTGTCCAGTCTGTAGAACCATGAGCCAGATAAACCTCTTTTCGTTATGAATTACCCAGCCTCAGGTATTCCTTTATAGCAATGCGAATGAATGAACACACTTCCTAGATAAAAGATTCAGTGAATGAATGGATAAGTTTATTTTGGATATAGCCCAGTTTTCAAGTTCCAATATAATAATCCTACCTTAAGTCTGTGTTATCTCTTGAAAGGAATATTTAGGAGTCTAATAATCACCTCCCACATTTCCAGTGTCTTTCATATCTAATCAAACTTAACCACTCTTCAAAGCACAATGCTATTCCTGTCAACTTTTTCTCTGTTCTTTTCTTCCTTGATGCTGAACACTTAGTTTTCAATTCTATACTGAATTTTCTATAAAATCCTTTAATTTTCCATTTGGAATAAGGTCTTGACCTAACTCGTTAGCTTTTCCTTTCGTGATTCTGCAAGAAACCAGACACTTGCTAGCCAAATAGGACTATTCACATTTGGTCACATTCATTCGGGGATTTCATAATACTATCAGTTTATTTGTACATTTATTCAGTAAACATTTCTGTGTGCTTACTCTATATCAGTTTGGTACTAGGCTCTGAGCATAAACATAAACTTAATTTATAATGTTGATGCTATTTCCTTTCTTAAAACACTCTCACACTAGCAATGCTTATTAAAATTCTTCACATATCAAGTTACTTATTCCTTTAACAGTTAAATTTATTTAGTTTAAAAGTTGAAAGAATGTAGTAGAATCTTTTTTCAAATATCTCTTTCTCAGTGAGGCCCATCTCACCCACCCTAATTAAAACTATAATCACTTATTCCCAGCATGAAGAACTCAGAATCCCAACTATCCTGTGCTTTCTCTCTTTTTTTAACACTAATGTTCTGATATGTCATATAACATATTTATTACTGTGTATTGAATATTATTTGCCTATACTCACTAGAATACAAGCTTCACAAGATCAGAGAGTGGTAACTATTCACCAATGTACTCCAACTACCTCAAAAAATAGTAACATTCAGTAAAATGTCCTGTTGGTAAGATACTCTCTTAATGAAACTTCCTCTGAGAACCCAAGCTTCAGTTTACATAGCACTTTCCTTGTGTCTCTCGGATAAGACAGAACATTTTTCCTTTATTGTATTTTCCCATTAAATACAAAGCTATGCAAGACTAGACAGTGTTGTTCACATATTTGTATCTTCCGGAGAGTTTAGCCCATCAGCCCAGTTAATTGCAAATAATTATTGAAAAAAAATAAATGAATACGCTAACACATAATATACAGTGAAAATAATTTGTATCATTTTTCAAATATTGTGACCCAGTTGGGTCTAAGTAAATTATTGTTTTCTTCATTTAGGTTCTTTTAATTTGAATTTAGTATATCAGAGGATTTTTAGGCAGCAGTAATGCAGATGATATGTTCTCTCTGAACTGTTTGAGTATATTTGATATACATAATTTTTCAATCATTTTATAGAGTGAGATTGAGCTTTGCCTGAAAGAAGAAAAACTCAAGAAGCAGTAGTCTTTGCTACAGGAAGACACACTATAACAGATGTTCTTTTCTTTTTTTATAGTCACAGAAAACCATCTTAACTTTGTGAAAGTAAAGGGTAGAACTGACACAAACATGGAATAATTCTAACTTCCTAACCCAACCTCAAAACTTAGGGTTTGAAAATTGGTTACAGCTCTTCCTTTCTGTTTCTTAGGGTTTTGTTGTTGTTACTTGTTGTTTTTTTCCCCTTAGTGGTGACCACTTTTATGTACCAGCACTCAAGCAGAGTCTCTCACTGCAGGTGCATTTACCAATTTGGGGACCGTGCTGCCCTTGTTTTGTTAGCCTCAGCATTTTCAAAAACCTCACTTTGCCCATGGTGCTTGTGAATATATCACTGTCCACCTCTTTTGCCTTTTGTATTTACCGTGTCTTACGCTTCAGCGTTTCCGATGCCCTTGAGAAGCCATAACCATGCTTTACATTTGAAAGAGTGCCAGCTCATTTAATCAGGCTGAGTTTGAGAGGCATGGATGGATTTATTCTATCTAACATTTAATAAAAAATAATTTAAAAATGTGACTTATGCCATGACATGCTTAACATTACCCTTCCGGGTTTAAATTTGAGAGTTGTCAGCACCCTCCGTGGTCTGGAAACTGACATGTTATCAATCAAGTGCGTGGGTGACAAGGCTGCTGATGTCCTCCCAAAGCTCTTGTTTAATAATTAATTTTTCATTGCAGGCATGTTCAGTAAATGGATTACAAAACTTAAGCCCGTTTAAAAGGTTTCAGAAATTCATTATTAGTTTTAAAAGATGAATGCACAAATTAACTATCCATGATAGATGAGGCATACCAAATATAGCCAGGTCCTATGTGGTTTTGGCTTATATTTATATATAGCATTGAGTAGGGTAAAAAGTCAGTATAGTTTTATAGACAATGTCACTGAATCACTGAGGAAGTGATTCTTTTCAAAGGAGACTCAAAAAAGGAGATCTGATGACAAAATTGTGCTTTGAACATTTTCATCTTTTCTGTTGCTTCCAGAGGTCCCCAACCATCTAGTCTCTGGGCAGGCTCAGCGCTATTTCTGGAGTCAGCACCTTAGCTTGTTTTTTCCACAGAATAATATTCTGATTTAGAATGAAAGAATTCTTATCAGTTATCACATCTTAATTTCCTTAATTAAACGTCAGTGTCAGTTTTTAAGCTGTTATCTTTCAGCTCCAAACCCACCAGCTTTGTGATTCCCGGTCTAGTCTCAGCACTCTGCATATCCGCTTTGCCATCTGGCTTCTTACTAAGTTTGGCCAGTAGGGCACGCTAGAGGGAGACCGAATGGCTGGGGAGAGGGGAGCTACTGCGTCCGGCTTTGCAAGCCATTCCTTTCAGGGTTGCCGCAGCAATGGCACTTCATCCTGGCAGCAGCCATTTTCTGGTTGCAGTGTCAGTTTCTTGGTTTCTTTTTTGCATTCCTGGAATGAGTCTCATCACTACCCCTTGGAGTTACCAAGAGTGGCCAGTCAGTTTCCTCTCTGCAGAAGGCTGAGTCCTAATTCCATAGGGCTCTCTGCCAGACTTTTAGTTTCTGATAACCCCGAATCCTTTCCTTTTGTTTCCTAAGCTATACAGGTATTCTAGTTTTTCTCGCAATTTTTCATTGCTAGGCTACATCAGTGTCCTTTTACTTTCCTTACTTTTCTCACTTTTTATTTGTACCCTTACTCCTCCATCAATTAACAATTCCCCATGTTAAATTCTCTCTGTTTAAACAACTAACGTGCTCTCTATATTCCCAACTAGATCTCGGCTGATGCAAATGCCATACACAATCAATCAATCAGTCAATCAGCAAATCCAATTTCCCTCTAGCTACTAAAGGGACTTAATATAATTGAATGATTATGGAATTCTGATCCCATTTATCTCAAGTCATTGAAACTATTTTACATATCTTATTATAAAATACATAATTTCAAAAAAAATTATTTTCTAAATCAGGATTCCTACCAGATTATTTCACAGCTTATTCACTCATTGATTGCTTTGCTCCCACCCTTGTTAGCTTTTGTGTGCCTGTCCTTGATTTTAAACCAAGGTGTGAGGAGGATGAAGTAAATAGTAAATAGTAAGATAGTGGCCAAAACTTTGAATCTTTTTCTCTATTTATCATCCTTGTGCAAATTGGTAGGAAGGTCCACTAATTCAGCCTCCCCACTCCCTGTTCCTTCGAAGTAAATGAGAAGCCTCAGGTAAAAAGCAGAGAAGCTACCCAAGTTCTTTTCATTTATTTTATCGTCATACTAATAATTTTGCTTTCTGAAATGATTACTCTTACAAGCAGCAAATATTTTTTAGGAAGTTAGAATTATTGATGTCACGTTTTCATATTCAGTATCCCAAGTAAGCATAAGGTAAATTCAGGAAAATAAATACAACCATTTTCTTGGTTAATTATTTTTAAATTTAATGTGTTCATTTGTTCTTTTAAATATATATTTCATAAATGGTGAGTATGTATTCCATGACATAAAAACTAAGTGTTTCTGTGTAATCACTCAAATGATAACTAGTGTTAACAATACTTCTGTTTCATCAGACGAGTCATTTCATGAAGATTGCAAATTATTTGTTGTCCCCTCTAGAGTTCATTTCATGGGAAATTTAAACTTTATTGTCTTAACTTTAATGTTAAACATTTCCTTCATTTATGCTATGGCCAGACATGTTTTCTTCTTTGCTGCTATTTTACATTTCAGATGTAGTCTATTCAGGATCATTTATTTTTTTTAAGGAGGATCTTTTTTTTTTTTTTTTTTTTTTTTTTTTTTTTTTTTTTTAGGAGTCAGAGCTTAAAGTGATGAAACACTTTCATTCTTTATCTCTGAATTACATGCTAATAAAGACAACTGATAGACAATAATATGATATACTCTGGCCCTAGAAGATCCTTAATGAGGAAATTCTGTGGCCTGTTTTCTCTTCTGTGCTATTTTTTGTCTTCTAAGGCAGGCATTTTTATCAGTTCAGTTTGTTGGTGTGACTAGTTCAAACTTGTTCAGAGTTTTATATCTGAAATAAGTAATCAATTAGCCTATATATATATATATATATATATATATATATATATAAAAAATATATATTTCTTTTTTTACCAACCATTATAATTATCTAAGAATGTCAGGGAATTGTGAAGTGGAAACAAATTAAAAAGAGCTCCAAAATTAAAAGAGCTCCTGTTCCAACAGAAGTGTGTTGACATATATTAAAGAATAAATGAATTAATCTCACAAAAGAGGAACAGGAGTTAAAGAGAAGACCATTGTTTAGATGGAGTCAGGCTGGTGCACTGCCAAGGAAAGCAAACAGGTTTTCTGAAGACTTGGTACGAATTTCAAGTTGCATCATTCTGCTGGAGTGGGTGGTTTCCCCAGTATGTTAGATCCATAGCCGGTTCTTGACAGAGTGGCAGTACCTTTCCTCCACTGTACTCTCACCGCTAGCATAGATGTAAAACACAGTAAGTACTCAGAAAATATTTGAAGAGTGCATCTATCAGTAGAGATGATCGAAACATTTGTTTTTCTAAGGGAATATTTTCTGCCTTTCTTCTGCCAGAATCCTCTGATTATAATCTTCTCACTGCTAGGTCAACAGTCAGAAAACATTATGTAGAGGTTACTGGTCATTATCCTAATATATTTATCAAAAAATCTGGACTATATGAAACTGCCTTTCATTGCAACATTAGACAAAACACCGTTTATCAAATACAAACTTAAAACTACCACCAAATTGGAAGAATATGATCTTAAATTAAAAATATATATATACTTAAACATGATAATCTATCTTTATCTACCTTCCTAAATATTAATGCATGAGACTTCTCTTAATATCTTGAATATGTACTATGATTTTTATATTACCTCTTTTTCTTGTTTCCATTTATATTTATGCTAGTGAAATTTATTAGTATCTTTCATTGAAACACTGTTATTTTCCCTGGAGGAAAATATTTTATTTCCTTTATGAAAAGCATGCTTTACTTCTGAAATACAGAATTCATTTTGCTTCGGGTTCTGTTTGTTTGTTTTCACATCAACTTCATTCTAAATTTTCATTCAAAATTATTTTTCAGGCTTGAGTTCAGGTGAAAATGTTAATGGAATTAAAAAGTAATCAAATGAAATTGCAATGTATAAGTCAAATTTGAAGAAAACTGAATTAATAAAGGATTCTGTATATAAAGAAATCAAAATTATGCTTTCAAAAATATTATGTAACTGGAGAAAGTAATTTTATTTTGAGGTCTCTCATGATTCTTTAATATGTATTTTTTCTTATTTTGTAACCTTTTGGTAACATATATAGGAGACAGTTAATTTTGGTAAGGCTATATAATTCATATATTCTTGGTCTTGACATACATGATCAATTACTTTATAATGTCTCCTAGCCTTGCTCTTGTCCACTGGACAATGGAAAAAAAATGTGTCTCATCTACTCTTCTCTATTTATAGTTTTTAGATAGTATTGGATTGATCTAACAAAATTGAGCTTACACCTGCTGATGTCTTGGAGCTCCCTCTTAATTCTGTTATATATAGAGATAAGTTATGGACTGTTGACAGATTCAGGACACTGTCTCACAGAAAAATAACAAGAAAATATATTACCAACTCTGGTCCAGATGAGATGTATAACTGGCAAGCTGGAGTCAAGGAGGTCCTTTAAAGAAAAAACCCTAATATTAAAAATATATTCAGATGAGCCTTCTGGAAAAGAAAATTAACATTAAACAATAACAAGGAAACCAAACTTGATGGAGAGATAATGCTCAGGTCCTATTTTCATGGATATTTTATGTAGTAAGCATATTGTTGACTAGACAAACTTATGTGTTATAAACAACATGGAACATTTTTGTCAAAAATTTGGATAAGTAGGAGCTGGAAGATGGAAATATATTGATTATCTGCTGGATGATGATTACATCAAATTAAGTAAACATAAATCTTAGTATTACTAGAAATTCTGTGTGGCAACGTCTACTTTACCCTCTTCAGAGATGTGCATCTGTGAAGTGAGAAATTGCTATCAATTTTGTCACTGAATTTTATATATATGTATATTTATGTATATGCTTATATATGTGTATATATGTATACATTTTATATATTATATGTCTTTTATATATAAAAAGATATATATATTCTGTATATATGAGTATATACATATGATTTAATGATTTATTTTATATATAAAAAAGGATCTGTTATATTAAGCAAATGTAAGAACCTAACCTATATGTATATGTATATGTAGGTTCTTATATTTGCTTAATATATTCTTTTAGAATATGAAAAATGTTATATTATTTTGAGAGAAAGAAAGAGAGAGAGATGATGAACTGCATTAACAATTACTGTCACTCAAGTTTTCACCAATCCAGGCATAGCTAATGCTTGGAGTTTGTTGCTTGTGATTGTTTAAAATATTCCAAGTTGTAGAACTTTATTTTGTTTACCACTCAAGATATAAAGACATACAAGATGGTTATTTAGGCTTCATCCAGTTTAGCCTTTAGATTAATGGGGTAATTCACTGGACTATTATTAAAATTTGCTAAGCCTTTAAAAAATTTGCAGATAATTACAGAAAAACAAAACAAAGAAACCCAAAACACTTTTTCTTGCATCTTAAGTATCTTTATTAGTTACAAAAAGTTAATGATACATTTATTATACTGCTATGGCCTGAAAATTTTATTACCTGTCTTTGAAATGCGCTATTACAGAGTGCTTATTTGTTTCTTCTAAGAAAATGGCCTAGGTATTTAGCAGAATAGTAATTCTTAATTGTTCTACAGTGCAGGTAAAAATGCTGTTAATCTGAGGAAATATCCCTTTTTGTTGAATTTTTTGTTCCCGTTTTGCTAATACCTCACTCTGTTGTTTAATATTCTCTGAGAGTCTGAGGAAGTGGCTGCTATACCAAGTGCCTATTCAATTAGACATTCTGTCACATAAAGTGAGAATGTAAATTTTAACAATAATTTAGATATCTAAAATAATTCACAAGTACACAGGATCATTAGTTCATTATTCATGAATAAAGTGATTTAGAGCTGAAGCTGAGATGAGAGTCTTCCTGGTAAAGAGGTTGAGTGAAAAAAAGACTTGAGATCATGGAGTAATTTCATAAAGTGCTATTTCTACAATCAAGAAGTGACATTCATTACTTGACAAAATTAGATAAGGAATACATTTTATTCTGTTTCTCAAATAATTGTATTTGTATGAGCATAGGAAGCAAACCATTGGAAAGATAAAATTAAATTTTAATACATTTAATGGCTACAATCTCTGCGTGAAGGAACTTTTCTATTCCTAATAGTGATGTGACTTTCTAACTTCATAAGTTTTGGGATTTTGGTGGGCCAGATGTGGAAAATATTTCTAGCTAATTTAACGAGTGATAATCATAAACTCATCTATAAAATGACTTTTAAAATATTCCACATCCCAGCTGCTCCACATTATATTAATTGAAATCACAATGAATTCATGATTTGTAACATATATAATATTTCTTCCAATACTTATTCACCATGATTGGGAATGGAGTGTAAATCTTTAATGGAGTGTAAATCTTTAATTCCTGCCCCCAAAATCCCTCCTCTAAGACTCCATTAAGACTCACCTCTAAGACTCACCCCTAAGACTCACCCTCCTCTAAGACTCTGTTAGTTCCAGTTGTCGCTTAATGCATATGTTGTGCTCCAAACAAGTCTGCTGCATGTGAATATCTCTAACATGAATATCTCTAATATGAAATTTCTAGCATATGAAAGAAATTACATCTCTTTCATGTGTTAGCAACTTTGCACATCGTCTGATTGTCTTCATTGGCTTTCCACAGTCTTCTGTAATTGCAATCAGTAATAACGCCCTGGATAAAGAGCAGCAAGACCTCTTAGTTTCACATCACCATTGCACTAACTATGAATTCTGAAGCTGTGAACAAGTCATCTAATTGTTCTAGATGTCCATTTCTTCATCAGTAAAAATAAATAAGAATATATGACTGTCCCTATTGCATCAAACTCTGAAATTCTAATTTCCACTAATTATTTCCTCATTCTTTCATTTGCATGCTTTCCAGGTTCTTTCATTTACATTCCATCTGGGAAACACTTTGCGTGTCCACTTTCTAAACCATTTAAGCAGTCACAACCTTATATGGCAATACTCTCCAATGATGAAAACTCAATAAATATCCCAAAGTCTGTGCCATCCTTTCTGCTATAGAATGTAACACCTTGTCCAACTTCTCTTAGAATGTAAAATTCACAAACATGCTATTTTGTGCTTATGAGGATAAATAGCATTAAGGAGCTGTTGTTTTCATTTTCCTCAGAGTTTTGAGAGTAGAAAAGGAAGGGAAACTGGCAAACATGCCAAAAGCGATATTTTATTATGTAAACATCAGACTACGTGTTAAAAGATTACCTGTAAAATACAAGATTTAGTTTTCATATTGCAATCCTAACCAAATTTCTATGGCCTCAATTAACTAAGAAACATTTCCCAGTCAACTTTCATTTCTTAGGAAGCAAAGATTTTACTTGGGTTTTACAAATAAAAGTTCCCAAGGTGCAAGTATCACTTGAACCCAGGAGTTTCGGAACAGCCTGGGCAATATAGTCAGACCCTGTGTCTACAATAAGTAAACAAATGTTGGCTGACCATAGCACCACACACTTTAGTCCCATCTACTAAGGAAGCTGAGGCAGGAGGATCACTTGAGCCCAAGAGCTTATTGAGCCCAATAAGCTATAATTCTAGCACTGCACTCCAGCCTGGGAAACAGACCAAGACCCTGTCTCAAAAAATAAAAACAAAAACTAAACTAAATTATTAAAATTTCCACTTAAAATATTATTTTGAACAGTTATTTATGGTGTCAAGGAGCACATTCTGAATCCATTTGTCATTTTCAAATAAGACATCTGTATGAAGTTAAGAGCCATTTCCCTTGCTTCAAACCGTGAGAATACTGCCCATCCTTTTCATCTGGTAATTATTATTTAAAAGAAAATTACAAAAATTTGAAATATCTTTTCTAATCATGAAGCTGTACCATAGAGTCTACCTAACAATGACTTAGTTGATTTAAAAAAATGAGGTGCTTATCAGCTCTCTTTTTTCATTTTATAAATTTATTAGTATAATACATATTACATAAGTTGTTGAATGTGGCAATTCACTCAGAAAGTGCAAAACAAGGTCAAACTGGAATGCAGATGAGGTCATAAACTTTTTAAATAGTCAATAAAGCAATTAATGTATCAACAGCATGTGTTATTAAGCAGTAATGTAATGATGCCACTGATCACACCAGGGTCCTCTGAGTGTTTATAAACAAGCAGGGAAGCTGAGCTCTATAGATGTTTCACATGTATGCTGAAGAAAAATAACAGCATTTATTTAGCCTTGAAATTGTTAAAATAACTCTATTTTGAATGCTTCCAAGAAGCTCAAAATATACATATTACAAAGCATACATTGAATAAATAAAATGGAAACATCTAAAATATAAATCAGAGCCATTTTTATTTACTTTTAAATTATAAAAACATACACATTCATTGTAGTAAATTTAAGTAAAACTAACATTTGAAAATTAAAAATCAAATATCTGCCCTCTCAAATGCCATTTTTGTAAGTAGTCTCAACAGTTTAGTTTGAATTATTTCCTCAATATTTCTATCTGGGATATACGTAATATATCATAAACATCATCTGGAATGTGTATGATATATGCCTATCTATTATATATGCATAGATATTATAATAATGGAATCACACTATATCTATTCTGCATGTTTATTTTTTTCCATTTTACTCAATCATGTGTTTGTTTTCATGTTTAAACATTTTAAAAATTATTGAAAATGAAACAAATCATCTTGTGTTGCAGTATATAGGTTAATATACAGTGGGATTGAAAATATTTTGCTACCTATTTTTAAACATCTCAAATCATCATGGTTTCAGTACCCTAAAATCTATTGGAAAATTACTACTGAAAGTCTGCTATAGAAATATTAATAAGATGTTTAGTTAATTTATATTCCTAAATAAAATCAGTAGCTATATCTATGTAATTCTTCTTCTCTTCAGTTGTGCAAATGGACTATCTAGTATTTGGACTTTGCTTATTTCTAATACCACAGTTTAAAGGTAACTTCAGGTTATACTGAATTCCATATCCCAGTGAAAAACAGATTATTCAGTTGTGTTTGCTTTGTCATGATCATTAATTCATAAGGGTGCCAAGAAGATGCAGGACATGCTTCAGTTTCTATTTTGGTTGATGTGATGCAGAGACTTTATGATATGGTTTGGGTCTGTCCCCACCCAAATCTCATCTTGAGTTGTAGTTCTCATTATCCCCAAGTGTCATGAGAGGGACATGGTGGGAGGTAATTGAATCATGAAGCCAGTTACTCCCATGCTGTTCTCATGATAGTGAGTAAAATCTCATGAGATCCGATGGTTTTATAAGGGTCTTTTCTCCCTTTGATCAGCACTTTTCCTTATTGCTGCCATGTGAAGAAGGACATGTTTGCTTCCCCTTCCACCACAAGTGTAAGTTTCCTGAGGCCGCCACAGCCATGCAGAACTATGAGTCAATTAAACCTTTTTTAAAATTAATTACCCAGTCTCTGGCAGTTCTTTACAGTAGTGTGAGAACAGACTAATATACCTCACTACTAAATATAGACAATATATTCATTGATAAAGTTTTATGTCATATTCATGGCTAAGAGAATGGATATAATGACTATTGATTCATGCCTAAGATGGACTGTCATTTTCTGCACATTTTTTCTCCAGATTGTATAAAGAGAGTGCCGCATTGCATTGAAATTGAAGAGCATAATCCATCCCAAATCCAACATGCAAGCACACACATACACAACTAAACATTTATTTTACTAATTTACATGCTTTTGTAGTTGACAGAAGAATCGTTATCGTTAGTCAGTCACCCTGCAGTTATTATTACAGAGATTGAACAGTACAGCAGCTGGGCATCATTCATTGAATAAGTAAATTTTATACCAGTCATGCAAATGAGCTATGCTGATGCCTGGCAGAAACCAAAAGACAATTGTAGCCCATAAACTTTGATACAGTCCATAGTTGAAGAAAAAGACAATTCCAAACTTGTTACCATCTGAAAATTCAAATAACCTTTAAGAGAAAAAAAGAATGTGTGTAACCATTTAACTGTATATACAATGTACTATACTAGGAATAGTTACTTACTCATGGGTCAAATTATGGAAACAATTTAAATATGTAATGTAATCATAACTGCTTAAGTTTGAATACATTTTAAATTGATATTTTAATAATAATGTAGCTTATAGGCTACACATGGCCAAAGGTACTTTCCAATTCATTCAACAAAGATAGGATTTATTGCCAGGGATTGATCTTGGCACTGTAGTAAAGAAGACAGAAAGAATATATATTCTTGTCAAGGTTGAGTAAATAAATACATAAAGGAATTTTATCTTGCAATAGGAACCATGGAAAAGATAAATACTGAGGAATAATAGTATAGACTATAACAGACAATGATGGCTAGACTAACTAATGAGGTACAATTTAATGAAAGGATGAGAGCTGAACTGTGTTCCAAATGATGCAGGCAAGCAATAATTAGTAGGAGGAGTTTATTAGGCAGATATAACATCAAGTGCAAGTAACCTAAGGCAAGGATTCTCATGGATTTTGGAAGAATTGGGAGACAGCCAATGCAATGGGAACAGGGAGATTGAGATGGAAGGTCCACATATATAAACAAAGTTTTAAAATTGCCCTTAGAAAACCATATGGGAAATTATTAAAAACCCAGTTATCCCTAAAAACAGAAAGAAAATATACACATCTTCTCCTTCATAAATGTTTTTATAAATTATTTTGCTAAAAGAGAAAGTGATAGTCAAAGTCATTTAATGGAATCATGTTGACAGTAAATTTAAATTATAGTTAAATTATTCCTTTTGCAATTTCTCATATGTAGATAGATTTTCTTTCTGTTATTTACTTTGTTGGGACTAACCAATGTGTAAGATTCCATTTTAGCATTAGAGTCTTAAAAAAATTCTTTGCATTCATCAGATCCAAATATTTCCCTCTACTCTTTTAAAAATGAGGAAGCCAAAGACCAGATGGTTCCAGTGATTTGTCCTAGGTCAAAATAAGCTATACCAAGAAAGGTTCTAGAAGTAACATCATCAGAGCACTCAGACAGTATGTGTTTTTCTATTGCAACACATGCAAATCTGTTATGGAAACACTCAGGAGGTGGAAAAATGAAGTTGGTTTGGAAATGTAGATTATAGCTATCTTAAAAGCATCTGACAATTTTCATCAGTACTTAAATGTCTGATTTAAGTAATTGTTAAAGAAACCCTAGTAGATGGCAAATGTTATTCCAGTCATTTTTAAAGAAATATATGGTGAGCAATTTCCCTGTTTTGTGTTACAGTAAGTGGAATCTGACATAGTAAAGAGGTTTCCTCCATCCTAGTCTAATATTTGATAAATTTACAATTTCATTTACATCTGTTTTCATAAAATTCTGAATGTTATAATTTGGTATGAATATTTATATAATATGAATAAAAGATATATAAATTATAGAAGAATGTCTATAATTATGAGCATTTCTTTCTTGTATGTTTAGTTGTTGTTTATTAGAATATAATGCTCAGGATGAGAACTTTTACAAAAAGTAGCTTTTCAATAGAATAAAATACGTTTCATTGGATTATCTCAGTGAAAATAAGGGTGAGTTTGTGACACTGGGGCTTTCCTGAGGGTGGAGGGTGGAAGAAGGAAGAGGAGAAAAAAAACAAAACAAAACAAAACAAAACAAAACAAAAACGACTGGGTACTAGGCTTAGCACCTCGGTCACGAAATAATCAGTATAACAAACCCCTGTGCCATGAGTTTACCTGTATAAGAAACCTACACATGTACCCCTGAACCTAAAATAAAAGTTTTTTTTAAGTGAGTTTATGAAGTAAAGTTTTATGATTTCTGTTGCCAGAACACACACATACTTGTCTTTTAATTTGAGAATATTTTTAAAGCCATCTGCAGCATCTCTAGTAATTCTGAGAATGTAATCAGTTCCCAATTACCTTCTCAAAAGGATAAAATAAAGCAGTGAATAATCCAAAGGCTATTTATATTTGGCTAATTATATTTCTGTTTTCTCTTTCTTTTTTTTGTTTCACACTCACTCACTTTTTCATGAATTGGAAATGAAAACTTTTTTTTTTTTTTTTTTTTTTTTTTAGTGACCCAATTCTAATGGATAGTAAAGGGGAACAAAGCATTCTTTCATTGTAAGTGACTAGCAAATTTCATTCTACAAAGTTACTTTTTATTTTGTTTAATTTTTAATTTTTTTATGTGCCAGACGCCTGAACTCATTTATTATTTTTATTCATTTTTATTCTTTAACTTCTATTTTGTGTTAAGTTCTGGGGTATATGTGCAGGATGTGCAGGTTTTTTTAACATAGGTAAACGTGTGCCATGATGATTTGCTGCACAGATCAACTTACCACGTAAGTATTAAGCTTAGCATCCATTAGCTATTCTTCCTGATGCTCTCCTTCCCCCTTCTCCCTGACAGGCTCCAGTGTGTGTTGTTCCTCACCATGTGTCCATGTATTCTCATCATTCAGTTCCCACTTATAAGTGAGAACATGTGGTGTTTTTTTTTCTGTTCCTGCATTAGTTTGCTGAGGATAATGGCTTCCAGTTCCATCCATGTCTCTGCAAAGGACATGATCTCATTTCTTTTTTGGCTGCATAGTATTCCATGGTATATATATATATATGTGTGTGTGTGTGTGTGTATATATCTATATATACACACCACATTTTATTTATCCAGTCTATAATTGATAGGCATTTGGGTTGATTTCATGTCTTTGCTATTGTGAATAGTGCTGCAGTGAACATATGGGTGCATGTGTCTTTATAATAAAATGATGTATATTCCTTTGGGTATATACCCAGTAATGGGATTGCTGGGTCAAATCATATTTCTGCTTCTAGATTTTTGAGAATCACCGCACTGTCTTCCACATGGTTGAACTAATTTACATTCCCACCAACAGTGTAAAATTGTTCCTTTTTCTCCACAACTTTACCAGCATCTGGCTTATCTCTTGACTTTTTAATAATCGCCATTCTGACTGGCATGATTTGATATCTCATGTGATTTGATTTGCATTTCTCTAATGATCATAATGTTAAGCTTTTTTAAAAATGTTTGTTGCCTGCATGAATGTCTTCTTTAGAAAAGTGTCTGCTTATGCAAAGTGACTTTTTAAATATTGATAACTTGTTCTTTTAAAGGTAATGACAACTCTGAGCAGAATCAGTAGCACTTAAGGAAAGAAAATAATAATCTCATAAGAATCAGAAAATACTCCATTAAAAACAATGGGGCATCTTTTCTCCTTCAGTTACTTAAAATGTAATTTTAGTGTAAATATATATGTATGACGAAACAGGTATATGCTACTTTAGCTATATCTCTGTCTGTTGCAGGATTGCATTATTAAGTCTGACAGGATTGCCATTCATGTTAATCTGCAGTTCTGTGTCAATTTTGAAATTTGCATATGTGTGAAAACTCACAGAAAGTTACAGAAATATGGTAGATACTTGACTGATAACAACAAAAATCCCACCTCAAAGTGTCCTAAACAAACAAACAAAACACAAAACCTGAAAATATGTAGGTTCACATACTGGAAAGGCCATGATATAGAGGCTTCAGTCATAACTTCATCAGAGATTCTGCTCCATTTCTCTGCCATTTTCTGAGTTCTTCTTTGCTTTGTCTTAAGATGTATCATCTGGCTAGCTTCCTCATAGTAGTGCATGCAAGTGTTACAAAAGTTCTTGAGCTCACATGCTCACATAGCTACCCAGACCATCAAGCCTAAGTCCTAGGCTTCCCTCTAATTGGACCAATTTGTTCATTGACTCACTCCGAAATAATCCCTGATGTCTAAGGAATACCATGTCCAGATCGGCTTAAATTGGGTTATATACCTGTCCTCAGACCAACCATTGTACAAGGAGTATTATTATTGGATTGGTAAAGCATCCAGGGGCCCTCTTTGGAGACAAGGGTGGAGCGGTCTTTTCTAAACTCTGAGAATTTGTGATGTACAAAAATACCAAATTCTACAATGTGTATCTTGTTAAAAAAAAAAAAAAAAGAAACAAACAGAAGTACATTTATAATAAGAATGAATGTAGGGAATTTTTAAAAATTTTGATTAAAATGTGATATAATTTGCATCATGGATATATACATTATATATTTTAAAATGTTTCAATTACTATCAAGACTATATTATGCTAATTTCATCATGAAATTAAAATGATTGTACAAATTATCATATTCTCTTATTACTGAATACTTTTTATAAATAAAATTTTTAATAATTGCAATTTTTCACATTTTTCATGAATAACAACATTCATGGAAAGTTTAACATTATTAAATTTAATATAGAATATAATTATTCTACATCATATTTATTATTCATACTATAGAATGCTTGATACAAGATTATTAAAAGTGTGCTTTTTATATAAATTCTCCAAATTAAAACAGGATAATCATTATATTTTACTTAATAAATCTTCAAGATTCTGTTTGGGGCCTGTTTAATTGGTGGAAATAGGATTTCCGAAAGGTTTGTTAATTAAGCCAGGTAATATTTATTGAACTCACCATATGCAACTTATCATCCAAAAGCATTGTGAACTAACAGAAAAAAAAAGCTCTATCCATTCACTTCCCTTTCTAGTGGAGAGGGACAAACAATAAGCAAATAAGTAAATAATTAGCATGTCAACCATTTCTTAAGTTCTATGAAATTATAAATAAATAAAATAAAGTAAGTGGATACCAGTCAGTGTTGTGGGTACAAATGTGGATTAGGTAGGTAACATACACAATGGGGTGCTATGCAGTCATGAAAAAGAATGAGATCATGTCCTTTGCAGCAACATGTATGTAACTGGATGCCATTATATTCCTAAGCAAACTAGCATAGGAACAGAAAACCAAACACTGCACATTCTCACTTATAAGTGGGAGTAGAGCTTAACATATGGAGATAAAGAAGGGAACATCAGACACTGGGGCCTACTTGAAGGTGGATGGTTGGAGGAGGAGGATTGAAAAATTTCCTAATGTGTCCTGTGTTTATTACCTGAGTGATAAAATAATCTGTACACCAAACCTTTACTACACACAATTTACGTGTATAACAAACTCGCACATGTAACCTTGAACCTAAAATAAGAGTTAAAAAAAAAAAGGACTTTCTTATAAAATGAAATTTGAACAGAGACCAAAAATGAGGAAGAAGCAGGCCAAGAAAATCCTCAGCTTTTGTGGAAAGGTGGTTGGAAGCACTGGTAGAAATGATCAAGGTTCAGAGCAGAACATAAATGTAATGGCCCAAATCAGGTGCTTCTTGGTTTCTTTCAGAAACAAAGACAGAATTAGGGAAGAATGTAAGAGTTGAGATGAGAGTAAGCAGGGACTGGATCATGGACGACTTTGTATGAGGTACACAGGCAGACTTTAGACTTTAATCTCAAAAGGGAAGATACTGCAGAATATTGAGCATAAAGATGCCATTGTCTGACATATTTTGGAAGGACTATCTGGGCTTCTGGTTTGAGAATAGGCTATGGGTTGGGAGAGTGCTTTATGTGCTCATAGTCTTGGCTTTCAGTGTGGCAGTCACTATTTTAGCAATTACCTGAACTACCTCATTCAATTCTGCCATCAATCCTATGTAGTAAATACTGTTTTTTGCCCCCAATTTACACATCAGTCAATGAGGCTGAGAGTAAATCTGGTGCTAAAGTAGTAGAGCCAGGGGTGACAACTACAATGCGCTTGTTGGGGACTATAGCTCCTGAACGTGCAGCCTTGGTCTGACCTTTTCTCGTGTCCCACTCAGCCTCTCCTACACAGCTAATTAGGACCTGGTTAAAAGCATATTGGACAAAGGTAGTGCACATTTAATTAACCAACAAAGATGACCATATTATTTAAATAAATACTTATTTTTTGAAAAATATTTTTAAAAATAAAACAAATCAGAAGAACCTATACAGGACAAGCATTGTTTTATCAATTATGATTGCTTACATTAGTTTAAGACTGTTTTTGTTCTTAGAACAGTAAATGTGGGAAAATGGAAAACTTTTAAATTAGGAAACAAACTCTGTTTACCTGTAGTCAAATAACATAAAGCTAAACATAAATATATAACTATGCAGCTACAACCAACATAGATAATATATGGCTATGGCATCGAGATCATGATGAATAGAAAAAGTAAGATAAATAGAGAAAGCTAATAAAATATTTTATCTACATTTTCCTAAATATAAATACAAATGCAATTGTTGGACTGTGTTATTTAAGCATATGAATATAGTCTATGGTCTAATTTATTTTGAATAATTTATTCTTTGTAACAAAGGCATGAAGAGAAAATCACCGTGATGCTCATGCCTGCCCAGCCCTCTTTCAATGATGTAATGAATACTTTTTTTGTCTCACTTCAGGGTTGCAATTTCAAACATGTAATTAATGGTGGAAGAGTTGGGAGATATATACACAGATGGATACTCTCCCCCATGATTTATAAATGTACACACACATATGTGAATGATTATATATGTATATATAATATATGTGTGTGTTTGTCCTATGTGTAGTGTAGTGTAAAACAGGTTGGCTATTTTGCTAAAAAAATCTCTTACTGAATATAAAATGATTTTTTTAAATCAGAGAAATTTTCGACGTGAATTCTTTTAAGTTGAAGAACACATATATGCTCTTGCTTTGAAAAACTATATTGCCTGTCTTCAGAAATGTGGGTACATGCCCAGATACCCTACTTATAATTGAAATGCCAATAGTGTCTAAGGTGTTTAGTTTGTGAATAATTTTATGTGGTCTTTATTTTCTTCCTTTCTGTTGACTCTCACAGACGTTGGGTGGCATTTTTTAGGGTCATTGCTAATGTTTAGAATAAGACTAATTATCTACCTACACACACACACACACACACACACACACACACAAACATATACCCCCATATACTGGATATAAATGTGTCTAAAAGCATCCTTTTCGGAAGACATTTTTAAAATACAAATAAAGAAATTGAAATGGACTAGATGTGAATGGATTTTACATTCTTCTACTTAAGTATTTAGACAATTTATACTTGTAAAAAAACTAAAAGCAAGGAAGAGATATAGCATAAGGACCAGTACACAGTAACACTGAATAAATAGACTAATAATTTTTGAGTGCTTCTAAGATCTCATTCAAACCTTTCAGCCATCTATAAGTTCAGCATTATTATTTTTATTTTAAAAAATGAGAAAAATGGTTAATTTGCCCAAAGGATTTTGAAACTAAATCTTTCTGATCTCAAATTTATGGCCTTCAAACCAAATAATTAAATGCAATTATGTTAAGAATGGAAGCACATTTTTAGGAGAATTAAAGAGTTGTACAGAGATGCTAGTTGACTTGTCATATACAAGAAAGTACAGTAATGAAGTTAATTTTCCTGAGAAAGAATGGTAGAAAATAGCAAAATCATTTGATTCTTAACTACGAGCTTCTACACTGAGTGGGACTCCCCTATAGGTGAACTACCCCGTTTCTCAGAACTTTTATAAACATTTTACGTGACAAACATAAATAAACTTTGTCTTTTTCCATTAAGCTACATTTTTTTCTCTTATAAAGTCTTCAAATTTAAAGGCCTAATGAAAACTTCACTCTTGAAGTCATAAAACAGAGTAAATTTAAATGTAAGTCAAGACCAAGAATCAACATTATTATTTTGAAAAATACATTTATAAAATTATTCTGTTTGAAATTAAGAAATACATGTTGCCAGGGAGATTGAAGAATCCAGGTGTTGTTTTCTCTTTTTCCAGAATTTCTGATTAAAGAATGTGGAGTCACTGTTTGTTTACAAGGTAGGGTTTCAGGGGAGTGGTACCCTGAGCAAGTTAGTTTTGACAGAGGTGCCAGAAATTATCTAACACATTTTTGAGAGGAAGAGTTGGTAGATGGGATGAGTAGGTGGAGTGAACCTCATTCCAGGAGAATCCGTAGTAGGTAGGGCTTGAAGACAGCTTTCACATATTTAACAAATTTAACCACAGCAGAGAAGGCTCTTTTTAGTCCTACCTTTATAACCAGATATTGAATTATAATGTGGCTCTTATATTCAAATACATGCCTATGCCTACTTTTACATACTTGGTGTAGTTATGACTTTTTAGTGTTTCTTGGAAGTGCATTCTATAGGAAAACATATATATTATAGTAGCTGATAGAAGGGATTGGTTATTTTATCAGGCCATTTATGCATTGCTATAAAGAAATACCTGAGACTGGGTAATTTATAAAGGTTTAACTGGTTCAAGCACTCACTGCTGGCTGTACAAGCATGGGGCTACATCACACGGTTTCTAGGGAGACCTCAGATAACTTTCACACACGGTGGAAGGTGAAGCCAGAGAAGGCGCTTAACATGGTGAAAGTAGGAACAAGACAAGAGAGAGAGTGAGTGGGGCAGGGGTGCCACATGCCTTTAAAAGAGCAGATCTCAGGAGAACTCACTGTCATGAAGGCAGCATCAGGCCATGAGGGATCTGCCCCCATGATCCAAACACCTCCCACCAGACCCTACCTCCAGCATTGGTGATTACAATTCAACAGATTTGGGTGGGGGATAAATATCCAAACAATATCAATTATTCAATTTTATATTTGTGTTACTGGTAAATAAGTTACTGTTGGAGTAATTTTCTGTTATAAATTTTACCGAAGTGATAAATTTTAGGGATATGTTAATTTTCAACTTTTGCTCTTCAGTATTTAATAATATTTTATGTATTTTATAACATTTTTAATAAGCATTATTTTAAGTATTTAATAATGTTTGCAATTGACGTTATGAGAAATCAGGAAAGTATATAAACATAGGTTGCATTCAATAAGTAAAGAGCTTTATAGAATAGCAAGAATTTGATTAATTAATCAAATTTTTTTCTTTTTGCTAGAAATTGTAGAATTAATAGGATCTAATAAGATGTAATAATTCAATAAGTTGAAATTGAATCAAATTTCAGATAAGCAATTATAGTAATGAAGAAAAACTAAATCCTGCTCAAGTACTTTTTTTTTTTTTAGTATAAATGAATTACCTTTTACTTTTTTTTTTTTTTTTTTTTTTTTTTTTTTTTTTTTTTTTTTTTTTTTGAGACGGAGTCTAGCTCTGTCGCCCAGGCTGGAGTGCAGTGGCGGGATCTCGGCTCACTGCAAACTCAGCCTTCTGGGTTCACACCATTCTCATGCCTCAGCCTCCCGAGTAGCTGGGACTACAGGCGCCTGCCACCTCGCCCGGCTAATTTTTTGTATTTTTAGTAGAGACGGAGTTTCACCGTGTTAGCCAGGAATGTCTCACATCCGGACCTCGTGATCCGCCCACCTCCGCCTTCCAAAGTGCTGGGATTACAGGCTTGAGCCAAGGCGACCAGCCTACCTTTTACTTTTTTATGCTTTAGTCTTATTTTATCATATTCTCTAAGTGTCTCTATGGGCAGTATATATTCTATTTATTTGTGTATTCTGTTAATAGATATAACATGTAGAATATAGTACACGTTTAAAATAGATTTTATGAAAAACACATGGCGCTTACTTTAATAAGCATTGCACAAAGGCTGTGATAAAATAAATATAGCATATAAAACAACTTGGAATCAGCATGCATGTTTTTATGTATATTTTATTTATTTCATTGTAGATTTATACTAAAGTTCACCCTAATGGTCTTTACTACTTAAAAGGTTTAGCTAGAAGATTTATTTGACAAATATTTATAAGCTCCTACAGGGTGCCAATTACTAAGCAAGGAGTAGGATATAAAATAGTAAAAACAAAACAAAACAAAACAAAATTTTTATGAATCTTAAAAACTAGCAATTGATAAAATTTTAAATAAGTGAGCATTTCTTTATGCATTGCTATAAAGAAATACCTGAGACTGAGTAATTTATAAAGGTTTAACTGGCTCAAGCACTCACTGCTGGCTGTACAAGCATGGGCCGACATCACTTGGTTTCTAGGGAGACCTCAGATAACTTTCACACATGGTGTAAGGTGAAGCCAGAGCAGGGGCTTCACATAGTGAAAGTAGGAGCAAGACAAGAGAGTGAGTGGGGCAGGGGTGCCACATGCCTTTAAAGGAGCAGATCTCCTTTAAAGTGAGCATGCGAAGGAAGATATGATTATAAATTGTGATAAGGATTGTAATGGAAAAGTAAAAACATAGGAGAAAGGGTAAAAGGACCAACTTTATGTCAAATCAAGAAGTATCTTGTAGGAAGTAATATTCAAATTGTGATCTCAAGGATAGATAAAAACTTCTAGAACACAGGGCAGAGACTCAATTGGTTAGTTATTGGCCAAGATAATAAATGTTTATCTGATTTTAGATGAAAAATCATTTTAGGTAGAGGAGTGCATAATCCCATTATACTTTTACAAGATTACCTTGTCTGCCTTGTGGGAAATGGACTTAGACTTGGATGGAGTCATTTGTGTGTATGTGTGTGTGTGTGATGAAGATCATCTCTGGATGGATTGAATGGGGGTGGTGAGGGAGATAGAGGCTTTAAGAATGTCCCCTAGTTTGGGAACATGAGTAAATGAAAACGAATTTTGCCTTCATTGAGATCAAAAAGTGAAATAAGGAACAAGGTGATGGAAGGATCAGAAGTGACAGGTAGGTAGGTAGGTAGCTAGGTAGGTAGAGAGAGAGAGAGACAGATAGATAGATAGATAGGTAGATAGAGATAGATGGATAATTTAAGTTAGTGTCATTGCTACATAAATGGTATTTGAAACAATAGGAATAAAATATATCATCTTGAGAACAGAAAAGTATTGAGCGCTGAGCTATGAGAAATTTCATCAGTCAGTAGTTAAATAGAGAATTAGGAAAGAAAGAGAAAAAAGGTGGAGGGATAGGAGAAGATAAACAGCAGATGGTGGAGTGGGCAAAGCTAGAGAGAAAAAAGAGGAATAGGCAAGATACAAAAAAAAGAAGGAGATTCAAATATAACATAGACAAATCGTGTAAAATGAGCACAGAAAAGTGTTTGTGATTTGACAGACGCAGAGGTTATTGGTGGTCTTAGAAACTGTAGCTTTTGGAGTTGTAAGGGGGGATAAGAATTTTGGACATGAATGAGAGAATAGAAAGTAGATATCTTGAAGGAGATGTGTATTTGGCTGTTTTATCTTAAAATGAGAGTCACTGTAGGATATTTGCATGTTGTAATATTCTATTAGAGAAGAATGCTGAAGATTCAGGAGAAAGAAGCCTTTGAGAAAACATAAGGTAGAAGGAAGGGAATGGGCTCCAGAACACAGATGGTTATATGGACTTTTAATAGGAAGAGAGATATCTTCACTGTTTATAATGAATAAGATAATAGAAACAATAGTTTCAGAACCATGTAGATTTACAGACTTTGGATAAAATATGAAGGAGTTTCAAATGTCTTTTATTTTCTCAATGAAATGTGATGCAAGGTTTCATTGGAATTTATACAAGGGCATTCAGTTACTAAAGTAATGGAAAAACATAATTATGAGAAAGTTTGCCCAGGGTCCATCTTGCATGCATTCCAAGTCAGTAACACTCACAGAAGTGAAAACTCCAGGGTTTTTGTTTCATTTTGTCTTGGATTTAACCTCTTTGCTCAGATACTGATATTTTATTTAAACTCAATACTTATAACTTGTCAAAACAAAACAAAACAAACATCATGTCTTTCTTTGCCACCCAAATTTGGATATTCAGCACTAGAATAAAAGATAATTTTGTGTTGTTCCTTATAAATAAAATGTATATTCTTTATAAATATAAATGTATATGATTTTTTGCCTTAAAAACTTTATGTATGTATATACCTATGTAACTGTATATAAATATATATGTGATTTTTGGCCTTAATAACTCAATACATTTGCATATATAAATATACATATATTCATATATACACATATATACATACATTTATGTACATATATATGAAGTTAAGGCCAAAAATCACATACATTTACATATAGTTACATATGTATATTATATGTATTCTTATGAAATTACATATTATACAATTATATATAATATACATATTCTTATAGAACATAAGTAGCATAAACTAAGAAAAGAAGCGATCCATATATAAATCCATATATAAATCTATGATCTATAATTCACATACTTCTACAAAAGAAGTCTGAATAATTGTATTTGGTAGCCTATGTAGAAGAACTGAAATAGGAACATATGTGAATCTCTCATAATAAATTTTACATTTTAAACACATATATCTGCACAATAGGTACCTTTAAGAAACTTGTAAAATAGCACACTAATGAATAGTATCTATTTTTCTTGCAGTCATGCAGAAATTGCAATTGCTTTTATTTTGCAGATGGGTAATAGTAAGCAAGGAGAAAAAGCAGTGTTTTTTTTTTTTTTTCAATTTTAGTTTGCAGAGTTACTTCACCCTAAATACCTTACAAGATCTATCTGAAAATTATCATTTTTTTTTTTTTTTTTTTTTTTTTTTTTTGAGACGGAGTCTCGCTCTGCCACCCAGGCTGGAGTGCAGTGGCCGGATCTCAGCCCACTGCAAGCTCCGCCTCCAGGGTTCACGCCATTCTCCTGCCTCAGCCTCCCGAGTAGCTGGGATTACAGGCGCCCGCCACCTCGCCCGGCTAGTTTTTTGTATTTTTTAGTAGAGACGGGGTTTCACCGTGTCAGCCAGGATGGTCTCGATCTCCTGACCTCGTGATCCGCCCGTCTCGGCCTCCCAAAGTGCTGGGATTACAGGCTTGAGCCACCGCGCCCGGCCTCGAAAATTATCATTTAAATTGGCTTCTGAATTTCAGCATCTGAACATAATTCTCCTATTTTCTTACGGTCAGTGACAGCAACAATAACAGCAACAACAAAACTCCAAACTAACAAAAATTATAATTCAAGATGATAACAAACTATCAATAACCTGAAACTATACATTGAAAACATAATTTCTATTATCTGGTAAATTAATCTTTACTATGTCTAATTAAACAGTTGAAAATTTTAGTGTTTCTTTTCACTTATGAAAGGCTTTAAAGTATTTTGAAGGATATAAAACAGGTAAGAAAAACTATTTAGCAAATTTTCAGTTAACATTATTAACATCCGTCTGCACTATGTACTTCCTCTAAATACTACATTTTTGCCTTTAAAATCAGCATTCTTTTAATTGCCTCATAGCTGTTTTCCATACGAAATCTGGTGGGATAGAGCAATTCCAGTGAGGAGATCAGATTTTACCAGAAGCACCATTTCCCAGCACTCTTTTCTGGTAGAAGCTGGGTTCCTGGTGGAAATGATGCTGCTATTAGAATGATCTGAAGTACTCTGGAGAGAGACCTTCTGCTCAGTTACCATTCAAGCTGGAACCTGCTATGACAGTTGTCAACAGTGCCCTTTCTGATGTCTCCCAGTTGTGTTCCATTTAGAATAAGTACTTAAAGAGACACCTGCTAGGAAAGCCAGAATAGAGAAGCTGCATGATTCTGGCAAACATATGTAGACAATAATATCCCTTTCCTACCTTGGGCAATAACTTAATAAAGCCTTTAAGACAACAGAATCTTAAGTAGTCATCCTTTTTGTTGTTGATGAGAAGGAGGGATATGGATACCAGCATCAAAACTTTCTTTGTGTGCCTACAGCTGTGATCTGGGCACTACCACGTTATCCTGCTGCTATGACTCTCCAGCCATATGCTGCCGTTTATAGTACAGCCTATGATTCAGGCTGCAATGCTTGTGAAATTGGCATAAAGTCTGTCATCACTGTACTCTAAACACCCTGCAAGCCAGATTTTTCTTCTTCCTATGAAAATTCGACAAGATCCCCCAAATGTCAAGCATATAGATGGTATATATTCTAAATATATAAAGGTGTACCATTCAAGAAGAGCAAAATATTATTTATTAATATCACCAAGGAAGAACTATAAAGATAATGCATTAAGAGAATGAGAAATAAAATGACCCAACCCAAACCTGTTAAAGGTTTCTGGTAAATAAGGAAAATCATTTAAAGATGATGGACTAAGTGTTTGGATCACTGGGATGTGGAGCAGTGGTCTGCTTTTCAACATTAGTGTTTAAATGGAAAACAAAAAATGTAAAATTAGTTTCAATTCCAGAAGCCTGATTTTATTATTTTGTCTTTATCCTCAGGAATTAAACAATGAAAACATGATAATAAAGATGGTCCTATGGATAAAAACAAAGGTAAAATAAACTCTCTGCACTTTCCCAAACATCAGATTTATCATTTTTTTTTTCTTACTTGATTACAGATAAAGTGTAATATCCTGAACTAGATACAGGTCATACAAATGACAAATTACAGTTTGTATCTGTTTTTCCCATCTACCCTGACTTCCAGCTAAAGGTACTTGTTCTGATCCTAGCACTACCTGCCTTGCCTAAATATTGATTCTGTTGTTCATGTTGGTCTTGAGTCTTGTTAGGTTTATGGAACTGCTACTTCCAGTAAGATATTGTAAGTATGGTAATAAGGTATCTGTCTTATGGAGGGTGATCTACAGTTTATTTATGAAAAGTAATTTGAAACTCAAAGCTCAGATAATCCTCAAACCATACCCATATGAAAGGTGCCCAGTATAACTTTAAATACATCTCCAGTTTGTGTGTTCTTTAGATTGACTACGTTACATAGACTACTACCATATCTTCTATACATTTCTATTAATTATTTAAAATGAATAATAAATATTTTTCCTCCAATATTTAAAACTAAAATAAATAATTGCATGCAACTGAAAAATAATTTGCCAATGAGGGGATTTTAGAATTGAAGAATATCAGTTAGATGGATTGCAGGAGAAAGTAGGCAGCAGACACTTTGTGTATTTTTTTCCTCAAAGGACAGAGGGACTGTCTCCTGTCTTACTTTGTACATGCCCTATCTTTCAACAGAAATATTTTCTTGAAGGCCCTATTTTTCTCTACCAATTTCACCTTCTTATCCTTTATTTAAAAACGTAGCAAAATTCACCTCTTATAGACTGTTTTCTGTGATTAACTGTATCTCACTGATTACTGAATTGCTCTTCCACAGTTTTATTTAGAAGTGTGTTACTTTCCATTCATTGTAAAGTTCCTCTTGGAGGGGTATAATATTATAGCAGTTAGTGTATACATATATTGCCTCTTACCATATTTTATGGCAATTATTTCTATTTCTTCTATGATGCGGAGACCTTCCCAAGGTCAAGTACATTATTTTTGTATTTCTGGCACCGAGTTATCTGGTTCCTGGCACACAGTGGGTACTTAATAAAGTTTTGCTGAATGAGAGCATTAATGATACAATAATGACTGTTGAAGGATTCTTCCATCTCCTTGTCCCCTGTTCCACCTTCTCTTTGCTCTAAAAAATGTTTAGCATTGACTCGATGTTTTGAATTTCTCAGAAATGATTTTCAGCTTCCTGAACAGCAGATATCCTACATCAGCAAAGTGTTTAAAATCATGCTTTGTTAATAGTGTTTTGTTTCACTAGCTGGGTGCACTTGGCGAATTACTTAACATGTCTGTGCTTTTCTCTTCCTCACTATCAAATGGAAACAATAATATTTATCTACCTAGTGGGATGGTTTTTAGTTTAAATACCTTCATAAGCATAAGGCATTTATGACAATGTCTAACACAGAGTAAATGTTGAAGCCACTATTAGTCCTTATTCTAACAAAAAATCCATTGAGATAATTTGTCATTAGAATGGATTGTATCTTCCTTCCCAAATAATTCATATTTTATTGATATCTCTCCAAACAGCATTAAAAGTAATTCTGATTGTTATAATTCACTAATTTGAGGTCCTTTATATTTCTGCTTTCTATGACATGGCCTATCTGTGTCTCTTCTGTTCACGATAAATCCCACTAGGATAGACAGAGATGCTTTCTAGGCATTTATCATGCTAGTTCATGGTGAAGATAAGGACTTTTTAATGGAAGCTTTAAACCCACAATTTTCTTTTATTAGTTTAGTACAATGATTAATATTCTCAAAATAAACAAAGGAGTAAAAGCCTAAGCATCTCTAACATAGACAGGCTTTTATTAGTGTCATATCAAAAGTCATTTAACTACTATGTGGTTAAAACTGTCTTATTTAAACCAGGTTATGTCATAACACTGTTGCAGAAAAGGCGAATAGTTCATATCGTACTGCATGTTCAGTCACTCACAATTAAACTCCACAATATAAAATTTCACTGTAAAGCTGTTTTCAACTCTCAGCTGGCCTAAGAACTGAAGTTCTGTATATGTGCAACTTGTCATTTATGAATGGGATTTGTTTCTAAAATGTGTAATTAAGCTCAATTGTTTGAAACTAGAAAGATGCTTTAATGTGCTTTAAGGAGTTAGGCGCATAGACTGGGTCACAAACAATTTGCCCATAAATTACCTCAAGAAACAATTCTATAGAATATTACTAATACATAACTGTAGTATGGGAAAATGCTTTCAGAAGTTAAAAATGAGATGCCAGGACGGTCTCACCCTCAACTCTGGACTATAATCTCCCCACTTCACTACTTCTTTTCCAGTCCAACTTCTGTACAGATGGAGGCAATCCTTCCTCATTCCAAGACTATAGTTGAAAGCTGAAACTTGAACCAGGTAGGCTTTAGAGTGACTCTGAAAAGGGGTTGTAACTTGGGAGGCAGGGAGAAAATGGGGTTAGCTCAGGGAAAACAGAGCTGAAATTTTCTTCTCTACAATACTTCGCAACTACTCCATTACCTCAGGAGCTTCCAAAGTTGGGGGCACACTCCCTGAGAGGTAGTTGAGGTGATGCATTGTAGTGTGTGGAATATATTAGACTCTCATATCATTTTGTTCTTGGAGATAAGAAATAAATGTAACCTTTTCGTATTTAAAATACAGACAGACTCACCCCCATCACGAAGGTCACTGTGGTCACGTGCAGCTTTGTAAGGTATGCTGAGGGAAGGGTAGGTGAGCTCTAACATGGAATATAGTGGATCCTTTATCACACATTTGCTTTCACTGTAATGTATCATGTTCCAGCTTCCAGTTTCCATACTCCTGTTAAGCAAGATAGCAATCCTATTATTCCGTTGTAACTAAACAAATTCTCAGCAAGTGGAGATGTGTTTGTTTTCAAATGGACAGTGTGCAAAAGTAAACATAATATAAGCAAATGATAACAAACCTTGGGAAAAATGACTCCTCTAGTTTTAGAATAAGTTTTAGAATAGGTTTTATTATACCTTTTAAAAACTAACATGATCTGATCCAATAAGAAGTCATACAAAAAAATTGAAAATGTAAAAGTTATTTGAAATCAGATATTTAAACTGTCCATCTGTTATGAATGATGACTTTCACCCGAGGTTTGTATCATGCCTTGATAGGTTAGCTAACAATGAAAGTACATGGATATAATTAAAAATGAATAGATAATTAGCAGGTTTATCTTCACATTTTATTTTTTAAACCGATTCACGTACATGATCAAAGTATTTTGAAACACTGGCCTAGACTTTCTGTCACCTCTTCCTTTTTCTTTAAGGACTTCCATTATTGGCCTTTTCCTCCTCCTTTCCTAGCTGTCTGTGGAGTTCTATCTAGTCTCATGAGCATTCTTTTAATTAAATAGCCATGTTTGGGCATCTTGTTTTTAACGGTTTGCTTTTGTTCTTGCTTGTATCAACTTATATTACTACAAGGGATTAAAAAAATAAAAGTGAGCCTTTAGATTTCTGAAGGACTAAAGCATTATTTCAAAAGGCGTGGTAGTGTTTAGTATATGGCTGGTACGAATTAGGAGAAAAGGTGATTGCTGAGAATTTGGATCCAAGGACTATGTTGTAGGGAAGCCACAAGAAGAACAAAATGTGGAGCTCTTCAAAGAGCTAATTCTCCCAGTGATAATACAATTCAGTGAAGTAGGACCTGAATTCAAAGGAAGCCAGGTAGCAGTTTCAGAGTATGGTTATATCCAGTTATATTTTACAGAGTGCTGACTGGAAGGAAGATGGATATACTAAATGGAAAACAGGGAAGGAAAGAAAGTCTCTAAAGCAACTTTGCTGTTTATCTGATACCAGATGAATTTGTGTTTGCCCATATAATGCATGGGCAAAGAAAATAAAGTGACTGGTCATCTAACTTAGTTTATGTCTTTATCTTATTTCATTGTTTTAAAGGCAGGACAAGTACAAGTGTGAGTCATAGAGTTAAAATTTCAGTAAGAATTAGCAGTGACTGAAGATTCCAAAACCAGTTTCAGAGTTGCTATATCAATGTAATGGAGATGAGAGCTATGTCAGAACATCCTTGTGAAAAAATAAATGTGATAGCAAAGCAGGATTTCAGATGGATATTTGTGGAAACTGCCATAGATGTCAATAGCTTGGCCACAAATTAGTTATTTCAGGACTTATTGTGAACTATGCTCTAGTGGTTTGAGAAAAATGAATTTAAAAATATCACGGATATGCTTGGTGAGGAGAGTAGCAAAAGTCATTTATTAAGCAGAGGAATGACTGAAAACACATAATTTGCATGACTTAAGCCATGTTCTTCTTCAGAACATAATAGTAGGTTATAATGCAAGGTAAGAAAAGGCCCATCAAAAAATAGGGTGGTATGCAGAAAATATAATTTTAAGAGAAAGTTATTAATTTTTTTCTCGGTTTTATGATAATTATCTCATCCGCTTCTTCTACTACTATTTGTGTCTGTAATTATTCTTGTATATTTGGTAGAAAAACACAATTAATTATTCTGTTTAACATAGAAGATAATGTAGCTATGAGTATCTTTCAGTAATTCTATTTCTAAAAACTAGAAAAATTACCTTGTGTAAGTAATTTGATTTCTTGTGTTGCAGTATGAATCTGTGTGTATGTGTGTGTGTATTAGCAATACATTCAGGTGGAGCTTTCTAGAATCAGTGTGCAACAGTATATGTAAGATTCAGATGCAAACAGTTATCATGGCCCAACTTAATTTTCTTCCATGGTGTTAAGAATGTTTCTATTCGATGGAGGCTATATACTAAACCAACATTTATAATAACATTAATCATAGTAAGATCATATTTAATGATCTAATATTATTATCTTTCCATATGGTACACCATTGTTTAACAATAGCTCGAAGACTTAACTGTAATGTAATTAGACTAATTCCTTACAAAAATGTGAAACAGCAAGAACTAATTTATTTTTATTTCTTTAACTAAAATATCTTTTGGGCTTCTAAGTTCTTTCGGATATATTATTTGACAAGACTTTCTTTCATTTCATTATTCTTGTTTTGTTTCTGCTCTTCATTAGGACAAACACATGTTCAAGGACACCTCTGAAGGATGGAATTTATGGGCTGCCTGTTCCAGTGTGCATTAGATTTGCAGTCATTGAATAGATCAGTTTAAGCAATTAAAAGAGACACCATATAAACCTTACACAAGCATATAATGATGCCAGGAGGCAGTAATGGCCTTGGGAGAATATAAATCAAATAATCAGAATAAGATTATATTGTGGTTCCTTTTCAAAAATGCAAAGGAGAAAATATAAACTTTTTCATGCATTCATCCTTGATGTTATTTAATGTTTTCGAGAAGACAGGAAAATGTGATTTTGAAAAAAGAGATTTTTAAGGATACATCAGTAAACATTATTCTGGAGGTTTGTGTTTGGTTTTGTTTATATTCATTTGCATATTATGGACTGCTGTTTGCATAATAAGACCACCGTTATTTTTAGTTAGTCCATGGGTGATTACACATATGAATAACACAATCGTGTATCCTTTGTGATATACATTATTGTAATCTATGAAAATATCCTGACTGTTCTCAGCACTGAAGACGAGTGAACCATGGTACAGAGTGTTAGATGACAATTCCACAGTATTATACTGCCATTTAAAAGGCAGAAGAGTCTAAAAACACACAATTTGTCCAAACAGACTTCAAATATGCAGAACTGTGGTTAGAAAACTGAGCTCATGCATGGCCACAGATCTGCACAACTTGGCCCCCTTTAATCAATATCTAGGACTGACACAATTGCACAGTGATCTGCATAGATAAGATGGTCAAATAATTAGACTGAATAGGCGGCAATTCTGACACTGATCATTATAGGCTAGACAAAAGAATTCAATACAGGTTAGCCCTTTGTTAAATAAATAAATAAATAAACAGATGCCCTCAGTGACTTGTATGTATAATGGAAATGGGGAGTGGATTGGGGAATAACAGATTTCACTGCCAGAAACACTCCTACTGCCCTCTAAAAATCTTAGGATCAGTCTCAAAATCGAGAAGGGATCCAGAGTGAGAACTAAGGAGAAAAATCCTGGGTATGTGTGAGAATGGGGGGGGCTAAGCCTTTTTTTTTTTCTTTTTTTGCCTTTTTGTCTTTTTTTAGAGAGGATCTCACTCCTAGTCTTGAGTGCAGTGGCATGAATCCTGGATTCAAGCAATCCTTTCATCTCAGCTTCCCCAGTAGTCAGGATACATGCATGCATCACTATACTTGACTGATTTTTATTATTTATTATTTTTTGTAGAGATGGGGATCTCACTATGTTACCTATGCTAGTCTTGAACTCCTGGCCTCAAGTGATCCACCCTCCTTGGTCCCCCAAAATTCTGGGATTAGCAGCCTGAGTCACCCCACCCAGACCTTTAACTCTAATTTTTTCTTAAGGGCTGCCAAAGCAATAACTTGTTATTCTCAGTATATATGAAGACCCACATAATACTACATATTTCAACAAATTATTTTTTAGGTTCTTCTGCAGTGAAAATTATGTGAAAGTAATAATCATCACACTATCTCTAGTTGTAATGCCACTATATTTTCTGAAATTCTAATCAGTTTCAAGAAGCATCAACCTGGAACAACCTGCCTAGGTGTGAGATGATCTAGTTTTCCTTTTCAAGAATGTCTAAGGCATGTTTGTTTTTCCATTTCTTCTTTGAGAGTGTATTTACAATTGCATAAAAAGGGACAATTGTAACTAGATAATATCTTAAAATGCACATACATGCACATACTTTGGATACATAACCAAGACCTAAAATGTAGTTGTTATTAATATGATTAAGACTTGTGATTTTTCCAGAAAGCACTTTTGCTTTCAACTTTCCCTCTCCAAAATAAAAAACAGCTAATTATGCTTTGAGAGTGTACACATGTCACACTTCAGATTTATATATCAAGAAAATCTCATAACTGATATTAAGAAAACATTTAGGTTCTATAATTGATTCTGTGTATATCTGTGAAAATGGAATTTCGATTAAAAAAGTCCCATTTTAGATGCTTTAGGTTGAAGCACAAACGTTTCTGAGATTTTGAGTAACAAATGCTATAAAGTGAATCAATCACTGTTTGTTATTGAAAAAAAATGGTTTGAAAGAGAGGTATTTAATTGGTGCACATAATCCTGTTTCATGCAGAAAGTGCTGGGCAAGAAAGTCAAATTGAGATTTCTCAATCGTACTACTGAAATTCAAGAATACTGAAACTTTCTTTCACCTGACAGGATTATGCTATCAACATAATTGTAGGCTCTAGACTGTAGTGATTTCAATTTATTATTAGTATATAAGCTGCTGAATGTAACAATGGGCAATATTGAAATGGAAAATGTCCACGTATAACATTCACTTTTTGAGGCTCTGAATTCCAAAAAGACTTAAATGATGAATTCTAAGAAATAAAAATCAGTGGACTTAACACTGATTCATAACAAAGTATGGGTTGAAAATTAGGTGTGTTGCAAACGTTAAAAAAAATCAGATCACTAAGAGGTATTCACAGTAGCAAGAGTACCAAATAAAATTCATTTTTAACTTTGAAAAAATGAATTGACAACTTACTGAAATGCTAAGAAATAAATTAGCAATGCCAGTATGGCTTTTGACAGTCTTTCTTCTATTTCAGGGAAACAAATAGATGAATATGCTCGACACGTTACAGCTAAAGGGTTCCAGTGATACTTAAAGGGAATCTTTGTGTTCTGTGGTAACTGGCAGGCTGTGGATTGAGAAGGTCCCCATTGAAATTCTAGCTCTACTTAAGTGGTATTAAGTCATTCATATTTTTACTTTCTTTTTCTAAAAAATGTGAATAGCGCACTAAATGGTTGTTATAACAGTTAAAGATCATATAATGTGGCTCCTAAAACATAATAAATAATCAAACATGGTAATATGTGGGTATCATCTTAGAAGGAGGTTTCTGGTGTTGTGATATGGGTATTTGTACGTGGACTATTTTTTAACAATGATTTTAATGTTTGATAGCTTACTCTTATCATATTTACATGCAACACACAGTTGAACTGATAGAAAATGTATTAGATGATTGACAGAATCAAAGTTTAGAAAATCTTAACTGATGGAAACAATATACCTGAGCCATCAGCATGAAATAAGGTCCTCCACTCTAATACAAGAAACCTACAAAAGAAGCAAGGTCGAAGGAGTCATCATTTGACAACAACTCATCTTAAAGACTTAGGTAGGAACTCTTAGTTGATTGTAAGTGGACTATGAGTCATGCTGTGATGAGAATGCCAATACAAGCTAATGGAATCTTGGGCAACTTTAATAGAAGTATACTGCACGAAGCCATGGGGGGTAATTCCCATAGTTCTCTGCCCTGATCAGTGTAACTGGAAGATAATGTAATGTTTTGGACATTGCATTTTAAGAGACATTGCAAAATTAGAAGATGACAAAGAAGCATCTGGAAATAAAGCCATGTAAGGATAGTTGGTGGGGAAAGTGTTATAGTCACCTGCAAGTATTTAAAAAGCTTTTACATGGAAAAAAATAAACTTCTTTTAAACTTTATCTGACAAAACATAAGATTAATGGAAGTTATATAAGCAGGTAAATTTGGATTTTCTGTAATGAAGTAACTTCTTTCTAACAGAACTGCTAAAAATGGAATGCTTTCCCTTATGAGGTGGTAAATCTCTTGCCAATGTAAGTGTTGAAGCAGATGCTGAATGATCTCCTGTTAGAACTGGATGAGAGACTCCCTTATTCCACAAACATGAACCAAATGCATGCTAGGTTCCAGGGCTTCAAAAATAATAAACAGAGACCAGTATATGACATAACTTGGGTAATAGCATCATTTTCTAGGATTCAATGAAGGACCATCTAAACCACCCCAAGTCTTCTAATTATCCTGTAAATGCAAATTCTATAGTAGAGTTTAACAGGTTAAAATACAATGATCAAATTAAACCTTGGATGTCAAAATATTTTGTCTGATTTAAAGACTTTTGCATAGCATTTATTAAGGAAAAAATATTGTATTTTTTTGTACTTGTATTATTTGTTGTTATTTTGCATTCAGTGTTATTATAGTCTTGTATTGGGCTTATCTATGGTTTTAGATAAACTTGTTACTTATTAAATATGCATGTATGTCTCAATATTAGGAAAAAAATGTATTGCATTAAAACAGGACTCTCCTAAAGAACTTTCTGCAATGATGGAAATGTTCTATGTGTACGTTAGCCAGTGCAATCGCTGCAGGTAGTTTCTGAGTACTCTAAATGTGACTAGTGTGATTGAGGAACTAACTTTCAAATTTTATTTAATTTTTATTAGTTTAAATTTAAATAGCTACATGTGGTGAAGAGCAACAATGTTGGACAATGTGGCTTTAAACAACTGGATTAATTTGATATTACTACAAATAATTCCACCTGTCAATGAGCATGCATATATAAGACTAAAGGAACTATTTCTTCTCTTTGCCATTATGAGGATTTAGATACATTCTGCCATTTTAGGTGATTTTTTTCTCTAATATAACTTGGAATCTGTCTTATGTTTGACAGAGTATAGTATCCTTGGTTCTTTAAACCTGACTTCACAATTTTCAAGTTGGGAGCTACCTTTGCATAGTCCTCCTTCCTTGTTCCTTTTCTTTTACATTGATCTGCAAGTTAAGCACTGAATTTTTCATTTGATATATTTATTTATTCATATATTTGGGGGTAGGCTATGGTCTGCTTTTAGTTTACCCATTTGGCTTGATGCCATTCCATTCTGTTTGCTCACATATCCTGATTCAAAGTTACTAACAACTCCTGTAATGATTTTCCAATTTTCTTCTCTATTTCATATTCCTTGTCTCATTCTCCCACCTCTTCACTGTAGACTTCATTTTTAAATATTCTTTTGGATGAGCCACTGCAACTATGAACACTGTCATGCCCTCATGACCCTTCATCAAAAGAGCTCAGGCGCAAAAATTACTGTGAATAGTTTTTACTTTACTATGAAGGCAGCTAACAAAATGTCATCTTAAAATCATAGAATTATAGAAATTTGTAGCAAACATGAATTGAAGAAATGTTTCAACCTCTCTACTGCTTTTTGCTAAAGCTGGTTTTCTTGTCACTTCTACTCTTTCAAGGAAATATATCTGAATATTTCCTAGTAAATGGTTCTATTTTCCTAAAATTATCCTCCTTATTGGCAGCCCTGACTGAGGGTCTATCATTACAGACACCATAGAGAGTAGTATGCTAAAGAATTTACATACACACCTTCATTTAGCTGGTTTAAAGTTTGGAATTGTTTTCGTCACCCACAGTTTCTACTGCATGACTTGTTTCTTATTCAGTTTGATATCTTTTATAAACATGTTTTATGTTACCTCATTTGATACTTGAAACAACTCAAACAACAAGTTTGGTAGGTGGGGTAGTCAGTAGTGTCCCTATTTGGAAAAGGGAAGTAGAAGCTCAGAAACCCAAGGGGCTTGCCCAAGAGTTTGTGTGTACTGAGTTGCTGAGGTGGGAGATGAACCAGGCCCTCTCTGGCTTGAAACACCTAATCTCCATGTCCAGAAATAAGAAGAGCCAAGTAAATATATGATACATATTTCTTTAAAATATGGCATGCAAATTCATCTATTTCTTCATGTATGTCATAAATTAGTACTGAGAACAATTTCAAAAAGATTAAGGTGACCTAAATTCAATTCTTAAAAATATAAAGTATTCTTTGACCTTGAATTTCTGGCTTTTTCGCTTAATATATGGTTTGGTATTGATTTGCATGTTTTAAAGAAATACATATATAATATTTTACATAAGAATTTACATCTACTTTTACATATTTTATCTTCTGTTTAATGCAATTACTATAGCTGACACTAAAAATAATCAGAACTTATTCTATTAATATGGTAATAATGTTATCACCTTCACGATGTTATTAAGGCATAATGAGTTGCTGTGATTAAACATAATCGTTTATTCATAAGCAATACAATAAATAAATTATGGAAACTTCTGCAATCGATTAATAATAAACTTCTGGTCTAAGATGTGATGGCCCTGATGGAGGAAAAAAAACAATTTAATATAAATAAAAGAAAAGGAGACTTGTAAACGGTCACATTTGGAATATTTGAGCTGGTTGTTTTTGGGGTATATAAAGGAAGCTGCAATAGCTTGATGAGTGTAATCTGGAAGACTTCCTAAGCATATGGAGTGGTGAGAAAAAGTGGCACAGAAATGCTAGCTAGGAAAGATGAAAATTGGATAAATTAAGGGAAAAGTCTGGGGGAAGGCAAATGCCTGGAGGAAGGAAACGAGAACAGATGTTGAAACGGCCACTGTGTCTTTTGACATCAGGAGATTAATTTGACTATGCTCTTTAAAAGAATAAGCTCCTATAATAGTTCAATAAAGGGCTACACTGGCTGAAATGGTTAAGGAAGATTTTACATAATGTAAGTTTCCAGTTTCCACATATTGATTAAAGTAGAACTTAGAATTAAGATTGTCCAGTAATGGGTAAGCTGGAGTTTTAAATTTTATTCATTGTATAACATAATTATTTTATTTTAAAATGTGTGTTATTTTTCTTCTTCATGTAAGGATATTTTGCAGTGTCAAAAATTTTAAATACTTTATTCATTTCTAAAAAGAAATGTTTAAAATTTTTTTCTCCAAAATGTGCAAGAACTTGCTGGCTGTAATTATTTAATGCATTATCTCTAGTAAATGAATATATATATATATATATTTAATAATTTTAGACTTTTAGTTGACAATTGTTAGGCAGATACAAAATGTGTAATTTGGTAATGCTCTTGGATTTTCATGTGCCCCAGATCTCTCAGTCAAAAAAAATTACAACATGAATTAGTCTTGAGCACACACATTCACTTTAAAAGAGTATTTATGTATAGGTGTTTGTTCTAGATAAGTGAAGGAATATTTCTAGAACAGCATCTTGTCTATCATTCTGACAGACATTTTGCCAAGAAAGGACTCAAGAGATTTTTAAAAAAATCCTTAATTGAAGATTTGTTAGAATCCTGAAAAAAAAAAAATATATATATATATATATGTGATATATATAATATGTATTACATTTTGCCCAGGAGAGCATTTCATAGATGATTTCTGCTCACAGATTGAGATATAAATAGATTGAGTCATAAAAGGCACACAGTAGGTCCATGTTACCTTAAAGCAATCATTGAAGTGAAAAAGCTAATGTAGAGAATTTGACAGTGACCTGGTAGATCAAAGCCAAGAAGGAATGCAATAGCTTTGGGTCATAGGGGTAGAGTTTCTTTCTCTCTCAGTGCTAAAGTGTACAATCACTACAATTCATTTCCCTAATGTTTTTTTTGTTGTTGTTTACTAGTACCATTAGATTTGTTTTGCCTGTCTTTATCTGGTTTGCTTAGCCTTGTCTTAGAGGAAGTAACAAATACAAGCACAGAGGGAGTACTCCATTTGAGCCTAATCTTTAAATGTATCAGACAGCATTTTGTTCTCCAAAAAGTTATAGAGAATAATATTTTGTTACATATCTATATAATGCTTACTCTGTTACCGATAAAGATATCCATGTTACACTTGGTTTTTTGAATATAGGTAACAGCTAAGTTTGCACTATTTATTTATGTTTTGCAGTTAGAGAACTCATAGATTATCCACATAGATCTAATTTATTATTTGTTTTATTATTAAGTCTGGAAACTACTCATAGTATTGCTAGTAGTTTTAATATGTATTACATTACAATTTTAATGTGTTACTTGACACATAAACTTACCCTAAGAGAACATCTAACATATTACACCAATTTCCACAAAAAATATAAAAAATTTGCATTATCAAAATTGTTGCTATACACAAGGTCAGAAACATACAAATTTCTCTGCTTTTAGATTGATAAACTCATATGTCCATTGTACATTGACTCATTAAATTTTGTTTTTTGTTATATCCCAAAAGAAGAATAATGAATATTTGGAGTGTTCACGTAAAGATGCTGGTCCTATCTTTGTCACTTTTGCCTAACACATGTATTTATAAGATTATTTGAATATTATATCACATATCTCTGCATTATTAGGGGAAAAGGGGACGAATTTTAAGAAGTGCTAACACCAATGATAAAAATCAAAGTCTATCAACGTGGTGCACTTAGTAAGGAAATCATTAACAATTTCAAAGTAGTGATTTTAAAAATTTAATTAGATTCCCATTGGAACCCAACTCCTAGATATTCAATTATGAAAAAGAAATAAACCAAAGAGCAAATATGAAATGCTGGAAAAGAGATTGTACTTAAGAGCCAAGGTGTAATTTGGGAATTTATACAATGTTTTGCTTCTCTCTTCATAGTACAATAATCTAATGTTTGATTTTGGCACTTTGCCTTTTCCTGTAATATTTCAGTGATATGTTATAGGAGTCTCCAACCCCGAGGCTATGAACTGGTACCAGTCTGTGGCCTATTGGGGGCCCAGGGTTGCACAGCAGGAGATGAGAGTTGGCAAGCAAAGCTTCATCTGTACTTATAGCTGCTCTCCATTGTTCACATTACTGTCTGAGCTCTGCCGCCTGTCAAATCAGCAGCAGAATTAGATTCTCATAGGAGTGCAAACCCTGTTGTGAACTGAGCATGTGAGGGTTCTAGGTTGTGTACTTATGAGAATAAAATGCCTGATGATCTGTCACTATCTCCATCACCTGCAGATAGGACCATCTAGTTGCAGGAAAACAAGTTCAGAGTTCCTACTGATTCCACGTTATGATGAGCTGTGTAATTATTTCATTATATATTACAACATAGTAATTGAAATAAAGTGCACAATAAATGTAATGTGCTTGAATCATCCTGAAACAATACCCCTGGCCCCCAACCCTGATCCATGGGAAATTCTCTACGAAAATGGTTCTTGGTGCCAAAAAGTTGGGAACCACTGATGCATTATAAATAAAAGGGAAGATCTCCTTATACAGCCAAGTGTGGCATAACAACATTTCAGTCAATGATGGACTGCATATACAAAGGTGGTTCCATAATATTATAATACAATATTTTCTATATTTAGATATGTTTAGATACACAAATGCATACTACTTTCTTATAATTGCCTCCAGTATTTACTACAGTAACACTAGTTTTTGTAGGCTAGAAGCGATAGGCTATACCATATAACCTAGGTATGTAGTAGGCTATCCCATCTAGCTTTGTGTCAGTGTGCTCTATGATGTTCTCACAATTACAAAATTACCCAATGACACATTTCTCAGTTCTAATCACCCTCATTAAGTGACATATAACTGTCATTGATGATGTTTTTCTTTGGAGGTGTCTTGAGAAGTACTTGAGAAGCTGTTCTAACTCATTCAGTTTTGCAGCTGTGCTGGAGTACCTGCAGTTACCTAAGGTCCCTAACTATCTTACTGTGGATCTAGGAGAGTGACATGTGTCTTCATTTAGAAGATTAAAATTCTTAGTCATGCCATCATCAAACTTTATTCATCAAAAATCCTTTTCCTTATCTCTCTCTCCAATGGAACCAATTTTATCAAATGAATTATTAAGAAATTGCTTGTTTTACAATTTTTATTAGCCAAAGACATCTATTTTTTTTTTCTTAGATGGGGTCTCACTCTGTTGCCAGACTGGAGTGCCGTGGCACAATCTCAGCTCACTGCAACCTCCGCCTCCTGGATTCAAGCAAAATTCTCCTGCCTCAGTCTCCCGAGTAGCTGAGATTACAGGTGCATGCCTCCATGCCCAGCTAATTTTTGTATTTTTAGTAGAGACAGGGTTTCACCATGTTGGTCAAGCTGGTCTCAAACTCCTGGTCTCATTATCCACCCGCCTTGGCCTCCCAAAGTGCTGGGATTACAGGTGTGAGCCACTGCAACTGGCCATCTATGATTTATAATCAAAGTTTATCAACATAAAAAAAATTAATGTGATTTTTTCTTAATCAATTTCATTCTAATGGAAAAATTGATACTTTTGGCTTTGCAGCCTTACATTGGGTTAACATTTAAGTTACATTAGTTTTTTGGAGATGGGGACTCACTATGTTGCCCAGGCTGGTCTCAAACTCCTGGGCTCAAGTAACACCCTCACCTCAGTCTTCCAAAGTGCTGAGATTATAGACCTGAGCCTCCATACCCAGCCTTTCATTGATTTAATTTAATTTCAGTACTTCTTAAATTTTGAAAATGTACATAGGGGCTTCTATTCCTTCCTTTGAGGTCCCACTTAAGGATTCCACTGATTTTGTTAGTTAAATCGATAATTATTTTTTTAGCATCAGGAGATGGGTCTGGTATTGGGACACAATGCTGACACAAAAGTGACTTGTTTTTTTTTGCCATTATTGTGCTCAAAGTCCAGCAGACCTTATTTCAGCAATATAATCCCCATGTCATATATAGGCATAGAAAAAACACTGAACTCTCTGATTGTTTCTATACCACCCCTTTTAAAATGAAACATCAGTAGAGTATTGGAGCACATACTTTAAATAGCATTACAGCATTTGTTTTGGCTTTATTTTTAAGTTGTATATTTAAAATAAGTAGACATGGTAATTTTTTGTACCATAGTCATGTCAAAGTCAGTACAAATCAGTTGAAGACACAAATAGAAGATAGACAACGGTTTGAATATACAAAATAATGTATATATTTATTCATTCAAATTGATTTTTATAGTTACTAGTTTTCAGAGATGACCAATAAATCAATTGTGTAGTGTTTTGATTATTTTACCAATTGATACTCTAAAGAGGTTAACCCTCAATAGAAACAAAACTCAAGATGCTTAAATATATATGATTTTGAAAAACAAAATAAACACTATTTTTACAATTTAGTAAGCTGATTGAATGTTACTAACATGAATTGTGTTAGTGATTCTGTACCTCTTTGAATATTTTCTTCATTCTATACAGTACACTGAGACTGTAATGAATGCTACTATTTTATGTTTTCTTAACTGCCCAGCTATAAATTTTATAAAAGTCATAATTATAACATCAATGGCTAAAATATTTACAGTTTGTAAATAAAAATTATTTGTATCTTTACTACTTCATGTAAAATTCAAAGAAAATGACGTGAGAGTGACCTTCATTATTTCTTGGGCAGAATTTAATTAACAGAAGAACAACTCCTTCCATCAACCCACTGTGACCCTTTGAAATTCTTTAGAGTGCTTGAGTTTCTATCATGAATTCTTTATAGGGTTTTCAAAATTACTGAATGAAAGACAGTAGATGAAATAAATGTAGATTATAAGTTACATGGTAGTCAACAAAGCACTCTGATTCACATAGTGTCCAATGAAATGGCATTGCTTAGAAATATTTAATTGTATGTCACTTTAAAAAATTGAAGCCATTCTTTTGTGATTATTTTCTTTTCAACTGCTTCTGTAAGATGTTTATAGAACACTGACAACGAATTTTGGCTGATGATCAAAGCTCTGTTTGAAATTAAATATATTTGTAAGTGAATGTGAGGTCAGCAGGGGTGTTTTGATTTCAGTCCAGTTACAAAAATTTAAAAACTGATCTTTCTTGCATGTAAGTCAATTTGCAAACAAAGCTTTCAGATAATTCTGTGAGAACTTTGTCCTTTATTCTTCTTTGTGTCAGAATCTCTCCCTAATAAGTATTCTGATTTGTTAGATGCTGTTTTAGAATACTGAGTCACTAAGAAATGACAATGTGCTTAGTAAGTTAAATGGGTTCAGAAACCATGAAAAACTTTGACATAGAGAGTCTCAAGCATTTCATAAAATATGCTGATTTCTGGTTCATTGATTAAGGTTCGGTGACTTAATAAAAAAGGTAATCCATCTTCTTAGTCACAAAAGTATATTCTTCTCTTTTTATTTTTTTATTTTTATTTTTACTTTTGAGACAAGGTCTCACTCTCTTGCCCAGGGTGGAGTGCAGTGATGCAGTCATAATTTACTACAGCCTCAAACTCCTGAGCTCAAGTAATCCTCCTACTTCAGCCTCCCAAGTAGCTGGAACTACAAGTGTGTGCCACCACACCCAGCTAATTTTTTGTTTCTGCAGAGACAGGGTCCTGCCATGTTGCCCAGGCTGGTCTCATATTCCCGGCCTCAAGCAATCCTCCCACCTGGGCCTTCCAAGCCACTGAAATTACAAGCCTGAGCCACTGAATCAGGCCCCGGATGTGTTTTCTTAGGTAATTTCTTAATTGATCATTTCAATTATTAAGTTTACAATTGGTCAAATATTTTCAGAATTTCTTTCTTATTGAGATCATGCTATTCTTGGTAATTTACAAATGACAGATCCTCTTATAGAAAAAAAGTGATGTAGAATGTTGTTTGTTGTTTTTTAAATTTTAAAGTCACACTTTACTTATTGTACCTGCTATCAAATTCATTTAAGATTTTTGGAGGCTCTAAGTGACACCTCTTATATGTGTTTCATGTTATGTGAGAAATATTACCTTCAAATATGTGTTTTTATCATGCTCTTTAAAAGGTGACTAATTACTTAAATATTTCTAAACTTAAGGATGTAAGTCTGTTATTTAAAATTGTATTAACCCGCATAGGCTCTTATTTTAATGTATGTACGGTCTTCTCACAAACTGAAATATTTGTGATTATTTAAAACTAAAGTACTAAAAGTGGAAGAAAAGCTAAAGGTTGAGTTTAGTACAGAAACAACAGCAAGTTTTCCAAGAAAAAATACAGTCAGACCAATAAGATGGGAAATTTAAATAGTTTCATTTCTGAGAAAAATGTCTAAGTATAAAACATGGCATGACAAATCTCTGTAGAGAGAACCACCTCCTCTCTAGCGTGGGTACTTAGCTGAGTGACACTTCAGTGGAAATGGGGAGAGCTCCTATTTATGTTTAACTTAGCTTAAAAACAGCAGCAAAGCTCTGTGCCTAATATAGAAATGCTCTCAGAAGATCTAGCCCATTTCATGAGAAAATAAAAGAACAAAAACTTAAAAAAAAAAATTACATCAATGAATAGCCTGTCCTAGTTGTACTTCTAAGAGAGAAAAATGAATGGAAGAATGTTTTTGGTAATGTCGTAATATGTGTGAAAAAAATATCAGCCCTTCAATATTAACTGCTATACAGTGTGTGTTTATAAAATTAAAGCCACTTAAATCCATGTTACTGATTCCTCTTCTTTCTCTACTCTGTTTATTTCTAGCCTCATAAAATTTAAGGCATGTCATGAAAGAAAGTGAACAATGAATTATTCTATATCAATGCAACTCCCTGACTGTATTTTATCATCTGAAGCAATCTCTACTTCTTTAGATTTTATTATTTCCAGTCTGCAAAATTAGTCATAGAATTCCGTGTTTTTCACCCAGCCCATCTCATACTTTGACTTTGTAAACACTCCTATTATAGTACTCAGTCTCCAGGATTACCCTCTTCATTATTAGCTTTCATTTCAAGGAGTTGCTCTGTTACAACCATATTGTACACTCCATCAAATTCACTTTTGTGTTTTCATTGATTTCATTTCTTCTGCCCTCAAATGGGGGGGGGGGTCTCTTAATCTTGACCATACCTTTGTGTATAATTCTTCCTCTTCTACATATCAATCATATCTCTCCTGGTTTTTGAAGCCGGAATTCTCCAGTTAGGTGAAATAAACCAAATATCTTCGTTATCTTTTCTTAAAATCTTATCATATTAATTCATCATAAAAAGTGTAATGTCACCTCTCAAATTTTACTAATAACTCGCTTTATACTTTACGTTGGTATTAGTTACCTCAAGATACTAAAACAAAATACCACAGACTGGGTGATTAAAACCACATAATTTATTTCTCAAATTTCTGGAAACTGGAAGTATGAAATCAGAGTACCAGCATTGTTGGGTTCTGCTGAGGACTGTCTTCCTAGCTTGCCTTCTTAGTGTGTCTCCACATGGCAGAGAGTGAAAGACAGTGAGTGTGTGTGTGAGAGAGAGAGGTGTCTCTGGTGTCTCTTCTCATAAGGACAGTATTCCATCATGAGGGCCCCATTTTCATGACCTCATCTAAACCTAATTATCTCTCAAAGGCCCCATCTCCAAATACCTCATGGAGGGATGGAGGGTTAGGGCTTTCATTTCAGTTCACAGCAACTTCTCTAAAATATTTAACATTGCTGACTGGCCTTTCTTTAGGAGAGAACCTGTTTTTCACTTCATGACATCCCACCAATGCATCTTCATTTACTTTCTCTATCAAAAACATCAGTGAGGTCACAGATTCCCAACAGGCATCACATTTGCAGATTATGCAAAACTTGGAGGGGTAGTACTCTGTTAGAAGGTTATCTTGTAAGCTGGACAAAAGTAAGTGTAAAAAAAAGAGTTCATTGCAGCTACCTGCACAAGTATGGTTGGAGGATTATGTGGCTTATCAGCACATGTCAGAAAGATGTTGGGATTTTAGTTTCAGGAAGTCTCAATATTAGTCAATAGTGTGATGTGACTGCCAAAGTGCAAATGCAATTTTAAGCTACTTTAGTCAGCAACAGCTTCCAAAGTAAGGGAGATAAAAACCTCACTCTATGCTGTATCTAACTACAAAGCATTGTTACATTAAATTGTGGGTGCTACAATTCAGTGATAATATTAGGGTGAATCAAAACCAAGGCTTTAGCCCCTGTGAAAATATAGGAAATTCAGTCTGGAGATAAACCAACTTGGAAGCCAGGGTTTCAAATGTCTCATATATTGGAATAAAATGCCAGTCCAAATTAAAAATAATTCCTGAGTATGCTTTGGTGGGGAGAGTAGGGAAGAAGTGGTTGGAGTGCAAAACAGCAACAATGGCCTATCCAAATATACAAACACTTAGGGATATGACACATAGTCAAATTTCTACTTTCTTTGTTTTTGAGACGGATTCTCACTCTGCCTCCCAGCGTGGAGTGCAGCGGTGCCATCTCTGCTCACTGCAACTGCCACCTCCTGGGTTCAAGCGATTCTCATACCTCAGTCTCCCGAGTACCTGGGACTACAGCTGTGTGCCACCACGGTCGGCTAATTTTTGTATTTTTGGTAGATAGGGGGTTTTACCATGTTGCCAGGCTGGTCTCAAACTCCTGACCTCAGGTGATCAGCCCGTCTCGGCCTCCCAAATTGCTGAGATTACAGGTGTGAGCCACCGTACCTGGACAAATTTCTACTGGTAATACTGAAATTACAGCTATGGTTTATTGATTATTACATAAGCTCACCTTTTTAAAAATACTTAATTTAAGCCTCATTATTCTCGGCGCTTCAGTCATTACCAAGGTCACCTTGGAGGCAATTTAATACATCATCTCCATTTACAAGTTACTTGAGAAACAGTACTTTTTGAACTTGATGTTCTTCCTAGAAACTTTTGTTTCAAGCCAAAATTAGCCATATGTTCATTCATTTTTTTAGTCAGCAGATGAGTTTTGAGCCCCTCCTAGCTGTTAGGTACTGTTGTAGATACAGGTAATGGGGTTGACTCAGTGAGAAAGGTAACAAAGCTCAGCCCTATGTTTTTTGTTTGTTTGTTTCTATTTTTTTGACATGGAGTTTCTGGGGTGCAATGGTGTAATCTCAGCTCACTATAACCTCCGCCTCCTGGGTTCAAGCGATTCTCCTGCCTCAGCTTTCTGAGTAGCTGGGATTACAGGCACTGGCCACCACACCTTTTTTTTTTTTTTTTTTTTTTTTTTTTTTCGTATTTTTAGTAGAAACGGGGTTTCACCATGTTGGCCAGGCTGGTCTCGAACTCCTGACCTCAAGTGAGTCACCATGCCTGACCAACAGCCCTATGTTCTTATATTTGCATAACAAGAGAACAATTTATTTTTAATTCATCCCTCACGTATCTACTTGTCATTGCCATAACAAATGCAATTTCTCCCTTGAATTTTTAAAGTGATCTTTAAAATGTATCTTATCTAAGTTATAGAATACTTGCAAATTTTAGTTCATCCCTCCTGACCAGTTATTAAAGTGTGTTTAAAGCACTTTGTCATCTTTTTTTAAATAGTTGACCTCTTTACGCATCCAAAATAAGAATTGATTCATGTTTGCAAAGGCTGATATGTTTTTTTCAAACAGGTTTCATAACATGAAAGCATCCTTAAAAGGCCCAACAGTGTGATCCCTTTTGTTCTGAGGCATAGTTTTCAGAAAAAAAAAAAAAAAAATCACCTTATTTAAGCATTATATGGTGCTTGATAAATCTTTAAAAAGTGGAATGATGACTCTTCCTGGCTCCAAAGGACCAATTTTGGGGGACAGATCTCAACTGATTTTATTTGTTTTCATAGTTAAAATTCTTCCTTAATGTTCTCATAATTTTAATGCTCTAATAAATAAGCTGATTAGGAGAGTAAGTTTACTGTCACTGAAACCCCTAACATAGAGCTGGATGACCAACATTTGATTGATTGAAAGTGATTGAAGAGCTCTGTCAGAGAATCTTTAATTCTCTCAGAATTCTGATCTTTCACATTATTTTAACCTGGCAAGAGGTTTTAAGTAATCAGATGGCGAATAGTCAATAACATGCTCTTGAGCAAGGGTAGGTGGTGATCAGGGTTGTGATTTAAAATGTTCTATCTCAGAAAGAGCAAGTTTAGGACGAGGGCTCCTATTCTTAGTCTGTGAGAGGGAGGGCATGCTGTTTTGGTATTGTACTTTGTGCCCAGAGCATAGTTGGGTCCATGGACTGAGACCTGCGGTAGTGTACATCTCAGAGATTTCATCCAAGATACTATGGAAGAAACCCAAGTATCCTTTGCTGATACACCCAGCACCCTTGGTAAATTTGATCATTCAAGATAGTGTTTCCCTTGCAATAACCCAGAAACAGCTCTCTCTGTCAGCTCCAGCTTATCCAATATTTAGGTTGAAAAATTGTAGGAGCCCATGCAGTAAGTGCAGAGCCATGAGCCCAGGTTCAATCTGAAATCACTAGGAGAGTGGTTTTGTGCCAAGGACTTAATCTCTCTGATTACCAGTTTTATGGATAAAATGAAGAAAATAGTTTTTATCTTGCAAGATTGTTGTGAGATTATATAAATATAATATGTACATATATAATTATGTATTTATACATATGGTACACACACACACATATATAAAGAGAGAATGTTATAAGTGTCATAGGATCATAAGACATGGGCTAGGAGCAGTTGGGGAACATTAAGAAAAGTAGATAATTGTGTTATTTCAAGGTGGCAACAGCTCCTGATACTTGGTAGATGTTATTGCTCAGCCGCACTGTTTTAGATGGGTGGCCCTTCCTAATCAGAGGCTTCTTCATTTGATATTTTGCCCTGGATACATTTAGCTACCTAGTGTGAAGCATCCTGGCTGTCACATGTCCCTGAAATTGTAGTTGTTTTCCTGAACTGCAAAACTACTATATACCAATTAGAAGCAAAGCGGAGGGGTGAAGAAAAGATGATTATTATGTCTTCCGGTATCTCTGTAGGAAAGAGAGTGTGTTTTTCTTGGTCTTCTGTGATGGTCCCTATTTAATGTAAGCTCACCCAGTAGAATTCTGAACCTGAGGAGAAAATATGTACACTTGATATACTAGGTACAATGACTGTGAAGCAAGCTATTTCACACATACACCACATGCTGGGTTTGTTGTTGAAGGGAATGAAGTGGTAAATGAGGACCTACAAAGACTTAACATAAAACCACCCACCATTATTAATGAGTGCAGGGGTAGGACAGACTTGTGATGAGGAAAGGGCAGGAAAACAGGAGAGAAGGGACAACATTGATACAGTTATCAATCACTTGAATACTATATTGTAACAATAAGACTGTACACTAGAATACTTGCCTTTTTTGTAAGGAGTTTATGTATACATGTACACAAAATATAAAACAAATATTGCAATGACTAACCTTGTAGTTAAGAGAAGTGGAGTGCTCATCAATTATTCAGCAAGTGTATTTTGAACATGTACTGTGCTTCAGGTGTTATAGACACTGGGGATGCGGGGATGAACAAACACGGTTACGTAACTGACTCCAGATAAATATTTACAGTTCTCTGGCATGTAGCTTCAATGTTAGCATTTTTAGGTGGAAATGTCAAAAACTATATTGTCACATATGAATGATTATTCTTTACACGTGGAACGTTCTATGGACTAGTGCCTCTAATACGTGTTTATATTTGTATGTTTGTGAATACATGTTCTGGCTTTATTTTTTTCTCAAAGGTCATATATCTAGTAACCTGTTTGGGTACTTTTTGTTTTTTTTTTTTTTTGACTATAGAAATATTTTAATTCATATGCTTTAATTACATTAGATAATAATACTACAGTCCATTTTACAAGTTAAATGTATGAGAATGTATGAAATAAAAATGATAGGAAAAAAAATAAATATGGGTTAAGAACACAAATTTTTCTGAAACCAAGAGACAAAGAAAGATGTGTGGCCTCCAGGGCCCACACAAGAGATAAGAGGCAGGGAGGTTGACAGGTACAGTATCTGTCCTGGTATGTTTATTCCTCCCTTGTTTATACTAAGAACCTAAGACCTGTATCCCTGCTGTCTGGATGTGAGAGCTTAGTCTGGTCAATAGAAGATGGTGACTTGGGAAAAAGAGCCATCTTATTACCTACACAGAACTGGTGCCCTGGTGGCCACAGGTGGTTTCTGCCATTGAGAGAGTTAGAGGCAATGAATAGCATTGAGGAATGGGTAGCCAAGATGTAATGGAGGTTATAGCACCTAATTGATAACTCTTAAATCAGTGACCTTACATTTAATACTTTACAATTATCTGGCTTCATGCTACTCTTTACCCTCCAGGGTAAACTATTTCACTGTTTTGATGAGGAATTTATTTTGGATGGGAGGAATCAGAAAAAAATAGAATATAAAAATAAGAAACACTCATTTCTAGAGCACCGATGATATGCTAGGTACGTTCATGTATTTGAAATAAATTATTAACTTACACCAATTTTTAAGACATGTCTATGAAGCAGTCATATAGCACTACAGTACGGAATGTCAGCTTGAATAATTAGAACAGTGGTGGCTGTAGATGCAGGAGGTTGAACATCACTCAATAAATACAGGGAAACAGACTTGTATCAATTACTACCCAAGGAGCCTTCCACAATGCATTGTGCTTTTGCTGGAGAAGCGTATGTACCCGACAGTGTGCTGTCAGCATCCTGCTATTTTATGAAGGGGAAACTAGATTGTACATAACCCTATAAGATGTTCATATGAGGAATATAAATGTAGAAGATACAACAAAATTCAGAGAAACAACTTGTACAGTTACCAGGCCTTTGGGAAAGCCAGCTTGCTTACCTTACCACAGATGCTCACCCCTACTTTAGTTAAAATCATCTCTAGTAACAGATGAAAGAAATAATTACAACATACCCCATGTTTATTTTATAGGAAGGGGATTAACATACAAATTCACCTTCTCCTTTGAAATTTTCTTTTAACAGCTAGATCCCTGCAGGCACTTAGAAGATAGAAACTGTATCTACATACAAAAAGGAATGAGGAAATTAGGTTGTTATCAAGAAAGGAACATGTGACCTCCAAACTACCCTCTGTTCAAACGAATGCTCTAAAAATTTCAGTAAGAAAAATCTAGACAGCACTATCAAATCTGTCTATTTTTGTCGGGAGAACTAGCTTTGGTGTTTTGACATTTGCATCATAATGGATAGTGACTCTGTTAGAAGTGATGTTCCCTGGGAGAACATTTTGCTCAGATACTCCCATCTTTCCTCTCTTGTCTCTAGTTCTCTCCCCCAGCATTTAAAATAATAATTCCGCCTATGAGAATAGGTTCTTTGATGACAATTTCATTTGTGACTGCTGCTTATTTCTTATTTGAAGTTATGAGCTCAATTATATCTGCATTCACTCTTTCTCATATGAAAAACAAAAAAGCAAGCAAACAAACAAACAAACAAAATAAACCCTTATGGATCAGAAAAATACATTCAATTTTCCTGATTTTCCAGAGACATCTTTCAATCCAGGCAGCTCTTGTAGACTTTCATTCACTCTGAGCGCTTGGATGTGTCTCTATGTATCTTCACCTCATTTATATAACTATTTACATCATTATAAGAAAATGGTATGTATTTCTTGTGCACTGAAAAGTGAAAAAAAGAGGAATAAATGAGTACTTAAACCCAAACCTTTTGTCATTATGAAGCAATTCTTGATAACCTATTTGTACGTGGCACTGTGTTAGAGGCCTTGCGGAGTAAGTGAGGTGCTCATTGCACCACATACTTTAGCTTTCCAGATAAGCAAGGATGAGGGTAGGATGGAAGATATTTCATCCAGTAAACATTGAGAAAAATAAATTAAATGACAAAATTCAATTTTTTTTGTTTTGTTTTTGCTTACAAGCCAAGGGTTAAGTGTATCTGATAGAAAATTCACATTCAACCAGCTGTCCTTAGTGATGAGAAAAAATAAATACACAATGGGAAAACCTGTCCCATGCCATATGACAGATGGATGGATAGATAGCTTGTGGAGGCAAAGCTGTTTTTGGTTAAGTAGACAATTTTAAGCTCTTCATATGGTTTTGATTGTTTCAAAGGTTCACATGATCACCTATTTGTCAAGGTCCTGGCAGTGCTGAGTTGATATTTTCCAGGAAGTTATTTTCTGTGTATAGATACCTATGGTCACCTGTTTTATTTTTCTTTAAATTCTGGCACTTATGATTATTAAACATTAAGAAGACAATCTCTTACTTACCAAATATATGCAATGGCCTAATACACAAAGAGAGAACAGTATTTTCCCAGAACAAAAGCTAACATTTTAACTTAACTAGGAATGTTAAAACTAAAAAAAAAAAAAAAAAAAAAAAAAAAGCGTATATCCTTTATGAAGAACTTGCCACGTTTCCCAATCCTTGATATTTACATAAATTATCTCAAATGTTTAAAAGATTCCTGCATGGCATAGCATAACAATAGTGATTTTGTAGATGAGGAAATTAGCATTTCTAAAGGTTGAATAAACTTCACATCTGTAAATCTCACAGCTATTAAGTGGCAGAATCTGGATTCAAATATTCTTCTATCTGATTTTGCTCAATTGCTGTAGGATGGCACAGGCACAGGAAGCAGAAACACCAACTTCTGAGGAATTTGGTGGATTAAATTGAAGCATATACAACCATTCTTAAACAGTAGCTGAATCTGATTTTGCTTTAATACAGTTATTCTTTTTTTGTTACTATATATCTCCTAATTTAATATTTATATAAATCATTTGATAAGCAGTATTATTTTTCATTTAATGTGATAATCTTGTTTCCAGAGATAATTAATCTTCTGGTCATCATCTGAAAGTAAACAAAATGAACATCGAACCTAGAAGACATGGTCTTCTAATCACTAGATTTTTCCACTAAATTAAAATTATTGTAAGTTGCTTGAATAGCAGTTTAATTTTCACCTTAAAAGCCTTTCTATGTCTGTTTTCTTTCTTTTATATATTTACCCCATTTACTCAGAACTGGCATCAGGCAAATTGTAAAATATAGAAGTTTCTATTTCAGGGTCTTCTCTCTCTTGCCAGTATCCTTTCGCCTTTAACTTGTTTTTTTACTCATTTTTCCAAAGCTCTATTCTATTTCTTGTTTCATTCCAACTAGTCGACCGAGATGATCCTTGATAAAAGATTAAGGTTGTGCATCTCCCAGGAGTATTTACATTTTAATGGGGATCTCTTGCCAATCAAAAAAACCTCCAAGATGCAGAGGAATGAATTCTAAAGGTACAGGCATGAGAGATATTTTTAGATAGGAGCATCTGGCTTGCCCCTCTAATCACATCCCGTAAGCTGCCTACTCCATTTATTTGTAAGACCTTGGCTTTGCTGTTTACAGTGAGAAGATTCCTGTAATTGCACATGCTTTTTCCAAGGTTTGAACCCTGTCTTAGAGATGGTGTGATACTCGTTCCTCCATGTTTATTTTCTCTCCTCCACATTTTTGATGACTGGAACAAATTCCAAAAGGCTTTTTAACGATGATGTAAGGCCTTGAACAAAATGAAAATCTGTTGTTTTAGCATATTTGGAAGAGAATAATTCAGCTGTCACAGGATGAAAGACTTGTCTGGAAGTGCCATCTTTTCTTTGCCGTGCTATCATGCACACCTAAAAGGGAAATACCATTTTGGATAAATGCTAGAATCCTCTTAGATATAAAGAAAAGAATGCATAATAAAGCACCCAAAAAGCTTTTGTCGCTTCACCTGCAGAACTCTCTCTTTAAAGCATATTTAGCCAAGCTTGTACGCCTACTTGTTTTATCAAATGAAAGAACTGAAAAGATTAAGAGAATTTTTTTTTTCCTTTTAAGCACTGATTTAGCATGTATGCTAGATTAAATCGTGTGCTCTCACGTAGTAATTTTCTATGCAAAAGTAGACACCCTACTGGGTAGTTTCAAACCTAAAATGCTGAATAATTTCCCCAAAGGTTCAGTAATTAAATGTGATGATAATGCGTTAAAAATGGAAAACAATTTAAGGAGGCTTTCAAATATATTCTTGTAATGAAGAAAGTTACAGAGACATCCTGAAAAACTTGGTCTTCATTTCGTCAATCAATTCATATCCTCATATTAGACTGCTGAGTTCAAGATTCCTTCTTGACAAAATGTTAACATTTGCCACTCATTTTGGTTTTTTATATGAAATTCTGTAGCTGTTTCCTGTTTTACAGCATTCATTGTTCCCTACATTCTGAGAATACTTTTGTATCATGGAGTTTACAATTAAAGATAAGCTTTTCAGTGCCATACTTATATATATATTTTTTTCTGTATCACTATACATATTCAAGAGTGAAGCAAAAAATAATAATAATAAGCATGAAAATCTGAACCCTAAATACAAATTCTGCATTCCAACCAACTTCTCAAGAGTAAGCATGACTAATTTTGAGGAGTGAAAAGGGAAGACAAAACTGTAATAGCTCATTTAGCAAACTGAAGTTTTTAAGAAGTCCCTAACCTCTATTTTGGTTGACCAGTTAATCATTAGTCATAAGCTATCTATTCAATTCCTGCTATATTCTACAAACTATACTGGCATGAACTGCATCTGTTTCTGACGTCCAAATAAATATTACCATTTATACAGTTTGAAGTCTGTGAATAACCTTCTACTATTTCCAAATGAACATGATGAACAGACCATTTCTCCAGAGTCCTAACTGGTGTCAATATCAATACTACACTCTGAGGCATACAACTGCAGTTTATGAAAGTATCTTTGAAAACTGCATGAGCCTCTGCACACTCACGTAAGTTGACAATGTCTTGTCAGTTTTACTTCCATATCGTCTCTCACATCATCCCCCCATTGCCCTTTAAAAAATTCTTTCTACCACATTCTATTTTCCTCTAGGTTAGATAGTTCCAATAACTACCTGATATTTCTCCCTTCATCCAGTGCCTCCTCTTCAGTTCATCCAACTCACTGAAGACAGATTCACCTTATTCAAAGAGATCTGACTGCTTCCCAGATAAAGCATAAACTTATTAGCCTGACCATGCATGATCCTGTACAATGTCACCCCCAACCTACCTTTCTTATCTTGTCCTGATTGTTTCCCTTAACATATCCAAGTTATTAGCAGAAATAAGTGATTTATTATTTCCTACAAAAATGATCTCATACTTCTCCAACGGTGGACAGGACAGGTGCTCATGCTGATTCAATGCCTTTGGTGTAGTCCTCTAATCTTTATTCACATCTGTCTCCATGAGGACTTTCCTACCCACACCCCCTTCTTCCACCAACAAACAGTAAAATAAGTTGTAGCAAGATGTCGCTCTTTGAATTCTTCAGGCTTTATCTTTACTTTTCCAGACAATAGTTTTCTGACTTGTATTGCAGTAATCTGTGTATTTGTCATAACCCTCATAATAAGGGGTATTTTTTGGAAAGAGAACATGATGATTATCAATTTATTTTTATAGAAAAGTTTATTTTTTACAGTAAAATTTACACTACAATCTTACTGTATCTGACATTTGGCTTCCTCAACTGTAAAAGAGGGGTAATAATTTGTTATTATATGGCTATTTTTAGTTAGATAACACTATGTGAAATTTCTTTAGCACAAATGTGTTTATTTTACCTCTCATTCTGGGGTGTCAGAGATAGAAATTGTATAGAATGAAAAGTTTCAAAGAATTGTCTGACCTTGTATATTCCAGCCATTGCAACCTGTCCTGCTGTTGTGCCAACCAGCTACACCTCAAAGAGATGCTTCATGGCACGACAAATTTGGAATTGAACACACCTGAATCTTATGCACTAAAGTCAATCTAGTTTAATTGGCCGGTTAACATTTTTTTATCCTTGTGCTAAAATGGGACTTCTAAAGTAAGTTTCTCTGTGTTTTAAAGTTAAGGAGCCTATTTGTGTTAAGGAAGAAAGATTTATAATGCAAACATAGTACATTTATTCAACATACATTTTGTATAAGGCATATGTACATTCATTTTGCAGAAGAACATCATATTCTGTGGGCTATTCTTGAAAATACATATTAACTATATATTACACCTTTTGGGACTAAAATTCTATTAGAATTTTTTTTTGTTTGTTTCTAAAATATATACAATTCATGATATGGTCAGAAATAGGTGAAAAGATAGTTTTGCCAAAAAATCCATAAAGCCTTTTGGGCTTTGAGAAGCCTAACATTCTTGGGTTCTCTAATTTTCAAAAGCTGTTATAATTTAGTATTACATGTTAATGGCCCTTGCCATGTTTTCCTACTTTACCATGATTACTGCCAAATACTTAGTACCATAATATGTACCATTTTTGTATATACTAGAAAATCCTTTCTAAAACATTAGTGATGAAATCTCGCTGTGTTGCCCATTCTGGTCTTGTACTCTTGGACTCAAGTGAGCCTCCCTCCTTGGCCTTGCAAAGTGTTGTGATTACAGGCATAAGCCACCATGCCCAGCCTTGTAAAATATTTTTAAGTGTGCAACTTGGATGCTATATATGCTCATAAATGTAAAGGTATGATAGTTTTTGCATTTTATGTTTTCAATATTATGTAATTATACTAATGTTTAATGAGTATCTATTTGTTCTCAGCTACTCAACACACTAATCATATTCCCTTTTGTAAGATTTCATAACTTTTTATTGGTGTTTATTTTAAATATTTTAAACAATAAAAATAGGCTAATGGCAAGCTCAGGCATCTCACAAAAGAAAGAAATATATATATAGTCAACAAAAATAAGAAGAGAAGTCATTAGTGACCAGATGAATGCATATCAAGGCCACAATTTGATGCTATTTTCATCCATTCAATGAGGAAATGTTACAATACCTGAAAATACCAAGTGTTGGAAAACTTTAGAGTTTTTTATATATATTATCAGTAGAAATGTAAATTGGTACCATTACTTTGAAAAATTTGTTACATTTTGAAACTACAATTCACATATCTCAAAACCTACCTAAGATACATACCCATGAGTATTTCTTACACATGTACACTGTAAAACACATACAAGAATGCTGGTATCTGTACTGTTAACAGTAATATAAACCTGTAATATGGGAAGGGAAGAAAAAGTGTCCACCTCATAAGAGAGTAGTTGAAAATAACTGTGATATATTTAATGAATGAAATATTTCACAAGAGTCCAAATGCAACAGTACTCAAAAGCATGGCTGCATCTTAACAATATAATTTTCAGAGAAAAAAAATATGTTTCAAGGGACTACATAGAACATGATTACATTTTTTTAAGTTAAAAGAAAAAAAAACCATTAAAATGTATGAATACAAATAGATAAAACTATATGAAAAAGTAAGTAATGGTATTTTAGGAGAGGAAAAAAAAATGCCTCTCTTTTACCCTTCTAGGTTCTTTGGCTGAGCTATAAATCAAGTTGACATAAGACAGGCTAATGGGGGAAAACAATTTTAACTATGTATGTATGCACAGAAGTACCACAAGAATATGGCACTCAAAGAAGGGCCAGATGATCAAAACTTATATAGTATGCTGCACTACAGAAAGAACTAGTTGCTTGGGGCTGCTGGGGGAGTATGGGGGAGACAAATTATGGGAAGATGAGGGAAAGTAAGGAATTGTGAATAAATGTTGCCTTTTTAGGCAGATAAGTCTCAGATGGTAAAAGTTGGCTCAGAGCAACATAGATACCTTTACTAATAGAAATTTCCTTTATAAATGTAAATTTTTTTTTATAAAAGGTAGCTTTCCAGAGCTACTTCTATGTCTGCAATTTCTCAAAATAATCAGCTAGAGATATTCAATATGCCAAAGAGGTTAATTTTGGAGTCCTGTATTCTGATATCCTGCAGTCAGGTTTTAGGGTAGTGTGTCCTGAGCCACAACAGAATAATCAAATCAGAATTTAGGTTGCTTATCTTAAATTGGAGTTTTGCTTATCTTAATTTGGAGTGTGGGAGGGATACAGTTAAATCACACACACACACACACGATTAGAAGATGGGCCTTAAATGTGCACCAGAAATAGGTATCCCAACAATGAATGATAAACTTACATTTGCCCATTCTACCACAGGCAGAGATGTGTGCACAACCTCAAACCTCCCCAGGTAAGGTTGGTTATCCACCAAATGTAGAGCATGAAGAAGTAAGCACAGCATAAAGTGTGTTTTCCAGAGGCAGCTGGCTTAAGAAAAGAGGACAGAATAGGAGGGATCAAACTTTTTAAGAAAAGAGGACAAAATGGGAGGGATCAAACTTTTCATGACCACATCCCCTTCCAAACTCTACACTCAGATAATTCTTAGCTCAGGTAAGAGCTTAGGAAATTTTCTGGGCCACAGTTTCCAGTTAAAAACTGAATAAGGTAAAGTAGAAAATATAGTTGGCATAGTACCTATTACAAATAATAATTCAATAGAAACCATTCAGTTGTTTTGTAGGAAGAACTAAGAAATGAGACAAGAAGCTGAAAATATTTACAAAAAATTGCATATTATACAAACTAGAGAACACTTTATCTCTTTATGCTAAATATGTTTTCTAAATTTTTCTTGTTTAAAGTTAAATAGATAGTTGCATGAAAGAAACAGAGATTTATTAGAAAAATATAGAACATTTATTGAAAATATATTTCGTACAAGAAATAAAGTGGGTCAGTTGTTAAAAAGCATTATGATTTTGAACTATGCCTAAATTATTTACAATAATTACTATAACCTATATATGCCTTGCACAAAACATGTTTGATAAATTGCTTAATGATTCTCAAAGTTATTTACTAATCATTATTTCATTTGATTCTCACAACAATGTTAAGTTATAGACATAGAATCATTATTATTCAAATCTGCCACTGAGAAAAATAAATTGCTACAATTTTAAGAGATATATCCAGGGTCATGCAGTTTGTATTTAGGAAGGCAAGGATTCAAAAAGTCACTTCATTGGTCTCCAAATCATACTTTTATCTTGTTTCAAGCAAGCTTTCTGGCCCATATTGGTGGCATCCAAAGCAACATATATCTATAGTCTCATTTTCCTCCTCCCCATGTCCACACAGATGAATTGCTTGAGGTTTTCTCATATCCCTAGATTGACAGAAAAATTACACTAAGGGATATTCCTTTTTCTGAATGCAAAGCACAAATACACATATCCTTTGAGTACAGGGAACGGTATCAATCATCAGGAGTCTCCAGAGAAAAGCTGTAACTTCACAAGTCTATAGTCAATTTGAAAAAGGGGTTTTCAAAACCTAGAGTAATTTTGTTTCAGTCTAATGGAGATCATTTTCATGTAATTTCAAATTTTCTAAGTTCAGTAAACCAAAAGTTTTGAGGAATTAGAATTACCACTAGAAAAATTATTGGGGATAGTGAAGTACAGAAATGTCAGTCCTCTGTGATTTCCACAAATCTTGATTACCTATGTAGAAAACTGGGGTGAAAAGTCCAAAGAGGTATAGTAATCTTTCATTGTCCTACTTGAAACAGACAACTGTGCCTAAAACTAAAATAGATCCAGCAATTTATTCCATGAAGGCACATAGGGAAAGGTAGATAGAAAAATGATAGAATGAATTATTAGAAATGGAGGGAGAACACATTTTATATTATAAGCCATTGTCTTTACATTTAATGTACATTTTCTATAGACAGCATATTAGTTAGGTATTGCTTTTTATTCATTATGGATGTCTCTGCCTTTTTATAGGGTTGTTGAGACAATTTACGTAACCGCTATTCTTCACAGCATTAGCTGTAAATCTGTTATCTTGCTGTTATCTATTTGCCCCATTTGTTCGTTTTTTTTGTTTTTTTCAGACTTATTTTGGATTATTTTATAATATGTTTTTATATTTATTGTTGGACTATTACCATGTATTTCATTTTTTAAAATTTGTATTGGTTGCTTTAGGGTAGCTCTGTAACTTACTACATTCTATCTACCAGTAATACTATAGTACATCTGCAACTTACTACTTTCTACCGACCAGTAATACTATATTCATTTATATATAATACAGAAATTTCACTACATTATAGTGAAATCACTACATTATAGTGATAGAGTATACTTTTATATCATAAATACTGTAAGTTCTAATTTTATAATCAGGAGCTCTTAAAAGTAAAATTGTATTTTATTTGCATTTTGGTGTAGTGAATCCACTGGTAATTACAGTATGCCCTTTACATATTTTTCCTACAAGTACATAAACCATGAAACTTCCCTTCAAGTATATATTATGAAAACAATATTTTTTCATAATTTGGACAGTTTGTTCATAAGCATCCTAAAGAGTAAAAGCAATGAATGTAGGAAAACACCTCCCCAGCAGCAGATAATATTTTTACCTTAAAACTATAACACAAGAAAAACAAGTAAGAGAAAAATGAATGACTCTGAATTTTTTTCCTATAGTTTGCTATTTGTCCTCTTTTTTGACATTTTTTACTTATTTAAGCTATTTTTACTCTGACATAATGTACTATGGAATTTTTATTAATTGGTAATTATGACCAATCTGATTTACAAAAAAGTAAACTTATTTTGGATGTCTATAGAAAAATTTTGTTTCTCAGAGTTTAACATACTGATTTTCATTTTCTTTAATTACAGTTTTGATACTCTTTATTATTCAAAAGTTAAACATGAGATATAGATTATACAAATTCATTTGAACAACAACTTAATAGGGATTAATAAGGTACTAAGATAATCAGAAATTAGAAAAAAAACCTTTTTTCTATATGCTGTTTAATCATCACCTCAAATTGCTCTCTATAAACACAGAAAATACTTACTGGTTCTCTGAAAAAATTACTGACTCACAACATGTTTTTGAACAGCAACAATGACAACAACAGCAACAAAGTATTACACTGCAGGGTGATTGTGAATAAGAACTCAGCTGACAAAATGACTCATTCATCAGGACGTAATTTAGAACAAGGTGTTAGGAAACAGTTGTATAAGTGCCTTCAAATTGATCCAGTTTTCATTAGAATATGAAAGCCAATGAATTGAAAATGGGACTCGAATGGAAAGAAAATCGGAATTAAAGCTTTTACACCAAGCGTTTAAGTTTCACACCTACTAAAGCATAAGTCAAATGGTATTATTTCTTGCCCGTTTTTACCTTCCTTACAAGCATTCTTATTCTCCACCTAGATCCAAATCTATATTATGCTGCATCAAAAAAACAAAATAATTTTTGAAATCCCAAACATGTAATGAACAGTCTTTTTACAGAATATCTGAAACATTGTTAAGGAATTATACATCAAATGGAAAAACTAAGTATTATAAAATAAAACACATAGACCTCTCTCATTCCCAAAGATGTTGATACACAGCTCTAGAAATAAATATTATCTGACAGCATACTAAATGCACCTGTACATTGAGCCTGTGTAGTCTTCCATCAGTTATTTTCATTCATAATTTTTAACTTGTCAGTTTTCCAGTTTTAATTTATTTAGATATATATACTTGAAGGCCGAGCATGGTGACTCACGCCTGTAATCCCGTCACTTTGGGAGGCTGAGAGGGGTGGATCACTTGAGGTCAGGAGTTCAAGACCAGCCCTGTCTCTACTAAAAATACAAAACTTGGCAGTGTATGATGGAAGGCATCTGTAATCCCAGCTACCTGGCAGGCCGAGGCAGGAGAATCACTTCAACCTGGGAGGTGGACAGAGGTTGCAGTGAGCAGAGATCACACCATTGCACCCTGGGCAACAGAGTGAGACTCCGTCGCACACAGACACACACACACACACACACACACACACACACACACACATATATATTTTAAAGTAACCTCATTTTTCTTCGAAATTTATTTAGTAAAAATTATCCTTTGGGATTCTTTCTTGTTTACATTAAGTAAACACGTTTGGAAAACATATACAGTTCAGAAAAACTATAATCTTTCATGGTTTTTAAATTGAACTTCATTCGATCCTAGAATCATGATTCTTCATTAATAAATACAACATATTTAAGGAAAAAATCATATTTAAGCAGTGTGTTTTTTAGTGATTGGCAGTGATATTTTGGTTTTACATGGAATCTTATACAGTATAGATTGCTCAAAGTATAGTTTTAATGACTCAACATTAAAATACAGAACAACCTGAAGAAAAAAAAAAACAAAAAAAAACATTGGGCCCACATACAAGCAAAATCCATCATCTTAGAGTAGTTAACTCATCAGATACTACTTGAATAAATAGATATGCCCTTTTAATATAAATATTCTAGTATTATATCTCAATACAAATGAATACACCGATAGACAATTCTGAAATTAAATTACATAATATAAACTAAATGCAATTTTTATAATTCTATTACAATAATTTTACTTGTGATATGTGTGCACATGTAAGTTCTTTTAAAATGATCTACATATATGAAGTTTGCCTGTAGACAGACAGACAAGCCAAAAATGTACACATATTACTCAAAAGCAAAACATGTTTCTATGAATTTAACAAAAACAATTCTCTGGCCTTCCCTCAGTCTTCCAGTGATGTTATGGTGATGGGCTTAAGATGAAAGAGTGGAGGGAAAAAGGTGAGAACTAAGAAGGAAATAAATTTCCTTTTTCTTTGTCTATAACATCAATGGCAGTGGTTTCTGCATGAAGATAGGAATTACTGATGAGAACATTGCAAACTCTAAATAACCATCACATGTAATGATTGCTTTTTGATTTGTGTGTGCTGCAGTTGTATACAGAGTTTGCCACAGCTTATTTCTTTCACCTGAATCCAGTCCACATCCTCCATTCAAAAAGAACTGTGGTGCAAGCATCATAGAAGTCTATAACTGAAACACTACAGCTATGTAATTCTATGGCTCTATTTTTCAAATAGTAATGTTTTATTTATTCTGGTATGTAATGTAAAGGAAATTATTCTGTTAAACTCAACTTTGTAACTATGAATATTTTTGTTAAAGAAGCCCTGTTGACGCCTTCTTCTTTTACTTTATCCTAATGATAACCAATTATGTCATTGTAATTGAACTCTTGTTCACCCATCAGTTATCTGTGGGAGTTAAGGCCAAGGTTTCTTAGTTTGAAAGACTAAAATGTCTGCTACTTATAGAAGTTGCTAAAATCTATTCTGAACCATAGGGAATGAACTCTTCTTTTAGAGCACTGTGGTGTAATCCACACACAGTTCTGGCCCATGAAAATGATTATTATGTATTTATTCAAACTAGGCATTAGGCATGTTAAAAGTAAAACTTCAGCTGAGTTAAATTTAAAGGAGTTTTACTGAGCAATGAATGATTCGTGAATTGGGCAACCCCCAGAATCACAGCAGATTCACAGAGACTCCAGGGGTGCCTCGTGGTCAGAATAAGTTTATAGACCCCCCCCCAAAAAAAAGGTAAAATGATGCACAGCAATTGGAAGTGAAGTACAGAAACAGTGAGATTGGTTAAGGCTCGGTGCTTGCCTTATTTGAACGCAGTTTAAACATTCAGCAGTCTAGGAGTGGTTGAAGTATGACCACTGGAACTGGTCAATACTCAGCCATTGTTACAAGTGATATACTACTAAGTTAGGTTTTCGACTTTGTCTGACTATTAAGTTAGGTTACAATTCATCCACAAGGACTCAAATATGGAAGTAAGTATGGAGGCCTACTCAGGTCATACTTAGTTTGCTTAAACAGGCATAAAGTAGTGAACTCCCAATACAGATTCTGCCCTTGTGGAGCTTAGAAACAAATTGTGGAGACAGGCAGTAATAAGAATAAAGAAGAAATATATAATTTCAAATAGTGATACATACGATGCAGATAGAGAAATCTGATCCCAGTTTTCTATTCTCCATGTAACAACTAACTAAGAACATGCTGTTTAGAATTTGTCACCCAACATGATGGTATAATTGCATTAAATTTTTTCTTCCAGCAATTTGGTTAAATATGCCTTTAAAAGAATTAAAGCTTTCTAAAAATAGCTCTTAATTGTTCCTTGCAAAGATCTAGATCGAGTTTTTGGACTCAAATATTAATTGGAAAACAAAAAAATCTGAATCTCAGAAAAATACTACAAACTTTCAAATTAGAAAATGGTTACAATTGACAAGTATAGATCCCTGATGTTAAGCTGTAACTTGCATTATACTTAAAAAATACTCCAAATGAGATTGATTGAGTCTGCTAACACCTCAAAGCATAACCTGCATAAGATATTTAAGAGAAAATTGGTATTATTTTAGACCCAAAGAAATGCCTATCAATTTTAATTTTGCAAAATATATTTTATTTTGTTTGTTTTGTTTTTGAGACAGAGTCTCACTCTGTCACCAAGCTGAAGCACAGTAGTGCGATCTCAACTCACGGGAACCTCTGCCTCCCGGGTTCCAATGATCCTCCTCCCTCAGCCTCAGTAGCTGGAAATACAGACCCTCGCCACCATGTCCGGCTAATTTTTTATTTTTTATTTATTTTTTATTTTTTATCTTTAGTAGAGACGAGGTTTCACCATGTTGGTCAGGATGGTCTTGATCTCTTGACCTAGTGATCCGCCTGCCTCAGCCTTCCAAAGTACTGGGATTACAAGCATGACCCATGGCGCCCAGCAGCAAAATATATTCTATAACAAATACTTAAAAGGGTTGTTCTGTAACTAACTTTGTGACTAGTAGAACTATTTAATGATAATTTAACATGTATTTTTGTTTCCTTTAGTTTGAGCTAAGTATTCTTACTGTTTTGTGATTTCTCTGTTAAGTTCTATATTGTAATAAAAACAATGAACTTCCACTTGAACAACTATTATGGAATAATTATACACAAATTTCCCTTTGTATTATTGCACTAGAATTAATAGTAACTGTTCACTTAGGTGGAGCTTATTTCTTCAATTTATTTGCACAGTTTATCACTTTATTTCTATTTTTACAAGTTACACCTAGTACATTTCAGTAAAGATAGGGAAACACAGAGACCTTTGAGTTAAACTCAGTACCAACTTAAAATTTACTTTGCATACCTTAAGTGCTCAATTTTTCAAAGAATGAATGAGGCCAGGAATGGAAACTCATGCCTGTAATCCCAGCATTTTAAGGGGCTGAGGTGGGAGGATCCCTTGAGCCCAGGAATTCGAGACCTGCCTGGGCCAAACAGTGGGATCTCATCACTACAAAAATTAAGAAAATAGTCAGGCATGGTGGTGCATACTCAGGAGGCTGAGGCGAAAGGAATGCTTGAGCCCCGGATGTCGAGACTGCAGTGAATCATGATGGCGCCACTGCACTTTAGCCTGGGAGAGAGTGAGACCCTGTCTCCAAAAAATATTAATAATTAATATTAAAATGAACGAATTCGTGAAGTGTAAAAATGCAAACACATGGAAATTGAATACAATGGGAGAAGGAAATGTTTTCTTCATAAAATATTCACTAACATTTTCTCAGCATACAACTATTCTGCTTTTTGCTTTATCTGCTTTTTGTTCTTATGCTTCATGGTTTTTTTTTTTTTTTTTTTTTTTTGACACGGAGTTTCACTCTTGTCACCCAGGCTGGAGTGCAATGGCGCTATCTTGGCTCACTGCAACCTCCAGTTCCCGGGTTCAAGTGATTCTCCTGTCTCAGCCTCCCAAGTAGCTGGGATTACAGGAGCCCGACACAACGCCCAGCTAATTTTTTGTGTTTTTACTAGAGACGGGGTTTCAGGGTTTCACCATGGTGGCCAGGCTGTTCTTGAACTCCTGACCTGAGGTGGTCCGCCTGCCTCGGCCTCCCAAAGTGCTGGGATTACAAATGTGAGTCACCACTCCTGGGCGAGGTTTTGCATTTTTCTTAGGTGGTAGAGATTGGTGAAGATGATTGAATAAGAATCAGCTTATTTAAATAACTACAATGCCATATTGTCAAGTCATTCTGCTGAGTCAACGCTGATTCACTGGGAAACATTTAGTGGGGGTCATTTGCTTGTCCAGTAGCAAGGCAGGCAGTAGGCAGATAGACTGCAGGTATGATGAGTGTATTTGTCAGCATGATTTGTGTTTATATAAATGCCGACATTGAAAAATTGATTAATTTTGTTCAGCATGATTACACGTAAGTAGAGCTTTGTCTTTTTTTAGTTGGAACTCAGTGTTTCTTGTGCCCCCCCCGTACTTTTTTTTTTTTTTTTTTTTGCATAGCTTATGTTTTTATAAAATTATTGGATTCTAAGTGTTTCATATAAAAACAAATGTCATGCTCTGAGCTGTTTAATTAGAGCTGAGGCAAATTAATACAAATTTTCTAACTAATATTTACAGAATACAAGACACTTCACGGAGTTCTAAGATTTGATTGATGACACTTTTCCTTGCCTTGTTTGCCTGACGTTGAAACTGCTGAAGATCTAAATAGGAGAACTGAACATTTTGTCTTGACAGAAAAAGCAACAACTAAAAATATCTCTTACCCTAAGTAGAGTAAAGTACTTTGATAAATCTAATCTATGAACCAACTAGAACATTCTTATTCCCAATTTAGATACTGGGGTCTAATAAATCTGCTTTGCTATTGTAGCAATACCAAGTTTGAAGTTTTTCCTAGTGGGTGCCAAATTTGGCTGTATTTTTTGGATTATGAAAGAATACCAACTACAACACGATAATATATTCTGTTGACAAGTCGTCTTAATCTTTCCTATTGAGTTTTACAAAACAGTTACTTACCTTGTTCAGCTGAGAAATTGAGAAATTTATTTCCTCTAAACTGATTCTTTAATCATCTTTGTTGACAATGCTGAAAATATACTGATGTCATAGGTAAAAGACATTGTAGTTCCTAGATTATTAAGAAGAAAGTTCTTTATTAAAATAAGGCATTTGTTTTCTGACAGACTCAAATAACAGTAAGAAATCACATGTTCAGGAAACAAAGGGTAGGACCTAAAAAGGCAAAAATATTGTGTTGGTTTCCTATAACACTGAGTAGTATTAATATTATGGTTCACTGGGTAACAAAATATAAAGAGTGTCCAATACTTCTAAAATTTTTACTCTATAATTTAAATATGGACCTTAAACAGCTCAAAGAATAAGATTCTCAGAAACTGAGTACATTTAATTATCTTAACTATATATTAATATATTACATAATATATTTATAATTTATGTACAAAATGATGTTAATATTTTCTAAACAACTGGCTATTTTGTACATTTTTGGCACATTACTGAATATTCTAGAAGTATTTTAGTGAACATATTTTTACTCTCAATTATTCCACTGTGATTATACTGTATTCTGAATTTGTAATGTATAACTTAAAAGAGCTTCGCAAGTTCATTATATGATATACATGCACATATAAATACATATGTATGTATGATATATACATATATACATATATATGAGGATTTACACATTTAAGCCTAGAAAAAAATAGTTTTTTTTCCCCCAAAACTTTCAAAAGTGAATGATTCAGCTTCTTTTCTCACAAGTGGGAATTAAATAGGATATTTAATTAGCATATGCTACCCTTTAAACAATTTCTCTGGAGAAGTAATATTTTCAGAGTTTCTTTCTCCTATTTAGTTTTATTTGATTTTGCTGATATGAATTTTGAATATTCATCTGATTTGATGGTTATAGCAGAAATATTTCAGAAATCGCTTTGGAATTAAAGAACTATGGAGGACTCCACGAGTTCATTTCTTCAAAGTGATTTATGGCTGAAAGACAACAGAAAGGATGCTCCTGGCTTAGGCTGTTATTTTATGGCAGAAAAAACTGAGACACAGGAAACCTAAGTGAATATACTTTAATATTAAACACTTAGCAAGTGGCAGAGCCAAGATTTTTACTCAAGGCTTCTGAATCCTATGAATCAAAAGTGCCCTGGTACTCTTTCAAGTAAGCCAGATCATGAATTATTCTGTAAGGTATCCAGAAAGAGAGACTACACAATTTCCTTCCTGTTATGATCACAGGTACTAATGTTTGTATCCATTTGGCTACTGACTTTCCTCTCACTAATTTACCATATACTTCATTCATAATAATATAACTGTTTTATTCAAACACAAGGGAGAAAACACATACACCCCCACACACAAACATACATATATGCACTCTAGTACCTTATTTATTTCAGTCACTGTGAATATAAATTTTCTCAGCCACTCCATAGGACTTTGCAAGGTAAGTGTTTTGGGTGTCGGGGGTGCCGATTGGTAACCATATTGCCATTTCTGGGAAATCTTCACAAGCATTGAAATGATTAATAATACTAAACTAGAGTACACTTAGTTTAAGGGAATCAATGGCTGATGATATCGGGTGTTAAGGGCTTGACACAGGCAACCTACGGATAAACCTGTGGAACAGAAAAGTCATAAGAGCTGCTTGCTGCTTCCTACTCTTGAGAACACTGGAACTACAATGCATTAGAAATTCTATGAGTGATAGCATTTGTATCTTTGACTTCCTTCCCCCCCACCATTTTCAAACATCATTCACTTCAGAATAAAATTAAACAAGTTATATTTCTTTCCTACATCAATCACATTAATTTACACTTTCCTGAGGATACAGCATAAATCTTCTGATTGGCCAAATAATTTATTTTTTTGGAGACTCCTCAACCATATATTTATAAATCACTGAGTAGGGTGAGTTGATTAGGGATGAATTCATTTTATTCTCATTCTTAATATATTGTTTGTAATGGAGATCCCATGTAGTCTGAGAATACTTTTACATTTTTAATTTTTTACTATAATATGGCTAGCTCATCTTTGAATGTTAAATGAACAAGGCAGAAAAAGGTGACATATATAAATGGAATTGAACTCATAAATAAAAATACATAACATTCTATTTATAAATAATGCAGATTTTACAAAGCTCTAAGCTGATTCCTTTTTTGAAGTAAGTAGGGTGGGGATAGTAGTTCAGTGAGCTGCAGTCAACAAAACAGAGTTGGAAAACATTAGTTGATGTGGACAGAAAAGATAGGTTTCCCTTTTGACAATTTAAAAACCCTGAGCACATTCAGTGTGTGCTGCCACTTAATGCATTGTTCAAGTATTTCCTGCACATCCAATTTTTATGAGAACCTTAAAAGGCTTCTGGTAGACAGTTTAATCACATTTCCTTTCACCACTTGTATGTTTGCTTCTTATATGGAGGTCATTGTCATAAAAAGGAAATTTGTTTGGTTTCCCAGTGTGCCTTCTCATTTTAATTTTTTTTCAGTGGGGGCAGAGAATGTGGAGACCTACAAAAAATTACATTAAAAGAGGTAACATTGATGCCATTATGCTATTGCTTGTTTTTTTCCAGATGCAAGCTACCATTAATATGTGCAAAATACATTTTTGTATGTCTCTAGACTTGGTTCCACCTTCTTCCCTCCCCTCCAAAGGAATTAATCACCATGATCATTAATAGATGAATGGCAACAGGACAATTGTTCATAATCCCTACAATATATGTGTAGTCAGATGAAGTAATCTTATAAAAATGGTTTCATAAAATTTTCATGCTCATACTTCTTCAACGGTTTTTATACCAGATATCCTATATTTATAGATGAAAGGCAATATGTAATGCAAACAAAGCTCTGAAATGGAAAACCAAGCAGCATCCTCTCTAGCTTCCTTTTCCACCTGTAAATAATCTTTAGTTGAAGATTTCACCACTGCTGTCACTGACAGGGCATAGGAAAGTACTAGATCAAAATTACTCTTTTAGAGTATATTTTATAACAGGAACAATAGAGGAAATAAATTTTGGTCATTTTGTAAAAACTGCACAAAACGATCTTTAAGGTCACAATTGGTGTTACAGTTTTGAATGATTGTCATCTTTGAATGAAAACAGAATGATAAATAGAATTACCTTAATAAAATAAAAGTGCATAGAACATTGGTTTGAGGTAGTAATCTCAAAGTCTCTGCAGGGCTAGATCCTATCATAGGAATATCTTTCAGACAAAAAGACCACATCTCCATTTTATGAGATGAATGCTGGTTTCTTATTAACATAGATAATCAGAAGGCAGAGACAAAATTCTCTAACAGATAACTACCAATTAGTAGTATGAGAATACGAGCCTGACTTTGTCACTAGGACTAGATTATAGATCACTGGAGAGCTTGGAAGAGCTCAATATCTCTTTCAGTTTTCTATTTATTTTACTGCCAGGAATTACAAAGATCTTTGCATGGTACACTTTATATGAAAATTCAGTCTCACTGTGTCCCTCAGTATCTCCCAACATTTTCCTTATGAAGGCTAGATAAGATTTGTAAAATATGCAATGCAGTTACGGATGCATTCCAAAAAATACACCACTATCTTTTATCATGGGAATGAGTGTTTTTGTGTACAAATTATTATGGTAGAGAACACAATTTTTTAAAAATTTAGTAAGTCAGCCAGGTGCAGTAACTCACGCCTGTAATCCCAGCACTTTGGGAGACTGAGGCGGGTGGATCACCCGAGGTCTGGAGTTCAAGACCAGTCTGACCAACATGCTGAAACCCCATCTGTACTTAAAATACAAAAATTAGCTGGGTGTGGTGGCACATGCCTGTAATCCCAGCTACTCTGGAGGCTGAGGCAGGATAACTGCTAGAACCCAGGAGGTGGAGGTTGCATTGAACTGAGATCATGCCATTGCACTCAAGCCTGGGCAACAAGAGTGGAACTCCATCTCAAAAAAACATAAAAAATTAAAAATTAAAAAAATTGATAAGCTTCAAGTTATAAGGCCACCAAATATGAAAGAATATCATAATAAAATAAGAAATCTAGTAAAAAGGATTTTATAAGAGCATAAAAATTTATTCTGTGTAAATTGACTAAAATATTTTATAATTATAATTTTGATAGCATAAGTTTCTATGTTTTCGTGTATAATTTTAAAGAGGAAAAATGAAGACATGTTTCCATTTTGCTAAAAAGTTATCAATTTAAAGGTAAATACATTTCAAAGAACATATTTTTTTCCTGTAACATATGCATTCTGTATCAAAGTTATTCTCTGTCCAAAAAGCATTTTTCAGCATTGCAGATGGAGTCAAGAGATTTTTTAAATAACTGTACCAGTCATGACTATGAAAGTATAGTCCTACTTCACCTTGATATGGAAAGTTTATTAACTGGAAACATAAAGTCATTTTTTCCCTCGTTATGTCTGTCTTAGTCTGTTCAGACTGCTATAACAAACTACCTTAGATTGGGTAATTTATAAAAAATAGAAATGTATTTCTCACAGTTGTGGAGGCTCGGAGGTTCAAATTTAAGACACTAGTAATATCTGGTTGAGGGCCTGCTTCCTAGATCAGACATGGTGACTTCTTGCTGGGTCCTTGCATGGTAGAGGGGCAAACATGCAGCATTCAGCTCTCTTTTATAAGGGCACTAATCCCATTCATAGGGGATCGGCCTTTATGACCTAATCACCTCCTAATGGGCTCCTCTCTTAACACTGCTGCACTGGGCCTTAGTTTTCAATGTATGAATTTGGGAGAACACAAACCTTCAGACTATAGTGATGTGTAATGTGGTTTTAGATGATTTCCTAGGTATTTCGAGCTTCCATTTTCACATCACAAAAGTGGGAATAATACTGTACACCTTGTGTATTGTTGTGAGACATGAAATTCCATATTAAGAGCCAGACAGAATAGAGTGTCTGAACCTTGTGCTAAATAATGCTAGAAGTTAGTACTATCTTCATCATCATGACCCCACCCTGTTATTAAGATAGAAGCCAGTCAAGTCTCCTTTAACTTGGAGAAAAATCAGAATATTTCTCTTTTATATTTTATATTAAAAATAAGAAAATTGAGACCCTAGTAGCTGACCTTCTAAGCCAGGCAGCAAGTGTGTAGCAAACTGGGAAGGAACCCATAGCTCATGACACCCAGTGTAGTGTTCTTTCCACTTGATTACCTTCAGAGAGAAGAAATATGTTAAATGTGTCTTTCCTAAAATTTTCCACCCTTACTCTGGTTGTGGCAGGGATGCAGAGAGAGGGATATGAGTTCAAAAAGGACCTCAAATTAATTAGTTTTATTTGATCAATGGTGATTACTTTGTCTACTTATTTTCCAGCTCACAAATGTGTATTCAATTCAGTAGGGGTTATGGGCAGAATTGTGTTTCCCCAAAATTAATATGTCCAAGTTTTGACCCCAAGTACCTCAGAAGCTGATTGTATTTGGAGACAGGATCTTTAACAAGGAAAACGATAATGAGGTCACTGGAGTGGGGCCTAATCCAACATGACTGGTGTCCTTATAAGAAGAGATTAGTACACAGACACTCATGGAGGGAAGAACATGTAAAGAAAAAGAAAGAAGAGAGCTGGATCTATAAGCCAAGGAGAAAGAGGACTCAGAAGAATCCAGCCCTGTCTACACCTCATTCTCAGATTTCTAGCCTCTAGCATAGTGAGAAAATAAATTACCAGAGTTTTCTTTGTTTTTGTTTTTAACTTTAATTTTAAATTCAAGGGTTCATGTGCAGGTTTGTTACATAAGTAAACTTGTGTCATGGGGTTTGTTGTGCAGATTTAATCACTCAGATATTAAACCTTGTACCCATTAGATATTTTTCACGAACGTCTCCCTCCTCCTCCTCCTATCCTCCACCCTCCAATAGGCCCCAGTGTGTGTTGTTCGCCTCTATGTGTCATCATTAACTCCCACTTACAAGTGAAAACATGTGGTATTTGGTTTTCTTTTCCTGTGTTAGTTTGTTAAGGATAAGGGCCTTTTGCTCCACCCATGTCCCTGCAAAGATCATGATCTTATTCATTTTTATTTTATTTTATTTTATTTTTTTATTTTTTTTTTTTAAGCCACCGGTCTGTGGGACTTCATTATGGCAGCCCTAGCAAATGAATGTACTAGGCACTAGGCACTTGTCTGAAACTGTAAATTGTGTCATTCAGAGCTGAAATTTAAACCCGGTCATTCTAATTTTAGTGGAAACATAAATATAATTTCCCCAAATGAAGACTTTACTATTTTCCTTGGAATAATGACCATCTGAGAGTCAAAGAAAAATAGTGAGACCCGGAAATCTCTCATTAGAAGGCCATACTAATGTTATTCTAAGACTTCCCTAGTCTACTCCTCTAAAATCACCTTGTACTCTTGTATGCAGCTGTCTGTCTGATAAAACTCTTTATGTTATGCTTTACTGATTTTTTTTGTGTATCTATCACCCCTAAAAGAATGAAAGCTCATGTAAAACAGGAACTCTACCAGCAAGCACTTAACACAAAAAATTGTAGTATGTAGCACATGTAAGTACATGAAAACTGCTTGTGGAATTAGACTGAAACCTCTTCAAAATGCTGATATGAGTACCTATGCTATGTAACTGACTGCCTTGGTGGTAAAATAGTTTTATAACATAATCTCTTAAATACTTCAATAATTAAATTTGTTTGGATAGTTTCCAGGAGAGATTGCTCATGCCCATGTTATTATAGTAAAATTCTAGAATGGAAATTTTGGTTCCTGGTTGTAGAGATCATCCTTGGTAACTAAGAGCTAATTAACATAACAATAGAAATGCTAATCCACAAAGCTTACAAGTGAAAAATCCAATTAGGGTGATGTGATATTAATTAGAAGGAAACAGAAAGTTTGGATTAGGAGCCTAGTGATAAAGTATGAGCATCAATAGGGTGTGTGTATGAGTGGGTTGGGTAGCGAATAAGGTGCTGTCCACAAAGGGCTTTGCAGCTTTAAACAATTACTACAAGGTACTGCAAAGTACCCTGCAGGCATTGCAGCTTTAAACAATTACCATAAGGTACTGTTATTTTTTACAGTATTTCCAACATCAATTACTGAATCTAAAGAACAAAAGTACAACATAAAAAAGTGATATATTCATTTTTTTTCCAGGTACTATATAGTAGTTATGAAAGGGAACAGGAGAAGTTGTAATCAGGAGAAATTGTTTAAAAAATACATGCTCTGCCGTTGCTTAGACAACACAGGGGAGTCAAATGTAATGTGAAATATGTGAGGAAACTAGTTTTCTATTTAAACTCATAATTTGGTTAATAAAGATTATCTGGGAAAATATGGTTTAAGAAACAAAATAATCTCTGGAAATATAACATCATAATTTCAGTATTACTATTACCATTGCTATGTTATTCAGATGATTATGTGTACATAATAAATAAATAAAGCTCTGCAATGAATGATGATTAAATTATATCCAGAGGAAAAAATTAACTTTACAAAGTATCACAGAAAATTCTTAGGAAAGTATTTTATGATACTATCTACTTATTTTATTACATATTATTATATTACAATATGTTTGTTTGTGTGAATGTTTTGATAAAGGGAATATACATTAAAAAGTGGCCAAATATGCTATTTAAAAACGGGCATTTAATATGCAATACAAATAAAGAGAGAATGTACAAATGTAGTTAAAAAGCTTAAATAGAGGATCAATAAACAACAAGTGAAGACGACATATGCCAACCTTGAACTAAGAAATGAACAGGAAATGAAACTAAGATAATGTGCAGAGAAAAACAAACTTTTATATTCTAGTGTCATTTAGTTAAATAAGATCTGTGAATTGTGGCTTCTCCCCATAGAACTACAAAAAAGAATACATATAAAATTCTTAAAATATTAAGTGAATTCATATGAGAAAAAATATTTTATAAGGTATATATTGTAAATACGGTAGAGCCAACAATGTAAATGTAGGCTTTTAGGATGCTGAACATGGGGAAGTAAATTATTTTCACTACTGAAAACCACTCGATTTAAAAAAAAAAAATGCTTGAACAAAGAATGTTTAGAAATCGTATTTTAAACTCTCTGAGTGAACAATCATCTATCACTGGCATCACACTTCCCAGTCCATTTAAAAGTATTTAAGAATTAAATATTAGTAGTTGAATCAAATTGACAGTGAACAGATTTAAACTTTATTTTTAAGCCTTTTTTGCCTTTTAGTTTTGTAATTTGTATTCTTTCTATTTCCAATTTGACAGTTTCAGATCATTTGCTGAGATCTTTCATGTTTTTTATTAAAAAAATCATATTTATATTTGTGCCATTCATTTATCCATTCATGGTACTTTGTCAGTATTGAAAAGTATTAAGGGCTTATATTCTGCCTTCCAGTGTTCCAGTTTGCCCTGTGGAATATTGCCTTCTACTAATCCAAATCCTTACAGACTGAAATAGTAATATAGCTACAGCAGCCAACTCAAAATTCTAAACATTCTAACTCTGAGCGGTGAAATTCCTTTAATATTGAGCAAACCTGCAGGTATTATGTTTTACATTTTTGTCATGAGTATATATTTGTTGTATGTATGTAGCTATGCTCATATATCTATACTTTTTATATAAGTATTAATAATATGCTCTTCAAAATATGTATGAGACTGATTATACAGATTTGCAGATTATATGTTTGTTTGATTTTTCATTAGTACATCAGGAAATTTCTTATATATGTTCTTTACATGAAGAGCTTCTCTAGTATATTTAACTACTGGTAGAATCTGATTTTAAGTAGTATTACTAAGAACATCAAATTTCTTACCTCCACTCAGACCTAATTTAAAAAGATGATTGAAAATATGTACAAAGTCCAGACACTATATTTTTATGTAAAGCAGGTGCTTAACACTGCAATGTGTTTGAAAACAATAACATGGTAGGAAGAATACTTTAAAATAGAAATATTTTAAAATATTTTCAAAGCAGTATTACCTGAAGGGTTAATGCTTTAAAAATTAATCCTGAGCTATCTGTATTTGAAGACTTTCTGAGATAAGAATAGATACGTTGTTGAATATAACACTAGCGATTTGATTTGATAAGGCTTTATAAGAGTGGTTTACAAATTACAGGAATAGTTTTTAAATGACGCACTATTTAGGTTACAGGTTTTGAGAAGAGGTGGTCTCTTTACTTGTATAATAGCATCATTTTCTTTTCTTGGCCCTCATGCTTCTTGCTTTACGTCTGTACCAACATGAGTGTGTGCTTTTGTAGTTGGCCCTAAGGTTCAAGTTCACTGCAGGGAATAAATGTGGCAGCAGGATTCTATATCTTTAAACCTTTTAAAAACATAAATATGTTAAACCTCATTAGTATGATAAGTATTGTTTTTTTTTTTTTTTTTTTTTTTTTTTTTTTGAGACAGAGTTTTGCTCTTGTTGTCCGGGCTGGAGTGCGATGGCGCGATCTCGGCTCACTGCAACCTCCGCCTCCCAGGTTCTCCTGCCTCAGCCTTCCCAAGTAGCTGGGATTACAGGCATGCACCACCAAACCCAGCTAATTTTGTATTTTTAGTAGAGATGGAGTTTCTCCATATGGGTCAGGCTGGTGTCAAACTCCCGACCTCAGGTGTCACCTCGGCCTCCCAAAGTGCTGGGATTACAGGCGTAAGCCACCATGCCCGGCCCATAAGTGCTGTATTTAAACAGCAAATTGACAACATTTTCATAAAATAGATTATAGTTAGTAAAATGGAAATAATTGTGGACATGCATTCACAAGTTTTTGCTGATTCTAGTAACCATGTCACCCTCTTTAATCAAGCAGTAATAGAAAAGTGCAATGGCAACACTTGGGCCCTGTAAACCTGCCAGGGAATTCACATCTGGGCTTTTTAAACAATTGGCTTTGTGACATTAAGCAAATTACTTAATCATTCTATGCTTCTGTTTCCTTATCTGTTAAAATTAAGATGTTGGTTGCATACATTGTATTGGGTAGTTATAAAAAACCAAAAGAAGACTATATCTGAGTTACCTATAGCTGTGTCTGGCATATAGTTATTAATGTTACCTATGATGATAGATTTTTTATTTTAAACTGAATATTTTAAAAGCCCCAATTATATAAATTAGATATGTTAATTGTCTTGCTTAAGATAAAGTCTTTATAATTCAGTTTACAAAATAAAAATGTTTGAATACAAAATTTTAGAAATAACTCTGTTATGAACCAGGGTTTACATATAATTATGTATACAACTAGAAGATGGTCTGTGTTTTTCTCATTTTACTTTTTCCATATAGTCGAGATTTGGTGCATATAATTAGCTATCAAATGTATGTCAATTATAGAACTGTTTGTGTGTACTAGCCAGGTGCAGCATAGTTTATAAATTAATTCTGTGAAAATTATTAAGTTATTAATTATCCAATTTGTCCTGATTCAAATGATGAGCCTACAATTATTTGATTATATTCTCACCAAGTATTTATTTTTTATCAAATTCTACATAGTTTTCAGTTATCTGAATCATGCTATGTTAACCATTTTTTATTGTGAGTTTTTGACTTAAGTGTAAATATTCTCATCTCTTTCAAACTCTAGTGATAAGATATAACTAAATATTTAATAAGATATTAATAAAAAGTGGAAAAACACACTTCTAAAATGTATTGGTTTCTAAAAAATTAATAATGAGTTTTTTTTTAAAGAAGAAAAAAATGAATGAGTTGAAAAAAGTAACTAAACTTGGTAGCATTATCATTTTTCCAAGTTGTATAAAAGTTGCGATTGGCTTTACCATCTGAAGAAAAACTTTAAAACTGAAAAAGCTCCTCATTTCTAATATAATAGCAGCAAATTAGAGTTATCTGCAGTAGTAGCAATAGGAGCAGATTGCATTATAAATCATCATATCATTGACAGACAATTACATTCAGAACTTTCCAAGCATGAGGCAGTAGCAATGTTTGTTCACCAACAAGGTTATTCAAGCCAAAAGCCGAGGGAAGCTATGAACATAAGGAAGTTACTTCTGGGTGAGTTGTTGAAATAAGTTTGTCCTATTACTTTCCTCCTACACATCTGTAGAATCTTGAAAATTAAAGATAGAAAATGTCTATTAGCATTCCTTGAGTTAGCTCTCCTGACCATTTGGAAGCAAAGTGTACTATAGTTCTCATTCTCAGGTTAGGAAGGGAAAGTCTACATAAAAAGAAAGCAGGGAAATTCTTCTCCTGGTTTTGAAGAAGAAATAGCTGATCAATTTTTAAAAATTCCAAATGGAACATGACATTTACAGCTAGATATATATTTTATATACTATCAAACATTTTTATAAAATATTAATAATTTTTGATTAAGTACATTTGTATCACACTTGTTTCTCACACAATTGTTTAATCAATTCACAATCACATTGACTACTAGTTTCAGTTAGAAGCATTTTCTGATACTTGAATATAGTAAATTGAAGACATAATCTGGTTTATCTTTATGAAAATAAATATTGACATTATTTACAAATAAGACAAGTTAACCTAAGTCGCAAGTCATCTTAGGGAACAGTTGACAAAGTTTACATAAACTTTTTTTATTCTCTCAGCAGTGATACTGACCTTACATTGAACAGTACATTGACCTTAATTGTTCTACAAATTAGCTATGTGAAATCGGCTACCAATGACTTGAATACATTTCAGGACAGTTTAAATGACTGTTGAAACTATTACTCTTAGAATTGTTTTGTATATTTCTCCAGAAGTTTTGTTAACCTCTCACCTCAGCCCCACTGTACTCAAAATAGGAAGCACTCAGATAACAATTCCCCTTTTATTAAATCACTTTTTGTACACGTGGTCTTCCCTTGAGGTCTGATATTCTGAGACATAAATACTGTGTATTAGTCTTTTTTATTCTCCCAGTGAGGTTTGAATATGTGCTTTTCTCCTGCTTTATGCAAAGCATACATTCATGACATATGTGTGTGTGTATTCATGTGGCAAATTTTAGATCTGTCAGGACTTCCGCTGAAATTGGCTTTGACTTTATATATTCCTGGTAAAATAAAGATGGCTTATCAAAGGACCATATGCAAAAAATACAACCCTTCACTCTAGTTTTGTCAACTGGATAAGGCAACAGAACATGCTCAAGATGACCGAGTTGCCTAACTTACACAGAGAGCTATACTAAATCTAACTTCGCTTTTTCGTTTTTTTAAAAATACCCTTTCTCTCACGTAAATACAATGTCTGCTTGCATAGTTCCCATAATTGAAGGTAGTTAAATATATTGCAATTTAAAATGCTATTCAATATTTCTAATTTATTTACTTTGACAATATACCAATTATCTGAAGTCTTTCGTCTTCAATCTTCTGATTTACGAGGGGATTTAGTGACACAACTCAATTATCTGCTCTTAGATTCAGTCTTGTAGGTAGAGATTTTTGCAAGAGGGAAACATAACTTCTGTCAGGTTAAGTATATATTTTAGGATCTTTATGCATTATGAAATTCAGCATAAGCATTGATCATCTTCATTCAAAGAAGAAACCTTCATTCCTAAATTCTGAGATTCACTCTAAGATAGTTTTATGTAAATGGTAGTGTTGCAGATTTTAAGGATAAATATGTAATCTGGTTTTATAATAATTTCAGAATTATTCATAGGAAGAAGCATTTTTTAAAAGACAGATAGGAAATATACAAACATTCAGGAAGTTATTGTTTTAGGATACCTTTGATTTTGGAAAGGAGTTTATATATATATATATATATGTATTTATATATAGATACAGATATATCTTTTTCTCAGAAAATTATAGCTCACTGGGAACAGGAATTCACTCACTATAATTGATTTGAAGTATGAAATGCTACATAATTTTCAATATATCGATGTTACATAAATGCAGAAAACTGCATAATTTTACATTACATGGCTTGAGGAGTGGGGATTTGTGTTTGTTTTTGCCTCAACAATTGCCCGTGAAAAGATGATGAATTGTGAGGTGGTTACAGGCTTTAATTTTTTGATTGAATGGAGGAATTATATTTATAGAAGGTCATTCACTCTGGTGGGAAAGGTTATTAATATAAGAAATTATGTGCTGAGGTAAACCACCTCAGTCAGACAGTGAAATTCATCATTCAAGATTTGTTTAGGGACATGCAAAATACACTGTAAATTGAGTGTCTCCCTTTCAAGGGGATTAATGCTACAGCTCAGGAATTTTCAAAAAGTTGTGATAAGGGTCCTGAGCTTTAGTGACAGTCAGAATACAGTTAATATTTTCCTTTTTTACCTGGAAACCTATTCAATTTTGGGATACTTTCTTTCATTCTTATTCTGCATATCTCCTTTAAAAATGCATGTGAAAAATCTGTCTAATCCTATCATTTCCCAGCAAAAGTTAAAACTACATATCTTAAAATGTGTGGGTTTATTAAGTCATATCTCTTACATGTAAATGCAAACAGTGTTTAGATATCAAGTATCAGTTTGCCAATGCTTATTCTGAACAATAGTATGCCAATGCTTATTCTTGGAATAGTATCTGTATGGGGAACAGATAGCATCTTATTCAGGTTATCGTAGGGGTAAACTTGTTATTGGTTACATGGATATGTTTCAAGAACGTAAGGATGTTAAAAATACATTACCCTAATCTCCTATTTTGAAAAATGAACATCAGGATAGTTTTAAAACTTAATAAGAAATAGTGAGAATATATTATATATAATTTTAAATTTTAATATTAACAGAAACTGACTTTTTTTATTCCCTCATACTTTTCTAATTATTTCACATCTAATTATCTCATTTGAACTTCTTGTCTACCTTCCTTGACAGGCAGAAGAGGGGTTTTTATCCCCAAAGGGAACTGAGGGCTAAGTGTTTTATCACTTGCTCATGGGTTTACACTGACTATAGTGCTCTTTTCCATTACAACACTCTGAGGACTATGCCTCCATGCAAACTCTCTGAACTAAACAATCTCAGATATTCAGTTTTTCCAATTAGCCATAGCAAATTTTTATAGCTCTATGAATGGCAATGTAATGTGTGGTTCCACAGCAGAATTTGAAATTGAAAATGTTGAGCTTGGCCGGGCGCGGTGGCTCACGCCTGTAATCCCAGCACTTTGGGAGGCCGAGGCGGGCGGATCACAAGGTCAGGAGATCGAGACCACGGTGAAACCCCGTCTCTACTAAAAATACAAAAAATTAGCCGGGCGCGGTTGTGGGCGCCTGTAGTCCCAGCTACTCGGGAGGCTGAGGCAGGAGAATGGCGTGAACCCGGGAGGCGGAGCTTGCAGTGAGCCGAGATCGCGCCACTGCACTCCAGCCTGGGCGACAGAGCGAGACTCCATCTCAAAAAAAAAAAAAAAAAAGAAAATGTTGAGCTTATTTCAAAATCTTTTTAAGAATCTGTTACCTGCCAGACACTATGCACAGCACTGAAGACATCAAGGAAGAAACAGACAAAACATGCACACAATTAGCATACAGATGAACAAATGTTAAAGAAGCTGTATTTGCTTTGGATGCCAAAGGGAAAGAGGATTGAGTAAGGAAGGTATAAGCTTGAGTTTTGGACAAGTTTGTTTTAAGATGCCTGAAGAAATCTCAGCTGAAATATTTAGCAAAAAATATTTTGTTTGTTTGGCATGAAGCATAGAACAATTGGTCCTGAAGCAGTAACTTTGGATGTCATCACTTCGATATCTATATTGGAGGTAAATGAATGCACAAAATTGTATGAAGTTCTCCAGAGAAATACTAAATAGTGAGAAGATAAAATAACCAATAATACAGACTTGAGAAACACCAACATGAACGATGTTTCCAACGGGAAAGGAACAGTAAAGGATAGTGAAATGAACAGAGACGTACAGTAGGGGAGAGCTTAGCATTCTGGAAGAAAAAAGAATGATGACTTTCCAAGAGTAATTTTTGTCAAGTTTTAGCAAAGCTGAGGCATAACAGAATTAAGTAGGTTGAAAATAGATGGTGCAGAATACTCCTTCCAAAGTGCATGAGAGAAGTAAGTGGAAAACCTAAGGTTGAAAGCACAAATAAGAGTTCAATTAATTATAAGTAAATTTATTTTGCATGATCAAAAAATATCATAAATCTTTTACAAAAGAAGTAATAAAATTGTATTAATCCTTAGATTTAAATGCATTTGATATGTGGGGAGTACTTAGTAGCCTTATCATAATAATATAAAAATAGTGGGTCATCTATTTTATTTATGAGTACATACTCTACTTCCCTGCCTATTTTTTTGCAACAGGAAAAAAATAGTAAAATTTACTGCTACCGTGATTATAAAAACTTGTAAGATGGTGAATTAGGATACAAATCATTTTCTTTTCTTTTTTTTTTTTTTTTTTTGCCTAAGTAGTACTGCATTTGAAAGTTTGTTTCTCTTTTCTTGCTCTTACTATCAAAAACAGTAACAAAGTGCTAAGTCTCCTACCAGTTTAAAAAGATAGTCTTAATAATGTATAATGTTACAATTATAAAAGTTACTGTTGAACACACTTCTGGTCATAAGAAGCAAAAATTCACTTACACTAACTAAATTAAAATAGAGATCTCATGGAAACCAAGGAGAAAAAAATGAACACTAAAGTCTTTATCTAAAGTGGGGGAAAAATGATAAATAAGGCAGTTTCTCTCTGTGCCTCTCTCTCCTTTTCTTCCTCTCACCTCTCTCTTCCTTTCTAGTTTGTACTTGTACATTACTCAAAACATCTGTTTACTTTAGACTGTGTCTTCACAACTTGTACATGGCTGCAGTTGGATCCTTTTATACTCTAGCCCCTCAATTTCAATCTCAATCACCAACTGAGGCCTTCTTCTTTTCCTCTTCGCTTAAACGTTCACAAAATCACTGGGAAGGAGCCAATCATCCTTGAACACAGCCATACACAGTTCATGACACTGGTCAGTCAGCCCCACTTTTGCTTATCTGGACACCCAAGCCACACCATTTTCCTAATGTACCTGTTCTGTAGACGGGAGGGAATGAGAGAGAGATGATCATATCCTGTATATAGGGAATGTCTCTTCAGGGGATTTGGGTATAGCAGAGGGAGATGTCCTTAACAGTTTATCATATACATGATGTTAAAATGAAAGCATGACACCTGAAACCTGCAGAACAGTTTATATTAATAAGGAGCATTATTACGCTGAGACATTTAGTAAGGGAATATTCATGTATCTCTTTATCTTTTAGTAGATTTAAAAGAAAACTTATGGCAGATTCTGTCTTGCTTATGTTCTATTTGTATCGGATTCTCACACCAAGTATTTGTCACTTCTTTCCCACAAACTTATTTTACACTGAATCACTGAATAACTATCATAAAAACAAACAGCATATCAACACATTTATTCGACCAGAGCCCTCTTGAGATAATGTCTGCATTTTCATCAAGACTGTAGTGATTAGTGTTTCTGATTATGATAATCAAATAACTCATTAGTGGTTATATTTCAAAAAGGATTTGAAATATAAAATGTTTCTAGAATATGGTAAATCATTTGACTCAGGCTTCTCAAAGATGGTAAAAAATGGAAAGGACAATTTTAGCCCTTAATATACTGTATCAGTAAAATATATGTGAGGCAAGTGTGTACCAATTTTACAAGCAACATATTCTCAAAGGCCCAGTTTTGTGGCAGGCCATTTTAAAATGTATGCATGTATGCTTGTTTATACATGAAGAATAAATTGAGCAGAAGTTGTTGCTTTGTTTAACTTGACTCACTTGACATCAACATAAACCATCAAAAGAGTGGATAAAGGTTTCAACAAGTGAAGTGTGTTTTATTAGCTAGTGTTCAATTTATAAGGTAGGCAATTGAAATAAGGGAGTGTAGGAACAGACTTTATTTTTAAAGAAAACTTCATTCGCAAATAGTTTCAGTTTAATGAGCAGCAGAAAATAAGGTTTTGTTATCTTTCATATGTACTTTCTGTTGCTTGTTTAAAAGTTTGTAAATATTTGCTGAATGCACACTTTATTAGGTGTATGTGTGCGTATGGGTTTTCCTTCCTTAGCTAAGCTTCCCTTATTGTGTTTAGCTCTTTATTTTAATAAGATGGTAAGCAAATTTCTATTCTTTTCATGCTTTAGAGAGCTCACTAGGGAATAGGAATGGAGATAATATTCTGTAGTTTTGAAAAGATATATGCAATGGCATCAGCTTAAAAACACAAAGTACAGGTTGGTAAAGTTCAGTCAAACCTTGATCACAATCAACCATGAACACAACAGGATCCAAGTTATATGAATAAATTGCATATACAGCTCTTACACTCAGAGCTATATTTTGATTGTATTCAGATACATTTTATCAGAGTATTTGGTTTTAAACTCATCAGATCCTCCTTTTTAGCTGATCTTTTAGAATATCCAATTGGCCCTTTTGATCTCACAGATTCTGAAGAGATATTTTGACTTAAATAAAAGGTGTGTTTTATGAATACATTTGAATATTGAGTTAAGCAGACAGTTTCTTCAGATTTGGTTAAAAGTGTCTCCAGGGGGAGTTTTCTTCCCCTATTAATGGCCATCTGAATTGAATGAGCTAGTGGTCTAAATCTAGTCTATGTTAGGTGTTTGTTATTAGCCTTTTGTATAGTAGTGATCTGGGTGACTCGTGAGAAACATTGATCAGAGTTAGAAGGTCCTTTTAAAAGGATGTCAACATATAATTTAAAGTATGGGATTGAGAATATATCTGCATTTGTCTTTGCTTCAATTATCATAAAGGGAATTCAGATAATTTTTACCCTAGGTCATCTAAATAAAATAAAATACATCATTCATTGATCTCTGAAAATTTCATCTCAGATAAGTTAGTCTCTATGCTTTCATTTCTTCATCTATAATAGAGGTGAGGAAAACAATCTGTAATGCCCCTTTCAACTCTAATATTCCATGAGTCTACCAGATATTGAAATCACCCAAAGGGAAAGGAATTGCTACAAATTCTTACTTAGAAGCACAATTTTCAAGCCCTGTTTCCAAGCTCAGAGTTCTGTGCCATGGAGAGGAGACAGAAAAAGACCTAATAGAACTTAAAAAGAGCTAGGGCTAAAAGAAGGGCAAAGAGGGATTCAGAGCTACTGAGCTCAGTGTCAGGAGAGTGAATCATATTTACACTGATTTCCTGTTTCTTTTCATGTTGAGTCTCCAAGGAAGCCAGCTACCTTATGATGCTGCTTTCTTCCACTTTGCTGCATGCACATAAACATCCCACAGATTCCTACCCATTATAAGGTGAATAAAGTTATGCATATATATTTTACATAATCTATAACTGTTTGAGTGATTGCAAAATATTCTGGATTGTAGGAGTACTTTAAACAACATCTTGCCATAATGATACAAGAACACCAACACAAATTAGTGTTGTGTTCATGGTCTCATTTTCTGTTTATCTTAGATCTCCTGGTAATCAAATGATAAGAAAAAAATACCTATGTGAGTTGTCTAGCAACATCTTTTATTTTAGTTCATTGAAAGGAAGTGAAAAAGTTCACTTGGTCTTGTTAGATCCTTATCATGTAAGGTTGAAGAAAAACTTTTATGAAAGAGCTTAGAATTGTAACAGAATGCTAATCCAAGATCACAAAAAAGGCACGCTTCAATAAATATATATATATATAAAAATATTTATGTATTATAAATATTTATATATGTATTATATATACTTAATATATATATTTATATATTTATAAATATATATTTAATATATATATTTATATATTGCTTTTCCTAAAATTATTAGAATGTATATATTGCTCTTCCAAAATAATTTTCCTGAATTATTTATTATTTTCATTTCAAAGTGGATTGCTATTATCAGTATCATTAATATTAAAATAAATGTTTTATAAAATGTTCTCTATATATCGTTTAATCATGTTTAAATATTGCCCCCCACTTCCATGTCACAGAAAACTGCTATGAACTTAATAATCCTTATTTGAAGTAAATGTATTTATTTTAATATCATTTTAAAACAAAAACATGGTTGTTCTCTAACAAAGATATCCATTCTGTATTCTTTTGAAGAACACTGCAGGGAAAAAAAAAACACACACACACACACATTGTAGAAATAACACTATCTACTCTCTTGTTTTTGAATTTTATTCTTCTTTCACCATCATTTTAAATTTTCTAAAATGATATATATATTGCTGAATGTATCTGTGAGATGTAGAGAGTTGATCAAAATGAACTTTGATATACTGTCAACTCTTTGAAGACAAAATTATTTCTTATATGTATTTTTAATGAAGTTCAAAACTATTTGAATGAATGAATGCATGCATGCATTTATTTGAGAGAATCTTAATAAAAGTTACAGCATTCCATGTGCTTTTTGAGGAGAGTATAGAATCATATAGTATTTTATGATTTTCTTCTCTAAAAATGAAATGTGTTTCTTAGTTATGCTTCATATTTATTAATATACAGTTTCAAAGTAGGTTTTTGTATAGGTTTCTGTAATCTCTTTTGGTTTCTTTACATACCTCCTTTCATCAGGAAAACAATTTTATGAGGATAAATCAGAGAAGTGTTAGTATTCCAGAGAGTCTTCTAAGGGTTACAGTTCTGTGGCCTGAGGATTAAAAGATAAACAGTAAAGTAGTTTTGCTGAAGTTATATTAGTTTGAAGCTTGGAAACAAAGGGAGTAATTCAAAAGACAGACTCTATTAACAGTGACTACATCTACAGACATTTCCTTGTTTGTTAAAGTATATTCCTTCAGGGATTCTTTGCCCAGACCTATAAGAAGAAACATTTTTAAGACCTTGAAAATAAGCATGTTTCTCACATACTTTGATTTTGTTCCTTAAAATATATAGAACTTTCATTTTAAAAATAGATTTAAAAAAACATTCTGGCCTTTTAAACATTCACAGTTAGTTAGGTTTCAGGCTTGTTGAAGAGTTCCCATCCAACATTACTGTAATTAGTTTCTTTAATTTGGCCTGATTTATTCTAAACTATTCCAAAAGGTATTCGAAGCACCAATTCTTTTTCTGGGAAGAAAGTGGAGGTACAGTCAACAAACATCAGGCCTTTGATTGTGGTGTTTTTCTCTTTGTGAACTGAAAAACATATGTGGAAATGAGAGTTAAAAATCATAATTTAGTTTTAATAGAGTATCACATATTTTCAAAGATATCAGTGAGATAAGCAAATGTATAACTAAAGTTGTGGTAAAGTTTCATATTTCCTACAGCTAACAACTAATCATTTAGATCAACTAATCATTTATTTACATCATTTTATAAAAGTCTAAAGTTAGAGAATGATATTAAACAAACAAGCAAATAAAAATCTACCTTAAGTTTTGAGGTAACACATCTAATAATATCTTACGTTTTTGACTTGGATAAGCAGAGGAGATCCTTTGGTCTAAACTTATACGGTATGGAGAAGGCCACCAAGTCTGTGAAACTAAGTCAGATGATGATGGAGCTGAGGTTCAAGCCCAATACCCCCTACATAGCTGGTGGCACATTTCCAGGGTATTCAGGAACATCCTTTTTACTCTAAATCAGTAATTAAAAAGTGAGACATTTTTACTCCTATTTAGATACTGTTCAAGTTGCATAAATGAATTTAAAAGCAAAACATGAAACACTCCACTTGCAAAAACACAATTTGAAATGATATATTCAGAGTGTAGGGTTTGTTTGTTTCTTTTTACTGCACTATTAAAAAAAAGAAAGCTTGTGCACTCCCTTTCTTTCCCTCCCCCCTCACCGCATTCTCTCTTGATCTACCCTCTTACAAATATAAATTCAAGCTTCAGGGTTGATTTTATAAAGTGTTATACAGAAAGAGAAGCATAGTAAACCACTGAACTTTTTAAAGAATTTGCCTCAAAAAGACAATATTCAAATAATTGACACAGCCTTGAATTTTAAACTCATTTTAAAGCACGCCAGATTTGAATCTCCAAATTTATTACCTGATTTCATCGGCTGAAGGTTGATCTGCAGACTGTTTCTAAAGACTGGCATGCACATAGCCAAGGCTAATATTATGTTAAAGGTTTATGTTGGACAAAAAATTTTCATAATATAAATAAATATAACCATATTACTAGAAATTATATTCAATTTAGGCTTTTAAAACTCCTCTCCTTACCACAGAAATTTCAAAAAGTATTTATAATTCTTAATGAGGATATCTTTTCAGAAATATTCTGCCTTAAAATCCAGGATGCATTTATGCTAAGTATTATGTAGATTAACTTAGTAAGGTATGTGGTTTATTTATAGCACTTTCACAAATTTATAAATAAATATTTGTATTAATATAATGTATAATTTTTAAAATATTTTAAAATGAAATATTTTATGCAGATACAGTGCTTGATTTTGCTTAATAAATATTCCATGAATACAAGTTTATGTGATCACTTAACTGAACAAGATAATCACATACATAAAACATGTATTCATAAGCATGGTGTGTGTGTGTCCACACTTATGATTGTAATTCACAAATGGCCACCTTTGTATAGAAGATTATTTTCTGCCTGGAGAGCCCATTGCTACATACTTGGGCTCATCTCCATTTTAGGCTCATATATGCAGTTAATGAAACATGCTATAAACTAATACTGTTGTTTTCTAACAAGTTAGTTTCAGTATGTATCTGTCAGTATTTCAGAACTCCTTAGAAAGTTTAGAAAAGGGATTGACTTTCGTATTCTGAAATACTAATTACCTGGAGAGAAAATGAAACGCAACAGTGGAAATCAGTAAAGGCAATTGATGATTTTTCCATCCCTGAAGTCTCTCAGTTTAATCTGGAAATGTTCACCCTTAAATTCTTAGTGAACACTTTTAAAACAGGACCTCTCCCATTATATTTGAAATTTAATAAATGTTTAGTCAATCTACGTTTATCTGTGTTGCAGAAATTTCCATTTTAGTTTTTCTTCAAGGTATAAATATGGTTAAATGATAATCATATGGGGAAAATCCCAGGGATTTTATCACAGTAAATAATGAAATAAATTGAAATGAACTGCAAAACAATGGTCTTAAACATAATCCTGGTTAACTGTGGCACCCAAAATTGTCTGTTGTTGTATTCCTTGGAATACGTTTGAACAGAAGTATTTATTTTCATTTCTTTTCAAGGGTCTGGGAAGTTCCAAAGTCCTGCATTGCTTGCATCCACTTATTTAAAATACAGAATTAAGTTGCAATGTGCAAAGCTGACTAATAGAGCTTTGCTCAAGCAATATAACATGTAATCCTGTAATTTAAAGCCTTTCAATGCATTATTGCTCTTGTGAAATGGCTTTACAGTAAGGTAATAATACAAGGAGGGAACCAATGGGAAAATTGTAAAGTGTAGACCATTAGCGTTTGAAGTATACTTTCTAAGGAAATTTTATTTCAATGCATGCTCATAGCAACTGGGTTAAAAGAATTGCGTAAAACTCATATAACATCCACGAACCATTTAAAGAAAAAGTGACATAATGTGCACAGAAGGAGCTACGATTTGTGATTCTCATAAAAGTGGTTTTGTTTTGTTCCTCCTTGGTTAGTAATGACTTGAAATTGCATCCAGTTTATCTCTATTAAGTTAGAGAGGTTAGAAGTATAGTAATTACTTATGAAGGAATTTACAGCCAGATGTCGGAAAATACATGGTCTTATTCCCATTATTTATTCACTTAGCAGAATTGTGTTCACATCCCCATGCCCAGCAACCTAGCACATCTGCCTTGAACACTCTGGCACATTTAATGGTCAGTTCTGTTACTGCACATTTAGAGGGAACCTGCTGAATAAGTTTGACATAGAGTTCTATTGCTTAATTCTTGATTACATTACCAAAAATTCTGTAAGAATACAAAAAAACTATGTTTGCCTTTCTCTCCACTTTCATTAAATTGTTTGCTGAGAAAAGGAGAATAAATTCAGCCTAGCAGAGCTTTCTCCAAAGCTAAATGATTATTTATTTTGGGAATATAACTCTATTGCTATCTCTATCTCTTTTATTTCTGCATTTGTCAAAAGTTTCTTAAGAAAAGCCTTGAAAGCCACACATAGACAGAAACTCAATGGAACACGCATTCTCAGGAAATGAACAATGCACAGAGTTGCTAAAACTTTATAGTAACCAAGATATTTATGGCAAAAGATTTCTCTGAAATACCACTTACGCAATAAAATGCTAGGATAAAGCTATTTTTTGGTTACGGTACATGGCACCTAAACATTTTATTAAATTGTTAGAATTGTTTGAAAAATGTCAGCCAGCCTATGATAGAGACCATTAAATCTTGGAATAGCATATAAAAGGAGACTTTCTAAACAAAGGAAAAAAGTGTTTTATCTGGTACATAAGCTTAATCCACTTACTGAATTACTTCAGACTTCAACATCCTTAGCTTTTTTTCCCCAATCCTCTTTTTACTTAGATTTGTTAAGGTGTTTTTACACATAACGCACTCTTATATCTTAACTGTTTTGGAACATATTGGTTCCATTTATTGTACCATAAGGCAGCAAATTGAGGTAAATATTATACAAACACTTAACAAGTGGCCCACTTGCAACAACTAAGTACACAATAAGAAATATATCTTATCTATTAATTTCACTTGATCACGTGGAACTATAACTGAGGGAAGTCAACTGGTCTATTTAATGACCTGTTCCAGAAGACGATTTAAAATCAGCTTTTGTTTTCTTATAAATCCCATGTGCAACAGTCAGCTTCTCACTGTTCATTGAGCAGTAGTGACTACCTCCATCTGGCTAGACTCTGCAAACCTGGTTAAAAATGAAATGGCTTGTTAGAACAAAGGAGAGAGGAAGTGCTTTTGAGGGAGAAGAGAGGACTTTTCCCACCTTTAAGACATCAAGAAGGAAGAAAAAAGGGTGTCTCTCGGTGGAAAGATCTGGAATGGGAATTGTGAGGATAGAAGAGGACTTACATAAAGGAATTGATGAGCGTTATCTGTAGGGTCAAGAGAGTATTGAAGGGATGCCAGTCAACTTGCAGTGGGGTTGAAGGAGGTCTCCTGCCCCTAGAAGAACTGGAAAGGTGAACTTTGCAAAATCCACTGGGTAGGAACATGTGTCAGGCTCCTGAAGTTGAACATAAGCTTATTTATGCAGTGGATAAATTCAAGTTTACCTAGTTAGTTAATATATTACTGTGACAAAGTTACTGCTTGTCATGAACTGCCAAGGGTTCAGTTGGAGGAAGAAAGCATGATGACTAAGCCAAATGCTTTGTTTAATGTTCCTAATTTTAAATAATAATTTCTAGAAGGTAAAGCCAAAACCAACTAGGTAAATACAAATCACTGTACCCTCTTGAAATAAAAGAGGGAAAACTGTATTTAAATTAAATAGAGAAAGACCTATAAGCTATAGTGCCATAGGAAAAGGAAAAGCTAGCATGTTCCTCACTGAACTTTGGAAAAACATTTCTTCCAAAAAGGAGAATGACTGAGACAAATCAGAAGAAACCTTACATGCATGTGGCATCTTTATTTCTGAAGATGCATAATTTCAACATTTACAGTTTATAAAGCACTTTCAAAACCATTAACCTTTTGAGCTGGATGAAACAGATTTTTAACCAGATCTATCAATTTTGTTAAACTAACAAATTATTTTTGCGAATTGTTTTCCTATGTGTATTTGCATTGTCAGGTGTCTGGAAAACTTAGGAACAAAAAAGAGAAATAAGAAAATACCTGGCTGGGCGTGGTGTCTCACGCCATAATCCCAGCACTTTGGGAGGCCGAGGCGGGCAGATCACGAGGTCAGGAGATCGAGACCATCCTGGCTAACATGGTGAAACCCCGTCACACAAAAATACCAAAAATCAGCCGGGCGAGGTGGCGGGCGCCTGTAGTCCCAGCTACTCGGGAGGCTGAGGCAGGAGAATGGCGGGAACCCGGGAGGCGGAGCTTGTAGAGAGCTGAGATTGCGCCACTGCACTCCAGCCTGGGCGACAGAGCGAGACTCCGTTTCAAAAAAAAAAAAAAAAAGAAAAAGAAAAGAAAATACCTATGTCCTCATCACCTAGAATTAAAATATGCTAACATTTTACGATATTTCTGTCTCCAGTTTTTTTTTTTTTTTTTTTTTTAATGATAACCTTGTAGTATAATTTGAGGTCTAGTAATATGATGCCTCCAGCTTTTTCTTTCTTTCTTTTTTTTTTTTTTTTTTTTTTTTTTTGCTTGGGATTGCTTTGACTATTCAGGCTATTTTTGGTTCTATATGGATTTTCAACAGATGTCTTTTAAAAAGGATATGTTTTTTTCGTACTTCTGTGAAAAGGGATGTTGGCATTTTGATAGGGATTGCACTGAATCCATAGATTGCTTTGGGCAGTATGGTCATTTTGACAATATTAATTCTTCCAATCTACGAACATGGGATGTTTTTCCATTTGTGCAATTTATGACTTTTTTTAAATCAGTGTTTGGTAGTTTTTCTTGTAAAGATCTTTCAACTCCTTGGTAAAATATATTCATAGGTCTTTTTTGTAGCTATTGTAAATGGGATTAACTTCTTGTTTTGGTGCTTGATTGAATATTTATTGTGTAGAAATGCTACTGATTTTTGTGTATTGATTTCTGTCTCAAAGTTTTAAAGAAAAAATGTTTTTTTAAAGAAAAAAGCCAAAAAAATTAAAAAAACCAGACTCTCTGGATACTCTAGAGTTAACATTTCCTTCATATCCTTTTATGATCTGCCTATTTTTCTCATTTCACATAAGCAATCCCCATTTTGAAATTAATATGTATTATAGCCATCTACATTTCTATGATTTGATTAGGCATTTATATAACATTCGGTTTTAAAAATTTGTCATATGACATTTTCATTTTAAATCAAAATAGGTGTCACTGCAGCTGAACACTGATTTGTTCAATAAAGTTTGATGAGCATTTTAGCTCAATTTTCTGGTTATGTTTAAAGATAACAAAAAATAAGCAAAAAAAGAAAGTACATAGAAAACATTAAAGAAAAGGCTGTGGGTATAGGCTCAAGATATCCTTATTTGGGCCAGAATAAATTTCAGGATACTAAATGATTAGAACAATTTTTCAGAAAGAATAAGAATCTGTACTGTGGGTCTCTTAAAATATAAATTTTATTAGTTTCTAGATATAAGTATAAAGATACGTGCTTTGATGAAAGAATGATTGGAGGTGTTCTAAGAGCTCTTTTCTTATCTTCTTATGGATAGAAGATTGTTCCTGTGTCTGAGAAAATATTTTGGAATCAGAACCTGTTCAATATGGGTGTAATTGCTAAACTGACTCCACTGAGGAAAACAGTTTCTGAGGAAGTACTCATTTCATCCTCTCTAGTCCTTTCAATTTTGACAACAGCACAAACAGTTGCATGATTCCAGAGAGAGAGCAGGAGAAGAAAGCCATGAGTGTATAGCGTCCTTGAAAGCCAATACATAAATGAAACAAGAGGTAGTACTCAGTTGTGTTGCATTAGATAAGAACTGAGAATTGCCATTTGAATTAGTAATGTGTAAATCATAGGTGATTGTAGTAGGGCCATTTCAGTGGAATGGGCGTGCTTGAAACCTAATACATGCGGATCTCTAAAAAAATGGATAGAGAGAAGTTGAAGACACTAAGTTTAGACTATTATTTAAAGTAGATTCATTTCTGCAAATATGAATTTCTTTTGAATTATTAAACAAATGTTCTGTTTTAGAATTCTTCGTGAAAAGAATCTTTAGTTTATTAAAATAGGTAGGAATAACATTTTCAGTGGGAGTTTTTAAATAAGTGGAAGTGTTATTTAATGAAACCTATAGCACAAAAGCACAAAACTATTGCCTCTATAATGACTGCAAAACTTTTATGAAAGTGCTATTGATTTTTAGTAAAAAACTTTGATTTTGTAAGAAAGTAGGAGTAGTAATAGAATCATAAATAATATTAAACATTGCTACCGCATTACAGTTGAGTGGAAAATGTAAAGAACCCTCTTTTTAGCAAAGAAAACAGCTGTGTTTTTCATAAAAAGATCTTTCATAAAACTTTGTTGTTTTTACTACTGTTGATTATTTTTCTCTTAATATGGCTAGAAGTTCTTTTTTGAAAATTTGTATCAAAAATGAAAGAGTAAAAATACCTGATTATGTGAAAACTTTGAGCCAGTATTTCTATAGGATGGATGTTTTGGAGTGGCAAGATTTATCCACATATTACAATACAGACTTTCAATCATAGGTGATGAAAAATAAAGAACTGGTTTAAAGTATAAAACAAATGTATTTTCATTGAATATGATTGTTATTATTGAACTTTAGACTTCTCAAGTTTGATTTACATATGTACCCCCCAATATAAATCTGATTTAGCAAATCCATCTTACCCATAATTCAATATGCAGTCATTTATATTAAATTTGGCAAACAGTAAAATTGTTGGGTTGGATGAAACTTGAGAGGTTTTTTTTTTTTTTTTTTTGAGACAGAGTCTCATTCTGTCACCCAGTCTGGAGTGTGGTGGTGTAATCTCGGCTCACTGCAACCTCAACCTCCTGAGTTCAAGCTATTCTTGTGCCTCAGACTCCCAAGTAGCTGGGATTACAAGCATGCACCACCACACCCGGTTAATTTTTATATTTTCATTAGACGGGGTTTTGCCGTGTTGACCAGGCTGGTCTCAAACTCCTGACCACAGGTGATCCGCCCACTTCAACCTCCCAAAGTGCTGGGATTACAGGCGTGAGCCATTGCACCAAGCTGAGACTTCTAAAATAAATATTATTTTTAGAAAATGTTGCAACTCTTCCGGAAGTAGAAATTTGTTAGGAAGGATTCATAGTGATTCAATTTTTTCCCATAAGAATTTTTTTCCTTAAAAGTTTGGCTATTTATAATAGTTAATCTCAAAATATTGTTTACGGTGTTACTTTTTTCTTTTATTTTGCTCTGAGTTATATATTTATAATTTGCAGAGGAAATTTACCTCATAAGACTCAATTTTAAAAAATAAGGAAAGAACAGTAAGTTAAAAATTTTCCTTTGATGCCATTCACTGTTCCAAAAACAAGAGCTGCTCCAGAATGAAACACAGGAGAGGCTTAGGGGTGAGATCTTTCAGGGATGGAAGGACTTAACTTGGCATCACAATGATATTGCAAATGCACTCATTTTGTTATGTTGCATATTTTCTTGGAAAAGTTGGAAGAAAAAGAATGACCTTTAAAGCTCACTCTTGGCACTGTTGGCCTTTATATGAAGTCCAATTCTACAACATCTTGTTATATGTTGTACTATTGAATTTAATGCACTGACAGGTTCTATTTCCTCTGAAATCAATCCTTACATTCTTCATGTTTGAACTACTATCAAATTACTCATGGCTCATGAGAATTCGTGTCTTCTGGCCTTTGCATATGCAGTTCCTTCTGTCACAAATGTGTGCTAACCATGATTCCCTCATCAGTCCATCTCTTGAGACTCTCTATTCATGTGTCTAACCTGGGAGTCTATGCATACTCTTCTCTGTCCCTTAGCAGTCTGCAGGTGGCATGTTCACGCATCATGGTGGTTATTTATTTTCATATTGTTTCAGGGCTAATGTGAGAGTATTACAGATATTAAACGCCATATCTTGATGATCCAGTACAATCTTGACACATAACATGCACTCAGTAAATGTCTGATTATCAAACAAACAAACAATAGAATGAGTGAATGAATGAGTAATAGATGAACCCATTAAGGGAGATATGGCACAGTAGAAATTGCCCAAAATAGAATGAAGTGAACACTTGTCCTGTTTTTACAGGGCAAATCCTTGAGCAAATGGCAATGAATATATCTGAACCTGTGTCTTCATAATCTGTTAAAGGGTGGATTATATTTTCTACCAGTCTACAGAGGTTCCTTGTAGATAATACATAAGATTTTGTATTTAAAGCAAAAACTATTATACAAATATAGGATTTTTTTCAGACTCAGACACTTTTATGATATATCCATGGGGTGGGGGGAAACCCAATATATGATGGGTTAAATTTTAACAAGGAAGAAAAAATTCTGTGGAGGAAGATATCAGATTGAAATAGGAGTGAGGCCAAAATTTAATGTAGCTTCCTGAGTGCTAGACAAGGAAATTTTTACCTTAACCCAAGGATTCTAAACTCTGGCTACACATTAGAATTGCCTGAATATTTTAAAAATATTTGTATCTGAGCTTCAATTTAACTGATGTGAGGTGGGGCTCAGTCATTGACATTTTTAAAAATCTCCCCAGGTGATTCTAATATATAGTCAGAGTGAGACTCACTGCCGGGCCAGAGAAATTTAGGAAATGTTTCTTAGGAGAAAAACTGTATAATACATGAAATCTTTTAAAAAGATTAATCAGCATGAATAGATATGTGGAGAGGCTAGGGATAGGATTTGAATGATTAAAATGTCTATGGACATTACAGATGAAAATAACTGTTTTAAGGTCTATGCTCTTTTTTTTTTTTTTTTTTTTTTTTTTTTGTATGCCAAAAAAACGGCTGTGGAGAGGAAAGGCCTTTGTTGCTAACAGTGAATTTGTTCAGACAAACTTAGGAACATTCAAATAATAAATATTGCAAGGGAACATTTTACAAATTACACATGAAAGTTACTTAAAAACAGGTTAAAATGGCAGTCAACATTTGTTGAATAACGCATGAAGAGAGTTGCTAGAGGAGGTAAGTTTTGAATAGGGTTAAAATTAAATTGTAAAGAGAGAACAGATACAAAATAATTTTTCATGCTAAAAGGCTTATAGTGATGGGTATATGAATTTAAAGTTATGCCTTCTTCATTGCCACATAGCTGTTTATTTTAAACAAATAAAAATAAATGAGATAATTGATATCTTCAAAATGTAATGACAGTGCTTTAACATATATTTAAATATACAAAATGATGATCTTGAAATGAAAATAGAGTGAACACAATATATTAAAATTCTAAAACACATTTGCTTTTTAAAATGTCTAACAGTAATTTTCTAACAGATTTTTCTTTGAGCTAGTAAAATTCTAAAACACATTTGCTTTTAAAAATGTCTAACAGTAATTTTCTAACAGATTTTTCTTTAAGCTAGTAAAGGTAGCATTTAATCAATGAATAGGAAACATGGCATAGTAGCTTTGAAAAGAATAGTCTCTTTGCTCATAATGTCATGAAATCTATGCATATATTATAGTTTTATTTAAGAAGAAAGGTTATATATAATGATGAACCTCTTCTGGAGGCACAACAATATATTTTTATCAAAGTAGAAACCTTAAAACCTACAAAGTTATGTTTAATAAATGGCCAAACAGCAATACTTACAAATATTGCTTTCCTTGAGTCTAATTAAAGATATAGAAAAGAAGTAAGAAAACAGGAAGTGGAAAATGTCTTCTTTTCACATGAAAAACTTGTGTGAGGGATATGGAAAACTGTCATTTTAATATGTTCACAGAGAAAGGCCAAGCCATAATGTAATGTCTTATGTTCTATAATTCATATCAATTTCCAGGCAAATTATTTTAGATAACCTGTTTTTTAAAAGTGCTGTCTATTTAGTACAGAAATAAGTCAATTCGTATTTTAAGACCCTAAACTTCTGCTTTTTCAGTTTCATCTATTTCAAATGTATCACTTAAAAGGCAGTTCATGTGGTAGATAAGGATATGGGGAATGGTTCCAGAAAGGCTAGGCAACAGCATAACTTTATGGGGGGAGGAATTATGCTTCAGTCTCCTCTTCTGTAAATGGAGGTAGTTAATAATATCTATGTCACAGGCCAATATGTGTGTAATATATATCAAACTCTTAAATAATATCTCACCCAAATAGCACCATATAAGCTTTAGCTACTGAAGTCATAAATGTAATAAATAAATATTGCCTAAAAAAAGTAAATGTAAATTTACTGAATCTTATATTTCTCTAGTTTTAGTAAAAACATTTTAACAATTTGTTTATCCGGGGACAATTAAAAAATCTTTGTGGTAAACACTCAATCTTAATGCATGTATCTCTTGGTGTGGACCCTTGTTAGCTCAAGTGGTATTCCATTATTAGGCTCATAGCAAACAGCCATGTCTCTCAATGGACACTCTAAATGTGGAGTAGTTTGTCACAATTATTTGGTAATCTCTTTCAGTGTAACTCACACAGCAAAAGTGACAATATTCCTGTCACTCCTCAGAAATGTCCCAGCTCCGCGGGTTTCCACATTCAGGAGAATGAAGAAAGCCATTACGAGGTATGCCATATATCTATAGAGACCATGTTAGTACTGATAAATTTTCATTGTCTTCATAATTTTAAATACTCTATCTTAACTAGTATTATTTTCTCTGCCCACTTCTTCTGTGGTCACATTTTTATACTAATGCTTTTGAAAATAATTTTAAGTAAATAATTTTAGAACAAAAATCCAGGAATATATATATATATTTATTAAATATATATATATATATAATTTTTCTGTTGAATAAAGGTCCAACTCTTAAACATAATGTTAGTAACATGGAATGAAAAGTACTGATTTTTACCTATTAAAGAAAGTAATGAGCAACTTTCTTTCAAAGCTAGATGTTCGGGATTGATTCGTATTTATTAATTGAACAGAAAGAAAAGCACACCTATTTTGAAAGATTGATTCGATTCATCTCCCATACTCAGGAAAATGAGAAAGACATTGCTGCTTAATGTGACTGGTTAAATTTGAATTTTAATGAAGCTTTTCCTTTTTTTTTTTTTACTACTTTTTATCAGTTTGATCTTTTATTTCCCTGTGTTTTTGAACTTAAAAGCCATTACTTTCTTTTTTAAAAAAAGTTAGTTCATCCACGTTAAAAGGTAGAAGATCCATAGTTGTTTTTATCTTTTTCTTTTATGTTGGAAGTGCATTTCTAGTGCCAATTGTTCCACTATGGCTGGGTATAGAAATCTATTATCTTTCATGTATTTTTTTTTCAAGTCGTGGTAAAAAACACATGACATAGAATTTACTATCTGAACTATTTTTAAGTGTAGAGTTCAGTCGCATTAACTATTTTTGCATTGTTGTGAAATGGAAGAAGAGTCCCATTTTTAAAGAATTATGTTTTAATAGTTAACGAGTATCAAAACATACGTACTGTTTCACGTATTTTTTTTCAGCTGTAACATGTAGATTGTAGAAAGAGAGGTAATGTATGTGTGTGCGTGTGTGTGTGTGCCTGTGTGTGCGTATGTGTGTGTGCCTGTGTGTGTATTCTCTTTTCTTACAGAACGTAGGTCCCCTCTATTCCCTTAAAACCTTTTCTTAATCATTTTAGTAAAAAAAAAAATTGTAATAATTATTGCTTTTACCATCTAAAGGAATCTATTATTTTCAAAAATCCCACTGGTAATGTATATTGAAGAAACTGCTTTGATTAACAGAGACTTAATATAGAAAGCAACTTCTTTTTGGATAAAACATTAGTGGAGGTTGAAAGAGGATTGAATAATATTTTGAACAACTCTATCCCCTAATTTTCCTTCGCATATTCTTATTCTATTTATTTTACTTTGTGTGGGTCTGAATACTTAGAAATGTGTTTCTAAACTTCAGTATATATACTTTTTAATATTTTTCTTTCTTTTTTTATCCAAAACCTAAATCGCTTGAACATTGAGCGAAGAACCATAGTTGTTAAGCCTTTGATTTTTTCCTCTTCACTGTGTACATTTTAACTATCTAAGACAATAAAATTGTTCCCATTAATTACCAACAATAACACAATAGTTCTAATTGGATGGCAGAGAAATTTCTTTCTTCATAAGTGAAGATTAAAATAAATAGTACAAAACCCTCCCAGGATGTTGTGAAAGTCATTAAGATCCAAGTAGATCTCAGATTTCTAAGAATTATATTTATTTTTATAACATTTTATGTTTGTGTTTATTGACTTACCATACTCCTCAGACCATCTTCCTCAGAAAATCCCCTTGATTACCAAAAGTGGTGAGATGATTTATTGAAGATTTCATTATTTTTTGTAGAGAATTTAAATGAGATATAATTCAAATAATTTTCTATAAATCATACTTTTTTCTCCCTTAGATATTTTATAAGGTCCAAAGCACAAGAAAACAGTTTGTACAGGGTTTGACTAAAAGTCTAGAGAATTTGAAGAAAAAAAATGGCATCTAGAATTATGATGTTTATTTATATTATTAGACCATTTGTCAAAGAACCATGAAAATAAATCTACTATGGTTTATTTATAAACAAAGAAGGCAAAATATTTCTATAAATCTTTCATTGCATAAATTCTCACTTAACCATCTTGCTCCAGGCCCATTTTCTCTGAATGGTTTTGAACTACGTTGTCTGGAAGGCCCTACCCATCCCTGATGATCTGTGATACTAAATAATGATGATGATATTGACAACTTATACTTACTCAACAGCATAGTTTTCTACAGTTAAATATCTTTCTGTGTTAAATAGTACCTTGTACTCTGTGCTAGGGACTGTTTCAAGAAGTTTATTTGTATATTCTCCCATCATTCACATTTTATCCTTGGTTAGTTTAAACTGTTTATCATAATACATTTAATTTCTTTAACATGCATTTTTTATTAAATTCAGAGAGACAATATCTGAAATTTCTTATAAAATAAAACTTGAAGAAAAGAGATAAGTGATGTCATCTTTCAAGTTTTTTAAAAAACATTCTAAGATACAAGGTTTCTGTATATATGCTTAATATCTGTAGACCAATAATAAAATGGGTAGTTTTAGTAACCACTTTTTTAAAGGTTATTAATCTAGTGTTAATTATTCTTGAGAATTAACAATGGAAGGTGATTATAACCTACAAAATTGGCATCTGCAATGTTATTTTTCATTATATTCAATTCTGTACCAAGCCTGGTGTTCCCTAATTTTTATTTTTTCACAATGTATATTTCCCCTCCCTTTTAATCATTTTAATATAGTAAAAAGAAAGATGATTGTTCTGTTTAACACACAAGTACACAAATATTTAACTGTAGAAAACTATACTGTTAAATAGAGTCATATTCAATGTCAATGAATGCTGACTAATCTGGATGAAATTCTTAATTTTATGCTATGACACTAGATACGTAATAAAACCGAGAATGATGTGACCAGCAAGTTTTTAATTATTATTAGCTTATTATTAACCTATCACTCCTAACTTAGATATAAGAAGTATTGCTTACTTATAGAGAAATGTTATATCAGCTATTGAGAAAAATTTGTGCCAGACACTATTCTAAGCACGTCATATGCATTACAATAATTCTTCTAATCTACCACTAGAGTATAAACATGCTACAATTTTATGAACTGCTAGGGTAAAATGCTGCCAATTTAACTCTGACAAATGCTTATTTTTGATTTCTTTAACATTTGTCCTGTTTTAATATGTGCAAAAATAAGGGATTTTTTAAATATTAGAATTGTTGAAATATAGCTTATTTAATTCTGACAGCAATCCCACTAGGTAGGTATGATTATTATTCTTATTCTACAGATGGGAAAAGGACACGCTGAGAGGTGATATAATTTGCTCAAATGCACACAGACAGGAATGAGTGGGCTGGAAGATAGCCACAGCCACATGGCTTCAGAAACTGCAAAGATAACTATGCCATGATATTATCTAAGTAACAACAAACAAGCAAAAAACCTCACAGGCTATTTGATTGTCAGGGACCAGAGATTACCGATACATATTACTGAAACATAAAGTGAAGACAAGAGCCATTGAGTAGCTTGCCCTACCTCTCAGAGCTAGCTAGTGATAGCACTAGAATTAGATCTTAGAATTACTGATCCCAGAGTAATCTAAAGACTTTACCTTCAAACATAAAGTTTCCAAGCAAATGTTAAATAAAATAGTTTACACTTGAATTTCTTTCTTAAACTAGGTTTTAAAAATGGTGTGGAATTTAAACTGTCATGTTTAAGTTTTCTCTCCCTGACATACCTTTTGTCATTGGATACACAAAGCATTGCAATGATTAAAATCGAAGCACCACCATAAAAAAGTGCACATTGTTTTTATGCCATAAATGCCTATCGCCTTTAATAAGCATCTTTGATCCATATTTCATTGTCACTTCTTTTCTATTATATTTCATTCACTTTTCCCATGAAACAGTATATAATGCAAGCAGAGCTTTCAGTGTCTATATTCTGCAATCTGTAGGAAAATGTCTCATAGTTACTGGAATTCACACAAGACTGCATCTCAGTATGAGTAGCTGTTCCCTGTCACTGTTTTTGATGCTTGAGCTAAATAATATTTTACAAAATGGTTTAGCGTTCAGTGTATGAATTTTTGAGATAAGACTTCTCCCTTGTAGGGGTGAAATCCGAAAATCAATGTCAGATGGAAATCTTAGCTCTAAGAGTTAGGGAGATTGGTGGAAGGGTTTTAAAACAAGTGTGAATTTTAGCCTCTAGGCTTTGGAAATGTGGGAGTTATCGTGAGTATGAAATTCATGGGTGCAGATGGTTGATTAAGATATCCCAGGATGGGCCACTGCTATAAATCTCCACAGAAAATTTGAGAAAACCATTTTGATAAGGAACATATTTTTGACCTTTTATGTAAATTCATAACACAAGTTTTGTTGGATTCATTAAATGAGTAGAAGTTAAATTGCCATGAGTTTCATGAAATTGCCAATTGTGTCATGTGACAGAAATATTTAATAAAATTAAAATATGTCAAATGGTGAGTAAGAGGAGTGTGTGAGAGGAGAACTACAATGTATTAAACTATTTTTATGTGATACCTAATTCAAGACAATTGTCTTCAAGGTAAGTCTAATTTTCCTCCTCATTAAGATAAAGTTATAGGTGCCTAGGTGATCTTGAGCCTAGATCACCAACCAAGGACACACTGTTAGCTAGAGGACAATGGGGCTCAGTTTGTTACACAGTCTAGAACGTTATTGTTTAAATAATACCAAATGGAGCAGGAGCAACATGGTAACATTATCTACTACTTTTAAATATTAAAATATGAAAGATATAAAGCCAAAACACTTTTGCTTTTGTCTTACTTGGTCTTTTATTTTCTTTTTAAAAAAATATTCATACATTAAATCTGATTTAGTGTATGAAGATTATACAACACACCTATATTTTCCTGTTATTGCTGCATTATGAATATTATACCACATACCTGTATTTTCCTGTTCTTCATGATTATGTAGTCATATTACCCAAGTACATTTACATAATTATGTACAAGTACACAAATAAATATGTTCAGTCCTTAGAATAGGTGTTGCTGTTGGTATCAGCTTTAAAATTAAAATAATTAGGTAAATCATTTTGCAATAATTCTCTGAAGATTTTTACATTATATTTTAGAGTAATAAAGTTATTTACAATTAATAGCTATTTGCTAATAACACAAAATTAATTCACAAGCTAGTTTTTTCTTTCTTCATAAGGACAGCTTTTTGGAAAACCCCAGGGTAGTAAATGATACATATACCCACACGTACGTGTTATTTACATACTTACATACATGCATATTTGGGGAATAACTCCTAACATGTTAAAATATTTAAATTTTTAGTAACATCACTCTCCAAAGTACAATAAATTAAGAAAAATGATAAGCAATATTTTACATCTCAGTCACTGTGAAACATTGCATATATGACAAGTTTTAGAGAAAGCATGTTGGGTGTCAGTCTGGCTCACTCACTAGATAAAGAAGTTTTTCACCCTTTTACCATGAAGGTTCCAAAACTGCACTTCAGAAAAATGACAAATAAAATACATATTGGATTGGAGAATTGTTAGAGTTAAGCCCTGACATGCCCAACTGGGAATAGTCAAAGATCTTATGCCATTTTAGGTAAGATTGACCTGGAAAATAGTTTCTAACAAATCACAGGACAATTTCTGGCTACAATTCCAAATAGCATTTAGGAATCTTTGAACTTAATATAGATCTGTTGGGTAAAATTTGTGTTATATAGAGATATATTTTCAAAAAATTCCTTAAAATATTTGACAGGATCCTATTGCTTGCGAAATAAGCATATGTGAATTTGTAACAAATTACCAAGAATTTAAAGAACTTATACTACAGTAGTATAGAAACACTACATACACTAATGCCTATGTATAATACAGTTTTCTAGAAACATGATTGTTGGTTTATTTCAGACTATTGAACTTATGCTTGAGAAAATTTTGTGTTAATTTTAAGAGGGATGTAAGCAAATATAAAAACAGACATATTTGGTCAGCTCTATACTACATATCTCTGCTTTCTGATGTGAATTGATTTCATTTTGTAAACGGGGCCGTCAGTATGTTCCTTAAATCAAGTAAACACGGATAGGGTACTAGACATCCCTTCCTCTGTTTTTGCTCACAAACACAAAGTTGAGACTTCTTTAGAGGGGAAACAAATTATCCAACCTCTCTTTTTTCATAATTATGCTGAACCCAGTCTATGAGTCATGTATTAATCTGTCTCTCCTTTTTTCTCTCCCGCTCTTCCTTTCTTCCCTCCCTCCCTTCCTTTCTTCCTTCCATAAATATTTATCCAGCAAGTATACCAGAGGCAATGCTACACATGCCAAGTACATCACTTGTATATACAAACATGATTCTTTGTGTTTCAGATATTACAGTCCAAGGGAGTATACTCATATCAACGTGTTACCATAAAGTGTAAGCAGTGCTAAAATAAGAGATATTCAAGATGCAGGAAGAACACATCATAAGAGCAATTTAACATAGCACGGGAAAAGTATATTGTTAAAATAAGACTTGATAGAGTTTACAAGGTGAATGTTCAGGAGTGATGTGTTGGTGTGTGTTGGTAGAAAAATGATAATTTTACTTAAATCTTGTGTGAAGGCCAGGTGTCAGGAGAGGACATACAAATTTTAAGGAAAGTTCCACGGGCTCTTTGTCTCCTCAATGCAGACCTTTTTCCTGGCTCCGATCTAAGACGTGGTTCAACATGTAAAACTGCAGTGACTATTAAACTTTGCATTCTTACTTAGTATAGTAGCTAAACACATTTTTAGTTGTTAAGAACAGTGACTATATAATGTTTTGCAATGTGTGTTCAACAGTCAGCTTTGAAACTTTTAAACAATTTTAAATGCAGATATGCATATTTACAGATACATTCCTACAAATAGATTTTGATTTTTATAGAAATTATTATACATAACAATTTTACAATTATGTAAATCTGGTATATGGTTGCATATGTATGTAAATGTTAATATCCAATTTTACATATGATCATAGCTTCTTATTTTTTAAATTATACTTTAAGTTTGGGAGTACATGTGCAGGACATGCAGGTTTGTTATAACTATTATTTTTGTAAGTCACTTATTATTAAAAACAGCATGCATTTGTGGTGTTTTCCTGAGGCTAAACAAATGTACTTGAGCAATGTGAGTGGCCTTATGAATTGCTTCATTGTAAATTCATGGAGACATTTTTAGTTGAATTCCCGTGTATAAATCAGTTATCAAATTTTCCACCAGTTCAGTATTTTTTCAATTACTTAACACTCTATAAAGATTGGTCATCACCTTCTTTAACTTTGTATTAAACACATTCTGCCAATTCTTTCATCACCACAAAACAAGTGGGCTTGGTTTTATTCACAGGAAGAGCTGCATTTGACAGATTTGCTGATGGTGTCAGCATTGGTCACAGGCTTGATGGACAGCACCAAACCTCGCTGTGGCCCAGCTCCTGCTAATTAGTTGTTTGAAGCCACTCTGTGTGCCACAGGCATAGGCTTATCAGCCAAAGACATCTTTACCATTCAGCATGACAGCTGTGATGCAGCTGTTCGTGGAGAGAATGGAGCACAAAGAGAGGGAGGAATGAGCCTTTCAGATAAATGACAACCGTAGTATCTTTCACTGAAGGATCCTAAAGATATAACAAAACAATTAAAATGTAGAGTACAAAAAAGGTGTAAATCAATATCTGTTGGATGAATGTGGAACCCACACATGAAATGATGATAAATAATATCAGACTGTGAGAGTGACAGGAAAATACAGCTGCCTTGGAAGTTCTTTTAAAATCCATGGAAGTTGCATGTGCTTGTAATTAATGCTGCTCAAGCATTTGCTAATGAAATTAATGTAAACATGTGGAGTTTTCAGAAGTTTCTACACATGTGCATAGATACTAATGTGAAAGCTGGCCGGAAAGCCTTGTATTTGAACTATTGTAGAGAACATGGTCATGAATAATATTGGGATGCTAAAAATCTCAGGATATTGGAGACATCGGAGAGGAGTAAAAGTCATCCACATATATGTGAGAAGGGTGTAGACATGGGAAAACTAAAAATATAAAGTTACTATTCCTTTTTAGAAAAGTGTGCTTATATTGATGTAATAATGAATGAATTTTTTTTCAGTCATTGATGATTGAAAACTGTGAGATCCCATTTTACCTACTATCCACATAAACTAGAAATCTAATGAAAAGTACCTATGGTTAGAAGTACACATTGACAAATCAAATTAAATAAATATTTTCACATAAACATTTCATATTATAAAATACCCATTCTAATTTCAAAATACTGACTGTAAATAATCTTTTAATACAAGATATCTAATACTGGCCAAGCATGGTGGCTCACGCCTGTAATCTCAGCACTTTGGGAGGCCAAGGCGGGCAGATCACTTGAGGTCAGGAGTTCGAGACCAGCCTGGCCAACATGGTGAAACCCTGTCTCTACTAAAAAAAAGAAAAATTTGTCAGGCATGGTAGCACATGCTTTTAATCCCAGCTACTTGGGAGGCTGAGGCTGAGGTACAAGAATCACTTGAATCCGGGAGTCAGAGGTTGTAGTGAGCTGAGATTGTGCCACTGCACTCCAGCCTGGGCAACAGGGCAAGACCTTGAAAAAAAAAAAAAAAAAAAAAAAAAAACTTCATATTTTATGATACAATTTTAATTGTATGTATATATTAGATGTTTTACAAATCCTAATAATGAGTGATATTTTAAACTTAAAATAGACTTTTGGATGTTTGCAATGGATATTTATTGGTTTATAAAATATAAGTAATATTATCATACTCTATAGTCACATGTAATAATAACATCAGAGGCTCTGAGATATTGTTTGGTGTCTCACCAAATTCTGGGAGAAATGGAGGTTCAGTTATAGCTATTCTTATCATTGGCTCTGTTGTATCTAAAAGTCTGGATATAGCAGAAGAATGTTATATCTGTTTAAATTGCCTGATACACTTATTTATGACCATGAAATTAAAAAAAAAAAATGCAGCTCACATAAGCTATATAATCTCAGGGTTGACTAGATTTTAGCTTATACTTCAATTTTATATAATTTTGAGTTGAAAAATGTTAAAAGCTTATTTACAAATAGGAAGCATAATGTAATCATTCTAATTGTTAAGGAAAATTATTTGAATTTAATTTTTTTGTTTAGATAATTCAGACAGTGTATTTATGTCAGAATGTAGGTGTATGGTGCATATATTAAATACAGATTAAATCGTTAAAAAGAATAAAGTAAGCAATGAGCTTCTCCTTATATTATTTTATTTATTTTTTACTTTTTAATTGAGACAGAGTCTCACTCTGTCGCGCAAGCTGGAGTGCAGTGGCGTGATCTGGACCCACTGCAAGCTCCGCCTCCCGGGTTCACGCCATTCTCCTGCCTCAGCCTCCCGAGTAGCTGGGACAACAGGCGCCCACCACCACTTCCGGCTAATTTTTTGTATTTTTAGTAGAGACGGGGTTTCACCGTGTCAGCTAGGATGGTCTCGATCTCCTGACCTCGTGATCCGCCCGCCTGGGCCTCTCAAAGCGCTGCGATTACAGGCATAAGCCACCGCGCCCGGCCGAGCTTCTCTTTAAATGTCATTTATTTCTTCAATTTTGGAATTAGAATAAACCTAGATTATTTGATGTCTACAGAAACTTATGCATGAGAGAGACAGAGAGATTCTGGGGCCAAAACTACCAGGAGATCCACATTCCACAGGTCAGAGATGGAGTTTGAAATTGAATATTAGAATTGTGTTTTTACATTTTTTGAAATAGCTAATGGATTTTATGAGACAATTGAACAGAAGGACTAAAGATAGAATTTAAATGATGTTCAACAGGTCATACAGTGAAATTAATGTCTTGAAACCTGAGGATGAGGACAATTTTTAATGGAATGGAAGAAAGTAGAATAGAATAGATTGTATAGAATAGAAAAAAATAGGTTAGAATGGAATAGCATGTGGAAACAACGGGAACATGTGAAAAATTAGAAGAGAATAAAAAATATTAGGTTATATTAGACTGCATGTCATATAGCATAGCAAAGTATTATTTCAGTTAAACTTTTATTTTAGTTGTATATATTATTGTGTGCATGTGTGTTTTTACTGCATCTCAGTGTGGGTTGATTATTGTAAGTCCAAGTCCAAAGTTTGAAAACCACTGACAAAAAAATAGCTCATAATTACCTACCACTTCTTATTTATCACATATTTCTTTAAAACACTTGATTGTATTAATTAAATTAAAGGTAAAATCTCCTATGGCTTCTTATTTACAGTTGAATAAGTGAAGGCATCAAGAGATGACCTGCACAGTCATTTAGCAGATAAAGGGCTATGCTGGATTAAACCCCAGAGAAGCTGTGCTCTTTGCCACTAATCTAAGGCTTCTGACAAAAATGGCAGCAGACCCAGGATTGGAGACCAGCCCTCTGACTCACAGTGTAATATAATACTGTTTTACTTCATCAGTTACCTCTTCTGTTTGACCAAATTCCAATCCTAAATCAGAATTTATTGACATATGTTTCATGGATTATTTGTCTAAATGAAGTTGAGAAGGTTCATCCTCAATGGATTCAACCGGTGATTCACAATCAGATTTAGATAAACATGCATTTAATAAACTTAAAGTAAATTAATCTATTTACATTTGTTTAACCCACTCACTTGTAAAATTATTTGATTATAAATGATATTCAAAGAACACATATTCCATACAACTTATTTTGGAGAATGCTGGCATAGGTCATAAATGATCCTATATGATTAAACAGATTTTCTAATATTATAATCAAGACTCTTAAAATTTAAGTACAGTTAATCCTCCATTTTTAAACAACATGCAAATCAGAAATTTAAAAAGACATCAATATATGATATCAAAGATGTGCTTGTATATATGTGTACATATTATCTGCACACTTATGAAATAGGTAAAAGTATTTTTTAAAGTCCCCACTTCTACGTTGTATTTTAGATATAATCTTCAATAATATATGTCCAGCATATTATTTTCAAATGTATATTCATTCAAACAGCAGAAGCCCGAAGACTTTCTTACACAGTCTAAAGCCTTCCTGGTTTTGATATTGTTTCCATTTATAAAATATCTTTTTTTTAAAGGACTTACATGTCTTATCATTTTTTTTCCATTTATGCCAATATTTAAAAAATAAGATAAACATAATTTTTCTGGTTTCTAAACACTTTACAATGTAGTAAAGCCCAAATGCTGTGATATGTTGAAATGATTGTACAAATACTGCTCTACAGTGAAGAATGACACACATGTAGCTAAATTTTCGATGTCAGGCCACTCCAGCTTCATTGTTAGGTAATGTATAAAAGCTTGAATTTGGCCGGGCGTGGTGGCTCACGCCTGTAATCCCAGCACTTTGGGAGGCCGAGGTGGGCGGATCACAAGGTCAGGAGATCGAGACCATGGTGAAACCCCGTCTCTACTAAAAATAGAAAAAATTAGCCGGGCGCAGGGGCGGGCGCCTGTAGTCCCAGCTACTCGGGAGGCTGAGGCAGGAGAATGGCGTGAACCCGGGAGGCGGAGCTTGCAGTGAGCCGAGATTGCGCCACTGCACTCCAGCCTGGGCGACAGAGCGAGACTCCGTCTCAAAAAAAATAAAAAATAAAAAATAAAAGCTTGAATTTTTCATAAAATGGACATCTTATTATGGACATTCTATTAATTGTAACATCATAAAAGTACATTTTATATGGTTTAAAGTATATTTTGTAAAGGTAAACTACTTATATATGTAAATATCTACTTACATTATGTGTGTGTATATATATATACACATACACATAATAAGGAGTATACACACACACACACGTAATGTAAGTAGATTCACAGTGGCCAATTTTATTAAAAACTAGCTAATTAGATTCATAGGGTATTAAGAGAGGTAAGGAAAAATATTCTTTAATTGATACTTTATTATAATATGTCAAGTTTTAATATGCCACATCATTTATTTCCATCTTCAAATTGGAATAAAAGTGAGAGGAATGCCGGCACAAACTGTTTTAGATTCTGTTTTCTAGTTGCAGAAGGTGCAGGGCCCTGATATCCAGGACTCACATTTTCTCAAATAATTCCATTCAGTGCTGAGGTCTGAAGATGAGACAAAAACCAAAACAAAACATAAAACAAACAAACAAAATATAATATATGTAGAGTATATAGTGAATTATAAAATAAGGAAGTTCACTCATTTAAAATATACTTAATATATGAATTTAGCCCACATGCAGAAATGCTGTTTTTTAAAAAGCCTATGTTAGGAAAGATGTTTATACTTTTTGAAACTGATCTCATACTCTAATACTCTTCTATTGCTGTATAATTATTTCCATATTTATCCCTGGAAGCCAAGCTACTTTTAAGTGCACTTTCTGGCTAAATTATCTCAGTTTTGACTCAGTAGGTATTTAGGACATAACATCTATCTAAAACAAACAGCTAGGATAAAATTTCAGCAAATCTTATATTACTGTTTAGTTTTAAGCAATTTGTAGACGTGTATTTTTTCCAAAATTTCACAGGAGGTTTAGTAATTTTTCTAAAGTGGTGGTTGGTTTGTTCATGCATTTATCTGCCTAGTTATATAAGAAGCCTTTCAGCTGAGGCCATGGAAAGGAAAAAGAAAGAACCATTTTGGTGAGTCCAGTCTTGATTAAGAATGTATTTAGAAAACACAGTATGATAAGTAATATCTTAAATAAGACAAGTATTGATACAATAAAGATAGCCAAATTTATATTCAAGATATGGATTGGAAAAATAGATAAACAAATGGTGGTAGTATACAATATAATACTCTGCAGCAGTAAAAAGAAACCACTGACACAGGCAATAACATGGATGAACCTCAACACTATTGTGCTAAGTAAAACAAAAACAAAAACAAAAACAAACAAACAAAACAGACACAGAAGGCTACATGCTGCATGATTTTATTTCTTTGACATTCTGTAAAAGGCAAAATGATAGGAACAGAAATCAGATAGGTGGTTGCCAGGAACTGGGGATTGAAGGAAGGCATTAAATACAAAGGGGCACAGAGAAAGTTTTTGAAGCAATACAAATGTTCTATTACTTGATTGTAGTGGTGGTCTGTGAAAGAAAAATTACACTGACAGAGTTAAACAGACAAGGGAGATTTTATTCCAGGCTACTGCATTAGGTGAGAGAGGTGGAACTGAGATCAGTAGAAACAAAAGGCAGGAGAGTTTTTAAGCTCTTAAACTAGTGGAAAAATGTTGGAGGCTATTAGGTGAGAGATTGGTCAATGTGATTAGGCCATCTGAATTTGCTAATTGCCTTTTTATCAAAGTTCGGCTCTTGCCTTCCCACTAAGACTAGGAGATGGGGTGCTATCTTTCTTGATGAGTTCATTTCAAAGGGATGGCTTCCAGGTCCTTGAGAAAGACCATCCTCGTTTGTAAAACTGACAATCAGCAACCTCTCAAAAGAGCAGAGAAAGAATTTACAATTGCAAGTTTTCCAGAGTAAATGCCTTAACCAAAAAATAAATAAATAAATAAATAAAATACAGAAGTCTACAGTTAGGAAGAAGTCTGTCTAAAGTTTAGTCAAGCTGAGCAGAAGGTTAAGAGTGTCTTAGTCAGGTTCCATGACTGCATGTGTTTTTCAGAACTCATAGAATTACTCCTAAAAGGTTGAATTTTACTATATGCAAATCATAACCCAATAAACCTGACATTTTAAAAAGTGTAGCTAGGTAAGATGTCATTACTGGCAGAGAACAAGAGCAATAGAATAATGATGCTATGCAGGAAGAGAAAAGTAAGATTATAACCCTAGAGAATGAGTTTTTTCTTTTCCATGTAGAGAACATCTAACATCTTTCATTAGTGACATGATAATTTACAAACCTAATATATTCCCAGATACCCAGGCTCTGCTAAGAAATACAAAACAGAGACCATCGTTGCTATAGATAACAAAATGTGTTTGCTTGCATATCTTTTTGTTTACTGAATTGTTAAGAAGAGCAAGAAGCTGTTACCCAGAGAAATGTATTTGATTTAAATCAATATATCAATATATCCAAATGCTATCTCCAAACTCAGCATCCACATGGCTTCACAGAATTGAGGCAATTGTCCTATTTTTTCACCAACAAGCGATGTACATAGTCAGGTAAAAAGCATCTCAGTAGGAGTGAACTTTGCTTTATTGAATTGTGCCTCTTTCTCAAAATGCAATAGTACAGTGGCAGAAAGAGAAAAGAGAGGTTCTGTATTTTGACTCTATACTGCAGAATGTTTCATTTTAATTCTACAACCAGAGAGTGTTTACTCTCCTGGTAGTAGCAATCAGAGGGCAAAGTTCTCATTTTCACCATGGAGTAAGTGACAAGGAGCTTGGGATGCAGGGAACCAAGATCTCTGGGGAACAGTGTGCTTTATGTATCTTATTAACATAAATCACAAGTGTTTCTACTCCACTTGAGTCACTTCACTGAAAATACAAAAAGCTCATTTACCAGCACCTATAGGCATAAGAACCATAGAAGCAATCAATTAGCACATATACTTGCCCTCTGATGCTTGCTTGTGACCTTGAGATATGTGATGAATGACTTAAAGAATGAAACAGACAGAAGTTTTGTGATAAACATGATGAAGAGAAATAAAATGGAGAAAGCTACATATATGTTTAGTTTAAATAAGACCCAATAAATTCTATAACTGCTTTCTGCGGCCTTGGCCTCGGATCAGAGGTACTCAGTCTGCACAGTAATCAGGACTTTCTCAATAAACCTCAGCCTGTTATGGTTCTTACTACATTTACTTTCTCAATACGATAGTACTTTACAGCTATCTACTCGATTATGGCCAGAGTTCCTAGCAGTTATTGATAACCATACCCTAGACTTTATATATCAACCAGCACAGGCAGGAGGAAGGCAATCAGCACAGTGAATTTCCTAACCTGGATATATCTTCCTCAAAGTTGAAGATGATGACTCAGTTCTACAATTGAGCTTGTGATTCTCAGTGTGGCAAAACTTCTTATGTCATTTTTATTTTTAGCTCTTTGGCACAAGTATAGAAAATTATTGTAGGAAAATCACAGCTTCTGTAAAGAGGAGCCCTGACTGCTTTTAAGAGTTTCTGAATGTTGGGAAAGCTCACAAGCTCTGTGCAGTGCATTTCTTGGTAGAGAAAGGCAGATAAAAATTTGTTTACTAAAAGAAAGAAGTAAAATTGCAAGACACTTTCAGATTGTCTTTCCTGTTCTCTGCCTCCTTTTTCTGAACCCTGCCTTTTCTGCCCTTTGCCTCAGCAGATATTAAATATGCCAACTCTCCTAAGGCCCATCTTTCTCTTCAAAAATCCCTTTTCTGTGATTTACCTTCCCATTTTCTTTCCTCTTTTTTAATATCTTCTTATTTTTTCTTTTCTTTTCTTTTTCTTTCTTTTTTTTTTTTTTTTTGGAGACAGGCTGATTTTTTTTTTTTTTTAAATTTATATTTTATTTTCTTCTGTCGCCCAGGCTAGAGTGCAGTGACGTGATCATGGCTCATTGTAGCCTTGACTTCCTAGGCTCAGGCTCAAGCAATCCTCCCAACTCAGCTTCCCAAGTAGCTGGGACTACAAGTTTTTGCCACCACACCCAGCTATTTTTTGTTTCTAATATTTTTTGTAGAGATGAGGCCTCACTAAGTTTCCCAGGCTGGTCTTGAATTTCTGGGTTCGAGTGATCCTCCCAGCTCGGCCTCTCAAAGAGCTGTTATCGTAGGCATGAGCCACTGGACCTGGCCGGTGGTCCATTTTCTGAGTGTGCAGCAGAGCTAAGTTTGGGGAACATGTAGTTGATGAGAATGACAATTTTGAGAAGCCAGTTTCCCATTTCACTCTCACTGAGATGCAAGTGAGTAAAATGAATTAGCATAATAGCCAGAGGTGTTTGCAAGCTGAGTTCAGTAAAACCATGTCACAGTAATTTGATATATCATAGAGTGACTTTTCAAAAACTACAAACTATGGGGATAAAATTTCAGAAAACTACCTGTATAACAATGTACCTTTATCATCCACATTATACATATGATCATCCCTTGATTTAAAAGCAATATTATTACTTTTAGGTTTGTAACAATAGACTTTTTTCGATATCCTTATTATGTGGAAAAATGACATTAACATTTTGCAATCAGGTTTTTTTAAGTAACTTTAGCCATATGAGTATTCTTTAACTTCTAAATTACTGTCTAGTTTATTTACAATACCAGAGATGATGTGAAATAAAGACATGAATGGAAGATCTCAGTAATATTCTATAACATAATTCTTACATAATACTCACTTCTGGATGTATATTAGTAGTGTATTAATACTAACATAACTAGTGCTTAGGTATAGCAGCAGCTAGTACTGATAATACTTTCATGATTTCATATTGTTATAAGTGCATGCTATTTCTATAGTTGCAAATTAGTTCATTCTATGAAAATTTCAAAATGCCTTTACTAACATCTCCACATTATACAAATATACTTGTGTTTCCTTTCCTACTTCGTTAAAAAAAAATCTCTGCTGTAGAAAGTAGAATGTAGCATTTTTTTTTTTTCTAGGGCAGAATGCATGTCTCCGTTTTTAATGCATAAGCAGGCGTTTTGGTTCATTAAGCTCAGTGGCACTGATAGTAAACTAAAGAGGAATGAAAGGAAGAGGAACTGAAATACCATCATCCCACTAATGATACTGAAGCTGCTCAGCTTTATTGGGAGACTGCCCAGACATTCACTAATAGAAGGCATGGTCCAGGATGTGAACTTGGTGATGCGGTGCCAAAATTGCAAATCCAGAAAAAAAAAAGGCATTGCTAGAAGATTTTCTGGAATAATTTAATGAATTGTCTAGAAATACACGGTGTGTGTGTGTGTGTGTGTGTGTGTTATTATATTTGTTGGTGGGTTATTAGACAGAGAGCGCGAGCACAATAGAATAGAGAGAGGTTAAAAGAAATAATGAGATTGGGGAGTATTCAGTTACCTCAAGACTGTGTTAAATAAACATGGCAATTCTATCATAAAGGTATATGTATCTCAGAGTGCATGAATTGTAGAATATTCAGATAGTTTGGTGTCACTTTATAATTTGAAGAATTTAGCTCCTGAATGTTAAATAATTTTGAAAAATATCTTTCTTTTAAAGAAGGGGCTAGAATGCCTGCTTCTTCAGATACCCACACACGACCATATCACACTGCTACTTAGCTGTTTACTGACACCTGGTTATAATAATTAGCATTATGATTTCTTTCATAGATGAACATTATTGTTCCCAGTTCGCCCCTGCAAATGAGGGTGCATACAGAAATGTACCCTTTCAAACTGGAAGGAAGAAAACAGATTCTCTGTTCAAATTGGGCATAAACCCAATTTGAACAGAGAATCACTCAGCTGTGGATGGCAGCTTTCGTGGCCTCTGGCTAACACAAACTCCTCAGTGGCTTTTCAAAGCCACTTAGAATCAAGTTCCAGCAAGCTCACAGTAGAAGCTGCAGCTGCAGACACTGAGGAACACCTATGTAGCCTAGACTCCTGTTCACAGCCTCCTTTCTGATTTTAACTCTGCTTGTTTTGTGCGGGAGATTGGAAGGTAAATAGAGAAGGGGCGTTTCTTTCACCCAATTTTCTCTTCCTTTTTTTGCAACCCCTCAGGGTGAGCTAACCCTTTTGGAAACTGGTCAGTTATACTCTGAAAAACACAGATTAGAGATTGAGCTTAGTGACCTCTTTGCCCTATAAAAAACAGAGCTAAACAGAGAATTTCCTTTTATAGGTTTAATGGCCTAACAAAGGCAAATGAATTAACAGAACAAAAACAGTAAGAAGGTCAGGTGTGGTTACTGTACCTGAGGTCATGTTCTCCATTGAAACATGGTGTGAAAATTGATCCATGGTTAAAGCTTTTCCTGCTGAAGAGACTTCACTAATGAGAAAAGATATGATATTTTATTAAAATACCAGAGGATCCTATGGGGTAGAGCATGAAACATATGCAAAAAAAATAGAGGAGAAGTCTAACAGAGACATCCTTAAATACAAGTTCGTTTTTGGATAAAGAAAACAGTTTCATGAGAAGAAGTATATGCTCTTTCTGGGTCTGAGGTATTTGGAGCACAGCAGATATCTCCATTTACTATCAGTGGTATTACAATTCTTCCATTCTATTTCAAATTTTATTCTTATAAGTTTCAAAATAAATATAGAGGAGAAATTAAGTTTTACCAAGTAGGAGACTAAAAGGCCTTTATTAAACTAAAAGCATCTTAGAATTCAGTAACATCAGCTAGTGAATTGGAACATTAGCTGGTTTGGCAATATAAATGCATAATCCCAATTGTTACTTGAACTCTTTCTCTCTTTCTCATAAAGAATTCAAAATCTTAAAAATATTATATAATATAAATTGTTGTTTTATATCAACATTGCTCAAAACTAAGTACATTTAATACAGAATAGCCCAGCTATTTAAGTATATTCTTTTATTCTTCAATTTAACATACATGTACTAGCATATTGCTTATGTACTGCTACACATAGATATTTTCCTAGGCATTTTAGAGATACGTATTTATTGAATTCCTAACTCCTACACTCATGTTTCCTAGAGCTTGAGACAGATCCTACACATACATTTTCATTGCATGCTGCAACAGGGCAAAAAGTTGGAAGAAGAGTAGAAGTTGAGATAGAAATAGGCTGATATATCAAGGAGTGTCTCATGGAAGTTGTGTGATTTGAGCAGAACATCAGAGAATACTAGGAGAGCTAATCAGAAGATTGGAGCTTAATCAGGAAAAAAAGATATCATGGGAGTAGTACCATCTAGGCAAATGAGATAGAAAAAGTGAGGGGCAGAGGATAGAAAAATTCAGGGTATATTGTGGTACAGGAAGTATACTATCAGGAGAGAGAAATTGTAATCAATTTTATTACTGATATGAATTTGTAAATCAGAAATAATATTCAGGTAGTAAAGACTTACTGAGATAGGCAGTAATAGAATATAAGAATATAAATGCTTAAAAATATTTTTGAGAGGCACAGTATGTAACTTGTCACTTTTTTGTAGTTCCCTAAATTTATCATAAAGAAAATTTCTCTTTCATGCAGTAATGTTTTGATAGATGAAAAAGAAGATGAAACTTAAATCAATTACATTCATTTGGCATATCTCCTTTCTTTCCTTTTCTTCTTCTTCAAAGGTATGTCTTCTATTTGAATACCTTAAAATGGTGTAAACTTGGTCAGTCCACAGAATCATTTATGGTCTGGCCAACTCTCAGTATGTTAGCTAATAAAAATATTATAGTGTAGGAAAGCCCATCTTGCTTTGGAATCCTTTTCTTATGCTATTTTTCCATTTACCTTCTACTCCTTCAAAATGAACATCACCCCCACCAACTCAGTTTCCCAACACACATCCACAGAAAATCATCCTAACTCACAAGATTCTTTCAATGCTGCAAAGACTTTGGATGGCTTGGAGAGTGCAGGACATTACACTCACACAAATTAAGAATCAGAGACAAAGTTAAAATTTCTAACAGCAATGTGCTACTTACTATATTACAGATGCTATGGGAATACACAGAAACAATTGGATTCTGAGAGAGGCCAAGTTGAAGAATCAGTAGTGGATGAATTTTAAGAACGATCTTAAATAATGACCAGAAATTCAGTAGGTAGGAAATTAAGAGCAAGAATGCTTAAAGTGGCCGGGCATGGTGGCTCATGCCTATAATCCCAGCACTTTGGGAGACGGAGGCAGGCGGATCACATGAGGTCATGAGTTGAAGACCAGCCCGGCCAACATAGTGAAACCCCATCTCCACTAAAAATACAAAAATTAACTGGGTGGGGTGTGTGCCTGTAGTCCCAGCTACTCAGGAGGCTAAGGCAGGAGAATCGTTTGAACCTAGGAGGCAGAGGTTTCAGTGAGCCAAGATCGTGCTGCTGCACTCAAGCCTGGGCAACAGAGTGAGACTTGGACTCAAGAAAAAAAAACAAAAACAAAACAAAACAACAACAAAAAACGCTCAAGGTGAAGGGAACAACAGGTTAGAAATGAAGGAACTAAGGTGTAAGCATGCATTTGTGTGCAGGAGAGAAGTGAGCACTTCTCAAACAATGTCCAATGAGAAGGTGTTCTGTGGAAAAGCAGCTGCAACAAACAAGCAACCACAAAATCCTAACACAGTGACCACATCATAGTGTAACAAAGGCAAATATTAAAAACCCCAGGTTTCTTTCTCGAAGGCCTTTTGTTTTACTCCTTTAATAAACTAATGTATATTATTACTCTCTCATAAAAGGAGCATTCCCTCATTAAATAAATGGTTGTGCTTAGAACCATTATTTCAAGGGGTGTTTAATGGATAGTCCACGGAACACAAAGTGGGAAAGGCTGAGTTAGAATATCTTCAGTCAGCAAGTAAAATATGGCTGTTTTGTTAGAGGAAGGGACACCGAGGTATTCTAGATTCATTGGATACCTGAAACTGGGACACATTCTTTCAAATAAACAAATGCGCGCGCACACACACACACGCACACACATGCATACACACACACACACACATTAGTCCTGATTATACCTCTGGCAACACACCTATGACACTGTAAGCATAATAAAAAATGAGTTAAAACCCAGCCTTAGTCTCTATGTAACTTACAGCTGTGTTCAAGGTTTACAAAGGAGTTAAATTATTATTTTCACCTCTAGAAATAATTGAAACATTCATAGAGCAGGTGGCATTTGATCAGAGCCTTAGAGGTGATGTAGATAGATATAAAGGGATTTCTAGGCAGAGGAAAAAGCATAAATCAAAGTCTGTCCAGGGCTTCAGGGGGTGGTGAAGAACCCTGGTTGGACTGAATGTGTGCAGCATGTGTTGAAAATAAAAGATGAGAAAAATGAGAAAAAGTATTTAATTTTATCTAGACACTGAAGGGCATTGAATATCATGATAAGGACTTTGAAAGTCATTCTCTAGATAGTGTGAAGTTGTGAGTTTGTGAATTGTGACATCATAAAATGGAAGAAACGTGGAGGACTTCGTGAGGTCAGTATTATTTATCTTCAACTAAGATAATGTGGACTGATAGACCTTATGCACTGAGGTATTTTGTGCATATTTATTTAGAAAGATATTTAGAAAGATATTCTAAACAAAAACAAAACAAAACAACAACAAAAAACGCTCAAGGCGAAGGGAACAACAGGTTAGAAATGAAGGAACTAAGGTGTAAGCATGCAGTTGTGTGCAGGAGAGAAGTGAGCACTTCTCAAACAATGTCCAATGAGAAGGTGTTCTGTGGAAAAGCAGCTGCAACAAACAAGCAACCACAAAATCCTAACACAGTGACCACATCTATTGTGATGTGTATAGTGACCAGGACTAATGTGTGTGTGTGTGTGTATGCATGTGTGTGCGTGTGTGTGTGTGTGCGCGCATTTGTTTATTTGAAAGAATGTGTCCCAGTTTCAGGTATCCAATGAACCTAGAATACCTCGGTGTCTCTTCCTCTAACAAAACAGCCATATTTTACTTGCCGACTGAAGATATTCTAAACTAAATATTCTAAACAAAACTGAAGATGACAGTTTTGTTTCACGAGATTTATATATTTTTAAACATCCTCTTATAAAGGGGCTTCTTTCCCATTAACTTGTGTCATAGTAAAAACGTAGTTGCTGATAACCTTGGATTTAAACCAGCGAACACATTGCCATTGAGTGACTGCTTTGTGAGTATGTTTTGATGACATACAAAATTAAATTTGTATTAAATTTATCAAAGTGATAGTTTGATTGGGGGTAAGTTATACTTACATATATGACATTTTGAGGGCAACTATATGCTATATTGAATGGAATTAAAGTATAAATACAATCAATTTAGAGTACAGGAACAAGAAGTCAACAAAATAAAAAAGAATGGAAAAACAGAGCCAAGTTTTGATGGAGGAAGAAAATTTGGAAAGGTAGAGAGGGACAATTAAGTTAAGCTGGAAGGAGAAAGCAGGAGCAAAACTGTGGCATAAAGTCTTGTTGCATCATTTGCCTGGTGTTGGAGAGGAAGAGGCACCATTCTGACATCACAAATAAATATTATTTATGGAGGAGAAGTTCATTAAGGACATAAAAGGCACATTATGACAATCAAGCATTTCAATTTAGACAAGAGTAGAATATTTTTAGGTTTTTGAGAATGTTAACCAGAGTTTCTCCATGGCACATGAGATAAATGTTAGTTTCAGAAATGATGACATTACCACAAAGAGAACTTCTGAGACACCAGTGTTCCACGAAAATAGAACATGACTTGTTTTTGAATTTGGCAGCTTGGCTCTCTAGCCCAAGTATTCAATACAATAGTAAGTTACATTTGCATAAGCATAAATTTACTTTAAAGACAGGATTGTGTTACACTCAGATTTAATATTTTATACATAAAATAGTGTCACTACTAAATTAAGAACAGGTCATGTATTTGTAAAGCGTTGCTTAAGGTTATCTTCGACAAACCTATAAAGTTCTCCTGTTCTACCTCCCTATAACACTAGAGATATTTCCTTCCCCAAATTCCATATACCCACTTATTTTATTTCTTTTGCCCCATTTCTATGACTATGAATTCAAGAATGTACACAAATTAGATATTTATAGAAGGCATTGGAAATAATTCTGGAGTTTCAGAAATACAATTCTAGAAAACTTACATTATTTTCCCACACCTTGTACAATAACCCATTTTAAATGATTTTGTAATTGTAGTTTGTGAAATATCTTCAAGTAATATGCTTCAGAATCATATATTATTATATATTCCTTATTGAATGATATGGTTTGGTTCCGTGTCCCCAACCAAATCTCATCTTGTAGCTCCCACAATTCCCACGTGTTTTTGGGGGGACCCGGTGGGAGATTATTGAATTGTGAGGGCGAGTTTTTCCTGTGCTGTTCTCTTGGTAATGAATGGGTCTCACAAGATCTGATGGTTTTAAAAAGTGGGAGTTGCCCTACACAAGCTCTCTCTTTGCCTGCCGCCATCCATGTAAGATGTGACTGACTCCTCCTTGCCTTCTGCCACGATTATGAGACCTCCCCAGCCACATGAAACTGTGAGTCCAGTTATACCTCTTTCTTTTGTAAATTGCCCAGTCTTGGGTATGTTTTTATTAGCAGCATGAAAATGGATTAACACACTAATATAAAACCACCTTCCCTAAATCATAAATCAAAACTGCAAGTTATAATATTTGACTAATAGTTCAGTTAACTGCATTTATTAGATCACTATTATATAGATGACTGTCTAACTACTACTAGTTGACAACCTATTATTGTCAGGTATATCTGAAATGCTTTGCATGAATTATTGAATTATCTCATTGAAAACTCAAAATGTATCACCACCTTTCATTTTTTACACAGGAGATTACTGAGGTATAAAGGGTGTAGTAATTTGTCCAAGGTCATACAACAGGATTGGTGTTGGGATTTGAATTGTGACTATAGAATCTACAATTGTTACAACAACATCATACTCAATATCATCAGAAATTTTCAAGCAATAAGCAATTGCTCTCTGGTTAATTTTTTGAATTATTATGACAAGTTAAAGGAAATAACCTAATATGTTCCTTGATCCTAGTGCCCATTCTATGCCTTAATTTATATCATGTCAATGAAATACACTGTGAGTTAATTCTTCTCATGTTGCAGCTAAGAATCCCTTTTTCATGCATAGACCTAGAAGGGGGTCAGACCTTGAGATAGTTTAAGTCAATTAAGATTATTCATATTGAGACTAGAAAATATTAATTGATAGAGGTTGGGAAAGATACTTGAATAAAATTAGATTTTTTTTCTTTATATTTAAGCTGATTTTCCTATCCGGAAATGTAATTATTTGTTTTTCTACTATTTTTCTGTAAACCAATGAAGTTTCAGAATCTTTCTGCTAATGATTGCCTGTTTTCAATTACTAAGAATAGACTATCTCATTTGAAAGGCACTTGTCTCATCCGTCATCAATTCTCATCTATTTTGAAGTTGTTGCTGTTCACAAATGATGATGTCTTATGCTTGAACTTCATAGGATGATTGTACCCAGGGGCTTTTTAGGCAGCTGTGTTTAGTGTCTCATGGACATTAAAAGTGATGCCCTCACCATAGCTTCCTAACAAAGTACTAGTTATATAGTAAGTACTATGAATCCAACCAGTGTTTTATCATTATTCTACTTACTTTGATTTATTCTTTTGTACTTCAATAGCACAATGCAGCCAGCCTCTGGTTTGTTCTATTCACTGCAGCTATGCATTGAGTTGAATGCTTTGCAGCTATTCTTCCTTCCATAAAAACATCTTCTTTCTTGTCCTCTACCCTGGAGCATTTTTTGGATTTGCTTATATTCCTTCTGTTTGTGTTTTGGTTCCAGGATTTGTTTGCATTCATTTGTAATAAACTGCTTTTTTTTTTCTTTTTGTCTTCAAGCCAAGCAACTTAAATTATTTAAATATGTCAGTAATGTCTAAAGGAGGTCTTATTTCATTTCCTGTTCTTTTTAATTTTATAGTGTTAGGAATTGTTCAACCTATTGTAAATTTAATTTTAATGATTTTTCATTCAATTAGACATTTATTGTGTTGTCTTACAAAAGGGTTTTTGAGATTTCCTTTCATTTTTTTTTTTCTCCCTATCTCTAGGTCTGGACAAAATGAGTAGAGCCATTTTTTGGCTCTAAAAGATATCTTTTAGTTGAGGTTATTTTTAACATGAACGAGGTGAGGAAATGTACTTCTTTCATATTTGTGCTATTTACACATAATTAATTCTAAATTGCTATTTGATATTTGGAAGTGCATTAGTTTCTTTTCCAAAGCTATCATGTCATCTGTAGTGATGTGTATGTATGTATGTATAGCTCACAGAAGAAAAAAAATGACAGCCAACCACGGGGGACTACAAGGAAAGCAATCATATTTATTCTGCTAGGCTCCCTCATTCTAGGCATATTGTTTTCCTTAACCATCTATTTTCAATATAAGAATACATTTTAGAGTAGAGACTGGTCTATGACTGTTGCCAAAGCAATTATGTAGCCAGTTGTAAAATTAGCTTAAGATTTGTATTTGTTTGTTTCTCTGCCACCCTAGAGAATGCTTCCGCTAGTGTTTGGAAAGTGGGAATTCCTACTATTCTACATGACAAAATTCAAAATAAAAGAAATATAATTAATAATTGTGCATATGTATAGATTTTTTTATTTGACTCAAGAATAAGGCACGACTCTCTACTCTTTTTAAATGAGCGCTAAGTGTTTTTCCAAAATGACTGTCTACTCCATAGAAGAAGCATACCTTTCACACATAAGAGCTTTACTGTTTCTATAGTGATACCTCCTCCTTGTTATGCTGATGACAGTGTATCATAATCGTAGGTTAGTCACATTGATGCATGCATTTCTTTAATTGTTTACTGTGGTCATGATGCACTGCCCAGTTAGTGGCCACCCATTAGAAAAGAACCCTTACAAAACACTTGAAGCTGTCTTTCTGGTGTTCTTGCTTGTCCTATGCCACATCCTTTACCTTCTGATCTCTGCTTTTTTATACTTTAAGCCCACCAAGATTCCTCCTTAATCTCAAATTCCCAATGATTTTCCTTTGCAGATACCTTTGTTTATAAATAGAGTTATCTTACACTTTGTCTATTTTAAGTGTATGTTGCACCTATTTCACAGTCCACTTTCAAGTCCAAAGATGCTACAACTTAGGTGTTCATTTTCTGTCTCCATGATGGTACCCAACATCATTCTCCATTAAAGATAAAATCAGGTGTTCAAGGCCCAAATATAAGATTTTCTTTTCTTTTTTAAAAAATTAGTCCCGGCCAGGCACTGTGCCTCATGCCTGTAATCCCAGCACTGTGGGAGTCCAAGGCGGGCTGAACACCTGAGGTCAGGAGTTCCAGGCTACCCTGGCCAACGAAGTGAAACCTTGTCTCCACTAGAAATACAAAAATTAGCCTGGTGTGGTGGCGGGCGTCTGTAATCCCAGCTGCTCAGGAGGCTGAGGCAGGAGAATCGCTGGAACCAGGGAGCAGAGGTTGCAGTGAGCCGAGATCACGCCACTACACTCCAGCCTGAGCGACAGAGTGAGACTCCATCTCAAAAAAAAAAATAAATAAGTAAATAAAATAAAATAATAATAATAATAATAATAATAATATTAGTCCCACGGCCCTTACATTTAGCTTCTTCATAAATTGGATTGCCTTTACTCATCTCACTGTTTCATGCTTTGCATCTTCTTTTTTCTTCCTTAGAACTCAGTCATTATTTTTGTATCTTTCACTATCTGTGAAGACATTCATGAAGGTTTTAAAAACCTCTTAGATTGAAGACTGGTGTCAAATGCTGATCAAGGAAAAGAGAGTATTAGATGAAAAGTTTTGTCTTCTCTAATTTTTGTTCTGTGTTTAGCAAGCTAAAAGTTAATTTAAGCACACAGTAAGGTGAAAGGGCTGGTGGGAGTCATTGAAGTGAGGAAGTGTTCCCTATTTTTTACTGAGTTCAAAAGAATACAGTGCCACATAAGGTATTTTAACTCGCAGGAGCCACCCACCAGAGAAAAGAAAAAAAAAAAAGTAGGTTCTAAGGAGTTGAAGAATATTTTTTCCCTCTATGAACATCAAACATTGTGTACTTGAAAGGTACAGTCCAGTGAAGATGTTGTTCCTTGACTGAGGTGTTGGTTTAAGCATAAAACTAACCATAAGATGCCTAGAGGGAAAAACTGTAGTAAAAATGATCTGATTGCTTTCACAAATCTCTGAATCTCAGAATGGGCAGAATGCCGGCACATTTTCCCAGAGGAAACTCCTAAAAGCCTGTTTAACTGAAGCTGGTGACTCCAAGGCTTATGTAAGCTCATATTCTCTTGTTCTTTGGCCACTTATGACTCAGCATTCTCCTTGAATTTAAAAGTACTTTGGGAAGCTTTGAAAGTTCGAGGCTTAAAAAATAATAGCAATAAAACCCACTAAAGCTTCTAGGAGAGAAAGTAATCCAATGGTAGTCACATCATATATATATATATATATATATATATATATATATATATATATATATTTATTTATTTATTTTAATTTTGCTTTATTATTTCTAATACTATTTCTAGTAATTTCTCTGATACAATAATATATTTTTTCATGATTTACTTTTAGTTTTGACTACTAATTAGGCTACAGACGCTGTCCTTGACCTAAAATTGTTCATGAAGACCATGTGTAGTATTAGAAATAATAGAAAGCTAAATTTTCAAAAATAGCATACAGTGGTCTCTTTTATTATTTTAAAGATAAATATATTTTTTGATGGTTAAAAGACTGACTTTTCTGTCTTTCAGTTAATGCATTTTTTTTTTTCAATTTGGTTAAGATTAATTGAACATCAAACCTTGTCAGGAGCTTTCATATACACTGTCATATTTAATCTACTCAGTTAAATCTATGAGATAGGTATTATTTTCATAGTAGGATTGTAAAACCCTTACCATATGTGAGAGGGATCAAATATCAAGTGGTGAGAGTTGTCTGAATTCCTGGACAATATTCCAAAGATATATGTAACTTTAGGACATTGAAAAATATCACCATATTAATAAAATAGTATTTGTGAATCTATCTAATTTTCTTTACTGTAAGGTTGTATTTTGCCTGCTGATGTTTAAAGCATTTTAAACTCTAGAAGTCTCTTTTCTCTACTGATTTCAAAAATAATTTCTCTGACATAATAATGTATTTTTTCATGATTCACTTTTGGTTTTGACTATGAATTAAGCTACAGACACTGTACTTAACCTAAACTTGCCCATGAAGATCATGTCTACAAAGCAAAAACAAAAATCAAATGATATCTAATATTGGATAAACAGACATGTCCTCAAATTCATTCTACTAAAACATAAGTTCCATTGGTCTTTTGGACATGTTGAAGAGCAGAGATATGTATTTTAATTTAGAGTTAATAAATCGGATTTGAATTAACAATGTGAAACATGATGCTTTGTAATTTTTTTTTTACCTTACTCCTTTTATGGCAAGATTATTTATTATGCCATACTTTCATTCTTAATCAGCAGTAACTGAATATCCGATCTGTAGTTATGATCTTATGTTTATGCCAAGAAAGACAGATACACAGTAATTGAGTAATTTTTTTTTTTTTTTTTTACTTTTTTACTCTCTTATTCTTGATGGATATTATTCACTGTAATTTATAGTACTAAGTGTAATCCACTCTGGCCATTGGTTTTAGTAAGTTATGATGATATTTTAATGAATAACTTTATCAACTACTAAATATTGTGATAATTCACACTAGACACTTATCAATGCATTTATCATTCATATGATGGCACAATGGATAGCCAAGTTTGCAATGAAGATATTTAATATCTTGATGAGTTGTTTTGTTGGTCAGCAGTGTCTAAATTTAAAGTCCAAACTCAACGTTTTATAAAACATAGGCATTTAGAATTGGCCATCTTTGAAGAGAAGGGTAGGACTTCAGGACCTGGCATGCTGCCTGACACATAACATGTGTTTACAGTATTTAGGGAAAAAGGCAAATATATATTCCAGTTCCCAAATTGCCAAATTTAATAATCTATACATTCCAGTATGAATAGATGTTCAGGGTCTCTTCACCCTTTAGCATTTGTAAACAACTGTAAATTGTTAGCAGTAAGCTGTAAAACTAGAGAAAGATTACTTTTTAGAATCTAGATGACAAACATATGGGATTATATAGAAAAGTCAGGGTAAAACGTGATTCTTATGGTAAGTGGGAATTTTTCCTTGGTTGACATTTAAAAATACATAGTGCAGTTCTTTTCACTGAAATAGACATTGGAATGGAAACTGCCCAAACTCTCTCGTGTAAAAAAGAAGAAAAATGTTTAAAGCAGCCCTTTACCCCTGTGCTTTGTATGCTTTGTGTGTCTGGCATCATGTGCACTCAATGAGTATCCACACATGTTGATGTTTACCTAACAGCAGGATGCACAGTTTCCTACCACAGTGCATCAGAAGACAAGCATAACATATGCTTGAATATTCCAAATAATTTGTTAGAAGACACATGTGGATCTATATCTAATATGAAATTAATTTTTCACACACACAGAGTTCTGTAACCAGATTTTTACACAGTGGGTTGTGGTATTGTAATCCCTCATTCATGAGCCATGTGTTTGAATTATGCTACTTGAATTATCAAAGTCATCTTGCTGTTTGAATGCCGCTGGCATCATATTTGAAAAAATTTCATAATCAAGTCTAGCTCCTTTAGGGGAGATGTTGATACTGACCCTGTAGGTGGTACAATAGATGTTAGCTAGTGGCTTGAAGCTATTTTTTTTTTATTTCATGTATTTATGAAGTGTCAATTCCCCTAAGATACCAAAATTCTGATAACTTCTCATTATCTCCTCCTCCTTCCCCCTCCTACATCTCTTTCTCTTTCTCTCTCTCTCTCTCTCTTTCACACACACATGCACACACTGCTGCTTTTGTACACACAATATATTATCTGCCTCCTTACCTCAAAAACTCTGATGGAGAAAAAAATTAATGGAATTTTAAGTCTGAAACAGTTTAACAATTTCACAGAAGATTTGATATTTACAGAAGCCTTCAAGCCTTCAGATAGCCAGCTGAAATGCATCTTATCTCTTTAAATGAGAATTATGTATTGTTTTAGGCCCAAAATAATGATGCTAAGTATATTTTCTGAGCACCTATCTTATGCCAAATGTTTCCCTGTGTATCCTCATTCACCTCCTTTACTTCTCATAGTTTTCTAATGTAATCTTTACAGTGAGATAGCTATGTAAAGAGAAAGGAGTTCTAAATTTTACTAGGGGGCACAGTGCTGCCCTGCCTTTAGTATAGCCTGGCCTTATTTTAATTACTGACTGACTTTGGTAAAGATCCATAAAGTATGTTTATCATATCTACACATAGTATAAAGTAAAATCTACAAGGCAGATGACAGAATCAGGGTAAAAATATCTTTAAGTGACTACAATAAAAATACAAAAAATAGCAGTCTTATATGTGATGTTCAATATGAGTTAGAGCGAAAGGAAAATGTGAATACAAAATGCCTTTGACCTAGCTTTTCAGTAAATATGATGTTAAGATTTGCAGGGCTGAGTTTGTCATAATCTATTACAATCCAGCAAGTTTAGATTGTTACTGAAAATGATAATATTCTCTTACATCAGGTTAGGAAATGCCCAGAATCTATATTAAGAAGTTTAATGGAGAAATACTGTCCCTACTAAAAATACAAAAATCAGCTGGGCCTGGTGGCACACACCTGTAGTCACAGCTACTTGGGAGGTAAAAGTGGGAGGATCACTTGAGCTCAGGAGACACAGACTTCAGTGAGTCATACCTGTGCCACTTCCCTCTAGCCTGGCTAAAAGAGTGAGATGCTATATCAAACAAACAACAACAAAAAAAAAAAAAAAAAAGAAAAGAAAAGAAAAGAAAAGATGAAATTTAATGATGTGATTGACCTTAAATTAGGTTGGCCAGATCATATATAAAGTTTTATATTCAATTCTGGGCACCAAGTTTTCAATGATGCATATCTAGAGTGTAGTGTGTACAAAGGAGGAAAACTTGGAGCAAAGCAATCTGTACCCCATTTCCTGTGGCAACCAGGAATGTGGTATATCTGGAAAACGGGAAGGCTTGGGAAGCTGGGGAGTGGAGTGGGAGTGTGGGAGGAGCTATGTTTTGTCTATGTATCATTCAATATTAAAAAAATCATCTTGAGGAAGTGTAGTAAACACATTTATAACATTAAATAGAACCTGTACAGGGAGATTAGGAGAAAAACCTGACACATTGAAAGACAAATCTTTTTTTTTTTAATTTATTTATTATTATTATACTTTAAGTTCTAGGGTACATGTGCATAACGTGCAGGTTTGTTACATATGTATACTTGTGCCATGTTGGTGTGCTGCACCCATCAACTCGGAAAGACAAATCTTTCAAATAGGGAGAACCACAATAGAATATCAAGCCCACAATGGAACAGGTTGACTTGGTAAGTAAAGAGTTTCTTGTCCTTGGAAATGCATTTCTCGTGTTTAAAAATAAATTGGACTGTTTGACATTCACTATTACTTCTCCTATGTATGCTTAAGATTTTATACTTTAGATGTAGGATGAAGTAGAGAGAAAATAGCTTATGCATATTTTAAATATATAAAAATGTCATTCCCCCTATAATTTAATTTTTATTTTAAATGTTTTTATAGATATTGGGTGACATTTCATAGCAGGCAATTATAACATAAAATAACAAAGTAGACTGACGCATGAATATTGCTAGCAAAAATAAGATCTTATTCAGACACGGCTTAGGTTGACTATTTTTTTTCTTGCCAAAGTAATGTATTTCAGGATAAATGGGAGAAAAGGAATGCTTCATAATATTTAAAGGTAACTTTTAAAAATGCATCTATATACACATTAAGAAGTTAGATATTAGAACTCAAGTTTTAGACTTATAAATTAAAAATGAGAAGCTATCTTCTTCCTATCATCATTCATAGCTAAATGGTGTGAGCTATCTTATATTTGATTAGTGTGTGTATTGCCATCATCCTTTCAGACACTTCAATCCAAGTTTACAGGTATTGTTTCTCAAAAATGTTTCTGATTTCAGAAGAGCACAATCTTTGAGTATATATATAATTAGAGGGAGAAGTAGAGGAGATGCAATTAGCCAATATATTTGAGCACATTTATTTAATTTCAAAGAGTTGAAAGTTGAATCCCACAGAATTTGATCTATGGGATATCTGTGTTAAAATATCACATTGATTTTTTTAGTTTTGCATTCAGTTGTCCTCACTGAAGAATATAATATAAAAAATATGAAATAATGTTTTAAGAGAATAAATACAGGAAGCTATTTATTGTTAAAAAAAAGCCTTTATTAAATTTTAATAAAATTTCTTCATGCTGTTTTTAAACTTTTTAACTTATTATGCTCTTTTTCCCAGGACTGTATGATTTTGTAAAGAATTACTGTATGCTTAATGCTTCTCCAAACATTGTATCCTTGCTATATGTGTGCCAAAGACATGGGCACAGCCAGATATAGTAAAATTATTTCAACTTTATCCATCAAAATTAGAATTGAAAAGGGCATGTGAAAATTCTTGAGGGGAAAAAAAAGTAGAATCTTATGTTGCCCTATGAATTGACTCACTAACTCAATGAAAATAAATTACTTTTACTAATACTCATCCAAATCTGGCAATAACATTGTTGCAGCACATAATGAAAGCTATATTTCACCATATTGAAATCAAAGATCTACAATATATCAGCAACATCATTAATTTTGACACTGTCCTCAGATTTGGCATATACTTTCATAATTTAATCATATGTCCTTTATGGAGACTCTTCAGTCTCTCGTGCTGTTTCAAACAATTCTGTAAGAGCTCAAAGTCTTACAGTAGTAATAAGACAGGTCTACTACTACTTAGTAGTAGACAGGTATGTTAAGATAATCAAAATGCAGTTTTACAAATATTCCAGAGGAATGTGTGAAAGGAACTGTGGCTCATTCTAACTGTGGGGCTTGGAGAAGGTATTCCATAGAGATAAATTTCAGCCTATGCCTGGAAGGTTGAGTTTGTTATGCAGTGAAATTAGGGGAGTATGTTTCAGACAAAGGGAATAAGAATTGTTGTCGGGGGAAATGAAATAGCATTGGCTAGAAAATACATTTGACTTTGTCTGCATGCCAGGAAATAGGTCTGAAAATTTGCACAAGGGTAGATCAAGATATTTCTCATATAACAAATATAAATAATGTAAACATTAAGCTGTTAGTGGCAGTACCATACATATATGGTAGAAGACCACTCTGGCTGCATGTGGACAGAGGGATTAAAGTATGTCTTATCCTGATTCAGAAGGATGAATTAGAAAACCATCACAAAAAGTGATAAGTAACAAACAATAAGTAACAGAAGGACTAACTACGGTATACCATCATGATCATCTTATTATTCTTTTTCTTTATGCTCAATTTCTCCTCTGCGTGAAGAGGAATTTAAGAGTATCACGTGTGAACTGGACTTTGATTGCTCTCTATGGACCCATTCTCACCTTCACTTCTCTTCTTTCCTTCCATCCCAAAATATTTTTGATTCTCTAGTCTAAGCCCACTCTTTTAGCTACTAAGGAAATAGTAGTGTACAAAGTAAGAAAAGGGTGACAGGGAATGTGTATATGTTTGTGTGCTGGGGGTTGGCGTGGTGGTGTTGATGCGGTTTCTCAAATTCAAGTGGAATGAACACATACTTGACCAGCAAAAAAACATCAGTCTAATTTTTAACAGTTCTTTTATAACAATTAAACATACAGATACGCAGAATAAGTCCTCAGGTTTTTGCATCAATATTATCATTGTTCAAAATATTTCTATTAGAGAACAGCATGTGGGCAAAAAGTAAAGATGGGAAACCAGACAATTTAAAAAGGGAACTTCCAGTCCTTATAATCCAAGAAATCGATGTTTAAATCCCAATTCTCTTGCTTCTGATGTAAAACCTTAGGAAATTTATTTGACTAACCTCTCTTCAAAGAGAAGAGAAAAAAGTGCTTCAGTTTTCTTCCCTAGAAGGGTTGCAAAAATAAAATAAATAATGCAAGTAGTATTTAGCCTATGGTAAGCCTTCAAGCAATGCCAGTTTTGACAATGATGATGGTGATGAAGTTTCTTTTAATCCAAGGACACTATTAAAACTCTTCATTGTTACCACTGTTACTTGTTAAACTCAGCTTTAATTTTGTCACCTTTCAATCACCTCTTCAAGTGTCCCACAGTGAGGGACCAGGAACTGTGATGAAGTACATCTTACTATAGGCAGTCTTGAACCATGACTGACAATTACAGGTCAGACTGAGAAAAGATACAGAATGTATAGTTATTTTCTTTGAGTAAACTCATAACTGAAAATATTGTGTGGTTTAATGTAATCTGAATTTCACTGTAGAGTCAGTTGAGCCAAACCTATGAATTAATAAATTTTTTTCCCACAGCATAACACATCTGCTTATATTACTTTATTATATACAGTCCTTAAGTGTATATTTATCATGCTAGTCTATAAGTTACTCAAAGATAATCATATTTTTCTCATGTTTTAAAACTACAATTCCTAGCAGAGTGTCTGGCAAATGGTAAGCATGCAATAGATATCTGTTCACTAAGTCTGATATACAACTAATTTTTCCCAACTTCGCCTTCAAGTGAATGGAATTTACCAACTAGGATTCAATCTACTCTTTCCATACTTTTATGTCATATGTCTCTTAATCATTGTGCTTTACTGCAAATTTATTTCACTGGCAAATTTCACAGGTAAAATATTTATCTTTGGTTTTTATTTACTGTGGACTCATGTCTGTGATGGTCTTTCTTTCCATGATGACAGATAAATAGTATGAACACATTCCACAGAACACCCAGCACATTTTTGTTCTCACAGTTCTTAATATTTTTCTTGCATATGGTTGATGTTCCTCAAATATTTATTAAAAATATGTAACAGTACATTGGTAAATTTGTGTAAATATATCTATGAGAATATGAAAACCACCACCAATGATTATGATTCTAGTATTTCATTATAATTGTATATTATCTTCTATAAAAAATGTGATGATGACTTAAAAACGAGTTAGTCAATGTTATCGAAATTCACCATGTAAATAAATGTGATTATAAAACTAATTATAGTATTTTGTCACGGTAAAATTACCTAATTTGCCCAGTTGTACTGTTATCTTCATAGACTAGTATTGAATTTAGCCATGCTAAATTTATACTGTATATTACATTTTAGCAGCAGTTTCACGAACCCAGTATTAACTGTCAGATGTCATTTTATATCAGTGAAATTTGAATCACTCATTACATTTCATCATTTATATTATGGCAGTAAATCAGTCTAGGAAACCTATTTAGAGACATTTTAATTTTAGCTAATTTATTATTTAAATAATATATATTTCAGCAATCTGCCAATTATATTTATATGAATACATACTATAAAGTATGCTTTTAATTAATCAGAATGAAATTAATTGAAATCCACCTTAATTTGCCCATCAACTTACAAAAAGAACAGGAGGCTTTTTATGCGTCATTTTAAGAGGAAAATGAAAAACAATGAAAGAAGGATAAAAACTGGATTTTTTTCAAAAAGTTCATAACACTTGTAGGATCAGATTCTATACTTGACCCCAACAAAATTATTTACGTCATAAATTTACATTATGTGCGTTATAAATGGTATTTGAAAGGATTACTCTTTGGTAATAGCAAAACCTAAGTTGTCAAAGAAAGATGATAGGTTAATATACATCCCTTGATAATACATTTTAGCTATATTTTCATTAGCATGGATTAATAAATTATTTTTCATTTCACTGTCAATTATTCAGCACATTCTATATTTTTAAGTTTTTTTCAAAGGTATTCTCATCAAACATACATACCTCTGCTTTATCTTTTGCATTTGATTGTTCATATGAAAATATTAAATTATGTAATTTTCAGTAGCTTAACATTACACTCTGCAGCCTCCCTAAAGGGAGGATATATTACTTAGAGATAAGCAATTAGGTATTTTAAATATTTAGATACCCAAATATCATTCTACAGTCTTAGTCTCTCTTATTGAGACAAATTGTTCCCTGTTTCTGCATCCATAAACATCACCAGAGAGAACATTAATAATCATTAGATATGTGCCTCAGTAGAAACTGGGAAATAGTTTAATGGGATTTTAACTTAAATGAAGACCAACCGTGAGTAACACTTACTTTGCAATGGATCCTTAGGGTATATAACCACTAACAAGAAAATGATCATTTATCTTTTAGTTTGCTCTTTCTGTGTGAGTTCAAGAATAAAAAGCTCAAAATACATAACTGAAAGAGCAATCCAGCCCTCAGTGCTATTAATTGTTAAATGCAAAAAAAAAAAAAAACCATAAAAACAAAAAAACAAAACACCACGTCACAAGAAACTGATTTGGTCATTAACATAAACAATTTGAAAACCATCCACAGTTAGTGTTTGGTTTTCCAGTAATAATATGCCACTGTCTTAGAAGAATTGTGTTTTCTTATGAGACTTACTGGATTTCAGAAATGTCAGAAATATATCTCTCTACTGTGAAATGATGGTATCCACATACATGTGAGCAAGTTTTGTTTTATTTTATTATTTTATTTTATTGAGATAGAATCTCCCTCTGTCTCTCAGGCTACATTGCAGTGGCACAATTTGGCCTCACTGCAACCTCCGTAGCCTGGCTTCAAGTGATTCTCCTGCCTCAGCTTCCTGAGTAGCTGGGACTACAGGAGCCTGCCACACGGCCGGCTAATTTTTGTATTTTTAGTGAAGATGGGGTTTCACCATTGTGACCAGGCTGGTCTTGAACTCCTGACCTCAAGTGATCCCTCTGCCTCAGCCTCCCAAAGTGCTGGGGTTACCGGCGTGAACCACTATGCCCAGTCATGAGCAAGTTTTTTTTTTTTTTTTTTTTTTTTTTTTTTTTTTGAGTCTTGCCCTGTCCCCCAGGCTGGAGTGCAGTGGCGCGATCTTGGCTCACTGCAAGCTCCACTTCCCGAGTTCACGCCATTCTCCTGCCTCAGCCTTCCAAGTACCTGGGGATACAGAGGTGCCCGCCACCATTCCTGGCTAATTTTTTGTATTTTTAGTAGAGACGGGATTTCACCGTGTTAGTCAGGATGGTCTCGATATCCTGACCTAGTGATCTGCCAGCCTCAGCCTTCCAAAGTGCTGGGATTACAGGCGTGAGTCACCGCGCACAGCAGAGCAAGTTTTGCATTTTTGTCTCCAACATCATATATTGCCCCCACAGAGTGATGAACAGGTTTAAAGTGATTCTCAGTTGACAAATATTGTGTGCACATATATATTCCCGCCTTTTCTTCTCTCATGTTCTTGTTTCACTTTTCTCCCACCACAGCAAAGCAATCTGCCACACAACTTCTATTCACAATTTATTCTTGGATAGAAATGGAAAAGTTTAATAAAAATAGAAATGTGTGGTAAACTAATGAATTTGATACAACGAACTTTAAGGATAGCCTTGAATTCTACACAGACCATATACATTTCTCATTCAAATTACTTGTAAAGACAGAAAAGGGTGCATTTTCAAAAAACTTGACAGCTTAATGTTACTACATATAAATTCTGTTACAGCTGCCATAATTTAAGAGTTTACTTTGAAAGTAACTTGAAAGAAGTATAAAATTAAAGTGATCTCCACCACACTTTAATGAGGCTTTACCACAGCACACTGTGTAGGAAGTGGACAGTTCCAACATATCCCACATCCGTCCCTGTAACGTTCATCAGGCATACCTATGCCAGAGGGAAGATACGTTTTGTGATGTGTCTTGGCAGAGACCCACTGGAAATTGTCAAATCTCTATTATCTAATACTTTTGACCAATGGAAAAATCAAAGAATTAAAGCTGCATCTGTAAAAGAAAAGCTGAAAAGGATCAAAAGATAAATTTGTTCGTAAGTTCTACTTACTCAAATAAAATTATTTAGTCATTTTAGTAAAGCAAAATTCAATTTATAATGACAGCATGGAAATAAATGTTTAAAATTGTAAAGAACAATTTGACTATATACAAAAAACAAAACAAAACAAAACAAAAAACGAAATACCACATTCTGGAATTGAATGGCCTGTTGGTACATTATTAGTATTCTCTTGTGAGACAAGTGTGTCCATATACCTGAAGTGTCCATGAATGCCCATAATGAGTACAATGGATTTTAATATGCCAGTAGTGTACTTAAGGGTCAAATATTTTAACCATGTCTAAAAATTCATTTTAAAATTTTTGGCCATGTTTCCAAACTATTTAGACAGTATCTTTTGGAAAAGAATAAAATTTTATTTTATGAAGCAAAAACTTCATAAAAGTATGAAGATTCTGTTTTAGGGAAATACACTTTTAATTTTTAATATATTTGCAAAACTTAATAGGAAGAATTTGATTTAAAGATCTTGGCATAATTCTTTATCTTGTATTTGTCCTCCTTCTGTATTTCTCATCTTTCCTCCAGCTTCTCACCATGACAAAGTGATTGAGAACATGTGTTAGGTTTTCTTTCTTAGCACCTTTGTTCAACAACTGTTCATTTTTGCTGCTTTCCAAGCAATTGGTCAGCTTTAAAGTTTATTTGCATTTTTAAAAGGATGCACAAAATAAAACACCCTCAGATCTGATTAATGCTTCCTAGTTTCACTTCTAAAACACAAACAAACAAGCAGTGCAGTCTAGCCACCTGCAAAACACCAAATTAGCCTTGTGATTAGTAGGAAAGAGACAATTGCATGAGAAATTTTGGGGGCAGGAAAAAAGTGGGTAGAGTTTGACTATGGAGAAAATTAGTTTGCTCATGCATTTTGGATAAAGTGAAATATAACAGAAACATTCTAAGTGTCCAAATATATTTTGAAATGTGTTTTGATAGTGATGTAATGAGATATTGAGAGTAAATCATCCACAATCACATATCTTATTAAATAACTTCAAGGATAACACAACAACCAAAAAGAAGCCTATGAAGATTTTAGAATAAAGTTGGTCTTGTTTCAAAACATCTGATATTTGCTTTTGTCTTTTCACACCCATCCCCCCATTTTGAGGAGAGGGAGGTGTCTGGCGTGAACCTCAGGAACTGAATGGGCCAAGGACAGAAGAACCTCAGAAATATTGCCATTGTGACCAAGAAAATGAGAAGTGCCATGCAGAGTGTTTTCACTATGACTTCTCATAATCCTGTGAACTATCTTTATATTATAATGTCCCATAATGTCTGATATGCTCTGGCTGTTTCCCCACCCAAATCTCATCTTAAATTGTAGTTCCCATAATTCCCGTATGTTGTGGGAGGATAACTGAATTATGGGGGCAGTTACCTCCGTGATAGGTAATGAATTCTCACCAGATCTAATGGTTTTATAAGGGGCTTTTCCCCCTTCTACTCGGCATTTGTCCTTGCTGCCACTATGTGAAGAAGAACGTGTTTGCTTCCCATTTCACCATAATGGTAAGTTTCCTGAGCCTTCCCAAGCCATGCTGAACTGTGAGTCAATTAAACCTCTTTCCTTTATAAATTACCCTGTCTCCGGTATGTCTTTATTAGCAGCAGGAGAATGGACTAATACAATGTCTTATAGTACCATAATTTCCCTAGAAATTTTGCGAGTCACAGTTCATAAAGTGGCATTAAAAAAAAAAAAAAAAATTGGTATTCACTTTGGGAGGCCGAGGTGAGAAAACGAGGTCAGGAGATCGAGAACATTCTGGCTAACACGGTGAAACCCTGTCTCTACTAAAAACACACACAAAAATTAGCCAGGCGTGGTGGTGGGTGTCTGTAGTCCCAGGTACTCGGGAGGCTGAGGCAGGAGAACGGCGTGAACCTGGGAGGCGGAGCTTGCAGTGAGCCAAGATCAGGCCACTGCACTCCAGCCTGGGGGACAGAGCCAGACTCCGTCTCAACAAAACAAAACAAAACAAAACAAAACAAACAAATAAAAATTGGTATTATACCAATTCAGTTGCAAAATGTACTTAATCATATGTTTTACTTAAACAACTGAAACTTAGAAATTGACTTTCTGGGATTTGCTTAATGATCATTTGTTATTTGCTAGGCAGTATACTAAGTGCATTTTTTCATGCATTATCTCAATTAATCCTCAAAATCAAATTTTGAGGTAGTTACTATTATTTCCATTGTTTTACAGATGAGAAAACTGAAGTCCAGAAAGATTAGGCAACTTTCTAAAAGTTTCATTACCAGAGAGGACAGATCCAGAATTAAAATCTAAGCAGTTTTTATTTATATCTTGCTTTTGTTTGTTTATTAACACTACTGCAGCACTATGGTACATTTAAATTAGCCTCTAAGTACAAATATTTACATATTTAAAAGGTATCAACTTTTTTAAAGAAATAGAATGCTACGTATTTGAAAATGTGACTTTCAAACATTCCACTGTTGAAAGATTCCACTGTTGAAACATTCAACAGTGGAAGATTCCACTGTTGAAACATTCCAAATGCAATATTGTACAGATAAGAATTTCTTACCTGTGATGGACTGCTAAAAATAAACACAAATTTTTATTTTCCCAAATATCCAGAAAAAAATGGAATACATTTTTCAATATTTAGTTTTTCTTTTGTTATTTTAAAAATTGTTCTACCTTATAACTATTCTTTCTACTGGGGTGTTTATTAAAATGAAAATATACAGAATAAGTGGCACATACATATTAATTGAGAATGACAGACACAGCAATGATGAGTCATGGGTCATTCTTTTTGAGAAGGGGACCCTCAACTGAAATTCAGTATATTAGGAAAAAAGGGACTTCATTTTCTTAGCAGTTTACATTTCAGATAGTTTAAAAACAGTTAATAAAGAATAAACAACTAATTTTCATTGCACTACTATAAAACTACCAAAAGTAAAATGCATCTATCCATATCAAATTAAAGTAAGAGTTTTAAATTTAACAGGCATTTGGGTGCAGGCTGTCTACACAGCAGAAAAATATGGGAGTCCGTGATAAGCAATGATGCGGGGAATGTAATTCTTTTTGTTCCTCTATAACAGGGAAATATGTTCTCAATTAACAAAACAGTATTTTTCTCAATTTCTCAATTCTGAAAATTGCTAGACATATTATGCTTTACAACCCTACACCCACACACTATAGACATATGCCACGAGTAGATGCTTTGCTGACTTGAAGGTTTCTGCAGTGATTTTTCTTGCATGCGCTTCCTTTTGCGCTAATAGAACACCCACAAGATAAGAAAAAGAAATGCTTAGACATGCACCATCCCTTTCTCCAAAGATTGTTAGGTACTAGTATTTGAAGTTTGAGAAAATATTATTTAAATGACTACAAAGCTAATGTAAAGATAACAGAGCCATGCTGCTGATATTATTTAGAATAATATTGCTATGACTAATGATGGTATATTGCTGTAAGTTGAATGTGACACAAACAACAAATGAGACTGTTAAAGTCCACAATTGGGTTATGGAATTCTCATTTTGTTCTCCCTTTTGCAGCAGTCCTTCTTTTATAAAATGGGTATTGCAAGAGAAAAGAGAGGAGATAAAAATTTATAACAATATTTTTTTTTTCCACAAGAGTTTGAAATCGTCCACTTCAATACAGATGTGAATTTCTTTCTTTGTCCTGTGATTTTGTTAATGGTAGTGTATGAAGTATAATGCCAGTGCTATTTCATTTCTTTGAAAGCAGTGCCATTTTATTTCTTTATAGACACGTAAAGCTCTGGAAATATTAAAATATTTTTCTGAGAGTTAAAAATAATGGGTAAGTTGTATGTAATGGAAGCAACATAGCCCATTGGAGGCATTTACTGTCCAGAATGGAATAGCCTTTGACTGATTAAGTGGACAGACTTTATTGACTACATTATTAAATATGAAATCTATTAAACTTAAGTACAACATTTCCCCCCTTCAAATGTTAACATCAGTGCCAGTGGGAGAGTAAAACTCGTGACATTTAGAAAGGAGAGAGAATCAGATGAGATTTACCAGAAAGAGGATATATAAATAATTGAATAGGAATGTCTGTAACAATGCAGCTCTTTTAGATAATGTGTGACAAAATATTTCTCTGTTTTCTGATGGGGAAAAGTTTCTAATACAGGGCTCAATCAGTTGTTCCTTAGGAACTGCAATCAGGGTAATTTTGGAGGCTTCCTTCCAAGTTCTGATTTATCACCCCAGTATCCCAAGGGCCCTCCATGTGATTGCCTTGGCACTGGTATTTATGCTGGATGAATTGAAAGTGCCACACTTAACTCGATATTATCCTTCCTTGGGTCACAAAGGCACTATCTTTCAAGTACATTTGGGTGATTTTCACACCACCCCATATCTCTCCAATACTAGAGGTACCTCTTCTTTGCCACTTAGAAGAAGCCACTAGATCTGTAAATACAATTCAGCAAGTCTCAGTAAACATTTCTTTTCCCAGCTGGGATGCCAGTTCACAGAAGAGGAAAGTCAATGCACTCAAGTGGGATAAATTAGTGCATTGGCTCATAGTACCAGCTTCACAGCTGTGTCATGATTTCCTTTAGGGGTCTAGGAAAATATAGCTTTTCATGCCTGATATTCTTTCTATTATTGTTATCTATCCTCTTCAGAGGTGTAAAGAAATGACCTTTCCCCTGGAAATGCCAAACTGCTTCTTTCAGAGAGACTGCTGTTGCTTCTAAAGAGTCAGACCTCTGTTTCACTCTTTTGAAGAATCTGCCATTGCAGTCACAGGTAAAGTACTTAGCAGGAAGAAGATAGTGCCATGAGTCTCTAAGGGAGGCTCAGTCTCACAACAGGGCGCTGGGGTTTGCCACTGCCTCAGCATGTTCAAGCTGCCAGAGCACTTCTTGCATGCTGATATCTTTAGATAGCAAGACCTTCACTGTCCTTGTTTACATTCTTAAAGTGAGGCTTTTCTCTTTGCTGAAAGTTTGCAAGCTGACAGCTTTGGAATTTGAATTTTTCCATGTCTTTACCGATCAAGTGTGGTGGCACTGACAGGAGCCTCCCATGATGCCTCCTTATATTAGTTTCCTATAAAATTGGGGCCAGAAACTGGTGTCAGCTATGCTCACCAGCAAGCTGAACCTTGGGAGAAAGGTAGTAGCTCCCCTGATGCCACCCCTCCCCTCCCCCAGCCAATAAAGCAGAGAAGTGGCATCTTTCCAGAAGCTGCTGCAAATGCTTACATAGCTTTAGGTAGAGCGAGGTCTTATGGACTGTGGGTTCATTCACATAGCTGGAGGTTAGGAGTGAGAAGATTCTCCTTTTTATCCCTAGCCAAAAACAGATGCCACTCACGACAGGCTTTGTTAGACTGCAGTAGACTTTGGCATTGTTTGGAAATATAATTTATTTGCTCTGGGATCCTTGAGTGTATTACCCTCATTTCATTTACATAACATTGAATGATTGGCCTACTGCATAATTCCCTATATACTTCTTTGTAACTCAGTCTACCTTGTACTGCAAAAGACTAATAAGGACCTAAAAATACAGCAGGTCATAATAAATCTAGGGCGAAGATGTTTGTAAACTTTTAAAATTTGAAAATCCATTTCATTACAATGGCTTGTGCTTTCTTAGGTTACAAACAAGTTAACTTTTGTATTAGTAGGGGTGCATTTCCTTAAAGGGTTACAAAGCAATCAATAATTATGTGACACCAGCATGGATTCTCCGCATGTACCTTCTTCAGGGATTATATAGTTGATCTTATACTGTATTTTCTCAAAATAATTTTAAAATTTGCGCTTATAAATGCCTTCACACTCAGGTTAATATTGATAAAGGAAGAAATTACTTCATTAAACTTTGGTTACTTTATATTACTTTACTTGAAACAGTATTATATACTGGTTTAATCACAAAATTTCTTCACTAAAGTTGCACTCAAATGATTTTTTGTGCTTGAAAACACATGCAGACTTCCTTTTCCTGTGAGCATTTAAATAGTGACTGTAAAACCCGAAGATAGTTTTTATAAGATTTTGCATAAATACAATTAATCAACTTAACCTAAATTTTACCCTTGAACTGTATGTAAGCTGAAGTGTTGGTTAAGTGTTGGCATTTCAAACACACTTCTTGTTCAAATACAAACACTAATATAAATTAATATGAGGAAATGACAGTCAAAGGAATGATGAATCATACTGCCTATTACTACACCAAAAAGAAAATGTTAACAATGGTGGAGTAGAGTCCCGAGTGTCCTGCAAATAGAAAGGTCTGATTCGTGATTCGGAGAAGAAAGAGTTTTACTTGTATTTTCTACTTTCAAATGTACAAACTAACATGACAGCCATTTGTTGTTCTTTATAAAAGTAATGACTTATCAAGTCTACATGTTCAGGAAGGTGACATAGACAGAGATGTAAATGAATGTCTTTGTTTCGAGATATTTTCAAGCAGCTCATATTCAGGGCACTGAACATCTCAAAACATTTATACCAATAATTACTGTAAAATATTAAATAAAACGATGTAGTGATTTTGTAGACATCATAAAATTGATATCAGAGGAAGTCAGAGAGAGAACAGAAGGGGCTTTATGAGGCTTTAAGTGTCTGTTGTCAGCCAGACATTCTTCTAAGCCCTGTGAAACAAATATCAATAGACGTATGAGGAGTTGTTACTTAATCAAGGAGGCAGACATGTAAACAAATAATTACAACTTGTGGCAATTATTACAATTACATTTTTATTAGATTCATATTAATAAAATAGAGATTTCTGGGAATATTCAGAAATACTTAGCAAACTCTGTCTCACGGCCGCCATGACATGAAGGTGGCAGGGCAGAGATGGCTTCAAAGATATGTTAAAATTTGAACTGATTCTTAAGATATAGAAGAGCATTCAGGGAAAAAAAGGGGAGGAAGAAGGAGAAGCTAGGAAATGACAGAGAGAAATTATGTGCAATGCGTGTAGGCTTAACGTAACGTAAGTAATCAGAGTGGCTGGCCCAATGGTGTTAGGTGTGGACATGGCACAAGATAGATTTGAAAAGACAGGAATACAGGCCAGTTGTAACCTTGTATGTCATCTAATGAATTTGGACATTTCATCTGTACCATAAGAAGAACAATGACATATTTTAAGCAAAGTTTATAAGGATCAAAACTAATTTCTAGATAAAATAAACAAAATGAAAACTCCAGTAAGTTTTTGAAAATAACTATCCTATTGTTTTATCAGGTTTATGGAGCTTGTTATTTAAGGGCATACTCTCCACAGTGTAATCTCTAGGAACCAAAAGAGAAAAAACAAATCAAATAAAAGTGGAATAAATTTACAATGTTTAAACTTTGGGAAGAGGCAGAGGTGACTTTAGTAATTTAATTGTGTTATTTATTTTAGTAAGGATGCTATTTTAAAGGCACATTAACTAATTTGATGAAAGGAAGATTCCACAGAGTCTAGTCACCCCAGCACATTGATAGTGGGATACTTCCTGGGTTATTAGGCGCAAGGTAGAAGATACGCAGCTCAATGATTGAGGGCTTGTTTTTTGTTTTGTCCCTGACTTTGAGGCTTTGGGGATACTGCTGTGATAAAGCAGATGGTATCAGTATGTCTATGAGTTGGGAGGAAAAGGTGCTGTACTTTCAGTGTGTGGATCATGTTTCCAAAGAAATAATTATAGGACAAAATGATCAATGAAGCTTTTATGTGTACTACATTTCATTTCCCTGTCAAATAATACTAACCAATCTGAAATCACTCATCTAGGCAGAATGGGAGGATTGTACATAGAAAAAAAATAAATGAATATACAGTACCAAAATAAAGAATGAGTTTGTTTAAACTTCTGATGCAAAATATGTACTTTATTTATTTAATGGGTATCAATAGGTCAATATGAATAAAGTTCTGTATTTGTTTAGACACTGTTGCTTTTAGCAGTCCAATTTTCTGCAATGTACAAGTAGAGAAGCTGCATTTTCATAGACTGCTTTCTTGTTTCGTAAGATTCTTTTTTCTTACCCCCTCCGCTCTCACTCCTTTGCACACTTATTGCTAATCAGTAAGATGAAAAAAATTCTTGACTGCTCATTTGTTTTCTAAGGAATTTCAGTAAACCAAATGTACCAATAGAATAATGCTTATTTGCTCCAAGGCAAATGAGTCCTTTGAACTTCAAACGTGAAACACACATTGTGAACTTATAATAAAGCACACCTCTCTCAATAGCCTCTGACCTCTTCAAAGACATTGCTGTAAAATATTGTTAACATTCAGGGACCTTAGAATTTAAGACAGATGCAGAGAATTTAGCATCATGGCTGGAGAAATTTAATTGGAATGATTAAATTCTTGAAAAATAGAAAGTTAAAGAAAAAAAAAGACTAAAAAATACAGAATTATTTTAAAGTGAAGAGATTGATGGGTTAAGATGTCAAATATTATATAGGGAAAGACAGATTCCTTATACTCAATTATGTGTTTTTTAAAGAGACTTTATTTTTATATGAAAAAAAATTTAATATTGTATGCCCCTCCTACAAGGTAAATCCATTCCTTTTCAAGGTAAAAAGACTTGTACCTGGTTATTAGGGTATATGATTGTAGAAACACTATTTTGGTGAAAGCATGTAAGTATAGATGAGATTAAGTAATGAATATCATACCTCTGGCATAAGATACCATTAATATCAATGCTAAGACAGTTACTGAAAATCCGTATTTACAATAAAAGTTTTATTTTTATAATGCCATGGCAGGCTTACATCACCTGCTAATTTGTAGGCCTCTGGCAATAGTGCTAATCAAAGGGACAGGGTGGATAAACCTTTTATAAAAAAATTTAATGGGAACTCATGATTTTTCAGAGGAAGGATAATAAGAAAACACACATATCCTGTGTCTAAAAAAACTCTGGGAGAAAATGAACTTCCTGTTATTGTTGCTACAGGTTTCAAAAAAATACTTTCAAGGCATAAACTATTTTTTTCAAAATAAGTTATTTATTGTGGTTGATAACCTATTTTCAAGTGATCAGAGAAAGTAATTATTACTTTGTTTCATATTTATTCTGTAAGGCTCAGTGTCTTACATGCATTTGAACTCCCATTGCTTTCATAAGTTGAAAAGAGATTACTTGCAACTTTCTCATATCCCCTTGATGTGTAGTGTATTTTACTCTTCTTTTACAGTCTCTAAGATGGTAATAAAACCTTTAGTTTAAACTAATGTATTATCTGTCAAACATGCTTCAATGTGTGAGAAATTATCAAAACACTATCATTTTTTAAGGTTTCTATTTATATTCGTTATTGAAGTTAGTAAATTATTTATTATTGTGGAAAGTAAAAGGACTGAAGAAAATCTGAAAGTAAAGCAGTATTTATTAAAGTAAAAACCTACACCTATAATGTATTCAAGTAATCCACCTTTCTCTATTTGCCTGTCTACAAAAAAACTTAGTAAACTATGTTCATCATTTTTTTGAGATTCATGATTTCATGTCTTTTTATTTTGAAGTCATTTATAGAATTTCTAAGGTTTTATCCTTTCAATAGATCTTTTCCAAGATAAAAATGTCTCATTTTTAACAAGAAGATAATATATGAGCTTTTATGTTTATGCATATATAAATACCAACAAATTGTCATTCCCTGTGAAAAGAACAGAAAGCACAGTAGACCAGTACAGTATCCAAGGGTTTGACTTCCCAGCTTTATCAATCATTCACTTAGTAAACTGTGTTCATCATTTTTTTGAGATTCATGATTTCATGTCTTTTTATTTTGAAGTTATTTATAGAATTTCTAAGGTTTTATCCTTTCAATAGATCTTTTCCATGATAAAAATGTCTCATTTTTAACAAGAAGATAATATATGAGCTTTTATGTTTATGCATATATAAATACCAACAAATTATCATTCCCTGTGAAAAGAACAGAAAGCACAGTAGACCAGTACAGTATCTAAGGGTTTGACTTCCCAGCTTTATCAATCATTCACTTTACACAAATTCCTTAACTCACAATAAGTTGGGATAATAAGGACAATAATAACACATAATTAATAGATTTGCTATGAGAATATTTGCACGTATACATATGTGTATATATATATACTCCTTAACATAGTGTCTAGAATAATAGCTCAATAAATGTTCACTATATATTTCAGTACTTTGTCAGTTAGAGAACTGTTTATATTTCTTCAAGAAAAGTACAGCAAAATCAGAATATGAATGAAGGCTCCAAAAGCATAATTGTACTCTTTAATAACAGTGGTCCCGTCACAGCAGATTGGGAGATTTGCACTTTGTCAGCACTCAGCACATATTAAGGAAACAATCAATCAAGACATTATTGCAACACAGCAATCTGTAATCCATTATTCATTTCTGAAATACTAGTTGTAAGGCAAAGGTTGGAGCTGATTTCTCATCTTATGCTATCATTTCATAGTGAATGAGAGAAATGGCATCTTTCTCCTGGACCAAATTCACATTATTGTTAAATACAATAGAATCAGAAGGACATGATCCAAGGGCACAGACTAGTCATCTTCCAATTAGCATTGGTAGCATAATGCCAAACCCACTTTTACACCTTTTATAATTTCCTCATACTTCATTACTTATGAAGTACAAGAAAGAGGAATTTAGTGTTACCTAAATTTTCAAACTCTGTGTTTATATTTCCATTTAGAAAGGAATGCATTCAGGTCTTGTTATACGCAGTAGTTATGTTCTATAAAGTCACCTCAAACTCTGTATTTGTGAATTCTGAAGCGTTGCTCCTAGAGGAAATAAAGGGTTAGGTTCCTGGAAAACTCTGATTACATTTCCATATATCAATCAATACATAACTTTGTTTTATATGTGTTTCTGTTTAAAGACACCTTATTTCACACATGCTGTTGATTCATTAACATTGAACTCCTGGCCAACAACATTATAACTCGTGCCTGAACAAAGCTTATCTAACACATTTCCTCTGTAAGGCATATCACAGAGTTTTTGTGCTTAGGAACATTAAACAGCACTTCAGCACCATGTTTGGGGTCTATTTCAAATGGCAAAATCACCAACAAAAGCAACACCATGCAAAAAAAAAAAAAAAAGTGGCACTAAATAGACGTTAAAAAAGACACTTGTTTACAATATGAGAGCTGAAACAGCATTGCCTTGTTCAGCCTCAGCTGGGAACATGTGCATCCGTGATTCAACTTTTTCAGAGCTCTACATGTCTGTGAATAACTGCCAAAACGTTATGAATATTGATTTGGGCATTACAAATTTTAGCAAGTATATACATTCACGAATATGGAATCCATGAATAATGAAGATTCTTTATTCAGAACCATTTAGGAGAACAATGGAACAGAGATGATTTTATAATAAAATATAATAATGAAAGTATTTATTGAGTAAATGGCAGATCAGGGACTTTATATCCATTTAACAACCATGACTTTACTGCTCTTTTATAGACAAAGTAAAGTAAAGGCTTAAAGAAATAAAACTAAGGTCACACAACTAGAAGTGGACTAGCCAGGATTCGAACTAATGTCTGTTAAAGTTCAAAGCTCCAACCACTATGCTATACTTCTCATTATAAGCAGTACAATACTCATTTACTCACAATAGAGCAATGTTAGAGGCTAAAAGAACAGCATTTTACATTTTAGTGCTGCTTTGATTTTTGAATCTCATGTTCAAAGTTTTACCTCACATCTTTTTTTTTTTTTTTTTTTTTTTTTTTTGAGACAGAGTCTTGCTCTGTCGCCCAGGCTGGGGTGCAGTGGCCGGATCTCAGCTCACTGCAAGCTCCGCCTCCCGGGTTTAGACCATTCTCCTGCCTCAGCCTCCCGAGTAGGTGGGACTACAGGCGCCCGCCACCTCGCCCGGCTAGTTTTTTGTATTTTTTAGTAGAGACGGGGTTTCACCGTGTTAGCCAGGATGGTCTCGATCTCCTGACCTCGTGATCCGCCCATCTCGGCCTCCCAAAGTGCTGGGATTACAGGCTTGAGCCACCGCGCCCGGCCTACCTCACATCTTTGAATATGCTATTGAAATGTAAAATAATATTTTCCTCTTTGTATATTTTGTGAGGTTATATTTTTCTCCAATTTACATCATTTAAATAGTTTCATAGTTTTCTCAATGTATATTTGCATTAAAAATGATTCATAGCTGGGTGTAGTGGCATGTGCCTATAGTCCCAGCTAGTCAGTATGCTGAGGCAGGATGATTGCTTCAGCTCAGGAGTTCAAGTCCAGTCTGAGTGACATAGCAAGACCCTATCTCCTGAAAAGAAAAAAAGGAAATGATTTATGAATCGGTCATTATCCCAAGGTTTATTTGTAAGCGAGTCTTTTTGAAATTTTCTATATAAACACATCAGGTCGTGTCCTAAACTATCCCCTCTAAGCCCATTTATCTCATAGTGAAACTGCACTGGAAAAAGAACACCAATAGCACTTTTGGAACCACCTTCTACAACAATGTTTCCTTGAGAAAACACAGTTCCTAGTTGAAATGCTAAAAATATATATCCCTAGTGCAATTGATTAGGAACTCACATTCACTTGACAAACAGCAGGTATGGAGAGTCCTCCAGATCAAAGGCATTGCTGGAGGTCTGAGAAAGGAAATGGATGGGACTCCAGAAACTTTGGGGCAGGAGAGGGTGAAAAGAAGGAAACATTGAGATCTGAAATTTGGAAAGAGTGAAGTAGCCGAGAATAAGGAATGGAGACCAGAAAGATTCCTAGTGATTTTAGCACTCTTTAGATCCTCTTAGAATCAGATACTACCTAACTAGTATCTTTTATTATTATTATTATTGCTACTGACTTCAGATTTTGACTGGTAAACTCACTTTTTTAATAACCACCATTTGTTGTTTTTGACCATTTCTGTACTGTTTTGGAGAAAATAATTCTACAGATTTTAAAGTTATAATTTATATTCTTATCTCTAATGTTCAGATTGCATCAATAATTAGAGTATTTAGTGTTGTTAATGAAAAGAAACAAGTTTCTCAAATTTCTTACTATTTCTGTTCTTCTCTTTTCCTCTTTTTTCCTTCTGCTTTTTGCTGTGTCTCAAATTTTAGTGTAAATAAAAATCACCTAAGGATACTATTGTTTAAAAAATGTATAGATATGTGGACATCACCTCCTGATAGTCTGATCAAGTAGATTTGCTATGGAGTTCAGGAATCTGTGTTTGTATTCTGTATCCCAGGTAGTTGTCATAGAGATGATATGGTACACCCTCTACTTGAGTCATGTGACTTACAGCATAAAAGAAAATGAAGTTTATACATGAATGTTACCAAATAAACTTTACTTACAAATACACCTAAGTGAATGCAATCAACATTTCAGAGAGGTCAGAAACAAGTTCTATAAAATATTTGATCGCACCATTAGGAAGAGGAAGTTGGTAAGAAGGGTGCCATTTTGGGGGAAGGGGTCTTGTGAATTTGGCCTTGGAGAACTTACTCCTCTCAGCCCCAGTTCTCAGGAGGAAAATGAGAGATTATACATATGTTTCTTTCTTGTTCACACCTTCTTTTTCTCTTTTAACTGATAATTTGGTCATTAAATGCTTTACCTTTATGGGGTTTAAGTAGAACCGGAAGAGAGAAACTAAGATCAGAGGAGGATGATTGATAATACTTGCATCAACAGACTGGGAGGGAAAATAGTAAGTCATTGTCTAACAGATAACATAACTGAATGACACTTTCTGGGAAGATGTCCCTCTGTTAGTGAGTAAGCAACATTATCATTATCATCATTGTCATCATCATCATCAATATTATAATAGTTGTCAACATATAGAGCTACTATTGCTTGAAGATTAAGGACTACTATTACTACATTGTAGAAAGATGTGTTGAAGCCTTGACCCCCAGTGTGACTATTTGGAGATAGAGCCTTTTTGGCAGTAATTAAGGTTAAATGAGATTATAAGGGTAGAGCCATGAACTGATAGAATTAAAGTCCTTATAAGAAGAAGAAGAAGAGAGACCAGAGCTCTCTCTTCATATCCACAATCAGAGGAAAGGCCATATGAAAACTCAGGGAAAAAGCAGCTGTATCTGCAAGGTAGGAAGGGAACCTTTACCAGAAACCAGATTGACTGACACCTTGATATTGGACTTCCCCGCCTCTAGAGCTGTAAGAATTAAATTTCTGTTTTTTTAAGCCACCTAGTTTACAGTATTTTGTCATGTTTCTTAGCAGATCAAGAAAAGAACTTTAATATATTCTCATTTTGTTGTGCTACAAATTCTAAGACAAATTAGTATAAGCCATTGGTTGTCAAAAAACCCAAGTATAAAGTAACTTATTAAAAGTAATGGCAAAAACCACAATAACTTTTGCACCAACCTAATAACTTGTTCAAGGTCAATAAAATGTGTGCGTGTGAGGGTGGTGGGGGTGGGTGTTAAATATGACTCAGGCGGTTTAACTTCAGAATCTAAACTCCTAGTGATGAACCAATACATAGTTCCTATAGATGTGTGTAATTTAACTCTTAAATTTTTAGTGTGGACATACAATTTAAAGATTTTACTTTTTAAAATCACTGTTCATTTTAAGTAATTTATGTTTTGAGAAGTTTTGCAATTCATCATTGTATAAACCTACTGTTACATGTTGAATAGGCCCTTTATCGATAAATTTATTCATATTTCTGTTTTAAAGAGCTTGTGAGTCTTTATAATACAGACAATAATTTTGCAATTCATTCAGAGGAGTTTTTTTTTTTCTCTAATAGGTTGAAATATTTCTAGATACTAACGCTTTTGTTACAGAATTCAAAGGAAAGTTGTCTAAGGGCAGCATGTATTTTAAAAGAGTTTCTCAAATGCTTTCCTGTCTTTTGTTATACTTTATATTTTCAAGTTCTTTGAAAGTAGGTACATTGCCTCATATTCAAAAGATGTTAGAAGAACCTAAACTAGATTTCTTTTGGTTTAATTCAACATTTCTTTGAAAATATGTAAGTTGGTAGAGGCAGAATTTCCTCAAGGAGGTCCAAAATTTCAGTTCAGAAAAGACTAGCTTGTCCATAAGTACACTGTTTCAAAGCATTTAACACTGTGATATAACTTGAGAAGAACAGGAGACTCCACGTAAGATATCTGAAAGATCAGCTGGGTATATTTTCAAACAGAAATATTTCCTATAAAGATTGATTCCTTTGTTTGAACTAAAACTTCTTTAATGCTTTAGCTCATTGTACAATCATATCAAAATTTGCAGTCATTGCAAATGAAAAATAGCAAATACGAAGGGGCTAATCACTGGAATATATTTTCACATCAAGGGAAGAAATCATTTTTGCTATCGTCTTTAGGTGAAGCTTCAATAGATTTTAAATTTATCAGATAACCTTCTGAACAAAGGAAATGATAATCGTGCCTTGTTGTTTAATGTCTTTTCTTATTATGTTGCTAATTTAACTTACTTTTTTTTTTTTTTTTTTTGAGACAAAGTTTCACTCTTGTTGCCCAAGCTGGAGTGCAATGGCACGATCTCAGCTCACTGCAACCTCTGCCCCCCGGGTTCAAGCTATTCTCCTGCCTCAGCCTCCTGAGTAGCTGGGAATACAGGTGCCTGCCACCACACCCAGCTAGTTTCTGCATTTTTAGTAGAGACGGAGCTTCGCCACACATATTGGCCAGACTGGTCTTGAACTCCTGACCTCAGGTGATCCGCTTGCCTTGGTCTCCCAAAATGCTGGCATTACAGGCATGAGTCACCATGCCTGGTCAATTGAACTTACTTTCTGATAGTTGCACCTTACCGTCAAAATAATATGTTTATCTAGTGGTGTCACTCTAGTGTTCTTGAGCAATCAGTCAAGATTTCTGCACCTCCTTTTTAGTAGCACAAAATTATTGTTGTAATATTATAACACAACAATAATTTTATTATTACAACAATAATTTTGTGCCACTAAAAAGAAAATTGGCAAGTGGAAAATTGCAAGAACAGCTATCTAGTTCTCTCCCAGGATATTAAGTGGCCATTAGGGACTGCCCTTTCCTTCCCTGAAGAGTGATGCATGCTGAAGAACAGTTGTGCCCAGGCATCTATGCAGCCTGACCTGACATTCCCTGTATGCTAATGTGCCAGCACCAAGGTTAGTCATCATTCTCAGCAATGTCTGTTTCCGGTAGCTCTTCTTGAAGACTTACGGGTACTAAAAGCAGCATCTCTTGGTAGCTCCTTTCATTACCAGAGACTTCTTCCAATCTCATTTCTCATTGGCACTGAGTCCGAGTCATAATTACACACTTCTGATTTCTGCTTCTTTGCCTTCTTCACATGACTTAATCACACATTCTTCCCTGAGGCTAGATGTTACATTTACTGATTCTCCTAGATTTGATTACCTTAAAGCGGCACAGTTCTCCCATCCCACTCATGCCTTAAAGGCATTCCCAGGTAAGACTTGCAATCTCTATCTATCTATCTATCTATCTATCTACCTACCTACCTACCTACCTGATTGTCATAGAGGTCATATATTGTCATATATATAGTCATATATATTGTCATATATTTTCATATGATATCATCCCTAAATGTCTTATCACATGGGGTCCCATAGAACATCTGTGTAGATGCAAACCCGATAATTCATCAAATTCATTGTACCTTGAAGAAGAATGTCTTGCAACCTATAATTTAACAAAACCACATGCATTCGAAATTAAGTATTCTTTCTAGTTTAACAGAACAGATGAATGTCACTGCATTTTGTACTTAGTAGTAGTAGTTATAGTAATATTGGTCAAATGACCATATATCATCAATATATTACCATGGAAGAAAAATTAAGCAATAAAAATCTTTGTATATTCAATTATTATGACTTGAACAGATGATAAAAGTTGCAACAAAGGAATCATATACTAAAACGTTAATGTATTAAAACTTTTAACTTAAAGGAGACCACACAGAATATTTGGTAGTGAAGTCACTGTAAGCTCTTTATAACCAATGAAAAAATATTTTGGCTCCTCTTTTTTTTGTTTTTGTTTTTTTGAGACAGAGTCTCGCTCTGTCGCCCCGGCTGGAGTGCAGTGGCGCCATCTCGGCTCACTGCACGCTCTGCCTCCCGGGTTCACGCCATTCTCTCGCCTCAGCCTCCCAAGTAGCTGGGACTACAGGCTCCCGCCACCTCGCCCGACTAATGTAGAGACGGCATTTCACCGTGGTAGCCAGGATAGTCTCGCTCTCCTGACCTCGTGATCCGCCCGCATCAGCCTCCCAAAGTAGTGGAATTACAGGCATGAGCCACCGCACCCGGCCTATTTTGGCTCCTCTTATACATTCTAGAAATCATGTTCTCAGAGTATGTGATGTTATCTAAACTGCATACTGATGACAAGATTTGGGTTATAGAGTGCTATTTATATTTAGCCATTAGTGACACAGTGTAGATTTTTATTAATACTCCCACATTCAACTAATTAAATTATACTACTTGGGATCTGCTGTTATTGCTTTTTAAGTGTAAATGTTTGATTGATCAGGTTCTAACAAACAATTAAAATGACAGTTTTTTTCTTTTGGTAATGTAAGGAAACAATAAAATGTGAATGGCCACTTGGAGATAATCTCGTCTGGTTTTAGCAAAAGCAGAGGTGAAAAATGTAATTGCAGAATTTAAAAAATATGTTAGCTATTTCTAAATTGTAAATGTCCCATAATTATAAATATAGCTTATTTTTATTTAGCTTAATACTTTTAATATTCTCTTCTAATATAGCAAAATAGAAGGGGAAAATCATTCTTTTAAACTTTTATTCAAATATTACTTGTCTTTTAGGCACTGAATATAGGAGATATGCTGAAATACAGGAGATCTGTGTTTCTTATAAGCCATGGGTAATAAGAAATCAGAGATGCTGGAACAATCAAACTAAAAACATAAACACACATCAGCACAGTTATAAACACACACACACAAATACACAAATAGTCATAGTGGCTACTCTTACGAAAGATTTCCCTTTCTGCAGATTCAGTTACCGATGGTCAACCACCATTTGAATATATTATATGGAAAATTTTGGAAATAAACAATAACTTTTACATTGCGGTCTCTAAGTGACATGATGAAATCTCACACTGTCCTGGTCCATCCCAGGTGGCATGTGCATCTTCTGTCTCTGGGCTTTATATGCCGCCTACTCGTTTGTCACTTAGTAGCAGATTGACTTGCAGTATTGCAATGATTGTGTTCAAGTAACTTTTATTTTACTTAATAATGGCCCCCAAAGCTCAAGAGTAGTGATACTGGCACTTCAGATATGTCAAAAAGACGTCATAAAATACTTCCTTTTAAGTAAATAGGTGAAAGCTCTGGAATTAATAAGGAAAAAAAATAGTATGTTGAGATTGCTAAGATCTACTGTAAGAATGAATCTTCTTTTGTGAAATTGTTGAACTGTATGTTGTTAGAATTTTCTATTTTATTATTAGCTACTGTCATTAATCTCTTACTGTGCCTAACGTATAAACTTTATGTATGTACGTACAGGAAATTAAGTATAGGAATAATATGTACATACATATTGTGTATGTGTGTATGTACAGGAAAAAAAATCTGCAGTTTCAGGCACCTACTAGGAGTCTTAGAACACATCCCCCTCATAAGGGGGGAGATGTAGTTTAAATACATATGAATAGAAATGTATTTTATAAAAACCTGTTGGAGTCAAATAGCAAATTTCTTACTTTAAAATGGCTTATAATCATAGTAAAAAGGAAAACAAACTATTATGGACTAATTTTTTTTAAAAAAACAACTTGAATGCTTTACATTAATATTTAGATGTAGGAAAATAATTTTAAATCCATCTTTTGGTGACAACATTAATGCAAATCTTTTCTAAAAGAGATGTTACTTAATAGGTTTAGTGTATTAAACTTATAAAATGTGCTATTTAGATATTTTTATTTCATGTGTATAGTTTCTAATATTTATTTATTTACCTGATCAAAAAAATGAGGGAACTCATTCATTTGAATTTTGAAGTCAGCTTTTAATAAGTTATCTTATTTATCAGGAAAAACTGGATTTAGTGATATACTCTGTGTGTGTTTGTGTGTGTGTGTGTGTGTGTGTGTGTGTATTATGAGAAAGGGAGAGAAATTGATAGAATGCCCAGAGGAAGATTTTGTTCTTTTTCATAGCAAGTTTAACTATTACAGCCTTTACACAGAAAATCAAGAAGAAGTAAGCATTCTTTAAAAATTGTTGACAATTTTGCTTAGTGTTTAAAAACTTTGTACTTTCTTAGTCATAGGCATATGTTTTTCATAGATGGATATTCATCTGATATAAAGAGACTCTAGCTTAATATAGTGAATAATAATTTTATTTCTGACAAGAAGTGGAAGAGAAGGAAAGCAAAGATAAAATATAAAACAAGAGAAAAATAAAGAAAAAGGAATGTAATAACTCTCACGAGACAAACAATACGAATCATATTCCTAAAAATATTTTTTTTAAATATGAAGGAAATATCTACAGGATTTTAGGTGACTTAATTGTTTTCCACTTCTAGTATTTTAGGTGGCTTAAAATGTCTGGTTCAACATATTGGTAGTGAAAAAAGGCATTCATATATTCTATCAGTCAGCAAGATTGAAATCTGCTTATTAACAAAATGTGTTAACTAACTTTGATTGAGATTTGAGATTTCCTTTTATATTTAGACAAAACAAAATTAGGTTTTGCTATTGAAAAGGTATTACGTGTTTAGTAATTTTTTTCCAAGTTCTTTACAAATCATTTTCTAAATACATACGAGTATCCTGTATTTAGCTCCCAGAAAGTTTTAATTCACTGCTTGTATATAAGCTGTTTTTTTTGTTTGTTTTTTTGTTTTTGTCTTTTTTCCCTCCTGCATTATCTATGTGTGTTTACATCCTGGATTGTAATGGCCCCAGTCGAAGTATTATGGCCCATCTTGTTGATAATCCATATTTGAAACTCTGTAAATACATGGATGACATTATCAGCTATCGTTGTACTGATCCCCACTTGAAGTGTGTAAATACATATTTACCAGCTTAATCTGTGTCTTGAAAGGCCCATACATGTGTGTTTATATGATAAAGTGTATTTATGCATGTTATAACTATTTATTAGTAGTAGTAGTAGTAAAATAATACACAAAGCTGTAAGGTACATTTAACTATAAGCAACACATTGAGTTTGAGAACTTAACATTTTCCTTTTGGAGGAATTGTTCCACAACCTGTGGCAAAAGTATTGATGGCAGTGGCAGCCCATATGGAGCGGCCACTGCTGTGATTCCAGCTGCAGTCGGGGAGGTGCAGTTGGCAGTGTGTCCTCCACAGAGCAAGCAGGAGCACGGCCCTCCTAGGTACAGCTGCTGCTGCCCAAGCTAGGGTTGTGGATCCAGGTATCCCTGTGCACTTGGGGCCCGGGAGCAGGCAAGCTCCCTAACTTCCCAGTCGCCGCTACAGCCACCCAACGCATGGCTGTGGACCCAGGCATCTCTTCACTCTTGGGGACCCAGGAAGCCTCCCTGCCCCCACAGACTCAGAATGCCTGGTCCTGCTACTTAGCCTCTCCCTGATTCCCTCGCCAGATCTCAGAGCAAAGGTGAGGCTGATCCAGGGCGCTGTCACAACCTGGCCATGTGAGCACACACTCAGGGCAGCGCTGAAATGCCAGCTCCCTGCTGCCTCAGCCCCCTCTGGACTTTGGGTACCGATGAGCATGGGATGGAGGCTGAGGGAGAGCTGAGGGCAGCTTGTCACTGGCCTGCAGGTGCCCCGTAGCGTAAGCCTGGGCACTATGAACAGCTGCTGGACGCAGACAGGTTCCTGGGCAGAAAAAGGGAGGTCCCTGGTAAAGCCCCACCTTCAAGCCAGGGCAGCTTGAAACCTGGAGGCCTGGCTGCAGACTGGAGTGAGAACTTATGGCTCTTTTTCCAGGCCCACTCATGGCTGCCTATGGACCAATCAGCATGCACTTTTCCCCTCTGAAACCCATAAAAAACCCAAACTCATCCAGACGGGACAACCAGCTGTAGAGAGGGGATACCCACCGTGTGTTCTCTTCTCTGATGAAAACTGAGGGACCAATGGAACAACTAGCTGTGGAGACGAGCCACCCACCCCAGGGGCTCCTCTCTGCTGAGAGGTGAACACTCGTTGGGACACCCTGGCTGCGGAGAGGAACTACCTACTGCGAGTCTCCTGTGGGTTGTTCTATCACTCAATAAAGCTCCTCTTCACCTTGCTTACCCTCCATTTGTCGCATAAATCCTTCTTCCTTGGTGCAGGACAATAACTCGGGACCCGCCAAATGGCAGGACTGAAAGAGCTGTAACACCAACAGGGCTGAAAGGTGCCCCTTGCTCACCATGTTGTGGGCGACAAGAAGGAGAGAGGAGCTGTGGCCCCTTGGGGAGCCCAAACCAAGGAGCTTCCTGAGGCAGGGCTGGGACATAATGGGGCTCTGCAGTTCTTGGTGTCTCCAGGCTTCTGGGCACCACTGCATTCCTTCGTGCCAATCATTGAAGCTGCTTGTGGTACACCTGGTCCAGTCACAGCCTTGCAGGGAACCAATGCCCATGCGAGCTTCTGGAGATAGCCACCCTGCCGCAGACAGCATGCCTAGCTGTGCATAGTGGCTGGAACCCAGGCTTGCTTGCTCACATACCCTTCACTGCTCCACTTGCCCTTGGCAGGCATGAGATCCAGGTTGGTAGCGTGAGCCAAGTGCAACCTGCCAGGCTGAGTGGGCCCAGTGGGTCCAAGCAAAACTCAGGCAAAGGCACCACTGGCCATAGATTTTTCTGGCTGGTGAAGCAACACCCCAAGTTTCCCATAACAATATGCTCACGTCTTTTGGGCTTTCTCTTAATGTTTTATTTTCTTTGTCCTGGAAAGTATGAACGTACTACCTAAGATTCGATAAGAATATGAGAAGTGCTTTTTGGATTTTATTTTTCTTTTTTTGGACTAAATTACATCAAAAGCATGGACACATGGCAGGATGAGGTAACTGTTCTCTAATAAAAACAACCATTGCATGAAATATGAGTTTTAGACATTCTCTATTTTACAAAGAATTCTTACAGGCTGGATACTCATGGTTACCATGCTACTTAGGTTATGTCAATTTTAGGGACTTTTTTTTGAGAGAGAGTCTTTCCCTGTCACCCAAGCTAGAGTGCAGTGGTACGATCTCTGCTCACTGCAACCTCTGCCTCCCAGGTTCAAACAATTCTCCTGCCTCAGCCTCCTGAGTAGTTGGGATTATAGGTGTCCCCCACCATATAAATACAATATATTTTGTATTTTTAGTAGAGATAGGGTCTCACCATGTTGGCCAGGCTTGTCTTGAACTCCTGACCTCATTATCCGCCCGCCTCGGCCTCCCAAAGTGCTGGGATTACAGGAGTGAGCCACCATGCCCAGCCAATTTTGGGAACTTTTATGCCATTTGTAGTGTTTGGAGTATATTCTTCTTATTTCTCTGAAGTTTTATCCACTGATTCAAGCTAGAAACTAATCTTTTGTATGGTGTTGAATATGAAGAATTTGAAAAATAAAATCAAATACAGGATTAAATCATAATTCGAACATTTGTAGGGTTTCCTCTCTAAATTAACTAGATTGAGAACTAAACTCAATCACAGAATTTCACACACTACTCAATTCCCATTTTTCATTTTGTCAGTAGTTGCTCAGATATTCTGGAAAAAATGTATTAGAAAGTGAAGTATGGTTACATTTTAGAGTCAGGTCTATTAGTTCCATCATGCATTGGACACCACAGAAGTAAGTTTGGTAATTTAAGCCACAAATGCAGTAACATACATGATATCACCCCAAAAGGCCATTTATAAGGACATTTGTGGACTTGCAGTTTGATTGTACATTCATTTCAGAGCCAAACAGTGTCACCACCAGGTACCATCTCTTAACCTCATTCCTCTGGGTTGTTCCTTTGAAAGACTTTGCTATGGCGCCCCAGAAGTAGGCCCAGTTCATATGTTCTCAGCATGCAGTCTTGTCCAGAATACACACACAGAATATAAGCTGTGATAGTCACCCCATCTCCCTATGAAAATGAGCCACAAGGCCATCCCTGAACAAATATTAGTGTCTATGAGGACAGAAGGTGCTGTTTCTAATGGGCCCTGCTTGCCCTTGGCCTCAGATTCAGAGACTGAAAGTGAAGATGTCTTCCAATTTGAGAATACTTCCAATTTGAGAATAAAATGACAAAATAACATCAATTTTGTATACATCAGTGTTTTTGTAATGACATTAACTGTTAATCCTAAGATTTCAAAAATAAGAATAAAATATTATCTCCTGTTTTGGGTAATGGGAATTCAATATTATAAAACTATTCCAAGCACTAATGAAGAGGGAAAGTAATGAATCTATCCAGAGCAAATTTGGACACTGTTACTAAAATAAATAAAGTGGATTCTACTCAGAAGGCAACAGAAAATATTCAATGCATGTGGCCTTTGAATTTTAGTTTTAATAAGCTTAGATGGTATTCACCAGAGCATTTTATAATGTGTGTATAATTGCATGTATATGTGTGTGCGTGTGTGTGTATGTGCACGTGTGTAGCTGAATACTACTTTAATAGGCCCAGTCTTCTAGAAAAGTTTTAACTAGTAAAGGCAGATATTTTTGTTGGTGATGTTGGGAGGTTTACAATATTTGGGTTTCTCCATCTGTCTCTGTCTACATGTAAAATACCATCACTTTAAATCTCAAAGCAGGGAATACAGTAGCACTACTTCTTAATGAATGTTCAGTCAGAATTATCTTTGCTGAGGGTGCACACCTGTGTGAAACTGGCATTTCAAACCTGGGTCTACCTGAAGTTCACTGCCAATAGTAATTGATTTTCTTCCTTCAGTCAGCTTAACATAGATCAAGAATGAAGTGGCACTTGGCTACACACACAATCTCAACAGCTGCAGTTTTGCTGTTGCCTGTCATACCGAGCCCTTCTTTCGTCGTTTCCATAGAGGCTGGGTATGTTTCTGAATTTAATTTTGAAACACTGCCTGATTCCTTCCTATACGTCTGAGTTAGAGAGACATCTCACACTACCAGATCTGAAAAGAAAATCACTCCCTTCACCCTCATCCAATTCATTACTTTCCCTCTTCATTAGCGCTTTGAATAGTTTTATAATATTGAATTCCCATTACCCAAAACAGGATATAATATTTTACTCTTATTTTTGAAATCTTGGGATTAACAGTTAACGTCATTACAAAAACACTGATGTATACAAAATTGATGCTATTTTGTTGTTTTTTTCTCAAATTGGAAGTAATTTTATGCTATTCTAAGTTCAGAAAAGAGATGAAATGTCCTTATTTCTATAATATGAGGAAAATAATACAGAATTTTGGGGGCTAAAAGAGGGCAAATCGTCAACAGGAGCCATGCTGGGCTTTTTTGGAAGTCTCATACAAAGCCTACAAATGTTTCAAAAGAAAAGGGCAGAGAGAGAAAGAGGGGCCAAGAATTGCACTTTTCTTTTCAGTGCAAGTAACTTTCAGGAATGGGATTTAAACTACATTAGAATTAATTTACTATGTATACATCTGGAGAGCAAGTAAGGGAGATGCATTTTCTTTTTCAGTATAATGTTTAAATAAGACTTGGGTCACAGATAAATTATTTTGTAGCAGATGTTGCCCTCAGACATAAAGGTGACCATATGAGGATTTATTGGATTTCAAAAATGACCATACCATGTAGAAGAAAAATTAAGGAAAAACATAATTTTAAATTATGAAGTTAAATGAAGCTACATTTGACATTAGTAAAATATCATATTGTGTGCCTAGAGAAGTCCATGCTAATATTCCTATCAAATTGTTTTTCTCTCCTACCTTTTCTGCTCCTAATTTCCCAAGCTAAGAATCCTGGAGTTATGCTAGGTTCTCCCTCCCCTCATCCTCACCTCCAACTATTCTCTAACATCTGTAATTTCTCCTTTTGGAATGTCATAGTTTTTCTCACATTGTCTTAACTGACCCCATAATCACTTTTACCCGAACTAATGCCGTGATTTCGTATTTTCCCAAACACTTTTCTAGTAGGAAAAATAAAGCAACAGAGTCATTGTGGGAGGACTCCAGATAAAACTTCACATTTATGTTAAACCCTCCATATTTCATAGCAGCCATTTCTGAGCTATACAGTAAACATTAGAGTGTTTCCATTAACACTTGTCAAAATAATATTTTTTATTATATTTGATATTGTTATTATGTAAGATATTCACATAGCTCAACAAAAGTGAATCTCCAACAAAAGTGGATGGAATGGATTATAGATCAGACTTTTCAAATATGGCATATCTTTTAAATTATTATTATTGTTTTCTTTATTGTTATGAAATATGTTAAGTATGAAAACAAAAGAGAAAATTTGCTGTTTAAATTGCCTAACATTTTATAACCTATGGCTAATTTCTAATTATGTTCCTAGATCTTAGCTGTGTGTGAAAAGAATTTATTTTCAATAGCATATTATGCTGTTTTAATTTGTACTGCTTCTAGTTCACTTAAACATGAAAAACAAGCGTGGGGGGAAATCACATAATTTTCATGCAGTACACATAGCAGTAGAATGATCCCTGATTTTTTTTCATACATATGTTTGTCAAGAAGACTTTTATATGTGCCTATATTTATGCATTCCTTATTTAGGTGGCTGTAGGCTGCTGTAAAACTCATTATTGTCATTTTCTCCATTTTTAAATTTTGCTACCTTTTAAAGATATCTGTCTTTTAATAAATTTGGATATTACAGAAATGCCTAGATTTAATCACATTTATTTTTTGAAAAATAAATTATTTAAAAAAAAAAACCCATAGCTGCATACTAGAGTTTTTATTTAAGCTGCTCGAGAGGCAACAATTACATGAGAATTGAGAGAGACAAGCCACCGAGGTACCGTTTTCAGTACCCAAATGGCTTCTACAAAACAAAGCATCCAGGGGTATATTTTCTTTTAACTTGACTTCATCTCTCTCTAATTAGTAGTGTGCAATGTACCATTATGATGCCTGCTTCACCCCCTTGGTTCTTGCACCTCCCTTTGGGGATTTCCCAGCTGTTTTGCTCTCCTGTTGTAATTGAAATCTTACTTGTTCCAGCCTATAATTGATAGTGAACCCAACCATTTTATGTTTGTCATGCAACAGATGTACAAACAGAAACACTCAACGTGGCATATGGAAAAACTGCCCTACTAGAGTGAAATCAGAGCCATTCCTATAGCACAGTTCCCATTCTCTCAACAGTTTAGGTTTTTGCCTCCTTGCGAGTACTTTGTTGCTGCACAAGTCAATATAAAATTCTAGTGATTTAATATAGAATGCTTCTTCTTTAACTTTTTTATGTGATTCTATATAGTAAGGGTTATACAGAATAAGATAGATACATTAAATAAGACAGGGCTCTCTGTATACTTCTCTTGTCAAATTATTTTACCTTATTTTGATTAAATAATTAACCTTACATAAACATATCAATGCCCATGAATAAATTAAGATGTATTTGAATATTTAACTATATTTTTATTTTCGAAATACTTGCAAATGCAAAAGGAAACTCCAGGTCATCTAATTCTAATTACAACTCTATTCAAGAGGCAGAGTTTTTGCTTTGAAAAGAAATACTCCCTTTCTGATGTAATACAAAGGATCTTTGAGTAATTGATTCCATATTAGACGACATATTCAGTATTCAGAAAATGGTGCTAGGTTTTTTTTAACATTGCTTGACAGACTTTTGTATGGGTATATTGGGTCCACAGTGGCTTGACTATTGTGGGAAGAGACGGTGTGAACAGAGCACCACAAGGACTAGGGGAATTGACCACATCCTAGGAATGGCCAACAACCTGTCCAGGTGGGGTGAGATGCCCAAATGTAGTGTCCATGGCACTAAGATTTTTAGGCAAAAATCTCATGAAGTCAGATCAAGAAGGCAAAATATGAAAGAAAAATATTTGAATAGTTGTGAATCAGAAAATACAATGAATGGCTGCTTCATAGTTCCAACTTTTCCTTTCAGTTTTTTTCAGTTTTTTTCAGGCAATCCCTGAGACTGTGAGGACTAGGGTGGCAGCGAAAAATAATTGACAAGTGTTTGGAAGTGTGATAGAACACCAGTCAAGGGCTTTAGGATGCACATCAGAACTCTAAGCCCTGGTGGAGACATGAAGGGCTAATTAGCTAACTTGGGCAGATGACTGAATGACTGATGGTATCATAGAGGTATTTTTGAAAAATGATTGATGATATGATAGTGAGTACATCTGAAGATGCAGAAGTGGAGACAGGGAGATGAAGATAAAGCTTGTTAAAATATGCAGGTAAGATACCTGAACTGAAGAAGAAAATGGCAAAGGCCGCTGCAAGTACCCATCGCACAGGAAGACATTTCAGAGGCGTAACTGGTGTGACTGGCTGCCACGCTCTGTGAAGTATGAAGCAAAAACTAGAATATGTCCTAGGTATCTGTAGCCTGACTGACTAGAAATGCTTTGCCATTAGTAAAAGAGGAAAGACACAAGAGAAAAGAAAACAATAGATTTGAGGGATACATTTTTAAAAATTGGGACATCATATCTTGGAAATTCTGTTGAAATATCTAGAGACGATGTAAGGTAATTTTTCAGAAGCAAGAAACTGGAGTCCAAGAAAGAGAGATGTCTAGTTGGACATAAAAAATACAACGTGATTGTTGCACATTAATAAGTTACATAATATTATATAGATATATCTCAGAATATTCTGTAAGATGATATTTTTGAACATCAGTATGTTGAAATTTTTATAATATTATTTTTAAAGTTTTTTTTAATACTCTGTCTTTTGGAATAAATAATGTTTATACAAAATGTATTAGGAAACTGATTAAAATTTCATTAATATGTTTTTCAGTTTACAAAACCACAGATTGGATAATCATTTGAGGGAGTTAGTTTCTTTGCACTAGTTCAAAATATATTTGCAGTGCCTTTTTTTTGGTTCTGAATTATTTAAATAAGTGACATTATTTTTAAAGTGATCATTTCTCCCTTTTGAATAAAAAGTCTATTACTAGAGATTAGTGCATCATACATTATAAGCAGAAGAGAGAAATGAGTTGCTCTAAATAATTCTAGTACATCATGTTTTCCTTTTAAATGAAAAAAAGAATAAAATCACAGCACTTATATTTAACTGTGTTTGTAATAAAACATGGCTATAAACTCATATATTTTATTTCAATTGTATTATTAAAATGCAAACATTCACATGGGTTTTTATGTACTGGAGTTTTTCATGCTAGCATGAAAAATTGTGTTAATATTGGTTTAATTTTAATGAAGTAGAACAAAAGGTTGTAACATATATCAAACACATTTTAGCTATTAATATCAGAGCAGGTTCTCTTTTGAAAACCTGGCTAAATTTAACTTTATTCTTAGTGGGTATATGAATGTGTACAAAGTATTTATTTTATTTATAAAAATTCAGAACTTACTTTTTTCCAAATAACTGCACTGACAATGAATTTTATTAAAAAAGGAATTGAATATTTTTAAAGATTAAGGGAAATAAAAATACTCCTACAAATATAAAGTGTAATGTGCATGGTACTACTCCATTGATTTTGCTGGTCTACATTTCTCAAATGTCTGCAGTGTATCCAAAGAGAACTTTCAAGAAGAGAATGGAAATAGCTTTCCAGTTAGACTGTAATGAGTTGTTCAGATTTACAGAAGAATTAAAGGGGAGAAAAAAATATTATGGAATGAAATATATGTTCTGTAACATGAATACGTATTTAGAAACCTGGAAGTCGTGGTAAAAAGTACAAAACTGGAAAATTTGGCATAGTGGATTAATTTCATTTTAAATGTTTTATGCTTTAATTTTAATTTTTGATGTTTAATTTTTTTCTTTACATTTCAGTGAAAATTTAGTTTTCAATACCATTTACATCATCTTATTACCGTTGCGTTTCCTGGCACTCTTTGATTAAAATGGGGGAGGAAGAAACCCTGCGTTCATTCCCCTGGGTGTGCGTTTGGCAGTTGTGTCCTGAAACTCTATTGCCTGGGGAGTGCTTTTATCTCCTTGAAGTCTATTTGATGAAAATATTACCAAGACCTCATAGTTACACAAAGATGACTGGAAAGGTTATTTTTTAAAGAGAAAGTCATTTGGGCATAAAGAATTGAAATATTTTGCACTTGTTCTTAGTAGGCATCAGAGCAGAGCAACATTGGAAATAAGAACAGAAAGAAAGGGAAGTTTTCTGTCCCCTACACAGTGTTGTTCTCCTCCTTGCCTTCCTCGTTACTTGAGTTGGAGAAGGGAAGTAGAAAGGGACAAGGAAAAGAGAGCAAAGAAAAGGAGGGCAGTAAAGGCTTAAAAAAGGCAGAACAACTCAGAGTGGCACAGAGGAATGCGGCGGTCGTGAGCAGGGTCTTTGGAGTCAGACTGTTCTGGCTCCACCATATGTTTTTGCCTTATTGTGGGCAGGTCAATTAACTTCTTCATTCCTCACTTTTCCCCACCGTAAAACGAAGCCACTAATAGTACCTTATTTCATGAAGACCAAGGGAATTAACACTTGTAGAACATTCAGAAAAGGACCTGGGAAATTTGAAGTGCTCTGTATTTATGAAGTACAAAATAAAGAGAAACTCAAACGAGAACTCATTTTGGGGAGATTTTGGAATTAGAAAGAAAAATTTTAAAATAAAAAGCATCAGTTAACATTATACCTCAAAAGTGCAAGCTGAAGCAGTTGACCTTCAGAAATTCAGCATGTTCTATAACTTAGCAATTCCACCCATGCATGAGAACATACACCAAGGAAATCCTCATTGTTTCCACACAGGTGGTCTCTTATGTTGATGCTGACAAGAGGTGATGGGGAGGGTACTGATTTTTAGCTTGTACTTGGGTACATTTTAAATACTGGAGCTTTTTCAAGCAAATTTTGTACTTGAGCACTGTTATTCCTCTGGTGAACTACATGAGGTAGACTATTTTATAGGAAAGTTTTGAAGCTCAAAAAAGTCACTTATTCCAGATGGTACATCAGAGATCTGGAATTCAAGAAAAGAAAATCTGACCGAGGATTTTACTTTTACCCACCAATTGTAGCAAATGGAAAGTCAGAAACAAGGCGAGTCCATGATGGATTTGTTAGGAAACATTACTCAAATTCCACAAAGGGCTAGAAATTCTTCTAGACAACAATGTAGCAACAGTTGGGGAAAATGGCATTTCTGGTTTCAAACAGCTCAGTTTCTGTTGGATAACACAGATTGAAAGTAAAAATTACCACTTAGTGAAATCAGGGCTGATACAGGTGCACAGAGAATAGATTTAACTTCTGCTCCTGTTAAGTGTAGGATTCAGGTGAAAATATAACAAAGAAAGGAAATTGAATGGAATTATTAAGAGGGTCAAGTTTGGTAGGGAGAAAGACTAAGTATCAGCAAGACATTTCAAACAAAAGGAACATTATGTAATTTTTAAAAAAATACATGAAAATAATATTTAAATGAGAAAGGAATATGATAAAAGAAGGATAATTTGTAAAATTTGGATAACATAAAGATTATTGAATCTCTAGTCCTCAAATTTATCCTAAACTATTGGGGAGAGGTCTCATGTCAGATTTTGATTGTCAAGAAAGAGGGGTCAAGAGTATAAGAGAAATCGAAATCACTTTTCGTTTTGAACTTCAGTGTCCACAATATATGATATTGTGGATAATATCAAATTCAAACAAATACACACTTTATTTCAACTTTGTTTCCCCATGTGACTAAAGGTTTTCTCATTTTTATTTCTGTCTATTCTGTGTATAGCTGCTGCTTTCTTTGTTTCTAATGTTTCTACTCACTTAATATTACTTTAATGTTCAAACTTTGGTATTTCTCACACCTGGGAAAAGATATGCTGGTTCTTTTACATTTTAAAATGATATGCTTTTGATTTTTAACTTTTATCTCAAATTAATTGTCTAGGGTCATATTTAAGCTTTTTTCATCCTTGCTTTTTATAATTAAGGTAAATAACATTTTTTTGCCCTTCACAATCTTCTTTAATAAGTATGTATTAAACGGATTGGGGAGAGGATAGTCAAATGAAAAGCAGTCCTATCTTTCAATAATATAATATATATAACAGTTTTCTAATATTTTTGTGCCAAAGAAATAAAGTCCATTGGTTGCAAATGTATTAATTCAGATATTTATAGACATTCTAGCATTAAAAAAAAAAAAAATGTTGGATGGTTAGCAGGAGGACAGGTTTTGTAGCACCACAACAAATCCCCAAAGAAAAGTTAACCCGGCATATAACACAGATTCAGTGGGCAAAAATAGAACTGCAGATCGTTCATCACTTTTGTGTCGTGACCTCTGCTAAATCTACTAACAAATTCTGTGTTATTTAATCACAATGACAGACCCAAATACAAATGTCGTGACTTTGCTGTGTTCCCTGGGTCTTGCCATATCACCATCACCATTTTAGATTCCCTTCCCGGGGACACTCTGGAAGATTTAGAGGCTTTCAGCCTAATCTGACTGGCTCCACACAAACAGCTGGAGCTTTGCCAAGAGCCGAGCTCGATTATGTCAACAAGACAGCCTCATCCACAGGGGAGCTCCAGCCGGGTGTGCGGGAGTTCTGGGAACCGCCATGAATTAGCTTTATATGCTCCAAGAGGCAATTTCCTACAAAAACAGACTTTAAAAGCCGCCAGAGGAAATTGTTTCCCATTGGAACCAGGCCTGGCTGACGATTGTCTTTAGTGACTATGTCAATTTGGTAGTCAGTCCTCAGGACATATCAGGCCTTGTCCTTGGATTCTGTCTCTCCATAGAACGAAGCCCAGTAAAGCCCGCGTATGTAAATACACTTCTGTAATGATGGTGGATCTGTCCCAATTATTTAGGTTATTGTTTTTAAGTTTAAAAGTTAGCTAACTAGACAGATATTTTCTGACCTCAACTTAAACAGTATTCCTGCTTTAACTTAAAAGAGAGCATTCTCTTAAACATAGCATCCAGTTTAGGAAGAGAAACAAAGCGTTCTGTGGTTCATTAGCCTGTTGCTGAAGTGTTAAGTGGATCAGTAGGAAGCTTCACTTACAGATGTATTTAAATATTAGTGGCATTTGAGTAAACGTTATGCATTTTGATTCTTTGCTATATTTCTTTTCATAGAGTGTTCTAGCTGAAACACAACGAGAAAGGTTAATTTTTAGATTCCCCAATGTGCAATGAATTGGCATCTTACAGTTAGTGTATAATAGCTACATATATGAACAATACAGTATACTACATTGTACTTCTTTCAAAGCAAATGTCCAAGGGTTCAAGAGCATTCTAGTGTTTTTGTGAGATTCTACAACATTTAAGATATCTATAAATTGTAATTTGGAGTACAACTGTATAAAATGCATTCCTCGAAAAGTTCATAAACCAAAAGACCATCAGGGGCCAGGGGTGGTGGCTCATGCCTGTAATCCCAGCACTTTGGGAGATCAAGGCAGGTGGATCTCCTGAAGTCAGCAGTTCAAGACCAGCCTGGCTAACATGGTGAAACCTTGTCTCTACTAAAAATACAAAAATTAACTGGGTGTGGTGGTGGGCCTCTGTAATCCCAGCTACTCAGGAGGCTGAAGCATGAGAACTGCTTGAGCTCGGGGGACAGAGGTTGCAGTGAGCCGAGATGGCACCACTGCCCTCCAGCCTTGGCAACAGAGTGAGACTCTGCCTCAAAAAAAAAAAAAAAAAAAAAAAGGACCATGGGTATATAAAATTAGATTCAGGATAACAAATAACAAATTGTCAAACAAATGTTGAGGGGACATCAAAGTATAAAGATTAAGTATATATAAAGTGTTTCATATTGCAAAAAATTGATTTATAAAATTTGATTTTTTTCATTCTACAAAAGTTTTTTCTCCCCATAGAAACAGATATTTTGGTAGCAGTTTCAATGAACTTCAGTATTTGTCAGCTCATTATCAGTTATTTAACCAGCACAGGTCATAGACAAGTCATTTCTGTCACTGATTGGCTGCTATCCATATTTTCCTAAATAGCACGAGAAATAATTTGTTTAAATTACAAATTTATAAAACTGGTTTCTTCGTCCTCTCCAAGGTTTAAATATGGAAACTAATGATCATATACTCATAAAGGCCTATTCTGCAAACATCTGATCTTTTTTTCTATATGAAGTTCTTAACTTAAACTCAAACTATAGGAAGAAATAGGGAGAAATGTAAAAATTACTATATTTAAATCATTCACCTATTAAAAATTAGGTGTCTATCACATGCCCTTGTAAATATAATCTTTTAGACATTGTGAAGACTACAAAGATGAGAAATTGTGCCCAATTCCAATGTGATTCCACTCCCTAAATAAGGACAGTTACACTGCCAGTATAGAATACATAGAATGTTATGCTGGTCACCAGAGAGGTACAGAGTGAGTGAGGAAGACAATATTAGGGTACCCTCTACCTTGGAGTGGAAAGAGGATCAGATGAAATGTTATGGAGGAGTTGGCATGTCTGACTGAAAACAAGCTGAATTTACATGCATAGAAATACAAATAAAGGACCGAGAGAAGTCAAAGGTATCAGTGTGAACAAAACAAGATATGGAATCCAATGAAGAGATTCAGTTCCATTTTGTTAGAAAGAAGAAAGAAAGGAAATAAATTTGGGCATATTGTGTAATGTTACTCTGAGAAATCAGTAACAACATTAGAGTAGCAAGGTTGGAGCAGCATAGCTCTCCTCAAGGTACATGTACCTGGCAGTAATGGGCAGGATTGTTAGGAAGGGGAAATATTTGTTGGCTGTGAGACCACATGGTATAATATACAATTTAAAATAGGGACAATTAGAATGAAAAGAAAGGAAAACTTTGAGATAGAAATAGAGTTGACAGCTGATTCTGTCATGATGTGAAGAGGTGGGACACTAAGATTCAGAGCCAGAGCAATTTGGGGCATGTTGGTTGCATCAGCAAGTATAGGTAGTAGAGGAGGAATACAAGAGGTAGTAGAATTAAGTTCAGAGCTATTTATGATTAGTATATAACTGATATCATATCATAGTGACTTGAGATCTTGGGAGTGCATAGGATCAGAGAAACGTTTGTAAATCATCTGATTTAAGCTAATGGTTAAACATCTCTGAATTGACAGTAACAGCTATTTTATAAGATTCCGATCATGGAAAAAAATATACATTTTAAATTTTGTTTTATTGAATATTTGGGAAAGGCATTTAAGCATTATAACCTAAACTTATCCAAATGGTATCATCCCATATGGAGGAAAATATATAATGAGGTTGTAAATGGATAACTGTTACTCATTCTTAATACACTTATTCATGCATATCTGTGCATGTGTATACTAAATATACACATATATAGATGTGTTTGAAAAATATTTCTATAAAATATTCATATTTCATAAAGATTTGATTTTGCATAAATATCTATAAAGTATTAATAATTATGTGTTTTAGATACCTCATTAAATGTAAGAATATTCTAATTCTGTTTCAGTTATTAATCATCTTTAAACAGAGTAAACTCAACTCTGTATAAAACTTGCATATGGTATTCATTTATTGTAAATTTCAGTTCTGTTGAAAACAAACAATATAATTTTTATTTAAAATCATTAATTTTTTAAATCTTGAATTGAATTTTGTTCCTCTCAGCTAGCAATGTTCCCTGGTTGTACTGTTATTATGTTAAAGAAACGTTTTTTTAGGCAGTTGATTAGTTACTGTCATCCTTAAACTCTGAAAACTGTAGTGGCCTCCTCTGTTTTGATCTGTACCCAATACAGGCACACAGCTGTATGAAAAGACAAGAAATGTATTTGAAATCATCAATGTCATATTCCCTAAAAAAATGATATATAACGAATTATGCAGATATTTTGGCACTTTTTTTTCCACTGAAGTTTTTGTTACACTAATGACTTGTAATTCTATAAGCAGTGTTGTCCCAGATGCTCAGTGTCATGTTCTTATACAAGGGTAAAATCCATACTTAAATGCTCCCCCACTAATTTTAACCCCAATATAGTAACCTGGTGACTCACATTGTAAATCTGAGCTTGAAAACCAGCAACTCATCATGACAACAATTGATTTGGACACATCTTAATATACAGGCTCATTTCTCAGTCTCAGTTTTAATTTGGTGCTTGAGATGAAATTCTATTTGTGAAAATTAAATAGAGGTTAACTGAAGATTAGGCTGTTCTGCTTTTTAAATGTTCTGGGCTTTAATATGACACCATGAGACATCCAGGTTTTATTTCTGTTTGTGTTGGTGTCATCTTCCTGACTCACTTCCTCAAACCAACTAATAAACAAATGGTGAACACAAATTTATATGCTTGTCACAGTGGCTAGCATTCTGGGATTCCCTTGTAAAAATTCAAAATACGAAAGATAAGTAAAACAATGCCTGCTTACTGCAGTTTAATCTCCAGGAAAGATTGCTGTCTAGAAGCTACATCTCATGCAGTACTCTGTCGATGTTAAAGAGCTTTTTAGCTAGAAACAAAAAAGAGGTTGTAGATGCATTTTCAAAATGCAAAATTCTGCACACAAGCCAATAGAAATAATAGTAATACACTTTGAGTCAACAATCTAGTATGCACCAAAGATCAGTATGACAGAAAGAGACACCACTGCCCAAGAATTAATTTTAATCTTATCTGTAGATGCATCTGTCCATGGAGAGCTTGATTCTCTATAACTCATATTTCCCTTAAGCCTCCTAGCGTCCGTGTGTAACAGGCTATGATATAAACTCATGTCTGTGTATTGACCTACCCTAAGGGATCTTTTTAATAACTGCAGCTGTTCACATTTTATGTGTTTTCTATTAGTGTTTTCAGTATGGCACTTGTGCCCCAGGTACAAAATTTGTGTAATATAAAATTAAAACAGTTAAAATTTAGCATAAATGTTACCTAGATCTAATTTACATATATACTAATCAACTTTAATTCATTCTTTCCTTCTCTTTCTAGACCCCCTTGGAATTTTTTGTTTATGCAATTGTGAAAAATAAACAACCATGTAACTGTTTATTTAAAATATCTTGAGTTGACTTACATATTTGTTGGCCATGGTTAAATTGAAATAGCTAAAATTAATGCATTTTGAATTTAATAGAACTGACTTAAGAATTTTACTATATGGACAGCTACAATTAGGTAACAGGCCTTAATTTAAATCCCCACTGACTCATAACTCATTACTTAATTTCTTGATCTTTTCTCATAGTGTAAATATAAATACTTTTAGTTATATGTGCCCAATATGTAAGCATATGTATATATTAATGTTGCATCTTTAGTTTCCGTTATATTTAATTAGAATATATTTATTAACGTTGAGAATTCTGAGATGTTGTTTATTTATGAAAACAAATTTAGTGTGACCTGCTTCTTTTTGGAGCAGTCAGTAATGAAGTAGGGTTAATGACCTCTGACAAACCAGCCAAAGTGCCTCAAATGAAGTAGCCTCTAGACTTTTCGAAAGCCAAGTCAGAGGTTGAGCAGTCATGTGGGTGTGAGCCACCTGTCTAATCAGCCAGTGTTCATTTCACTTCACAGTATATTGAAGAGAATATAATGTGAAGTAATATAATATATTCCTACTTTTATTACTAAAATTATATTTTATGAGAATGCTGCTAACCACTGAAAAACGAAGTTCATGTTGCATATTTTCTTTCTAGCTGCAAATGTTTGTACTGGCTTTATCTACATTAGGTTTTATTGATGTATTTGTAATGTGCATCACTTGGCTAGACATTGTTGTTGTTTTATTTTGCTTACCTCAACAAATTCAAAACTATAGAAAAAAAGTTGGAAAAATTTTCTGTTCTTTTATATAATTTTTACATGTGTTAGTCTTAGGGTCGAATGTAAATGAGCTATTTTTGAATCTAAACTCTGGATTTCTGAAGAAAGAATTGGTAAGTTAAAAATAGGCAAAAAACTTGAATTTTGAAATAAATTATAGAACCCCAGATTTCTAGAACAAATCTATAGTTTTTCAATATTCTAAAGGAGATTTATATTTATTTCACTTTTCTTAAAGTCAGTTTAGTTGAGAAATAATTTGCATACAGTAAAATTCACCCTTTTTAGTATTTAATGTGTTTGACAAATATATACAGTTATGTAACTATCAGCACATCACTCCAATAATTTTCTCCATTTCCTCTGTAGCCAATCCCTCCCCCAATCCCAGTTCAGCCCATGTACACTAGTTTTTTGTCCCCATATTTTTGCCTTTTCCAATTATATATTTCTTGTCATAAATATAATTTTATAGTTTGTAATCTTTTGATTCTGCCTTTTAAAAAGATTCCTGATTATAAATCATGCTGCTATAAAGACACATGCACACGTATGTTCATTGTGGCACTATTCACAATAGCAAAGACTTGGAATCAACCCAAATGTCCATCAGTGACAGACTGGATTAAGAAAATGTGGCACATATACACCATGGAATACTATGCATCCATCAAAAAGGATGAGTTTGTGTTCTTTGTCGGGACACGGATGCAGCTGGAAACCATCATTCTCAGCAAACTATCGCAAGAACAGAAAACCAAACACCGCATGTTCTCACTCATAGGTGGGAACTGAACAATGAGATCACTTGGACTGGGGAAGGGGAACATCACACACCGGGGCCTATCATGGGGAGGGGGGAGGGGGGAGGGATTGCACTGGGAGTTATACCTGATGTAAATGACGAGTTGTTGGGTGCTGACGAGTTGATGGATGCAGCACACCAACGTGGCACAAGTATACATATGTAACAAACCTGCACGTTGTGCACATGTACCCTAGAACTTAAAGTATGATCATTAAAAAAAAGAAAAAAAATTCTAACAATTAAAAAAAATAAAAAATAAAATAAAACAAAAAGATTCCTGGATGGGCGCGGTACCTCACGACTGTAATCCCAACACTTGGGGAGGCTGAGGTGGGTGGATCACCTGAGGTTGGGAGTTCAAGACTAGCCTGGCCAACATGGAGAAACTCCATCTTTACTAAAAATACAAAATTAGCCTGGCGTGGTGGCGCATGCCTGTAGTCCCAGCTATTCGAGAAGCTGAGGCAGGAGAATCGCCTGAACCAGGGAGGCGGAGGTTACAGTGAGCCCAGATCGCACCATTGCACTCCAGCCTGAGCAACAAGGGTGAAACTCCATCTCAGAAAAAAAAAAAAAAAAAAAAAAAAAAAAATCCCATATAATCTTTCATTTTTAATAATACCATTATCAATGCCGTTATATGGTTGTATATAACACCTAATAGAGATAAATATCCTTACTGAATCTGAGTGTGGCAGAAGGTATACTTTTAATGCTGCTCATATATATTTATATATATGTATGTATGTGACCATTTTTTCTTCCCCACATTGTTATTATCATTATTACTATTATTTTATGTATGGCTTACAACAAAATTTAAGCAGCAATCATTATAATTCTCCGAATTATGTTTAATAAGTTATTCAGTGTATTTTTGAAATGTTTTCATTGTTCTGTGTTTCTCCCTCTCTCTGTCTCTTTTTCTTAATATATTGTATTAATATTTACTAAGACAAGACAGTGATTTATGGACATTTAAATAAGTTTAGCTTTGTTCTGCTGTTCTAAAACATTGTGTACTATCTGATAGACTTTAAGAAAACAGTGCTTTTCCAGGATGATTTATGATAGGCAGTATTGTTTATAGATGTCCATGGCTTAACCTTGAAAAGTCAATTAAGTGACACAATTAAGAGAGATATGAATAGTGGTAGAAAAAGCATGTACTCTTGATAAGTGGGGGTAAACCTAGTATTTGTTATTCCTGTTGGTAATATTGTCATTAGTATGTTTTAGAAGTTTCATTTTTATGGTTATAAATTCATATCACTCTTCTGCAATGGTTACATCAGTGGAATGCGGAAATTATCATGCTTTGGGGATTAAAATTAGCTATCACATAGAACTTTTGAAGTTCTAAATAGTGCCTTGATTTACCTTCTTATTCTGTGAGGTTACTGATTTTCACTTACACTTTCACTGATGCTCAGCCCTATAGTTATTAGTACTTTCTCGTTTTAAACTTAGTATTCTCTATTTTTCTTTTATTTTGTCTGCCAGTATTTTTCTTAGATGTTACTTCACATGTCAGTTTGAATTTAATTTCTCAGTGGCTATGTTTGTGATTTTATCTGTAAAGAAACTGGACATAGAGAAGATGAGATCTATTTTTATATTTTTTATCAAAATAAAAAAATAGGTAACTTTAAAAAAAATACATTTTAAGAAAATATGTAAACCCTGGGGTAGGTTTCTTATCTTTTGTCCTTTCTGGTGTATCACTAAGTATCCCATAGGGATTGGGAATGTAAAAGAATATCATCCTCATTGTCCCTGGTCATCCTCTAGGTGAGTCTTCCCTACCCATCTGTTGACATTTAAAGTGACTTCACTGCTTACAGTTGAACATGGGCAAAATATGAACTCTGATTTTCTTTCCAGCAGCTGTCAAAATCTTTGTGTAAGTTGAACCATCTCTCATGAATGATGCAAAGTTACCTGGTTGCTCTAGGTGTTTGGAAGGCTTTCTTCTTCACTCCATACATCCTAACCATCAACAAGTCCTGCCAACTCCACCTTCAAAATTTAGCAGGTGTCTGAAACTTTCCCTCACTTCAACCACCATCACCACCACCACCCACGTCCAGCTCATCACCATCTGCTGCTTGGAGTATTAGTAGAAGCCTCTGAGAGCCTTTATTTTTCTCTTTGTCATTCAACTTCTATAGTGCCTCAAGTGATCCGGTAACTGCTACCTATCTAAGCTTTCTTTTTCTTTTTGCCATTTTCCTCTGCATTAGTATCCTATTAGCACTGTAACAAATTGCCACAAACTTAATGGCTTAAAACAATACAAAGTTATCTTACAGTGAGGAAAGTCAGAAGCCCAGAATCAGTTTCACTGAGCTAAGATCAAGGTATCAGCAGGGCTTAGCCCTTCTGGGTGTTATGGGGAGAATCTAATTACTTGCCTTTTCTTGCTTCCCACATCCTTAGCTGTTGACTCCTTATTTACATCACTCCAACCTCTTGCTTCATATCTCCTACCACTCTTCTATAGTCAAATCTTCCTCTGCTTCCATGCTATAAAGATATATATGATTACAAGTATATTCCACCCTTACAATCCAGAATAATTCCCTCATCTCAAGATTCTTAATCATATCTACAAAGTTCCTTTTGTCATATAAAGTAGCATTTACAGGTTGTAGGGATGAGGAGTCATTATTTAATTTAACACATCCTCTGAACTGCTCTGCTGAAACCAAAGCTAGTTTCTTTAGCAAATCGAGGTTTTACAGCCTCCAAGTTGTTCTATTTGTTGTTTTTTTTTCTGTCCAGAATATGATTAGTCTCATCCTTTAAGTCTCTGCTTAAAGCCACTTCCTCAAAAAGATTTTCTCTGACTATATGTTTTAAAAATCTTCCTTTCTTCCCACTCTTTAGTTTTGTATTATTTTCTTCATAGTTCATATAACACTAATATTTTCTTTTTTTACTATCTTATTGCCTTCACCACCCTAAGGTCATAGCATTTGTCCTGTTCATTGAATCATTTCCTGGATTCACAGTACTGGCAGGGACACAGTAATCTCATAAATATATATTGAGTAAAATAATATGCTATTCCAATTATACAGGTAAGTAAACTACCTAACAGGTGTTAATGAAATTATTTAACGTCACGGAACCATTAGTGGCAGAACTGAGATTTTGTCTCAGACATGTCTGACCTCAAAAACCTACATTCTTTTTATTATCTCTTTTATTAATGGACTCTAACTTTATCCATGGCCTTTATAATGTATCAACATAAGCCACAAGAAGAAAGAACTAAAACAAACAAAAAAAAATCATTTTTTGATGTGTTTTTGAAACACATCTTTTCGGGAATCCTGGCAAATGATATTTTTGATAAGCAGTCTTGGAAACCCTTTTTGTTTCTTTTCTGACATTGTGCCATTTTGGAATCCATTCCATGACTCTGAGGTGGATACAGGCACAGGAAGTGACTTCTGTAAGTTTTTGAATATGTTATACAATATGTCCTTAATATCCAAGCTATCTTCAGATCACCCTACAAATGATTATGGAATGTTAAATATATTCATTCTTTGGGTAGTTTTTCACTGAAATCTTTAGTAAGTCTTTAGGTTTTAATTCAGTACTGAAAATATAAATTTATACATAAAATTGTTACTTTTTATTTATTATTTCTTTAAAGATAAGCATTAATGACCTTATTCTATAATGCCATGTAGTTTGTGAGTTGTTTCGGCACCATTTATTGCATCAAGCTGTTTGTCTATCAGCCATATTCTTGAATCACTGCATTCATGTAGAGTAGTTGTTGGATGTATGAGAAACTAGAATTTTATCATGTTGATTTTGTTTTGAAACATGCCTACTTTTATCATTTCCTTTGTAATTTTTATTAGCTAAACTGATAATTTCATAAATTTATATTATGGTTTTTAAAAGCTTTTATAACACTGTGCTATTAGTGTTAATTACAGTCCATACAATAAGGTTTATAATGAGTTCTTAATATTATCCCAATATGGTAAGAAAAACATACCTGTTCGAAGGAAGAAAAAAAATATATATATATATTTTTTCCCACCCCCCCCCCCCACCTCCCCCGGTCATTCAGTGGCATACCAAATACAATGAGAACATTCCAGAACCATTTTTCTGTTTCACATTCTTAAAAATGCTAATATATTTAGAATTAATTTAAAATAAAATTTTTAAATGACATGCTATTTCTCTTAACAATATGGACATCTTAAACCTTTCAAAATATTTTATTCTAGTATAGTTTAACCCTGATTCACAATTTATAACCTATGCTGATAAGAGAAGTACCCTGCAGCTTGAGATACCTGGCACTGGGACACAAAAACAGCTGTAAAATCTCTCCTGTTATGAGGATAGAATCTTTTAGACAGATTTAAGACTTTCACTGGGGACATTTCTGGAATATGCCCCATTGTCTCACCTTGATCATTTTGCTGAGTTGAAAATTGAATTTTAATATTTTAATATTCTACATCTGATAATTGGACTATATAGACACACACGTGTGTGTGTGTGTGTGTGTGTGTGTGTGTGTATGTGTGTATATATATGACGGAGTTTCACTCTTGTCGCCCAGGTTGGAGTGCAATGGCAGGATCTGGGCTGACTGCAACCTCTGCCTCCTGGGTTCAAGCAATTCTCCTGCCTCAGCCTACCAGGTAGTTGGGATTACAGGTGCCCGCCACCATGCCTGGCTAATTTTTGTATTTTTAGTAGAGATGGGGTTTCACCACATTGGCCAGGCTGGTCTCAAACTCCTGACTTCAAGTGATCCACCCACCCTGGCCTCCCAAAGTGCTGGGATTACAGGCATGAGCCACCATGCCTGGCCTTAATATATTTTTTTTTAACATTTAACTCTCTCTCTATATATATATTATTTCAAAAAAAATGAGGGCAAAATTTTAAAATGAGCTCTAACTATCTTTGACAAGTCAATAAGGATAAATTTATAAATTATTTTGAAAATATATTAGTTAAAGCAAGTATTTCTAAAATAGATTTAAATTATTTAAGTGGATTTAATATGCTTAAAGGAGATTCCATTTTTCTATTAAGAATAAAAACTTTTTAAAATGCTCTTTATTGAGATTATTAATTTTCACTGTACAATAAGTTATGAAAGAATTTTTTGATACCAAACAAGTAGGGCCCTATAAAACAAGTTTAGATTTCATTCAGTTTTGGAATCTATATAGTGCTTGCCTAAGTAGAATGCTTTATAAATATTAGCTGTTTTATAAGTTTAGGTTGAATGGATGAACACATTTGATGTGACAACTACATAGAAAAGGAAATAAAAAACCTGACATTTTTGCTAACTAATATAGGGTCAAAAAATCAGTTTTGTTGACTAGAACAAGCCTTTTTATGGTCTGAAAATAAAATATACAATAAACATTGTGGACAATTGTATGAATTCTGTATTGAATTATTTAGAATATTTCATTTATAGCACCAATGCTGAGATGAACCAAATATACATTTTGAGGACAGGACAAGTTTTTAGCTGTATCTCAAAAACCAGTAAATTTTCCTGAAAAATCCATACATTATAATTTCGCAGTTAAACTCACATAAAGACGTCCTATGGGAACCATCTGCAAATTATCATCTTCATCCTATTCTGTGAAATGTCTGCTTTTAAAAATCTGTCTATTTTTGCCTGCATGTTCATGGTACATATTAGTGTATGCATATACAATTCAATATTTTGAAGGAATTATCTTTATGTATTATATTTTATACTGTTAGTGTAGTTCAGTACATGTATATTCCCTGTTTCTCTCTTTCGTAAAAAAATTGCACATGACTCAACATGCTGCCTTTATTAGATACATTATATGAAAACAGTGTGATCATCAGAAAAGCAATTCTTGCACTTTAATATTTATGGAGAACTAAAAATGTATAAATATATATTTATAAAAAAGTAGAACTGCTTTTTTTCTGTTTGGCCTCTAAAAATAAATTCTCTAATATGTACAACTTTGGTACTGTTAAATTTATAACCTAATGGAGAATATGAGATAGACCACATTTGTATTTCTCAATAATTTTACATAAATTGAAAGTTTTCACTTATTTTTCTAAATATATGTATAATTATGTATTACAGTATCTAAAAAATACATAAAATATTTGTATATATTAAAATACACGTACAAGTTAACATTTTAAAATAGTTTTAAACACAAATATATTAGTAATTCCTATATAGTGTATATGTGATACCGCATATTTATTCAGAATTCAGAAAATTCACTTGTTTTTATTTAATATATATCCCTTTAATATAATAAGAGTGTAAGTATGTTAATTATTTTAAACATTCAGAATATCATCCGGGTGCAGTGGCTCACACCTGTAATCCCAGCCCTTTGGGAGATGGAGGCGGGCGGATCACTTGAGGTCAGGGGCCAACATGGGGAAACCTCATCTCTAATAAAAATACAAAAATTAGCCAGGCATAGTGGTGCATGCTTATAACCCCAGCTACTTGGGAGGCTGAGGCCAGATAATCGCTTGAACCCAGAAGGAGAGGCTGCAGTGAGCCAAGATAGCACCACTGCACTCCAGCCTAGGTGACAGGGCAAGACTTTGTCTCAAAAAACAAACAACAACAACAAAAAAAATTCAGAGTATCACAAATTCAAACGAGTCTATTGTTTAGTAGAGCTCTAGCACTACATCATGGAAACTTCTGTTTATAATTATGACTTTGAACATGTCACAAACTGGAAGTATTTTCTTGATACTTTGGTATCAATATTGGTAATCCGTAAAATATGTTCATTTAACTCTCATTTAACTTAATGAGAGATGTCTGATTTACTAGCAATTATAAATAAATGTGAGAGCATGGTAAACATTGAAATCTACATGCCAAGAAAAAATAAATACATGAAACGATTAAATCTTATATGAATGTATATATAAGAGGAAATTTCTTAATAGTTATGTGTATATATGAGTGTGTGTGTGTAATGGGCCAACCTTATTATATAGTTGTAACTCTTGAAGAATGGAAAGCCAAGGAACTACTGAGCTGAATCATGCTGATCTGTACCGATGTATTAAAAACGCTGATATAGGCTGAGGCATCAAATTCAATAATAAAAGAAACAGCTCTCAACATTTTATAAAAGCGATGTTCATATAGACAGCTATTTTACAGAGTAGTCAGTTGACATAAAAATCGCATTGACAAACTCAGTAAGAAATTTGTGAAAATGAACGTGCAGCATAAAAGAACTGTCTTCAGGCAAAATTAACATGTTTCTTAGCTAAATCTTCCAGACATGTTGCTAATTATTTCCAGTTATGGTATGAAGGCACATGGGGAATTGAATGAACCATGAGAATCCTTGCATCATAATAATAATAATAATTTCATATGAAAATAATTAATATATATTTTTATTCTTAAGCTGGGGATTCTGGACACATAATTTGTAGAATTACTTTGAAATTAGAATGACTTAATAAAAAAAAAAGTTCCTGCATCTTTTGCCACTCCAAATTTATTTCTTTCAAAAAATAAATGGTCTGGCTTACTCTCTTAAGGATGCCATTTAAAATACTGACTTTTTCTATGAATACTTACTAAGTACTTGGTAGGAGATATGTTGTACCATTGCTAGTGAAGTATGACTCTTATGAGTTTGGCTTCCCAGAATGTCTCAGAGGAATATAAAATGGTCCATTTAGCTTATGTTTATATAAACCCTATTACTCTGTAAGGTTCAAAAAGAAATAGCTACTATATTTCCATGATTCAATTTTCCTCTTGTTGCCTATTTCTTTCTGATCCTCTGAAGTATCTTCATTTTTTTCCTGACCCACAGGTCTAAGAAAGATCTGAGTGAGAAAACATAATTGTACTTATTTATCCAGTGCAAAATACTGCTTTCAGCTGAACATAAAAATGGAGATCAACATTTCCACCTTTAACTTATGACTGTATAATAGAGAATTCAAAGTCACTAGTGATATAAAACATTTACAAAATGTAAATAACTAGAAACATGGTGCAATATGAATCTGCTCTATAATCAGAAGTTGGTATTTGAAGCTTAGGAATAGAATAATTTTGTCAAATGAGGGAATCTGTTTATTTATTTATTTTTTTAATTTTAAGTTCAGGGAAACATGAGCAGGTTTGTTACAGAGGTAAACATTGTGTCATGGGGGTTCATTGTACAGATTATTTCATCACCTAGGTATTAAGCCTAGTATCTATTAGCTATTTTTCCTAATCATTTTCCTCATCCCACCCACCACCCTCAAATAGGCCCTAGTGTGTTGCTCCCCTCTATGTGTCCATGTGTTCTCATAATTTAGCTCGCATTTATATGTGAGAACATGCAGTATTTAGTTTTCTGTTCCTCTGATAGTTTGCTAAGGATAATGGCCTCCGGCTCCATCCATGTCCCTATAAAGGACGTGATTCCATTCTTTCTAATGGCTGCATAGTATTCCATGGTGTATATGTACCATATTTTCTTTATCTAGTCTATCATTGATGGGCATTTAGGTTGATTCCATCTCTTTGCTATTGTGAATAGTGCTACAACATGCATGTGCCTTTATAATAGAATGATTTATATTCCATTGGATATATACTCAATAATAAGATTGCTGGGTCGAATGGCATTTCTGTCTTTAGGATTCTGAGCAATTACCACACTGTCTTCCACAATGGTTGAACTAATTTATATTCCCAACAGTGTATAAGCGTTACTTTTTCTAGGAGGAAACCTTTTAATACTCAATGAGTTAATCAGAAGATAGAAATCTAGGAGTATTGACTAAAAATGTCCTTCTAGGAGTAAAGAAATAATAAGTTAAACCAAAACCTGCTTTTTATCTTGCAGTAGTATTTAATATAGTACATAGTGTATAATATGGCTTATGTATGTTATTTTTTTGATGACTAAATTTGTCATTGAAAAGTCAGATAAGCATTTTAACCTAAATATTTACAAAATAGCTTATTGGAACAAGTTCAATATAAAAATGTATTGATTATTCGTTATGTCATACTTATCTTAAAAACTACTTCTGATGAAGAGAAACAGGTAAGCATTCTTTTTGTTTACTTTAAAGCATCCATAATTATCTTTTCTATTGAACATCTTGGTTACCCTTTCTAATAAATTAGACTAAAGATATTATTGTAAAACTTATTTATTTATTTTTAATTTATTTTTGAAAGAGAGTCTTGCTCTGTCTCCTAGGCTGGAGTGCAGTGGCATGATCACTGCTCACTGTAGCCTCGACTCAAGTCATCCTCCCACCTCTGGGACCAGAGGCAGGTGCCACCATGCACTGCTAATTTTTTTAATTTTTGTTTTTGTAAAGATGGGGTCTCACTATGTTACCCAGACTGGTGTCTAACTCCTGACCTCCAGCAGTCCTCTCGCCTAAGCTTCCCCAAGAGTTGAGATTACAGGAATGAGCCACTGTGCCTGTTCAAAAGTGTATTTTAAATGTTACAACAGATACTCTCCCTAATTAACTATTTTTAAGGGACTCCCTGAAAGTCCAGTGGGAATTGTCGTCCTTTCATTGAATCATTTCCAATAATAAAGATATCATATTTTTTTATAATAGTAAAAGTCATTATCCCCAACTCATCTGGACTGCAGATGAGGAGGTAATCAAATCCCCAGCCCTTTTCTAAGGTCCTTCCAAGGTTAATCATTTTAGTAAAGAAAGAGTCAAGCAAAAATACCTTTTGAAAGGTTGTTTTTTCCCCCCATCAATTACTTTGGGAGGAAGCAAGTGGAAAGTATTACAATGGGGTACATAAGTAAATAATAAAGCTTGAATGGGCACCCTGTTAAAATTTAGGCACCTGATTAAATTTGGCAAACCAGTGGTTCTGGTGGCTTTCTCTTTTATGTATTTAGAATATGATTTCCCCAGTCAAGCATTTTATCTTTCCTATGCTCAGTTGGAGGACCTGATGAGCTGGAAATACACCTGTTGGCTTTGGCTATCCTCATGAACCCCTTCTTTATAAGGTATTTTGTTGTCATCATGCATATTGACACCCATTTTAAATTTAAATTAAACCCTTTGGATTTTCATTCGAAATAAATCACCACACCTTTTTGACAGAAAACACTGATTTGTCTTATATTTCTGGCTTGACCAGGATTTACAATATGGAAGGAGACTACAGTAAGTTATTAGTCTATTGATTTTATATATTCTTGAGTTTAATTTTTTTCATGTTCTCTCCTGCAGATACTGTGCCATAGCATATGAGTTTAAGATGTCATTTTCTGTGTTTATTCTGTATAAACACTTTTTCTAAAAACAAAAAATTAAATACTAATTAAATTTGGATTTGAAGTAAATCCTTCTCTCCTGAAAAACCTTATCAAAATGTTTTGAATTGTAAAAGCAAACAGAATAACTTAAACACCACTTAAAAACAGTAATACAAATATAAAATGGAATTTTTAGTCCTGCTTATTTTTTCACACATTTTAATTAAAATATATGTTTTCTCATTTGCCCAAGCTAGTGAATCCGCCCATGGCTAGGAGAAAGGGACATAATTATACACTTAAATTTAATCAATATGCTGAAACCAGTCAAGAATTCAAACCTTGATAAAAAATTTATTCTAAAATGAAAATGTTATTAATGAAGAAAGCAAATTAAAACTGTCCATTGAGGGGAAAGACTGTATAGTTTAGAATCAGGAGCAATGATTTATTTGGATATACTTATTTTGGTCCCCAGTGCGATAGTTCTTTAGAATCTTAAAAATAATTCTTGGAATCAAATATTTATCTATATAAAATTAAAAATCAGACCAGGTGTGGTGGCTCAATCCTGTAATCCCAGCACTTTGGAAGGCAAAGGCCAGCAAATCATTTGAGCTCATCAGTTCAAGGCCAGCCTGGGCAACATGATGAAACCCTCTCTCTACAAAAACTTAGCTGGGAGTGGTAGCGTGCACTTGTGGTGCCACTTGTTAATGCTTAGAGGGTTGAGGCAGGAAAATTGCTTGAGCCCAGGAGGTCAAGGTTGCAGTGAGCTGACATCATGCCATTGCGTTCCAGCCTAGGTGACAAAGCAAGACTCTGCCTCAAAAAGTAAATAAATAAGTAAATAAAAATAAATAAAAATAAATTTAAGTGCATAATATCATTGGTATGAAATTACCAAGGTAATTTTACTAAGAAAGTCTAAGTAGTAAATATTACAGTGATATTTTATAAAAATTATCATCAAAAATAGAAAATACTAAGGTATTTATATGCTCATGTAGCTTCCATCTATGAGTATTGTAATACATGATGTAGAATATTGTGAAGGGTTCATTAGAGAAACAAGTTCAGTAATATGTATCAAACAGAAAGAGAATGAGAGGGAACACATTTTATACAAATTAACATTTCTAAATAAAATAGTATCCTTTACAGTATGTCTTCTGCACACTGCCTTCTCTTAAAGGAGTTAATAAAATTCCAAAATTTTGTGACCTCATTAATATGCTATGCAGCCCTCGTGGAATTGCGTCCAGGACCCCAGGCAATACCAAAATCTGAGGATTCTCAAGGCCCTTATATAAAATAGCATAGTATTTGCATGTAACTCTTACACATCTTCCCATATAAGTTGTCATCTCTATTTTAGTTATAATACCTAATACAATGTACCTGCTATGCAAATAGTTGTTTGCTGCATTGCTTTTTAAATTTGTATTTTTTTATTGTTGTATTGTTATTTTTTGTTTTTGTTTTATTTTGTTTTGTTTTGACTATTTTCAATCTACAGTAGGTTGAATCCGAGGATGCAGAACCCTCTCATGGATAAGGAGGGCTGACTTACAGTCAGCTCACTTTATCCTTTACACATAAAATGCCATCAACACACCAACACTTACCAAAAACAAAACAAAACAAAACAAAAACCTTGTTTTGCAAAGACTTGTGTCTTTTAACATAATTTCAACCCACGGGGATTTAAAACATTGTGTGTGCCACCACGCCACGCCACACTAATTTTTGTATTTTTAGTAGAGACAGGGTTTCACCGTGTTGTCAGACTGGTCCCGAACTCCTGACCTAGTGATCAGCCCACCTCGGCTTCCCAAAGTGCTGGAATTAGAGGCGTGAGGCACCACACCCGACCCAAAATATTTGTTATATTACACCTAATTTTTGAAATACCCAAAGAGGAATTTATCCTCCTGCTCTCTTCAGGATGTGCATAAGTATCTCCAGGCCTGGAGAGGGTAGGAAGAGAACATTAATGCTAATTTAAATTGAAAAAAGGAATACATTTAAAATACTGTGACTGTGAATGGTGAGTGTGAGTGTGTGTGTTGGGGGGCAGGTGGAGAGAGAGAAAAAAAAACCCACTTGTGTGCATACCCATATTCATGCACGGGTTCTACCTGGACTATATTATTGCTTGATCATAGTCCTACTGATCTAGGACAGGTTTAGCTTTAGCGTGTTTGTTTCATAGACACCTGTGCCTTCTAATCTAGGGCCAGATCACAGTGTCCTGGAAATAGTGTGCAGTCTCTCCCAGATGTTTATGTTCCATTCTGCACACCTAACATTTATATGTATTTGAAATAGTTAATTTCTTCACACCTCAATTTTCCACTTTGTGAGATGGAATTATAATTGCTTAGAATTGCTTTGTTTACATAAATTATTTATGTAAAGCACCTGTCATAATGCCTAGTGGCACTCAATGAACTTTTTCCTAAACTTTGAAATAATGTCATGGAAAGTAACTGCATTTGTATTAGAGAGAGTTGTGTTATATCATTAGGAGGACAAGCCCAATGTAGTATTTGTTCTTAATCTAAGAGTTCAATTTATAGATCTAGTGCATTTGAAGCTGGTTATATTTTTTTAACTTTCATGTTAGGTTCGGGGTGCATGTACAGGTTTGTTATATAGGTAAACTACATATCATGGAGTTTGGTGTACAGATTATTTCACCACCCACATAATAAGCATAGTACTTGATAGGTAGTTTTTTCAATCCTCACCCTCCTCTGTCCCTCCGCCCTCAAGTAGGCCCTGATGTCTCTTTTTCTCTTCTTTGTGACCATATGTAGTCCATGTTTAGCTCCCACTTATAAGTGAGAACATGTGGTATTTGGTTTTCTGTAACTGTGTTAGTTCACTTAGGATGCTGGCCTACAGTTCCACTCATGTTGCTGCAAAGGACACGGTCTTGTTCTTTTTATGGCTGTGTAGTATTACATGGTGTATATGTACCACCTTTTCTTTACTCAGTGTACTCTTGATGAGCATTTAAGCTGACTCCATGTCTTCACTATTGTGAATAGTTCTGCGATGAACCTACCTGTGCGTGTGTCTTTGTGGGAGGTCAGTTCATATTCCTTTGGGTGTATACCCAATAACGGGATTGTTGGGTTGAATAATGGGATTGCTTGAATTCTTTGAGAAACTGCTGAACTGCTTTCTACAATGGTTGAACTAATTTACATTTCCACCAGCAGTGTATAGTGTTCTCTTTTCTTCACAAACTTGCCAGCATCTGTTATTTTTTTGACTTTTTAATAACAGTCATTCTGACTGGAGCGAGATGGTATCTCATTGTGGTTTTGATTTGTATTTTTCTATTGATTAGTGATGTTGAGCATGTTTTTTCTCATATGCTTGTTGGCTGTGTGTATCTCTTCTTTTGAAAATTGTCTGTTTAGGTCCTTTGCCCACTTTTGAATGAGATTATTTGTGTTTTTGTTTGTTTTACTTGTTGATTTGTTTAAGTTCCTTATAGATTCTGAATATTACACCTTTGTGGGATGCGTAGATTGCAAATATTTTCTCTCATATTGTAGGTTGTCTGTCTACTCTGTTGATAGTTTCTTCTGCTGTGTAAAATCTCTTTAGTTTAATTTGTTTTCATTTGTTAATTTTTGTTTTTGTTTTAATTGCTTGTGGTGTCCATGTCATGAATTCTCTGCCAAGTCCTATGTCCAGAATGGTATTTCCTAGATTATCTTCCAAGAGTTTTCTAGTTTCAGGTTTTACATTTAAGTCTTTAATATACCTTGAGTTGATTTTACAATGTGGTATAAGGAAGAAGTCCAGTTTTCAATCTTTGCATATGGCTACCCAGCACCATTTATCAAATGAGAAGTCCTTTCCTCATTGGAAGCCGGGTATTTTATTAGGAGCCCAATAATGGACATTTGGAGTATTGTAACCAGAGACATAAATGTTAAGTTTTTTTGTGTGTGTGCATCAAACCAAGATGTTCCAGTTATGGTTGAATAAAAGGCTTCTATTATTATACTAATTTGATATGTATTTATTTTGATAAAATTATAACCCTTTACAATAATGGCATAGACATTTAATAGCTTTTACATTAATATCTAAGGATATTTCAGAATATAGCATTAGATACTGTACATTTTTCTTATAAACTTCAGCATTAATTAATAATAGCCTACTAAATTTCTGCTAAAGAAAATTATAAGGGGAAAATATAAAGTTAAGCTGCAGTTGCTGGAGCTTAAAGTTCCATGGTGATTATTTGTAATTACTCTGAGAGAAGTTATTGAATCCATTCTGAACAGGCCCATTTATTTGGAGGGCACTACTTTCTTAAATCTCATCTTTTAAACTTTTTTGTTAACTAAAAAGAGCATTAAGTACCTCCATAAAATATTATGTGTTGACTTTTCAGACGCTAATAGCCTTGGTGTCTACTTTTTCCTGTCCCCAGTGGATAAGCTAAAAAGCAGTAGCATTTGTACGTTTTACTTCAGTGCTACATTTACACATTAATGTGACTGTTTTACTAATTAGGACTAAGCTGCTGGTAGTTTGTGTGTCACTTGCTGTACTCTTTCCTGCTGGTATTTTAAAGCCTGTGCTTTGGTAGTCACCTTTACTATTTTTCAACTTGACTTCCGATATTTTTATTTAGACCAACTCTCTAAAAAGTCTAGGTTATTTTTGAACCTGAATTTTACTATATTGTGCATAATAACATACTAATCCTTGTTCTTTTATAAGAACACTCGAAGGACCATTTGTCATATAGTATATAGTACACCATGGTTGACAACAATGGTTAACCTCTTATATTTGATAAAGAATAGAATAACAGGCAAATTATACTAAGTAATACCTAAATAAGCACCATAAAATAATACATTATCAAATGATATCTTTTTCCTTTCAGATTTTTATTTATATGTACAATAAAATCCAGATAAATACTGTTTATGTTTATCTTGATACCTGTTTCCTTCCTTCCTTCCTTCCTTCCTTCCTTCCTTCCTTCCTTCTTTCCTTCCTCCTTTCTTCCCTTCCTTCTTCCCTTCCTCCCTCCCACCCTTTCTCCCTTCCTTCCTTCCTTTCATCTCCTTCATTTACACATTCAACATATATCTGAGTATCAACTGTACACTAGGGATTACACAGTGATAATCTCTATTATTAATATTTTGGTAAAATAATAGGATACATCCACTTTTCTTCATGCTTCCCTTGCTTATGGTTACATTTGATACAATTTTTATTGCTGTCGGAATTACTTTAGGCATTCCGAGAGTTATAATGCCTTGAGTGACTGTCTCTGTTCCATTACATCATATGAATCAGCCAATGGTAGTGATCTCTCTTACCGACCAGTGAAAAGAGTTGGCACTGGTGAAAAATCAGTCCCCACAATCATCACTGATTCAATTCCTCATGCTCCTGTCAGGAAATAGGAAAATGAACTGTTCCAGATGAACAATCTGCACTTACAAGTGTGAGGAACTACACGGATTGTCTGATGGAGGGAGAGGGGTTTGCTCTTTTGGAGATCTATCCCCATTTTGGATGCTACAGAGTGACAAGCCTGAAAATGATTAGCCATGGATTTAGGATGGCGTTGGGACAAGCTGGTGCCTGTGATTGTTGCCATCAGAGTCATAAATGTCAGGGAATGATGTTACCACTTGGCTTTTATAGGACAAATAAAGTTTAATCCAAAGAGCAATGATGGAACTAAATAAACCTATTCCTAATTATTTCCTAAACTTTATTTTCTCTTCTGTAACAACTACACTGTAGTCACTTGGTCATAAGTCCTTTTTATGTATGTTACTGCTCATGGAAATAACATTCCATAACTAGATGTAGTACTCTGCCTTGTTCTATTTTATGGTATTTAGTTGTTCTGTTTCTTGCACATACTTTTTTAATCCCTGCAGGCTCCAGCAGTGCCCTAGGCAGTGAAATCAGAATAGAAAATGAGTTGCTTCTAGACAAATCAGGTACATTTTTGTGTGAATAATTTATTCCTTAGTATCATCAGAGTACATTAATTTGTGCACTTGACACAGTGATTTGTCAGTGTCTATTCTTTGCCATTTAAATATTAGAATCCTACTGACCCAATAAGATTTGGTTGGAATGGTGTCTAGTCCTTCTAGTATCTTTTTCTTTGTTCTGTTTTTCCTTAGATGTCTAGTTTAGTACTATCCGATTCTCATACAATTTATTGTATAGTAATGTTAGGGATTTTTATTCCCATGTTTTATAGGTTGTCACATTATATATTTTGGCACTGCCTTTTCTTCCATTAAAATCTTTCATAGTTATTATGCTTATCCTGAAAGTTCTGCACATAAGAAAATATTGAAAGAAGAGGCTCAATCCATAAGCAATTTTAGAGGCATGAGAATGATACAATGGACTTTAGGGACTTAGGGGGAAGAGTGGGAGAGGGTGAGGTATAAAAGACTACAAATTTGGTGCACTGTTTACTGTTTGAGTGATGGGTACAGCAAAATCTCACAAATCACCACTAAAGAACTTCCTCATGTAAACAAATACTGTGTATAACCCAGTAACTAATAGGAAAACAAAAAACTTAAAATATATTTAATTATCCCTTACTACTTACTCTAGCTAGGCTTGTGAAGATATTTTGGGTCACAAACTTTGTAACCAAGGAAGAGGAAGGAAGGAAGGAAGGAAGGAAGGAAGGAAGGAAGGAAGGAAGGAAGGAGGAAGGTGGAAGGAGGAAGGAAGGAAGGAAGTGAGCAAAACTTAAAAAAGAGGAAGAAAGGAAGTGAGCAAAACTTTTTCCAAGTAGCAACTATTAGAATTTGGCGTAACATTTTAAATATAGGAAAAATAGCATTATTATGGAAGCTGAATGGGAGTATTACGTAAAATATATTTACTACTTATTCCCTTCATGATTACAAAATCTTTCACAATCATACACCTGGTGCACAGGAGGGTGTTTAATATAGGATCACAAGGGCTTTAATAGCAGAATTGTTAATCCACTGGTTCGGGGCCATGTGTCAATTAGAATTTCCTTTCAAAATAGCAAGAATATCTCTTTCCACTTGTTTTTCCCTTTGGTCAATACAAGACTCAAAATGCTGTAAATTAATAATTGAAATCAGCATGCTTAATATCTTGGTATTTACAGTTTCAACAATTTTTTTACTGAATTAAATTATATTTGTAAATAAATTTGAAGAAAAATTTTTAATAGGCATGATTTCTTTTTGACCCAAGTATGTCTATGTTAAAATAATGTTCAATGAAACTACAATAAATTTTCAAACTTTAAAAAGAAAAGATTCAATATAATTATCAGTGTTAAGACAATTACCAATGATGAATATCATGAAATAATAATATTAATATTAGATAAAAGGAATTTTGTATTTCTTCAGTTTCTTCATCTACAAAAGAAGATAGCAACATATATCTTGTGTTAAACCACTGTATATATATACACATTCAGCTTCTGTAATTAATACCTCTTTTTCTTAAGCTTGAAATATTTCACCAAAATTACAGTTGCTACTTGAAAATATTTTGCTCTCTAGTAGTCAGTTATAAGATTCTTTACATCTCTGGTGTATTTTAGATAGAAACTTTACAGCATAATATAAGCTCTCTTTAAGAAGAGTGATAGAAATGATAGAAATAAAGAATACGAGGGGCGGAGAAAGATGGCCGAATAGGAACAGCTCCAGTCTCCAACTCCCAGTGCAAGCGACACAGAAGACCGGTGATTTCTGCATTTTCAACTGAGGTACTGGGTTCATCTCACTAGGGAGTGCCGGACAATCGGTGCTGGTCAGCTGCTGCAGCCCGACCAGCAAGAGCTGAAGCAGGGTTAGGCATCGCCTCACCTGGGAAGCACAAGGGGGAAGGGAATCCCTTTTCCTAGCCAGGGGAACTGAGACACACAACACCTGGAAAATCGGGTAAATCCCACCCCAATACTGCGCTTTAAGCAAACGGGCACACCTGGAGATTATATCCCACAGCTGGCCGGGAGGGTCCCACGCCCACGGAGCCTTCCTCATTGCTAGCACAGCAGTCTGCGATCTAACCGCAAGGCAGCAGTGAGGCTGGGGGAGGGGTGCCCGCCATTGCTGAGGCTTAAGTAGGTAAACAAAGATGCTGGGAAGCTCGAACTGGGTGGAGCTCACAGCAGCTCAAGGAAACCTGCCTGTCTCTGTAGACTCCACCTCTGGGGACAGGACACAGTAAACAACAACAGAAGCAGCAGAAACCTCTGCAGTTGCAAACGACTCTGTCTGACAGCTTTGAAGAGAGCAGTGGATCTCCCAACAGGGAGGTTGAGATCTGAGAAGGGACAGACTGCCTGCTCAAGTGGGTCCCTGACCCCTGAGTAGCCTAACTGGGAGACATCCCCCACTAGGGGCAGTCTGACACCCCACACCTCACAGGGTGGAGTACACCCCTTAGAGGGAGCTTCCAAAGCAAGAATCAGACAGGTACACTCGCTGTTCAGCAATATTCTATCTTCTGCAGCCTCTGCTGCTGATACCCAGGCAAACAGGGTCTGGAGTGGACCTCAAGCAATCTCCAACAGACCTACAGCTGAGGGTCCTGACTGTTAGAAGGAAAACTATCAAACAGGAAGGACACCTACACCAAAACCTCATCAATACGTCACCATCATCAAAGACCAGAGGCAGATAAAACCACAAAGATGGGGAAAAAGCAGGGCAGAAAAGCTGGAAATTCAAAAAATAAGAGCGCATCTCCCCTGGCAAAGGAGCGCAGCTCATCGCCAGCAACGGATCAAAGCTGGACGGAGAATGACTTTGACGAGATGAGAGAAGAAGGCTTCAGTCTATCAAACTTCTCAGAGCTAAAGGAGGAATTACATACCCAGTGCAAAGAAACTAAAAATCTTGAAAAAAAAGTGGAAGAATTGATAGCTAGAGTAATTAATGCAGAGAAGGTCATAAACGAAATGAAAGAGATGAAAACCATGACATGAGAAATATGTGACAAATACACAAGCTTCAGTAACCGACTCGATCAACTGGAAGAAAGAGTATCTGCGATTGAGGATCAAATGAATGAAATGAAACGAGAAGAGAAACCAAAAGAAAAAAGAAGAAAAAGAAATGAACAAAGCCTGCAAGAAGTATGGGATTATGTAAAAAGACCAAATCTACGTCTGATTGGGGTGCCTGAAAGTGAGGGGGAAAATGGAACCAAGTTGGAAAACACTCTTCAGGATATCATCCAGGAGAACTTCCCCAACCTAGTAGGGCAGGCCAACATTCAAATCCAGGAAATACAGAGAACGCCACAAAGATACTCCTCGAGAAGAGCAACTCCAAGACACATAATTGCCAGATTCACCGAGGTTGAAATGAAGGAAAAAATCTTAAGGGCAGCCAGAGAGAAAGGTCGGATTACCACAAAGGGAAGCCCATCAGACTAACAGCAGATCTCTCGGCAGAAACTCTACAAGCCAGAAGAGAGTGGTGGCCAATATTCAACATTCTTAAAGAAAAGAATTTTAAACCCAGAATTTCATATACAGCCAAGCTAAGTTTCATAAGTGAAGGAGAAATAAAATCCTTTACAGATAAGCAAATGCTTAGAGATTTTGTCACCACTAGACCTGCCTTACAAGAGACCCTGAAGGAAGCACTGAACATGGAAAGGAACAACGGGTACCAGCCATTGCAAAAACATGCCAAAATATAAAGACCATCAAGGCTAGGAAGAAACTACATCAACTAACGAGCAGAATAACCAGTTAATATCATAATGGCAGGATCAAGTTCACACATAACAATATTAACCTTAAATGTAAATGGAGTAAATGCTCCAATTAAAACACACAGACTGGCAAACTGGATAAAGAGTCAAGACCCATCAGTCTTCTGTATTCAGGAGACCCATCTCACACGCAGAGATATACATAGGCTCAAAATAAAGGGACGGAGGAAGATTTACCAAGCAAATGGAGAACAAAAGAAAGCAGGGGTTGCAATACTAGTCTCTGATAAAACAGACTTTAAACCATCAAAGATCAAAAGAGACAAAGAAGGACATTACATAATGGTAAAGGGATCAATTCAACAGGAAGAGCTAACTATCCTAAATATATATGCACCCAATACAGGAGCACCCAGATTCATCAAGCAAGTCCTTAGAGACTTATAAAGAGACTTAGACTCCCATACATTAATAATGGGAGACTTCAACACTCCACTGTCAACATTAGACAGATCAACGAGACAGAAAGTTAACAAGGATATCCAGGAATTGAACTCATCTCTGCAGCAAGCAGACCTAATAGACATCTATAGAACTCTCCACCCCAAATCAACAGAATATACATTCTTCTCAGCACCACATTGCACTTACTCCAAAATCGACCACATAATTGGAAGTAAAGCACTCCTCAGCAAATGTACAAGAACAGAAATTATAACAAACTGTCTCTCAGACCACAGTGCAATCAAACTAGAACTCAGGACTAAGAAACTCAATCCAAACCACTCAACTACATGGAAACTGAACAACCTGCTCCTGAATGACTACTGGGTACATAACAAAATGAAGGCAGAAATAAAGATGTTCTTTGAAACCAATGAGAACAAAGATACAACATACCACAATCTCTGGGACACATTTAAAGCAGTGTGTAGAGGGAAATTTATAGCACTAAATGCCCCCACAAGAGAAAGCAGGAAAGATCTAAAATTGACACTCTAACATCACAATTAAAAGAACTAGAGAAGCAAGAGCAAACACATTCGAAAGCTAGCAGAAGGCAAGAAATAACTAAGATCAGAGCAGAACTGAAGGAGATAGAGACACAAAAACCCCTCCAAAAAATCAATGAATCCAGGAGTTCGTTTTTTGAAAAGATCAACAAAATTGACAGACCGCTAGCAAGACTAATAAAGAAGAAAAGAGAGAAGAATCAAATAGACGCAATAAAAAATGATAAAGGGGATATCACCACTGACCCCACAGAAATACAAACTACCATCAGAGAATAGTATAAACACTTCTACGCAAATAAACTAGAAAATCTAGAAGAAGTGGATAATTTCCTGGACACTTACACTCTTCCAAGACTAAACCAGGAAGAAGTTGAATCCCTGAATAGACCAATAGTAGGCTCTGAAATTGAGGCAATAATTAATAGCCTACCAACCAAAAAAAGTCCAGGACCAGATGGATTCACAGCTGAATTCTACCAGAGGTACAAGGAGAAGCTGGTACCATTCTTTCTGAAACTATTCCAATCAATAGAAAAAGAGGGAATCCTCCCTAACTCATTTTATGAGGCCAACATCATGCTGATACCAAAGCCTGGCAGAGACACAACAAAAAAAGAGAATTTTAGACCAATATCCCTGATGAACATCGATGCAAAAATCCTCAATAAAATACTGGGAAACCGGATTCAGCAGCACATCAAAAAGCTTATCCACCATGATCAAGTGGGCTTCATCTCTGGGATGCAAGGCTGGTTCAACATACGCAAATCAATAAACATAATCCAGCATATAAACAGAACCAAAGACAAGAACCACATTATTATCTCAATAGATGCAGAAAAAGCTTTTGACAAAATTCAACAGCCCTTCGTGCTAAAAACGCTCAATAAATTCAGTATTGATGGAACATACCTCAAAATCATAAGAGCTATTTATGACAAACCCACAGCCAATATCATACTGAATGGGCAAAAACTGGAAAAATTCCCTTTGACAACTGGCACAAGACAGGGATGCCCTCTCTCACCACTCCTATTCAACATAGTGTTGGAAGTTCTGGCTAGGGCAATCAGGCAAGAGAAAGAAATCAAGGGTATTCAATTAGGAAAAGAAGAAGTCAAATTGTCCCTGTTTGCAGATGACATGATTGTATATTTAGAAAACCCCATTGTCTCAGCCCAAAATCTCCTTAAGCTGATAAGCAACTTCAGCAAAATCTCAGGATACAAAATTAATGTGCAAAAATCACAAGCATTCTTATACACCAGTAACAGACAAACAGAGAGCCAAATCAGGAATGAACTTCCATTCACAATTGCTTGAAAGAGAATAAAGTACCTAGGAATCCAACTTACAAGGGATGTAAAGGACCTCTTCAAGGAGAACTACAAACCACTGCTCAGTGAAATAAAAGAGGACACAAACAAATGGAAGAACATACCATGCTAATGGATAGGAAGAATCAATATCGTGAAAATGGCCATACTGCCCAAGGTTATTTATAGATTCAATACCATCCCCATCAAGCTACCAATGAGTTTCTTCACAGAATTGGAAAAAACTGCTTTAAAGTTCATATGGAACCAAAAAAGAGCCCGCATTGCCAAGATAATCCTAAGTCAAAAGAACAAAGCTGGAGGCATCACGCTACCTGACTTCAAACTATACTACAAGGCTACTGTAACCAAAACAGAGATATAGACCGATGGAACAGAACAGAGTCCTCAGAAATAATACCACACATCTACAGCCATCTGATCTTTGACAAACCTGAGAGAAACAAGAAATGGGGAAAGGATTCCCTATTTAATAAATGGTGTTGGGAAAATTGGCTAGCCATAAGTAGAAAGCTAAAACTGGATCCTTTCCTTACTCCTTATATGAAAATTAATTCAAGATGGATTAGAGACTTAAATGTTAGACCTAATACCATAAAAACCCTAGAGGAAAACCTCGGTAGTACCATTCAGGACATAGGCATGGGCAAAGACTTCATGTCTAAAACACCAAAAGCAATGGCAGCAAAAGCCAAAATTGACAAATGGGATCTAATTAAACTAAAGAGCTTCTGCACAGCAAAAGAAACTACCATCAGAGTGAACAGGCAACCTAGAGAATGGGAGAAAATTTTTGCAATCTACTCATCTGACAAAGGGCTAATATCCAGAACCTACAACGAACTCAAACAAATTTACAAGAAAAAAACAAACAACCCCATTGAAAAGTGGGCAAAGGATATGAACAGACATTTCTCAAAAGAAGACATTCATACAGCCAACAGACACATGAAAAAATGCTCATCATCACTGGCCATCAATGAAATGCAAATCAAAACCACAATGAGATACCATCTCATACCAGTTAGAATGGCAATCATTAAAAAGTCAGGAAACAACAGGTGCTGGAGAGGATGTGGAGAAATAGGAACACTTTTACACTGTTAGTGGGATTGTAAACTAGTTCAACCATTATGGAAAACAGTATGGCGATTCCTCAAGGATCTAGAACTAGATGTACCATATGACCCAGCCATCCCATTACTGGGTATATACCCAAAGGATTATAAATCATGCTGCTCTAAAGACACATGCACACGTATGTTTATTGCGGCACTATTCACAATAGCAAGACTTGGAATCAACCCAAATGTCCATCAGTGACAGACTGGATTAAGAAAATGTGGCACATATACACCATGGAATACTATGCAGCCATCAAAAAGGATGAGTTTGTGTCCTTTGTAGGGACATGGATGCAGCTGGAAACCATCATTCTTAGCAAACTATCGCAAGAACAGAAAACCAAACACTGCATGTTCTCACTCATAGGTGGGAACTGAACAATGAGATCACTTGGACTCAGGAAGGGGAACATCACACACCGGGGCCTATCATGAGGAGGGGGGAGGGGGGAGGGGGGAGGGATTGCATTGGGAGTTATACCTGATGTAAATGACAAGTTGATGGGTGCTGACGAGTTGATGGGTGCAGCACAGCAACATGGCACAAGTATACATATGTAACAAACCTGCACGTTATGCACATGTACCCTAGAACTTAAAGTATAATAATAATAAAAAAATAAAAAATAAAAAAAATAAAAAAGATTAAAAAAAATACATCCCTTCATCCCCCCCAAAAAAAACAAAAACAAAAACAAAAATTTGCAAGAAAAAAGAAAACTCCCATCCAAAAGTGGGCAAAGGACATGAATAGACAATTCTCAAAAAAAAAAAAAAAAAAAAAGATATACAATCAACCAACAAACATTATGAAAATAAATGCTCACCATCACTAATTATCAGGGAAATGCTCATTAAAACCATGATGAGATACCACCTTACTCCTGCAAGAATGACCATAATTAAAAAGTCAAAAAATAATAGATGTTGGAGTGGATGTGGTGAAAAGGGAACACTTTTACACTGTCGGTGGGAATGCAAACTAGTACAACCATTCTGGAAAATGGTATGGAGATTCCTTAGAGAACTAAAAGTAAAACTACCATTCGATCCAGCAATCCTACTACTGGGTATCTACCCAAAAGAAAACAAGTCATTATATGAAAAAAGACTCCAGCACATGCATGTTTACAGCAGCATATTTCACAACTTCAAAAATATGGAGACAACGTTATTGCCCATCAATCAACAAGTGGATAAAGAAGATGTGGCATATATACACCACAGAACACTACTCAGCCATAAAGCGGAATGAAATAATGGCCTCTGCAGCAACTTGGATGGAGTTGGAAGCCATTATTGTAAGTGAAGTAACTCAGGAATGGAAATCCTAATATCGTATGCTCTCACTTGTAAGTGGGAGCTAACCCACGAGGGTGCAAAGGCATAGGAATGACATGATGGACTTCGGGGACTAGGAGGGAAATGTGGAAGGAGGGTGAAGGATAAAAGAAGACTATACATTGGGTACAGTGTACACGGCTCAGGTTATGGGTGCACCAGAATCTCAGGAATCACCACTAAAGAACTTATCCACCTAACCAAAATCCACCTGTATGCCCCCAAACTATTGAAGTTTTTAAAAATACTAGAACAATTATGAGAGTGACTAAGTTTATGTCCTCTGAGCAGGAAAGACTTTTTCACAAAAGTAACCACAACCCATGAACACAGGACGTCTTTCCACTTATTTATGTCTTCTTTAATTTCTTCAAGCAAAGTGTTGTAGTGCTCAGGGTAAATGCTGATTACGTCTACTCCTGAGTATTCTATTCTTTTCGTGCTACTGTAAATGTAATTATTTTCTTAATTATTTTTGGACTGTTGATTGTCAACGTACACAAATGCAACTGGTTATGGTGTATTCATTTTCGATCTTGCAACTTTGACAAATTAATTTATTAGCTCTAAATAAAAAGAATACTAGTGATAGAAGTTTAATGTAAGAATGTTTCATCATATACTTAGGTGCTCACTGTTTTATATATAGAGTAGCATAAACAATATTAATAGCTGATATTGAGGAGGTACATGCACCTAGTACTTTACATTTATTATATTCCCAAGAATATTATCAGCTCTATATTTTTATCTAATTTTCAACAGATGAGGAAACTGGGAATCTGAGAAGTTAAATGACATATCCATTGGCTCATAACTAGGAAATGAGATGGCTGAATTTAAACTTGAGTCAATCTTTTGAACTGTAAGACTCCTAAACCTTCCATACTGATTGCTTTTGATTAACCACTTATTAAAAATATCACATAGAAACCACCTAAAATAAAAAAATTATGTATTTATACTAACACTCTGCTTTCAAAAAGGATATTGAGTTCATAAAAAAGGATTCTAAGCCCTATGCTTAAAACTATTTTTAAGTTAACAGAAAAAAAGTCTAATATAAAATGGTTATAAAATATGTATGCTCAATGGATTATGCCCACATGGTTTTATGATAGTAAGAAACATAGCAAATAAAATATAATTTCACAAACATGCAGTCATTTCGGTGAACATTTTCCACATATGTTCTCTTCTATGTTTAATTTTCTTTCTCTGAGCATTTCATGTATCTGTTTTGTTGTTGTGTCTTGTGTGTTTTTCCATACTGGACTTATTATTATTTTTAAATGTTACTTTCTTTGCCCACTAAGGACAAGGACAATATATGGAATATTCTTATAAAAAAATTTAAAAAGGCCTTTGATCCTATGTTGATCACTTTGTTAAATGTATTTTCAGTTACTTTCAATAAATATTCATTAAGCACCCTCTTTTTTTTTTTTTTTGCCAAGGACTAAAGCTATTGCTGGAATTATAAAAGCTAATAAAACACAGTCCTGCTTTCAAGAGTTTGTAAATAGAGCAAGACATTAAACAAAGAAATGCACTGAAATTAAAAACCAGTGACCTGAAAGTCTCTACATGTAGATACTAAACTGTTATAATCATGCACCATTGCTGGATACACACACACAAAAGTAGTCTTGATGATTCCAAGCAGCAATTTATCCAAGCCATAGAGAGAGAAAGCCCTGCTACCATATTTAGTTCATCTCTAGAATGTATTGATTTTTTCCTACTTTGACTACAGATTTGGTAATAATTTAAGCAATGTTATATATTGCAGAGTAGATTTTTTAAAAAATGGATTCACAAACTCCATGGAGATTGTGTGATCTTTGTCATTTTGCCTGTTTTGTCATATTAATTTAAACCAAATTTTCTATAAAAGGTAAGACATATTCAATATATTGTATACACAGCAATTTTTATACCTAGACTCAAGGTACTCTTCTATTAAAAATATATTTAAAAATTTTAGGCCGGGCGCGGTGGCTCACGCCTGTAATCCCAGCACTTTGGGAGGCCGAGACGGGTGGATCACGAGGTCAGGAGATCGAGACCATCCTGGCTAACACGGTGAAACCCCGCCTCTACTAAAAAGAAGTACAAAAAAACTAGCCGGGCGAGGTGGCGGGCGCCTGTAGTCCCAGCTACTCGGGAGGCTGAGGCGGGAGAATGGCGTAAACCCGGAAGGCAGAGCTTGCAGTGAGCGGAGATCCGGCCACTGCACTCCAGCCTGGGCGACAGAGCGAGACTCCCTCTCAAAAAAAAAAAAAAAAAAAAAAAAAAAAAAATTAAATCATAAAAATACCTTTAGTGGGACTTCCCAAAATATACTATACATACACATCTCCTGGGAATCTTGTTAAGATGCAAATCTGCTTTTAGTAATCTTGGGCAAGGCCTGAAATACTGCATTACTCATAAGCTTCCGGGGTCTGATGAGGCAACTGGGTTAGGGTCTGCACATTAAGTAACAAGGACCAAGAGTATTAATGAATAAACTGCAATTTATAAATATGCATTCTCTAGCATATTTCACTACTGTGGTCAATTAGCCTACTAGTGCTTTACAGGGAAGCAGGAATATAAATATTTTCAACAAAATTGAATGCGATCATCTGGGACTTGAAGGACTTATCAGGCAACTATGAAGAACTGGTTTACATGTCCTCAAATCTGTTAACGATTTGCTAATTCTGTTTTTATTTCTTTTTTTTTTTTTTTTTTTACTTTAGCAGTATATAATTTGGGAACAAGTTGCCCTATTACTATGTAATTGTTTTTAAAGATATTATTGTAAATGTAAAAAAATATGTCTTATATTTGTTACAAATAGTAAACTCATGTTGCCTATATGTTTTTTAGGGACCATAATCTTTATAGACCTTTTATCTGGTCTACGTTGCTTTATAGTTTATTGAGGATATACCATCAAACTAAGAAAATAATTAAAATTAAATTTCAGCAGCCCTGCTTTCCTTCAATAACAGAAAGAAATCAAAATACTGAAATACAATTCTTTCCTCATAACTGCAGAGATTTACTTTGCTCCGTAAAATGGACTCATGGACTATGATTGTTCTACCTATTTTTTGTTATTAGATAGTAACGTCGAATGTCTAGGTGTTGCTTCAGACATGGCCACTTGCCTAAGTTCAGATGTAAATTGAAGGGGAAACTACCTCCAAACACTCGTAGGCACAGACAACCTGTCCCCTGGTCTGCTTTGTTAGAGCAATAACTGCTAAACTCTCCCCCATCTACCCCTGTAACACTCACACCCAGACCTCCCAGGATGCATTGAGAAAACAGACAATACTGAAATGCTGTATATCAGACTTCTTTAGATTTTACCATCAATGAGTTCATGAAAGTTCATAAACTTTTTATAATTATGAACACCTCTGCAAAGTAAAGAAAAATTGGTAAGTTTAACATTTATCAATTAAGACATTATACTTTATATAACAAAAAGGATTAAAAATTCTAGGCCTGAAATATATTATTAACAGAAACATAATACATTCCTTTGCCTAATATTTTATACTTTTGAAAACATTCAAAAATTATATCAATAAAATAACAAACACTTAGAGTTTTTTATGCTGTGCATTGTGTAAACATTTTTCTATAAATTATCTCATTTAAAGCTCATTAAAACAGTACTTATTCCCATTTCAGAGTAGGAAACTGAAGCCAGAGAAGTTAAGGAACTTATACATCTTTTGAAGAACAAAAAATGGGCTAGAAACTTTTCTGATCCCAGCTGCAAGTTCTTATATACCACCCCATAATATTTGTTTTTATTTAAACAATGAGATGGACCAGAGTTAGATTATTTCAAATTTTTCAGTTTGAAGAATTTGAAAAATAGTATGTTTAATAGTGTTGCACAAATCCAGCTATTTGGTAATCATTTAATCTTTCCAGCATTATGATAATATATATTTGGGAATCTGTAGGCTGGAATGATGTATGTTTTAGGTGAAGGAAAGGAGTGGTGGTGGAGTTTCAAAACTGTAGCTTTTAAGCTTATAATATTAAATAATCCTGTAAGTTACAGTATATTTGTATTTGTATTTCTCATAGGAGTAAGATGGTTGAAGATTGTCTAATTTCATACTGTAAAAAACACTATAAATCTGGGATTCAATTATGAATGAAACTTGAGTTTTGAGAATGTTAGTGGAGCTTATATCTACATTTTTAAGGAAAAAGCAGCAGTAAAGTGCCTGCTATGATCATTCCCAAATTCAGTTATTTATATAATAGGGGTAGAAGGGGAAGTGTGATGAGAGACAGAATTAAAAACAATTCTTTATCATAAGTGGATACAAATGGCCCTGTTTTCTGTTTGAAAAGTGCAAAACAATTGCTACTATTTATTATGCATATACAAGTTGCTAATATTTGAAAATTAAATTAATTGGTTGAAGAATGCTTGCCTGCAGGTGCTGTGCTAAGCACCATACTTCCTTGTCTTATTAACTACAGCACAGTAGGGGAAATATTATTATCCCAGTTTTATATACAGAACTTAGAGAGATAAAGTGCTTCACTTAAAGTAAGCAAGAATTTGTACACGGCAGATCCAAACTACAAACCCAGAAACAATGCTGCTAATCGTTATACTAGCTCCTTAATTATGTTAGCGAGTATGTGTGGGCTGTAGAAACTGTTGAGTTGGTGTCTAGCTCTTTGCTTCCATAACAACAATGGCAAAGGTAATCATACATAGCCAAGACTATACTGGGCACAAATGTTCAGCAGATGGGCCTGTTCCAACACAGTAACCAATAGTCTATTTCACATTGGATACTGGCTTGGAAACCCAACTCTGCAGCAATAGATGGTTATATATATTCAAATATCTTCCAATCCATGAATTAGTCAACATTTGATTATAACGCCTGGGGCTATTCTGTATTTATTACCAGAGCTCCAAATTGTTGGTTTTCTGGTAACACTGAACCACTCCCAATGTCAAGTCTCAAAAAGGAAAAAATTAAATCAAATTTTAAACATATTTGGGATTTAAAATAAGTTTTAACATATTTTTAGATGGAAGGTTTACACATTCATAAACACGTATTTATGTGTATGTACAGAGAGATGTAGATCTATTCACACAAACGCATATATACATAAGATTTCTAAAATATGATATTCCCCCCTGAATTAGAACTATTAAAAACATATTTTGTGTGCATAAAAGGCATGTTGTTCATAGCTAGAGTGACATTGGCAACCCATAGAAGAAGTCATGTTTTTTTTTTCTAGAGTTGATTGATGGTTTACTGAGTAAAAGCACAGAGGATTTTGGGAGAAAAAAAAGTCATAAAAAAGAAAATAAATATGAACTACTGTGGTATTTGGCAACCTTTTATCAACTCTGCTAAGCCAAAAGGGCAGTCTGCCAAACCTCAAATGTGATTGCATTGTATCCAGAGTGGATGAAAATACTGTAGCAAAATAAATAAGAAAGAAATAGTATCATCTTGATCTGAGGACATAGGAAGGAACTGGAGTATTTCTATGTTCTATATCAACAATACTATTTTTTTTCTTTCATAAGATATGAAATGGAGGCACGGTTGTGTTACAGGTCCAGTGGACAAGTATCTGGTTGGGTGTTTTGAGTCTGTTATTTAACGTCAGTGAACCTGATGTCCATCCTGTGTAAATAAGGGGATTAAAGTACATCACCATTCACCTCCTCCCAGTGAGAAAATCCATATTTCTAATTTTGTAGATTAACATGCAATTTTATTTTTACCTATTTTAGTTTTCAAGTTGCATCTTTATTGAAAGACTATGTGGATACATTGTTGTCACTTCAGGATTCTTTAAAAATGTGCCCCATCCCTGAATTATTGCATTAGGACCTGTGCTACTAAGTATACTGAATACATTTGACTGCAGAATTAATTCCCTTGTTTGACAATTAAGACTTAACAATATCTCTAGAGATCTATGCTACATGTCCTGTAGGATTTCTGTTGTATCCATACTTTAGGAAACACTGCAAAATTGAATTTTTCAAACTATTTACTTTATGTAACATTGAACAAAGTTGGCTCTTTACAGTATCATGGAATGAAGCATTTGAAAGTCCTAAGGAACGTAAGTAAATAATGGATGAAACATATTTATTACCTGTCTGTCAAGATAAGGAGGTGGTAGAATAGGATACATTCTTATGTTCCTACCAAAGTATGCCTTCCATGGATCTCCTGTGGTTAGTAAGTTTAGCCAGTGTCCTTAGAACCTTGAGAAACATTGCCTGGTTGACTATATATTCCTAATTTGTCCAGAACTGTATTGATTGTCTTCATGTAATTATGAATAATACTTCCTTTCACTCTCAAAAGTGTTTGAAATTAAACAATTATATGTAGTCACCCTTCCTACAAGAAGTATAAAAAAACCCCACAAACTGTCTAGCCTTGAAATTGCTCTTCTTACTCTTCTGGGAAATGTTGGGATGTGTCATTTATATCCCAAATTTGCAGAAAATGAAATAAGTAATTTTCACACAGGAAAAGTATAAGAGCTATGATGAGAACTAACTTAACTCTTCCAGGACTAATTCCAATTAGTTAACAACAAATCCTTTGAACAGTAATTGGGCAAAAGAGGCTTGCTGTTTATTTATTTTTACCTATTAATTTGTTTGTTTATTGACACTGCTTATCTTGCAATTCTGCAATCTCTTATAGTGCTTGTGAAACCATGTTCCCTTTATAATCTTCCTCTCTACCCTAACCAAGAAACTGTTAAAATAATTTAAAATTTGTCCTTAAAAGTTAAGCAATTTAGGAGCCATGCAAACTGTCTTGAAATGTATTATTTTCTCATTGTTTATTCCAAATGACCAGTCTCCTCTTCTCCTCACATGTGTGTGACTGTAGAAATATACTCTTATGATCTAATTATTGGTGATTCACTAAACAAAACCCTGGAAAGGCTGCTAACCCAGGGATCAGTTTACAGCTGAATTATTTGAGAGTGTTTGTCCAAAATACAATGTAGTAAACTGTGCCATCCTGCTAGGGGAAGAGAAAGAGAGAATTTGATGCGTATGAGTAAATTAAATAGTAAGACTTCTCAATGAAAACAGTAGAGTCACATATCCAAATGCTGCTATTACAGCAGGATTTTATTGATTTTAACCAGGCAAATGGCTGCTTGTAGCAAAATCATGTGTGGTCACTCAGCAGTCCCTGTCAAGCTCAAGGCTGAGTTGTTCTAGTAGCCCCTGGCACCCAGTGAGCCAGGGACAACTGGTTATTACACCAAGCAAATCACACAGATCACTTAACAGCATGTCTGTCTCAGTCAGTTGGAAAGCACCTTCATATTCTGTGGATTATTCCATAAGCCAGAATAGTTATGGTACACATTTTTAGATACTGTTTAAAATAGTTTACTAAGCAAAGGAATATAGATGGCAGTTCCTTCTCATGGGTCAAATTTTCTGTAACATTATCCATCCATTTCTGCACTGAGCAGTCTCTAAACCTTTTTGCAATATGCATATGAAATGATTCATTATTATAATGAAATTCAAAACACCCTAGATTAATGGAGAGGAAAGGGAAAATAAAACCAAACCTGCTGCCCTGGTGCTGAAGACAGCCAAAAGAAGGGGAGTGCTTCAGTGAACAAGTGGTTTTGTGATTTCATAGTGTTGCTGCAGGAGCTCTGCTGGGGCAGTTGGTGGAGTTAGGTGGTCTCTACTGGATGCTCAGGAGTGGCATTAAGTGCCTTGTGAGGAGCGTTAAGGCTTTGGTGTCCAGAATAGTACATAATTGTATTTGAAATTAGAGGGAGTTGAAAGGGATAATTGGTTTAATTTAGCTCTTAAATGTTATCTTTTGACCTGGTGGTGACTTTACTGGCTGTCTCAGTAGCAATGCACATGCCATCCCTGCATGTGATAGATTTAATCAGACCATTTACTGTATTGGGAATTTCATGTTTATAGAAAGCAGATAAAAGAAAAAGAATACTTGTTTTATGGCCTGGGGCTGCAAATAGCACACATTAGTTGTATACCTCTAGGGACAGGATGCCCCCTCTAGAGAGGCTGACATCATAATTAATTACACCCATTTTTTTCATAGGAATGAAATTCAACCTTGACACTGCTGTGTGGTCAGAGTTGATTCTATTTGTAAATTGATGAACTTCACTTTAATAACTCAAATTCTAGAAGTATGGAATTAAATTAGTAATGTCTTCTGTGCTTTATTACTTGACTGCTAAATTAGAGATGATTCTGTTAGAGTACCTAAATACCTGGTTCAATCTGAGAGAAAAATGTTCCCTTAAAATAATATGTTAATAGTGTTAGAGTGCTGCTGACCCCACTGTCACCCTATTTAACTAGCAAAATACCTCTTGCTCTGAAATAATTGAGAAAATAATAAAATAAAGAGAAAACTGTAAGAAATTATTATATTCTAAGATTTTTTTGTTATTCTCAGTTGTTCTGCAATGCTATAGAAAAAAATTTAATAAATCACATATTAATAGTTTTTTAATTACTTGAGTATAATTTTAAAAGTTTAATGACTCTTGTGAGAGAAATATTAACTACTTTTAAACTTTACAACACCCTATTGAAGTGCACATTTTTTATATAAGATTAAATAACCAATGAAAGGGATAGTACCTGCCACATTTTTCATTTGAATAAGATTCTCCATTGTCTTTAAGAAATATGCAGTACAAGGTGTCATTATAATAATATTTGTTACATCTGTGTTTCTTAAAATCCCTAAGGTAAAATAGGTGAATAATCTCAATTTCTATTTTTATGAAAAAATGTGCATAGTGTTTATTAATGAAATTGTTCGTTCTTTTAACTATCCTATATGAATCAACAGCCTTATATGTGCCTGACTGTTCACAACATATTATATTGCAGGGGCAGTATGTTCAAAAGGAATTCATTATTTTGAGAAGTTTTGTCTCTGTGATCTTTTCATGTTCAAGTCACTTATTAGAACTGTATTGATGAAACTTTGATTCATATTAACTAGAATTATTTTTTAAGGGCAGACTAAAACAAATAATAAACAGCTCTAAGAGAAAAAAAAATCTGATTAATAAATTCTATGCACAGTTGACCTGTTTAGAAGTTGTATTGCCATTTAGTTATATTTCCCCCAACACTTAAAGATACTTTAGTTTAAAACAAACAAACAAACAAACAAACAGAAAAACATCTGGTCTACATACAATGAAAATTAGAAATTCAACATATATATACATTTCTTACCATGATTTGGAATTTGTTGAGTGTGCAGTTTAAACTACTTCTAGAATGATTATAGTGATTTTACATTATTTGTAGAAAGACATGCTGTATAGATTTTTTTAATGTTCTAAAGATTTTCAAAAAGCCACAAGATTACTCTCCACTTGCTTAATAATATATCTTAACCATTCTACAATTTGAAGAACATACATTGATTAATATTTTTATAACCAAAAACTGATAGTTAATCCTGAACATTCAGAAATTATATTTTATTTATTGAATTCACATATTAGTTTATATAAAGTTCTGCTTGATTTTGAAAGCAGTTTTTCCCCTTAATCCTCAACCAAATAAAATGATAAATTCTGACACTCTGGTAATTTGCATAACAATTGGCTACAAAGAGTAATCATTAATATTCAATGAAGTTCTAATTTGCACAATGCCTGCAGCAATATGTAAACTTCATTTTGCTTTAAGATGGAAATTTGTTACAGTGTAAATATCAGTAAGTATAATTTTATTAATCAGTCTCAATGAGCATTTGATTCTCTGACCTTGGCAATGTCTATACTTCTGTCCTAGAACACACAGGAAAAAGAAACTTAAGGTCACCTTGTTTTCTATTGGTCACTACTTACATTTTACATGTAGTTCTAGGTATTCCAACAAAGTATAGTGAAAGGAGCGTTCATTATTCAAAATAAAGCTAATGTTATTGCTTACCCTTCACTAGAAAAAATCAAGCTTATTTTCAATTATGTTCATTAATTTAGTTGACTGGCATTTGTTGAATATCTACTGTTTTTCAAGCAATGTGTGAGGTTCTGAGGATATATACAGACCTACATCCCCCTCCTCGAGCTTTCAGCCTACACATTTTTAGTTAAAAATAATACATTTGCTGTGGCAAAAAACAAAGAAAATGCTCCAAATGCATTTTGGTTTGAACTGAACTAAATAGCAATAGTAATAATAAGAAGTAACATTTATTGAATAGTTAGGATGTGCCAGGCATTTTTCTAACTGCTTGACATGTATTAGCTGGTTTGATCTTCACAAAAACCCTAAAATATATGTAGCATTATTATCCCAATTTTAAGTGAGGGAAATTAGGAATAATGAGATTGTTAAATATGTTTGTAAAAAGAACAATTTGACCTATATTGTGACTGAAAAATCAAAGATTGATTTTCACCAAGATTTTCTGGCTAGATTTAAATGTACTAAGGCAGTCAACCAAAATCAGTATGCATGTGATGCATCTTACTGACTGCAATCCTAACCTACACATTTTCAGATTAGCAAAGTACTTTTTATTTATCCATTTGGCATATGAGGATATGCTTGAGCATCTACAATGAGGCTGTTCTAGGCACTGAAGATTTCAATGGTCAGTAAGACAGACAAAGCCTTGCAGTCTTGGTGCTTACATGAGGGTGCTGGAAACAAATGATAAACAACTAAAGACATACATATATAATATTTTCAGGTAGTGATTAAAAAAAAGAATGAAGTGCAAAGTGATTGCCAGTGGGGGTAGGGCAAAGTTCAATTTCAGTTTGAGTAGCTAGGAATTGTTTTGTTGAAGAGTTGAACGAAGACTTGAATGAAATGAGGAGTGATTCTTTCAACAACATGAGACAAAGTGCTTCAGAAAGAAGAAATAGACCCCAGGCTAGGGGTGGGAGGGCAGGGTTTATATTACAGGGAAATAGATAGAAGGGTGGAGTTGAGAGCGTTATGTGGCTAGAGGGATTGGAACATCTGGAAAATAGTGTAAACTTTGGTGACCATGAAAAATAGTTTGGATTTTATTCTAAATATCATGTGAAACCAATGGAGAATTTTGAAGAAGGAAGTTGGGGGCTATGGGTTATAACTGTAAAAGATGGCTCTGGCTTCTGTGTAGAAAACATACTCTAAGGCAGCAAGAAGGGAAGCAGGAAGACAAGCTAGCAAGTTCCTGTCACCATCCAGTTGACCAGGGCCAGGATGGTATGATGGATGTAGTGGAATACAGTCAGACCAGTCAGACTCAGGAAATGGTTAAACGATTTGACCAGCAAAACTCTCTGATGGTTGGAGTTTTAAAGATGTCACTGGATTGCTAAAATCCCGAATTTTAAGCAGGTTCATAAAACTTTTTGACCTGGTTTCTGATATTGTAAATTGACATTTAACAGGTGAGGTTTTGACAAAAGTTAAGAGAAATAATTTAAAATCACTGATTGTTCCTTATTACAAATCAGTCATTGAATGTTTTAATTTAAATGTAAGTTGTGTTAAAGGGCAACTCGAAACAGACAATATATAGACATTTCTTATTCTATGAGAATAAATTATGAGTGAAATTAATACTGGTCCTTATATTTCTTAGCAGATAATTACTGAATATTGCTATCTATTAGAGGAACACAAGTTTATTCCATATTGGACACCTTGCTAGTAAAGTAGATCATATGCTTATGAAGTGACTCATCAGGGAGATAAATTATCGGTGACAGTCTTTCAATGCAGAAAGATTTTATTAAGTGATACCAATTGTGCCCAGTCTCCATTTTGCCCGCCATCTGTCATTGGCATGATGCGTGTGACAGGCTTCTCACAACAGGCTGACTACTTTCCCTTCTTCCATCAATTTGCTTACCTTCCTGACCATTTGACTGCATAGACTATTTCCAGTGCTTTCCAAGTTAGGGAAAAGCAGTATGTGGACATAAATCACAGAGCTTCTAGAGAAGAAGAGAGTTTAAAGTCATGAAATGTATAAAAGAAAGCATAGTAAAATAGTATCTTAATAAAGAGTAACAGGCCAGGTGTGGTGGCTCACGCCTGTAATACCTGTAAGCACTTTGGGAAGTCGAAGAGGGTGAATCACTTGAGGTCAAGAGTTTGAGACCAGTCTGGCTAAGGTGATGAAACCCCGTCTCTACTAAAAATACAAAAAATTAGCTGGGCCTGGTGGCATGTGCCTATAATCTCAGCTACTCAGGAGGTTGAGGCGTGAGAATCCTTGAATCCAGGAGGCAAATGTTGCAGTAAGCAGAGATCACACCACTGCACTCCAGCGTGGGCTGCAGAGTGAGACTGTATCTCAAAAAGAAAACAAACAAACAAAAAAGAACAAAAACAAAAACGAGGAGCAGGAATAAACATCATATAGTCAAATAATTCTAATAATTCAGAGCCATTTTCTTTCTGTGCCTATGCTCTACCAGGCATTTCAGATTAAAAGCACCTTCTTTGGGTAGAAAATATTGTGGGTCTAAGATGAAGGTGTTTGATATTGGGAAGGTGATGAAGATTAAGCAAATTGAATGAAGCAGCCCTGAGGTCAGTTGCTCAGGGTAGATTTCCATTAGGCAAAACTCTCCTCCAGGATAACTCTTCTGTTGCTAAGAGATCATTTCAAATATGCCTACCTATTATGCAAATGAATGGGGAGCTGCTTTTTCTCTTTCTAATTTTCATGGAAAGGTGAGACACTTATCTCTGGGACATCAGTCTTTTGTCTGGATTCAGTGTCTGTGCACACCTATGCCTGGGAACAGTAATGCATATACTCCAGAGGAGAAAGGAAGACCAAAGGAAGAGAAGATGGGATTAGTGACTGTCTTAAAGCAGCATTTGGATCAAGAAAGTCAGTGGCCATAAAAAGATGCAATTTTTAAATCAAATTCTTTAGCGCATTTAATGTTCAAAAATTATTAGAACGTTGTGGTTAAATTATATTTAGAACTAATGGTTTTGCAGAGAAAGCCATACATTTTGTAGGATTGTATTGGTGTTGGTTAAGAGTGTAGTAAATATCTAATTTAATGCCCATATTTGGAAAAACAGGAAAAAAAGACTGACTTTGTTGAACTCCCAACGATGGCTTTCTTCTCTCTTTTTATCCTCTGTCATTTTCTTCCCCCTCTTTCTTTTTCTCTCTCTTACTCTCTTCCTCCTTTCCCTATTTTTTCTTATTTTTTCTTCCTTCCCTTTCTTACACACACACACACACACACCCCAAAAAACAAAAACAGAACACATTGTTTAATGCCTTCTGTGTGTATGACCTGAGGACACCATGTTTTAGTCAGGTAAGATTGGTAGATCTTGCTTTAAAGACCCTGCTGAAAGTCACAATTTTCTGTTCTTTTCTATAAATAGTGATGCCCCATATTTAAAAAAGAATCAATATGTTTGTTTATTTAAATGCACATACTCTATAAATGCAAACATATTAATATGGGAGATTATATTATGTACAAATGAAAGACATGTCTTCATATGGTAGAGGTTTAATGTTGAGTTATTTTGAAGAAAGTATCACATGTGTTTTATTCACCATAGCATACATATGATTGTACTTAGTGATTTATCTCCACTTACAATTTATGTAAAATTGTTTTAAAATTTACATTGATGGTTTACTTAGAAAGTGTATTATTATAGGGTTAGGACTTTATGTTCTATAAAAAATTTATTCTCTAATAAACTTAAAACAGACAAAGATTAGCAACTCAAAGAACTATGTCCCTATGGTAAAGTGCTGGAGTCTAATTGGAATCCTACATATATTTAGATTATGGGGTATAAATTACTTTTAAATAACGATAAATCATTATTATCTTGCATTTTAATTACTCCCATACCCCAGTTTCCCCATGAAATCTATATATGGGTAGGTTTAATAAGTCTTTAGAGCAATGCCTAACTAATGGTCTAGAATACTAAAAAAAAAAAAAAAAAAAAAAAAAAAAAAATGTGAGCAACACATATTTTAAAATATAACTCCCAGTGAAAAGATATCTGTAACCTAAGAGATACAGTATTAATTATTTTGCATGGTGTGGAACTATCCCCTTAATTATTTCTTTTTCCACTTCCCTAACTCTTTCTCCTTATCTCAACCTATGAACTAGCTCTACTGAAGTTCTCAAAATTCCTCTAATAAACTATATTATTGCACTACTTTATGTTTTCTCACCTCTTACATTCCTTGCACAGAATTGTTTTCCTCAGTGCTCACCCACCTTTTAAAGTTTTCATCTGCCACAGAAATCAAAATTTACTTCCTGTTTATATTCTTGCCTAGCATTTCCCCACTTCTCCTAATGTGCTAATTACTTTTTTCTTCAACCGCTAATACACTTTCATCAATTTTATTATATTAATAACACACATCTAATATAACGATGTATTTATATGTCTATGTCTCCTAGGCTTTGTCCTTCTTGAAGGCAAGAAATATTTTATTCACCATTTTCACAGTGTGTGGTAGAAACTCAACAAGTATTTGTTGAAAGGATTAATTCTCTATGGTGAACCTATATTCTGCATATTACTAAAAATCTCTGTTCAGTTTATTACTTATGCACCCATCAAATGAGAAACATTGCCTTATGTTTGCTTTTTCTCAGTATCATCTCAAACAAAAACATAGTTGCACTTACTTAATTTTTCAAACCAGAGAAGCCAACTAGTTTGAGGAAGCTGTCATTATCAGCAGAAAACTGGGGTACTGCTTAAATGACTGGTCCTAATTGAAGAAAAGAGACTAGTTAGTTATAAGCAACGCCACTGCATTCATGAGAACATCCCCTTGACATGTTCCATGGTAGGCTTCCATGTTTTACAGACAAGGGGCTGCAACATTGCTTTTTCCCCAGCCTCTGTACACATGACAAAAATGCCACAATGCTGTATATAAATGGAGCTGGCTGAATAAATAAGCTTTCTTCACACACATTCAAATGGATCAGGAGTGGGTATGACACGTAAGTGCCAGCTAACTGCAGATGAAAGCCACAAGTGCCCCCTAAGCCAAGGACTAGTGAAAACTGGTAGAAAATGCTTCCAAAGACCATGCTAATTTTTATGGAAATATCATCCTTAAGCAAAATCCTAAACTATCTATTTTGTTGAAAATCATGGGTTAACTTGCTAACGTTGCCTATAAAATGGAGGAGGCAGTGTGCAGGCAGCCATCCTAGAACATTACCAGGCAGCAGTTACTGCTTCCCAGAGGAGAGAGGAAATGAATCCTTCCAAAAGCCATGAGCGAGTGAGCACACAAACAAATCAGTGGGGAAAGCAAAAGGATTCAGCAGAATTCAGTGTTTGTAGTAACAAAGAGATGCTGTTTTATAGCCACAGTGAAAGTTCAGTTGTAGAACAAAATGAGTGCAAACATTCCATCTGTAGTGAGCTGCTTTAAATTGACAGCATTATCTTGTTTTACCATCTTTGCAAAACATTTTTATTAGTTTGATTGGCAAGGAGTAAACAGAACACACTCCCTTTTCTCTTTCATTTGAATGTGGCAGAATATCTTATATAAGAAGAATAAAAGCCACAAAAGTAAACAGGCATAAAAAATACTACTCCTAATCAGGAAGCATCATATCAACAATAAAGAGAGAAAGTAAATTAATAAAATAATGAGAATATGGTGCACTGTGATATTTTCCCCCAGTCATATATTGACTGGAATTAATTGATTAAAGCTATTTGTAAATTATTTGTCAGGTAGTACCTTTCATAAAGGTGTTAGCAATAAGTATTTGTTAATCAATTTGTCGTATATTTACACATAGTATTATAGATTGAGCATTCCAAATCCTAAAACTGGAAATTTGAAATGCTCCAAAATTGGAAACGTTCTTAAGCATTGACATGATTCTCAAAGAATGCTCAAAGCATTTTAGATTTCGAATTGTTGGATTAGGGATGCTGATCCAGTCAGTATATAATGCAAATATTTCAAAATCTAAACAAATTCCAAATACACAACTCTTCTGGTCCCAAGCATGTTAGAGAAGAGATAATAAACTGTATTCGTTTTATACTAAAAAGAAAAATAAGTGAAATTATAGTAAATGCATTCTTAAGAAACTTTATTACCCTGTCTTGGCTGGCATTTAACACAATACCCTCCTTTTCATTCTTATTTCAATGTGTGTGTGTGTGTGTGTGTGTATGCCTGTGTGTGTGTTTGGGTTAGTTTCATTTGTGAAACTGTCTGATTAGTGACACCAGAACTGAAATCTAATTAGGATTCATTCACTTTGAATTTATTTATTACAGATACTATAGATGTAGTCATGAGTGTTTTAGTGAACTGAAAGTGAAAAGGGACCAAAAATGGTAATAACAGCGCAAAAGATGTTATATTGTTTCACTGCTACATCAAGAACTTTATAGGGCAATATACACATAGCATGAAAAAGAGAGTTAACAGGCTGCAATACAGTATTGACAGCAGGAGAGTTAAGGTCAAGCAAAGTTGAACAGCAGCATTACTGCCAGCCATTCTTCCTTGTAGATCTGAACTTTAATCCACAAAGATTGTTAAAGCCTTAGGTGGAGGTTGGGTGATAATGGTAGCTGTTATCCTAAGGAACAGATGGTAGAGAGAGTGACACCTATAAATGTGCAGGCTGTGTTGCTTCAGTGACAAGATGCTAAACCCTTCTGGCACTGAAGTAAATAGACAGGTGTCTTGACACAAAAAGAAGTATTGAAAGTTTGCCTCTAACCATGTATGACGGTGGAGCTAATTCTTCAAACCTAAGTAACTGAAAATCTAAATTGGTGTGTATTAGTTGGAAAGATTACTCTAGGATCTTTCCCATCCATGTTTCTTCCCTTGCTCTATCCCTCCCTCTCTTTTCTTCTTTCCTTCCTTTTCTCTTTCTTGCCTTTCTCCCTTCCTTCCTTCTTCTTCCTAATTAGACCAGATGCCTATCATCTCATAGTAAATTAACATTACAGTCTATGTTTTTTATTTTAATGGGCTCATAAATTTATGTGAAAAAAAATCTCTTTCTTATTTCTAAGACAAATAAAATAGCAAATAGAATTATTTTTTCACAGAATTATACATGACAGTGGAGTTCTTCAGTTACCTTTATGTCTGCTTTAAGTGTAGTGTGAAGTTAATCACATATACATGTACTGTGTATGATCATTGTAATTAGCAATGTTGGGTTTAGAGATTCATGTGGCCAACAGGGAAAACACAATAGTGTAAAACAAATTTAACAAATGTACTTACTTTGAATTCCATTATCATTTCAACAGATTACTTGTTTTAAAAGGTATTAAAGCTAATAACATTTAATCTACTTGCTTGAATGTAACAGCATTATTTTAGAAGCCAATGAAAATAAAGCTCCAATAATCAAGCACAACAGCTGTTAAAAAGTTTTCAGCACAGTTCTTTCGAAAAGAAATTAGGTTCTACTAGTCAACTCTTTATAGCCTTTTTTCTTTCCTTTTGATTTTAAACAATATCGTCATATTTGTTTTTTTCTAGAAAGAGCAGAAAAGGTGATGGACCAATAAACCATATTATAATACTTCAATTAACTGTTCTGGCACTAGTTACAAATAAACACATTATAAATGTTGAAAGACAATGTGAAAGTTGTTTAGATACATATCAGTGAAGTGGTAATGTAAGTGAGTGGTACCACTAAAGCCAATATAATGTTATTTAGGATTAATTTATACCTTGGGTCTTGTTTCACTTTACCTATAAAATCACTGACTAATCCTAAAGTAATACTAAGTTATTTTCTATCTCTTTTATTCTAGACTCCATCTTCTTACCAGAAAACATCTTTCTATCTATACATAGCAAAAGGTATTTGTTGAATAAATACACTAGCCTTGGGCATGCAAACAATCAAAGTTAATTAACACGAAGAGTCCAAGTTCTCTCCAGATGAGTGCTTAGTGAGTGGTCGATGTTTGAAGACTAACTGTAGGCTCAGGTTTTACATCTAATGACCATCATATGACAATGCATTATATATTTATATATATCTTTATATATATATGCATATATTACATGTGCAGTATTATGAAATTTTAAAATTGGCAGCAAATGTAAGTTTTAATTTCTGTTTGTTCTGGTTCACAAGGAATCTTACCATGATGTAATCCAATCAACTAAGGTGAAAATATTCTTCAGTCCTTGATTCATTGCTGAAAATAAGCTATTTCTAAATTATTTTTGTGATTATATTTAACCTATTCACTACCAATGCACTATAGTAACTACTCAGGTTACTTGAATTTAGTATCGAATCTGTTTTGGCACACTACCCTTAAGTGCAACACCTACATATATATATATGTGTGTGTGTGTGTGTGTGTGTGTGTGTGTGTATGTATATTTATTAGGCATTCACATGTATGGTCAATTAAATGATCAGATTTTTTCAAAGGTAACCTGTAGTAATATAGCAAATTACCACAGGTTTGGTTGGGTTTTGTTTGTTTGTTTTTGTTGTTGTTGTTTTGAGATGGAGTTTAACTCTTGTCACCCAGGCTGGAGTGCAATGGCACCATCTTGGCTCACTGCAACCTCCACCACCTGGGTCCAGGTGATTCTCCTGCATCAGCCTCACGAGTAGCTGGGATTACAGGCATGCGCCACCACACCCAGCTAATTTTGTATTTTTAGTAGAGACGGGGTTTCACCATGTTGGTCAGGGTGGTCTCGAACTCCTGACCTCAGGTGATCTGCCCACCTCAGTCTCCCAAAGTGCTGGGATTATAGGTGTGAGCCACCATGCCTGACCCAGGTTTGGGTTTTATAACAAGCTGCATATATATGGTCTGTGTTCTCCTAACTCTGTAGGAGTACAATGTATACATATGTTCTATGTTTAATAAAATATATATGCACAACTTTTTTTTTTTTTTTTTTGATACGGAGTCTTGCTCTGTCAACCAGGCTGGAATGCAGTGTTGTGATCTTGGCTCACTGCAAGCTCTGCCTCCCAGATTCACGCCATTCTCCTGCCTCAGCCTCCTGAGTATCTGGGACTACATCACAACATTTTAAATGGCATGTCCTTGGAATAATTTATCCAGTTGTATATGTTAATACGGATAGTTTTCTACTATTGTGGAATTCTTCAGGTGATTCTGAAGTAAATCCTGAAGGTGATAGATTGACCAACAACAAAAATATTGTCAATTACTGACTTACATGTAATTACTGACTTATATAAAACCACACAAATATACCTTAATATACCCTTGGAGTTTCTTGAATTGAAATTTACAGAGCACTTTGATAGAGCAAAGTAAGCTTTCAAAATAGGATAATATTGATTTTTATCATAAAATTCATAACCCAAGTGTTTAAGAGTCTTGGAATAACTATCTATTGACTTTGGGTCAGTAAAACAAATATTTTTTGTGTGCGTAATGCAGTGTATTTATGGGTGGTATGCAGAGTGTGTATCTGTTACACTATATTATTTATATTGTAGAAAAGTCCATATGATAGAAAAAAGAGTTACAGAGTGTGGTTTATATATGTTTAGAAAACAATCACAACAAATGTTATTAGATTAATCCAAAAGTAATTGCGATTTTTGCCACTGAAAGTAATGGCAAATGATACCATTTACAAATTATACCATTTACATAATACATACATAAGCATGTACAAATTATACCATCACTACATTATTTACATGTATGTAATATCATTATTATACATTATTTACATGCATGTAAATATATAAGTATTTACAAATTATACCATTACTTTCATTGGCAAAAACCACAATCACTTTTTATATTTGAAAGTAATGGCAAAAACCACAATTACTTTTGCACCAACTTAATATATGTGTGTATATAATCACAGAATCTTTATAGTCCTGCAGTTTGTCATTCATACATTGTCAAGGGACTAAAATTATTTTACTGAAATGTTTACCAGCATAGCATAGTAATGAATTCCCTTTTTTAACATGTATTCAATTTAAAAAAAAAAAGGAAAAAAAAAAACACTGCTCGAGTTATAATATATTGAAAATTTCATTATAAGTTCAAATATCTAATAATTGTCAAACATTGTATCCTGTGTTTTATGACTCACCTACCTTGATTTTGCTGTACTTATTTATAATGTATTAATTTCTCCATGTGTTTATGTGCAAAGGATCACTCTTGCATTATTGCAGATGAACAGAGCTACAATAGAAAATGAAGTTACTCCACCTCCTCTAGCAATAAATTCAGTGCGTGGTGTAGGATGATAGCTAACCTCACACAATAGCTTCTGCTTCACTAAAGGCTTAGAGCTAGAGAATTTGTGTAGTAATGGTAAATCGCCTGTTTAGAAATTGTCTTGCCTTTGAGTATTAACTTTTCTACATTATGTTTGATTGATTATTTATTGAACTGTAACTCCCACAGAGAGCCAACATTGGCTGGCTAAGATAAAATACAATTTTAAAAACAGTATAGGTGATTAGTCTTCTACATGACATGAGATTTCCTTTTTAATCCTGTATAAAGTTTCATAGATTAATAATATGGCTAAGGATTTCCAACCATAGGTAGGAACATTATTTGGAATTATATGTGAGATTGGGCACTTGAAAAATAAATAGGGATACTTGATATATGAGAAGTGGCAATTTATATCATGGGTAAAAGTATAAAATTTACTCTATTGATGAAAAAGGTGATTATTCATTTTACTAAAAACATTAAATAGGGCCCTGCCTCACACCGTACACAAAATCGATTATAGATGAATTAAAGAACCAAATATATAATGCAAAACAAATAGACTTTAAGAAGACAGTATAGAAATATATCTTCATAGACAGGAAATTTTATAAAGCAGACACAATTATAAATTATGCAGAAAAGGTTAATACATTCAACTACAAAAAATTAGAACCTCTCTTTTCGAGAGGTGATTGAAAAATGAGTAAAAAGTCAAACTAGAAGATATTTGCAACTTATTTAACTCATGAATGATTACTACCCAAAGCATATTATGAATTGTTAGGAATCAATAAGAAGAAAATAAAATATTTTGGGGAAAAAATTGCCAAAAAATGTTTACAAAGGAGAAAGCATAAAGGTTTATAACTATATAAAATACTGTCCCACATTATTATTTATTACAGAAATGTCAAGTAATACCACAGTGAAATACCATTTTACATTTACTCGATTGACCAAAAAAAAAAAAAAAGTATATATATGTCTGACATTGTTAAGTGGTCTGCATGTGGCTTCAGTAAAATTCTTATTAATTGTGGAAACAAAAATTGGTAAAGCCACCTTAAAAAAGTTTAGCATTACCTCGTAACTACCCTGCAACCCAGATATTGCATTAGAAGATAGATGCCCTAGAAATAATCTTGGTTGACAACAATATTGATAACTAGCCTTTAGCCTTACTCAAATAGACAGATTTTTTTTTTTGCTGAAGAATAGAACAGTTTGTACACTGTTCACTTATTTGTTAGACACCAAGTATATGCCAGAAAGAGTTCTAGATGCAAGAATATATCAGCAAACAACACTGACAAAAATTCTATTCTTATGGAGCTTATCTTTTGTGATGCCAGATATTGTACAAAAGAAATAAGTTAATTATATGGTCTACAGAAATTGATAAATGTTAGTAAGACCAATAGAGCATAAAGCAGTGATACATAGTGCTGAGAGGAAGTTGTAATCTTAAATTTTGCTTTACTAATGGAGAATATATTCAGGGTCAGAAAATATATACAATCTATTTTGGAGATTTAAAGTAGTTTTGATTGCTCTTAAGTAAAAGCTAGATTCTGAGCAAAAAACTGCTTAGCTGCGATAAAAATAAAAAAATAAACCCACCTTGGATAGATTTGTGCCGTATTGTATACAGATTCTTTTGATAAGCTGGAGGTAAACTTTTAAGTTTGCCCAGTAGCCAAGGAAAGAATGGTCTCAATATGCACTAAAACAGCAGAAACTGATTGAAATAGAAGTTCTTGCAATGTTAGTGGCCTGGTTAATAGAAACTGTTAGCCATGGAGGAGACTGCCTTGAAGTGAAAGGGTGCTGGTTAAGAGCCTAGGCTACGAAGTCAAACACTGATTCACATCTCAATTTTGTCAGATTTCACCCTGCTGAATTTGAGCCAGTTACTGAGGGGCTGAATTACCCATATAATCCATAGAGATTTTGTGAAGATTAAAGAAGACAGTATCTATAAACATCTTGGTTCGACATTGACACAGAGAAACGACTTGCAAGTGGGAGATGTTTGTTGCTGTAACTGTTGCGTGAGGGTTTAGGATTGCTGAGATTTCTGGTTGAGCTCCAGGAGAAAAAGAAGAACAGAGAGATTTTTAAAATCCAGTGGATTTTCAGAGAACCAGGACAATTCTACATGTGCTAGATTTTCTTAAATCAAGTAGATTTTTAGAAAATCAGGACAATTCTACATGTGCTAGTCAGACTGGAAGTCTTACCTGTAGGAAATTGTGCCAGAGTCCTGTGTTGCTGGGAAAGAGGAAAGAATAAATAGAAAAAACAACAGGGATGGACCATTGATTTTTACAATACTGCTGTGAGGATAGTAGTAGGATGAGTTAAGTTTGTTTGGATGGTTTTTGTTTTATTTTGTTTTGACTTTTCCCTTGAGCCTTTAAGATATTGACTTGGAGCCCAGAAAAAAAAAAAAAAGAATACTGTAATACTGTTTAGCTTTGTACCCTGGGAGATGATAGACTGAAGTTTCAACCTGAAATTCGGAGTGGAAGTCAGTGAGCTAGCATGCCAATTCCAAAACCTAATATTAGAACAATAGGAAGATACTGAACATACTAGACATCACGATAAATGCCTTTACAAATACTATTCAACTTAACCATCAATTATTATTACATGTATATTATTATTCCATATTATACATGAGGCAGGAGAAAGTCAAGTGAATCATATAACTTACCCAAGGTTAATGCTGTGGTTGGAATGTATCCGCTTCAAAATTCATGTGTTGAAAACTTAATCTGCAATGTAACAGAGTTGGGAGGCGAGGCCTTTTGAGAGGGATTTAGTTGATGAGGGCTCTGATGCCATAAATGGGTTAATGCCATTATAAAAAGGGATTATGGAAGACCTTGGCTCTCTCTTGTCCTACCACCATGTGAGGATGTAACAAGAAGGCCCTCATCAGATGCTGGTGCCTTGATCTTGGACTTCAAGACTGTGAAGAAATAAATTATGGTGTTTATAATTATCTAACCCAAGGTATTTGTTCTAGCAACACAAAACGGACTAAGACACTTGCTAAATATCAGTACAGTACAACAGAAATGTGCACAAAATCTAGGTATCCTGTGCCCACACTGTTCCCTGTTTCAAACATGAGCCCAAATGAGGGTACAAAAAGGTTATATAATATCAACTTCTATACCTTTATCTTTAGAGAACTCTCCTCTTTTAATAAGTGGATTAATTACCTTGATATACTTTCATATTAAAAACTTTATTACTGTGTCATAGGTAAAATAGAAGGCCTATATTCCACATAAAAATAAGTAGTTATGGCACTGGGTCGCCAACTGGTTGAATGGAGGGGAAGAAAAATTCTCTCTAGGTTATTCAGAAGGTCAGCTACGTTTGGAAAGTGCTGGGTTATGATTCAAAAGTATCATTCAATAATTACTAAATTAAAGTAGCAAATACAGATTCAGTGTTGTCTTTTTGTTTGTTTTCTTTTTCTTTTCTTTTTTTTTTTTTTTTTTTTTTTTGAGATGGAGTATTGCTCTGTCACCCATCCTAGAGTGTAGTGGTGTGATCTCAGCTCACTGCAACCTCCGTCCTCTGGGTTCAAGCGATTCTCTTGCCTCAGCCTTCCTAGTAGCTAGGATTAAAGGTACACGCTACCATGCCCGGCTAATTTTTGTATTTTTAGTAGATATGGGCTTTCACTATCTTGGCCAGGCTGGTCTCGAACTGCTGACCTCAGGTGATCCACCTGCCTCAGCCTCCCAAAGTGCTGCGATTACAGGCATGAGCCACCGCGCCTGGCCCAGATTCAGTGTTGTCTTAACATATACTTTCTTGAAAAGTCTTCACTATGGAAAAATATTAACAATACAGGCTCAAATATAAAAAGTGCTGTGTTCTTTACCGTGTACTGTCTTAAATTTGTGCATCAGAGGTAATGTCTAAAGAGACAAGAGTCACACCAAGTTGTACTGCATGGAGTTGAGGGTCTTGTGATTAACTGCACACAAAAATAAGTGCAGACTAGGAATCCATAATTTATTCTACTTCCCACCTAAATTATTCAAGGTCAGGATTGCTTTTTGACTAAATTTTTGTCATTTAGAGAAGCTTAGTTAAGATGTTGGATACATATTATTTTGATTTGTTTTTGTGAATCTGTCACTATCATGTGTATTATCTTCTTTGTACTTTTTAGTGCAATGCTTCGACATCTCTTGTGATTCATAATCAGTTGTGCTTTATTTTTTCTTCTCCTTAATATGCATGATGAGCATTTTTTATCTCCTTTCTTTTCTTTGAAGTTTAATCAAGGTTAAATTTTCTCAAATACAAACGACTTTACTGTTTGTATAATGTCTGTCTTAATTGTCAGGGCTTCCAAGGTATTTGCTACCTTTAAACTATACAGTTACCCAAATGAGATATTTTCCAAAGAAAGCTAGTCCTGCCTTCTTGCAGGGTAGTGCAGTTGAAAGATAGGCCAGGGGTACAAATTGGATGATTTTGGCTACAACTAATAGAAAATTTGAATTAAACTGCCTTTTTAAAAAATAAGAAAATGTGTACTTCGCTTAAATATCTTGATGCAATCAGATCAATAGCTCAATAATATCACTGAGAAAATAGAACTTTCTTCTTCTATATTTTGCCATCCAGCATCAGTTTCGTTCAAGATGAATGCAAGTGACAATTGGGACAGTTTTCTTGATGCATAGGAGTCTATAAAAGCAAGCTTTCCCTCCTAGCATAAGCCTTCTCCTTGGATTCTATTGGGTCAGCTTGCATAATGGACCTAATTCTTGACTGGAGGTGATCATCAGGGCAATGCCACATGGCTGATTCTCATGAGAAATTGGTTTCTCAAGGGAACTGTGCCCAGCTTTCCTTGATGTATGTTGCTGTATGTAACATAGGTAAACAGCTCAAATAATACCAGGGTTACCAGGGTTCTATTAGGAAAGTGAGAGGAATGGATATTGCCCATTCAACCTATTTGCTATCGGTGCTAATTAGCCATGTAACCAGGGGAACGTTGATTAGGTTATCAGAACAGTATGAATATGAATATTCAAATTTTGCTCCATAAGGAACTAATAAATTAAATGAGATAATGGAACATAAAGTAATCATTTAATTGCTGGGCAGTGCTCTATGGGCAAAATTGTTACTCAGTTGTTTTATAGCAATATTATACTTCTATCAATATTATTTTTAAAACTCCAAAATGGATCACTGCTCTCTCTTCCTAGTAGGATAAATAAGAGTCTCAAGCAGTAAGTTCTTTTTTTTTTTTTTTTGGAAAAACCCACAAAATCTTCACAATAATCAGTGCGTAAAAATCAAGATGTAGGGTGATCCCTACATGCCCCACTCAGTGACGCTCCTCAATTGGGGAACGTGGTGGAAGAGTGAATTAATACTCACCATTTTTGTCAACAACTTTCTGCTGGATTAACAAATCAAAGGAGGTACAGCCAAAAGATAGATATGCAGAAATGTCACCTTAATGTTGCTGATATCCTATGACTTATTCATAGAATGAAATTACCTGAAGTGGATTGAAAACCATGACACTTTTCTTGTTTTGATCAATATACATTCTCTGTGGTAAATGCTTCTAGGATATCTCTACTTCTCTTACATCAAAAAGTAAAGAGAAATCTATTAATCCACTAAACGTAAATTAAAACAAAATTATCATCAGTAAAATAAAAAGAAATTGTTAAGTGACCTGTTTGAGTAAAGGTACAGTGAAGAGAACTGTAAAATAATACACTCTTCCAACAGATCAACTTGAAAGTATTCATACTAAAAACACTCAAGTCTTTTAACTCAAAATTTCACTCATCAGTTTTCTAGAGGTATAGTAGATGATACAGACAAGGGTTTATTTACTTTTTATTATGGCTTATTTTAGTGAAACATTAGACAAACCTATAACATCCAATGGATATATAAAACATGGTTTAACTCTAGATGAAAAGTTATTTACTTCTGGAGAATAATGCCATGGCTAATGAAGTTGCTATCCTGTTAACTGAATAAAGTAGGTGTAAAAACTGTGATTAGCATCATCTGATTTTTAAAGAAAGAAATACAATATTAGAATTTTTACATGTGTTAAGTTTATAACTTTTAATAATAGTGAACTACTAATGAGAAATTTCCAAAATAAAAGGTAAAGATTGTATGCAGAAGAACCCTTTAAAGTTAAAAAAATACAGAAGTTTATTATTTAGAGTTTTTTGATAGTTTATAAAGTATGATCAGGGCAATTATATATGATTTCTCTCTTGGAAAGAGCAATGTAATTTATTTACCTCAGGACTATATGTTAACTGGGCTATTTATATAAAAATAATATTTACAATCTAAATTGTTTTGTATTGATAAGGTGTATGCCCAACCAAATATAAAATGTTGCTAGTTTGATTGTTTGAATACACATCTATGGAGACACTTATGGAAGGATTTTACATTTATAAGTCTTTGAGGAAATTGCATGAATTAAAATAAGAACATGGTTTTAACATTTGTAACGCTCTGTCAACAGATTCAGCTGCATGTAATAGAAAAACTCAAAATAAGACTCACTTAAGATATATAGAGGGTTATTTACCTGAATGTAAATTATGTCTGAAGATGTATGGTCCAGGGTTTCTGGATTGCTTCCCGGTGTGCCAGAGTACTGAGACAATGTCTTGGAACATGGCTTGCATTCTCAAATTCACCGCAGGTCCTAGGAGGATTTTAATAACTCTAGACTGCATTTCTTCAGTCCAAGTAGGTAAAACACAAAGGAAAAAAAAACAGGTAAAACTAACCTTTTCTAAAGAAAAATTTCAGATGTCTCATAAAATATTTCTGCTAATAGCCTATCGACCCAAATTTAGGCATCTGGTAATACCTAAATGTAAGGGATATTGGTAGGTGTAGTCTTTTACATCTGGTGGCAATGTACCTTGCTCAACATTATAGTACTATTACTAAGGGGGAAGACAAGAGCGGCTCTGGAGGTAGGTAAACAGCATCTTCAACATATGTGTGATAAACTATATGTATGATAAACTTCTACGGTACACAATTTTTATATGGCTATTCTTTCCTTAATCAAGTTTATGTATAATCTAACTTGTTTATGAAGGTTTTCTCAATTATTTAACCCCATTTTACCATTTTGAATTTTGAGATTTATTCTGTTATATTTCAGCCCTTAGGTAAAATTAAATCATGTTCAAGGATGTGGCAATCATTAAAATGAATTTAAAAGAAATAAATATGTGACTTTATATACGGTTTGATAATATTAAAGGTATTTTAATACTGCTGTGTTGTACCTAAAGGAAATCCTTAAATATATAAGAAATAGAGGATGCATAATGTTTAGAGAAAAGAATAGATAATGTCAAATACAAACATTATGCATTGCTAAGTATAACAGCAAGATCGTCTCATTCCTTTTGTTTGTTTATTTTGTAATATATATGGAGTGTTTTTGTGTGTTTATTTTTTGTTTGTTTTGTAAATGAATTTGAATTACCCTAAAATAATAACCATTAAAATCTGTACATATTTTTTATAAATATCAGTTTCTGATTTTGGTAGGAGACACTATATATTGGTTTCAATTAGGTTGATTTAATTTCTTCTATTGTTCATGACATTGTTCACAATATACCTGCCTTCCTTTAAGAAGTACTATTCTGCTTATACTTTAGGTTAAAGTATGATTGAGGTGTCTGTTAAGGTGACTTAGTCTCTCTTGGCTCCAGCATACAAAGCCTAGCCAGTCACCTTTCAGCTATGGAAGGATAGGACAAGATGAGCAAGGACCATCAGGTTTCCTCTCTATGGAATGCAAATTATGAAATAAAGAATTGGCTGAGAACACTGGGAACAAAAGCAATAAAGAAAAGAAATTCACATGCAGAGTCTGGAGAACAGCACTCTGGCGATGTAATGGCCAAAGCTGAGAGAAACAAGAACTAAAACAGTGAGGAGTCAAGAAGATATGTACTAGATAAAAAACACGAAGTAGCATGCAGAGAGAAGTAGAAATCTGTGAGCAAGTAAGACCTTAAATGAGCTAAACGGCCTATGGAGCTGCTGTGATTCTAGTTGTAGACCTGCCTTGCTGTTTTACAAAAAGTTTGTTTTCTTGCAATGGGAAAAACAAAAATAAAACACATAAATGTGAAATTGTTTAGATTAATTTATGTTAAATGAGCCACAGCTGAATAGTGGGTCATTAATTTAGAAATATTAATAATATCCATTACCATATGACAGAAAAGCAAGCTTATTTATCTGAAGTTATGTATAATTGCCTCTTACAGGACACACTCCCGTACTTGAGATATTCTCTCTGAATGAACTCTAGACCAGTGGTGTAAAATAGAATTATAATTTGAGCCACAAATGTGAGTCACACTTGTAATTTTAATTTTTTTAGTAGCTATGTTCATAAAAGTAAAAGGAATGGGGAAAATGAAGTGTAATTAATTAATTGATTTTAATAATATTTTAATTTAATCCTATATGCCTATATCACTTCTGCAGGAAGTTGCTACGAAAATATCAATGACATTGTTGAATTTTTTTCTTTTGAAATATAATGTGTATTTTACATTTAGAGCACATATCTCAGTTTAGACTAGTCACATTTCAAGTGTTTGTTAATCACGTTTTGTGACTACCACATTGGCCACCTAGTTCTAGAGATTACCGTGATTGATACCCCACTGAAAAAAATCAATCTGCCAGCTGACAGCCATCTCTCCTGCATTCTCTCTTGCTTTCTTAGTTCTTTTGTTAAACTAGGAAAAAGTTATGTTTAATAAACTATTTAATGTAAATTTAAAAATACATTAGGTATGCTTGTGCCATTAAAACTCTTCCAATTCCAAGTTTGTAGGAATTAAGGATTTTTTCATTTCATGAATAAAATCCTTGTAAATTCTTAACAATATCCGCAATTGGCAGAGGAGATAGATAGAGTGGGGCTGGAAGGAAAGAGGGAAGGACTCACCAGGCAAGTTGTAATAGGTTCATGTTAGAAAAATTGGAGAGAATTGAAATACCAAATTCTGAACCTAAGAAGTTTGATATATTGAGATTTACTTGGACAAAATAATTAAAGCATCTTATCTCTTTAATAGTGGTTCTTTTTCACGAAGAAAATAAGCTCTTAATAAGGAACCACAGGTGTTTGGGACAGATTTTCAGAGTGCCTAGAGGCTTTTGATTGTTTGAGCCCGAGATGCAGCCATTTCTTCCTGATTATTATGTGATAGATGTTATTGAAATGAATTACTATGTAACTAAAGTAAGTTCATTACTTATGTGCCAGTTTCATGATTGAAGTATTGCTTTTATCATTATATTTTAGATAGGATGACACTTAAAGCATCCAAATCTCAAAAATACCTTTTAAAATACATGAATTTATATATTTTTCTAGTTTATTATTTTATAGAAGTCACAAGGTCCTTACATGCCAAAAAAATAATTCATGTAAAAATGTAAGGTCATATAAGCCTAACGTGTACTTGTAAATTTTCTTCACAAAAATGTATTATTTTGGTGCCAAGGACAAAATATAAGTGCTAAGTTAATAAACTCTTCAGAGACCAAATCTCTACTAATTATAATTTCGTATGCTGATTTTTAATTCCTTTGTAATATCAGTAACTATTTTAACACCTTGTCAGGCATTCAGGAACTTCCATCTGTGCAGCATAGCGTATTTGTGAAATAAACCCATCTGTACAGCTGATTAAAAATTGGATTAAATCCATGTTTTGACTTTGCCCTGCAAGAGGTGAATCCTAGTACAGTTGTTGCCATTAAAGGCGGAATGTAGAATGACTTACACTCATTCAGCTAATACACTGAAAGTCATTTTCTGTTTGAGTATTTGTTAGTTAATTTTAATTCAATCCCCACCCCCATCCCACAGTCTTTAGTCTGATTTCAAACTCCACAATTACAGCTTCATGCAATTACTTCAGTTAAGGCTTTGTTACTGGTCTTCTAAACTGCAGGTTAATAAAAACACAATTTTCAAAATTTGCTCAGTCAAAAAAATATGTATTGAATATCTACCATGTACTAGGTACTGTCCAAGGCACTGGAGATAAAGCACTGAGCTAAATAAAAACAATTTGCTTTCCTAGGACTTATATTCTATTGTCGAGGAAACCTAAGAAATAAATGTATAAGATATATATATTGCACTGAAACTCATAAGTATCATGGAGAATTGTAAGGTAAGAATATTGACTAGGGAGTAAAGTGGGAAGGGGTCATTTTTAAATAGATGGTCTTGAAAGTCACTGAAAAAAAAATAGCTGTTGAGTGAATATCCCAAGGAAAGAGCAATCTGGCCACATGGGAATCTGAAAGAATGGCACTCTAATCAGAGAGAATGGACCTGTTTCTAAGACAGGTAGCATCTGGTTGCTTAAAGAATGGCAACAGCAGAGTCATGCAGTCAGGATTTGCACCTGGGTTGCTTGTGTTCTTTAATACTCTGCACAGCCTCATATGACATGCTTTCCAAAGCAAGAAGCAGATGCTGCTCCTAATGAAATATAAAACCATGTCTTTGGAAATATGATTTAAAAAATAAAATTAGGCAAAAAAATAGATTTGCTTCCATAAGCAAACTTTCCTTTTACTCTGTAATAAATTTGATTGTCTATAGTTAAGGTATATAGCTTAATGTTACGGGATGCATAAAGATAGTGAAGTGGTTACTATAATGAAGTAATCATACATATGCATCGTCTCACATAGGTACCCCTTTCTTGTGTGCCTAGAGCAGCTAAAACATAATTGTTTACAATGAATCTCATACACAGTACAATTTTATTACCTATAGTCGTCAGGTTATACATTAGATCTCTGGATTGATTGTTCTACATACCTCTACTTTATATCCTTTGACCTATAGCTCCCTATTTCTCCATCTTTACTCACACTTGGTAACCACTGTTTTGTTCTCTAGCTCTATATACTGGATATATATAGATATCTATATATATATATATAGAGAGAGAGAGAGAGAGAGATGGAGTCTCACTGTGTTGCCAGGCTGGAGTACAGTGGCACGATCTTGGCTCACGGCAACCACCACCTCCCAAGTTCAAGTGATTCTCCTGCCTCAGCCTCCCAAGTAGCTGAGACTACAGGAGCACGCCACCACGCCCAGCTAATTTCTGTATTTTTAGTAGAGACGGGGTTTCACATGTTGACTAGGATGGTCTCAATCTCTTGACCTTGTGATCTGCCTGCCTCCACCTCCCAAAGTGCTGGTATTACAGGTGTGAGCCACCGCGCCAGCCATATTGGACATATTTTTAAATATTCCACATATAAGTGAGATCATGCAATATATTTTTTTGTCTGTCTGGCTTACTTCACTTAGCATAATGTCCTCCAGGCTTATCCAATGTGGCAGATGACAAGATTTCATTCTTTATTAGGTCCGAATAATATCCCATTGTATGCATGTACCACAGATTCGTTTATGCATTCATCTCTCAGTGGACACTTAGGTTGTTTCTATATCTTGGCTATTGCGAACAATACTGTAATAAACATGGGAATGCAAACATTTTTATGAGATGGTGATTTCATTTTCTTTGATTGGGTGATTTTTCAGAAATGAAATACTGCTCAAGGAGAATGGAAATGTTAAAAACAAAAAACAAAAAACAAGTCATTGAACTGCAGAAATATGAACAATCTCGCTGAGAAAAAAGATACCAAAATAGTTACCAAAATCTAGGAGATTGCATAGGGAACTCTGAGAGACTAATATTTAAAAACATGAAATATTGATAGAATAAACTGGAAATAAACCTAAGATAAATAGAAAAGAGTAGCTGAATTTGTCAGAATAATGCTCAAATCCTGAATGAACATGAGAAAATGTGAAGGAAACTAAAATTGATTTACCTATGTTGTAAATAAAAGGATAAACAGAAAGTAGAGATCAACCACCCAGGGAAGATGTTTTATGTTATCAGAAGTGACTAGATGAAGCACCATGGGGCTGCTCGTCATATTATTGCACTAACAACATAAAAATCTGATAGGCTTGAGTTTGACTCCAGCTTGCCCAATTAGTACTTCTATGAATAAGGACATAGCATTGAATTTTCCTTATCTCAGCTTTATCATTGGCATGTCACATATGGGTAGTCTGGACTTATATGAAATAATATTTTAGAGCATTTATCAAAGTGCCAGGCACATAGAAAACAATATATTGGTTTAGTTATATAACCTCAATGTAATTCTTATGTAATTTCAAACTTTCTCCATTACTTCTTCACTATTTTTTTTTAACTTAGTGAACAGGATGTTGAGGTACACTGTGACAGGTCACATGGTAAGTACAAACGTTGGAAGAGCCCTCACTCCTGCCATAATAGAGGAATGATATGCAAATAATTAATACAACTTGAAGAAATATTCATGATCTACAATGAGAGGCTAAAACTACAGTGCAAACCCAGGGGCCAAAAATATTATTTTTGTAAGTGTTACTGGTGATGATGTTGGGAAGAGAGGAATATTTCAGTAGAAGATTAAAGAGGGGAGAGTATTTTTGAAATGGAATTTGGTAATGACATTTTAAAGAATAGGGTAAACAGAGCGAGATCCTGAACAACAGCAACGTGTCAAAAGACCTGAGACAAAAACAGAAGCAGTTGCATGGGGCCTCCAACATGGTAGATGTAAGTTCCTTTATACTGATAATAGGTCCCCTTGTAACATAGGGGTGCTCAGGAAAGGCTTGGATCTATTCCCATTTGTCAGTCTCCATCTAAAGGGTCAACATAGTTGAAACTTGAATAACGTTGGAGTTAGGGGTGCCAAAACTACACAGTTGAGAAGTCATGTATAACTTTTGGTTCCCCTCAAATTTCACTACTTATAGCCTACTGTTGACCTGAAGCCTTATCAATGACTTAAAAATTTAATTAACATATATTGTGTACGTTATATGTATTCCTACAACATAAAGTAAGCTAGATAAAAGTAAGTGTTAAGAAAACCATAAGGAAGAGTATATTTATTATCCATTAAGTGGAAGTGGGTCATCACAAAGCTCATCATCCTGATCATCTTCACACTGAGTAGGCTGAGGAGGAGAAGAAAAAGGAGGGGTTGGTCTTGCTGTCTCAGGGGTGGCAGAGGCAGAAGGAAATCCATGTACAAGTGGACCCACACAGCTCAAACCTGTGTTGTTTGAAAGTCAGATATATATCCAAGCATGCTTGAATCCAGGGTCATTCCGTCTTGATTTGCTGGTCCAGCTTAATTATTAACAAAGCCTTGTTTTGCTCTAGAAAAGGTCTTATTTGGGACAATAAATTATATGTACACTCCACACAAATCTGAAAGCAACATTAGGCATATGGAAAGCGTGAAGTAATTTAATTTTACTACATGCTTCCTGAGACACTAATAAATCTCTTTATCCCACTTTCTATTCTTCAAAAGTGATACTTTTTAAAAAGCAAACAAATGTTATGTCATTTTTAAAAGAAACACTGTGTTAGCTCATAATCCTTAAATCAAAGCAGCTCAGGTGAAATGCACTTTCTTTTGTGAAACATTAGCAGTAATCAGCATAAAAAATGGGAACTTAATCATCATGCAGATAGATTCTGATAATTATAATAGATTTCAATGTCAGATACTTAGAAAATAATATCCAAATTAAATCAAATGAAGAAAAGTAACAAGCTAGTTGATAAAATGGATGAAATTTCCAGGGAACCAAGTGCCAAAACTTGAATAGATATTAATAAAACAAAGCTGTCTGATTGAAGGTGAGCAAGTGTGCGCACTGGCTGAAAGTTAGGATGACAGGGATAATTGTAATTATACACAACAGAATTACTGCTCACTGAGTACTGATTTTACTTGAATGGAGGCAACTTTAATGCTTAGGTGATAATAACAATACGTCATTTGGGGTATTGTAAATCACCTTGAGGGATCGATATGAAAACTCTAGGGCTAACCAATGCCCAAATGTGGGTACCTTGATGAAGCACAATAAATACATGGGTTTCTTTTATAGAAAAAGTAGGACTAAAATATAAACACAGTGCACAGCCACCTCAATCTGTTCATTTTCTATGCTTTGCTCATACGTTAAATAACTTTGAAAATTTGCTGATGAGTTCCCTCCAGTTTTTTTTTTTTTTTAAAAGAAATCTAGTAGATGAGTAGGAGAAAGAAGTGACTCCATCATTTCCCCCCTCTTTCTTCTGCATGATGATAAACCATCTGTTTGGGAGCTGCTTTCTTCCTCTCAACACAGAAGCAGAAGATGATTCACATAGGGACACTGCAAGCATGTGAGACTTGCAAGGTGGCTTTGGCTTTTTATTCCACCAGGTGAAGATTGGGTGAGTCAGATGTTGGCTCTCCTAATAGCAAGTCTGTGCCCTGTGGTCTTTAGTCCCTTATGAATATAACTAAAGAGACTCAGGAAGGGTTGTAGTCTGCAGGTTGAAGCAGGTTATTATGAATATGTTCCTGACATAATTGTCTTGTTTCTCAATGCAAATGTTAGTGTAAAAATTACAAGAATGGCTGGGTGCGGTGGTTCATGCCTGTAATCCCAGCACTTTGAGAGGCTGAGGCAGGTGGATAACCTGAGGTCGGGAGTTCGAGACGAGCCTGGCCAACGTGGTGAAACCCCATCTCTACTAAAAATACGAAAATTAGCTGGGCCTGGTGGCAGGTTCCTGTAATCCCAGCTACTCGGGAGGCTGAGGCAGGAGAATCGCTTGAACCTGGGAGGCAGAGATTGCAGTGAGCCAAGATTGTGCCATTGCACTCCAGCCCAGGTGACAAGAGTGAAACTCCATCTAAAAAAAAAAAAAAAAATTATAGAAATTGGTCCAGGGACAATTATGCAGACCATCTTCTGCTTTCTAATACAGTAACCACTAGTCACATGTTGTTCAGATTTATGTTTATTATAATTAAATTAAATTTTAAAGTTCAATTCTTAGTGAGATTTGGCACTTTTCAAATGCTCAATAGCCACATGTGGCTAAAAGCTACTGTATTGGACAGCACATATCTAGAACATTTCCAGCCATTGAACATTTCTTCCATTGAAGAAAATTCTATTGGAAAGCCCTGAGCATGTTATTTTCTTTTTCTTTTGTCTTTGATGTGATGGAGAGTTACACATGGAATACACACCTGCTGGCTGACTTAGGATCAGTCATGTAGTTGAATGGGTACATACTATTATAAAAAGTAAAATTCCACCAGTTATACATTTAGCTTAATTTATTCAGGTTCACATCTAATCAAGCTTAACAGTGTCGCTGGTATCCTTTGTAATCAATGAAATTTAAATGACTGAAACTATACTTGTGAGACATTTTTTTTTTTTCTGTTTTACTTTCCACCAAACAGTGTGGACCTGTATATAGATAATGGAGAAATTAAAATGACTCTAATATGCCAAATGTAAATATTGATAACCGCATGACACTGGTATGCTTTGTAATGCTTTGCTTAAAAAATTATATGTTTAATATTTGAGAATGAAAAATCAAAATATTTTCAACTTGTAAGATTTGCTTTGATATTTTCTTAGTTTTATTTTTTATTTTATTAAAATGTTACATTATATTTATTTTGAGCCCCTTAGTGACATTTAGAAATATTATTATTTCAACCAAGATTCATACCATGTTATGGGTATTATGTAGGAGTTTATGTGGTATAAAATATAGAAAATAAAAATACAAATAATGTGTGAGTTAATTTTCTCAGAGACATTTCAAGCAAACTTTTCAATAATAGACTCTATAATATGAAAGAACAACACACAGCTTTCATTTGCTTACAATTTACTAAACAGAAAAATAATCCAAAGATAATTTTATAAATGAGGAAAAAATGAGCTAGAAATTGAACACTTGCATGTAAACAAATTGTGGCAATGATAATGAGATGTGAGTTAACTTTGGATTGCAAATTAACATCAAATGATGCCACAAAAAATGGGAATTTTGAGAATGGATAGAACATGATTTCTTCTCCTACTGCAGGTGTCTTGAGGCACACAGGATGATTGCTAGAGCAAATCTGATCAGATTGATGCATGAAACATACTGTATTAATAAAGTTGTTTTATTGCATGTACCAGGTGGCTTCTTGTACATAAAGCTGTATTTCTGAAGCTGATATAATATTTTTTCCAAATTCCTTATGCCAGAATGTTGGCTACCTTATGCCTTGTGCTTAGATCTCAATTGTTCCATGTTTTTGTGAAATTTTAATTATGGTTAATTTAAATTGTGATAGTCTGCTAAAAATAGAAAAGAAATAAATGGTTTATGTTTGAGCTTGTTGTTCTTTTTTCTAAAAATTATCACATAGTCCGAGATGTCTTTGCTTTTCTAAAAATACTACCATAATGTTAGCACAACATGTCTATCAGGGCCTCTTTTCAGTGATTTCTGTAACTTTTTCTCATTTAATATTGATGATAATTCCATGGGGAAAAATTTGTAAGTCTCATTTATAATTGGAAAACTGAGAATTGAGGAGATAAATCAATTTGCCTAATGTATATAGGCAGCAAAAGTTAGAGTCCAAAACTTGAATCTAATTCGAGTTGACTTCACAACTGATGTTCTTTACGAGTTGATGGGTGCAGCACACCAACATGGCACAAGTATACATATGTAACAAACCTGCACGTTATGCACATGTACCCTACAACTTAAAGTATAATAATAATAAATAAATTAAAATAAATAAATAAATAAATAAAATAAAATAAAAAAAACCAAAAAACAAAACTCTACACTGCCTCCTTACCTCACGGCAGGTCAATTTATTATCTGCCAGTTTCTGTTTTAGGCTCTGATGTTCATTCAAGGAAGATGGTGTATGACTTTGAAACTTGTCCTCCTATCACTTATCATGATTGTAATTGAATTACTACTATTGTACTTAATGGTTTAATATCTGCCTCTCTTGTCAAATGTAAAATCCAGAAAGGCAGGAACCATGGCAAACTATTTACAAAAAGAAGAACAGACTGAAGGGAAATAAAGACTAAATGACAATGACCTAAGATTAGAAGCAAGGAAGAAATGAAGGAGGGGATGAAGGGAGGAATGGAAGAAAGGAAAGAGGAAAAGAAACATATTCTCTTATAGATCAAAAGCTAATTAAACAAATTACTATATTAAGATTCAAATGAGTCAAGTGCAATGGTGCACATCTATGGTCCCAGCTACTGAGGGGGCTGAGCTAGGGTGACCACTTGAGAACAGGGGTTCGAGGCTATAGTACATCATGATTGCATCTGTGAATAGCCACTGCATTCTAGACTGGGCAACTTAACAAGACCTCTTCTCTTAAAAAAAAAATGAGTAAATAAAAATAAATTTCAGGTGAGTGCTATGAAGACATAGTGGAATACAATAGGCATACTGGAACATAGTAGATGTACCAAAATGTGACACTTAAGCTGAGTCCTGAGAGGTGTGTAGGAGGAGTGAACTCAGGTGGTCCTGGAGTGATGAGAAGCAGCCAGAATCTCCTGTAATTTTTAGCTTAGGTTAGAATTTAGGAGTTATCAGTGACCATATTCATATTTTTTGAAATGTTTCTCTGGCTTCAGTGTTCAAAATAGTATTGAAGAGTCAAAAATGTGGATTTTTAGCTCAAAAAGACAAAGAAGGAAGAGTTTGCCAGAATGGGAAAAAGAGCTGTTGCTATATGAGTAGAAGAGGCTGTCTGGCAGAAGCTATAGCCTTTGTTGGAGGGACAGATTGACTTCAAGAACAGTCCATCAATGACTTATCTTTAATTACTCCCACTTGTATTTCTGTCCACCACTGATCACTTGCTGATGACCCATTAGCTGGATCCCCCACAAAAGTTGGAGGGCAGGAGGCTCCTATTGAAATTGTCTAAAATGGTTAGCCTACTAGGCATGAAGCAGGTGGAGAAAAGGAAATATCCAGTACATTTTCAGAGATCTGTCCTCTTAAGAGATAACAGTGGCTTGTCTAAGACTTTTGGGCATACTACTAAAACCTACAGATGCTAGAGGCTGCTAGTAAACCTATCCTGTTTTTTATTTTAGCAGTTTTTGGGGAACTGGTGGTTTTGGGTCACGTGGATACGTTCTTTAGTGGTAATTTATGAGATTTTGGCGTACCTATCACCAGATCAGTGTACACTGTACCCAGTGTGTGGTCTTTTATCCCTCACCCTCCTCCCTATTCTTTAAGCTAATCTATTTGCCTACTTAGAGTATATGAGTAGTATCTTTTCTATCTATAATAATAATTTAATATTGTTTCTGCCTTTATCCTGACAAAAGGAATATATCTTCACTATTAAAATATGCATCAACCCTATTTCCCAGGGCAAATAAGGTGACTCTCAATTTTCCACTTCCATACCTCCCTCAATAGAGATTTGTTTATAAAGTATTGCAGAAGCACAAGATTTTAAGATGCATGCAGATGGATGCTCCTTTTTCAGTCACTTATTTTCAAAAAGAAATTGCCCCCTCCTGTCTTGCCCCGATGAGCCCCTACATCTCCCAGCCCCTAATAAAAACCTAGCTTTTACCTAGAACTTTCAACCTTTTGTCTTCATGTCAGATCCCACAACTGTAAAAATAGGAGGTTTGGCCAGATAAATGAACAATGAGGTTTCCTTAGGCCCTACAATTCTGTGGTTCTATTTCCTGGAAAACCATGTGATTGAAAGCCAATGTTTGTTGCAATGAACATTTAAGGACATCATCTTTAAAAACAGCAGCCCATTTTAACTTCCATTGCAGAGGTGTGGTCTTGTTGAATTTCAAATTGCAAAGCCTCTACATGTGGTCTACAGGTCAACTTTTAATAGCATAAGTATATTTTGGTTGATAGGATTGTAACCACACTGTTATGAAAGTGGCTCCAAAAAACCTACAAAATTACATATCTGAAAAAAAAAATGTTGCTACTAACAATGCCAGAAAACTTCAGGAGATCGCTTTCCCAAATATTAATTTTTCTATATGATCCCTATTTTCATTGTAGGGTTACACCCAATTAAAGCATCAAACATTTAACCTATACTTGAGAAAAAAGCAGTTTATGATGGGTGTAATCAAACTCCCATAGGTCCAATTATCTCAGTTGGCTCCCAATTAATCCATGGAGTTGTTAGGGCCTCCTCTTAATTAGGTCTCTTCCTCTCAAAGAACAATTTTTTTTTTCATATTTTACTTTATTATTTCCTTTACTGGAACCCTGTAGGGTGGGAATACTATTTTAAAAATGTACTTGTTTGTTTGATGGCTGGTTGAGACTTAATAAAGATGATATTTCTAACCAGAGTCAGTGTCTGAGTAGAAATATAAAACAGTCCTTCTCCATGAAAATTAAATGCAAATATGTACAAAGTAAGATGATGCATACCTTGTATATTTTAAGTTTAACATTTTTCTCATTAAATCCCTTTGATCTTTTGCATAATCTCCCTGAATGTGAAAATCAGCATAGAGTTAACGGGTTTTTCTTTGTTTGTTTGTTTTGCACTATCTGATTTACCTGTTTGTTAACTTTATTACTTTTAAGGACATTAATTTATGTTATAAATTAAGATATAATAAAATGAGCTCTAGAAGGAAGACATTTGATCCACAGTGACATTTCGCCTGTTAAATCTCCTCTAGGACATAGATAAAATACCAAGGATAAAAGGTTGCTTTGTCAGCAAGGGGTTTCTTTCATATTTGCTTTCTGGTAGCTGGTACACTCTTGTATTCTCTTTAGAGTTCATCAGGAAAATGCTTTGAAATTATAGATTAAAATCTAAAATTGTATCACTCTTTCCAGCCAACTTTCTAAGCGGTTAAAAATATTATTTTATGTATGAGTAAAACTGTCTCATTAGATTCAAAATTTATACAACTTTATAGGAGTAGAATTTCCTTTGTCATATTCTTCATACCCTATTCAGTAGCATAAAGCATATTTCCCTGAAGAGAAAGGAAATAAACCATCTCATCCTTAAATTTATTGACATTATAGTAGTTTCGGAAATCAGGCTTCATGAGAACTGGATTACCTCAAAAGCTTTGTTATATATGCTTAGCCTTATAGAAATAAGTATAAATTTCAATTTCTGGAAAACCTAGCTGACCACATGAGTTATAAATTTAGTTCATTTTTTTTTTCATTATTTATGCCTTTGATTTTATCTACTATTGCCATAGGGGGAACATCTACACATTTAATGGACAGATATATTTTCACAGGATGTCAACAAATAACAAAAGTCATAAATATACAAAAAACACATACAGATACCAAAAAATCAAATACAAGATTTGTACTAAAATGAGTCTTTTTTTGGCTGAGAGCATTTAGACTGATAAACTGGGACCTTGCTTGACTCTAGACCTTGCTCAATCTTCATCTTTTCCCCTGAAGAATTGATTTGTCAGCCTTATATATATTTTCACAATGTGTTACTATTTTTACTTTTCAAGTCTGTCCACTGTATTAGTCAAAGTAGACATAGAACTAAACCTTATGAGTCTCTGCAGTTTCAGCTCTTCTTGTATTACCTGGAATATTTACATGGTTTCAATAAATGTTTCTGGAAGAAAGAGGGAAGGGGAAAAAGGATTTTCTTAATATCTGTTTGGTGAAATTGCTCCATAGACAAGATTGACTGCTACAGATGTTCTTTTATTACTTCAGGAAAAAAAGGCATATTGAGCAGAGTTCAATAGAATTAT